>NC_134738.1:182500-2682500 GCF_049634645.1 Pelodiscus sinensis | reverse complement strand
GAAGCTGGAAGTACACCACCACACTAAGAAAACTGGTATGAAAAGTACAAAAATAAGGACTCCTATGTATTGCAGCAAAGTACTAAAAATAAATAGTGTAAACACAATCACAGAACAGCTGAAATCGACAGTCAGTCATTTCTGCTACTAGCGGAGCGATCTTTGGCTTGAAATCAAATCTCCTCCTGCCCCCTAAGGAGCCTAATTTTGACAACCTCATTAAGATGCACTTTTCTTTGTTTCAGCCCAAAACCAGACGGTCTCTGGGCCTCACTCACATTTTACAGAACTATTGGAAGAGCGTGAAATAACCTCTGTCCGAAATA
This sequence comes from Pelodiscus sinensis, assembly GCF_049634645.1. Taxonomy (NCBI): domain Eukaryota; kingdom Metazoa; phylum Chordata; order Testudines; family Trionychidae; genus Pelodiscus; species Pelodiscus sinensis. Next base: position 2,682,174 of record NC_134738.1, on the reverse strand, counting down.
TACTGTGTATCTTGCAACACACGGTCACCTCTCAAAGGCAACGCCCATCTTTAACGATGGCTTTAAAGCAATAAAGAATAATGATGCTTCTTTCTTTTGTTAGCACTTTGCTCCCATAGATCTCAAAAATCTATTGACCAAAGTTTAAGAATTTTACCCCCATTTTACAGATGGGGAAAATGAAGCAGTTTTTTTTTTTTTTTTTTTTTTTTAAAGTACCTAATTTTTGAAGGGGTTGAACATCCACAAAGCCAGCTGAGTCCAGTTGGGGTTGTGGAGGTATTCAGTATGTCTTGAGAGAAGCTTATGCAAAGAATCAGTGATTGAACTGGGACAAGAACCCAGGTCTTCTGAGTCCTATTATCCACTGGACTGGTTTGCTTCTCAAATGTTTTATTACCAGTTAGTGACTTATTGGACATCAGCTGTGTCCCCAGTAAGCTGTGTACTTATGCAGCCACTCAGGAAAGATATAAATACTGCCCAGGTGATTAGCAGAGCACCCTCAGTGAGGTTTTCATTTCTACTGGTGTTGCACACTTGCACATGCCTCGGTACACACAAAAAATTATTCCACACATGGATGGAAAAGAATCTGTACGTGGATGGAAACAATTAGAGGGAACATTAAGTTACTTAAAGGCAAATTTCACAATAATTTGCATCTAGGTTAGATGTGTGTGTTACGGTTTTCCCTACCACGCACAACATTTTAAAAGTTTGCCAAGGTACCAGCCAAGTGAATAAACTTTACTTCAAAGAGTACAAAGAACATACATCTTAAAGGGAACAGAAAAACCCATCCTGAAACGCATCACAACATTTTCTTCCTGGAGGAAAGAGAGCAGTGTTGAGAATCAATGCCTGTCTACATGATCTGATCTGCCGTTCTCATTTTGACACACGTTAAAAATAACATCCCATTGTAATTTCTGGTTTAGAAGTTACAATCCTGCTTTGTTATAGGTCTGAGTTCCATTTCACACCAGCCAGCTTCTGAACCAAGAACAACGACCCCCTGAAAAACCTGCCATCAGCTATAAATTCTTAATCAGGTTCTCCTAGCTCCTAAGCTGGAAGTAATGGTAAGACAGCAGCTTTCTACATGCACCGATGCTTTCTCTTTCGATACAGAAAGGTACACACACTATACTCTTAAAGCAAACAGAAAACATTCTGAATAGGCGCAACTGAGCCACATGCCAAAGGCAGATTTGCAGTTACATGGTCTGGAGATGATCTGTATGTTTCAAGTATAATTTTTCTTTTATGTGAACAAGTTAGAATCAGGTTTGCATCTGAGTCCAAGTGGACAGCTAAATTCAAGTGCATCCCAAAGAAGCTGTACAAGAAGGTATAAACAGGCAGTGTTTTTAAGAAAGACGGGTCCTAAACCAGGGGTGGCCAACCCGTCACAGGCAAAGAACCAAACTAGTGGTGGACATAGTGCAAAGAACCAAGGGGGAAAAAAGTTAGTTAAAAAAAAAAAAAAAAAAAAAAAAAGGTCGCTGCTCCTTTAAATGAAAATTCCAGTTTGTTTGTTTTTTGGCCATTTCTGGCTCCCGTCAGCCAACGGCATCTTGCCAGCGCCATTTTGCTTCGCTGCATGGGACGGCTCCCCTGCACCCGGTGAGCACAGGGAACCGGGGGCCCTCTGTAGGGGCGCAGGGGTGGCTTTGTGAGCCGCACTTTCTGCAGTGAAGAGCCTCATGTAGCTCACAAGCCGTGGGTTGGCCACCCCTGCCCTAAACCATCAACACCAGATCCCAAGTTTGGGGAAGTTTGCAGACGGCCTTCCCAACCCATTGCTCTGTACCTGGGCAAGCAGATGGGCATTCCAACCTCGAGGAAGTCTGGCTCGGCCTCCCACAGCTTGGAGATTTTAAAATAAGATTTCCCAGATGGAAATGCTTTGCTCCCACCTCTCTGCAAAGCTCAGAGCCTACCCGGGGAGAAATCCCACCAGCTGCACAAATACTCGCTTGCCCAGGCAAGAAAGCTCAGAGAGGGATGTGAGCACCTTGTATTATTGCTCACACGACTGACAATGCCACTAGCTCCAACGGGATCATTAACGCCCAGAGCCAGCGTGGCACTAACACACACTTAGCAGTCGCGGCCCACTACACTGCAAGGAAAGGGGGAAACCAACGCTGCCGAGCCCCTGAATCAGCAGAGCACTTAAGCATGCATTTAACTTTAAGCATGTGCTTATAGCCCTTGCATCATGTGTCCAAGGGCTTTGCTGAACCAGACCCCAAATCAGCTACCAAAAGGGATTGCTTCATACCCCCCGTCACGGACTGCGAAGAAAGCATCTGTGACAAAAGTGAACTCATTCACAATGAGCGACTAGTGGATTGTACACCAGGGACAGTCCCTTATCTTCAAGTTTAGAAATATTCCCCTCCAGCTAGAACCTTCTCCACTGTATGGAAGATAGAATCAAAGCCAAAATGCTCTGATTAATAGGCAGTTACTAGTCTTCCCAGTAAAAGAATCACACACAACTGCTTGGTATTGGATTAGACCATTTTCTATTGCGCTTTAACCAAAAAAAAAGTTAATTGATTTAAATTCATCTAAAATTTCTATTAAACTGAATGATTCTCTTACATTATTGCTAAACATAAATTTTGTTTTTCCCCCATTTATTTTATATTGTAATCTTGCGGCTTATAAAAAAAGCATTTAAAATGCCAAGACCCTCCCCTCCCCACCCCCTATGTGCTTTAAAATGGTGCTATTAGAATGTAGATTTTTTTTCAGTGAAGAATTTACCTCAAGTAGTATAAAAATATACCCCAAAAATACACACACACAAATCTATAGCCCTCCAAACTGACAGCCAGTTTGAGGGTTTTATGTGTAGACCACCAGACATGTGTTGCCTTGTGTTAACTAGTTACAAAAACATTTATGCCATGCCCTCCTCCACACACACATTTTGTGAATGAATTTGCTAATTTTGGAAACAAGAAGTTGCAGACTTTAATTTATCTGAACAGTTTTCTGTTGGCGAAGTGTTTCACTCTCAGGAAAAGCAGAGTGATGAGGACAGTTCTGTTTGCTTTGGGGGTGCCAATTTGGAAAACCAGAAGGATTTTGAAATTTTGCATGACAAAAATTGCCTTTCTTTCTTTGCCACTAGTAACCCGGGCTCCTGCCCCTACACACACTAGAAGCATGTGAGTGCTGCTATCAACACACATGTTTCCAAGCAAAACACAATCTCGTGCCTCTGTTTGTGGGACTGGGACGGAGGCCTGTAAGAAACGCGTCTGTTTGAATCAATAGTAAAACTCCAGTTGCTGTCAAAGGGATAAGAATAGGACAGATTTGCAAAATACAATGTTGAGTCCTTTAGATAAGAAACAGGGAAGGCCCAATCCTGGTTTACTCCAGAGAGTAAACGGTGAACCTGCTCCTACACTGCTCACGCCAATGGGAATTTTGCCAGTGACTTCAGTCTATGAAGCATTAAGACCGTGTTAGCCTCAACGGGGTGTGATTTCTCACGAGTCAGAAGTCGCAAGATCACACCCTTACACAAATAAATTAATTTGTTCCATGCCCGCTGCTATTTCTTTTGGTGCATTCAATACATGGCTTTTATACTCCTGGTATTATATAATACCTGAAATGACGGCACTCCCTTCCCCATCTGTCCTCAGAAGTGTCAACCCTTCCCTTCTGCTCCCAGAACGTTATTTTAAATAATAACAAACGAGCTTCCTGCGCTGTTCTCTCAAGCCACATAAAGGAAGCTAATGAATAACCACTCCCCATCCGGGGACTATATACATAAAGACACCAGCTATCTTGATACATAAATACAGTGCATAAATCCAGATGGGACCTATACGGGGGAGGGGGGGTTACAAATAAAGATTCAGAGTTAGTTCACAGACAAAAATAAAACCAAATGCACCACATCAGGTGAGGGCACAGTGTTTACACGTTTGTGGAAGATAAACCATTCAAGTGATGGTGTTTTCTATGCACGCATGCACCATGGCTATGCGAGACAACTACAACATTTAAGTTAGGGATGAAGAAGCTGGGGAAAAAGTGGGACTAGACCCTGAATCCCCAGGTATTTCCAGGCACATGCTCTGCTGGTCACGTTAAAGAAACAACTTTAACTCGTTCTAGCAGGTACTTTAATATTACTCACCGCTCGGTACGGACACTTTGTATCCTTCGGCACAGATTCAAATGCACTGGTTTCAATTCTGCACCCTGTGCTTTTGAGAATGACCATGACTTTCATGGAAATAACACAGCCTTGATCAGGGTAGAAGACTAGCTGAAGCCTTTAACCCAATCTTAAAGGAGGTTTTGCTCTCTAGTGTGATGATACCAAGACTTGGACATATACAAGGAAGTACTGTTTGCTAGCAAAGTGACAATGCAGTGTCTTAATTGCTCTAGCATTATCCTTCTACTACTACAGAACAAACACCGCTGGGGAGGGAAATGTAGTATTTCAAATAGGCTGCGGTGGAACTAGAAGGGCTTTGACCGGAAATGTAGCTACACGGCCAAACGACACTGTTAGCTTTACTTGATATGTGGGTTTATGGCATGCACTAGAACTCCTAAGAAAAGAACGTAGAACGCACAGCATCCCAGGGTTCAGTGGTCCAAGTAAAGCTAAGAGTCTGCTTGTGAGGAGCAGCAGGAGGGTGTGTGGAGGGGTGAAAAGGGGTGCGCTGGTTTGCTCTGTTAAAGCCAAGCCTTCCAGACACTCCCTCTTATCGCTGCCCGGCCTCCCGAATCCGGCACGCCACCGCCGTGATGAGCGCAGCCCCTTTGCCGCTGCCGTCTTCTGATGGGAGGAAGGTCACGTCGCACTTCGGGGACAGCTGCTTCACTGTTTCGTGCATGATGGAGGAGAAGCTGCAGTGGGCGGAAGAAGAGGAAGGGAGTGAGAATTCTCGATCCAGGTTGCTCCTCATCTCAACCCTAGACTTTGGCTTCAGTTAATTTTCAGCTCAGCTAGGGGACAGTCAGGGGGAAAAAAAGTTTCCCCAGCGCTCACACAACAACGAGGGCCCTACCAAATTCACATCTGTCAAAAACGCAGCTTGGACCATGAAATCTGATCTACCCCCCATGAAATCTGGCTAGCGTAGGGGCAGGGCAAGGCTGAGAGCTCCTACAGCCTCTAGGTACTAGCCCAGGATGGATTAGGGAGGGACGGGACTTCCTCTTCTCAGCAGGAAGCTCCGCGGCTGCTGGCTGGGACTCCCGCCCTACAGGCAGCGCCGCCGCCAGCAGCAGCACAGAAGTGGGAGGGGTAATACTGTGACCCTCCCCCAAAATAGCCTCGCGACCCCTCCCACTCCCAGTCCTCTTTTGGGCTGGGGCCGTCAGGGTTACACCACCAGGACATTTCAGGCTGCAATGTCTGCAGCCATGAAACGGACTAGGACAGGGAAAGACCCCAAAATGGGCTGTGAATTTGGTAGGGCCCCGACGATGACTGTCGCCTCTGGGGAATAAACTTGAGACCTCTTGATCTAACAGCGTGGGTGCTACTGCTTGCGCTAATGGAGTAAGACACCCAGAACCCTCTCCACGGATAGCCAATGGATAGAAACTGAGACCTACTCTGGACTGCCACGGGCTACATTAGGCACCATCCAACAGTACAAACTTGGACCCGAGCAGTCGGGCTCTGGACTAGGGAGATCCTCCGGCACGAGGTGAGGAACAGCACTCCCCAGACCCACAGAGAGCCATCCCAGGCCACTAACGTAGTCTCAGGGCTATCGCAGTTGGTACCTACTCTTCATGAACGCAACTAACCTAATGGGGTCATACAGCAGCGGCTTCACTGGCCTCCATACCCCTTTCACTACATCCCCAGGGTTGGTAGCTGAGCAGGCCGGGTTTAGCTCAATGAGTTTCTGGTGTGATGGACCAATGGGGTAAAATTCCCTTCTTCCCTGACTCTGGGGAGACCGAAACTCTGAACTTTCCAAAATGGCGTCCTCAGAGCCGATCTAACACACAACAGCGCTGGCTGCATAACCCAGCCCGGGGCAGGGGGGAAAATGCTTCCTGAACCCGGCAGTGATCCAATTAGGAATGCAAATGCAGACAGAACACTGCAGGTAGACACAAATGAATGCCATGGAACTTCAAGACCAGCTGGATACAGTCTTTAAAGCAAGTCTCGGGGTCTCTCAAGCAGGGATGTAAAAATCCAAACAAAACTATTCACCGCGTAACTGGTGGAATTTCTATTGGTTAGATGGTTAACCGCGGCTTCCTGCAGCACTGCCAGGGCTCCCAGCAGTCCTGTGAAGAATGTAACCGGTGCTGGTAACCGATGAGCAGCAACTTATCGATTAACCGGTGACGCTTTTACACCCCTACTCTCAAGTGTGTCTCCCAGCTCTGTGCTAAGTGACTGAGACAAGGGAGGTTCCACCCCTTCCTACAGAACATATTCCAACACCTACTGGACTGGAACTTTTTTCTTCCCGCTTTGGCCTATTCATTTCTTCGACTGCTTTTGGGCTGGTTAAAAAATGGCCCCATGTTTTTGGCAAAAGATTTAGAACCAAAAATCTCAATGGACTTCTGACAAAATGTTTGATCAGAATAAAATAATTGGTTTCGATACAGTAATTCCTCATTTAACACATGCCCACTTAAAAAAAATCATGCTATTGCGAAAACGTGTTAAGGAACGTTTTTTGAATTATACGACTGTCCCCGGAATAACACAATTTCCCCAGCCGGCCCGTTGCCGGTGGCTGCGCAGGGCTTCTTCCGCCTCCCTGCAAAGTGGTGGAGGGTTCGCCACTCGCCACACCATTCCCAGGCAACCCCCCCTCGCCGGATGCAGTGCGGGTCCCGGCAAACCCGTCAAAGGGGAAAACTCCCAACCCAATCCCCCTCCCCTCTTCTCTCCTTCCCTTCCCCAGAGCCAAACACCTCCCCTTCCTGCTGTAACCCAGTCCCCTTTTTCCCACAACCTTATGTCCCGGTCTCAACAGACACCACTGCTTGAAACGCAACCCCCAACTTTTCCATTATTTTCAATGGGAAAATTGACCCCGCATAACACGTTTTCACTTAACACAATCATTTTTTGAAACAGATCTATAGTGGTAAATGAGGAATCACTGTACTCATTTTTCACTTCTACTCACCCCCCTTTTTCAGTTCCCTGGGAAAGAGAAAGGGGTAAAAAAAAAACCAGACCCCAAACAAGTGAACTTTTTTCCTTCATCTCAATGTGAAACAATTTCTTTGTTTCCATGGAGGGAAAAAAAAATATGGAAGGATACGAATACTTGCGGATTATCCAAAGGAAGGTGAAAAGTTTTCAGGCCACCCTGGTTGTGATCTCTGCTTTTGCAGCTTGCCTGTGATCTCTGCCAACAGCCCACTGAGCAATCTCTGACTCCCACACGAGGGCACTTACTGAGGGTGCAATTTGTAGAGTGTCCCGTCCACACCAACGGTGACCTTCAGGAAGTCCAGCTTGCGGTTGTCCCGGATCTTATCCACCACGGCTGCCATGCCAGCGCCGCAGAGCTGAGCGGCACGCCGGGCTACCACAGTGCACACCTCTTTCACAATGATGCTGTCGTCACAGGTGCTCTCCAGGCCCAGGTGCTGGAGGATGGAGCGGACCTGGAGCAGGGCAAGGCAATCGCTGGAGGAGACAGACAGGGCAGGACAGAAGTGAGAGAAACCTACAGAAACCCCGCGGGCAGCGTCCGGACGCACGGCCAGTCTGGACATAGGGTATCCTTGGAGGTGTAGTTCTCATCTGGGCTTCGAGAGACAAGCTGGATCTGTTCCTTCCCGTGCACCATCCCCGTAATAAAAGCTTCTGCAGGCCAGATCCTGCCTTCTGCGCAACCCACTGCTTGCAGGGGGCGTAACTGATTGCATCTCCCCATGTTGCGATGCCCAAGAGACCTAGGAGTTGGTCTAACTTTCAAGAGCCCCCTAAGTGCCTTTCAAACTTAACACTTCTACTGGTCACTAAGATCAGCGGCGCTGACTGGCTACCCAGAGGTAGATCTATTCCAGGGCTACACAGCCCAAGGCCTGTTTGTTTGTGGCCCACGGTGCAGGTTAGATTTATACTGGGTTCAACACACGGCCTGCAGGTGTTATCCTTTGAACATGGCCTCCACTGGGAACATGCCCCACAATGGCGGGGTGGGCACTGAAAGATGCAAGCGAATGGGCTGGCTGGAACAGTCGGGTACAGGGTGTTGGTGTTTCTAGCTCCCAGGGAGGAGGTGCCAGGAGGGCCGGGGCATTGTGGGAAGTGCTTTGTATCATGCCTGTCAGTGTGAAAGAAGCTATGTGCATATATTTGCATGTATGTGCAGCCACACTTAAGTTGCGGCCCTTGGCATGTGCTGTGAGTATCATTGTAGCCCCCGGGGCTTCCAAAGTGGAGTAGCCCTGATCTACTCAGTCATAAAGGGGCTGCATTTCAAGTACGCTAGGAGAGCCGAAAGGTATGAAGGAAAATTGACACACCATTCCCACTGGATTTTAATGGGCTCTTGGTACCTAAATCCCTTTGGCAGCTTTGAAAACCCCCGTTTCTCCTCACAGCAGAGCTTCCTACGGCGAGCCAAGTTTGCAGCCTTATCCGAGCGGTGAATTCATCATAAAGCCACCGGTTACGAGTGCACGAGGAATGTGCACATTTAACAGTTAATAGCGAGAGCTGCGGGAATAAAGCACTCACCCAAAAAAGCCAGGCCATTCCCTTGTCTCTCATGCGTTTACATGTAGAGCAGGGGTAAGATGGTGGTGGCTTAGCCCCTCGTGGGCCGCTATCACTGCATTTACCTGTGTTGCCAGCTCCCATTGGCTGCGGATCACCATTCCCATCCAATGGGAGCTGTGGGAAATGGTGTCCCAGTCCGCAGCCCTTTCCACAACTCCCATTGGCCGGGATGGGTGATCCACAGCCAATGGGTGTTGCAAACGCCCGTACCTGTGGGTGCGCAGGTAAATAAGCAGCAGTGGCTCGCCCAGGTGAACCGCGTCCAGCCTGCAGGCTGGTTATCGCTGGTTATGCAGAGGAACAGCATCAAAGCCAGAGTCTTGGGAGTCAACCTATCTTGTTATTTATACAGAACTCATCTGTGCACCTAAGGATGGGTAAGGATTCTGGACCAAATGAGACGCTGATGAAAATCCACTGACTTCATTTGATCCAGTTGTCACTCCTGAGGACACTGAAGATTTTTGGGAGTTGCAGAATCTCTTGGGGAGTTTTACCTTCCTCAAATGCTTTAATGGTTAACAGTTTTTAAAAAACCACAACAATTAAAGGTCAACATTGTAGCCAAGCAGGGTGTGCAAGGCAGCATCCCTAAGCAACCACACAACAAACTGGAACACAAGAGTGCAAGAGGTTTCTGGAAGAAACCATCAGGTATGGGATAGTAAATATATATATATATATATATGGGATGAACAGTCACTGCTGTCCATTGACTGGTTTTGATGCAGCATGAAAACCCTCAGTGTGAGATTGTTCTGTAAGGTCACCCTGTGGGCTGAGGGGAGGTAGGACCCAGGAAGATCCAGCAAGCTGCTGAAAGCTTAAAACCATAACTGGGCAACGTGTGTGTGTGTGTCAGGCTATTTTCGTGTGTTGGGGGAGGGGTGAAGGAGGCGGCAGAATCCAGATTTTGTGAAACCAAACCATTTCACCAGCTCATTTCACAAAGATCAGTTTTCAAAAGGTCTTAAAATTCAAAAAGGCTTGAATTCAAATTTAAAAAGTTCAGTTTCAGGTAAAATGAAACTTTGGGGGGCAAAGAAACACACAGCAATTTTTTTGTCCAATTTGCTAACAAATAAATACATGCACTAAAATAAATTTTTAAAAACGTGCCGGTATTTTTGAATGATCGGTGAACAAAAAATGATGTATTCCACCCTTCCCCCATACTCAAGACTCTGCTTAAATGTCATTAGGTACTTTCTCCAATTCACCCTAACCCACCTGTAGGAAAGGGACAAGCATCTTCCTGCATCCATGTTCCGTTTCTTTCCCACCCCTCCCTTTCGCCTTTGTGGCCTCACCTCTCAATCTGAGACAGGAACTTTGTCTCGAATATCCCCCTGGTCTTCAGCCTTTCGGAGATCCGCCCCCGGAAGAGCAGGCCCCGCTTGGTGAAGTTGATCAGGATGTTCCGGACAATCTCCCCGAGGTACATCCCGCTGATCATTTTCTCAAACCTGGAAGCGAAATGGCACCTCTCAGCGTGGGGTAGGAAGGACAGACCAGGCAAAGGGCCAGGACGCTGGACACCTGGGTTCCATGCCAAGCTCTGCTGCAGAGCTCAGTCAAATCACTGACTTGTCCCCCCTGCCTCAGTTTCCCCCCCATACAATGAAGATAACGATCCTTCCCTACCTCGCAGGGTACTGAGAGGATAAACCCACTTACAGTCGTGAGGCCCTTCATTGCTGCAGTAGCTAAGTACGAAGCTGCTTAAAATGGGGCGCTTTGGGGTTGTCACGTGAGGCCAGGCTCTGGTATCTGCATCCTCTGATGAACACTTCAAGGGTGCTCAGTAGGAGAAGCCCTCCCCCCCAGCACTAAGAAGAGGTGCATGAAAGGCCTCTGCTCCGCTGGAGCATTAGCCGCCTGGTTCTAGGAGGGGGGCTGCAGAGGAATTCTAAGCTGCCCTTTAAAATACTTTTGCACCTGCTTCCCAAGGATCACGACACAATGGGCAGGATTTGCCTGCCACTTAACAAGAGGGCAAATCAGTGCGAATGGTGCGAAGTCACTCCCGATTGGCCCTAGGGGGGCAGTGAAAGGGGGCTCACTGCATTCACCCCGACACCGTCCCAGTCCAGCTGTGCATGCTGCAGGTGGGAAGCAGGCACGCGAGATGAGAAAGGAACATGATGCACCCAGGGCTTGGCCTTGGCACCCCCTCCCTCCCGCCCGGTGTCGGCAGGGACAAGCCCTTAGGAACGTTCCTTTAGCGCTAGGTCTCCAAACCGCCATCCCAAGCTCCAGGCCTTGGTTCACTCTCTGTTCTGCAGAGATGATGGACAGAAAACGGCGGGGGGAGCCTTCCAGATGCTCAGGTACCATGTAATGAAGTGAATGGGACACCTCCCAGCCCCTGGTGCGCAGCCCAGGATGAGCTAGGGGGATCCCTTCATGCCAGGTCTTCTCTTCAACGCCCCGCACACGCACCTTTGCTTCCCAGAGTTGAGAGACAGCTCGTCCACCGCCACATCGAACTCGGTCCGGATATCGTCCAAGCAGCCGCTGTCCCCGAATGCCCCCCACTCCATGTTAATGCACATTCTGCCCTCTTCACCCTCCACCAGCTCCACGTTCCTCATCTCCTCCATGTAGCAGGCGTTGCTGCCTGTGCCTGTGACGTAAGAGCACAGAAAGGTCTAAGGCGGGGCTACTCGACACGCGGCCCATTTGTTTGCAGCCCGTGGGTGGGAGCCAAAGCAAAAAACCAGTCAATATAAACGGTCTTCTGTTGAGATGCATTCCAGTAGTTAAATTCCTGGACTGTCATTGCTCATTAAAGTGCTGTCATATGGGTGGAAATGGGGTAAATGCTGCATTGTATTAATATCAGCAGAACTGACTTCAATAGGGCCTGCGTGTTGTGTAGTCTTGCCTTAATCTTTGTATTTATGCCCATCAGAGTGAAAGAAGCTATTTGCATATATATTTGCATGTCTATGCAACCACACTTAAGTTGTGGCCTTCGACATGCGCTGTGAGTATCATCGTGGCCCCCGGGGCTTCCAAAGTTGAGTAGCCCTGGTCTAAGGGCTCATGAAACATCTACTACTTTGGAGGTAATGGAGGAAAAAGAAAAAAAATGCAGAAGGCAAGAGCTAAGCTACTACTGGCGGTTAATAGAGACCCATTTGGCTCACGCAGGGGAAAGACCTACTGACTCCGGATGCTAACCGCCTGGTTTAGCAGATAGCTGTGATGTCTGCAGTGTGCAGAAACCCATCTATTACTATCTAGGATCTTACCTGCTAAATGCTACAGCTTGCTAGAAACCACTCTGGCCAACCCTACATTTTCCAGGGGTCGTGTCATTTTTACAACATTTTGCTGAGAAAATGGAAACAATTTCCCATTTGACATTTTTTGAATAGAGCATTTTGGTTTCTTTTCTGAATTGATTCTGTATTAGCCAGTGGGGGTGGGGGGGCTGAAATCGAAAAAAATAGCTGTTTCAATTGGCCCGGGAGCAATTTTTCTACAAAGTTTTTGTTCCAAGGAAATTTGATGTGTTGTTCCAATGCAGAACAAAATTTTCAAACTGCAGGAAATTCCAGTTCACGCTCTGCTGAAGACCAAGTATTCTGCTGACACAATTCCACTGAAATCAACCAAACCAGCCCGGTGGATCACAACCCGGTACAAGCTCAGATGTGCTAAATGAAGAAGTTTCTTTGATGGAAAGTGGATAACAAAATTTGGGGATTTTACTATTATTCAGATGCAACCCCGTCAAGCACATTTTACCGTCTTCATACTACATGCAACACAGGGGTCTACTATCTCTCCAGCACGGCCTACACAATGGCTGTCCTCTCGAGGTGAAAACTTGGGAGAAAGCCAGGAGCGTTATGTGAGCCATCCACAAACAAAGCAGGAAGGTCACCCAGATGGCAGCCTTAGGCCTGTCCAAACACTACCCACAAAACCTAAATATTCCACAGGAGAATTCTTTACCATTTCCAGCAGCCTTTACCACTGAAGGTAACCAAGTCACATCTGTTTATGCTCTGTCTGAATTTGGCCCCAAATACTCAAGGAAATTAAGTTGGTGGGGGAGAAGAGGCAAAAGATTTCTGGCCCCTTTTCACTCAAACGTCAAGTATTTTTAACATTTTTCAAACTATTGGTGGAAAATTCTAATGTGCACTAGACCTCCTGGGGAAGAGCTAGAAGATCACAGAAGCATAGAAAATTGGGGCTGGAAGAGACCTCAGGAGTCATCAAGTCCAACCCCCTGCCCAAAGCAGGACCAACCCCAACTCAATCATCCCAGCCAGGGCTCTGTCAAGCCCGGACTTTAAAAATCTCTAGGGATGGAGATTCCCTCCCTAGGGAACCCGTCCGAGAGCTTCCCCACCCTCCTAGGAAAAACTATTTCCCTAATATCCAACAAGACCTCCCCCACTGCAACTTGAGCCCATTGCTCTTCGTTCTGCCATCCGCCACCACTGAGAACAGCCTCTCTCCATCGCCCACGTCAGGCTGCTCTCAAATCCCCCCTCACTCTTCTCCTCTGCAGACTAAACAAGCCCAAATCCCTCAGCCTCTCCTCATAGGTCGTGTGTTCCAGCCCCAGAATCATTGTCACTGGGCTTTGTCCAATTTGTCCACAACCTTGCAGCAGGGCAGGACATGAGTGGGGAACAGAATAGGAGCTGGGTACAGAGGAGAGATTTGTTTGTTATATAAAGTTTCAGTTCTTACCCACTATGAGCCCGACTTCACAGTAAGGATCTTCATAACCACAGGTCATCATGGTGCCGACTGTGTCATTGACCACGGCGACCACGTCCAGATCGAACTCCTGGGGAGGGAAGGGCTACCCTGCATTACACTGGGACAGCCAGCGCCTGTTTCATTCGGGGGAACAGCCCCCACTGGAATGAGGCCCAGTAGAAAGGGCCTGGCTTTTTGAAGCCTCCCTCTCCAAGTTTTGCACTGCCCCCGTTACTGGAGTTTAAGCAGCTGAGGGCCTGTCTACACTGCAGTGGGACACACGTGGCCAATCCATGCCAGCTAACTTGGGCTCGGGCTCCAGCCTGATTGGGAACATCTCAGCGCTGAGTTTAGCCTTGCAAGCATGTCTCCACCCGCACAGTGTAGACTTCCCTTGGATGGCGATACAGTTGCACCTCTCTGGTCCAGTATCATCCGTGGTCTGGCAGGATTATGAATGTTGCTGGACCAGAGAGTCCCAAGAGCCGGGAGGGAGCGGGGCCTAGTTGGGAGTCCAGCGGCAGAGCGGCTAGCAGCCAGGAATGGGGCCGGGGCCGGGGCCCAGAGGCTGGGACCAACAATGGAGCCCCCCAGGGAGCCCAGACAACGACTGTAAAGGGGCTGGCGCTGCCCTCCCCTCGTTCGGGACTGGGCAGGCCACGAGGGTGCCGGACGAGGGAGGTCCAACTCTAGTACTTGGGACTGTTTGGCTGAAGATCCAAGCACATTACAAAGCTGGGCTTTGTCCAAACTACCCCAAATAAGGTAAAACTGCCTGTAACTCGGCACATTTACATTGGCAGGTTGAAACTGGACTGATAGCACCTGTAGCTCTAAGTTTACCTAATGCCCTTTTGCAGGGCTCATTAAGCGCCCTGGAATCCGCAGGAGCTGCCAGGTAGGGGACTTACTGTGACAGCTCGAGCTGTAGCTCTTGGCTCTGGAGGTCCCGAGGCCAAACCTTGGTGAGAACTAAGATACGACGCTCATTTAGCCACTCGCTGACCCTGCGCTCAAACAGCTCCATTTCCTTCCTTGCTAAGGTGAGAACTCCCAATGGATCTGGGAGAGCTGAGCGACTCGGCACAAATTCTCCATTTCATTCCTGTCCTAAATCGCTCAGAGCAGTGTCCTAGAATCACCTCTCTCCTGTGGATAGCTTCTTTCAGCAGATTCACCACATCTTCTCCTTCACAGCCAGTGGCTTTGAACCCTTTCGTCCACTTCAGGAGGATCCCCTTGAAAAGAGAACCAGACACACAATAAACCAGAGGGGAAGAGCATGCGGAAGAGTTAGTAGCCAACAAAGACTTACAAGAACTTCAGATCTGGGAAGAGCACCCTTTGTGGCTACATCAGTTCACATAGACAGCTCAAGGGAACTCTGGTCAAGATTTCAGAGCAGCTAGTAATTTTAGGTGCCCTGGTGGTGGTGAGTTAAAAGGCCCAATTTTGAGAGTAAACCTATTAAGCCAAGAAGCCCAGGCTTGGGGTGACACTAACCCTCTGACTGCCAGAAGCCAGGAGGGAAAGATGAGGTGGATCACCCCAACTATCCTGTTCTGTACAACCCCTCTCCCTCCCACAAATGTCTGGCACCCATTCAAGGTGAGGCTTACCAGTTAACCGGTTAATTGGTTAACCAGTCACATCCCTAGAACAAACCAAATACCAATCAATCTTCCTACACACCCAGCCTCTACAATGGGGTTTACAGGGACAATTAAGACGCGAGAAAGGAAGGTTTTCAGGTGAAGTTTAAAAAGGAAAGGGTTCTGGGCGGTGGGGAGGTGGGGAAAATGCAAAATTCTTGGTAGGGAAGGGTGAAAAATGAGCTTAAAGCGACAAGTGGACAGACAGAAGGAGAAATGTTAAGAAGACAAAAAACTCCAGCTGGGCGCACGAGCTGATGGACCCGAGCTCACAAGAGGCACCACCCTGCCACTGTGGATTGGAGGACACATCTGGCTGGCTCAGACTTATAATTTAAGCCAAAGGAGGTACAGGAAGTTTTCCGAGCAACTCGGTGAATCCATGACTGGCTGCTACATCAGGCCTTGTCTTCCTGCTTTCTTCCACTTCTCTGCTTCTGCTCCCTCAGCGCAAGCTAATGACTCCAGCTCCGACCCATAGCTTGGATCCCAGCTCTGCCATCCCCCCTCTGATCCTGCGCCAGCCACTAGACCTGATGCTGCTTTGACCACTAGGTCTGGCCACTTGCATCCCAGTCCGTGAGAGGAAACAAAGGAGAGCCAGGGAATAATCTTGTGTTGCACCTTCTTTATCTATATTTAGATCCTACGCTCCTTGGGCAGGTACCTCTCCTTTATCTTTATCAGCACTGTTTGTGGGTAGAATGAATGAAAAAGAACACAGTAACACAACAACATTTAAAAACCAATACAGAGGAGAGTGTAAGTCTCAGGGCATCCCTCCATGGAGAACAACCTGGAAGGGATGGAAACGAGGAGAAAGAGAGCAGATGTTGAGAAAGACATCCCTGGGCCGCTATCCTCAGAAGGGAGTTAGCCCCTGGTTGGTGGGATACAGAAGATGAGATGAGAGAGACCAGAAAGGCACATGGAGGGTTTTGATAAAAGTAACAGAGAGGTAGCCGTGTTAGTCTGATCTTGGTAAAACAAAGAAAAACAGTCGTGTAGCACTTTCAAGACTAACAAGATGGTTTATTAGATGATGAACTTTTGTGGGGCAGACCCACTTCTTCAGATCATACTCACGAAAGCTCATCACCTAATAAACCATCTTGTTAGTCTTGAAAGTGCTACATGAGGGTTTTGATCAGACTAAGAAGTCCAGAAAGTAACTAAGGAGAAAGCTAACGATGGTCCATCTCAGAGCAGAACTGTTCTGCCAACAGTGTGCTTTGAAGGACAACGGAAGGGGGAACTACAATCGGATGGAAAGAAGTTAGGAAATTAGCAAGGTTTCAGGTCAGGTAAGGCCACAATAAGGAGAAATGTCTAGAAGTGTCCACAGACTCACAAGCGAGGCAGGAAGTTTGAAGATCGGGGTGTGATCTTCTAACCCTTCCCTCCATTCTGAACAGTGCAGTAACACAGTTAGTAGGTACAGACAGTAGGGAGCTGGGGATAGGTTACCTCATCAAGGTTATTCTGTTGGCAAGGAAAAGAGAAGGTGAATCCCAGAGGAAGCGACACGCCCTTCATTCCCATGTATTCCAGGAAGTCAGAAATGCAGTGGACAATGTGATCGAACAGCTGCAGGCAAACAGCAAGAGGCAATTGCTTTAATAACTGCAGACAACTTGATTAAGTATCAGGCTACCAACTGAATTAGCGTGTGTCTGCTGGCACTAGCCATGGTGAATCCCATTTAATAGGCCACCACGTTAACTCAGCTGCATAACCAAGTAGCTAAAAATCCATCTCCACTGGGGTCTTCCTCTAGCTAATTATACAGCGGCGCCTATAGATTATATAATAGAGAGAGTTAACATTTAACAGTCACATTGAACCAGATCCTGAGCATTGAATTCAATAGAAGCAGTGGAGGGATATATTACCGGCAACATGACATCTAGAGCAGTCACCCTCCTCCATATGCAATGGGATCCCAACCCCACCCCCTTTAAGTCCCCAAATTATCATGTTAAGTTTCAGACTTTTCTTCACCGCCCGTTTTTTAATTTAAAAGATTTTTCTTTGCATTTCAAACACAGGTAAAAATAAGCCGAGCCAGAGTTCCAATATGATTTAATATTAACACAGCGTTCTGCACCCAAATTACAAAAGCCCTTTAGAGATTTACGGGATAGCTGTAGGCACAAGCTACAGGAGTGCGATCTATTTGGTTTAACCAAAAGATGGTCAAGAAGGGACGTGATTATGATCTGTTAATACCTACGTGGGGAAGAGAGTTCAGAAAGCAACCAGCTCCGGTTGAGCAGAAAAATCCAGAAGATGAGCCAAGGGTTGGAAGCTGAAGCTAAAACAAATCCGGACTAAAACAGAAGTGTTCCATCTTACTAAACAGGGAGGGTGGGTCCCATCGGAGAATGCGCATGGCGCATTCACCGTCATTCAAGTCTCTAAAGCAAGACTCCGGCTTTTTTATTTTTTAATTATGCTCTTGGCTCAGGCCTGTACAACATACGGCCTGAGGGCGACATGCAGCCCGCAGAGGCTCACTGTGCGGCCCGTGACAACTACAGGCGGCCCGGCTCCATCCGATCTGCCAGCCGGCCGGAGGAGCGGAGTGCTGCCGGGGAGGGGGAAGTGCGGGCTGCCTGCGTGCAGCTCCGGCGCGAGGAGGCGGGGCGTGAGCCAAAGGGCGGGATGCCAGCAGATGCCAGGACGCTGGCGTAACATCGTGAGGTCATGGCCAGTGACTGCCAGATTCAAAAAGGCAGAAGCCAGGTAGGGGAGGGAAAGCTTGTGCTGAGGGGAGAGGGGCAGGTCAGGAGAAAGGGGAAGACACCAAGAGGCAGGGTGAAGGAGAGACAAATGCCAGGGAGCCAAGTGGAGACATGCTGCTGTTGGTTTTTTTTTGCTCAACGAAAATTTTTAGCCGTGTGTTTGGTATTTTTTGGGAGAGAATCCCTACTTGCGGCCCGCAGCTGTTTTCTTTGGAGTAATATGACCCTCGTCGCTTTCTGAGTTGTGCAGGCCTGCTCTTGCTCAAACCTGGGCTTGCCGCAGAGTTATTAGGCCCGGTTCTTTGGCCTATGTGATGCAGGCGGTCAGAGCAGATGATCTCAAGGCCTTGGAATTGATCAGCCTATGAACTGGGGCAGATCTGCGACGCTGAGATCACTCTTCACGCTCGCTGACACTGAGTATTGAGGATGCTCCATCTCTCCGACGAGGAGTTTGACACATCACGAAAGGAGCAGTGTTTTTGCCCCACACTGAAATGCAGCCACCTCTGAGATGGAAGCCCGCAGCTGTTACACCAGCCCAGAGCAACACTACAGCATTAAGGGGTGTTTGCTCAGTTACCTACAACTATGCCTCTGTGACCCCTAGGCTATGTCTACATTGCACATTTTTGCACAAGACGATATGCAAATGAGGCACAGCGATTAATATCGCCGTGCCTCATTTGCATACCTAATGAGCCACCATTTTGCGCAAGGAGCTTTTGCACAAGGAGCCGTCTACACTGCTCCTTCTTGCGCAAAACCCCCCTCTTGCGCAAGAGCCATTCTGCCGCTTATTTTCAGGCAGAATGGCTCTTGCGCAAAAATGGCAGCTCATTAGGTATGCAAATGAGGCGCAGCTATATTCATCGCCACACCTCATTTGCATATCTTCCTGCACAAGAATGCGCAATATAGACGCAGCCCTGGAGCGTAGATCCAGATGATACAACAGAAGGTTTGTTGTTGCTGTTGCTGCTGTAGGACCTTCACCTCCCTGAGTGACCACAGGTAGGTCTATGGACTCTTCCTTCTACCAGCCCAGCTATTTATGCCCACTGGGTTAAACTGACATGACGATAGCGCACAGCACTCGAGATTTTTCAGCCTACATTCAAGCATCTCACTGAAATCTGCCTCTGCAATTTCAGCCAGGAAGAGAATTCTTCTTTGCTCCCCTCTTCGTTCACTTACTGCTGAGCTAAATTCTCTGCTGCCTTAACTCTACCAAGGGCCGTGGGGTTACCACAGCAAGGAATGCAGACCTCGCTGATTTCCCAGCATTCGTGGCTCACACATCTGTGACTTACTCTCCAGTGAGTGGTACAGGGGTTAATACTTCAATGGGTCATTCCAATGCATCTGTGGCTGGGGGAAGGGAAGTGGTGAGAAATCTCCTTTTGGTGGACTCTAGTTTCCCTTGTTTTTCAGATTCAGGCGATGGGGCTATTTATTACGTTCCAGGGACAAAGCAAGAGCATGAGGGGTCTGACTGGCAGCTAGAAAAGCCTGATTTCTCAGAAGGCGGCCTTGTGAGAGGAGAAATGGGCAAGGAAGGATTGACAGAGCCACGGGGGCGTCACACACTCAGAGCATGCTGCTCCACCACAGTGAATATGGGCCCATGGTTTTGTTCTTACTGGCTGTGGAATATTAGCAAGGCTTATTTCTTCTGTCTCTTAACCAGCTGCGTTCCCAGCCAAACTGCCACCCCAAAACTCATCCTCTTCCATGTGTCATACGTCACATGACACCCCGGGCCCCCTCTCCTCACCACACTACGGAGGTACCTTGGCCCCTTGTTTATCATTCATAACAGCTGCTTCTTTCCACTTGCTCTGTCATGGGACAAATGGCAAGTAAAGCTAGCCCAGTATGCTCTGCTCCAGCGCAGCTTTTGAGGAATAGCACTGCCTCCAAAATAGTTTGCAGAATTCTACTGACGTCACCATGTGACTCTGGGAAGTCACTCAACACCTGTGCCTCAGTTTCCCTACCCATAGACTGTGATCTTCACCTGCCTTTGTGAAGTGATTGGTGGATGGCGAGCATGACGGCAGCAGGATGAAATGGTTTTGATGGTTCCATGGCAATGTTCCCTCGAATTTTTTTCCATCAGTGTGTGGAATAAATGTTGTTGTGTACACCGAGGCACGGGTGGATGTGCACCACCAGTACAAACACATGCTGCCGGCTGGGGGCACTCTGCTAATCACCTGGGCAGCATTTGAATCTGACCCCATTTTAAAGAGTGAGGCACGGAAGAGGAAGAGTTTGTACAAGGGAACAAACAGCCATAGCTTAGAACCCAAGTCCTCTAGCTCCCACCCGGTACCTTAATCACAAGACCACTCCAGGGGAGACACCGCCTCGTCTCCTTTCGAGCTGGCCTTTGCTCACCTCCTCTCCTGTCCCCTGCATGACCTCCTGCGGGATGGAGTAGATCTTATTGTGCATCTCAACGCCACGCCGAATGCCGCTCCGCACACGCACCAGCAGCACACGGAAATTCGTGCCCCCAAGATCCAAGGCCAGGAAGTCTCCTTTTTCTGAAACCCAAACATAGGCAGCTACAACACGATCCCCAGATGCCTCCCGACAATTACGTGGCCCGATGGCCCCAAGACCCAGCCAGCCCAGCGATCAAGGGGTGCAACCACAGTTCTGGAAATGGAAGGGTTAATTTCGACCCAGCAGGGACCCGTGGAAACAGGAGTTAAACCTGCGAACGAGCTTCGCTGGGCTAGCGGCTGCGCGGACAGAGTTCACAATCCACGTGGACAAGCCAGAGAAGGGGTGGGAGGGGAAACTGGCACAGAGCGGTAATGTGACCCCACACCAGGGGTGACAGGAGTAGAACCCAGGTGAGCCACGGCCTAGTCCGGTGCCCTAGCCACGTCAAAAGCCGTCCACGAGCTTTCTTTGCTTCCACGTGTGCATTGGAAACCCAACTGCATGGGCAAATCGGAAGTGCAACGAATCCAAAAAATATAGGGCGACTAGTCCCCCGAGAATCCCCCTACTCTTGTTAAGGCCTAGCGCCAGTCTGAATGATTAGGCAGCAGATCCAAGCCCTGAAACACAAGGGAGCTCAGACTGAAGGTTCTGGCCCCGATGTTCTATCCAGCAGGGGGCAGGAGGGTTCACCCCGTTACGTTACCTGTTCCATCCGGAGTGGAGCACACGTAAGTGGGCAGCATTTTCACCGTAGCGTCCGGGTGCGATTCTTTGCACAACCCTCTCTCCATCTCCAGCCTCATCCTGTCCTTCACCGCCAGCAGCTGCTCATGGCTCAGCTTCAGGGCTTCCAGGGTCTTCTGCCGGGCTTTATGTTGGGCCGCCAGCCGGTAGGCCACCGCTGTGACCATAGCCGCCCCTTTGCCGCTCCCGTCTTCCGACCGAACAAACCTGATGTCACAGTCTGGCAGCAGCTTCCGCACCGTCTTGTGAAGGCGTCGAGCAAAACTGCACAGGACAGAGGTGGGAGGGAGCGTCACCCCCTCCGCGTGGTGCTGTGCGCCCCTCTCCTGGTGACTAGCCAGCAGATGGACACCGACAGCTAAGAGAGGCTTGTGCTTTTAGAGCCACGGGTCCCAGGTTCAATCCCTGTTGTCGATAACCCACCCAGCCTTAGGCAAAGCTAGGCCTGATTTAGGTCCATCGCCTTACAAGAGCTTATCCAGCGATGGGCAAGCGTCTGAAAGTCCCTTCCTGCAGCTCTTGAATGTCTTCCATGCCAGCCTGCAAAGCCCTTTCACTCAGCCCTCTCAGCTCATTTTTACCAATATTAATACAGGTTGAACAACCTCTCTGGTCCGGCAACATCCATGGTCCGTCATGGTTTTAGCCGGGTTCCTACTTTTTATGGGTGTGGCCAAGTTTCCTGCAGTCCCCTGAAGTTTTACAGCTCTCAGTGTCCTGTGCTGGTATTTAGCTCTAATTGACCCCCATCAGCCCAGTGAGCTATGGCAGCGATGGTCATACTGCTAGACAATATCGACCTTCTGGGGTCCAGCAAATTCTCTTGTTTGCCACTGGTCAGGTCCCAGAGTGCAGGACTAGAGAGGTTCAATCTGTACTGGTGACACCTCAGGCTGGCCAGCAAGCTGGGGAAGAGACGTCCCAGTGCCCTAGCCGAGCTGGGATTAGAACCCGGGTCTCCAAGCTCCTAGGTCTGAATTCACAGGCCTACACGGCCTGTCAAATTAGAACCCTATGAGGGTCCAATTCCCAGGCCTCATGCTCTTCAGTCCCAACACAAACTTAGACTCTTATTAGAAACCACGCACCCGCTCAGGGGTCCATGAAAAGCTACTTTGTTCCTGCCCCTACTGGCACACTACTGATTTGGGTTGTAAACAGCGTACAGGGCTCTCGCTGACTTTACTGGGCGCCCCGCCCTTTAAATGTTCCGGGACTGGGTTGCTTTCAGCCCTTTCCTCCCGCCTGCACCCGGAGCCGGCCCTCTGGCTTACTGGGGGTGCTTCTTGTACACGGAGCCGTCCACGCCGACGGTGGAGCGGAGCCGGTCGACGCCTTTGTTCTCCTTGATGCGGCGCAGCACCGCGGCCAGCGTGGCAGCGCACAGGTTGGCCGAACGCGTGGAGACGATCCGGCAGATGTGCTGGGTGGCGATGCAGTCTTCTGCCGACGGCTCCAGCCCAAGCTTGGACAAGACCTCGTGGGCTTTTTGTAGCCCTTCCTTCTCCCTGGAGGCCAGGGAAGAACAAAAGGAAGAAGGTCAATGGAGAGACTGTTGGGTTAACTCAAAGTGTCACAAGTTTTGCGGGTTCCACCTCGCATCCTACAGGTCAATGGAAGCCCAGAAGTGTAGGACTGAAAGGGCCCTTGACAGGTTGTCTAGTCCAGGCCCCGGCAATGAAGCAGGACTAAGTACTATCAAGACCAATGGTTCGCGAGCTGTGGGTCAGGATCCCAAAGCAGGTCACAACCCCATTTTAATGGGACTGACTGGGCTGGCATCAGACTTGCTGGGGCCTCGGGCCAAAGCCCAAAACCGATTGCTCAGGGCCCAAGCTCAAGTGTTTTAGCCCCACTGGGCAGGCCCTTGCGCTTTGGACTTGGGGTCAGATTTTGGGCTCCTGCCTAGGGCCGTGTGGTCATTTTTGTTGTCAGACGGTGGGGGGGGTGGGGGGGGGTCGCAATCAAGTCTGAGACCCCCTCACCCAGACCATCCTGACAGGTGTGTGTCTAACCTCTTCTTAAAAAAACTCCAGTGATGGAAATTCCACATCCATTTGTCCCCTAGGCGGAAAAGGGCGAGAAGTAACAGCCAGCGTGGATTAGTGCGGAACAAATCACACCAAACCACCTAGGGTACGTCTAGACTACATGGCTCCGTCGACGGAGCCATGTAGATTTGTTGTTTTGGCAAAGGCAAGTGAAGCCGCGATTTAAATGATCGCGGCTTCATTTACATTTACATGGCTGCCGCGCCGAGCCGACAAACAGCTGATCAGCTGTTTGTCGGCTCAGCGCGCTAGTCTGGACGCTCCCCTGCCGACATCAAAGCCCTTTGTCGGCAGCCCCGGTAAACCTCATCCCACGAGGAATGAGGGCTTTGATGTCGGCAGGGGAGCGTCCAGACTAGCACGCTGAGCGGACAAACAGCTGATCAGCTGTTTGTCGGCTCAGCGTGGCAGCCATGTAAATGTAAATGAAGCCGCGATCATTTAAATCGCGGCTTCATTTGCCTTTGCCTATGTGTCTAATCTACATGCCTCTGCCGACAGAGGCATGTAGTCTAGACACAGCCCTAATGTCCTTCTTTGACAGTGTTACTGGCCTAACGGATGGAGGGACACAGTAAATGTGATGCATCTGGAAATCAGCGGGCTTCTGACACAGTTCCCGGGACTTTCTCATAAACTGGGGGAATGAGATCTGGATACATTACTGAACGGTGAGTGCACAACTGGCGGGAAGGATAAAAAACAACACTCCACACTCAGAGCAGTTCTCAATGGCAGGCTGTCCGACCGGGAAGAGGTATCTAGTGGGGGGCTAGTGCTTTTTAATATTTTCATGAATGACTCGGATAACGGAGTGGAGAGCAGGCCGATTTTAGAGGAGACTCCCTCCCGGACTGGTGTCCTCACTTTGGCGGGCAGGATTAGAATTCGACGTGACCGTGACAAATTGCAGCCCCGATCAGAAATCAGTGAGGTGACATTCAGTGACGAGCCTAATGCAGCATGTGCGAAGGCAAAATCAAAGGAAGTGGTAAAAACAAACTGCAGACAACGGAAGAGACAAGAACCACACCAATTTCCCTCTGCTGGTTTTAGAGAACGCTTCTGAGTATCAGCCCACAGAGAAGGTTACTACTAAAACTAGTGTTTTAGGAATTCTTTTAACGGTCAATTTAATTTTTGCCGCAGTTTTTTTTTTTAAACCAGGGTATTACTGCAGAAAAAGATCCGGTAATTGCAGCGGATCACAAATGGACTACAAATCAGCAACATGATGTTGTTGTAAAAAAGGCGATGATCATTGTGGGGTGTATTAACAGGAGAATCAACAGTCTGGAGGCAACTGTCTCCCTTTACTCCCCGCCATGAGACTTCAGGGGATGCCCCTCTCAAGCTCTGGGCATCATACTTGAGGAAAGAGGTGGTTAAATGGAGAGAGCCCAGAGAAGAGCAATAAAAATGATCCAAGGTTTAGAAAACCTGCCCTATGAGAAATGTTCAAAAACCAGGCATGTTTAGTCTTGAGAAAGGAAGAACAAGGGGGATATGGTAAGTCTTGAAATATATATTACGGACTGTTATAAAATACAGGAGCATGTAGCACTTTCAAGACTAACAAGATGGTTTATTAGATGATGAGCTTTCGTGGGCCAGACCCACTTCCTCAGATCAGGCATACAGTGATCAGTGGTTCTCTATGTCCACTGAAGGTGGAACAAGAAACAATTGGCTGAATCTACAGCAAGGGAGATTTACATTGAATAGTATGAAAAACTTTCTAACTCCAAGGGCGGTTAATCTCTGGAACAGGCATCCACTGGAGGGTTTTTAAGCACAGGTTGGATAAACACCTGTCAGAAAAGATCTAGGTTCATGGTCCTGTCTCAGTTCATGGCTGGATTAGATGACCTCCCACGTCTCTTCCAGCTCAACATTTCTACAATTTTATCCCTCTTAAGGGGTCATATCTCAGAGTGCATCTACACAGCATCCTAAATGCGAAATAAGAGATGCAATTTGCGCTATGCAAATTGCGCATCTCATTTCGATTGAATTTCGAAATAGCGTATTTTGAAATGTGGTGCTTCTACACAGTGACAAATTTCAAAGGAATACAATATTTCGAGACATCCCTTGTGGAATGAGGGTTCCTGGGATGCCGAAATAGCTCTTGAAATAGCAGGCACGTTCAAATGACACGGGGTAGCTATTTCAGGATACTTCCGGTTTCCCGAAATAGCCCCGCTGTGCAGACGGACCCGCACAGAGCAGACGGGGAGGGGCGGGGGGGAGGAAAGCAGATAACCTGACGACTTCCTACATGGTGTCTACACAATAGATCACTCACCGGCGGCTATAGCGCCCTTTCCCTTCCCAGGGGCACCCCTCTTGGAGAGAGGAGGTTGGCTTTCTCTCCAGCATGGGGGGTGGATCTAAGATGGAACCATTTGCTCAGTTTCTTACTTACTTTTCGATAGCAGACACGTATTTGGTCTCAAAGTGTCCCGTGATGAGCAAGTCCGGGGTAAGCCTCCCGCCAAACAAGAGCTCTTCCTTGGCCATCTTCACCAGGACGAGTCTGACCAGCTCCCCCATGTACATGCCACTGATCATCTTCTCAAACCTGCAGAGAAATGAAGCACGAGGTCTCCAGGCCGCTCCACGCTGTCGCGTTCAGAGGCCAACGGCTAGGGCCGAAACGTGCCACAAGATGTACGGGAACTGCCCGTGCCCAGCTGCATTCTACACTGGTGGCGGGTGAGCTCACAAAATCTCAGCGCGCCCCCCGCTGAGATAGCCAACGTCCGTACCAAGGCCTCGGCCATGTCAGGACTCGAGTTAGTTTGCAGGAAAGAAGAGTCGCTCTTGAACGCATGGTCCTGCAATCTGCCCATTTAAAGAATCATGAACGACGGTGAGAGACCCTGATTCTCTCTCATACACCAGCTCACTGCAGAAACAACCAGATTTTGCTTAAAACCATGGAAGACAATCGTTAGAAGAGGGGGGCTCTCGTCTGGAAAAATATCTGCATTTCGTAGGGGTGACGAGCTTATAAGCCTCCCAGGAGCTTTGCATTAGCCCCATGGAGCCCACAAATTCAGCAAGAATCCCTGAGGCAGGATCTTCAGCAAGGTTTTGCTGGCGTCGCTCTACCTGCCTACGCTCCCAGCCCAGCACCCCAGTGCAGAGGCTACTTAGATTAGTACAATCGGCGCTGTAACAAGCCGGCCTCCCCACCCAAGGGCAACATGAGCACAGCTGGTCCCCACCCAGCCATGTCAGCCAGGGATCACGTTTCTTCTGCACCCTTGAGCAACAAGCTGTGCCGGCAGGCGCTTGTAGCGTAAACACGGCCTGAGAGTAGTTTTCACAAGCGCTATGCCCCATTGAAAATCAGTGGGCTTGGTGTTTTGAATCACTCATGCTGCATGTCTGTGCTAGAGAAGCACAGCTATGGACGGGTGGTACCCTAGCAGAGATGCCTTCTACAGCCATGGGAGAAGTGTTCCCATGACTGGACGTAAATCACCGAGTAGCAGGAGCGAACCAGTGGAGCACTCTGCCATTGACCGTGCCACGAGGGTTCAGTGCCCTCACCACGCCAGCCTAGAGCGGTGAACTTTTCGACTCCCCGAGAGACGCAGCTAGGGGAGTCGAAGTTTTAAGTGTAGACCAGACGTTGGACACTTTTCAGTCCATCACCCTACAACTCTGGGGACATGACCAATCATCACATACCCCAGAGTTTGGGTTCAATCGCAGCGATATCCAGACAACAACGAGCACAGGCTTGGTAGAGGATTTTGGACTTAAAACAACTAGAAACACTGGGGGAGATTTTCCAAGACGCACAAGGGAGTTAAGTGCCTATACCCTACTTCTCCTATTTTATCCTGCAGTGGATGAGTTTGCACCGTCTGCAGGACTGGGTCCATCTCAAACTAAAAATCCATCTCCACAGGAGAAGTTCGGTGTTTGTTGGTTTCATGGATGGTAGGGACACTAGGTGGCGCTGTCTGCCTTCGGGCAGCGATCGAGACGTTAAATGAGAAACCGGAAGTCGCTGTCCCTCTATTCATTAGCAGATGAAGCAAAGTAGGGGGAGAGGATCAGGGTGCTCTTGAGGGTTCCGTCAGAAATGCCACCCCAAATTTGTGGCACAGTCCCCGTTTGCATTCATCTAATCTACGTCCCCAGGGGCCCTGTAACGCAGGTAGCTTACATGACCTCTTCCTCACACCAAAACAATCACAATAGGACAGCCAATCCACGATAACTCCCCTCCCCCCACACACAGATCTGAGCCAACACCAGCAATCTGCTTACAGCTGCTTCCCTGGGTTGAGCGAACCCATGTCAATCTCACGGTCGAACTCCGTCCTGATGTCGTTCAGCGTGCCGTCGTCTCCGAAGGCGCCCCACTCCATGTTTATGCACATCCGCCCTTCGTCCCCCTCCACCAAGTCAATGTGCCGCATCTCCTCCATGTAGCACGCATTGGTCCCAGTACCTGTGCCAAGCAGATTGTGAGCTAGCTCCCTGGAAGAGGGGGAGGTAAGGACTTTATTGCTGCTTAGAGTTGCAACCCATCCCGTAAGTGTGGCCTAAAGCCCTTGTTCTTACACTAGGCCATACTGAAATGCAGCTTGTTTGCCTGAGCCCACCTCACCACTTGCTCTGGATCAGAGCCCTGGCCTTTTCATTATTTACTCCTCCCCCATTCTTTGGGGTCCTGCACATTTTGTCGGCGGCTTTATGTTCTCTTCCAGGTCATTGATAAAAATGTCACCTTGCGAAGGAACAGTGGCGGATGCTACAGGACCAGAGTAAAACCACGCAGCGGCGAGTCCCCATTTACAGTTCTATTTTGAGATCTGTCCGAGAAGCTGATTTTGAACGCATGCTGCATGTTCATTTGGGACCGTCCTAGCACCTTATCCAAAATGTTGCATGGTCCCAAGTCAAACAGCTGACAAGTCTCCGAATATCACACCTTTGCGATTCCTTTCCACAGACAAGCTTGTAACGGCCACAAAACGATGCCAAATGAACTGGGCGGGGTCTATTTCCCGTTAACCGTTCCGCGGCGTCTTACCAACAATGAGCCCAACTTCGCAATTGTGATCATCGAAGCCGCAGGTCATCATTGTCCCTACGGTGTCGTTCACCACAGCGACCACGTCAATGTCGAAGTCCTGAAACAGGCGAAGAGGAGAGACATCAAGTCCCAGACGTAACGTTTGACCAAACCATCCCGTTGTCCCATTGAGTGAGGCAGTGGGGGAACCATTACAGTAGCAGCCAGGAAGAGCAGAGCCAAGGCCAAGATTTGGGATCCGTGCCCAAAACATTCAGCCTCACTCAGGCCAGGAGTGTCAGCTGTGACTAATTATTTCGGCTCCCTCGATTTCTCAGCACTCAGCTGAAGGCACCATGAAGGGGCAGATGTTCCCAGGGCAGGTGGCCCAGTGCTTATCAGGTCCCTTCTTAACACAAGGTCACCATGTGAAATCACTGCTCCTTCTGAAAGCCGCAGCTCAAGTGGGAGCTGAAGGTTCATCAGCACCGATTCAGCGAAGGCAGAACATCAGGAGCCTGCCTATTATCAGTAAAAACGGCCCCTTTTCTAGTGCTCTTCGATGTTAAAACCCCGCACAAACATTCACCAAGGATCGCAGTGCTCACTTCTGAAGGGTAGCTAAGCAGCCACATTACTGATGGATTTATCTACACTTCTATTAGCCACCCCTCCCTGGCTCAGGGAGTTTTTAGAAGACTAAAAGTTATGATACAGGAAGGAAAACTTTCAACACAGGCAATAAACTGTACAGACAATGTTCTGCGGCTCACGGAAGTAACTTCACATGTAGCCAGCCCACAGCCCTCTCCTGCCCCCAAATTTAGGAGGAATCCATGTTGACGGGTGTTGTGTTAATAAATCTAGACGCCAGCACTTCCAGACTAAGAAATCCAGGCTCTTGCAATGGGAGCCATTTTGGAAACGGCAACCCCTCCGGAAAGGCACCTGGCCAACAGCCAGCGTTGCCTGCAAGTCGAATGCCTGGGCGGCCACCCAGAAGAAATTCAGAGACCGCTCAGCTGATTAGCAGAGCACCCACAGCCGGAAGCATGTGTTTCTACTGGTGGTGCACATCCACACATGCCTTGGTGCACAACACAAAATTGATTCTGCACGTGAATGGAAAAAAGTAGAAGGAACACTGACGACAGCCCGACTTCCTGTTTCAGTCACGGAGCTGTGTACGAGATAGAGAGGCATAGCCAGAGCTCAAGCCGTTTAGGGCTTTACAGGAAAAGATGGGGACATGGAGACAGAAGTTACTACATTTGCTTTTCTCCCTATCTTCAGCCCTTCTGAATGTCAGAATAACCTTGCCATCGGCAGGCACACCAACAATGTGCAATTCAGAGCAGGGTGTGAATTCAGCACTCACATAATAACCCGCCTGCACCCACTTTCACAGCCTGTTGGTAAGAGAACAATGTGAGCAGAGAGCATGGGGTGACCATGAGAAACACAATGTTTGTTGTAATCTTAAATCAAGAGGGTGGAGGGTGAACCTGATAAAAAAAAGGAAGAGGAAGTGGGGTGTTTTGGTTATTATCAAAGGAGCACACTGTTCTTGCATGTGTGTCCAGCTGAAGAGTGCCTCTATAGGACTGCCAAACCGACTGTCTGGGGGTGGAAGCCAAGTACAGGCTTTTAGTGCTTTGGCATCCTGAGGGACCCCCATCTGTGCATGCACCTTGAAATACAAAACCTCCCTTCTGTGTGCAGGGCGGTCCCTGGCCTTTGATTGGAAAACTAAAAGAAGGCCAGGATTTACAGGCGTTCTCTCTGTCCCGTTGCAAAGCCAAATCGAGTGCCCGGAGCAGCTTATTCACAACAGCCAGGGGGTTCGGAGCATGGGTAACGCTTACCCCTCGTTTCTTGATGGCTTTACGTATCATGCCGACCACATCTTTCCCCTCCACACCGCTGGATTTGAACCCTTTCGTCCACGTCACGAGGATACTCTAGGACAAGAAATAAGACCCACGTTAAGACACCACCGTTGTCAACCAACTCTAAAGCCCTAATGCTACCCTGAGGATTCTCGCCAAAAACTCCTTCCCCTGCAGCGTAGATCAGCCACACCGACATAAGACAGGGCCCTCCATTGATGCAACTTCCTGCTGTATGTACATTCCTGCGTTTGGTCGCAACACGGTCCCGTGTCTTTGTAACTACACCCACGTGCTTAAACTAGCAAGAATTCCCTTAGGCCAAATCTGCACCTTAACCTTACACCCGTGTAACTGTGCTGCTCAGGGATGCGAAAAGTCCACGGCCCGGAGAGACACAGTTAGACGGGCATAACCTCTGGGGTATTTTGATGGGACAGCCTCTCCTGCCGACACCGCTACTGCCTTTCGGGGCAGTGGCTAAACTGCGATTCTCTCCCGCCAGCTGCAGCGTTTGAAGAGTCGACCTGCCCTGAGTCTCAACGAGCCCCACGTCTCTGGAAATGCCACCAAAGTAAGGGTGCGGTCGAGCTTGCCGTTTACTTCCTCCATAGGGTAGAGCACAGGGCGACGCTGCCCAAATTCTACAGAGTCAAGTTTAGGAGGCTCCGTCCCGAAGAGCCCAAGGCACCATAGTACTTAAAAACAGCCTGAAGTTTTCTGTAAAGATCTAATAATCTGCCACGAGCAGAGAGGGTGTGTTGCACCTGGGACTTCACGAGGGTGACCTGGTTGACGGGAATATTGTTACTAACAGGAACATCATGGCCTCCCGGCTATGGCCTTTGATTAGCTGCCACTATGCCAGTGACATGCTCTGTTCTCTCTTGTACCAGGTTCTTCTTCTCTAGGTCCCAGGGTGCTTTAGAAGCAAAAGCTTAAACGGGACCACAAGGGTCCTCTAGTCTAGCCTCCCACTGATATAATTACAAAGGGCCACCCTATTGTCTCCATGTCACAGAGGGGGAAACAGAGCAAAAGAGAGAGAAGCATCTTGCTCCCAGGCATCCAATGAGTCCATTTCTGAACCAGGAATAGAACCTAGATCTCTAGACTCCCAACCCCACAGCTTTCTACAGGCTGGCCTGCCGCTTGGAACCTGACTGGTCCCGGGGGAGGGATTTTGCGGGACCAGGCGAGGTCATTTCTGGCCCCTCTGCTTCCTGCCCCCTGGCTGCCCCTCCCAGCCCAGCTGGGTTGCATGCCAGAGTTCCTACCCCCATCCAGCGGGGCTCCACACCGGCTCCCCTGGTCCTTCCCCTCGCAGCCCAGCTAAGCCATGTCCCGGGCTTCTCAGACCCCTTCCTTGGCCCAGCTGGGCTGCACGCCTGGCTCCCTTCCCCACCTCTGCCTCAGGCTGGCCTCCTGGGCTCCCTTTGCCCCCCGCAGCACGCTAGGACTCTCTGATGCTGCCCGACCAGAGTATCCCAGTTGACAGAGTTGCAACCTGTCCTTGAGCACCCTGCTTTCCCGAGAGCCGTATAAGGGAAGAACAGAGCATGGACGCTTATTCCTTGTGCTCGAATGCAGTGAGGGTAGCCACTTGTCTGCAGCAGGAGGGCGCCCTTGCGGCGGCGTACGTGCCGCACATGGAGGCTGTGCCAAAGACAGAGAAACACCCGGCTGGCCACGTTTCCGAGGGAGGATAGAATTTGCAGCCCTCCTTTTATAAGGTGGGAAAGCCAAGACACACGAGGATGGCGGGTGCCAGAGGCCGTGCGACTACACAACAAGGGAAGTGACGCACATGCAGCGGGAAGGCACTAAAGGCCCATTTCACCTTGCGCCCCCGACACCATGGCCACCTCCCGTGCGACTGAGGCCCCCGGAGTCCGTCAATGGGACCAGGGAATTGCAAAGCACGACCGGCAGCCCAGCCATGCCTGCATTCAGTTCATCCTGCCAGCCCTGCTCCCATCTCGAGTTCTCCGCGCTCCCTTTGCCTCTCCTTCCTGCACCTGGGGCTCCAGATCTGCCTCCAGCCTGTCCATAACACCCCCTACTGATGTGACAAATAGCTGCCCCCATGGGCCAGGAGCTTCAGGGGGGAGCCGAGTTAGTCTGTTACAGGAAAAACACAACAAATGGTCTGGTAGCACTTTACAGACTAACGGAACATGTCGATGGTAGCAAATCGTACTGTAAAACCCTCTTCTCGGCCAGCCCCCAGCTCCAGTCTGGTGTTATTCACAACAATAATCCCCAGATAATCAGCCAGGAGCCTCGTGAACAACACTCCCTTCGCAAGCCTTGTAAGTATCACTCCCTTTGCCCTCAAGAGCAATTTTACCTTCCCCCTTCGTTTCTCGCCCTTTCCTCTCCCCATGGTTTCCTGTCATCTCTCATTATCTTATTTCTCTAATTTGGATTGCAAATGCCCCCGGGGAGAAATCTTCTTGGTTAGTCTGTAAAATGTCTAGCACCTGACTGGCACTGTAGGATCAGATCAGTAAGAACGCTCAAGAATTGAAGTTCCATGGGTCAGTATGCAAAAGAGGCATCTCCTTATCGCCTGTTAGCTAACCCTTGGGAACTAGCAAGAGGTGCAAGCGGAAGGAATGTTTTTTGTAGGTTTCATGGGACTGAGCAGGCAGCGTCCCTGTGTAAGGAACACTTGGGCGACCACCCAGGAGAGATTCAGGTGCCACCCAGCGGATTAGCAGAGCATCCATAGCACCCAGAGAGGGCAGCATGCGTTTCTATTGGTGGTGCACATCCCCACATGCCTTGGTGTGCATAACAAAATGTATTCCGCCCACAGATGGAGAAAATTACTGGGAACACTGTGAGTAGGTTGAGACAAACTCTGTTTCCCATGATCTCTGCCTTCCCATTCATGTTAAAGATGCAAAATGCCTTGTCTTCCTTTTACTTCACATTAGTTACCATATGGCAACTGCCACTTTTTTTCCCTAGTGAAAATGCTCATATAGACAGGCTTCAGTTTTTTGCAGGTTTAAGGGAACAGATGTAAACCAAACTGAAGCAAACCTGGTTTAAACCCAAATCCACACTGTGGTTGGCACCAGTTTAACTAAACTAGTTCTAAAAAACATTTGAAGTCCAACTGGTGCAACTCCCATATGAGTCAAGGCTGAAAGGGGATGTGTGTGATTGTGCTGTGTGTAGTCTGGGGCAATTAAAACCTACCCACTTGTCTCTTTTGCCTTTCCCGATTGCTGGCAGCAGTCCAAGCTGCCAATCCACGATGGCTTACAAGGGAGAGGAGGGGAAGTTTCACTTACCTCATCCAGTTTGGTTTGGTGGCAAGGAAAAGAGAAAGTGAATCCAAGGGGCAGTTTCTTGTCCTTCATGTTCAGTTTCTCCAGGAAGTTGGCCAAGCATTCGGCAATATGATCAAAGAGCTGCAGAATAGAAATTAGACTGTTCAGACCCTATGTCATTCCAACCTAGTCAGCTTAAGGGCGCCCGGCACCCACTGGAGTCAGCGGGCGTGTTTCCACCGACTTCAGCGCACTTAGATCAGGTCCTGACAGCACAACGTTAGGTCAGGCTCATTTCAAAACCATGAGCGTTGGATGCTCTAAGCCAGGGCTACTCAACTTTGGAAGCCCTGGGGGACACAATGGATACTCACAGCACATGCTGAGGGCTGCACCTTAAGTGTGGTTGCATAGACATGCAAATATATGCAAATAGCTTCTTTCACACTGATGGGCATGAATACAAAAACTAAGCCACAGCGCTGGACCCAAACATGACCAGTGTGAGTCAGTCAGCACCTCAGGCTCTGCCCACAAAGCCAAGCAGCCAGCACTTCCCACAGTACCCCCGGGGGAGAGAAATGCCAACACCATGTACCCATCTGTTCCAGCCAGCCCGTCCGCTTTAATTGGTCATTGCTCACCCCGCCTGGGAGACGCCTTGCCTTTGTGGAGGCCATGTTCAAAGGATCCTACCTGGGTTGAGTCCTGCATAAACCCAAACTGCACCGCGGGCCGCAAACAAACAGGCGGTGGGCCACATGCAGCCCACGGGCCATGTGTTTAGTAGCCCTGTTCTAATCCATCGGGTGCCATCGACTGTCTTTCACTGGCCCACATCACTCGCCTTCTCCACCAAGAAAGGAAACCGAGGCAACTTTTGTGGGTGTTCTCTGGAAAAGTCTGTATTCTTGATTTTAACTGGGTTTGGTATTTTGGGACTTAATAGAACACATCGTACTAAACCTCCAAATAATTATTAAGACTCTTTTGCAAGGTGCCCAATACCATGGTGTCTGGGTGCAGTTTGCTTAGTTTCAAATAAATCCCATGGGTGTCTTCTCCGGATCAGCCTTGTGGGGAAAGGAATTGGATATCATGTCATGGTTAAGGCAGGGGATCTGAGAGTTCTTAGTTCTGCTGGGGACTCTGCAAGTTTTGACAAGTCACTTCCCCTTTGCACCTCAGTGCATGCTCTGTGACAGCAGGGGTAGAGCGAACTAATTCTTTATTATATGCTTGGAGATCTTCAAACCTGGGGTGTTAGAGAGCAAAACATCAGGATTTCCTTGATAGTTCAGGATGGTCCAGAACTTTGATGAAGAAAAAAAACCCTCTCTTATTTGGTTCTTTAGACCTTGACTGCAGGGAGGCTTTGTAATGAAATTCACTAAGATATGTTAACACAACAAATCTAGCTAAGATTTAGTTATTTCCTCCCCAAACCAAAGTTTGGAAGGGTAGCTCATTTAAGCAGTTGCTGCTGGAGCAAGCCCCTAACAGACAAAACAAACGATTTGTAGTAGTGTATCGAACTCTGGTGTCAAGCAGGGGTCAGGGCCAGGATGCAATTTGTCTATCTGCACATAGGCCATGGTGGGTAGCCGGAATGGACAAATTCCCAACACAGACAAGGATCTGAATCACCCAAGCTGACCGTGGCTCAATCCTCAATATCCTAAGTTTTCAGCAAAGAACAGCACTCAATCCAGTTTCCTCAGCTCTTTAGTTCAAGGCAGTTCCCCCCCCCCTTACCACACTGTAAACGCCCGATAGAGACGAACCTCAAGGCATCGACGTTCCTCTACAAGGGATTGTAATAGGCTACAGTTGCCTCCTCCCCACAAGGCTTTCGAAATGCAAAGACAGATGATGCCAGCTTGTCTTCAAGTGGTATAAAGCAGAGGAAATACCACTGGACTATCACACAAAAAAGGGAGGGATCTTAACATCCCTCTTAGCAACCATTTCAGGGACACAACACCTTGAACCACCTTGATTGATCAGACCTCATATAGGTTGTGCCGATCACAACAGGTCTTCAGTTCTTCTCTCATCTACTGGTATTTTTTTCCCATTTGCATTTGTGTTAAGCCAAAATTACCACCACAACGGGGGGGGGGGGGGGGGGTGTGTGTGTCATACAATGTGTTTCGTCACCTGCCAACCTTTATACTTCACACTTATATAGCTCTCTCTCTCTCTCTCCTCATCTCAAAGCACTTGATTAATGTAGGTATCATGACATTCATAGAATCATAGAGCTGGAAGAGACCTTAGAAGGTCAAGTCCAGCCCCCTGCCCAAGGCAGGACCAATCCCAACTCAATCAACCCATCCAGGGCTTTGTCAAGCCGAGACTTAAACACCTCTAGGGATGGAGATTCCACTACTTCCCTAGGTAACCCATTCCAGTGCTTCACCACCCTCCTAGAGAAATAGCTTTTCCTAATATCTAACCTGGACCTCTCCCACCGCAACTTGAGACCATTGCTCCTTGTCTGCTATCAAATCCCCCCTCACTCTTCTCTTCTGCAGACTAAACAGACCCAACTCCCTCAGCCTCTCCTCGTAGGTCATATGCTCCAGCCCCCTAATCATTTTGGTTGCCCTCCGCTGGACCCTCTCCAATACATCCACATCCTTCCTGTAATTGGGGGCCCAGAACTGGACACAATACTCCAGATGTGGCCTCACCAGAGACGAGTAAAAAAGTCAAAGGGGGAAACTGAGGCACAGGGCAGGGACGAGACTAGCAGGTTAATGGCAGAGGAGACGACAAAACTCGGGTGTGCTGCCGACTCCCAACATCCTTCATTCCCATCCATCAGTATCTTGCAATGATACTGCAGTTTCCTTGCTCCACTCAGGGCCCTCGATCGAGTACAAACATGTCTCATACAAAGCTTCCACGGATTAATTCTGAGCACGTGTCTTCCCAGCACCCGCTCGGGGTCACCCCTTCACATGGAGGGCGCGAGAGATCTCCCTGGGCAAGAAAGGAGCCATTGATTAATGCTTCTCACCAACCAGAGGAGAGCATCTTTCCCCTGCGTCTCCCTACGGCAAACATGATGCTGAGAGACATGTGAACGGATGGGGAGTAGAGTGGGGGAAGGGGATCTTATGTAAGATTTAAACTGGGATTAGGCACTGTGGGGAAGATGGGATCAGAGGGGTATTAGAGCTATGTGGCTCTCTTGATTTCTGTCCTTTCAGTGCTGGCAGACCAGCACACCACCCTAACTAGGGCCAAGATTTTTAGCAACTGGCCATTTTGAATGAACAACACCCTTTAAGGGGACTATTTTCCAGAAAGTGTCAAGGATCTGCCCCTCTGAAAACAAGGCCCCGTTACCGGATCTTCTAAGCCCAATTTGAGACCACGGCAGCCAAGCTGACACAAGGAAAAAAGGTGCATTTAACATGCATTAGAAATCCCTAATGGAGAGGGTGCAAGTTGTAGTTTGAAGTAAGGATGTTAAGGACTAGTCGACTATTCGATAAGCAAATAAGAGGCAGCAAAGGGGAGGGGGAAGAAGGGTATATCAAAGTGGCAGCACCGCATGGAGCCGGGGTCAGCTGGGGAGTCCCCAGCTGATCCTGGCTCCACATGGCATTTCAAAGTGGCAGCACCACAAGGAGCCCGGGGTCAGCGGGGGACTCAGAGTCCCCCACTGACCCCAGGCTCCATGTGGACACTGCCACTTTGAAATGCACAAGAGCCCCCACTGGGGCTCTTGCACATTTCAAAGGAGGAAGGTGGAAGTGCCTATCGACTAGTCAAGGGAAATTCCGTTGCCTATTCGGCTAGTAAATTAATCAATATTTAACATCCATTGTTTGAATACGTTAGTGGTGAACACGGGTGTAAATACCTACCAGCTAACACATGTTAAAATGCAAACTGGCCTGTTTACACTAGGGTCAAGCGTAGTCACCTTTAGGCCTAGCGAAGGCCGGGCCCAAGAGACCTAAAATCATTAGTGGCTTGTAAAAGTCTTGGCCTTTACACTTACGCAGAGCGTGGCTTGCTTCCTGCTCAAATACCCAGCACAGTCAAAGGCACGGCAGGCTGAGCGCTCGGAAACAAAAGCGTTATGCGTGGCTGGAGGAAAAGAGGGAGGGAGGTTAGACCTACCTGTACCCCGCTCCCACGCATGAGTTCCTCTGGTATGGCATAGATCTGATTCTCCATTTCTACCTTCCGCAGGCCGTTATCAGACACCTTCACTCTCAGCACACGGAAGTTTGTGCCGCCGAGATCCAAGGCCAAGAAGTCTCCATTCTCTGCCGGTGCAAAGAGAGAAGAATGGCTCGTGAGAGGCCTCTGTTTTATTGACACACATACACCTGCCTTTGAAATGGAGCTACAAAAAGGCTGCCTGCTTATACGGGCTGGACTGGACCGCTGCCAGCAGTAGCATTATTGTCCTGCCACCCCAACTCTGGCCAACATGGTCAGTCAGCTCCACCCCAGAAACAGGCACAGTCCAGGAAGGGCTGAAGGAGCCACTGGTCTGGTCAGATCCCAATGACCTGGCCCTGAATGGTGCTTTAAGCTGCAAAACTGCTCTCACAAAAGGGTAAAGGCTGTACTGCCAATGAGTGAATCCCTGTCCTCAGCATGGCTAATCTCACCCTCCATTGGGTGGGAGAGGGTGAAAATTAACCTCTCAGGAATAAATCTGACCATCTATCCAGGGACCCCTTCAACCACTGCTAAAATGCAACCAGCTCTGGGGTGGAGCAAGAGCAACTTGCACAAAGTCATGGGAGAACTCTGGGCTGTGACATAAATAACTCCTACAGAATTACAAGATTTTCCGTGGCCACATCGAGCAGACAGCAACGCTGTTCTCAAGACAGAGGCACCGTGGTGTTAGTTAGAGCAGAGGAACCAGGCCAGGAGACCAAATGACGTTCCCGGCCTTTTCCCGCCTTGCTGCATGGCCTCAGGAGAGCCACTCACGCTCCCTGCCAAGCCAAGCCAACGCGGTTTCAAAACTAATTCTTACCGCATGAGGCGCTTTCCCTTCCAGCCAAAGAGAATGTGGCAAAAGCTCCAGTAGGAAATAAAACACCCTTAAATGTTTTCCCTTTTATTTCTTTGCTCCGCCAACACTCTTTAACCAGCAACGTGCCAGGGAACAGAACCAGTTTAATAAGCCACTTGCTGAGTCATCACAAGCTGCCTCTGGCATTCCTACCCATTCAGGGGACCAGCTTCAAAGCAGGCCTTTTCTGAAGGGAGGATTTTGAAATGTAAATATGCCAGATTGAGGGATAGCAGAGGGACAGAATGGAAAGGCGCCTCTGAAGTATCACAGGACTGCATCAACCCGCTAGGGCAAACGTTGAAAATACAGGGCTCCATTCTCCCCTCACCTACGCTGGGATAAAACCAGCACAACCCCAGTTGCTAACAGGGAAAAGTGGAGGAATAGCACAGTAGCAGCTCTGTGGGCCCTGCACCACAGGCCCCGTTTGAAGCCTGAACTAAAGTAGTGCTCAAGCCTTGCTAATATAAAGCAAAGTTAGCAAGAAACAGGTTGCTACCCCTCCTACAATGGCCTGGAGTCTACCAGAATCAGCATCGATCTTCCAGCATCTACTGAAAGCAATTTTTTTTAAATGACATTATATCATGTTGGGAACATAACAATGGCTATATTGGGTCAGACCAAAGGTCCATCTAGCCCGGTATGCTGTCTTCTGACAGTGGCCAATGCCAGATGCCCCAGAGGAAATGAACAGAACAAGGAATCCTCAAGTAATCCCTCCCCTGTCACCCATTTCCAGCCTTTGATAAACCGGCTAGGGACACCATTCCTGCCCATCCTATCTAATAAGCACTTATGGATCTAACTTCCATTCTGAATTTAACTACTTCTTTTTTGAACCCTGTGATAGTTTTGGCCTTCACAACATCCTTTGGCAAGGAGTTCCACAGGTTGACTGTGCGCTGCATGAAGAAAAACTTCCTTTTGTTTGTTTTAAATCTGCTACCTATTCATTTCATTTGGTGATCCCTAGTTCTTATATTATGGGAACAAGTAAATAACTTTTCCTCATTCACTTTCTGCATCCCTGACAATTTTCTAGACCTCTATCATATCCCCCCCCCCTTAGTCTTTTTTAAGATGAGGCGACCACATCTGTACGTAGCATTCTCGGGAAAAAATATCTCCTGGAATAGCTTCAGCGTTAGCAAGCCTAGACAGAAGTCAGGCTCTCCACAGGTTCCGGGAGCATTTGTACTTGACACAGCAAACCTGTGCCACTCTTATCACGGCTATACTACTATTCTTAGCAGGCTGCTTTGAAGCCCTGCTTCAAGTGTAGACGTAACCTAAGATTATGGGCCAGTCAGATCCTGTAGCAATGTGGGACCAGAAAACAATGCAAGGTAGACACACAACTCGAAATCTCAAGGCTGTCTGCAAATCCTTCATCAATAGAGGGATGGGAAATGGCGTAAATCATCTACTATTTGAGAGCAGTGTTATCTACCAGCACCGACAAGCAAAGAGGGAAAGTGAATCGAGTTTATCTGCATATTTTGGTTGCCGTTAGTGGAGAGTTGCAACACAAACCCAAGCGAGACAGACTCAGATAACACAGTGTCATTTGGCTTGGTCTGTCAGATTTAGCTTAACACAGTTTCTCTGGAGTATGCCTCCCTTAAATTAATTTGATTTAGGAAGCCTGTTCACCCACCCCCCGAAGGAGATGGGAAGCGGTCTTTTTTTTTTTTTTAGAAAAAAAATTGAACTTTCTTTTTCTAGACACCATGAGCCACTGCTGAGTTTAGGACAGGTAAGTTTAATGGCAGCATGAGTGGTGGAAGCACCAAGTTGGCTCTCTTAAGTATCTAGCTGTAGGGGAGGGAGGGAGGAAAAGCCTGCAAATCAGCACTCTGTAATTTGGGAATACATTACAGCTGCTGTGCTGTCTGCTCCAGACAGATCACAGTGCCCAGGGACTGCAAAGGGCCCAATGAGTTAATATTCCAGCAGCACTGGACTGGGGGAGCGAGAGAGATGAAAAAATAAATCAGAATTGAAACAATTGTTTGTTCCTTAGGGCTGCCCCTTCTGCTATCCCTCATCTCCTGATTAAAATACCCTGAGTTTCTAGGAAACTTAAGAACTTGCCACGATCAGACCCCAAGGGGCTAATTTCTTTAAAAATCTCATCTAAACCATCCTTCTGCCTGGCACAAGAGACCCCCAAGCTGCTATGCCGGAGACGACATAAACGCGAACCAGCTCCGTAACTTAGGGCTAAGGGGCGTGCGTGATGCCTCGTGGGACACCAAGGTCAGAGGCCGTGCACTCCCTCGCGACGGATCTGATCTGATCGCTCCCTCTGGGGGCTGGCAGCCTTGTGAGGAAGGTGGCTGGTCTCCAAGGAAAGGAGGAGAAACAGATGCCTAATTCTCAAGGGCACCCTCCAGCCAATCTCACATTAGCCTCCTCAGCAAGCCTGGCAGTGAAAGCTTTGCCCGGACTGCAACTCTCTGGTTCCACCCTAATTAATTACACTCCTATTGCAGGGAGAAAATGCCAAGCTGGTTAGATCACACTGGAATCTCTCAGGAGTAGCCACCCAAGCACACAGCATACAGGGAACACCGGCTAGCACCATTCTCCACCCGACCTAAGTAAACAGGAGCTCGGGCAGCAGCTCAGGAAATCAGCGTTTTTGCTTCGCTTTAAAAATTAATTTTAAAGTTTGTTTTCACTCCATCCTCCCCACCACGCCCCTTGCACAGAACTTTAGAATCCCATGACCGTGCAGATTAAGACCCCCATGGACTCAAAGGCAGGTTTGTTGAATTGATCTGGAATATTCAATCTAGTCAGTTTACAAAAAAAAAAAAAAAAAGAGAGAAATTGGAGCCGCTCCAGACTTTGTCCAACATGGAAACAAAGGGGCAGGGTGGGGAGGGAGTACACACCACACCACAGCTTTTTCAATGACTGTTCTGTGCCTGTTACAATCTCATTGTTGTGAATCCACCAACTACACGCACGGCAGCGATTATTTCATAAAGTTTAGATGGTTCTAGGAAAAGAACCAGGCTGCAAAAAGGGCAAGCATTCTAAAAGTCCACACACCTGTGCCAAATGAGGCTGACCCTGTTACAGCAGTAGCCTAATATTGCTTTCATCTCAGTGGGAAACGATAGGGCATAACCCCCGTGTAAATCAGTTCAGAATCAGGCCCAGTAAGCTAAGTAGCTTAACCTGACAAAATAAAAACCTGTCATCAGATGGAAACAACTTGGTTTGGTTCTATCACTGCTGAGTACAGTAAAATACCAGAGATAAAGTTTTATATAGATGGGCCACTCTCTTTCTCTCTCTAAACTATGATATATTTAAAAGCCTTCAAACCCACATGCTGTGACCTATTTTTTCCAGGTCGGGCAATCACTCAGTTCTCCCACCTACTTCAGTTGTGATGGGTGCTCTGCACTCCAGGGCTATGTCTACACTGGCGCGATCTTGCGCCAGAGAGATGCAAATGAGGCTAAGCGTGGAATAGCACCGAGACTCATTTGCATATCTAATGAGCCGCCATTTTTCCTGAAAATAATCAGCGTAGCGGCATTGCGCAAGAGGGTTTTTCTTGCGCAAGAAGGGGCAGTGTAGACAGCTCCTTCGGGAGCAAGAGCCTCTTCCGGAAAAATGGCGGCTCATTAGACATGCAAATGAGGCTCGGCGATATTCCACACAGCCTCATTTGCAGATCTCCGGCGCAAGATCGCTCCAGTGTAGACATAGCCCGGGGGGGGGGGGAGGGGGGAATTATCCCTCAGGGCTGAGGTTTTCAAAAGATCCTCAGAGTGTTAGCTACCTACGG
This sequence comes from Pelodiscus sinensis, assembly GCF_049634645.1. Classification (NCBI taxonomy): domain Eukaryota; kingdom Metazoa; phylum Chordata; order Testudines; family Trionychidae; genus Pelodiscus; species Pelodiscus sinensis. Next base: position 2,639,932 of record NC_134738.1, on the reverse strand, counting down.
TGGTGCACTGATTTTCAAGGAGAGATTTGGGTCTCTCACTCCTTTAGACTTCTTTGAAAATCCTCATCTAAATACACTGATCTACTTAGGGATTTAGGCAATTTATATATTGTACTAATCTAACTCCTATGTGGTCCTTACACTGAGGTGTATATGCAATGGAGTATCTATCGGGGGGGGGTGGAACTTTTTTGGTTCAGAGGCCACATGACCCACAGAAAAATCAGTCAGGGGCCGTACACAGGTGAGAAGCAAAAACACCAAACCCTCACTGACGTGGCCCCTGACAGAAAGACACTCCCCTCGCACTCTAGAGCCGGGGGAGGGGGATCCAGGCTAGTAGATTTTGTGGGCCGGTCTGAGGTGGGGCAGGAGCACCCGCATGGGCTTCCCAATACTGGGAGGAGGAGCCCTGAACTTCAGGGGCCAGATCCAGGGAAGCTGGGGGCTGCATCCCTGCTCTTGGGTAACATGCAGAAGGATGTAATGGTAAGAAGAAATATCTTCCCAAAGAAAGTGACCTTTCAGAATCCCATCCCTCAGGGCAAAGCAAAGGCTCAAAACATCCCAGTGGCCTGGCTACCCCAGATGTCAAAGGAAAGGAAAACAACGGACTGGCGAGGGACCTGAACGGCCTGCGCTGTTTGGAAAAGAAACCCGACCTCTGGAGATTAAAAGCTGGTAGCGGAACGTCCCCGTCTGCAGCAGGACTATGAAGGTCTATGCAAGAAGACACAGGGACGGGGTCTCCTCTCGCTTACTCCACAGCGCGAGTTAGAAGAAACTGTACTGAAGTCAGGGAGAGTAGAACGGGGGAGAACAGGAGGGATTCGGTGCTGCTACAGGCAAGAGGCATGTGCCTGGCTTTGAGGAGCCATTTCACTTACTGAAGGTGTGGCATACCGTGGTTACGCAAGCCGGGATACTGCACCCTCCTGATTAACACTTCCTCTATTTCAGGCCAGCAGAACCCAAGCTGTGTCAGAGAGAGACCTGCAGGAGGAGGAAATGGGCAAACGACACCCCCACATTCAAGCCCAGTCGGAGCTCGCTCTAAGCGCCAGGGGGAAAACCCATGGTGGTGGCACAAAGCCGAGAGGCACATTTAGCTCAGACTCCACTTTCATGTGTCACATGATTTGCCTGAGGTTCCTTTTCTGTCTTGCAGCACGTTGTTAAAACTCGACCCGCCACAGGAGCAGTCGCAATCAGCGTTTCAGTTAACCCCTCCGGTAGCAACCAGTCCACGTGCGTGGCAGAAGCCAGCTTATAATATTCTTCTTCTGGGCACACAGAATGGCTGCTGGCTCAGATTCAGCGCACACATCCCAAAAGCCCCCTGTATTGGCAGCTGGTCCTACAGCATTCGGAGCAAATCACAGCTGCCTAGAGGAGCAGTAACAGTTCCAATTTTTCTCCCTCCTCCTTGTAACACCCTTTTAAATACCTGAAAACCGCTCTCATGTCCCCTCTCAGCCTTCCCCTTTCCAAACTAAACAAGTCCAATTCTTTCAGTCTTCCTTCATAGCTCATGTTCTCTAGACTTTTAACCATTTTTGTTGCTCTTCCTGGACCTTCTCTAATTTCTCCATGTCTTTCTTGAAATGTGGCGCCCAGAACTGGACACAATACTCCAACTGAGGCCTAATCAGCGCAGAGTAGAATGGAAGAATGACTTTTCGTGTCTTGCTCACAACACTCCTGTCCGTGCAGCCCAGAATCATGTTTGCTTTCTTTGCAACAGCATCACACTGTTGACTCCTATTTAGCTTGTGGTCCACTATGACCCCTAGATCCCTTTCTGCAGTACTTCTAGTCAGTCACGTCCCAGTCTCTGTGTGTGAAACTGATTGTGCCTTCCTAAGTGGAGTACTTTGCATTTGTCCTTCTTAAACATCATCCTGTTGAGCTCAGACCCATTCTCCAGTTTGTGCAGATCATTTTGAATTATGACCCTATCTTCTAAAGCAATTGCAACTCCTCCCAGCTTCATATCGCCTGCAAACTTAGTAAGTGTACTCTCTATGCCAATATCTAAATCGCCCTTCGCTTCTCCCTAACGTAAGCCTCTCTGTGCTCTTTCAAGGAACAATCAACTCCCACACCCCGTTCCCATGCAGTCGTTTATCTAGAAACGTTACTAACAAACACATTAGCACAGCTGCCACTCTCACTGTAGGCTAGCGCCCACCGGCTCCAACCAAGATCAAAGCCCAACCATGCACCTGTATGACCCTGTCACTTGTCCTGAAGGACTTTGATTCTAACAGTGATACGTTCCCTCTATCTTATCTTTCGATCTGCATAGTCTCCTTGTGATAGATTAATCACATAAAAAATGCCCTTGATTTTTATCTGAACGATACTGGTACAAAGAGGTGGCCAGATCACGCCAGGTCTTGAGAGCTTTCTGATCCTCGCAAGGCTTTCAAAACTAGAAGCACTCAGTACTTTGCAGGATCAGTCCCCTAAACTGTAAAGCTGTGTCCAGACTCAGGGTTTTTTTCGGGAAAAGTAGCCTTTTTCTGAAAAAACTTCACCTGCGTCTAGACAGCAGCCGCATTCTTTCGAAATTAAATCGAAAGAACGCGGCTTTTCTTTCGACGGCGGTAAACCTCATTTCACGAGGAAGAACGCCTTCTTTCGAAAGTGCTTCTTTCGAAAGAAGGCGTTCTTGAATGTAAATAGGGCTTCTTCGAAAGAGAGCATCCAGACTCACTGGGTGCTTTCTTTCGAAAAAGCGGCTTGCTCTTTCAAAAGTTCCGCGTGCAGTCTAGACGCTCTCTTTTGAAAGAGGCTCTTTCGAAAGTATCTTTTGAAAGAGCCTCTTTCGAAAGAGGCTTGCAGTCTAGACATAGCCTAAATGGAGGCAGTGTATCCTAGTGGACAGAGCTCTGGCTTGGGGGCTCAGAAGACCTAGGTTCTGCTCGGAGATCTCCTGCTAACCTGTTGGGTGACCCTGGGCAAGTCATATCCCCTCTCTGTACCTCAATTTTTCCATCTGTAAAATGGGAATAATGAAACTGCCCTCCTTTGTAAAGCACTTTGAGATCTACTGAGGAAAAGTACCGAGTAACAGCTCAGTGTTATTCTTATTTTTAAGGTGGTCCTGGGCCTAATTCTCCACTCCCACTGAACCAGTTTCACACCAGAATAAAATCTACTGCATCTACACTGACAACAAACTGATGTAGTCAAATTAACAATCAGATCTGGCATCAAGCATTGACGATATTTACCAGGTGGCTGCTCCTCTGTCTAGTGGCCAACCTAGAACTGGGATCTTCTTCGCCAGGATCCCAGCTGTCATCCTTCAATCTGCCTGGTATTTGCAAAGCAACTCCAGCGTCTGTACGAGGCATTTGGAATATGGAGGACAGACATGCATGCTGGGAAGAGACCTGGAAGGATCCAATCCCAAGTCTCCTAGCCAAAGGACTGTAGTTTGTGTCTCTCTCACAAAGCCAGAACTTTCTTTGCCAGGCAGTTAGCAGCGCCTTTTCGGACGTCTCTCAGGACCTCAACCCCAGCTGATGTAATTATGCCTGGCCCAGAATGCTTTACAGAGACGTTACACCAGCAAATCAGCTTTAAATATCAAACTGGTGACTGCACAAAGATTGTCAGGAGTAGAGGGAACGTAATCAGCTGGGAGAACAGAACACTCAGCCACGGGAGGAAATCCTGGGGAGTGGGGGTTTTCCAGCTACGGGTCGCACCCCAGGACTGGGTGGTGGAATGTCGGGCACTGGGGGTCTCATTACTGCAGGGGGATCAGGTGGACAATGCGGGGGATAAGGCAGCTTCCTGTCTGTCCTGGTACTGCAGACTGTGCTGCACCCCAGAAGCAGCCAGTAGCAGGCCCAGCTCCTATGGGGGCGGGAGGGAGAGCGCTCAGAGCTGTGCACTGCCCGTGCCCGGAGCACTAGCTCCTCACTCCCATTGGCTGGGAACATGCTGCCAGCTGCTTCTGGGGTGCAGTAGGGTCTGCGGTGCCAGGAGATGCAGGAAGCTGCCTTAGTCCCCCTGCTTCACTGCTGACTGGGAGCTACTCGAGGTAAGCCCCTCCTGCCCCAGCCCTTCCCCCCCCAAAGCCAGAGCCCCCTCCTACCCCCCAAAGCTCTCACCCTCAGCCCCACTCCGAAGTCTGCACTCCAGTCACATGATGTTGGGTCGTGGGGCACCAACGATTTTCCTCAACTGGGTCACGAGAAAAAGAAGTTTGAAAGCCGCTGCTGCAAAGGAGTTTGGTGCATCGGTCTAGATTCTTGTACCAACACTCACTGCAGTAGCCGAGCACTTTCTGGGCACTCCTACGTAGCATCGTGGCTAGTGAGAAACAGTCCGTTAAAAGGTTTGACTGTGACTTCATAGTACCAGGAGCGAAGGTTTCATGGTGCCCCTCAGAGGCCAGTTACCCTGCTGGCAAGCGACCGTTCTTGTTAAAGCACCAGTGAGCTGCCTTTTCAGATGCTACCGAAGCCCCTTGTGTTCACCCAGGAATGAGCATTCTCTGCTTGCCCGCCCCAGGTGATGTTGGGAGTAACTCCCTTCAAGTCGAGAGAGTTACACCAGCAGGGCAAGTGAGAGGAGACCCAATTCAAACACAACCGGAGGACCAAACCAGCGGGAGCAGGGTGTAGAGAGGGACGCATAAGCCACGGGAGAGCGTGTTCCTCCTTCCACCACCCCCACCCCCATTGTAGGTAGAACAAGCGATTCTTTGCCGCAGGTTACCTGTTCCGTCTGGGGTGGATCTCACAAACGAGGGCAACATTTTCACCGACGCTGTGGGGTTGGTGTCTGTGCCGAGACCCTTCTCCATCTCCTTTCGGAAGCGCTGCGAGATATCCTGCAGGGTTTCATCGGAGAGCCGCATGTGGTAGAGGTATTTGTCAATCTGAAAGGGGCAGAGAAGCCAGGTTAGCGCGGGGTTTGGAAATTGTGCCATTCCCATGAGGACTTTACCCAATCCCGGGTGATCGGTGGGGACCGAACCAGAGACCTTCAGCCGCAGTGCACAGGCCTCTCAGCAAGGCAAGCGCAGCAACTCTAGGAGCTGCTGTAGGAGCCAGCCACTGGTGCGGGACAGGACTCACTCAGTCAGCACGTTGCATTTCCAAACAGACACAGCACAGCGTCTGAAAAGCAGCAGACCCAGCAACATCTCAGCTCATATCACAGCTAACGCTTGTCTGCTGAAACTTAGTCACTACAGAGAGAATGCCTGGTGCATCCCACCTGCCTTCCTCACAGCACTTCTCACATTAGGAGGTAAGCCTCCCCACCGACAGGCAGGTCAGGTTGATCCCCTGGCACGGGGGGAAACCGAGGCACGCAGCCGCATGGTCTGATCTGCAGAATGGCTAAGCACCTCATCGCTCTCATCCACATGACACTGGTGTGTCTGTCGCTCAGCGCCTCTGACACAAGTCAGGCTGCGTATCACTTGTCTGATCGCAAAGAAAAATGGAGGCAAAAAGTGAATCCAAGAGCCTCAACTGCCCAGCCAATGCTCCCAAGACTCTCCGTGGTAAGGCCTGTGAAAGCAACCAGGAGGTCCATCTCTGGGGGGTGGGTTTTATACGTTTCAGCAGAGCAGAGGATAGGCAGGGTGAGCTGCTGGGAAGGACGAAGTCTGTGGCCTGTGGCCGAGTTTGCATCAGCCCCTTTCCCTCAGGGCTTTTTTATTCAATGCTAATAAAGCAGTCAGAGTCCCACATCTCAACCCCGTCTTTTCCTCCACCCTAGAACAATGTACTGTCACTCACAGCCCCTCCCCCCATTGAAAACACCTCGCCAATTTAATTACTTGGTTTCAACTAGGAGGCTGTGTCTACACTGGGCCACTTATTCCGGAAAAGCAGCCACTTTTCTGGAATAACTTGCCAGCTGTTTACACTGGCCGCTTGCTTTTCTGGAAAAGCAATGACGATCTACTGTAAAATTGTCAGTGTTTTTCCAGAAAAACTATGCTGCTCCTGTTCGGGCAAAAGTCCTTTTCCGGAAAAACTATTCCGGAAAAGGGCCGGTGTAGACAGCACAGTAGTCTTTTCCGCAAAAAAGCCCCGATCGCGAAAATGACGATCGGGGCTCTTTTCCGGAAAAGCGCGTCTACATTGGCCACGGACGCTTTTCCAGAAAAAAGTGCTTTCCGGAAAAAAGTGCTTTTCCAGAAAAGCATCCTGCCAATGTAGACGCGCTTTTCCGGAAATACTTATAATGGAAAACTGTTCCGTTTTAAGCATTTCCAGAAAAGGGTGCCAATGTAGACACAGCTGGGATGTAAAAGAGTAGTGGAGTCTACTGCTTGCTTCCCCCCCTTGCTGCCTCTGTCTCCATGGTTCTGCCTCCCCCCACTACAGCAAACAGCCTGGCCAATCTGACTTCCAAAAGCAGGCATGCTTCCTGTTCTGGCTTCTGACTTTCCAGTGGGTGGAAACATCCGGGTGGAGACAGGCAGGCCCAGAGCCTAGATCCTGGACTCCTGCGGGAGGTGAATTTGGGCATGTGCTCCAGTAGGGTGGAAACACTGCAGACTTCAAAGCCGGCAGGCGCCTTTTGCTGTTCGTGCCGTTGACACAAGGGCAGGGGACACAATGTCATTTCTGCGCCCGGAGCTACACGCCGGAGGAATGAAGGGATTGTGCCAATCCTGCACCGCGGACTCCTGTGGTTCGTCGCTTGCCGACCCTGAGACGGTCTCCTCCTTGGGAGAAGCCAGCCGAGCAGTAAACTAAGAACAAACTTGGAGGCCACCTTTTCTCTAGCAGGAAGATTTCACGCGGGGCTTTTTCATCATGATGGCTAGAGACAGGCTGCACCTCCAGGCCCCCAACTCCTGCAAATTCATCATCATCATCACGCCCCGGCCCTCCCTTTGGCAAGAAACTCCCGCTGTTTGGGGCAGCCCCGTAAAGCTGCCCTCTTCGGGGGACAGCCCCGGCTTCCCAAACCACAGTATTTATTTTTCCTCACTTCACTGCTGAACCTTCTCTCCCCTGGTGGAAAAATCTTCCCTTCCCCACATGGGAACCAGGTGCCCTCCAACCACTCGCCAGCTGAGACTCACTGATGTTTGCTTGTCCACCTCTGCCCAGAAACAGCGAGCAGAGAGCATGCAAGATGCTTGCCCCACACAGACCCCGAGGTGCTTATGATTCCAGCGCATTGGAAATAATTGGCAGTCTCAAGAAGTGGAGTGAGCTTCCTCTAATTCCACAAAGCCCCGGCAAGCTTGGAACATCGTCTCCCACACACTCAGATGGGAGCTACCGTCTTTTAGTGAATATACCCCGCACCCAAATATACCCCCGCACCCAAATATACCCCGCAGTTTTTGCAGTTTGAGCAGAAAAAAATCTTGCACACCCCACGCACGAGTATAACCCGCAGAGTATACAAGACTTTTTTTCAAACTGTTCGGGGAGGGGAGTCTTCTATGGGTTGGGGGGGGGGGAGGGGCGAGGAATTAGCCACCCTCCGGATGGGGGAAGCATTCACACCCCCCCCCCCCCCGGGTCCTGTGCGGCCGCACAACCTCCAGGCGGGGGAATGAGAGTGCTCCCCCGCCCCTTCCTGCAGCCGCCAGATGGGGGAGCGCTCATCCCCCGGTTCCTGCACAGGAGCGCTCCCCCCGCCCTTTCCTGCGGCTGCGCAGCCTCTAGCCTCCGGGCAGGGGGAGCACTCATGTCCTGGTTCCTGCGCAGCCACAGGAAGGGCAGGGGGAGCGCTCCTGCACAGGAACCGGAAGATGAGCGCTCCCCCGCCCGGAGGCTGGCGGCTGTGCAGTGGGGGAAGGGGCAGGGGAGCTTACCACCAGGTGAGTTAAAAAAAAAAAAGTATACCCTGCACCCGAGTATACCCCGCGGGGGGGGGGGGGGGGTTGCGGGGTTTGTAAAAACGAATATAACCTGCGGGTTATATTCGCTAAAATACGGTACTAGCCATGAGTCTGCCATCTAGCTAAGGCAGGTGAGGCTGTAAGCCAGGCTATCCCACAGCCACGCTGGAGAATAGCATTCAAAGCGCTTAAAAAAACCGTAAGCAGCTACTTGAGTTAGGTTAGAGAAATGGCCACGTTTGGAATCAAACCAAGGTCCCATCCAGCAAACGCAGCGGAGGTATTAAGGCCCCAATTCTGACAAATACTTAAGCATGTGCGTCACCGGAGTGATTTCAGGGACTATGCTGGGGGCCAGGCGGAGGGGGATCACCAATCTGAAACCGAGACTCACCATTCCCATGCAGCGCACCGTTACAAACGAGCGCTTTGCTGACTCAGGGCCTAAGTGAGGACTCTGGATTCCGGGCAAGTTGTAACAAAGCCAGGCCTGTGGCTAGTCAGGTGGCAGTAAAGGAGGCTGAAATGCAAAACTACTTGGGAATTGACAATGTTATTTAGGAATTACCAAATGAAATCCAGAACCCCACAATGCTATGCAGTTCCAATTGGCCATTTGCATTTAGTGCAAGAGACTAACTTAATTATAATGAATCATTTATCATTATAATGTTTATCATTATAAACGATCTAGCAAGATGGGAGAATTAGCTTGTGACTGGGACAGACGAAGGCCTTTGAAATTAACAGACCAAAATGGGCTGTTCTACCTTTTTAAAGATCATTAACCATGTCTGGAATGCAATCTAGAAAAGGAAATTTCCTTGTGATGGAAAAGTTTCCCTGAAAACATCGAAACTGGGTAGGTGGCAGAAAACGGTAGTACTCGAGTTTAAGATGGAATAGGTTATACTCATGCATAGCACACATAGCAGGGAAAAAATACACTTGGATAGAAGTTCAGTTCAAGAACCAAACCTCAAGAATTAAAATTCCAGCAGAATGAGACACCAACAACCTAGTGACCCATTCCTCATTCTCCTATTAGCTACAATCCAGGCACGGTAAAAGCTGATCCCAAATCCAAATTAGAGCTATAGACTAAAGCAGACATCATGAATATTTGGCAACTTAAAAACCAAGCATCTTTTATATTCTGAATTTAAAAATACTAAGTCTCAAACTTCCAGCTTTTTAATAATACCTCATTGAAAAACTGACTACGGTATAGTCCACTTTTTGGCCTAAACTGTTGAACAGCTGCCTTGATTCATCCCAGAGGTGGCTGCATCACCCCTGAGTGACAGGATCTCTACATAGCCCCTACCTCAGAGGAGTTAAGAGGCTTCTGCAGTCCATATTGGGGTAGTGCTCTTGAGATCCTCAGCTGGCAGTGGCTGTATAAGATCTCAGCAATGCTCATGCATAACTGCAATCCCTATTTGTGGAATTCAACCACAGTAGGAGAAACTGCAATTACACATCCTTTCACCACGCCACTCTCTCTGTTGGCAGCGCAGCGTGAGGAGGAAGAAGACAGAGAGGTCTCTAAAGCCACAATCCCAGATTTAAAGAAGCCCCACATTCATATCCATATTCAAATTCTGCAGCTTGGGACCATCTCTGTGTCCATGCCCGCTGCCTTGGGGGCAGGGGGCAAATTTCAATGGGACCCAGGGCACTGGCTGCCACTGCTACTGTGGCAGGGACGGTGGCCAGAGCCCCCGAGCCCCACTGATTAGCTTCTAGAACGCCAGAGTTCCACTCCACACCTCTGAGGGCTGGGGAGGGGCAGAGTCTGGGCGGTGCCAAAGGCTGACTGCCCTTGGCTCCTCTCCCTCCATCATTGGCCCCACCCCTAAAGGGCACAGAGCCTGCTCCCCACACCTTGCCATGGGACCCATGGTGGATGGTCACCCTGCTGTCTGGATCCATAGAGCTGCATTCAGCTATTTTCACATTTCAGGAAAAGAGGTGAAGAAATTGGAGAAGGTCCAGAGAAGAGCAACAAAAATGATGAAAGGTCTAGAGACCATGAGCTAAGAGGGAAGACTGAAAGACTTGGGCTTGTTTAGTTTAGAAAAGAAAAGACAGAGGTTGAACATGGTAGCAGCTTTCAAGTATCTAAAAGGGTGTTATAAGGAAGAGGGAGCAAAATTGTTCTCCTTGGCCTCTGAGGATAGAACAAGCAGCAATGGGCTTAAACTGCAGCAAGGGAGGTTTAGGTTGGACATTAGGAAAAACTTCCTAACTGTCAGGGTGGTTAAACACTGGAATAAATTGCCTGAGGAGGTTGTGGAATCCCCATCTCTGGAGATAGTTAAGAGCAGGCTGGATAGACACCTGTCAGGAACGATCTAGATCAGGGCTACTCAACACGCGGGACGCCCGTTTGTTTGCAGCCGGCAATGCGGTTTGGGTTTATGCGAGGGGTCAACACATGGCCCACGGGTGGGAGCCAAAACAAACAAGTGGTCAATATAATGGTCGTCTGTTGATTATATTGATATGCGTTTTAGTAGTTAAACTCCTGGACGGTCATTGCTCATTAAAAGTGCTGTCATATGGGTGTAAATTGGGTAAACTATTGCATTGTATTAATATCAGCAGAATTGACTTAAATGGGGCCTGTGTGTTGTGTAGTCTGGCCTTAATCTTTGTATTCATGCCCATGAGTGTGAAAGAAGCTATCTGCATATATATTTACACAGGGATCGACAAATAATGCAATCTACTTGCCCGTGGCGGGTAGATTACAACCCGGAAGAGCTGGATTCGGGCGATCTGTGGCCCTCAGCATGTGCTGAGAGTATCATTATGGCCACTGGGGCTTCTGAAGTTGAGTTGCCCTGATCTAGATGGTGCTTGGTCCTGCCGTGAGGGCAGGGGACTAGACTCAAGGCTCCTTCCCATTCTAGTATTCTATGATCCCTAGTAATGTCCACACTGGTTATAGAAACCCTGTACAAAGTCCAATGTTATTGCCAGTATGTTATGAAGCCTCCATCACATTATCGAGAAAAAGGAAAATGAACATTTTAAATATATACGTATTTCACCTTTGGATAATGTTTGGACTTTTGGGGATAAGAAGGCTCAACAATTGATGAAAAAACAAGGGTGGAGAAAAGTCTCAGCTAGTTTTGGGGGCTACTTGGGAATGATTTTTGCAGTATTAAAGGACAGATGTACCTTCCACAACAGCCAAGTTGTGAGGTTTTTCCGTTTCCTGCAATTTGGTCTCCCCCCTCTTGATGGCATTCAGCTCGCAAAGAGCTTGATTTTTTTATTGTACACCTTAAGGGCCTGATGCAGCTAATATTTAAGTATGTGAGTTTTGTTCAAGTTCCATGCAATGATTCTCACGAGGAAAGAATTAAGCCCGTGCTTGTACGATTGGTTCCATCAATGCAGCTATTTGTAGGAGTAAAATCACTCAGACCCATAAGTGCTCACAGAACCAGCATCTCCCATGGAGTCAGTAACTGGGAGCGAAAGGAATGAAGAATCAACCTCATGTTAAAGGTTAAGAGGACACGGATTCAGGCAGCACTACCATTATGTGGCTCTTTTGTCTGGTTTGGGTTTCCCCAATTGAGCGGCAATGTTTCTCTGACTACATCAGTGTTTTGTAAATCATGGAATGATAGGAACTTCCTGCTAAGCACAACCACTTCCCATGTTGCATTATCTTTGCTATACAGGAAATACTGCAGGGCTGTTTATTTTAATGCAAAAGAATCTCAACACATGCTTGGCTTAAATTACTTTTGCATGCTGGCCCTCCAAAGGAGAGCAAGGCCCTTTGCCTCTTTCTAGGAATAATCACTTCATTTTTGTGCTGGTTTTCTCAGATCCGTGAACATGGCTGGAATTAAATTCAGAATAAACGTTTCTAGATCTACGGTATTTTCTCTTCTAGCATTCTTAGATTTGCTTGTGCATTTTAGAAGCACTGAGAGAATTTAATGTTAAAAACACATTCAAGGTCTTTTTTGTGCTGGTGGGACTGAAAGTTTGGTGTGTGTAAGACCAGACTAACACGACTACATCTCTGTTAAAAAGAGGTGAGTTTAAGTTGCAAAGTTTGGGTCTGGATCATTTCAGAACTGGGATTTTGGTTTGACCTGCTCCATTGACAACTTGACAAGCTATTGACGACACTCTGATCTGCGGCTAGCTATCAAATCCTCGGGAAGTTCAGGAAAAGTACCTGAATCGTCTTCTAGTACCAGAATCGTCTTCTCAAGTCCCGCAGGATGCTGGTCCATGTAGCTTTTCATTTTGAATCCCCATCTCAACTATAGTTAAAACGTAATTTTAAAAATAAAGGTTTTTTGGGGGGGTTTTTTTAAATGAAAGTTTCTCAAATTCTGAAGCACAAAATAATGCTCAGGGGACATCTGACGAAAAATACTGTGCAGACATTATGCAATTATCCAGCCCTCCTAAGAAGCTGGTAGGCGGATCACCTGACACACCATCATAGCCTGGAGCTATGAGGCAAGGCTGAAGGAATTGGGCTTGTTTAGTTTAGAAAAGAGAAGACAGACGCCACATGAGAGCTGTTTTCAGGTATCTAAAAGGGTGTCATGGAGCGGGGGGGGGGGGGGGGGGATTGTCCTCCTTGGCATCTAAGGATAGGACAAGAAGCAAGGGGCTTAAATTGTAGCAAGGGGGGGGTTAGGTTGGACATTAGGAAAATCTTCCTACCTGTCAGGGTGATTAAACACTGGAATAAATTGCCTAGGGAGGTTGTGGACGCTCCATCTCTGGAGATATTTAAGACCAGGTTAGATAGACATCTATGAGGGATGATATAGACCGTGCTTGGGCCTCCCAGAAGGCAGAGGACTGGACCTGATGATCTCTCAAGGTCCCTTCCAGTTCTAGTATTCTATGAAAATACAGTCACTTTGACAGGTGATGCAGCTACTGTTTAACGACACATGGTAACACTGTCCCAACTTAGGACAGGAAGTAAATTCATATTCATCACCTACCTAGCACTTCATATTAGCAATGCATGTAAATTTCAAGGGGCTTTGCAAAAATCAGTGTCTTTATCCCCATTTTACAGAGGGTGAAACCGAGGCACAGCGAGGTGCAAGTGACTTGCCATAGGCCACATCCTGAAGCAGTGGCACAGTAAGGATCAAAACCCATTGCCTGCCTTCCCCCTTCATAGGGACAGAAAGGAGAAAATGTTCCAGCTATTAAATTACGAAAAGTCACGAGCTGCTGCGTGACTGTACTTGAGGTGCGGACTGCTTCTATTGACCCTGATCCTGTAAAATGTTAAACAGTTCCCAGAAGACGCTGCTGGCTTTCGCCTCCGACTGAACTGCCCTGGGAGAGTGCAAGCACGTGGCAGAAATCAACCCCGTTGTGACCTTACAAGAGAAGTGGAGGCCGACACTCCTCCAGGATTCTGTTGCAGCAGAAGGGTGAGTCAGACAATTTCCTGTAGGGCCAGTTCCTCCCCACCCCCACCTCTCCAGTGTCTCATTTTACGGGACACAATGTGCAAACGGGACACCATGCGGGGTGGAGCGGAGGAACCGATTACTAAGAGAAGTCAGGCTGCAGCGCATCATCAGGGACCGACAGACTCAGTTTTGCCCATACCAAGTATTTTACAGGAAATCAGCTGCTGTACGGAGAAGTCTGAGTGCAACCCCCTGGAAAGCCCCCACTGCAGGGCAGGAAGTATTCAAAGCTTGTGGCTCTGAGCACACAAGCTGCTGTGTATTCCACTTAGCCGCTGCTGTGGCCACTGGACAAGAGAGAAGAGAGTTGAACTGTAATAAAACATCCTGTGATTTTTGCTACCTCATTCGCCCCTTTTCTTCCCTGCCCTCCCCTCCAAATCTTGTGAGCTCTTTGTGCCAGAAAGTGTCTTTTATGATGTGTTTGTACAGCACCTAGTACCAAGGGGCCTTGATCTGATTGATGCTCCAATACTATAAATGGGTATTAATAATAAAGCAGCTATGCCTAATATTTTCATCAGATCTCAAAGAGGACAACATCATTGTGTCCATTTTACAGACAGGGAAAACTGAGGCTCAGGAAGAGGAAATGATTTGCTCAAGGTCATCCAGGAGGCGGTAGAGCTGGGAACCTAGGTATTCCGAGTCACAGTGCAATGCTCTAGCCACTAGATGAACCAAGTACTAAATCAGCTGTCCTGTAGGTAGACATCTTATCCAGCCAGAAAACACAGGCAACGGGGAAGATGGACAACTTCCACTTTGCAGATTTCACTTGAAGAGACAGGCAGAGACACTGTACTGAAAGGGCAGCCTCATTAGGACAGTAAAATTGAATAACTTAAAACTTCTGTACCATCCCTAATTAGTACCTTTAGGAGGAAAAGAAAAACATTCCAGCCTAATTTTTTAGCCCTGAGTCACAAGCGTCAACGTGCAATTAGTACTTTCCCTAGCGTTATTGCTGCTACAAATGACAGCAATTTAGAGCACATGGTTCAAGCTATGTTAGTGAACAAAGCACCCAGCCTGGCCCTGGGAGGAATGTGCCACCTTCAAATGTTATTAGCCTTAAAACTTTTAAAGCACCTTTCATCTGTGGATCTCAAAGTGCTCTGCAAACATTCATTATGTTTACACAACCCCTCTGAGGTTTGACAAGCGTCATTTTGACCCACTTTATAACCGGGCAAACTGAAGGGCAAGAGACTTTGCCACTGAGTTGCCACAAAATAGTGTAAGTTCAGAACAGATCCCAGGAGTGCAAGCTCATGGACTCCAGCTGTAATCTAGAGATGACACTGCCTCTTGTGAAGGACTGAACAGGAATGGTTTCCATCTGCCACCGTGGGAGTGACAGGATCACTAGCCTGCTTGGATTTTTTTTTTTAAATATATTGATATTCTTCCCTGGTCAGTTCCATGAAGACGCAAGTTAACGAAGTGTCATTTCACTAGATCAGCAGGCCAAAGTTATTGCTGCTTCTTGCTTTACACCAGGGATTCTCCAACTGTGGGCTACAGAGGGCATTAGAAGCCATGATAAAAGACATTTGCATGTAATATGCATATGCATGTAATTGCAGCTGGATAATGTGAAGCTATGGAAAAGCTGGAGCACCTCTGCATTGTTGGGTTTTTGTTGTTGTTGTTGTTGTTGAGATAATAAGAAGATCTCTTAGTATTGGAAAAAGTTCAAAAATGGGCAACAAAAATTATTAGGGGTTTGGAATGGCTGCCATGTGAAGAGAAATGAAAAGACAGGAACTTTTCAGCTTAGAAAAGAGGAGACAAAGGGGGGATATAATAGAGGTCTGTAAAATCATGACTGGTACAGAGACAGGCTATGTCTATGCTGGTGCAATCTTGCTCCAGAGCTATGCAAATGAGGCTAAGCGTAGAATATCGCTGAGCCTCATTTGCATATCTAATGAGCCGCCGTTTTTGCAGAAGAGGCTCTTGCGCAAGAAGGAGCTGTCTACACGGCCCCTTCTTGCTCAAGAAAAACCCTCTTGCACAATGCTGTTATTCCTGAAAATAATCAGCGTAACAGCATTGCGCAAGAGGGTTTTTCTTGCGCAAGAAGGGGCAGTGTAGACAGCTCCTTCTTGCGCAAGAGCCTCTTCTGCAAAAACGGCGGCTCATTAGATATGCAAATGAGGCTCAGCGATATTCCACGCTTAGCCTCATTTGCATAGCTCTGGCACAAGATCGCGCCAGTGTAGACATAGCCACAGTGAATAAGGAAAAGTTATTTACTTGTTCCCATAACAGAAGAACTAGGGGCCATCTAGTGAAATGAATTCGTAGCGGGTTTAAAACAAACAAAAGGAAGATTTTCTTCACACAGTGCATAGCCAACCTGTGGAACTCCTTGCCAGAGGATGCTGTGAAGACCAGGATTTTAACAGGGGTCAAAAAAGAACTAGATACATTCACGGAGGACAGGTTCATCAATGGCTATTAGCCAGGATAGATAGGAATGGTGTCCGTAGCATGTTTGTCAGAGGCTGGGAATGGATGACAGAGAGGGATCACTTGATGATTCCCTGTTCTGTTGACTCCCTCGAGGATATCTGCCATTGGACACTGGCAGAAGACAGAATAGTGGGTTAGATGGACCTTTGGTCTGACCTAATATGGCCATTCTTATTTATAGTGCTCAACAGGCCCAGCTAACATTGGGGCCTCACCATGCTGTACACTATGCAGCTACGTCACAAGAGACAGTCAAACACAATCACGGTCTTGCTGGCAAAAAGAAACAGCACGTGCAGTGTTCAAAGTAGTCTGGCCATTAAGAAGAGATTTTAAAAAAATAAGATGGTTGAGAACTTATTTCATAAACAAGCCTGCAAGAACTCCAAGACAGGAAGCAGTTACCCAGGGAAAGACTGTGCAAACCTGTTTCCCCACACAGACCCACAGCCAGTGTGGCTGACCCTTCTGTGGAGTATTTCGGAGGGACAGTTATTGCTTGCAACCTTTCCCCACCTCCAAACAATAGCCTGTGAGTGGTTACAGAAAGAGGGAAGCAGGCCATGCTTACCACACCCCGTACCTGGTTTGGAACCAAGTGAAATACCTTCACAAAGAACTTAAAGCTAAGTTACCGATAAGGGCTGAGCAAACAGAACAGCAAGGAAGCTCAGAGTTTATGCCAACCCTTTTAGCCTATGGTGCATGTCTTATTATGCTTCATATATAATGGCATAATGGACTTTCGTGGGCAAAACCCACTTCTTCAGATGTCACCTGAAGAAGTGGGTTTTGCCCACAAAAGCTCATACCATCTACATCAGCGGTTCCCAAACTTTTCAGCATCACGCCCCCTTTTAGATTTGAGAAACCCTCACGCCCCCCCTCCCAAAAAAATAGCAGCAAAACTTGGGGTGGAACTGACGGGGGGTGTGGCTGGGTCGCCTCACGCCTCCCCTGGAATTTCTTCATGCCTCCCAGTTTGGGAACCTATGATCTACATGTTTTGTTAAGTCTTTACTAGACTGTTGTTGTTTAAGTTTTTCCTGTTACAGGGGTTTTGCCCACAAAAGCTCATGATACCATCTACATGTGTTGTTAGTCTTTAAGGTGCTACTAGACTTGTTTTTTAAGTTGTTCCTGTTACAGACTAACTCAGCTACCCTTCTGAAGCTTTTCATATATAATGGCAGCTGACTCCACTGACAAACAAGCCTTGTTATATCGAAATGCAATGGAACAAAACGGGACGCTTATACTATAGATTGTTACAATCAACTTCATTTCCCGTAGGTGTTTTTACTTCTTATTTAATGCACCCTCTACCTGAGAGGGAGGTCACAGACCTAGAAGTTCTTATCTTTATGTGTCTCTCGTCTCTCACTGTTGCTACAAACGAAATCTATGGTACTAAAATGAGGAAGTGATTTTTTTTCCTCTCTTTTTAAAAGGAAGCACTAACCGGAATTTAGAAATCCCGATCAGCAGCTTCAGATGAGTTACAGTGTAGCATGAGACAGTAGCCCTTAAAATTGAGCTGTAGTAAGTGCACGTACATTTAACAAACAGCTGGATCCTGCCTCTAAAATCTAATTTACGGACATTCACCAGACTAACTGGAGAATTCAGACTCCCTTTTTAGATACAGCTTTACCATCAGAGCACCACCCTCCCCCCCCCCCCCCAAAAAAAAACTAGTTAATTTTCAGCGACCAGCAGCTAGGTCTGTTCAAAGCAGGACAAATGCATTTAAATAAACAAATACTAACACATTTCAATATTAACAAAACATGTGGATGGTATCATGAGCTTTCGTGGTCACAACCACTTCTTCAGATGACCTTCTTCAGGAGAGGTTGTGCCCAGGAAATCTCATGATACCATCTCCATGTTTTGTTAGTCTTTAAAGTGCTACTTAATTATTTGTTGTTTTTTAAGTTTTTCCTGATACAGACTAACTCAGCTCCCTCTCTGAAACATTTCAATAGGTCCCCATTCTGAATCCATAATTACTTGTGCAACTTGTAACTCTACAATAATCAAGTGAGATCAAACATGTTGATTTGAATTTTCAATCCAGACAGAATGTATGGCTCGCATGTTTTTGTATTTTAAAGCAATGCTGATATATTTACCCACTCACTTTCCAGACAAAGCGGTACCCAGAGTTCAAGTTTTTGTTTTCCCATTAGCATCGAAAAACATGCTGTGATGGACATTGTGCAACACAGATGTGTGGGGACTGATACTGGGTTCAAAGCTCTCACTCACAACATAATTCACTGCCCCCCCCACCTCATCAGAAAGCCATTTGCTTTGCAAGCCCTCAGTGATCTCTAGCCTATCCTCCTCCACCAAGCTTGCTTACCCAAAAGGGACAGCTCTGACATTCAGCATCTATCCACACTGTGTCACCATTCTGCTAATGCAGACAGTGTCCCCGGTTAACCTCTTCTGTCCCACAAGACAACGGGGAAGGGAAAGCGTTGAACTGCAAGGTTTCAGAGACACATGGCACCACTTTGGGCTGGCAGGGAGAAATCCTCCAGGAAGGCTTCACAGAAATCGAAGCATTCCAGGCTGACATGCCCTAAAATAACCCTCACTCTTATAAACAGAGATGAGCCTAAAGCAAAACTGACACGCGCAGGGAACAATACTGGAATCAAACTCGGGTTTCTATTTCTGGGCCGCTGGAACAATTTTTATGGTAGGGGCGCTGTGAGCCCTTGAATCAAACTATAAATCCTGCATATAAGGGCACCTTCTGTACCGCTACTGCCAGCCTCATGGGCAGGGGTGGGTGTGTGAGTGTGAGTGTGAGTGTGAGTGTGAGTGTGAGGGAGCACAGAGGAGAGAATAACCACGTGGAAAGCCCTGGAAATCTGCTGCACACCATGTCTGCAGATCAGATGTGGGTACACATTTTGGGCCCAGGCAGGGCTGGAAGCATGTGGTTCAAGCCAGACTTGGGGATCAGGAAATCTGGATTCACCTGAGCTGTCTGCATTGGACTTCCTATTGGACCCCCCCCCCCCAGGAGGCTGAACTATAAGAGCCTTGGATGGAACAAGCCACAGGCAGGTTATTATATAGAACAGGCCACAGCAAACTTTGGGAAACTTTAACAGAAACCGTTTTGTTGGCTGGCAGGAAAGCGCCCCCCACCCTCTTGAAAGGAGGAGATTCCGCAGGCTCTGAAAGAGTCTGGCGGGCAGGGTCACCGTCCCTGGGATACCCAGCAGCAGGAGGGATCTGCATTCCCAAACGGCCATGAAATTCCCATCCATCCTGCTGGGCCCCTCCCGCCAGACACTTTCCAGCCGCATCCGTCCCGAGCGCAGCCCTGTCGAAACGAAACCCCCGGGAGAGGGAATCGCCCTCAGAATCAGCGTGTGTCCCCCGAATGGGTCACACACGCCCCGGATCCGCAGCCGCTTCACCCCCGGAGCGGGGGACCCTCGCCATGAAATCCAGCCCTCCCCTTCTTCCGAGCAAACCCCCAGCCCCTCCCCTTCTTCCGAGCAAACCCCCCAGCCCCTCCCCTTCTTCCGAGCAAACCCCCCAGCCCCTGGGGCCGGGCCCCCCAGCCTCTGGAGGGGCCCCCATCCCGCACACTGCCGGCAATGGCAGCCCGGCCCCCGCGGGACTGGGGCACACCCCCTCCCCGCCCCCGGAGCCGAGGCGGACGTGATGAACGCTCGGAGTTCCCCGAACCCGGACCTCCCAGTTCCCCGCGCTGCCCCGTCCGGCTCCGGGCTCCAGCCCCCTGGCACGTGGGGGGGGGGGGGGGGGGTTGAGAGAAGCGCGCTTCGGACTCCCACTAATCCCCCCCCCCCAGTACACAGGAACGCCCAGCCCAGGTCCGCGATCCAGCCGGACCAAGGGGGCAGCTGTGCACGCACACGGGGCTGCCGCGGGAGGGGGGCGATTATTGGAGCCCCCCCAGCAGCCAGACATCGCTCGCTCCAGCCCAGAGCGCCGGCTCAGGCACAGCCCGACCCTCCCCCGCTCCAGCCTGTAAAACCCGCCTCGATCTCTCCCCCAGCCCGGGTCCCGCTCCAAGCCTGGCCGGCCCCCCACGGGCGAGGTCTGGGAGGGGCGCACGAGTATCGATTAGCGCGGGGGGGGGGGGGCGCCCACCTTCTGGCCCTGGTCATGGCTGAGCTCGGTGAAGAAGTAGGCGAGCAGGTGGGACGCGATCATCTTCCGCGGCGGGGAGCCGAGCCCGGGCGCGATCTGCCGGCCCGGCGGCGCAGGAGGCAACGTGCAGCAGCCGGCGCGGGAGCGACTTTCCGCTGCAACAATGTGGCTCATTCAAGAGATTCCCCCGACAAGAGTGACGTGCCCGCCGGCCGCCTCCCATTGGCTGGAGCTCGAAGGTGTGCGTTCCGCGCGGGGCGGGGCCTACGCTGCTGTCTGTCGGTCAGAGCGAGCCGCGTGTCCGGCCGCCCAGCGTGGGGTAGACGTGGCTGGCTGCGCTCCATATGCGTCCCGTGCGCGGGCCGGTCGGTCTGTCTGTCTGCATGCAGGGCTGTCTGTCTATTGGACTCTGAGTGCAAAGCTGGGGGGTCTGTCCACCCAGCATGTGTCTAAGCACAGGGCTGCATGTCCGTCTGTGCATGGCTCTGCCTGCAGGGAATGTGTGTATGCATGGATCTGTCTGAGCACAGATGTGTCTGTGCATGCTTTGCATGTGGCTGGCAGTAGTCCATCTGTCTGAGGGCAGATCCACATCTCAGCTGCACATGATTATGCATGGGTCTGTTGGCGCCCAGAGCTGTGTCTCTGCCCTGCATGTTACAGGGACAAGGTGGGGGAGGTAATCTCTTTGGGTACGTCTAGACTACAGGGTTTTGTCGACAAAGAGCGTCTAGACTACATCCAGTTCTGTCGACAAAGCAAGCCGCTTTGTTGACATAACAGTGTGGACGCAAAGGTCAGCGTAGATGCAATAATGCCTTCTAGTGATAGAACTCTGTCAACAAAAGGCGTTATTCCTCGTAGAATGAGGTTTACACACGTTGACAAAACTACTGAGTTTTGTCGACGTTATGTCGACATAACTCAAAGGCAGTCTGGACGCAGGTACAGTTTTGTAGACAAAAGTCCACTTTTGTCGACAAAACCCTGTAGTCTAGACACACCCTTTTATTGGACCCTACGTCTGTGCAGAGGGCTTTGTGTCTGACTCACTCATGGACGCATGCAGCCCATCTGTCTTGGCACAGACCCGTGTGTCTGGCTGCAGGGTCAGCTTGAACTCTACACACCACTATATAGCAATTGGTGGGTTTCTGCTACACCTAGCTTCCCCGATCCAGCAACCACCCCAGAAAACCCAAGATAGCTGTTCTGTGCCACGTAACCCACTTAAAACTTTCTTCACCCAACAGGGACACCTCACCAGAGAAGTCCTTGTGAAACAGGACTCCCAAATACAGCCAGACAAGCTGTTTCAGTACGGAAATAAAGAGCCCTCCAACCGCACATCCCTAGTTGACACGTGCCAACCAACACTGGAACCCCTCTGGGGTATCATCACTCACTGCCTACAGTTGATGGAAACCACATCCTTACCTGAACAAAATCTTTTCTGACCCCTCCCCCCTTTTCTGGACTTCTAACAACCCCCCTGCCTCTCCAAAGTCATTAGCAGAAGCCAACTCCCCACAGACCAGGAAACACCAACTCAAAGGGGCACCAGCCCATGTCAGAACAGATGCCAAACCTGCAGCCACATCTCCACTGATGATCAACACCCTCCTCAACACCCCTTTCAAGATAGTGTCACCCAGTGCTAAATAATCCAATTCATAACTGTGGGTGAAACCTGTCAATCGCTGGGCTCTCTGATCAAAGACACCACCACCCTGTCACCTGTGGGTGAGCCCTTGTCCCAAAACTATCACTCTGTTCCGACCCCTCCCAGGAACCCTGCACAGGGCCTTCGAAAGAGGTGCCTGAGAATTTACATGTATAACTTTGCTAGGCGCTAACATGAATGGACAGAGGCAGACACTGGATTTATGGCTCATTGCAACAATCACTACCCCTTCCAAGGGCCCCACACCCTCCCTAGGAGAGGTGTTAATGGGCCACTTCACTTGGAATGGTCCCTGGAAAAATGTGCTATTCATGCTAAACAATCTGTTCTCTCTCCCATTTAGCTGTGACCCTCCAACCTTGCCTGGGTGCACCTCCACCCCTGTGGTGTGTGTTAGTGAAGACAGGCCTACGCGAAGGGGACACCTCCCATCCCCACAGTTAATCCCTCTTCCAAAAGCTCTCTCCCGGGCATAGGTGGGTGTAGTTATGTCTATCAGGGGTGTGGATTCACAGCCCTGAGTACTGTAGCTATATTTCTCTAGCCTCAGATGACATTTACTAAGAATGTTAGGGGGGGGGGGGAGATATGCATCTTTTGTATCTGTGTGATATATCTGTATCTGAGCATGAGGAGGGGGGTGAAGGGGAGCTATGCAGGACATACAGCGCCCTGGGCCTTAGATTGACAAGACGAGGCCTAGGAAAAGATTCCACTTCACCCACGTAGGCTCTCTAATATCCTGCAACCAACACGGCTACAACGACACTGAATGAGCACAGCACCGTGTGTCAGTCCGCATGGCTCTATCTGGCTGAGCATAGGGCCGTAGGTCCGGGCTGCAGCCGTAGAGGCACCGGTCCATCTGAGCACAGGGCTGTTTGTGTTGCGTGGGTCGGCTGTGTGTGGGTGGCTGGCTGGGCCCAGGTCGTCTGTCTGCATATCACTCACCGCACTGAGCCCTCAGCCAACCCGCCTGTAGCTAGGAAGGCGTGTGTCGGTCGGCCTGGGTGTCTGCATTTGGGACGCCCCCAGCATGGTTACTCAAGGGGAGGGGAAGGAGAAAGGGGCTCCATGCTACAGCGAAGCAGGGTGACTGCTACAATGCAACACCCCTTCCCCTCCCATGTCTTGTGCAACACAGGAACACAGGGGGCTGCAAGTTCTCCAGGGAGCAGCATATCTTACATTCCTCTCCTGTTAATTCGACAGGAGTCAGCCTCCACTCCCACTATTGTTTAGCAGCTTCTTTGCTTCACTCCTGGAGATGCATGTGCCTGCCAGGGCTTACCTCACCGTTGTGGAGGCCTGCGCTGATCCCTTCTGCAGCTGCCAGCCTTTCAAACTACGAACAGCTGCCTTGTCCCGCACTGGCTCCGGGAGGGGACAGCACGCCGTTTAATTTCAAACCCTTCTACCCCCGTGAAACGAGACAGGATTTCAAAGGCAGCATGGGGCTTGCCCAGTGCAGCCAGCAAAGCCTTTCCTCAGCCAGAGTCCATCCTTTTTTTTGGGGGGGGGGGGGGGGTTTGTGGATGAACTAGGCCTCGACTGACCTTATTTCATCATGCAGAAGTGGGCGTGTGGCTCTAAAGCTTGGAAGAATTGCGTCAAAAGATGATTCCATGTAATCTTTTCAGCGTGACTCCATTTCATTCCTCTCTCCCCCTCCAGCTTTTGCTAAGTACCCAACTTCTGTGCAGTTAGGGCAAAATTAAAACAGCCCAGGATAAAAATAACTCAGCACATCTGTCCCTTTTCTGCCTATGCTGGGCTTTGACTCAAAGGGAACACGTGTTTCTGGAGGCGAGAACGAGAGCCTTAAAGCAAGGACTCCTCTTTGAGATCTTATTCTTGCCTTGGCCAACTTTTCTGTGCCTCAGTTTCACCATTTGTGAATCAAGATATTCACGTCTGCGATGGAGTGAATAGGGCACTAGACAGGAAAGCAGTATGACTGGATTCTATACCCACCTCTGCCACTGACCTACTATATACACCCTTAGGTAAATCCCCTTGCCCTTTCTGTTGCTCCTCCCACTGTGTGTTTATCTTATGTATTTAGACTGCAATACTCAGAGCATGGATTGTCTCTTTCTAGGTGTATCCACAATGGGGCCCTGATCTTGGTTAAGGCCCTGAGGCATCACAGCAATGCAATTCAAATAGCAAACAATCCTGTCCTTCCTGAAGAGAATGGGAGTTTTGCCATTTACTTCTATGGGAGTAGGATCTGGTTCCCCACCTCCCTTGAATATCATAAGTAGCTATGAATGGGTCTGATCCTCTCAACCTCACTCCCAGGTCAGGCCTCCCATGTACCTGAATGAGGCTATTTACAGGAGAGAGGATTATATGAATGAGTGGTGTTCTCACCCCCACACAGTCCAGTGCTACTGAAGGGCGCTGGGAATAGCAGATGAGCATTTCCATCTCTAGGGCCTGTGTATTCGTGGCACAAACTTTTCAGGATCCATTTGCTTTTGTTCTTGATTCTGCCACCCTCTCTATTCTTTGTGGGAGTGGCCCATTGCAACCACTGGGATTATTTGCAAAATCAGAGGTTACTCAGTGTAAAATGTAAGGAATGGCGTACAACTTGGGGCAAACTTGTTTTATGACGTTCTAAACAGTCCCACTGTCAAACTACATCTTTCAGTACATGATTTTAGAATTCCTTTCCCACAGAGCAGCACTCCTCAGCTTCCCTGAGACTGGTAATCAATCTAGTACAGGTAGAATAGCATTCACACTGCTTCAAAGGCATTTTAAGCTGCACATTTGGCCAAAATATTGGAAGCAGACAAGAAGAGTACTTCACTTGAGGGATGGTAGATGACAGCGGATAATGCTAATACAAGAGCTGTGTTTCTTTATAGGGATTTTTTAAAAGACAATTACAGATGCAGAGCTGTCTTCTTAGAGAGACAGTAACTTCTCCTGAGCTTCCAAGCAGGAGTGTTCACTAGTGATCCGAGCAAAGGTTTGGGAAGCGACTGTCTAGGAAGGAGTACGGCAGAAAGGGATGTAAGAGTTATAGTGGATCACAAGCTGAATATGAGTCAGCAGTGTGATGCTGCTGCAAAAAAAAGCAAACATGATTCTGGGCTGCATTAACAGGAGTGTTGTGAGCAAGACACGAGAACTCATTCTTCTGCTCTACTCTGCGCTCGTTAGGCCTCAGTTGGAGAATTGTGTCCAGTTTTAGGCACCTCATTTCAAGAAGGATGGGGAGAAATTTGAGAGGGTTCAGAGAAGAGCAACAAGACTGATTAAAGGTCTAGAGAACATGGCCTATGAGGGAAGGCTGAAAGAATTGAGTTTGTTTAGTTTAGAAAAGAGAAGATTGAGGGGGGACATGGGAGCCGTTTTCAGGTATCTAAAAGGGTGTCATAAGGAGGAGGGAGAGAACTTGTTCATCTTGGCCAAGGGTGCCCGACTAAGGAAGTTCAACTTTCAGAGTTGATTCTAACCAACAGAAAGGAATTGTGTACAACTATGAAGATGGAAGGCAACGTGAGTGAAAGTGATCAGAAATGATAGAAAAGGAAGACATGAGAGTAGGGGCATGTCTACACTACAGAGTTAGTTCGAACTAACTTAGTTCGAATTAGTTAATTCGAACTAAGCTAATTCGAACTAACGTGTCTAGAACTAAAAACTAGGTCTAATTAGCGTTTTGCTAATTCGAACTAGCAAGTCCACATTGAGTGGACCCTGAAGAGGGCTTAAGGATGGCCAGAAGCAGTGCCGGCAGGGCGTCAGAGGAGGACTTAGAGCGTGGAGATGCTGTCTCAGGCTAGCCGAGGGCTGCGCTTAAAGGGTCCCGACCCCCACCCCGGACAGACAGTTCTCAGGGGTGCCCCGCTTGCAAAGCAGTCCTGGCTTGGAGTGCCCGGAGTACCCACACTGGGCACATCACAGCACTCGGCCATCAGCCCGGCTGCACTTGCCGCAGGCTGCCATCTGGGGAGAGGGGACAATGGGGGGGCTGCAGGAGAGCTTCCACCCCCAGAAGCCCGCAGAGCCAGCCCAGTCCTCCCCATTGGGGGCTCGTACCCCATTCCTCCCTCACCTCCTTCTACTTACCCTTCCCTAGCCCCCCTTCCTGATGTACAAAATAAAGATAACGTCTTCCAACATTGACTCTGTCTTTATTGAACAAAACTGGGGGAGACTGGGAAAAGGAGGTGGGAGAGGGGAAGAGAAAGGCTGGGAGAGGGGAGGGCAACTAACATGATCAGGGGTTGGGAACAGGTCCCAGATGAAGAGAGGCTACAGGTCCCAGATGAAGAGAGGAACAGGTCCCAGATGGGACTGTTCAGCTTAGAAAAGAGACGGAGGGGGAACAGGATAGAGGTCTCTAAAAGCAGCGGTTGGGTGGAGAGGGTGCATTCAGAAAAGTTCTTCATGAGTTCCCATAAAGAAGGACTAGAGGACACCAAAGGAAAGGAATGGGTAGCAGGCTTCAAACTAGTAAGAGAAAGTTGTTCTTCACAAAGCAAATAGTTAACCTCCTTGCTGCAGGAGGCTGTGAAGGCTAGAACTAGAACAGAGTTTAAAGGGAAGTGAGATCAAGTCATGGAGGTTGGGTCCGTGGAGTGGTATTAGCCAGGGGGTAGGAGTGGTGTCCCTGCCCAAAGTTTGTGGAAGGCTGGAGAGGGATGGCACGAGACAAATGGCTTGGTCACTGTCTTCAGTCCATCCCCTCCAGGGTCCCTAGGGTTGGCCGCTGTCGGCAGACAGGCTACTGGGCTAGATGGACCTTTGGTCTGACCCAGGACGGCCATTGTAAGCTCAGGGCTCAGGGTCGGGGGTCTCAGTGGACCCCCTTGATTTCCATGCAAACCTGCTCCTGGGTGGCCAGGCTGGCAGCTCTCCTGCCCTAGACGGCCACTTTCCTGTGCCTAGTGCGGAGATTGTGGACAAGGTCCACGATGTCTGCACTAGCCCAGGAAGGTGACCACCTAGTCCCGGGCAAGCTCCTGGGAGCCGCCAGCCTGGTCCCGGGAAGAGGGGGAGGGCTGGGGGACATCGGGTGGGTGGCTCTGTGCCGTGCCAGGTGCAGGGTCTGCTGGCTGGGTGCTGGCAGGCTTGCACCTGGCACGGCACCGTAGCCAGCCCGTGCCCCTTTAAGGGGTCCTGGGCCAGGAGGGGGGCATAGAGTTTCCCTGGTGTTGGCCAGAGTGGCCACCAGGGAAACCTGGGGATGGCTAGCCTCCCACTAGTTCGAATTAAGGGGCTACACACCCCTTAATTCGAACTAGTAAGTTCGAACTAGGCTTAATCCTCGTGGAATGAGGTTTTCCTAGTTCGAACAAAGCGCTCCGCTAGTTCGATTTAAATTCGAACTAACGGAGCGCTAGTGTAGCGGCTATGAATGTTAGTTCGAACTAACGTCCGTTAGTTCGAACTAACTTTGTAGTGTAGACATACCCTAGCAGACTAAGGACAATGATCATCAAAAAACCCGCAAAGAACTAGTGGTAAGGTCCCATGGGAAGGAAATTTAAGGGGGAAAAGGAGTTGTAAGCACTCCTAGAATAATAGGATTATAAGCAATAGCCAGATGGATTTCTCAAGAATAAATTACTCCAAACCAACCTAATTGGTAGCGCACAGTGTTAAAAAAGGGAAGGAGGGCAATCCAGGGAACTACAGATCAGCCAGCCTCACCTCAGTCCTGAGAAAATCATAGAGGGGATCCTCAAGGAATCCATTTTAAAACACTTGGAAGCGAGGGAAGTGATCAGGAATAGTCAACATGGATTCACCAAGGGCAAGTCGTACCTGACCAACCTGACTGCCTTCTCTGATGTGGTAACTGGCTCTGTGGACATGGGGAAGTCAACGGATGTGATGTACCTTAGCTTTAACAAAGCTTTTGATACGGTCTCCCACAATATTCTTGCCAGCAAGTTACGGAAGTATGGATTGGATAAATGGACTGTAAGGTGGATAAGAAAGCCGGCTAGACTGTTGGGCTCAACGGGTAGTGATCAACGGCCTGATGTCTGGTTGGTGGTCGGTTTCTAGTGGAGTGCCCCTAGGACAGGTTTTGTTCATCATCTTTATTAACGACCTGGATGAGGGGATGGATTGCACCCTCAGCAAGTTTACAGACGACACTAAGCTAGGGGGAGAGGTAGATACACTGGAGGGCAGGGGTAGGGTCCAGAGTGACCTAGACAAATTGGAGGATTGAGCCAAAATAAATCTGATGATGTTCAACAAGGACAAGTGTAGAGTCCTGCACTTGGGATGGAAGAATCCCAAGCATTGGTACAGGCTGGGGACCGAATGGCTAAGCAGCAGATTGCCAGAAGAGGACCTGGGGATTACAGTGGATGAGAAGCTGGATAGGAGTCAACAGTGGGCCCTTGTAGCGAAGAAGATTAATGGCGTATGAGGGTGCATTAAGAGGAGCATGGCCTGCATATCTGGAGAAGTGATTATTCCCCTTTGACACTGGTGAGGCCACATCTAGAGTACGGTGTCCATTTCTGGGTCTCCAACTACAGAAAGGATGTGGCTGCATTGGAGAGGGTCCAGCAGAGGGCAACGAAAATTATTCAGGGGCTGGAGCACATGACCTATGAGGAGAGGCTGAGGGATTCGGGCTTGTTTAGTCTGCAGAGGAGAAGAGTGAGGAAGGATTTGAGAGCAGCTTTTAACTCCCTGAAGGGAGGTTCCAAAGAGGACAGAGAGAGGCTGTTCTCAGTGGTGGTAGATGGCAGAACGAGGAGCAATGGGCTCAAGTTGCAGTGGGGAGAAGGCTACTAGGTAAAACTATTTCCCTAGGAGGGTGGGAAGCACTGGGATGGGTTCCCTAGGGAGGTGGTGGAATCTCCATCCCTAGAGGTTTTTAAGTCCTGGCTGGGATGATGGGCAGGGGTCTGGACTCAATGACTCCTGAGGTCTCTTCCAGCCCTAGAATTCTAGGATTAATTTCCTTTTCTCACAAGATTACTGATCTAGTACATGGGGGAAAGCAGTGGACATGATGTATCTTGATTTTAGAAAGGCTCGAGGCAATTCCATGTGACATTCTCATAAACAAACCAGGACATTTCTAGATGAAATGCAGTAGACAGAGAAACCCTGGCACACAGGGCCCAGTGCAACACCTGAGGCCTGACCCCCCGTTAGCAACGCCAAGCCATGCTATGAGGCAAAGTCAGGCCTTGTAAAGCAGATGGATCCTTACCAATTCAGAGTCTGGAAAAGTATGAACATGGCAAAAGTACAACAAGCGCTGCTAAAACACGGGTACTCCTCAGTCCTAGATACTCAGGCAAACCCATTCCTGGGAGCGGGCACAGGAACACACCGACCTCGGGCAGGACAAGGATGGGAGGACGGCACGTGGAGGGAGACGTTTCCTTCCAACTAGCAGGCACGAGGTGGAGGGTTGGTAACTCTGTCAGGCGTGTGACACGTCATGTGTGTCTGTCAAGCTATAAGAGAGGAATCGGAGGCAGGGCACCGGTGTCCAGCCCAGGGACAGCAGGAAGTCCTGCTACCGAGCCGAGTCCACATCCTTGATTCTGTGGCATGCTCATATTCACTTCCTCACTGCTGCACCAGATAATTTCTGGTCACATCTCATTGTGCCCACAGCCACACGTCCCCTGAATGGAAAATGACCATTTATTGACATGGCATTTTCTCAGACAGGTACCAGAACCTTTTGATGCTATGCACAGCCAGCTCACTTTACACGGTTTGACATAAAAGTAACCAGACCAGTTTTCTGTTTTCCAGGCCGAGGTAAGAGAAATCATGTGACTTTCAGGGAGAACAGTGGAACGTATCCACCCTGCAACTGCATCCAAGGTCCTGCTGACCTACCGGCCACCCTGCTGTGACGACCATACCTGCGGAGAGTGGGGGAGGTAGCTCACCTCAAGAGAGGGAGCAGAGACCACAACCGAAAGGGCTGCTACTTTGTGCCCATTGTGCTCTGGACATGCAGCCACTGTTTACAATGCAAAGTAAACCAACCAAAGTGCACACAACTACCGCCCTTCTTTGGGGGCTCGGGGGATGTTTTCCTGCTGGCATCAGCCTGCCTCTGAAACTCTTTGCAAACCAGGTGCAGCTGTCCCGCCTCCTTTCTGGAGCTCCCGAAGGAAACGCCTCTG
Source organism: Pelodiscus sinensis (assembly GCF_049634645.1). Lineage (NCBI taxonomy): Eukaryota > Metazoa > Chordata > Testudines > Trionychidae > Pelodiscus > Pelodiscus sinensis. Next base: position 2,610,148 of record NC_134738.1, on the reverse strand, counting down.
GATTCCGGTTTCCGTCCAACCAGACGTCTGCTGCTGCGCTACACTGAGGAATTTGGGGTGGGGGTTGCCATGACCACAGGGGGCCCCTTTTGGGTCCTGACAGGCCTTTCCCATTTGTCATGCTCGGACAAAGCTGGAGCCAGAATTTCTGAGGGAAGCACAGCAGGGAGATTGGAGGGATTGCTCTCTTCTATTCTCCTCAGCCCTTCCAGCAGCAGAACCGTCCTTCATCTCACCTGCAGAGTCAGATAGACAAAGCCCTTGTCAAAGGGGCCACACAAAGGCTACAATGGAGGAGGCCTGGCTGATCAAAATCCAGATTTGAAACTCAGATGGCTGTCCTGCAATCATAACCCTAATTGCCCCTCCCCCAGTTGGCAGTAGGGGTGTAAGCGACTAGTCAACTAGTGATGTGACTAGTCACTTTCCCCACTTACTGCCTCTATCAGGGAGGGCAACAATAGGGGGGAGGGAGGGACCAGGAGCCAGTGCTGGGGGGAGCTAGCTTAAAGCCAGTTCCCCCCAGCACCATCTCCATGGGGGGCCGGGGAGGTAGAGGCACAGCTGGAAACGGCATGAGCAGGGACTGAAGCAGTCTCTGCTCCTGCCACTTCTGCTTTTGAAATGCACAAGAGCCCCCCACATCCTGGTATTATAACATTTCCTGCCTTTATAGCCTCACTCCTCTTCGTCAGCCTTGCACGATTACTTGTCAGCCACCTGCTCCAGAACGTCAGGCTGTTTCGCTGCTATGCTCAAGCACGGAATGCCTCTGCATTGAGATCTGTGGGACAGTGTGAAGATTTGTACTATCCTTGTGGACTCTTTGCTTCCCTTCACTAATAGATCCACTCCCACACCAGTGCAACCTACTGGGTCATTCTTATATGGATTGTGTGAGGGGGGCATATTATGCCAGAGTCCCCAGTGCAGGTCTAATGTGCTACCAATGACAGAGCTTTGTACTTCCAGCATCTGCCAGTCAATAACTTCCATTAAACTGCTCTCTTACTTGGGCCATGGAAAGAAAAGATTTTTCGGAGTATCCCAGGCACTTTGACTCAGCATCACAGCCAGCAACAGGGTTACCCACTTCCTGAGACACATGGCAACCTCACTTCCTGTTTAGCTGTTTCCCTGCAAATCATGGGTCATTTAGAAGACCACCTGGGGATGTTCAATTTAGATTAATTAACTCATCGAATAGTCAATGGGATTTCCATCAACTATTCGATTAGTCTGTAAGGCCGTGTCCAGACTCAGGGGTTTTTTCGGGAAAAGTAGCCTTTTCCCGAAAAAACTTCCCCTGCGTCCAGACTCAAGCCGCGTTCTTTCGAAATTATTTCGAAAGAACGCGGCTTTTCTTTCGATGGCGGTAAACCTCAATTTACGAGGAAGAACGCCTTCTTTCGAAAGTTCCTCTTTCGAAAGAAGGCGTTCTTCAATGTAAATAGGCCGTCTTCGAAAGAGAGCATCCAGACTCGCTGGGTGCTCTCTTTCGAAAAAGCGGATTTCTCTTTCGAAAGATCCGCCTGCAGTCTAGATGCGATCTTTCGAAAGAGGCTCTTTCGAAAGAAGCCTGCAGTCTAGACATAGCCTAAGTGTGCTGCTGGTCCTGAGCTCCCTGCTGGGTTTCCTTTTGAAATGTACAAGAGCCCCAGAGGTATCGCAGAAAGCACGGGGCCAGTCCTTGCCGGTGCCAGACCCCTGCGAGTCTTCCACTTTTGAACTGTAGCAAGAGCCCAGTCAAGTTGGAAGCTATTTACTTGCTATCTGGAGAAGCAGGAGGAATTGGTCCCAGGGGTCACTAGCCCAATTCCTTCAAAGCACGCCCGTCCCCATAGCCAACGCATCGAATGGGAGTGTGACTGTACTTTGTAAGTTAAAAGAGAAGATTCTCTGAGCTTCAGCAGCACACGAGACTCGACCGTGTGGTTAGAACACGACTGCATCAGAACCAGCTAACACTGATCACACACACACACACACACACACACACACACACACACACACACACACACATGAAACCAGAAGTTCCTGAGTTGTTATCCCAGTGCTGCTAGCAGGAAGAAGTCACCCATCCTAAAAAGATCCTAGGCTCCTGGCAAGAAGGGATTTGGATTTCACAGGCTTGGCCCCTCAGTTGCCCTGATCCAGGTCAGTAAAATGGGAGCAGCAGACTCTGTGGGGCTGAATGTCTAGAAGCTACTTTGAGATCCCCACAGGACATGCTGTGCCAAAATACATACAACATATTAATAGCATGCCACAGTTCCTTATGTAAAGTCGGAGTCCACTGAAGTGAAACCTAATTGAGGATGGAGAGAAATGACCCACAGCCAGGAGCAGAGATAAGATTTTAGCTGAGTGCAGAAGAAATCCAATATGGGTAAAAAGAAACACCCTTGTTATGCCCCGCTGATGGTTATTTGACATATTGTTTCATGAAACTCATCTCCTCTTGCTGAGGACAGACCTGCTGGCACACAGAAAGTATCTTTTGGAGGGCATCAATATGCCACCAGACATGGGCCGTTTGCTTTTATTAGGATTGAGTTGTAGCTGTTGCAACTAAATCTGCCTAAGGATTTCAACCACTTGGCTAAATCTGTCGTCCTGTCGAATGTTTGCAAAGGAATTCAAACACACAAAGCCGTGTTTTTGAATAAGCAGCAACCGAGTCCACGCGTGTATTTTTAAAGTGTCACCAACAGGACTGCATTTGTCATTTTAATCAGTCCAGCTTGCGTTTCGACTCCTAACCCAATGGAAGACGCTGAACAGCCAGGGCCAAAGTCACGGCATCAATTTGGGGCGGCAACGCTGACTCTTGCCAGCTACGAATTGCTCTCCAAAGTGCTCCCAGCTGGTAGAGCAATTCGGTGAGCTGCAGAAGCAGCAGTGCATTGAGGCAATCAAAGCTCAGTGACATCTCTGCCTTTCACCCGCATTCAAGAGCTGCTTTGCTGAAGACAGAGGCAAAACTCCCGTTGACTTCAATGCTGCAGGAGTGAGCCCCGGGGGCCAAGGCCCTGATCCAGCATCCATCAGAGGGACCGTCGATGGGAGTCTTTTCATTGACTTGAATGGGTAGAACAGGCCCCACAGCTGCCATCAATTGAGAGGGGCACGGGGCCCTTTGCTTTGACTGACAGTCTCTTGCTCCCTCCCCAGAGTAAAAAGACTGAACTGCATGAGGAGCAGACACCCTTCTTCAAAGGAGAGGTTGGGACCGAGGGAGCTGGGGCCCACGACTCCAGTTACATTCAGTGGGTGTGAGACGTGCAGCCCCATTGAAGATTCCAAACGGAAACAATAATACTATTGAGGGGGGGGGGGGGAGAGGAGCAAGGTGGAGAGAGAAGATTTAAAACAGCAACTGCATGTGGCCCATTGAGGCACGGTGCGTGGCCTGTGAGACATTTCGTTTACCGTTGCGTATGAGGAGAGTTGCCACATTCCGCTGGATTCTCTCTGCTTAGGGTTTTTCCTACCCGTGTTACTAAAGCGACGCACAAGACCAGGGCACAGGAAATGATCTGCGGGCTGATTGCACCCAACACTGACTGTGGGAGCCGTGCACTCCCTCTGCATCCAATCAGAGAGCTACTATGGTTCAGTCGGCACATCCCGCAAATTCCAGGCAAACAAAACGATCTGATCCTGGGAGGTAGGGATGCCAGATGGTTTAACACCCTCCCCCCCGGAAAAGAAAGAAAAAAAAACACCCTAGGAAAAAATTGTGTCGAACAAAAAAAAAGGGGGGGGGGGGAGGCCAAGAGGAGTGGAAGAGACCAAAGCTGTTGAGGGGAAGGGGGGGAGGAGAAGGGCGGTGCACCTTTAAATAGCCCCACACTCCTCACTCTCCCGCCAGATGCGGCAGGGGAAAATTGTCCCCGGCATCACATGTCCAGTATTTTCCCAAATAATGGACAGTCCAGGCAAAACCGGACACCTGGCAACCCTACTGGGAGGCCATCTTGGTTACCATAATCTTGAGGTTCACCTAGATGAAGGAGGAAAATTTATGCAGCCCACTCAGTAGCCTAAGTTGCCTATCACTGATTTAAAATCTAATTTCACTTCCTTTCAGCCTTGGCTACAAATGGTGGTTTTTCAACACACAAAAAGTTGGTTGAAGTGTTCAAAAGTCTGTTAAGGGCTAAGTTTGTTGGCCAGGTATGGAAAGAGGGTGTCTCTTTGGAGCTGTAATGCTACAGGGCACATTGGTAACCCGTTCATCGAAGGATCTCCTCCTTAGTGCCTTGCAAACATTAATTCCTCTCTCACAGGTGAGTCAGGATGTTCAGCCTCAAAGTCGGATTGGGGAATCTGGAGCACAGAGGCAAAGCGATGGCTATGCACATGGTGAGTCAATGGCTCAAGCAGAAACAGGAGCTAGAAGTCCTGACCTGCAGGCTTCTCTTACAACTGACACACATGCTACTTAGCTGCATGAATAATTTAGCCAAAGCTGTGCTGTCCTGTCCCAGAAGAAATTGCTGCATTGGAAATTAGCTGGGGGGCAGGGTGTCTGTATCTCCAAGTGAAAAAATATCTCCGTATTTTCTTCTCTTTTGTGGAAACAAATCAGTTTACACAAAGAGGCAGCAGGGCCATTCTGTTGAGAGTAGGAGGAATAAATGAATTCTCTTGCCAAATAGACATCTGAATAACACTCACCTACAGCACCAGTTTTCGCTCAGGAAGTTGCTGGGTTTTTTTTTATTATTATTATTATTATTTGCAACCAAAGAGATGCTGCTATTTCTTTGCCAACTCTGGCAAAAGTAACTTCCCTCTGAATCTGAAATCATAGTATCAGTCCTCCTGTCAAAGTTGTTCTGACTGGACTTCCAACACTCCCATCATCTGAAGAAGTGAGCTGTGCCCATGAAAGCTCATGATACCATCTACATGTTGTTAGTCTTTAAAGTGCTACTTAATTTTTTTTTTTAAGTTTTTGCTGTTACAGACTAACTCGGCTACCCCTCTGAAACTTTTGAAAGTCTGAAGTTCATCTGGATAATTCAACTGAATACTAGCATCCTCGTGGAGTGCTGGCGAGTGCCTGTTAGTACCACATACCTGACAGTCTCATGTGCCAGCACCCACAAAGTTCAGCCAAGAATTTCCACCCACTAAACAAAAAGCTTGCTCTCTGCCTTCCTTCACTTTCCAGTAAGGCTGCTGTAAGGAAAGACCATGCAGAAATGACATCTAAAAATATACCAGCTATTTCCCTGTGACAGAAAGCTTTGATACCTCCCACCATGACACAGTCCTACAGATTTTAAAGAAGTCATTTAACACCCTATTAGTTCACCAGGACCAGTCACATGCTCTCCTCGTATCCAGGTCAAGCCAAGATGTATCTAGTATCCAGGTCACACCTACCCTTAGTGGTAGATCTGCAGTCAAATGAGTACCCATGTGTCCTGGCTGGGGAGCCTTCAGGTTTCACTAGGATGCAGCAGGTATGCCACAACTTTCTACTAGCTCCCGGCTAAGAGGATGAGAAGAGATGGGAAATATAATCCCTGTACCTGAGTGAAGCCAGCCCCATCCTTTGCGCGCACTGAGCTTTCGGCCGACATCTTCAGCTTCTGGCGACAATTTGGGCTAGCGAGGGTATCGGAGTCGGGGGCCCGCGAGAGGCTCAGAACTGAGGAAGTTAGTGTAGAGACAGCTTTATCATCTCTGATCCCTGCAGAGGGAGGCCCTGCACGTCACGCCTGAGGTCATTGGCTGGGCATAGTGGAGCTCAATACGGATTTCAGCCGGCAGCAATTTAATCCCGGAGCTTGTGATGAGCACAAATAATAATTCATCCCTCTGGAGAAAGAGACTGGCCTATGCTAATCTCCCATTTCCCCCCAGCCCCACCTCCAAGCTAACTCTGGTCCACTCTTACATCAGTGTGGATCCGGAGCAATTCCGCTGAAGGCAATAGAACTACTCTAGGGTAGCCCAGGACTTGTTTGTGCTGTGGGGTTTGCATTGATGTAGCAGCGCTGATGCAGCAACAGGGAGAAGCCCCAGTGTGGCTGCACCGTATCAGGGGAAAGGGTGATTTGCACTTGGGTAACTGCACCAAGTGGACAGAACACTTGACAGTTGCAAGAGACCTTGGTTCTATTCCCACTTCTGCCACTGGTTTGCTGGAGGGCCTTGGTCATACTACTACTCTGTGGCTCAGTTTTTCCATCTGTAAAATGAGTGTAAAGATCCTGACCTCATTAATAAAGACCTGTGAGATCTTCGAAGTCACTCACGCAGCACGCCTGTGCTGATGGGTCTGACTCGCACTGCTCGGTGCGTGTGCTTACACCAGAGCCCAATGGGTGTCAAATGCTCCCAGATCAGCATAGAAGTGTTTTTACACCCCCTTTGGATGAGCACAGATGATTGTCCAAGGTGCAGGGCAACAAAGAACCGGCAGGCCCCAGGTTAGCCATGTCTTTGCAGCCAATCCTTTTGTGCCACCCAGATCAAAGTAGCAAACAATCTTTGAAACTGGCACTGGTACAGTAGCACAAAGGCAGGACTATGCAGCACTTTAAAGACTTACAAGATGGTTTAAGCTCATCACCTAATAAACCATCTTAGTCTTTAAAGTGCTGCACAGTCCTGTCTTTTGTTTCAGCAAGACCAGACTAACACGGCTACATCTGTTACAATTTCCAAAAGGTAACTATTGTTTCTAACTCAGTTACCACCATTCATAAGATTCCTCAAAAGCCTTCACTTATCCCGGACTCCGGGGGCACCAGTCAGAGTGTTGCATGCAGCTAACAGGTTGTGCGGTAACTGCCCTGGAGAGACCCAGCTGGGGCAAACTAAAAGGTGGGTTAATGCAGCTCAGGGATTTTATCGATGTCAACTTTTCAGCTCATGCCAGCAGGCCCGCACAGGGCAGTTAACGCACCAGGCGCTAGTGTGCTGTATACTTCGCCCCCCTGAGCCACCGCAGACTCACCCTCACCAGAGCTCACTGTCCCAGCATGGCGTGCCCTTTGAAGGCTGGGGCTAGCCAGTTCTGGTTCCCAAGCTGGCCAACAGGGTGTGGCAGAGGGAGCAGTCACTGCAGGGCCCAGCAATTCAAAAGGACCTGAGGCTCCCGGGCCCTTTAGCTCACCTCTGGAGCAGCGTGCATCGCACTCCGGGAGACTCTGAGGGCTGGCTACCCCAGCCTCGCCCCTTTTGCCTGAAGCCCCGCCCCTTCCAGGCACACAGAGCTGGCCTTCCTCACCTTGCCCAGGGGTCTGGCAAGTCCATCAGTCCTTCCCCTTCCCCCCCTGATTACAGAATGAGCAACACCTGGGAGATATCATGGCAATTGCCTTATAAAGAGCAGCAGGAGGCTACAGTAAAACTGAGCTACACACAATGTAATAGCACCTGGCCAGAAGCCAAAAGAAAACATCCTGGATATGAAAACGAAAGGCGATGACATATGTATGCAGTAAACATGGGCTAGTTGTCTTTAGAAAAAAAAAAAAAAGACCAAAAACTAGGAAGAGGACTAGGCATTTAATCTTATGAAAGTACAGACTACATGGCAGTAGAGAACAAAAAAGAAAGCCTTGACTATAATCTAATGAAAGCCCAGTGCAGAAAAGGAATCTTTTTTGAAGGATTTATAATATCTTTAACTTGTGTGGGGAATTAGAAAACTCAGAGTTACAAGAAATAGTAAAGAATTCTAAAAGCCCTGATACGATACTCGGGGACATAAATAGCCATTGTAAACTGTAGGGCTGTAACACAATGGCCCATGCTTAGGGAAGTTTATTGGTGAAAACAATCTCCTGGCACTCCAGAAAGTTTAATGCGACAGATGGTGAGTAGTTTTTTTCTTGCTTAGATGTGGCAATTGTAACACCAAATATTGCAAGCAGATAAAATGGAGAAATATACGAGGAAGAAGAAATGGGGAGCAATCACTTCCCCATATGTATAAGTTTTCAAGGGGAAAGAAAGGTTAAAGGGAGTAGAAAATTACCAACTTGTATTAAAAGAATTAAAGCAGCAATTACAGTAGCCATAGGTAAAATATTCCAGCATTTGTTACTTGAATGAGGAGTGCAAACAGTAATAAAAAGAGGAAGAATGCCTTTAAAAAAAGAAATTACACACACACACACACACACACACACACACACACACACAATAGCAAAAAGCTAATGAGCTCTGAAGGAAATAAGGCAATAGCACAAAGACTTATAAAATATCAAATAAAGTGAGGTGGGGACAGTATTGCAGGCAGATCAAGATGGCAAGACATCAGAAATATACAGGCAAATCAGAGGATTGAATGGAAACCAGAGTAAAAGTAGTCACATCCTAGGTCTTATTGGAACTGGCAAGATAGGAGTTCTGACTACAAGAAAGCAGAAAGTCTGTGCAGAAACTGAGGGGTAATGACCAATATGCAGATTAAAAGTCCATTCATTGAAGAAAATCCTGAACTATTGCATAGGGGGAGTAAACCTGAACACACTATACTGAGTGATAGAAATTTAGCCGTGTTAGTCTGGTGTAGCTGAAACAAAATACAGGACTATGTAGCACTTTAAAGACTAACAAGATGGTTTATTAGATGATGAGCTTTTGTGGGCCAGACCCACTTCCTCAGATCAAATAGTGGAAGAAAATAGTCACAACCATATATACCAAAGGATACAATTTAAAAAAATGAACACATATGAAAAGGACAAATAAATTTCAGAACAGAAGGGGGATGGAGGGGGGAAAGGTAAATGTCTGTGAGCTAATGGTATTAGAGGTGATAATTGGGGAAGATATCTTTGTAATGGGTAAGATAGCTAGGGTCTTTGTTGAGACCCACACGTAGAGTGTCGAATTTTAGCATGAATGACAGTTCAGAGGATTCCCTTTCAAGTGCAGATTTAAAAGGCTTCTGAAGCAGGATGCAGGTAATTAAGTCATTGCAACAGTGTCCTTTCTGGTTGAAATGGCAAGAAACTGTTTTTTCTTTGTGGTCCTGTCTAATATTTGTTTTGTGGACATTGATCCTTTGGCGAAGTGATGGAGACGTTTGTCCAATGTACAAAGCAGACGGACACTTTTGGCACATGATAGCATAAGTTATATTTCTGGATGCGTAGGAATGTGTTCTTGATCTTATAACTCACTTGGTTAGGTCCAATAATGGTATCAGCAGAGTGAATATGTGGACAAAGCTGGCAACGGGGTTTGTTGCAAGGGAAGGTACCAGGGTTGGTATTAGTGTGGTATGTCCTGTGGTTGTTGGTAAGAATCATCTTGAGGTTAGGTGGTTGTCTATAGGAGACTATGGGTCAGTTTATACTGAGTGAATGATTTTGTAGGCAAGAATGCGAGGGAGCTATTGATGGCTGCCTGCAAGAATGCATCCCCAGGTAAAGATTATAGATAGGGCTCTACCAAATTTACAGTCCATTCCAGTCCATTTCAGTTATGAGGTTTTGAAAATAGTAAATTTCAAGATTTCAAAAGATTTATAAATGTGAAGTGTCATGGTGTTGTAACTGTAAGGGGCCGGACGCGACTCTGAAAGCAGCAATGCGGAAGTGAGGGTGGCATGGAATAGTTTTGTGACTCTTACCTCTTTGCTGCTGCCTTCAGAGTTGGGCACCTCACCAGCAGCTGCTGCTCTCTGGCTACCAAATATGAAGCCAGTGCAGAAGTAAGGGTGGCAATACTGTGACCTCCCCCAGAATAACCTTGCAACCCCCTCCCTACCCTCTTTTGGGTCAGGATGCCTAGTTAAAGAAACCCTCGTTTCCCCTTGAAATGTGTAATTCTCAGGTAAAAGAACACAAAAGACCAGATTTCATTGTTTGTGATGCATTTTTCATGACCATGAATTTGGTAGGGTCTTAATTGTGTCTGCAGCATGTTTAACTCTCTCCCTCTGAAAGCAGTTTGAAAGTTCTTCTGGAACTATATTATACTGCAAAGGTAAAAGAGTGATCGGTAGGGCGGAAACACACAGTAATAATTCCAATACAGAAACCAGGCTAACTACTCATAGAATTAGGTGCTGATAGACCTACTGCCCTTACATCCTGTTTGGCTAAAATGATGGAATGAGTGGGGAATGGAATATTGGCTGTACCAACAGAGGCATTGTAGATAAGATACAGCGAGCGGTTTCTGGAGAGGAAACAGCTCCGCATATTGTAAAAATCAGTCTTACAGGGGGAGCCGTGTTAGTCTGTAACTTTAAAAACAAGTAGTCCTGTGGCACCTTAGAGGTTAACAGAAATGTACAGCATCATGAGCTTTTGTGGGCAAAACCACAGCCCGACTCATTGTTCAATTAGAAACAAATATCTCTGTGCCTCACACATTTGTTTCATGACAGCTGACTTTCTAGATGCTAAAGCATGGGTGGCCCAGGCACCTGGGGCTAGGGGAGGCAGGTCCCTAGCCCCACCTACAGCCCCACCCCCTTCACTGAGGCCCCACCCCCACCACAGGGAGGGGAAGAGCACTGCACACACCCCAGCCTCCCAGGAGCAGCGGGGAGAGAAGAGGGGATGTGGACTGAGCCTCCTTGGCAGCCAGAGTAGCGGGAAAGGAGGCAGCCGTGTGGCCCAAGTCTCCCCAGCCCCCGGAGCAGTAGGGAGGGAGGCGGACACGTGGCCTGGAGGAAGTAGACACATTCTGAGTCAAAGGACCATGCGGGCCAGAGGCGGGGAAGTGATGCTGACTGTATCACATCCAGCCTCAGGGAAGTGTTATCAGCCTGACCTTAGTGGTACAGTACGTGGTCCCCTGAAACGAGCGAGCACCCAGGGAGCATCGCTCTGTTGACGGTGACACTGCTCTGAGGGGCAGAGCAGGAATGCTGAGCTGGCAGGGAAGAGACTCGCTAACGCTTTCCCAGAGACGGGGGAAACGCACGGGGCTTTGGAGTGTTCCACCGCCAAAACCAAGCGCCTGATGCTTACAAAAAGGAAACGTGGCAAAGAAGTGTAAGTGTATCTGTGTGGAAAACAGGGGCGACACACGGAGGGGGCCACGAGGGTCACATGCCCCATCCCAACACCACGGGCAGACAGAGCTGTCCCGTCCTATAGACGATTCATCCAACTGCTCCAGGCCGTGTGCTTTGGGGGGCCCTACAGGACCCAGGGGACTAGTGGGGGGCCTGGCGCCGGCAGTTGAGGTTGCCCCCTCTCCACACTATTTGGTGGCAGCCAGAACTGGAGTAACTTGGCCCCATTCTGCTCTGATTCGCCAGCTCCCAGCTGCATAGCTCTGCCTCATGTCACCCCCGCCCCTGAGCGACCTGGTCTGAGGGAATAGTGGGGAGCAGAACCATCCCCTCCCCCACTCACTGGTGGCAGGAAGTGGAGAGAGGCGGCTGGAGCCAGGGTGCTGGTGAGTGTGGGAGGGGCATCCCCTGCTGCTGGCGCCATTCCTCCCTACCCCCAGTCTCCTGAGCTGCATCACAGAGGGGTAAGGGGCTGGGGAGGGGGAGAAGAAGTGGGGCAGGGTGGATGTAGAGCAGGGATGGGAAAGGGCAGAGGTGGGGTGGCGATAGGGCGGGGCAGAGCCCTCCCCTGGAGTCATGGTGGGGGCAATGAATGACCAAGGTCCCCCTGTGTCCTTCCCCAGCAGTTGCCACTGATGGAAAACAAACAAAGCCAAGAGGCTTCAATTCCCCTGGGATTATATTTATACAGTACTAAATTATCAAAGATCATATCAATTAACGATAAATACCGAGGAAGGATTAACCTTGCTGGGACTGATGAGGAAACACTGCTGTTGTATCCAGGACCTTAATCAGACTAAGTTACTGATTATATTTGCCAAGGCAATGCACTCCTTGGCAGTACAAACAGCATGTGGGGCATTTATGGCACTTCCACACGCCACACACACTGTTAATGAAACGACTCAGCCCGGCGTTCCGCGCTAAAGTTACTGGGAACCACAACGACAAAAGTACAATACAAGTATGTGATGAGTGTGGGGAATTCAGCTGGCAGGACAGTCAAACTACTAGGAATCAAAAGCTTCGGGGGGTAGCCGAGTTTGTTGTTTAAGTTTTTCCAGTTACAGACTAATAGTCTCACAGCACTTAAAGACTAACAAAACATGTAGATGGTATCATGAGCTCTTGTGGGCACAGCCTGCTTAGCTGTGGGATGTACACTCAGTAGCGGGGGGCGAGGGAAGGTTATTTAACCTTCAGCTCAAAGGCGATAAAAAAAGTCTCTCTCAATATGAGAGAATTTCATTGGTTGAATAATTATGTCTAATATCAGAACGAGTACAGGTGGGGTACGTGTAGTGCACATGCAGACAACATGGAATGAAATGGTGGACAGAGCAGCTGAAAACACAGTAAAAAAGTGGAGAGATTGACATAGAAATACCCTGGTCAAAAGCCAAATACTGCCACATTTTAGAAGAAAGATGGCAAAAAACGTGCCCTGACAGAAAAAGAAAAGGTTGAATTGTGCCCGGGAGTCACAGCTAATGCCATATTTCAGGTCCTGGAGCGTGAGAACGAAGGGACGTTGTTTGGAGTATGCACTGACCTTTGTGGCTTAAACATCTTTTTTAAATAAGATACAAAAATGGAGCTGAGGCTCTGGAAGACACAAGAGACTACTGATCACCCTTGATGGCTAAATAATGGCGTTGATTCAGAATGGGAAAAGCTAGCTGAGGAACATCCTAAGGTAACACAAGTTCCATTACGTTATTTAGTAAAATTGTGAAAGTGAGAGGCTACGTCTAGACTGGCAGGATTTTCCGGAAATGCTTTTAACGGAAAAGTTTTCCATTAAAGCATTTTCAGAAAAGAGCATCTAGATTGGCACGGACGCTTTTCTGCAAAAGCACTTTTTGTGGAAAAGCGTCCATGGCCAATCTAGACGCGCTTTGGCACAAAAAAGCCCCGAGCGCCATTTTCGCTATCGGGGCTTTTTTGCGCAAAACAAATCTGAGCTGTCTACACTGGCCCTTTTGCACAAAAGTTTTGAGCAAAAGGGACTTTTGTCCGAACGGGAGCAGCATAGTATTTCCGCAAGAAGCACTGATTTCTTACAGTAGGAAGCCAGTGCTTTTGTGGAAATTCAAGCTACCAGTGCAGATAGCTGGCAAGTTTTTCCGGAAAAGCGGCTTATTTTCCAGAAAAACTGGCCGGTATGGACATAGCCAGGTTGTATTAGAAACATGTTCACATGACTTGAAGGACACAGGGCAGAGCAAGAGACTATAGATGACTAGATATTTAGGGATCATTCTTAGTGACAGTTATAGATGGCTCGGTTAAGTCGGCTTCAACAATAAAAGGAAGAAAAAGGGGAGAGTGCTAGGAGATCAGAGATGGCTAGGCGTGAGCAGGCTCTATCAGTCCTCGGAGCAGAACTCCAGTCAGGTGGGGCTTGGGGTGTGAGGGTGGTTACCAAAGCAGAAAAGGTCCCAAGGAGCAAGAGAAATCTTTGTTGCATGCGGAGTACTGGATGGGCTTGAAAACTTTCTTGTGAATGTTAGTTGCATTAATAAAGCACAATCTGAGAAGGGATGGGAAAGGACTCAAGTGTTTAATAAATAATTCAAGAGGGGAAACTGAGGCAGCCTGTTACTAATAAGACTCTAGGTCAGTAGTATGACTCTAAGGGAGTGCATGGATGGTGTCCAGCCCGATTACACTCACTCGTTATACAGTCTCCTTTACAACCTTCTGGATCCTAAATCCCTAGCACAAGGCCAGTCATGCTACACACTTCTATAGCATCTTGTGTTGGGGGCTCTGAAAGCCCTTCCCTGCCACTCATCCTCACAACAACTCAATGAGAAAATCTACATTGGTAAACGTGCCGCTCAGAGCGGCTAAAACTAGGTACTTGAAAGGGGGTCTCAGAATCAAGCCATGAATTCCAGAGGGAAGCGGCACAAATTCCAAAGCACTTGGGAAAACTGCGTTCCTGGCAGTGGGGCCTAGAAGACATCAGTGGGCAACAGAAGAAGCCAGCAGAAATGCCCCCAGGCCACGAGCTGACGGAGCGGGCTTGTGCGGGTCTTCGTGTCCATGAAGATAACGGCTGAATTTGTGATTAAAGAAGATGGTTGAATTTAAATCTGTGAATGGTATTTGAACACCAAGCCAGGGGGACTTGATCTTTCGACTTTGTGTGATCTGGGAGGTAATTTGTAGTGTAAGTGTAACCAGGGGGGTTATGACCAGGGGTGCAACTAAACAGAATAAATGGGAGAGAAACTGAAGGATTAAAAAAACCCAAACACCCTCCAGCGGGATGTGAAAAGCACCCAGATCCTCAAATGCTGAAGGGCGGGGGGACATCCTGAGCCTCAGGGGCCAGATCCAGGCGGGCGGGAGAGGGGGGAACAGACCTGGCCCCCAGGCCATAGGTTCCCCACTCCCGGCTTCAGCCTCTAGCTCTCACTATGGTGTCCAGGCCTGCTGATGTGGGGGAGGGGTTGGAAAGAGGACAATTGCCCTAAGGCTTAAGCCCTTTAAATCACTGAAAGGTTTGGTGCAGAGGGCGGGGGAAGGGGCACTGTGAGGCCTCACCTCTTCCAGGATCATGCAGCAGCCTCCCTCTGCTTTGCCCAGGGCCTGGTGGAGGCTGTCGACCCTGCTGCCAGTTCCTTGACCCGGTTTAGGAAGGCAGAGATCTGACCCTTGGCATTGAAAAGATTGAGAAACACTGCCTGCGCCAGGGCAGGGAGCCTCTCTTGGGTCAGCGCGGGAGGCGCACGAGAGTGAGACACAAAAGTAAAACCCCACCTTCCCCTAGCACACCAGAGCCCGGGGGGCCTGGCTAGTAGATTTTGTGCCACCCCATGCTCTGAGATGGGGCCAGAAATGCAGAGTTCAGCCTGTAGGAGGGAGCTGCCAGGAAGCGGGTTTGGGATGTGGTGGCTGGGGGCAGGAGAGAGCCTTGAGCTTCAAGGGCCAGATCTAGACAAGCCAGCAGCCAGATCTTGCCCCTAGGGCCTAGGCAGCAGGTTTCTCACCCCTGGCTTAAGCCTCTGGCGGTCAACCTGTCTAGACTATGGTGCCCCTTTTAGCAGGCCGACCACTTGCTTACCAAAGCAGACATAAAAACACCACAGTGCCCCAGCACACTCGTACGGAAAAAAACCACTGACTTTTATCATAGAGCAATCCCTTGGGATGGAAATAGTGCACTTACATTGCAATGTCCAGCACAGGCCAAACAAGTCACGGTCGGAAGTGGGGGGTTGGGCTGGCTTTGCTAGCGCTTGTCATGTCACCTGGTTTAGAAGTAGGCAAATCGCTAGATGAGCCGATGTGCCACCTGGAACAGCGCTGCATTCCCCTGGCTGAGCACCACTGGCTTCACCTGCCTTGAGTTAGCTCATCTGGGGGCATATGCTGATGTGTGAGCCGACAAAGGCTTGCTACCAGCTACAGCTGTTAGTAGAGACCCATTGACTTTAATGACTCTTAATGACTTGGGTAGGGCTGTACCCAGCAGGAAGCACCTCCCCTTAGTAGAACCTGCACTACAGAAACATCCCAGGAACATGCACAAAATCTCCCAGATCTCACTCTACGAGGGGGGGTGCTCCATGGCCTCTGGGGGGAGTTAGTCCTGATTTTTACATCAGCGTAACTGGGATGAGAATCAGGCTCAGGATTCTCTGACCCAGGGTGTTGGGAGGCTGATCAGCAGATGCTAAGTACTTGGAAAATGCTCCCTGCTGAGGATTGTTATTCACTCCAGAAGCAGAGAAGCACCAGGCTTCCTTGGGTGGTCATAATTTGCAAGTGATCCCTTTTCATGGGGGGGGGGATTTGATCTCCCCTCCACCCCCCTTTCCTCTCAGACTGAGCCCAGGGCAGTTTCACTTTTTAACCTGGCAACATTCATTTCTTCTGCTAGCCACAGCTAAAAGGGTGACAGTGTTTATCGGCTGCTGCATCTGTTTCATTGCAGAGTTATTGTAGGAAAGAGCTTTATTAAGTAGTCAGGAGGCCAGGACAGTGCTGAAAGCTTGAGATGTTCATCAGCATGAGATGGGAGACAATGTCCCCTCCAATTTTTCCCCACCCTTGTGCAGAATACATTTTGTGACGTGCACTGGTGCATGTGCAGATGTGTACCACCAGTAGAAACACCTGGGCTACGTCTAGACTGGCATGATTTTCTGGAAATGCTTTTAACGGAAAAGTTTTCCGTTAAAAGCATTTTTGGAAAAGAGCATCTAGATTGGCACGGACACTTTTCCGCAAAAGCACTTTTTGCAGAAAAGCATCCGTGCCAATCTAGACGCGCTTTTGCGCAAAAAAGCTCCGATCGCCATTTTCACGATTGGGGCTTGTTTGCGGAAAACAAATCTGAGCTGTCTACACTGGCCCTTTTGCGCAAAAGCTTTGCACAAAAGGGACTTTTGCCCGAACGGGAGCAGCACAGTATTTCCGCAAGAACCACTGATTTCTTACAGTAGGAAGTCAGTGCTTTTGCGGAAATTCAAGCGGCCAGTGTAGACAGCTGGCAAGTTTTTCCGGAAAAGCGGCTGATTTTCCGGAAAAACTGGCCGGTATGGACACAGCCATGTTGCCAGCTGAGGGAGATAGAACCAGGGCAATCCAAGGTCAGCTGTCAGGGTATCCTCCGCTCCCTTTATTATTTGCAGTGTGAGCGAGAGGGCTTGTGAGTCTAGTTACTTTGGACCGAAGTGTGTGAAACTTCGTAGCTTCTAAGGGCAGAAAGGGCCACTGTGATTATCTAGTCCAGGGGTGAGCAACTTGCAGCCCATGGACCCCCACTCCTCCCCCTCCCTCCCAGAGCTGGAAGGCCACAAATCTGCTGTTTACAGCTCTGGAAGGGAGGGGGAGTGTGAATCAGCAGATTCGAGGTGTTCTGAAAGTGCTGGGAGGGAGGAGAAGAAAGTGCAGGGCTCCAGTGCCCCAGTGCATGAGAGGGGGGTGCTGCAGGTGGAACCCAAGTGGACCACAGACTGCTGTGGCCCACTGAGATGACGGGGCCCACTCACTCTCCTTGCTTGCCCATTGCTGATCTAGTCTCACTTCCTGGGTAAAAACAGGCCATCGACTGTCCCTGACACAGAACTTCCCCGCCAGGAACAACGTGAAGGCCAGAAGTATAAACTGGATTCATTGACGTATTTGCTGAGCTCACAGAGGAGAGGCCCCTCCCTGGCTATTAGCCAAGCTGGTCAGAGAGTCAACCCCCGTGCTCTGGCTGTCCCTACTCCTCTGATTGCTAGCAGCGAGGCCTGGATGATGGGATGGATCACCTGGTGCTGGGGGTTACTGTCAGAAGGCAGGGTACAGGCTAGATAGACGGTTGGTGAGACCCAGCATGGCCAGGACATCCACCCCAGCAGTGCTTTTGTAACCGCCAGCCAGCAGATTTGAAGCTGGGACCTCTAAAGCAGAGTATAGGAGCCTCTACCCTCTGAGCTAAAAGCCAGCTGGCTCCTAGCTCATGCTGTAGAGGTCTCTTGGTCTTAACTGTTGCTGTGGTCTAGGTACCGCTTGCATTGCTCAGTAACCACATTAGGTGTGGGTTACGCTTTTCCAGGTGAACAATGTCAGAAGCGAGGTGTGTCCAAGGAAAGGCCACGTGGAAAAGCTGGAAGACGTGGCACTCGGGAGAGGCACAGAAAGTGCGAAGTGGGGAAAAAGTGCTAAAACGAACCATAGGTAGCAACTTGCTTCCTGATTTTAGAGTCACTTGCTGAACCCCTAGGGGGGCCAAAAACTTGGTTTCCGCTAATCCAGCTCAGCCTATAAAATTCCTTCACCTGGGTCCTTCTCTAGGAAAAACCCTTCTGGAGTTCCTGAGGGAAAATGAGAAGACTAGCACAGATCCCAACTAACAAAGGAACCTTCCTTTCCTGATGCCGTGGGAGCTCCTGATATCTCAGGAGCCGGCACTTGGTCTTACTCCTCCGACTACGTGGTATTCGGGATCACACCGCCCGTGGGCTTCTCCGGTGCCAGCTGGCTTCACACTACAGTGTCGCACCTGGCAAAGCTCTGTCCTTAAATGCACAATCTCCAATACCACAGGCTCATGATGTTTTTTCGGTTCCCTTTTCCTACTTCCTAGGGTTCCAAGTGTAACTTCTGGTGAGCTCGCAGGGCCTTTTTCCAGTGAAAGAGCCTTGCACAGTGGTATCCTATTTATGATCCATTGCCTAGCAAGCAGAACACACATGCTACGTGCACTGTGCCCTGCTCACCGACCCTGATTGAAGCAGGAAAACTTCCCCTCCTGTTTGTGTGTTGCTGCACATCACGGTTGTGCAGAGGATTCTTGGCACCTCTGATTTTAGGCTGCGACTTGGAGGTGAGTTCTTCTTTCCTTCTTCTTCTTTCTGTTCCTTTTCCTGTCTTGCTGGTCTCCTTGGACCCCAGTTTATATCACCAAACTTGAGGCCTGCTTAGCTACACCGTAACCAATCCGTTTACTAACATTTTACTAACCAACCTTAACATATTGCAACAGATTTACCCAACCAATCACACCCCACCACCTTAACTGGTTTACACCTGGCAAAATTAATTATACAGCAGATAGAAACAATTAAAAACCAGACAGAGACCAGACAGGCAAACAATAGGAAAGTGAGGGCCCTTATCACAGAAAGAGGATTTCACAATCCCTACTACTGATTTCACAATCCCTACTACTACACAATCTGGATTTCTATATACAAAGCTTCCGCAACAACACACAGACTGACATTATATGCAAACGACAACAAGCGACACACAATCTCAGCCGCGCTGAACACCATGCCATCCAGAGTCTCAAAAACAACTTGGACATTATAATCAAACCAGCGGACAAAGGGGGTGCTGTGGTCATTATGAATAAGGCCGACTATAACCAGGAGGCAACCAGACAACTCTCCAACACCACATTTTACAAACCTCTCTCCTCTGACCCCACCTTGGAATACCAAAAGAAACTACACTGTCTCCTTAAAAGCCTCCTTACAGCTACTCGGGAACAAATCCACACAGAAACACCTTTTGACCCCCGACCAGGATTTTTCTATCTGCTTCCCAAGATCCATAAACCTGGACACCCCGGACGCCCCATCATCTCTGGTATTGGCACGCTCACTACTGGTCTATCCAGCTATGTAGACTCTCTCCTCAAACCCTACGCAACCAACACCCCCAGCTATCTCTGAGATACTACTGACTTCCTAAAGAAACTACAAAACATCGATAACCTCCCCAATAACACCATCCTTGCCACCATGGATGTAGAAGCTCTATACACCAACATCCCACATGAAGACGGATTACAAGCAATTAGAAACACTATCCCAGAGGACACCACTGCCAACCTGATAGCAGACCTATGTAACTTTGTTCTCACCCACAATTATTTCCAGTTTGAGAACAACTTATACCTCCAGATCAGCGGCACAGCCATGGGTACACGCATGGCCCCACAGTATGCTAATATCTTTATGGCTGACCTAGAACAATGTTTCCTCAACTCCCATCCCCTTTTACCCTTCTCTACTTACGCTACATCAATGAAATCTTTATGATCTGGACACATGGCCAAGAAACACTGGAGACATTCCACAGAGATTTCAACAACCTATACCCCACCATCAACCTCGGCCTGGACCATTCCCGCTAGTTCGAACTAACGGGGTAATGTATGCATACCGAACTTGCTAATGAAGCCCGGGATTTGAATTTCCCGGGCTTCATTAGCATAAAGCCGGCGCCGCCATTTTTAAAAGCCGGCTAGTGTGAACCCCGTGCCGCGCAGCTACACGCGGCACGGGCTAGATAGTTCGAACTACGTAGGCATTCCAAACTATCTGTACTCCTCGTGGAACGTGGATCTGAAATGTGATTTGTCCTATGTGTTCATTATTTTAATTGTATCCTTTGGTATATATGGCTGTGACTATTTTCTTCCATTACTTTATCTGAGGAAGTGGGTCTGGCCCACGAAAGCTCATCATCTAATAAACCATCTTGTTAGTCTTTAAAGTGCTACATAGTCCTGTGTTTTGTTTCACCTACTACTGATAAGTTGCCAGATGAGATGCTCTTAAAGTGTTTTCTTTAATCATCTTGAGAGCTGTTTCTTTATCTGGTGACAGTGGGGGCCATTAGGACGGGTTTCCTTCTGAGCAGCCTGGTGTGACACTATTTTAATGCAATTTAGGTGGAATGTGAGTGTGTAACTCCCTGCTTTGCAGCTCGGGGCTGCTGCTCTTCAGCCTGGCTGAAGACAAAGGCCTTGGGCTTTCGGCCTTCCAATATGGCGGCAGGAGAAAGACCTTGTCCTTACAACTGAGGTTTCCATGGTGAGCCTGTGGCTCCCAGTTCATTTGTGGAGAATGCTCTTGCTCAAGCTCCACTGGACAGGGTTGCCAGATGGTTTTGACAAAAATACCGGACACACTTGATCTCAGACTGGGGAGGGGGAACCAGCCACTGGGGGAGTGGGGCTGGTCGGGAGGGGGTTGGGGGTAGTGGGGCTGGCCGGGAGGTCAGGGAGAGCAGGGCTGGCCGGGGGAGATCGGGGGCGGGGGAGCGGGGCTGGCTGGCGGGGAGCAGGGCTGGCTGGGAGCAGGTTGGGGGGAGCGGGGCTGGCCAGGGAAGATCAGGGGGAACCGGATGGTGGGGAGCAGGGCTGGTCAGGAGGGATTCGGGGAGAGTGAGGCTGGTCAGGAGGAGGTCAGAGGCAATGGGGCTGGCCGGGAGGGGGTCGGGGAAATGGGGCTGGCCGGGGGGGAAGAGTGGGAGGGGAACCGGCCAGCGGGGAGTGGGGCTGGTCTGGGCACACGCAGATCCCGGGGTGCTGCCCGTCCCACTCACGGTCCCGGCAGGGCGCACGGGCGAGTCTGGCCCCAGTGATTCCATCCCGCCCCAGCCCTCCTCTCAATTGCGTAGTTGCGTACCGCTTGGCTGGTAGACACGCTCACGCAGGGCGCAACCACGTACGGATACTCTTGATAATAATAAAACTGACTTAATTAGAAAATACTGGACCAAAAGCTCAAAAACCGGACACCTGGCAACCCTACCCCACTGCATCAGATTCTGTGCCAGGGCCTGGCCCGAAGGCCCGTCAGTCCTGTGACCACTGGCGGCTCTCCGCTGACGCTTGGCTTTGAACCCGGCTCTGGCGCAGGGTGGTCTTGAGCAGCCCGGATATCCCCGATGTTCATCGGCCTGTTTGAAGGCAGTAGGAAGCCTGCCAGAGCCAGTGTTTGAAGATCCGAAGCCCAGTGGAGTCAAGAGAAAGGCTCCAAAACCAGCATGAGGAGGGGAGTTTCTTGCCCCGAGCACCAGACCCTGTGCTCCTGGGCAGTCTGGCGGCTCTCCGGTGGGGTGCGAAGGGTTCGTTTTTCACCTAGAAAGCTGCCGATGAAGCTGAGGCATCTCTTCCGAAAACAGCAGATGCTCTTCCACAGAACATGAGCTTAATTTGGGACTTCCCGGGAGCTGCTCATCGCGTCGTGTCCCACAGGTCAGACCAGGCAATCCTAAAGGTCCCTTCTGGCCTTAGGAAGCTATCAGCTACCAGGGCATCTGCCTCCCGGCCCATGAACTACGGCTGTAGTTGACCTCGGGAGGGGGGTTGAGTGGGACCCTACTCCCCCAAGGTGGCAGAGTTGGTTAGGATGGTCCCTTTCCCCCAGTACGTATTCTCTCATCCCGCCTGAGACCGCAACGTGGCAAAGCTCTTGGGCTGAGACACCCTCCTTTAGAAGGCTGGGAGGCCTAAGGATGGGATATTTGGTTAAGGGGATGGCATGGTGATGGGCTCTCAGCTCACTGGTTGGCAGACAGGTAATTAGCTGAGGTGTGGCAGGGGAGGGCAGGATGCTGCAGCCTTGGAGGATACGTGTTACATCCCAGGGTGCTGTGCTAGGAAGAGCTCACCCTGCGTGTTGGATGGGATCCTTCTGACATGCCGCAGCTCTTAGCTCAAAAGGCGAATACGTTTTGTCACAGCTTCCCCGGAACTGGAGGACATTTGAAGAACACTCCAGTGGATAACAGTTGCATTTGGATGTCTGTTGCTGTAGGTGAGGACGTTGAGTGGATAGCAATGTTCCCTCTAATCGTTTCCATCCACGTGCAGAATAATTTTATGTGCACTGAGGCATGTGCAAATGTGCACCACCAGCAGAAACAAAACTTAGCTCTGGGCGCTCTGCTCATCAGCTGGGTGGCATTGGAATCTTTTCTGAGAGGCTGCACAAGCACCCAGCTTACAGGGAACATGGAAGAGCACTGGATCTGGAGACCTGTTCCATTTCTGGCTTGGCCACTGGCCTGCTGGGTCACCATGAGCAAGTCCCTCAGTTTCTCCATCTGCAAGAGGAGAATGAAAATGCTGGTCTCTGTGATGGGGGGACTCACCCCCGCACTCTCGGCCCCTGGAGCCAAGCTCCGCACCCCGTGCGGCCAATCAGCTGGCGCCGGGAGTCCGGTGCGGCGCAGCAGCACAGGCAGAGGAGCCAGGGGAAACCGGCACGGCCAGCATGCATGCGCAGGGCAGCCCAAGTGATAGTCGGCGGGCACTAGGACCCCGGGGCGGCAGGGCGGCCAACGGAGGGGCGGGCCGGACGCCGAGCGGGGAATTCAAAAGGGCGGCGGGAGGAACAGGCAGGGGGGGAGGACTGGGGAGAGCAGGGGAGTTTCTGCTCTCAGCCTCCTCCACAGGGCACGCCAGAGACTCCACAGGAGGCAGTGTGGCGCCCAGAGCCCGAATCCCAGCACCCAAGGCGGACGGCTGGACCAGGGAGGAGCGGGATGGGACGGCGCAGTCCCGGGACGGCAGCGGTCACTGGGTGGACAGTTGGGGGCCGGGGGCCCGGCGATCCTGGGGACGACTGGAGTGGACGGCGGAGTAGGAGCTCGGTGGGAGCCGACTGCAGAGAGAGGACCGTGGGAGCGGCAAGGTAGAGGCCAGGAACAGGGGCAGCTCAGGACCTATTGCGGCCCGGGCTCGCGAACTGGGGGTGCCCCAGAACCCCTGAACGACCGACCCGGTTACAGTCTCCCACGTAAAGCTCTTTAAGAGCTCCTGGTGAGCGCGAGGGATTGTGTTAGGTTGGGGGTGGCTGTCCAGCACGGGAGGTTGGAGCTCCAGTAAGGAGACCTGCCTATTGTCCTGCATCCTTGGGAAATTCACTCTCCGGGCATCTGCTGTCTGCCTTTCCTGCAGCGTCCTAGCTGCAACAATTTCATCCCCAATTGTCTCAATGCCAGATCCGTGGCAGCCCTCCAACAGGGTAAAAGCAGAGGGTGGGTGTCTAATCTCTGAGAGGGCGGAAGCCATTTGGCCCTCATTCATGCCAGAGTGAACCAGGAGTTACTAAAATCAGTGGAGTTACAGCTATAGCCCATGAGAGCCGAACGAAACCCCGCAGCCTTCTCCCCATCCCTGGACACAAGCCCTACTAACAAAGAGGAGCACTAGTAACAGATGCCCAGTGAGCCAGAGGAGTGAAATAGCTGGATCTGGCACCAAACCCACTAGCTGAACCTCCCTGGTCCAGAAACAGTCATGGTCCGGCATGATTTGAGTTAGCTGAGTATCCACTTCTCATGAGTGTGGCCAAGTTTCCCGCGGTCCCATAAAGTTTGCTCACAGCCACCAGTCCTGGCTGTGAGTGTTCTGTGCTGTTATTTAGCTCTAATTTACCCCTAAATTAAGCCGTGGCACTGTGGGTAATGCTGCTAGCATGGGTTCCCAAATTGGGGGGCATGCTCCCCTGGGGGGTCATGAAGAAATTCCAGGGGGGGGGGTGTGAGGTGACCCAGCCACACAATCCCACCCCAAGTTTTGCTGCTATTTTTTTGGGAAGAGGGGCATGAGGGTCTCTCAAAAATTTGGGCCTGGTTTTACCCCAGTGTGTTGGGAATCTCAGGGAAATGCTGGAAAGTGCTTTGAGATGCTCAGATGAAAGAGGTCGCAGAAATGCAGAGGATTATCATAATCCTCTTCCTCCCCCAGCCCTCCCCCCCCAGCCTCCTGTTTTGTGCTGTGCCCAGACCCGGCTCCACCCATTCCTATGAGTGCCTCCCGGCAGCAGGGACGCTGGGCTGGGATGAGAGCCGGAGGTGCTGCAAGGGGCGTGGAGGGGGTGTGTGCAGCATGTGTGCGTTCACATGGCTCGCAAATGGATGCCCTCTAAAGTGCTTAATCAGATCAGCAGCTGCGGGCATCTGGTGCCGCATCATGTGAGAGCCGCTTCGGCGCTTACGCAGAGCTCCCAGGAGAGCCCCCCCCCAAGAAGCCAAGGGGGGCGGGGGGGAAGCAAGGCATGAATGTGGCTCAAACAAAGCCACACGGAGAAATAAAGGGAGGCGCGGACCCAGCCTCCATGGAAGGAGAGAGCTGCCTGCCTAAGCACCATGGCAACATGCCATCAGAGCCCATCTCCACGCCTGAATCACCCTTCCGAGTACGTGATCTCGGGCATGCACGCGGGAGCGGCTTGCCCTGGCCCATGGCCTGGGATGAGCATTTATGAGCAAAGAGCTTTAAGCAGAGGCTCTATTAATTAAATCACATGTAGCCTCTATAGGTCTGAGAGCAGGCGTGCATGAAACAAGCCGTTCCCCTGGAGCGACCTGGCCTCAACACTCAGGCCTGGCCTGATTCTCTGGTCTTATGGGACAACGGGAAAGCGAGGCAGTAGCCCATGGCGGCCGGGAACCAGAGACCCTTGCTTAGCTCTGGCAATAAGACAGAGATTAGTTTGGGATGCGGTGGATCACCCCTCTCCCCGTAATCAGAGACAGCTGATCCTTCCGACTCCCACAAAGCCACTTCTGTTTGGCCTTTGAGATTAACTGAATTGGAGCAAATTGCAGCCATTAAAAAGTCCCCAGGGAAGAGGTCTAGAGATCCTTTAAAGTCTGCAGCCTGCACGTCCCCTCCCTTGCAGATACCCCCGTAGAATGTTACCCAGGTACAGTCTCTGCTTCCCAGGCATCCAGTATAAATGTTTCCAGCAACTTCATGCATGTTTGCCAAGTGGCATTCTTTCTCTAGATGAAAACAACAAAAGAGTCTGGTGGCATCTTAAAAACTAACACATTTATTATGGCATAAGCTTTGGTGAGTTGCAAGTTACTTTATCAGATTCATGAAGGGAAAGAAAAAGAAACAGGCAGTAGGGATACAGAACCTACTATTGATTTCTTTTCTTTCCTTTCATTCATTTGAAGTGAGCTGCAACTCAGGAAAGCTTATGCCATCATAAAATTGTTAGTCTTTAAGGGGACATCTACTCTGCACCCTTAGCTCGAAATAAGCTACGCAATTTGAGCCACAAAAATTGCGTAGCTTATTTCGAGTTAACATCGAAATAGCTTATTTCGTAATTTGGAGCTAAATTTCAAAATAAACTCCTACTCCGAAACGTCCCTTAATCCTCGTGGAACATTGGAATAGCAAACCTGTTATTTCGAAAGCTATTTCAAAATAACAGGCACACTGTCAAGGTGCAGAGATAATGGGGATACTGGATAATGGAAGTATCCGAAAATAGTGTTGCAGTGTAGACGTACCCTAAATTGCCACCGGATTCCTTGTTGCTTTTGCTGAAGGAGACTAACACGGCTACCTTGGAAACCTTTCGTTCGCTGGGAAAGCAAAGGAACGGAGTCTTTACTCTATCAACAAATGCATCAAGGGTTGGTCAGAAAGCAGAAATCTGTGTTTAAAATATTAGCAGCACTAGCCCATAGGAGAGACCTTTAACCAACTGTCCTGACAGCATTTGTTAGCAAAGGAAAAGTAGTTTCTCCAGTTGAAATGGCAGGGGAAATGGATTTACTCAAGTGTGAATCTTGCAATAAAACCAGGGTCCAGATTCTGGTCTCAGTGCTGCTGGTATAATAGGGACAGATATTGCATCTCCCATACAAGGGATATCCAAGTAGTTGGGAGACCTTAAGGGCTGTCTCTGCTTTGGACTTGCAAAGGAAGGATGCCCTCTGCATCCGGATATCCCCTTTCCTACAGTCGCATTCCAAGCTCCCTGTAAGTTGTGTGCTTGGGCAGGATTCAAATGCTGCCCAGCTGATTAGCAGAGTTCCCAGAGCGGCCACAACAGTCAGCATGTGTTTCTAATGGTGGTGCACATCTGCACCTGCTTTGGTGCACATAACAAAATTCATTCCACACATAGATGGAAAAAAATAGAGGGAATATTGGTCACATAGGAATTCTCCAGGGGTTTCTTCCAAGGAGCAACTGAATGGAGCCCTGGCCCCGACGTGCTGGCTGCCTCATGGGGATGATATGAAATATGATGGTATTAAAGTGAGGGGGAGCAGAAGAAAGCACAGCTCCCACAGCTCTGCTGGAAGCAGAAGGGAGGTGTTCCTGCCCTCTCTCTGCCTGCCTTGGGTGAGCAGCACTCCCTCAGGCCACCCGTGCTCCAGCTCCTTCTGCTTCTTGGCTGTGCAGTGAGATCTCCCCTCTCAGCCTTCTCCAGGTTATTTTACTTTACTGGGGGAAAAAATGAGGGTGGGCAGTTAAGAGTTATTCCTGCCCCCACCCAAACCTGGCAGCACAGCTTGTGCCCAGAGGCCAGATGGCCGTAGGAGAAGTCCTCTCTCCAGAACTGCTCGCGCAGCTTTACCTGGAGTGTAAGCTCCTAGGGGAAGGGGCCCGCTTTGTGTTCTGTACCGTGCCCTGCCGCACTATGGGAATACAAATCAATAACGATAATTTGTAGGGAGATTTCCATTCCACAGCGTAGACCAGGCCAGACAATAAAGCTCCCTCCCCAGTAAAGCAACTGAGGCTCAAAACCACACCGCCAGTCCCAGAGCTGGGATTATAACGCATGGCAGAGGCCAACACACAGCCCGTGGCTCTGATTGCTGTACTGCGCGCATCACATCAGACAATACCCCCTTTGTACCTTCAGCTTTTCCAAGTGCTGTGGACCCAACCTGGCGGGGGGAGGCCCTACATTTACTTGACGAAGAAAGCAATCTTTAAAAAAATGAATGAAAAGAAGGACATGCGTACGTTAGAGGAGGAAAGATACAAAACATGGCTTTTAGTTTTCTTATTTAGATAAGTCCTGTGGGAGCTTACATACATTTTGAAAAGTATGTGCAATACCGGGACTATTTAACAAAGCCTTTTATGACAATTTAATCAGTGTACATTTCCCTTTAAGGGCAAGCTTTTATTGTACTTATGTCATGATTACCTGAGGCTCTAATCTAATCTCCAAATGATACTAATTAGTCTAATCGGGAAACTTTGCTTTTCCGTTCACATTGTAGAATGTATAGGACAAAACTGGCATGAAAGAAAGCGTCATTAACTGAGTGATTGTGCATCAAAATGGAAAATAAAATTTAATGTTGATAAATGTAAAGTAATGCACATTGGAAAAAATAATCCCAGCTATATATACAATATGATGGGGACTAATTTAGCTACAACTACTCAAGAGTGAGATCTTGGAGTCATTGTGGATAGTTCTCTGAAAACATTCACTCGGGCTATGTCTAGACTGCAGGCTTCTTTCGAAAGAGGCTCTTTCGAAAGCATCTTTCGAAAGAGCCTCTTTCGAAAGATCGCGTCTAGACTGCAGGCGGATCTTTTGATAGAGAAATCCGCTTTTTCGAAAGAGAGCACCCAGCGAGTCTGGATGCTCTCTTTCGAAGACGGCCTCTTTACATTGTAGAACGCCTTCTTTCGAAAGAGGAACTTTCGAAAGAAGGCGTTCTTCCTCGTGAAACGAGGTTTACCGCCATCGAAAGAAAAGCCGTGTTCTTTCGAAATAATTTCGAAAGAACGCAGCTTGAGTCTGGACGCAGGGGAAGTTTTTTCGGGAAAAGGCTACTTTTCCCGAAAAAACCCCTGAGTCTGGACACGGCCTCAGTGTGCAGCGGCAGTCAAAGCTAATAGAATGTTAGGAATCATTTAAAAAGGGATAGAGAATAGGACAGAGAATATCTTATTGCCGCTATATAAAACCATGAATACTGCGTATAGATGTGGTTGCCTCATCTCAAAAAAGATATATTCGCATTGGAAAAAGTTCAGAAAAGGGCAACAAAAATGATGAGGGATTTGGAACGGGTCCCACATGAAGAGAGATTAAAAAGACTGGGAGTTTTCAGCTTACAAAGGAAGAGACTAAGGGGGGGATATGATAGAGATCTATAAAAGCATGATTGGTGTGGAAAAAGTGAATAAGGAAAAGGTATTTACTTATTACCACAATATAAGAACTAGGGGTCACCAAATGAAATTAATAGGCAGAGGATGAAAACAAACAAAAGGAAGCTTTTCTTCACTCAGAGCACAGTCAACCTGTGGAACTCCTTGCCAAAGGATGTGGTGAAGGCTAGAACTTTAACAGGATTCAAAAAAGAACTAGCTAGATTCATGGAGGTTAGGTTCATCAATGGCTATTAGCCAGGATAGGTAGGAATGGTACCCCTAGCCTCTGTTTCTCTGGAGGTGGATGACAGGGGAGGGATCATGTCAGGATTACCTGTTGTGTTCCCGTCCTCCGAGGCATCCGGTATAGGCCACTATAGGCAGACAAGATACTGGGCTAGATGGACCTTTGGTCTGACCCAGTACGGCCGTTCTTATGTTCTTATTTTTGTTGTTGCAGTCAGATAGAATGTATCGTGTGCAATAAATTCCATTGAAAATGTGATCACTCTGAACACTTTGCCACGTTTCCTTGCCACGGCCTTGGATATTGCATTTAAAAACCTCTCCACGCCTAGGGTCGTGGAATCTTAATTTTCACCTGCCTGCAGACAGGGAAGGTCTCTTTCCCAGGAACTCTGGGTAACTCCTGGCATTCCCCTGCAGGGCAAGAGGTAATTTTGAGGCTCCTTGGGAGTGTACCAGAGGCCTTTGTCTACACTACTATGGGCCGTCAATCTAAATTATGCAACATCAGCTATGTGAATAACATAGCTGAAGTCGACATACTTAGGTCTGCTTCTTGTGGTGACTTCACTGTGGTATATCGACGACTGGCGCTCTCCCGTCGATTCTGCTTTCTCTTCTCGTTCTGGCGGAGTGCCGGAGTTGACGGGTGATTGCTCAGAGGTTGATTTATCATGGCGATGCTAGACGTGATAAATCAACTTTTCTCTGGATCGATTGCTGCCCATTGACCCAGCCTGCAGTGAAGACACGCTGTAGGGTAATTCCTATTGTTACTCACCAGTTAAGGGCCAACGTTTGCAACCATTTTCTACTATAGGCTACATTTTCAACTAAGGCTAGTCAGCTCAGCTCCTTCAAACAGCTCTTCAACTGGGACATGTTATAGCAGCATCTAGAGTTCAAGTCATGGATCATGACTCCTACTGCCGGCGCCGTGCAGTCAGGACCAAATAGGCCCCTGTCCTATGGTTTTTATCTCATGTCTTGCAATCTTTGGTGGTTTTTAAAAAAGCATCCTAGCTCCCAAATTCACGCAATTATGTGAGAATCAGAGCGTTCATTCCCAAGACAGTTTTTAGCCCTCAGCTTTAACCACGTGGTCCGAGGCTGACCCTAAATGCTCAAAAATCAGGAGACAAAATGTGCTTTGATTAAGTTTAAAATTCAAAAATAAAACAAAACAAAACATGATACAAAAAATAAAACAAAACATGATACAAAATGCTGAGCCTCCACATTGAAAAATGGCATACTAAGAGTATGTCTACCAAGCAGTGTTATTTCGGAATAACATCATTTATTCCAAAATAACAGAATGCATCTACATTACAAGCCTTTATTTCAAAATAATGTCGAGCTGGAGGACTTCTTACTATGACTCATGGTAACCCTCATTTCATGAGGAGTAAGGGAAGTTGAAGGAAGAATGTTCTTCCTTCAACTTCCTGCTGTGTAGACAGCGCCAAAATTAAGCTATTTCAACTTCAGTCGAAATTAAGTCGAATTAAGCTATTTCGACTTCAACTACGGAATTGACTTAACTGAAGTTGCGTAGCTTATTCTGATTTTAGTCCTGTTGTGTAGACATACACTAAGGCTACATCTAGACAGTGGAGCTATTTTGGAATGCCGGAAGTATCCTGAAATAGCAATTCCGCATCTTTAAAAATGCCCATTGTTTCAAAATATATTTTGAAATAACGGGTATGCTATTCTGGCATCCCTGTAACTCTTGTTCCACAAGGGGTAAGGGATTTGTCAAAATAGCATTTTATTTCAAGGTAAGGGTTCTGTGTAGACGTACTCTAAGAGTGCGAGAAAGGCAGTGCTGTTTCCATTTTGGAGCTGGGAAGTTAAAGCTTAGAGATTAAGTCACTTGCCCGAGATCCAACAGGATTAAAACCCAAATGTCTCAAAGTTCTATCCATTGCTATAGCCACAAGTCCAGATTATCACAGGGCCCCCCTACGCTTTATGAAAATTAGCTTATGAATATTAATGTGCATAAACTGAAGATGCTTTAGACAAAATACCTCATGCAACATATCAATTTTAATGTTACAGTCTGCTGACTGTGCATATCCTTTTTGTGCATGTATCATTTTTGTATGTGAAGTCAAAAATATGAAGTGAGAATCTGGTTTTAATTCTAAATGTGCTCATGAGGGCACATGTCTTTCTAGGACCAAGCACAGCTCATTAATTTGAGCACCTGGTGCTGGAATCCATTTTGAACCTGGTATTTTTCCAAGGGAGTGGGGGATGCTGAACAAAGGATTCCCACCTGGGGGAAAATTTATTTAAGCAATGGGAAGAAACCTGACAAAAAAAGAACTCTGAAAAAGATGTAGACCCAGGCTAGAGTAGAGATCAACTGTGATTTGAAGCATATTATGGGAGATAAAATCAACTGGTTAGGGTAAGAATTTGTACATAAGAAGTTTTAGGATTAGCTGGCGTCTTTCTCTTTGTTTTAACTTAGTAACTTTCTTTGCTCTGTTTTCACTTGCAATCACTTAAATCCTACTTTTTATACTGAATAAAAACACTTTTGTTTTATATCGAGCCCCGTGTAAATAATTGTTACTGGGGGAAGGAGAAAGGAGGAGTAACCACTGTGCATATCTCTCTTTCCTTGAAAAAGAGGGTGGATCTAATGAGGTTTCTCTGTGCAAATCTTTTATACAGGGTAAGATATATTTGCTAGGGGTTTTGGTCCCATTTTGGGGTTGGTTCCCTGGGTGCTGAATCCTTATAGCTGAGCCCTCCCAGAGCTGAATTGGGTCAGTGTCTGTGTGGCTGCGCAGGGGGGCGGTAACCCCAACTCTGTGGTCTGGCTGAGGGTGACCAGAGGGACAGGGTACTGGGGCAAGAGCAAGAGCAAGAAGGTGGGAGTCAGTGGCATGATCAGCACACTGGGAACAACTCCAAGGGGATGTCATTGATTCAATCGATCACACATCCTTTTGCGCAGATACTGCACCATTATCCTATTGTCTCGGCCTTTGCCACTACTGCACCCATTGAACAGACAGGGAAAAGGAGAACAGACACAGAAAGTATTCAGAGTTGCACAGTGCACCAGTAGGGAGTCCTGATTCCCAAGCTAGTGGCTCACGATACCCCCCACCCCTTGATGGGGATAAAACAAACCCAAACAGCAGTTCCTGGAGCAGAACGCGGCCCACAGTGCCTTCGGCATGACACCAATGTCAATTTGACCCATTCACGTTGGTGGCTGCTGTTGCCTGCTTCCTCCAGGCCCGGAGTTTGACTCATGCTGGTGTTCTGAAGGCACTTTCTGTTATTTGGAAACATTTCTCTTCACAAGCTCCGACACGCCTAAAGCACTTAGGAAAGACGAGTGCTGCTGCTTCAGACAGCTATAACTTGACCTTGCTTCTCCACCCCGAACAGGCGTCCACAATCTGCACATCTTGGGGGGTAAAATCAGGGCACTGGGAAAGCACAGAGAACAGAGCAGCTTTGTTTTCTCCCCTTCAACAGGAGGCAAAGTGATACCAAGGGGTGGACGGTGGGTGCTTCTAGACTGTCTTTTGGCATGTCGGCATGCAGATCATACCAGGGGAAAAAATGTGACAGTTACATAACAACAAACAGGGCGAAAGGAAAGATCTGGGCTGGAACGCCAGGCTGGGCTCAGACTTTGTCTGAATTATGCAGGGTCCATGACTGTAGCAGGCATCCAGATGTCATAACACTGCTAGACCACCAGAGCTGGTTCAAAGTGGGAAATAAACCACTGGATTAGAGTCACCATTGGGTGGTTGCTGGAGGCTTTTTTGCCTGGCCTATATTTGTGCTACTGCTTATGTCAGCTGCTGTTTCTGTGCTTTATCTCAGAACAACAAGACTCCAGGTTGGATTTTCTTCCCCTGAAAATCAGGCTAGTTGTGTTACCCATCATTTCCACATCAATGATTGGGGCACATCCAGCCCACTTAATTAGCCTCGTTACCACAGGTCCTACAATTGACAGGTATGTTTGCCGTTATATAGCTCTTGGATTCTGTTATTCCCACTCCAATTCATCTGAGGAGGTGGGTTTGACCCCTGAAAGCTCACGAGTCTATATATTGTTGTTAGTCTCAAAGGGTGTGTCTAGACTACCTAGTTTTGTCGACAAAAGTGGACTTTTGTCGACAAAACTATACCAGCGTCTACACTACCGCTGAGTTCTGTCGACATAACGTCGACAGAACTCCGCGGTTTTGTCGACGCTGGTATACCTCATTTTACGAGGCACAACACCTTCTGTCAACAGAGTTCTGTCGACAGAAGGTGTTATTGCCTGTAGGGTTGTGTCTAGACTACAGGGTTTTGTCAACAAAGCAGCTTGCTTTGTCGACAGAACTGAATGTAGTCTAGACACTCTTTGTCGACAGAAGCTTTGTTGACAGTATCTGTCGACAAAACTTCTGTCGACAAAACCCTGTAGTCTAGACGTACCCTAAGGTGCCACAGGACAACTCATTGTGTTTAACTTTGGAACACACTTTGGAAAGGGTGTGACTTGTCTTGGGCACACCGAGCCAAGAGTCACCACCTGCCACCAGCGCGAGGGAGTCTAGCCAGTGCCAGCGAGGGGTTCACACCCTAACACAATCAGACTGACAGAGACACCAGCCCTGCCTTTGCCCTGTGGGTTGACAGCAAGTACACCCTCGCCCCTAAGTCCCTTCAAAAGTGGGGTCTGGTTCTAGATCACTGAATAGTCACAGAGATCCCAGATCTGCCATTCCCCATGGAATATGTACCCAACTTTACCAGTTGTACCTTAAACAGCACTCCTGGATCACCACAGCTTTTGAATTCAATTTTGTTAAGGAAATAATAGAAACTCAAACAGACACAAGTGTGAGCGATGGAAACAAATGGTTACACACCAAAGAGAATCACAAAACTCAAATCACACCCTACACTCGCTAATACGGAATTTTCCTCTCTGACAAAGTAGGTTCTCTCCCTAAAGCTCAGCCTTTGCTAGCCCCATGGAGTTAGGAACAGCTGTTCATGCAGTACCGCCGTCCAGCAAGGTACCTCCACGGTGAAAGGATCTAGTCTACCGTTTTCTACCTTGTGATACACTGAATCAGTCTTTTCTTGTCTTTGTTACGTTGTTCCTTGCACTACCAAGTGATTGGATGTTTATAGAGTATCTTGGATGGTTTTCCCTTGACTTTTCTGGTTTGGTGCCAAGATAGACTGTTGAGCAATATGTTAGATAACTGGCTTGATAGGGAGGGATGACAACTTTTTTCTGCTGCAATGGGTCATATTATTTGCTGGTGGCTCCATTTTTCTCCAGGATAATAAAGTCTTAATTTCAATATAGTTACATTATTCCTTAAATATTCTCCATACACAAATCTTACTATGATTATGAGCATCAATAAGTTACATGCTTCCAGTAGAGACCTCACATGCCACCCATTATGTGTAAATACTATGAAAGCAGTGAACATAAGAACATAAGATAGGACAGACCAAAGGTCCATCTAGCCCAGTATCCTGTCTCCTGACCATGGCCAATGCCAGATGCCCCAAAGGGAGTGAACAGAACAGGGAAACATCAAGTGATCCTTCTCCTGTCATCTATTTCCAGCCCCTGACAAACAGAGGCGAGGGACACCATCCCTGCCCATCCTCGCTAATAAGCATTGATGGACCTAACCGCCATGAAGTTATCTAGCTCTTTTTTGAACCCTGTTAAAGTCCTGGTCTTCACAACATTCTCTGGCAAGGAGTTCCACAGGTTGACTGGGTGATGGGTGTACTGAGTTTGTCAGGTCTGAGCTAGGAGTTGCTTGTCAAGAACAGTGAACCCTTTTCCAGCTAGCACCAGTGGGCCTCAGTGGCACAGACAAAGACAGGACTGGGAGGAAGGAGACAAACATCTGGGAGATGGACACAGTACCCAGAACCAGGACAAAATAGAGTACCAAAATAGAACTAGATCCTTTCTCATTTACACCAGTGTAAATGAGTTTATAGTGGCATGCCTCCTGATTTATAGTAGGATGGATATGCTCCAGGAAAGTCTGACCCCTAAATGCTATTTCCTGCTCTGCCACAGACATACTGTGTGACCACGGGCATATCCTTTACCTTCTATTTCTGTCCTGTGGCCCCATCTGGGTATTGAGTGACTTGATTATTTAATGAATGCAAATATCTATGAGTATTTTACTTACCTATATCCCTGTGACACTGTGTCCCTTAATTTTTATGGAAAGATGATTTGAATATTAATATGTATAACTTGAATATGCTTTATGCAAAATAGAGCAAGTAACTTATCATTCAAGAGCCTGTGAGCCCCTGAATGTGTATATTCTATTTTTGTGCTTGTATCATTCTTGTTTGTGACATTAGAAAGATTACGTGGAAACCTGTTTTATTCATTCTAGGTCTCATGAAAGCCACTAATGGTAAGGAACCAGAAGGCAGGTAGGAGGGCGGTTTATAGGTTGCGAGGAGATTTACAGGATCTGTTGAAAAAGGCTTTCTTTCTCGACAAATCCCCCTCTAGACTGCCTCTTTTTGCCGACAAAGTGCTGAGTCAGCAAAAACGGTGGCCGTTTTTATGCAAATTAAGCGTGGGATATTTCAATCCCCACTTCATTTGCAATGTCGACCTGCCTAATCTGCATCCCTCTGCCGACAGAGGGATACAGTCTAGACATACCCCAGGAATCCCATTTTGCTTCCTGAACATGTATCATTCAGAAGGGTGATATAATGGATGGTGGATGGAAAGCCCCTCTGACCCGCCAGGCAGGAACCAGGCCTTCTGAGACCTACTCCTGTTAATAGAGGTCTCTAGACATAGTCAGCACTGAGCGATGTGCTACAGCATAGTGGACAGAGCTGGTTCGTTGCTAACCCCCCACGAGGAGGGGTAGCTGGTAAGCCCCTCTCACACAACGGTCACTATGTGTCCCGCACAGCCTTTTTGAAGTCCCTATTTTATACAAAGAGAACATGTTGTGCCTCAGTTTCCCCAGTTAAAAAAAGCCTAGTTGGAGAAGCTTACAAAAGGGTACGGTATAAAGTGCAGGGAGCATATATGGGAGGTACTCAAGGTTACAGAGAGCCTGTGGCAGGGCCTGGAATGCAAGCCAGCTGTTCGACATCCCGGCATTGTCTTAGAAGTCAGGCTCACCTTTTCCCATCCCAGAGGCTCCCCTGCCCTGTAGGTTTGATGACAAGGGTTGAGATGCTGAAGTGACAGAGGAGAGAAGAGACAATAAAATGTGTGTTCTGCCAAACCCCTTGGAATTCCTCTAATTC
Organism: Pelodiscus sinensis; assembly: GCF_049634645.1. NCBI lineage: Eukaryota > Metazoa > Chordata > Testudines > Trionychidae > Pelodiscus > Pelodiscus sinensis. The sequence goes on along the minus strand of NC_134738.1, from coordinate 2,574,389 downwards.
CTAGGAGTTTGATGTGGCAATTCCAGGTCTGAGCTCTGTTGGTAGTCAGGTGTAACACAGCTGAGATCGGCGGTGTTACGACAGCATGAAAACATGGTCTGGGTTTCCCCTGGCACGAACGATTGCAGGTACCAGCTGTGTAATGTCCCTTGTGGGAGACGAGGCACTGAGCTCTGTTACCATACAAAGAAGACCAGTGGCAGTGGAACAGTGTGTAGAGAGCTGCATCCACTCTTACCCCCATCCGTACCCTCACCGCCCCCTAGAGCCCTGGACCCAGCGTGGGGCATTGGAAAAGGTTCAGAAAAGGGCAACAAAAATGATTAACGGGTCCCTAGAAAGGAAGAGACTAAGGGGGGACAGGTATGATAGGGGTCTATAAAATCATGACTGGTATGGAAAAAGTGAATAAGGAAAAGTTATTTACTTATTCTCACAATATAAGAACTAGGGGTCACCAAATGAAATTAATAGGCAGCAGGTTTAAAACAAACAAAAGGAAGTTTTTCTTCACTCAGCACACAGTCAACCTGTGGAACTCCTTGCCAGAGGATGTGGTGAAGGCTAGGACTTTAACAGGGTTCAAAAAAGAGCTAGATAGATTCATGGAAGTTAGGTCTATCAATAGCCAGGATAGGTAGAAATGGTGTCCCTAGCCTCTGTTTCTCTAGAGGTGGGTGACAGGGAAGGTGTCACATGAGGATTACCTGTTGTGATCCCTCCCTCTGGGGCATCTGGTATTGGCCACTGTCCGCAAACAGGACACTGACCCAGTGTGGCCGTTCTTATGTTCTTATTTTTGTTGTTGTTGTTGCAGTCAGATAGACTGTATCGTGTGTAATAAATTCCATTGAAAATGTGATCACTCTGAACACTTTGCCACGTTTCCTTGCCACGGCCTTGGATATTGCATTTAAAAACCTCTCCATGCCTAGGGTCGTGGAATCTTAATTTTCACCTGCCTGCAGACCGGGAAGGTCTCTTTCCCAGGAACTCTGGGTAACTCCTGGCGTTCCCCTGCAGGGCAAGAGGTAATTTTGAGGCTCCTTGGGAGTGTACCAGAGGCCTTTGTCTACACTACTATGGGCTGTCAATCTAAATTATGCAACATCAGCTATGTGAATAACAAAACTGAAGTCGACATACTTAGGTCTGCTTCTTGTGGCGACTTCACTGTGGTATATCGACGACTGGCACTCTCCCGTCGATTCTGCTTTCTCTTCTCGTTCTGGCGGAGTGCCGGAGTTGACGGGTGATTGCTCAGAGGTTGATTTATCATGGCGATGCTAGACGTGGTAAATCAACTTTTTGATTGCTGCCCATCAACCCAGCCTGCAGTGAAGACGTGGAGTAAGGGAAGTCAAAGGAAGAGAGTTCTTCCTTCAACTTCCTGCTGTGTAGACAGCGCCAAAAGCCGAATTAAGCTATTTCGACTTCAATTGACGTAACTGAAGTTGCGTATCTTATTCCGACTTTAGTCCTGTTGTGTAGACATACACTAAGGCTACATCTAGACAGTGGAGCTATTTCAGTATCTAAAAGGGTGTCACAAGGAAGAGGGAGAAAAATTGTTCTCCTTGGCCTCTGATGACAAGACAAGAAGCAACGGGTTTAAATTGCTGCATGCAGGGGTGGATATAGGGCAGGGCGAGCGGGGCGGCGGCCCCGCGCTTCAAGAAGCCCCTCGCATGCGCCGTGTCAAAGGGGGGGGCCCTGTGAAATTGTGCTGCCCTGGGCCCCGCAAAATCCTCATCTGCTCCTGCCTGCAAGGGAGGTTTTGGTTGGACATTAGGAAAAACTTCCTATCTGTCAGGGTGGTTAAACACTGGAATCAATTGCCCAGGGAGGTTGTGGCATCTCCAGCACTGGAGATATTGAACAGCAGGCTAGACCAGGGCCAGATTAAAGGGGGGGGGCTAGCCAGGCAGCTGGTTGGGGTGCCAACCTAAGGGGCGCCCCTTAGAGCTTCCATCAGGTGCCGCGTGCTCGGGGCTGGGGCCGCATGGCGCCTCTTACAGCTGCCATCAGGTGCCGCGCGCTCGGGGCTGGGGCCGCATGGTGCCTCTTACAGTTGCCATCAGGTGCCGCGCGCTCGATGGCAGCTGTAAGGTGCGCAGCGCGCCGAGGGGCAAGGCTGCGCATGCGCCGGGGGCGGAGCCGCACATGCATCATGCGCCCACTGCCCGGGGCGCAGGAATGGCTCGAGCCAGCCCTGGGCTAGACAGACACCCATCAGGGATGATCTAGACAGTACTGGGTCCTGCCATGAGGGCAGGGGACGGGACGTGGGGATCTCTCGAGGTCCCTTCCAGCTCCGGTGCCCTATGATTTATCAGCATTGCTCTACCTAGAGGTGTCCTATGTTACTGACAGAGCTGAGGGGAGTTTATGCCAGTTGGGGGAACCAACAGAAACTACCCGTGTAAAACCACCAGAACTAGATCCCCACAGCAGGGTTTGGCCGATGTACACAGGTACCCCACCAGCTACACTCCCCTCATGCAGAGACGGTCTCTCTGCCACAGCTACTGCTACCTCACTTTCCCACAGCATCTTCTCTAAGCCCTCAATGCACTTTCCTGCTTGAGTGTGACTGAGAACGGCTCCTCCGGTGGCAGCTCAGGTCTGAATTACCCTAGAATTAGCTTCCAGGATTAGGGTGCAGGATTCAGGACTCGGGGGGGGGGGGGGGTTGAACCTCACAAATGCAACCCCAGTCAGTTCAGGACTCCCAGCTCTGAACCACGAGTCTCTCATCGCAGCCGGTTCCTGGGCACGAAGGCCAGTGCCGAACGGTCGTTTCAGGACAAAGCTGGCCCTGAGGGAGCGAGGGGGAGGGCGAGCGCGCAGGAGTGCATCAGAGCATCACTAACATCCAGCAGCAGCAATAACCCTTCATGGCTCGGCTCTTCCCAGCAGAGCCAGCCCCCTCCCCAGCTCCAGTGCCTTTCACCCAAAGCCATCGCCCGCTAGTGTCTCACCAAAGCCCCCAGGTGACCCGGGGAAGGAAAGGCGAGGAGAGAAGAGCCCCAGCCCTTCCTAACAAAGCACGTCCCATCCCTCCAGAAGCCCCTGACACAGATAATCCTAGTACCGTGGCTCACAATCTTTCCAGACCAGTGTACCCTTTCCAGGGCGCACTGGTTTGTCTAGTTCCGCCCGGAGATTCACCTCACTTAAAATCTACTTGTTTACACAATCAGCCATAAAAATACAAGTGTCAGAGCACCGCTCCTGCCGGAAAATCACCCCCTTTCTCTTTTTTTATAAAAGAAATCAAATGGACTATTTATAAGAACAGAAGAACGGCCACACTGGGTCAGACCAAAGTTCCATCTAGCCCAGTGTTCTGTCTGCTGAGAGTGGCCAATGCCAGGTGCCCCAAAAGGAATGAACAGACCAGGGATTCATTGTGATTCCTCTCCTGTCATCCATTTCCAGCTCCTGACAAACACAGGCTAGGAAAACCATCCCTATCCATCGTGGCTATCAGCCATTGATGGATCTAACCTCTATGAATTTATCTATTTCTTTTTTGAACCCTGATAAAGTCTTGGTCTTCACAACATCCTCAGGCAAGGAGTTCCACAGGTTGACTGTGCATTATGTGAAGAAAAACTTCCTTTTGTTAGTTTTAAACCTGCCACCTATTCATTTCATTTGGTGACCTCCTAGTTTTTGTGTTATGGGAACAATTAAGTAACTTTTCCTTATTTACTTTCTCCACCCCGTCATGATTTATAGATGTCTATCATATAGACCCCTTAGTCTCCTCTTTTCTAAGCTGAAACATACAGTATCTAGAGAAGTATAAACAAGTCAGGGCAGGACATTTTCGATTGTACTGACTTTGCTAGTGCTTCTTAGGTAGCCTGTTGTAAAGCATGTGCAGGAGTTGATGGACCCCCTGGAAGACTCCTGCACCCTCCCCCCCCCCTCACCCGGGACTTGCAGAGCCCTGGCGGAGAACCGCTGCCCTAGGCCTTCCCACTGGGACGCCATAGGAATTGCAGAGTCTCTGGATTGCAGCCACCTCCCAGCCTAAGGCAGGAGAATGAGCAGCCCAGTTAAGGGCCCCATCCTGCAAGGTGCTGAGCCCTTGTAAAGTCAATAGGCGCTGCCGAGATGTGTTCAGCATCTCACAAGATCAAGCCCCAAAAGTCCAGCGGCAGAGTCTGAGGGGAGGATGCTGGGATTTATCCCCCCTCTGCTCGCTGCTGCGCAAGGACTCAGGCAGGTCCTTCCAGGCCTGGTCCAAAGCCTAGAGAAGCCACGGAGGGCTGGATTTTGCCATCCCCGCTGACAATGAATAGTACCCCTTCCCCGCGTGCCGAGTAAGGGGCTGTGGCTGCGTATGAGGTGCCGGAAGTGACTCAGCAAGGATGGCACCAGCCTGACAACCTCTCTGGGTGATCGAGGGCCTGCTCGTAACCCTGCTCACACCAGCATACAAGCACTGAGCCAGTCCTCTGGGTTTACGTCTTTTTAGGAGAGACCCAGCCCCCGCATAAGCATGTGACCACACCCAGCTCTCTTGCAGCACTTTTCATCCACAGAGCACGTCGCTAAGGAAGGCAGTCTCATTCTTCCCATTTTACAGCTGGGGAAAACTGAGGCCCAGAGAAAGGCCCAAAGCCACCCAGCAGCAGCGCTGGGATCAGAACCCAGCTCACCGCAGTCTCAGCTGAGTAAGGGGCTGAGGCTTGGGTATGAGTTGCTAGAAGTGACTCAGAGGGGTGCTCTGAGAGCAAGGATGGCTCTAGCCACTAGACCACATGACTGCTTCCCTAAAGCATTGATTTGCCTGAAGCCAGATTGCTGCCCCTTTGTGCATGGAGCCCAGGTAGTACCTTACTTTGCATCTATTCCCACTGGGGCCAGCTATGTCTCCATGCCAAGCGCCACATGGGGGCAGTTTGCAGCCCAGGAGCACACTGTGAAAGAGTCACCAACCATTGCTGCTGCCACAGTCCCCTCCCGTGCACACTGGGAGGCGGTTTGGGGAGGGGGTCTCGTGCTCCGGGGAATCCAGGAGATTTTAAATGAACCTTTGGAGCCACATTACAACCCCGGTGCAGGCTGCTTTCATGCCCAGTTAACACCTCATAGACGACCCCACTAACGAGCAGCTTCAAGTAGCAACCTGCCTTGGCCCAGGTTTATTGGCCAGTGACACATCGGCGTCTGATCCGGACGGGTAATTGCGATCTGCCTGCTGCCCAGAAATCTGTGGGTGGCGGCAGGCGCCTGACCAAGAAGTTCTCCAGGGCCTGGCCTGTCACGTCGCATCAGGTTAGCCTCAGTGCTGCCAGCCGAGAGAGAACCAGATGACTCATGATGATGTAACTCTCCAGTCGCTTCCTCTTTGCCCTGCCCATTAAAATAATAGCGAATTTTTATGTTCTCGTTGACACAGGGGCAGAAGTGCCCCCAAAGTGGGGGAGCCCCCCCCACCAGTGCCTGAACTGAGGCCACACCCTCTGCTCCACCCCTTTCCCTCAAAACCTCACCCCTTCCCCCTCAAAGCTCCACCCGCATGCTGCCCCTTCTCCCCAAGTCCCCACCTGGCCTCCCACCAACCATTCCCTCCCAGACTCCACCTCTCAGCCACACATTCCTCTCTGCCCCCTCGACCCATATCACTCACTCTTACAGTCAGTAAAAAGTGATGGAGCCATGGCCTCCTGGCCTCTCTCTGTTCCATCCCCCTTGACTCTGGATTAGCCATTCAGGTTGCTAGGGGGGCATCTACACTGCACCCGGAGCTTGAAATAAGCGATGCAATTTGAGCAACGCAAATTGCGTAGCTTATTTTGAGTGAATTTCGAAACAGCTTTATTTCAAAATTTGGAGCAGTTTACACAGCACTTCTTTCAAAATAAACTGCTAGTCCAAAATGTCCCTTGCTCCTTGTGGAATGAGGTTTACAGGGATGTCGGAATAGTGAGCATGTTATATTTTGAAATAACAGGTGTGCTCAAAAGACGTGGAAGAGCTATTTCGGGATACCACCAACATCCCAAAAAATAGCGCTGCAGTGTAGATGTAGCCTAGTAGGCGGCCACCCATTGTAATTATTTATGTGTATTTGTCATAGAATCATAGAATACTAGGACTGGAAGGGACCTCGAAAGGTCATCGAGTCCATGATCATGAGGGTTAGCATCCTGGGGACTAAGGGGTTAACTATGTCCCTTACCTAAACCAGGTGACAGGCAGCTAATAGAAATGCAGGTAGGACTTTCAAACTGGGACAAAGGGATTTAGGGGGTTTTCCCTCCTTTGTTCGGGCAGTTCCTCTCCAGTTACTGAGAGAGACAGACATGTTTCTCTCTCCAAGAAACCATTCTTCACTTTCTGTAAGTAGAGTAAAGATTAGATAAATCCGTTAGGTTTTATTGTTTTATGGTTTGGGAAATGGGATCGGGTCTGTGCATTTACAAGTGAGGTTTGCTCTCCTTTGTAACTAAGTTCCTGCCCCATGGTAATTTCTCCTCCGTGAGTATATTATTTTGTTTCTGTTCCATCTAGTCATTATGCTGGCAACAGGAATATTGTGGTGATAATAAAAGTTCTTTCTCTTTTCTTTTTATTAACTTGGTTTAGGTTAATTTTTGTGACCTGGTTTGTACGTTAGGGGTGAGGTTTCCCAAGGAGTCTCTCCCTGGTTGTTTTATTAATATTTGGGTGGTGGCAGCGGTGTTTTATTCCTGAAACCTAAGTTGTTAAGATTTTGGGGGGAAGTTTTATAACAAAGCCCGGTAGATAAGGTTTTGGGGTACTTTTGCTGGCCCCCTCTTCTGCATTTATCGTGCCAGAGTGGGGAAGGAGCCATGACAGTATTGCAGTAGCAACTATGGGCCCTATCTTCGGCCCGTTGTGCTAAGTGCTGTACAAAAGAAGCAAAAAGAAAAAGACACAGATGATACCTGCCCCAAGAGCCATGCAGGACAGATGCTAATGCTGCCCAGCTGATTAGCAGAGTGCCCACAGCTAGGATTGAGTTTCTACTGGTGGTGCACATCCACACATGCCTTGGTGCACATACACATTTAGTCTGCACAATGATGACAAAGATTAGAAGGAGCGTTTACTCCTTTTTACTTTTGGAGAAGGTCAAGAATTTTTAAAAGCAGACAATTCCCTTTTGATGAACTCTCCTTACAACCCTTGTCGTCTGAGAGACTCCAGTGAAGTAGGAGTCAAAGTAAAATGGAGCTGGTTAGGTGTTAAAAACAGCCTGTCCTTAAGCCCCATTTCTCTCCTACAAGTTAGTTTGATTGTCATCCTCATTTTGGAGAGGAGCCAATTGAGTCCAGAGAAGCCGAGTGACTTGCAGTCACAGATCCAGGACTAGAACACGAGTCCCCATTTCTAGCTTTAAGAAACCTAGCGGAATAAAATAGTCACCCGCACTAGGCACAGGTAAACCTCATTCCACGAGGATTAAGCCTAGTTCGAACTTACTAGTTCGAATTAAGGGGTGTGTAGCCCCTTAATTCGAACTAGTGGGAGGCTAGCCCTCCCCAGGTTTCCCTGGTGGCCACTCTGGCCTACACCAGGGAAACTCGTCTGCCCCCCTTCCGGCCCCAGACCCCTTAAAGGGGCACGGGCTGGCGACGATGCCCGTGCCAGGTGCAAGCCTGCCAGCACCCAGCCAGCAGACCCTGCACCTGGCACGGATCGAGCCACCCACCCGATGCCCCCCAGCCCACCCCCTCTTCCCGGGACCAGGCTGGCGGCTCCCGGGAGCTTGCCCAGGACCACAAGAGGCGGGCACCCGCCTGGTCCAGTGCAGACATCGTGGACCTTATCCACGACCTCCGCACTAGGCACAGGAAAGCGGCCGTCTAGGGCAGGAGAGCTGCCAGCCTGGCCACCCAGGAGCAGGTTTGCATGAAAATCAAGGTGGTCCACTGAGACTCCCGACCCTGAGCCCTGAGCTTAGAATGGCAGTCCTGGGTCAGACCAAAGGTCCATGTAGTCCAGTAGCCTGTCTGCCAACAGTGGCCAACCCTAGGGACCCTGGAGGGGATGGACTGAAGACAGTGACCAAGCCATTTGTCTCGTGCCATCCCTCTCCAGCCTTCCACAAACCTTGGGCAGGGACACCACTCCTACCCCCTGGCTAATACCACTCCATGGACCCAACCTCCATGAATTGATCTCACTTCTCTTTAAACTCTGTTCTAGTTGTAGCCTTCACAGCCTCCTGCAGCAAGGAGTTCCACAGGTTGACTCTTTGCTTTGTGAAGAACAACTTTCTGTTATTAGTTTGCAGCCTGCTACCCATTCCTTTCCTTTGGTGTCCTCTAGTCCTTCTTTATGGGAACTAATGAAGAACTTTTCCTTATGCACCCTCTCCACCCCACTCATGCTTTTATAGACCGCTATCATATCCCCCCTCCACCTCCTCTTTTCTAAGCTGAAAAGTCCCAGTCTCTTTAGCCTCTCTTCATATGGGACCTGTTCCCAACCCCTCATCATTGTAGTTGCCCTCCCCTCTCCCACCCTCTCTCTTCCCCTCTCCCACCTCCTTTTCCCAGTCTCCCCCAGTTTTGTTCAATAAAGAGAGATTCTATTTTTGAACACAATTGTCCTTTATTTTGTACATCAGGAAGGGGGGCTAGGGAGGGGTAAGTGGAAGGAGGTGAGGGAGGAATGGGGTACGAGCCCCCGATGGGGAGGACTGGGTTGGCTCTGTGGGCTTCTGGGGGTGGAAGCTCTCCTGCAGCCCCCCAATTGCCCCCAGATGGCAGCCTGCGGCAAGTGCAGCTGGTCTGATGGCCGAGTGCTGTGATGTGCCCAGTGTGGGTAGTCCGGGCACTCCAAGCCAGGACTGCTTTGCAAGCGGGGCACCCCTGAGAACTGTCTGTCCGGTTTAAGCGCAGCCCTCTGCTAGCCTGAGACAGCAGCTCCATGCTCTAAGTCCTAATCTGATGCCCTGCCGGCACTGCTTCCGGCCATGCTTAACCCCGGTTCAGGGTCCACTCTGTGTGGACATGCTAGTTCGAATTAGCAAAATGATAATTCGAACTAGTTTTTTAGTCTGGATGCGTTAATTCGAACTAAGCTAATTCGAACTAACTAATTCGAACTAAGTTAGTTCAAATTAGCGCTGTAGTGTAGACATGCCCATAGATACTAGCCCTTCCCCTTACCCCCCTTCTGTTCTAAATCTGATTTGTCAGTTTTATAATGTGTTCACCTTTTTTCATTGTAATGTATCCCTTTGGTATATAGGGTCATGCCAATTCTCTTCCAGAATTTGATCTGAGGAAGTGGGTCTGGCCCACGAAAGCTCATCACCTAATAAACCATCTTGTTAGTCTTTAAAGTGCTGCATAGTCCTGTCTTTTGTTTCTGGGAAGAGAGGACACCCCCAGCCCTCTCTCACTGCAGCAGCTTTGGGCCAGGTAAGACGCGCCTCTTCATGGCTGCTGTAGCTCCAGCGGGCACAGCCGGGGGAGGGTGCATGTCCCCTGGCTAGGATAGATCCAGGTTTGTCTGCCCCTTGCACTTCCCAGCCAGAGTGAGGAATGCAGCAAACTGTGCACTTTCCCCTTGCTCCCTGACAAAGGGGAACAGCCAGCAATGCTCCCGTATGAATGGGGGCGGGGAGAAGAAACCTTTCATCTTCGCCCACCCTACCTAACGGCACCTGGGGGCTGAGAGGCTCAAGGCTGGGGCAATCCCAGGTGTGGTGGGACGTGTCCCCAGCCAGCTCCTTGCACCTGCCTGGTGATGTGTCTCTTTTCTGTATGGTTTTCGGAGCAACAATCCCATTCTAGGCAACTCCCATTGTCCTGGCCCAACCAAACCCAGACCTTGCTTTAAGTTAGGATGAGAGGAAGCTGTGTGCTGAATTCGGTGGTCCTAGCTCTCACCATTTAGGAGAAGTCCTGGAACAGTCAGACAGACAGGCTCTCTCAAATATATATTATCTGATGCTATGAAGCTTTCCAGGCTGCTATACCTTTGCTACGTGCCTATTGAAAAGTCCTCAAATTGCTCATTGGCTTGAGGTTTCTAGTCTCACTACTTGGCTCCTTTCATCTGAAATTTTCCGTCTTGGTGTCTGTTCCAACCTGCATTCACCCTCCATCTATATTTGCGTGGGTACCATAAATAGACCAGGGTTATAGTCATATAGGCATCAGTATTACCAACCGTGAATGTTCAAAAATCATGAGTCAGGCTTGGCAAAACCCATGAGATTGCCTTTCAAATCATGGGATTATGTAAAATTAATGGATTTTCTTTGCCTTTGCTTGCAAAGTCTTTAGGGTGCATTGCAAGTCACATTTTGAAGCTTTCTCCACAGCCATGAGCGTAAGAAATTGAATTTGTTGTTTAAGAATGGAGTCTGACACAATCACATGGATTGATTGACATCATCCCTTAACTCCAGGAGACGGGGCTTTAAGGAAAACAGAATCTATCGTGAGATTCATGTGGAAATCAGAAGAGTTGGCAACACTGCGAATGGAGGTTCTTGCTCGAGTCCCACAGACTGACACTGGTATGAGTTACTCTGCCAATTACACACTGTCACTGAGATTAGACCCTGACTTTGCGTCTTTTGGTTTAACTTCAGGGAAACTTAAATCAGGCCGTGCAACTGATCCGGCTAAAGTGTTAATTACAAGAGGATTTTAGCCGTCTTTATTCCAATAACAAGGCTAATCCAATCAGTAAGGCACCTGCAGCACTGGATTAAGGCACATTTAATCAAGAAAACACACTATTATGCAGGGATTAGGTACCATACACCAAGCAGGGACCCTAAAGTTCCGAGTCCGGAAGTTAGATACGAAACTGAAATCCAGGGGCCACCGATTTCTGTGGAAACAGGATCCGGCCATGAATGTGCAGAGAAGCTTTGTTGCAATTTTAGCATGAAGCTCAGTATTTAAATGCCATGTTCTCCCCACAGTGAATCTTTTCAAAAGACGGTGTGCCGTGCTCCTGTAGCTGGGTTGATCCCAGGACATTAGAGAGACAAGGTGGGCGAGGTAATATCTTGCATTAGACTTATTTCTGTCGGTAACAGAAGAGCTCTGTGCAGCTTGAAAGCTAGTCTCTTTCAACAGCAGAAGCCCATCTTGTCTCTTCAAAAGACTGTCAGCATCAGTCTACTCTGTTGTTACAGAGTGTCTTTGACTGTTTGATCCAGAACTCCTCCTAAACGGTAAGAGTTAGGAATAGAGCTTCCTCTGATCACAAGGTCAGGGTTTGGTTGTGCCAGGAAAATGGGATGTGCTCGGAATGAATCTGTGGCTCATAAAACCAAACAGAAAAAAAGACAAAATCACCAACGTACCGTTCTCAAAACTGACATAACTGAGCGAAGATTGGAAAAGACTGAAGCAAGCTGAGCCAGAAAACTAGAATGAACTTCTCAATAAACCTTACTGAAAAGAGATGAAATGGAGAAATGTGGAGTCGTGCTCTGTTTTGGCACAGCTAAATCAATGCTTAAGGTTTGAAAACAGGAAGGAAATGTTTTGGGAAACCACATGGACTACAGCCTCTCTTTGGGTACGTCTACACTACAGCGCTAGTTCGAACTAACGCGTCTAGAACTAAAAACTAGTTCGAATTAGCGTTTTGCTAATTCTAACTAGCAAGTCCACATTGAGTGGACTCTGAACAGGGCTTAAGGATGGCCGGAAGCAGTGCCGGCAGGGCATCAGAGGAGGATTTAGAGCGTGGAGATGCTGTCTCAGGCTAGCCGAGGGCTGCGCTTAAAGGGTCCCGACCCCCACCCCGGACACACAGTTCTCAGGGGTGCCCCGCTTGCAAAGAAGTTCTGGCTTGGAGTGCCCGGAGTACCCACACTGGGCACATCACACCACTCGGCCATCAGCCCGGCTGCACTTGCCGCAGGCTGCCATCTGGGGAGAGGGGGCAATTGGGGGGCTGCAGGAGAGCTTCCACCCCCAGAAGCCCGCAGAGCCAGCCCAGTCCTCCCCATCGGGGGCTCGTACCCCATTCCTCCCTCACCTCCTTCCACTTACCCTTCCCTAGCCCCCCTTCTTATTGATGTACAAAATAAAGATAACGTTTCTTCCAACATTGACTCTGTCTTTATTGAACAAAACTGGGGGAGACTGGGAAAAGGAGGTGGGAGAGGGGAAGAGAAAGGCTGGGAGAAGGGAGGGCAACTAACATGATCAGGGGTTGGGAACAGGTCTCAGATGAAGAAAGGCTATAGAGACTGGGACTGTTCAGCTTAGAAAAGAGGAGACGGAGGGGGGACAGGATAGAGGTCTCTAAAAGCAGGGGTTGGGTGGAGACGGTGCATAAAGAAAAGTTCTTCCTGAGTTCCCATAAAGAAGGACTAGAGGACACCAAAGGAAAGGAATGGGTAGCAGGCTTGAAACTAGTAAGAGAAAGTTGTTCTTGACAAAGCAAATAGTTAACCTGCGGAACTCCTTGCTGCAGGAGGCTGTGAAGGCTACAACTAGAACAGCTTTTAAAGGGAAGTGAGATCAAGTCATGGAGGTTGGGTCCATGGAGTGCTATTAGCCAGGGGGTAGGAGTGGTGTCCCTGCCCAAAGTTTGTGGAAGGCTGGAGAGGGATGGCACGAGACAAATGGCTTGGTCACTGTCTTTGGTCCATCCCCTCCAGGGTCCCTAGGGTTGGCCGCTGTCAGCAGACAGGCTACTGGGCTAGATGGACCTTTGCTCTGACCCAGGACGGCCATTGTAAGCTCAGGACTCAGGGTCGGGGGTCTCAGCGGACCCCCTTGATTTTCATGCACACCTGCTCCTGGGTGGCCAGGCTGGCAGCTCTCCTGCCCTAGCCGGCCACTTTCCTGTGCCTAGTGCGGAGATCGTGGACGAGGTCCACGATGTCCGCACTAGCCCAGGAAGGTGCCCGCCTCTTGCGGTCCAGGGCAAGCTCCCGGGAGCCGCCAGCCTGGTCCCGGGAAGAGGGGGTGGGCTGGGGGACATCGGGTGGGTGGCTCTGTGCCGTGCCAGGTGCAGGGTCTGCTGTCTGGGTGCTGGCAGGCTTGCACCTGGCACGGGCACCGTAGCCAGCCCGTGCCCCTTTAAGGGGTCCGGGGCCGGGAGGGGGGCAGACGAGTTTCCCTGGTGGTGCCCAGAGTGGCCACCAGGGAAACCTGGGGAGGGCTAGCCTCCCACTAGTTCGAATTAAGGGGCTACACACCCCTTAATTCGAACTAGCTAGTTCGAACTAGGCTTAATCCTCGTAAAATGAGGTTTACCTAGTTCGAACTAAGCGCTCCGCTAGTTCGATTCAAATTCGAACTAGCGGAGCGCTAGTGTAGCGCCTATTAAAGTTAGTTCGAACTAACGTCCGTTAGTTCGAACTAACTTTGTAGTGTAGACATGCCCTTTGTTAAAACCATGAGTGCATCTGCACAGCACCCTAACCTTGAAATAAGATACACAATTTGTGCTACTCAAATTTGAATTTCGAAATAGGCTATTTTAAAATTTAGTGCATCTACACAGCACCAAATTTTGAAATAATGTGCTATTTCAAGACATCCCTTAACCCTCATGGAACGAGGGCTACCAGGATGCCGAAATAGTGCACCCATTATTTCAAAAAGTATTTCGAAATAATGGGCAGAGTGTTAAGACGTGGGGTAGCTATTTCAGGATACCTCTGGTATCTCAAAATAGCCGCACAGTGTAGACATACCCAGAGTAAATGATAAAAAAAAAGTAAACGATGGAATTTGAATTTTTAAGAAATTATACTAAAAAAAACAGAAAAATTTTAACAATCCCTTTTTTTAAGTATCAGAGGGGTAGCCGTTTAGTCTGAATCTGCAAGAACAATGGGAAGTCCTGTGGCACCTTCTAGACTAACAGATTTATTGGAGCATGAGCTTTCATGGGCAAAGACCCACTTCGTCATGCATCTGACGAAGTGGGTCTTTGCCCACGAAAGCTTATGCTCCAATAAATCTGTTAGTCTAGAAGGTGCCACAGGATTCCTCATTGTCCTTTTTTAAAGAAATCCAAAATACCAATTAGCAATCAAAATAATACTGTATTTTTGAAAAATACAGTCATTTAAATAAAGCATCTACATTTTCTTTATATTTTCCAAAAAATTCCCAAAACTTTAATTGAGTTAAAGACCCAAGCAATGCCGGGTAAACCTCCTCGTAAGGGAAAACCTTGCTATGTGAATGATCAATCCATTCAAATTGGGTTGGGTTGGGATTGGGTTCGGAACACCACTAATCTTAAAGGGGCTACCTTATACGCCTGATTCTTTCCTGCCTGGCACCCTGTACAACCCTTTACTCCAGTGCAGAATGGGTGTGAAATGCTTCCCTGCTGATTTGGAGGGGATGTGCATTTACTTTGCACCGGTACAAAGGGACTGTGCAGAACGCAAGGCAGTAGGAAACCAGGCCCCCTTTGCACTGCTGTAGATGACGGCACATTTGTAAGGTTTGTGCAAGGGGCTTGACTTTTTCCAATTCCTTGCCTGTGTAGCTGAATTTGCATTGCTCCAGGAATATTTTGGGTCTGTCCATTTCTGCTTCACAAATATTCTCACTGCTGCACAGTGTTTCTATATGCCTGGATCTAGCCCAGGATTTCAGAGAGCTGCGCCAGGCATTCATCTCTCAAATTGCCTACGTTGCTACCACAAAAGCCTCTGGCCTCTTAAGTGTATTGGCCTGCCGCTCCTTTCAGCACGTCTGCATATTTCCCTCTGCGCTTGCTTGGGACAGGCAGACACTGGACCCTGGTTTAGACTCCTCAGAAGGCTCCACACTAAGTCCCCCCGGGCGTAGGCATGTCCAGGCGTGGGTCAGGGAACTTGGCCGGCAACTTTTGTGTAATTGCACAGGTCATTTGTAATTGGCGGCACTTGAAAGACAATCAGGTTAGAAGAGACCTGGGGATCCTGAAAGAAGCCAATCTTCACGGGCCTTGCTGAAGCAAAGGAGCTAGAAGTCAGGACTTGTTCAGCATCGTTATTAATGACCTGGATGAGGGGATGGATTGCACCCTCAGCAAGTTGGCGGATGACACAAAGCTGGGGGAGAGGTAGAGACGCTGGAGGGCAGGGAGAAGGCCTGGAATGACCTAGACTAATTGGGGGGTTGAGCCACAAGAAATCTGATGAGGTTCAACAAGGACAAGTGCAGAGTCCTGGCCTTGGGACAGAAGAATCCCAAGCATTGGTACAGGCTGGGGACCGACTGGCTAAGCAGCAGTTCAGCAGAAAAGGCCCCGGGGACGACAGTGGGTGAGAAGCTAAGTGCTGTTGTCATGAGGGCAGAGATGGGTTGTTCTCCGTGCCCACCGAAGGCAGGACAAGAAGAAAAGGGTTTGAGCTGCAGCAAGGGAGGTTGAGCTTAGGTTAGGAAAAATGTTCTAACTCTAAGGCTGAAGTTCTGGAACAGGCTCCCAAGGGAGGTTGTGGAATCTGCTCACTGGCCGTTGAAGGACAAACACCTGCCAGGGATGATCATAGAATCCTAGAACTGGAAGAGACCTCAGAAGGTCAAGTCCAGCCCCCTGCGCTAGGTTCATTTGCTCCTCCTCAGGACCAGGGGCTGGATGTGACGACCTCTCGAGCTCTGTGATGGGGCATCTGCTCTGCACTGGCCCTGGAAGGGTTAAAACCCAGCCCTGGGAGAGGGCTAAGAGCAGGGAGCCCTCAGCTGAGGCAGATACAGCCAGTTAGGGCCCAGGTGGGGCTGTATAAAGAAGGGCTCCTGGAAGGAGGAGAGACACACTGTTGCCCAAGCTGGAGGGACCAGGCTGTCAGGGAAGCTGGAGGCTTCCTGAGACAGAGGAGGGCTGGGGAAAGGCAGGCCGAGCTGGAGAGCTGTGGCCTGACCCAACTCCCAGGCTGCAAGGCCTGAAGGGACTAAGGCTGCAGGGAGGCAGCAGGTCCACCTCCCCCCGGCCAATGCTGAGTGGCCATTTCGGGCGGCAGTGTGCCCTGGCTGGATGAAGACTGGCAGTGGGTCGCTGATGCAAGGTGGGTCTAAGGGAATTGGGGCGCTGACCTCGGACAGTGAGGAGGAAAGGGCCCCCGAGATGGGGACACCGACCAGCAGGGGGCGCTCTGAGGCAGGCGCGCTGATTCCTTGAGTAAGCACCTGGAGGCACCGTGCAGGTGACCTCCCACCATGAGACAAGGTCCCTTCAGGCCCAGCATTTCCAGGACTCTATTTCTGTTCCTCTTATACCCGCGGCTGTACTGCACTGAATCGGAGCTCCCGCGTTAGCGGGCTGGCCCCCTAGCGAGCCTCCCTAGCACCCCAGCCAGTCCCTGAAGGTCTGTATGGATCTAGGAAACCAGCCAGATGGCTTTGGCTCGCATTTCTCCATGGACGTGGATCATCCAGCAAGGGGATGCTCTAGACCTGTGACTACGTCGGTTGCAAGTTGGTGAGAAGGCCGGTCAGAGAAGCATCACGGTGCCTTTCCGCCGCATCCTTGTTATCCTGCAGTCAGCTGGCGCCAGGCTGGCTCCCTGCACAAGCTCTCGTGGTCACGAGGCCCTCTCTTGGCTGGCACCCATTAAGACTGTTCTCACTGGCTGGGTCTTGCCAGCGTTTCATCACAGCCCTGGCTGTGCCTCAGGCCCCCCTCGATCCACCTTCCTGCCACCAGCTCTCTACAGCTGAGCAATTTCATCCTGCCTGGCAGGGCAGCTTGAAATCGTTGTGCTACTAGACTATGAATATGAACCTCTTGCAGTTACCCATACATCTATACCGAGCCAGAGCCAAACCTCCGCTCTAGCCATCCCTAGGGCTTTGGCTGTATTGAGCCCTTACCGATGGTCCCTCTAAACTCTTCCATCCAGGTGCAGATTTTTAATTCATGCACGGAATAATGTTATGTGCACTCAGGCATGTGCCAATGTGCACCACCATAAACACAAAACCTAGCTGTGGGTGCTGTGCTAATCAGCCTTATTCTGCAGCTCTGCCTCCAGTTTGCGCTAAGGAACTACCTAACGCCAGTTCATGAGCCTATGCTGCCTACTGCCGAGGACTGATCAAAGAGCCAGCCTACAGGCTGGGAAGCTGTAAAAGGCAGAACTTGATTACTAACACCATGGTTATTAACAGGGCATTGCCCGGAGCCTCTCCACTCCATTGATCTGGTCTGGCTTCAGCCCACAAAAAGTCGATTGCGATATCCTGCAGCCCAGGTGCTCGGCATCTCAGCTGACCTTCCCAGAAACATCACTGCAATAAAAAAAATGTGTTGAGGGAGGTGACGGTATTGCCACCCTCGCTTCTGCATTGCTGCCTTCAGCGCTGGGCAACTGGGAGCGGTGGCTGTAATGTGGGCCGGGCGCCCAGCGCTGAAGGCAGCGCCCCACCAGCAGCAGTGCAGAAGTAAGGGTGGCAACCGCATCCCAGGCCATCCTTCCTGCTGTGCTGCTGCCGGCAGCGGCTTTGCCTTCGGAGCTGGGCTCCTGGCCACTCTCCAGCCGCCCAGCTCTGAACGCAGCTCCACTGCCAGCCGCAGGCAGGAGGAAGGGTAGCAACGCTGCGACCACCCCATAAATTAACCTTGGGACCCACACAACTCCTCTCGGGGTCAGGACCCTACAATTACAACACGGTGATATGAGAGTTAAATATCGGATATCACAACATTTACCAGTTTAACAATCCTATGACCATGAAACTGACCGAAATGGACCGTGAATTTGGCAGAGCCCAATCCATCGTATATTTGTCCAGTCATATACCAAGTGTAGGCCAAGCCACAAAGCCTCCCAAGGCATCAGCTGCTGCTGTTCCCGGGCCTACAAGACTAGACGCAAGGGAAAACTGAATTTTGGACTGTGCTGTGAGCTAGTGCAGCCGGGCCATTGGCCAGGTTCATTTACACTTTGGCTGTGTCTAGACTGGCCAGGTTTTCCAGAAAATCAGCCGCTTTTCCGGAAAAACTGGCCAGCTGTCTACACTGGCCGCTTGAATTTCCGCAAAAGCACTGACTTCCTACTGTAAGAAATCCGTGCTTCTTGCGGAAATACTATGCTAAAAGTCCCTTTTGCGCAAAAGGGCCAGTGTAGACAGCTGAGATTTGTTTTGCGCAAAAAAGCCCCGATTGAAAAAATGACGATCGGGGCTTTTTTGCGCAAAAGCGCGTCTAGATTGGCCATGGACGCTTTTCCACAAAAAGTGCTTTTGCGGAAATGCGTCCGTGCCAATCTAGATGCTCTTTTCCGAAAATGCTTTTAACAGAAAACTTTTCCGTTAAAAGCATTTCTGGAAAATCATGCAAGTTGTTACCCACCAGCTCTGTGATTCTTGGGAAACCAGAACATGGTCACTTGTCAGCCTTGTGCTCTTGGGGAGCCAGGGAGTGACATTCATGGAAAACCATCCCCCCTCCCTCAGGCCTCTGCTAGAATCAAAGACAAAGCAATGAAAAGGCCGGGGGAAGACACACCTAAACTGCCTCAGATAAGGGTGATAGAATTAAGGAAACACCCCAGCCTCATTTGCATTAAAGATGGAACAGAGGGACATCTCATTAGCATACAGAATGGAGAGCAGCTCTTCCAAGGCAGGAACCGCAGTGAACTATGGGACACCGAAAGCAGAGAAGCACTGCCTAATGGGAAATCCCTGCTCCAGATGCTAATGAACCTGGGCCTGCTCACGCCCAAATTAGTCATTATCAGACCAATTCTAGTAACGATCCTATTGACACCTAAAATACTGAAACTGCCTAGTTGCATTGTGAGCTCCTTCAAGGAACATCACCCATAACCAGGGGTGATCAGTCTCTATTGTCTCTCCTCTTTCTCTTTGAACTATCCCTATAAAAACACCCATCCTTGCCCCAAGAAAACTGTTCTGATTCCTGGATTTAAACTGCATCAGTTCCATTGAGACTTCTTCATCTCCTGTCTGATCATGCTGGGGGCTCTGTCCTGCTTCTCTCCTGCCCTCTGGACCCCCGGCTACCATCATCATCTGGGAACCCCGATCAGTGCAAGCTCCGTGGAGTGGTGAGGTCGCTCTCTCTCTCTCTCTCTCTCTTTCTCTCTCTCTCTCAACTATCTCTCTAAGCATAGCCTGCTGACCCTGCCCTGTGTAAACTGTGATATGGTTACCTAACGTTTGTAATCAGTTTCAATTTAGATTTAATATTGTAATTGTTAGATTTAATATTGTAACTGTTTGATATCTATTCACTACTCAGAAATAAATCACTTTCATTGTTAAGCTGGTTGCTTCTCTCTCTTTCTTTCTCTTTTGCTCACTCTTCCTTAAGGGGTGTTGTTTTGGCTTCCCCATTCGCTCTACAACAACGCTTCTTGTACCCAAGCAAAAGATCCCTGTAGTGCCCAAAATCCTGTGGGGTTTGCTCATCGTGTGGTTTACCAGTGAATGACTGTGGTGTGAAAGTGGGGATAAGGGGTGCTGAACCTGGGGCTTATGAGGATGGCAGCTTAAAGTGCTGTTTAATCCAGCCCACGGAGTCCAAAGGCACATGAGGGTGCAGTGTGGCATTGCTATGAAACTAGCCAGCTGAGTCCAGGGACATATGAGGGGTCAGCTTGTGAGTGCTGAGTACCCAGTCCTCTCAGACGTGCTCTGTTAGTGGGTGTGAGTGTCTGTGTGTGTTGCCAGGGTGGTAAGAACCCCATCCTGAGGAACCTAGTTCCTGCAGGAGAGCTCCAGTGGGAGGGGGAATTGGCAGCAGGGAGAATTCAGCTCCATATGAGAGCCCAAGTAAGCACCAACAGCACACTGATAGAACTGTCAACCTTCCCCCAGTCCCATAAGGGTAACCCTGATAAATGAGCATACCCCAGAGTATTGGGCAAATCTGGTAACAAAGTCAAGACGTAGCCTTTGGGATACACTTTGCATCACTTACCTATCACAAAGCCCAGCCTTCGCGGGCACATGCTGCTGAGGCAGACAGCTCAGGGTGGGCCACACACAGGGATTAAGCACAGCTAGGAAGGAAAGGAAAGGAGGTTAAAGTCCGAAAGCCGCTGTTGGCAGTCGGGCACCAGGGAAGAGGCTGATCCTTTCTGGGGTCAGGCAGAGGACTCTCCAGCACAGTGAGTTGCATTGTTGGGGGCTCTACCTTCCCCTGGAGGGACAGAGCCAGTGAAGAGAAATGTCGCGCCCCGTGGCTGGGGGACAGATAAGGACCAAGCTGTGTACTCGTGTCAATTCAGTGAGTTCAGTGGATTTGCTCCCGAGTTACACAAGCAGGACAAGACAGCCGGTGCCGTTTCTCGCACGACGGCATTCGTAATCACCACAACATCCTTCTAATCAAAGCATCCGAGTGCCTGTTGGTCGAGGCTACGCCTCGCCGGTCACTTCGGGTTCCCACAGGCCTCATTCCCGGCGTTGCCATCACAAGACTCACTCTGTTCCTGCCAGTCGAGCCTCGCTGGACAATCATAATAAGTGACCTTATTGGCCAGGAGCATCACACTCATCAGCCTTTGGCTCCGGGCAGATGCCGTGCAACACCCACGGCCCTGTCAGCACCTGATCCAGACCTCCTGATGCAATTCCACTGCTCCGAGTGTAATCCCTTGTGATTCATAGCAGCCTAAGCAAGAGCAAGGAAAGACTCTGTGTATGTGTGTGTGGTGTGGAGGGAGGCATTCATGTGGTTTAACTACCCCGCGTTACATTCAGATTCACTTTTTTGAACATTCCCATTTAGACAAGCCATGGGCCTGTATTTAAGTGTTCCACATGGGGCAAAATACCATGCCAGGGGGCAGAGTTCCATTGCTCCTCGGAAGGGAGCTCAGCTCACGCCTGCGGTTAGGTTTGCTCTCATGAAAATACAGGCGGCACGTAGCTCTCCGCACGGCAGCATTTTCAGCCCCATGATCCAATCACAGAGCTAGATTCGGAGCCTGTTTCCACCAGGATCTGAGGATCCGATCCAGATGACAGAGACTCCACACAGGCTGGGCCCCATTGTGCTAGGTGCTGTACAAACCCTTAGCAAATAGAATGCATACTATCTCTTTGTGTATGAATGCGCATAAATACTCTTATGCAGCATTTTGCATGAGTAGGTCTCGAAGTGCTTTATATTCAGTATCATTCATCACCACCATTTGGTGATGGGGAAACTGAGGCAGAGTGGTACAGTGACTGGCTTGGAGAATGGCCCTGCAGCAGGCCCTCCTTCTTAAGACCAGCTCAGCAGGGACATCTCAGTCTGATTTTTGGAAGGAGAGAAGGCACCAAGGCGGTGTTGTGAGTCACTGGACGGACACCCTGCACTGAGTATACATCAGTGACTTGCTAAAAGTCACCTCTCAGGCCAATGGCAGAGCTAGGAACAGACCCCAGCCTTCCAGGGCAGCCCAGTGCCTTAGCTGCTAGGCCACTCACTCCCCCAGAGAGCTCCCTCCATGAGGCAGGAGGCAGGATGAGACAAGCCAGCAGGGTAGGGTGGCATAAGGCCACATCAGGGAACAGCGAAACGAGGAGCAAAGCCAGCTGGGAAGGGTGCTTCTACAGTCGTACTCCGACACATCCAAACTGAAGCCAGCTGAGTGTCCTATGCCGCCGTAACATTCTCTTTGCTGCAGTTACTGAGGATTTGCATCGGCGTAACAGAGCAGGAGCTGAGCCGCTGCCTAAAACTGCAGACCCGCAAGTGGTGGGAGCGAAGATCCATTGGCCTCACTCATTCCAGCTGAGGGCCTATCCCCTGTTCTCTTGATGCCCGTGTCATTTAACCACGGCAGGGGCATGAGCCGGCCCACTGACCTCAGTCCCTCAGACCTAACCATCCCCAGTTATAAAAATAAGGGTCTTCCTCTCAGACCAGTTTTACCCTGTCGCGTCGCTGTTGACTTGAGGAGCGTTACTCCTGTTTACACTGGTATAAACAAGATCAGAACCAGGCCCAGGAGTTCCAGGGCTGCATCAAGGCCTGGCCTCACCCCCCACTCTGTATCAAATCACCAGTGCCATGCAGCGACATAATTAGTAAGGAGCAATGGTCTCAAGTTGCAGTGGGGGAGGTCTATGTCGGATATTAGGAAAACCTATTTCCCTAGGAGGGTGGAGAAGCGCTGGGCTGGGTTCCCTAGGGCGGGGTGGAATCTCCATCCCTAGAGGTGTTTAAGTCTTGGTTTGACAAAGCCCTGGCTGGGATGATTGAGTTGGGTTGGTCCTGCTTTGGGCAGGCGGCTGGACTCGATGACTCCAAAGGTCTCTTCCAACCTGAGGATTCTAGGATTCTACGCACCAACTTTATAGTGAGCAGATTTTGCCCATAACTTTTCCCTCTTGATGAAGACTTCAGGCCACTAGCTCTGCTCAGTCATGGATGATTCCATCCAACTTTTCTAGTGAAGGAACAGAATTTTCCATGCGGCGCGACCTTGCACACAGGCTGTGCGGGAACAGAGGATGCTGTTTTGTTTTATCACGGGCTTTTGGGGGCCGGACGCAAACCATGGGCCACCAGTTGGACTATGGCTTTTGTGACTGCTGGGACGTGGGATGCACATGTTGCATCCCTATGTAGCACACCCAAGCAAAGACCCGTCGAGTTTCCATTCCGAAAGCGGCAAACACAAGCACACAGCTAAGGAATCCAGTCAGCAAGCCCAGAATGCAGCGCTGCAAAGACTCTTACATAAAGGCAATCCTCAGAGTCAATCTGCTTATGTGCAGCGACGGAAACCTGACTCACCTCATCTGATCATGAACCAGCACTTCTGCAGCGACCAGCCCGCTGTGGCCCCTCCCTTGCACCCCTCTGCTCCTGAGGGGACGCCCAAGGCCAATTAAGAGCAACAAATTCTGACGTCCCATCGCCTGCCCCAGTGCAGGCCAAGGCCTGTTGCTTCAAGGGAGGGTGATACGTTGCTGAAATGCACCTGTCTTCACCGGTGCTGCAGACAGGCCCATTACAGTCAGTCGGATTTCTTCCAGGGCTTTGGGGTCAGGCCCATGCAGTGGAAAAGGAGTTCGTCCTGGCCCCGTGCGATCCTACACCTGGAAGCGTTGGATCCAGTTACTGCTCCAGGTACCCAGCTGTAGGTCTGGCCCATTTAAAGGGATCCATCTTCCCGGAAGCCTCCCGTTTGCCCACCTCTGAAGTGGGTTACTGCTGAATTCTTTGGCTTATAAAGGAAAGGGGGGGGGGGGACTTTCTTGGAACAGGGGCTGCTGACCCAGAGAAAAATCAGTCGGGGGCTGCACAACAGTGAGACGCCAACAATATACAACCCACCTCACTGATGTGGCCCCAACTGAGATGCAGAAAGACCCTCCCCCACTTTCCCCTCGCACAGCAGAGCTGGGGGGCCTGGGCGAGATGGTTTTGTGGGCCCCACTGGAGGGGGCAAAATGAAGGTTTCGGCCTGTGGGAGGGGGCAGCCAGGAAGTGGGCTTGGGGGTCGGGTATGGGAAGGGGGGGAGAATGCAGAAGTGGGCTGGAGGTTGATGGGACTGGGAGAGTGGGAGGGTGCAGGAGCGAAGGGGGTTCCGGAGTAGATGGGGTGCAGGAGAGGAGGGGGGTCCGGAGCAGAGGAGGGTGCAGGAGTGGAGTGGGTTCCGGAGCAGAGGGGCTGCAGGAGAGGAGGGGGGTCCGGAGCAGAGGAGGGTGCAGGAGTGGAGTGGGTTCCAGAGCAGAGGGGGTGCAGGAAAGGAGGGGGGTCCGGAGCAGAGGAGGGTGCAGGAGTGGAGGGGGTTCTGGAGCGGAGGGGGTGCAGGAGAGGAGGGGGATCCGGAGCGGAGGAGGGTGCAGGAGTGGAGTGGGTTCCGGAGCGGAGGGGGTGCAGGAGAGGAGGGGGGTCCAGAGCAGAGGAGGGTGCAGGAGTGGAGTGGGTTCTGGAGCAGAGGGGGTGCAGGAGAGGAGGGGGGTCCGGAGCAGAGGAGGGTGCAGGAGTGGAGGGGGTTCCAGAGCGGAGGGGGTGCAGGAGACGAGGGGGGTCCGGAGCAGAGGAGGGTGCTGGAGTGGAGGGGGTTCCGGAGTGGAGGGGGTGCAGGAGAGGAGGGGGGTCCGGAGCAGAGGAGGGTGCAGGAGTAGAGTGGGTCCCAGAGCAGATGGGGTGCAGGAGAGGAGGGGATGCAGGAGCAGAGGGGGGTTCCAGAGCGGAGGGGGTGCAGGAGAAGAGGGGGTTCCAGAGCAGAGAGGGATGCAGGAGCAGAGGGGGGTTCCAGAGCGGAGGGGGTTCCGGAGAGGAGGGGGGCGCTGGAGCTGAGGAGGGTGCAGGAGCTTCCCTCCCTCAGCCAAGCAGAGTCCGTGGGTCAGATCTAGCCCGAGTTTGCCTGACTCCAGCCCACGAGGCTTGCCCCCCGGCACCCTCTGAGCAGGGAACTGATGATGGGGCTCCAGACCCACAGGGGGGTCACAGGGCAGGAGCGCCAGCACCGGCTCCCCGATGCTGGGGGGGGGGGAAGAGACCTGAGCCTTGGGGGCTGGATCCAGGCAGCAGTTCCCCGCCCCTATTCTAAAGCAGAAGAGCCTCCGAGCGAGGGCATTAGACAAATCGCAGCCCCCGGGAGGCCGTGCACCGAGAGCTCTCACACGACACTTGCACGAGTGTTACTTCCCATTTACCAATCAGTTCCTCACCTTAATGACAGGGGTGGCAAATGGTGCCCTCCCCTTTGGCCCGCTGTGACTCTTTGCCTCAGTTTCCCACTTTGTGAGCAAGGGACTAACGAGGCTGACCCACCTCAGGGACGCATTTTGGGCTCTGGGGATGATGACAAGGGGTAGCCAGGATCAGTCAAAGCCTGAGCCCACTGCATGCGGTGCACAACAGATCGGAAATCAGCTCTTTGACTCCGTGCTTCTCTCCAGAGAGGCATTTGGCCCGGCTCTCAGCCGCCTGCGCCCAGAACCTCCCCTTGTGAGGGAAGAGTTCTCCGCTGCGGGGGCAGAAGAGAGCTGAGCCGCCCGTCACATCAGCTGCCTGGCAAAATAGGCCATGTCAGACCCCAAGTCACATGCTCGTGCAGACGACCTCGGGGAAGCTCTGAGCTGGCATGAGATGCTCCTGTATTGAAAGAAAATATTCGGCTGCGCCGGTGCTTGGTCTGAGATCCTGAGGCTGCCCCCGGTGGTGCCTTTCAGGCCAAGTGTCTCCCCGGGAAGGAGATGAGACCTGGGAAAGTTGCAGCCAGAGGGGAGGGTGATGGAAATTGTGGATTTTTAAAAGCGAGATGGAGGGAAGCCAGCCACTAGATCCCTTCCACAGAACCGCTCCCTGGTTGCCGGGTTTCAGTAATTCCGTGCTGGAAGCGGCCTTAAATCCCGATCCTCCTGAGCAATTGGACTGAATATTACGCCGCAAGTTCACCCCCGTTTTCACTAATGACGTCACCCCAGGGAGAAACTGGGGAACAAAGGGCCAGCCGGGCCAACCACCGGCTTTGCTACCAGCGAGGTAGCAGCCAAAAGACACCGCGCATGTGCCAGGCCCGAGAACGCAGAGAGCGCATTCACACTCCTGGTCTGACCCCGGGGCCCCCGTGCCTACCCACCATGCAGAGCTGGGTCGCCCTGGGGGGTTGTTTCCTCCTCTTTGCACTGGCGAAGGCAGCAGGGGGTCAGAGACCGCGTTCAGCCAGGCCTCACATTTGGCACCAGCAGCTGCAGGGCATCGGGAAGTCGGTCCGGGCCGCGGGGCAGTAACAGCCCTGGCTGTGTGTTACTGGGTTGAAATGCAGACGGGCCAGGCATCCTGTGTTGTCAGGGCTGCTCTGTGTTGGTTTTGCGTGGCTTTAGCTAAACTCATCTGAAACCAATTCTCTTGCAGGGGTTTAGACAAGGCCTTCGCATCCCCTCAGACCCAGGCTCGCACCGACGGTTGGGTTATTAACTCTTCTGGGCAAGGCCTGTTCTTTGCCACTGTAGCAAGGGGTATTTCCATGGGGAAATACAAATAGGGTTGCCAGGTGTCCAGTATTCACCCGGACAGTCCGGTATTTTCACCTCCTGTCCGGTAAAAAAATTCAGAAAATACTGGACACCTAAGATGTCTGGTATTTTCTGATTTTTTTCCCTGGCCAGGAGGCAAAAATGCCAGGGACCTGGCAACCCTATAAACACTCAGCACCCGCTACTCTGGCCCCCAACAACCCCAGCCCCCTGACCCCAGCCCCCATGCTTACCTGGTTCCGCAAGGCTGCCAGCACAACATGGCAGCCCGCAAAAAGACCCAGGAGAAGCAATGACTCCCCTGGGTCTTAGTGCTCAAGCACTCCCCTGTTCCTATCCCTGCACTCACTCTTAAAGGGGACATGCTGTTTTAATGCTGTTTTATTTTATTTTATTTTGCTGAATAAGTCTTGGAGTCCTTTTTTTTTTCTTCAATAGAATTTTTCCCCGTTTTTTGGGGGGGGGGAGGGTTCAGGGTTCTGGCAACCTTAAATACAAAGGGCTGCAGACGTGGAGCAGGGCTGCGCGGTGGGGAGCTGCGTGACTGTGATAGCAGCCCCTCACTGCGCGTACCCTGCCGTCCTGGCCATAGGGGTCTGAGTCCTGCTTCTAGCCTCTGCAGGCCAAGGAGCACCCCCTTCCCCTCGCCATCCCCCTCCCATCCCTCATGCAGTACTAAATATCCTTTGTGGCATACGAGGTGCCCCATCCACCCAGCCTGCTGGGCACTAGAGGAAACACCCGCCCTCCCCCCGATTTATAACTAGAGTAGTTTGCTGCCTCCTGCATCTCTAAACGCCCTTCACTTCCTCGGGCCTAACAGGCAACTGCTATTTTTAGCAATTTATTTTGTTGTCTGCGCCTCATATCTGGTGGGAAAACCAAAGAGCTTTCCCTGGCTTCTCACCTTGCAGCGAGCACCCGGAGACCCTCCCTTTGCACCGGCATTTCCCCTCTGCCCCAGAGAGGAGACAAACTCGGGGCCGTGGACTCTCACGGGGCCCAGAGGCGGAGAGTTTCTCCCTGCACAGAATGTCACAGGCTGCACATGGACAACAGGCAGTGGTGGCCAGAGATGTTGTCATGGTCTAGTGCCCAGGGAGCGCTCACCCCAGCTGGTTCACCAGCCCCCCCGGGGGCAGCAGGCACAAAGGGTCTGTCTAGGCTGCATCCCTCCTGCAAGGTTTACAGGATCAGTTGAAAAAGGCTTTCTTTCTCGACAGATCCCCCTGTGGACTGCCACTTTTTGTGGACAAAGTGCTGAGTCGGCAAAAA
This sequence comes from Pelodiscus sinensis, assembly GCF_049634645.1. NCBI lineage: Eukaryota > Metazoa > Chordata > Testudines > Trionychidae > Pelodiscus > Pelodiscus sinensis. Next base: position 2,547,227 of record NC_134738.1, on the reverse strand, counting down.
CACAGGCCATTGTTATGCAAATTAGGCGTGGGATATTTAAATCCCTGCCTCATTTGCAATGTCGACCTGCCTAATCTGCATCCCTCTGCCGACAGAGGGATACAGTCTAGACATACACAAAGGGCTTCCCATAAGGTCTCACCACCGTTGGGACGTGGATGGAGGGGCGCCACTGCCATGACGTGGACCATGCCCTGGCATGTGGCAGGCGTGTTCTGTAATCCCAGTGCTGGGGTCTGGCCTTTTAAATCGGGTGCCGTAAGGATTCCTTCGTGTTCGCTGGGCAGGCCTGGGTGGTTTTGCTGATTGCCAGTCACTGCGAAACCTGTGACCGCCTTGGATCAGCGTTGGGAGGGAGGGAAGCACGGCCCACTTACCCGTGGGACCTGGGGGTCAGGACTCCTGGGTGGGGTATTTAGGTTCCAAATTCCCATCCTAAAGACTGGGGTGTCAAATGGGACCCCCTCCCCTTTTGTCTAGGGCATGACTTGCTCTGACCCCGTGCCTCTGGGCCTCAACTTTCCACCTAAAACAGGCTGATCTAGCTACCTCATTCAGGTGCTTTTGGGGGCCCCAGTGGCCCCCTTACTCAGATTAGCCTGCGGGGCCCTGGGCAGACTGAGGCTGGCAGCAGGGGTCAGGGCTCTTCCCCTCCCGGTATCCACTCCTCTGCCATCTGCCATGTGTGTCGGGTGCTCCCCTTCCTGCCGCCTTGGTGAGCATGGGGAGGACCTGACCCCCACGGCCGCCCCACGCCAGGACTCCCAGAATGCCTCCAGGTAGGAGACTGAGTGCAATGGGGAAGAGGGCAGAGCATGGGTGGGAAGAAGCAGGGTGGGGATGGAGCTGGGCCTTGGCTTGGAGGAAGGGTACAGACTCCCCCCTCCCAGGGTCCAGGAGCTCACATACCAGCACCCACGGGCAGGCCAGACTGTGGAGCTGCTCAGGCCATGGGCCATGAGTTTGAGACCCCCTGGTATCAGGGTTCTGTACCTGGTGTGGGTCTTCCCCAGCTTGGACAAATAAAATCTGCTGCTTGTAATAGAGCTGTGATGGTCATTCCGCCTGTCTGCATCACCTCCCTCCCTTACTTACAGGTAACTGAGCAACCGCTTGCTAGAGCTTGTCCCTCGGGCAGAGAGGAAACCTGTTAACTAATTAAATCTGCAAGATGAGCTGTGACCCCTGTACATCCCCGCCTGGCGCGCCAGCCGTTGCTTGTAAGTCCCAGCACCCTGCATGGGCATCGCTTGGATGTTAAGGATCTGTCTTTGATTCTACTGCGGAAGAGACAGGCTGGCCAGCTTTGGTTGCACCACGTCCTGCAGGTTTAATCACAAAATCTTCAAAGATCTTTCATTCCCCGGGACTCCAGGGCGTTCTTCAGTGGTCTTCTTCATCCCTCTGTGGCTCAGGGCCCACAAGCCTGAATTCCAAGCGTCAGCCCAAGAGCAATGTTTGGAAAAAGTCGATTCCTCCCACAGGAGGCGGTAGAAGCACAAAAGCCTGGGCAGTAGTTAATTCGGGGGGACCCCGCCCTGTGGCCCCAGGGAGCAGAGGGGATTAGCACCCTTTGACGGAAATCTGTGGGGGGCTGATCTGTGTGTCTATCCCTGCAGACTCATGCGTGATCCCAGAGAGCCAGGTGGGAACCACCAGGACCCCTCCTTCCCAGGCTGGTGCCCCCTGTCAATTCTCAGCTCCCTCCACTCATCCCCCCCCAAACACTCCACCTACCCCCCCCAGGAGCAGCGAACGGAAAGGGCTCACCCCCTCGCCGCCACAGGCGCCCCACAAGGGCAAGACGGAAGCCGGCTGGGATGGCTTTTGTGTTACGTGGATATTTGTCCACCGGTGGGACCCACTTTTTCCACAATCACTGATCCCTCGCCCTTTGGCAGGCGCCCAACAGGCTGTCGTGCTGCTGTCTGGTACCCGCACAGGCAGAGTAAAATCCAGCAACGGGGCAGGCGTGGGCCTCTGCGCTGAGCCAGGGTGAGTCACAGGCCCCGGGTGGAGCAGGGGCAGGGAGCAGCCATGTCTGAAGAGACGTGAGCTAAAGCAAAACCCTCCGGCTGTGCCAAAGACTGAGCCGGGCCCTCTGGGGCTTTTCTTGCAGCCGGGAAGGAATGACTTGGTAGCTGTGACGGACCGTCAGAGCTGGGCAACCCTCCATCCCTGCCCGGAACAAGGACCAGCCCTCAAACTGGAACCACGTTTGGCCCTGGGTGAAAAACCCCGCACTTGCAAGAGAGAAATGGCAGTTTGCCTGTGTTAGGCAGCGGAGCTGAGATCCTGCTGGTGACAGGATCCCGGCGAAAGGACGGGCATGCGGTCACATGGGCCCCCTTCTGCTGGTGAGAGGAAAATCAGCAAATGTTTTCAGTGCACTGGAGTCTGCCAGCCGGCTTTCCAAGAGGGGACTCAGGAGCAAAGGTTCCTATTGCCCGAGCAATCCAGCCCCTCCCCAGAATGCCGAGCACGTCACTCCCCAGTGCGGCTGCCTCATGCCGAAGACGGAGTTAAAGCCACTTGCCCTCCGTGTAATTTGTACGCTTGCTTCTCCGGAACGGGGTCTGCAATAATGTGATTATGCAGAGCTGCCTGCTGGACCCCGGAGCTCATTACCATGGATTAAAAAAGGATCTTTAGCTTTGCAGGGGCCTGCGGCGAGGGGTCACAAAAGCCTCAGACAAGGCCTGTGTACCACTTTAGCCCCCTTTGCAGTTTGCATCTAAGTCTTGCTATTACCCTTTGTCCAGGGGGAATTGCCCTGAGAACAGGTGAAAGCAAAACAGGCCGTATAGCTCTTTCCCCCGAGGACAAGACTGGATCAGAGCTGGGATGTATGTGGGCTTGTGCTGAGGAACCAAAACCTCCTTCCTCAGAGGTACCAAGCAGTGCTCCCTCTTTTTTTATGCCCATGTGCGGAATGAATTTTGTTCTGTGCACCAATGTGCAGATGAAGTGCGACACATCACCCCCACATTGGTGCACATAATAAAATTCATTCTGCACATGAGTGCTCTGTGGTGGGGTCCATAGTGGTGAGAGGGGACTCAGCGATGGGGGGGGGGGTGACAGCACTGGCTGGGGGTGTGGGCTTTGGGGTAAGGCTGAGGCCAAGGGGTTTGGAGTGAGGGAGAAAGGTCAGGGAAGGTGGTTGGGGTGGGGATGTGGAGGCTGGGCAGGAATTAGGGTGAGGAGGGGGCCAGGTTTGGGGTGTGCATCTAGGAGAGAGGTAAGGGGGTGGAGCGGGCTCAGGACTTGGGCAGGGGATTGCGGTTCAGAGTGCTCATCTGGGGCAGCTCCATTTGGTGTGGGGGGGGCGGGGGAGGGATAGATGGCTCTGTGCTGCCTCCCACTCACCAGCTGGCACCGCCCCCTGCAGCTCCCATTGGCTGCGATTCCCAGCCAATGAAACTTTGTGGAGACAGAGCTTCCTGGTGCTCCTGATGATGCCGCTCCAGCCCAGGGCAGAGGGGAAGGACGGCAGCGCATGGAAGGACTGGCCTAGTTCACAGGGGCTTTACGGGCTACAGCCCAGGGTCCTGGACTAAGGGGGCCCCTTTCACGCAGGGTCCTGGGCTGCAGCCTCTAAAGCCCCTTTCTTAATCGGCCCAGCTGCTGCGGCCGGAGGAGTGTGTCTCTCCCCCAGCCCCAGCAGGGAGCTGCTGCAGCCAGGGGATAGAGGTCTCTCCCCAGCTCTGAGTCCCTGTGTGGGGCTCATTAGGCAGCTGCTCGGCCGCACGGCTTAGAGGGAATCTTTGAGCTGCGCGTCGCGGCTCCCATGGACTTGAGCTGAAGTGGTGATTTCTCAGCAATTCTGTGAGCCAAAGGAAGGCTGGTGGAGCTGAGTCCGGCAGAGAATGGAAGCTGGGCTCAGCCAATGTCTTTTGCCCCCACAATTGTGTTTTTGTGTCCTGAGTCTCACGCCCACTTTGCCAATGGTACCGACACCTCATCTGTGAACAGCGGAGCCAATAGCCTCCGTGGACCCCCGGTATGTGGGAGGGCAGCTCTGTGCTCATAGAAGGGGTGGGCCAAGGGCAAAAAGGGCAGGATTCGGGGCAGAAGGGGCGGGGCCAAAGGTAGCTGACCCCCCAGCCCCTAGCGCTGCCCGGAGTAGTGAAACTGGCCTTCCCGTGTGGCGCTCTGGTGGTGATTTAAAGGGCCTCTGGGGCAATTGCCCTCTTTACCCCCCCTCCCCCCCAGTCAATGGGCTTGTCTGTGAATCTCACTCAGTGTGAAGGGACGTGAGTTTTAGCTGGTGTTACACCTACACCAAAGGGCCAGAAAGGAAAAGCAACTAGCAGGGGTGAATTAAAAATATAAATGAAGCACTTATTGAATGCTTTTCATCCATAGAGCTCAAGCCATGTTACAAAGCAATGTATCATCCCCATTTTACAAATGGGGAAACTGAGGCATGGGGGAGGGAGGTGAGTTGCCCAAGGCCACTCAGCAACTCAAAGACAGGAGTAAGAGCCAGGTCTCTTGAGTCCCAGGCCAGTGCTCTGTCCAACAGACCATGCTATCTCGCTCAAGTAGAAGAATCTGAAGAAAACCACTAACGGCCAAGTTTTGAGACCTCCAGGTTTCTGGCCATGAAGACAGTCTTGCATGTCCACCATCACTGCGGTAGCTCAGTGGGTCAAAAGTGAGATTATGCCTTGTCAGAGGGGGTTACACTTTGCCTACCAAGATCTCAAATCCCTTTGTGAAGGTGGGTAATTATCCTTTCACATGGGGAAACTGAGGCACCGAGCAGGGCTGTGACTTGTCCAAGGTCCTCCAGCAGGCCAGTGGCAGACTTCAGAACAGAGCCAAGATCCAGTCCCTGCAGCAAACAAAAGCCCATTCTGCCACCCGGGCACAGTTTGAATCCTCCAACTGGCTATGCTGGTGGCTGTAAAAAGGAGACCACGGAATCATTTTCCCTCCAAGTGGCACTGAGGGGAACGTCCCTTCACGCTGAATGAGATTCACAGACAAGTCCTCGGATGGGCACTTACTCCTCATCCACGTTCCCCCGCACCCGGAGGTCAGCATTAGCCAGCCCAGTTTAAATCCACGTGGTGAAGAGTAAAGGAGCTGAGTTGCTGTGTCATGTCAACCTTTTAACATTTCACTGAGCAGAGGGCGAGAGAAAGCCATGTCACCTGGCTGGCAGCATCTCAACAGCGTGCCTTTCCCCAGACCGCCCGCTCTCTTCTTACTCAGTGCTGAGTTAAAAATCGAGGAGTCTTGCGGCCCCTTACAGACGGACAGATTTATTTGGGCATCATGGCCAAGTGTTTCTCAGAAAGTCCACCCAGGGAGCAGAAGGCAGGACCACGTGCAAAATCCACTCACTCTGGCTACATCTAGACTGCATTGCTTTTCCGGGATTCCAGAGGTATCCCGGAAAAGCAAGGCTGAAGATTTTTGAAAAAGCGGACGCGCTCTTTCACCATCTCTGTAAACCTCGTTCTACGAGGAACAAGGGATGTGTCAAAAGAGCACTTTTCCTCCGAAATTTGGCCTCGCAAATTCCGTATCTTTTTCCAGTTTAACACTGCAGTCTAGAAGTAGCCTCTGAGAAAAGCAGGTAAAAAGCAGAAGAGAAACTATTGATAAGAAAAGTGACACCCCCGCTCCACAGGAAGAAGTAGTACACTCCTGAGGACGTGCAGAGCTGCATGTCTCGCAGAGTCAGTGAATTCAGAGAATGAAGGAGACACATGTGGTCCCCTAATGCCAGCTTCAGCAAAAGCACTTACATAAGATCTTATCAAATTTAAAAGATGTGCTTCAATAGTCAAGCCAATCCAGCGACTTAGCCCGGCCCTCTAAGCTGCAGCCAGCTAAACCTACAGGATCCGTGGTCAGTCAGAATTCCTGCTCAGGGGCTCTTTGTCTGGACTCCTTGGACAGGCACAGAACTTGCCGGCCGTATACAGGTCTCCAATGGGCTCAGGATAGAACTGGGGGAAAGCAGTCAAAACCGTAGGGCTGCGGAGGTCACGTTCATGACTGGGCAGAGGACACATGCGCTCAGTGGTTTGGAAGAAATCCATGGGGTCTGCAAGGAGAGGTACATCCTGCCATGCCTAACATAGGCCCTGGGGTCCAGCTGTGGGTCTCGGAGCGCCTCAAGGAACACTTTTTGCTCCTCTCTAATGAGCTCAGCAGGAGGGCCTTGGGGAAGGGGCATGCGGGGCCTCGCCTAGCACTGCGCAAGAATCACTGGCAGGTCTGCAAATGGAAAAAGGTTTTGGTTCACATCCAACTGAAACCAAAAATGAACTGAAATCAGCCCGGAGCCCTTCTCCAGTGAATCCTGAATGGCACAAAAGCAGAGCAGCTTCCAGAAAAGAGACTGACAGACTGGGGAATACCCTATGCCTGGGTGGTTAATTCATCTGGGGAGACCCAGGTTCGAATGCTGCTCTGAAGCAGGGAGTGGATCCCTCTGCTCACACGAGTGCTCCAATCACCAGTCTGCGGCTATCCTGCACCTCCTCTTGACCCTGATCCATTGGTGCAGAAACTGAAAGGCTGGTGAGTGCCCTGACCACCAAGCTACAGTCATTTTCTCGCTTTCTGCTTCCATGACTCTTTGGGTCTTTTATACAAAGTGGAATCTCTTCCCCTGGATCTAGAGAGACAAGCACTCCCAGAATCACCTACAGCTGTTCACCGTTCCTGGCTCTGCCGCCGAGGGGGTATTGAAACCTCGGTCTTCCAAACCCCTGCTGATTGCCCTGTTGGCATTTTGCAAATGGTGCCTAAATTCTTTTGTGACTCTAGTCCTGCCCCACGGAAATGTTTTGATCTGATAGTGTCGGTAGTTTTACTCACAGACGTTTGTAGCAAAGACCAGGACTGAGTCTTTGCATGTGGGAAGCTTGCCAACCAGGAAGGGAATTTACAGAGTGACATAGGGCGTGGAAGGCTGATAATTGAGCAACTCCATTGAAATACCCTCCTGTAGTCAGTGAGGTGAGGCAAGCCGGCTTTCGTTAGCCTTTTTGGGAGCCTTCTCGTTATAATCCTTGCTAAATAGAGTAGAAAGGGCCCCTGGGTTCTCCAATCTAACTTTGAAAGAAAAGGCGAATCCAGTTTATATTCTATGTGCAACCATATCTGAACACGTGGACTGGCTAACTACACCTATGACCCGTTCCTTCCAGTGACGCCTTTCTTTGAAACTAAAACTGGTTACTTTCCATGTAGCTGGTGTTTTTTATCTTCAGTGATTCCTGCGCTAGCAAAGCGCTTGGTTGAACAGCCCTGGAGCGTGACACCTCTTATGTAGTTACAGAACACATCCAGCAGGGCAAGCATCCCACAATGCCCTGGGAATGACCTTCACCTACAGGAACCCCCCTATTGGACTGAGAGGGAAGTTCAGTCTCCATGACACCCTTCCATCTTTGGCTTCTCTATGGTCACTGCTAATTTAGGACCAGTGGTGGCTTATGGACACGTAGCCACGGAGAGCTGGGCTCTGAGTCACCCTCATTCAGAGGAAACTTGACAACAGTCAGATACAGCAATGAATGGTCACATGCCCCAACAAGAAGGAACCTGTTTCTCATGAAATCTACAGTTCTATTTCCATTACATGAGTGAGATCATGCACTTTGGCAGCCTTTTCAAACCAAAGAGCCAAACTACATCGAAATTCAGAACGAGTGGTCCAAACAGAGCTGTATAAGAATGCTTGTTTGCATGACTGAAGATATACCACTTAATATTCTTGATCACTGACATGATGATTAATAATAGCATAAATGCAACATTATACTCACAGACTTTATTTAATAGGACTTCTACTGCTGGATCAGTTCATGCATTTCTTTGAAGTTTACTTCATAACTGGTCAAATTCAGCTTTATGCAGGCATTCAAGCTACATGAAATATTACACTTTTAATATTTTGAATTAATTTTTCATTGTAATTTAAACAATTGTGTGTATTTTGGGAATGACAGAAGAGCCATATTTGGTTCCATACTGAGACATATTAGGCTCAAGAGCCATAGATTGCAGACCCCTGCACTATGGGAACCAATATCCATCATCTGTCCCAGACTGAGCAGCGGTTTTAATGAACATAAGAACAGCCATACTGGGTCAGACTAATGGTCCATTGACTGACAGTGACCAATGCCAGATGCTTCAGTGGGAATGATCCATATATGGGCAATTATCAAGTGATCCATCTCTTGTTGCTAGGTCTCAGCTTCTAGCAGACAGATGTTGAAAGACACCCGGAGCATGGGGTTCTGTCCCTGATTGTCTTGGCTAATAGCCATTTGTGGATCTATCCTTCAAGAACTCATCTAATTTGTTTTTTAATCGATTAGATTTTTGGCCTTTGCAACATCCCCTGGCAAGGAGTTCCACAGGTTGCCTGAGTGTCATGTGAAGAAGCACTTCCTTTTGATTGTTTTAAATCTGCTGCCAATTACTGCAATGGGGTGACTCCTTCTTCTTGTGTTATGCAAAGGAGTATATAACACTTCCTTACTCACTTTCTCTACACCACTCATGATTTCATAGACTTCTATCATATCCCACACAGATATTTCCTTGCTATGCTGAAGGGTCCCAATCTTTCTAATCTCTCCTCATATGGAAGCTCTTCCGTATCCCTAATCATTTTCATTATGTGTCTCTGCTCCTTTTCCAGTTCTAATAGATCCTTTTTGAGATGGGGCGTCCAAGTCTGCTTGTGGTATTCCAGGTGCAGTCATACCATGGTGTGATATATAGCAGGATGGTATTTTCTGTTTTGTAACCTGCCCCTTTCCCAGTGGTCCCTAACACGCTGCTGGAAATGCCCTAATAACTGTGCCAGTACCATGAAAGGCTTTTGCATCTCCAAGGCAGTGGGTGTTTGTGCAACTGCCTAGGAGAGATTCCAATGGCGCCCAGCTGATTAGCAGAGCGCCCACAGCTAGGTTTTGTTTCTGCAGGTGGTGCACACTCGCACATGCCTTGGTGCACATAAAATTGATTCTGCACATGGATGGAAAAGATTAGAAGGAACATTGCTCCAAGGGCAAACAGACCAGCTAAAGCTTCCACATGATGGCCACTGCCGTCTAACATGCCTGCAGGGGACTCAATCTTTTATTAACAGGCTATAAGGCGGATGCTGTGGCTCTCTGCCAAGTCAGGATCATTGCGGGCTGGCTGCCAAGTTCTCTTAATAACCCACGTAGGGCTGAATTGCTAACAACATGCAGCCGGCCGGTGCCTGCAGGGTTACCAAATGCACACGCACCAGAGGCCAGGTTCCCAAAGTGCTCAGCAATCTACAGTTCTCACTGAAGTGGGTCTCCTCACACGAGATGCTGCATGCTGAACCCTTTGGAAAATGGAGCTGCTGCAGGTCGGAACCTAAATGGGAGCTGCTGCTAGAACAAAGATGTCAACAGAAGAGTGAAAATGAATCTGCTTTAGTCTCTGCCACTTCTCAGGTCCACCCTGCCCCAATATTACTGTGACATGGATGATTCATAGCAAGAGCTAGATTCATATGGGTATGAACTGCCCATTTACGTGGGAGCCGCCCGTGCTTGTCAGAAGTATGGACTCTTGTGCTTTCCGGGCTAAAAGACGGGGCAGATCCTGCACGGTTCATTCCTCACGCAGGTAAAATTCGCCTTCTAGAGCAAAGAGTCCAGCAACACACTCTTGATTTGCAAATAAACAAACCCCCCTTGCTGCCATAGGGAAGTCACTAACTCCCAGTTATGAACCAATGACACTAATAGGATGGGCTTGTATCCTGTCACATCCCTTTACTATCAGCTAGCAAAGGGGTGATGTTCTTGTTCCCTAGAGCAGTGTTTCTCAACCAGTGGTAAAAGCACTCTTAGGGGTACTCGAGAGAAGTCTGGGGGGTACGTCAACAACTGAAATTTGGAGAAAACAATTTTTGTTTTAAGTTTTACAGTGCTTTATTATTTTTGTACTTTTTACACCCAAAATTGTCATCACCCGCCCAACTATGATTAAGTTGTTTAAACAAATGTGTTGCAATGATAGAAAAAAATTGTGTGTGTCTGAAAACTGTAGGTACAGGGGGTACTTATATATGTTTTAAAGGTGTATTTTATAAAAAAAAGTTTGAGCAACACTGCCCTAGAGCATAGAACCTGGAGTGCTCTCCTGAACTCTGTTCTCAAATCTGTCCCCGACCCATGTGACCTAAAGCTGACACGGATCCGTCTGACCTTATGGAAGGGCCAGTAAGTGCCTCGGTGCTGATACATGTGGATTTCAGTCTAGGGTTACAACAGAGCAGCCTCCAAAAGTTCGTTGAGCCTGTACAGAATGCTTGCTACCTCCTATTGTATCCACTCATGTCAAACACCAGGATTTGTAGTGTCCCTCCAATGGAAACAAAGCAGTAGCAAAGGAGAACGTGTGGTACATTAAACAGAGAGCAAGGGACATGCAAATATTTGCAGATCTTGAGTTTTCATTGCATCCCTTCTCCACAAGTTGGACCAGTTAGCAGCGATTTGCTAAGAACCTGCATAATATCGGCTACTTCTCCAACCTAGAGCACTTTCAAGTTGTCACAGCAGGATTGCAACACAGTGATGGGAAATGTCTTTTAAACCCTTCCTAATGGCTGTGGCATTTTTGCCATTGTGGAAAGAAGGGAGTGATATGGGAAGAGTCTGTCGTAATTCGGTAAAATAGTGACATCTAGTGTTTTTTTGCCAACAGCAGCAATGTATTAAAAAAAATCCATCACTAATAATCAGATTCTCAAAAGAGCAAAAGCTGTCCCTAGATTGTGCATTTAGGAGATTAATATTTTTTCATGCTGGTTACTATCCACAGGAATCTTATGCTCAGGTCAACTGGTGAGAGAGAGAAAGAGAGATGGATGAATGTCAACCAGAGATTAGATCAAAACAGCCCAAATCCTCTGAACTATAATTTTAGATACTCCTGAAGCCAGGGTTCCTGCATGAATATTTTCTTAATCAAGAAATTGAAATAAATCCTGAGTTGTAAGACTGTTATAGGTCAACAGTAACGCTATTGAACTGCAGATTTACACCAGTAAAATAGGATCAGAATCTGGCCATAATCCATACTGGACAGCATAAAAATCTTGGACATGAAATACACTGTCAGAGCAATCCTAAAGTGTGCAGGGAAGAAAGGAAGTACTGTATTATCATAGCACCGATAAGCCTTAGACATGGGCCGGGAAGACACACCACTGTGCTAGGTGTGGCACAGACAGACATCAAAGAAATTGTTCCTGCCCCAGAAAGTAGAGGTATTTGGAAGGGTTTTTGAGCAAGGGAGGCAGCATGCTTTTCTGTCCGAGGACAAGGAAAGACGTAAATACACAAAGAACGGGAGCAACCCTTGTAAGAATTAGCAAGAAGCGCACATGATGCTGATTGTACAGAGCTGAGAAAATATACCCTGCACCACCATCAATTCCTTGAGCTGGAGGCTGTGAGGTATGACTGGGCCCTTGTTTAGATCCTTGTTATGCCACTAAAGAATGCCAGTCTAGAGTATTTGCAACCTAAGCAGCGATGGGCTCATGCCACAAAGTCTGGACGCAGAGCTCAACCACCTGGAAAGCCGTGCTGAGGAGTGTTGTTTGGATCCAGAGTTTTGGGCCACGCACAAGGTTTGAACAGCTCTTTGTCCAGGGGGTCTCTGGTGTCTGGGCCTAGGATGGGAAGAGTGGAATAGGGCCATATTAGGGCTTGTTATCTGTAAATAAGGAACAAAGAGCAAGAATTAATATTTTGCTCCTCTGTTGCACATTTCATGTGAGAATACACAAACCATTACGCCTTGCCACAGTCCCATGATGGCATTATACATCTATTATATATGGGGACACAGGCCCAGTGGAGTTGAATGACTTGCCAAAAGTCAGAGATGGGACTAGGAACACCAGCCAGCTCTGTGCTTTCATGAGTAGATAATTCTGCCTCCCATAATTCAATGACACACAGCAGACGAGATAAATTAGTGACAAAGAGGAGCTGCCTTTAATTTCTTGGCTCCAGTTCTAGCCACTGCAATAAAAGCCTTCATGTGCGCTCTAATTCAGCCACAAGATACAGTGGTGTAATGCAGGCCTAACAGTGTTCCCTGTAAGCTGAGCACTTGGGCAGCCTCCCAGGAGAGAGTCAAATGATGCCCAGGTGATTAGCAGAGTGCCCACAGCCAGCAGCATGTGTTTCTCTTGGTGGTGCACATCTGCACATGTCTCAGTGCAGATCACAAAATTTATTCGGCACACAAATGGAAAAAAAATCAGAGGGAACATTCCTTAGGTCAGGGATCAGCAACTTTTTCAAACCAAAGAGTCAAACAACATCAAAATTCAGAACAAGTGGTCAACAAAGAGTCATATAAGCCATGACTGAAAATATAGAACTGAATATTTTTGATAATTGACATGATGATTAATAATAGCATAAATGAAACACTGTACTCACAGACTTTATTTAATGGGACTTCTGCTGCTGTCTCGTTTCATGCATTTCTTTGAAGTTTACGTCATAACTGGTCAAATCCAGCTTCATGCGCACATTCAGGCTGTCTTCTGTTGATTTTATGGCAGCAGGTTGGGGATGTGGGGGTGCAGGCGTCTGGGTTGGGGTGCAGGAAGGGCTCAGGGCAGGGGGTTCAGGTGCATGATGGGCACAGGGTTGGTGCAGGACTGTTATGATGCTGCAGCCAGATGGGGGCTGGGCCCCGACTGGGGGCTTGTTGGCCAGGCTTCATATTTAAATAAAGTAAGATATTATGTCCAACACAAAAGGTTTTAAAATTGTCCTTATTTATGGCGGGGGTGGGGAACCTTTTTTGGGTCAGGGGCCACTGAGTTTGGGTGAAGGAGGAAGTTGTGACCTGAGGCAGGGGATTAGGATACAGGGGTTTGGACTGTGACCTAGGGCAGGGGATTACAGTGCAGCAGTTTGGATTGTGACCTAGGCCAGGAGGGGGGGGGGGTGACCTAAGGCAGGAGGGGGTTGTGATCTGGGGCAGGGGATTGGAGTGCAGGAGGGGGTATGGGCCCAGGAGGGGGCAGAGGGCTTGTGTTATATGGGCTGCGTGGGGGGAAGGGAGGGGCTGGGGTGCCAGAGGCAGGCTTTGGCTGGGAGACTTACCTGGGAGACTCTTGGACAGCAGCCCAGCATGTTTTTCAGGCAGGAGCCTGCCCTGCCCCTGCAAGGGCTGTGGGACCATGTGCTCTGTGAATAAGATCTTGATGGGAGAGAGGAGGAGTGCTTCGTGTGCTGCCTGTTCTTGAAACAAGCAGCTCCCATTGTCCAGAAACAAGCCAATGGGATTGTGCTGGGGGCGGGAGCAGCTGTGAAGTACCATTCCCTCCTCCCTTCTGGGCTCACAGTTTGTGGAGCACAAACGGCCCTGCAGCCGCTTTTTGGAGCAGCATGCGGGGGTGGGACAAGCAGGAGAGTCTGCCAGGAGGGCTGGGCTGGATTGGGCTGGATTGTTTTACCCAGGCCTGCCGTAGCACTAGCCTGGGCTCCCTGCTGCAGGGGGGAACAAAAGGGGTGAGCAAAGGGGGGGCTGGTCTCAAGCTTCAAAAGAGCCATATCTGGCTCCTTAGTGAGCCATATTTTACTCTCGGGCCATAGTTTTGCCAACCCCTGGTCTAGATCATGCCGGACTCTATCCCTGCCCTCCAATGTATCTATCTCTGCCCCTAGCTTAGTGTCTTCCGCAAACTTGCTGAGGGTGCAATCCCTCCCCTCATCCAGGTCAATCATAAAGATGTTGAACCAACCCACGGGGCACTCCGCTTGAAACCAACCGCCAACCAGACATGGAGCCATTGCTCACAACCCGTTGGGCCCGGCAGTCTAGCCACAGGTGGGGAGGGGGGGGTTGTTTCCTGAGCGCTGTCAGCCGCGCTGTAGTGCACTCTTAGAGCCGAACACCCTTTTTCATGTTGCTCTAATCCCAGTAATCCCAAACAGACTGCGCTTTCCAACGTGACCTGAGGTAACTCCTTGGAGCGTGTGGCTCCTCACCATTTGCCTGTGTCTTCAACAGAACGAGTCCCGCTTACCTCCAGTTTAATAATCTGTTTGGAAAAGCCCAGCAGCACTGTCATTTCTGCAGATATGTTAGGCCGAGCGCCTCAGGATTCCATGAATTTCAATAGGGATGAGGTGCCTAAATACCTTTGAGGGGCTGGGCCTTAGTGAATCGGGACCCTGCCCTGCCCCTCCGCACAGGAGTGACACTGCACAGGTGAATACTCGCACTGACTTCTATCTAAGGGCAGTATCAGGCCCACAGGACCTGAGTGTGTCACGACCTTTAATGTGCTCGTCCTCAACCCCCCCCCCCCCGGGGAAGAGTCTCCCCTAGTTCAGCTGGGAAACTGAGGCATGGAGGCAAGTTCCTGGGAGGGAGGAACCCAAATAGCTTGGAGGCTTTGGGATGAAGGGACTTGTCCAAAGCCGTCAGAGAGCCTGCTGCAGAGCAGGGGGCACAGCCTGGGTTGCCTTGCTCCCTCCGGACAGTGTCTGAAGGTTGGAAAACACCAAAGCACAGGAGGAGAGGAAGGTGCCCTCAGTGCAGGGCTGCAGCCCCCCCATTATGCCGTGGGGGAGGGGTCCCCATCCCGCGCTGCAGCCCCCCATTATACCCTGGGGGAGGGGTCCGCATCCCGCGCTGCAGCCCCCCCATTATATCCTGGGGGAGGGGTCCCCATCCCGCGCTGCAGCCCCCCATTATACCCTGGGGGAGGGGCCCCCATCCCGCGCTGCAGCCCCCCCATTATACCCTGGGGGAGGGGTCCCCATCCCGCGCTGCAGCCCCCCCATTATGCACTGGGGGAGGGGCCCCCATCCCGCGCTGCAGCCCCCCATTATGCCGTGGGGGAGGGGTCCCCATCCCGCGCTGCAGCCCCCCATTATGCCGTGGGGGAGGGGCCCCCATCCCGCGCTGCAGCCCCCCCATTATGCACTGGGGGAGGGGCCCCCATCCCGCGCTGCAGCCCCCCCATTATGCACTGGGGAGGGGCCCTCATCCCGCGCTGCAGCCCCCCCATTATGCACTGGGGGAGGGGCCCCCATCCCGCGCTGCAGCCCC
Organism: Pelodiscus sinensis; assembly: GCF_049634645.1. NCBI lineage: Eukaryota > Metazoa > Chordata > Testudines > Trionychidae > Pelodiscus > Pelodiscus sinensis. The sequence goes on along the minus strand of NC_134738.1, from coordinate 2,532,107 downwards.
CCATTATGCACTGGGGAGGGGCCCCCATCCCGCGCTGCAGCCCCCCCATTATGCACTGGGGAGGGGCCCCCATCCCGCGCTGCAGCCCCCCCATTATGCCCTGGGGAGGGGCCCCCATCCCGCGCTGCAGCCCCCCCATTATGCACTGGGGAGGGGCCCCCATCCCGCGCTGCAGCCCCCCCATTATGCCCTGGGGAGGGGCCCCCATCCCGCGCTGCAGCCCCCCCATTATGCCCTGGGGAGGGACCCTCATCCCGCGCTGCAGCCCCCCCATTATGCCCTGGGGAGGGGCCCCCATCCCGCGCTGCAGCCCCCCATTATACCCTGGGGGAGGGGCCCCCATCCCGCGCTGCAGCCCCCCCATTATGCCCTGGGGAGGGGCCCCCATCCCGCGCTGCAGCCCCCCCATTATGCCCTGGGGAGGGGCCCCCATCCCGCGCTGCAGCCCCCCCATTATGCCCTGGGGAGGGGCCCCCATCCCGCGCTGCAGCCCCCCCATTATGCCCTAGGGGAGGGGCCCCCATCCCGCGCTGCAGCCCCCACGAGCACACGGGGGCAGACCCCCCGGAGCTGACAGCGCGCGGCCGCGGAGCCCAGGTGCGGGGCGGGGCGGGGCGGGGCCCGCAGGTGCGGCTCCTCAGGGCGCAGCGGGCGGCGGGCTCGGCCCGGGGCTTCCAGCGGCCCCTTTGTGAGCGAGCCAGCGCCCCGGGCGAGCCAGGTAACCCCGGAACGCGCCCCTGCGGTGTCCTCTCCCGCCCGCCCCAGGTAACACCCTGGCCCCGCCTCTCATCCCCCGTCTAGCGGGGTCCTGGCTGTGCCCCCTCCGGTAACACGCCCCAGGGGCTATTACTTCACTATTGACCCTGCACTCCCGCCCTAGGGACTCTGGGCCCCCCCACTGCATGGCTGAGAGCCCCGCCCCCCAGTGCCACAGGGGGCAACGTTCCCTGGAGGGATGGCTACTGCCTCAGTGTCGGGGGCTCCCAGAGCCATTCAGTCCCCTGGTGGGAAGCACATTGTACACTCTGGGGGGTTGTGTGGCCCCCCAACACACAGCAGAGGGGTGTGATTCTGGCCCCCCCAAACACAGCAGAGGGGTGTGATTCTGGCCCCCCCAAACACAGCAGAGAGGTGTGATTCTGGCTACCCCAACACACAGCAGAGGGGTGTGATTCTGGCCCCCCCAACACACAGCAGAGGGGTGTGATTCTGGCCACCCCAACACACAGCAGGGCGGGGTGTCTGTGTTACCTGGGGGAGGTGTCTAGTGCCCTCTTCTCTGTGAGCTTCTGGAGCAGCAAGTCCCTGCCTCTCAAATAGTACAGGTGAGCAGTACCCCCCCCCCCCCCCCGTATCCACTGTGGACCCTCAGATTCCCACGTTCCACCCCAGAGGAATAGCCAGCGCTCGTAGGGGCAGTTAGTTGAGTAAGGAAAACTTCCTCCACCCGCCCTTGTGCTCCCTTTCTTGTTAGACCCGACTGGCAACAGCTTCGCTTTGAGACCCTGCAGATGGCTGAGCAAGCGTCCGAGGAAGAGGAGCAGCAGCCCCGGGTGCCTTTCTTGGTGACCCCTGCACCCGAGGTGCTGGGAGACGTCCTAAGTGAGCAGTTTGGGCCCCTCCCATTCATGGCCGCCATCACCAGGATGAAGAGGCAGCCCTCTGGGGAGTATCTTTCCACCGAGAACCTGGAGGAGGTCTTGGAGAGGAGGCAGGCAGCGAATGCCAAGGAGCGAGAGAGGGTAAGAGCGCTCGAGAACCCAGGATCTCTTGTTCTTGGTCAAAAATAAACCTGCTGCCTTTTGTCTTTAAAACTTCAGTGGGGGGCAAAGGAGCTGTTGGTGAACTGGCTGGAGACTCGGGCGCCGGACGGAAATGAGTCTGACCTTCTAAACTCTGTCTCTGTAACCTGCCAGCAGGATACCAGAACAGCTGCCACACTGGGTCAGACCAAAGGTCCATCTAGCCCAGGGTCCTGTCTGCCAACGGTGGCCAATGCCAAGTGCCCCAGAGGGAATGAACAGAACAGGGAATCAAGTGATCCCTCCCTTGTCACCCAGTCTCCGCTTCTGACAAACAGAGGCTAGAGACGTCATCCCTGCCCATCCTGGCTAGTAACCATTGATGGGCCTGTCCTCCATGAACTTATCTAGCTCTTTTTTGAAGCCTGTCTTGGCCCTCATGATATCCTCTGGCAAGGAGTTCCACAGGTTGACTCTGCATTGTGTGAAGACATACTTCCTTTTGTTTGTTTTAAACCTGCTACCTATGCATTTCATTTGGTGACCCCTAGTTCTTGTGAAATGCAAAGGTGTAAATAACTCTTCTTTCTTCACGTTTTCCATACCGGTCATGATTGTATAGACCTCTATCATATTCCTCTTCTCCCATTGTCTTTTTTGAAAAGTCCTAATCTTATTAATCTCTCCTCATATAGCAGCCATTCCATGCCCCTAATCGTTTTTATGCTTTTTTCTGAACTCTTTCCAATGCCAAGATGTCTTTTTTTTAGATGAGGTGACCACCTCTGTCTTATTCTCTATCCCTTTCTTAATGATTCCTAACATTCTGTTCGCTTTTTTGACTGCCACTGCACGTTGAGTGGATGTTTTCAGAGAACTAGCCACTAGCTTGCTCTTGAGTGGTAGCAGCTAATTTAGTCCCCATCAGTTTGTGTGTCTAGCTGGGATCATGTTTTCCAGGATCCAGTGAGCAGGGCGCCATGGTGGGAACAGGGGTGTCCTGATCCATGACTAGAGTTCTGAGGTGCAATGGGAATTTGCTATATATTTGAGAGAGTCTGTCTGTCTGTCCGTCTATTGTTTGTACATGAACTCCTAAAGGGTCAGAGCTAGGACCACCACATTTGGAGTGCAGCTTCCTCTCATCATAAACTAAAGCAAAGACGGGTTGGTTTGTGCCAGGAAAATGGGATGTGCCTTGCAATGGGCTCGTGTCTCAGAAAAGAGACAGAGTCACTAGACAGGGAAAGGGGGCTGGCTGGGGACACCTCCCCTCCCCCCCCCCCCCCCCCCAGTCTGGGACTGCTCCAGCCTTGTACCTCTCACCCCTCTGGTGCATTTAGGGAGGGTGGAGGGGGCTAAAGCTCCCTCCCCCCAAATTCATATGGGAACATTGAACATTTGTCAGGGAGCAAGGGGGAAAGTGCACAGTTTGCTGCATTCCCCACTCCGGATGGGGAGCACAGGGGGCAGATGAACCTGGACTCTTCCCTGGCTGTTTCCCTTGGAGCTGCAGCAGGCAGGGAGAGGTGCTTCTACCTGGCTCCAAGCTATTAAGAGAGGGCTGGGGTTGTCTGCCCTCCATGGGGCAGCCTGCACACTGACCCTCCTCCCCACTCCCACCCCCACCCCAGAGCAGTGCTTAAAATGAAGCAATGTGTTTGCATTTTATTTAAAAAAATGAGTTAAGGACCCAAGCAATGCCGGGTAAATCTGCTCGTGAACAGAATTTTGCCTTCAATGAGATTTGCAGCCATCTCTTGGGTGGGGATGTGAAATTCTCCCCACGGTCTGGGTTTCAGACTCATAGACTTTAAGGTCAGAAGGGACCATTATGATCATCTAGTCTGACCCCCTGCACAGTGCAGGCCACAGAATCTCACCCACCCCTCCTAGAATAATCCTCCCACCTATATCTCAGATATTGAAGCCCTCAAATAGTTTGAAGACCCCAAGATGCAGAGAATCCTCCAGCTGAGATCTGTACCCCATGCTACAGAGGAAGGCAAAAAACCTCCAGGGTCTCTGCCAGATACCCCAGATCACAGGAGGTTTCAGTGCCAAACTGTCAGTTCTGGCTCAGGGTGCAATTAATTATTAGCTCCCAGCTTATCCTTGGCTCCGAAGGATATCGCTAAATTATTATTCCATGCTTCTTGTGAGGTGGTGCCATGGGACACTCTTCAGTCTAAAGAACGTAGAATCTGAGTGACGTTTTTTTACCACACCTGGAATGACTTTTTATCCCCAGCCGATGCCATTCAGAACTCCCCCATGTGGCTTTCTTCAAATTACTCCAATTGGACGCTCCAATTACACCAATGTTCCAGTAGCCGCTCCATGCCCAGAGCTATTCCTCACCCAGTCCTTGCTCTGCACCTTCAAAGGGAGCTCAGCAAAGGAGGCCCTTTGTCGTACGCCAGCTGGCTTGGAGAAGAAGTCAAAGTTCAGCAATAGATTTGCTTTCAGTGCTTGTGAAAGTGACTCGTATCAGCAAGCGATGAGCGTGCCCTGTGGATTCTAGATAACCTATCCAAATAGAGCACGTGCCAGACATATTTGCAAGCACAGTTGTTGCTGCAAAAAGCTTTTCTGACAGTCCTAGGGGTACATGCAGCACCAGAGATTCCGTCTGGCCTCATGATGTACTCCATCACAATTCACTCGCCATGAATCGTTTTTCTGGTCTCCGTGCAAAGTACTAGATGCAACAAAAAGGCCAAATAGTTCTGAACAAACACGGAAGAAATTCAGAATTCACAGTGGCTCTGTAACTGAGGAGAGAGAAGTAAAAGGTTGTAGAGTGCAAATGCAAAATGCTTATGGCAGGTGGGTTTTGAATAATGATCTCCTAATGAAAGTGCCTCCTGGCAAAATTCTGTCAAACAGCTGGCTGGTTAGAGCAGAGTAAATGTGACTTGCAGTAGGTTATTTTCAAACTCTATCGCATTACTTACACAACTTGGTCAAATATGCCAAAGGTCCTTGCTCTCCATTGGGATCAGACCATGCACATGTTTCTGCATCACAAGTTACTTGCTTGTCTTTTTAAAGTTGTCTCTAGCATTGTGGCCTAGAGCTGAGTAAATGCTAAACTGATTTAAGAACCTAAGACTTATTTTCTAAAGGGAGTTAGGCATGTAGGCCTAAATCCCATTGACTATTAATGGGATTCTGGCTCCTAAGCATCTAAATCCCTTTGAAATCGAGACTGAGGCTCCTAAATAGGTTTAGCACTAAAATGCTGAGCTCAGCAACACCTAGGCATCTTTTAAAAATCTGGGCCTAACTGTGAGTGAGAGCCCTGGGGGACACTGGCCATGTGCCCCCCCCCCCCCCCCCAGGGAAGGGTCAGCACAGCCTTCTCCCTCCCTGCCCTTGCTTTGCCCCAGCCCTGCCTCGTCCCCCAGAGGAGACTAACAAGGCTGGAGAGCCAGCACTGGCAGTAAGAGCCTTTCCCCCTGCACCTAACCTGAACCATGTTATAGTTTGGGCCTTTCCACCATCCCCTGGCAGAGAGTTCCACAGGTTGACAATGAAGAAATAATTTGTTTTGCATGTTTTAAATCTGCTGCCTGTAAATTGAACTGGGTGACCTTCTTGTGGTGTTCTTGTGTTTTGTGCTCAAATAACCCCTTCAGATGGCTACAAGCCAGCTCTCTCCGTGTTGGACACTATAGGAATTGATTTATTAAACAGCATCTAATCTTTTAATAAAAAGCAACCAAGTATTCTTACTGTGCCCTGGTAACGCATCTGTCCATTTTAAAATGAGCTGCATTTTAAATGAGTGCTACCAGACTAATAGTTGTATTTAAAAGTTTCCCTTTTCACCACAGGGTGGAGTTCTGCCTCTGAGTTTGGTTTAATTTGCTCTTCAATATCTTTGACAGATAAAAAACTTGAACAGTGGCTTTTCAAAGCTGAAGACTATTGTGCCCTTGATCCCCAAGGACCGGAAACCCAGTAAGGTTGACACGCTTAAAGCAGCCACTGAATATATACGCCTGCTTCACTTGATTTTGGAAGAAACCGGCGGTTTTGAGGTACACACGAACTTTCCTGTCTATGTAATACATCTGTGATTCACTCATGGGCTGTGTCTAGACTGGCAAGTTTTTCCGCAAAAGCAGCTGCTTTTGTGGAAAAACTTGCCAGCTGTCTACACTGGCCGCTTGAATTTCCACAAGAACACTGACTTCCTACTGTCTGAAATCAGTGCTTCTTGCGGAAATACTATGCTGCTCCCATTCGGGCAAAAGTCCTTTTGCGCAAAAGGGCCAGTGTAGACAGCTCAGATTTGTTTTATGCAAAAAAGCCCCAATCGCGAAAATGGCGATCGGGGCTTTTTTGCGCAAAAGCGCGTCTAGATTGGCCATGGACGCTTTTCCGCAAAAAGTGCTTTTGCAGAAAAGCGTCCGTGCTAATCTAGACGCGCTTTTCCGCAAATGCTTTTAACGGAAAACTTTTCTGTTAAAAGCATTTGCGGAAAATCCTGCCAGTCTAGACGTAGCCATGGGGTCTTGGTACCAGCATGTATGTGAAAGCAACTTAATGATAACTCTTAAAATCATCACTAACATCCCCCACTTAATTACCCTTATTAACAGGAATTAGGTATGGGTGGGGGGAAGGGAAAGTAAATGTTAAAGTAATTTTTATAAAACTTTCTCACACTTTACTTTACCTCTCCCCCCACTTTCAGTTTAACTTTATCCAGTGGCAAAGAAAGAAGAGGGGGAATTCTAGCATCTGAATTTTCACGTTTTCCCCCCCCCCCCCCCCCCCAAACCTTGAAGGGAAAACTTTTGATTTGAAATTAAAACTTTCTATTTTAAAAAAACAAAACAAATATATTTTCCTTCAAGATTCTCTTCTCCCAGGAAGAGGAAAGTGGAGGGGTTCCCATTCCCCCCCCCCCCCCCCCCCCCCCCCCCCCCCACCGACTGTAGTCCTTCAATCATCCAGCCCTCTGCACAAGATTTAAAAGTTCCAGTCTGGCTGGCTCTGAAAATATTTCTCTGGAGGTTTATGGATGTGAACGAGCCAGGTGAGGGTTTATGAGAGGAAGCCTGCTGGAATTGGGCCGCTGGTATGTGTGTTGCTTTGCAGCCTTTTGTAGTCAGCTGCAAGTCCCTTTGAAGGAAGTTGTAAAACTGAGTAGAAAGGGGTTTAAGGTGGCCTCATTTCTATACCTGGGGTCTGGAAGCAGGGCTACTTTGAAGCTTGTGGGGGGGGGGGGGGTGTCTACTTTCGGTTCCATGATCTTGCTCCCTCCTCTCTCCTGACCGCCTGGTAACTGAGCTGTACAAACATCGACTCCTTTATGCCCTGTTTGCCCCTGGGCTGGCCTTGGAGTCCTTCCTGGCTCCTGTGTAGCAGCTGCCCCCTTCTTCCTTAAGGAGGCCAGTTGTATTGGTTTCTCTCTGTAATGGCTTACTGCAGTGAATTGATGGGGAGGGCGGTACCTAAGCTGTACCCCCTTCTGTTGCTTCTAGAAACTGGAAGACCCCATGGATCAGGAGTCAGCCAGCAGCGTCTCCAGGCCAGTCTCCCTAGAGGAAGGCCTTGTGGGAAATGCCCCACTGCCCAGCAACGGCTGTTGCGTCAGGACAGAAAGCGACATGAGTGTAGGCTGGACAAGCAATGCCGTGGAGACCCCTGTGTACATGTGGGGCCGGAGCATCCTTCCTGCTTATTTGGGGATTGTGCAAATCCAGAAAGATGGCAGACTGGTAAGAACCGAATGTCTGAGTGCTACAGAAGTGAGGGGAGGGGCGCTCCATTTGCTCTACTTACCCCAGGCTCCACCCCTGCTGTGCACCCATCCCCATTCCTCTCCCGCCTGTCCAGCACCCTGGCACATCACGGAATAGTTGATCCACATGGCTCAGGAGGGGCTGGAAGAGCTGCCAGGTGTCTGGTTTTCCACCAGAACGCCCAGTCAAAAAGGAATCCAGAGCCACTGACCGGGCCGGTAAAAGTCCAGCTGACTGTGCAACAGGGCAAAGGTAGGCTCCCTGTCTACCTCCCCTGGCTTCACGCAGCTCCCTGAAGTGGCCGGCATGTCCTTGCAGCCTTTAGCCGGAGGGGAGATCAGGGAAGTTCTGCATACTGCCCCGCCCCCCTCACCAGCTCCACAGCTCCCATTGGCCAGGAGCCATGGCCAATGGGAGCTGCCTAGGGCCAGACACGTCCGGGAGCCATGTGGAGGCAGGGAGCCTGTGTCCGCTGTGTTGCACCGCCAACTGGGGGAGCCACCTGAGGTAAGCGCTGCCCACCTGGAGCCTGCGCTTCAACCCCCCTTCTGCACCATTGCCCTGCCCAAAGCCTGCTCCTAGACCCTGCACCTGCACCACACCCCCTTGCCCAGTGCAATGTGCGTGAGGGTCGGGGAGGGAGGGAGGGAGCAGGGCCTCGAGGAAGGGGAGGGTGCAGGTATTTTGGTTTGCTGTGATGAGAAGGTTGGCAACACTACGCGCTGAGGGGGTGGAGTTGATCAGTGGGCGCTGCAGGTGGGAGTCGGGGGAGGGGGGCGGAGAGGGACTTGTCTGCCAGTGGGTACTAAGAACCTGGTAAGTTCTCTCTGTGGGTGCCCAGCGCTGGCCTGAGCCAGGGACCTGTAGAATCCTAACCGGCCTGCTGGGCGATTGCTCTCCTGGTGGGCCCCTGCCATGGCTGGGCTCCACAAAGGTGCTTGAACGGCAAGGAAACGGGGTGGCTTTCTCCATGAAATGTTCTGACTTTGCCTGTGGGTCCAGGCTAGCCTGAGTCTGTTGCCCTCCAGGGCATGTTGCAAAGTCCACCCCTTCCCAGAGGCGTGGGGGAAGGTTGGGTTTGGGTGGGAGGGGGGTGCCCTTGTTGAATTGAACTGCCCTGGCTGGCTTTCTATGGACTGAGTGTTTTCACTTTGGCAGTTTGGTACATTTTATGAGTTCCTGTGGCTCGGATTTCAGACTGTGGAGTGCTCTTTTTAGCACAGGTGCAGGAAGGAGGTGGGAGGTGCTGCAGCATTTCCAGGATTTGGGCGACCTGCTGCCCAGGGTTCCAGCCGCCAGCCCCGCTGTGCCCCCCCCCCCCCAGGGTCTCTGCTTCTGCCCCAGGTCCCACTTGGCTGCTGTCCCTGTGTGCAGGGTCTTGGTCGCTGGCCCTGGGTGCTGCTCAGCTGCTGGCCCCACCACTGGGTCCCATATGTGGGGTCCTGCCAGGTCTGGGGTCCTGTCCACTGGCCCTACATGCAGGGTCCTGCCCAGCTGCTAGCCCCAGCCCTAGCTCTAAAGGGAGGGGGGGGGACAGACAGAGGTAAGAGGGCCCCCTCCAAAAACGTGTTCCTGCGGCACTGCTTGGTAGGCATCCCCATCTAAAAAGTGAAACCAATGTTATGAACTCGTTTCTAAGTGGGTTCGTTTGCCCCCGCTAGCGGTGCAGGGCGTGTGTGTTTTCCCCATTACTAACCAACTGGCGGCTTGGTCATTCTGGAAATCCAGCTGTTCCACGAAGCGCGCTTGCTTAGAGCATGCTCCTTTGTTTAGCATCAGGCTTAGCTGCTCCCTGCAAAGAGCCTTGGTGTGTTGAGTTTGCCTTGCAAGAAGAGATCCTCCCCCACCTTACCCCCGGTCCTGTAATCATCAGACTACCAGAGGGAGGGCACTGCGAATTGGCCATGCCTAGAAGAGCACTGCAAAGCTAGTTTCTGATCATGTCATTTAGAGTTGTACAAAGTCGACAGTTCACACAAACAAGTACCTGGCCACAGGCAACCGCGTTTTCTCTCAAGCTGTAACAGGCGCATGGGAGGAAGCTTCCGATATTGATTCCGATACTACTTGCAGCTCTTAGCTAAGGCTTTAATAACGTCCTTCATTCACAAAGGAGTGTGACTAAGCGCAAACCCTCTCGCTCTTGGGGTTTGGGTAGGGCTCAGGTCCGGTGGGCTTGTTCACAATTGTCCTTCAGCATTTATTTTCAAGTTTGATGGACTCCAATCCCCGGAAGCAACTTAGTGAATATCCATGAATAAAGTACCTGACTTTTTTCTTCCTTTAAAGGTGTATCAAACAAATCAGTAAGTTGGCAAGCTCCCCTGACCAGTCTGAAGTAAGTTGTCTGTTATCTAATACCCGGGTGCAGGGCATGTTTAGTTTATTTACGTTCCGATTACAGTGCAATGAACAATGACGGGTTCCCTAGAGAGGGGGTGGAATTTCCATCCCTAGGGATTTCCAAGTCCTGGCTTGACAAAGCCCTGGCTGGGATGATTGAGTTGGGGTTGGTCCTGTTTTGGGCAGGGGGCTGGACTCGATGACCTCCTGAGGTCTCTGCCAGCCCTAGGATTCTGTGATTCTACGCATCCTGCAGTAGTCGGAGGGAAAGCACAGGGGAGCTGATCTCCATAGTGATGGAGGCTCTGGACCATATTCTGGAGTGATGCTGATTTATGCAGGCTGAGGACTGGGCCTGATGTGTGGCTACAGGAAAGATGAAACCTAAGGCCAGGCCTATACTAGACCCAGAAGGTTGGGTTAAAGTACGCAGCCTCAGCTATGTAAAATACGTAGCTGGAGTCGGCTTACCTTAAGTTGAGCTTGGTGCCATCTTCATAGTGGGAGCCCAACTGGAACAAACACTTCCATTGGCTTCCCTTACCATTCACAACTGCCAGGAGTACCAGCACCAACCGGAGCCATCTTCAGCATTCGATTTAGCGGGTCTGAACTAGACCTGCTAAATCAAATGCCAGAAGTTTGATTTCCAGCATAGCATGTGGAGATGTGGCCTAAGGTATTTCCTCTGCCACGTGTGAGCATCTCTCACTTCTCTCATATCTTTGCCATTATTGCGGGTGAAAACCAAAGGGTGGCGTGATGGTGGGGAGGTGACAAGGAATGAGTCCCATGATAAATCTACCTAGGTAAGGCTCTGAGGGGATCAGTTCTGCAATTTCTTGTTTGGCCTGCTTCTTCTGACACATCCGGGAGGGCCATGGTTGGAGACGGGATGCTGGACCAGGTGGCACTCTCAAGAGGTTGGCTGGCTGGTGCTTGCTCATCTACTCAGGGTCTAACTGATCCCCGTAAGTGGGGCGGGAAGGAATTCCCTGTGCCGACCATGGCCAATGCCTGGTGCCCCAGACCTGACCCTTTGCTCGATGGACCTGTGGTCTGACCCCGTCTGGCCGCTCTTCTGTTCTTAGGACTGTGATCTTGGGATGGCTTTTCTCTTCCTCTGCAATATGACAGGTGCCTCACCAAGATGATCTGGGTTTCTCACCTAAATGCTTCAGGGGCATCAGGTTCCTCCAAATCTTGGCCTATGTCACAGCAGTTTAGTTTCCAGGGAGCTGTGATTTTTCTTCATCTCCCTTTGGCAGGGGGGCCGATAGACTTGCCGGGACCCTGGGCAAAGTGGAGGAGGGCCTGGCTCTGTGGTCCTGGAAGGGGAGGGTCTGGGGGCAACCAGCCCTCAGAGCCACCTGGAGCACCAGCGCTCCAGTGGTGATGTAAAGGGCCCCGGGCTCTAGCCGTAAACGCGTACTCTTGGCGAGAATTGCCACTAGAATTTTTTGGTTTTTGTTTCAGGGTAACTTTGCTTCCTAAAACTGCTCCCAAGTTACAGTCTCTTAACCACATTGTCTTTCAGGTGTCAAACACGATGGACACGCGCATGATCTTCTTTTCAAGTGAGATATAGTGAAAAATTGAGTTTCCCTGGATGGATTTTTCTTTATAAAAACTTTAATTTAAAAAATAATCAATAAACCACCAGAAGCGGAGTGTTCTTTCCAGTTTGCAGCTGCATCTTAGCCCAAAGTTTGTTTTGTGGAGTAAGCCCCAGGGACTTTCTGACACAGGGTTTTGTTGGGAAACTCAGATTTATTGAAATACAAAACGTTTTGTGGAAACGAACAGTTTTGAGAGAACTTTCCCTGTGAGCGAAGGGGGGCAGGGATACTAATCGACACACCTGTCCTACGGTGTTTGAAGCAGGGAGAGAGGTGTGTACTAACCACTAAGCTATTGGCCAGTCTAGGGTTGCTCTTTTTTTAAAGATTTTATTTTTGTTCCAGTGGGAAGCAAAAACAAACTTTGAGATCTCCGTTGGTCACAAAAGGATTTTTTTTTTCCAGCCAGCCTTTGGAATAAAAGGGATGAATGGAACATTTAATTATTCCGGTGTAGGCCGTTAATATAGGAATCAAATGGACTTGTTCTTAAAAACCTCCTCCTTTATATAAAGTTAGCTCCTGTCCTCTGAATTCCTTTTATCTTTAAACAGAGATGTAATTGCCAAGTAGCATTTAAACCCAAACTTTGCATGCGGGAGTTCTGAGATCCCAGCTCTTAAAACACCTGGGTGTGTCTTTTCAGAAGAGAGGAGCTTATTGATTTCAGATCCAACAGGCTGGCCACCTGTCCTACAGATCACCCCGAAGCATGCCAAGCTGAGGCATGCTCTCCACAGAGCCCAGGCCAGGTGTGTAATGGTGTATCCTGCCTGTCTCGACATGGCAAGGGCAGAGCTCCGTTGTACGGGGCCAATAGCTGGCTGACTGCTGGAGTGGTCTGGTACATGAAGGAGAGGACAAGGGGACCTTTGGCATCTTTGTTCTAACCCTGTCTGGTGCTGCCTTTCTGCAGCTTTGGGCCGAGGAGGGCGCTAGTTAAAACTCCAGTGCCACATCTGTAAAATGTGGCTAGTCCTCCGGGGCGGAGGCCCAATGGGCGTCTTACGCCTTCAAAAGGGTTTTGGCAGATCTGGAGGGTTATTGTATGGACAGGGAGTAAGGGGTCTGAGTGACTTGTACTGCGGGGCCACCGCGAGGCCTGATAGGCCAAGGTCCCGCAGGGCTAGGTCCTGTGGATAGTCTCGCAGCCTAGGCCCCAAAGAGCCAAGGAGTCTCCCGGTGCATATGGGCCTGGCTCTGCTTGTACGGAAGTCGTGGGAGCTCTGCCTTTGACATCCAGGGGAGCAGGTTAAAGCCAAACCCGAGTGCTTGGAAAATCCCGTCCTCCCACAGTCTAGTGCAGGGTGGGTAGTAACTTTCGCAGGGGGGCCACTTAATGAATTTTGATATGTGCTATGCGCTGGCTCCACATTCCCCTCCCTCCCAGAAGGGGTGGGGCTTGGGGGGAAGGGGCGGGGCTATGGACAAGCCTCCCCCCCCCCCGAGTTGCCTGGGACTTCGTATTAAAAACACAGCAAAAGGCTCATGGCTCCCATTTCTGGCAGCTGCCTGGGGTTACTGAGGCTATTTCAAGGGCTCGTGGAAATTCGATGGCAGGATATAAATAGAAAGTGGCCGGGTGCAGTCCGTGGGCCGGATCCAGCCCCCAGGCCACATCTTGCCCAGCTCGGCTCTAGTGGGTGGATGGGGGGCTCAGCAGCCTCAGGCTCCTGGAGTTTGAAGCGTTGTCCGCAAGAAACAGTTACGCAGCCACCGCAGCAGAAGCCTAGCTCAGAGTTGCTGGGCACAAGCCTGCCGGAGGGCGGCGCTCAGGGTGCCGTCTATACTGGCTCTAGTTCAAACAGAGCCCGCGCGGGTCCGTGTGCACGTACGGGGGGTCTGCCCGGCTAGCTTGGCGTGTGGACTTTGTCTCTGCGTCGCGGCAGGCTGAGCTAGGCGAAGGCAAGTGAACAGAACTTCAGCGAAACTGTAGAGACGCCTCCCGCCCCCGGTAAATTCCTGGAGCCCCCTAGCAAAGTGCCTTTCCCTAGAGTCCCTTTCCTCACCAAGCGTTTTGTCACCAGAAGCTGCTGGGTAAGGCTCTGCCGAGGAGAACTTGCCTGGCTGCGAGATCGTGAGCTTTGTGTTGACTGACTTAAGCTGTCTTGCGCAGGGACAAGGCCTCCTCCCTCCTCGTGCAGCCCCCGGCAAGCCGGCCGGGCGTTTGTCACTGCAGCGTCTGCGAGGCTGGAGCTTGCCAGCTTTGGGCAGCACACGGGAACACTGCTGAGGTTTAGGAGGGGTGTGAGGGACAGTCCTGGTTGAGTAGAATGAGGAGGAAAACTGATTTGACTGGTGAGGGGAAGGATGGTCGTGGTAAGACAGAGCAGCTGCTACAGGGCTCAGTTAATAAAGAATTAAAGGAGGGTAATTAATGCCAATTAACATGGGTTTCTAGAAAATCCTTTTTTTGATGAGCTTCCAAGTTCAGCTGCTGAAGGTAATAGAGTTATGTACTACCTGAGTTTCTGTAAGGCAAGGTAGTACATTGGACCTGGTTCTGCAAAATGTTTTCCTTTCTATATATTAAAGAAAACGTTTCCTATGGGACCACAGAGTGAGGTCGTGCATCACTCTGCGTCCCACAGCCCCTCTCGCCACCCCACCCCCCATGCTTGGGGGAACTGCGAGCCACGCAGACCGCAGCCTACCCCGCCCCCATTGCTCGGGGGCAGCGGAGGGTTGGGCCTGGCTGCGCCCAGCTTCGACCCGGCCCAACCACCCTGTGGCCAGGGGGAGACGGGCCAGGCAGGCCTCTGGCTGCACCCCAGTCTGGGGGGAGTAGGGTTGGTGGGGGAGAGAGAAGGGGTACAGCGGCGGGGGGAGGAGAAAGGGGAGTTTGGGTGAGGGCAGCGAGCAAGGACACAGCCCCCTGGTATTTTGTTTTTAATTTAAATCTAGACTATGAAATGGGGTCGGTGCACATTACCCACTGGCAGAAAGGCCTCTCTGTACTTGCTAATGACAAGCCAGCTCTGAGCAGTTGTGTTTCTAGTGGGGTCTCATGGTTCGTAGCTTTATGCTCTTTAATGTTTTTAGCTCTGTCCTGAATGATACGGGGTCCCTTCTGGCTTTGAAATCTATGGTGGGGCACTAAGCAGGGAGACATGAGTTCAAGTCCTCCCTCTGCCACAGACTACACATGGGACTTTGGGCTGTCACTTAGCCTCTCTGTGCCGCTGTCTCCTATCTGTACAATGGGGATAATAGCACTGCCCTTCCTCCCAGGAGTGCTGAGGGAAAACCACAGTGAAGAATGGGCAGTGATCAGATACTATGGGTGAGTGGGAGCATGCAAGTTCCTTAGCTCCAACGGAGAAGCACCATCTACACACATGCTCTGCTGGCCTGAATTCCCCTGTACAGACTCTCAATATGGACAAAATGGCCAGCCGGTCTAGGGAGCATGGAAATAGAAGTGGCTGGTTTAAAACCTGAGTGCCACGTCCCTGGGGAAGGCGTACACAGAGCACCAGAGGTAAAAGGCACTGCCAGGCACAGTCCCTAACCATCTGCACTGTGCCAGACGGGCAGCCCAAATCTTAGCTTTAAATGCTGGATCTGAACTCGCTTGTCTCACACCATTGCTTGGGGGAGAGTCAGGGTTAAACTCCGTCTCTCTTAGGGCTTTCTACTCCTACCTGTCCCCATAGTATCTGTGCACTGGCTCTGAGTGCCTGTAGCCTGGCACAGGTCACGGATCCTTCCAAGCCCTCACGCCTGCTCTCAGGGGCATGTGGCCACGCCTCTTCTGCACCAGCCCGAGCTGGTTAACTCCTAAGCAGCAATGCGCGCCCTTGGAGCAGGGGTCATAACGTTCTCTACGACCTCCCAGCCCAGTGCAGTCGGCTCCCAGCCAGCGTGCACCATGGAGCCACGGCTAACTGAGGGTGCATCTCCACAGCACCGGAATTTCGAGATAACCATGCGAGCGTCTACACGGCCATTCCGTTATTTTGAAATAACAGCTGTCTTATTCTGAAATCGGGAAGCCTCATTCTATGAGGAATAACACCTATTCTAAAATAGCTATTTCGAAATATGGCACGTGTAGATGCGCCACTGCAGCTATTTCCGAATAGCCCCTCCCCAGGGCTTCCTGGGGCTCTAAATCGAGATCGCACGTCTACGTTAGGGAACCTGGCCTCGGACTCATTTTGAGGCTTCCTTGCAGTGTAGACGTGCTATGTCGAAATAAGCTATTTCAGAATAACTATTCCCGAATACCTAATTTTGAAATAAGCGTGCACTGCAGACATAGCCACAGAAACATCCAGTGTGGGTCAGCAGCCACTTTGTGAAGGTTGCCTCAAGGAAAAGTCCTTACTGCAAGAACTGGTCCCTGACTGTCCCACAGAGATGGGACAGGCCCAGAGGGCTTCTAAAAACACGTCTGTGTCTTGATCTTTGATATTGAAAACATCAGCTGGCTGAAAAAATGGAGGGGGCTGTAAATAAGAGAGGAAGTGCTAATGTGAAACCTCGTGGTATAGGATAAATAGAATAATTCTCACCCGCCCAGCACCTTCTTGCCGCTGGTGCAGGCTTGTTCCAGAAGCTGATATTCCTACTCCTCTGACTATGGGCGTTGCATTGTGTCCCTTGGGAGACTTCTCCACCATCCACCTCCCACGCTCAGGGAGAGGCCGATGGCTTTTTCCAACACCAAAATAAAAAAGCCGCTAGACAAAACTCCTGGCTCTCCACAGCTTTGGTTAATTTGCAGTGGAGGGATTAATTGGTGGGCTGCATCTATATAAAAACATGGTCATAAAAATGTCTCGTTGCATCATGTTTTCCACACTGCAGCAAGGGAGAGCTGGTCCGGGGATTGCAGTTCCTGCTGTGGGGGACATGGGCCACTAGAGGGTGCCCGGAATGCACCGGGAGTTGGCCTTTTGTCATCAGAGGTATTGTCAAATAGACGCCTTCCCCTCACACATCATGTGAGCCCTGGATTTAATTTTGATGCCCACGTAAGGAGGGTGGGAGGCGGCGAAGCCTCACTCCTGCATTGCCCCCCAAGCGTGTGTGAGAGCCCGAATTCTCCTCCAACTCTGTCTGGGCGAGGTTGGTCTGGCAAGCGGACTAGCAGGCGGGTGTGGTACAGAAACTGCTGCAGCTGACCTGTCAAATCAGGGAGGCTGGAGGCTGGATGGAACAGGCTCATCTGCTTAGCTGTTTTGATTAGAAAGGACCAGGCGAAGAGATTAATCACTGCAGATATCGGGGCTGGGAGACAGACGCTAGAAGATGCTTAGAGAGGTAAGCTATTTTGGACTCACTCCTTTGACTGGCCTGTTTGCAGATCTTCTATCTATGGGGATAATTGAAGCTAGGTTTCCTGGCTCATTGCTAAACCCAGGCAGGGCTCTGAATAGCAGTGCTCTGGGGTGACTTTGTGCAGAGCGCTGTTTGTGTTTGAATTTAATTCCTGACAATTTAACATGGTGCATTGTCTGCCACCTGAGGTGGAGTCTCATGCGTCCGGCCAAGTAAGGTGACAGTCGGTGTGCAAATAGAATACTCCAAAAGAGCAATTTGCAAAAGACACCCACCCCCCAACTGGCTTGTGTTCCAAATGGCTGCAACAGGAGATCTTGTTGCGTGTTTTAATGGGGACACAGGAGACACCACACATCAGACAGCTGAGAATTCCCCCCAGTTGCTTTTATTTAGGGACAAAAAATGTTTTTACTCTGGTGAGCCTGCTGCACGGCTCCCGCATCGTTTGATCTCAGGGAATCCCTCTTGTTTCCTAGGCAGCAATTTGTGCCCTGACACTAGGCTGTGGAGGGGCTGCAGCCAAGTGTTGTGCTGTGTTGTGTTGTGTAGCAGCTGAAACCATCTGATGCGGAGATTAATAGCAGTGATTCACGGGATGTGCTTGGTCCTCTACCTTTTTCCAGGGCAGTTGAGAGAGAGAGAGAGACGGGGGGGGGGGGGGGGCTTTAAAATCACTGGGGGTTGTGTTGGTTTTTTTTGGGTCCCTCCTGCATCTTTTAGTTTTTTGCTTCTTGATTCCCACTGTCAGGGTTTGGCTTTCCCCTCTGAATGCAAATCATGTTCTTTTGTCCTCCCCCTCTGAAGCTTGATACATTTATCTCTGTGACACAGGGGGCACCACCCATCTGCTCACTTCTCCCCCTCCTCCCCCCGCCCCCACTTCTTTACAGTTCTATAAAGTACCATCAGATCAGCTGGTCCCCACAGACGATCTAAACCAACAGCGTGTCTCGTGCCTGAATTTGGCACTTCAGAGGTTCCAAGTCCATGAACTGCTCTCCTTTCCTAGCGTGGTCAGAGACAATACAGTGAGGGTAGGAGTTTAATTGAAGCTGTATCTGCCCATTTACATCAAAACGTAATGATGGGCTTTTGTAAGTACTCAGGCACAGGGATTCACTTAGAGGGTTGTTCTGGGTTTCTCTGAATATCTGTAAACTAGGGATCTCCTCCTGCCTCTCCCATATAGCTTGATTTTTAGGTTAATTCTTGGGAAACCAGATCACAAAACTCTGCGCTCCCAGGCGCTGAATGAGGGGGCTTTGAGGATGGAAATCAAAGTTTCTGTACACAGCAACATTGTACGTCGTACAGGTCTGAGTTCCAAAGGCCATGTCCGCAGAGCACCGCCCGCCACTCACCCCGCTACAGCTTGGCGGGGTGTGTAGGGTTGCCAGATGGTTTCAACAAAAATACCGGACACACTTGCCATTACGTAGCAAGCTACATTCCATCTTCTGTAGAAAATACTGGACATTTATATTTTCTCACTTATATTTTCTCAACTTGTTTCCCGAACAGAAAGCTCCAATACTGAACTGTCCGGTTCAAAACTGGACACCTGGCAACCCTATGGGTGTGTGAAAAGTGGAGGTGGTTGTGTAGATTCCTGGGCGTTGAATACCATCGCGTCTGCTCGGAGGAAGATTAGGGGCACCGGTAGAAATGCCAGCGTCTTAGTGACATGCAGGCCTGGTGAGAGAAATTTGAGCCCCTAGTACAGCGTGGTCACTACATTTCACTTTATTTATGCTGCTAATTTTGGGGGGGAAGCCTGAACTCTGAGCCTCAGTCCAGTTATTCCCCCACCCCCTTTTCCCATTCTCATCAGCCTTGTCTACATGTCCTCTTCCCTGAGCAGCGTGAATAACAGGCCCTGATTTCCCAGGGTAGTCAGTACCATGGCGACTGGGCGGGGTCTCCAAGTTCTCATGGGAACAGGAACATCCCCCATCAGGGCAGGGAAAACGACCAAGGCTGTCCCCTAACGATGCCTGGGTAATATTTATTTTCAAAAGCGCTGGCAGGACTTTGATTTCTGAATCCCAATGGAAGTTCAAACCCCCTTGAATGCAATGGGAGCAAAGGACTAAGACCTCAACTATTTCTGCACATGTTGCCTGTCATCTTTCTTCATCAAAATCTTTTATCCCAGATTAAAAGCGAGTGGTGACCATTTTTAGCCCTCTTGCAGTGTTCCTTCATTCCTAACTCAGGGTGAATCTCTCGGTTTCCATGTCAACTCTTTGATCGGGCTTGTCGATGTTACCTATTCATTCCTCAGTGTGGAAATACCCATTCACACCTGTCAAACAGCCCGGTCCATAGCAACATATGTTTTTCTGAGTTAACAGGTGGGTAGGGGCAAGGGGATGAAAACTGTCCTAAATGATTAGTGTCAAATAAGCTTGAGGCATCACAGTGCTACTGAGGCTAAACTCGGCCATACACGGTGTTCCTCCTTCATGCATGGCGTGTGGGAATCGGGAGATGTGAACTGCCTGGCTGGAGTTTGGCCCACATCTCCGTTTTCAGACCCACGCTGATACGTGAAGCACCTCTTGGGAAGTCTTTGGCCAGTAGGGTTTTTACTGCAGAACAAGGGAGCATGCCAAATCAAAATGACTTTCTCCTGAACTCTAATCACATACAACTATCCCCCTGAGCTCCCAATCAGAACTCGTGCCATCTGCCGAGGGCGAGAGGGGCAGGTAGGTGCATGGCCTTCAGACCAGCAAAGCTCTGGGAGGACAAAGCGTTTGGGTGGGGCGTGAGAAGAGATCCACTGGAGTACACTGTAACTGGCACTCAAGAAATGTGGCTTACATCTAGGTCAGCGATGGGCAGTGGCCGTCCTCCATCTCCAGGGGCTGCAAGATTGTTGTGAGCAAGACGGTCTCCTGGGACAGGGCAGGGTTGCTCATTGCGCTTGCGCACATAGAAATTGCAGGCGGTGCCGACTGAACCGTAGCCGCGCTGTGAGTGGCTGCAGAGGGAGCGCGTGGTTCTCACAGTCAGTGCTGTTTGCGATCAGCCCGCCACTCACTCCACGTGCCCTGGTTTTCTGTGGGTATCGCTTTAGTAATCCCAGTAGGGCAAAAAAAGCTCCATGGATGGAAACCAGAGGAATCTAGCAACCCTGGGCGTGGCCATTAGTAAACGAAATGTCGTGTGGCTCACACACAGAGCCCACAGCAGTAAGGAGCTCAGGTTACTCACCTCTCATCTAGGTGATCAATACACAAAACAAGAAGTGGGTTTGTTACCAGCCTCCCTTGTTCTCTGAATCTTGGATTCCAAACTGATTGTTGCTGATCTTGTTTACAAAGGTCTATTCCCCAGACCTTGTTCCCTGCTGATAAAGATGGGCTGAGACGCTAATACGCAGTAAGCCCAGAAACCATACACATGCAGCTGTTTACGGGCACTATTCCTTAATCCTCCTGCACTAGTTCCTAGAGACGCGCCCCCCCCCCCCCCCGGACACCCCCATTGCATCTGGGCAGCATTACTACTGCAGCTGCATGCGCAGGCCCCTAAGTGATCAATTACATAGTAATTAACACTGTGCCAGTTGCTATCTATACACAGTCTTTCCCTCAAAGGTTACAGCCTCTACAGCTGAGACGGGAGGATGAAACAAATTGCAGGCATCAGTGAAAGTTAACCATGAATCTCTGCTCATACTTCGCAAAGGCAAGGGGCAGCTTTTACACTGCCCAGCCAGGGTGTGACTGCACCGATCTACCGTTAAATACCCCTTTGGAACACCTGCTCTTTAGTGCGACAATTTAGCAGTTTTTTTATGATCAGCAGAGCCAGACTGAATAACTATGCAATTGACAATAGACGCACAGGTGTTGAAAAGATTTACTGTGGGCTGCTCTAAAACCTAATTAAACAAAGTCCCGTATTTCAGACACCTTTGAAAAACTGAAGATGCTATTTACCTTGACTTGGTTGGTTCTTTTTACCCCTTTTATATGGATGGTTGGTGGTGGGAAGTGACACCACAGAGCTAGTGACTGAGCTGGCTTCACGTCAGTGCCCTCCGGGTGTGTAAGCTCTTGGATAAATTCTCCGTCTCATTCATGAACTTTAACCCTTTGCTGCACAGAAATCAGAGAAACCAGGAGGCAAGAAATAAAGGAGTCTCTTGGATACTCTTGCTCTCCTAGGTTTTGCTGCAGAGGTATGGCCTTAAAACCAGGACCAGACTTAAGGGGAATTCAGTTCTTGGAGGTTACTACTTAGGCCAAGTCTACACTATGAGAGAAAGCCGAACTAAGATACACAATTCCAGTTACATGAATAACCTCGCTGGCAGTCAACATACCTTAGCTCAACTTATGGTGGCGTCCCTGTTTCAGGAAACTCTCCCATTGACTTCCCTTACTCCTTGCAACACGGTGGAGTACTGGAGCCAATGGGGGTACAATCAGAAGTTAATTTAGCCAGTCCCTATTAGAATGCCAGGAGATGGATCTCCGCAGCGTGGATCTCCTGGCAAGTGGAGACAAGCCCTTGGTCGCAGTGTTTCATGGCTGGAGTCCATCTACCAACAGGAGTAGAAGAGGTGAATCAGGGTTTACCTGAGTTTTTGTTTGAGGTGCCACCAGTCATAGGCCTAGACCTGTGTGAGTTTGTAACTTGCTCCAGTCTCTGAGTTGTCTAAGCTTGGGATTAATTTTCCAACCTCTAATGCGTTGTGCTGTTGCAGCTAAGGTATGTTTCCCGGGCAAAAAGGATGTGAACAGACCTTTGGAGACTGTGCTATTGAAGAGCTGCCATCTTGGATTTTGGTGTCAAGATGGAGACCGCACCTGCCCCAGTGTAGGAGGCAACGGGTGAGAGACTCGGGATGAGCATTGCCCTGACAATTGATGCAGGGTAGTTGCAAGGTTGCCTGGCATTCCTTCCTCTGGTGTGCTGACCTGTACGGACGCATCAGTTCTCCACCCAGCATAACAATTGAATGTGTAGCCATTGTGATAGGTCTCCAAAAAGGGCAGGGGGATTTGTTTGGATGCATTAAATTAAATAATCTGAATTGAGAGCAAAAGCTTCAGAGGAGAAGCCGAGTTAGTCTGTAACTGGAAAAACTTAACAACAAATAGTCTGGTAGCACTTTAAAGACTAACAAAACATGTCGATGGGATCCTGAGCTATCTGAAGAAGTGAGTTGTGCCTACAAAAGCTCATGATCCCATCGACATGTTTTGTTAGTCTTGAAGGTGCTGCTAGACTATATGTTGTTTTTGAATTGAGAGTGTTTGTCTATTTTAGGTCACCACTGGTCATCCAAGCAGGTTTTTTCCCTTTAGATGGTCAGATTTGGTTGCAGGGAGACCCATAACATATATCTGGTCTAGTTTCTTTTGTGGATCCTTGGGTGCAAGTCTCCATCCTGAAAGACTTTCACAAGCTCCCTTGCTCCTGTAGCAGGGCTCTCCTGATTTCCAGGACCCTCAGAGCTCTGCACGATTTATAAACATAGCTCAGAACCCATCGTGTGCCTGCTCCCCGAGCTCTGGAATCAGGACGCCGGCCTCCCATGGTGGTTAGTTCCCTTCCCCTCCCCTGCTCCAGTTATCCCCTTCCTCTGTCCTGGGTTTTGGTTATTGCGGCGCGACGAGGCAGTTGCATCAATGGAATGTTTCTCCTTCCGCTGTCGGGCCACTCCCGTGACGTGGCCTAGTGGATTTGTACCGGAGTAGGACTCGGGTCCTATTCCTGGGCCTGCCACTTCCCCGTTGGGCGACCTTGAAGAGGCTGCTTTGATGGGCTCTTTCCCTAGCTGTAAAAGCCTCCACTGTGAACAGCCTTGCTCTGTGGGCGACAGTGAGAGAAGAGCTAGGTGTGAAGGCCGGCTTTGCAGCAGGGTGAGTGCCAGGTCCTGCAGCAGAGCTGAAGGTTGCCTAGCGTTTTCGGGGTAAACAGCAGAGCTGGTTGAAGATTTCATCCTCTTGATTGAAAAGTGGGGGTGGGAGAACACAATGTTTTCCTGTAATACATGATCCTGTAAACATGTCAGCACGGGCTTCCTCACAAGCATGAAAGCCTGGCTCCGGTTGCAGGTGCTGAATGAGTCCGTGCTGCTTTCGGTTATGTACGTGCACAAGTGCGAATATAAACTGAGGCTTTGTACCTTTTGCTATGGGCTGGGACCTCTTTTCCCACCCCGGAATTCTGCTCTGTCCCATTCAGTAATGTGGGAAGGGCGTGGTGGCCCCAACCCAATGACTCTTGTTGGCATCACACCCCCACACTCCGAGTCAACGGAGTTATGAGCCAGTGCTAGCTGCGGCTCCCATTCTTCCCAAACCCATCCAGTCCCTTCTGGCCAGACAAAGTATTTCTGCTTCTCCTGGGATGGCCCTAGCCTGATGCTCTCGGATACTGTCTTAACATTTCCCATCCTCTTCCTTCCCCCTTCTCTGTGGCAATCGGATCTCTTTGTTCTTGGGTAGAGACAGATGCACAATAATTATAGTCTCTCATCTTCAGGGCTGCTGCTGCTGTCTTTAAGAGGGTTAACCTTTCCCTCCAGCGGGCATGTTGCCTGCTCTAGCATTGTAAAACCCATGTATTTTTAGTTACTAGAACAAGCTTGTTTCTGTTTGAAGCTCTTTCCCCCTTTTTCGGTCTCCTTGCATGATTTATTCAGCGTCTCATCTGCCCAGGCCTCCCACTTACAGCTTCTAGAGTCTGCCTGTTTTAGCTTCAGTGCTGTCACTTAACTCATTTGTCTTCCCATCCTTGTTCTAATGTATTTCTCCCTAATTAAACCTCAGCTGTCACTTCCTCTGCCTCCCATCCCTGTTCCTGCATCCCACGCAGTGCTCTTAGCCCCATTCTCCTACTCTGGTCTGCATGCCGCCCCCGTGAAACACCTCCCACACTGCCCGGGCCTGCTTTAACGTTCCCCTGGATCTCTGTCCATGACCTTTGCTCATGGCTGTGTTCCCAGGAGGACCGGTACATGTGTGTTTACTGACTTGTGCACACAAGTGGCTAGATGTGTTTTCCCGCTCACCACGTTCATGTTGTGCACACACTTTAGATGCATCACATTGCCTACAAATGGTGTCTTTTGTGTGTTTGTGTGGGCTTTCAGATGTTCTAGGCATACAATTGTGTAGCTAGATTGTGTGTGTGGTACTAGGGTACTTGAGCACTCAGACATAAATACAAAATCTATCACTGGCTTCAGAATGTTTAGTCTTCAATATCTGGTTGAAATCCATGAAAATGCTCTCTAGTCTTCATGCAGCATTCCCTTATAGACACGATTGTTTACCTCCTCCCTCAGCAATGTGCACACTAGAGTGCTTAAAACCTATTTTCTAGCCATTTCCACCCAGGTCTTGGACCCTGAATAAATTATTTCTTAATCTGTCCTCCTGATTACAACACATCCTCCTGCAACTCTGGGCTCCATGTTCCAATACTCTACTTGGCTCACCAAGGAAGATTTCATAGTTTCCATGGTTATTTTGTGTTCAGCTGAATTCCTTTAGCTGCTCTCTGAACAGAGCATGTGTTGAGTGAAGCAGGAATTATCCAGTCTCATGTGGATCTTAAGTTTAAATCTAATGGATGCATTTTAAGAGGATGGGATTCTGGCTAGGCAAGGAACTAAAGTACTGTACTGGGATTTTACCAGTATCATAGAATCATGAGAAGGAACCTCAAGAGGTCATCAAATCCAGTTCCCTGCATTCACAGCAGGATCAAGCACCATCTAGACCATCCCTGACAGGTGTTTTTTAACATGCTCTTAAAAAAAAATCCAGTGATGGAGATTCCACAACCTCCCTAGGCAACTTATTCCAGTGTTTAACCACCTGGACAGTTAGGAAGTTTTCCCTAATGTTTGACCTAAATCTCCCTTGCTTCAATTTAAGTACATTGCTCCTTGTCCTATCCTCAGGAGTTAACAGGAATATTTTTTTCTCTCTCCTCGTGACTCCCTTTTTAATTCTTGATGACCTCTTGAGGTCTCTTCCAATTCTAGGATTAAAATCATAGAGCTGGAAGAGACCTCAGGAGGTCATCAAGTCCAGCCCCCTGCCCAAGGCAGGACCAATCCCAGTCTGATTCTATTGATGGAGCCCTGCAAATCCACAGATACCCGCTTTATATCCATGGGTAGCTGTAGCTCATTTTTATGAAAACAGATGCGGATACAGATTTTGTATCCACGCAAGGCTCTACCTATTGAAACCAGCAACTCTGTGTGGTTTCCATTTGCTCCACTTTATCACTGAATTATAATGTTTCTGGGTCCAGAAAGATGTGGGTTTCTGAACTACCACTCCTTATGCACTTAAAGAAGTAAAAAATTGTAGGTGCACAAGGAGTTTCATTGCATTACCCCCTAGGCCAGTGCTAGATCCACCAGCACTCTGTGGACGCATCTATATTTGAGTTTTTCAGCTGCCACACAGTCACTAATATGTTTGTATATTCTCGCATCACCACTTTATAAATGTTTGGGTCTGATCATGTAGCTAAGGTTGTAGTGTGTGCATTAGAATCAATTAATTAGCAGATGTTAATTACTAATTAACATGTGAGAACGTGCCTGGAAAGTCAAGTGTAGACAGACCCTTACATGGCAAATGGGGCTTTCTTGGCAGCTCAGCTGGGCTGGCAGAGTCTGCTTGCTTGAAGTCTCCTTGGGCAGGTGCTGTGTGAGATTCGTGGGCCCTTTCTTGGAGCTCTGTGCTGCGATGCTGCAGAATCATGACAGGCCTCCTTTCCACCTGACCGTGTTCCACAAAGCCACTGCCGTTGTCTGTGTCAACACACACAAAACACACACACACCGGGCTCCACCAGGCCTTCTAAGGACCCTCCGGAGATTTGAATTCTGTGGAGCGGATGCGCGGGCTGGATGAATAATAGATATCTGCCTGCAGCCAGAAAGCACTCTGGGAAACAGCAAGAGATGGGCCTCTTTAATCATTGATGCATTTGGAGGAACCTGGGGGGCGGGGAATGGGAACGGAATGCCGGCGGGCCTGGGGCATTTTGGTGTGAGTTCATGCCAGATGGATGGTGCTGGAGGTGGACGTGTGTCAGGCACAGTGCAAGGTCCTTCCATGCTGCCGTGCTCTCTGTGCCTCCGCCCTCCCCAGAAGCATTTCCTCTGGGAACAGAAGCAACACACTCAGCTGTGGGTGCATCCGCTGAGGCTGCCAAGGGTGCTGTTGATGCAGTGCTGAGCTTTTTCAGATGGGCAGCTGAGTGCTGAGATCTGAATGGATGCTGTTATTTACATAATCCCATCCCCCTGCTTTTATGAAGGGGTCCTGCACTCTTGACATTTTTCACAGTAATCCTCCCACGAGTGAATACCATGGTCCTTTATCAGTATTCTTCCAGGCCAGCTGCCTTTCTGATTAGCATCTGGGCTCGCTTTCTCTGCCACATATTGCTCCTTGTTGACTAGTTGCAAGAACATGTTTGGGGTGACACATTGAAAAAACCTTCCCACTGAAGCAACAGCTCCATTGGATGTGGAGAAGTGATTTAAATCCTTCCTGTTGCTCTGCTTCCAAAAACCCACAGCAGGTACTCCTCTCACTGTCCTCCTTCGCTCCCCTAAGCCACGTGATTGATTTTTAGGAGGAACCTCAGCTGGCTTCTGAAAAAATCTGAATAAAATCCAGTGCGGTGTTAAGGTGGGTGCAGGCTCTGTCTTCTGGGTGAGCACTGCAGGGATGCTAGCACTAGAAAGTTGCATTTATGAGAGAACCCATCCCTTTCTTGCTCCAGGACTGATGGACAAACATGCTGTCCCTCTCAGGGCAGACTGTATGGGTACAGCTACACAGCAACATCATTTCGAAATAACTTAGTCGTGTTTACACAGCAAGCAGTTATTTCGAAATAACATCGAAATGTGGTCAAGCTGGACGACGACTTCCTCCGACTCCTGTGACCCTCATTGTACGAGGTGTAAGGGAGGTTGGCGGAAGAGTGCTCGATTCCAAATAAGTGCTGTGTAAATGCTCCCAATTTTGAAAGAAGCTATTTTGAAATAAGCTATGCAATTGACGTAACTTGAAATAAGCTACCCAAATGGAGCTAAGCCCTGCTATGTAGACACACCCTATAGCTCCAAACTAGCCCGTGACAGGTGATTTCCAAAGGCCAAATCCTCACCTTTCCTTGCAGGTGACTTTGGAAATGGAATCTCTAAAACTGAGGGAAGGGCTTATGTCCCTGGCCGGTTGGCCTGGATTGTCCACTCCCTGGGCCAGCAGTAATTCCACAGCCGTGTGTGAAGAGACCCAGGCTCTATGCCTCCAGTGGCTTAGTGCCAGCACTGAGTACGTCTGCTTCGTGCAGAGCCACGTTGCAAATGCCGCGGCTGTGCATTATTAATACCCTTGTAAAATGAAGTGATGTGAGTGAGCATCTATGAAAGATTAATCAGGCATTGGACAGAGTCTGCTGGTGCTTCCACTTGGGGCTGGGGTACAGCAGCTTGCATGTGTTGGGCGTGGTCTATACGAGGAGGCGAGTGCTTCGGGTAAGCAGAGCAGAGGCTCTTTTGCCTTGGACTAAGTTCTGCATTCAAGCCTCAGCACCATGGCCAGCTAGCGAGGGAAGTTTGGAGGGACCCTCTCTCTCATCGTGGGGACCCGGATCCGTATTTGCCCACCCCTCCGCTAACATCATGTCTGCTGTTGTCATATTGATTGTTCTGTCTCTGTGTGTCCCTTCTCCCGTTGTCTGTGTGGGCTGTAACTTCTTCAGGGCAAGCGACTGTCCACGTTTGTGTTTGTACAGCCCCTAGCGCACTGCTGCCTTGATCTTAAATGATCCGTAGGCATGACCATAATACACATGGGCTGAATGTGGCTTTAAGATCCCCCTGCAATCTTAGTAGAATTATTTTGTTTGCCTGGTCTCCTGGAACAATTCCAGTAGGGGATATTCTGCTCTCTGAGGACCTTTTCTCCAGCCTTCAGTTGGATCCGGTGTGATCCATCTCCAGTGCTTCCTCAGGGGGCTGCATTGCTAAACAGCCTGTCTGTGTGTCACCCTACATGGGCTGTATGTCACTGACAGGCAAAATAGCACCCCTGTGTTTAATATAGCTCTGTGCGACCATTGCTATGCTCCCTGGGTCACCAAATGGGCATTGTTTGCACATGGCAGTCACAGAAATGTGGGGTTGAAGCAGAAAAAATTAGTGGGAGAGTAAAAGGTGTTTTGTCTTGCGCTTCCTTAAACCCTCGTAGGGGTGGCTTTTCCTTCCTTGTTCCCTTTCTCCGTCTCAACAGACATGTTGTGTTCCCTGCTCGCAATACCATAGCCCTGTTTACTGCTGTGCCATTTACCTGCCTGGGTTCACCACCTCTGTCTGGCCTTTCAGCATAGTTGCTTGCAGCCTGGTAACGCAGTTTCCCTAATGAGTAGAGAGGGGGGACCAACCATTTTCCCAATGCACACCACACCGCTGTAGACAGACCTGCATCCACAGCTGTAAAATACGTAAAGATCTCTTGTTAACGTAGTTCTAGGGTGGGGAACCTTTTTCGGGTAGGGGCCAGTGACCCACAAAAAAATCCAAAAATCAGTTGTGGGCTACGTACAAGTGTGGGGGGGGGGGGGAGCCAAACAAGGCCTCCCTGCCAGGGCCCCTGAATGAGAAGGAGAAAGACCCTCCCCACATTCCCCTCATACACAGGAGCCTAGGGGGGCCCAGGCTAGTAGATTGTGTGTGCTCCATGAGGAGGTGACGGGGAGGCTGGAGTGCCAGTGTGGGCTCCCCAAAGCTGGAGGGGAGCCCCAAGTTTGGGGGATCCAGACAAGCTGGGGGGCCACCTCCAGCTCCCAGGCCGTAGGTTCCCCTCCCCTGTTGTAGAGTGAGCCGAGGCCGAGCCGAGCGGAATGGCTTTCATGAGGGGACTCACTAGGGACAGGGCTGCAGAACTGTTCCTGCTTCTGCAGAAGGATGTTCAGGACCCTGGACAAGGCCCTGCGAGGGTGTTGATCTGTGCAGCGGGACCCAAACAGTGATGCCAGAGACAATAAACCAACAGACATGGCCCCTGGGAGTGCTGCTGGGTCCACTCGGCCCCCTCCCTTCCTCTGTCTTTCTGCTCAACAAATACACCTGGACCTGAACAATCAATCGATCAATCGTGGAGCTAACAAAGGGGTGGACAAGAAAATGGTGCTGATTTGCCAAGGTTAGTCCCTGGCAGGCCTCGGTCGCCATATTTATCTGGGCCTCCACAGGTTTGGGTGATCGAAGCTCCCATTGGCCCCGGATTGCCATTCCTGGCCAATGGGAGCTGCAGGAAGTGGCATGGACTAGGACACTGCTTCCCTAGGCTCCCATTGGCCAGGAGCAGCAATCTGCAGCTAACAGGAGCTGCAATTGCCCATACCTGTGGCGGTGCAGGTAAATATCATGGTGACAGCCCATCAGGGCTAACCCTGGGGAGCTGGGACTGGCCGGGGGCTGTACTTTTGCCCACCCCTGAGCAAACATCATGTTTGTAGTCTCTGTGTGTCCCATTCCTTTGTGTGGGATGTAACTTTGTCAGGGCAGGGGACTGTCCACTCTTATGTTTGTACAGCCCCTAGCGCACGGCATCCTTGATCTTAAATGGTCCATGGGCATGACCATAATACACATCTGTAAGAAACTCTGGATCCTTGTCAAAATCTAAATGCAGCCCGAGAGGATCTTGCTGTGGGCCCAGCTGCTCTCCTTGATGACCCTGGGGGTTCATGCAGCAAGGAATATCTGGACCCTCCACTGCTAATTGGGGTCTGATTTCTTAAGTTCCAAAAAGATGGGCAACAGCTGTGAAGGAGCTTTTAGCTGTGGGTAAGTTCAGCATTATCCCCACTCAGCTCCTCTCAGTCTTTCTTTTATCTTAGACTAAAGCTACCTGGCCTCGTTTGTTGTTTCTTTACATGGATTTCACAGTCCCTTCTGCACATTAGTGGATGGGGATTTAACGAGGGGCTTCGACAGAAATCCCCCCCTTATCCTTGATAACCCCAGTCTCCCTGCGATGGGAGAAAGTGTCCAGTCTATTGGTTTATTTTGCTGATTAAATAGACACTTCTCACAACCACCACAGCAATACTGCTCGGCAAGCGAATGCGCAGAGTCCTGCTTTGCTAGGAGGGCTTACACTTTGCATTGCAGAAAAGAGATTGAGCAGCCTGGAGTGAAAGTCTATAGCTTGGTCCCTTTGGGGGATGAAAGTCTATATCCTGAACCGCACAGCGCAGGGTTTGCAACCCCCTCTCCTGAGCCTCCTCAGGCACAGTGACTAGCTCTTATGGATAACCGAATCCTAGAGCTAGAAGAGATCTCGAGAGGTCGAGTCCAGGCCCCTGCCCTCCTGGCAGGACCAAGTACCATCTAGGCCAGTGTTTGTCAATTTTTTTAATAAAATTCCCCTTTAAAAGAATTATAAGTACCCCCAATGCCCCTCCCCTCCCCCAGAGCCAGGCACCCCAGCCCCCTCGCTCTAACCCAATGCCTCCCCCTCCCCCAGAGCCGGGCACCCCAGCCCCCTCGCTCTAACCCAATGCCCCTCCCCTCCCCCAGGGCCAGGCACCCCAACCCCTCGCTCTAACCCAATTCCACTCCCCTCCCCCAGGGCCAGGCACTCCAGCCCCCTCGCTCTAACCCAATTCCACTCCCCTCCCCCAGAGCCAGGCACCCCAACCCCTCGCTCTAACCCAATGCCCCTCCTCCCCCCAGAGCCAGGCACCCCAGCCCCCTCGCTCTAACCCAATGCCCCCCCTCCCCCAGAGCCAGGCACCCCAACCCCCTCGCTCTAACCCAATGCCCCCCCTCCCCCAGAGCCAGGCACCCCAACCCCCTCGCTCTAACCCAATGCCCCCCCTCCCCCAGAGCCAGGCACCCCAACCCCCTCGCTCTAACCCAATTCCACTCCCCTCCCCCAGAGCCAGGCACCCCAACCCCCTCGCTCTAACCCAATTCCACTCCCCTCCCCCAGAGCCAGGCACCCCAACCCCCTCGCTCTAACCCAATTCCACTCCCCTCCCCCAGAGCCAGGCACCCCAACCCCCTCGCTCTAACCCAATGCCCCTCCCCCCCCAGAGCCAGGCACCCCAACCCCCTCGCTCTAACCCAATGCCCCCCCCTCCCCCAGAGCCAGGCACCCCAACCCCCTCGCTCTAACCCAATGCCCCCCCCTCCCCAAGAGCCAGGCACCCCAACCCCCTCGCTCTAACCCAATGCCCCTCCCCCCCAGAGCCAGGCACTCCAGCCCCCTCGCTCTAACCCAATTCCACTCCCCTCCCCCAGAGCCAGGCACCCCAACCCCCTCGCTCTAACCCAATGCCCCTCCCCTCCCCCAGAGCCAGGCACCCCAGCCCCCTCGCTCTAACCCAATGCCCCTCCCCTCCCCCAGAGCCAGGCACCCCAACCCCCTCGCTCTAACCCAATGCCTCCCCTCCCCCAGAGCCGGGCACCCCAACCCCCTCGCTCTAACCCAATGCCCCCCCTCCCCCAGAGCCAGGCACCCCAACCCCCTCGCTCTAACCCAATGTCCCTCCCCCCCCCAGAGCCAGGCACCCCAACCCCCTCGCTCTAACCCAATGCCCCTCCCCCCCCCCAGAGCCAGGCACCCCAACCCCCTCGCTCTAACCCAATGCCCCTCCCCCCCCAGAGCCAGGCACCCCAACCCCCTCGCTCTAACCCAATGCCTCCCCTCCCCCAGAGCCGGGCACCCCAACCCCCTCGCTCTAACCCAATGCCCCCCCTCCCCCAGAGCCAGGCACCCCAACCCCCTCGCTCTAACCCAATGTCCCTCCCCCCCCCAGAGCCAGGCACCCCAACCCCCTCGCTGTAACCCAATGCCCCTC
Organism: Pelodiscus sinensis; assembly: GCF_049634645.1. Classification (NCBI taxonomy): domain Eukaryota; kingdom Metazoa; phylum Chordata; order Testudines; family Trionychidae; genus Pelodiscus; species Pelodiscus sinensis. Next base: position 2,500,475 of record NC_134738.1, on the reverse strand, counting down.
CCCTCCCCCAGAGCCAGGCACCCCAGCCCCCTCGCTGTAACCCAATGCCCCTCCCCTCCCCCAGAGCCAGGCACCCCAGCCCCCTCGCTGTAACCCAATGCCCCTCCCCCCCCCCAGAGCCAGGCACCCCAACCCCCTCGCTCTAACCCAATGCCCCTCCCCCACCCCAGAGCCAGGGACCCCAACCCCCTCGCTCTAACCCAATGTCCCTCCCCCCCCCAGAGCCAGGCACCCCAACCCCCTCGCTCTAACCCAATGCCCCCCCTCCCCCAGAGCCAGGCACTGGACATATGTAACCTACCTTTGAAGTTCCCTCTCCCACTGCCCTGCCCTGCCTCGGCGGCTTGACTGCAGGGAGCAAATCGCTCCCCAGCGCCAGGCTCGCCCCGTGGGGCTGTGCGCCCCCAGCCCGGTGCCCCCAGCGTAGTGCCCGGGAGCAGCTGCCCTCTCCACGCCACTGATGCGGCCGGGTCCTTGAGCAAAGCTGATTGTGCCGCTTCCCCGCCACTTAGCTCCTCTCCGGGGCGCAGGGGCGCGTTGTACTGAGCGGCCGGCGGGGTGGGGGTAACGCGCGTCTCCAGGTGCAGCCCCTTCCCTGCTGGAGGCTGCCGGAGAGAGACAGACGAGGGGGGGGGGGCGTGGAAGTGATTGTTCCCCTCCCTGCTCAGATCGCCCCCCCCCCACCTGGAACTGCCCCGGGTCTCCCGGGAGCCGCCGCCACGCGGGGCCTGTGCGCAGAGCGGCTGTTCCCCTCCGGGCGCAGGGCTCCAAATGGTTCATTTGACAGGCACGTGCCGCCCCTCCCCGGGCCCCTTTGCAGGGCGAAAGCCCCGACACGCGTTGCCAAATTTCACTGGTGTCGCCGAACCCCCCAGTCTCGTCTCGTGCGCCCTAAGGGTGGGGGAGCGCGGATCCCGACCGGTGCCCCTGGTACTTAGACACCGCCAGGCGTGGCTCCCCCGGGTGCCCAAGCAGGCTGGGTCCCGTCCCCTCCCGTTGAGCCCCTCTCTGCCTTTGGTTGCATCAAGGTGGAGAAAGCGACGGCAAGGAGAAAATTTGTTCCTCTTGGTTACTGAGGACAGGACAAGGAGTAATGGGCTTAAAGTGCAGCAGGGGAGGTTTAGATTGGACATTAGGAAAAAATTCCTAACTGTCAGGGTGGTCAAATATTGGAATAAATTGCCAAGGGAGGTGGTGGAATCTCCCTCTCTGGAGATATTTAAGAACAGGTTAGATAGACATCTGTCAGGGATGGTGTAGACGGAGCTTGGTCCTGCCTTGAGGGCGGGGGGCTGGACTCGATGACCTCTCGAGGTCCCTTCCAGTCCTATTATTCTATGATTCTATGATTCTATAAGTCCCTTTTTCTTCTGCTAGCGATGGATTCGTCGGGGGGTGGCCGGTTCAGCGGCAGCACAGCTTCCAGCAGGCTCGCCCCTGCTCCAAGTGCTCCGGCTGAAACCGTCGTTCCTCTGATCAGCAGGGATTTTACAGCCAGGCTCTGCCCCGAGGAGCTTCCGGGTTCCGCCCCATGTGCCAGGCACGAGGGCGGGCACAGGAGGGGCAATGCTTGCACGGCTAGACTGTCACTTCAGCCTGCGCACAAGGGGGCAATTGCCCACGGGCCGGGGGATTTAAAGGGACCCGGGTTGCTCTGGCTACCGCCCTAGCACTGGCTGGCAGACCTGGGCCCTCGCACGTGTGCGCCCGAGTCCCAGGGCTCGCCATGGATGGCAGAGCGGCTCTGCCGGCCCAGCCCCTGTGCTCCGTGCACCCCACCAGGCAGGGGGGGCCTTGGGCAGCCAGAGGGCGAATCGGGACAACAGCCCCCAGAGCTCCGTGTGAGTGAGCGGAGAGGGGAGCCAGGCTGGGAAGGGAAAAGGATGGAGGGGAGGGGGCAGAGGGAGGCAGGGACAGCTGAGAGAAAGGAGCCAAGTGAGGGGAGGGACACAGGACCACTGGGGGGCAGAGAGAAGGGGCTGAGCTGGGCACAGGACCGCTGGGGGGCAGAGCTGGCCGGGGGCACAGAGAGAAGGGGCTGAGCTGGGCACAGGACCGCTGGGGGGCAGAGCTGGCCGGGGGCACAGAGAGAAAGGGGCTGAGCTGGGCACAGGACCACTGGGGGGTAGAGCTGGCTGGGGGGCAGAGAGAAGGGGCTGAGCTGGGCACAGGACCGCTGGGGGGCAGAGCTGGCTGGGGGGCCCTCAGGGGACAGCAAGGGGAAGGAGAATGCATGTACCAGGGTACTGAGGGCCCGAGCGTCTCCTGCTGGGGAGTGTCTGGGATAATGCCTGTGAGGTTCCTGCTCCCAGTGCCCCAGGGGTGTTGCGGAGGCTCGGAAGGGGTCCATCCCCAAACCACAAAGCTGCATCAGGGCCTGACTCTCCCGCCCGGCCCTTGGCTGCCCTGCGAGGCAGGGTGCAAATTGACAGCGCGTGGGCCGGCTGCCCGTGTGGACGCTGCTCCGGGGGACAGGAGGTGCTGGAGGCTGGCTTGGCGTGCGCGCGAGGCTCCAGTAAGCCAGAGGGCAGCACGCCGGGACGGTCACAGCTTTGTAGCCATGTCTACACAGGCGCAGAGTAGATTCACATCCCGGCAGGCCACGTGGGAGCTCACCCAAGAGCTGCTAAATCTCTTCAGCTCCCACTGAATTCTGTAGGGACTTTGGGTGCTGAGCACCCAGCTCCTTCAGGATTGGGCCTGGGTTCCTAAGGCACCTTGCTACTTGCGGCATGGCGGGGGGAGGAGAATTCTCTGTCAATGGGACAGAAAATAGAAAACATCTGCGTTCGGTTACACCAATGTAAATGTAACTTTCACAGCAGTGTGGACACAAATGACGTGTTCTACTCCCATCTTTCCTTTTAAAATAGCTGTTGAATTTACCCTCCATTTTCATGAGAACTTTTCCATGCAACATTCTCTCCAAATTTGTCAATTTATACAAAATACAAACAATGGGTGGAATTCTATGATGTTCTATTTATGCCACCTTTGTTCTCAAAATAGATATTTTATGTATGAAGTCCTCCTTCCATATTCTCCCTTGTGATTGTTCTCAGATCAATCAGGGATAATACTAGTTCTTTAATCTTGCTCTTAATTAACATCTTCATTTGATCTATCTGGGGGAAAATAACCTGTGCATTTATATGAAGCAAAATGCAGGACAATGTAGCACTTTAAAGACTAACAAGATGGTTTATTAGATGATGAGCTTTCGTGGGCCAGACCCACTTCCTCAGATCAAATAGTGGAAAAAAATAGTCACAACCATATATACCAAAGGATACAATTAAAAAAAATGAACACATATGAAAAGGACAAATCACATTTCAGAACAGGAGGAGGATGCGGGGGGGGGGGGGGGGGGAAGGAAGGAAGGTAAGTGTCTGTGAATTGATGATATTAGAGGTAGGGAGAGTGGGATGTTTGTGAGCTAATGGTATTAGAGGTGATAATTGGGGAAGCTATCTTGGTAATGGGTAAGATAGTTTGAGTGTTTGTTCATTCCTTCTCGGAGAGTGTCGAATTTTAACATGAATGACAGTTCAGAGGATTCCCTTTCAAGTGCAGATGTAAAAGGTCTTTGTAGCAGAATACAGGTGGTTAAGTCATTGAGAGAGTGTCCTTTCTGGTTAAAATGGCAAGAAACTGTTTTTTCTTTGTGATCTGTTTTGTGGGCATTAATCCTTTGGCGAAGTGTCTGAGATGTTTGTCCAATGTACAAAGCAGACGGACACTTTCGGCACATGATAGCATAGATTATATTTCTGGATGCGCAGGAATATGTGTTCTTGATCTTATAACTCACTTGGTTAGGTTCATATTTGTTCATTTTTTTAATTGTATCCTTTGGTATATATGGTTGTGACTATTTTCTTCCACTATTTGATCTGAGGAAGTGGGTCTGGCCCACGAAAGCTCATCATCTAATAAACCATCTTGTTAGTCTTTAAAGTGCTACATTGTCCTGCATTTTGCTTCAGCTACCCCAGACTAACACGGCTACATTTCTATCACTATTGTGCATTTATATGTACAGGTTGCTAGATAGTAGCACTTGATGGTAGAGATTTTTAAAGCTGATTGTAGGCAATTACAAATGGAAATGGTGTATCTAAATGCCATAGCTAGAGTTAAAAATACCAATGTCTATGTTCCTACCTAGGTTGCAGTACGGTACCTCAGTTTCCCTTGTTTATTGTTTACTCTTTGCTCCCATTAAGCTTTGGCAAAACCAGGAATACACGGAGCTCGGTCATGAGTAGCGAATGCAAATTTGCACTGCAATAATGCCAGCTAAGGGGAAGTCCAATAGTGTCTATGTGTTGGTTACTGTGTACAAGATGCTTGTAAGTGTGCAGCAGTGAACAGCCAGAGCCAATCCCAAAGCAGAGCCGACAGCTTCATTATTCATGGGCTGTAGCCTCTTGACAACATGCTCCGAGGCTGTTGTCTAGCTGTCATTTTTAAAGAGTGGGATTATCGTGCGAACAGATTTCATTTTGCTTTGCTTCAGCACTGCTGCCTGCGTAGCACGCGCTCAGACCCGGGGACTGAGGTAACGCCTATTGCAACAATATCAAAATCCCGGTTAGAATATGTAAAACTTTAACATCAACACTTCTTTCAAGACAAGCTGTTTTGCTCTTCACCCGGGCTGGGCTTTAAGGAAAATACAATAGAGAGCGTCTTGCAAAAGGCATGGAAGAAAGGGCCGTGTTCCCCCATCATTTGCATTGCACAAGGAAGCAAGATTTGACCAGGCAGAAAGACAAATTATGTCATTTTTTAAAAGACACGCTCCCCCTCCCTGCCCTCTCCACAAAAACATCAGTCACTTTGGCCCCAATTCTGCAGAGCACGCCTGTTCAGCAAAGCACCCAGCCACATGCCCAGATCCCACTGACGTCAGCAGTACTTCAGTGCATGCATTGCTGGCTACAGATGGGTGCTTGGAGCTATGGGTTTCAATATGTTACTACAGTGGAGCCTGAATGGAGCATCCCATGGAAAACACTGTGAACCCTTAACGTGGGGCGAGGAGCCGTGTTCCCTGCAAGATGGGTGCTTGGAAGGCTGCGCCAGAAAGAATCCAATGCCACTCCATGGATTAGCAGAACACCCACCAGTAGATTTTGTTCCTATAGGTGGTGCACACTCACACATGAAAATTATTCTGCACATGGATGGAAAAGATTAGAGGGAACATTGGTGGGGAGGAAAAAAGACCCGATTAAAAAACAACAAAAAGCTGTGGGCGAGTTCCTCAAATCCATAGAGCTACTGAGATTTACTCCAGTTAGGATAGAATCATAGAACACTAGAACTAGAAGAGACCTCGGAGTTCATGAAGTCCAGTCCCCTGCCCTCACGGCAGGGCCAAGCACCATGTCTATCCAACCAGCTCTTAAATATCCCCAGTGATGGAGATTCCACAACTTCCGTAGGCAATTGATTCCAGCACTTCCCCACCCTGACCGTTAGGAAGTTTTTCCTAATGTCCAACCTAAACCTCCCTTGCTGCAATCTAAGCCCATTGCTTCTTGTCCTATCTTCAGAGGTCAAGGAGAACAAAGAGATCTGCCTCTTTGGCTGCTAAATCCTTCCTGCCATCACCTGGGAAAGGCATTTTTATGGTAGACATGAAGCAGGAGCACTATGGTGCCTGAGAGATGGAACTGTGACAAGATGCTCTTTTGCCCAGTTGGGCTACGTCTACACTGGCAGCTTCTTGCACAAGAAGTCTTTTGCAGAAGAGTTCTTGTGCAAAAACTCTTCCAGAAGAGGCGTCTACACTGGCATGTGCTTTTGCGCAAGGGCATCCGTGCCAGTGTAGACGCTCTCTTGCACAAGAAAGCTCTGATGGCCATTTTAACCATAGGGCTTTCTTACACAAGAAATTCATGTTGCCTGTCTACACTGGCCTCTTGCGCAAAAGGGCTTATTCCTGAGCAGGCGCATCAGAGTTCTGGTGCAAGAAGCCCTGATTTCATACATTAGAACGTCAGTTTACCTGCGCAAGAACACGCGGCCAGTGTAGACAGGCAGCAAGTTTTTGTGCAAGAGCAGCCGCTTTTGCGCAATATCATGCCAGTGTAGACACAGCCCAAGTCTTTTAGGGCCTGGTTGTTCCAAAGGCCTTTGAGAGCCGCTTTAATGCATGGCAAGGCCATGTCTGCACTAGGAAATTATTTTAAAATTACTAAATTCGACTTAATAACTCCGATTTAACAAATTTGAACTAGTTTGTCCACACTACGGGGGAGCCTCGAAATGGGTCCAAGGCAGGCTCCATTAAGGTGGACGTGCTACCTCCGACTTAGAGCCCCAAGAAGCACTGGGGAGTAATTAGTTCGAATTACTCTGGGGAGGAATTAGTTTGAAATAGCAGCACTGGCGTGTCCACACTACCGCTATTTTAAAATAACTATTTCAGAATTAGCATTATGCCTGATGAAATGCTGGAGTACTGATGTTGAATTCCATGGCCGGTTATTTCGAAATAACGGGCTTGGCAGTGTGAACGCTCCACTGTAAATTTGACCTGGGGTGGGGTGGGGTATTTCAAAATAAAGTCCTAGTGTAGACCAGGGCTTAGGGGCTTAAGGGGAGAACCATAGGACTGGAGGATGGATTGAGGGAATCTAGCAGAATCCGGCATAGGGACAGGCAGAGTAATAGATAGCCTAGAGCAGTCCCTGTGCAATGCTCAGCCTGCACCTCCTACAATCCACCAGAGTCTTGCCAGGACGGAGGGTGCTCAGCATGCTGCAGGATCCTGCCTGATGTTTCAGCTGGTTGTGACCTTCCTCCTGCAGAGGCCCTCACATAATGCGTGTTCCCTGCTGTCATCCCTGTCTTCCCAGCTTTGCAACCTGCGTCCTCAGCTGGCATCAACAGGCTGGCCTAGAACTCAAAGGCGCAGTTGTAATATAACGTAAGAACGGGTCAGGCCAAAAGTCCAACAAGCCCAGTGGCCTGCCTGCTAACAGTGGCCAGTGCCAGGTGCCCCAAAGGGAATGAACAGAACAGGGAACCATCAAGCGATCCCTCCCGTCGCCCGTTCCTAGCTTCTGTCAAACAGAGGCTAGAGACACTATCCCTACCCATCCTGGCTAGTAGCCATCGATGGACCTAACCTCCATGAATTTCTCTAGCTCTTTTTTGAACCCTGTTAAAGTCCTAGTTTTCACAACATCCTCTGACAGGGAGTTCCACAGGTTGACTGTGCGCTGCATAAAGAAATACTTTGGTTTTAAACCTGCTACCTATTAATTTTATTTGGTGACTCTTAGTTCTTGTGTTATAGGAGCAAGTAAATAATTTTTTCTTGTCTCCTTTTTTTATACCAGTCATGTATAGACCTCTATCATATCTCCCCTTAGACTCCTCCATAACAGTAGTACTCAATCAAAACAGAAGAGACACAGTAAATGATGTTTCCTGATTGCAGGGGACTCAGCTTGATAACCTTTCAATGTGCGTTCTAGTTCTAGTGTTCTGTGATTTTATCCTGAGGCCAGGGGTCACCCCATTTTGAACCAAAGAATGATCCTTGTCCTCGTGCTACAGCCATATAGAAAAAACCTGCTTTGAAACCCATCGGACTTGCCACGGGTCTTTAAGCAGAACCTCTGAGTGAGGCCAATAGTCTCTACATCTGAGCACCAGATTTTTATCTGGTGCAAAACAGTGTCGATCTTTTGAAGTCATTTCAGTTACTGATTTACACCAGCTCCTGGGCAAAAATATAAACTTTCAGAATTGTCAACCTGGTTTGACAGTTCTGGTGTGACAAGAATGAACTTTTCTGTACCTGGGGGCTATTTTCTGATTTCTTCCCCCCAGCGTTTTATAAGTGGGTAAACCAAAGTTCTCTCTTTTTCTTGAAACGGGGGGTTTTGTGACGTCGAGCATTCTTCTTTTCAATTGTATACAAAAATTGGGCTCCTTCTGAAATGAGATATTGGTGAGCAAGGGAAAAATATAGGCACTCTCCATACTTATTTTCAGCACTGCAGAAACTGTAAACACCAGGGATTTTCTGTGTGTATTTAATAAGAAGTGATTTCTTTTGCTCCTGTGGGATTATATTGGGTTTGGATCTATAGCAGAGGGACCTATTTGTATTACAGAAGCCGAGATTATAGGTTTGAGTCAACTGTTGTAAACCGGGAGCAACCCCATTAAAATCCACGGTCCAGCTTCTCAACTAGTATTAATCAGCGCAGCCTTAGAGACCTCCAGAGAGGAACTATGGCCCAATGGGGGGCCCAATGGGGGGAGGAGAATTGGCCCTTGTGTATGCCACATACTGATTTTTCTGAGCACTTTAAGTGGTACAATCCAAACAAGAAATCATTCTGCAGCAGGTGAAAACGGGTCGGATCCGTCTCTCACCCCAGTAGATGACAGGCATCGCACCGCTAAGTGGATTCATTCTTTATGCCACTCTGAGTCAGGAGAGCAGATCTGAGCCCAAAGGCGTTAGAGTTGCTGTGATTTAAAGGCTCTTTCCTTTGCCTTATCAGTCTCTCCGTGTCCGTTACCATCTCTCTGGACTGAAAGGAGCTTTCATCTATTGTGTGCTCAGATTTGCATTAAGAGCCAGCGTGGGGCATGGGGGGGGGGGGGGGGAGAGATCTGAGAGTGGGCTTACGAGTGCCCAGGGGAGAAACGGGAGCGGGCAATGAGATGCGGTATGTAAATCGAGGAATACATGCATACACATAATGCTCCATGAAAGCATGGACTAGCAACCTATGGGCCCGGGGATCTGTACCACTAAACACTGCACAAAGCACGCTGCTCCCCGCTGGCTTCCTTCCATCTTCAGGACCCCAGTGGTTGTGTTTCCTTTAGTGGGTCCCTGCTACAGTAAAAGGTGGGGGTACAGCGTGAAACGGAACAACCACAAGGCAAAAAGGACCATAAATGCTGCAGGCTCCAGGGCCCGGTTACTGCATCTGGTTCAAAGCCCCAGTGCTGCCCAGTTAAGGGCTTCGGTGGCATTTTGCCAGGTGCCTGCAGCTCTCTCCTGATCTGCATGAAATGGAGCAGATTGCAGCTGCCCTTGTCCTCCTTTAATCTTGATGCTCCCTGAAACGAGGTTGGCTCCAGTACGGTCGACTCCTGCGGAGCGGCTCTTGGTTTACATGCATGTGGCAGGAAATCAGAATCGAGCCCTGTTGGCCAGTATGGCTTTTGTATGTTAAAGCAGCTTAGGAGACTTGGTTGCCAGTTCCCAATTCCCAACACCTTTTCCTGGGAACTGGGTGTCCAAACCTCTTCTAGGTGAGACTTTTAAAGCGGGTCATGTGGTTTGGGGCCTGATCAGTGTTCCTTGTAAGCTGAGCGCTTGGGCGGCCACCCAGGAGAGATTTAAATGCCACCCAGCTGATTAGCAGAGCACCCACAGTCAGCAGCATGTGTTTATATTGGTGGTGCACATCTGCACATGCTTTGGTGCACATAAGAAAATGTATTCCGCACATGGATGGAAAACATTAGAGGGAACATTGGGCCTGATCCTGTTAGGTGCTCTGAGAATATCCAGAGGAGATGAGGTTGCACGGCAATTTGCACACCTGGATCTTGTTTGAGAGACCATGGAGAGAACGCATGCGCCTGGGTGACATTTACTGCTGTGCACGGGGTCAGCACAAGCCTGGTGCACCCCTCACTGTCATAGCCTGAGGAAGCAGAGTTCCAGTAGGCAAGGTGCTGTGCAAGCACAGAACAAAACGATGGTCTCTGCCCCAGGAAGCTCACAGTCTATGGATGAGGCAAGAGGTGACAGGTGGAGACAGATAATGAGACAATATTGATCAGCATGGCAGCGCCTGGTCTAAGCCAGAAGTTCTCAAACTTTTTGGTCCACAGCCCATTTCACTCAGCAGAGACCTTTCTGCAGACCACCACCCATGATGACAAAATGGGTGCAGGAGGCGGTGAGGGTGCGGGATCTGGCCGGGAGGCTCTGGGTGTGTGAGGAGGATGGGAGTGTGGGATCTTGATGTGAGGAGCATAAGGAACATGGCTCCATGTCTCCTGGTGCTCCCAGGCACTGCCCCCTGGTGCTCCCATTGGCTGTGAATCCAGCCAATGGGAGCAGTGGGGAAAGCCTCCAGACCTGCGGTTTCCTAAGCTGTCCTTCCCCCAGCTGTGGGGAGGAGCAGGGGGAGCGGCAGTGCATGAAGCCGCTTTCTTCCCCCACAAGCCGAATCCAGCCCACGAGGCTCGCCCCTTCCACCACCCCGCAACGGGAAGCCAGCGCTGGCACTCCAGCCTTACGGCGGGGAGGGCTCTGGAGCACCAGTGCAGACTCCCTGCTATAGTGGAGGGTGGGCCCAAACCTGCACTCCACCTGCAGGAGGGTCGTGGACCTCTCATGGCCCACAGACCGCACTTTGGCTATGTCTAGACTGCAGGCTTCTTTCAAAAGAGGCTCTTTCGAAAGATTGCGTCTAGACTGCAGACGGATCTTTCAAAAGAGCAATCCGCTTTTTCAAAAGAGAGCACCCAGTGAGTCTGGATGCTCTCTTTCGAGGAAGCCCTATTTACATTGAAGAACGCCTTCTTTCAAAAGAGGAACTTTCGAAAGAAGGCGTTCTTCCTTGTGAAACGAGGTTGTGACGGACCGGGCCGTGTCTGGGCACAGCTGAGGGCGTCCGCTTAGGGCGAATTGCTCAAATCCGGGGCTCCTTACAGTCCCCCTGACTGGCGACCTCTCCAAACAGGCCACAAACCAGTCTCACAGAGCGCTTCAGCAGCCTGCCTGAAGCCTCCCGAGCAAAACCCCTCTGACACCCCAGCAATATCCGTGCCCCCGATAGCCCCGGGCCTCATACACAGGTGGGGGGTCCTAGCACCCAATCCCACCTACCCCGAACAAGTTCTGTCCGGTTCCAAGAAACCAGCCACAGATCCCTGGTCAATTTACCCTCTGGATCTTACCCACAAATCACGCTGGGCCAATCCTTTAGAATCTATATCTAAAGGTTTATTAACACAAGAAAGAAAAGCCTGAGAGTAAGGTTATTAAAGTACAGTACGTTACATGCACCGAATCTCCCAGTTCTCGATGCAGGCTCTAGCAGAGATGTACAGCTGCTGGTTTAAAAGTTCTTATTGCACATCCTACGATCAGGATGGGTTCACAGGTCTTCCGGGCTCTTCAATCCCTGCAATGCTGCCTCTGGGATGAAGTGCTGAGCTGAGAACAAAATGGCATCGACCACATGGCCTCTTTATACTCCTTCCTGGCCTCTTCTTGTATGCAGCAAGTCACCTGGTCAGAGGCCAATCTCTATGTTCCCTGCTGGCTGCTCTCAGGTGACAAATCCCATTCTTTGGGTGTGTCCATAGCCTATTGAGAGTCATTGTTCCACAGGGCTTTGCTACTCAGCCTGTCCATAGCCATGCTTAACCACATTCACAGAAATATTCAGCTTCCACACAGATTCCTATCTACACACACAGACATTATATACTCACATAAACAGTGTACACAGGATCAGCAAACAACAAGCTCCCATTCAATACCCCACATGGCCCCCTTCTATATCATCGTTGGGGCCAGCACCCCCACCTATGGGTGCAGCAGCGATCTGGCTGCTTCCCTCCAATTCAGTAATGTGACAGAGGTTTACCGCCATCGAAAGAAAAGCCACGTTCTTTCGAAATTATTTCGAAAGAACGCGGCTTGAGTCTGGATGCAGGGGAAGTTTTTTCGGGAAAAGGCTACTTCGGGAAAAGGCTACTTTTCCCGAAAAAACCCCTGAGTCTGGACACAGCCTTTGAGAACCACTGAGATTTTTTATAGGTGTCGTCAAACTCAAGACCTGTTCAGTTCCTCCAAGTAGGGCATAAATGTCGCCTCATCTTTGCACCAGCCCCCGCTGCACAAGGGAACTTTACCAACCCAAGGAAAATCAAACTTCAACCATGCCTGGAAATCTGGGAATATGATTAAAGAACAGCATTCGGGAAACTGGTGTCAGACATAAGAGGCTGTCAGGTATGTTTATCACCTACCATGGCTGCAGAAATTGCCTGGACTTTGTGACCTTTGAAGGCTTTTTATGATCATTTTGGCCTTTTTTCTTTATAAATTATATGGAGGATTAATGGCCTATGCCCTGAGCATCTGGCAGGCCCCCTCGCCTGCTCGAAGGAATGAGTAAATGATGGGTTAGCTTCAATGGAGGCAATCAACGAACCTCATGCTAACAGGTGGGCCCAATCCTGCATTGCTTGGCTCCTGTAAAAGATGGAAGGACCAGACAGGGTAGAGTCGGGGTGTTGATTGAAGAGGAGGCAGGCAGAGGAGAGGCAAGTGGAAATTCCAGACAAACACTAGATGCAAGAAATGTCTTTCCCATGCTACAGAAGAACAAACTGTTCTAGGGGCCAAAGCAGAATGCAGCCCTATTTTTGTTAATGGAAATACCTAGATTTTCCGGCCAGGCCCCACTGTGTCTACTCAGCATGACCACATGCTTAACACAGGCTGTCACTGTGATGCCTGACCCAGTAATTGTGGTGGGATTACAGCATGTCTTCTGGAAAGACCTGGAGTTCTGGGTTCAGGAGATACAGCCCAGCCCTCTGGCTGCTGTTAACTCCCTGTACTGAGCCTTAGTTGCAGTTTGACACTCTAACTTCAGCTTCTGGCTTTTGTATCTTGCTATGCCTTTGTCTGGGGGGTTACCGAGCCCTTTGCCTTCTCCCTATCATAGAATCAAAGAATCATAGAGCTGGAAGAGACCTCAGGAGGTCATCAAGTCCACATCCTTTCTATAGTGGGGGGCCCAGAACTGGACACAATACTCCAGATGTGGCCTCACCAGAGTTGAATAAGGGGGAATAATCACTTCTCTGGATCGACTGGCAATGCTCCTCCTAACACACCCTAATATGCCATTAGCCTGCTTGGCTACAAGGACACACTGCTGACTCATATCCAGCTTCTCATCCACTGTAACCCCCAGGTTCTTTTCTGCTGAACTGCTACTTAGCCAGTCAGTCCCCAGCCTGTACCAATGCTTGGGATTCTTCCATCCCAAGGGCAGGACTCTGCACTTGTCCTTGTGGAACCTCATCAGATTTCTTTTGGCCCAATCCTCTAATCTGTCCCTGTCACTCTGGACCCTGTCTCTGCCCCCAAGCGTATCTCCCTCTTCCCCTGCACAGGGGAGTCATACATGGGTTGTGGGTTTGGTTTCAGAGCAGTTTGTTGTTCCACTCACAGCAGGCTGGAATTCAGTGGTTCTCAACCTGTTTCCCATCGTGGGCAGCATCTGATACTACCACTCTGGCCCTGAAGATATCACATGGGCCGTGGGTGGAGAATTGCTGAGCTAGGCTGTGCCATTCTTAGCTGCACTGCAGTGAGACTTGTGTGTGACAGTGACCATCTCTGTGAGCCGGAGGTGCCCGAATCTAGCCCAGTCAGAACAGAGGTGAAGGGTTAATTGTAAGTCAGGAGTTAATCATGTAAGTCACCCAGAATGCTTTGCAAATCGTCCCACGTAGATCGGGAACCATCGAGGCCTTTGTGATATTGAGCCTTGCCCGTCGTTTGGAGCAGGGATGCCAGCAATGTTAGCCGGCGAGTTGAAACTCTGCACCCAGAGCACATGATCTGGCCAAACCCCAGCTGAACTGATTACGTTCTACTGGCCTCAGATGCCCCCGTCAATGCAACTGGATATGGTATTCTCGCTTGGGGCCGGATCAAACTCATATTGACATTACTGCAGCTCTTTCCATTGCCTGAGATAGGAATTCGGCCCAAGCCCATCCTATACTAACCTGCTTTTCATTGTAAAAACAGCTGCCACGTTCCTCTCCAGAGCTGGTTGCATCTAGCTCTTGTAAGCTAGAGCTGCTAGCTGTTAAATTTGAGGAGCCCCTGCAGTCAAGAGAAGCCAGAAGTGGTGTGCACCACTTTTGGAAGGGATGTCCCAGAACTATGGAAGGCATTCTGATGAGGTCAAGATACCCATTGCACGCTGAGACCTGTGGTCTGCATCAGGGCTCTCTTTAGCACCTATCACTGCTAAAGCGCTTCCGACGTCAACTAGAGTAGTAAAACAGTAGTCTGATTTGCTTCCTTGATCATGGGAGTCTCTTAGGATACGTGTTGCACGAAACTTGTCTCCCTCAGAGAAGGTTTTGGACACGACCGCAAACCCAAATCAAGACAGGTTTGTCAGGGGCGATCATGGCTCTGATAACCCACAGCTCATTGGGAAGTTCTAGAGACCCACGCGGTGCATGCTGACAACACTCAGCCTAAGCTGTTCTAAGTCACAGAAAAGACACTTGGTAAGGCGGGAGGGAGACAGTGTTATATACCCTACCGAAGTCTGGATTTGGATCTGTGCTTAGAGCCTGGATCCAGCTGTTAAGGTATAGCCCAACCTTTCTCATCATAACCAACAATGGGGCCTTGGGTGCATTTAGCCTCTTGGGGGTACTGAGCAAGAGAGCTAGCTCATTTTCTCTGCTCCAGTTTGATTTAGCTCTCCAGTTCCTGGCAATACCTATATGGACTCATCGGTGGGAGCAGGCAGGGGATAGATGCTTTATATTGAATCAAAAACCACAAAGTTCTAGAACTTGTATCGCTAATTCAAAAATTCAGATCACTGTCTATGTACAAAATAATTCAGGGGGAAAAAATCAGAACTCCTGGAAATCTGGCTAACATGTGGTAGGGTTGTCTCTCAATAGATTTTTCCATGGGCAAATTGATACAGTTAAGTACCTAGGCACAAAAGAGCCAAAAACACTTAGCAAATGAGTGAAGGCAAATTTAGATCCAGGACTCTCCTCAACAGTGTCAAAAATGCAAACTTGATTTAACTTTTTAAAAACCAGCTTGATTCCAGACCCAGGTGATTGCTTGTCAAGATCTCAGCTAATTGTGGCCGGCCAGCCGAAGAAGATGGATGGGGACTTAGCATTAGAGCAAATGGAAATGCTCCTTTGACATTTATGGCGCTGACACTTCTGTATGGTCGGGTCACTTCCTGCAGCATGAACAGCTGGGGTTTGATTATTTCAATAACAAGTTTCTTCCACATAACTAAACATGATACAAGTTCACAGACATGGCTCAATGGTGGTAACAACTAATTTCAGATGCTCTGTGTAGGTCTGATGCCTAGATAAAGTGGAACCATCTTCGTTTGTCGTAGAATGAAGCAAATTTTCCCATGGCAAAAGCATGTGGAACCCCATTAATATGGAGTCCTCCTGTTTACACCAGAGCTTCATTTGTCCCAGTCAGTGTGCTCTTAAAGCAGAGGTTTTACTATTACCGGAGTTCCAACATGCACATTATGAAGCATTGACACAGTCAAAGGTTCACATGACTCCATGATAAATAGAATTCCCTTTCCAGGAAACTACTTTGCCCCAAATCCTTCTTCCAGCTCGCGGTGCCATGCACTCCTTGTTTTTCTCTTGCTGCACATTGTTCCCGTCAGTTAGCCTCAGATTTTTTCCATTAGTTTCGTGGGGTTTCTTAAATACAGCGTGTGCTTGGCTGTTTCTGCTTACAAGTACCAGATCCAATCCAGACACTGTAACATGGAACACAATGGGACTGCTGATGTGCTCAAAATCAGCCACCGGCTTAAATACTTTCCTTTGGGGTAGGGCCATTGTTCGATAGATTGTTCAGCATCTGGGTTTTCCCCTTTATCTCGCTGGTGTGGTGGCTGGGGAGCAGCCAGGGGCATATCTATGGCTCCCAAGAGATCATGGATTTTCTGGTGTTTTTCTTTGTGCTGCTGCCAGGTTGCAGATTCCAAGGGCTCACGCTTGTGCTCCCCCCCCAGGGCATGTCTGCCCTGCCCTCTGAGATGCGACTGCATTCCCTGTAGGCTTGCCTGAGCTAGCTTTGATCCAGCTGGCTTAACTAATAGCAGTGAACCAGGGCTGCCCTTACTGGCTGCTTGAACGCACACACACAGGCTCCTGCCCATTGGAGCTAGCCAGATCAAAGCCAGTTCACATCTGTCTGTGCATGCTGCTGTCACCTCGTTGTTTGCAGTGTCGACAGACTCCTGGTATGAAATTGTCAGGGGAATGGCCTAAAGAAATGACAGAGGACATCTGCCATGCACTGGCCCTTTAAGGGTTAAAACCCAGGCTGGAGCAGTGGAGGCAGCAGCCAGGCAGGAATTAGCCAATTAGGGCCCAGCTGAGGGCAGTATAAATACAGGCTCGTGGAGGGGAGAAGTCAGACTCACTCTTGCTCTGGGTAGTAGGGTTCCCAGATGGTTTAACAAAAAATACCAAACACGCCCCCCCCCCCCAAAAAAAGCACCAGGAAAAATTCTGTCGAGGGAAGAAAAAGGAGGGGAGACCAAAGTTGTTAAGCAAAAGTTGCACCACTCCCTCCAGTTTGGGGCCACACACTAACCACCCCTCCCCCTGAGCCAGGCCCCCCAGTCTCCCCATCCCAATGAACTCACCCTGCCTCAGACCCAGGTCCCCATAGTGCTCCTCCATCCTAATGCACTCGCCCCTGCCTCAGAACCAGCCCCCCATAGTCCCCCCCATCCCAGTGCACTCCCCCCTCCCCCAATGCAGGAATCCCCAGCGTCGGGAGCCCCCACTCCAATCAAATCTCCTCCCCCCCCCCCCCCGCAGAGCCAGGCACGGAGGAACAATCTGACTTTTAAAGTGGCTGTTCCTGCCGCCAGGCCCGGCTGCCTCTGCTCGCATTGTAGAGAGAGGGAGGCATCACGTGGCCAGCTCCCGGTCTCTGCTGGTCACATGGGCCAGAGCAGCATGCGCTCCGCTCCCACCCCAGCCTGGTGCCCCCCTGGCGTGGTGCTCGGCAACTGCCCCCTCCTGCCTCCCCTTCGCTAGATGCTGCCACGTTCCTCACTCCCCCACCAGACACGGCAGGAGAAAATTGTCCCCACTGGGTTTCCGTCACACATGTGCAATGTCCGGTATTTCCTGGGTTTTTTTACCAGATGGAGCACGCAAATACCGGACTGCCCAGTTGAAAACCAGACACCTGCAACCCTACTGGCCAGGGAGCAGGAGGAACCAGGCTGCACGGGTAGCTGGAGGCTTCCTGACTTAGAGCAGGGCTGGGAAAGGCAGGCAGAGCTGGGGAAGCTCTGGCCAGGCAAACTCCCGGCTGCAAGGCCTCAGGGTGCTAGGGCTGCAGGGAGGCAGCCAGGGCAGGAGAAGGCAGCAGGTCCCCACCCCCTTGCCAATGCTGAGTGGCCACTTCACACTGCCATGTGCCCCTATGGCAGGAACGAGATGACGACTGGCCGTGTGTCAGCCGCCGACGGTCAGGGCAGTGTGTGTGTGTTACCGAGAAAAGGTTTAACGTCCGTGCCTTTACCGCTAGGACCAGGGTCCCGTCGCGGAGGGCAGCCTAGGGAAGACTGAGAGATGCCCCAACGGATCTGTCACCTGGGAGTGACACGATCCAAAATGCCCAGGCTCTCCCTATACCTGTCCCTTATGACCGGCTGAAGTTCTTTTAAATTGTGCTTGGTTCTATTACAGCAACTGAAGGAGTCAGGTTAAAGCTTAAACAGTCACAGGTTTATTAAAGAAGCTTATAAATCATATGGTTACAATGGCTATTGCTCTATTTCTTAACTGCTAGCAAATATAGATCTTAAAAATGGTTACAAAGAAAATAAAGATAGAAAATAGAAATAATGGTACCAAGTGACAGCTTAATCTTAAAAGAGCTCTAAGTCTATGTGTACACTTAAGACAAAGGATCACATCCAGGTACAATTTTTACCTCTCGACTCCAGCGGGTCAAGCCAGGGCCGGTCCCTCAATTCCTAGGAAAGACGAATACGAGGTGGGCGTCCCCGTGGAATCTCGGGAGATCAAACACCTAACCCGACCAGCAGATAGATGGTAGATTGACACTCAGAGTAAATGTGCTGCTGGACCCATCTTTATACCCCTGGGGGCCCGTATCCTCTTTCTTATCTTAAGATGCCAAATTGTACTGGTCCGTTTTGTGGTGCCAGTTCTTACAAGGGAGTTTCAAATAATTTACACTTGTAAGAGAGGAAGGTAGCTAAATTAGGAGTGCCGGATATTCTTTGCTGGGAGGAGATTCCTCCCCCCGCGGACGGCTGTGTGTTTGTATCAATATGGGTTTTAGTCAAGGGCACTCCTCGGCAGCCTCTTGGTCAGCAATTGGCGTATCTCTGTTTACAGCCATTCACGGTCACAGCAGCCTGCCATATCCGGAGCCTCCTGTTCAAGACTTTCTGCTCTGTGTGCCCTGCATGCTCCAGGCAAGCAAAGATGGATGTTACAGGGGGGTTCCTGTCTGGCTACACCGAGGGTCACTGAGGCAAGGGGGGCATACAGGGTTGGGGGTTCCCAGAGGGGGAGGACCCCAGAGTGTGGGGCCCCTGCAGCAGGGCAGTATCCAGAAGGGAGGACACCATGGTTTGAGAGGGACGTGGGTCCTAACACTAGGTGGTGGAGAATAACAGGTAACAGCGGGCGAGATACCAGCTGAAAGGGGGCGCTCCAGAGCTGAAAAGCTAATTCCCAGAGTGACCAGAAGGAGGCACCCTTGGTGGTGAGTCTCGCCCTGTGACAGCCAGAATTTGGGGTGGAAAGGATACAGTGTTTAGCTGAACTGTGCTTCAGTTATTCCTCCATCTGGAAAACCGAACAGTAAAGACAGAGGAGCAGGGATTTCCTATAAAACTGGAGTAAATCCGGTGGAATTATTCTGGCACTGAGCCCGCATGGAGTGCAAAGTAAAGCTGGCTTGCCTGAAGGGAACCCCGGGGGTGAGTTCTTCGCTGTGTGTAAATGGGCACAGCGCCGTTGACTCCAATGAAGCTGAGGCTCTGGCACGTAGAAAATCAGAGGGCAAAGCAATTTGTGGTCCTCACGCAGCGTTCTTCCAGGAATCCCAAATGTGCAGCTTGGCTCCCGTCCTGCGGGCATCTGTGCCATTCTGATGCACTGGCTGGCTTTCGCCGATCCCAACAGCGTTGCTCAGCGTTCAGTTCCAAGGCCCGGGGAAGGCAATTAGAGCAGCTGTTATCCAAAGGCAATCCTGTCTCCAGAGGCACAGAAGCGAGGAGTCTCCTTTGTGCTTAGCACACCGCAGCGCTGTGATTATCTCTGCTATTCATCCCCGCACTGCCCCATTCTTGCTGGTGCAGGCATTGCCTGTGGTTCTGTAACTTAGTAACACATTGCATTTTCATCACTGAGGGTCTGTCTACACTACCACCCTAGTTCGAACTAGGGTGGTAATGTAGGCAACCGGAGTTGCAAATGAAGCCCGGGATTTGAATTTCCCAGGCTTCATTTGCATAAAGCCGGGCGCCGCCATTTTTAAATGTCCACTAGTGCGGACTCCGTGCCGCGCAGCTACACGTGGCACGGACTAGGTAGTTCGGACTAGGCTTCCTAGTCCGAACTACCGTTACTCCTCGTTTCACGAGTTACAGAACCACAGGCAATGAATCATAGAATCCTAGAAAACTAGAACTGAAAGGGACCTGGAGAGTGTCTGGCTCGTGAGTCTTGCCCAGGGTTTAGCTGGTCGCCATATTTGGGGTCGGGAAGGAATTTTCCTCCAGGGTAGATTGGCAGAGGCCCTGGAGGTTTTTCACCTTCCTCTGTAGCATGGGGCATGGGTCACTAGCGGGAGGATTCTCTGCATCTTGGGGTCTTTGAATCATCATTTCAAGGACATCAATATCTGAGATATAGGTGAGAAGATTATTCTAGCGGTGGGTGGGTGAGATTCTGTGGCCTGCACTGTGCATCAGACTAGATGATCAAAATAGTCCCTTCTGACCTTAAAGTCTATGAGGTCATCAAGTCCAATCCCCTGCCTCACAGCAGGACCAAGCACCATCTAGATCATCCCTGACAGTTGTCTGTCTAACCTGCTCTTAAATATCTCCAGTGACGGAGATTCCACAACTTCCCTAGATAATTTATTGCGGTGTTTAACCGAAGTTTTTCCTAATGTTCAACCTAAACCTCCCTCACTGCAATTTAAGCCCGTTGCTTCTTGTCCTGTCATCAGAGGCCAAGGGGAACAATTTTTCTCCCTCCTCCTTGTAACACCCATTTAGATACTTGAAAGCTGCTACAATGCCCGTTTTCTTTTCCAAACTAAGCCCAATTCCTTCAGTCTTCCTTCATAGCTCATGTCAATCATTTTTGTTGCTCTTCTCTGAATCTTCTCCAATTTTGGAGTTCATCTCTTCCTTAATGGAAAGTGTGCTCACTCTGCAGTGTGTGTGTGTGTGTGTGTGTGTGTGTGTGTGTGTGTGTGTGTGCGCGCGCCGGCAGAGCCAAGTAACACAACATCACAACCCTCCCAACCCTCCCAGTCTTGACCCATCCATCTGACTTCAGTGGGTGTTTGTGAGCAGACAGGCAGCAGGGTGTGTCTTGCGATTCTTGCCATATCGACAGATGGCAGTCAGGGCCCTGCTGGCTGCTTGTAGACTCGGAAGAAGAGAAGTTGCTCGTACCTTTCATTCTTGTCTTGGTTTGTTCTTTCTGCTCTGAGCTCAGAGGCGTCTAGTTGATTGGAAATCCCACGTCACTGCCGAATTTCCCGCTTGTTTTGCACACGCCAAAGAAATGCTTCCAGCTACTACTAGGCAGGGGAGATTCTTGCCTTTTCCATGGGAGCTTTAAAAACCCCTTCTCTGTCTCTGCAATTCCCCTGCCTCTTCACTCGGCTCTCTGCCCCTGCTCTCAGCTGGTTGCCGACTCCCTGGGTCCCAGCCCGTTGGCTGATACTCTAAAATCTTCCCACAATCCCTTGCATCACCCTAATGCCTCTTGTCCCCTCTTGTTGGACTCCCTGCTCATTACAAGCCGGCTGACGAGCACTAGAATGTGGTGCTTGACAGGAGCAGACGCCTTGAGCCAAGCATCCTCTCCTTTATGATTTCTCCCCGGTGGAAGGCTGACACCGAGCACCGCCATGGACGAGTAGCTTATGCCAGCAACAGACTGTGCTCCAGCCTCATGGCTTGCGTCAGCCGGCCTGCAAGCCAGGCGTTCCCCGAGAGAGAAAGCACGGGAACAGTCGGGGGATGTTGGAAACGCGCTGCCACGGCAACATAATCCAATGACAACAGCACCCATCGCTGATGAGCAGCATGTTGCAGGCAAGGCCTGGGGTCAGCCGCATGCAGCCCCCGGTGCGAAGAGCTTGTTGCAGACTTTGTCTGCTAATCGTTTGCACTGCAAACTCCCCAGTTACAGACTCCCAGACTCCCCAGTTACAGACCCGCAGCCCATGGTGCTAGATGCCATACAAACAAAGACAGTTCCCGCACCAGGGAGAGTACAGTCCGACAGCCACACCGGGCCCCTGGGTAAGGTGGGGGAGGCGGAATCTGCATTCCCAGAAGAGGCGGAGCCTTAGGTGGAAGGGGCTGGGCTGGCACAGGCAAAGCTCAGTGCTGCCTGGAGCAGGCCACGCCCCTCCAGTCCTTAGAGCCCCCCAGAGCATGCCACATGGCTCTCCGGCAGCAATTTAAAGGACCCGGGGCTCCGAGTTGCCACAGTAGGGATGGCAGAAGTCAAGAGCCCTGGGCCCATTAGAATCACCAGGGCTGCTGCCCCTTTTGACACCCCCTCACCCCCGGCGGTCAGGCCTGAGTCCAAGCACCTGGGGAGTTTTCTAAGATTATCCGACCACTGTTCTACTTCTGATGCGGCTCAGTAGTGAAAGTCTTAGGGAAGAACAAATACAGGACACGACGGGTATTTTAACCTCTCTGCTATCTTGAGTTAAAGATTCTGTGCTTGCGGTGCCAGTGGTTGGTGTGTGCCAGCAAGCCTGAAGTGACTATTCTAGCTTGACCTTTGTAGATGGCAGGTATCTCTACATTTGAGCTGGAAGCCACGATTCCTGGCACGTGTAGACATATCTGGGTGAGTGCTGCTCAGGCTAGAACCTATAAATAGCAGTGGGTTTGCCACAACACAGGTGACTGCTTGGGGCAGCCCCCCTGAATACAATCCCACCCGAGCTTGCAAGCAGCTGCCCGTACTAGATACGCTGCTGGTTTTTTGGTGCTGACTCAAGCAGATCTAGTGAGGGTATGTCTACATGAGCAGATGCACCTGCTGCAGTTTCAGAGTAATTACATCTGTGTTCCCTCCTCCATGGTCCACTCTCTGAGTGCCCAGACTGGTCTCAGGCATCCAGCTAACACCTGGAAAGCAGGGCAGGGCCCTTTTCCCCACTGTCTTCCGACTAGGAGATATAAGGCCTTATCCCATGATACCCACAGCAAGCCAGACTGCCTCACGGCCAGCAGCTGTGCTCTGTTTCACCAAGGGCTGTGAATGTTGCATTGCCAGCAGTTACACATTCCCAGCCAGCTCTTTCTCAGCAAGCACCTTGATTCTCAAGGTAAAAGCATCACAAAGAAAACATGTTCAAAACAAGGCAAGTTCTTACCTGCATGTTAGAAGCTTCCCAGAGGTCACCCAAATAAGCCAAAGTTTTTCCAATGCCTCTACAGGGCTTGGAACCCTGGGACAGAAGGATGCAATCCATTTCCACTTCAGAGAGCCGGCCCTGAATCAGTTCAAGATAATCCTTTTGCACAAAAGCCTCTGTCATAGCAAAACCAGCTTGACTCAGAGTACGCAAACCACTCTGGCGATGGGCTCTCTCTGGAGTTGTTTCATCTCAGTAAATGGCCTTAATCACCTCCCAGTCCTTTTCGTTGTTGGAGGAGCTTTGGAGCTACTCCCCGATGGAATAGAAGACAATTACATGTAAATTATTTTTGGATTTAATACAATTGGGTCCCTGCGACACTGCATGAGGTAGCAATGTCTGTCACGGTGGAGTGCAGGTTAGCAGGAGTCACTGTTCCAGCTGATGGGTTTAGAACAGAGACAAATGTGGGGTGTGAATTCAGGTTTTGTGCCAGAGTTGTTTAAGCTTTATAACACTTTGTGTGTGGTAACAGCCACATTCCCATTTGACAGACAGGGACAAGTAGAGCAAAAACATATGTCTTGTGCACCATCACTTAATCCATCTGTGACAGAGCTAATAAAAACCCAGGCTCAGATCTGGGAGAAATGTGTCCAATTCAACTATTTTCACCAAAGAAATATGATGTAGATTCAGGTCTGTCAAGACTGTTCCCCACTCTGGCACTTTGAGTGCAGAAGGTGGGGGCCTGCAAGAGACCTTAAAATACTCTGTCACTAAAGACTTCTGTTTTAAAAAACTTCACAAGGTCACAGATTCCCTGACCGTGGGTGGTACACTGCCCCCATCCAAATATAAAAAACCCCTTGAGAATCCAGGAAGATGCGTCTGGGAATTTCATCCTGTGGGGTACCCTGGAGCTCTATAACTCTCCCTCTGGAGAGAGCTAGAAAAAAAAACCCACTGTAATTCTCTTAATAGCTGACTGTGCTGTTTTAGGCACATGTACACAGAACCTCCTGGCTTCTAGGACACAGGATTCAGATCATGGTCTTAAAAAGATTATTTGTATTAACAAAACAAAGAACACATATTTGGTAAAACATTATTTAGTTGCTAGCTGTTATAGGGGCAGTGAAAAAAAGAAAGATTAGAGGCACAGAGAATTGATTCCCTGGGATTCAATTCAAAAGTTGTAGTTAAGGGAGGAGTAACATGGTCTCAGCACAGAGAAGTCCAGCAAACCCCAAAATAAAGAAAATAACCTGATCACGTCTGACTAAACATTCCCTGTTCCACTTACATCTCTGTTGTTCCACAGTTTAGTCCTTCCCTAGGTATGGATGTTGCTGGATGTTCCAGTCCTTGGTTCCTGGCTTAATTCATGTCTCCCAGCTCTCCTCTGCTCACATAAAGACTGCAGCAGGAAGGTCCTGCTTCCAATTAAAAAAGCCACACACTGTTTTCATTGGCTCTCCTAGCTTCCTGCCAACACTTCCAGCTTCCCTAACATTCCTGGAGACTCTCTAGGAACCACTATTTGTGAGTTTTACCCACTTGACGAAGTGGGTCTTTGCCCACGAAAGCTGATGCTCCAACACTTCAGTTAGTCTATAAGGTGCCACAGGACTCCTCGCCGCTTTTGCAGATTCAGACTAACACAGCTCCCCCTCTTACCCTTTTAGGCAATTTAGTTAACTGAATAGCTGGGATGTCCAGAAAAGGGTAGTATCCCTCCCCTTCATCACAAGGCCAATCAAAACGTTTTGTGGATTCGGGTCAAACTATTTTGGTTGTATACAAATGCTTTTGTTTTGACCCTGTCTGGACAAAGGGTTTCAATTGCTTGTATTTGAAATGACATTTCCTTTTGACTTTAATTGCAATATTCTTGTTAGAATGCCCCCTCCCCACAAACACATTTCATTTTGGATCAATTGAAACGTTTTCTTTGAAGCAAAATGAACCTTTTCCCCTTCTTTTAGTTCAACCGCTGAAGTGAAAACTCATTATTCCCCCAGCTCCACTGGGGGGTCCTGACTCCCAGTCCCTTGCTCTAACCAGTGGGCTATGCTCAGTCGCTCCCTTGCAATGCAACGCCAGCTCCCTATGAATCTGGTTGGGAGGAAATGTGATGGGATGTAAAGATGGCACAGAAAGGGAGGAATGAATTCTCTACACGTTTTGCCCAAAGTGCTAGGAGGGTTTATCTGAAAGCTGCACAAAGGCGGAGGAATTCATTCAATACATCGGTTAGCGTTGCTATCTCTAGGTAGCTAGTTGGCTTTTTCCAGCTGTGCTGTACTTCCGGGAGGACAAACGGAGGGCAGTGACGTACTGTATCAAAGAGCTTATCTGTCAGTGCCCTCGTTTCCTCATTCTGTAACCTTCATGGGTCTGTTCCCAAGAATCTGTTCAGAGTCATTTTTCTGGGACACGTGGAGACAGCTTTAAAGAGGCATTCCTCCTAAACAAGCATTTCCCCCAGTTTCCGTTTCCCCCACTAGATTGGGGCCACATCTCCACTTGCAGGAAGATTGAAGCTACAGCGATCAATCTTCTGGCATTTTATTTAGCAGGTCTAGTTTTAGCAAGTCTAGACCCGCGCTAGATCAAATGCTGAGGGCACCCCTGTCCGCTCAGAACTGGTACTCCAACTCCTCACCAGGAATAAGGGAAGCTGACGGGAGCATTTCTCCTGACAACCTCCCACCGGGAGTAGTAATAGAAAGGTAGCCGTGTTAGTCTGATCTTGCTAAAACAAAAGGGAAAACTATGTAGCACTTTAAAGACTAACAAGATATGATCTGAGGAAGTGGGTGTGGCCCATGGAAGCTCATCACCTATGAAACCATCTTGATAGTCTTTAAAGCGCTACATAGTTTTTCCTTTTGTTTTCCCACTGGGAGGACAGCTCTGAAGCTCAGCGTAAGGTACATGGACTCTGCTACATTCTTTACGTAATTTGAATTGCGTACCTTAAGCCAACCCTCTCCCATAGTGTGGGCCTGGCCTAAGAGAGTTATTCTGAATCGCTTAGAGGAGTTACCAGTGTGATCAGATTAAGCTGAAGTCTCACTTACTATAATTCTTTTGCACTAGGAATCTCAGTTTCAGTGACGTAGGTATTAGCTCTGATCATGTGACCCACACAATGTCTTCGTTTTAGTCATTTGCAAAGCTGATTATACCTTATCTGGGGTGGAAACCTGGAGAGAGCAGAATATGTAACATTTCCCTCTGCCAAGAGGTAGAAGAGTGAATAAGCTGCATCGCCTCCAAACAATTTCTGTTTGGCAAAAACACAAATGTGGGGGTGTAGTTCCACACAGAGATTAGCGAAATGCAGCATCATGGAGATTCTTTCTATTCAGTTTGGCAACATTTAGATCTGAATCTGGAGCATCCCAGATGATGATTGCAAGATGTGATTTTCCTTCCTGTGTGTGTTTGTTTCTCAGATCATGGGTTACATTTTTAATAGTGCTTAAGGGTCCCTAAATTCCAGTTTTAAAGGTTACTTAGGTTCTTAGGTTTTTAGGTCCAGATGTGTCTCCTAAATCATAGAATCATATAATACTAGAACTAGAAGGGACCTCGAGAGGTCATCAAGTCCAGTCCCTGGAGTTCACGGCAGGACCAAGCATCATCTAGAACATGACAGGCGTTCGTCCAACCTGTTCTTAAAAATCTCCATTGATGGAGATGGAGACAAACAATTTATTCCATCCTGACTGCTAGGAAGTTCTTCCTAATGTCCAACCTAAACCTCCCTTGCTGCAATTTAAGCCCATTGCTTCTTGTCCCATCCTTAGAGATTAAGGAGAATAATTTTTCTCCCTTCTCGTTGTGACACCATTTTAGGAACTTGAAAGATGCTATCATGTCCCCTCCCAATCTTCTCTTTTCTAGACTAAGCAAACCCAATTCTTTCAATCTTCCCCCAATTTATATTGGATATAAATGCCTATATCCAAGTCAGAATTTGCATTCCTAAGTCTCTTACAGACTTGCAAACTTTATCCTCCACTTTTACGTCTCACCAAATTACTCAATTATTCAAATCTTTTCTTGGGCCAAAATTGTCATCTGGTCTATTTACAGAATTGTCATCTGGTCTGCACAGAGCCTCATTTTTCGCATTTGTGTTTCAAGCAACGCCCAGAACAGATTTTTGTTGTTGTTGTCTTACAAACCTGGAACACAGGCCGGATTCTCTGTAACCTCCCACCCCTATGAGCAGCCTGCTTTTCTCTGATAGCGGAACACACCTGGTTTTGATCTAGATTTCCTGCTGATGTGGTGGGCTCCTGTTTGTAGATGTCCAGCTTGAACCACCTCATGCCTGATTTTTCAGAAGATCTGAGCTCTCACAGCTCCATGTGCTGGCAGAGAGCAATTGTGAAAAATCAGAGAGATTTTTTTGAGAGGGCAGGGGGTGTAATTGTGTATAGAAGACAAAGCCTTTAATGTCAGGATGGTCCAATAATATCGGGATGTCTGCTCACCCTAATAGGAGTCACAGGTGTTCATCACTTGTGAAAATCAGGCACAAAATGTCTTCAGTTGGGCACTGAAATCTGAGAATTTGGCTGCATGCCTGTACAAATCCACTAAAGCTACTCATTATGTGTGTCCCGCAATTAGTCCTTTCGGTTTGGGGTTTTATTTCATTTCATTTTTCCCAGGAATTTATCAGTGCTTATTACAACACTAAAAACTGGTAGAAAAAGCTATTAATAATTTGTATGGGTAAATATTGGGCTCTATTTTGGTGGATGGAAGGCCGGGGAGAAAAGTATTCAGTTGATGAGTTCTTTAATGAATGGAATTCAATGTGGTTTGCTAAAACAGAACTCAAAACACAATGCCACCTCTGAGTTTAAGAAAATAATACGCTTCTAATCCCCATTTTCATATGACAAAGCTCTTTACTTTTGTAGACCTAGAACTATAAGCCTATAAATATTTACATTTAGAAACTGGGGCACACCATTTGCAGTGAATACACTCAATTTCATCCTTTTAGCCTGTTTTAGATTTTTTAAAACCTTTGAATACTTCCTTGTGTTCTGAAATGTACACCGATACAGATTTTCATTCCTTCCCCCATTTTAATGGGTCAGATCTTTTCAACCATTATCTGCCAACAGCTTGAAATGGAGCGGTGGTGAGTGTGAGATTCATTGGTAGGCCCAGAAACACACACACTTCAGCGCTTGTGTGCATGCCTGATGTTTATTGTGAGTATCTTCTAGACCAGGGGTGGGCAACATCCAGTGCACCAGACCAGGGTGGTAAGCTGCTTGCAGTCCGCGAGACTTTTGTTGTTGTTTTGGAACATCAGCGGGCATGGAGACCTGCAGCTCCCTTGCTCCCGGCCCATGGCAGCTGTGTGAAGCAGTGACGCTTCCTGTATGTATTCCTGTACTTCCTGTACACTTCCTGTAGCTCCCATTGGCTGGGAACAGCAATCCAGAGTCACTGGGAGCTGCGGGGCTCTGGGCCCTCTGACACTCCATCTGGCATCTGGCATCTGGCAGCCTGCCAGCGGCCTACCCTGATGGTCCATGTGTGGCCTGGTGGGCCGGATGTGGCCCACCCCTATTCTAGACACTTCAACAGGCAGCTTTGCATATGTACACAAACGAATGTATTAATGTAATGCTGGTTGAACCTCTCTAGTCCAGCACCCTTGGGCCGAACCAGAGAATTTGCCGAACCACAAGAGGTCCATATTGTCTAACAGCATGACTAACACTTCCCCTGCTTACTAGGCTCTTAGAAGACACTTAGGGGTCAATTAGAGCTAAATAACAGCACAGAACGCTGGGAGCCAGGACTGGTGGCTGCAGACAAACGTTATGGGACCGTGGGAAACGAGGGGAAATGCATGATAAGTGGACGTCTGGCTAACTAATATCATGCTGGACCAGAGAGTGCCAGATTAGAGAGGTTCAACCTGTACATATATTTCATGCAAGGTTCTGTTTTTTCCTAATTAAACAAGCTATTTATATATCTATTTGAATGTTACAAAAGTGGGATGAAAATTGGGGGGGGGGGAGGGAACCCAAATCATCCTTTTTTCAGTATTAACAGTATTTTCAGTATTAATGAGTTTAAATGATGGCTCCTACCCATCCTGCACTGAGGAAGCTCCCCCCCCCCTCCTTTCCCTCCCCCGACCTCGTCTGCTTTCACACCTCATTCAAATTCATTCTTCAAGGAGGCTGATAAACTGCAGCAGCCTAAACACTTTATTTTATTTTGTCGAATTCTTCCCCTGCCAGGCTTCCCATCATCTCGTACTCCCATCCCCCACCCCCTCCTGGTTTCCTTCCCCGTCCCTTTATGTTTGTTCTTGTTTATAGCCAGACCCTGAGTTCACTGGGGCAGCCACAAGTGTGAACACAAATCCTCCCCCCCGCCCCAGGAATCCTCACGCTGAAAATCCATTGAATTCCATCTGTGCCTGTCAGGCCCTTGGAGACTCACTCTGTGGCTGCACCCACATTGACGTGAATGGAAATCTGCACGAGGCATAAAGGGCTGCTTGTGCTGATCCACTTTTAGGATCAGGGCTTTTAAAGTGTCGCGCTTACGTCCTATCAGGTAGGGACTCCGTCCTTGCGCGGGTGCACACGTCACCCCTGTAGGAAACAATGGCCGCACTTTAAATGTGACTTGTATTTGTCATGCTGTTAATTCGCCCTCGTGGGTGAACATTTTTCTGGTGACTAAACTAGTAAACCACAACACAACTCGACAGAAACAGCTGCTGTGAAATTAGCGGAAGCTTGATGCACTGAGAGTACGGGGCATATTTACACGGACTTTAACCCAGCTTTATGGAGTTGAGAAGCCGCCTGCGTTAACTTTTAAGAAGTCTGGCAGTGCGCGGCCCCGGAGCATGGCCAGGGCTGCCCCACTGTCCCCAGCCAGGGCACGGCTGAAGTCTGGAGGCAGCAACGCAAGGACCCCAGAAACAGTAGGCATTCTGGGGGCGGAGCCACGCCAGGTGGTTTGGGAAGGCAGGGCCTTCCCCTGCTATTACACACGCTGCCCATGGCAACCTAGGTCCCTTGGTACAGTAGGTACAAGCAAACAACGTGCATCTTAATATGGCTAAATGTACACATAGACTCCTGGGAACAAAGGGTGTCGGCCATGCTTACAGGATGGGGGATTCTGTCCTGCAAGCTGTGACTCTGGGAACTATCTGGGGGTTGTATGTGGCTGGGCACGAGCTCCCGCTGCAACGCTGTCACCGAAAGACCTATTGTGACCCTAGGGTGCATAAATAGGGGGATCGCACATAGGAATAAAGAAGTAACTTTCCCCTGGTATTAGCATAGGGCGACTGCTGCAGGCATCCTGTGTTCAGTTCTGGGGCCCACATTTCAAGAAGGACATTGGTCAGTTGGCGAGGGATCAAAGACGAGTCGGGAGAATGATCAAAGGGTTAAAAAGCCTGCCTTGTAGAAGTAGACTCAAGGAGCTCAATCTCGTGTAACAAAGAGAAGGTAAAGGAGTGACTTGAGCACAGTCTATAAGCTCCCACACAGAGAAGGATTTATTAATGGGCTCTTCAGTCCAGCAGAGACCGGCTAACCCGTCCAGTAGCTGGAAGATGAAGCCAGACAAACTCAGGGTATGTCTACACTACAAAGTTAATTCGAACTAACAGACGTTAGTTCAAATTAACTTTCATAGCCGCTACACTAGCGCTCCGCTAGTTCGAATTTAAATCAAACTGGCGGAGCGCTTAGTTTGAACTAGGAAAACCTCATTTTACGAGGATTAAGCCTAGTTCGAACTAGCTAGTTCGAATTAAGGGGTGTGTAGCCCCTTAATTCGAACTAGTGGGAGGCTAGCCCTCCCCAGGTTTCCCTGGTGGCCACTCTGGGCACCACCAGGGAAACTCGTCTGCCCCCCTCCCGGCCCTGGACCCCTTAAAGGGGCACGGGCTGGCTACGGTGTCCGTGCCAGGCGCAAGCCTGCCAGCACCCAGCCAGCAGACCCTGCACCTGGCACGGATCGAGCCACCCACCCGATGCCCCCCAGCCCTCCCCTTCTTCCCGGGACCAGGCTGGCGGCTCCCGGGAGCTTGACAAGGACCGCAAGAGGCGGGCACCAGCCTGGGCTAGTGCGGACATTGTGGACCTCGTCCACGATCGCCGCACTAGGCACAGGAAAGTGGCCGGCTAGGGCAGGAGAGCTGCCAGCCTGGCCACCCAGGAGCAGGTGTGCAAGAGAATCAAGGAGGTCCACTGAGACCCCCGACCCTGAGCCCTGAGCTTACAATGGCCGTCCTGGGTCAGACCAAAGGTCCATCTAGCCCAGTAGCCTGTCTGCCAACAGCGGCCAACCCTAGGGACCCTGGAGGGGATGGACCGAAGACAGTGACCAAGCCATTTGTCTCGTGCCATCCCTCTCCAGCCTTCCACAAACCTTGGGCAGGGACACCACTCCTACCCCCTGGCTAATACCACTCCATGGACCCAACCTCCATGACTTGATCTCACGTCCCTTTAAACTCTGTTCCAGTTGTAGCCTTCACAGCCTCCTGCAGCAAGGAGTTCCACAGGTTGACTCTTTGCTTTGTGAAGAACAACTTTCTGTTACTAGTTTGAAGCCTGCTACCCATTCCTTTCCTTTGGTGTCCTCTAGTCCTTCTTTATGGGAACTAATGAAGAACTTTTCTGTATGCACCCTCTCCACCCAACTCCTGCTTTTAGAGACCTCTATCCTGTCCCCCCTCCGTCTCCTCTTTTCTAAGCTGAAAAGTCCCAGTCTCTTTAGCCTCTCTTCATATGGGACCTGTTCCCAACCCCTGATCATTGTAGTTGCCCTCCCCTCTCCCAGCCTCTCTCTTCCCCTCTCCCACCTCCTTTTCCCAGTCTCCCCCAGTTTTGTTCAATAAAGACAGATTCCATTTTGGAAGACACGTTATCTTTATTTTGTACATCAAGAAGAGGGGCTAGGGAGGGGTAAGTGAAAGGAGGTGAGGGAGGAATGGGGTATGAGCCCCGGATGGGGAGGACTGGGCTGGCTCTGCGGGCTTCTGGGGGTGGAAGCTCTCCTGCAGCCCCCCAATTGCCCCCTCTCCCCAGATGGCAGCCTGCGGCAAGTGCAGCCGGGCTGATGGCCGAGTGCTGTGATGTGCCCAGTGTGGGCACTCAGGGTACTCCAAGCCAGGACTGCTTTGCAAGCGGGGCACCCCTGAGAACTGTCTGTCCGGGGTGGGGGTCGGGTCCCTTTAAGCACAGCCCTCGGCTAGCCTGAGACAGCATCTCCACGCTCTAAGTCCTCCTCTGATGCCCTGCCGGCACTGCTTCCGGCCATCCTTAAGCCCGGTTCAGGGTCCACTTAATGTGGACATGCTAGTTCGAATTAGCAAAACGATAATTCGAACTAGTTTTTGAGTCTGGATCCGTTAGTTTGAATTAGCTTAGTTCGAATTAACTAATTCAAACTAAGTTAGTTCGAATTAGCGCTGTAGTGTAGACATACCCTCAGAGAGGAGACAAGGCCTAAACTTTTAACAGTTTCATTCACCCCCGGAACAGTTTTCCAAGAGGGGTGGTGGATTCTCCAGCACTGATTCTACTGAAGTCAAGGCGGGATGTTTTTTCAAGTGCTCTGCTCCAGGAATTATTTTGGGGACGCCCTCTGGCCAGTGCGATGCAGGGGGTCGGACTCAGTGAGCACAATGGTCCCTCGTGGCCTTAGAATCTGTGAATAACACACATGCCACACATTTTGTTGCTATCTCAATGGTATGTATTACAGAGGTGCCCAGGGACTCCCAGTGAAGATCATAGCTCCCTGGTGCGAGGTGCAGGACATACGCTTAGTAAGAGACAGCCCTTGCCCCCAGAGAATTTCCGGTCCAGGCACATAAATGAAAGGTGGGGAACCAACAGCCCCACAATACAAGATGGGGAAACTGAGGCACAGAGGGACAGGAACTAGCCCAAAGTTACACAGGAAGTCTGTGACAGAGCCAAGACCTGAATCCAAATCTTCTGAGCACCACTGAGTGCTGTCTATGACACACGCTGGCTTGCCCCGTCCCAGGCACTCCTGTGAAGTCTGCAGAGCTGCTTGGGGAAGACGGTAGGTTAATGCAGAATATGGCTCCCCAGGTTTCACTGGGGGTTAGATGGAGAGAGATGGGCAGAAAGGACCCCCCATCTGCCCCCACAGTTGATCACTTGTTTAGCACTGAAGAATGCTGGTGGAAGGATTAAGAGCGAAAGTGAAGAGGAATCAGGGGTGTCTGGAAGGAGCAGTCGGGGTGTCAGTACAGAAGGAGCAGTCGGGGTGTCTGTTCGGAAGGAGCAGTCGGGGTGTCTGTCTGGAAGGAGCAGTTGGGGTGTCTGGAAGGAGCAGTCCGGGTGTTGGTACAGAAGGAGCAGTTGGGGTGTCTGTCTGGAAGGAGCAGTCTGGGTGTCGGTACAGAAGGAGCAGTCTGGGTGTCAGTACAGTAGGAACAGTCGGGGTGTCTGTCTGGAAGGAGCAGTTGGGGTGTCTGGAAGGAGCAGTCCGGGTGTTGGTACAGAAGGAGCAGTTGGGGTGTCTGTCTGGAAGGAGCAGTTGGGGTGTCTGTTCGGAAGGAGCAGTCCGGGTGTCGGTACAGAAGGAGCAATCGGGGTGTCTGTCTGGAAGGAGCAGTCGGGGTGTCTGTTCGGAAGGAGCAGTCCGGGTGTCTGTCTGGAAGGAGCAGTCGGGGTGTCTGTCTGGTTTTTTTCCTGCTCACGCATTAATGACTGGAACAGAAATCTCCCTTTGGGAACCTTTTGTTCTAGCAGGAGTCTGAAAAATAACCCCTGAGCGCCCTGCTGCTGAGCTGTGGCGTGTGGGGTGGAGTCCCAGGTGGCGGGCGGCAGAAGCTGTCAGGTGAGACTGTGATGCAAAAGAAGAGGCGCTTTTTGCTTAGCACCGTAGAACAGCTTTGGAAATCTCCGGCCAGATTTTCTGCTGATGCCAAGGGCACCGCTCCACTGAGGCCACGGGGAGCCACATCGGGAGTGAACGCTCGTGGTGAGGGCCCGGTCGGAGCTGAGGTAAATGGATGCAGCTTCCAGTGGTGTAGGTGAGAGTTGCCATTTAGGACTCCTACAGGGTCCTTATTTCGGAAGCAGCTTTCGTACAAACCAGGCCTGACCGGAATCTCGCCTGGACTAGCTCTCCCCCCGTGGAACACCATTGCCCCAGCCTGATTTCGGGCCCACGCCCGGAGTTACACAAGAGCAGGAGTGGAATGGCCCAAGGGAGAGAGTCATCTCGGACGCCTGCCTTGAGCTGGAGAACCCCGGGGTGTGAAAAGCTGAGTTCACTGGGAAGTGCAACAAAACTTGTGTTTGGCTGCTGTTCCCATTACATGCAAAGGGAGATCATCTCGTCTCCAGGGAATTTAATTTAGCAAAACACCAGTTCTCACTACGTCTAGACTGCAAGCCTCTTTTGAAAAAGAGCGTCTAGACTACCACCAGTACTTTCGGAAAAGCAAGCTGCTTTTTCGAAAGGGAGCACCCAGACAGTCTGGTTGCTCTCTTTCGAAAAGGCACATTTTGCATTACATGGCGCCTTTTTTCAAAAGAGCACTTTCGAAAAAAGTGTTTATTCCTTATAAAATGAGGTTTTCTGTGGTCGAAAAAAACTGCCGCGTTCTTTTGATTTACTTTTGAAAGAACGCAACTGCAGTCTAGACGCAGGTAAAGATTTTTCGAAAACAGGCTACTTTTTTCAAAAAATCCCTGTGGTCTAGACACATCCTAAGATCTGCCAGACCTATCTACCTACAGTTTGAGGCCAGCTTTTTTAAATCTAAAGTTTGGCTCCCGAATCCATCTCCGTGCTCCTCAATAGAAGGATTTTTCGTTATGTCTGCGTATGCCCACTGGAAGTATAGCTGCTGAGCTCCTACTGAGGGGTATAAATCTGTCCTTGCACACTCTTATCGGAAAGCATCGGCTTGAGTGTTTAGTGGCACAAATCACCTTCGTTTCATCCATTCTCCAGGCGTTGCCCCCATAGGGTAGCTTTTCCTGTCCATGCCACGTGGAGATGAAATCAGACACCCCTTTGTTCATGTGCATTCACTTCTCCTGGTCTTCCAAAGCAATCTCTTCTGTCAGGCTTAATGCAATTAAATAAATGATGTTCTATCCAGAGGGGTTGTAAGTGGGTCCCAGCCTCCTTCCGGAGAAGTCAAGGGAGTTTGGATCTTATCCTATTAAACATGAGGAGAAATAAGAGGCAAATGTGTGTATTACATATTGAGCTTCTTTGTGTCAGGTGACATTCCAAGCAAAATGGGTTAGCAGGGAAACAGGCTGCGTCCAGGACATCGCACAGAGGAGTTGAGTTAGCGTTTCTGACCTGCCCTGACCCCCAGGGTGGAGCCCTGTTTAAAATGTAAATTAGTTGCCTAGAGTAACTCCTGGGCAACCCCATTGTTCGTTTTCTCTGATGGCTGCTGCACAGTAACCAAGGAAGCAACAAAACGTGGCGACCCCTCTGAGACTCTGAACCAAGGAAGGGGAGCCAATTAAAAAGACTTCGCAGATGTGGCTCTCCATTAGCTAATGCTGCCCCCTAATTCATCGTGTGGCCTTGGCGTGGGATGAGAGACGCTTCTTCCATATGCTCAGGGGAAGGTTGGTTCCCAGAGAGGGGTGGGGCAAATTCACTTCCTACTTTCATAATAGAAAATATCAGATGGGAAATATCTTGAGGCATTTACTATTCATATATTACCCAGTAGCCCTTCCGCTCTGCCCCCTTCTCTGTCCACCTTTGTTCTAGGTGAGTGGTTCCCAATCTTTTTTGTGCTGCAGACTGGCAAACCCATTCACAAACTTTAGGTGGACCAGTAATATTTTATTTGCATATTCATTATGCAAATAATGAATATGTAAATAAAATGTTACCGGTCCACCAATAGCCACGGCCCCCAGGGTCACTGCAAACAGCTGGCTTCAGCTCTGCCAGCTCCCCAGCCCTTAAGGCTTAGAGCCCCCCCCCCACCAGACCCCTCCTAGTGCCAGCCTACTGTTTCCAGAGACCACTACACCCAACCCCCCCAATACCCACAAGGGCCAGCCCCCAGTCCCCAATATTAGTCCCATACCCAGAGCCCCCCAGTGCCAGCCCTGCCCCCGTAGCCCCCCATTACTAGCCTCCCCTCCAGAGCCCCCCAGTGCCAGCTCCCCATCTGGATGCCCCAGTGACCCTCAGTGTCAGCTCCTCCCTGCCCGCCAATGTGACTCCCTCACCTCACTTCCCCACCGCTCCAGCTCCAGCTCCAGACCCAGGCTGGAGCAGCCGCTGGCCACCTGCCACACAGCCTGCCGCTCTGGCTTTGGTCCCAGCTGGGGCACCAGAGCAGCTACCGCCCGACACGCTGCCCACAGTCCCAGCCCTGCAGAAGGTCTGAAGCTGCCCCGGGTGATTGGGAACCGCTGTCCTAGGTGCTAGAGGGACATATAAGAAGCGTGTCCTTCCCCAAAGAGCTGACCAGCTAAGCAGACAGGACAAAGGACTGGAAGGGAAACTGAGCAGTGACTTGCCCCAAGTCACACAGCAGCTTAGTCATTGCGCCACCCAGCTCTCAGGCCTGTGCTCTGTCCACTAGACCAGCGTGGCCCCTTTAAATATGGCAGCTTTATGTTGGTACGTGCTTAGATTTATCGGGCATCATTCCCCCCAAGGGAGCTAAGGCACGTCTCACACGATGGGCCAAATCCCGGTACAGCACAAACTCTGCAGGACTCCAGCCAGCTGCTGCCCCAGATTCCCTCTGCAGGGCAAGGAGGGAGAACGGCAGTGGCTCCACACAAGAGCAGCTCGCGTCTTCCACTAGCTGGCCCCGCGTGGGCCAGCTGGCAGAGATGGTGGTATGTCCCTTGGAGCATCCGCCCAAAATAACATAAGAACATAAGAACGGCCGTACTAGGTCAGAACAAAGGTCCATCTAGCCCAGTATCCTGTCTGCCGACAGTGGCCAGCACCAGGTGCCCCAGAGAGGGTGGACCGAAGACAATGATCAAGCGATTTGTCTCCTGCCATCCCTCTCCAGCCTCTGACAAACAGAGGCCAAGCACACCATTTTATCCCCTGGCTAATAGCCTTTTATGGACCTAACCTCCATGAAATTATCTAGCTTCTCTTTAAACACTGTTATAGTCCTAGCCTTCACAGCCTCCTCTGGCAAGGAGTTCCACAGGTTGACTACACGCTGTGTGAAGAAGAACTTTCTTTTATTAGTTTTAAACCTGCTCCCCATTAATTTCATTTGGTGTCCTCTAGTTCTTCTATTATGGAAACTAATAAATAACTTTTCTTTATCGGCCCTCTCCACACCACTCATGATTTTATAGACCTCTATCATATCCCCCCTCAGCCTCCTCTTTTCTAAACTGAAAAGTCACAGTCGCTTTAACCTCTCCTCATATGGGACCCATTCTAAACCCCTAATCATTTTAGTTGCCCTTTTCTGAACCCTTTCCAAGGCCAAAATATCTTTTTTGAGGTGAGGAGACCACATCTGTACACAGTATTCAAGATGTGGGCGTACCATAGTTTTATACAGGGGCAGTAAGATATTCTGGGTCTTATTTTCTATCCCTTTCCTAATAATTCCTAGCATCCTATTTGCCTTTTTAACCACCGCTGCACACTGTGTGGAAGTTTTCAGAGAACTGTCCACGATAACTCCAAGATCTCTTTCCTGATTTGTCGTAGCCAAATTAGACCCATCATACTGTACGTATAGTTGGGGTTATTTTTCCTGACGTGCATTACTTTACACCAGTGGTCCCCAACCTTTAGAGGCTCCCGGGTGCCCGTGGGCAGGGCTGCGCATCCTGGGGCACGCCAGGGGCGGGGATGCCCTTGCACCCGGCGCTGGCATGTGCGCCGGGGCCGGGGCTGCCTGAGCGCCTTGTGCCATGCGCCCGGGGCTGGCACCGCCGCCCGAGCCGCACGCCTACGGCCGGCACCAGCGCCGCGCGCCCGCATGTGCCCCAGGGCTGCGGCCGCCTGAGCGCCGCGCACCAAGCACCAGTGAGTGTCACGCGACTGGGGCTGGCGCCTCCCATGTGCCGCACGCCGGAGGTGGGGCCGGCCCAGATTGTTGGCGGGCTCGCACAAATGCCCCGGTGGGCGCCATGGCGCCCGCGGGCACCGCATTGGGGACCACTGCTTTACACTTATACACATTAAATTTCATTTGCCGTTTTGTTGCCCAATCACTCAGTTTGGTGAGATCTTTTTGGAGTCCCTCACAATCTGCTTCTGTCTTGACTATCCTAAACAGTTTGGTATCATCTGCAAACTTTACAACCTCACTGCTTATCCCTTCATGAATAAGTTGAAAAGGATTGGTCCCAGGACTGACCCTTGGGGTACACCACTAGTTACCCCTCTCCAATCTGAAAATTTACCATTTATTCCTACCCTTTGTTTCCTGTCTTTTGACCAGTTCTCAATCCAAGAAAGGACCTTCCCTCTTATCCCATGGCCATGTAATTTACACAAGAGCCTTTGGTGAGGGACCTTGTCAAAGGCTTTCTGAAAATCCAAGTATACTATAAGCTGGATCCCCCTTTTCCACATGTTTGTTAACCCCTTCAAAGAACTCTAAGGGTATGTCTACACTACCCCGCTAGTTCGAACTAGCGGGGTAATGTATGCATACCGCACTTGCTAATGAAGCCCGGGATTTGAATTTCCCGGGCTTCATTAGCATAAGCGGGGAGCCGCCATTTTTAAATCCCCGCTGCTTCGAACCCCGTGTAGCGCGGCTACATGGGGCTCGAACTAGGTAGTTCGGACTAGGGTCCTATTCCGAACTACCGTTACTCCTCGTGAAA
This sequence comes from Pelodiscus sinensis, assembly GCF_049634645.1. Taxonomy (NCBI): domain Eukaryota; kingdom Metazoa; phylum Chordata; order Testudines; family Trionychidae; genus Pelodiscus; species Pelodiscus sinensis. Next base: position 2,462,114 of record NC_134738.1, on the reverse strand, counting down.
CGAGGAGTACCGGTAGTTCGGAATAGGCACCCTAGTCCGAACTACCTAGTTCGAGCCCCGTGTAGCTGCGCTACACGGGGTTCGAAGCAGCGGGGATTTAAAAATGGCGGCTCCCCGCTTATGCTAATGAAGCCCGGGAAATTCAAATCCCGGGCTTCATTAGCAAGTGCGGTATGCATACATTACCCTCCTAGTTCGAACTAGGAGGGTAGTGTAGACATACCCTAACAGATTAGTAAGACAGGATTTCCCTTTACAGAAACCATGTTGACTTTTGCCCAACAAATTATGTTCTTCTACATGCCTCACAATTTTATTCTTTACTATTGTTTCAACTAATTTGCCCGGTACTGAAGTTAGACTTACCGGTCTGTAATTGCCAGGAGCGCCTCTAGAGCCCTTTTTAAATATTGGTGTCACGTTGGCTACCTTCCAGTCATTAGGTACGGAAGCGGATTTAAAGGATAGGTTACAAACCACAGATAATAGCTCAGCAATTTCCCATTTGAGTTCTTTTAGAACCCTTGGATGAATGCCATCCGGTCCCGGAGATTTGTTAACATTAAGTTTTTCTATTTGTTCCAAAACCTCCTCTAATGACACTTCAATCTGGGACAGTTCCTCAGATTCATCACCCACGAAGGACGGTGCAGATTTGGGAATCTCCCTAACGTCCTCAGCCGTGAAGACTGAAGCAAATCATTTAGTTTATCCGCAATGGCGGATTTTCACACACCACGCTCCCTTTGGGGAGCGTGGTGTGTTAAAAGCAGCACATCTTGATTTCTCTCCCGATGCTTTCCTTGCTCTCCAGTCCCTGCCCTGAGGTGGGGGTGTGCAACCAAGATAACTGATCTCTGGGTGCTGGAACAGACGACATCCACGGCTGACTTCAAGCTGCACCATGGAATATGCCACGTGACAGCTCCAGGTGCTGTTACTCAGTCATATAAGGATCATCACTTAGACTGGGATATTTCATGCCAGACTGGGAGCACTAGAAAAATAGTCTGCAAGGAACCCTCTGTGCATGGTTAGGGTGTGTCTACACTAAGCAAATTGTGTAGCTTATTTCGAGTCAATTTCACATTAGCGTATTTTGAAATTTGGCGCTGTCTACACAGCATTTATTGTAAAACAAATAGTTGTTCTGAAACATCCCTTACTCCTCGTGGAATGAGGTTTACAGGGACGGCAGAATAGCAAACCTGTTATATTTTGAAATAACAGGCTCACTCAAAAGCCACAGAATAAACCGGATATCTCCGGTATCCCAAAATAGCGCTGCTGTGTAGAACCTAGCCTTACAGGGAGAATGGACTGGAGAGGAAGGTAGGTTTGTGGTTGGATGTGGAGCAGCCATTAGGGGAAGATGCTCTGCATTAGGGGTTAGACAAGGCCATGGAAATTGAGGCTGATTCTTTAAGATTCTTTTAGTTTTTATGGTATTTATATTTGAGAATTTGAGCAATCTTCTCAACTGTTTTAGTTGCCTCAATTAAAGTTCTAATCAGCAGCCATAGGTCAGCATGAGCGGTGGTCTCAGAGAGGGGTTTTCTCTGAGCTAGCTTAAGATGATAGGGTTTTTTATTAGAGCCGATTAAAACCCCCCCCCCCACACACAACAGTCTTCCCATCAGAAAATTCAGTTACGTCAAACTCCAAATAGCCTGTAGGCAAACATCCCCTCGGACAAACTCTGTTGGGGGAAAAGTCAAAACAACTCATTTTGACTTTCTAGTTGTGATAACAGTGGACCATTTAGATTCATTTTGGTTCTGATGTTTATATAGTAACACATTATTAATGTTAATATATATTTGATAGTGTCATGTATCAACATTATCTAAATGAAGCGGTTTTGTGTTTTCAGAATGGACTGTTTTGACATTATCAAAATGAAATCATTTGATAGTCTCCGATGGAATCTCTTGGAGCGTTGGTTCCATGGGAAATGTTGATATTTTGGTTTCAGGTAGGGCCGAGAGGGAAGAACAGGTGGAATTGTCTGTGGAACGGAAATTCCATTTTCCTATCAGCTCCATGTAATTTATATTCCCGCATTATGGCCCTGAAAATCAGTCCCCCGTGCTGTTGGCATAATCAGAACAATAATATTGAGCCACTTGTGCAGCTGGTATAAATTGACTTAGTGAAGATGAGGTCCAATTGAATGATGCGTGGTACTAAATTCTCAGGTGTCCTCAGCTCCTCACATCAGTTAATTTTCAGGAGTCATGCTAGCTCTTGGTTAACTCCAGCGTTTACATGCTTTGCTCTTCGTTCCTTCCTGGCATGACTGGTTCTCATCCCCACAAGCCACCTTTCTGCTCTCAGTGAAATTCATCCTTATAACTTGTCATCAGCAAAATGAGGATTTCTTTTCCCATGCAGCTTCAGTGAAAGCAGCTTCATTAAGACCTCAGCCATGTAAGAAGAGCAAGGAAGGAGAACTAAATACTTTTCTCTCCAAATCCTGTAATGGCTCCTGGCAGCTTGGTTTCGATTATAGCTTCTTAAACACTGCAAAGTCAATGCAATGCCAGCTCTGGTTATATTCTTAAGTTGAGGTTCCGGGGGAGCGGAAGTCCTAGGGGGCAGAGAGCTGGGAGTTGAGTTGGTTTTGGGAAACATTGTAGGCACCTGGAAACAGACAAATCTCTGCATTTCCCAGGAGTGAGGCAGAAGGATCCAGTAAGTGGGCGTGCAGAAGTGTTTTGAATCTTGATGTCTTTTAATGGAAATGTAGGTAAAAAAATCACTAATTCCTCCACTCCTCCCACTCCCCGATCTTTTCCATCAGCTCTCTTTTGAAGAGCTTATGCACTGCAGACGGGAGACAAGTTTTACAGCCTCTCTGCACAGGTGTATGTATTTACACAAGGTACAAGACAGTGGAGAATTACCCTTGTTGTGTTTGTATACCAGCACATATTCCCAGTGCTAGCGCAGGTCCATAAGGAGGGACTCAGGATGGAAGACTAAACGTGCAGCAGGGTTGCGGGAGTCAGGTTTGGGGTGTAAGGAAGGGCTCTCGGCAGGAAACTTTGTGGCTGTGTCTACATTGCAGGCTTCTTGTTCAAGAACAGCTGTTCTTGCGCAAACACTTGCTGGCTGTCTACACTGCATGCGCGTTCTTGCGCAAGTAAATTAACAGTATAGCATCGGAACAGAGGGCTTCTTCCAGAAGAGTTATTCCTCTCCGCACGAGGAATAAGCCCTCTTGCACAAGAGCTCTTCCACAAGAGGGCAGTGTTGACAGGCAACATGAATTTCTTGGCAAGAAGCCCCTATGGTTAAAATGGCCATCAGAGCTTTCTTGTGCAAGAGAGCCTCCACACTGCCATGGATGCTCTTGCACAAAAGCACATGGCAGTGTGGACACACTCTTGTGGAAGAGTTTTTGCACAAGAACGCTTCCGCAAAACAGTTCTTGCGCAAGAAGCTGTCAGTGTAGACGTAGCCTGTGTGTGTGGAGGGAAGTGAAGTAGGCGGGGAGGGTGAGAGACTGAAGTCCCTCCAACCAAGATTTGTACTAGGACTTCTGGCTCTGCCTCTCCCTGTCCCTGTCAGGGAACAAGAGCAAAATGTGCAGCTCCTCTGCCCCCTGCAAGGAATGGGAGGAATGCAGCAAACTGTGCACTTTCCCCTCGCTCCCTGACAAAGGGGAGCAGTTAGCCATACGAATGGGGGAGGGGGGAGCTTCAGCCCTCCCCTCCTTAGGGTATGTCTACACTGCCACCCCAGTTTGAACTAGGGTGGCTAATGTAGGCATTCAAAGTTGCAAATGAAGCCCGGGATTTAAATATCCCGGGCTTCATTTGCATCTTGCCGGGCGCCGCCATTTTTAAATCCCCGTTAGTGCGGACTCCGTGACCGCAGCTACACGCGGCACGGAGTAGGTAGTTCGAATTAGGCTCTCTAATTCGAACTACCGTTACTCCTCTTTCATTTACTTGGTAATTCTGTCTCTTTGCTGTATGTTTTTCTGAGAACCAAACCCATTTCAGGCACATCCCATTTTCCTGGCACAACCAACCTCTAATCTCATGTTAAGTTAGGATGAGAGGAAGTTGGGTGGTCCTACCTCTTATTGTTTAGGAGGAGTTCTTAAACAGACAGACAAACTCTTTCAAATGTATACAGCAGGGGAAAGAGATGTCATGGAAATCTTGGTAACCTGACCCCAGAGCATGAAAATGCTGTGCCCACTCATGCTAGCTAATGGTGCCCTAAAATGGAAAACAAAATGCAATTCCTTAGCTCAGCCTTCCCAGCTGTGTACAGAATAATGGCCCTGCTACAGCAGCTAACGGGCAGAATCTCCTTTCGCTTTGCTGTGAATCAGGAATCAGTGAAGTTATACGAGGTGAAGCTGGAGAAGCAGGCCTTTCCGGAGAGTTGCAAGATAGGAGCACAGTTTTGCTGTTTAAATGTGGGAGCATTAAGACTTTTACCAGTAGCCAAGATAACTCAGAGACAAGAGACAACCGCTCACGTGACTTTCTGGTTTATGCTTGTTTATTGATCTATGCCACAACAGGCTCTTCAGGGCGGGGCCTGCCTGGGTTGTCTGTGTGTAGCAAACATTGCAGGCACTTCACAAACAAGGGATGAGCCAGGTGCTTGACAGAATTACAGGTGAAGCAGCTCAGAATCACTGCACCTATGTTGGAAATTCAGTTGCCTCTAGGGTGGGACATGGCAGCATTTAACAGCACATAACAATTGCATCATTATTGTGATTTATACTTTATTTTTGTGGTGGCCATGTCTAGAATGGAGTAGGTGCTTTCAAAAGAGAGGCCAACACAGCCCCAGCTACAAGGAAGCCTCATTGTTAACAGGCTAAGTGTTGTGGACATGCAGGATGCAGAATGCCCCATGCACATGGAACAATGGGGCCAGTGCGTGCAGGCAGAGTGTAACTAGTGGACATGACAGTCTGCAGAACCCATGGTGCTTGGGGATGTATTGAATTGAGGGGCTGGGAGAAGGCTGATTTAACTCAGGGCACATGTACACGACCAAGTTTTGTCACAGAATTTATGCCGACACCCAAAAGTCGATAAGACAAAAATCGCCAGGGGGTCTTTGTGCTTGCTTCCTCTGGCAACAGGGTGGTTAAGCACTGGAATAAAATGCCTAGGGAGATGAGGATATTTAAGAACAGGTTAGACAGACCTCCATCAGGGATGATCTAGTTCCGATGGGGTCTGTTCTGAAAACAGCTCAACACTCTTGGCTCGAATTGGCTGGGCTCAGCTTGGGCTTGGGTCAGCCTCTCCAGCGAGGGCTGAGCAGGCTGCTAGATTGCTCTGGCATCACTAGATCACCATTGACGTGTATTCAGTTACATGGGCACCATCAAGTGAAAGTCCAATGAGAAAATAACGAGGCAGAGGCTGATGCCTGCCCGAGGATTACTGGGAGCTGGGCAGATGGAGGTGACGTCCTGCACTGGACCCCAGGATTTCTGCCAGTTTCCCACGGAACTGCAAGAAGGTTTCCACGGTGGGGTTGAAAAAGCGACACCAGTTGACACAAGAGCATAGTGCAGGCATGCGGGCCGGCCGCTCGGAGCAGAGCGCAGGCTGACTGATGTTCTGCTGATTGGATTGATTGGTTCCCCTCTCCCCTTTGGGCATGCCGTTAATCCCCTTCGCAGCCTGGCTGTGCTAGCAGCAGCCGCTTCAGAATCGCCGGACGGTTCCTGCCAAAAGGGCAGGTTCCCTAGGGAAGTCGAGCCGAGGGCTGCGGCCCGGGATATGGTGAAGGTGACAGAGAAAGGCGTCTAGACTGAATTATGGAGTCAGCCGCTGCCCTGGGTCACCCGTCAAACAGGACGGGCCAAATCCAGCAGCCTGGTGACAGCAACTTCAAAGGCGTCTGCAGACGTCTAACGAAGGCGGCGCCTGGCGATGGGGGTTTGCAGAATGTCCCACCGCCCAGGGCGTGGGAATAATTTTTGGAGTGGGGGTGCTAGAGCTGGTGCCAGCAGCCAAGACTCCACATGGTGCTGGTGGCCAGGATCGTAGGCTTCACAGCTGGACAGGACCCTGCATCCGGGACTGGCATAGGGGCAGCAGCCGAGTGGGATCAGGAGCTGAAAGCAGAGCCTCCAGGGACCAGCAGGCCCAGTGGCCAGGATTCTGGGTAGCAGGGCCATGTGGCCAGGATGCCCAAATCCTGGGGGCACTGCAGCTTTGCCCACACCCCCACTTCCCACGCCAGTGACACCGCCCCTTCCAGGCTGCCGAGCCGTCCTGTGCCTCCAGGTTTGGCTTTTTCCCCAACTTACGTTTAGAAATCACTGTGCTGAATGTGCCTTTGGGAGGCATGCGAGGGCGTTTTGGAATCTGCCCCGTGTTCAGGGAGAACTGGACACAGGCAGCACCCACCTCCCAGCCCCGACTCCGCCCCAGTCAAAGGCGATATGGCACTGAGCAGCTATGCATGACGCAACCCGCCTCCTCACGGCCGTGCTGTTTAGAGGGAGCGACTGCCGTCACTGAGTGGTGACAGCCGCGTGACTCATGCTCCCGGCCTTTTGTGGGAACAACCTTCAGGTGCGTTCCCAGCGTATATCATACGATATACGTTGGGATTGGTCCTGCCTTGGGCAGGGGGCTGGACTTGATGACTCCTGAGGTCTCTTCCAGCCCTAGGATTCTATGAAATCTTCCTTGGTTCGCACTCTCCCTACCCTTCCCTGGCCTTTCCCCTTCATGGTACACACTCTGGAGGTCCACTGGCCTTGAACAACCATGCGTACCTAGTAGATTTAGAAATATTACTAGCAGCAGTGATGGAACCAGATTCTCTAAGATGACGTTCCCGAGACCCGCCTTTCTCTTCCCAGAATCCCCTGCATCAAACTTTCCAACTTCGGCAGTATTTAACGCTGGCGTCTTACAAGCAAAACCATCTTTTACAAGAAGCCCGGATTCCTCCCCCGAGCAGATGTCTCCTGTGCACTGAATGCGGCAGAGATCCGGCAGCGGGAAAAGATGTGATCGTATCATTAAAAACTGCCTCATAAGCACACGAACAAGGGGCCATTTGCTAACATTTAAATGCTCGCCATTGCAAAATGAATGCTCTTTTAATGCGGTGCTGTTTGTTACATAATCTGTGTGTGAGCCGCACAACCAGCAAAGCGACACAGCCGCTTAATTCATCCTTGCAAACATCGATCTTCATTCGTTATAGGAGCGCTGATGACAAAGCAGTCTAGAATGCCAAGGATTTAAAACTGCACTGGTTTAAACAGCACTTAGCTCTTATATAGCGCTTTCCACCTGTAGATCTCAAAGCACTCACCAAAGGGGGGAAGTTGGCAGGAATTAGTGAATTTTCTTTGGTGTGAGAGACACTCGTTGCCCTGCAGGGGGCGCCGAGGAGCCCCATGTCAAAACTCCAGTAAACTGAGTTTGCCGCTGCTGAAGAACATTACAGCACTTTAGGATAAGGGCCATGGCAGATTGTGAAGATGGGATCTTCTCCCCCATTGCTCTGTGAAGCGAAAGCACTTCTCTGTCAGTTCTGCAAGGGCATTTTCCGGGGAGGCTCAGGGTATGTCTTCAGTGCATAATCGGGTTGCTAGGTGTCCGGTTTTATACTGGACAGTCCAGTATTTGCACCCTCTGTCCAGTAGAAAAATTCAGAAAATACCGGACACGTGCAATGTACCAGTATTTTCTGAATTCCCCGTTGGGCGCTGGACGGAACCCTGGCGGGGGCGAAGGAGCAACTGGGAGGCGGGGCTGTGATTGGTGCTGGGAGCCCTGCAGTCGCGCGAAAAGCTGGGTGGGGTGGGGCGGAGGCTGGGGCTCCCAGCCACTCCCCCCGCCCAACTTCTGCATGCGACCAGAGACTCCCAGCAACAATCGCGGCCCTGCCTCCCAGCTGGGAGCCTCTGGCTGCATGCAGAAGCCAGGCGGGAGGAGTGGCTCCCACCCCCGCCCCCACCCCCACCTCCACTCCCGCCCCCGCCCCCGCCCCCGCCCCCGCCCCCGCCCCCACCCCCACCAGGCTTCTGCTCTCAACTAAAGGCACAGCCCAAAGGACTCCGGCTGTGGCCAGTGGCTGCACGCCCCTCCCCGCCAGGTCTGCTTCCCGACCCCCTTCCTCCGGGCCCCCCTCTCCTTCCGTCCAGCCCCCAACCCTCCCCAGCTCTGCTTCCCAGCCCCCCCTTCCTCAGGCCAGCCCCGTGGCCCCCGGACACCCCTCCCCTGACCAGCTCTGCTTCCCCCCACCCCCCGTCTAGCCCCGCGGCCCTCAGGCCCCTCCCTCGCCAGTTCTGCTTCCCGCCCCGCCCACCTCCCAGCCAGCTCCCCCCCCCCCCCGCCGATTCCCCCCCCTCCCGGCCCACGATCAAGTGTGTCCGGTTTTTTGGCGGGGTCTACCTGGCAACCCTGTTGGAGACCTGGCTTGGGCTACAGGGCATGGTGGAGTCATGGGCAGCAGGTATAAGGCAAGGGGAGGCAATGCTTTTCCTGTGTCTTAGTGCTCACCCGCTTCCCTCTTCTGGTCCCTGTTCCGACCCTCCCTGGAGCAGCCGGGTGAGTCTTCCTCCAGAGTGGGTCTGTTAACTTAAAAGTGAAAAGCCTTCCAGCCTGCCAGACCACGGACACTGCGAAAGAGCCACAAAGGGGTAAGGAAGCAATTTAACAGGCACATGCCAACCCGGATGTACACGCTGCCAGTTTCTGCATTTACAGACAAAAATAGCTGTGCCCTGGCTGTCTACAGGACCTTAGTTTAAAACTGGCTTTAAACATTTCATTACTTTGTTGGTGACGATTACAAAATCACACCTCTAAAGAGCCTTGCGTAGGTTTTTAGATGCACAATCTGAGTATTTGGCTTCCACCTTAAATTCTTAAAAGTTTTCAGACAGAGTTTTTCAAATAAATTCTTCCAACAAACCCCCCTCTCTAATACACTGTTTAATTTTACAACATCCCTTTTCTTCCAGATAGCTGAACAAATGACTTTCCCTTCCTTTATTTATGACTATTGGATGAGCTGGTTTTAAGAGACCCCCTTCACCAAATTCAGCACCTTAGTAAGATAAAATCCTCTGTTATGCCTAAAATCTTTGGAAATTAACACGAAGGTGGTGCAATTTCATAAACATGTCTCTTGTTATGGAGATCACACAAAATAAATTAGTGTTCCTTTTTCTAAAAGCAATGAGCTTTGTTACGAGCATAATAAACTGCTCTGACTGATTAATTTAAACGAATGTCTTTGTTTAGTGTGATCAGTAGTGATCTGGAATGACTACTTTATGAAGGCTTAAGAGGACATTTAAAATATAAAATCAGCTTAGAAATGCTGAGTAAGAAAATGCAAACGAGAAAAGAGATGCGTCATGTATTCCATAATATCTAATGTTGTATTTAGCCGACTTGCCTTTCCTACAAAGTTTTTGCCAATAAATCTGACAAATGTCAGGATATATCCAAAACCTGTGGCTGACATTTTTGATTCCCAAATTTAGTGCTCTAGGTGCCTTCTGCATGTCCAGTCTTCACAATCAGGCGTGCAGGGAAAACATGCTCCATTGTCTTTAGAAAGAGTGTGGGCTTTTTTCAAAAGTCGTTTGCTACATTTGGGTTCCGGGATTTGGATGGAAGGGGTGAGCAGAGAGGGGGAGGAAAGAGAAGAGGGAGAATGTGGAGTGGGGGGGGGGGGCAGAGAAGGGGTGGAAAATGGGCGTAGCCACAGTCTGGGGAGCTTTGCCTTCCAAAGCAGCAGCGTCACCCACCGCCCATGGGTAGAGTCATATTGGCTAGAACAGCCTGGGGGGGCTGTAAGTGAGGCACCTTCCTTATAATGAAAATGGAAACGCCACCAGCGGCTCCATTGTCTTCAAGCCCAGGAACAGGCACCTGTTTCCATAATCAGGGCGAGGCACGGTGGCCTCTTGTATCTGGAATTCTCCCATGCTCCAGCATCTGTTTTGGGATTAATCTTGTAGCAGACACACGTACCGCAGTGTGTATAATAACCCCACACGTAGCCTCCACTGGGGCTGCTGCATGCAAAGCCCTTGTTAGAGGGAAACGGGGGAAAGAGGAGAACATCTAGGCACATGAGAAAATGTCCTTGATCCAACACTCCCCTCCCCCACTGGGATGCACAGATCTGGCTTGAGCCAGTCGCTAGCCAAACGCAACTGTCAAACCGTTTTCTGTTTCTCCTTTTCAACCATGTCAAGATGAAACAGCTTTGCCTCTCGCAAATCCAGCTCAGCTCCTGCCTAATGCTGGCATGGAGAAGCAGAACATCCGTAAAAGGACAGCAACTAGTCAGAGTTTGCCTCACGTGCTGCCTGCAGACAGGTACATCTGGTTGCACTAGCAAAACGCCAGCGGATCTCGGTTTGCAACCACAAACGGAAGGGACGCATTTCCTGGGAGACAAGTGTGGGGCTGGCACAAGACCCTGCCATGAAGCGGTAACTCCGGGCAAGTGGATTTGCTAACACAAAGGAGCCCCACATACATCACAGGCTGTCATCTCAAGCCCTGCCAGGAATTGCAGCCTATCATTCCTCCCAGACAGCTCGGTGCCTTGCTTTAAAAACATGCTCCCCACAGTAGCTGCCTGGGAAAAATCCTGGCTCTGCCAGAACCAGCTAGGATCCAGAAAGGTCCCACCCATGTGTGTTCCCACGGTGGGGATCCTGTCCCTATTTAACACCAACCGTCTACCCACCAGTCCGCAAATGTTCCCAGGCAGCGGATTGAGTGGGCCGAGGATGCAATAGCAGGTTCTCTGCTGGAGTCCCCCGCTACGGTTATCCACAGAACGTACACGGTATGAGCCGCAGCATGGCCAGCAGCTCCCATGCTACCCAGCCAGTGTTCCCCGCTTTAACCCCCACAAGGGTGAGTCCGTTCTCCCGGGCTTAGTCCTCTGCTCAGACTGCCAGCAAGGACGGGCCCACTTCCCCACCAGCAACTGCCCTGAAATCAACCCAGATCCCAAGCCACGGGAACGTGGAGGCAATGCCGGCCAGCCCCAGGGCCAAATGCTTCAGGCCGCCTGCACTTCCCACACGGGAGTAGCAACTGCAGCTGCACTGGCCTAAGTGGCTTTGATGCCACCTCTGAATCGGCACCGTACGCTCCAGGGGACTGAACAGAACCTGTTTCTCGATACTGTTAATGATCAGGCAGCGGCGGCGATTTAGGTCTAGACATGGCTGCACGCGGCCTGCTTTGAATGAAGAGGAGACTTTTTTTTTTCAATATGCCTGCCATGGCATGAATAATTCATCCTAACGATTAACGATCTTGGCTGAGGCAAATAGGCAGCAATTACTTTAGCCCCAGAAGAGGCCAGGACATGTGGGATGAAGTAGCAGGCTGGGCTGTGAGCACTGCCCGACTGTGTCTGCCTGCATGTGCCAGGGAACTCTTACGTGGCGGAGGGTGGCGTTCTAGTCCCACACGTTGCTCTCGAAGGTTCCATAAAGGGAACCACAGGAGGATGCTCAGGGTGGGGCCCCGAGGTTGGCGGGTGGCATAGGTGGTGGGGAAGTGCCAAGCGCTTGACACTTCTTAGCTATGTTCCTGACAGTGTTCTTAGGGGAAGGGATTGTCGCTCCCTGGGTCTGGACAGAACCTAGACCACTGTTTCTCCACCTTTGTTTATAAAGTACCCCTTTAAAAACATTAGAAGTACCCCCAGTACCTACAGTTTTCAGACACACAAAATTTGTTTCTACAATTGCAACACATTTCTTTAAACAACTTAATTGTAGCCAGGTGGGCGATGAAATGTTTGGGTGTAAAAAGAGCAAAAGTAATAAAGTGCTGTAAAACTTAAAACAAAAATTCAGTTTTCTCCAAATTTCAGTTGTGTGGACGTATCCCCCAGACGTCCCTCAAGTACCCCTAAGGGTACGTGCACCACTGACTGAGAAACACTGACCTAGACCCACTGGGCCCTGATGGAGCCACGGCAATGCAAATCAAAGGGAAGACCTGTCAGAGTTGGTGCATGAACTAGAACAATTCAAGACGATGGCAGTCCCTGTGAAAAGCCCCTGGGCCTTCCATTGCACAGTCCCAGCTGAGATCCATCCGTGCAGTCCCTCAGTCCTTTTGTGTATTGAAGGCCCTCGAGGCAGGCTGGGAGGCGAAGGTATGTAGGGCAAACAGACTGTGTTTATACCCAACTTTCTCTGACAGCGAGTGGCTTGCTGGGTCACTGTTCTTGGTTAATGACGGTTTGGGGGGGGGGGGCGGGGAGCGTGAGACTTGGCTGTGAATGCTGAAAAATGCTTTGTCTGATCGGCAAGCAGGGTGGTTTGCTCTGTGGCCTGTAACAATTCCCAGGCGGGTCTTGAACTAAGCGTCTTGGGGCAGAGGCATCGGAAGGACTGGTCTGGCCAAAACATGGTGCTCTGGTGTCTTGTGAGCAGAGGGAGGCCAGCGGGTAAGCAACACACGCCACTGCCGTTTACCTTACATTTAAAAATGCCCGGTGTCAGTCAAACATGCTTTACTGATGAGACTAGTCGGAGATTTCACTTGCCAGGCAAAGGGCACAGAGACCAAGTCTTAAAAGACACAATCACAGCATGTTTGACTGGCTGGAAAAAACCCCAGTGATTAGATCTACTTCCCAGGCTGGAGAGTGTTGATGCTGTGTGTCACTAACGGCCTCTTGTCGGGAGCTTAGTTCGGGTTCCTAAAGAAGTTGGGGTCTGTCTACACTACCATCCTATTCGAACTAGGGTGGTTAATGTAGGCAACCGGAGTTGCAAATGAAGCCCGGGATTTGAATTTCCAGGGCTTCATTTGCATATTGCCGGGCGCCACCATTTTTAAATGTCCGCTAGTTCGGACTCCGTGCCCGCGGCTACACGCGGCACGAACTAGGTAGTTCGGATTAGGCTTCCTATTCCGAACTACCGGTACTCCTCATGGAACGAAGTGTACCGGTAGTTCGGAATAGGAGCCTAATCCGAACTACCTAGTTCGTGCCGCATGTAGCCGCGGGCACGGAGTCCGAACTAGCGGACATTTAAAAATGGTGGCGCCCAGCAATATGCAAATGAAGCCCGGGAAATTCAAATCCCGGGCTTCATTTGCAACTCCGGTTGCCTACATTAACCACCCTAGTTCGAACTAGGGTGCTAGTGTAGACATACCCTTGGAGACTGTCCTTCTTCCACAGGACTGTATGCAGTCAGTGTGTGTCCAATCTGCTTACTGTCAGCTGGAGTCGTGCGTTCCGGGTTCCTTTGCTTTCAGCCTCAGTAGGGAGCTTGCAGAAACCTTGTGCTAGACCCCAGTGAGGTGTTTACTCCTCTGCCGTGTGGGGGAACAATCCTACAGCCAATTGGCTCTTCTTGGCTTGGATCCTGCAAGGCACGAGTACCTCCTGGGAGGGACGGGGGTACGCCAGCTCTTGTTGAAATCGGAGGCGGTTGAGTGCACTCAGCAGCTGGCAGAACTAGATCTTCCAAGAGTGAGCTTTGAGCCTGGAAGTTCAGATCCCAGGTCAGCTAAGAATCTGTTCAGAGTTGGGGCTCTGGTTCTGGCCTATGTGGACCACATCTGACTCCTTCCTGCTTTTTCAGGGAAGAGGGGAAAGGTTTAAGATCCAGGGGTTGTGTCTAATTGACACGTTGGAAAAAGCACAGTGCACAGCGGCTTCCTTCCCACGCTGCAGATAAGAGGAATTAATGCAATTAAATGAATTCAGCGCTGGCATGCCACTATTTCACTAATGAAGGGTTAGAACCAGTCGTCTCTGGCAGTAGGAGAGGTGAGTGTTGCTGTGACCGGTTGGATCACAGAAACCCCCTTGGAGTTGTCACCCTGTGCGCTGATCAAGCCACTAACCCACCTTCCTGCCCCCTGGGCCTCCCCACCACCCTGGCCTACTGGGCCAGAAGTTCTGGTCTCCCCCAGCCAAAGCACACAGTTGGGGTTACTGCCTCCCTGCTAGACCTAGCTCAGCTCTGGGAGGGCTCAGTTATAGGGCTGCTGACAGCACTCGGGAAACCAACCTGCAAAAGGGGCCAAAATCCCAAACAAATACGTCTTACTCTGTGTAAAAATTTTACACAGAGAAAGCCCACTGGGCCGGGTCAGTCCTTTATCCATGTAAGAGAGAGATGCACAGTGGTTGCTTCCCCCAGGTAACAATTATTTACACCAGGTTTGATGCTAAATACAAATGTTTTTATTAAGAAGAAAAGGTCGGGTTGAAGTGGCTGCAAGTGAAAACAGACAGATCAAAGTAAGTTACTAAATTAAAATAAACAAAAGATGCCAGCTAGCTCTAGTCCACTAAGAAACGTGTTACATGCAAATTCTTACCTTGAACAGTTGTTCTTATCTCAGGCCAGAGCTGATCTTTTTCTAACCTGGGCCTGGTGGCTTCGCCTTCACCCTTTTGCTACAGTTCTTTGTAGCCAGGTCTCTTCACGTGTATCCTCTTAGGGTAGGTGAGGGAGTTTTAAAGGCCAGCTAAAGACAAAAGCTGATTGCGTTCCTTTCCATACATAGACTTTCCCCATTGGTTCAGTCTTCCTATCCTCATGCAAAAATACCAGGTTCAAGATGGATTCCAGCACCAGGTGGCATGGTCACATGTCTTTGTAGGACCAACCACAGTTTGGGACAATCAAGACCATTCGCAGGTCATTGGTTTGTGTACTGAGTCATTAAGTTCCTAAAGTGTCTCTAATGGCTCTCGATAGCACATTTAGAATTAAAACCAGATTCACTCTTCATATTTCTAACTTCACATACAAGAATGATACACGCACAAAAATAGGACGTACAGATTCAGCAGATTGTAACTTTAAAATGGGTAAGGCTTTTGAACCTTTGAGTCCCCTTCCATGCTCCTCCTCTCCTGTTTGAGGTTAGCTTGGAGGGGTCACAAAGTTTAGGGGTTTGCATCAGACCAAGTGAAGAGCCCCCTTCCTCAGCGCCAGCTGGCTTAGAAAGGTACCTATGTCATTTCTGTCCACATCACTGCTTGGATTGGGGAGAGCTTTGCCCTCCCTTCATACAGATACCAAGGGGAGAATAAGGCCCTTACCCATCACCGGCATGACCCTTCCAAGTGTCTCTCGCACTGATTAGCACTTCGTCCCTGTGAAAGTCAGTGAATAATGAAGCCCTGTCTGTCAAGGATCAGCAAAGCAATGTTACCTGGGATTCATCTTGCTGGGGAGTTGCTGGGGAGTTTCAGAGCATTGTGTCAGGAATATAATGAAAAGACCTGTCTCGTAACAATTGCATTAGCCACTGTGGTGTCTTGCATGGCCTCAGGTGGCCAGCAGCGTGCTCGACTTGGAGCTTTCAGTGCTTATGTGAGTACTACAGGCACTCTCTGGTCCAGCAACATCGGGGGCCCGGCATGATTTTAATTAGCTGCATGTCCACTTACAACGGGCATGGCCAAGTTTCCCACAGTCCCCTGAAGTTTGTTTACAGCCACCAATCCTGGCTCTCAGCGTTCTGTGCTGTTGTTTAGCTCTAATTTGCCTCTAAATGTCTTCTAAGAACCCAGCATGTTTAAAAGTCTCAAAGGGGAAGCAGTGTTAGTCTGTAACTTAAAAAAACTTTAAAAACTCTGTGCGTCTTGCTCCACTCAGCTGAAGAAGTGAGTTGTGCCCATGAAAGCTCATGATACTCATATACATTTTTTTGTCAGTCTCTAAGGTGCTACAGAACCATGGGGTTTTTTTCTAGTTTCTTTAACAACCCAGTAAGCAGTAGGGATATAATAGTGTATCTGGTTAAACAATAAGCCAATTAGCGGATGATTATCCGTTAACATTAGTGGCTACACACAACACCCTCCTCCCATTGCTCTACATTGAAAGTATTTTGAGAACCGGCCGGCAGGCAGACAGGCACACTGGCTCAGTCCCAGCTTGTGCTGGATCCAGCAGCTACCCACCACTGTGGCTCTGCAGAGCTGCAGCGGGGAGAGCTGCTGAATTCGACGTGAGCCGGGACCAAGCCAGCGTGCCTGCCCACCAGCTCTGAAAGTGCTTCTTGTGCAGAGCCTCAGCGGGGCTAATTGTAGGGGCCTGGCATGAGCCAGGACTGAGTGCTTGCAGTGCTGGCCCTAATCGATTAATCGTGTCTCCGACAGAAAACTTGGCATGTACACAATTAACGAATTACACGCTTCCTAACATCCCCAGCAAGCAGTGACCATGCCGGCAATCCTGACCTTCCATGGTCTGGCAAACTCTGTGGCTCAGCACCGGTCAGGGTGCCGGACGAGTGAGGTTCAAGCTGGACAGACAGGCATGAATGGAAGCGTTTTTGGAACAGGCGCCCGATGAGCGAGTGAGTGCTGTGAGCCGTCCTGTGAGCTGCTGAGCGGGTCCGGAAAGCTGCCCTGGAGTGAAGGGTGCTCAGCACCCCGGGATGCGCTTAGCGCCTCTTCAGCTCAGGAGCCGGCTGCCCACACGTGGCAGGGGATGGAATTCCTAAGATGTGGGGGCTCGGCAGGAGACGCCACAATCCGCTTGCAGGGTATTAGCCATCGCCGCAGCCCCCTGGCAGCCTGGCCGCTGGGGCTGCCCCACAGAGGAGGGCAGGCTTGCCACCACAGCGTGCTCTCTCCCCATGGACGTTCCCAACGGTGGCTGAGACTAGCAGCTGCCTGGAACACGGAGCTCTGCAGGGTGCCGTGCACACGTCTGAGGCAAGGGGCTCCTCGGACAGGTCCAGGGCCAGGGCGTCTGTGGGCCGGGGCAGGTCCCACACGCCTTGCGCTAGCAGGACCGTTGGGAAGCCGCTGACCGGCGTCTGGGCACAGCTGCTGTGCGCGCTGCCAACTGGCGGCGTAGCCCAACCTCACGGGCCTGGCTTTCTCAGGGGGCTTGGGCCGCGCCGCTCTTGGCTCCAGGAGACGGGTGTCTGTCTTCCTGTGCAAACCCAGCAGGAGAGAGGATAACGGGGGGGGGGGGGAATGCAAAGCGGGGGGGAGTTGGCCCCACTTCAAACAATCTGCTCTCGAGAGCACATCAGGAGGCTGCTTCTCACCCAGCGCCCGCGCGCCCCAGGGTGCTGCGTGCCCAGCAGAACCCCAGCAAGCCGCTAAGCCCAAGGGCAGGTTCGCACAGCTCGTGTCTGGGAAACGCGCTGGTGCTCAAGGAGCTCGACGGAGGCCAAGCTGGCTGGTAGGCGGGGGCCAGGGCGCCCCAGTGGCCGGGCAGTGATTGACGCGCTAGTGGCATGGTCCTGTTCGGGCTCTCGACAGGGTGACTCCTGGACTGTCTCCCACTTAAGGGGCTAAGGGCCCGAGCTGCCGGCAACAGCAGACTCGAAGCTCTCATGCAGAGCCGCTGCTCGCGGGTGGGGAGGACCCGCACGCCCCTCACGTGGCCCTCGGAGACACATCCCCCAGGGCCCCGCAGACCATCGCAGCGGCAGGTGCTGGGTTCCACGTGCTGTGCTCCGGCTTTGCCAGGAGGCATTATTCATGCGTGGGTTTGGCACAGCTCGTCTTCCGCACGCGCCTTCGGACACGTGCCCTGCGCTATATCGGATGGGCCCGGTGCTCTACCCGCACAGGCAGAGGGGTTGGCATCTGCACAGCCAGGCAGCGTATCTGCGTCCAAACACGGCCAGGCCCGCGGCTATAGCGAGCCAAACCCGTCCTGCACTGGACGAGAACGTGGCTCTTGCTAACATCCGCGGGCGGCGTGCTCCTCTCCCGGACGCTGGAGAAGCCGGTTGATTTCAGTGCCTGCCTCTGTGGCCAGGTGGAGGGTTTGGTCTGTATTTGGTTTTACCGTGTAGGGTATGTTTATGCTGCACTGTAAGCCCAGGATTCAAACTCTGGCTCTAGCCTAACCCATTTCTGTCCACATGCAACCCAGGCCTTGGACCCAGGGTCCCATGGGGCTAATGGGACCAAACCTGAGTCAAGCCCGGCCCCAGCTCTATTGCTTTGTGGTGCAGACGCAGCCCCGCTGGGAGCCTCCGAAAGGATCTCACCATCCCTCAGGCTGATTTTCTTTGACCTCTGCACACTCAAGGTTCCCAAGGCTGGACCATGAGTACACAGCGAGAGTGGCCAGTTTGGGGAGGTGCTAGAAAGTCTGGGACGGGGCTGGTCGGACTCAGGCCTGTGTGATGCAGCGTAGATAGAGGAGCCCCGGGCTGGGACCCAGGGGTCAACAATTCCTAGCCTGGGGTTGCAGCTTAGCGTAGACACTCAAGCCTTTAACAAACCCAGGGGCTGCTCCCTTGTGTTCCACGAACCCGGGTGTACGCTGCCGTGTAGATGGGCCCGGACACGCAAGCGGCTTTCACTGCACGTGGCCAAATCCTGTGAAACAGGGATCAGGGTTGGGTGGGGGAAGACGCCTCCACATCCCCTCCCTCCCTCCCTCATGTTGCATCCCTTTATCTGCTCCTTGTGCTGGCCGTGGCTGCGTGAGCAGCTGAGCCAAAGCAAAAGCACCCAGGTCCTCCCAACTCCCTCCTCAAGCCTGCAGAGATCTCTATCGTGGGACAAGGTGGAAGGGCTTCCCCCCGGGACCATACCCTATGCCATGCCAGATTGCACCACAGGCCACGGCCTTGCTAGCTGGAACGCTGCCAAGGGCAGAGAAAACCTTCAGTAATGCCCCATGGTGCAGTTCTGTAGGGGGCAGGGGCAGAAGACAAGCAGCGAGTTCATCCCTGACCACTCCTTGAGCATCCTTTAAGACCCGAAACACGCGATGTGAAGTATCCTTAGCCAACGACAGTGCTGATGTCACTAAAAGTTGTCCCCGTAAGAACTCTCTGATCCAAGTCTCAGGGGGAGTCATGTTCACCTGTAGCTTTAAAACCAACAAGCCGCCCTGTGGCATGTTGGGCTACATCTACCCTGCAACGCAATTTCAGGATACTGGAGTATCCCGAAACAGCTAGCCCATTACTTCGGGCTCGCTGCTCCGACATCCCTGTAACCCTCATTGCACAGGGAGTAAGGGATGTTTCGGAAGAGCACTTCATTTTGGAATTTGGCACAGCGTAGACAGCGCCAAATGACGAAATAAGCTATTTTGAAATAGCATCAAAACAGGATATTCAATTTGCATAGCTCAAACTGCGGATCTTATTTCGAGTGGCGGTGCAGCGCAGACGCACCTTAGAGACCAACGCATTTATTAGGCCATCTGACGAAGTGGGTTTTGCTCCTGTAAGCTCATGACTTTTGTAAGTCTATATGGTGCCACAGGCTGCTAGTTATCTCCGACAGAAGCTTCCTTCCAAAGCCAGTAACGCCAAACGCTCTCCTCCCCCATCCGGTGTTAAAGAAATCGCTTGAGGCCCCTAAACGCCATGGATTTAACACCCCCAGTCCCCAATTTCCCCATTTTAAACATCAATGTTCAGCTTGCTTGCTGGGTTTTGAGCCAGTGGGGTTCATCGGTCTGTGCAGTCGCAAACGCTGGACGCTGCAAGTGCGAATTGCAGAGCGTGTTTTTCAGGTCCCCAGGAGCTGGGGCTTGGGAAAACGCACCTAACCCTGCGCGCTCCAGGGATAAATCCCACGAGGTGCTGGAAATGCTGAGGAAGTTTGGCTCGAAACGCTGAACGTTGGGCGGAAGCAGAACCCAGAAGCCCCCAACCTCCCTGGAAGGTCTGATTGTGCTCTGAGTGTGGATTTGAGCAGCAGTGAGCTGGCTTGGGGGCGGAAAACTCTGTGCTCTAAGCAATGGCCCCACCCCAGCCTTTCCCGCCGATCCCAGTCTTCCCGATCCTCCTGCGCACAACCGCCCACCCAAGCCGGCTCTTGGCTTGCAAGGCCTAAGAGCTCCGTGAGCATCCGGCCAGCTTTACCAGCCCAGCTGTCCGGATTTAGACAGCAGGCAGCTGCATCCTGGTGCTGTGGTACCTTAAGTCTCGGGTAACTAGGCAACAAGGCTGATGCTTTTTTCACTGGAGCGGAGGCGGAGGGAAACGACTCCGTTCTGCAGATGCTGGGGAAAGAGGAGTCTGACCTTCCAAAACCAGGGCCTCTTGGCCTGGTGAGGGATGCAGAGCAGTGAGCTGGCCTTCATGAAGCAGCAGAGGCCTAAGGCTCCCTGAGGTCCCAGCCATCCTGGCTGTCCATCAGCACCTCCCCACTTCCAATGGTTTCATGGGGGTCAGGCAGCAGCAGAGCAGTCAGGAGTCCTAGGCTGACCTGCTCCAGGCTGGGGCATCTGAAAACCAGGCATGTGGTTTGGTCTTTCACAGCTGATGGGGGAGAGGAAAAACATCAGAACAGCCGGACTGGGTCAGACCAAAGATCCATCTAGCTCAGAGTCCTGTCTGCCTACAGTGGCCAATGCCAGATGCCCCAAAGGGAATGAACAGAACAGGGTATCCTCATGTGATCCATCCCCCATCGTCCATTCGCAACTTCTGATAAACAGAGCCTAGAGACACCATCCAGTGCTCCCTGTATGCTGAGAGAGATTCAGATGCCGCTCAGGTGATTAGCAGAGCACCCACAGCCAGCAGCATGTATTTCTATTGGCGGTGCCCATCTGCACATACCTTGGTGCACATAAAATTTATTCTACACACAGATGGAAAAAGTAGAGAGAACATTAACACCATCCTTGCCCATCCTGAGCAGCAGAGGCTAACAGCTATTGATGGACCTGTCCTCCATGAATGTATCTAGTTCTTTTTTTTAACTCTGTTATAGTCTTGGCCTACACAACATCCTCTGGCAAGGAGTTCCACAGGTTGACTGTGTGACTTGTGTGACGTACGTCCTTTTGTTTGTTTTAAATCTGCTACCTAGTCATTTCATTTGATGGCCCCTCATTCTTGTGTTATGGGAAGGAGTAAATCACTTCTTAATGTAATCAGAGCTGAAAAGGGCTAGGGAGAAAACGTAGCTCCAGCATGCAGCCACCAATGCAAAAAAATATATATATATGGGCAAATGCTTTTAGGGGCACATTGATCTACTGCCCAGAGTTTAAGCCCAACTGGAAAAGACAGGCCCTGTGTTATGACCATAATGTGCAGCAAGAAGTGCAGCATATTTTATTATACAGTGTGCAAGCTTTCTCCAGAGCACATAATGAAAAACTTGGCAGGAAAGGGGAAAAAAGTGGTTTTTTTGCCTTTTGGGCTCCTCCTTTGTACGCAGAAATCTCAGCATAGCAACTAGATGCGGCTAAGGCTTCTCACGCCGCTTTAGTCCTCTCAGTGGAGGGTTGATTCCTGCACCATATATTTCTGGAGCAGCCTTCACCATGGAAACCAGGGAGCTTTACTTCTTCCCTCAGCAAGAGATGCGGAGAAGCATGGGGAAGATTGATCAGAGTTCAAATCCCCCCTAGCCCGGTAATCCCCAGCAGGCCCCTTTGCTGTGGGAGAAAGCATCCCCAGACAGGCTGCCAGCCTCTCCGAGGGGAAAAATCAGACTGGGACGAAAAAGCCACAAAGACGCGCTGGAAAGAAGAGACGTTCCCTTTCGCGGGTGATCATGGGGCGGCAGAAGAAGAGGGGAACCGATGGGTGTAGTGAAAAGAGAATGGGCAGTTTATGTCTAGCCGCAGACCAAAGCATCGTGTCGATCCCTTAAATCAGGGATGGGGGACCAAGCTCCTGAGGCTCAGGCTCCCCCCCAGCAATGAGGAGCTCGTGCTAGTGCTCAAGCCCCTCCCTGCCCCCTCCCCACCCATGCGGGGCTGGAGCACCAATCTACTGGCCTGGGATCCCCTCGGCTCTGGTGTGTGAGGGGAATGTGGGGAGAGTCTTTCTCCTCCTCAGTCGGGGGCCATGTCGGTGAGGATTTGGGGGGAGGGGAGGTGGCTTCTCATTTATGTGCGGCCCCAGACTCATTTTTGAGGGTCAGCAGCCCCCAACCCAAAAAAGGTTCCCCGCCCCCGCATTAAATCTTTGGCCTGCCGGCCCTGCCTCCCTGGCGCGGCACTGATGTGCACCAGCCTCAATGCCCCCCGCCCTGCTGCTCTGTGTGCTGGCCAGTGAAGCAGGGCGGGGCTGGGATGGCCTTGGAGGGGAAAGCTTCATGGAGAAATCCAGGATTCCTCAGGGGGAGCAAAGTGGGGGGGGAAGGTTTCTAAGGGGGAGCTGAGTGAGGGGGGGAAGAATTCTTCAGAGGGAGCAGGGAAGGAGGGCAGGATTCCTAAGGGGGAGTAGAGTGTGGGGGGGAAGGTTTCTAAGAGGCAGCGGGGGGGGGGGGGAGATTTCTTCAGGGGGAGCAGAGTGGGGGGTAGGATTCCTAAGGGGGAACAGAGTAGGAGGGGGGAAGAGTTTCTAAGGGGAGCAGAGTGGGGGGGGGGAAGGGTTTCTAAGGGGGAGCAGAGTGGGAGGGGGGAAGGGTTTCTAAGGGGAGCAGAGTGGGAGGGGGGAAGGGTTTCTAAGGGGAGCAGAGTGGGGGGGAAGGATTCCCAAGGGGGCTCCTCCTGCAGAATCAGCGTTCTGTTCAGACTCTTGCACCGTACCCATCGCTTTGGTACCGGCGAGCCTTCCTGAGGGCACAGGTGCAGGGTGAGCGGCAGAGGCAGCATTCCCCAAACAGCCCTGGGCCTGGCAAAGAGCTTTATTCCGGGCAGTTTACACAGGGAACATCACAAGGTAGGAGCATCCTCAGCCTACCTGAGCCCCAGCCTGCACTGTCCTGATAATTAACGACACACCTGAACTCCTCACCTCAGGCTACCTGGAATCAGCCACCCTTCGGCTCCCCCATTAGGGGACCTTGGGAAACCGGCATTGCATCGCTGCGGGGGGATTGGAGAGCAGCCTGCAACGCCCTGAGGGGGGGTTCCAAAGAGGCTGGCGAGAGGCTGTTCTCAGTGGGGGCAGGTGGCAGAACAAGGAGCGATGGGCTCAAGTTGCAGTGGGGAAGGTCGAGGTTGGATATTAGGAAAAACGATTTCCCTAGGAGGGTGGGGAAGCGCTGGGATGGGTTACCTAGGGAGGGGGTGGAGTCTCTAACCTCAGAGGTTTTTAAGGCCCCGTGTGATGAGGCATCTGCCCTGCACTGGCTCTTTAAGGGATTAAAACCAGCCAAGGAGAAGGCTGGAGCAGTGGAGCCAGCAGCCGAGGCAGGAATTAGCCAGTTCGGGCCCAGCTGAGGGCAGTATAAACGCAGGCTCCTGGCGGGGAGGACACTCAGGCTATGTCTACACTGGCGGCTTCTTGCACAAGAGCACGTCCACACAACCGTGTGCTTTTGCGCAAGAGCATCCATGGCAGTGTGGACGCTCTCTTGTGCAAGAAACCCCTGCCACGCGTCCACACTGCCCTCTTGTGCAAGAGAGCTTACACTTGTTAGAAAAAAGTGCAGCTCTTGCACAAGAAGCCCTCTCTTCCCACGCTTTACTGTAAGTCTTCTTGCACAGGAGCAGGCGGGCAGTGTGGACGCTCTGCGGAAGAACGGCCGTCCTTGTGCAAGAACCCGCCAGTGTAGACATAGCCTCAGACTCACTCTTGTTCTGGTTGTGGAGCAGGAGGGACCAGGCTGCCTGGGAAGCTGGAGGCTTCCTGGCTTCCTGACTTCAAGCAGGGCTGGGGAAAGGCAGGTAGAGCTGGGGAGGCCTGGCCAGGCAAACTCCCAGGCTGCAGGGCCTGAAGCAAGGCCTCAGGGTGCTAGGGCTGCAGGGAGGCAGCCAGGGCAAGAGAAGGCAGCAGGTCCCCGACCCCTGGCCAATGCTGAGAGGCCATGTCAGACGGCCGTGTGCCCCTGAGGTAGGGGTGAGATGTTGACTGGCAGGGGGTCACTGAGACAAGGTGGGCATAGGGGATTTGGGGGTTCCCAGCAGGGAAGGACCCCAGCGTGTCCTCTAGGAAGGGCAATACCCAGAGGGGAGGATGACTCGGTCTGGGAGGGACGTGCCATGGCTCTTAAACAGCATTCGAGGAAAACAGGTACCAGTGGGCGAGACGCCGGCCAAAAGGGGGCGCTCCAGAGCTGAAAATGGATTCCCAGGGTGACCAGCAGGAGGTGCTGTGGCGGTGGGGCCCTGCTGCCTTACAGCCCGGCTTGACAAAGCCCTGGCTGGGATGATTGAGTTGGGGTTGGTCCTGCTTTGAGCAGGGGGTTGGACTCGATGACTCCTGAGGTCTCTGCCAGCCCTGGTATCATCTTCTTCACCTCCTGCCCTAACACGCTCTGTAGCCCGGTTCTGCAGTGCCTCGCTCCACCCAAGAAGTGGCTGCATTTGCATGGGGACTGAAAGGACCCTGGGACCAAAGAGTGCTCTGTCAACGTGAACTGCTGCTGCTGTTGCATCCGCAGCACAAGCCTGGGGGAAACCAATGCGCAAGTAGCAAAGCCAGGCCCTGGCAGATGCAGAAATGTCAGCAGCCGAGGGAGCTGTGGTGCGGCAGAAATGCTGCTGCCAGGAAAGAGTCGCTCTTCTCGCCCACACAGGCTGGCTGCCAGCACCCGTGGGCTTTCTGTCCTCGCGGCAGCGCGCCATTCTGCCTCCAGCATCCCCACTCCCTGCGCAAGCTTCCTCTGAGCCCTCTGCGCCAAGCCATGTGCCACCTCTACCGAGGGTGCTAGCACCAAGGGGCAGATTGCAGGGGTGCACAAAGATCCTTCTCCCCCCTCACCCTCCTGCATTCTGCAAGGGCCAAGGAGATCGGAAAGGGCGCTCCCAGACTGCTCTTCCTCCGGGAAGGGAGGAAGTTTGCGCCTCCCTCCCTCATCTCCGCACCCTCCCCTTGAGCGGCCTGTGGGAAAATGCCGGGAGAGTTCCGAATGGGTCTGTCCGCCTCACATTCTCCATCAGCCGTGCGGTGCCCTGAGCAGGCGGGCGGCTGTGAACCTGTCTGGCTTGCGCAGTCGGGCGTGCCTCGTTGCTCTAGTCTCGCCTGTCAACGCAGGGCGACTTGCCGACACTGCAGCACATGTGCTGGTGGCAGCGGATCTGTTTCTGATACTCACCTGAAGGGCCAGGCTGCAGCTGAGGCTGACCGTGTCAATCAAGGCTCAAGCTTAGTTCAGGACAGTCGGGCTCGTGGGGCCTGCGAGGGCGGCGCGATGGGGCCGGCTGGGTCTTGCACAACAGGCCTGTCTTCTGTTGCTGTCCAGTGCGGTTCTCTTTCTAATTGCAAAGTCTGCAAGCGGCGGAGGGGCGGGCAGGCAGCAGGACAGGGGAGCAGAGGCCTGCGGCAGAAAAACACTTTGTGAAGTTGGAGAAAATCCCCAACCCCCTCGGGAGAGGCCAGCATGCCAAGGACTCGTTTGCCGGCCGGAGGGAGGCTTTGCTCTTCCAAGCTGCACTAAAAGCTTGAGAATGAGCCTGGTTCTGAGCGTCTCCATGTCTGCAGTGAGACTAAATCCCTACACTCGCCCCTCGCCTTAGGCTAGTGGAAGAGAAACCCCCTGGAGACTGGGGTGGGGGGAGGGGAAGGGGACAGTGTGGAAGTGGCCAGTAACGCAGGCAAGGGAAGGCACAGCATTGCCAACACGCCGGAAAGGTTGGAGCCACGGCATGGCAGGCCGGCTGCCCCAGCCACAGGGGCAGGGCTGGGGTTGCTGCATGGCCACCCTGCTCCCTGGCCTCCAGGGAGGGTTGGGGTGGGGGCAACAGCACGGCAACCCTGGTCCTCCAAATGGCCAGCAAGGATTGGGGTGGGGGTGGACTCCAGGGGCGGCCTTGGGCGGAAGGGACGGGGCTGGGCCTTCCCCAGCTGGGTCTTCACCCGCCGCCCATGGGCTCTACAATGAGAGTGTTTCACATTCTCTGCTCCCATCGGCCTCTGCCGTAGCCCAGACTCTGCTGCTGCCCCAGTGAGCCAGTCCCTTTCTGTGAAACACCAGGGAGCACCGAGCGAAGGTGTCCAGCCCCCGGCAGGGTGAATGCCATTCAGTGTCACTGAGCTCCTGGGAAAGACTCTCCCTTTAGGCAGGGGCAGTTCTCGGTCTGCAGGGCCGTCTGCCACCCTCTCTGGGGTACAGGCTGCCTTGGTGTGCAGCTTGCCTGCTTCCAGCTTGGTAGTGGCTTGCAAAGAGCAAGTCTCTCCCTGGCGGGATGGGGCTGGCAAGAGCTCCGCTATGGGCTTGTGGCTAAGGCTTCATTTGCATTCAAACTTGCAAATGAAGCCCGGGATTTAAATATCCTGGACTTCATTTGCATGTTCCCGGGCGGGCGCCATTTTTAAATCCCCTTAGTTCGAACTGACTGCCCACGGCTACACGCGGCAGTCAGAAGTTAAGCTGAACTAAGTCCTTAGTTCGGATTAACTGTTACTCCTCCTGAAATGAGGTGTAACAGTTAATCCGAACTAAGTCCTTAGTTCAGATTAACTTCTGACTGCCGCGTGTAGCCGCGGGCAGTCAGTTCGAACTAAGGGGATTTAAAAATGGCGCCCGCCCAGGAACATGCAAATGAAGCCCAGGATATTTAAATCCGGGCTTCATTTGCAAGTTCGAATGCCTACATTAGCCACCCTAGTTCGAACTAGCGGGCTAGTGTAGACGTGCCCTCAGAGAATATGAATCTCTAGCATTGAAATTATCAGAGAAACCACAGGCTTTTGTTATCATAGCCTGGCCTGGAGGCTGGTTTTTAGCCAGAAAGTCTGGTCTAAAAGGAGACCTGATGGAGTCTGACCGAACACCTGAACTCTAGTGACTGTTGGTGAGGAAGTCAGGGAGGTACCGAGACATCACCCGCATCAGTCCCTACTTGGCTGGGGCTACCTCCTCTCTATATCCAAGCCCTGGTTCTGCAAGCAAAGCCCACCTGATCCACACAGGGAAGGGGGGAAAGGGGAAAAGCAGTGAGTGATGGAGGCATGGATAAGAGGAGCGAATGGGGGGTGGGGCCTCTGGGCAAGGCAGGGGCGTGTCTTTGGGGGAAGAGGCGGGGCAGGGTTGGGAAGGAGTGGGGGATCCCCACATGGGTGGGGGGTTATGTTGCTGCAAGAGATGAATAAACACATGTTTTGTCATGATGGCAACCCTTGATCCGTTTGTCTCTATGCACAGGTACCAAGGAGTAAAGTCTAGACAGCCGTGAAGATGAGCAACGAAACCACCCCCGAGGCAGTCTCGTCCCCCCCAGTCTCGTCCCCGCCCCCCCACGGGCAGCGTTACTTCGATCGGTTCTCTGAGGATGACCCGGAATATCTGCGCATTCGGAACATGGCAGCTGATCTCCGGCAGGACTTCAACATGATGGAGCAGAAGAAACGAGTCACCATGATCCTACAGAGCCCAGTGCGTGAGAGTGCCTGGCAATGTCCAAATAAGGGGCTGGGAGTCAGGGAATTGCGTCCTCCATTCTGTCTCTGTATCCTAAGACCTAGCCTCTCCACTAGCGGGCTCTCAAGTACAGGGGCCTCTATTTATTTGTTGGGATGCCCAGCTCTAGAAACCAGCTGGAGTCAATAGGAGCTGCAGGTGCTCAGGATTTCTGCAGATCCGGCCACTTAGCCATCAAAATGAGTGGCCAAATTCTTAAAATCTCTCAGCACATCGGGTGCGTGGCTCTTCGGAAATCCAGCCCCTGTCATGGGTGTTGGTCCCGTGCACACGTGGTCCGGAGCGCTGCTAAAATCTGGCCCCAGTTGTGAGTGATGGGCCCTTGGAAACATGGTCCAGAGCTCTGCTGAAATCCGGCCCCTGTCATAGGTGACGGATGCCTTGATGGGCGTTTATTCATCTCTTGCAGCAACATAAACCTGGTCTGGAGCTCTGCTAAATCTGTCCCCAGTCCTGTATAAACATGGTCCGGAGCTCTGCTAAACTCTGGTTATAGGTGTATAAAGTTGGACATAGAAAATGGAGATGGGCCCCTCATTATTAAAAGCCCTTTCTGCATGCATGAGGCTTTCTCCTCTTGGAGAGGTCCCCCAGGCATGCTCGATGCTTTGGAGATGGAGCAAAGAGAGAGCCGCTGATGCCCAGTGTCCTCGGTCAGGCGCTGCGCGTTCCCTTGTCCCAGCAGAGCTGTGAGCGTGGGATGCACGAGGCCTGTTTGTCGTGAAGCGCCCTGCTTGGGAGAGGAGCGCTGCCTGCTTTGCCGGGAAGACGCTGGCTCTGCAAAGTTCACAGCGTGGCTGTCAGGCGGAGTGGGCGCTGCCGTGTGAAACGGCTGACGATTCACTGCCTGCCGGGCTGTTTCAGTCTTTCAGAGAGGAGCTGGAGAGCCTTATCCAAGAACAAATGAAGAAAGGGAACAACTCCAACATCTGGGCCCTGCGACAGATCGCGGATTTCATGGCCAGCACCGCTCCCTCCGTCTTCCCCAGCTCTCCCATCAGTATGTTGGAGGATAACCGGTTTCTAGGGTTGGAGGGGGCGGGGGAGAATTGCCTTGTTGCCAGGTTACCAGACAGGCAATGCCGGGGTTTTGTGCCTCTTTTCCACTTCTTTATGATGGACAAAGCAGGCCTTAAAGCAGGGGTGTGCAATAAAACAGTGGTGCTACGCCAGGGTTAGCCCCTGGCTGGCCACTGCCACTTTATTTACCTGTGTCTCCATAGGCACGGCAGCTTGCAGCTCCTATTGGCTGCAGAACACCGTTCCTGGCCAATGGGAGCTGTGGGAAGTGGTGGGAACCAGAACATCGCTTCCCAAGGCAGTCCACCAGGAGCTAACCCTGGCCAACTGTGCCCGGCCCGCTGCTGTGTTAAAGTCTGTACTTTGTTGACTCTGTTGTAAGGGTTTCCCCTGTTTGATTTTCATCTTAAAATCTCCAAGACTACCAAATCATTCTCTGGTTTTCCTAGATGTCTCCTTGGAAGATCAGAGAACTTGGAACTTTTCTAGCCTTTAACCAAAGAAATGGGAAGCTCTCTCTTGAACAAAAGAGCATCTTTCCCCCAAGTTGTTTTGCAGGAATTTGAGTTGAATAAGTGATAACAACAGAAATGTTCCCCCTGACTAAGTGATAACAAAAGATATTTAAATACCCTAAATGTTATTCCCTAAAAGAGTAAACATTAGAGCTGTCTGAAATTTTTGGTTCAATTACTTTTTGATGCAAAATGCCCATTAAAAAAATTCATGTTTTGCAAAACGTAAATATTTTAAAATGTTCTAGATTTCTAACCAACCAAAACATCTCCCTTTCCATCCCAATGTTTCCTCCCCCTTCTCTCCCCACCCTAATTTTTGTAGTGGCAAAGTGTTAAAAAAAATAGAGTAAAGAGACAAAAAAGAATTAAGGGGGAGAAGGGAGAATCCTAAAAATAAAATCAACCCTACTGAGTTGCATTTAAAATGGGCCCAGGAAGAATGTTCCCCTGGTGTTTTTTCTCCAGTGCTTCCCATCCACAGGCTAGGACAGAGGCTGGCCCTTGTGGGATGAGAGTTAAGGTGTGAAGGTTCAGAGAAGAGACCCCAGAGACTGGAGCGTTCTGGGAGGTATCTTGTCTCTCATGTAGGGGAACAGATGAACCAATTCCAGTAGCCCCAAAGCCTCCTTGCTTCCCAAAGCACCTATTAGCCATGATCCCCGCAAACCAGCTGACCGATCTCTGTTTCTCCTCAGGTCTCTCCACGGTGACGCCCATCAACGATCTCCATAGCACCGAGTCACTGGCCCTGGCGAAAGGGGAGCGGCTCATGCGTTGCAAGGTTGGCAGCATCTACCGACTCCTGGACCTGTATGGTTGGGCGCAGCTCAGCAACACCTATGTCACGGTGAGGGCGGCCCCCGGGGTACATGGGTGTGGGCCGGGTGTGTACTGAGGCTAGAATATGACTGCACGCTGTCATTCTCCACCTCCGTGTGTGGAACTGAGGTGGAAGCATAGAGTTCTCAGTCCTCCAGTTACCAGAGTGGAGGGATGTAAGAAAAAAAGGAGTTCCAAGTGGAAGACTAGTATCTAAACTCTGGCATCTCTCAGCTAACACTACACCTTGTAGCCAGGGCAGGCTGGAATGGGACACTTGGCACCCTCTGTCCATGACACGCCAGATGAAGAGGAAAAAAAACCCCTCTCCAGCCTACAATGCCTAAGCACCTGGTCAGCTGTTACATACTATAAGTGGGAGTTGCAGGTTCAAAGTGAATTATCTCCTGACGTGTGCTCAGCTATGCCCTGCGTCAGAGGACGTGATCTTAGCTCATGCGAATGCACACGTGCATGGTCAGAAAGCATCTAGCTGTGACTTCCACAGGCCGAGTTCACAGACCTGACTCCTCCGCTGGTTAGACAAGAATTCCCGTTCAGGCCATTCAGTTGCTCACTACTCAGTGGAGCTGGACTCAGCACCTGGGCCAGACACAACTAGTAGACACAGCCAAAAACCTAGACAGTGGCATAGACACTGGTGTGAAACGCCAGACCCCTTCATCTTAGTCATCAAAGGCTAGGACAGGGTGGGCAATAATTCTTTGCCAAGGGCTCCTTCAGAAATGTTTGAAGTCGCCCTGGGCCCCACCAGAAGGAGTGGGACCTCAAGCGGAAGGGGCGGGGCCAGGATGCTTTCCCACCCACAGACTATAATTAGTCTGGGGGTGGAGGAACGCCTTTGCCCCCCCCCCCCAGAGGTTCCCCCTAGGCGCCCATGCCCCTGGCCGTGGGAGGAGTCTTTGCACGCTCCTCCTTCTGCCCCTAGGCCAATCGGGGCTTGGGGATGGGGAAGCGTGCAAAGTCTCCTGACAGGGTGGAGGAAACGTCATGCGCTTCCCCCAGGCCCTAATTGGCTTGGGCACAGGGGAGTGGCAGGACCTCTGCAGGCTGGATCAAGCCACTTGGCGGGCTGGGATCCTACCCACAGAGGCCCTTTTGCCTACCCCCGGGCTAGGAAATAAATCAGCTGGCAGCTCCTGCACATTCATGTGGTGCGTGATCATGAAGCGTACAGCACCGTCCTCTTTGAATTTTTCTGACACTAACTTCTGTTTTGATTCAGCCCCAATTTCTAGCTTTCCAGTTTCTTCCTCATCGTACAATATTGACACCAAGCTTAATCAGTCACGTTTGATTTTCTCAGTGATCTGAGACTGGAGGTTTGAAAGGGAAATGCAGATGAAAGGAATTGGGTTTGGTCTCTTAGCATTATAAGTAAGGTTTGGAAGGATTAGACTTTTATCAGTAAACATCAATGTCATCGCAGGCACACAAGCCAATGAAAAAATATTTCCATCAATAATAGTTGAAATTGACCAATAAATGCGGCGTGAGAACTTACTAAAGTCAAAATCCAGTGATCGAGACTTTTGAATTAGACTTTGTTGAGTGAATGAAGAGTAAAAACAGGTGTAGGGTTTGTTGATTTTAAGCTGATTTACCTTGTGCCATTTGAAATGTGATGTTGACAGCTGGTTGTTATAACGGTTTTTAAAATGTTTAATTTTTGAATCTCAACCTCTATTGTCGTTGAGAAAAGACAGATGTTCTTAGTGATCTAAAGAGGCACATGCTACTGAAAACTGCCCACTTAACCCTGACTCACCTCTTTTCTCTCCCCCCTTTCCTGTGTATTTCTTTTGGCAGCTGCGTGTCAGCAAAGAACAGGATCACTTCTTAATCAGCCCTAAAGGTCTTGCGTGTAGTGAAGTCACCGCTTCTAGCCTGGTGAGTGTGCTAAATAACAGGACCACCTTAGAAGCAGTTGATGGCAAAGAATTATTCTTGAGAGATGCTTTCATAAAAAGACCGAACATCATGAAAAATGTTTACAAATTCCACCCACCATATTTCTCAAAAATCTGAAGTTTGAAAAATGTTGGCTTGCTCCCAAGTGGTTTGAAAACTGTGGTGCAAAGGGGAGAGAAATAAATGGGGAAATATTCCCCCTTTCACCCTTGCTTGGTTGAAATTCAGGGTTTTACGTTTTTTCATCACCATTTTGAAACTCCAAACATTTTGTCCACCTCCTATTTATAAGGAGGCTTCATCTGCTCATGGAGCCAAACCAATCTCCTGACAGACAGGTTGGCTTAATGTATGCCATCCAGCCAGGCAAAATGCATCGCTGGAGTCAGCTTCCCTTAAGCCGAGCTGCCGCAGCATCTACACTGCGGGAGGCTGACGGGAGCACACAGTCCCCCCGGCTTCCCTTGCTCCTCGCAGAATGAGAAGCGCAGGACCCTCAGAGTTCGATTTGGGGGTGTACACTAGACCCACTAAATTGGATGCTAGAAGGTTGACCTTTGGAGGGTTGATCTCCGTAGTGTAGCCGTACCCTGGATGTTCACTAACTCCCCCATATGCCGATGCATGTTCTCTTCCCCCACACGAGGCACTGGAAGTTGCAATCCCAGCTAATCTACAATTCTCCAGGACCTGACCTATACCCCGTACTTATCTCACTGGCTTAATTCACAGATTCCAAGGCCAGAAGGAACCATTGTGATGGTCTAGTCTGATCTATAGAACGCAGGCCGTAGAACTTCTCCAAAATACTTTCTAGAGCAGATCTTTTGGAAGGGAACCCCATGTTCTTGGAAAGCAGAGCCATGGGGTGACGAGGGAGCAGGCGTTCTTAGGATCTGGAGTGAGCCTGGGGAGTGTGGATCCCTCTCGCCTCCTGGGTAAATCTGTACTTTCACGCCGCCCGCTTTCCCTCTCGCTGCAGATTAAAGTGAACATCCTGGGCGAAGTGGTGGAGCAAGGCAGCACCAGTTTCCCCGTCGACGTGCAAGGATTCAGCCTGCACTCAGCCATCTACGCGGCCAGACCCGATGTCAGATGCATCGTCCACTCACACACGCCTGCCGCTGCTGCGGTAAGCAGCCCCCTCGGCCATGCTTGCTCCCTTCTTCCGTTGGCCGGCTCCGGGCTGCTGAGGTGCCAGGGCTGGGGCGGAGAAGCTGAGAGAGAGGATAATAGTGTTGAAGCTGCTCAGGGTGACCCCGATTTCACAGGCGCTAACCTGAGGTGGCGAAGGTCCCATTAACATTCCCTGTAGGACCACAGGGAGAACCCTGCAGTAATTTATTCATAAGGGCCTTCAGGCTAGCTCCTCACACCCAGAATGCTCTGCTCCTGTCCCCGTACCTCCAGTAACACCCAGGCCCAGAGGGTTTACTTCTCAGCCTCATTCGCTGCACGGTTTCCCATGGTTTGCATTGCTGCTGTAGAGAACTGCAGAGTTCTCTGAACATGGGGAGAGAGGTCGGGAGAGTGAGGAATCCCAGGCTTAGTTCAGGCTCCCTGTTAATTGTGTAACATTAATAACACGTGACTCGTCTCTGTGGCGCTGAGATCTTTGCGGGGCCTCCCTGCTCCAGGAGTCTCTCAAACGCATCACTCCCTCGGCGGCTGCTCTCAGTGGCAGGAGAGGGGCCTCTTGCACGGTGGTCCTAAGAAAAACTTCAACAACAACAAATAGTCTCGTGGCACCGTAGAGACTAACAAAACGTGGATGGTGTCCTGAGCCACGAAAGCTCACGACACCATCGTTTTGTTAGTCTCTACGGAGCCACAAGACCATTTGTTGTTGTTGAAGTTTTTCCAGTTACAGACTAACTCGGCTCCCCCCCGACGCAGTGGTACTAAGGTTCATTTCCGGAGGGAAACGAACTAATATCGGCCTACGAGGATGTGCCTGGCAGCCACAGCATTTGTGGATCCTGGGACAAAACTCAAAGGAAGTGACTTTGCTAGACCAAAAGTCCCGCACGAGGTCATCCTACGACCTAGCGTCATTCTTAACGGGCAGTTAGAGAGCTGTGCTCGGTGAGGCAGAGTCTCGAATGGGATTCATTCAACCTGCTCTTCAAAACCGTACCCAGGAATTGATAATACCTCCCCCGTCCCCTGAGCGCACACATGGTCTTTGCTTGTGCGTAGATGATTGAAACCCTTCAAAGGGCTAGGACTCTGGAGTTGGGCGTTCTGGTGCCACCTTGGTCCCAGACGACGTGACCTTGGGCAAGTTGTGTAATGGTTCGGTGCCTCAGTTTCCCCCCTGTTCTGTGGGGATACTACTTGACGCACAGGGGTGCTGTGAGACTACCTGCCCCTGCATGCAACTGCATGGGGAGGGGGGTTACACAGAACGGGGCTGTGTCTGCCGCACTGAGACGAAGCATAGCCCTCCTAAGGGGCTCCATGTGCCCCTCACTTTAGCCCTTCTCCGATACATTCGTGTTCCGCTAGTTCATAAATAAACAGTCTTCCCTCCGAACGTCATTTGACCGACCTTCAGTCCGTTGCTTAATGCTGCTAAAGTGACGCAAGAAGCTGCGGGTGGGTGCGATGCATGAAAGTGAGTGAATGGTGCCACCCCTGGGAGAAAAAAGGCCAAAATACGCGACTGCTACACAACTGCAGCGTTCCCAGGTTCCCTTTATTGGTGCTGATGGCAGAGGCTCATTCCTCACTGGGGATGTTAGACGCTGCTTAATCAAATAATCGTGTAATTGCACAAAATCTTATTGGTTACATGATTATTCAATAATCTCTGGGGGCGGGGCCGCCAGCCAGGGCACTCCCGGCCCCACTTCCAGGGAGCCCCCGCCATCCTGCACTGCTGCCTCTGTATCTGAGGCAGCAGCACGGAGCGGTAGCAGCCCCTGTCCACAGGGGTCGGAGCTCCTCAGAGAGAGGGGCTACGCTGGCATCCCGCCTGCCCCCCTCCCACGCTGCTCCCTCTGATGCAGAGGCAGCAGTGCAGGGGAAGCGGCTCTGCAAAGCCGGGGTTTATGGGGAGCACTGGCTCCCGCCTCCCCCCCACCTCTGTAGGAGGCAGCAAGGAAGGGGGAAGGCAGTTCTGTGGAGCTGACATACATGAAGAGCTGGCTTAAAAGCCAGTTCCCGGGGTGTATTGGCTCCCTCCAGCCCCCCGCCCCTCCGCACTGCTGCCTCTGGGCTAACCATGTACATGACTATAGCTAACAGCCCTACTCCACAGACCTGCTAAACCTCCCTTGCTTCCTGTGCCCATGAATTGATCAGTTGATGCAACCGCTGACCTGAGGGGCCGCTCCTGAGAGATGCTGGTCACCCTCAGCTCCTGTCGATTGCACCGAGAGAGCAGGAGAAGGATGCTCAGGATGCAGGATCAGGGCAGTGAAAGTGCAACAGCCGGGCCTTCCTGTGGCCACAGGGTGCGGGTGTGAAGGCTGAGCAGAGACTCGCGAGAGCTGCGTTAGTGTCAACTCGAGGGAACCAAAATGCTGATCTTCCCCTTTGCCTCCTGTGTTCTCGCTGCGCGCCAGGTGTCTGCCATGAAATGCGGCATCCTCCCTGTCTCCCACGATGCACTGCTGCTGGGCAGCATGGTGTACTTTGATTTCAACGGCGAGATGGAGGACGAGGCGGACAGGATCGAGTTACAGAAGTGCCTTGGACCAACCTGCAAGGTGAGAGGAAGAGAGGCGCTCCCTGCACGGAAAGACGTTGCGTCCGATGAGCCGGCTCACGCCGCTCGGCCAGTGATGTTTTCACTGGAGTTGGGCTGAAGAGGTGGCACTCGGATCTGGGTCTAGACCTGAGTTCCCTGCAGGCTGCACGGAAACGCAGCTGCCTAGTTAGCGCTGTGCGGGTATTCAAAGCATCCACGTTGCTCCTCCCCCAACCTAGCCTCCAGGCACCTCTCCCCCCTGCGAAGGAAACTGTGGCCTGGCCCCAGCCCTCTCCTGCTGCTGCCCCTGGACCCCTGCTGTGGCCTGGCCCTCCCGAATCGACCCTGCGAGGCCCAGGTGGCCTGTTCTAGGACCTCTCTCCCCTCGCTGCATTCAGACCTGCCTGGCCCTGGAACCCCCTGGCTCTGAAGCCCCCCTACCACGGCCTGGTCCCAAGCCCCCACCCCACACCTCTGCACCTCACCCTCTGCCCAGCCACACTCCAAAGCCCATACCTCCCAGCCAGAGCTCTTGCACCCCAACCCCCTGAGCTCCTAGCCCTGGCCCCTCCCCAGAGCCTGCACCCCACCTCACCCCAACCCTCTGCCCCGAGCCTGAGTCCGCTCCACACTCAGAACCCCCCGGCCCCACCCTCGCCACATGAATTGCACCATATTGGTGCACGTAACAAAATTAATTCCACTCAGGAGTGGGAAAAATTAGAGGGAACCCGGGTCGAGACTAGGCCTGGGCTTGTCCTGACAGTCTGGCCCCTTCTGTGGTTAAAGCACCAGACTGAGAGATCTGGGTCCTAACCTGGCTGAGCTATTGTCCTGCTGTGTGAGTTTGGGCCACCCAATCACTTTGTGCCTCAGTTTCCTCATCCAGGGACTGCAGGGAGTCCTGACATACCTGGGCTTTGATTCCTAAAGCTTTTCTGGGGCCAGACACAGCAAGAGGAGAGCCACCAACAGTAGATTGGAAGGAGATGGCCAGTGAACCACACAAAGTGCCAGAACGACTCACCGTCTGGGATGTGACAAAGGCGTAACATTGCTGTCACTTACACACTGTGAGCTGAAAGAGCCTGGAAGTCATTCCCGAGACCTTCAGGTGCTGGGCAACCCCCCAAACTTCTTGCTGGCCTGTGTCTCTGAGCCTCTTTTTGCCAGGGATTCACTGGAGATGGCTGCATCAGCTTGTTTTTCCTTCCCCCTGCAGATCCTGGTGCTGCGAAATCACGGTGTGGTCACGCTAGGCGACACAGTGGAGGAAGCTTTTTATAAAACCTTTCACTTGCAGGCTGCTTGTGAGATCCAGGTGAGTGACTCCTCTGGGCAGCTGGTTGGAATGCACAGTCAACCTGTGGAACTCCTCGCCAGAGGATGTGGTGAAGGCCAGGACTCTAACAGGGTTCAAAAAAGAGCTAGAGAGATTCATGGAGGTTAGGTCCATCAATGGCTACTAGCCAGGATGGGTAGGAATGGTGTCCCTGGCCTCTGTTTGTCTGTGAGTGGGTGACAGGACAGGGATCACGTGAGGATTACCTGTTCTGTTCCCTCCCTCTGGGGATCTGGCATTGGCCACTGTTGGCCGACAGGTCACTGGGCTGGACTTTGTGTGGTTCACCCAGTCTGGCCGTTCTTCTGTTCCACCCTCGTCCGTGTGTTCCCCAAGTTGCTCGCTGTGACAGTGCTTTGCTACACGGCTCATCTGTCTAGTTTAGATACAAACTCCAGCTAGCCAGCCCCCCGAGGACTTATGCCCCCCTGTCACCGCAGAGTCGCAGTGGCTCCCATAAGATAAAGATGAAACTGCCTGCTCCCTGTCTGTTCCCCACCCGTACAGACTGACAGGCAGACGCGCCGGGCTGATTTCCTAAGCCACGTCTGTGTCCCGAATGACTAATATGGGGAGAGACCAGGGTCACTGCAAGCCAGACACGCTGCATCCTCTGTTTGCAACTTACCACTGCGAGAAGAACTCCAGCAGCCGTCCCAAGTACTAGACTGTGCAGTAGCGTCACTGCGGCGTTTCCAGCCACAGCCATGGACTTACTCTAGTGCTTGGCGTGCGTAGTTGGCTGCATTGTGTTCACCCGTGGGAGCTGTCCCCCAAGGAGCAGATAACTAGGGCTTGCACTGGAGTTGGGTGGAGACAGAGGACCGTCTGGCTAGATTGCACTGATCATGTATCCCCCTCTACTGGGCGATCCCTGGAACTGGCGTCAGGGACGGAAACCAACTTCTCTTTTTTTCCAGCTTTATTTGCTGGCGAGGTTTTCGTACCCTCCTCCCTTAGTCGTGTGTTTCAGCAGCTGAACTTGAATTGGACCTTTGCCTTCTCCTCCACTACTGACTGGGATTTGCAGGGCTTGCCGTTGGCCTAGATGAGTTCCCACTGAAGTCTCTGGGAGTTTTACCATGGATGTCAGTGAGAGCAGAGATTAGCAAAGGCTGGTTTGGAAACTTCTCCCTCTAAGTCTTTACAGCTCAGCCGAAGCTCCCATGGGGCGAGGTGCTGCATCACTTGTGGCAATTATTCCTTGTTGATAGGGTGCCATAAAAGTGAGTAGCACTTTAATGCTGAATAAAAGACAGTGGCCCCGATTTGCGTACACCAGTGTCCATCAGGAATAACTCCACCGAAGTCAGTGGCGTTGCTCCCCTGTCAACATGATCAGGTTCCAATCGGTCCTGACAAGCTCACAGTCGAAGTGAGGGTGTAACGTGGCAAAGGACGGGGTTTCAGGCACAGCACGTGTTCCCTGGGCTCGGGGAGCCTCACCGTCAGTCCACCACCCTGGTGCACCTGCTGTGAGACTCACAGTAAGGATGTCGCAAGTGTCAGCCAGAGCCATATCCAGAAAGAGTCTTTGGCTGCAAACACCGTGCTGTGTTGGAGCTGCAGCAGTGGCAGTTACAATTATTACTACAGGTTGAACCTCTCTCTAGTCTGGCACTCTCTAGTCCAGCAGCACCTGTGGTCCGGCATGATTTCAGTTAGCCAGACCGTGCCCCTTTAAGGGCTCCGGGGCCGGGAGGGGGGCAGAAGCGTTTCCCTGGCTTGGCCCAGAGTGGCCACCAGGGAAAGCTGGGGAGGGCTAGCCTCCCACTAGTTTGAATTAAGTGGCTACACAGCCCTTAATTCGAACTACAGGCAGTCCCCGGGTTACGTACAAGATAGGGACTGTAGGTTTGTTCTTAAGTTGAATCTGTATGTAAGTCGGAACTGGCGTCCAGATTCAGCCGCTGCTGAAACTGATGCCAGTTCTGACTTACATACAGAATCAACTTAAGAACCCCAGGCGTCCCCAAGTCAGCTGCTGCTGAAACTGATCAGCAGCTGATTCCAGGAAGCCCGGGGCAGAGCAACTCTGTCTCGGGCTTCCTGTAGTCAGCACTGGTCAGTTTCAGCAGAAGCTGACTTGGGGACGCCTGGGGCAGAGCAGCTGGGGTGCTGCTGGGTTGCTCCAGTAGCGCCGCTCCTCGGTGCTACTGGACCAACCCAGCAGCTCCCCATCTGCTCTGCCCCAGGCGTCCTGATTCAGCTGCTGCTGAAACTGACCAGCAGCGGCTGAATCAGAACGCCTGGGGCAGAGCAGCTGGGGTGCTGCCGGGTTGGTCCAGTAGCGCCCAGAGCGACGCTGCGGGACCAACCGGCAGTGCCCCAGCTGCTCTGCCACAGGCGTCTGGAGAAAAGCCTAGTCTGCTGGGGGGGGGGAGGGCGTACTAGCTGCTCCCCCCCCACCCCAGCAGACCAGGAAGACACGGGTGGCGGACCGAGACGCACCACGGTCCCGCCACCTGGGTCCTCCGTGGCTTTGCTCCCAGTCTCCCTGGTCTGCCAGGGAGACGGGGAGCAAAGCCTCTGAGGACGCCAGCAGCGGGACAGCCGCAGGGCGTCTGGGCTGTCCGGCTGCCGGCTTCCCTGAGGCTTTGCAAAGCGAGGCAGCGAGGCAGCCCCCCCGCGGCTTTGCAAAGCCTCGGGGAAGCCGGCAGCAGAGCAGCCCAGGCGCGCCTGGGCTGCCTCGCTGCCCGAGCCCCTCCGCAGCTTTGCTCCGCGTCTTCCTGGTCTGCAGACCAGGGAGACGCAGAGAAAGCCCCGGAGTACACGGGCGGCAGGATCGCGAGGTCCCGCAGTCCGTGTCCTCCGGGGAGCCCCGTTCGTAACTGCGGATCCAACATAAGTCGGATCCGCGTAAGTCGGGGACTGCCTGTACTTAATTCGAACTAGGTGTTAGTCCTCGTAGAATGAGGTTTACCTAGTTTGAATTAAGCGCTCCACTAGTTCGACTTAAGTTTGAACTAGCGGTTTGCATGTGTAGCGCCTATGAAAGTTAATTTGAACTAACGGCTGTTAGTTTGAATTAACTTTGTAGTGTCGACAGACCCTAAGAGCCCAGTGAGCAGAGGAAGTGTTGGTAATGCTGCTAGAAAATATTGACCTCCCGTGGTCTGGCAAACTCTCTGCTTCAGTGCCAATCAGAGGAGCAAGCTTTGCTGGCACGCTGGGGCCTTTTGCTGATGTTAAAACACCCAAGGGGACCAGTGCTTTCCTCCACACCTGCCTCTCTCACCCTCTTCTCTTCCGCCCCGTCCCTCTCACTCTCCTTCCTCCCTCCCTTCCTGTTTCTTTCCATGCCGCTGATCCCCTCCTGACCTGAGCTAAACCTGCCCTTAAGAAGTGAAATGTGGCATTGGCTGCTGCCACCCCCGTGTTTGCTCTGCCTATGTGTTGTGGCCCTTCCCCTGCCCTATTTGTCTTGGGTGCTCCGCTTGTAAGCGCCTTCGGGCAGGGAATGGGGACTAAGCCACTGGGGCCTATCTCTTGGCTGGTGCTTAGGGCATGACCGTAGTCAGCA
Source organism: Pelodiscus sinensis (assembly GCF_049634645.1). Lineage (NCBI taxonomy): Eukaryota > Metazoa > Chordata > Testudines > Trionychidae > Pelodiscus > Pelodiscus sinensis. The sequence continues at coordinate 2,422,014 of NC_134738.1, read as the reverse complement.
TGATTCTGTACAACAGTGGTCCCTGGGGTTGCCAGATGGTCTCCCAAAAAATACTGAACACGCGGGCTAAAAATGTGTCGAGCAAAACACAAAACAAAACAAACAAACAAAACAAAAAACTGCCACAAACACACATGCTATGTTTAATACTTAACTTCATTAAAAACAGTCTTCATCCTGCACATCTCTATGTAAAGAGAATTAGAAGTAATGGTGCCAATGTGCATGCAATTTTCATTGTTTTCTATTCCTCTAAAGCTAAGGCTATAGAAGAATTTAGAAGAACTCCTTTTTATCCTGCAGCTGAAATGACTGTAGAGAACTCCCAGCGCCGATCGCACCCGCCTCCCAGCCACTCGCCCCGCCCCGCTAGGCTTCTGACGTGCCCAGAGCGGCGATCGCGGCCCTGCCTTCCATCCGCTCCCGCCGCCCCTGCCAGGCTTCCCTCCGGTGCGCAGCCGGAAAAATCAGAAAATACCGGACATTGCACATTGCACGTCTCCAGTATTCTCTGATTTTTTTTACCGGACAGAGAGCGCAAATACCGGACGGCCCGGTAGAATACCGGACACCTGGCAACCCTAGTGGTCTCAACCAGCATGTCTAGAAACCCACCCTCCCTCAGACAAACATTAGCCAGCTAGACTATCCACAGACAAACACCCTGGGATCACCAACTCAGCCCCTCACCCAGAGCCTCATAAACCCAGCACACACAAAAGTACAGCAGCCGGGCGAACTGGGCACAGTCGCTGGGAAGAACAGACCTGGGAATAAACGGGGGTTGGGTTGTTCCTCGCTTCTTGCTGGCCACGTGGACTAAACCGGCCTGTCGGAAGGTTTGGCGCGAGGAGGGAGCTGTCATCCAGCAGCTCAGGTTTTCCATGGGGGTGGTACCAGGGCCAAGCTCAGAAGATTGTGGCATTATCAGCACCAGGACCAGGGCTTGAATCTTGCTCCGTGCCAAGAGCCACGCCTCCCGCAGTCCTGCCTCCAGCTAGAGCAGGTTTCCTTTGGGGTCGGTTTCTGTTTCGCGTTTTAAGCGGCAGCTTGTCAGCAAAGCGTGAGAATGCAACATACTGATGCTGCCTTTCTCCTGCTCTGCTCCTCCTGTGCAGCACGGAGCCGGCAAGGCTGCACCGAATCAGCGTAGGGCCCTGCTTAGGCAGCTCGCTTGCAATCAGTGTCATGTATTATACATGCCGCTGCCTCCCCACTGCACCGCGACCTACTTCTTTAGCTGGGAAAATGAGGTCAGTGCCTGGCAAGGCCTAGCCTGGGAGCCATCTGCAGGTGAAGGGCGGGGAATACATCCGGCCACAGGCAGCTGTGTCGACAAAGGGCTTTGGGATAGTGCTGCTGCTCCTGGGCGGCTGCCGCCCGTTTCCTGTCTCCGCCTGTCCCCTGTCTCCCCTCGTAAGGCCCCGGGATTCCTGGGGCAGGTGGGGAACGCTCCGAGCTCTGGGGCCGGTAAATGCGGGTGCACACGTATCTCGGCCTTCGGAAGTGCAGCAATGGGGGCCAGGCCCCGGCAGTGGCGACTTTGGCCCGCTGAGGAGGAAAAGATCCGCGGTACATAGCGAGCTGGGACTGATGTTGCAAACCCAGTTACCTGCATGCTCGTAGGCTTAGCGTCGCCCGTGGCAAGCGTTTCAGGGCAGGGGACGTTCGCCCTGAGATCCCCCCCGCGGGGATCCCCAATCTGTGGGGAGGGAGCAACACCAGCTCTACTCCTGGCCCCAGCTGCCAGCCCCATGCCCGGGGCCCTGCTCTTGGCGTGAGCCCACGCCCAGGGTCCCGGATGCCAGCCCCACATCACGAGACTCTTTGCTCCGGGCCCCAGCTGCCCGTCGCATTCCCAGAGCTCTTCTGGTTTGACCCTGCACCTGTGTCCCAGCTGCCAGCCCCACACCTGGGGCTCTGCTCCCAGCCCCACAGGCTGGCCCCGTGACCAGGGCGCCATGCTTGCCCCGAACTGTGGCCCCAGTCTTGCCCCCCTTACCTCTGTCTGTGTCCCTGCTCCTGAAGGTGCAGCCCTGGCTCCAGACGGTGGAGGGCGGCATGGACAGAGGTAAGGGGTGCGTGAGGTAAAGAGTTTGGGGGAAGGTAACTCTAGTCGCCCCCCAACGCGGGGCTGGCGAGTAGCTGCTGCAGGAGCCCAACCTCACGGCTTTATGCTGGTGGGGAACTCCCCTCCCCCAAGGGAATTCTCTGCCAGCCAGCATCCTTCCCCTTTCTGCAGAGCACATGGGGGGTGGGGTGGAGCCCAACCGAGAATCTGGCCCTTTCGCTGTTTTCCCAGCAGCTGCTCGGGGGGCTGCATTCTCTGTGCTTCGCTCTAGGTCTCTGCCTTGGGCAGCGCGGGGGGAGCCGAGAATCTGATCGTGCTGGAGCGGGAGAAGTACCGGCCCCACGACGTTGGCTCAGTCCGATGGGCCGGGAGCACGTTCGGCCCCATGCAGAAGAGCCGCCTGGGAGAGCATGAATTCGAGGCGCTCATGAGAATGCTGGACAACCTGGTGAGTCTCCAGCTGGGTTAGCCGGAGCCAGTCATTCTCCACGCTTCCTCCTGGCCCCCTGAGCTCCCGGGGTCTGGGCCAGCCTGCTGAAGGCAGCCAGCCAGAGACCGGAAGGGCTGCGGGAGAGCACCGGGTACTGCGTGCTAGGCCTGCCGAGCAGTGAACAGATCGCGGCTGTTGGAACGAAGCATTTCTCTGAAGTCTCTTCCCTCTTGATCCCCCCTGGATTTTTCCACCCCCTGAGCGGAATGAATTTTGTTCTGTGCACCGATGTGGCGCGGACGTGAGGCACAGAGGTGACGTGCAACACATCGCCCTCATGCTGGTGCATATAACGATTCATGGGGGGAGGGGTTCTGAGTGGCGGAGGGCCCAGGGCTGGGGTGCAGGAGGGGGAGGTTTCCAGATGGGATGTGGGCTCTAGGTGGGGCTGAGGTTGAGGGGCTCAGAGCAGGGGCAGAGGGTTGAGGTGGAAGGACTCTGCTGGGGATGAGGGGTTTGGTGTGCAGGAGGGAGGCTCCAGGTTGGGGAGGGCTCCAGCGCTGGGGGTTGGGGTATAAGAGGGGCACAGGCTCTGCACAGGGGGAGGGGGAGCTCAAGGTGGGGTGAGTGGCTGGTGCTCAGATTTACCTGAGCGGCTCCCTGCTGGGGATGGTGAGCAGGGGCCCCTTTCCTGTGCCAGGCAGCTCCATGCTGGGGCCAGCGCGGAGAGACTCCCCACTGCCAGCCCTGGTAGCTTCATGCCGGGGGGAGGGGACCCCGCCCCACTGCAGCCCTGAGCCCAACGCAGGACTAACTGGGAAGCAGGGGGGCTGCACAGCCGGGGGGGCTGAGGTGCTGAGCCAGAGCCCCAGCGTGGCGCTAGGTCGTGCCGTGCGCAAAGAATAGTGCGGCTGACACAGGGCGCGTCTACACTGCAAGTGGGCACCTGCAGCCGGCCCGGCCACCGGCTCCGGGGCTGTTGAATCGCTGCCTGGGGCTCCCAGCCTCCCCCGGCCCATGCTCTGCGGCCTCCTCACCCCATTTCCGGCTCCAGCCTGAAGGTCTGCGCCGTGGACTGGGGCTTCTGTGCCCTTTCCCCAAGCTACATGGGAAGAACCAGACCCTTGGGGTGAGTGTCTGCCCAGCAGCCAGGGCAGGGGCGTGCTCTGCAGCCCAGCCATGTGGGCCCGTGCTAGCTGCAATACAGCTTCCTAAAAGCAGCAAGGAGATGGCAATCAGCTGTGCAAGCTTCCTGCTCCCCTCCCCCGCAAACACACACGTTGTTAGCCTGGGTGCTGAACCCTCACTGCTACTTCTACCAAGCCCAGGTAGGTCAGCGCAAGCTGCAGATCACATCTCTGGCTGCAATGTAAACAGAGCGGCAACGTCTCCTGTGCTGCGTCCCAGACCAAACACACCCGGGGCTTTCCTATTAAGGAATCGGCCCGGAACCCTCAGGCATGCCAGCCAAACAGGCTGCAAATCGGTTCTGTAGCATCAGGAGGGCTTCCAGCCTCTGAAGGAGCCTGTTGAGAGTAGCACAGGCAGTCCCCGGGCTACGTACAAGATAGGGACTGTAGGTCTGTTCTTAAGTTGAATCTGTATGTAAGTCGGAACTGGCGTCAGCCGCTGCTGAAACTGATGCCAGTTCTGACTTACATACAGATTCAACTTAAGAACCCCAGGCATCCCCAAGTCAGCTGCTGCTGAAACTGATCAGCAGCTGATTCCAGGAAGCCCGGGGCAGGGGCTTCCTGTAGTCAGCCACTGGTCAGTTTCAGCAGTGGCTGACTTGGGGACACCTGGGGCAGAGCAGCTGGGGTGCTGCTGGGTTGCAGACCAGGGGGACAGGGAGCAGAGCAGAGCAGAGCAAAGCGGCGGAACACGCGGCCAGCTGACAGCCCAGCCGCGTCTGGGCTGTCCGCTGCCCGCGTGTTCCACCGCTTTGCTTCCTCTCCCTGGTCTGCTGGAGACCAGGGAGAGGGAGGGCCCCGTTTGTAACTGCGGATCCGACATAAGTCGGATCCACATAACTCGGGGACTGCCTGTACAAGCGCTGGTCTTGGCAGGGAAGAGGAAGAGACCTGGGCAGCAGATAGCACTGGTTTGGCAGGAGGTAGATGGGCAGGTAGCAGAGCTGGACCAAAATCCATGTGGCTTCAAAACAAAACGGCCTTTATTTCAAGACCTGAAAATGCAACACGCTTACGTTTTACAATGGGGTTGCTTTGTCTGCTGCAGCACTTTTAAAATATCTGTATATATGTGGTCAGAAAAGTTGAAGTCCTCATGGCAGCTTTTATTTTTGAGTGACCCATTCCAAGAAATCCAGGGTTTGGGCAGCCAAAAAACATTAATCAAAATTTCCATGGGAAACAAACCAAAAAAATCAGACCAACCCCTAGGTCTGTTTCGACCCCATGACTTTTTTTTCTCTACCCTTCCCCCTCTCCCTCCAACCTCCCCCCCCCCCCCCCCCAGTCCTAATAGCGGGAATGTTCCAAGTAAAGAAGCAAACTGCTTGTGTCCCTCCAGGGCTACCGAACAGGCTACACCTACCGGCACCCCTTTGTCCAGGAGAAAACCAAGCATAAAAGCGACGTGCTGATTCCTGCCACCGTGACGTCGTTTGTCTTTGAGGAGGAGGCTGCTCCCATTGCCACCCTCCGGCAGCACGCCCAGAAGCAGCAGAAGGAGAAGACCCGCTGGCTAAACACACCCAACACCTACATGCGGGTGAACGTTGCTGAGGAGAACCAGAGAAGCGCAGGCAGCCAGCGGACCAAGACCACGGTAAGGGGGGGATGGGTGCTGAGTAGGAGACAGCGTCTGAAAGGAACAGGGCCAACGTGCTGTGCAACGGCAGAAAGGCCCAATGGATGCTTGGAGCTGACTCAGATATTCTCTTGGTTGGACAAGCCCAACTCCTCGCACAGTAAGGGGCTCAGGCCAGGAACCAAGTAGGACCCCTAATAAGTCCTCACCTTCCAGGTCTGAGGGAAGAGCAGTTTGTATTCAAACCAGCTCACCCATCCCTGAAAACAACCCCTCGGGTCCCACATAGCAAAGCTGCTTCCCTGTAGTAACAGGGACCACAGGAAGCCCACACAAAATTGACGAATGGCCTGTATAAAAATGTTCACTTTCCTCTTCTACTGAGAGACAGGGCTTCTACCAGCATGGTGTCACCTGGGGCATAGACAGGACGAGAGGGGCAGTGGGCCTGGGGCTCTGGAGAATGCACACGCAAGTCCTTAATTTGCCACTGACTTCCTATGTGACCTTGGGCCTGTCACTTAGCCTCAGTTCCCCATCTGTGTGATGGGATAATAGCCCTGCCCTGCCTCACAGGGGCATGTAGGATATATACATTAAAGATTTGGATCAGAATTTAACAATTACTTACTAGACACAAGTCCAGGCAAAGCCCTCAAGCTGTGCACATCAGAATCCAGATAGAGTTGAACCCGGATGGGCTGAACCAAAACTTGAAATGTGAAGGAAGATCTGAATCCACATTCAGTTTCCTGAATTTTGCTTCTGGTCCCTTTTTCGGTAAGGGACCCTACCTTGCTCTGTGAAATTTGTCTGTGAAATTCGGAGCATCCAAAATCCTGTGATGGGTCACAGACTCATTGGCTGGGTCCATGTTTCTCCTGAGTGTTAGTGATGCTGCAATTCCGGTCTTGATGCATTTTCTTTGCTTTTCCCTACCCTGTCCCGGGCGTGGGCCAGTGGCTGAAGGCCGACGAGGTGGAAAAAGCCAGCAGTGGGACCCCGATCCGAATTGAAAACCCCAACCAATTTGTGCCTCTCTACACAGACCCGCAGGAAGTGCTGGAAATGCGGAACAAGGTATGGGAGCTCTCAGACCTCTCTCGTCACCCCACTCTCTGGCGTCCGATTTGGCAGGTCTTAGTTCCCATGGGGCCGAGAGCCAGTATATTCCTTCGAGACCCTGGAAGGCAACCAGGGAGCCGCTTCCTTTCTTACTCTGTCTCTTCATTTTATCAGCAAGTTTAGAGACGGTGGCGGGATCCGGACTCACAGCTCTGAGGTCCTCTGTTCACCACCAGAGCGGGCACGCGAGCAGGTTGCATGTACCCTTTCCCGAGTGCTGCCTTGTAAACATGACTCTGCCCTGACCTGAACGGACCATCGTAGGTCAGAGGGAAACCCACTCGGTGACCCAGTAGGGCCCTGGCCTCCTGGCGGAGAGGGAATTCCAAATAGCTCCAGGGTCACACTCCAACTCCCCGTCCTTTAGGACCGGGGCTAAGACCTGGCTCGTCTCACACAGCCCAAGGGCCAGCCAATCGCTACTGAGCTAAACTGGATTCAGACGGGCAGCTGAGGAGAACGAGATTCTGGGCTTAACTCTCCTTTTTTTCTCTGTGTGTTATCACTGATCCTAGTGCCAAGCGCTTTTTCTGCTCCCTGAGCCCAGGTTTAAATGACACTCCGGGCTGCGAAGCAGGGGCGAGTCAGGCCTGCTCTACCAGCATGCCCCTCGGCTATTTTGTCTAGACTTTTATTTCAGGTTTTTTTACTTATTAGTTGATTTTTTTTCACCCACAGATTCGGGAGCAAAACCGCCAGGATGTGAAGTCGGCAGGACCCCAGTCGCAGCTCTTAGCCAGCGTGATAGCAGAGAAGAGCAGGAGTCCGGTACTCTCCTGAACAAAGGGGCTAGATTCACGGGGAATGTTACAGAGCAGGAAACCCCCCTGGCTCTCCTTCAGCTCTGTAGACTAGGCAGCAGCCGGGGGTGCGTTAAGGGGGAATAAGCAGGCGGGCTCCCGCTGTGGATGTCAGATCGGGGGCATCTTGATCCAAGCCTGCCCCTTTTCTCTAGTAGTAAGGGTGGGCGGCTGACACCAAGAACAGGTGCAGAGGAAAGGAACAACGTAGCCATGTCGCCGTGTGCAGGTGGAGTAGAAGGCTCTGAGGGCCCCCCTCCCAGCTCAGAGTGGGAGCGGACCTGTCTCTGCTTCAAAGCTGTGCTGCACCATGGACAGCAGTGTCGCACGGAGCCCTGGATCCTAGCCCCTCGCCCTGCAGCCGCCCCACGAGGGGCTCCTGCCCCCCAGGAGCTGAGCTCATACTGCACGGGGCTCATGTGCCTTCCCCACAGCCCGCTCCCCTTGTGCCATGCAGCTGGGCCAGTTCTGCTGCACACGGGGCTTTGGCCCCTACAAGGGAGCGCTCAGGATCGGCCCATCAGCTGCAGGCTGGGCTCCTAGCGGGCCGAGCTTCAGGGGGACCAAAGAGGGTTTGATGGCCCATAAAAGCCGCCAAGCCCTCCCCCTGCGCCCGCGCTGACGATGCAATGCCGTCTCTGCGGTTGGTTTCAGTCCGCGGAGAGTCAGCTGGCTTCCAGAGCCGACACGGAGGCCAAAGACCTCTTGCCGGAGGAGCTGCCTCCTGAGCCAGAGCCTCCCAACCCGTTCAGCCAGCTCACCGACCAAGAGCTGGAGGAGTACAAGCAAGAGGTGGAAAGAAAGAAGCTGGGACTCGAAGGTAAATATCCCGGCCGTGTTCGGTCATGTGCAGGTGGGACTCGGAGGCAGGGTGGACTGGAGGCCACTGTTCCATTTCACGGCACCTACTGCGGTTTCCACTGCGGTTTCGTTTTGTCCCACGTAAGACTGCAACCCAAACCTCCCAACTAGTCATGTGGAAATGAACTTGCATTGACATGCCTGGGTTTGGACCAAAAGTGTGGGGGAAGGGAGGGAGGCGAGGTAGCAGCTAGGGCACTGGCCAGGGGTTTCAGGTTCATGTCCGTGCTCTGCTTGGTCCAGAGTGGAGTCTTCCATCCCAGATCACTCTGAGTCGAGCAGAACAGGGACAGGAATCAGGCTCTCTCACGTCCCTAGCCAGTGCTCTAACCGGCAGAGCTGGCCTTACCCATATGCAGAATACGCAGCAGCGTAAGGCACCCGAAAACGTGGGGCATTGCTGGGTCTGCATGCCCACCCGCCCGCTCTTCCTGTCCCAGCTCTGCAGCTCTGCCTCCTCTGGAGAGGAGCTAGTTAACTTCCAAGTGGCAAAGCTGGCCAGAGCTATTAGCCGACACTGAAGCTACGAAGGAGCCATTCAGGTGGCAATGAAGCCATTTCACAGGCATTGGCCAACCCCAGGTACATACTGTCGGTTTCTGACTTCGCTGTGCTAATCGACAGGACCTTAGTTAAAAATTTGCTTTAAAACTATTTCATTTGTGGGCTCCTGAGGATTGTAAAATCACGTCTGTGAAAACCCATCGTCCCTCCCCGCTGGGGGGCACCAGTATTGTGTAGGCCCCATAAATCCTAACGACATGGCCCTGCTAACCAGTGCGAGTGTGCACAGCACTCCCCAAAACCCTCTACGTCTTCCAAGCCATTTGGGCTTGGAGCCAATATGTCCCAACTAGCCGTGCCCAGGGGAGCGTGCCCTTTGGGATCTCCCCGATATCTTCCGTAGCAAGTGGATATTTTCTCTACCTCTAGGGGAGAGAGACGCCAGCGTGGAGGCCTCTCCCGTGAAGTCCCCCTCTGCTTCCCCAGAGCAAAGTCCCACAAAGCCTCCACCAAAGAGCCCACCTGTGTCCCCCACCAAGTCGTCAGATGGTAAGACCAGCCTGTGCTGCATGGCGAGAACCAGAGCATTTGTGGGGACTGCTGGGGGAGGGGGGAGCAAGGAGTGATTCTGCAGTCGCATCCTGAGAGGCCTGGGCCGACTGGAGGTAGGGAGGGGCATTCTCCACCAGTGGAAAGAGAATCAAGGCTCAATTTTCTGTGATGGAGGAGGCCGGGTTATTATGGCCATAAGTTCTGGGCCAGCAAATCAGGCAGGAGGCCTTTGGAAGGAAGACGTGCCTATTTATTTATGATTTACAGCAGCACCCACAGGCCTCACCCAGAATAAGCGCTCCATTGTGTCAGGCGCTGTACGACCCCACAGAAAGACACAGCCCTTGCCCCAAAGCGCAACGCCAACAGGCGGAACTGAACCTGAGACCTCTGGAGCTCAGTGCCTGAGCCGCTGCTGCTTGAGCTAAAAGCCAGCTGCTTATTAGCAAAGGCTGTAGCACGATCTCATTCTTTCTTTCTGTAAGGGGTCTAGTGTACAGTCCCTCAGCGTGCTGCCGGGGCAGCACCACACCCAGAAGGCGTGTGCGTTACAAAAGCATTGGAAACAAGCAACCATAACAAACACTAGGGCATGGGAGCAAGGAGAAGCAGGTTGAGGGGAGGTGTCAGAAGAAAATGCTGGCAATCAACTGGCATCTTCCTACTGACTCCAGTGAGCTCTGAGTCATCACCTGTGTGTGCTGGTCCCAAGTGCCCCAGAATATCTATCTCCTGCCTCGGATTTCCATGTACGGGCAGGGGCAACCTAACACCATCAGAGGGCACTGCATTAGCTAGTCAGAATCCAAACAGGGCAGCCCTGGGTAATTGTTAGCTGGGCATAACGAGGGGAGAGCAAGAGTGTGAGTTGTCAGCAGGCTCCTCACATCAGAGATGCAGCTCGCTGGGGACAAGGAAAGCATCTGGCAGCCCCAGGCACAGACGCGACCTGGTCCGTGAAGGTAAATGTGGTGGTGTTACTCCTATTGCTCTCATTGTGTCACGTTGTGTCTCATTGTGCTGGTGTATGTCTGTCTCCACAATGTCTTCCTTTCTCTTTCCATGTGTTGCTTTCCATCAAAGGACTTACCTCTGATTCTGAATACTTGTCACTGTAGTAAGTATAGAGAGGCTGTTTTCTAAGCTCACATGCCATCGCCTTGCGGGAGGTGGGGCGCTTCTCACCAGGGAGACGGGGGGGGGGGGGGGGGGGGCTGGAGTCTTACAGTACATTCACAGCAGGGAGCAGGAACAATGCCTCCAAACTGGCTAGCTCTCAGTTTGCTCAGCTCCAGGCCGTAGTTGTACGGGAGGCCAATAGGGACCAGTTTTCAAATGTTGGGCACTGTAATAGAACCTGCAAGTTCTGCATTTGGCTACTCAGACCAGCTCTTAGGCTCAGAGGCAGTATGGCCTATTGGACAGAGCACCAGACTGATACTTGAAAGTCCTGCATGCGAATCTTAGCTTAGCTCCTTGCCTGCTGGGTGACCTAGGGCAAATAAGGTCCCCCTCTATGCCTCAGTTTCCCCATTTGTAAAATGGGGATCATGATTGCTTTGTGCAGCATTTTGAGATCTACTGTGGGAAAGTATTATATGAAAGCAAAGCATTATTCTCATAATAAATTCTGTCATTTCTCTAGGACCCCTCGCCATTGTGTGTAAGCACAACTTGAAAGTTCCCACTTTACCTGCCTTGTGCTGATTTGACCATCCAAATGTGCAATTTAGACCTCTCTTAAGATGCCAATGCTTCTCATTTCAGAGAATTTTGAAAGAAAGGGCCCTTTCTAATGTACTCACATGCTATTTTAGAAGAGTCGCTATGGCTTTTTCCTTGTTCAAGATGTCGAGGATTTATTTTTATGCTCTATTTTTATCCCCCATGCCTCTTCCCCCAATGACAGATCTGAATGCTGTAAAAAGGAGCCAGCTGTAGCCTCAGGTCTTTGTAGAAGGAATCTCCCACCCTCAGAAGCAGAGAGCCAATATCACAAAATCTGCTTAATGGACAACATTTTTCCCAGGCAGGCTTGAAGCTTTTCTGCTCACCCTGTTCACGAAACGTCCACTTGAGCTCAGTGGGGGATCTGAGCACGGAGGAGGAATGGAATATAGGAGCTGAGATCTGCCAGCAGATCAGAAAGCAACGTTTTGTCCTTGCTTACTGATTTTCAAACACCAACAATTGCCATCTGAATGACTATGTGAATTCACATGGCCGGCATCAAAACTGCAGAAAGCCACGTACACTTGCTATAAACAGCTTTTCTCGCAGTTCTTTTCCCATTGTCCCCATTGTGCGTATGACTTTCTGCTGTTGCATATACACGTTGCACCTTAGTGTCCTAAAGAACAGCACAGAAGAAGGAATGTTTGAAACGATTTCTGAAGGTACATCGTTACTTGAGTTGAGTGGGTGAATTAAAACAAAACACAGTGTTCCAGATACTTTCAGGGCTCATGCCGGAGACCTGAGTCTGGGCAGGTTTCAAGCCCTTGGCCGTGTACAGTTAAGGATATTGCAGGGCTCTGGGTCCAGGGGGATGCAGCGCTGCACGCCTCGTGAGCGTTTCTCAGCGGCAAAGATTGTTTCAGAATATTTTGTACTCTTTTTTTGCAATTTGGCAAAGGTGTCAAAGGTGAAAGGTGTCACCGAATCTGCATTTTGCTGGGGGGGGAAAACTGAGCTGAAACAATGTCACTCAGCTGTACTGAACTGAAGCTTCTTTCTTTCTTCAGCCCTAGCCAGCTTAGAATCCCTTTGCATTATTTCCTTGGTGTGAAATCTAGAAGCCTCTGTTAATTGGCTGAGCCTCAGTCAGGGGGAGGGGCTACCAGAGCTATATAAGCCTGTGACTCAGCGACCAGGAACAGCTAACAGGAGAGTTTGGAGAGGGAGGTTAGAGGGCACTAGTGACTTCTGACCTTCTTTAAAACATAACTCTTAGAATAATCTATATTCCAGAGGTTTAAAAAGAATCCCAGTTTATACTTAAACTTATTCATTAGAAAAATGGAGACAGAAGCCCAGCAGCAGAGTGGGGGCTATCCTATTTATTGCGTTGAGTGTAACATGTATGATTACCTGCTCTGTGTGTGGGTGGCGTATGTGTGCACCCGTTGCAAGGAGCTCCTGACCCTCAGAGACCGAGTTCGGGCTTTGGAGGCCAGGGTGGCTGAACTGGAGGAGCTAAGGGAGGTAGAGAGCTATATTGATGAGACTTTCCGGGACACTGTAGTACTGTTCCACCTCCAGTCTGAGAGCCCCAGTGCTCTTAAGGAGAATGAAAGTCTCAAGGGAACAGAGCGTTCAATGGGAGCAGAGGGAAACCATCCTGTAGTTGGGACCCTCCTCCCAAAGGATGTTGCGGTATCGTCTCGCACTGAGGATACCTCTGAGGGGGAGGGAATGCCAGTTAGGAAGAGGAAGGTGTTAGTAGTGGGTGATTCGATCGTTAGAAACATAGATAGTTGGGTTTCTGATGACCGGGAGAACCGTATGGTCACTTGCCTGCCTGGTGCGAAGGTTGCGGATCTCTCGAGGCATCTAGACAGACTTATGTGTAGTGCTGGGGAGGAGCCGGTGGTCTTGATTCTTGTAGGTACCAATGACGTAGGGAAGGGTAGGAGAGATGTCCTGGAGGCCAAATTTAGGCTGCTAGGAAAGAGACTAAAATCCAGGACCTCTATGGTGGCATTCTCGGAAATGCTTCCAGTTCCACGTGCAGGGCCAGGTAGGCAGGCAGAGCTTCAGAGTCTCAATGCGTGGATGAGATGATGGTGTAGGGAAGAGGGGTTTAGATTTATTAGGAACTGGGGACACTTTTGGGAGAGGGGGAGCCTATATAGGAAGGAAGGGCTCCACCTAAACCAGGGTGGAACCAGACTGCTGGCACTAAACATTAAAAAGGCCGTAGAGCAGTTTTTAAACTAAGAGATGGGGGAAAGCCGATTGGTGCAGAGATGCTCGTAAATCGGAGGGAGACTTCTCTTAGAGAAGAATCCATTGATAGAGATTCTCTAGGCTGTAGTCAGAAAGAGAGGAGGGGAGAGGGCAAACCATGGGCCAGAGCAGACAAACAACCTCATACAAAGGAATCCAATGCATCAGGGAAGGGCAGACAAATAAGCAGTGGCAAATTTTTAAAGTGCTTGTACACAAATGCTAGGAGTCTGACTAATAAGATGGGTGAACTGGAGTACCACATATTAAATGAGGAGATTGACATAATAGGCATCACTGAAACCTGGTGGAATGAGGAAAATCTGTGGGACACAATCATACCGGGATATAAAATATATAGAAGGATAGAGCAGGCCGGGTGGGTGGCGGAGTGGCACTGTATGTGAAAGATAACGTAGAATCAAATGACATAAAAATATTAAGTGAATCAACATGTTCAATAGAATCGATATGGATAGTAATTCCATGCTCCAATAATAAGAAATTAGCAATAGGGATATATTACCGACCACCTGACCAGGACAGTGATACTGACATTGAAATACTAAGGGAGATTAGAGAGGCTACCAAAATAAAGAACTCTATAATAATGGGGGATTTTAATTACCCCCATATTGACTGGATACATGTCACCTCAGGAAGAGAAGTGGAGATAAAATTTCTCAATGGCTTAAATGACTGCTTCTTGGAGCAGCTGGTGCAGGAACCCACAAGGGGAGAGGCAATTCTCGATTTAGTCCTGAGTGGAGCGCAGGATCAGGTCCAGGAGGTAACTATTACAGGACCGCTTGGGAATAGTGACCATAATATAATAACATTCAACATTCCTGTGGTGGGAAGAACACCTCAGCAGTCCAGCACCCTGGCATTTAATTTCAAAAAGGGGAATTACACAAAAATGAGGAGGTTAGTTAAACAGAAATTAAAAGGCACAGTGACTAGAGCCAAATCCCTGAAAGCTGCATGGAAACTTTTTAAAGACACCATAATAGAGGCCCAACTTAAATGTATACCCCAAATTAAAAAACATAGCAAGAGACCTAAAAAAGAGTCACTGTGGCTTAACCACCATGTAAAAGAAGCAGTGAGGGACAAAAAGGTATCTTTTAAGAAGTGTAAGTCCAATCCTAGTGAGATAAATAGAAAAGAACATAAACACTGTCAAATCAAGTGTAAAAATGTAATAAGAAAAGCAAAAAAAGATTTTGAGGAACAGCTAGCCAAAAACTCAAAAAGAAATAACAAAAAGTTTTTTAAGTACATTAGAAGAAGGAAGCCTGCTAAAAAAACCTGTGGGTCCCCTAGATGATCGAGCTATGAAAGGAGCAATCAAGGACGATAAAGCCATTGCTGAGAAATTAAATTATTTCTTTGCTTCATTCTTCACGGCTGAGGACGTTGGGGAGATTCCTGAATCTGCACTGTCCTTCGTGGGTGATGAATCTGAGGAACTATCCCGGATTGAAGTGTCATTAGAGGAGATTTTGGAACAAATAGAAAAACTTAATGTTAACAAATCTCCGGGACCGGATGGCATTCACCCAAGGGTTCTAAAAGAACTCAAATGGGAAATTGCTGAGCTATTATCTGTGGTTTGTAATATATCCTTTAAATCGGCTTCCGTACCTAATGACTGGAAGGTAGCCAACGTGACACCAATATTTAAAAAGGGCTCTAGAGGCGATCCTGGCAATTACAGACCGGTAAGTCTAACTTCAGTACCGGGCAAATTAGTTGAAACAATAGTAAAGAATAAAATTGTGAAGCATGTAGAAGAACATAATTTGTTGGACAAAAGTCAACATGGTTTCTGTAAAGGGAAATCCTGTCTTACTAATCTGTTAGAGTTCTTTGAAGGGGTTAACAAACATGCGGATAAGAGGGATCCAGTAGATATAGTATACTTGGATTTTCAGAAAGCCTTTGACAAGGTCCCTCACTAAAGGCTCTTGTGTAAATTACATGGCCATGGGATAAGAGGGAAGGTCCTTTCTTGGATTGAGAACTGGTTAAAAGACAGGAAACAAAGGGTAGGAATAAATGGTAAATTTTCAGATTGGAGAGGGGTAACTAGTGGTGTCCCCCAAGGGTCAGTCCTGGGACCAATCCTTTTCAACTTATTCATAAATGATCTGGAGAAAGGGGTAAGCAGTGAGGTAGTAAAGTTTGCAGATGATACCAAACTGTTTAGGATAGTCAAGACAGAAGCAGACTGTGAGGGACTCCAAGAAGATCTCACCAAACTGAGTGATTGGGCAACAAAATGGCAAATGAAATGTAATGTGGATAAGTGTAAAGTAATGCACATTGGGAAAAATAACCCCAACTATACGTACAGTATGATGGGGGCTAATTTGGCTACGACAAATCAGGAAAGAGATCTTGGAGTTATCATGGACAGTTCTCTGAAAACTTCCACACAGTGTGCAGCGGCGGTCAAAAAGGCAAATAGGATGCTAGGAATTATTAGGAAAGGGATAGAAAATAAGACCCAGAATATCTTACTGCCCCTGTATAAAACTATGGTACGCCCACATCTTGAATACTGTGTACAGATGTGGTCTCCTCACCTCAAAGAAGATATTTTGGCCTTGGAAAGGGTTCAGAAAAGGGCAACAAAAATGATGAGGGGTTTGGAACGGGTCCCATATGAGGAGAGGTTAAAACGACTGTGACTTTTCAGTTTCGAAAAGAGGAGACTGAGGGGGGATATGATATAGGTCTATAAAATCATGAGAGGGCTGATAAAGAAAAGTTATTTATTAGTTCCCTAAATAGAAGAACTAGAGGACACCAAATGAAATTAATGGGTAGCAGGTTTAAAACTAATAAAAGAAAGTTCTTCACACAGCGTGTAGTCAACCTGTGGAACTCCTTGCCAGAGGAGGCTGTGAAGGCTAGGACTATAATAGAGTTTAAAGAGAAGCTAGATAATTTCATGGACGTTAGGTCCATAAAAGGCTATTTAGCCAGGGGATAAAATGGTGCCCTTGGCCTCTGTTTGTCAGAGGCTAGAGAGGGATGGCAGGAGACAAATCGCTTGATCATTGTCTTCGGTCCACCCTCTCTGGGGCACCTGGTGCTGGCCACTGTCGGCAGACAGGATACTGGGCTAGATGGACCTTTGGTCTGACCCAGTACGGCCGTTCTTATGTTCTTATGCTGGTGTGGCTGAATTCTTACACTAGTGCTTTCCTCGGGGCTCAGTACGATGCTTCTCTAGCCAAAGTACTTCTCACTCCAGACAACCGAGGCCTGGTCTATACTAGGACCTTAGACCGAAATAACCCCCCAGCCCCCCACTACCAAGCCCGTTGTTCCGGAATTTGACCTCGGTAGTCCTGCTTTTCATGAAGAATAACGCTATTCCTGTGTAAGTCCAAAATACAATTAGTGGGGATGCTCTGGTGCCACTAATTTGAACTAATTGGCCTCTGGGAGGCCTCCCACAACTCCCCAGAATACTTCCTGGGCTCTGAGCTGTCTGGGACTGCAGGCTTTGAATTAAAGGCACAGCAAAGGGCTCACAACTCCCAGCTCAGCCGCTGTTGCGTTGCCTGGCAGCTGCCCGGGGTTGCTGCATATGCTCACGGCATATGAAAGCATATGAAAGGGCTCACGGCTACAGCCCCTGCTGGGGTAGCCCCGTGACGGAGAGCTGTGAGCCATTTGAATAGCATCCTGCTGCCTGAGCCACCGCCTAGAAATTCGATGGCAGGGGCAGCAGGATATAAATAGAAAATGGCCAGATGCAATCCACGGGCAGGATCAAAGTGTTAGGCAGGCCGGATCTGGCCCCCGGGCTGCATCTTGCCAGGAGTGGCTTGAGGCCGGCTGCGGCAGCTGGCGCCCCAGGCGGAAGGCGCGATCGGCGCCCCTGCCTGCATGGCTGTCAATGGCCATGACGTCATCATCGGGCGCCCAGGCCGGCTGTGTACTCATGATGGATATGTGCAAAGGGACCCGCTGCCTCACTGCGTACATCATGTGGGCTTAACCAAAGCTGTGAAATGCAGCCTCCAGGAGTGGGATTTAGTAATTCGAGCAGGAGACCCTGGGTTCTATTCCTCACTCTGCCTCTTACTCAATGTTTGACCTTGGGCAAGTTGCCTTCCTAGTCCGTGCCTCAGTTTCCCCCTATGTAAAATGGACATCATTCCTTGCTTCACAAGAGTGTTGAGCAGCTCAGCACCTCTTTGGGATCCCTCATGGAAAGGTGCTATGGAAGTCTGGTGTGTTAGTTATAAAGATCTTGCTAAATCCAGTAAAGAAACTTAAGGGGAAAAGGGGGGAAAAAGAGGGAGGAGAAGAAAGAGGAAAGAGAAGAGAGACATGCATGCAATTGTTTAACTGCTTCTTCCCCAAACACAGCTTTCTGCACTTAACGAGGACTCATTCATTAACACCAGTGGCAAACTAAGCCTTTTGCAAAACACACATTCCTGTCTGTGTTTGTGGTATCGATAGAAAAGCCAGCATGTGTGAGCAAATGGAAAACCCAAGTGCCTGGGGACACTTTGCAAAGTGTAAATATACAGGTCATTTAGCTGATGGGCTTCCAGGTGTCCTGACCATCCTAGGATTACCTGCTCTTCTTGGGCAAATTGTTAAGTTAGCAATAGTCCCATCTTCTCTGGATTCCCATAGATGGAATTTGCAGCCTCTTTTTCACAGGGAGGAAGTGGAGAGACTTCTGGTTTTAAACTTCCACTGGCTTTATGTTTAAAACATAGCCAGATCTAGCTACCTTGCTCAGGGCTGTGACAATTTTTGCAACCTAAGCACTGTAATTAGATTAACCTAGCACCCGGGGTAGATGTGGTAGGTGGACGAGATGTGGAATCATTCTGGGCATGAGAGAGGGTCAGAGAATCCTTCCTGGCCATATTGTGTCAACCCATCAGGGTCCTGTTTTCTCTGCATCTTAGTGAAACTTAATGAGGCTGCTCTGGCTTCTATTGACATCACAGTTCAAATTCCAATTCACTGGGTGCATGATAAGGGTCTCGTTTGTGTAAACACCAGAGGCCTGATTTCCCCCATGGCCCTGTGCAAAGGGGATGAAACACAAGGCTAATGTCAAATTGTGCCCGCTTGGCCCAGGAGGCCTGGTGCTGGAGAATCAGGCCCAATAGACTCGCAGAGTGAAGGGAATGGGGTCGTGGCAATTCCCTTACGTGGGCCAAATTCTGCTTCTATTTAAACTAGTGTCAATCTGGAGTATCCAGGGCTACGTCTAGACTGCAAGCCTCTTTCGAAAAGAGCATCTAGACTGCAAGCAGTACTTTCGAAAAAGCAAGCCACTTTTTCGAAAGAGAGCACCCAGGCAGTCTGGATGCTCTCTTTCGAAAAAGCCCTGTTTGCATTCAAGAACATCTTTTTTCGAAAGAGCACTTTCGAAAAAAGGCGTTCTTCCTCGTGAAATGAGGAGTACTGCCGTCGCAAGAAAAGCCGCGTTCTTTCGATTTAATTTCGAAAGAACGCAGCTGTAGTCTAGACGCAGGTGAAGTTTTTTCGAAAAAAGGCTACTTTTTTCGAAAAAACCCTGCAGTCTAGACACAGCCCAGAAGACTGTGGGAATGATTATAGTACAGACACAGGGCTCGCCCTCGGCAAGCTAGAAAAAGCCCAACCCTTATTAGCTTGTGGTCTCCCAATTGAAACTACTTCTCCAATAGTCTGCTGGCCCTTATCTCTAGCTTCCCTAAAGCAATCAGCTGTTTGGCCCTGTAGCAACACAGAGTAGCAGCTCTCCTAGTGAAATTGGGTACCCTGGCTCTGAAAGCCTCACATCTTGTGTCTTTCTTTTGCGAAGGTGCCAAGCCGACCGACACCAGCCAAGCACTTTCCGATCCCGCTGCTGCTGGTGAGAAGGCGCAGCCGGCAGCAGTGGTCGTGAACGGGAAAGATGACGACCAAACCACAGAAGACGCCCTCAGCAAAGGAATGAGCCAGATGACCACAACCACAGATGCAGACACAGATGCCCCAAAGGACAAAACCGAGTCAATTACAAGTGGCCCTGTGTCCCCAGAAGGCTCCCCATCCAAATCTCCCTCCAAGAAGAAGAAGAAATTCCGGACCCCATCCTTCCTGAAAAAGGGAAAAAAGAAGGAGAAAGTTGAATCTTGATTCCACTCCAGACCACCTCCTCTTCCTGCTGCTTCCTTCCTTCTCCCCCACCCACCAAGGTCACCAGAGTACAAGAGGAAGCTGATAGCCAATAGCTGCCTCTGCTAGAACGGTTTGTGTGAAATAGAACCAGAGGTCGAAGCACCCAGGATGACTCCTGTGTAATACGTGTGGCTGAGACAACACCTAGACTTTGGGGGAAATGCAGCAAGTTTTCTGGGTGCTCCTGGCACGAGTTTTCTCGTTCCCTGTTAAACCAGTTTTTGAAGATGTAAACAAGCTTAGGAATGATCCTTTCTGCTCAAGGGAGCTAGTCACTAATTTCACAAGCAGTAAAACTGGTTCTTTGGACTTGTTCCTCCTCACAGCACTCGCACTCCAAATCACTGATCTCCAATGGGCTGAGAGTTTTCCACGTGCTGTTTCCTTTACGGCCCACATGGCGACCTTTTAGAAAGAATATGGTGCACTAAGTCCAGAGCAGACCTTTGTGATGACGACGCTCAATTCCTTTTTTCCAGTTCTGAAGTGGAATCCTGGCTAATTACTTTGTTGCAATTCAATGTATAATCTCAAGTGGTGAAGCTCCAACTTTATCAAAGCCCAAGGATCACTCTCCTGGTAGGAAGAGTCAGGGTGGGAACTCATGACCCTTTGCTTTTCAGGTGATAACAGTACACGTGATTCAACAAGCCATTTTCAGGTTCTTTTCTAGCTGCAGTGGTGACCCCAAGTTATTTAAGGATCCATTTGCTGCAACAGTGACACCTCTTGGAAATGACTCTTGTGTCTCAGTCAGTGGGGAAAGACACAAATCTCTCTCCCACAATAACACATGAGATAATGTGCCCCACTATAAGTATAGTGGAAAAAGCCAGGAAGGAAAAAGCCTCCGGGAACTGACGGTGTTAAGTTTAAGAAGCAAGAAAATTTTAGTCACTAAGTGCTACTTCATTAGTTTGGAATAAATGTACGCTGGCGATCTCACTGCTGCGCT
This sequence comes from Pelodiscus sinensis, assembly GCF_049634645.1. Taxonomy (NCBI): domain Eukaryota; kingdom Metazoa; phylum Chordata; order Testudines; family Trionychidae; genus Pelodiscus; species Pelodiscus sinensis. The sequence goes on along the minus strand of NC_134738.1, from coordinate 2,401,798 downwards.
AGTCACTGCAAAATGAAAAGCGTATAGAAAATGTGACTTCACCCTCCCTTGCTGCGCTACTAATTAATTCCACTTAGGCGAGGCTGTGATGCAGAGAGGGATATTCAGCAGACGGAGAACTGTTAGCACTTTTCATTGTGTTCAGCTTCCTCTCGCTCAGTACAGGCCATTCTGGACTGGCAGTGACCAGAGGGTTTGAGAGCATTCCTTCTTTCCCTCCCCCCACTCTCCTACCGACTCCCGACTGAAAATGAAACATGAGTTCACACCTGTGATGTGTCATTGGCAAATGGCTTAGCCCACCCCACCCCCACCCCCGCTCTCCAATGCTCAGCCCCTCTTCCAAATAAGACCATGTTCCCAACAGACAGGGATTATTACCATTCCCGGTTTCAGAGAACCCTAGAAAAGTGGGGCCAGAAGGGGCTTTGAGAGGTCATCTCAGGCTCGAATCCAACCCCAATGCTAAGGTGGATTAAATAAACATTGGCCACCCCTGGCAGATGTTTTTCCAACCTAATCTTAGAAGCCTCCGGTAATGGGGATTCCACAACCTCCCACAGTAACTTGTTCCAGTGCTTAGCCATCCATCCGGTTAGAAAGGCTGAGCTACTATCTAATCTGCCATGCCAGCGTTAAAGGAGAGGAACAGGCCAGGGTTCCTCTATCAGTTTTAAGATTCCGGCATTGAGGATGCTAAATAAGCAATGAGACCTTGATCTTGCCCCATTGAAATAGAGTTTTTCCATTGGTTTAAATGAGAGCTGGGTCAGACCCTGAAGGCGCAGGGTGGCTGTTCTCAAAGTATGGGCTACTGTTAGTCCACAGAATGGCACTTGGAGAACCAGGTGATGGGGCTGAGGGGAGGCTTGAGAATCTGGGAGAGGAGGTGGTCCATGGAGGAATCTTTCTCTGCCATTAGGACCACAGAACAGAAGGCTGGAGAACAACTGACTTAGGCCTTGTCTCCATTTACCGGCACTGTCAATCTACTTTGACATACTATGGCGTCTCATGTGTGGTAAGGGTCTGCTCTTTTGTTGACGCCTGCTAATCTTCTGGTCTTGGTGGAGTACTAGTGTCAATGGGAGTGTGCTCAGAGATTGATTTATCATGTCTATACTAGACATGATAAATCAATGTCTGGTAGATCGATCACTGCAGCAGCGATCCCCGAAGTAGTGTAGACAAGGCTTTAGAAGCATATTGTATTATTTGTGCTGATGCGGTGTTCTGGCTCAGGCTCTTCTCTAATACATGGTGGGTTAGAAAGCTGCAACTCGGGCCTCTTTGTGTAGTGGCCTGGACTTGAAATAAAGAAATTGAATGCCAGTGAAGTTTAGATTTGGATGTGATTCTGAATCCATAGTTTATGATCTGGATTCATCTCTTGACAAACTGGTTGGAAAAATTCTGATAAAAGATGGAAACCATTTTCAATTATTTTTTCTCTATTCTTCAACTCTGTGGGTTTTTTTTAGAATCTCATCTTTTTTGGAATGAGGCTGTGGGGACTAGCAGTTAAAGCGTGTGACTGCATCTTAGGAGATTCTGATTCTATCCCCAGCTCTGTCACTGGCCTGCTGGGTGACCTTGGGTTAGTCTCTGCACCTCAGTTTTCCATGTGCGTTGAGAGCTGCTGTTGAAAAGTGAACGCTAGGTGTGGTTATTTATTATTCCCTTTCACAGGTACAGAATGTGTTCAGGCAAAATGTCATTGAAATAATCATTGTTTTTAAAATAAGGTTCTTGTGGGGAATGCAGGAATATGTATTCTAGCAAGATCCATACTGAGACAGGAGTCAGTATGTTGTTTTCATAGGACAGAGACCTATCTCAGCAATCTTGTATCGTGGTTTGCCTTAATATGGAGTGGTTCGCAATTTTTAACTAGCACTAAAATCTTGCTTTGCCATCTTTTTGGGGGGTCAGGGTTGGGAATAGCATGGAGGGGATGATATTTTGAAAACACAAATTAGCTTTGTTTTAAAGAGCAAGTTACTAGGTGTGCTTGGCAAATGCGGAATGTGAAAAACAAACAAAAAACAACAAAAACTCCATGCCTTTAGATGTTTTGGTGATACTCTTGGTGTTTTTGAATGCTAGATAAATTAAATTCAGGTTCTTAGTGACTTACTTTTCTGTTGCCTAAACCCATTGTATGCATGTTGGTGGGGAGGGGGGGCAGATTTTGACAAATTAAAGGCCCAAACCGATTAACAATTATGGTTGGATTAACAAATATGGTTGCTTATTGCCAGAGATTTTTAAGGCCAGAAAAGCTCCTAGTCAGTGGTGAATCTTGGATCTGCATCCAGTTCTTGCACCATAAGGCCATCTCTTCTGTAACAGCCCTTGGGTTTGACCCTAATTTGGAACTGAAACCACATGGCTCCCTTGACTGACCATGTCCACACATTCCTAACAAGTGGTGCCGTTTAGGGCCAGACTGGGTGCGTCTATACTGCACCCTTACCTTGAAATAAGCTACATAATTTGTACTATGCAAATTGTGTTGCTTATTTCAAGGTAATTTCAAAATAGCTTATTTTGTAACAAGCGGGAGTTACCCAGCGTTGCTTGGGAAAGTGGAGGAACAAAATTTAGAAAAACAGTAGTCCATTATTGTTTTTTAAATGGTAGAAAAGTTGCACTGAGTTTGATAGGGATTAAAATATATATTAAAAAAAAGTATAAAACAACCAATTTTACATGTTATCATCAAAAACTGTGTTGTAAACTATATTTTTTGTTTCATTATTCTTAACAAATATGTACACATTTTTTCCACTTCCAACTCTTGAACATGCAACATAGGTTTGTCCATGTGAAAAGCAAGATGTCTCCAAATCAATTGCAACTATTTTAAGTGACTGTCCCTTGCGCTTTGTCAGTATACATTGTTGAAATATAAGTTGACAATTGATATAATTGAGGTGAGAAGCCTGAGGGGAGAGATAGGGAAGGGAGCCGTGTGCCTCTCCGCTTCCTTGTCCCTCCGCCGGCCTTAGTGAGTGACTGGCCCTGTCGCTTCCTCCGGGAAGCCGCTTCTCCCTGCATTTCCAAGCTCCGTGCAGCCCTGGGGAGAAGCGTCGGTCTCTCATCTCTTCCCTCCCACAGTATCTTAAAACCTTCTCCTGGATAAAAGGTTATCCCATGCAAAGTTTGGTTGCGGTAGCTCTTATAGTGTCCAAGTTATTAGGACACAAATATACAAACATTCTCCTTTATATATTAGATTTGGTGCTGTCTGCACAGTGCCAAATTTTGAAATAACCCACTATTTCGAAACGTCTTTTAATCCACGTGGAACAAGGTTCACAGGGTCATTGGAATAGCGAGCCCATTATATTTTGAAATAATGGGCATGCTCAAAAGACATGGAATAGCTGTTTTGGGATACTTCTGGTTTCCCGAAATAGCTCCGTGCAATAGACGTAGCATCTCTCAGCTTCTATTAATACCCACTGAAATCCTGATTCTAATCTCCCGTTCAGCGATTTCACATCAGCACAGCACCATTGACTTTAGTAGACTGTGTCTTGATTTGACATCAGGGGACTCTGACCCTTTTCATCAGCATAAAGGAGAGCCAAACCAAGCCCATAAAGGCATCAGACATCAGCAGATATGGGGGATGTTCAGAATCAGGCCCATAAAGAGACACATAAGGCAAAAGTCTAACCCAACATTTCCCTCCGAATAACCAAATCCATATAATGTCGGACTCTCCATGGCTCCTATTGGCATTTTTGTCTGGCGCTGTTCTGAAGAGAAGCACTTGAGTTAATAAGGAAAAAATGACCCTAGATCAGCTCTGTAATTACATGATATTTGCTTATTGGTTATTCATGTAGAAGTTTACATCTGTTCAGGGTAACACTTGTGCCATGTAATCTGTAAGGAATAAATAAGCCTGTAATTATTCTGACATAACCCCCTCATTATCCTGCAATTACAGATCTGATTTATAGTTATTTGTTCGCTAGAAAGGGGAGGGAGGAGGAGGAACATCTTAGTGTGAAGCAATGGCAGAAATGCACAGGAACTCCTTCAGTCTTCACCCTCCCTGAACGCTGCCAGTGCTTGGCTGGATTCTTGGCGAGGGGGCTTCATGCAGATATGGGTTGTGATTCACACAGGCCTGGATTGGCACTTGGCAATTCAACCTCATTAAGGGGGCCGCATGGAACTGCAGTGCCCCAGGGAAGTGCACCGTCTCCAAAGTGACTGTGAGAATCGCAAACTGGATCCTTGCTTCCCTTTCTCTTCACAAGGGAAATATTCTGCCACAGCCCTGGTTTTGGCACACCCGGTTTCCCCTTCCAGCTGGCCCACCCCTCCATGCCCACCTACATTAGAGGGGATGTGGCAGCTGCTTTCGCCTCTGAGGGCTGGAGCACATGACCTATGAGGAAAGGCTGAAGAATTTGGACTTGTTTAGTCTGCAGAAGAGAAGAGCGAGAGGGGAGTTGATAGCAGCCTTCAGCTTCCTGAAGGGGGGTTCCAAAGAGAATAGAGAGAGGCTGATCTCAGTGGTGACACACGGCAGAACGAGGAGTAACTCAAGTTGCAGTGGGGGAGGTCTAGGTTGGATATGAGGAAAAACTATTTCCCTAGGAAGGTGGGAAGCACTGGGATGGGTTCCCTAGGGAGGGGGTGGAATCTCCATCCCTAGAGGTTTTTAAGTCCCAGCTGGACAAAGCCCTGTCTGGGGTGATTTAGTTGGCGTTGGTCCTGCTTTAGGTAGGGGGCCGGACTCACTGACCTCCTGAGGTCTCTTCCAGCTCTGTGTTTCTATGGACGGGCTGGTGCTGTGAGTAGCTGTTGCAGGTGAATACAGGGCCTTACACTTATATGCAGCTGGGCTGGTGACTGAGCCTGGAGATGCTTGTGCAAGGTTATAGCTGTAAAATTTGGAGACTGCGAGGAGAGGAAGGAGAGGACTTTTTAAAATCACATGCCCAGCTGGCAGTCACACCTACAAGGGGTTGTGAAAACAGGCCGCTTGAAATCCGAGTTAATGCCTGTGACTGTCCCTCCTGTGTATTTTTGGTTGAACGGCTTTAGAAGAGCTTCATTCTCACTTTGAGCCTCATAACAACAAAGCCTGCACTTGTCTTTGTTGTCTTAAGTATTGTAAAATATCCCCAAAGCTTCCGGTTCAGATTTGTTTGCTAGATTTTTATTTCCTTTCTGTTTTTAAAGTGAGACACTGGGCCAAATGCAGCTCTGGAATAAGCAGAAACAAATTCTTGTTCTCTGTGTTTAGGTTCATAGACTGTGTCTATCACCATGGTACTTGAGAACACTGATCTGGATTCTCCTCTCGTTGATGCTAGTGTAAATAGGAGTGATATTGTTGAAGCTAACAGAGGTGTAAATGCAGAGGTAAATGGATGAGGCGAGGTCTGAGTGGGAAATGGGTGAGGCAGAGTCTGAGGGGGAAATGGGTGAGGGGAGCTTGAGGGGGAAATGGGCGAAGGCAGGGTCAGAGGGGGAAATGGGTGAAGCGGGATTTGAGGGGAAATGGGTGAGGGGAGTTTGAGGGGGAAATGGGTGAAGGCAGGGTCAGAGGGGGAAATGGGTGAAGCGGGATTTGAGGGGAAATGGGTGAGGCAGAGGATGAGGGGGATGGATGAGGCGGAGTCTGAGGGGGAAATGGGTGAGAAGCGATTTTAGGGGGAAATGGGTGAGGCGGGGTCTGAGGGGAAAATGGGCGAGGCGCAGTTTGAGGGGGAAGTGGGTGGAGCAGGGCCTGAGGGGGAAATGGGTGAGGAGCAGTTTGAGGGGGAAATGGGCGAGGAGCGGTTTGAGGGGGAAATGGATGGGGAGGTCCTAGGGGGAAATGGATGGGGGGGTTCCAAGGGGGAACTGTGGGGGGAGGTTAAGGGGGAAATGGGTAAGGTGGGATTTGGGGGGAAAATGAGTGGGACAGTGTCTGAGAGGGAAATGGGTGGGGCGCTTACCTGGCACCCCACTCCCAGGGGTACATGTGGCTTGTGCCACCCACTGTTCCTAGGCACCACTCCCCACCGCTATGGGAACAACAGGGAAAAGCCTCTAGCAAAGCACTTTGCTGCGCTGCCTTTCCCCTAGGTGGGTGAGAGGGGAGCAGCTGCACAGAGCCGCTTCCTCGTCCCCCTGCCAGGGTCCGTATCATGGCTGTTCTGCATTAGGGACACCTGGAGTATGGCGGCTCCAGTGTAGTTCCGCAGAGTTTTGCTATACAAGGCTGGCATATGTGACTGGGTCTGAACTGAGGGTATGTCTACACTACCACCCTAGTTCGAACTAGGGTGGTAATGTAGGCAACCGGGGTTGCAAATGAAGCCTGGGATTTGAATTTCCCGGGCTTCATTTGCATCTCGCCGGGCGCCGCCATTTTTAAATGTCTGCTAGTGCTACACGCAGCACGTCTTTCACAGAAACATTCATCTAGAACCCTAGGTCCCTCATTTGTTGTACACGTGTGCAGGGGCGGCCCTAGACTAGCTGCCAGCAACTGGCGCCCTATGTGAACCATGCAATTGGCGCCCCCACCTCCAAACCCCTCAATGATATTGTGCCACCATTTGGAGCCCCATTTAACTTGGCGCCTTAGGCGACTGCCTACTTCATCTATATGGACGGGCTGCCCCGCATGTGTGTCCTGCCTTTCCAGTCTGGGGCTTTACCTCAAGCTGTGCGCGCAGTCAGTCAGGGGTTCCACAAAATTCTTTCGCATTCAGAAGGGTTCTGTGGCCAAATAAAATTGGGAAACGCTGCTCTAGCATGTACAGTGACTCAGGGTCACCTGACCAGAATGTTAACAATAGCCAAACTCAGTACGTATGCTCTTCTGTCTATCAGCTGGGCTGTTGAAGTGAAATGTCTGTGTCCGACAATCGTTGCTTGAAAGTGCTATTTAATGTCTTCGTCTGTAAATAAGCCCCGGTGTTTGGCTTCTTGCTAATCTAGTGAAGCTCTACATTAGGATTCTGGCGTAAATGACTTTATTGCAACTTCGATGCTGGTCTCCTGTATCTTTGCGCAATTACTTGAAAGCTGTATTCTTTTCTGTAGACATACACTTCTCCAGTGAGCGGGACATTCAGATTTGCAGTTTCCAGGAGGCTTTCCTTTGCAATTTTTATATATATATTTTTTGCTATTGCTTTGATTTTAATCTTTCCATGCCCAAGTCATTTTTGTGCTGGGATTTCTAAGCCTTTTACTTGGTTCAGAGTTTTGTTAAAACTGCATGTCCCTGCATACAGGTGATTGTCTACACTCTTCCTTACTGGATGGCTCTTACTGTATTAAAGCAACTACACCCAGTGCAAGGACGGTTCTCTCTTTAGGCCTGTGCAAGTCCAGTCTGAATGCTGCTAGGACCTGACGCTCCTTGTTAAAATGCTGGTTCCCTTTGATCGCTCCGGAGGACAGCAAATGAAATAAACGTTCCCCAGAACACTTGCTACACTTTCTCTTGTCATGTGAATGTGGCTTTTGGTACCTGAAATCCTCCCATAACACCACTCCCACAGAGCTGGAGGGATCAGCTCCAGGCACAAGAGTGTTCAGTCTTCCCACCCACCAGTGCAGGAAGTAGGGCTGGGGAGGCTTTGCACTGGCCCTATTGCTAACCACAGCCAGCTCCGCCAGTTTTGGGTCCCAACCTCTGGAAGGCCCCTCTGGGGTCCTGCTGGTTTCGCCTCCTGCCCAGGGTCCTGTCACCCATCAGCCCTGCAAGCTCCCTGGAGGCTCCACTGATGCTTGGTGCCCCATCACCAGCCCAGGGCTCAGCAGCCACCTGCGCAGTTACCAGCGCTTCTGGACCAAGCACCATTTTCAACAAGGCTTTCACTCCATCTGGTCCAGGAGAGTTGGCAGCCCTAGGTGTGACCCAAGCCTGGGGCGGTCAGAAGCGCAAACAGGTGTAGGGGGAGGCAGAGCTCAGTACCCCTGCCCTAAAATTAGCTCCAGTGCCACTGTTCCCGCGTTTCGCTACCCTTAAAAATGCTGGTGGCTTTCCTGCTCCATGACCGATAGCTCCCAAACTGACTTCGCACTGTTATTAAATAACCTTTAATCATTGCCACCCTGGGCTGGGCTTGAACCAGCAATGGAGGCAAAAGTCTGGTGTCTCTAGCTCGTGCCCTGAACTAGCCAACTGTTTTAGAACAATTCCTCGAAAAAAGATGACTAGCTTTTCTATGGGCTCTGTGTACCAGCTCTCAAAGGAACATTTTTCTCCCAAGCTCCACCTACAATACCAACATGAGACACTGCTCAGATTAAGTTGTCTGGCACATCTCTCTTCTTTCTTGAAAGCTTAGCTTAGCAGTGACAGTCAGCAATGCTGACATACCTTATTATCAATGAACTGCCCAGTTAATGCCGCAGTTGTGGTTCGTGAAGGGCAGTTCACACTGCTCAGCTATCCTTTCAGGCTGTCTGCAGACTCAGGCAGACACCACAGTGCTGGTTTCCATCTGGGTCACAATTGGAAGGGTCTCATTGGGATGTTACGGGCTAGAAGACACCATAACTGGAGCTCTAAAGCATGAGGGAACCTTGGAGCAAATATGAGCCTGGTGAGCTGATGGAAGCCAGCCCAATCTGAGCAGTGTATAAGGTCAGTGTAGCTACTTCCTGTAGACTTGTTTGTCCTAATGTAAGGGTGAGAATTCATACAGGTCTTTCTCTGCCAGGCTGCCAAATTCCATGTAACACAGCTGGAATATAATGCCTCCCTCAAAACAGCATGAAATGATTTCATAAAGAGCTACGGGGGCTCTTTTCTGCCCCCCGTTACACCTCCTGATGCTATGTAGGGGTGTTGTCTCACTACCCTTTCATAGCGCGAAGTACCACCCAATGAATCACCATTCCTTGCATGTCTCCCACCAATGCAGTGATCCAGCCCATATCAACTTAGATTGCTTACTAGACCTGCTGTGCAGATCGAAATATAAGGGGGAATGGTGGAGGAAGAGGAGAAGACCAAAAACAAAACCTGAATAGAGAATTAAGAGAGAATCCGACACATTTAAGAGAAAGGAGCATCGACTTATGCTAATTTGCTCTAATATAAGAGGGCAACTAGATGTCCTGATTTTATAGGGACAGTCCCTGTGTAACCACCATCATGCAGATTTGAACCTGGGAATCTCTAAAACTTAGTGTAGAACCTCTACAGCTTGAGCTATAAGGCCAGATGGCTCTCAGCTTAAGCTGTGGAGCTCCCTTATTCTCATCTCTTGCTGTACGTGGTCTAAGTGCCATTACATGGAACAATGAACCGCAATGAACTCATGTTAGGGGCTTTGTTTTATATAGGCACCTATAGTCCCCTCACCTGTCTTGATTTTTTCACTCTTGCTATCAGGTTACTCTGCATCAAACAGATGGTGCATTTCATGGTCTGTGATGTCTCATGCCTCAAGATCACATTTAGCCTGAAGTGCCTACATATATAACACCCCTGAAATGCGACTACCTACAACTGTAGGATACTAGGTGGTGCACAAACAGCAGGGAGAAAGGGAATGCTGTCCAAAGAGACTAATGCAATTCCTGTTCCTTATGAGAAGCCCCCTGAGATGACTAATGTCTAGCCAGTGATGGCCACCTGTACCTCAAGGCCTCATGCAGCCCATTGCGGTTCTGTATGTGGCCAACAAGACAATTTGTTTACCATTGTCCACTCACAGGGCTGCCAGATTCTGTTGATTTTAATCTGCTTAGTTCCCCCACCCCCACAATCAGTATTACAAAGGTGCCATGCAGGTAAAGCAGGAGAACGTGAAGCAAGGTGAGTGCTGATTGCACACAACACAGTGAGAGCCGTGTGCTCCCTCTGCATCCAGTCAAAGAAAGCGCTGCTAGAGTTCAACTGGCACACTGTGACGGGGTGGCGCAACCCTGCACTAACCGGGCCCCCCCGGGGGGGGGCAGAGACGCGGAGTGGCTTTCCCCACCGCAAGGGAAGCGGCGGCTGTGGCAGGAGCACGCCGTCCAGCCAGCGGCTTGGCCGGCTCTCCTGCGGACGCGGCACAGGAGACTTCCCCCATCCCGGGAGGGCCCACGGCGGTGGTGGGCGTGCGCCGCACAGGCAATGGCGGGACCAGGGCCCCGCTGATGCCCCAGGGGAGGCCCCGATGCACGCCGACATCAGCACGGGGCAGGACGCTGGGAGCGGGGTCAGTAGGGAGGGGGGAGGAGCTGCTCTGGGGAACGCCGGCGCAGGCACCCTAGGAGGGAGGGGCGGCATCCTCCCCAATACAAAGGCAGCTGCAGCACTCGGATGGGGGAGGCCAGCCAGAGCACCGGATGAGGGGGTCAGGGCCTCAAGGAAGCAACACACGAAGCGCCCTGGTGAGCGGGGAGAGGAAGTAGCCCAGGGCGGGTGCAAAACAGGAGCCCGCGGGCTGATGAGTTGCGGCACGTAGCCCCATCAGCCAGGTGAGGGGAGAGAGGATATTCTCCCCCACCTTAGGGCCCTGGGCTGGGGTCTGGAGAGAGGGAAGGCCCGGACCCCCCTCACCTCCCCACTCGGGGTATCACTGGGACGACCAGGGAGCGGCGGAACCTCACAATCCGGCGGGGCGGGCCGGGCGGGCGGGAGGAAAACGAAAGTGGAGAAGGGGGGCTGGGTGACGTGACCAAGGCACCCCATGACACACACCCTGCAAATTGTAGGTATGCAACTGCAGTTAGCAAAACTACTCTGTCCTGGGAGACTATCTTATAAGAACAGAAGAACAGCCAGGCTGGGTCAGACCAAAGGTCCATCTAGCTCAGTGTCCTGTCTGCCAACAGTGGCCAGTACCAGGTGCCCCAAAGAGAGTGAACAGAACAGGGAATCATCAAGTGACCCCTCTCCTGTCATCCATTCCCAGCCTCTGACAAACAGAGGTTAGGGACACCATCCCTGCCCATCCTGACTAATAAGTATTGATGGACCTGTCCTCCTTGAATTTATCTAGTTCTTTTTTGAACCCTAGTAAAGTTCTGACAGGGGCAGATGAGGATTTTGCAGGGCCCAGGGCAGCACAATTCACTAGCCTAGGTTGCTCTTCACTAGTCTAGGCTGAGCCAAGGCCGGATTAAGGGGGGGAGGGCCTAGCTGGGCAGCTGCCGGGGGCACCAACCTATGGGGGGCATCTGATGGCAGCTGTAAGGTGCGCAACGCACCGGGAGGCGGGGCCGCGTATGTGTCGCACGCCTGCTGCCCAGGGCACAGGAATGGCTCGAGCCGGCCCTGGGCTGAGCAAACAGAACCACAGTTCTTAAAGTCTTGTCTCAGACGCACAAACATAATGAACAAATTCCACAGAACCTTGCTAAATGGAAAAACTGTGTGGCTAGACTGACACCAAACTGTGATCTAAGCCCAGAGTCGAGATTTGATTGCCCAAGCAATCTTTGAGCTAGGGAACTGACAGTGAGTACACAAGATGAGTGACAACACTTGGTGTGGGCATAAGACAGATGACAATATGAGTGACAGTGTCTGGAAGACATAGTTGTGTGACTTGTGACTCACTGGCATATGCACGACATGGACTATTCAGCAATATCATTTGACACAAGTCAGCCCACTGGCGCATGGATAGGTAAAATGTTGTGGGCAAGCATGTGTGGCTGTGGAAATGGCTTGCATGACATGACGGAAAAGACACATAAGACACTGAGCACAAGCCAGCCATGAGGGATCCCAAAATAGAGACAAATGCTTCTGTTTTAACACACAGGGCCAGCAGGACCAGCAGCCACTGTGGGCCCTGGAACAAGGTGCTAGGGGAGGGTGGCACTCTGGTGACAATTCAAAGGGACTCAAGGTTCCAGTCATCACTGCTCTGGGCACCTTTGCCCCCCCCCCCTTTCTAATGGCAGGTCTGCACAAAGCTATCCTTACCCATACGCAGAATATGCACCTGAATAGGGCACCCAAACATTTGGGGCACCCCTGGGTCTTAATGTCCACCCACCTCGCTCTTCGTATCCCTATTTCATGGCTTCACTTCCACTAGTTAACTTAAAAGTGCAAAAGCCTGCCAGACCTATTAGTAGAATACTGCACCTGGAAAAGAGCCATGCAAACGGTAATGAAGCCATTTAACAGGGGGTTGCCAACCTCAGGTATATGCTGGCAGTTTCTGAATTTACTGTGTTCTCTACAGGACCTTAGTTTAAAATTGGTTTTAAAACTATTTCATTAGTGTGAGGATTAGGAAATCACATCTCTACAAAATCACACTCGCGTCGGGCTTAGGGGCACCAGTGTAAGAGCTTGTGTAGGGCCCCATCCAGCCTAAGAACAGCCCTGTTACCAAATCTTGGGTGGCAGGGGGGACTGGATGCCAGCGGAGCAGTGGACGGACGCAGGGATCGTGCCCTGTCCGCACTGGAAGGGATCTGCAGCCGCCAATGCTGACACTAGCGTGGCCCCCGCCAACCCCTGGGGCAAGCTGGTGCGCACAGTGCCGCTGGACACCTGGGCTGTGTCTAGACTGGCATGATTTTCCGGAAATGCTTTTAACGGAAAAGTTTTCCGTTAAAAGCTTTTACGGAACAGAGTGTCTAGATTAGCACGGACGCTTTTCTGCAAAAGCACTTTTTGCGGAAAAGCGTCCGTGCCAATCTAGACGTGATTTTCCACAAAAAAACCCCGAGCGCCATTTTCGCGATCGGGGCTTTTTTGCGGAAAACAAATCCGAGCTGTCTACACTGGCCCTTTCGCGCAAAAGGGACTTTTGCCTGAGCGGGAGCGGCAGGAGCAGCATTTCCGCAAGAAGCCCTGATTTCAGACAGTGGGAAGTCAGTGCTTTTGCGGAAATTCAAGCGGCCGGTGTAGACAGCTGGCAAGTTATTCCGGAAAAGCGGCTGATTTTCCGGAAAAACGGGCCAGTCTAGACACAGCCCCGTTGTGTCCACGCTGGGATGTGCCAGGGGGGCTGAGCCCACATGCGCAGGCTGCAACTCAGGACCAGCCCTGCTGCCAGCGAGATGCCTGGCACCAGAGCGGCGCGCGCGGGGACGCCATCGCCTCCAGAACCTATGTGCGGGGGGGCGTGTTCCTGGCCGGAAACGCAGCGGACGGACTCCCCCTACCGGAAGTGCTCCGGGCGGAAAGTTCTTCCGCTGGATGTGCCTGCCGGGCGGGGGCTGAGGCCGAGTGCGCTGCTGGGGTCTGGCCGCGGCGGGATGGGCCGGAGCCGCTCCAGGTCCCCCGCGCGGAGGGGTGAGCGCCGGGGGGAGGGGGAGATACCCGGCCCCTTGCCACGCAGGGGGAAGCGGGCGGGGGGATGGGCGGGAAGCGCCCCTTTTGAGGAGGGGGAGGGGCCCGGGCTCGGGCCCCTTTTGAGGAGGGGGAGGGGCCCCTTGACCTTTGCCCCGAGGCGAATGGAAGCTCCCACCCCCACGTGCAGGAGGGGGGACCCGGATGGGGGAGGGGCAATAGCACCTGCCGCCTGCCTGGAGAAAAGGGGGGGCAGGTCCTTGTTGGGGGCGGGGGGTCAGTGGACGCTGCCTGCCAGCAGCGAAGGGGGGGCCCCAGATCCCTTCCCCAGGCAGGTGCAGGGGGAGCAGATAGAAGCCGCCTTCCCCTCCCACCCTGAGAGGAGAGACGGGCCACAAATCCTTGCCGGGGTGGGGGCGTCTCCTGTTACCCCTCTCACCCAGAGAACGGATCCGGGCTCTGATCACTGTTCGGGGAGAGGGTGTGTAATGTTCGCCAGGAGGCAGGGCTCTCCTGATATTGGGGTGGGGTTAAAGGTTGCTCTGCAGTGATCGGGAAAGACCCCATGATGAGGCCAGATAACCAGCAAAGGGGAAACCTGCTTGCCTACTTGGAGATAGCAAGCGGGGTGCTTCTCCCTCCAGTAGTGGGGATTTCTGATGCCTACCCTGATACAAGTGTAGAGGGGAGATGCACTGCAAAAGAAGGAATAGAAATCAGCCAGGCCTTGAATTCAATCCAGTCTGTGGCTCGCTGACCAGGGTCTTGTCTGTTAAGAGGGATGGTCCCTATTTCTTTTTTAGTAACGGACCCTTAACTGTGTTCACTTTCTTTTATACCACTTTGAAAAGTTGAAGTCCGACCTTTGCAGCAACTACTGACCTGTACCCCTCATCTTTCCCTCTCTGCTCTCCTTGTTCTCAGGGCAATCTTCTTTACCTCTGGCCATATCTTGAGATTTAGTGGGTGGAAAAAACATTCCCTTCCTGGGTTTTTTTAAGTCTCAGAGGGGTAGCTGTGTTAGTCTGTAACTGAAAAAACTTTAAAAACCAACATATGATCCTGCAGCACCTTAGAGACTAACCAAAATGTAGATAGTATCATGATCTTTCTTGGGCACAACCCACTTCTTTTTAGTTTAGTCATAGTTGATACCCTCTTATAAAGATAGGCATTCACCGAACCTATGACAAAGGCAAAGGCAGTTCCAACTAGCCAACACTAAGCAGCATCCCCTCTTGCCCATTTCAGAACGTAGGCGCTCTCGTTCTGCATCAAGGGAGAGGGAGAGGAGGCGACGAGAGCGTTCAAGGTCCCGGGAGAGGGACAGGAGGAGGAGTCGTTCCCGTTCCCCCCACAGGAGGCGGTCCAGGTGAGGGGAAAATATCTGAATTCTCTGAAGGCAACAGACAGAGCTTCTAGCTGACTGCCTATTCCCCCACTGTTCATATTGGTGTCAGTCTTACTGTGATCTCAACAGGGTAACTGAGTACTAGCTTATTGTGGTGTGAGAAATGAGTTTTTTGAACATGCTGAGGGGAAGAAAATGCAATTCCACAGTCAGATCTCACTGTTAAGGAACTCTTTACTAATATGTTACTTTTATCCTTTAGTTAATTAGGGCAAACGTGATGAAATTATACCCCCCTTGTTTTGTTTGTTTGCAGTTCAGTAGCACTTGGAGTCACTAATCATGGGTCAGGGTTCCATTGTATTACGTGCTGTACAAATGCAGAACAAAAAGATTGTCCCTACCCTCAAAGACTTTATAATTTAATGATAAGATAAGTCAACAGATGCAGGCAGAGGGGGCGCACAAGAAAACACTAAGCCCATGACAGTCATTGTAACACCACATAACTATTGATCTACTTCCTTGATGCTACATATAAAGCTGTAAGTGGGATTGCAATTGAGCATATGTTGTAGATTCAACCTCCAGCACTTATTATAATGTTAACTGTTGTTGGATTGAAATCTACACTTGTGTGAAATTCTAGGTCTCCAAGACGGCACAGATCCAGCTCTTCTTCCCCAACCCGGCAGAAGGAAAGACGAGAGGATGAAAAGAAAGACAGCAAAGACACCAAAAGCAAAGAACGTCAGATCACTGGTAACAAAGCAAAGTCCCAACCTTGAGGAACAAAGTTGGCTCTTGGGACTTGGTGTTTCTTACCTTGTTGTTTAAAGAACCAGTTAAAATCTACTGGACTTAAATTGGTAAATGGAGTAGATGCCCATAAAAGTGAGGGCAACTGCATGAGTGAGGATTAGGCATGTAAAATTTTGATTATTTGGCTAATCAGATAGTCAATGCAATTGACTAATCAAATAGTCAAAGGTGCGCTTCCACCTTTAAAGTGTAGCAACAGCCCCAGTGCTGCTGAGAGCATGGGGTCAGTAGGGGGCATTTGCTTATTGGATAGTCGACTAGTCGTTCACATACCTAGCGAGGGTTACTAAAGGCAGGTGCTACTCAAATTTTACCTCTATTCTCCTTTTCCATCTGTGAGTGCTCCCCACCCCTGATTCCATGCAACCCCCTTTAATAATTCTTTGCCCTCCTACACCCCATTCCATGTGCTTAATCATAATTAATGCATAAAAACCCTTCTGGAAGAGCAACGAAACTTCGTGCTTTAGTCACTAACTAGTAGGAGTTAGGATGTGACCTTCATGTGCAGCAGATCATCTCATGCTGTGTATTATGGGGTTTGTGGCCTGACTACTATTCTAACTTTTTTTTCATCTACATGTGGAATACATTTTATGTGCACTGAGGCATGTAATAGTGTAACCGTTTAAACAGTTAACTGATAAGCATGAGCTTACCGATTACCGTAACGTTACACGCCGGCTCCCAGCCCTGCTCCCGGGAGCTGGCTGCCCACCCCATGCTGTTGCCTCTGTATTGGATTCCGCAGCATGGGGCAGCAGCCAGCTTTCTGTGAGTGGGACCGGGAGCCACCTCCCATCACTCATCAGCTCCCAGGGAGCCAGTTCTGCCTCTGTATCAGAGGCAGCAGCTCAGGGCACCAGTTGGCTCCTTGGGAACGGGGCCAGCATGCAGGAGCCAGTATGTGCCAGAAGCCTATTTAAAAGCTGGCTTCCAGCAAACACCGTCTCCCAGGAAGCTGGCTGTTGCTCTGCAATATAAGCTTATACTGCGGAGTCCACAGCGCAGCTGGTTCCCAGGAGTCGGGCCAGGCGCCGGCTCCCAGTATTCACTGGCTGCTGACCCCGCCGCAGGCTCTGAAGTGTAAGCTTTATATTGCTGAGCCTGCAGCATGTAACCAAATAACTGCTAAGATTTTCAAGAGTTACACCGTTACCTAATTAACTGCTTTTTATCATCCCTAGTAGAAACACTTGCTGCTGGCGATGGGTGCTGGGTTCAGCTGGGTGGCATTTGAATCTCTTCTGGGCAGCCTCCCAAAAGCTCAGCTTCCAGGGAGCACTGGCACTTTCAGACAAGAGCCAGAACCCTGGGTCTGATTCAGTCTGGCACCTCCAGTATTTCTGCAGTTAGTTTTTCAGGAGCAAGATTTGCAGCTTTGTGGAGGCCTGGTAACTGCAGTAGGATTCCATCTAGGGCCAAGAGTCAGCCAGCCCTTACAGATCTGATCTAGGGCCTGACAGTGTCAGTAAGAGGATCTCTAAGCACTTTACAAACATTAACGAATTAAAAACAGGACTATGCAGCACTTTAAACCATCTTGTTAGTCTTTAATAGGTGATGAGCTTTCATGGGCCAGACCCACTTCCTCAGATCAAATAGTGGAAGAAAATTGTCACAACCATATATACAAAAGGATACAATTAAAAAATGAACACATGACAAGGACAAATCAAATTTCAGAACAGAACGGGGATGGGGGGGGAGATAAATGTCTGTGAGCTAATGATATTAGAGGTGATAATTGGGGAAGCTATCTTTGTAATGGGTAAGATAATTAGCGTCTTCATTCAAACTTGAGTGTAAAGTGTCGAATTTAAGCATGAATGACAGTTCAGAGGATTCTCTTTCAAGTGTAGTCTTAAAAGGCCTTTGAAGCAGGATGCAGATAATCAAGTCATTGAGACAATGTCCTTTCTGGTTGAAATGGCAAGAAACTGTTTTTTCTTTGTGATCCTGTCTAATATCTGTTTTGTGGGCATTGATCATTTGGCGAAGTGTCTGCGATGTTTGTCCAATGTACATAGCAGACGGACACTTTTGGCACATGATTGCATAAATTATATTTCTGGATGCGCAGGAATATGTGTTCTTGATCTTATAACTCACTTAGTTAGGTCCAATAATGGTATCAGCAGATATTGGACCTAACCAAGTGAGTTATATATAAACCATCTTGTTAGTCTTTAAAGTGCTACATAGTCCTGTTTTTTGGTTCAGCTACACCAGACTAACACGGCTACGTTTCTATCACTATTAATGAGTTAGGCAGCATACGCATGGATGAGGTAAGGATTTTTCCTCATCTATAAAGTGTGTGTGGTGGGGGAACTGAAATACAGAGTAGTCATGGTTTGCCTGATATTGTGCCGGTCAGCCAAAGTGCTCACACAAATGGAACCTAGCTTTCCAGGTTACCAGCTCTCAGTTTTTAAAGATTCCCGTAAAAGTAATGGGTAAAACTGAAGTCAGTGGAAGTTTTGCCATACAGCAGGGGGACGGGATGACTCTTACCTACTTTCCTAACAAAGCAGTTCACTTTCCTCTGTTATCTGCAATGTCTTTTTTAAAAACAAAACTTCATAAATATCTCAAGTGTGTATGTAAAGGAAATTGAAACCACGGTGTCTCCCCAGAGGAGTTTCCCCTTCCGTTTTTTGTTGTCTTCCATATCTCACTTTAATCATTTGTCACCGTATGCTTCTAGTTAGGTATCTCTGTCAAGCTTGGTTGCCTGACTTCATATTCTTCAGTAAAGAACTGTGCACACGTGGTACTGTGTAATTAATGCCTGAATAAGAATTTTAAAAAATAATCTGTTTCCTTGTGCTCTTCATGTCATTCTCTTTGCTCAGTTCTGCACTAGCACAATATTTGGATGGCAAATGCAGGGAAATCTTTTGTTTGCTTAAAATATTGTTTTCCTTGGCATTTGAAGGTAGGTAAACTTGGGAATGTTTTTATTAAGAACAACCATCTGTGAAATCTCCATTTTGGAGCCAGATCTGACCTTGCATTGTTCCTCTAACAACTCGACCAGTTTTCTGTTCCAGAGCTGTGTTTTGCAGTACATACAGTACCTACCTTCCTAATTAGCGTGTTCAATGAGTTTCCATCAAGTGCCTGGTAACTTTTCCTGGTGTATACATTTCATATCTCTCTTTTTGTATTTTCAGAAGAGGATATGGAAGGTAAAACAGAGGAGGAAATTGAGATGATGAAAACAATGGGATTTGCAACCTTTGACACAACAAAAGTGAGTGGACTGTTGCATAGAACTTGAGTAAAAAGTCCTTGCCTTTTTCCTGGTCATGTTCACAATTCATTCTTGAGTGTAGCCAAGCGTTGTCAGTAAGTTTTAGGAAGATCCTTTACAAGAGGATGGAGGAAGGTTTGCTGTTTCCCTGTAACATTAAATCACTCAGTGCTACAAGGTCTGTGTCCAAGCTTTGGAATTTATCAGTAAGTTAGAAGAAATAACTCATCAGTGTGTTGAAACATTGCATCAGACGAGTATTGTCGATAAGAATCATGATGGAGAGCCGATGTTAAGCTTATAATATAGCATTAGCATGGGACTTCAACATCGTGGTCACGATGGGCAGCTCCACAGCATTTTCTTGTACGGGCTCATGGGCTCACAGCACAAATAAAATGAGGCCAAGTCAGGGCTGGGCTGGAGGGAGTTCTGGATCTGGAATACCCCACTGTGGCACTGTACTTCTAGTGGCACTTCAGGTAAGATGTTAAACCCTTTGGGTTTCCTAGGAGCAAGGTTTCCTGAATTAGTTTTTACTGTGGAAAAATGTAGTTGTATTGATTTTATTTTCTTGT
This sequence comes from Pelodiscus sinensis, assembly GCF_049634645.1. Taxonomy (NCBI): domain Eukaryota; kingdom Metazoa; phylum Chordata; order Testudines; family Trionychidae; genus Pelodiscus; species Pelodiscus sinensis. The sequence continues at coordinate 2,382,560 of NC_134738.1, read as the reverse complement.
TGCTTCTGCTGCTTTTGATTAGCTAGCTCCTAGCTGCAGCCCCAGGTTATGTCTACGCTGCAGGCTTCTTGCGCAAGAGCTGTTTTATGGAAGCGTTCTTGTGCAAAAGGTCTGCCACGAGAGTGCGTCCATACTGCCATGTGCTTTTGCTCAAGAGATGTGCTTTTGCGCAAGAGCGTCCATAGCAGTGTGGACGTTCTCTTGCGCAAGAAAGCTCTGATGGCCATTTTAGCCATAGGGATTTCTTGCACAAGAAATTCATGTTGCCTGCCTATACTGCCTTCTTGTGGAAGAGCTCTTTGCGCAAGAGGGCTTATTCCTCGTGGGGAGAGGAATAACTCTTCTGGAAGAAGCCCTGTTTTCCGACGCTGTACTGTAAATTTACTTGCACAAGAATGTGTGTGCAGTGTAGACTCTCTGCAAGTTTTTGCGCAAGAACAACCATTCTTGCACAAAAAGCCTGCAGTGTAGATGTAGCCCCACAGTATGGAGTTGCAGTTTCAGAGCTTGGATCAGCATGGAAATGCCTTCTCCTTTAACATGACTCTGTACTTCTCTCTGGGTATGTCTACACTTGCACCCTCTTTTGAGAGAGGTTTGCAAATGTAGACGTTCGAAATTGCAAATGAAGCCGGGATTTCAATTTCATGTGCTTTATTTGCATAATCGCGTCAGGGCGCTATTTCGAAATAGCGCTATTTCAAAAAAAGAAACGCTGTCTAGATGTGGTTATTTCGAAAGAAAACTCTTCTTCGAAATAACCCTTATTCCTCCTACAACGAGGTTTACCAGTTATTTTGGAAGAAGGGTTTTCTTTCAAAATAACCATGTCTAGACAGCGTTTCTTTTTTCGAAATGGCACTTTTTAAAAATAGCGCCCGGATGCAATTATGCAAATGAAGCATGGGAAATTCAAGTCCACACTTCATTTGCAATTTTGCTCAGTTGCATTTGTATCCCTCTCTCAAAAGAGGGTGCAAGTATAGACATAACCCCTAAGGGCATGATCCTGCAAATACTCAATACTGATCATAATGTTTACTACTCTCAAAAAAGATATATTGGCATTGGAAAAGGTTCAGAAGAAGGCAACAGAAATGATGAGGTGTTTGGAACGGGTCCCATGTGAAGAGAAATTAAAAAGACTTGGATTTTTCAGCTTAGAAAAGAGAAGACTAAGGAGGGATATGATAGAGGTCTATAAAATCATGACTGGTGTGGAAAAGTGAATAAGGAAAAGTTATTTACTTATTCCTACAATGTAAAAACTAGGGGTGACCAAGTGAAAGTAGTAGGCAGCAAGTTTAAAACGAACGAAAGGATGTTTTTCTTCACTCAACACGCAGTCAGTCTCTGGAATTCCTTGCCAGAAAGTGTGGTGAAGGCTAGGACTTTAACAGGGTTAAAAAAGAGCTAGATAGATTCATGGAAGTTAGGTCCATCAATGGCTATTAGCCAGGATCTGTAGGAATAGTTTCCCTAGTTTCTCTGGAGGTGGGTGATGGGAGGGATCACGTGAGGATTACCTACTGTGTTCCCTCCTTCTGGAACATCTGGTATTGGCCGCTGCCGGCAGACAGGATACTGGGCTGGATGGACTGTTGTTTCTGACCCAGTATGGCTGTTCTTATTGGTACTAAATGAATTGTAACTATTAAGTCTATCTATACGCCACTCACACTACAGTGTCTGAACACCTTGTCATCCATTACTTGCCCCTCAGAATCCCCCTGGAAAGTAGGGAGGCATTATCTTACCTTACTGAACACACACGTGGCACGCAGAGATTAAATGAAATGACTTGCCCAGAGTCACACAGGGAGCCTGCAGCTGAGCCAGAAATTGAGCCCGGGTCTCCAGAGTCAGACACGAGCTCTGTCCACAACCCATCCCGATGCGTACTAAGATACTGTCTATTAAGAACCCTGGGAGGGCCTGGTTACAATGTATAAAAACAGATTTCAACAGTGTCTCCTATCCTTGCCTTGGTTGGACAAAACTGTATGTTGCCATTGTTCTTTATGGAACCCTGTGGATGCGGATAGGAGCTAGTGTTGAGGTTTGCGATGTGACTGTAGGAAAGTGATTAGGACTGTTGCTAATTGCTTTTGAAAAGGGGTTAGCTTTGTTAATTCTCTTCACCTGTGTTGTAACGCTAACCTAGCAAAGATCTAGTAAGTTGCTACTGATTGGTTTCAACTTACACGCAATGTTGTCATAGCCATGTCGGTCCCATGATATTACAGAGGCAAGTTGGGTGAGAAAATGTCCCTTATTGGACTAGCTTCTATTGGTGAGAGATACAAACTTTGGACCTTACACAATCCTCTTCTTGTCTGGTGCACTGATAATCTTATCTCTCACCAGCAGACATTGTCCCATAAAAGACATTTCCTCAACCACCTTGTCTCTGATTTCAAGTTCGCTTTCTTGAGAATGACGTATGGATCTCAGCTGCACAACCTGTGCCCTTGTGCTTCTGTGCCTCTTCCTAAACAATTCTCTCTACAACATATTGAGTTTCTCATTGTATCTTTCAGGGGAAGAAAGTGGATGGCTCTGTAAATGCCTACGCTATAAATGTGTCACAGAAGAGAAAGTACAGGTTTGTGTTTCTACCACTTGGAAAGACTTGTTGAACTATCTGATGCGTAGCTGGGTCTGTTGGAGGAGATGTAATTTCTTTTCCAGGACAATCTGATCCAGAGAAGTTTTTGTAGTCCTGGGGAGAAGTATGGCGGTCTCTAGGTTTTATTGACTGAGAGGTCAGACTCGCTTGTGTTGAGGAGTGCTAGTGGATTTTACATCTAAGCATTTTTATAACAGTAACGCCGAATGGATCTGTTTCTTCCCTCTGGTTTATCTAAATCTCCATTGCTGATGGAGAGAGTCCCTGTTAGCTCTGCACAAAGTTACATATGTCTGTGGCGCTAAATGCATTGTAAATACAAGTTGAACCTCCCTGGTCCGGCACCCTCAGGATCTGCTAAGTCCCAGACCAGGGGAGGTCAATGCCAGCAGCCCCTCTGCTCCAGGCCCCAGTCTGTTGGTTTCCCCCCTGTGAGTGCTCAGCCTAAGTGCATCCACAATCAATGACAGTGCTGACCCAGGGGCAGGGGCGGCCCGTGAGCCTAGGCGAGCTAGGCAGCTGCCTAGGGCACTGCTGGCCCAGGTGCCTGATGGTGATGTCACGGGGCACCTTGTGATGACATCATGGCTATTGATGGCCGTGCAGGCAGAGGCACCGATTGCGTCGCCCCGCCTAGGGCACCAGCTGCTGCAACTGGCCTCAGGTCGCTCATGCCCAGTGATGTTGCTGGACTAGGGAAGTCTGGAGAGACTTGGCTAGAGCGCCATAGAATATCACTGCAGTCCTGGGAATTTTCTCCCTCTGTTTCTTGTAATTTCTGGAAAAATTTAGCCTACCTACTATTTTTTACACCCCTGTGTCTCTAAGCTCAACCTTTAGCAGCTATGAAATATACTGTATTGATTGCCCTGGGGACTGAAATCCTTTAGCTATTGAACAATAGCAGCATAGTGTGCTTCCAAACCACTGTGCCTCAGCCTGACGTAAACCAGGTTTGCAGGCGAATCTTTTGCCAGTGTGGTGCAGGGTGTGCTGTCGATTTTTTACCAACATTTCTGAACTGGCAACAGCCCTAGTGCAGATGCAGTTCTACTGGTATAAAAATGCCTGTGTCGGGAGAGGTTATTCAGTTTGCTAGAATGGAAGAAGCTGTACCAGCAAAGGCCCTTTTTGGCTAATATAAGCTCCATCTTGACTTGGAGGGTTTGCTAGTATAGACCTGACCTTGGTGACCAGCTCCAGTGATTGGGTGAGTTCTCCATGGCTCGTTTAACCATGATTTCCTTGCTGGACTTCAATTAAAAATGCCAGTTAGTGCCAGTCCTGTTGGTAATTCTCAAACATCCTGCTCGTGTCAGACAAGACACTTGTACGTTGTTGTAGAGTGGCAGCAGCTTTCTGTCCGAGCTATCTTGTGCTGGATTTCCACCAGCATAAAAACCACCAATCCCATATGAGTAGATTGGAGCCACTAAAGCTCCTCACAAGTACAGACAATTAGATTCTAATGATGCTGATTTCTTTCCCCTCATCACAGGCAGTACATGAACAGAAAAGGTGGATTCAACAGACCTTTGGATTTTATTGCCTGATGTCTAGTCTTGTTACCTGTGAAGAATGACCTCTGGAGCACGAATGGTTAACATTTCCTTGTCCTGCTGTGACTTGTGTGTGCTGGTATCTTAGCTTCTCACCGTAAACCAAAATCACCTTATTTATGAGAGCTCAGAAACGCTTGCTGCCTCCTAGGAAGAGAGAGGATAAAAATGAGCTTTCTGGAAATATGGGGGTTTGAATGTGTTCAGGCCTCTTTTGTTCCCTGTCAGGACTTTCCTGTTAGATGTATTATTTTTCATTTCTTCTGAGTTTTAAAAAATAACTAAATATTGTCCGTTACAATAAAAACCAGTATATATTTACTCCCACCACATAGTTAAAATATGCTGGCGTTGCTCAGGAATAAAGCGCCAGAAAAGAGGCTGCTGTTGCTGTGTCTGGGCAATTATTTGCCTGTCAGAGGAATAAATCACTCTGAGGATAAATATGGTTTAGGGTTTAAAACAGAAACAGGATAATTTTGAATGTGTGTTCATAGACAGCATAGCTCCCTGAGACGTTCTTACATTGTGCCTGGTTGTTGACAGAGAATTTTTTTTTCTAATTTAAGATCTGCCTCCCCAACCTTACTTTTCTCGTAACCCTTCCCTTACTAGTTAATAATCAATGTGGTCATGAAGTTACCAAGCAGGATAGCATAGCATAGTGTCACAAGATTGCAGAGAGTTTATCAGCTGTTTGGCTTGGAAAAATTTAACATGTTTTTGAATAATCCTTGGTTTTCATATTTATGTTTACAGATTTCTTAACATAAAATTTTTCTTCAGGCTGATTCTTTTCTGAACAAAGTTTGGGGGTAAATTTGGGTTATATTGAAGACCCAGAGGCAAAACATTTAATGTGCTCAGCCTTCATTATTTACTATGCATCTAGATTATTTTTATAAACAACCTCTTTCAAATGCTTTGGTTTATTTCAGGGGTTCCCAAACTGGGGGTTGTAAGGTAATTTTGGGGGTGTTGTGAGCTGCCAGCTCTGTGGGGTTAACAATAGGTTAACCATTCTCCCACTTTTTAATTTATAAGGGGGTCATATTCAGAGGCTTGTTATGGATGACCCCGTTCACACATAAAGAAAACCACTGTCTGATGTACCATTTCACACATGAGTGGTCCTGTGGCACCCTAAAGACTAACAAAAATATGTATCAGAGGGGTAGCCATGTTAGTCTGGATCTGCAAAAGCCACAAGGAGTCCTGTGGCTCCTTATAGATTAACAGATGTATTGGAGTATCATGAGCTTTTGTGGGTAAAACTGACTTCATCAGATGAGCTATATATTTTATTAGCCTCTAAGGCTACGTCTACACTGCAGGCTTCTTACACAAGAAGCCTTTTGTGCTAGAGTTTTTGCGCAAAAACTTCTTGCACAAGAGCACATCCACACCTCAAAGCGCATTGCAAAAGTGATGTGCTTTTGCTCAAGAGAGCATCCACACTGCATGGACGCTCTTGCACAAGAAATCTCTGATAACCAGTCTGTGAATGGCCATCAGAGCACCTGTGCTTTTTCCCCACACTTGCTTTTTTGCACAATAGCTGTAGTGCAAAAGGGAGTTATGCAAAAGCCCTCTGTTTTACTGCTGATTTACTTGTACAAAAGCGCATTTGAGGTATGGACACTGCACAGGTTTTTGTGCAAAAATGGATATTTTTGCGCAAAAACCTTGCAGTGTAGACATAGCCTAAGGTGCCACCGGACTACTTGTTTTTAAAATTATGGACTAACTTGGCTATCCTTCTGAGACCATTTCACACTTACCTACCAGCAGGTGGCAGCACATGCCATGTGGCTTCAAGTGGTGGCCAAAATTGTTCCTAGTATAGACCACATGCCAGTTAGACCTAAAGTGCCTACTGGACATCTCTGCTGCTATCTGCAGTCATGTAGACCACCTCTCTTCTCCTCTCCTCCCATTCCTGACTGCATAACATCCCTGTCGCAACTACAGCAAGTACTTACGCATTTAAAAAGTACTGCATGTATTTTAGCTCTTCCTAGTTCAATAAGCAGCGTTTGTCTTCCACTGAAAAATATTAATCATACTGTCTATTGTTCTCCATCTCCTCTCTCCAGTCTATTTGTCAGACCAGACTGTTGTTTCTGAACTACCACATCTGAGCCTAAATGACCAGTATTTGGTGAACTGAGGTTTTAGGAACTTCTGATCAAAAGTTTGAAAACTCTCCTGTTATCTCTTGCATTCATGTATCTTTTAACCTCTGAAGCTATGTCTTCATTGCACGATTATTTCAGAATAAGCTATTCCAGAAGAAATACTCTGAAATAGCTTATATTGAAATAGCGTGTCTACACTACAGGGAAGCCTGGAAATTAGTCCGAGGTAGGCTCCCCTAATGTGGACACTACCTCGATTTAGAGCCCGAGGAAACACTGGGGAGTAATTATTTTGAATAGCCTGTGGGAGGAGCTATTTTGAAATAGCAGCAGTGGAGCATCCACAGTACTGCTATTCTGCAATAGCTTTTTCGGAAGAGTGTTATTCCTCGTGGAATGAGGTTTACAGAAGTCGAAATAAGGCACCTGTTATTTTGAATTTATTTCAAAATAACAAGCTAGATGTGTAGATGCTCACATAGTTATTTCGGAATAACGTCTGTTATTCCAAAATAATATTGCTGTGTAGACATACCCTGAGACTTGACTAGCAAATAGCCTTTGCCTTAGATGACCTGTTTTTTTTTTTTTCTCTCTTTTTAATCAAGCTCAGTATTCATGCCATGGTAGTGGAGATGGTTTCCTAAAGCCCTTCCACTGCTCTTGCTTTCACATTTTATCACAGCTTTTCTTGTAGCCCAATGACCATTGACAAGCAAAACATGATTTTATATTTTCCTTTCTACCACTAATCTGACAGAGGGAACAATCCAGATTAAAGTCACATGTGCAACCCTGCAATGACCTAGAATGGCATTAGGATTTATTCAGTGCATATAAAACTAGCAGAATGCTAACATGCCAGGCAGTTAGAAAACATATGGGCCAAGCACCATCTGAACCCTACCTTGGGGATTGTTACCATCTGAAATTGGGCAGGCGAAATCAATTAAGGGATGGCCAGAACCTGTTTAAAGCAGGGAGTAAAGCTCATGACACAAGAAGATTGAGGAAGATGTGCCAGTCACTAGATGAATTTTTTTTTCCCCGAAAGCATAAATAAATTTCAGGTGTTCAGTTTATATTGATTTTTCAGTGGTATCCCTGAAGTTTGGAGTGGACAAGCCAAAATACCCTCAAATTTCTTTACATTACCAAAGATGGGAAAAAACCTTACGTGTTGAGCACTTGTAAAAGAACCTGCCCTTTTATGAGCAATGCTGCATGTGTGTTGTCAGGTTCTGCAGTATATTCTTGAGCATGTAAAATCAAGACTTGTTGGCTTTCTTTTATGGAGGTGGCAGGAGAGAGGACTGGAATGTTACATCACCCTCAGGGTTTCTACCTTCAAATCCTGCAGAGACGGGGCTCTTTGGGTCACATAGGGCACCTAAAATTTGTAGAAATCTAAATGTCTAAGATAGCCTAATGTGGGCTGGGTCTTGTAATTTTCTCCCTTGTGGGAGTTCCTGGTTTACCTGAGGGTCACTATATTCCCTCATCTTAAAATAAGCACAGTTGAGATGAAGATGTTCTGTTAAAAGTTCATGCCAGATTCTTAATCTTAGGCAGGATTCCAGTTTTTTGCTGGGCCTATGACAAGCATAGATTAAAGTAGCATAGAGGCAAGGGCAGCATCTTTATTCCAAGCCTTTATGCAACTGTAAATCTTGTTTAGCACAACATGGGGGAAGCCAGGCAAAGGCCTCCTTTTTGCTGGTCTCACATAAATTCCTTCTGGTTGCCTGTACTATGTCAAGTCAGCAGGATGTGGTACAGAGTAGTACTCCTTTAAATCCTTAACTGATTGAAAATTGGCCACAAACAAATGCCTGGCTGTCCTAGAACAGCATGTCCTGATTTTACCCTGGGGGCAGGAAGATGAATTCTGCACCCGCTCATCTAAACCTGGAAGCTGCCTGAGGGACACCATACCAGTGCAGAAACAAAAGCTCCTAGCCAAGCACAAACTTATCTTCTCTGTGCATTAAGATCATGTGATGCTGCTTCTGGAATATCATCATCCTGCATGTCTCATTGGGGTAGGAGCTAGGACAAACAACTCCAGTAGTACCTTCCATGGATATATAGAATAGCTTAATTCCAGATGTTTCAGGAATCCATCTGCAATTAACATTGTATTCCCTGACACTACTAGTCATGTATTTAGAGATGTAGCCTAACCTGACAATGGCCTTAGGAAAACTTGAAAGGCTTGGAAGACATGGTTTATTTTTCATAAGAGAAAATGGCTTACTATGCCTTCTGTCACTGTGGGAAATCTCCACAGGGAATGTATTTTCCTACTGTCTAGCAGAATAATACTGAGCATTCTAATGTTGCCTTGGCATCCTGGAGACCGAGTTATTGAAAGCGTAGAAGCATTAGCAGCTGGAAGAAAACATGCAAATTTGGGCACCCTCTGAAACACAATCACCCTCTCAGAGGTTAGGTAGACTCAGTGCTCTCGGGAAGCAGAAATGAAGAGGAGATTACCACAGGCTGTGTGGGATACACAGGGGGAAAAGACCCCTAAGACTATGTGAGGGGGAGAGAGGCCCAATTAGAAGAGAGAATATTTTGGGGTTAGCAGGAGTCTCAGGGGAAGGCGAATATTTGAAATACATAGAATAGCAAAATTAGTCTGCAGACAGTACAGGTCCTGAAAAAAACCCAGACACAAAGATCAAATTAGGAGGAATAGTAGAGGACAGCAAGCAGGAAAGAAAAATCAGGTGTATTAAGCTTTCTCGTACATAGGTATTTGTTTTAAACAATATTTAACTTAATGGAATTTTAGCTGTTTGCAGCAACATCAAACATGCTCTTCCCTGGTGTTTGGGCAAAGGAGATTGACCTTTGGCAGTTGTAGGTGCCCCCTGCACTTCGAAAAGAACAGAGGCACATCCATTTCTCTGCTGCTTTAAGTGAATGCTACTTTTTGTGGTTGCTCTTTACAGTTCCATTTTCTGATTGCTATTTTAAAATGGATCTGAAACATAATGTTCCTCTTTTACAGTTATGGAGTTTATGGTCAGTGAGACAAATGTTAGCCTGATTGTCTGATTACTATATGCAAGATAAGGCCTGCCAGTCACTTCTTATCATGTAAAGGCTGTGTATTTCCTTTATACGTGAAGTGATATGATAGGACACAGCTTGATTTACAAGAAGCTAAGTAGAACATGTACAGCAATCTATATTTTATTGATATGTTGTCAGATTAAATGGTCAAACTACTCCCATTTATATGCCAGGGCTCATTCCTGATGAATTCTTTAGGGCCAAGTTGCAAACCCCCAGTAACAGCTGGTTTCTTGTGAGCCTGATCTGGCAGCATCAGTGTATCCTAGTTGTTTACCAAGTTGAAGCTGTCTCCATGCCTATCGTGTCCTGTTCTACTGTATGCGCCTTTTCAAGTACAATTCATCTTTCCATTATTGTGACAGAAGTGTTTGGTGCAGCCCCTCCCCACAGTGGGTCTGACTTTGTGCCCATAAGCGTGAAGCAAGTGGTACTGGCATATCTGCATGGGGCAGCGAGGAGCAGCCTAGACAACCAATCTTAAAAAAACCCAAAAGCCTTGAAGGGTAAGTGCTAGTAGTGCACAAGATAGGGGGAGTTACTGATCTATACCTAGGGAATAATAGGCCTTGCAAAACATCACGTACAAGCCACCCCATGTGAGTCCTGTGATGGTCTTTTAAAAAAGGGTGGAGTAGCTCATTTTTTTCTAGTGACCTTTTGTTCTGTGAAATCATCAGCGTTGCACTGCACACGTTTGCAGCTCTAGCCCACACTGCATCGCGCTACCTGGGCCTTGCATCTTCCTTCTCCCCTCCCTACCTCTTGCAGACTGTCCCCACCTTGCATCCCTCCCACCCCCTCGAATCCACCCCTTGAGCCACCTCCTTGCCCTTTGCACCATTCCCTGCTCTTTGCACCCCTTCCAGCCCCTTGCACGCTCCCCTGAGCCTTGTCCCCCACTGGCACCCCTCCCTGCCCTTTGGAATTTCCTGCTCTTTGCACCCTCTCTGCATTGTTAGGGTCCAACACCTGGCCCCCGCAGCCTTGTCCCCGCCTCCTTAGCCTTGCGGCTCTTTGATTGGATTGTTCCGCTGGAAGGAGCCAATGGGCGGCTGGATGGACGGTTGAAACTGCGATGGGGGAGCCTTACACAATAGAGGGCTTGCTGAGAGGCTTGACCAATCAGGTACGAAATGGAGGGAGGGGTGGAGCCTTGTTAGCTAAGCCTATCCGAGAAGAATGGACGGGGCGTGACTACGACGGTGCTGGCCTATCTGCTTAGAATGTGAGGGGGCGGGGCATTAAGCAGTTGTCCATTTGGATCGTGCAAGAGGCCTTGGGGCCTAAGAACTGGCCAATTAGGAGGTAGAGAGGGAAGGGGCAGGGACCTAAACTATTGGACCAATCAAAGAAAAGAGGCGGGCCTGTAATCAGGAATCGGGACATATGGAAAAACGTCCAATCCTAGGAGAGGAGTGTAGAAAAGGTGGAGTGTTCGTGTGAACCGACCAATCAGAAGGCGGGAGATGTCTGTGGCTATCCAATGAGCAGCTCGCTAGCGGGGCAGTGGGTTGGGTTGCGGGGGGTTGGTTGCCCCGGGTCTGTCAGAGCGGAGCAGGAGGGGGATAAACACTCGGGCTGGGAGACCGGCTGCTGCGGCTGCTGCTCCGTGAGGCTCCGCGGGCGAGCGCAGGGCCCGGCCGTGCTGTAAGATGGCGGCGGCGACGACCCGGGTCTGCGTGAACATCCAGATGCTGCTGGAGGCGGCCGAGTACCTGGAGCGGCGGGAGCGAGGTACCGGCCTCCCGCCCCGGGATCCCGACCCCTCCCCCCGCAGGACAGACCGGGGTACCCCAACCCCGCTCCTGCCCCCCGTCGGCGCGGGGAGAGCGAGCGGCCGCCCTGCGGCTGGGCCTCCTGGTTCCCCGATCGAGGATCCCCCCCCCCACCTCGAGGGGCCAGCGGCCCGCGCCGCCTCCCCAAAAGCGGGGGCCGCCCCCCCGGCAGAGCGCCCGGTCTCTCCCGAGCCTACCCCAAGCCGCCCCCCCTCGCTAGCCCGGCTGCTCTCCCTGCCCCCCCTTCCCCCCCTTCCCCAGCCGCTGCGCTCCCCAGTGTTGGGGTGCGGAGGGATCCTCCCCCCGGCGCCACCCTCCAGCTCGTGGTGTCTAATCCCACCACGCGCGAGCGCGCTGGCTTTTGTGCAGATCCCTCCACGGAGGCGGGTTCCCTCCAGGAAACAAGTGTTCTGGCGACTCCCATGTATGGGGGGGGGGGAAAGGGGGGGCGCCCTGCACAAGGGAGGGGGGGGAAAGGGGGGGCGCCCTGCACAAGGGAGGGGGGGCAAAGGGGGGGCGCCCTGCACGACCCAGCTTCCAGATCCCCTCCTTAGCATCCCTATTGCTCGCCGTCTGCGCGGTTTCCCCCGTGTATGGCGTGGGCATGTCACCCCCGTGCTGGAAACAATGGAGTGCCTGAGCCTGGAGGTTTTTGTATAAGGCTGTGTGTGGTGTTCATTAGCAGATAACTAAGTAATCTTATTCAATCCCACCTTCGGCTTTTCAAATATGTTCTCCTCCTCCCCTCTCCCAAATGGGCCTGGATGTCTGTCTGTCTGTCTTTTGGGCTATCTTAATGACCAAGTGAAAATTTGGCTTTTTTAGAAGCAGAGCATGGCTATGCCTCTATGTTACCCTACAATAACAAGGACAGAGATGCCTTAAAACGGAGAAGCAAGTCCAAGAAAAACAGCAGTAATAGCAGGTAATGGCAGATATATGGTTGAGTGAGTGAGTGTGTGTGTGTGTGTGAGAGAGATCTTCTGCAGAGTCTTGTCACTTCTGGTATTACAGCCCTGTGACAACCTGGAGTATATATTAATATTTTCAGCTTATACCTCACCTTATAGTGATATTTTTAATGATGGGGTGTTTATCACTATATGTTCTCTTTCTTGACAAAGTCCTTGTGTTAAATCAGATTAGGATTTTAAGATATTCAGTTTAGTAACTTAATTAGGCTTTTTATTTCTATAACATGGGAAATGAAAGGACTAGTCAGTTTCACTTTTGCTTTCAGACAATTATATTTAGGCTTTTCTACATGAGCCGGCTGCTTAATGTTTGGGTTGCACGCTCTGCAGGGATGCATCCTATTAAGTTTAAACTATTTAAAAATAAAATGAGTCAGCTTGTGGTTATAATGAAGGTAATGTGTTGTGACTATTCTCAAAGGGAATCAAACTTTGATTTTGGCACTTTGTTTTCTTAAAGTATTTTTGTTAGCACATCCATTCAGATATGTAAAAAGATATCTGTGAAATAAAACTTTCAATGGAGCATGAATACTCAAAAATGAAATAGGTGTGCATACATTTAGACATTTGTGTGCATGTTTAACATAAACATAGTCAAACATTTTGACAACAGTTACTTTTTAAAGAATTCTCAAAAGAGCAGAAACTGTCTTATTTATTTATTGTATTTGATTTTTTTCCCTCAGAAAACATACAAAGAATTTTATTGTGTGACAATATATAAATGTTCTTTCTAAAGTTAATGTGAGAATTGAAGATACATGTGCTATGTGAGACTAAAATTTTCTAACGTTTTCTATTTCTCTCTAAGCATTTGTTCAGGAATCCTTAACTAAAGCTAAATTATGAGTGCAGAAAGTGACATGGTTCTAGTTTGACAGTTAGATTAAATCTTGCTTCCAGTGCCACTTTTGTTTGACAGCTTGATTTATTTATTATTCATCTTGAAATCCATCTAGAGCTTTGCTACAGATTATTCATCTCTGATTTAGTATACATCTTGGCTTTTGGGTCAGCTAAAAATGCTAAATCACTCAGTACATGAGATGTGTTTTGCTGGGATTTAATTTATCCAAATTCATTTTGGCTTAAGATGTTGAACTTTAAATAAGCAATTTCTGCAAGCCTTTTTTTAGTGAAGTTTTTAATGCCCTAAATTCTTGCTAGTTAAAACTGAAGTTCCTTGGCTTGCCCTCTTCCACTTCGCACTGCTGCCTCTGTATCAGAGGCAGCAGTGTTGGGTACCACATGGGAGCTGGTCCATGAGGGAAGCCAGTTTAAAAACCAGCTCCCCTCTTGGACTGGTTGCCTGTTGCCCTGCGCTGTTGCCTCAAATGCAGAGCTGCAGCCAGCCTGCTAAAATATTTATTGGGGGTGGGGGGAGATGTGTTTAGTCTATAGCTTTAACTGAGAGGGTTTGGCTTATCGGTTAATCAGTTACATACTTTATTAGGGATGTATCTTGAGCAAAGGTGGAAAAAAGTTTAAAGTCCTGATGTTTCCTTTGTATCTCCATACTAAGAAGAATACATTTAACAATGTAGATCTGAAGGCTTCTTTGTCAAGAAATTTTAGCCATTTTATCTATTGATGATATGAATGCTTTTTTTAATCTTAAAGCATCTGGGCCAAGATTTTTGTCTCTGCTTCTCTAGGGTGGTGAGAGAGAGATGTTCTTGCAGTTGAGTACCCTAGAAATCCTTTAAAAATTGTGGTTGACAGTACAAGAACTGGCCTACCTCTTAATGTATCTAGTGAAAATTTAATCAGCATTTTCTTCAGGCTCTCTGAGTTCTGTAATTTAAGTATTTAAATGAATTGTGAGTTATAAAGCTCAGCTAACCTGCAAGAACAGTGGTATTTAAAGGTATGCGGTGTTGTCATTGAAGATGAGCTCTTGATTTTTATATATAAAAAGTGACCTAAGGATCAGATCCTAATTAATGGGGGAAATATGATATAGAAAGCAGTAAGAGCAAATTAATCTGTAAATATTGTGTGGGTGACCACTTCTGTTCTTACTGGCCTGTTTTTAGCTGTTCTGTCTAGGGACTAAATATTTCCTGTTTCATTAGGAAATGTGAAATGACTCTTTGTTTTAAACAGTTTGATTCTTAAGTTGGCAGTATCCTTTTAAAACTTTCTAATTAAGACAATCTATTTTTAAAGTAATAGCTGATATTACAGTGGTTGAGAGAGATTAATTGCCCATCTCTATGCTCCAGTCCAATACTTTGACTAGACACAGAGCTGTTCAATAATTTCAATCTTTCCTTTGTGTAGTCTATCTGACTCCCTTCCCTCCCCGCCTGATTTCAGGGGAGAGCAGATTAGGTCTCCTATATCCCATTTGTGTGGAATTTTCACTGCAGTGGAGGAAAAAGACATGAAATAGGAACATCTGATAATAAAACACAGCTTGGCAAGTGACCCTAGGGTCATGTATAATACCTAGGGCTACTTCTAAGGGCTTGTCTTCACTACAAGGTGGATCAGCGCTGCAGTGATCAGTAGATGCGATTTATCACATCTGCTTAGATGCAATAAATCTACCTCCGAGCACTCTCCTGTCAAATCCATTAGACTGATAGGGGAGGGGTGTAGTGTAGACTAGGCTTAATTCTCTTTTTAGAGATGGTTAGAGTTCAAGCTAAGAGCTACCCTTTAATACTGATCATGGAAGTATCTTAGCCTAGCAAGAATAACTTAATTCTGGCTTATATAACAATGGAGTGAGTTACTACTAAGTTCTTTAAGAAATTTTAAACTATAGATGGTGCACCAATTTTTCTGTATCTGTAATGGTACATGTAATTCATTAAAAAGTCAAAGCTCAGAAGTAATCTTAGTTGCATGCCTCAGTTTTGCATTTAAATTCTAGAATGTGATCAGTATTTCCTATTGTAATAGGTTTGTGTGTCCAGTATGATTGTTATTAGCTGAGTATTAGACTATAACATGATCTGTCTGTTGTCAGGGAGAGCGGAGGAGCGGTGAGGTTATTATTATTATTTTTTTCTATTGAGTTTAAGGTTGGCATTGAAGACTTGTCACTGTTTAGTAATCATGGTCGAGTTTGCAACTGTGGCTTGGAAATTCTTCTTTCTTTTCCCCTTCTAAAAGGGAAAGAGAATTATGGGTACTATGTACACTGGGCAGCCATTTATCTAGTGCAGATATTAACTTCCTGGAAATGGGCTCTGTTTGTTTGAGGTTCTGAACACAAACTGGGTGTTATCAAAGTTGCTTTGAAACTGTCAAACAAAACACCAACATATCTCGAAATTACTATACTCAGCCTTTCCACTTCAGATGGATATGATTTGAAACATTCCAAATAAAGGAAGCTAATGTTTATCGCTAAGCATCTTGTATACATGGGAATTGCAAATGATCCTCCTTACAGTTTGTGTTGTAAAAACAGAATTCACGAGCTAATGGAACTATATTTTGGGGTACAAATCTTGCCATTAGCAAAGTGTTCCTGAACATAAAGTTAGTAAGTCTAAAGAGGACGTATTCAGTTAACAATGTGTTTGTAATGGACAACTGACTTTTGGTACCAATACTGAATTGATACGACTTATTAATGAGCCATCACTCCTGGGGACCTGACCAATACTGAACCAAAGAATTTGCCAAACAATGGGAGGACAGTTTTGTCTAGCAGCACTTCCACTGCTTACTGGACTCTTAGAAGAGCTTCAGGGGTCAATTAGAGCTAAATAACACAGAATGCTCACAGCCAGGACTGGTGGCTGTAAACAAACTTTAGGGACCATGGGAAACTTGGTCACACCTGTGGTAAGTGGACATGCGGCTAACTAAAATCAAGCTGGACCCCGGATGTTGCTGGACCAGAGAGTGCCAGATTAGAGATTCAGACTGTGGTAAACTACAAGTTCATTTTAATGTCTTGAACTCAGGAAGTCATGATTGGGAGGTGGGAAAGAGTTCAAACCTGCACTTCTTTTATTTCTCTGGTTTTTATCCAGAAAGGGGAAACTGGTGGAACCAAAAAGTCTCTTCTTTCTCCAACCATTTATAGGTGCCCTGGCAAGAGAACTTCCATCTCAGTTGCATGTCAGACTAATATGCATCCATTTAAATGATGTATTAAGAAATATAGGCCTTTCATTCTCAGTTGCAATTACAGATGTAGAAGAGTATTTGAATTGGCTACTCTCATTTCCCCTCCCCCCCCCCCCCCCACCTTGCTGCCTGTTTATCAGAGGCAGCAAGGGTGGGGGGGGGGAGAAGAAGCTGGTACTGCGGGGGAGAAGCCTCTGCCTCACCTGTCCAAGACTGGCTCTTACTACAATTTAAAAGCCAGAGACGCAGCAAGTGCTCCCTCCCCCCCCACCCCATCAACTAATCAAGTCGTTGATGGAAATTCCATTGACCACTTCATTAGCTGATTAATCGAAATTTAACATCCCTAGATGAAATAAAAATATCATGATTTTTTTAAATTAATTTGGAAGCTGAATATTTGAGTAATCTGAAAGTAAACAAAATGAACCATGTTAAAATTAATGTCATTAGAAACACCAGGGGGCAAAGTGGAGGGAGGGGATAACTTGCCAAACCAAGATCAAGCCATTGTGAAATATTATGAGTGAAGTTTCTGTGAGGAAATTGCAATTCAGGACAAATACCAGAAATATACTTTGAAGACACTGCAAGTTATAAGTTCCTAGCATTGCTTAATGAACAATAAAATGTGCTTAATTTATTGAAACATCTAGAAAACAGTGGCACTTTCTGGCTCGGGCACAGGATAAATGAGGGAAATTTTCAGATATACACATTCCTTTGTCATGGTTGAGGTTTTTCCCTCAAGTTTTCTGCCCCACATTAATGCTGTTAATTTAAAGCTTTAAAGAGAAGTTATGGCAGATTTCTGTTAGCATGTGTGCAACATTCAGTCAACAGTAACCTGAAAATTATGTACATCTTTTTAGGCATTCTGGCTTTTCTTATTTATAGGAAAAGCCTGTTCTTCTGTTTCCTTCCTTTTTTCTTGAAATCTTGCAAGGGGAGAAGGAAGACTGAATTATTTAATATTTAATTTAATTTAATACCAACCTCAAATGTTAAGGTACTCTGAAGAAGTGGATTGTGCCCACACAAGCTCATGATACCATCTACATGTTTTGTGAGTCTTTACAGTGCTAGTAGACTATTTGTCGTTTTTAAAGTTTTTTCTGTTACAGACTAACTCGGCTACCCCTCTAAAGCTTTCAAATTTTAATGTCATTCTTCCATTTTTTTAAAAACAAAAAGCACTATAGTCTGTGATTAACTTCTGGAAAAGTTTTGCACAGGATTCCTATGTTCACCTACCTGATCTTCCTGATATTCGTTCTCAGTAAAATGGACTGAACACAGTGTACAAGTCACATGGCTCATTTGGTATCACTCATTGGTATCAGAGAAATCTCTGCTTCCTGCTCAGTGCTGCAGTGTTCAAGATGCCATCCTTTATGGAAAGCTGGAAGCCAGTTAGAAATTCAGTAGAAGGCTGCTCGTCATTCATTATGTTGTGGTGTCCATGCTAGGGATGTTACACTTCGATTGCATTGACTATTCAATTAGTCAATTAATTTGAATCGAGAATTTGATTAGTCAATAAGGGCACCTCCGACTTGGAAGTGTAGAATCAGCCCTAAGGCTGTTGCTCCATTTCAAAGGCAAAAGCGCTGCAGAGAGCGCAGGGCCAGCAGGGCAGGGCAGTCCCACTGGCCCCGTGCTCCCCACAGCATTTCAAAGCGGCAGTGCCATGTGGAGCCCAGGGTCACCTGGGGACTTCCCCGCTGACCCTGGGGTCCATGTGGTGCTGCCGCTTTGAAAGGCTTCATGGAGCTTGGGGACTCCCCAGCTGGCCCCAGACTGCACGCGGTGTTTCAAAGCAGCAGCGCTGCGTGGAGCCTGGGACCTGGCCCCCACCTTGCTGCCTCTTTCTGATGGAGACAGTGGGGGGAGGGGGAAGAACGACTAGTACATGTCTGCTAGTGTTTAATTACTGTTGTGTTATGATGCTTTCCTTGTTATTTTGGGATATCTAATGTTAAAGGTTCTAGTTAAAACTTCATTTTATTCTGCAATATAACTCTTCTACTCAAAGCACTAATAACAGTGGCTTTCAAACGAGTTAAAAATACCATCTAAGAATATCAAAGTTCAGATAACTTCTTTCTTCATTTCTTCAGGATTTTTTCCTCTTACTTGGCATTTTATAGGTGTTTTCCTATAAAGTTGGCTTCCCTCTTGATGTGATTCTTGTGCACAGCAATAGGGAGAGAAATACTTAAATATCCTCGCCAAACCACCAGTTAGCAATACACTTTGAGAGCATGTCTGAAATTACCCGTGGCTCTTAATTGATGTGAAATACATGTTCAGATGGAATCATTTTCCTTTTGTTTTCCTATGCTAAGATAACATTTTTAGTTTGCACTAGCATCATGCACTTAATGCCAAAGGCCTATTACTACATGCTTGCCCCCAAAGTTATTTATCTCTAGTTGAGGGGTTGCTTACTTCCAGTGGAGTATACTGTCTGTCTTGAGTTCCCTTTCATTATGCTTTCTTACTTATTATTAAAGCAGTTACAGTCCCATACCTCTTCACAACTAAGCTTTCAGAATCATGATTTGCAGCCCTTTCTGGTCTTAGATTGCCATTTCCCTGGCAGAAAACCAAAGCTGGGTTGCTCCATACTTTTCAGTGTATCTTGGTTGCTTCCACACTTTCTGCTGTCCCCAAGGTAGCTAGCAGTTTTCTCTGAAGTACAATAGTGGCTTGCAGCTTGTCCAGAGAATGGTTACGAAAGCCGTTGTATTGTTATTCCTAATCAAAGTGCATATGCTCATTTGCAATTGACAGTCATTAAATAACGAATTCCTCATTTATCTTTCAGGTCCACACACAATGAAATGGAAAAGAACAGGTGAGTTTGCAGGATGCATTAAGTATTTGCACTGACTTTTATTACTTTCCCGTGTGCCCCCTTAGGATTGTCCAGGCCCTCTTTTCAGAGGAGCAGTAATATGAGGGGGACATGCAAAACAACCTCAGGCAGGAGCAATGCTTTGAGCAGTCTCAAAATCCTAAGTTAAATTTTACTGACATAGAAAGCTTTTTTTAGTGGGGAGGGGGACCGTACCACTGAATTTCATGTAGACAGAGAAAGCTAAAATGTCACTTTAAACTGAAAGCTGATGTGGCGCTATCTCCTGTCTTCTAACTACAACATCTGTCTGCAGCAAGCAAGCATAAACTAACGTGGAAGGGAATGGCAGTTTGCGTGAGCTCAGTTTTGTGTGTGCATTACAGCAACTAGAGACTACTGATTCTGTCTCTGAATGATGTTTTCATCAATACCAGATTGTCTGGAATATGTTTCATCCTTCAGTGTACAAGCACTGACAGAAAATTTCCTCCAGCCCCATGTGCATTTATTCCATAAATTGCCTTCAGTCGTATTTCTTGGTCCTTCCCTTGAAGCCTCTGGTTCTGGTCACCTTCTGTCAGGGTATATAAGTTTAAGATCAGCTACCACACTGTGTGCGCCATTAGCACTGCACAGAATATAACCTGGTTTTTGTTGGCTGTTTTGACATCCTTAAAGCTGCCCTTCTACCTTGGCAAATGTTCATGCATCTTGACTGCAATGTACATTTGTCAAGTGAGGAATTGTTTTGTTTGGGGTGCTTCTGTAAGTAATTTGGATGCGTGGGAAAAGCAAATAAGTGAATGCTCCCCAGGAGTGGGAAATCCCAGGCTATCATAATAGTTCTATGGCTTTATAATCTATTACAAGATGTAAATAACAAATCTCACCCTGCACTCTGACAGAGCTAGCAAACAAAGGCTTTTGGGTACAGACCAGCCTCGCTATAAGTCCAAGATCGATTCCAAAGAGCTTGGACCTAAAGTGGGGAATTTTTTTCCCATGGCTGACTTCCATTTCCACAAAATTTTTTGCAACCTAAGAGCGGGGAATGGGAGGACTTATAATGTGTCCTACAAGCATCAACGACTTTAGTGCGGAATGGATGTATGCCGGGGCGGCTTATAGCGGGGACGCCCTGTAGTTGCTTTCTAGAACACATCTAATGTCTTTTACCAGCTGGGAAGCCTCAATGCAAGAGAACTTCTATTATTGAAAATGGATTTTGGTAATCTTAATATCTTAATGGACGAAGCCTTTGTGCCATTTATAAGAAAGAAATCGTCTCCATTTTCCTCTGATAAGTCAAATTCTGCTCTCAATACCATGCCTGCAATATTTATCTGTTGACTGCTAACTTATTTTGTTAGCCTGGCTTGTTTGAAATTAAAGTGATGTATCTAGTGTATATGCAAAGTGACCAAGATTAGAAGAGAACATGATAATATACTCCAGATTCTAAAATAGTCATGCAATTATCTTGTGATCACATTAAAGAAACTACTTCTAAAAACTACCAAATGCATTAAATCTCTCTCCTAAGGACTCGACAGTAGCAATGTCAGAGCTGCATTGAAATCCTGTTTATATTAACATTGACTGTACTTCCTTGTTTGGGCATCTATGTAAGCTCTTATCAAAAAAGGTAATTAGGAAATCAGCCAATGTGTTTATCTGCAATTTATTCTCTTTAAATAAAATTACCTTCCCGTTAAGTTGTTGAATAAGGTGACTGTGTAACTGTTAAAAATCTTTGCGGTTACATGTGCTGTGGGCTCCGTAGTATAACACTTACACAGACTTCATGCTGCAGAGCCTGCAGCTCTCAGGGAGGCCACCTCCCCGGGAAAAGCCACCTCCCCGGGAGCCGGTTGAGCAGAAGCTGCAGGCTCCACTCCCAAGGAGGTGGCTTTGCTGCTGAAGCAATGCTGCTTCCCTAATAGTGAGGCAGAGCTTAACTGATGCGCACTCGCTTATTGGTTAATCAATTAAACTCTAACATCTTTACTTCCCATTAGTATACGTGTAGGAGAGACCTTAACTGTCACTCTTTTCAACAGCTAACCAGTTAGATGCTTTATGGAGGCTTTCGGTACAGAAAAGCTTAATATCAAGCTGTTAGCACTTTGCAGATGTTCAATGGTACTGATTTTGCCGAACATTCTGTTTGGGGCTTGAATAATGTGGGAACCAGTTAACTTGATAGTTGGGGCCAAATTCTGGTTGGATCATACCACATTGCATTGTTACGAATTATGAGGACTTTGATTACCTGCATTACAGTGGACTTGAAAGATAAGTTGTCTGACAGCTAACTTTATTGAGGAATTTGGCTTTGCCAATGAGAATTTTGCCTATATATCTAAAAGCTGCAGTTGTATAGTCCCAGTAAAATGGAGACTGAAAAATGCTTTATATAAACAGATTTATCCTTTTTAAAGTAGAAGTTGGACCCAGAAAATAAAGGGTCCTACCATGCTATGCTAGATGGCTAGGAATCTCACTTGTTGTTGTACAAACTCCCTAATGTTCTAATGAACTAGGGATGTTAAAATGCATTTAAATAACCATGTAACCACTGAAAATTACACAGATGCATGCAGGGCAGCAGTCGACTACTGCCTCCCCTCCCCCTACCAGTGTGGGAGGGGAGAGATGACTCCCCGGGAGCTGGTGCACTCCAGAAGCTGGCTCCCTGTACATACTGGGAGCCTGCATGTAACAGTGAAGGTTAACTGATGAGCCCAGGCTCATTGGTTAACTGTGTACACAGTTACACTTCCACATCCTTCCTTTGAACTTAACCTTACACCCACTCCAGTCTCTCACTTAACGTATTGTGAACCACACTTTTAATGGCTCTGTAGGGACTGCAGACAGCTCTTGTGTAACTCCAATAAGGCAGGTTGGATAAGTCTGTTCAGATGGAAGAGTATCTTCTTTTGGAGTTGCAAACGGTGTTAAGTAGGGATTCATCACGGAGACCCATCGTTGTTTGGATTTATCCTAGTAGGCGTAAAAATGATCCAGTCAATTTGCTTAATTAAGTTGCTTTCAGAACTCTGTGCAAACGATTGTTAACACAGAGGTGGGCAACCTGCGGTCTGAGAGCCACATGTGACCCATTGAGGTTTTATATGTGGTCCTCAAGACATTTTGTTTACTGTTGCCCACATGCAGGGTTGCCAGCTTCCACTGGTTTCTGCCTATGTAGGTTTTTTCCCTACCAGTATCAGTGTAGTGGCACACGTGTAAAGCAAGGGCACATGAAGTAAGGTGTATGCTGATTGCATACAACATTGACTGGGAGAGCAGTGTGCTCCCTCTGCATTAAGTGGAAGCGTAGCTATGGTTCAGTCGGCACACCCTGCAAATTCTAAGTACGGAAGTGCAGTTAGCAGAACTGCCCTATGCCAAGAGACTGCCCTGGTTACAACAATCTTCTGGCCCACTGAGATGGAGGGCCACTCGTGGCCCACTCACTAGCTTAGGTCGCCCATCACTGGTTTAAAGTCTAGTGTGCCGAGAGCAAGATATGCAGATAAGTACCTTCAAATTGAAATGTTGCAATTATGACAATTAGACATTTCAAAGTCAGTTTGTGTTGCAACCACTGCCAAACAATGTGATCTAATGTCCGGTACAACAAAAGCACTTGAATAGTATTGAAACTTACCTTCTTGATCTATCCTCACTCCCGGTAGCCTAATGAAGCTGTTTCCTTGAGTATCTGAAAAGCTAGCTGTGTATTTTGTCATTCACATAGCTGCTGTAGGCAAGTGCCCAGTTGCTTTCCTATGTGCACGGATCACACTAAACAGCATATCCTGTCTATGGGCTTCCAACCACTGTCAAAGGCTAGAGAACTCCTATGGTGGGATTTGGCTACTGTAGCATAGTTGTGATGAGAATAAAGCTTAATAAAACCGATTGTTTATGAATGAAGATGCATACACCAGCGCAATTGATATGTAACTGATTAATGGGAGGAATAAACAAAGGTTAGGCCAAGGAAACCTTTGTAAAGATGTACTCAGTTTACAGCTGTGTAATACTGACGTGCTGAGGCACTGCATTTATCAACGAATTAACATGATGGGATGCAGATATTTTTGAAAATAGTCAGTTCGTTCAGTACACCAAGCGTTGTCAGGTAAGCTGTCATGTGCAGCTGATGTCATCCTTGACCATACTAGTAGCAAATCTGCTTTTGACCAAATGCATAAGGCATCATTTAGCCCAGGGCTACTGAACTTTGGAAGCCCCAGGGGCCACAATGATACTCACAGCACATGCCGAGGGCCACGACTTAAGTGTGGCTGCATGTACATGCAAATATATGCAAATAGCTTCTTTGACACTGATGGGCATGAACACAAAGATTAAGGCAAGATTACACAACACAGAGGCCCCATTTAAGTCAGTTCTGCTGATATTAATAAAATGCAATATTTACCTAATTTCCACCTATATGACAGCACTTTTAATGAGCAATGACAGTCCAGGAATTTAACACACACGTCGACAGAAGACCATTATGTTAACTCCTTTTTTGTTTGGGCTCCCACCCGCAGGCTGCGTGTTAAGCCCCACGTAAACTCAAACTGCACTACAAGCCATAAAAAAACAGGCCACATGTTGAGTAGCCCTGATTTGGCCTCTGTGGGCGGGAGACTGGGTATGAGACCCCATGAAGGGGGAGTATCCCAGGCTGAAGCTGGAGCCCAAGTCCTAGTGTCTACACTTGAATTTCACAGCCCTGCAGCTGTAGTCACTGGCATGGGCTAGCTACAAGTGTCTTATTGGACATACCCTATGGGTGGGACTCTCTGAAACTCAGCTTTGGCCTAACTCTGCTCTGGTGTGGTGAGACAATCGGCTTTTTCCCCCCAGAGATCCTGAGTATGCAAACTACTATGAAAAACTGTGAGAGTTGTGGGTGCATCACACTGCTGAAAAGTCACTGGTCCAAGGTCCTATGCATGAGTGGTAGAGCTCTAACCAGTAAAGATATAAGTTCCGGAGGAAAAGCATGGGTCCGGCACAACATTCCAACACAATGAATATTTGAAATCTCTCCTTTGTCTAAAGCATTGCCACCAAAATACTCATCAGTCCATGCTTTGTACCTGAAATGTAAAGTTAATACTCCCATGAATGCCTAGCTTTGGATTGGAAGTGCTCTTAACACTTTGCTGGCTTACAAAACTTCGATTGTAGTTCAGAAGACCACAGCTGGTAGTGCAGTTGCTTGTTCAGTCTCTTTCTCCTGGCTAGTCAGATTTTTTTTTAAGGTACCTGCGGTCTTAATATAGTACACTGCCTCCAGCACAACACAAAGGGCTGGTCTACACAGTGCCACCAGAGAGCCAATGCATAAAACAACTTTTTAAAAAAAATTGGGCTGGAGCAACTGAATTATCAGCAGTTATATGATAAAAGAATAAGACTGGGACTTGTCAGCTTGGAAATGATGACAGGGCAAATAATAGAGGTCTATAAAATCATGATAGGAGCAGAAAAAGTAAATAAGTATTGTGTACTTACAACAACGGGGGGGTCACCAAATAAAATGAATAGGCAACACGTTTAAAATAAATCGTCTTACCCAGCAGGAATTCATCTGTTCACTGCCAGAAAACCTGGAGACCTTAACAACCTGTGTAGTAAATGGGTGCAGTAAAGGAAAGATTGTCATGAGAAATGCTTGATAGGTCTAAACTTAGAAGTTTGGTTGGGGTAGGATGAGAAGAATGCTTCTAACTGACATACGCATAGCAGCAAAAACCCTAGTGCAAATGCAAAAAAATCCTTTTGCTGCTATGGCTAATCTTATTCCGGGAACTAGGATAAGCTATAGTAGTAAAAGCTGTGTCAAAGCTAGGGTTCGCCAGTATAGCTCTACTGGCAAATGCTTTCTCTGTAGATCAGGCCTTTGTAACCAGCTGTGGATTTGGCTAGAAATGCTCATGGAAGAGATTACGTCTGCGGCTACCTTGTTGAAGATGATGTGCACCAGCCCTACCTTGCATGGCCGCACTGGCAGTAGATAGATGGCCAGAGTGTAGAGCAGAGAAACTATATACTACTTGAGAGCTGGCTGGGGCGGGGGGGCATGTACATTGAAAAGCATTGGGCTTTACATGACATACAATGTGATGTTGCTGTTCCTATTTCCATTTTTAAAAAACTATACCCCCCCTTAATTGACGTCATTCTTACACTTTACATGCACTGAGATGGTCATGGGTATAATCAATTGTATGTTGAAACCTTTTTCTCTGGCTTCTCCCATTGCCTCTTAAAATTCTCAAGTGTAATTCTGAAGAAACTTAAAATGGTTTAGAATGCTAGTGCATTTTCTTCCTGAGAGCTGTGCTTTGCAGCATCTTAAATATGCCAGGATGCACGATTCATTTTCCAAAAGTAGAAAGGAATGGATATTTTTATTCTTCCAACCCCAGTTACCAACTGCTTCTATTGTTGCCAGTTGTGTTACTTACCTTTATTATATTTGCCATGGCTTCTTGTGCATGTGAGTGGCTTTGAATGATGCTGAATCCTAACTACTTGCTGCTGACCACAGAATGACTATTTAGCATGATGTCTGAACTTTTGTTTTCTAAAGACGTGCTCATCTGCGGTTGTGTCTGGAGAAGCTGAAAGGGCTGGTACCACTTGGGCCTGAATCCAATAGACATACTACCCTGAGTTTACTAACTACAGCTAAATTGCACATAAAGGTAAGTTCAAGCTAGCTTAATGTATGTAAATGAGCGCACAATGTTCCTGAATAAATTGCTGTGAAAACATCTGCTTGATAATGAATTGTGTGGCTAAAATCCTGCTTCAGGACCAGTTCCTTAGTTATGGCCACTTCTGAAATCTGTCTCTAACAAACAAGTGAAGTACCAATAAGAGATGTGTCTGAAACAGGAGAGGGATGAAATTGACAATGATTCCCCAAAATAGTTTCTGTTGATGCTCTTAGTCGCAATCAGTCAAGACGAATTCTGTCTGAAAGTTTAACTTAATTTCTCAGCCTCCCCCAGGGAGGCTGAAAAATAAGTGTCAGCTGGGTGGATGGCTTCTTACCACTTGCTGTAGATGGACTTAAAGTAGCAGGGTGAAGCTCTGTGCTACTGCCAGGGAGAAGAGAAAAGAGTTCCCAAGAGGGTCACCTTTGAGGGTTCACAAAACTTCAGCTTTGTGGCTAAAACCCTAAATAAGCCTTAATTCTGACCTGACAGTGCTAAATGTTTACAGCTTTCTTGAGTAACAGGGTTCTGACGTATGTCTTGTCTTGAGGAAAATGCTGACACGCGGAAACATGGAGCTGATGTGTGTTGCATATCTGAAGGCCTTGCTATCTGTAAAGGGAAAAAAATCTCTCTTATAGCCAAGAGTTAAGATGCAACAATGCTAGCTTTACAATAGCATCCTGACAGAAAAAGGGCTTTGATTTCTAAGCTAATTGTGATGCTGTAGCTTATAGATACTAGTTGGTTTACATTGTTCAAACATGTTAACATGGTTAAACTGCCTGACAGCATTTGTGGATTCAAGATCCTGTGAACCAAGACTCTGTCCTTGTAGACAAACTTTTCTCTTGTCTCTGTGGCCATGCTTTTGGTATCATGTCGCCCATATATTTCTGTAGTAGCATCTGGAGATGTGAGTGAGGGTTGGGCATTGTACAAATATAAAATAATCTGTGCCCCAAACAGTTTGTCTCAATATTTGTACTGTTTTTTTTAAAGGAAGCAAATATTTAACTTTCAATTGAAAGTTTTGATATATTTCCTTAGCAATACCAAATATTTTTAGAGTGCATAGTATTGTTAAGTGGAAGATAAAGGGGGTTGTACTGCAGGATTTGGTTGGCATCCATCTGATTACAAATAGCTAAAGATCAAAGACTTGGAATACATATTAATAGGATTGAGCCACTGCCAGATAATTGCATAAAAATAGTGTTCAGAGGGAAGCATTATTTATTCACATCCCCATGTTGCCATTAGAAAACTGTAATCCAGCGACAGCTCCGTCCTAACCTCTTACGCTATGAGATCTGGCTCCTGCACCAGAGCCCTGCAGAAAAAAATAACTTCTTCCCCTGTTGTAGCCCCTCCATGAGAGCCCCCAAACTGTTTCTTTCCCACTGTCCAAGTAAACAAGAAAAGTCTGCCAAGTCGGCTTCTGTAAAATCTAATGACTCTGTTTCCTTCCGGTAAACTGGGATGCGTGGGGTGGAGCGAGGGGAGGGGAGAGATGAGTTGTCTGAAATGCTGACAGCACAATTACGGGTGTAATAAAACAGATATTTTCACTGAGCTATGTGCTTCAGTTGTTTTCCTTTAAAAATGTGTTTGGTTCATAACTACCTCTAATACATATTCTTAAAACATGTAGAATCTAGGCCATACACAGGTACCTATCATCAGTCACCTAAAGCCATAGTTAAACGCCTAAGTGATCTGTCTTTCAAAGGTGCTAAGTACCCATGTCTGGAAATTAGGCCACTCACTTAAGTGTGTAAGCTTGTAAATGTTGTCCGTAGCTCATAACGTCCAGAAGAACTAACAATGTCTTTCAACCCACAGAAGCTTGAAGACTATGATAGAAAAGCAGTACACCAAATAGATCAATTGCAGCGAGAACAGCGGCATCTGAAAAGGCAGCTGGAGAAACTGGGCATAGAAAGAATAAGAATGGACAGTATAGGATCTACTGTTTCTTCAGAGCGGTCAGATTCTGACAGAGGTGAGGCACTTCAGTTGGCTCAGGATAGCTGTACTTGGAGTGGAAACCTTAAAATGCTTTCTCAGGTTGTTCCAACACTACTCTTTTTTGGCTTGCAGAAGAAATTGATGTGGATGTCGAAAGCACAGACTATCTAATGGGAGACCTGGACTGGAGCAGCAGCAGTCCTAGTGATTCGGATGAAAGAGGAAGCATGCAGAGCATCTGTAGTGATGAGGGCTATTCCAGCTCTGGCATTAAGAGATTAAAGCTGCAGAACAATCACAAGCCTTCTCTCAGTCTATAAGAAGCAACTCAGTAGCTGTTCCATCCATTGAGTTTCCCTGCTGGATCTTTTTAGGTAGTATATTGGACCGTCCCACAATTCTCTTGCACGTAAATTTAATGTACCACCAACATTAGCAAAATCAGCTTTGCCTAAGTCCTGAAACAGTGCATAGGGTTGTGGGTTACAAGCTACTCTCTGGAGCACACATCTGATTGCATCCACTAGCTTCTCTTTCTGTCAGTAAACTCATCTCTGTGAGACTGTACATTCCAACCACATTTTGAAATACCCAAGAATATTTTAGCCGTAACAATCACCCTGCCCCCCTCTTTTTTGTCTTTGATGTTGTTGTCTAGTATTCTAGACCTACCTTGTCTTTGCTTAGCAACTGAACACATCTAATATCCAGAACTAGTGGCTAAACAGAATTTTGTTTGATCAACAATCTGAAGGGGGAAACAAACTTCCTCATAGTATAGATCTGGAAATGGGTGGACTAAACTTTCCAAAGTAGAATGTGGAGCATGTCAGCTGTCTTGTCACTGTTGCTTGTGAGAATCCTGTCACAAAATCTCATCTGTTGCTTTGGAAATTTACCACGTGATCCAGTCCTTTGGACCCACCTCTTTCAAAACTCCCATTGACTTCAAGTTCCAAGGGCTGTAGATTTGCAGCCTTTACTTTCGAGAATAACCCCCTTGAACTCTCAGATCAGCAGCCAGCAAATGACAGTGGGAGTTTTGACTATTGTGGGACAATGGGGACCGATTTGGGGATGTTCTGTGAAGCTCTTGCAAGATTGGGCTGCAAGACCTTGGCAAAACAGATCTAATGCTCCACTTCTTGCAGGTTCCTTGATAGGATGTCTTCAGCCTTGCACATCCCAGTTTCTTCAATAACCAAACCCAAGCGGTACTATTTCTCCTGTGCAATTTATTGTGACCTCATTGCATTACAGCTGCATACTCTTCTAGGCAAGCTTTCCTAGAAGTTTGTTCTTGCTTCTCATCTCTGGGACAATTCTTTTCTACCTCAGAGAGATGAACAAAGATTATCTCAATCCCTTTAGCACAAAAATAATTATGCCTCATTTGTTTCTAGAAGCAATGGTTGGTCCCGTTCAAATCTGTTTGACTACAAATATTAGCAATAACTGAGTGACGAAGCTAGCTGTGCTAACTTTGGGTGCCAGTGATTGGGCACGTTTTACAGGATGTTGCTAATACTATGATGCTACAATTATTCAGTGAAGTGCCATTGGCATTAAAGCACTCCCTGACTTGAATCATAAGGCACTCTAAAAGTGGCTCACGAAAGATTTTTGCTGCCAGGTTAAACCTTAATATTTGTCCCCCCCAAAAAGTGGTTTTCAACCTTGCAACATTTTCATTTAAGCTAAATAGAGCACATGTAAATGTACATAATACACATGATCTATAAATAGTATTTATTCATTTTATATAAAACTAATGTAATGGAGAGACATTCTTATGACTTTGTGCTTTTATAGATGTTCTGGAAACTTTGTATGTAGAGGTCTGCTAACTGAAATATATATATATAATATATAGATAGATTTTTCTTCAGTCCTCTTTGCTTGAAACATTTTAAGGTCTTTATATTCTGCCCACTTGGCAAACTCTCTCACGGTGAATATTCAATATTTGATTCCGATAATATAACCAGCTGGTACAAGATGACCAGAGAAGCCCTAATATCCAACTGAGCAACTTCACTATATAAAAGGGCTATATAGCTTATTTAGTGATAGGCAACAAAAGTGGGCTTTCACACTTGCCTGCAGTCTTTAAAAATGCAGTTCAGGAGACTGAACTAGTCAAGCTGCCAAAAGCCACTAAGACACTGTCAAGTGCAAATGAGCAAACTATATAAAAGGAGACTTGTTTTCTTAAAATATCCTCAAGCTATTTTTGGATAATTTGAACTCTTTAGAAAAGAAAAGATGGGAAATGGGGCTAGTGGATTGCTTAAAAATCTCCAAAGTATAGTCTTTGTGTGCGCTATGTTTTAAAAAAAGGATTTTTTTTAAACAGCTGGGATTTTCAGATGTCCAGCAAATTTGCACTGAACTACAACGTGTATGCCTTTTGCATTTTTAAGCCTGCTTCCTGTGTACAAGCAGAGAATCTTCAGAGAGCTAGCTCAAAACCTGTAAACTTTAAAAAAAAATTGAATATCTGCACTTTGGGATCTTTTGCTCAAGATGTTTTTCCTTGAGATCTCTCTTGCTTTTTCCCCTTTTAAATAAGCGTATAAACTGCCTCACAAAACCAAACCTAGAGTTGCGCAGATATTGCTACCTTTTGAAGGTAAGAGTAACTTTAGATTTTTGGAAAGCATTGAAGGGGTTATTTGAAATATGAAATTGTGTGCTTCGTATGATTTTTTTTTAATTTAGAAATACAGTCTTAAGGATTCAGCGTAATGTGTTTTTAATTGTTGTGCCTTTTTGAGTTAACTACATTCTTTTTTTGGTGAAAATATTGTGTGGTGTCCCTATAAAAAACAGTAATTATTTGACCTTTGCACTGTTTGGATGTGGTCCGCTCAATTTTGATGGCATAGAAAATGTTGAACTTTGAAAATGATGCACTAATGTCAAAACTGACACAAGGGTATACATGGTGTCTTTTCCAAAACTCTAGGCAGGTGCAGTAAATTTTGCTACTGTGGGCTCCAAGGCCACTTTTGTATTGGCTAGGACCTTCCTTGGCAGCTTCAAATCTCTGGTCCTCTTTACTAATCCAATGAGCCCAACCCTCAGGCAGCTAAGACTACTTCCAAGGCTGCTGAACTAGTAGCATTGTTCTGTTTTGCCAGCCTTTTCCTTGAATTCACTGATCCACCAGCATTATTACTAAATAAGCTGCAGAAATTAAAAATAAGTAGATTGTTAGGGGAGTGAGGGACTACTTGTATATTCCAAGTTTACAATTGATAGTTGCACAGATGTGTGAATATATAAAACACACTTTTTCTTGTGAAAAGGGCAGATTATAAAATTACTGCCATAGGTAAGTTTTAGTGCAAATGGTGAAACCAAGCACGCACTCAATTGGAAGAGAAATTAGAAACTCTTGCACTTAATAATCAAAGCAGAGAAAAATTGCAGTAACCTATGTGTTAATGATGGTCGTCTGTCTTAAACATTCTAAAGTATTGTTTGTACCTATGGACCTTGTTCTTGTGAGTGAGCACCCAGAATCTAACTACTATACAAAGCAGAGCTTTCAACACTTCAAGGTGCTGAGAGTCCCATCATGTGAATTTCCAGGGTTGTTGCTAGTACCAACTTAAGATGAAAATTCAAAGAGCGCTGTTTTGAGCAGCACTGTAGGTGCCACTAACTTTAAACATCTTATACGATCTGAAACATTTCTGAGATTTGGACATTAGCAGGCCATGGTCTGCCAATTGCCACTTTAGCACTTTGTTCTCTAATAAGGCACTTCTCTCCCCCGGTTCCAGACCCATTACAGCTCTACATCAGCTCTGAAAACAAAAAGAAAGCTCTGTCGCTCCAGAACTAGAAATCTGTGCACTAGGCCTACAAATGTAGCCAAGAGCCTTACATAGGCTTTCCCTTGCTCATTCAAAGTGTGTGAAGTAGATGAAACAGGCATCTGAAATACTATCTAGCAATACGATAGGGCTTTGAGTTCTTCTTTTGCCCCTTTTGTAACAAATTTCAGGTTTTGACACTGTAATGTATTGAGAAGAATTCTGCTTTTGCCAGGCTATATGTCTGCTCCCCTGAAAATGTATATTCTGTTGCTTTTTTATTGCTGCTTAGTCTGCAAGTTGTTTATACTGTCTAGTAGTAAAAACAGGTACCTCATTCCCAAGCATTATTGAAACATTAAATTCACGCGACAGCTGTGTGAATAGCTAGCTGAGTAGACATTGGTGGGGTATGGAAGAAATCACCCAAATGTTCCAGCCCCAGATAATCATCTAATGTTCAAACCTCTCTCTGCTCTAGTGTTTTGTTGTTTTTTGTTTTTTAAACATCTGTGGTGTAATAAGCTGGAGGGTTTTTTTGTAGCATTTATTATTTTGGAAGAAGCTTTTTGTACATGTTGTTCAGGTGAAAGAATGAACTTGATGGCATTTCTACCCAGTTGCTATTTGCAGAATAGCTGTTGCATGACTGTAAAACTTACAGGTATTTGGATTTTTTTTTTCAAAGTGCCCAAACTTAATTGACCTGGAATTTTGACCAGTTCTGTTTCTCCTGTTGTTGTTTTGTTTTCCTTCAAATTGATAAAAGAACCAAACTTGCCTATTTCCCTTCCTCAAGTTGGTGCTCTTAGCAACTCTGCTGTGGAACCATCAGCTTTATTTTTGGCAGTCTTCCAAATAGTAAACGAACTAAACAGGGGAGCAGCAGATGGGAGAATATGAATTCTGTTTCCAGATGTTCAGTTCCTAATGTAAATACCACATCATTATGAATCCTGTGTCAAGACCATATAATGGTGCTTTTTATTACAGTTAGCACATGCATTTTTAGAAACTACATGTTTTAGAAGACCTTGCTGTGTATATGTATACTTCTGTATTGTTCAACTGTTAGAAAATAAATTATTTCATTACTAAAGAGAAACATGTCCTCCCACTGTTTTTCTGGTTTGCCTGGCTTGTGGCATGAACAATTTTGCTGATTTGTTGGGTACCTTAGCAGTCAAAAGGTTACTAGCATTTATTGAAGTCTAGTGATGAAACTCATGGCCTCTTCGGCACCCAAATTGTAACCTAGAATCACTTTGTTCACTCTGGAGGTAAGAAAAGAGTGGTTGGAAAAAGCTTAGTTTTCCCCTTCCCTTTCCATTTTAATGATGGTAGGAGGCAGGGATGTTAGATCTCATTTCATGTAATAATCGTGTAACCTCACAATCTTAGTGGTTACACGATTATTCAGTGGTCCCTGGGGGCAGGGGCTGGCAGCCAGGGCACTCCCAGCCCCACACCACCCTGCTGCCTCTGTATAGAGGCAGCAGCACAGGGTGGCCGCAGCCTCTGTCTACAGTGGGCCCAAGCTCCCTACGGACAGAGGTTGCGCCAGGATCCCACGGAGCAGCCTCTGTCCATGGCGAGCTCGGGCCCCAGAGGCAGCAAGGGAGGGGGCTGTGCATGGAGTCATTTGGATTAACCGATAAGCTTGGACTTATCATTTACATGACTATACACTAACATCCCTAGTAGGGGGAAGAACAGCCTTAAATGTTGCCTGGGCTAACTCCTTTGGCTTCCCTTTCAGCAATAGTTTGTCCCCGATAGCTGCTTCTGGTTTTTTGTGCTAAACATCAATTTTGAATAAAGAGCATCCCCAGCTGAGATTCCTCATAATGAAGTGAGCAAAGTGCTTGAGAGGGCCACAAACAACCGCCGAAGGTTAGAATGTTCTCCCCTTCTCTTCAGGTCTATGCATGCTAGGGCTGTAGGCATCTGTTGTTCAGCTATGGAGTACAAAGGGGCATGGTGGGCCCATCTCTGTGCGGGCGTCACAGCTGTACATGTGGGATAATTGTACAATGCAGGAGTGTGACTGCAAAGTCCCAGCTAGGTAGTGTTCAGCATTGGTGGGCTGGGTCTGTACAAAGCCCACTTGAGCTCAAAAGCTTTATTTCTTGCACTAAGAGAAGCTAGTTCAAGAAAAGATCCTCCCACTATACAAGAGCAGTGATAGAAATGTAGCCGTGTTAGTCTGGTGTAGCTGAAACACAAAACAGAACTATGTAGCACTTTACACAAGAGCAGACACCCTTCCGCTATTGTGACATGGCCGTGAAAAAGGGCTAATACGGTCTTGGGATGTATTAGGCAAGGTATTTCCAGTAGAGATAAGGAGGTGTTAGTGCCATTATACAAGGCATTGGTGAGACCCCATTTGGAATACTGTGTGCAGTTCTGGTCTCCCATGTTTAAGAAGGATGAATTCAAACTGGAACAGGTACAAAGAAGGGCCACTAGGATGATCCGAGGAATGGAAAACCTGTCTTATGAAAGGAGACTCAAGGAGCTTGGCTTGTTTACCTTAACCAAAAGAAGGCTGAGGGGGGACATGATTGCACTCTTTAAATATATTAGAGGGATAAATACCAGGGAGGGAGAGGAATTATTTAAGCTTAATACCAATGTGGACACAAGAACAAATGGATATAAGCTGGCTAGTAGGAAGTTTAGACTTGAGATTAGACGAAGGTTTCTAACCATTAGAGGAGTGAAGTTCTGGAACAGCCTTCCAAGGGAAGTAGTGGAGGCAAAAGATCTATCTGGTTTCAAGATTAAACTAGATGGGTTTATGAAGGGGATGGTTTGATGAGCTAATATGATCTTGGTAATTAATTGACCATTCATTATCAGTGGGAAATAGGTCAATGGAGGGATGATAGGAGTTACTATAGAGAACTTTCTGGGTGTCTGGCTGGTGAGTCTTGGCCACGTGCTCAGGGTTTAGCTGATCGCCATATTTGGGGTCGGGAAGGAATTTTCCTCCAGGGTAGATTGGCAGAGGCCCTGGAGGTTTTTCGCCTTCCTCTGTAGCATGGGGTACAGATCACAGCTGGAGGATTCTCTGCATCTTGGAGTCTTCAAAGTATTTGAAGGCTTCAATATCTGAGATATAGGTGAGAGGATTATTCTAGGAGGGGTGGGTGAGATTCTGTGGCCTGCACTGTGCAGGGGGTCAGACTAGATGATCATAATGGTCCCTTCTGACCTTAAAGTCTATGGGTATGTCTACACTACCCTGCTAGTTCGAACTAGCGGGGTAATGTATGCATACCGCACTTGCTAATGAAGCCCGGGATTTGAATTTCCCGGGCTTCATTAGCATAAGCGGGGAGCCGCCATTTTTAAATCCCCGCTGCTTCGAACCCCGTGTAGCGCAGCTACACGGGGCTCGAACTAGGTAGTTCGGACTAGGGTCCTATTCCGAACTACCGTTACTCCTCGTGAAACGAGGTGTACCGGTAGTTCGGAATAGGCACCCTAGTCCGAACTACCTAGTTCGAGCCCCGTGTAGCCGCGCTACACGGGGTTCGAAGCAGCGGGGATTTAAAAATGGCGGCTCCCCGCTTATGCTAATGAAGCCCGGGAAATTCAAATCCCGGGCTTCATTAGCAAGTGCGGTATGCATACATTACCCTCCTAGTTCGAACTAGGAGGGTAGTGTAGACATACCCTATGAGTCTATGCTTGGCACCCGCATTGCGAGTTACACAAGTTGTGATAAGACCCAGTTGTTGACCAAGGAGTTTCCAGTCAATAGCAAAGAAATGCAGATCCTTCCTCATGGAAAGATTCATTGTGGATCCTAATCATAACATGGACACTTTTAAAATAGCTTCAGGTCGTGTGCCTTTCCTCAAGTCTCCATGCAGCTCTTGCAGTTTTACGATCACTTCCTCCTTTCTCATCTGCACAGCCAAGGAGAACTCATTGTGCGTTTGTCAGCACTGGGACTAACGTGAGCTGAAAATAATTTTTCCTTTCTCCTGTTGTCTTGGGTGTCACATGTCACACTAATAGACGTATGGTTCAGACGAAATAGTGATTTCCTCCCCTCTCCCAAGCCACACCTGACTTTCTAGCCCGTTAATTTTGCTTGCAGATTCAGACTATGCCCCGAAGAAATATGAATCGGGGGTGGAGGGGGGGGAAGCATCTGTCACTTTCGTGCTCAGGAACGTTACTACCTCCAGACCAAGAATGGCTTTGAATGGCTATTGCGCTAGGCAGGGAAAGCTCTTTCTAGTAGTGTAACACGCTAAGGCTATGTCTACACAGCAGCGTTATTTTGTAATTATGGATGTTATTTTGAAATAATATAGTCCAAGTCTACACACAAGCAGTTTTTTTGACATTGTTGAAATGTCTAGCTGGGGAATTGCTTATTCCAACTCCTGTAACCCTCATTGGAAGGGAAGGAGAGGAGGGGGGGGGGGAGAAGAGTGCTCTATCTTAAAATAACGGCTGTGTAGAGAGTGCCAAAAGTTGAAATGAGCTATTTCGACTTAAGCTACGCAATTAGTGTAGCTCAAGTTGCGTCACTTCTTTTGAGTTTAGCCCTGCTGTGTAGACATGCCCTAACTGCAGGATGCTTCAACCCAGGGACTATGACAACATCCTGGCCACAGAGAGAGCAGAATCTAGACAACAATTTAAACATTGTGCCTGATCTAATCTGTGATGCTGCTTTCCTGTAATAGCTGAAGTGTGTCTTGAGAAATTGGCCAACTAACTTGAGCTTGGTAGAAGATTTGCCTGCAGAGGGGTGATACAAATTACTTTAAAACAATGATTTTATGCATCTCTATCTACTTGTTTATACTCAATGAACATGGGGCAGGGATGGTCTTTCACAGGCATGACATAATGTGCTAATGGCAGACAGACAGTACGAAATCATGCATTCAAAGCTCACATGCATTTTTAGAGGGTTTTTGTGTTCACCTGGATCAGCTTATTCAGAGTTAACTGTAGAAGGGGAGACCTGTGAATCCACAGTCAAGCCCGTTTCCACTGGGTCTCTGTACAAGTGTTTGGCTACACTCCTCTTGGACTTTATTCAAACCAGGGTTATGATTGTCAGAGAGCGCATAGCTCAGAAATGTTCCTGGTAGATCTGGCAGGAAACGCACCCTACGGCAACTCTTGAGCAGCTCTTTAGGATGGGGAAGTCCTTGAGTCGCCAGCTGCTGCTGTCAGTTTCAAAGATGTATACAGTTTGACAGCTGGCTCTATGCTGGTCTCCGCATGTATGCCTGGATTTTACAGCACCCGTCCCTCCTACTGTGTCAGTTTTGGTATTAAAAAAAATGGATTTTTTTTGCAAAGTACAGAGGAAATGTGAAATAAGAGCGTGAAATGCAAGGCTTTACTGATGCTACAGGATCCCTTCAAGTATGGAGTTCAGGGGTAAGCAACCCCCAGATTTCATGTGGCCAACTGGGGTTTCACCAATGGCCTGCACACCTCCTATCTGCCCCCTCCCCACGCTCCTCACACACTGGGACACTGGAGTCCTGCACTTTCTACTCCCTCCCTGCACTTTTGGAGCGCTGTGAATCCACTGATTCTCACTCTGTCCCTGTTCCTAAGAATGGCCAGACTGGGTCAGACCAACAGTCCATCTAGCCCAGTATCCTGTCTGCTGACAGTGGCCAGATACCCCAAAGGGAAGGAACACAACAGGGAATCCTCACGTGATCCCTCCACTGCCACCCATTTCCAGACAAACAGAGGCTAGGGACACCATTCCTACCCATCTTGGCTAATAGCCATTGATGGACCTAACCTCCATGAATCTATCTCGTTCTCTTTTGAACTCTGTTAAAGTCCCAGTCTTCACCACATCCTCTGGCAAGGAGTTCCACAGGTTGACTGTGCCCTGAGTGGGGAAAAAAAAACTTCCTCTTGTTTGTTTTAAACCTGCTACTTATTCATTTCATTTGATGACCCCTAGTTTTTATATTGTGGGAACAAGTAAATAACTTTTCCTTATTCACTTTTTCCATGACTGTCATGATTTTATAGACCTCTATCATCTCTCCCTTTAGTCTCCTCTTTCCTAAGCTGAAAAGTCCCAGTCTTTTTAATCTCTCTTTATATAGGACCCGTTCCAAACCCTTCATCATTTTTGTTGCCCTTTTCTGAACCTTTTTCAGTGCCAATACATCTTGTCTGAGATGAGGTGACCACATCTGTACATGGTATTGAAGTGCGCAACTCCTTTGCAGCTGTTCAAGCTCGGAGAGGGGGGAGGAGGAGCGGGGACAGAGCATCTATGAGCAAACACATGGTGCTCCAGAAGTACTGGGAGGGCGGGGGAGGAGTAGGGAGTGCAGGGTTCCAATGTGCAAGAGATGTGGAGGAAGGAGGGGGTGCATGGGTCACAGATGGAACCCCAGTGGACCATGGACTGCAGATTTCCCACACCGGTAATCATAGGGCCCACTGAGACGGAGGGCCACTCACTAATCATGGCTCTCCATTGCTGATCTAGTTCCTGTAGGAAGTAAACAATAACACCCTCCCAGACCAAATCACCAAAGCTATTGAAGGTCCTTCTGTTTTGGCAGGGTTGTCTTGTGTGATCTGTGTATTCATGTGGCCTCCACCAGCCCGGTACTGGAGAACCACACAATCTCTTGTAACTGCCTGGCATCGCAGGGAGCCTGTGCTAACAGTGGGAATTGAACCTGTAATATGGACCCCAGAGTTATGAACTGACTGATCAGCCATGCACCTCATCTAGAACAGGCAGCAACAGAGCAAA
Source organism: Pelodiscus sinensis (assembly GCF_049634645.1). Lineage (NCBI taxonomy): Eukaryota > Metazoa > Chordata > Testudines > Trionychidae > Pelodiscus > Pelodiscus sinensis. Next base: position 2,344,106 of record NC_134738.1, on the reverse strand, counting down.
AGCGAATGTAGTTACAGCCCGGTGTGAAATAGAAACAACTTTAAAAAATGCGGGGGAGGGGGAAGGTTAAAAATGGACAGGCTAAGGAAACTTTCTGTACTTGTTTAGTTTTAGTTTAAAAGCAGCATTTTTCTTCTGCACAGTCAAATGTCAAAGCTGTCAAGTCAGTGTTCAATTGTAAAGTTTTGAAAGAATCCCCATCACATTGCTGTTCAGATTTGCAAATATTTAAAAATTATGAGCAACTTCCAGTCCTGAGGAGTCGGCAACTTTGAGGTTCCACTATATTTCTGAGTCCCAGTTCTAGGCCTTTAATGACACAAATTACCAAGCATTTCAATAATGCTTTTCAGGGGTTTGTCCAAGTTACACTGCAAGCTACAGGTTGAACCTCTCTAGTCTGGCACAGTTGGGACCTGACCAGTGCCAAACCAGAGAATTTGCTGGCCCACAGGGGGTCAATATTCTCTAGCAACATTACCAACTTTTGCTCTTAGAAGTAATTCAGGGGTAAATTAGAAGTAAATAACAGCACAGAAAACTGAGAGCCAGGACTGGGGGTTGTAAACAAACTTGAGGGGATCATGGAAAACTTGGCCACATCCATGTTAAGTGAACATCTGGCTAATTAAATCATGCCAGACCAGGGATGTTGTGAAGCCAGAGAATGCCGGATTAGAGAGGTTCAACCTGAACTAATTTTAGAATGACTAGAGCACTGGCAGTATGAGTAGGAGAACTCTCCTCTGTTACAAAGGCAGATCATAGTAGTTCAGATTTTACTCCTAAGGAAACACTGGTTAACTCTTTAAAACAAATTTTATTTTCTGTGATCAACAGAATCTCAAGTAAAACCCAAATCTACTTTTCTCCGCCGCTGCCCCTCTTGATGTACCGGGCTCCAATGACAGGGATAGCTTGCTTATTTCACTGTCCGGCACAAAGAGTAGCATTTGGGTTGCAATGTTTTAAATCCGGCCAGTGGGTTTTGGGGCAATGTTTGATCTGATGTCTGGCTTTAGCCGATTCCTTTCCCAATGGTGTAAATGAAAAGACCCTGCTGTGCCACAGAGGTGCTTCCATTGGTGCGGAGTGGGAGGAATTTTGCTGAGGTCAGTGGAGTTACATGGGTGGAAAATGAAATGAAAACTCAGGTTCAGGGTGGTGACCAGCCTCAAACCCAGGAGCGTTTCTATTTGCTGACACGTTGGTGTGTAATCTGCCCGAAGCGGTTTGGTACCTAAAGTTCCCAACTCTGTAACCTTTCTTCTCCCTGCAACCTTGAGCTGTTTTCAGAGGGCAAATAGCGGAGTGGCTGGAATTCCCCCTGTTACTGACTATAGCTCACAGCCTGGAAGCTTATTGGCGACCTTTGAACTTTGCTCCCATTTATGATGTTTGCTTAGCTCTATGAAAACAAGTTGGTGGCTTTTGATTATATTTTCACTTACTCATCAAAGGCCGTAGACTTCCGGGAGATGGAGCGGGAAGAGAGGCCTTCGCTCAGTGATGTCAGAGCCCTGCTCAAGCAGGATTGGCTCTTGCCGTTTGGGGTCCCGTTTCCCAAGCAGCAGCAGGCGGGTGGGTGTAGGTGTAGGAGTAGGGCCTCTGGGCCAGATCCTGGGGAATTTAGGAACCTAACTCGGTTGAAACCAATAGGCATCTGGGCTTACTGCCTGCAAGAGGATCTGGGCTTACTGCCTGCAAGAGGCTGATTGCAGGAGAGCCCAGGGAGCTAAGCGCTTGCTTTAAGGTTCCATTTACTGGTGTCCATTCCAGACTGGCGCTGCAACTGCACTGCCGCTGTCAGGAGTTGGCTTCTGGTAACAGGCTGCTGGGCCATTTGGTTCTGCGGTGGCTGGTCGCCCGGCCTCTGTCACTTTAATGTCGCACTTGCATGGACAGACGCATCAAAGGGCTGAAGGCCCGTGACTGCTCCGGGCTGCCTGCTGTCAAGAGCTGTGAGTGCATCCGTCCTCCCATTGACGAGATTAGAGCATGTGTCACTCGCGCGGCGCATACAGCGCGTGAAGGCAATCGGAGAGGGGGAGGATTGAAACCCCAGCAATGGGTGTGGCTGCAATATGCCCACTGCGCTGGTAGCCATGACGTGTAGCACAGTGGGGTCCAGCAGCCCCAATTCAGACCTTTGATATACGGGCAGGGACCAGGTTCTAGTCCCAGCTTGGCTACTGATGTCCCGTGTCACATTTGGCAAGCCGTGCCTTGTGCCTCGGTTTCCCCACATGTAAAATGGGGCTAATGCTCCTTTGTAGGGCACCATGGGAGCTGCAGATGAAACATGCAACCTCACAGCTGGATGGGCCAGGCCTTAGTGAACAGAGCCTGTAACACTAGCAGATGGAGGGGGTAGCAACTGCCTTAGAATCAGGCAAGCAGACCTCTCTGTTCAGCAAGCAGTCCTGCCGCATTGAGGTTGGGCTGTAATCGATGCAAGGGGCCTGCTTAAAAAGCAAACCGCACGCTCGGGGTGCCAGCCACTGGAGCAAATCAACAGCTTTGCCTGCCTGCACTAGGGTTTTGACCCACTGGCTGACATCCCCAGGGCAGCCAGGCCACCTCTGTGGGCTGAATCGTGCCTGTCACGGCCCCATTGGGCTGGGTGTCGTATCCTTCCTTTGTTGTTTAAGCTACAGTAATACCCCTGGCCTGGCAGTGCTGCATTGCTGCTTATGTACAGTAATTATAACAGGACCAAGGCCGGGTGGGCTGTAGTCAAGCCTGGGAGCAGCCAGCTTGGGAGAGAGGCTACGGCCAGCGGCCTTCACACAGACTCTGCAGTGTCACCATCACAACTGGGCCCCGGCTCTCTTCCGCCTCCCGGAAGCCTGCAAGGCCTAATGAGACTGAATTGCGCCCCTCCCAGTTGCGAGTTACCCTGGCTTGAAGGACTCTGGAGAGCCAAGGCTGGTTGAGCCACCTGTGGTAGGGCGACTGCCCCACACTGCTGGGAAGGGGTGAAAGCAGGCAGGAGGGAGCCTGGGCACAGCCCTGGCCAATTAGGGAGAGGTTTTTCAGTAGCCAATCAGTGTAGGGTGCTGGGGCAGCCCTGTATATAGGGAGCAATGCCCAGCAGAGAGAGTCACTTAGACCCTGACTGGGGGAGGTGCAGGGCCTGGTTCCTGGAGAAGTGTCTTCTGGAAAACAGTAGTGGGGAGGGTGACTCCTGCCTGATACCTGCCAGGCTGCGGCCTTGCTTCAGTGGCCAGGAGGCTGCAGAAGGCCACAGGGGCAATAGAGCAGGGAGCTAGGGGGAGTGCAGCAGGACAGGGCTGCTGCCAGAGGATCCTTGGGTTGCTCTTCTTCCCCCCGCATCATGTCTAACCGCCATTGTTTTGTGACCTGCGGGGACTGTGGCTTGCCCCTGAAGAGAGGGGCTAGATTAAGGCTGCAGTTGGCCACGGTGGGAGATGATAATCCCTGCAAGGGGGGTGAGAGGCACTGGAGGGGGCACTGCCAGAAGGCAGCGTCCCGAAGAAGATGCTGCGGTCTGGGAGCAAGGTGGGTCCAGGGCCATGTTCCACGCTCTTGCTGGGTGAGACACCAGCATGCAGGAGGCGCCCTGAGGATGGACTAATTCCCCAGGACAACCAGCCCGCCCCACGACACCACCCTTCCACCCCAAGAGATCAACCCCCCTGCTGGCGAAGGGGGGGGCTGACCCAGGCTGAAGGCCACAAGGTCTGTGTTTGGAGGGGGAAGGGCCCGGAATGGCAGGTCTGCACTCGGTGAGGGGCCGAGGGCTCTTCTGGTGGTTTGGGTTGAGAGTTGTTGTGCGGCTGGGAAAGCTCCTTGTCTGCATGGGAGTGGAGCAGGATCTGCAAGAGTTTCCCTCCCAACGCTCACAGGGAGCTAGGCCCTCCTGAGGGGGGCTATTGGGTGTCCCCTCTCTGCCTCCAAGGCACTGCCATGGTACAGTGGATATAGTGTACTCAGATTTCCAGAAAGCCTTTGACAAGATCCCTCACCAAAGGCTCTTAAGCAAAGTAAGTTGTCATGGGATAAGAGGGAAGGTCCTTCTGTGGATTGAGAACTGGTTAAAAGACAGGAGACAAAGGGTAGGAATAAGTGGTCAGTTTTCAGTGTGGAGAGAGGTAACCAGTGAGGTCTCCCAAGGGTCTGTCCTGGGACCCATCCTAGTCAACCTATGTGTAAATGATCTGGAGAAAGGGGTAAACTGTGAGGTGGCAAAATTTGCAGATGATGCAAAACCTCTCAAGCTAGTTAAGGCCAAAGCAGACTGTGAAGAGCTTCAAAAGGATCTCACCAAACTAAGTGACTGGGCAACAAAATGGCAAATGAAATGTAATGTTGATAAATGTAAAGTAATGCACATTGGAAAAAATAATCCCAACTATACGTACAATATGATACGAACTAATTTGGCTACAGCTACTCAAGAGAGATCTTGCAGTCATTGTGGAGAGTTTGCTGAAAACATCCACTCCGTGTGCAGCAGCGGCAGTCAAAAAAGCAAATAGAATGTTAGGAATCATTAAAAAAGGGCTTGAGAATAAGACGGAGAATATCTTAATGCCTCTATATAAAACCATGGCATGCCCACATCTGGAATACTGCATGCAGAGGTGGTCACCTCATCTCAAAAAAGGTGTATTGACATTGGAAAAGGTTCAGAAAAGGGCAACAAAAATGATGAAGGGTTTGGAATGGGCCCGATAGGAAGAGAGATTAAAAAGACTTGGACTTTTCATCTTAGAAAAGAGGAGACTAAGAGGGGTTATGAGAGAGGTCTATAAAATCATGACTGGTGGGGAAAAAGTGAATAAGGAAAAGTTATTTACTTATTCCCACAATATAAGAACCAGGGGTCACCAAATAAAATCAATAGGCAGCAGGTGTAAAACAAACAAAAGGAAGTTTTTCTTCACTCAGTGAACAGTCAACCTGTGGAACTCCCTGCCAGAGGATGTGGTGAAGACTAGGACTTTAACAGGGTTCAAAAAAGAGCTGGATAAATTAATGGAGGTTAGGTCCAGCAATGGCTGTTAGCCAGGATGGGTAGGAATGGTGCCCCCGGCCTCTGTTTGTCTGGAAATGAGTGAAAGGGGAGGGATCACATGAGGGTTACCTGTCATGTTCCCTCCCTCTGGGGCACCTGGCCACTGTCAGCAGACAGGACACTGGGCTGGATGGACTGTTGGTCTGACCCAGTCTGGCCGTTCTTTTGTCCAAGAGAACTGCACCTGCTCTCTGCCCCCAAGGGCACCCTCCCCTGTCACCTCTAATGGGAGCAGAGCCACATCTCCCCTTCCTGGTGAGAGTTTTTCCAGCCTACCCCATTGCCTGCCAAGCAGGGCCTGGCTCTAGGAAGCCTCCACACTTGCTTTCTCTCCCAAGGTGATGGGTAGCTGTGGGGCAGCCCTTGCAAGTTACCACACAGCCCTGTCTGAAGGGAAACCATCACTGCAGAAACATGTTAAACCAAAGATCCTGCTCCTAGGCTAGTACACGCAGCGGAGTCCAACACCCCCCCAATCCCAGCACTCCTGCTGCTAAGAGTCCAACCCCACCACGGGGCTTGTCTGGGGTCACAAGCTCACAAGAGCCTTAGCTCAGAACCAGGCACCCAGGAGGAACGTTCAGGCTTTTCCCTGCCCAGCTGCCTTTGAGCGCCAGATTGCAGGAGCCCTCAGCAGACAAGGGCCCGCGCGCCAAAGGGCTGGGGTTTTGCATTGCCCAAGAAGGGAATCTGCGTCCACCTCTTCCCTGAGAGCAGGGCGGGCAAGACAGCGTCCGCGGGCCGGATCCAGCCCGCCAAGCCCATGGGATCCAGCCTGCTGCTCCCCAGCCCCCAGGCCCTGACCGGCCTGGGAATGGGGGAGCACGTGAAATCTCCTGGCCCCGCCCCTTCCACCCGAGGCCCCACCCCTTCCAGGGCAGCCCGCAACCCCCTCAGAAATTTGTGAAGTGCCCCCCCTTCAAAAATGACGCCTGCCTTAGAGCACCTCCAGCCAGACACTTGAGACTGTGTGTCCCCAAAGTCCATTCTGGGCTGACACATTCAATAGGGCGTCTCGGGGTTCAGCCCCCCCCTTGGGAGGTTCACTCAATCCCAGCTCAGTCAGACAGAAACCAATGGCCCCCCCAAAACATGTGAACTTAACCCCCAGACTCGTGCAGCAACCCGCCCTAACGGTCACAGCCAGCACACGGAGCGTTGCTCCCTGCCTAGAGATCGGCTTCCTCTTGCCGCTTGGAAGGAAGCCGCCTGTTTGTTTTTCTCTTTCCCGAGCTCTGCACCGTGGCCCCGTGACAGGGCGCAGCAGAACCGCCCAGGACATGCCAGTCCGTTTCCTTGGCCTGTGCGGGGCCGGGGGATCGACTGAAGCCTGCTCCTGGCATCAGGCTCCCCCTTTACTAGCAGGCTCTCTGGTTTCTGCTTCCTGCCCGCGGTGTTGGGAGGAGCCGGGAGCCATCCCTTTCACAGCTGTGCAAACACCCGCGGCCGGGCAGCGCTCGGCTACCCGCACGAAAGTCCCTTCTGGGGCAAAATAAGGTCGCGTCAGGGGCTGGGCGAAAGCAACAAACGTAAGAGCAGTAAAGACTCCTGGAGCCACCAAACCGCCTGGGTGCCCTGTGCCTGGTGTCAGCGACTTCGCTTTTCTCCAGCCTAGGAACCTGCAGGACGAGTTCCCACTAGGGTAGGGTGGCCAGATGGTTTCAACAAAACTCCCGGACACATTAGACACGACACCACAATCCACATTACAGCTTACGTAGAAAACACCGCACAGTTCTATTTTCTCAACTTGTTTCCCGAACAGAAAGCTCCACTACCGGACTGCCTGGTTCAAACCCGGACACCTGGCAGCCCCAGCGGCTGTTCTGAAATTCTCTGGTGTGGTCGGAACTAGCCGCCTTACGGCGGGCGGATCCGAAGCCCACGGCTGTTGTGGGCAGGCTTGGCTCCGGCCCTCGCTACCTAGGGAACACTGGGTGGGCGCATGCTGAGGGCGACAGGACCAGCAGAGCCAGCATTGCCCTCCTTTGCTCTGTGGCGCTCTGCCGTGGGGCCGGACAGCACAGCGACCTGCAGGGTTCCAGTCCAGGGGGAGGCTGGGCCAGGCAATGGAAGCCGTAGACTTGCTGTCATGAAAGAACTTCAGAAACTTTGGTCGTGCCCAGAGTCTGCACCCCTCCCCCACCCAAACTCCCTCCCTCCCTCCCTCCCTGCTCTGGGGGCTGGAGAGGGTACGGGGGCAGTTTGGGGGTGGGAGGGAGTGGGGAAAGGGGTGCAGACTCGGAGGGAGTGGGAGGTGCAAAGGGGTGAGCAGGGATTGCTGGGGGTCTCCACGCGCTGTAGCTCTGTTGCGTTGCCAGTGGAGGTGACGGGGCCCTGGGACATTTTAATTCACCTGGGGGTGGGAAGCAGGACTGGGGGACTATTGGGGGACTCTTAGGTAGGGGTGTGGGGGGGGCCAGGGAGAGACCCAGCCCCAAACTTTGGTGGGAGGCGTCCCCGGGCCAGAAATGTTCCTGGTGCTCGGGCACCACTGGCCCATCTAACGCAGCACTGATGCCCGTCACGGGGCTTTGTGCAGATGGGGGGCGGCGGGGGGGTTACTGTGCTGTGATCACAGCAGGGCCGGGCCCTGGATGGAGCAAGTTTGTATCTCAGCAGAGGGGCGTCCGCAGGGCCCACGTCGCTGCCGAACGCCCCGGGGCCGGTGGCTGGCTGTGAGCCACAAGGCCAAACCTGGGCTAGGCCTGAGCATCTCTTGCTGGGCCCAGGTCCAGCGTCTAAAGGCCACGCAGGGACTTGCAACGCCTCCCTCCTAGGGGCCCTGCCGCCAACCGGAACCCAGGGCCCACAGCTGGAGCCCGCAGCTGGAGCCCGCCCTCTCCCTGTGGGCTGCACCGAAGGCAGCGTGTGGAGCAGCTTGATAACCCCGGGAAACGCCAAGGAGAGGAAAGTGCCCGAGAGATTTAGGACAGGCCGGGTTTGGAGACGGCTGCCGCCTCCCCCAGCAGTCAGACCCGGGGGTGAGGGGTGGAGCTGGGCCGCCTGGGAGCCCAATCAGCTGGGACAGCTGGCTCACAACCCTGCGCTCGGGATCTGTCTCCTGGAATGGGGCTAATGAGCGTGGCAAGGCGGGCGCCTGGTGGACAGCCTGGCCCCTGGCCCCCACGGGGCGGGGCGCTCAGAGGCTGTGAAAGCAAAGCAGGTCCCGCTCCTGAGCTGGTTCCCGGGGGCGGGGGTGCCCCTGGGAACCAGCTGCCTCTCTGAGCCCTCCCTGCACTAGCTCTGCGCCGGGCACGTGTGGTTCCAAGCTTGCTGAACAGGCAGCCGGCTCATGGCTCCTTTGCCAACGTTTCCTGTCCCTTGGGAAGCGGGTGGGGGCTGTTCCTGCGGGGGTGAGGCTAGAGCCCTCCACCTCTGGCTCTAGAGACAGGTACCGTAGCCACTGCAGGAGCCCCCCAACAGTCTGGGCCCACCGCCTTTGTTCTCAGGGGATCCCCCGCCACAGACGCTGGACTCAGCCATTCACCGGGAACCCTGCCCTACCTGCAAGCGGAGAGCAGTCGCTGGGGCGGGAGAAGAGCGCCTGGTTGTGGCGGCTGCCTCCAGGCCTGTCCCGCCAGGCCAGTGTTCCTGCACACGCGCTGGGCCTAGCCAAGCGGCCAGAGATGGGTTTTTCTTTTTCAGGACCCTGGGGGCTGGTTTATTTTGGGGACCTTGCGACACCGGACAGGGGCCTGCAGCCCTTCTGCCTCTGAAAACCAGCCTCCCTCTCCGGCGTGTCTCAAAGGGCCTCGCTTTGTAAAGAGGCTGCTCCCGGCACTTCCTGGGAACTTGTTGCTGTGTTAAACTGTGTCACACGAGCCGGGGGGGGGGGAGGGGGAGGGAAGCCCCGCTATGAAACAGGAAGTAAGGGAGGGGAGCTGGGCTCCATCCCATAATATTCATAACACCCAGCTGAGCCCATTCGTGGCCACTTAGCTGCACAGGTTGCCTCTGGGAAGTCTGGGTGGTGGAGGTGCCAGCTCGGGAATGGGAGCGGCCCGGGTGTGGGCCCTTCAGAGCCACGTCCTCCTCCGCCCACGTGAGCAGCCCTGCTTGTGGCACTCAGAGGGACCCCGGTTTGGTGGCTCCGGAGCTTTCCCGGTGGGCGTGGTAAAGTGAACTGCAGCTGCTCGAACAACGGTGACAAGTGCTTTGGGTTTCCTCCTTTCCTGGCCTATGAGAATTCCCAAACGCACCTGAACTGAATGAAAACTCATTCCACACGGAGCTTGCACGGGGGTGTCCTCTGGGCACAGCCCTGCCTGGCGGCAGGAGGCAGATTGTGTCTTTGTTCCCTGTTTGTACAGCACCTTGCACCGGGGGTCCGGTCCAGAGCGTTATCCACATAACCAGCGATAATTCCCAAAGGAAAGTACAGCTGGGTTTAAGACAGCATGGCGGTTCCCCAGCCAGCCCCGTTTGGCATCATCCCAGCTACACGGGATCGAAATGACCTGTTCCCACCCAAGGCAGCTCTGGGAGTCACTGTGGGTCGGGCTCATTGCACACCTGTGGCCTATGGGGATAACTGAATGTAAATCCACCCACACCGTCTCCGACCCCTGAGGGTCCAGCCCTGGCTCTCCCACCTCCAAAAGGATGGAGTGGAAGCGGGAAAGGTCCAGAGAAAGGCAACAGAGTTGATGGACGGAATGGAGCAGCCTCTGTCTACAGAGGGGCTAACCGGACGAGGGCTGTTCGGCCTAGAAAAGAAACGCCTGCTGGCGGGAATGAGAGCGCTCTCACCTCGGGCACGGTGCCGGAAATGGAAAGAGACGTGTTTGCTGCAGTGCACAACACAGGGGTCTCCCAATGAGATGGATGGGCAGCAGGAATCATACACTCAAGGTGAGTGACGCACGGGGGAGGCACGAGGGAGCACGTCCCCCCCCCCACACACACACCATGGCAGGAGGGACAAGGAGGGTTGCCAGGTGTCCAGGTTTGAACCAGACAGTCTGGGATTTGAGCTTTCTGTTTGGGAAACAAGATGAGAAAATAGACCTGGCCGGTGTTTCCTAACTAAGCTGTAATGTGGATGTGATGTCATGTCAAGCGTATCCGGGATTTTTGTTGAAACCACCTGGCAGCCCTCGAGGCAAGGGGCTTGCCAGTAGCCGATGGAGGGCCCAGCAGGGAGGCAACGTGAGCTGGGCTGTATTGCTCTGTTTGCCCCACCACTGCTGGTGCCAGCCCCCAACCCACAAGTCTCCTGGGCTGCATCGCTGGGGTGGGGGAGGCGGGGAAGAGGCGGGGTGAGGGTGGAGCAGGGGCATGGGGCAGAGGAGTTCTTTCAGCCCTTCCCCAGGCTGGGGGAGGGTCACGTGGTCCCTGAAATCGTCAGTCTCACGTAGTTAGACCAGCGACTGGATCGCTCAGGCTGGAATTCACTGAAGACTTTTCTACCGACAAATGCGGTTTTGTCGAAATCCAGCTGTCTGGCGATCCCGACGGGCGGCCGTTCCGCAGGGATCGTTTGGCCTTTCTCAGGCAGAGTCGTTGCGTTTCTCCCGTCCCGTCACGCTGAAATCGGCGGGTGCGGGACATAAAATGCAGCATTCGCCAGTTTGACAGTCGCCAAGCAAAACGTTCCAGCGGCACCTGGCAAAACCAGGCTTGATGCTGCCGCGTAATTAGTCACCAAATTCCATCCCTCCGCCCGGGGCTGGGAATTGTTCCCATCTGGCCCTACGCGCTGTGGTTCAGCCTCCCCAGCTATTTACCAACAAACCCCGCCGAGCGCTTTGTCTCTGAGTCACCCCTCTCGTGCCGGGCCAGCTCCTCGTGTCTGATCTGCGAGCCGAGCCGCTCACGCTACCCGACCTCCGTCTCGATAAATCTCCCCCCGCCGCGCTGACGGGGCTTCCCTCGGCTTGTGTTCTCCACCCGCAGCCGGCCTGGAACGCCTGCCCACTCCTCTTCCAAGCTGGCAGGCAACCAGGGTTCTGCAGTGACGGGGAGTGGGCGGGAGAGAGCCGGCGCTTGGCAAGCGAGGGCGGGAACGGTGCCAATTGCTGCTCAGTTGTTTACGCACCGATTTCTCTGAAAAGCCCTGAGTGCTCGTGGAGCAGGGGCAGCGCCTCGGAGGGGGGCTCTGCTGATCACTAATGTCTGTGGGGCCGGGGCTTGTGGACTCCGAGTTTCCATCCCACGCTCGAGCGTCCACATGGCCCGGGCTTTCAATGGGAGGGTCGGGGGCTCCCAGCTCTGCCGATCGGGCCATGCTGACTACACAGACCACAGCTTGGAGCTGTGGCCACACTACAGACCAACAGGGCCTGAGCCAAGTGGGCCTGGGGGTCTGCCCCACCCCTTGGCAGGTCCTAGGATCTGGGTCCCGGTGCTTGCTGACCCGAGTGTGTGGACAGAAGAGGGCCTGGGGGGCTCCAATCGGAATCAAAGCCATGCACACAGAACCAATGGCTTTCACGTCTCCAGGGCTGGCCCGGAAAGCCTGATTCAGCTGCAGATCCCATGGAAGCCCATCAGCACCAAGATCTGGGGGCATGACTGCAGGTTGGGGGCTTCTCCCCAGCACCTGCACCAGCGTTACCTGGCTACGGTGGGTGTGAGCATGTGCAAGGACAGCAATGCAGCAGCTACTTTCAGGGGGCTTCTGCGGCCCAGACTGAGGCCTGTTGGGCTGCATCCCTGCTGCTGTGTCTATTGCTCGTGCACCGATCCAAGCTGCATTTACACGTCAGGCCGTGCTGTCAACCTATCCCGCCTGTCAATGTGCTCTCTGAACGTCAGATCTGCCACAGGGGGGGCATGGCTTGTGCCTGGCACAGCCCGGAACCTGGCCTGCGAGGAAAACCAGCCTGCTCCACACTGAATTCCTCAGCTGTTGCTGCAGAGAAAGCATTTTTTCCTAACAGCAAAATCTCAAATGGGGATTTTTTTTGGGGGGGGGGGGAGGAAATATCCTCCTATGTCAGCCTGCCCCGTTGTTTTTTTAAAATTTCGCCTTAAAAATCCATTTTCACTGTGCTGTCTAGTAATATTCCCTCTACTGTTTTTCTGCCCATGTGTAGAACAAATGTTGTGTGTGCCAAGGCAGGTGCGGATGTGCACCACCAGTAGAAACACGTGCTGTTGGCTATGGACACTCTGCTAATCAGCTGGGTGGCATTTGAATCTCTCCTGGGCGGCTGCCCAAGGGCTCAGCTGACAGGGAACACTACTGCCTAGACTGGACTAGATCCTTGTCTGATTTTATTGGGTCCATGGTTGAGGAGTTGACACTGTGATTTGTACTAGGGACTAAATAAAACTCCCTAGTTGTTCCCTGTCTCCCAATCTCTGTCTAGATGTCTGCCCATCCTGCGGCTGTGAGTTCCTTGAGTTAAGGATCCTCCCTTCTCAAACATGGCTGACTAGTGAGGCGGGGGAGGAAAGGAATTCCCATTTGCGGAGGACTTTCTCATTTGTTTGGTCAGTCCACATGAAACCCCCCAGTGCTGAAATCCCCTGGAAGGGAACGGAGCCCCGGGGCAGTCGTTGGGGGAAGGGAGCAGGCCACGTTAGCTGGAACTGGAAGCAACTCATCCTCCACGTGGACGAAGCAAAGCAAAGCTCCATGCAGCTCAACCTCACCCACACGTGGCCACATGCTTTGGTATGCTCCTGGGGGGACAGCCCTGGGTCTGCAGACCCTGCAGGATGCTCAGTCCCAAAGGAGGTTGGCTAGTGGGTAAGCTCTAACAGAGTCCTGCCTGCGTTCCACCCGCCCGTCAGGAAAATCACAGTCTGCAAAAACGTTTGGATTGCACCGTATTGGCAAACACTGACAATAACAACATTCCCTCTGAACTCTTCCAGCCAGCCCTGGGAGCTGCCGTGTGCTGCTAACCCTCGTCTATGCCACTTCCCCTTCCAGGGGACTCGCGCCGGCCAGTGAGTGATAACTAGCCAGCTGCTGCAAGACACTGGAAAGGCAAAAGCTCCTGTTTCGCCCGCCTTTCCCTCTGTGCCCATGGGCGTGGGGGTGGGGAAAGGGGGGTTGAATCGAATGGGTTTTGATCTAGTGGCTCCGTGGGAGCGGTCCCCCAAATGAACCCGCAGATCTGAGCCACAGGTGACCTGCATCTCGCCGGCTGGTCATGTGACGCCACGTCTTGTCACGTGACGGCCAGCCTGGCATTTTGTTTTTCCACTGGTGAAAATAGAAACCAGATGCCTCTTTCTTTTCTGGGTTTAATGCCAGCCCCTGACGTGCTCCTGGAACGCAACTGCTGCCCTGAAAACCTACCAGCCAAAATCCCTTTGCATTTTAACACAAGGAAGGGATTATGAAAGCACAAAAACGCTGGACAGTTGTTTTCTGAATAGTTACCTGCACAAGCTGGAAAGAAAACAGTGCATAGCAGTGATGGGCAACCGAGGCTAAGGAGTGGTCCTCATGATTGGCTCTCCTTCCTCCCAGAGGGCTCTCCTTCCTCTCCCAGGGGGCTCTCCTTCCTCCCAGGGGGCTCTCCTTCCTCCCAGGGGGCTCTCCTTCCTCTCCCAGGGGGCTCTCCTTCCTCCCAGGGGGCTCTCCTTCCTCTCCCAGGACAGGGCCGTGTTGCTCACTGTGCTTGCATGCCTAGAATTTGTGGGCGGGGCCGACTGAACCGTAGCAGCTCTGTGATTGGCTGCAGAGGGAGCGCACGGCCCTCGCAGTCAGCACACACCTCACTTCCCGGGCAGTGGCGTCACGTGTGCGTCACTTCAGGAATGCAGGTGGGAAAAAACCGCCACGGCCAGAAAGCAGCGGAATCTGGCAACCCCGAGCGCGGGCAACGGCAAACAAGATCCCTCGCGGGCCCCACCCAGAACCCCTCTGGCCCGCAGGTCGCCCGCCCCGGCTCCATCGCGTTAACCCCACGTTGGGACCGGCCCCTTTCGCCGAAGGGCAAAGCCCCAATTCCCAGGAAAAGCAAACGCGGGGTCGGTGGAGACAAGGCGTTTCGGAGCACGCTCCGTAGCTCAATGCCTGGCGCGGGAGATACGCCGGGGGGCTGGTCGCCGGCGATAGCTGGCGTAAGGAGGTGGGTATCCTGCCTGTTCATACGCAGGCGGGCGATGGGCGCGGGTGGATGCTGAGAGCAGCGCTTCCTGCCTGGCTTCCTCACACACGTCATCCCAGGGCAGGATCACTTGCCTCACAGGCAGTCTGTAGGCGCGAGCCCCAGCGCTAAGTGCCCCGTGTAGTCAGCCTGCCTGACCTGCTTTTCCTGGGCCGTGCCCCGTGACACCCTGGGCGCTGGCAGCCGTGGAACGCCTGTGTGGGAGGGAACAGGTGGGCCTTGCCACTGGGCCTCGCCGCTCTCTGATGCCGGTGCAGGGGCAGGGCTGCCAACTGGTCCGGAGGCGGCAGGTGAGTATCATGTTTCCTGGTGCCCAGAGCAGGTCCAAGTCCCCTCCTCCCATGCACCTCTGGATCTAGGGTGGGGCTCGGGACGGGGGGCTTGGTGTGTGGGAGGGGCTCAGATCTGGGACACAGGGCTGGGGTGTGGGCTGCAGGGTGCAGAGGAGGGTTGGGGTGTGGGAGGGGCTCAGGGCTGGGGCAGTGGGTTGGGTGCAGGCTGTAGGGTGCCGAGGAGGGTTGGGGTGTGGGAGGGGCTCAGGGCTGGGGCAGTGGGTTGGGTGCAGGCTGTAGGGTGCCGAGGAGGGTTGGGGTGTGGGAGGGGCTCAGGGCTGGGGCAGTGGGTTGGGTGCAGGCTGTAGGGTGCAGAGGAGGGTTGGGGTGTGGGAGGGGCTCAGGGCTGGGGCAGTGGGTTGGGTGCAGGCTGTAGGGTGCCGAGGAGGGTTGGGGTGTGGGAGGGGCTCAGGGCTGGGGCAGTGGGTTGGGTGCAGGCTGTAGGGTGCAGAGGAGGGTTGGGATGTGGGAGGGGCTCAGGGTTGGGGCAGTGGGTTGGGTGCAGGCTGTAGGGTGCCGAGGAGGGTTGGGGTGTGGGAGGGGCTCAGGGCTGGGGCAGTGGGTTGGGTGCAGGCTGTAGGGTGCAGAGGAGGGTTGGGGTGCAGGTTCTAAAGAGCAGAGGAGGGTTGGGGGGGCAGTGGGTAGGGTGCAGGCTGTAGGGTGCAGAGGAGGGTTGGGGTGCAGGTTCTAAGGTGCTGAGG
Source organism: Pelodiscus sinensis (assembly GCF_049634645.1). Classification (NCBI taxonomy): domain Eukaryota; kingdom Metazoa; phylum Chordata; order Testudines; family Trionychidae; genus Pelodiscus; species Pelodiscus sinensis. The sequence continues at coordinate 2,328,958 of NC_134738.1, read as the reverse complement.
AGGGTTGGGGATGCGGGAGGGGTTCAGGGCTGGGGCAGTGGGTTGGGTGCAGGCTGTAGGTGCAGAGGAGGGTTGGGGATGCGGGAGGGGTTCAGGGCTGGGGCAGTGGGTTGGGTGCAGGCTGTAGGGTGCAAAGGAGGGTTGGGGATGTGGGAGGGGTTCAGGGCTGGGGCAGTGGGTTGGGTGCAGGCTGTAGGGTGCAAAGGAGGGTTGGGGATGTGGGAGGGGCTCAGGGCTGGGGCAGTGGGTTGGGTGCAGGCTGTAGGGTGCAAAGGAGGGTTGGGGATGTGGGAGGGGTTCAGGGCTGGGGCAGTGGGTTGGGTGCAGGCTGTAGGGTGCAGAGGAGGGTTGGGGTGCAGGCTGTAGGGTGCAAAGGAGGGTTGGGGATGTGGGAGGGGCTCAGGGTTGGGGCAGTGGGTTGGGTGCAGACTGTAGGGTGCAGAGGAGGGTTGGGATGCGGGAGGGGTTCAGGGCTGGGGCGGTGGGTTGGGTGCAGGCTGTAGGGTGCAGAGGAGGGTTGGGGTGTGGGAGGGGCTCAGGGCTGGGGCAGTGGGTTGGGTGCAGGCTGTAGGGTGCAGAGGAGGGTTGGGGTGTGGGAGGGGCTCAGGGCTGGGGCAGTGGGTTGGGTGCAGGCTGTAGGGTGCAGAGGAGGGTTGGGGTGTGGGAGGGGTTCAGGGCTGGGGCAGTGGGTTGGGTGCAGGCTGTAGGGTTCAGAGGAGGGGTTTGGGGTGTGGGGGATGGACAGAGCTAGCCCCCCTTCTTCTCTTCTCCCCCCCCTTTTTTCTCCTTCACCCCCTCGCATGTGCCTCCTCCCTTGGCAGACGCAGCAGCCAGCAAGGGAGCCGCAGAGCTGAGCTGCCGGCTGTGGGTGGGGCAGGGCGCAGGTCAGGTCTCCCAGGCCAAGCAGCTGGCAGGGGCACTCGGGGGAGGGGCACGGGAGCTGGCAGGTGGGGGCAGGGCAGAGACCCAGCCCTCACGCTGGTGGAGCCCGGGCACCACGGGCAACTCGCCGCCTAAGAATGGGCCAATGTAGGTGACGTGGGGTAATTTGCAGTCTCCTGCTTCTCCATGGGGGTTTGGTTCTTCTCCCCAGCCTGGACCCAGGCCCCCCCAAGCCCGGCTCTACTTGCACAACCAGAATAACAGCGGCGGGTGCCTGGGACCGGGCAGCGTCTTACTCGCCCTTGGGCTGACGGCGTCGGTTGTCCTGCCTGGCAGAGTCCTGGGGCCCGGAGGCTCCTGATGCCGACTGGTTCTGCGCTGGTGGAGCTCCCCTGAAAGCCCCGGGACTCTCCTGCTTTATCCTGGAGATCTGGGCCGGGATACTTATCGCTGGGACTTTCAAACGAGCTAAAGGGAATTCGGAGCCCAAATCCAGTCGAATTGAGAGTTGGGGCCTAACTCCCTTAGCGCTCGCGAGAATCCCACCCCGATAACTGCAGAATCGGAACAGCTCCCTCCACCTCAACCGGGGTAATCTCATCCCAACGGCTCCCTCCACCTCGCCCGGGGTAATCTCATCCCAACGGCTCCCTCCACCTCGCCCCGGGGTAATCTCATCCCAACGGCTCCCTCCACCTCGCCCGGGGTAATCTCATCCCAACGGCTCCCTCCACCTCGCCCCGGGGTAATCTCATCCCAACGGCTCCCTCCACCTCGCCCGGGGTAATCTCATCCCAACGGCTCCCTCCACCTCGCCCGGGGGTAATCTCATCCCAACGGCTAACTCCACCTCGCCCGGGGTAATCTCATCCCAACGGCTCCCTCCACCTCGCCCGGTGTAATCTCATCCCAACGGCTCCCTCCACCTCGCCCCGGGGTAATCTCATCCCAACGGCTCCCTCCACCTCGCCCGGGGTAATCTCATCCCAACGGCTCCCTCCACCTCGCCCGGGGTAATCTCATCCCAACGGCTCCCTCCACCTCGCCCGGGGTAATCTCATCCCAACGGCTCCCTCCACCTCGCCCGGGGTAATCTCATCCCAACGGCTCCCTCCACCTCGCCCGGGGTAATCTCATCCCAACAGCTCCCTCCACCTCGCCCGGGGTAATCTCATCCCAACAGCTCCCTCCACCTCGCCCGGGGTAATCTCATCCCAACGGCTCCCTCCACCTCGCCCGGGGTAATCTCATCCCAATGGCTCCCTCCACCTCGCCCGGGGTAATCTCATCCCAACGGCTCCCTCCACCTCGCCCGGGGGTAATCTCATCCCAACGGCTCCCTCCAGCTCGCCCGGGGTAATCTCATCCCAACGGCTCCCTCCAGCTCGCCCAGGGGTAATCTCATCCCAACAGCTCCCTCCACCTCGCCCGGGGGTAATCTCATCCCAACAGTTCCCTCCAGCTCACCCGGGGGTAATCTCATCCCAACGGCTCCCTCCACGTCACCCGGGGGTAATCTCATCCCAACGGCTCCCTCCAGCTCACCCGGGGGTAATCTCATCCCAACGGCTCCCTCCAGCTCACCCGGGGGTAATCTCATCCCAACAGCTCCCTCCACCTCGCCCGGGGTAATCTCATCCCAACGGCTCCCTCCAGATCACCCGGGGTAATCTCATCCCAACAGTTCCCTCCAGCTCACCCGGGGGTAATCTCATCCCAACGGCTCCCTCCACGTCACCCGGGGGTAATCTCATCCCAACGGCTCCCTCCACCTCGCCCAGGGGTAATCTCATCCCAACGGCTCCCTCCACATCACCCGGGGGTAATCTCATCCCAACGGCTCCCTCCAGATCACCCGGGGTAATCTCATCCCAACGGCTCCCTCCACGTCACCCGGGGGTAATCTCATCCCAACGGCTCCCTCCACCTCGCCCAGGGGTAATCTCATCCCAACGGCTCCCTCCACATCACCCGGGGGTAATCTCATCCCAACGGCTCCCTCCAGCTCACCCGGGGGTAATCTCATCCCAACGGCTCCCTCCAGCTCACCCGGGGGTAATCTCATCCCAACAGCTCCCTCCACCTCGCCTGGGGTAATCTCATCCCAACGGCTCCCTCCAGCTCACCCGGGGTAATCTCATCCCAACGGCTCCCTCCACCTCGCCCGGGGTAATCTCATCCCAACGGCTCCCTCCAGCTCACCCGGGGTAATCTCATCCCAACGGCTCCCTCCAGCTCACCCGGGGTAATCTCATCCCAACGGCTTCCTCCACCTCGGCCCGGGGTAATCTCATCCCAACGGCTCCCTCCAGCTCACCCGGGGTAATCTCATCCCAACGGCTCCCTCCACCTCGCCCGGGGTAATCTCATCCCAACGGCTCCCTCCACCTCGCCCGGGGTAATCTCATCCCAACGGCTCCCTCCAGCTCACCCGGGGTAATCTCATCCCAACGGTTCCCTCCAGCTCGCCCGGGGGTAATCTCATCCCAACGGTTCCCTCCAGCTCACCCAGGGGTAATCTCATCCCAACGGCTCCCTCCAGCTCACCCCAGGGTAATCTCCCAGGGTAATCTCATCAGAACGGCTTTCCTAGCTCACCCTGGGGTAATCTCATCGCAATGGCTGCCCTCCAGATCGCTGTGGGGTAATCTCCCCAGTGCGCCAGTTAGAAGTTACACCTGCCATGCGGTGTACGTGCCCTGGCTTGGGAGGTTCTTTTCCCCACACACATGGGCCCTCGACTCCATCTCTGTGCTGCGGTTTCTGCTGTCCAACCTGGAATGCAGCCCGTGCCACCCGCTGTGGTCGATGGAGTGCTGAACTAGCCAATGACCCAGCTGGCGTGTGTGCCCGGGACGGGGCGGGGGGCTGTACACTCAAAGCTGCCAGTGTGAACAGCAAAGCAGCGTAGGGGCCCCTTTCGTAACACGGTCTCTGAGCCGTTCAGGAAACGGCGTGTGCATAATCCTCACTTCCAAGGTCAGGCAATGTAGCACGAGGAGGGACCCTTAAAGGCCTTAAGAACAGAGGCAGGAGGGTGGAGACAGGTAGCATGTGGAATGCCACAAGACATGACCGGGAAGGTTTTGTATATAAATGACCTTTAGAAGACGGTATCACTTCTAAGGTAGCCAAAACCGGCTGCCACAGCCCGGGGCCAAGGTGTGGTCAGGGAAAGCAAACAGAGCCAGGCTGTGCCAAATGCAGAGTGGGGGTGGGCTGCTGAGCCGGCATTTATCTCCACAGCCTGCTCTGCCCTTGTCAGAGGGCTGATAAGTATCGCGGGGCGGGTGGACGTCTCTGCCGAAAGCAAGCGCCTCTTCCCAAAACCGGGGCATTGTCCAGGCAAACAGGCATCATAAAGAGCTGGCTATTGTGTCTCCGCCGCGCTTTCTCTGGTGAAACTGGAATTGTTCCTCCAGAGCCAGGGGAGCAAACCAGTGGAACGACTTACCGAAAGTCGTGGGGGATTCGCCCGCTCAGGCAATTTGTAGCTCAAGACTGGATGTTTTTCTGAAAGATCTGTCCAAGCTAAAACAGGGATTATTGGGGGGTTTCTATGGTCTGTGCTATGCGGGAGATCAGACTAGAACACAGGGCTGCAGTGGCCTTGGACTTACTGCATCTAATGGGGCCCATGCGTACCACGTGGGAACCAGACGACTGTCCCCACAGCTGTCTGGAAGTTCTGATTGACCATGGTCAACAGCCCCAAAATACTGACGTGGCCACAGACGTGTTGCCACATGCTTAGTTCACGGCTCACCCCTGTCCGTGAGGGTGTCTCCAAGTGCTTCATGACGGAGCAACCCCTCCCCTTCTGTTTGGAAAATCACCCCCGGCAGCCCCGCTGCGCTCGGTGCTGTACAAACACAGAGCAAGCAGCTGAGCTTGGCCCACAGATCTGACGGTGTCGGTATCAGACAAGAGAGGACACAGGGGCCCTGAGAAACGGGTGTGCAAGGCAACAGTGAGGCAATCTTGTCCAAATGGGCAGACGCAAAGCAGGGGGAAGGGGCTGAGCACCCCAGCAGAGCCGCCACGTGGTGGCTTCAGTGGCACGTTACCTGACGCCCGTGGGTTTGGGCGGGTTTCCGTAGGAAGGGATCAGCCAGGTGGGAAGGGAGCAGGGAAAGCGAGAGAAGGCCGTACCCGCTCTGTGGAGCCCCGGAGCCCTGCTCTGCGCTGCTGCAGTCGGACGGATGGAGTACTAGGCCCCATCTGTGTTAGGCCACATGACTAGAGCACGGGGAGGGCCCTGGAGAACTGTGCGCGTCCACAGGCAGCTAAGCGCCGTGCGTTGCCAGTGCAACCCCTCAGCTGTGCCGTGTTCCGGAACAAGATGGCGGGTCAGTCTCCAGGGCCCATTCTGCTCTCGGCAGCCGGGGCCGTGGCACGGGACTGGCGTACGATCTCGGACTTGCTTCAGCACGGGGGTGCCCGAGATGGGGGAGGTCAAAGAGCCTTTGCCTCCCCACTATTTAAATGCACGTCTGAGGCTCTGAACTCAGGAGAGGTGGGGGAGGGGAGTCAGGTGAGGAGAGTGGTGTTCCTTCCCAGCTGGGATGGTGGAGGGGCCGCCGGGTCAAATTTGAGTGCCTGGCACATAGGGTCACAACACCACCTCAGTTTGGTGAGTTTTAGTTCCTTCTCCCCCTCCTCCACGCTCCTTCAGGGGCATTCACTAGAGATGGCATCTCGATTCGTTTATCAAACCAAACATTCCCAAGATAATGGCACCACAACTCTTGCAAACGGGTCTGTGCCGGGGGAGCTGTGTCTGACAAAGTGGGTTTATGCCTCCCCAAAATCTGGAAGGCCCCCCAGGACTCCTCGCTGTGTTTAACTGCCCCCAGGGCGTGGTCTGTGTTACCTTGGACAAACTTAGAACGAAACTGAAGCAGCCTCCTCGGATTCCTTTTGGAAGGGACTGGCTGAGGCCAGGTGATTAGCCTCCACCCTATCGCCAGCTTCCTCCCCACGCTTTGTTCTGTCATCACAGCTGTCTGGTATGCGACCGACGTGCCTGCGAAGCAGCCTGAAATATTGGCTAATCAATGGTGAATCAGCGGGTGTGTGTTATCATGTTCCCCCTGGTTACAGGAAAACATGAGGAGAAACGTGGCAGAAAGCATGTCACCTTGACTGGCCTTATGAGAAAAGGAACCAAAACTTGAGTTCTCTCAGAGCGCCTTGGGCACTGCTGTGGGCTGTTTTTCTACATGTGTGTATCTCTCTCTCTATTTTAGTGAGTTTGCATGTCTGTCTGTCCTTGAGTCCGACCCTCCGTCCAGCTGTGAATCCGTTTGTTCAAGAACTCCTCCTAAATGGTAAGAGCCAGGACCACCAAATTTGGGAGGCAGCTTCCTCTTCTCCTAACTTAAAGTAAGGTCGGGGTTTGGTTGTGCCAGGATAACAGGGTGTACCTGGGATTTGATTATTTTCCATAATATGGAAAGGGAGGGATCTGATAGGAGGGATCGTTATGCTCCGCAACGACCACAGGGGGCAGCGAGCATAAGGGACAGTTAAACTTCAGTGTGACCACAAGGGGGCAGGCACACCAGGGAGGGAGTGGCTAGCTGGGGCCGGGGCTCTCCCTATGGCCAGCTACCGAGTACAGGTAAGGGATCCCCTGCCCCAAACCTGCCCTCCCCCAGTCCTCGGCCATAGCACTGAACTGGGGAGGAGCCCCACCACAGGCCACCAGTCCCAGCCTCCCCACCCCAAGGGGCCGCCAGCCAGCTTGGGGGCAGGGCAGCCCAACTCCAGCTCCCCCCCCCCAGTGAGGAGCCCAAGTCTGGCCTCCCACAAGGAACAACCACCTGTCTGCCTGCAGGCTGACTAGCCATGGACATCTCAGTCGCAATCCCCCACCACAGAGGGAGGAGCCACTGGGGGGCTGAGCCCTCCCCCCATCCCAGTCCCAATTTCTCCCCCCTCCAGCAAGAAGATTCCCCCCCCCCCCCCATGAGGAGCCGCCAGCCGGAGGGATATCAGCCTCACCTCAGTCCCTGGAAAAATCATGGAAGGAATCCCATTAGAAGCACTTGGAAGAGAGGAAAGTGATCAGAAATAGTCAACATGGATTCTCCAAGGGCAAGTCGTACCTGACCAACCTGATTAGCTTCTATGATGAGGTAACTGGCTCTGTGGACATGGGAAAGTCAGTGGATGTTATATACCTTGACTTTAGCAAGGCTTTTGATACGGTCTCCCACAATATTCTTGCCCGCAAGTTAAGGAAATATGGATTGGATAAATGGACTGTAAGGTGGATAAAAAGCTGGCTAGATTGTCAGGCCCAATAGGTAGTGATCAACGGCTCGATGTCTGGTTGGCGGTCAGTTTCTAGCGGAGTGCCCCAAGGATCGGTTCTAGGGCCAATTTTGTTCAACATCTTTATTAACGACCTGGATGCGGGGATGGATTGCACCTTCAGCAAGTTTGCAGATGACACAAAGGTAAGGGGAGAGGTAGATACATTGGAGGGTAAGATAGGATCCAGAGTGACCTAGACAAATTGGAAGATTGAGCCACAAGAAATCTGATGAGGTTCAACAAGGACAAATGTAGAGTCCTGCACTTGGGATGGAAGAATCTCAAGCATTGGTACAGGCTGGGGATCAACTGGCTAAGTAGTTATTCAGCAGAAAAGGACCTGGGGATGACAGTGGAGGAGAAGCTGGATACGAGTCAACAGTGTGCCCTTGTAGCCAAGAAGGCTAATGGCATTTGAGGGTGCAGTAGGAAGAGCATTGCCAGCAGATCTAGGGAAGTGATTATTCCCCTTTATTCAGCACTGGTAAGGCCACATCTGGAGTATTGTCCAATTATGGCCCCACACTCCATTACAGAAGGGATGTGGATACATTGGAGAGAGTCCAAGGAGGGCAACCAAAATCATTAGGGGGCTGGAGCACATGACTTATGAGGTGAGGCTGAAGGATTTGGGCTTATGTAGTCTGCAGAAGCGAAGAGTGAGGGGGGATTTGAGAGCAGCCTTCAACTTCCTGAAGGGGGGTTCCAAAGAGGATGGAGAGAGGCTGTTCTCAGTGGTGACAGATGACAGAACGAGGAGCAATGGGCTCAAGTTGCAGTGGGGGAGGTCTATGTTGGATATTAGGAAAAACTATTTCCATAGGAGGGTGGGGAAGCGCTGGGATGGGTTCCTTAGGAAGGGGGTGGAATCTCCATCCTGAGAGGTTTTTAAGTCCAGGTTTGACAAAGCCTTGGCTGGGATGATTTAGTTGGGATTGGTCCTGCTTTAAGCAGGGGGTTGGATTCAATGACTCCTGACATCCTTTACAACCCTAGGATTCTAGGATTCTACGTCTACAGCTCTTCAGTGAACCTTTTCTGAGGAGAACTTGTCAAAAAATGAAAATGGCCCTGTCTCTCCTTATGGGTCTCTTCTTCCAAATCAAGACATAGCATGGGGTTGGCTTGCCAGAAGAAGTGTGTGACAATGTCTTGTGTTACATCCACCTTTTTCTTAATCTTGCTGTGGGTTTAAAAAAATAGTAGAGAAGGAGTGTCTCCTCTAAATGGAAAGCCTATAAAAAGACATTGACGCTATCCCCTGCATATGACTGTTCCTCTGTTTGTGGGTGAATATTTCAGCCTTTGCTGAACTATATCCAGATATTTTAAGATATTTTGGCCTTGGAAAGGGTTCAGAAAAGGGCAACTAAAATGATTAGGGGTTTGGAACGGGTCCCATATGAGGAGAGGTTAAAGCGACTGGGATTTTTCAGTTTAGAAAAGAGAAGACTGAGGGGGGATATGATAGAGGTCTATAAAATCATGAGTGGTGTGGAGAGGGCCGATAAAGAAAAGTTATTTATTAGTTCCCTAAATAGAAGAACTAGAGGACACCAAATGAAATTAATGGGTAGCAGGTTTAAAACTAATAAAAGAAAGTTCTTCTTCACACAGCGTGTAGTCAATCTGTGGAACTCCTTGCCAAATGAGGCTGTGAAGGCTAGGACTATAATAGAGTTTAAAGAGAAGCTAGATAATTTCATGGAGGTTAGGTCCATAACCTGGCTATTAGCCAGGGAATAAAATGGTGTACTTGGCCTCTGTTTGTCAGAGGCTGGAGAGGGATGGCAGGAGACAAATCGCTTGATCATTGTCTTCGGTCCACCCTCTCTGGGGCACCTGGTGCTGGCCACTGTCGGCAGACAGGATACTGGGCTAGATGGACCTTTGGTCTGACCCAGTACGGCCGTTCTTATGTTCTTATGTTTATGCAGAATTTAACTAACGATTAGGATTGACTACTCTGGAAGCCACAAGATAAGACAAAGAATAAAACTTTTCAAAAGAGCCAGGGTCCCATTTTCAAAAGTGGCGGAATGCCCACGTCAATCTTGAAAATGGGACATAGGCCATGTCTTCACTCAGTGGAAGATCAACATTGCTGTGATTGATCTTCCGGAGTTTGATTTCAAAGGTCTAGATAAGACCCATTAAATCAAACTCAGAGAGTGCCCCAATAGGCAGCCTGTACTCCTGTGAGGAGTAAGGAAAGCCGACAGGAGTTGCGTATCTTGATTCATCCTTCTCCTTTAGTGTAGACCTGGCCTTAGTCTGTTCTGCACTTCTGGAAGTCTTACCCCAAGACTCTGGAATAGTCCCAGACAATTAGTGGAAGCTACATTGCTTGAGGAGCTCGCCACCAGACCAGACCAGAGACTGTAAGGGGCAATCTGAAACTGGTGCCGAACAAAGGTCAAAGTGGTGTAGAATGAAATGAAAAATGCATTTTTAAATTACTGCCAGTACTACGCTGTGGACAACATCTATGAAAATGGTCGTAACAAGATCCATCCATCAGCCAGATCCGCCCCAATGAGTTTATGCACCTATGGACTCTGCCTTCATCCACCTAGAATTCTGTATGTTGGGACCTGAAGAGGCGTCTTCGAACGGTATTCTTCATGGTAGTCTTGCTTCTCTCTCTCTCGGGCTGCTGCTGTTCATGCACAACAATCAGATTCCTCCTCTCCTGCTAAACGAAGGGAATCTGCGCAGCTCCATCAGGACAGTGGGCAGACACAGGCATGTAGCTGGCTCCGCTGCGTCTCCTTTCCTGTCTCAAAGACCTGCCGGGACCTATTTGCAATGAGTTCATCCTGCTGCTAAAACGCGCCCCGCTGCCTGATTGTCCCCAAATGCTCCTGATCCCTCCCGTGTCACTCGGTAGCACGTCTCATCTGAGGACGTTGTATGTTTTTCTAGTATTAACAAACAAGCCAACCCTCCCTATTTCTATAGGGGAAACTGAGGCACGACAGGTGACTTGCCCATGGGGCAAAACTGGGAATAGGACCCAGACATCTTGCTGCCCATCTGTTCACTGGGCCAACGTGCTTCAGGTATTTCAAGGTGGTGTTGGAGACGGTAACTGTAGAATGTTAGAGCATTTTGGAGAGGGACCGGCGCTGCTGAAGGATAGACGTGTAGGCAGGAATAAATGTACAAATGTTATAATTGACTGCTGCCTGTCTGTCCAGTCCAGCTAAATAACCTGGGGGGGAATCTCCCTGCAGATGAAAAACGATAAAGCCGATAGCCAGCAGGATTTATATGCTGGTAAAGAGATTGTCTACTAGCGCTGGTCCTTCTGTTAAACTTCAAGAAACGAGAGCCCTCTAGAAATGCAGGAAGGTCTCCTAAAGTCACTGAAGCTCTGGTCATTGCAGGACTATTACCGAGAAGTCTCGAGTGCTTTGTCCAGGTTCATGCTGAGTCGTTTTTGGGATGGGATTTGGGTGACTTCGCTGCCCCCTGCCATTTGCCAACTAGTGCCTGCAAACCTCTGAGATGCGGGAAATCGCTCCGTGGCACACGGTGCCTGCCTCCCACCACGGGTGAGCTCCACCCTCACTATCTGCTGGGCCGCCACCCTTCAATATTTTACCTCTGATTGTGGGAGACCGTAACTCAGTTTCACTTTCTCTTCCCTTTTCTCGGCAGTGGGTGAGGACCGATGTTGTAAAGTGACGCCCGGTTTCCCCGGGAATGGATAAGCAGTCTCAAAGTCCAGAGGTGCGGTGTGCCATGGACAGAGCACCGTGCGTGCTTACTGCTCCGCTGATTGTGTTCCCGCCTTGTCACCGCGCTGGCGGTAAAGCTGTAATTGTCGTCATCCTATCCAGCTTGTTTAACTAAGAACAATAAAAATGAAACTGGCCTAGAGCAGACTTCCCCATTCCCTTTGGATCTAAGCCCCCCACATCTTAGTTGACATGGGAGGAGAATCATCCAACATCTGGATCAAGAGGTGATCCAGGTAGCAATGGGGCAGGCTGCCGGTGACTGTCAGTAACGAAGGAGAAAAGCCTTAATACTCCAGATTTACACTGGTTCATTAAAGATGGGGGTGACACCAGTGTCACTCCAGCAGGTGAGAGGAGACTGAACTTGGAATGATCTCGATGGTGCAAAGGGCTGTGCGGCGGTGGAATGAAAAGAAGCGAAGGAAGATTTGGGGTGAGCGTTGGGGCGCAGGGGGATCTGGTCCTAATGCTCCACTATGCAGCTCTTCCGTGCGGTCTCCATATTGAGACTCTCACACAGCAAGTCGGCGAAGAGGAGAATAGTTAATGGTCCTTCTGGAATCCAAGTGAGATCAAGCAACTGAATGTACAGGCCATATTCTTAGCCAGTGGGCCTGACTTTCAACTGGTTCAGAACCTCAGCTGGTCCAATAGCTCCAATGAAGGCTTTTAGGGGGTCAGAGTCCTGGGGTTCAGAGAAGACACATCACTGCTTCTAAGACCTCTGGTAGACCATAGTATATTCTGCTGAATTGCTATTTCAATACCCCTACTTACAGGGTGGCCAGGTCATTTGGAAGGACCCATCTTCCTTCACCTGTTTGAAAGAGCAGCCGGAGATGCACCAAGAAGGTGCATGTTCATATTATGCTTCTTTGCCCCACCCCAAAGTCTTTCAAGTTAAAGGACTGCAGTTCGACCACGTGGGTTCTCCATACAGCAGATTTCTAACCCATGAGGTTGAGAGTTTCCTGTCCAGCGGTGTCCTGTGGTGACTATAAACAGGGGTGTGGCTAAAGGCAGTTCTTCTCGAGGAACTGGATTTGCGTCACGATGTCACAATGCCTGTTTGTGCAACTCTTGAAAGGTATGGCGTGTGTGACCGAGCTAGTAGCTGTCATCTTGGGTTATAAGAACAGTTGCCGATGTTCCTCCATGTCTGCTAGGCAGCTGTACTTTATAACTGCGGAAGCTCATTGAGGGAGCTGCCATATAGGGTGGAAGGATGGGTAAGGCACTGGACTGGAGATCCAGGATAAATTCAAAAGGGATAGAAAATGAGACAGAGAACATCTTATTGTCTCTGTATAAAGCCATGGTACGCCCGCATCTTGAATACTGTGTACAGGTGTGGTCACCTCATCTCAAAAAAGATATATCAGCGCTGGAAAAGGTTCAGAAAAGGGCTACAAAAATGATGAGGGGTTTGGAATGGGTCCCATATGAAGAGAGATTAAAAAGACTTGGACTTTTCACCTTAGAAAAGAGGAGACTAAGGGGAAACATGATGGCGGTCTATAAAATCACGATTGGTGTGGAAATAGTGAATAAGGAAAAGTTATTTACCTGTTCCCGTAATATAAGAACTAGGGGTCACTAAATGAAATTAATAAGTCGCAGGTTTAAAACAAAGAAAAGGAAGTTTTTCTTCATGCAGCACCCAGTCCACCTGTGGAACTCCTTGCCAGAGGATGTTGTGAAGACTAGGACTTTAATAGGATTCAAAAAAGAGCTAGATAGATTCATGGAGATTAGGTCCATCAATGGCTATTAGCCAGGATGGGTAGGAATGGTGTCCTTAGCCTCTGTTTGTCTGGAAATGGTTGGCAGGAGAAGGATCACGTGAGGATTACCTGTTGTGTTCACTCCTCTGGGGCATCTGGCATTGGCCATTGTTGGCAGACAGGATACTGGGCTAGATGGACCTTTGGTCTGACCCAGAATGGCCATTCTTATGTTCTTATGTTCCAAGCACTGCAACAAACTCTCAGTGTGATCATGAACAAGTAGAGTCCCCTTTCTGCCTCAGTTCTCCAGCTGTAAAATGGGCACACTACATATATAACTAATATTGTGACAATAAAATACACTGATGATTGTGAGTGGCTCGGCTATTACAAGGATGTGGGCTTGATAAGTAGCTAGGAATGTCCTGTGCTCTTATTTCCAACCCAGAGCATTTACCAGCAGAACAATTGTACTTCTCTGAATACCAGGTCCTCTGGTCTCCTCTGTGTGCATCTAAAAAAATCATAAACAGATTAAATCTTCAGGAATTATTTGACATGTTTAGTCACTGAATCATCTCCCTAGAAGAGCCAATCAGTTGCCAGAAAAATTATACCCTCAACCCGTATTTCTGGTTTGGCGGCACTAACTTTGTAATTATTGTCCTGGTTTAAAAGTCTGTGTAGGCCTGGCCACACAGCATGGCAGAGTGTAAGGGGGAGGGTAGCTGACCATGGGAACAGCTTAAAAAAGGATGTGGCAGATTCTCCATTATTTGAAGTCTTGAGATAAAAGGTCGGCGCTCTTTCTGCTCAACCACAAGCTAATAAAGTCAATGCAGGAATCATCTGTGAGAAACTTAATGGCCCATAATATGTAAGAGATTGGGATAGAATTGCCAGATTGGATCAGACCCTGGGTCTGTCTTGTCCCTAATTGTACCTCTGACAGTGGCTGGCACCAAATATTTCAATGGAAGGTGGAAGAACCCAACAGTGCTTAACATGGGATTATCTCTACCTCCCAGGAGGTCTCATCCAGATCTTTGATAGGGATTACACCAATTTCTGCCTAGGCATGGCATGTAATATCCTTTCAAAGGGTACGTCTACACTAGCTCGTTACTTTGAGCTAGATAGGCAAATGAGGGCAACCGGAGTTGCAAATGAAGCCTGGGATTTAAATATCCCGGGCTTCATTTGCGTGTTCCCGGGCGCCGCCATTTTTAACTGCCTAGACATTTTAAACATTAATTAACTGTTACTCCTCGTGGAATGGGGAGTAACAGTTAATACGAACTAAGGAGTTAGTTTGAATTAACGTTTAACTGCTGCATCTAGCTGCGGGCAGTTAGTTCGGACTAAGGGGGATTTAAAAATGGCGGCACCCGGGAACATGCAAATGAAGCCCGGGATATTTAAATCCCGGGCTTCATTTGCAACTCCGGTTGCCCTCATTTGCCTACCTAGCTCGAACTAACGAGCTAGTGCAGACATTAACTGCTATAACTTTGAATATTCATATTATCCTTATAAAGATCCAGCCTTTTGTTTTAATATCACAGAATTTTGTACTTTGGCTACTTTTCCAGTAGCAATGAGTTCCACCATCTAATCACACATTGTATAGGAAAGGTTCCATTGATCACTTTCAATTTTGCCACCCTCTTAATTTCGTAGGCTGTCCACTTGTTTTTCTGTTATGAGACAGGGAAAAGAGAAGCTCCCTTAGCTGACTGAAGATAGATTCTCCGAATAATACTGTCTCACCTAGATCCAGAAATCAAAGGAGTTCTCTTATCGCTAGGACATCACCAGCCCCATTTGCACTCCTGTCTATAATGTCCCCAAGAGTCAATTGTAACTTCCCCTCAATTTTCAGGTGTGCTATCTAGAGGCCATCCTGATTGGCATAGGTGGGAAATGGTTTTCCCATCCTGAGCTAACTGTTGAGATTTAAAAAAAATCCCATTCCACATTAGGACAAAACAGATCTCTTGAAATGCTTGAAACAGCTCTATCCTAGAATCGCCTGTAGCCAGTTAGACCATTCACCTAAGAGGGGGGAGTTGCATGGACTCCAATGGGTGTGATGCCCTAATCCGTAGTCTAGTGGCTGTTGTAGGGGTGGGGTCTTTCAGTGGTTTTGACCAGAAATCTCATTCTAAGGACCTTTCCCAGCAAACGTTTACTTGAAACCAACCCTCCCCCATGCACAGTTTCTATTCTGAGGCATCGACAGTTTCTGAGGGGAAAACAATTTCACCCCCCCACCCCCAAAATTCGTGAGTGGTTCTCATCCACTTCCTGCAGTCTGGTCCATCCTGGGGGGACCCTGGTGTCCCGGTACCGTTTCGTTGTCTCTAACAGAACTCTGCAAGAGTAAAGGCACCTGCCCGCATGGAGTCCCGTGACAATCTGACTCAGGCCGGCCTTTGCCTGGGAGTGAACCCGACTAGCAGCACAATCTCACAGCTGTTCCCTTTGCTCCACAGGCCGGTCCTGCCCGTCTGCCTCCTGAAGCACATGGCAGCCTGAGGGTGTGTTAGAACAACAATCGTAGCCCTGCGCTATGTGCTGGGCGCGTCACTAAGCCAGCAGCTGGTGAGCTTGTTGTGAATCCGGGGCCTGCTGCCATTTCCTTCGGGGGGAGGCCCGGGAGGGACTCACTTGACTATTTTGGGCCCTGGCCTGTGTTGCTCTTTGCAGGGGAGGGAGGCCAGGGTGGCTGGCTTAGGTACACACTGGTTTGGAGTGACTTGCTGTCTATTTTGGGCATGCTGCTGAGGAAGGAGCAGATGAGAGGTTTGAGCCACCTAATGACTCATTAAGGTGTTTCCTCCCATTAGGATAATGACATATACCTAGGGCGCTGGTTTCCTCATTTTATTTTTAAACCTCGGCCCCGCCCACTGGATCAGCCCACTGCGGGCCGCGCTCTTCCTCCGTAGCCAGAAATGGGTGGCCCCATTGGATGGGCAAGCGCCGCCTGCAGGCAGGGTGGTTAGACGGGTACGTGGACGTGGTGCTGGCTGAGGAATGTGGCTGGCACTGCTGCGGGAGAACAACTCGTTCTGCTCTCCCTGTTGCTTGGTGCTGGAATCTCAGCGCACAGGGCTCCGACATCGAAGCCCTGTTCTGTGGCTGCCCGACCCCGGGGAAGTGGCTTATCCTCTGTGCCTTCCCCTCCTGCTAACCGAGGAGATGGAGACCAGCTAAGTCAAAGGGCTCGGAGATCCCTAGTCTCTCCATCAAAGGACGTTGCTGTTACATCCGGGCGCCGGAGTTTCCAATAACTCACTTCCGATCTGTCTTTGTACGGACTCTCTGGCCTGGACAGAGTCGGTGCAAAGAGCAAACACTCCATTAAATATATTGCAAACCGAGGCTTACCAAGTGCTGGACTCGGGTCTCACAGCCACGCAAACGCACTAGGCAGCCCTGACTCGGGTCTGCTGAGTCCTAGGGACTGGATCCTGAGCAGGGTTCCCTGTAAGCTGAGCCCTTGGGGAGGCCACGCAGGAGAAACTGAAATGCCACCCAGCTGATTAGTGGAGCACCTGCCACAGGCAGCATGTGTTTCTATTGGTGGTGCACATCCACACATGCCTTGGTGCACATAACAAATTTATTCTGCACATGGCGTGAACAGTGGTCCTGAGGGCTTGCTGACCTGAGTCAGACTGATTTGTGGATGGGAGGGGGCCTTGGACTCAAACCTGAGTCAGAGCCTGTGTGTGGAGAGGAGTATTTCCACCCTTGTGTGCACACCCGCATGTCCTGGTCTTCAGCTTTTAAAATGCCTCCCCCTAATGATGCAAGCTAACTACCAAAGGAAGTGACTGACAGCACTTCCACCCACACACCGTGCTCCGGAGACGGAATGACAGTCTCCTGATGGTGGCTATGGACTATATCATTACTCATCCCTCAGGACAGAAGAATCCCCGCTGGCGTCTGAGCGAGACCGCCGCTGGACGGGGCGGTGGCCTGTTGGGTTCACAGCGAGGGCAGGGAGACCTTGGCTTGAGTGGCTGGGATGGTCTGGAGGGAACGGGTCCTGGGTACGCACGCAAGAGGAATACTCACCCCTTGTTCATGGCAGCTTTGTGTACACGCCCGACGGAACGGCATGAATCACCTGTCTGCCCTGCACACGCACGGCATCAACAGGGCGTGAGTGCAGCCCCGAGCAGGCCTCGGGCGCTTAGCCTGGGAGATGCGAGTGGGCCTGCTCGGGCTTTGGTTGGACTCGGAGGGGTAGGCTAGGAGATTCTGGCTATGGTGTAAGTCAGTGGTGGGCACCCTGTGGCCCAGTGGGTTCTATGTGTGCAGGCCCGGCCTTCGGGCCAGGCGAGTGAGGCAGGTGCCTTGGGCCCCGCGCGGCCCCACCCGCCCGGCCGCTCACTCGCTGCCCTGACTGGGAGCCGCGCAGCTCAGCCAAACACAGCGTGCTGCCCTGAGCCTGCCAACTCTTTGGCCAGGCCCATGAGACGTGTTGTCTAGTGTTGCCCGTGTGCCCGGTTGCCAGATTCTCCTGGCTTCTGTCCATGCTGGCTTGTTCCTAAAGTGACACACTCGTAAGGCCAGCGCACGGGAAGCGAGGGGCGGGCCGATCGCACCCAGCACTCACTGGGAGAGCCGGGCGCTCCCTCTGCAGCCAATCACAGCGCTGCTACGGTTCAGTCGGCCCCGCCCGCAAATTCTAGGGACGCAAGCGCAGTGAGCAACACGGCCCTGTCCTGGGAGACCGTCTCGATTGCAACAATCTTGCAGCCCCTCGGTTGCCCATCACAGTTGTGGCACTTGGCCCTCCGAGAGGTTGTCAGACCTGGCCCGCCATGCGGGGTCCTAGTGCTACGGTTACATTGCGATTAAAAAAACCCAGCACCAAGTGTCAGGGCTTGGGCCAGCTGACTCCGACTGAGACCGCACCGCTGGCCAAACGCTGGCTTCCGCAGGGGGGTTTCAGCTGCGCGCTGACACGGTGGAGATGGGAATCTGGCTGTAGACGTGGGACGAGAGGCGCAGCCCCGGGACGTGGCCTCTGGGAATTCCAAAATCACAGTCAACAGCTTCATCTATCAGGCTGGGGCCACACCCAGCTGAGCCCTGCTCACCGCATTCTGGGTGCGGGCCCCGAA
The DNA here is from genome assembly GCF_049634645.1 of Pelodiscus sinensis. NCBI lineage: Eukaryota > Metazoa > Chordata > Testudines > Trionychidae > Pelodiscus > Pelodiscus sinensis. Next base: position 2,311,138 of record NC_134738.1, on the reverse strand, counting down.
AGTGCAGAAACAATTTGCCCTCTGCAGGACCTGGGTTGTTGCCTGTCAAGTCACTTGCTAACGCTCTAGTGGGGCTCCCTGTGTTGCATTTTGGGTCTCTGCCAGAGCGGCGGGATGCGTGGCGCTAAACCTCGCATGTGTCATGCACTCATGGTCTAGACACAGCTGTGTCTGTGGGTGCTTCATGGTCTGCTTGTGCAAGCCGCGGAAAACCCAACAAGGATGGAGTAAGTTGGAAGTGAGGGACTGCAGACGCCAAGCGAAATGGGCCCTTTTGGCTCGGAGTAGGGAGATCCTGTTGGAGATGCCTCCCCTTGCGGTCTGGTGAACTTGGCGGCCAAAGCCTTGCAGAGGTTCCCAAGGCGGAACGGCTTTTCTGGTGAGGAGCTGACTTGCAGGAGCTCTTGTTCGAAGCTCCAAGTGTTCTGTTTTCTGGAGTGACTCAGCCCCGAGCAATGACTGTGGGTGTCTTCCAAGGGCCGGATCCTTCTCTGGCCTCACCCGATAGACCGCCGTGGATTTCGGTGGAGCCGTGTGCAGGTTTACACCTGGCGGGGCTCTGCCCTGGACGTGGCGTTGGCCTTATCCGAAGCCAAGGCGGCTTTGCTCCTTTCGAAAGACGTTAAGCAACAGCCACCATGGCAGAGGATTGGCTCTGGCTTGTCAGGCGAGATTCTTGCCTCAGCCTTGCAGAGGTTGCACCACACGCTCTCAGAAGTGTTTTTGTTTTTCCTCTGACTCAGTGATGTTTGGGCTGTGGACAGGAGGCTGCTTTCAGCGAGTCCCCTGCCAGTCAGACGCGCCCTCCGAGAGGGGAAGGGAGCCTGAAATAGCTGACTAAGCTCTGTGTCAGGCCCTGTTTTCTCCCTCCTGAGCCCCTCCACCCACACCACACCAGCTTTCACCGTCCTTCTCCAAACCAGTCTCCGGTCCCTTACCCAGCCTGAACTCCATGGAGTGTCCTTAGGGTCTGGGCAGGACACACACTGAGGGTCAGGGCAGGACACACGCTGAGGGTCCGGGCGGGGCACACACTGAGGGTCCAGGGGGGCACACTCTGAGGGTCTGGGCAGGACACACGTCGAGGGTCAGGGCAGGACGCACGCTGAGGGTCAGGGCAGGACGCATGCTGAGGGTCTGGGCAGGACACACGCCGAGGGTCAGGGCAGGGGACACGCTGAGGGTCTGGGCAGGGCGCACACTGAGGGTCTGGGCAGGACACACGCTGAGGGTCAGGGCAGGACACACGCTGAGGGTCAGGGCAGGGCGCACGCTGAGGGTCTGGGCAGGACACACGCTGAGGGTCCGGGCAGGGCACACACTGAGGGTCCAGGGGGGCACACGCTGAGGGTCAGGGCGGGGCACACACTGAGGGTCTGGGCAGGACACACGCCGAGGGTCAGGGCAGGGCACACGTCAAGGGTCCGGGCGGGGCGCACGCTGAGGGTCCAGGCAGGACACACGCTGAGGGCCTGGGCGGGGCGCACGCTGAGGGTCAGGGCAGGACGCATGCTGAGGGTCAGGGCAGGACGCATGCTGAGGGTCTGGGCAGGACACACGCCGAGGGTCAGGGCAGGGGACACGCTGAGGGTCTGGGCGGGGCGCACACTGAGGGTCTGGGCAGGACACACGCTGAGGGTCTGGGCAGGACACACGCTGAGGGTCAGGGCAGGGCGCACGCTGAGGGTCTGGGCAGGACACACGCTGAGGGTCAGGGCAGGGCGCACGCTGAGGGTCTGGGCGGGGCGCACACTGAGGGTCTGGGCAGGACACATGCTGAGGGTCTGGGCAGGACACACGCTGAGGGTCCGGGCGGGGCACACGCTGAGGGTCCGAGCGGGACACACGCTGAGGGTCCGGGCGGGGCACATGCTGAGGGTCCGGGCGGGGCGCACGCTGAGTGTCCGGGCGGGGCACATGCTGAGGGTCCGGGCGGGGCGCACGCTGAGGGTCCGGGCAGGGAGCATGCTGGGGGCCATGGGCTAAGAGACTCCTTTTTCAAGGGAGGCAGAGGCAGAGTCAGGCAGGAAGGCTCCTGTCCATGCCCAGATCTAGGGGAGCCATCTGGTCCCCTCTGCAGACCTCTCGTGGGTGCTTCTCATAACAAAGCTGCAGATACGACTCCCTGAGGTGTCCGGCGACCCTGGGACTGGTGGTCTCAGTTGTGTCCACTGCCGCCTGCTCCGCATTAGGCCCATGAACCCAGTGTCACCTCTGAGCTGGAGCTGGCAGACAGCAGAGACCTGCCTCGCCTCGTCTGGGACCCCGTGCCCCACAGGGGACGTGGGGCGGGAGACGCAAACAGCACTGGGACGTACCTGGAGGGGAGACGATGGATTTCTGCCTGGTCACCCTTGAAGCACGGAGACCACGAGCTCTTGTAACTCGCCTCTGCCTCTCACTGTGGGGGCCATTGGGATAAATGCAGAATCCCTGCCTGTGACAACGCCTGGAGCCACTTACCCGCAGCTGTCGCCGGGGAGCGCTGGGCTCTTCTTCTTGGGAGCAGGAGACTTTTCTATGCAGCATTGACAGGCAGGGGAGGCGGGGAACCTAAGGCCTAGGAGCCAGATGCGGCCCCCGAAGCTCGAGGGCCCTCCAGCCCCCCTACCACAGGGCTGGAACACATAAAATTGACTAGCCTGCACAGACCCCCCCTCCGCCCCCTAGGCTCTGTGTGTGAGGGGAATGTGGGGAGTGTCTTTCTACTTTTGTTTTCTCACTTGTGTGTGGCCCCCCCCACACTGATTTTTTTCTGTGGGTCAGAAGCCCCCGACCCAAAAAAGTCCCCCCCCCTCCCCGATTTAAAGACCCTGGGTCTGCAATTTAACACAGTGGGGGCCTGGTCTTTGGCTGTGACTCCTCATAGCCGCAGCCATACAAATAATCCAAACCCTTGGTCATGTCGGTGTTATTATGGCCCACATCCTAGGTTCCCTCTCGTGCTGGGGTTGCAGGAGCATGGCTCTCCCCAGCCACAGAGCCCAACCCCGAGCTGCTCCAGAGCTGCCCTGCTTGGGGACGGACGCTCCTTCCCTGGTCCCCACCCAGCCTAATCTGCCCTGCCCTGGCTCAGGGATTGGCACCTCTCCCCTGGCCCCATGCTGCTGTGGTGAGAGAGAGCTGGGGGTAGCCTGCACCCTCAGCCCCAGCCCCACCTCAGAGTCCTCACCCCGCACCCCAGCCCTCTGTCCCAGCCCTGAGCCCCCTCCCACATCCCAACTCCTCAGCCCCACGCTGTCCGTGTGTGGATTGACTTGTAATGTGTTACATGATGTGCTATGTTCCGCACTGGTGCACACAACAAAAGTCATTCCGCACATGGACATAAAACACTACGGGAACTATGCCCACACCCTGAAACCCTGGAGCTGGATGTGCAACAGCGACTAATGACTTTGAGGGCTCAATTTGGACTTTCTAAAAGGGGCCTCTTTCAGAGGGAAGGGGGGTGTTCAACCCTTCCGCCTCTTTTGAGCACCCAAAACCATGAGAAGCTTTTGGAAAATCTGGCTCCTTCCGTCCAGCAAAAAGCCCAGGGGGCAGACCACAGTTTTGCTTTGTTAAATAGAAGGAAATCCACAGCTTAAACCATCGATGGGCAACCCGGGCTAGTGAGGGGGCCGCATGAGAGATCTCCTCCATCTCGGGGGGGCCGCAGGATTGTTGTAACCAAGTCGGTCTCCTGGGATAGGGCAGTGTTGCCTGGAATTTGCAGGGTGAGCTGCCTGGCCCGGCATGAGCGGGAGCGCACAGTCAGTGCTGTGTGCCATCAGCACACTACTTACTTCCCATGCGCTTGCTTTATGTGAGTGTCATGTCCGTGTTCTCCTACTGGTAGAACTAATGTGGACGGAAGACAATAGAATCTGGCAACCCCATGCGTGGGTAGCAGTAAACAAAACGCCTTGTGGGCCACGCCTGGACACCCGATGGGCCGCATGCAGCCCACGGCCACAACTTGCCCGCCCCGGCTTACGCAGTTACTTGGGACTAACTTGGTTGTGATCTTGAACTGGAGCTGGCGTGCGGTGCGAAGTGCTGGAACGGGGCTGAATGGAAACAACCCGCGTGGCCGCTCAGCCGGAGAGCGTGTGCAGCTACTGATGTGTGCAGCCAGATGTGTGCAGATGTGTTTGATCCGGCAGCCAGATGTGCATGGGGGCATTCACAGAACTGCACACAGGCTGTGTCCAGAGGAAACCTTTCATCGTATTTACTAGGGCGGTTCTGACGCTGCCAGCCAGAAGCTTGAGCCTATTCTGTATCCAATGGGATTTCTTAGCACTGACCCAGCTCATTCATTCAACTGCAGCATCGGCGCTGCTTGTTCCCGATCGCTAGTGCTGTTATGGTGTCAGGTTCTGGTTGGAGCCTTTAATTTAGTGAAAGGATCTCTCTGTAGTTTCCCTTTAATGATCAATTGCAGGCATTTGGACTTGCCTTCCCCCAGAGGTAGCAGCAGAATCCAAGGGGTGTAGGCTCATGAGAAGCTGGGTGTGGCGTGAACACAGAGCTGGGAGCCAGGAGCTAACAGCGCTTCTGGGACTGACTTTCCTTTTTGTCTTAGAGCACATCAGGGTGAGCAGACATCCTGATTTTATAGGGACAGCCCAGGACTTTTTCTTATATAGCAACCTATTATCCCCCATCCCGTCCTGATTTTTCACACTTGTTATCGGGTCACCCTAAAGCAAGTCAATTAAGCCCATATTTACCTATAGGTCCATTCATGTTGATTATCTCCATTCAGAGGTCTCAGCCTGAGATCCAGTAAAGGGATTTCATGTTGACTGAGAATTGTGGGATCTTAACTGAGTGGCCTTGATGGAAAATGTCGGTTTGGGTGCCCTGCCTCGGTTTCCCCTTCTGTAAAATAGGTAGAACAGTACTTGCCTGCCCCACATGCGGCTGGTGTGATGAATCATTTCATGCTTTGAATTCTAGCCATTTGTGTGGCTGCAGAGACTCTTTGGTTGCCTGATCCTAGTGACTCACGTGCAAGGCAAAATCGCTTGCAACATCTTGGGCCAGAAGTTACTGTCTGACATTTGTTCTTGTGCGGGAGGCTGGCTCCTCTGCTCCCCACACCGCTACTGTGTCAGCTACTAGGGGATCAACCGTGCCTGTCCCCCATGATCAGCTGTTTGTACTTGCATTGTACTCTCATTCCCCTGAAGAATGTCCCCTGCCTCTCCAAACAACCTACAGTCTGTCTGTGAGCAACACATCTGGCACCTGGAGGGCAGCTGGATTGAAAGAGCTCTTGTCCTTAAGTTATACCACAACCCCTGATGCTTTGTGGAGACATGCGGAAATATATCTGGAAGGGAAGGGTTGTTGTTTTTCCCACTGACACCTTCGCAGCTTTAGCTCTGCTGAATGGTCAGTGGAATTGTTTATCTGCAGAATGGGACTGTGCTGTTCAGAAAGACAGTAAGACAAGATCCAAAGATGTCGTTGGTCGGGGGGGCATTATGTATAAGACGGGAGCTCAGTTTCTGTTCATCCTTTATGGGGAGAGAATCACATTGTTTGCAAATAAGATGTGCATGCGCATCTTTGACTGAAAACTGACAGGGCTAGAGCCTTTGTCACTTTGGTACACGCCTATTTATGCCACTGCCGATTAGACCGCATCCATTGCATGACCAAGCTGCCACAAGACGCAGTATGGTCTAGTGGGCAGAGCTATAGACTGGAGAGCTGAGTTCTGGTCCCTGTTCTGTTGCTGCCCTTGGGTAAGTCACGTTCCCTTTCTGTCCCTGTGTCTCCTTTGGAAAGAGACCATCTGCTGTGGTGTCAGTACAGCTCCCAGCACAACGAGGTCCTAGCTGGGGCTTCTAGGCACGGCCATAGTAGTACGGATAAATCGCCAGTGCAGCCCTTGTCACAAAGTTTTAGCTCCCTGCTATGAGACTGAGACACTCTCTGGCTGCCCCTGACATTGTGCGGTGACGTACATTCAAAGCAGGCCAAACTGCTCTGGTGCAGCGAGGATACTCTACACCCACTCTTGAGAGATCCAAATGGGGCCGCAAAGCTCCCCTGCTTTTGCAAGGAAAGTGAGCAGCGGCCACGTCAACAGAAAAACCACAGGTTGGCAAAAGGCCCGGTGGAAATGCAAACAAAATGACACTGCAATTATCTGCTGCCAATCTCCTCTACGTGCTGTGAAACTTGGCTCCGAGGCTGTCTCCCCCGTCCTGCTTTAAAACGTAAAACTATATTTAAACTGGCTGAATCTTTTTTTTTCTTTGAAGCTTGGAGCTTGGCCCAAAATAGATCCACTTCTTGGCTCCTGAGACAACCCGAGCGTGCAGGCCAGTTCCCAGCATGGAGAATTGCGTCATGCCTACCTAAAAACTTCCCTCCCATGGTTTCAACTTCAGATGGGATTTCTCTGGCCTTGGGAGTTTGTGGGGTTGGTCTAGTTGCTTAGTAAGATGGTGCTGGCCCTGGAAAGCTTGCAAACTAAGAGCTTGCTCCTGCAGAGACGTACACATGTACTGGTATCCTGTTCTGTGATCAGCAAAGCACTTCAGTGGGACCTCTTGTGCGGGCTGGAGATGCTTTTCTAAATCAGGGCTCAATGTTCCCTCTAATTTTTGCCATCCGTGTGCAGAATAAATGTTGTTGCACGCGCCAAGGCATGCACTCATGTGCACCACCAGTAGAAACACATGCTGCCGGCTGTGGGTGCTCTTCAAATCAGCTGGGCCACATCTGAATCTCTCCTGGATGGCTGCCCAAATGCTTAGCTTACAGGGAACACTGCTCTCAACTTGCAAAGGCTCAAACGGAGGACACAGTGATTCAGACCCCAAATGGCAGACAGGCATTCATGGAAGAAAACTGGAATATCTGTGTGATTCTGCCTCCTGCGTCACCAACTCCAGTTTGTTTCTCTCACATCCAGCTTATGTCAGTGAGCTTCAATGAGGCCATGATTTTACTTTGATTCTGTGTGGAGTCTTGGAACTCTGAGACCCTTAAAAGCAGGGTTATTAGAGACTCATGTGAAAGTGTGAACAGGATCGGGCCCTAATTTAGGACTGATGGGTGCAACAAACCGTGGGGGAGGGAAGATTAGGGTCATGGAGACAGGGATTCATTATCACCCAGGGACTGCCTCTCTCTGACTCAGTTTCCTCTCCCCACCTAGCTAATGTGTCACCAGACCCACCTGAGACATTCAGGTGGCTCAAAGGCTGGAGACAGCCCCATGTCACCACTGAAGTCATTGGTTTCGAGGGAGATCAGCCTTCTGCGGAGCTAGGTCAGTGTCCGATAACTGCTCGCTGCTGAGTCCATTGTGAACACATCAGCCAGTGCATCTGCAGAAGGGAGATCGGCTCGCTGCAGAGTGTTGGGCCGGGGGGTTGTTTGCAGCTGTGGCATTGGGCAAATCGTCTTCCTTCTGTGCTAACGAGCTTTGGGAAAGTGGTCGAGAGCTCCAGATGGGGCTGAGCCTTGTTCGTGCAGGGACGTCATCTCCATTCGCCTCTTGGAGCCTTCAAGCCAGTCTGCAGATGCCTCTTTGAGAGAGAGGTAAGTAGAGTTAAATCTACCCCGGCCGTGCTAAAGCGGCGGAGCACAGAGCATGGACTTAACTGCATGAGTCACTTTTACAAGGGTTGTTTTCACACAGCGTCAGGGGCCCTTGCGTGAGTCTGGTGCGCAATCAGGAAGTGGGGTTTTACAAGAAATGAAGAGGTTTGTTTCGCTAGAAACAGTGTCAGCTGACTTCGAAGAAATGACTGAGAACCCTCCTTGTTTGTACAAGCGGCTGGTTGTAATAACTATGCCTAGCTCCCAGGGTTTTTCATCGGTAGATAGCAAAGCACTCCACAAAGGAGGTCGGTATCATTACCCCCATTTTACAGATGGGGAGACTGAGGCCCAGGGGAGAGGGCATACAGTGACTTGGCCAAGCAGAGCTGGGACTAGTCCCATGAATCCACTAGGCCATACTACCTCCCTTAAAAATGTCTTGTCTCACAAAGCAGGTGTGGAGGAAGACTGGGCCAGTTTTGCCTATTTGCCCTAGAGTAGCTCACGGAAGCCACGTGGAGGTTGGCTCGTGCTAGTGTAACTGAGAACAGAACAGGGCCTAACGCCTGCCTGCTGGGATGACAGGTAAAAGGACGCAAAGTCCTGCTCCTTCTTGACCCTCCTGGCCCATCCAACGGCAAGACCCGAGCCCAGCCATAATTTTGGCCAAACCTTTTTTTTTTTTTGCTGAAAAATGTGAATTCTGGTCAGATGAAACAGCCCAGGAATTCATGTTGATTTTTGGCCATCTTTTTTGTTTGGTTTTGTTTTCAAAAGGGGGCTCAGTTCACAGCGCAGAGCCCCTGCCTACCTTTTCCCACTCGCTGGCAGCTGTGGCATTCCCCTGGGAGAGGGGCAACTGGGGCTGAAGTCTCTGCTTCAAAAGAAGGATTTGAACCGGGGTCACCCTGTCCCAGGAGGAGGCAGGATTTGTGGCTCCTAGACGTGATCAATCTCGCCCCAAATTTCATTTGTTCCAAGTTTGGCCATTTTTAAACTTTTTTAAAAAAACGAAACAACATTTTGGGTGGTTTGGACTTGAAATGATTTTTTTGTTCACATTTCTGATTCACTGAAAGTCTGAAATTTCAGTTCGGGTCTGAGGCAAAGCAAAATGTGTCTTGAATTTCATTTCATTTTTTTCAGGACAGCTAATGAAACAAACAAACAAAAAAAGTTGTTGACAGAGCTCCAGTTAAGCCAGTTCCTAAAGAATCCGCCCCGGGGCCAGATCCTTAGCTGGGGTAAATCAATGAAGTGAAGTGAAGTGAAGTGGATTTATGCCAGCTGAGTATTTTGGTCTCTTTTTTCAAGTGAAGTTTCAGGTGGCTGTTTTATATCATATTTCCCTTCTGGCGCATGGAGCAGACTGGTATCTGGCTTGCGGTACAGCAGTGAGAGTTAGCCCATGTGTTGTCTGAGATCTTGGAAAGTCTTCCTGTTGAATTCTCCTAGACTCTTTATAGGTTTCCAGGGCACTAGCTCTGTCTATTAGTCAGGCACATTCGATACTGTTCTATCAGTCTATAAATATCTCATTTCACGTGTAAAATCAGTGACGTTTGGTTTGGAAAAGTTTCCATGAAAGCACTTAGACCTGGTTACCTGCCTACCCCCAGATGTTGGCACATAAGTCCCATTTTTGGGGCCATGCAATCCACAAAATTCCCATTTTGCTGCCGCCAAACCCTGGAGGCACCTAAATGTACAGAGTAAAAGTTCCTTCGACGGCTGAGTTTCTGCTCGCTATGTAGCCAGCCCAATCATCGGCTAGTAACTTCTGAGGAGAACTGGTTAGAAAACAGAATGGCAACCCTCGGAGTGGGGTGGATTCTGGCATTCTGAACAATAGCTCTTGTTCTAGATTGGTCTAAATTGGAACTTGGAAATTATGAGCAAAATGGGAATTGCAAAAAAAAAAAGATGATTCTGAAGTTTTCTGCTAGGGTAAAACCAGTATAATGGCAAATATTCAATATATTTTATATCGTGAATGTTATATTTAGTATGTTAGAACAATATGTTTGTTTGTTGATTAAACATCTAAGTTGACATGTTCCTGTGAAAAGGTTAAAATTGAACAAAACTGCATTATCCAGTGTAAAACAGCTCCAGCGACATTTTTTGATTGTCTCTACTTCTGTGCAGGAATGACTCAGGCCACTAATCAAACTGGAGATTAGGGATCGGATTCTTCTCATTTAGCTCAGGAAATGCTGGTGCAGAATGAGCACCGGGGGGAAACCAATGATTTAGTCTTGGATTCAGAGAATTTAAGACTAGAAGCAGTGTTCCCTGTAAGCTGAGCTCTTGGACGTCCACCCAGGAGAGATTCAAATGATGCTCAGCTGACTAGCAGAATGCCCACAGCACCCAAAGCCAACAGCATATGTTTCTACTGGTGGTGCACATCTGCACATGCCTCAGTGCACAGAACAACATTTATTCTGCACATGGATGGAAAAAAAGTAGAGGGAACATTGACTAGAAGGGACCCCTAGATTTTCTATTCTGCGCCTCCAGTGTATCACAGGCCACCAACACCACCTAGCACCCGCCCACTAAACCAACAATTGAAATGAGCCCAAATTATTAGGGCCCACAGGAGAGTAGAGTATTATGTGCCATGGGCAGAGAGCAGGAGGGTCTGAGGTGCACCAGCAGTCAAGTGCCCTGCAATGGTAGGGAAATGATTGTGATGGGGTCTGCCAGGTCCTGAGCCCCCCTCCCCCCCCCGGAGGCCCTATGGCCCTGCCAGCCCAGCCCCAGAAAAGGGCAGTAGAGAGGTCCTCCCAGCTACTTAGAGTGGCGGTGTGGGAAGCAGCCAATCAGGGCCCAGCAAGTCAGTATAAGAAGAGCCGAGCAAGAGCAGTTCCTCGCTGGGGCTGGGGGAGCAGCTGGCGCTCTGGGTGGCTGCTGGGGCCCCGCTGGGACAAGGCCCCGAGGTGAGGCTGAGGAACGTGCTGGAGCTGTGGGGAAGTGGCCCGGGGAAGTACAGCAGCCGTGCAGTTATTTAAACGAGCATCACGGGCGGCTGCTTTCTCCAGGGTCCCAGGGCTGTGACCTGGAGCAGTGGGCCGACCTGCCCTCCCCCATTAGCTACCGAAGGAAATGACCTGGACAAAGAGGCGCCTCGGGGGGGAACTGAACTACGTGACCCAGCCGAAGGGCTGTGGCCAGCCAGGCCCAGAGAGGGCGAAGACGTTGCCTCCAAGGCAGGAGCCCTGGGGCACGGCTCTATCTCAGAGCAGGGACAGAGGGACATTCCCAAGGGCGCTGAGAGACGTCCCTGTCGGACTGGTACCCCAGCTGGGGGGCTGCTGTTTTTATTTCTCCTACGGCGTGTGTGAGCAAAGACCTGCCCCCAGCCAAGAGGGAGCCCACACAGCTGGGGGGGCAGGTGCTCGTGACAGCTGAGTTCACCCCATCACCGAGATCCCCACATACTCTTGGCAAGTGGCCTGCACCCACACACTGCAGAGGAGGGTTTTAAAAAATGCCACCCAAGATCACTTCTCGAAGATCAGAGAGAGAGAGGGAGAGTGAGCCACACACACACTCTGACTGACCGACTGGTGCCACCTCTCTCTCACACACACACACACACTCTGACTGACCGACTGGTGCCACCTCTCTCTCACACACACACACACACACACTCTGACTGACCGACTGGTGCCACCTCTCTCACACACACACACACACACACACTCTGACTGACCGACTGGTGCCACCTCTCTCACACACACACACACACACACACTCTGACTGACCGACTGGTGCCACCTCTCTCTCACACACACACACACACACACTCTGACTGACCGACTGGTGCCACCTCTCTCACACACACACACACACACACACTCTGACTGACCGACTGGTGCCACCTCTCTTACACATACACACTCTGACTGACCGACTGGTGCCACCTCTCTTACACATACACACTCTGACTGACCGACTGGTGCCACCTCTCTTACACACACACACTCTGACTGACCGACTGGTGCCACCTCTCTCTCTCACACACACACACACACGCATGCGCACTCTGACTGACTGGTGCCACCTCACACACACACATACTCTCTCACTGACTGACTGGTGCCACCTCACGCGCGCGCGCGCACACACACACACACACTCTCTGACTGACTGACTGACTGGTGCCACCTCACACACACACACTCTCTGACTGACCGACTGGTGTCACCTCACACACACACACACACACACACTCTGACTGACCGACTGGTGTCACCTCACACACACACACACACACACACACACTCTGACTAACTTACCGGTGCCACCTCACACACACACACACACACACACACACACACACACACACACACTCTGACTGACTGACCGGTGCCACCTCACACACACACACACACACACACACACACACACACACTCTGACTGACCGACTGGTGTCACCTCACACACACACACACACACACACTCTGACTAACTTACCGGTGCCACCTCACACACACACACACACACACACACTCTCTGACTGACTGACCGGTGCCACCTCACACACACACACACACACACTCTGACTGACCGACTGGTGTCACCTCACACACACACACACACACACACACACACACACACACTGACTGACCGACTAGTGCCACCTCAGAGCTCCGGCCCAGCCTGTCCAGTGTCCCACCTCTAGAGGTGGCCTGTCCTGATGCCTCAGGGGAAGGAGATGAGGGGGGGGAGAAACATTGGTGGGAAGGATCCTTTCTGCCAGTGGCCAGCTGAGCCCCTGACTCTTGAGCTTTCAGGAGCGCGAGACACAAACCAGGTGTCCCAGGGTTCTCAGTGCCCTCCTAGAGGCGGGCTGAGGAGACAGCTCATCCAACCAGTGAGACCCGGCCCCGGTGAAGCATGGGAACACTTCCTTCACTTCAAGCACGTAGCTCGCCCCACTGGAGTCAAGCCCTGAGCCAGCAAAGCAGTGGAGACGATCCTTGGCCTGCGGATTGGTTGCGAGCGCTACCAGTGAGGGTGCCTAGGCGCTCCGGGATGCAACAGAGCAAAGGAAAACGGAGACTGAAACCAACACGCTCCTGGCAGCGAGATCTGCAAAGTCACCGACCAGAACGTCAAGCGCCTGGACGCTCCCGTGCCGTGGGCTGACAGCCTCGCCGGGCCCCTGGGCAAGGCGGGGGGGGCTTTGCTCTGTGCCCCTGGAAAGGGCGGGGCCTCAGGGGAAAGGGACAGTCAGCCCTCAGAGCCACCCGGACCAGGGCGCATCCCCACCCGGCCCACAGTGCCCTGGCAGCAATTTAAAGGGCCTGGGGCAAATGCCCCTTTGTCCCCCTCCCTGTCGGCCCAGCGCTACGATGAGCAGCCTAGATGTGAGGACGAACACGATGTCGGGTGGTGGAGGAGCAGGGTGGCGTCTCTTGCAATAGGTTGAACTCCTTAGAGCCTCCCCCCACTTCCCACGCTGTGGATGCCACCAGAGACTAGCTCAAGCCAGCCATATACCTCCTGCTGCCTAGACCGGGTCCGGCTCTGCCCCGGCTGCTCAAGCATGACGTTATCCCCATTTCTTGCTCCTCACCCAGTGGTGCAATCGTGGGCAGGGGGTCGGCTGGAATCCGCTCCAATTCGCATGCCAGTGACTGCTTATTTTGGGGATTAAATCTGGGGCTGGATTCCCCCAGCTGCAGCCCAGTCAATGGGGACATGCGGATTTACATCACCTGAGGGTCTGCCCTCCCCCCGGTCTGAGTCAGACTAAGAACTGCCCCTCAAACATGCCCTCTCCAGGTACCCCAGCCTTACGTGTGGCCGGCACTTGGGTCTGCCACGCGGAAGGTGAAAGGGGCGTGCTCAGGCCCCAGGTCACTGCATTCATCAGCAGCTGGGTCCCGCGTTGCCGTCTGGGGACCCCCGTTTCCAAATGCGGTGGGGAACTCTTGGCGCCGAGCGGGGCCGGATGGCTCTGAGGCGCGCGCTGCAGTGCGGTGGCATGATGCAAGGGAAGAGGGCGATGCCAGCCGACAGCCATCTGTCATCAGTCTATAAATACACCCTGTGCGGAACGTGCCCAACCCCCAAGCTGCGGAGCGACTCCCAGCCTGGCGCAGGACCGTGCCGTAGCTCGGTGAGCTGGACCCCCTTGAACGCTCTTCCTTGCCAACTGCAACGTTTCTGCCTCTCTGGCTCCAGCGCCCGGGGGAGGGGGTTAGATCTGGAGTTTTGCTCCTGTCTTGCGCTTGTGCCAACTGAATGGGCCTGAAATCCGGTTTTGCTTTACTCCAAACGTGACCCCCAATGTGACAGGCACGATCCTCTTCTGCTGGCAGTGCCGCTGGTGTGACCCCAGAGTGATTCAATCGACGGGGTCACTCCAGATTGAGATCGGTGCAGCTGTGGGCAGAATCGCACCCAAGGGAGTCCCAGAACTGGCCCCAGATGTAGAGAATACAGAGGGTGGCGGCACGGCTGGTGTTGGTGGCCTCACATCTGTCTTACAGAGGATGCCTGCCCTTGCCAAAAGAAGTGTTTTTCCAGGGTTTCCCGTCTCCTCGATGGGATGTAGGCCCTTGCTTAAAGTGGGTGCTTTCTGGAACTGGTGCCTGTAAGCCGCCTTTCCTTTGTAAGAATGGTCCCGGGAAGCAAAGTGACTGGTCATAGGGCCTCGTTACCCCCAGAACTGCTTCCTCCATGGCGTTCGGCTCTGACACTAGTGCCAATTTTTCCCCAGCCTGGAGTGACAGCCTTCAGCAACCTGCAAACCAGACAACACCCTCCCAGTTCTTCACGCGTGTTGTGTGACTCCTGCCCCGTCTCACTGCTTTTGAAGGAAGCACTGCGGAGATTCAGGTATATCAGTGGGTGCAAACACTAGGAAATGTCACTTTATCCCCTGCCAGCTATGCCAGCTATTTAATAAGCACTTTCCACAGGCCTTGCCAGCCCCTGGCCTGGAGGGGTCACTGGGCAAGCCATGAAATATGGCCAGGTTCTGTGATAGAAGAGTCCTGAATGGAGCTAAACACGCCGTCTGTCTTTCCAGACAGAAAGGAAAGGTGAACAAAAAAGCAATGAGCACAGTATGAGAGGGATACCCACGCTGAGTGGGCAAAGGCAAAGCCCAAAGACAGACAGGGATTTGCTCCAAGCACAAATGTTTGTCCTTTTTGTCCCAGCTACTTGTTAAATGTCAGGTCTGTTGCCAGCCCCGCTGGAGCGGCTCCCTTAGTTTAAAGTGAGCTACCCTGGAGTTTTTGTTCCTAGACTCAGTGCTTGGATGTAGAGAATTTCTGCTTTTGGAGCAGGGGGGAGGGGCGGCACGCCACTTTTCCACCCCTCATTCCATGGTGCCCTCTGACCATGGCCCTGCCCAGGGTTGGCACTAGCAGTGAATGGGGCACATCCTTGCAGCATCCCAGAATTCTTCTCTGCGGGAGGAATCACCAGCTGGGCCTTTCAAGCTGTTTGAAGTCACCTTTAGGTCACCAGTGATGTGCAGGAGTCTACTAAGTTCAAGTATCAGAGGGGTCGCCGTGTTAGTCTGAATCTGCAAAAGCGGCGAGGAGTCCTGTGGCACCTGTGGTAAAAGAATCAATGGACACAAATCTGATATTAGGAATGGCAACATACAAAAACCTGAGGGGAACACTTCAATCTCCCTGGACACACGATTGCAGATCTAAAGGTAGCCATCCTGCAGCAAAAAAACTTCAGGACCAGACTTCAAAGAGAAACTGCTGAGCTACAGTTCATCTGCAAGTTTGACACAATCAACTCTGGATTAAACAAAGACTGTGAATGGCTCGCTAACTACAAAAGCAGCTTCTGCTCTCTTGCTATTCACACCTCCAGATCAGCTGCTAGAAGTGGGCCTCATCCTCTTTGATTGGATCCACCTCCTCATCTCCAGCCTGATCCTGGCCTGCATATTTATACCTGCCTCTGGAAATTTCCACTACATGCATCTGACGAAGTGGGTCTTTGCCCACGAAAGCTTATGCTCCCACACTTCAGTTAGTCTATAAGGTGCCACAGGACTCCCCGCCGCTTTTACTAAGTTCAAGGACCATTTTGGTCAATTTCATTTTGAAAATGTCATGGTTTCAGCTATTTAAATCTCAAATGTTATGGTGCGTTATTGTAGGGGTCCTGATCGAAAAGGGAGTTGTGGGGGAGTCACGAGGTTATTGTGAGAGGCAGGTGGGGGGGGGGGGGGTTGCAATACTGCTCCCTTACTTTTGCTCTGCTGCTGGCTGTGGAGCTGCTTTCAGAGCTGGGCAGTTGGAGACCAGCGGCTGCTGGCCAGGAGCCCAGCTCTGAAGCCAGCAGCAGTGCAGAAGTAAGGATAGCATGGGGTGAGGTGGCCACCCTTACTTCTATACTGCTGCCTGCAGAGCTGGGCCCTCGGCCAGCAGCCACCACACTCCAGCTGCCTGGGTCCGAAGGCAGCAACGCATGCGATCTGGCTTGGTAGAGCCAAGGTATATTTGCAAGGAGAGAAATCTCTTGTAACAGCACTGGGTATTTCCACTGGTTTGTTGCAAGTTGATATTTCAGAACGGTGTTGTGAATTTCCAACCGGGTCCACTTAGCTCCTGTATGGTGCCTGCACAAGGGCATCAGCGGCAGAGCTGAGACGTGGCCTGACGGGCAACAGGCTGGAAGCTAAAGTTTTCTGACGGTTTTGCCTGATCAAGGCCCAGATGATCCTTCAGCTGGTATAAATCGGCATAGCTCCTCTGCAGTGGAAGGTAGATAGGCTACCAACAGCTGGCCCACTATTCTTTCTGTGGCTTACTCGGAGCCATGAGAATGTAAAAGGGTAAGTGTCATTTCTTGAAGATGCAAAAGAACACAACGCTTGATATGCAGGTGCTGCAAATGCAATACGTTATATATCCACCTATAGAGATATAGACATATAAAAATAAATATATAACATGTGGCTCTTTGCACTCTATCCACCATTATTTTGGCTCTTTGTCTCTACCGGGTTGGCCACCCCTGCGTTAGCGGGCTAATGCTGGGGAATGGTCAGTAGAGGCAATTGTTCTCTGGCTTCCAAGGCTCTAGCACAGCGTTTGCCCAGGGCGGAGTGACTACAGTGACGTGGCAAAGAAAACAGAGCTCTGTCGGAGAAGTGTCCCAGCTCTGAACCAACCCCAGTGTTTCCCAACTGCAGTGAATGTGGTGACCTAAAAAGAATGGTTTCCACCCCAGAGTGGAGAGGCTGGACTTCACCCTGCTGTTTCTTCTGCCGAGCAGTGTTCAGAGACCGTCCATTCTAGGCCAAATTCTGTGCTTGGTTACAGCTGTATGTATCCGGAGTGCAGGGCTGCTGATGGGGAGGGAGGTTCAAAGAGGGTAGTTACCTCGGGGCCGGGCCATTTAAAAGGGCCTGTGACTCCAGGTCACCACTGCTGCTACTGTAGCAGCAGCAGCTGAAACCCCGGGCCCTTTAAATTACTGTCGAAGCTCGGCCCAGCACGGAGGAGGCTGGGTGGCTGGATGAGGCTAGCTGCCTAGCCCCGCCCCTTCTGCCTGAGGCCCCACCCCTTCTGCCAGGGGTCAGAGCCAACCCCGCCCACATTGCCCTGGGACTCACTTATGCCTCCTGCAAGGAGGTTTACAGGATCTGTCGAAAAAGGCTTTCTTGCTCGACAGATCCCCCTCTAGGCTGCCGCTTTTTGCCAACAAAGTGTTGAGTCGGCAACATGTGGCGGCCATTTTATGCAAATTAGGCATGGGATATTTCAATCCGTGCCTCATTTGCAATGTTGACCTGCCTAATCTGCATCCCTCTGCCGACAGAGGGTTGCAGTCTAGACATACCCTATGTGTCTAAATCCCCCTTAATGGAAATACCCAAACACATTTTTACAAGAGATTTCATTCAGATAGAGAACAGGCTCCTGGCACGGGGCTGCTTGTGGCGATATTCATTTACCGACACAAATCTTTTTATTTGTGTGGTTAGCATCGCACAGTAGGTGCGGGGGTGTGGAGGGCAAAGGGGAGGCTCGTTTGCTAGTTTTTTCCTTTGAGTGAAAGCGCCGTTCTTGCAGCAAAACCAGCGGATTTCCAAACGGTATGGGCAACTCTGAGAGGACGGGGTGCGCAGTCCTGATACTGCCGGAGGATTGCAAACTTTTGCATAATCTGTGGGGCCACTGCAAAAATTCCTGATGGGTGCTACGGGTTGGCTGGCTTGCTCTTCAGAGCTTTGAAGGGATATGCCCAGCTCCCAGGCTCCAGAAGTGAGTCTGGAACCCTCCCCCAGATTCAGAGATGAGATTCTTTCGTGTGTCTTCGGTGTTTGAAACTTTAGGTTACTCAAGGAACTCTCCTATTCTCAGCAGAATCCAGCTTTTTGGCGGCTTGTGGGGGAGCACGGACCAGCGTTCACATCACACCCCTGTCGGTACCCGGCCCAAGCTGGGGAAGCTAATGAGTGATCCAGCCGACCAAAGGCGTGCTGTGCCTGTGATAAGTGCTGTGTGGTTCATTGCATGCTGCCAGCTATGAGACAGCCTCTTATTGTTGGGTGCACCAATTGCACCCCGAGCTCTTGCACGCACCACTGGATACTTGGGCACACAATCGGCTAGTTAATTGCCTGTCTGTGTGAGTTAGGCACTGCAGTCATGCACATGCAACCATGGGCGCCTGAGTCTGATACTCTTGGGGCAGCTCAAGGAGGAAGAGGGGTTTTTTTACTGATCACCAGATACTGGCTTCCCTATTCCTTTATAGCATAGGTTCCCAAACTGGGGGGCACGCACCCTTGGGGGGGTTGAAGAAATTCCAGAGGGGGATGCGAGGCAACCCAGCCCTCCCCCATCAAGAGAAAGAGTCTGGTCTATCCAGTAAAAAAAATTAGAAACTACAATGTGAAATGACCAGTATTGTCTGTATTTCCTGGCTTGGACGTCCACCGGAACATGCGCAGCTCGGGCTGGTTGGGGCAAGGGGAGGATGGAGCGAACCTGGCAGACTCAAAAATGGCCACCTTAAAAGGGCAATGCCTGCTCTGCTCTTTTTATTTTTATTTTTTGCTCAACAAGTTTTGCTGCTACTTTTTTTGGGAGAGGGAGGTGAGGGTTTCTCAAAAATCAAAAAGGGGGCGTGACGCTGAAAAGTTTGGGAACCGCTGCTTTATAGGCTGGTGGCCTGTTTTTTTCTCCCGCCGGCTGCGCTCTCACGTAATGCTTATCAGACGGACACACACCACCTGTGGGTTTTAGCCATGCATCTGGGCTCCATACGGAGATGGGAGGCTTCTAACGCACTCCCTGGTGCCTGTAGGAAGTGGTGTTGGTACCTCCAGCCCAGAGAAATCTCCTGTTGGGAATTTGAGGTAACACCTTCACCTCCCGATGGCAGAACTAAGGTTCTCCCGAGTGCTTGTGGCCTCTTGTGATGACTTGAGCTTGTGATGCATCTGCAAATTCTTCCCAGGATCATGCCGCTTGGCCAACAGGGGACCCGCCCTCCCATGACCCGGGCCCTGAGCTGTGGACAACATCACCAGTGTCACTCCCACAAGCCCAGGAAAGCCTACTGTGGCAGAGGCCCTCGTGACCATCTGTGAAGGGCTCGTCCTTCACCTGATGAGGAGCAGCTTCTGTGGCTGGCCTGCAAAGCTTGCTCGGCATCGGCAGCCACGGCGGGCAATTTTCCTGAAGGAGACACTTTAAAAGGCCAAAGTTGAAAGAGGTGACTTAGGGCTGAGAGCAGCGGGTCCCCCACTGACTTACTGCTCCACCTTAGACCAGGAGTTACTTGTCCAACTGATGAAGCCTTGCTCTGGCTAACTTTGCCGCTGTGACGTAGTGGGGGTACCTGGCTGGTTTCTATGCTGCTGGCTCTGGGGTAACCCCCACTGGCTGCCGTGGGTACCAGGACCCAGCAAAACAGGATGAGTCACTATGCAAACCAGTGGCCAGACACCCCCCATGGAGAGGAACAAAGGAAGGGGGAATGCTGCCCTGGCTGGGGGGCAGGGCTGGAAGAGGGTTAGTGAGTTGCTGGCTGTCTGGGAGTATGGAGGAGACAGCCTAGGGGAAGGGGCTGGAGTTTAGGGGCCCAGTCTCCCCATCTCAAGGGGGCCTGAGGCATCCTAGCCCAGCTCTGGGACCAGATTACATCTGTGCTGTGCTGTATCCTGGAGAGGCAATAAACTTCCTCTATTCCACCGGCTGGTGCAGTCTGTTTGTGCCATTTCGGGGTGCAGGAGACGGGGGACCCCAACGCGCCGTCACAGCCGCTGCTTCAGTTCCCCGCCGTATAAAACGAGGACAGTACAATTCCCTTGGTTCAAAGGGGACCTGTAAGAAGAGCTGAGTGATTTTTTTTGAGGGGGGAGGGGAATCAGTGACAGCAGTGCAAGTAACTTAACATTTCTTACAGGTACTGTCCTACTGCAACTCCAGTCCTTGCCAGCTCTTCACATAGCTCCCTGATGGCTTTTGCAGCAGTTCAGCCACCTCCTCCTCTGCACACCAGGCCCCACTCGCTGACTTTCACCTCTGATCAGTGGCCAAGAAAAAATCGTGGGGAAAACCCCCACATTATTTTGGATCAACCAAACTGTTTCAGTTGATCAGAAGAAATTATTTGGGGTGGGGAGGTGGATTCTACAGTTAGTTTTGCTCTTGGGTGTGCATTGCCCTTTTTCTCTTTAAAATCTAGCTACGTTTTGACAGGAAACATCTTTTTTAACGGGAAATGAAAATATTGGTTTCGAAGTGTCAAATGTTCAGGATTTTTTTGGGGGGTGGGAATCATATTTTTTCCCAGCCAAAATAGCAAATAGTTTCAGTCCCCTCACAATTGCATTTTTCAGCAAATAAACTATCCCTCCAAAAAAACTCACCCCGTTCTAGTTCTGAGGCCTGTTGATTTGCAAACGGCTTGGAGAAGTCCTAAGAAAGACCAGCGTCTGCTATATTCTTTGTTCACCCAGCATCCTGAGCGTGTCGTTTATTTACACAAAACGTGCCCAGTTCTCCTCGAAAGGCTCAGTGAGTCTCTAAAGACCTTGATGAGATATCGTTGCTCTAGTTCAGGGCAGGCCAAAGAGCTACTACTTCCTCATACCATCTAAAGCTGCTCAAGTGACGGGACGTAGCACGCTTCTTGCAGCAAGCACTAATTAGAGGAAACAGGCCCAGCAATAAAACCTAAAGCAAAGAGCACGAAATGCTGGGCACGCCTCAATAACACACTCAGCTTTGGAAAATAGCCAGTCAGTTGAAGAGTTCAACTCAAATGAGCTGCCAGGAGTTGTAGAAATAAATGGAATTTTCCACACTGGAGAAACAAATATCAGAGTGTTCTTGAGTGAAGAAAGCAAATGGCTTTTATTCAAATAATACCTGGTGCTTACAGGAAGTTTTGTCTCCATCCGTGCCTAGAAGGAGAAGTACCTTGCGGTAGAACCTCCTCAAATCTTTTTTATAACTTTCCTTTTAGTTGTGAGGAGTCCTGTGGCACCTTATAAACTAACCGAAGTGTTGGAGCATCAGCTTTCGTGGGCAAAGACCCACTTTGTCAGATGCCACAGGACTCCTCGCCGCTTTTGCAGATTCAGACTAACACGGCTCCCCCTCTGATACTTTCCTTTTAGTCGTTTACTAGTTTAACACAGGACTGGATGGTATTTGCTCTTTTATTTTTGGTCCCTACTGCTGCATGACTACACACTTCTGGTTCCAAGTGAGGTGTATGGATGACCAGTCAGTTCATAGCTCTGGAGTTCATAACTCGGAGGTTCGACTGTGTATGGTGCCCTAGCATTGCTGATCCTTAAGGAGGAAGAGTGACAGGGAAAGGAGCTGGCGAGAACAGAAATGTGGACAGCAAAACAGTGACCTTGTGGAAACAATGTGATCTGGAATGCGTCACTCAGGGAATAAGAAGAAATTTGGGAAGCAGTAACACCTTATTGCTGGACGCGTGGTAGCACGTGTAACGTAAGCCTGGCAGTTAGGCACCATTCCTGCAAGACCTCATCCCTCTGTGTCAGTGGTCCCCAACCTTTTGGGGCTGCCGGGTGCCCGGGGGCGAGGCCATGCTCGAGGGCGGGGCCAGCACCGTGCATGCACCACGTGCCTGGGGCAGAGGCCGCCCATGCATCATGCGCCCAGGGCAGGGCTGGCCCTGATCACTTGGCGGGCGCCCGGAAATGCCCCGGCGGACACCATGGTGCCCGTGGGCGCCGCGTTGGGGATCACTGCTCTGTGTTCACTGGGCATTTTGTACACTGGGCTGAGGACGCTTAGAGCCATAGTTGCTAATAGGTCTCTTTCCTGCCGGTCTGAGGATTCCTGAGGGTGGGTCAGGGAAAAGTAGCTTCTGAAGATCTGCTCCCCACCCCCAGTGAGACAGCAGAACAGAAGCAGACCTTTGCCTAGAGGAATGTGGAACTCAACTCTTCCTTCTTCCTTTAGTGTCCTCGGGTTTAAAACATTTGCCCGTTCTTTGCTGTTTTCCTTTCATTTAGGCACGTTCCAAATGCGGGGGGTGGAAGATGTGGCTGCTGCCCAGGTGCAGAGCTAGGTTGTCCCATTGCTATTCACACCATTGATTGTGAGCTTTGGCTCTCCACTCACCATGCCCATCAACTGGAAGAATAAATACGTTTGTAACACAGAATCCTAGAATCACAGAACACTAGAACTGGAAGGGACCTTGAGAGGTCATCAAGTCCAGTCCCCTGCCCCCACGGCAGGACCAAGCACCATCTAAACCATCCCTGCCAGGCGTCTGTCCAACCTGCTCTTAAATATCTCCAGTGATGGAGATTCCACAACCCCCCTAGGCAATTTATTCCAGTGTTTCACCACCCTTACAGGTAGGAAGTTTTTCCTAATGTCCAACCTAAACCTCCCCTGCTGCAATTTAAGCCCCTTGCTTCTTGTCCTATCCTCAGAGGCCAAGGAGAACAATTTTTCTCCCTCATCCTTGTAACAGCCTTTTAGATACTTGAAAACTATGATGTCCCCTCTCAATTTCCAAATTAAACAAACCCAGTTCCTTCAGTCTTCCCTCACAGCTCATGTTTTCTAGACTTTTAATCAGCTTTGTTGCTCTTCTCTGGACCGTCTCCAATTTGTCCACACTTTGTCAGAAATGTGGCGCCCGACCTGCACACAACACTCCAATTGAGGTCTAATCAGTGCGGAGTCGAGCGGAAGAACGACGTCTCCTGTCTGGCTCACAACACTCCTGCTCATGCCTCCCAGAATCACGTTTGCTTGCATGTTTGCAACAGTGTCCCACTGTTGACTCATGTTTAGCATGTGGCCCACTATGGCCTAGCGCCCGGTGGGGCTAGCAGTCCCGGCCATGGGCCAAGGAGAGGCTGATAGTGCCGCTCAGAGCTAGGCTGGGAGGAGGCAGGGTGTCTCTTACTGTAGAATGCCATAGTGATTTCTGAGTACGCTTAGGAGTGTGGGGATGGCGGGGGGGGGGAAGGGGGTATCAGAAAATGGTCGGTAACGTAAGAGCATTTCCCAGAACCTTGTGGTGTTGTCAGGCCGACTTCCCAGCTGACCACGTGGTAGATTTCATCAGGCTTGGTCCGTTACTTATGGTGCATTGCTCCATGTCCCGTGAGTTATGCAACGATGGAGGATAAGACCGGAAAGGGCCACCAGACCATCTAGTCTGACCTCCTGTGTAACAGAGGCCACCAGCACCATCCAGCGAATGCATGCTACACCCAGTGATACACGCTACACCCGGTAATGCACACAACACCTGGTAATGCATTCAACACCTGGTAATGCATGCTACACCCAGTGATACACGCTACACCCGGTAATGCACACAACACCTGGTAATGCATGCTACACCCAGTGATACACGCTACACCCGGTAATGCACACAACACCTGGTAATGCATGCTACACCCAGTGATACACACTACACCCGGTAATGCACACAACACCTGGTAATGCATGCTACACCCAGTGATACACGCTACACCCGGTAATGCACACAACACCTGGTAATGCATGCTACACCTGGTAATGCATGCTACACCCAGTGATACACGCTACACCCGGTAATGCACACAACACCTGGTAATGCATGCAACACCTGGTAATGCATGCTACACCTGGTAATGCATGCTACACCCAGTGATACACGCTACACCTGGTAATGCACACAACACCTGGTAATGCACGATACATGCAGTAATGAACACTACACTCAATAATGCATGCTACACCCGGTAATGCACGCTACACCCGATAATCTACAGTACACCTGATAACGTACACTGTACCTGATAATCAAAAGGTTACAGTCCAGGGGTGGCTATTCTGTGTCACAAGTGGAGAACAGGTGGGTCCAAGATACCTCAATGCCCAGTGCCCCTGCACTGGCAGGTTGATTCATTCCCGTGATGTATCACAATAGGTGTTTTTTCCCCTTTCCTCCACCTGCCCCAGGAAAGACCACTGCAAATGTGAGCCTCTGGATGGCACTGACAGATCATCAACTTGCATGGGCCCGTGTTTCTAGCATCTCTCTACAAGCCAGCTTTGTGCTGGAAAAGCTTCTAGGAGAGCCATCTCCAGCAGGGTGTCGTGCAGTACATGCCATCCCCACCCACTCTGAGCATCCATTGGTCCCTGGCCCGAGACCCAGTCACTTGCCTTGTTCTAATTCTCTAGCATCCTGTCTGGAGGCTAATGAAGGGCCCAGGATTCTGCTGGTGAGCTCCCCAGGACAGGTTCTTTCTCCTGGCCCTTCCCACGAGCCTCTTGGTTTGTTGATTGTGTCACTTCTGGAGCATTTTCCTCTTTCTGGGGCATTGATGGGCCCAGACATCTCCAGCATCCAGCTGCCTCTGGGAACCTTTGAATGTGTCTGCATGCTCCTTGCACTGGCACCGTTGACTCCTCCGCATGGGATCTCCTCCAGCTCATGTTCCTTGTCTAGTGTGCCTGCATGTCTGCTTTGTCCTGGACTTAGAGCATCAGATTTCGGCATTTGGCCCAGCCAGTCAGCCAACTGGTGCACAGGGGCGAAACAGAGCTCTGCCATTTTACAAATCCATCTCATGGGGCTGTAACTCCCAGAGCTGCCAAGCTGGTATCTTCTCGCCAGCACACAGGGACAGGCTCTTGGAAAGACCTCGGCGTGCTTCTGAAAATCTGGCATCCGTCGCGGGCACTGAGCGCTTGAAACCTGCCCCCTGCAGGTCCCTCTTGGAACAGATTAGGATGCAGACATCCACCTCCTGCCTGGTCTGCTGTGATCTGGCGGGATCCCCCCCTCAAAGGAGCCTCACAACGGATACTACAAGCAGGGGCCTAGCACGACTGCTACTGAAGTGGGTGGGTACGTGTGTTGCTACTGATTTCAATGCAGCGTGGGAAATGATCCGCTTGCTAGAGAAGTGGGTAGGATTCTCTCCCGTGTCCCCCGCAAATCTCTGCACGGGGAGGTCCCCCTTAGCACTGCCATTGCGGGTTCTCCTTTTGCACAGCAGCCGGCAATACAAAGACACCACGCTGGCCCAGCTGGGTCCCAAATAACTCCGTATACTAACTACCCAGAGCCTGCCACGTACGGACTGCCTCATTTCTGCCAGAGGCTAAAACCTAGAACATATGTGAGTATCCCTGGAAGGCTTGCAAGCTATTTAAAGGGACGCTGCCCCATTCCAATACATGGCAGCTCTCCTCTTCGGTAGCTTCCGCTCTTCGGCAGTATTTCATTGATTCTGCGAAGTCTCCAGTTTGCCTCCCCATGGAGAGATGGGGAATCTTTGGAGTTTCTTCATCTCTGAGATTTCCCCTCTCAGCTCCAGTTCTTGGCAGCAGCCTGTGTTTCTACCGGGGACGGCTTTGCTCCAGCTTCTATTTTTACTTTTGTTTCCGTGTTTTCCCCTGGCTGACTCAGGGGCAGCTGATGCGACTCACATGACATTTACTCCTCAGATACCACTCAAAACGAAACTTAATCAAGCTGGGCAAGGCCCAGGTAGGCACACGTGCAGGGCAGTGAGGTGGGGTCAGGATTCCCAGGTTCTAACTTAGTCCATTGCCTGGCACTTCCCACAACTGTGCAATGTAAATCGATAACAATCAAAAGGATGCTTAAAAACAAACCAATGTTATCTCTTGAAATTATTTTTTAAAAATGGAAGTCTGCCCAGCTGAATTACATAATTCCCTGGCTGCGTGATCATGACATGTGCCTGCTAGAATAATCACAGACAATGTTCTCTCTCAACTTTTTGATACACGTGCGGATTTTTCCATCCATGTGCAGAATAAAACTTTTATGTGCAGCGAGGCATGTGCCAATGTGCACCACTAGTGGAAACAAAACCTGCTCCCCACTATGGACCAGAAGCCTTTGCTCATGTGAGTGGCCCCCCTCCCTTCGGATAACACCAAGTTGGGAGGGGTTGCAAGCACTTTGGAGGACCACATTAAAGGTCCAGATAATCTTGGTAAACTGAATTTCATCCCCAGACAAAGCCAGGACCATGATGGCTGGAAAATGCCAATTCATGGGTGGAAAAGTCTTTTTTGACAAATCTTGAAAAAGGACCCAGGCACAGTTTGGAGGGAGCCCTGCCGGGTATGTGTGGTGCAAAAGTGGCAAGACGTGCAGGTTTCCCTGCCAGGCCACCTGCCCTGATGCTCCCCAGGCTGCTGAGGGTCTGAAATATCAGCCCCTGTATCACAGGCTGATACCCAGGTAGCTAATGGTTTGAGGCTTGGGTAGTATCAGATGCTCCCTAGGTGGGCAGGGCTCAAACCCACAACCTGGGGTCTCCAGGCCAATGCCATAAGCCACTTGAGAACCCACCCCACTTTGCTACCTTCAGGGTGCCCCTTAGCCACTGTGCCACTGGAGGTGCCTCCCCAGCAACGGTCAAGACTTTGCTAATATAAAGCAGAGTGAAGCAGTAAGCAAAAGGCAGGCCCTGATCACAGAAGCTGGCAAGAACAGGGCTGATATTACAGAAACACTCAGACCTAAGAGGTACCAGGCACAGGCTGTGAGCACATTCTGGGGTTGCAATAGAACACCTGGTTGAGAAACATCCTGGTAGCAGCACCCCCTCCCCCAGATAACACACACACCGACTGAGGCTCAGGACAGGGTCTAAATTCACAGCGTGACGGAACTCCCCTTCTGCGAGGTAAGGGGCAGTAACTAGCTCACAGAGGGTGGCAACCTGATCCACCAGGAGTGCGGTGCAACTCGTTTGTACCTGTGTAGAACAGTGCACCCTCAAGGGGGGTTGTCGGCTGACCGTGAGGGAGCACTAGACCCAAAGGGTTTGGTTGGGTGTTAGTTCATTGTCACGGTGTACAGAAGGTGGAGGTGGTGCAGCAGCGAGTCTGTTTGCTGACAGCTATTATTGTATGTTGCTTGGCAATAAACCGACTCGGGTGCTTTTGATCTTTATCTGATTTGTGGTCTCTGGGGGCACTCTCGGAGTCTGGTGTTGGTTAATTGCGCATGGATAACATATTAGAGAGGGGAGCGCGCACACGCACACAGCCAAACGTTGATCCTCATTGACGGAGGAGAGGACCTGTCAGGAACCCATCAGGACGACCCCGCCTGATTGACAACCACTGCCTGAAGGACTGTCCTGGAGTTTCTAGGCTCCCTGCTGCAGATCTGGGGCTCCTGGGGTGCCAAAGCGGAGGCCTCCCCCAGGTGCGATTTTGTTTCAAAATTTCTACCCTGGAACAGTCCCAGCCCACACAAGCTGGTGCCCAAATAAAAGTGCTCGTCTTTAAGGTGCCCCAGGACTTCTCATTGTTTTTGCTGCCAACCCCTTATTCCCCGTTTGGTGGTGGAATTCCTTCCCTTGTGAAGTACTTGGCACTTGCCTTTATTGAATTGCAGCTGGTTGATTTCGGATCAGTTCTCCAATTTTCCAAGATCCTCTGGATTTCTAATCCGGCTCTCCAAAGTGCTTGCAACCCCTCCCACCTTGGTGTCATCTGCAGATTTGATACGCACGCTCTACTCTCCACGACCCGAGTCACGAATGGAAATACTGAACAGAGCTAGACCTGGGGCTGACCCCGTGGGACCCCAGCGGATATGGCCTCCCAGGTGACAGCAACCCATGATAACTACTCCTCGCATGCCTAGGGAGCTAACTGCCCTGGTGGGGTCTGTAGCAGGCGTATGCCCTCTGGCCCATGCACTACCCAGCGGGTTTCTGTGCAGTTTCACACACCAGGCAGATGCATTTGCTGGACTTTTTGGAGCAAAGCAGCATCCACTTCTGATTTCAGCCGGTTTATAGATTTGAATCAAAAGTTCATGAAACTCAGCAGCTCTGCTACAGCCTCTTGCAAGAGCCGACTGTGGAGCGGCTCCGAGCTGCCTCAGTCACAGACGGCAGCTCTCAGATAGACGCCAGCCAGATCGTCCCTAGGTGGAGAAGAACAACCCCCAAGCAAAACTACTGCAGGGTGAGGATGGGGGAGACTCTCCCCGGCCGGGTTGCTGCAGATGCGTTCGTTTGCGGCATTGGCTTTGCTGTTCTCTGACCCTGCCCAGGAGAGAGGCTGTGTCCTCTAGTGGGCGCAGTGCAGTGGAGCGGCAGCCAAGAGACCTGTGATGTGGCTTCCCCTTTCTTCTCCTCCCAGCCTTAGCTGCCTAGTGAAATGGACAGGTGGGGTGGGGCAGGGCCTCTCCCCTCTGGGCAGCATTTAGCGGGGCAGAGGGGCTGTTATCAGTGGCACAAAGCTCATTTACAGTTGAGCTCGGACTGTTCAGATCAGGAAGGGAACGTGTCCCCCCCCCACCCCCTCCCCCGCAGAGGGCCAACGCGAGCTCCAGTGGTCCCACAAAGAAGGGACGGCCAAGAACTTTCTCTAGGAGCCCTTTAAGTCTCCATGGCAGGCCAGGGTCCTGGGGGTTTAGGGAAAGGTGCTGCCAACACACACAGTGATGGCACCTGGGGTGTCCCTAACGGTGATACAAGGAGACAGACTCAGGATTCCCCTGGGTGAGAGATGAGCCCCTGCTGACATGGGAGCTGTAAGCCCCCCTCCCCCACAGGGGCAGGCGCTACTGGTGCCCAAGGAAGCAGGTTCCCCTCCCCGGCGCTTTGCACACAGTGATTGGCTGCAGGAGCGTGGGGAGGACGCAGCCCCCCCCGCCCTATGGGCACTGGCCAGCTGAGGAGAGTGGGCTTGGGAGCGTCCGTCGGTCCTGGGGCGACACAGCTCCTCGTGGAGCATCCCTGCAGGCCGGTGGGAACTGCAGCAGCTCCAGGCCCGTGAGCTGGCTTCTCTCCCGCCCCTGCCCATGCGAACATCAGCCTGCGGGAGCCAGGAGGGTCGTGGAGCAGAGCAGGGAGCCGCGTCCAGAGGATGCGTCTGGGTGGCGGGAAGCAGAGTGCTCCAGGCCCAGGCTGCTCCGCCCCTGCCACCGTGGAAATCCCCCAGCTCAGGGAAGGAGGTTGGGGTGGAACGGGGCAGAAAAGGGCAGGGCTCGGGGGAAGTGGGAGTGGGGCAGGGTGGGGCCTGCAGGGGGTTGCTTGAGGCACTCGGGGGAGGTTGCTGCAGGCCCCTGTACCCCCCTTGGGGCAGCCCTGGAGCAGAGAATCCAGTCGAGGCCGAGTTTGTCTCCCTGGCTGCATCTCTTGAGGCAGAGCGGGCCGGGCACGGAGCAATACAGAGACCCGCGTCTCATTCTCAGGGAGTCCCTTCCTGGGCACAGCAGCAGAGAGCCTGGTACCTAGGCAGGGCTGCTGCAGCCGGCGGCTGGCACTTGGTGTTCTGCAGCACAACCTGCTGGCAGGAACTGCAGCCGGCTTCTCCAGCCCGTGTTTACTGCGGGGCCTGAGCACGTGGAGGAGGTGACGTAATCCGTCTCTGAGACGGCATCTGTAGCCTGGGACGTGTAGCACACCCCGGAGGGTCTGTCTGCTCTTCACGCTGACCCTGGGCCAATCAACCTGGCACAGGCCAGCCTCTGGGGCGCTGGTCCCTGCAATCCTGCCAGGTGGGTAGATCCAAGCCGGTGCAGCAACCAAAAACCACAGTTCCTCTGAATTTGCAACCAGGCAGCAAAGGTAGCAAGTCCTGAGCAGTTGTACCGAATGTCACGTATGCACGACAGAAACTGTGACGGTCACAAAAACGGAGAGTTGCACTTTTTGCCTATACACCAGCCCTGCTGAGTCACCGGCCCGAGCCCTGTCACTGTGCAGGGGGGATGCAGCTCCTGTCGCAGACCCACGACACAGGCTCTGCCCAGTGCAGCAGGGACGCATCCACATGGCTGCCAGACGCAGGCCCAGCGATTGCAAACCCAGCATGGGAACAGCACATCCACATGCCCAGGTCCCTCCGGCTGGTGTAAGTACACCCTGCCGGCTGCCCAGGGTCGGCCGCTTGACCTGGGGTGACCAGACATCCTGATTTTATAGGGACAGTCCCGATATTCAGGGCTTTGTCTTACCTGTTACGGCTGTGCCTGTTACGGGTGCCTGTTATGGCTGTGTCCAGACTCAGGGGTTTTTTCGAAAAAACTTCACCTGCGTCTAGACTGCAGCCGCGTTCTTTCGAAATTAAATCGAAAGAACGCGGCTTTTCTTTCGACGGCGGTAAACCTAATTCCACGAGGAAGAACGTCTTTTTTCGAAAGTGCTCTTTCGAAAAAAGGCGTTCTTGAAAGCAAACAGGGCTTTTTAGAAAGAGAGCATCCAGACTCGCTGCTTTCTTTCGAAAAAGCGGCTTGCTTTTTCGAAAGTTCCGCATGCAGTCTAGACGCTCTCTTTCGAAAGAGGCTTGCAGTCTAGACATAGCCCTGATGTGCCACTTCCTGCAGGCTCAGACTCCACACCTGTCCTGGTGGCTTTGTGTGGCAGAGGACCATCAACCTCATCAGCAGGACTGCAGCTATGCAAATAGCGTAGCTGAAGTCGACGTACTTACGGAGGCGTCTTCTGTGCCGTGAGGTCGGCGGGGGCTGCTCTTCCATCGACTCCGGCTACTCTTCTCGACCTGGTGGAGTTCTGACATCCATAGGAGAGGGCTCGGAGATCGATGCATCATGTCTAACAGATACGATAAATCGACCACCAGTGGATCGATTGCTGCAGCGTCGATCCACCACGCAGTGGAGATGAGCCCCAAGACCGCAGCTCATACCAGGGCCCTGTTGTGCTAGGAACTGTATGTCGTTATGCTACTCACTAGGCCACACTGTCTCTCAGATACAGGGGCCGAGCAATAGAGCCCTCTCAAGGGCTACATTTACACTGCAGCCTTTGTTGGCAGAGACAATGCAAATGAGGTGCTCATTAGCATTTCTTGCACTCTCATTTGCATAATCTCTTCCACCCTATTTTGCAGAAGAGGTTTTTGTGCAAAAAAACCCTGCAGTGTAGATAGAGCAAAAAACACATTTGAGCAAGATCCTGCATACCTGCTTTTTTGAGGAATAAGGGTTCTTGCGCAAAAGGGCGTTTTTGTACAAAATGGCCCCATCTACACTGTGGTTTTTTGCGCAAAAACCTCTTCTGCAAAATGGATCGGAAGAGACTATGCAAATGAGAGCGCGAGAAATGCTAATGAGTGCTTCATTTGTATTGTCTCCACTGACAAAGGCTGCAGTGTAGACGGGGTGATGCTCGCTGAACTTCTGCCACTTTGTCCACACCGGCTGTGCGTGGGCCAGGATGGAACCTGAGGTCCGGATTCGTTCCCGCCTCTGTGGACACCAGCGTCAGCCTCAATGCTCGGCTCTGCTCCTTTTCAGCCATCAGTGCGGCTGCCAGCAGGAGGCACCGCTGGTCTGCCAGAAGCCCCCTCCTGTGTCGTTCACAATCCTCCTTTCTCACGGAGTCGCCGAGGCTCCTGGCTACCACCTCAGGTCTTGGGGCTCCCTTGCAACTCGCAGCAGATGCCTTGTGTCATTCTGTGCAGCCTCCGGGCCAGACAGGTGGATGGAAAACACCTCGCAAGCCCTGCTCTTCGTGAGACTTTCCTCTCGGCCGGGGATGAGTTTTTCTTTTGTGATAAGAACTTGAGATCCCTGGATGGAAGAAGCTAGTGAATTAAGGGAGGTAAGGAGATGCTTATTATCCCATAGACAGTCTGGGGAAACGGAAGGATGCGGACCTGGGGGGGTTAAACTGACTTGCCTGGTACTATTTGGTATCCAGGAGGTGGGCGGGCATTAGCCTGCCCACATCTAAAGGACCTCCCCCCATCCTGAGGGGAGGGTCCACAGAATCTGGAAAAAACAACTAATTACTGGGGACAAATAATGAAAAAACAGGGACGGGTGTGAGGGTCAAAGGGTTCAAACGAGGGAACCGGATGGGGACACCGAGCAGAGAACCCCAGACAGCGCCCACTGCCGCCCAAATGTAAAATGCGAGGTTCTGGTGGCTAACAGTCCCACAGACTCTGTGGTAAGGACCATGGAGTTCGCGCTGTCACCCAGCCTTCTGCCCAGTGTGTTCTAGCGACCTCCCGGAGAGCAGATCAACAAAAGCGCATTTTTCACTCGAAAAAGGCAAATGCAGGAACCTCCTAGGAGGGGTAGAAAGCAAAGCGTGTTCCCACAACCTGCCAACAGGCGTCAGCGTAGGCTAAAGCAAGTGCCCTTGAGAGCCGTAGGATTGCTTGGGGCTGGAGAAATGTGGAGTTACTGATTTGCTGGAGACTGGGAACTTTAGCCAAGTTTGGGCACAAGCCGAATCTCTGCTGCTAAGGTTGCACTCCCAGACCGGGGACAGTTTTAAAATGGGTTCATTAGAGGCACACACTGCATGCACACAGCCCAGTGCTGCTGCCTCCTTCGGAGCACCCTCCCCCAGTCGCTGCCACCGCATGTCTTCAGCCATGGACACAGCACAGCTCAATACCGCCCTGCCATTCCTCTGGGCAGGCTACACGAACGGCCAGTATGGATCTGCCGCTGCCCAAGAGCCGTGACCGACGAGAT
Source organism: Pelodiscus sinensis (assembly GCF_049634645.1). Lineage (NCBI taxonomy): Eukaryota > Metazoa > Chordata > Testudines > Trionychidae > Pelodiscus > Pelodiscus sinensis. The sequence goes on along the minus strand of NC_134738.1, from coordinate 2,278,609 downwards.
CAGTAGCAGTCGCTGCTTCCAAGGTTCAGTCCTGTCCTTCTAGCTCTGCGGAAGGGTTATGTTCATGCAGAAACAGCTCATAAGTAACATCCCAAGGAGAGCCCCTGGGCTGGTTTAAATCCTCACGGCCATGCAGCCCCTCCATTCACACCCGCTGCGTGTTAAGGTGTGTTGTACTGGGGCAGTCACCCTGCTTTGGGGAGATAAGGATTAAACCCAGCTGAGACCTTGGGCCAATCAGAAAAGGGCTAGAGACAGCCAATCAGGTGCCAATTAGGTCCTATAAGAAGGGCTCCTGGCCATAGATGCTCATGTACTTTTGCTCCAGCTGTGCAGCAGGAAGGACCGGGCTTCCTGGTGAGCGAGAGAAGGTGCTTAGGGCAGGTGGAGCTGGGGAGCTTGGGCCTGACCGAATTGCCAGGCTGCAGGCCTGCTCTAGGGGCCTGAGGGGCACTAGGGCTGCAGGGGGCCAGCTTGGGCAGAAGAAGGTGGCAGGTCCTTACCAATGATGAGTGGCCTTTTCAGACTGCAGTGTGCCCCTGGGGCCAGGGCTAGTTGGTGAGTGGCAGTGGATCCCTGAGGCAACGTGGTGTAGGGGGTTGGGGTTCCCTGGGACGGGAGGACCCCTGAGTGTGGGATACTACCAGGGGGTGGGGGCGGGGAGAGGCGCTGTGCGCCCTGAGGGACATGGGGCCTGAAGCTGCACAGAACACAGGTTCTGAGGGCAAGACGTTGGCCAAGAGGGGGCGCTCCAGGTCCAGAAGAGCTAAAATTCCCGGATTTCTTGTGGGGATCTGTGACAGGTGCTCCCCTCACAGCTCAGATTCTCAGGTGCTGCTTTCTCCCCCCCCCTTAGCTCCTGCAGTTCCCGCTTCTGTGTATGGAGGGGTCAGTCCGGCTCCTATGCAAAAGTGCCCCCTTATGCAAGCAGCTATCGACATAACAGTGTCCTGAGCATCCAGGAATCCAGAGCAGACCCCACTCTGAGGGGTGAGGGGAGTCCGTCTGGGGCAGGCATGAGGCCCACTGGGGGAGGGTCAGGAGTTTTCTGGGCCCCCAGGCTGTCTGTAAAGTCCCCCTGATCGTACTTATTCCTGCAAGGTAAGGGGGGGCTGAATCCAGTCATCCCACGTGGCCCCGTTAACACCCTAACTCTCAGTGAGGAGCATGTTACTCTTCGAGTGACCCCCCACGATTCCAGTAGGAGAACCTGGCGCCCCTAATCGGGGTGAGGCTGGCGGGGGTCCGCTGGTCTGGCAGAGGTGAGAGGGCCGAGGGAGTCTAGGGGCTGTACAAGGAGCGGGGCGTGCGCGAGAGGCCGGGGAGCAGGGTGGAGACAACGGAAAGGCCTTGTGGTCACATGCTTGGCGATAAGACGACTCAGCAAGGGGCCAGCAGCGCAGGGAGGTGTGTGCTGGGCCCCTCCTGTGGCGGAGAGGGGTGCTGCGCTGCCCCGCGGCCTCTTTCCCCACAGGAGTGACTCTGAACCAGTGCAGCCGCTGCCTGTCCCTGATCCAGGGGTGGAGCTGGCGCTTGCAGGGTGCGGAGTGGAAAGGAAGGTCCCAGCATTCAAGCAGCATGGCAAGGCGGGAGGTGGCATCGCCAGCCTGGAGAGGGAGCAGCCACAGGGGAGGGGATGCTGTTTCTCCAAGCCAGGGGACTGGAGGGAGCTCTAGACCCTGGAGTTCATCCGGCCCAAACATTTTCCCTTGTTTAATAACCCCCTGAAGAGGAATCAAGGAAGGCGCCAAGGCTGCAGGTCTGTTAAACTCCAGCCGGCCTACAGAGTAGTCCTGTGAGCTGTGGGGTGGCAGCCGCATGGTCCGGGGCAGTGATATCGCAGCCTGGACACCAGCTTGCTTCGCGGGAGGGGAGGAGCAGCTCCTGTGACAGTTCCCTGTTGCTTCTGATGCGCTTCCACCAGGTCCAGCCCTCTGCCCGGCGATCGATCAATACTTGGCCACCTGCTCGGCTCCACATACGTTTTTTACAACATGCAAATTAGATTTCCTTTGTTCATCCCCACCCCCACTTCGCCTTGTAGCTGGGTAGGAAGCTAGTCCCTCAAATCAACACCAGAGACAAATTCAGAACCTACATGCCCCTAGGCCAGATCCTCTACCGGTGTCAATGGTGTAACTCCCCCGGCTCGCACCAGCTGAGGATCTGTCCCCTAGTCCTTGCTGCGAACCACCTGGGAGCTCGCATGCAAACTGGACAGGAGCTCTGCCTCCATGAGATGAAGAGCGAGTAATTTCCCTCGGGAGGAGGTAAAGCCATAATAAGGGCATGACTTTGCTGCATGAAAATGTGGAATAAATGGCACTAAAGGCAGAGAGCAGCAGGGTTTGAAAATGGGAACACGTGGGCCAGACATCATCTGGCATCGACCTGCTGCACTCCGTGGATACCTTCGGAGCGACACTGGTTGTCCCAGCTGAGGATCCGGCCTATTAAGCTTAGAACGATCAATCTCTCGGTGAGCATATATCCAGGGGTCGGAGCGGCACTGTACAATGATTCCGACAGCAGCAGTAGCAGGGGGAGTTTTCTGTTGCGCTCAGCAATGTGTTCTTGTGTCGATTCTGCCATTGTCCCTGGTCATGTGACTTCAGGAGGACCATGGTTCGCCATCCTCTTGATACCAGCCCATCTACTCTTAAGGCATCATCAATTTAAAAAAACCCTGCAGTTGCTGTCTCATGACAATACAGGAAAGTTGGGCTCCGTCCTCTTTGAAGCGAACTCTGACAAGACAGGAATTACTTAGTGAAATCACATGGCTTGTGTTACAGAGGCAGTTGGGCAAGACGACTGTTAAAAACAAAAAAGGATTGAACCAGACCAGTCCTCCTAAAACCCCTCCAGCTCTAACAACACAGCCACATGCTGGGAGAGGCCCTGTGTTCCTTGCCACTGTCCCGGGGCCTGCAAACGGCATGGGTAATACACTCCCTCGGGGATTTGCTTACACCTCTAGCAGGTACCACAAAGCAAGTTGCACCCTGACTTCAATCACACACTTGAGCAAAATTTTAACAAGCACGTCCGCAGCGTGAAGCAGATTGTGAGCAAACGAGACCCCTTGTCACCCAGCGAACAGTCTAAGAGGGAGGGCACCTTGGAAGGCCCCCTGGAGCTGACAGAAGTGTCAGATTCATCAGCTACTCAGCCCTCGCCCTCCCATCTACCTTAGCTGACCTAGGCTGCACCAGGTATTTTCAGTGTGTGTTACCAGGGTGATGTACGTGAATTGATACATGCCCCCATGCTGAGCCGCCTACCTGCACGCCTAGGCACATCACTTTCTTCCTAATGTGTTTTCCCCCTCAGGAATGACAGTCTTAACAATGTCGTTTTATCTCGGGGAGAGACCTATACAATGGAAGCAACCCCACAGGGTGTAATAGGCCCCTACAGGAGGCATTGTTCAGAGGTTCCCAAACAGGAGGGCGTGCTCTCCTGTGGGGGCGTAAAGACATTTCAGCCCCGCCCTCATCAAGTTTTGTTGCCCAGGTCAGTTCTTTGTTCTTTTTTTTTTTTTTTTTTTTTGCTTTGCACAACAAGCTGCTATTTGGGGGGGGGGTTAGGGTTTCTCAAAAATCAAAAAGGGGGCGTGATGCCAAAAAGTTTGGGAACCACTGGTCTAGGCAGATGGGGCCCTACCCTGCCAAGCCGTGCTTACAAGCCCATGGGCTGCAGGCAACACACACAGTGGTTACTAAGGTGAGGATTTTTCAAAGGAGTGTAAGGGAGCTGGGCACTTAGCTCACATTGGATGGGGATGGGAGGGAGGCGGCTAACTCCACTGTACCCATCCCGAATCCCGCACATCGCTGGGGAAGCAGGAGTTCAACTCGTCTCCTTCGGCCCCAGAGCGGGGCAGGAATCCCACTTCACGGAGAGTTTTGAAATTTGGCTCCACACCTAATCAGAATACCTCCCCCCCCCCCCCCAATTTCAAAATCCTCCCAGCCACGAGCTCCCAGCGCGTCCCGGCTCCCAGCTGAAGGGGGGAGGACCCAAGGCAGGGGGAGCTTGGGTGCCCAGCCTTGTTTAGATGGCAGCAAATTGCCAGATTTCCCCCCTTCAAAAAAAAGTGTCATCTGAATTTTGGCCCTGACACAGGGGCTGAGGGGGATGTAACTGGTGCTGCCGCAGGGGTGTGGGGGAGGGAGCAAAGCCAACCAGCATGGCGCGCTCCCCAGCCGCTGGGTTAGCTGCATTTGGTTCCCGTGGCATTGCAAAATGACTTGAAAACGTTAGTGCGTGTGGTTAGCGGGAGAGTTCTGCACGGACTCGGTACGTGTGTGCGGTGGCGAGGTGCCCGGTGCACACAGTAGTCATGGGGCACGTTTCATTAATGGTGGTGGCAAATGCGGCTCCCAAGTCACGTAACTGTGTGTACCACTCAGCACGACCAGCGGGCAAGTGGGGGGATGGCTCCATGGCCCAACAGGGGCGGGGCCTCTGGCAGAAGGGGCGGGGCCAAGCAGCCAGCCAGCCCTCAGTGTTGCCAGGAATGCAGTGCTGCCTCCACCCTCGCCCAGTCCTCAGTGCTGCATGGTGCTGCGCTTTAAAGGGTCGTGGGCTCCAGCCACTGGCCCGGAGCACCAGCTGGGAATCCTGGCCCCTCTGAATTGCCAGACCGAGGGCGATCGCCCCCGTCCCCCCTCCCCCTTCGGCAGGCCTGGTACCACTGCTCTAGAGGCTGGAGGAGAGACACTGAACCTCCCCCCATGAATCATTGGTGGGGAGAGAACCCGGCAGCGGCAGCTTTACAGCACAAGCCTTGAAACTCTGAGCTAACAGAGCAACTCCCTGAGCTGCTGGCAGCCGTGGGGTCTTCTCTGGCGGCCAGCCAGGAGCGAGGGACAGGACCCAGGTAGCGGCTGGGCTGCACTGCAGACTCGCTTGAAGCATCGGTGACTAGGGAGCGTGAGATTCAGCCACGTACGTTGCAAAAAGGCCCCCAGGAGGGAGTGACTCCGGTTCCACTGGCCGAACTCTGCTGGAGGCAGGCGACTCGAGCTCCCTTTCCACTCCAGCGAGAGAGGCCTGCGATTCTGGGTTCAGACGCCGCGTGCTTTCCGGCCCATTATGCATCTGCATGGTAGGGGGAAGACCCTGCTGTCAGCCAGGGGTTGTGACCCCTCCGCTGTGGCGAGGCGGCTTTACTCCAGCTGAAAACGTTTCCTACTGGACGTTCTCAATTTGGCAGCCACAGCCAGATTCCAGCCCCTTTGGATGGGTGCTGGGTGAGTCCTTGACATTATGGTCTGTTTGGTAGAATCTATTTGGTTGTTTATGCAAATGTCTTGTTTTTGCAACACCAGCTGTCGATAGCGTCATCTAATCCATGCAAAAGCGACGAGGAGTCCTGTGGCACCTTAGAGACCCAGGGTCTGTCTACACTACAGAGTTAGTTCGAATTAACGGACGTTAGTTCGAACTAACTTTCCTAGGCGCTACACTAGCGCTCCGTTAGTTCGAACTTAATTTGAACTAACGGAGCGCTTAGTTCGAACTAGGAAAACCTCATTTTACGAGGATTAAGCCTAGTTCGAACTAGCTAGTTCGAATTAAGGGGTGTGTAGCCCCTTAATTCGAACTAGTGGGAGGCTAGCCCTCCCCAGGTTTCCCTGGTGGCCACTCTGGCCAACACCAGGGAAACTCGTCTGCCCCCCTCCCGGCCCCGGACCCCTTAAAGGGGCACGGGCTGGCTACGGTGCCCGTGCCAGGTGCAAGCCTGCCAGCACTCAGCCAGCAGACCCTGCACCTGGCACGGATCGAGCCACCCACCCGATGCCCCCCAGCCCTCCCCCTCTTCCCGGGACCAGGCTGGTGGCTCCCGGGAGCTTGCCCAGGACCACAAGAGGCGGGCACCCGCCTGGGCTAGTGCGGACATCGTGGACCTCGTCCACGATCTCCGCACTAGGCACAGGAAAGTGGCCGACTAGGGCAGGAGAGCTGCCAGCCTGGCAACCCAGGAGCAGGTGTGCAAGAGAATCAAGGGGTCCACTGAGACCCCCGACCCTGAGCCCTGAGCTTACAATGGCCGTCCTGGGTCAGACCTAAGGTCCATCTAGCCCAGTAGCCTGTCTGCCGACAGCGGCCAACCCTAGGGACCCTGGAGGGGATGGAACGAAGACAGTGACCAAGCCATTTGTCTCATGCCATCCCTCTCCAGCCTTCCACAAACCTTGGGCAGGGACACCACTCCTACCCCCTGGCTAATACCACTCCATGGACCCAACCTCCATGACTTGATCTCACCTCCCTTTAAACTCTGTTCCAGTTCTAGCCTTCACAGCCTCCTGCAGCAAGGAGTTCCACAGGTTAACTATTTGCTTTGTCAAGAACAACAACTTTCTCTTACTAGTTTGAAGCCTGCTACCCATTCCTTTCCTTTGGTGTCCTCTAGTCCTTCTTTATGGGAACTCAGGAAGAACTTTTCTGAATGCACCCTCTCCACCCAACCCCTGCTTTTAGAGACCTCTATCCTGTTCCCCCTCTGTCTCCTCTTTTCTAAGCTGAACAGTCCCAGTCTCTGTAGCCTCTCTTCATCTGGGACCTGTTCCCAACCCCTGATCATGTTAGTTTCCCTCCCCTCTCCCAGCCTTTCTCTTCCCCTCTCCCACCTCCTTTTCCCAGTCTCCCCTAGTTTTGTTCAATAAAGACAGAGTCAATGTTGGAAGAAACGTTATCTTTATTTTGTACATCAATAAGAAGGGGGGCTAGGGAAGGGTAAGTGGAAGGAGGTGAGGGAGCAATGGGGTACGCGCCCCTGATGGGGAGAACTGGGCTGGCTCTGCGGGTTTCTGGGGGTGGAAGCTCTCCTGCAGCCCCCCAATTGCTCCCTCTCCCCAGATGGCAGCCTGCGGCAAGTGCAGCCGGGCTGATGGCCGAGTGCTGTGATGTGCCCAGTGTGGGTACTCCGGGCACTCCAAGCCAGGACTGCTTTGCAAGCGGGGCACCCCTTAGAACTGTCTGTCCGGGGTGGGGGTCAGGACCCTTTAAGCGCAGCCCTCGGCTAGCCTGAGACAGCAGCTCCACGCTCTAAGTCCTCCTCTGATGCCCTGCCGGCACTGCTAGTTCGAATTAGCAAAATGCTAATTCGAACTAGTTTTTAGTTCCAGATGCGTTAGTTCGAATTAGCTTAGTTCGAATTAACTAATTTGAACTAAGTTAGTTTGAATTAACGTTGTAGTGTAGACAGACCCTAACAGATTTATTGGAGCTTGAGCTTTCGTGGGCAAAGACCCACTTCGTGAGATGCATGTCCCCTTGTGCCAAGGTGGTGCAAAGCAGATTCAGACTAACACGGCTACCCCTCTGATACTATCTAATCCATATGCTTCCATTGCCTTGCCTTCACTTGGTTCAGACGCAGGAGGATGACAGTGCTGACATTTTGCATTTCGTTTTCGGATCTTTCTGCTCCACCAACCCCTCAGACTGCTGCCAGAATCCATTGCTGCCTCTTACAGACCTGGAGCCACATTTAGACCCAATGTAACTTGATTGCAGGCAGCAGAGTGTCGCAAGGGATGAGTTTGGCTAAAGAGCTTTAAACTAGGTTAACCAGGTGGGCCGGATCCAGTGCTGATGGAAACCAGCCTGATGCCTCTGGGTGCACCTGGACCAAATTTAGCAGTTACCTGTACAACTCATGCTGGGCGGGGCAGATGAGAGTTTTGTGGGGCCCAGGGCAGCACAATTTTGCGGGGCTCCCCTTTGGAGACAAAATAGAAAAAAGGCGTCAAATGCTGAAATTGAAGCTATTTTTCATATTAAATGTGAATTGGATAAATTTGATAGAAACTTAATTTAGTTGGTTAATTTTTATTTGAATTCTATTGTAATTCATTCTTAAACACAATTCTGCATTAATAATTAAACATTTTAATTTGTTTGTAAGTCTACTAGAGCTGTTTAGCTCTTTTGGCAGCACATTCTTCAATTATGTCAGTAAAGTCCATTTCTTTACACAGGTCGTTTTCAATCGATATAATCGAAAGACCTACAAAACGCTCCCGGCTCACAGTCCATTCTCTTTGGCTGCCCATGGCTGGTATTTGCCAGGCAGCGTCGGGTGTTCTGCAGCAAGGCAGCATTGGGACTTGCGGGGGCCAGGTGGAGTGTGGGTGTTGAGACTGGGGGGCGTAGAGGGCGTGTGGGTGTTGAGGATTGGGGAGGCAGGCAGCATTGGGTGCTGGGATTGGGGGGGCAGGCAACGTGTGGGTGGCTGGGATTGGGAGGGCAGGCAGCGTGTGGGTGGCTGGGATTGGGAGGGCAGGCAGCGTGTGGGTGGCTGGGATTGGGGGGCAGGCAGCGTGTGGTTACTCGGGTTGGGGGGCAGGCAGGGTGTGGCTATGTGGAGGATGGCGCACAGACGGGCCATAGGGAGGACCAGCGGGCAGGGGTGTCTGACTCATCAGACAGGCCAAAATTGCCATTTCAGCCTCTCGAACAGCTCCTGGCTGGGCGGGGGCAGCTGGCAACTCCCCCTACTCCAGGTGTGTGTGTGTGTGTGTGTGTGTGTAGGGGGCACTGTCTGTGGAGCTGGGTTGCGCTGCGCCAACGAGTGAGGGGAGGTGGGGACTGGCGGGAGGAGACGGGGTCTCCCTGGCAGGCGGGTCGCTCTACTCCCGGGCGTGGCGGGAAAGGGGTCTGGGCTCCCCCCGGGGGAGAAACCGCACCACACCCAGCCTCTCTCTGGGCGGGGCAGGAGGGCGGAGCAGCAGGATACCCGGGCGCCGTGCCCAGGCGTCGCCCTTCGCCTCATGGCAACGAGCTGCCGCCGTGCGCACCACTGGCTAACGGAGCCGCTTGTGGACTCGCAGCGAAAGGCAGCGGCGGAGGCGGGTCCAGCAGGTCAGGGCAGCAGCGGCAGACACACGGCAGGGCGAGCAGGGCTGGCGCGGGGCCTACTGAAGCGCGGGGCCCAGGGCAGCCGCCCCGCTCGCCCTGCCCTATATCCGCCGCTGATGCTGGGTATGAGTTGGTTGGAAGACTCTTGTAAGAGGAGAAAGGGGACTTCTTGTGCCAAGGTGGTACAAAGCAAGTGTAACGTACAAATCCGGGGGTGGATATGGGAGAAGTTAATGGCACTGTCTGCTTAAGGAGTGCACTTCATCCCTACTAAAAGTTGGGGTCATCTAGGGCTGTAACTTAAGGACGAAGATCAATCATCCAAACAAAGAGATGCAGAAAGAGGAGTCTTAAAATTATTAGGGAAGAGACCCCTCACCCATTCCCAAACCAGCTATTGCTTAATGGGCACATCTCTTGGCGAAGTGATTAAAAGCATCCGATCGAAAAGGCTCATGCAGACTTAATGAAAGCCCAGAGTTCCCGAGTCTTATTAGCTGTATTTTAATTATCCTTCAGGACACATGCAACTGCTGGGAAACTGCCTTGTTCATTACTCTCCGTTGCTGCTTGGGAAGGTTCGCCTGGAGCTGCAGAATTCCTGTTCTTTGGCCCTGATCTAAAACTCACTGGAGCTAATGGGGATCGTTCTATCGACTTTAGGTGACAGGAAGGGAAGAGAGACACAGGCTCGTGGCTGTGGTGCCTCCTACTGGTCACCCTGGGAACTAGCTTTCTTCCTCAGCAGGGCGCCCCCTTTGGGCCTGGCTTGCCCGTCATTGCTCTCCGCTGTGCTCGTTATCTCCACCGTCTGGACCTGCATCACTCCCTAGTCTGCGGTGTCCTCTTCGGGACACTGCCCTCTGGCAGTGCCCACCACTCCGGTCTCACGCCTGCTGCCGGGGTCTCAGCAGTCCTCAGTCAATACACCTGCCACTGTGGCCAACTGCAAAGTCTAGCCCCTCACCTTGGGGCAAGCTGCAGTCTGTAAAAGCCACAATGCTTGGAGGCAAGGGGCGGTGCAAGGGGGGGACCCAGGCCCACCGCTACTCCTAACCCAGGGACCCTCTGGCACCACCCTTGTCCTGCCCTCCTCCTCTCTCCTCGACTGCTCACTTGCCCCAGGACTCCTGCACCTTCTTGGCCCTTGTATCAGGGCTGCAGCCTGGGAGGTATCAGGCAGGAGTCTCTCTCTCTGCTCCCTTGAGACTGCCCAGCGCTGCTCCACCTTCACCGAGAACCAGCCCTGCACCCTCCCTGGTCAGGGCCCAACTGCCCTTGGCTCTGCTGAGCAGCTCTTTATAACCGGGCTGCCTCCACAAACTGCCTTTTGATTGGTTCCTTACAAGCCCTTTCCTGATTGGCCATAATGTTTAAAGCAGAAAGCTCCAGTCCTGTTCATGCAGGCCCGTACACGGGGTGCGAAGGGTTTGAACGCACCCCCCCCCCCCATGGTTCCCCAAGTAAGCGTGCTCCAGCTAGCCAGGGGAAGGCAGGAGCAGCACCCTGCCCCCAGCCTCCCTGCTCCGTGCTCCAGCCGGCTGGGGGAAGGGTGGAGCTGATTTCCAGCTTACTTGGGGGAGCAAGGGATGTGTGGTCACACCCTTGTGGTTCGCATTTACAAAAAAAAGCACCCCCCCCCAAATTCCTGTGCACGGGCCTGTCATGCATCGTCTTTGGTGACCCCCAAATGCAGGGATATGAAATGAGCCACAAGATGAAGCTGTTGTCTCCTGTTTACGGTGTCTGCACGAAGAGTCCGTTCACCCGTGCCTGGGCGGGAAGGCAGAGTCTGTCCTGCCAGATAAAGCCGAGAAGACGCAGCCGGTGGGAGGAAGGGCAAAGATGGATTCAAGTTGCCTTTGTAATAGCTGGGCCCTGGGCTGTTGCAGGGGACCAAATAGCGCCCTGTTTAAATTAAGCAGTCCTAGGGGTTTGTGCCGCTGGACCGCAAGGGAGCCCGAATTCCTGCATGGGCAGTGCTGTTGGCACACAGCCTGCTCTGGGGCCTGCAAAGGGGCGGTGCGGAGCTGTTCATGTTGGCACCACATCGCATCTGTGCCTGAGGCTGCTGCTTTATGGTGCTGTGTGTCTGGGGGCTGTAATCTGCCCGCCCCTCTGTCACATGCTGCCATCCTGGGGCTGGGTCCTCTCCCCATTGACGCTCAGGCCTGGAGGCGTGGCAGAGCCTCACTGTGGGAGTCTGGCTGACTCATGCCTCCTCTACAGTGGCAGAGCCGAGCCACCGCCAGGGGCCTTGGTGTAAATGAGATTTGGGCCCGAGAAGCTTCCCCCATGCCCAGAGCAAGAGGATCTCGGGAACCCTCCCGGATACCTTCTGTTTCTGTGAGCCAGTGTTTGCTTATAACAAGGCCCAGCAGCGTCGCTGCTCCTTGTGTCCGTGTCCGAGCTCGCTCAAGCGTTTCGGTGCAGTATCACTGGGACTTCTCAGCCTTCCTGTTGCCGTGGCAGCAGGAACGGGATGTGCCAAAACGGCAGGTGTCTGCCTGTGAGGATCAATAACCCCCAAAAGCACTGCTCTAGGCTAGGGATGTAAAATTTGGATTAATTGGCTAATCGAACAATTGATGCAATTTGCATCGACTATGCGATTAGTCAATAGAGCACTTCCACCTTTGAGGAGTAGCAACAGCCCCAGGGCGGCAGCGCTGTGGGGAGCATTGGGCAGCAGCTCCACGCTCTAAGTCCTAACCTGATGCCCTGCTAGCACTGCTTCCGGCCAGCCTTAATTTCGGTTCAGGGTCCGCTCAATGTGGACGCACTATTTTGAAATAGCAAAATGCTAATTTGAATTAGTTTTTAGGTCTAGATGTACTAATTCGAATTAGCTTATTTTGAATTAACTAATTCGAATTAAGTTCGTTCGAATTAGTGCTGTAGTGTAGACATACCCTCTGAGTCCCCATCTGACCTGGGCTCTGGGCGGTGCTGCTGCTTTGAAACGCCATGGGGAGCCCAGGGTCAGGCTCCATGTGGCGTTTCAAAGTGGCAGCTCTGTATGGAGCGCAGGGTCAGCGGAAGAGTCCCCAGGTGATCCCAGGCTCCACACGGCACTGCCACTTTGAAACACCGTGTGCAGCCCGTACACTGTACAGGTGTAGAACATGGACAGCCCCTGCCTTGAAGAGTTTATATGCTAATATGGTTGATTTTGCAACATCAAAGCATTTCTTGGACAGTTATCACTAGTAACTAATGGTCCCTCTAATTTTTCCATTCATGTGTAGAATAAATGTTATGTGCACTGAGGCATGTGCAAGTGTGCACCACCAGTAGAAACACGTCGGCAACTGCCAGCTGTGGGCACCCTGTTAATCAGTTGGGCAGCCTTTGAATCTCTCCTGCGTGGCCACCCAAGTGCTCAGCTTACAGGGAACACTGCTTGTAACCTTGTTCCATTTCAGCGTACTTGCGCTCTGGAGGGTACATGAATTGTAAAGGCAGCTTTAAAGGCGATTATTGCCAAAAAAGGACCCACTTACCAGCCCTAAAAGATAACATTCTCTCTCCCCATCATTGGCGCAATCCAGATTCCAAAGCATCCAGGGTCTTAACCCTCCCTGCCACATCCCAAGTAAACAAGTGCAATGTGGCATCAGTGGTGTTTTGTTATCTATCAATATATTTTAGAAATGTCTGTCTGTCCATCTGTGAATTCAAGAACTCCTCTTAAATGGTAAAAGCGAGAACCCCCCAAACTGGGTAGGCAGCTTCCTCTTCTCCTAACTTAAAGCAAGGTCAGAGTTCGGTTGTGCCAGGAAAATGGAAAGTGCTGGGAATGGGACTGTTTTCCTTAACATGGAAAGGGAAGGGCACAGAGAGGAGGGATGCGATACTGAGAGTGGCCACTGGGGGCAGTGAGCACAGGGAAGAGCTATCCTGTACCAGGATCACCGGGAACATCCACACCATCAACACAGTGGCCAGCAGGGCTGGGGCTCACCATCTTGCCTGCCCCCAGACCAGGTAAGTAGCCCCCCTGTCCCAAATCATTCCCTCTGCTCCCCTCTTGGCCACAGCACTGAAAAGGAATGGAGAGGGGGAAGGCCCCTGCCGGACGGGAATTGTAGGGGGGCGGCAAGGCCCCTGCTGGACAGAGGTTGTAGGGGCGAAGAAAGGCCCCTGCTGACCACTGGGACTAGGGAGAAGGGGAAAGGTCCTTGTTGGCCGGGGGAGAGGGAAGGCCCTGCCAGCCAGGGGTGGGGGGAGGAGAGAAAGCCCTGCCAGATGGGAGCTTATGCCCTGAGCCCTTCCTCAACCCTAACCCTCACTCTCATACCCCGCATGCATCCCAGCCTCCTGCCCTGCCCCCCACATTCCCAAGGTGCTGCCCTCACGTCTAACCCCCCCCCCCCACCCGTCTCCTTCCCTGAAGGACCTGGGCAACACTGGTAAGCCTGCTAGTCTACTGTATATTTGAGAGAGTCTGGTCAAGAATTCCTCCCAAACGGTGAGAACTAGAACCACCAAATTCAGTTCCCAGCTTCCTTTTATCCTAATGTAAAGCAAGGTCTGGGTTTGGATGGGCCAGGACAATGGGAGGTGCCTGGAATGGGATTGCTGCTCAGAAAACCAAACAGAAAAGAGACAGAATCACCAGGCAGATGAAAGGGGCGAGCTGGGGGCACCCCCTCCTGGGACATCCCCAGCCCTGAGCCACCATCCCCGAGCACTCTTTAAGGGGGGGCGGGGCTGAAACTTCCTCCTCCAATTCATACGGGAGCATTGCTGGCTGCTCCCCTTTGTCAGGGAGTGAGGGGAAAGTGCACAGTTTGCTGCATTCCCCACTCTGGCTGGGGAGTGCAGGGGGCAGATGAACCTGGACGTGCTCCAGCCAGGGGACATGCCCCCCTCCCCTGGCTGTGCTCGCCCTAGAGAGGTGCTTTTCACCTGGCCTCAAGCTGCTGCGGCGAGAAAGGGCTGAGTTTCATTGTCCCAAAGCCACAAATGAATCGCGTTAAGGACCCGAGCAACGCCAGGTAAATCTGCTAGTCAGTAATAAAAGTGCAATGGGCAGCATTTCCCTGGGATTCAGATGTGCTGGGTGGGGTCTGTCTGCAGCTCTGCCACTGCCCTGTTCTGTGACCTTGAGCAAGTCACTTCACCTCTCTGGGCCTCCATTTCCTCTCCCCTACTTTTCCCTCTTTGGTTCACTTACAGCCTCTCATTGTGAGAGTCACCATGTGCAGGGAGGTGGCCCAAGAGGTCCTGCTAAGGCCTATGCACGATTGGTTTGGGTTGGCTCTGTGCACAGGGTGAATTGAACTCTTGCAACTACGTCTGTTCCTTTAACCACTGCAGTGGGATAGGGAGTTGTCCTCTAACTGCTACGTTGGGCCTCCCAGCACCTGCCCCACCCTTGTGGGCCGTGTCGGAGCAGCAGATCGCTCGTCTGGGCACTGAAGTAAATATTAAATAGCTCTGACAAAGCGGAGAGAGTTTTCTTTAGTAGCTGTTCTCGGGAGGCATACATGGATGCTTGCTGGAACTGACACTGAGTGAATGTGTCTCTATTAGCCGTGACACAGGCCACGAAGTTCTCGGTTGGCAGCAGAGGCAGGCTTGACTTTAATATCCCTTCTCTGGCTATTTTCATCTCTTCTCCCACTCTGTTGTCACTGCCCCAATGCGCTTCCGCTGTCTGAAACTCCCCCCCGCACACACTCTCCCCCAAAGCCCCGGTTCAGTCAGAAGCTGTGTTGCCCGAAACCACTGGGTAGCGTTGCCTTGAGCTCTTACACAATCACCAGGTTCCACCCCAGAGGTGGCTACGTTTCATGGGGGGGCGGCATTCTCACATTTCCTTGTTATCACTTTTATATTATACTAGCACCAAGAGGCTTTCTGTGCCTCAGCTATGCCAGTTAGGTGTCCTTATATCCTCTGACTTCCTTCATTCCCACCCATGGGGCAGGCAGCGTGGTGCAAGTAGCCTTGGGACTACTCCGACTTGCTCCAAGAGGAACCGCCCCACAAAGGGGAAGGAGCAAGCCCTGAGGATTTGGCTCCTACACGGTAAAACTCTTTGGCTATGTCTACACTTGCAGCTTCTTGTGCAAGAAATATGCAAATGAGGCTAAGCGTGGAATATCACCGAGCCTTGTTTGCATAGCTAATGAGCCGCCATTTTTGCAGAACAGGCTCTTGCGCCAGAAGGAGCTGTCTACATGGCCCCTTCTTGCACAGTCTAGACACAGCCCTTGTGTCTGTTCAATCCATGTCCTGCCTCTAGCAGGGTTCACCTTCAGCAGAAGGTGCAGGAAAACCTCACAACAGAAAATGAGGAACAATCTGCCCCCCACCCAAGTTGCAGGATGTCTCTCAAATCAGCCGCTTTTCCGGAAAAACTTGCCAGCTGTCTACACTGGCCGCTTGAATTTCCGCAAAAGCACTGACTTCCTACCGTAAGAAATCAGTGCTTTTTGCGGAAATACTATGCTGCTCCCATTCGGGCAAAAGTCCCTTTTGCGCAAAACTTTTGCACAAAAGGGCCAGTGTAGACAGCTGAGATTTGTTTTCCGCAAAAAAAGCCCCGATAGCGAAAGTGGCAATTGGGGCTTTTTTGCGGAAAAGCGCGTCTAGAGTTGGCATGGACGCTTTTCCACAAAAAGTGCTTTTGCGGAAACGCGTCCGTGCCAATCTAGATGCTCTGTTCCGAAAATGCTTTTAATGGAAAACTTTTCAGTTAAAAGCATTTCCAGAAAATCATGCCAGTCTAGACGTAGCCTGGGTCTAAACTAGGGATGTGAACAACTAATCAACATGCTAGGCAACTAGGTGCTTCCCTCCTCCCTTGCTGTCTCTATCAGAAAGAGGCAGCAAGGGGGCGGGGAGAGGATGGGGTTCATGGAGCCCAGGGCCAGACTCCAGGCTCTGTGCGACACTGTCGCTTTGAAATGCTGTGTGCAGTCCGGGGCCATCTGGGAGTCCCCAGCTGGCCTGGGCTGCATGCAGTGTTTCTAAGTGGCAGCACCACGTGGAGCCTGGGTTCAGCTGGGGCTCCCCTGTGGACCCTGGGCTCCATGCAGCGCTGCCACTTTGAAGTGCCGCAGGAGCACAGGGCCAGCGGGGTACTGCTTGAGTCCCCCGCTGGCCCTGCGCTCCCTCGGTGCTTTTGCCTTTGAAGTGTAGCCTGTTGTTACACTACAAAGGTGGAAGCACCCTTATCGACTGTTCGAATAGTCGATGCAAATTAGCCAATTAACCACAATTTTACATCCCTAGTCTAAACCAGTGTTGTGATTCCTCTGCAAAAACGTCACCTTTATTTTATGGGGGTGAAATCAAATTCCCTACTTCAGTATCTGTAAAGTCACCTGTCATCTTGGGGCAATTGATACCTGTCACTGAACAGCTCCTTGCTGCTGCCAAGGCTCCCCATGTATGGCTTCCTGAGCCACGACATTAAGGGGTCTCCAAGGACCACAATGGGCATGTCCACTTCCCCCCCCACAGTGATCTTCTGGTCCTGGAAGCACGTCCCTGCTTGCAGCTTACTCAGCAGGCCAGTGTTCTGAAAGATGCGAGCGTCACGCACCTTTCCGGAGCAGCCTGCGTTAATATCTGTGAAACACGCGGGGTGATCCCCGTGCACCTGCAGCACCGTGGAGAAATAGCCCTTGTACTTAGTGTTCCTGGAGGCAGGGTGTCTGGTGCCAGAATTGCAACATGCGTTGCCATCTATCGCCCACCGCAGTTTGGGAAGCCCATCCATGCAAAGCCATCCACAATTTCACACATGTTGCCCAGAGTCACGGTCTTTTGGAGCAGGATGTGACAGGCAACCAAGTGACAGCTGTCTGGAGTAGCCAGCTTCCCCAGTGTGATCACCAGGCCCTTTTCCACTGGTGGGGCAGCTCTCATTCACGGGTCCTTACGCCGTAGGGTGGGGGCGAGCTCAGCACACAGTCCCATGGAAGTGGCTTGCCTCATCTGAAAGTTCTGCAGCCGCAGCTCGTCATCCCAGGCTTGTGATCCCACCTTTCCGTGCTTGTGTCCGGAGCCCAAAAGCACCGTTCGACTGTGCTCAGCCCTTCCATGCATGCCTCAAGAAATCTCGCCTCATCCAAACACTGCTGGGACTCCTCGTTGTCACTTTGCAGCTTCAGGAATAACTCGACTGCCAGGTGTGACGTGCTAGAGAGACTGGTCGGCATTTTCGTGAACAGCTGGGGATCCAGTCCAGCACACCGGGGAGGCAGAACGCACAGCACAGAAGCCGTTCAAAGATGGTGCCAAATGCAGGCAGAAGCATAGGGACTGCTGGGATGCAAAGCGATTCATCCTTCATTGGGCAGGACCCAGGATGCCCTGTGCCTCTTAACATACCTCTGTGGCAGAAGAGAAGAGGCACTGTGGGATAGCTACCCAGAATGCACCGCTCCCAAAGGCGCTGGAAGTGCCGTGAGAGTGGCCATGCCGATGGCTGGCAATGTCAACACCCAAATGCATCTTCACTGCTGCGCTCTGTGAGCAGCGCTGGAACTGCCAGTGGAGACTCGGCCTCGGTCTGCTTAGGAAGAAGGAAGCCACATGCGCAGGCCAGTCTACACTGCAGTTTGGGGTGTGGTCACAGCTTGGGTAGATACATGGGGGCACAAGCTAGCAACACAAATCCACACCCAGGGTACCATGGGGGCTTGCACCACGTATGCCCCCCCCCATCCACACTGGTATCTTTAACCATGCTTGGATAAAGCTGCAACTGCATCGTGGGTTGCAGTGTAGACAGGCCTCCAGCACTGCAGGCCATGGGCCGTGCATTTTTCTCTCTGAACTCCCAGTTGAATTCCACACAGCCAAGTTCAAAAGTTGCCTTTTTCACCAGCTGATTTTTTTCCACTGCTGAATGCAGTTGCTTTATGCATTTGAAGCGTTTTAAAAACATCGGTCTGACAGCACGCAGGGTCACGTCTAGTTGCTGAGGTCTCTGGCGAGTGAGCTGTAGCCCTCTCCCCCCCCCCCCCCATACACACTTTTTAAAAAGCACTTTGCTGAAAAAGTCTGAGGAATTCACCTTTGGGCGATCACTCACATGCGGGCAGATATTTGGTAATGGGCTCTCCCATCTGGCAGACAAAAGAACAAGGTTCACAGCTGGAAGTGGAAGCTAGAGAAATTCACACTGGAAATAAGGTGTACATTGTTAACACAGAGGGTAATTAACCATTGGATCAATTTTCCAAGGGGCATGATGGATCTCCATTGCTGGCCATTTTTAATCAAATGGGACATTTTTCTGAAGCAGATGCTCTAATTCAAATTATTTCAGGGAAATTCTTTGGCCAAGACAGTAAATTAGCTGATCACAGTGGTCCCTTCTGGCTTTGGAATCGATGCATCTAGGTCAGGGTGGGGAAGCTTTTTTGGGTCGGGGGCTGCTGACCCATAGAAAAATCAGTCAGGTGGGGGACAGCAGGGACTGGAATGTCAGTGCGGGCTCCTCAATGCTGGGGGTGGGGGCAGAGCCCTGAGCCGTGAGGCTGGATCCAAGTAACACAGGGACTACATGTGGCCCCTGGGTCTTCGGTTCCCCAGCCTGATCTAGGTTGTGCACCTGTCCCACAGTCAAAAACCCAGAACAGTCTTGGACAGAGAGATGGGTGCTGGTGCTTGGCCCCTTGCAGGAGTCAGCCCTTAAATAACGCGATCATCTTTAGCTCTTCTTCAGGTCTGTGTGGCTCAAAAGCTTAACTATTGAATCCTTCTCCTCTAATCATCTACGGCTATGTCTACACTGCAACACTATTTCAGGATATTTCAGGGGGTCTGGAGTATCCTGAAATAGCTATCGTTCATCTTCACAGCAAGCCCATTATTTCGCCTATTCCGACATCCCTGTAAACCTCATTCCATGAGGAGTCAAGTATCAGAGGGGTCGCCATGTTAGTCTGGATCTGCAAAAGTGACGAGGAGTCCTGTGGCACCTTATAGACTAACAGATGTATTGGAGCATAAGCTTTCGTGGGCAAAGACCCACTTCATCAGATCGTAAGGCCTATAAGGTGCCACAGGACTCCTTGTCACTTTAAAAGAGCAGGTTATTTTGAAATGTACGTAATAAGTTATTTCGAAACAAGATGGAAATAAGATACACGATTGGAGCTATGCAAATTGTGTATCTTACTTCGACCAACGGTGCAGTGTAGATGCACCCTAAGGGTACGTCTAAACTACATGACTCCGTCGAGGGAGCCATGTAGATTTGTTTGTTCAGCAAAGGGAAATGAAGCCGCGATTTAAATAATCACGGCTTCATTTAAATTTAAATGGCTGCCACGCTGAGCCGACAAACAGCTGATCAGCTGTTTGTCGGCTCAGCGTGCTAGTCTGAACGCTCCCACGCCGACATGAAAGCCCTTTATCGACCTCCCTGGTAAACCTCATCCTACGAGGCATAACTGGGCGGTCGATAAAGGGCTTTCATGTCGGCGCAGGAGAGTTCAGACTAGCGCGCTGAGCCGACAAACAGCTGATCAGCTTTTTGTCGGCTCAGCGCGGCAGCCATTTAAATTTAAATGAAGCGATTATTTAAATCGCGGCTTCATTTCCCTTTGCCGAACAGCCTAATCTACATGGCTCCATCGATGGAGCCATGTAGTTTAGACACACGCTAAGTATGTTGGATACTTGCCACTCAATGATTCGCTTCATGTAGGTCACCGAACACCCGGGAGATTATAGGAGTTTTTGCTTGCTGCCAACTTCCGCTGGATCTGAATGAGCAACAGGGAACTCATTCTGCTCTAATCCCCAGAGCCCCCCAGACCATTTGTGTGCCATGCTGCGCTGCTGCTTATCAGGAGCAACAGCAAAGATCAGAAACAGACCCAAAGCCTCCTAGCAAGGACCTGATCCAAAGACATTCATTTACTTCAGGGGGCTTTGACTCAGGCCCTACAGGACATAGTAAGTTTGCAGAAAAGTGGCTGAACATCCATTTACTTCAGTGGCATGTAGCCACTTCTGACAGACTCTGGCCCCAACATGCGGGTCACAAGTGCTAATACTTTTACATGAACACCACGGTCTCATTTTATGTGTTGGCCTTTTATCCTCTCTGTTTGATTAAGGCCCAAGCTTGCACCTGTCGAAGGCTATAGCAAAACTCCCATTTGATTTCAATGGGAACAGAATCTGCTGTATCAGCGGTTCTCCAACCTCAGCAACCTGTGGGCCCCCATTTTGATTTAAAATTTTGGGGGACCCCTCCCCCAACTTTTCACTGAGTCCCTGACCCCGCTTGCTCCATACCCCCTCCCCTCACTTGCTCTCCATCACCCTCACTCTCTTTCACCAGGCTGGGGGCAGGGTTGAGTTGCTAGGGGTGTGGACTCTGAGGTAGGGCCAGGGATGAGGGTTTGGCGTGTAGGGGGCTCCAGCCAAGCCAGTGAAGGGCACTGGCATGTTGTGTAGGGGTGGCTGTGGGAGGGAGTTTGGGTGTGGGAGGGAATTCTGGACAGGGACAAGGGGGTGAGGGCTCTGGCTGGGGGTTGGGCTATGGGGTGGGGATGAGGAGGTTGGGGTGAAGGTGGTTCTGGGCTGCGGCAGGAGTTGGGGGCATGCAAGGTGCAGGCTCCAGGAGGCTAAGTAGCAGTTCTGCAGAAAAGGACCTGGGGGTTACAGCGGGTGAGAAGCCAGATATGAGTCAACTGTGTGTCCTTGTAGCCAAGCAGGCTAATGGCATATTGGGATGCATTAGGAGCAGCATTGCCAGCAGATCTAGAGAAGTGATTATTCCCCTTTATTTGGCTCTGGTGAGGCCACACCAGGAATACTGTGTCCAATTCTGGGCCCCCCACTATAGGAAGGATGTGGACGCATTGGAGAGGGTCCAGCGGAGGGCAACCAAAATGATGAGGAGGCTGGAGCACATGACCTACGAGGAGAGGCTGAGGGACTTGGGTTTGTTTAGTCTGCAGAAGAGAAGCGTGAGGGGGGATTTGATAGCAGCCTTCAACTTCCTGAAGGGAGGTTCCAAAGAGGCTGGAGAGAGGCTGTTCTCAGTGGTGACTGATGGCAGAACAAGGAGCAATGGGCTCAAGTTGCAGTGGGAGAGGTTTGGGTTGGATATTATGAAAAACTATTTCCCCAGAAGGGTGGTGAAGCGCTGGGATGGGTTCCCTAGGGAGGGGGTGGAATTTCCATCCCTAGAGGTTTTTAAGTCTCGGCTTGTCTGGCTGGGATGATTGAGTTGGGTTGGTCCTGCCTTGGGCAGGGAGCTGGACTTGATGACCTCCTGAGGTCTCTGCCAGCCCTGGGATTCTATGATTTTAGGAGTGAGTTTGGGTATGGGAGGGGCTTGGGGTTGGGGGGCGGGAGAGGGTTTGATGGGGTTCCTGTCGGTACTTACTGCAGATCCCAGGAAGGGGCCTCTGACCCCTAGGCACATGGGCAACCAGAGAGTCTCTGTGCGCTGCCCTTGTGCCCACAGGTGCTGCCCTGCAGCTCCCATTGGTCCCGGTTCCCAGCCAATAGGAGCTGCGGAGGAAGCACTGCGGGGGGGCAGCCTCCTTGGGGACCAGCGGGATCTGGCGGCGCTTGCAGGCGCGTGCAGAGCCGGGGCAGGCGGGGAGCTGCCTGACCCCCAGGAGGGGGAGTTGTTGATCCGCGGTCCCAGGTGGAGAAATACTGAGGCGCACGCGCTTTCCGTGCTGTATGGACCGTGTGACACTCGGCTCCCGTGTCCGGCTCCGGGACTCGCTCTGTTTCGGGATCACTACGGAGCCACCGAACTCGGATTCGCTCATTGCAGAGGCATCAAGTGACCCCCCCCCCCCAACTCCCTTCGCACAGCCTGGCCCATCCCCCCGCCTGTTTCCTCCAGCCCGATCCACCCCGGGCCTTGCTTTTCCATTCCCGCCCCATCTGAATGCGAAACGGCCCCCCCGCCCAGGCGTAGCCGGAGTGCCTGAGTCAGCGTTAGCTGCGGCCTTCGCCGGTCCCCCCCGGACCAGGTCTGCATAATGGAGCATTGATCTATGGAACAAAGGTGGAGAAATTAATTGGAAGCAGCCAAGCAGCAGGCTCTGCGGGGTGGGGGAAGCCGGTGGGGCAGGGATGTGACCCCTGTATTTCTCAATGACTCTCGTCCGTTTCAGGCTGAATTTGTAGATTTACAGCCCCTCTGTCCTTGAAATCCACAACGGGACAGAAGCACTGCCCCTCGGCCAGCCCCCCCCCCCCCCGCCCTTCCCCCAACACGCAGGGTAAAACAAAGTCCTGGCGCGTCTAGAGCCCAATGTGGAAATGGGCAGACCTGCGTGGGAATCCACGGAGTTATTCTACCGTGTAAAAGTCCGAACGGAGCCTCTTTGGGGCCGGGTACCCCACCCGCAACAGACCTGAGCCTCTGTAGCCCCCACCCTGGCTCCTCTCTGCCGCTCTACAGTAGCAAAGAGCTGGTAGGTTTCAGTAGCTGAGCGCTACCCCTTATGACACAAGGCAAGAAAGCCGGTCCTGACAGCGGCCTGTGTTCGGGGGCTGCCCGCCTATGCAGCCACCCTGCCCGTCAGGTGCAAACCTCAAACCATCGCAGGCTTGACCCGCATTCCCATCTGCATAACCCGGCTGGGAGGTCTCCCCCCCCCCCATATTCCAGTCACCTGGCCCTCGGGGTTTGGCTCAGTCCGGGCCGAAGGGAATCAGAGAATCCAAAGGGGGCTGGATTTCAAATGCATCCCGCTTCTGATGCAAAGCCCCGACTCTCCTCTCCTCGCAGCCGCACGACCCTGGGCTGCACTGAGCTAAGCCGGGGAGGGCGAGTCCTTTTGACAAGCGCAGTCTCCAAGCCGCACCCCCGCCCCTCCCCCGCATCTTTTTGTGCCAAGCAACGTTCCTGCAAGTGGCCTTTCAACCCGCGGTGGCCGCAGGACACGGCTCCTGCGAGGGACGCAGCTGGCCTACCTGCGATGCCACCGCTGCGTTTTCGGGAGTCGGATTTTCAAAGAACCTACCTGGCCCTGCGCTAGGACGCAGGGAGCCCGGGGCGCGTTCCCAGAACCGCCGCAGACAGACACGGGAGCGCTAAGGCGCAGGCCTGCGTGTCATGTGGCGGGTCCTTTCGCTCGCCTCTGGAGCGCGGTGGCCCAGAGGAGGCCCCAATAACAGGGCCTGGCTCCGAGGGGCGATGCGCCCTGCCCCCCGCGGGCCCTGCTAGGGCAGCCAGAGGCGGATCCGCCCTCCGCGGCACCAGCTGTTTGGAAATCTTGGGCCACGACAGTGACAGGGCAGAGATTTGTTGCGGGGGGGGGGGGGGGATCCGTGTCCCCTCTTCTGAGCCCTCCTGTCCCATTCGCAGCCTCAGGGAGGAAATGTTCCCCGCCCGCTCTGCCCCGTCTCCCCGCTGCTCCTTTCTCCAGGGCTCTGCCTGCCTGGGCGCTTGCTGCTGCCTCTAGCAACCCCGGGGGAGCCCCCAGCCCCCTGGCTTCCCCGCAGCCTCCCGCCCAGGCCTGGCGGCCCTTCCTCCCGCAGGCAGGGGATGGCTACTGGTCTGCTCCTTCCCTGCCCTTGGCCACTGCCTGGTCTGGATGGACCTTGGGTCTGACCCGGCCTGGCCGCTGCTCTCCGCCCCCCCCCCTCCTGTCTGAGGCTTGCTCCGAGACTGCAGCCCCCTGGGGCCACCGGCCGAGGCGCCCCCTCCCAGTCCGTCCTGGCGAGCGACACGCTGATTGGCGGGCAGGTCCCAGCTGTAGCCAGCGCGTGCTGATAAGGCGAATCTCAGGCGCCCCGGAGCCCCCCCTCGCAGCCCCCTCCCTGCCAGGCGCGTTTCCAATTGGCTGGGCCTTGTTCATTTCCACCGGCAGGAGGAAGCGGATTGGCGCTTGCAGGGCTATAAAAGGGGAGCGCCGGGCGCATTGTCCCCCCACCCCTTCTGTGCATCGCAGACCCAGCTTCGTCCTGTCCCTGCCTCCCACCATGAGCTACGGCAGCGACCTGCTCTACCCAGCCTCCTCCTACAAGAAGCTCTTCGGGGAGACCTCTCGCCTCTCCTCCCGGGTCTACAGCAGCTCGGCCGCTCCCCGGGCCGCTGGCTACCGCGCCCACCATGCCCGAGAGTCCTACGCCCCCTCCTACCGCAAGCTGCCCGCGCCCGGCTCGCTGGACCACCTGGACCTGCTGTCCCAGTCCAGCGCGGTGAGCAACGAGCTGAAAATCGTGCGCACCAACGAGAAGGAGCAACTGCAGGGGCTGAACGACCGCTTCGTGACCTACATCGAGAAGGTGCATCAGCTGGAGCAGCACAACCGGCTGCTGGAGGCCGAGGCGGCCCTGCTGCGCCAGCGCCAGGCGGAGCCCTCCCGCCTGCAGCAGCTCTACGAGCAGGAGATCCGCGAGCTGCGCTCCAAGGTGGAGGAGCTGCGGCACGAGCGGGACGAGGCGCAGCTGGAGAGCCAGCAGCTGGCGCAGGGGCTGCAGCGCCTGCGGGAGCAGAGCCAGGAGGAGGCGCGGCGGCGGGAGGAGGCCGAGCTGGCCCTGCGCGAGTACAGGAAAGACGTGGACCACGCTACGCTGGCCCGCCTGGAGCTGGAGAAGAAAGTGGAGTCGCTGCTGGACGAGATCGCCTTCCTCAGGAAGGTGCACGACGAAGAGGTGGCGGAGCTACAAGCCTCGCTGCAGGATGCGCAGGTACCGGCCCCTTGCACGGCGTCTCCCTGTCCCCTGCGCTCCCCTCCCTGCGCCCCTGCCCCGCGCTGCGCTCCCCTCCCTGCGCCCCTGCCCCGCGCTGCGCTTCCCTCCCTGCGCCCCTGCCCCGCGCTGCGCTTCCCTCCCTGCGCCCCTGCCCCGCGCTGCGCTCCCCTCCCTGCGCCCCTGCCCCGCGCTGCGCTCCCCTCCCTGCGCCCCTGCCCCGCGCTGCTCTCCACCCCCTGCGCCCCTGCCCCGCGCGACGCTCCCCTTCCCAGCGCCCCTGCTCAGCTCCATGCGCCGCCCTGTTCCGCGTTGCGCTCCCCTCGTCTGGACCCTTTCCCAGCCTTGCGCCGCGCTCCTCTCCGCCCACATCCAGCCCTGCGCTCCCTGTTCTGTATCTCCCGGACCAGCGCTGCTGCGCTCCCCTCCTGCCCTGCGCAGTGTTCTGATCTCCCCGCGCCCCGCGTCCCGGAGCTCCCCTCCCCGCAAGATGCCCGGAATGGTGTGCCCGGTGTGGCGCATCGCACCGCCAAGGGTGCGGCATTCTCCCTCCCCTCCCCCCCCTCCACATCTTCTCTGTGCTGGACGCGATGTGTTATTCGCCCCCATCACTCCGCTTCTCTGTGCTGGGTGGACAGGGCGTGGCACCCAGGCACAACACGGGGGAGGGGGGGTCTCTGTCTCGCACATCCGCCCCCTTTCTGTGTGCAAATGTGGTGGGTCCATCGTACCCCAGCCCCCAATTTTTATCCATCCATAGGCTGGGCCGATGGTGGGTGTTCCTTACACTCCTCTCCTCTCCTCTCCTCTCGCCGATGCTGAATGGAGAGATCCCGCATCCAAAGCGTCTCCGCCGGAGCTCACTGGCAGCTTGGCTGTGCTCAGGCAGACATTTGGCTGGCTCCTGGCCTCAGAGCCCCAGGCTGCAAAGGCTTCGTGTGCTGGCTCGTCCCCTCTTCTCCTCCTTCATACTGAACGGCCAAGGGGGTATTTCCATAGGCTGCTTTTCTGACCCCAGAGCGTTGGGCAGGTTGGCTGGAGCCCCTCACCTCCATGGCCTTGAGATCTGGTCTCTGAGCCAGTTCTGTGACCCCTCAGCAAATTGCATTGATGACACCCTTATCAAAGCCGGCTGAGGCCTCACTGGTACGGTAGGTACCGCGTGCCCGGCGTCCCTACCAGGGCAAGCACAGCGCTCACAATGCCAATCTCTTGTGCCCACGCATGTGCTAGTACAAAGGAAAAATGGAAGCTTAGAAAAGAAGGAAAGTCCCGGCTTGGCTTCATTCACCTGGCTAGGTTTCCAGTGAAGTGGTGGGACTATTTCTTTCCATGCGGGGAGGAAAACAATCAGATTCTTAGTGCAAAAAGTAGCTAGAACAAGTAAATTGGTCGGCAGTGCATGAGAACAGCCGGTACCGCAATGAGCTTGTGCTGTGCCGGTTGATGGGCAGCTCCGGGACCATTCGTCATTTGTCAGGCAGGCTTCACTGATGTCCACGGTTGCAGGGCGTTGTCCGACAAATGTTAAAGTGCCTGGGAAGGTCTGAAAATACCCAATCCACAAGGACAAGCACAAAGCAGGTTAGGGAAGGGACTTCACTGGTGCAGCTGCATTATTGATGGAGCAGAGGACTCTCCTGGGCTTTGGAATCAATAGCTGGTGCTGAGGAATTGTAATGCAGCCTTGAGTCTCCAGCTAGAGTCCTCAAAATGTAGCTGGAAGGAAGCAGGGGAGTCACCTGGCCCAGAGGTCAAGGCAGAACCAAGGGGGTGGGCAGACTTGTTCAGGGTGGAAATTGTATGGCAGGCCAGGGATGTTCACAACTTGGGTATTGGGATGCAGGGGGTGGGGGTTCCAGCTGGGGTGCGGGCTCTGGGGTCAGGCTGGGGAGGAGTGGATAGGATGCAGGGGGGTGCTTCAGGCTGGGATGGGGAGGTTCAGGAGGATCAGGGCTGAGGCAGAGAGAAGGGGTGCTGGGGGAGGGGTTCAGGGGTGCAGGCTTCAAGCAGCACTTACCTCCAGCAGCTCCCAGACACATGTCCTCATTCCAGCTCCCATGCAGAGGTGCAGCCAGGCAGTTCTGTGCACTGCAGTTGCCATCCCCACAGCTCCCATTGGCTGCAGTTTCTAGCCAATGGGAGCTGCAGAGCCCATGCTTGGGGTGGGAACAGCATGCAGAGCCCCCTAAGTGCCCCTGTTTCTGGGAGCCATGAGTCCTTAAAGCCAGAGATGGGGCTTCCACAACCTCCTCCGAATACTATTCCAGGGCTTAACTACTCTTACAGTTAGAAAGCTTTTCCGAACTTTTGTATTTACAGCACCTAGCACATTGGGACACATCCTCTTCATAACAGCTCTTAACATATTTGAAGATTATCAGATTTCCCCTTCAGTCGTCTTTTCTCAAGACTGAGCCTGGCCATTTTTTAAACTTGGCTCAGATTTTCTAAACTTATGATCCTATTGTTGCTGTCCTCTGGGCAGTCTCCAATTGACGCACATCTTTCCTAATGTCAAATTCTAGGTGCCAAACACAGCACTCCTGAGGTTCACTGGGCTCACTGGAACAAGACAGTTACCAGTGTCTTACATGCGATGCTCCAGTTAACGCATCCCAGAATTATATTAGTCTCTTTTGCAGCTGCATCATGCCACTGACTCCTGCTCAATTTGTGATCCACTACAAACCCTAGGCCATGTTCAGCAGTACTGCCACCACCCAGTTATTCCCCTTACTTCCCTTTGCAGTGGATTTATTTCCTTCCTAAGAATAGTTCTTTACATTTTTCTTTATAGAATTTCATCTTGTTGATTTCAGACCAATTCATGGTCATTTTGAATTCTCATCCTGTCCTCCAAAGTGCTTACAACCCCTCCCAGCTGGGTGTCATCTGAACATTTTATAAGCACATTCCCCATTTCATTATGCAAGTCATTAATAAAAATATTAATGCCAGACTCATGACTGGCCTTGTGGACCCGGTTTGACAGTGACCCATTGATAAATATTCTTTGAGTAGGGTCTTACAACAAGTTGTGCACCCACCTTCTAGTAATTTCATCTAGACTCTATTTCCCTAGTTTGTGTATGAGAATGTCAGATGGGACTGTCAAAAGCCTTAGAAAAATCAAGATCTATCACATTTACTCCTTTCCCCCACCTGCTAAGCCAGTAACCTAGAGAAGGAAACTATGTTGTCTAACATGATTTGTTCTTGACAAATCTGTGCTGGCTGGTCTTTACAACCCTATTATCCTCTAGATGCTCACAAATTGGTAGTTTAAGGATTTGTTCTGGCATCTTTCCCAGTATTAGTTAGGCTCACTGGTCTATAATTCCCAGAGTGTTCTTTATTGCTCTTCTTAACAACAGGTGCTGTGTTTGCCCTATTCCCATTCTTGGGCCTCACCCATCCACCATGGGTTTTCCCTGAGATGTTGCGAGAAAAAATTCAGATGACCAAAGCTTTGGCTAATGAAGATTGGCCTTATGGCTGACTCCCGAGATTGGGCTTTGAGATGAGGTCTGCTACAAATTTCTTGTGTGACTGTGGCAAATTGCTGAGCCTGCCCCAGTTTCCTGTCTGTAAATCTCAGGATGGTACTCTCCCATTCTTTGTCTAGATCATTAACTGTTAGGCATAGGGATTATTTCAGTCCTTGTATGTACAGCACCTAGCACACCGGAACACATAGGTATAATTGTGATTATACTACATATAGACTTTAGAGGGGCAGAGCAAGGGGGGTATGGCTATGAGTGTAACAGGGGAATTTGACTGCTGATGGTGACAGTAATGAATTTTGCACGGTGTTGTCAGATTTCAGAGGGGTAGCCACATTAGCCTGTTTCAGCAAAAACAACGAGAAAACCTCTGCAGCAGCCCACACAAGCTTCTGCTCTAATAAATGTGTTAGTCTTTAAGGTGCCACAGGACTCCTTGTCGTATTGTCAGAGTTAAACCTAGAACTCAGAATCATCTGCTTTGCTCCCGCTTGCTGGCTTTGTCCGCTTGTTCCCTGACAGTGGCTGACAGCCCCTCGCTGATGGTGCGACTTGCAGCCATGGACATGTTTTAATGCTTTGCTAGGTCAGAAGCAGGCTGCAGGAACAAGCCAGCATCACGAGACCCCTTCAGCCTGGGAGTTGCATCATCTTCCACTAAGGCTGGATTCAGTGGTTCTTAACGCGTTTCAGTCCACAGACCAAGAGGCCAATCAAAAAATTTTCGTGGACCACCTCCTTTTTGAGACACGATAAAAGACATTTTTCATTTTGAGACAATGAACATTTGGTTTGAAATTTATTTCTTAACAGAGTTTTGGATTCTCTTCTCACTGACAAGCTTTTCAATGTTTGGAGTAGTACATTCTAATGCACAACGAATATCACTTTCCACTGCAAACCGATTCTTCTGTTTGGCCTTAACATGCAACAAACACGAAAATCCAGTCTCACGCATATAAGCTGAAGCAAATAGCAAAAGAAATCGGACTGCGTGTGCTGACAGATTTGGGTAACTCCCGGTCATGCTGACCCCAAATTTGTCTGGTAGTCACGCCGTGTGACTTTGGACAATGTTCCTGTGGACCACTGAAAAAGTCACCATGGTCACTGGTGGTCCATGGACCACCAGTTGAGAACCACGGAGCTATGACAGAGGCGTGGCACGGAAGTCACAGAAATCACAGAAGCTGCGACTTCCATTGACCCTCCTGACATTTTCTACCCCGGGGCTGGAGCTGACAGCTGGCCCCCCACCCCCACTCCTAGCCCCACCCTGGTGGAGGGGAATCCTGCAGCTCCCCAGCCATGGTGGGCAGCAGAGGGACCCTGTAGCCCCCAGCTACAGTGGGGGGATCCCCCAGATCTCCCAGCTGTAGGAGGCCAAAGGAACCCTACAGCAGCCCCTCCCCTGGAGACAGCAGAGGACCTCAGATTTCCCACTCACCATAGCAGCGGGGGACCCTGAAACCCAGCATCAGAGGGTGCCGAGCCAAGCCCACTTCCCCTTTTTGCCTGGGATATTTTTAGTGAAAATCTGAGACCCATCACCGGCTCCTGTGAATTTTTATTTATTGCCTGTGGCCTGTCCGTGCCTTTTACTCAAAATACCCCTGACAAAATCGTAGCTGTAACTCTGACTGCAGGCAGAGCTGTACAGAATTTGGCAGAAACACTGGGCACTTTAAGTGAGTCCCTTCACTCTGGGATGGGGCTATGGCAGCAATACAGAATCACCTAGGACTGCCGGGTGGAGGATGCAGAAGGACGTTCAATTAAGCTATTTTGCTCACCAGTCCTGCACCTCTCTGTGGCATGTCTAAAAATAATGCTGGACTTGTCAGTCTCTGCTTCTCTGATGCATTCCTTTGAGCCCAGGTTAACGGCCATGTGAAACCTAGTAATTGCTGGGATACTGACGTTTAACATCCCCATCCATCCATCCATCCATCCACATACCCCTGTCTGTCTGTCTGTCTCTCTCTCTCCATACACATACATCCCTCTTTTTCTCTACGCACAAATACACCTATGAAGAATGTCTGTCTAATGCTGCTGTCTATTTATATCCATCCACCAATGGTCTTTTTGCCTGTCTGATCTGTCTTTCTGCCACATATTTACTTGCCATGATTATATAGGCACAGAACTGGGGCAGGCGGTCAGCTGGTATAAACTCACATAGCTCCATTGGATTTGGTGGGGCTCGACAGATTTACCCCAGCTAAGAGTCTGGTCCCCTATCATTTGTATTTTAAAGTTCTGCCGTAGCATGCCTGTGGAGGTGGGGGCCAGCGATGTTCCAGGTAGGGGACATTCTGCCATGCACTGGTGGGTGCCCACTCCCTGTCCATCAGTCCAGTTCGTTAGGACTTATTCCTGCTCCGAGTATCTGAATCATTTGGCCAGCTGTGGGGGGCAAGTGACTTCTCCCCCTGCCTCCAGGCCATCCCAGGACAGATGAGCTCCAGGGCCTTTCATGCCTGGGGGGAGAAGAGCCATGTGGCACTAAATCCTCTGACCCCACTTCTGCCTTTTCCTTAACTCCAAGAGCCTCTGTAGTGGGACCCCGGGGTGCTGGGCTCCCAAGAGGGACGTTCTCCACCTGGGAGCCCTTTGTCCTCCAGCTTGCTCCATGCACACTCAGCTGTTCCACTGTGTCCGGAGCCCTCCGCCTCCTTCGGCAGGAGAAGGGGGAGGGTCTGAGCCATCATTCAGGGCTTGCCGCCTACCGTGGCAGGCAACGGCACCGAGCAGCTTCAGTGCCTTTGTATTCCCAGCCATTTCCCTGCGATTCATGTTTGCGTGTGGTGGGGTCCCCGGCCAGGTCTCGGTGGAGCTGGACATGAGCAAGCCTGACCTCACAGCCGCCTTGAAGGAGATCCGCATGCAGTACGAGGTCCTCTCTGCCCGCAACCAGCAGTCGGCCGAGGAGTGGTACAAATCCAAGTTTGCCAACTTCACCGAGGAGGCGGCGCGCAGCAACGACAGCATCCGCCAGGCCAAGGAGGAGATCACAGAGTACCGGCGCCAGCTGCAGGCCCGCAACATCGAGATCGAGGCGCTGAGGAGTGCCAACGAGTCGCTGGAGAGGCAGCTGCAGGAAGCAGAAGAGAGGAGCAGCGGGGAGATCCAGAACCTGCAGGTAGGTGACACTTGCCCACAGACCCCGGGGTCCTTGTCATTTCTAGGCTCAGCCCTACACAGCAGTGGCGAAAAGCCAGATGGCATCTAGCAAAGATTCTCCGGGGCTTTCTCTCGATCACTTGTGCAGGCTGCGCTTTCGGGTAAGTTTGCAGTGGGAAGAAGACAGGCCTTGCAAAGCGGAGGGATGTTCTTAGCACACCTGGCACTGCCTGGTGGAAGAGACGAATGACTGTAGCCTTTCTGTAATATCGCTCGCCTGTTCTCTTCAAGCCCTTTGAAAACATTCATCCCCTACCTGCCCTTCAGCCCCTGCTGGTGGCGACTGTCAGTATTAGCCCCACTGCTCAGCTTGGGAAACTGAGGCACAAAGCATCTCTTCATCTTTGGATGCCTCTGGTTTTGGGTGTGATTTCCCGAGGTGCTGGGCACCTTGAATTCCAATTGCAGTCAATGGGACTTTTGAATATCGGGCCAAAAAGTCTCAAGTTGGACTTACACAAATGGTGACCTCCCAAATTGTTGGAGTCTTTGGAAACTGTAGATCAGCGATGGGCAACCTGGGCTAGGGAGTGGGGCCCATGAGCGGGCCGCAAGATTGTCATAACCGAGATGGTCTCTCGGGGTAGGGCAACTTTCTCACTGCTCTGGCGGAGCTAGAATGTGCAGGCTGTGCCGATTGAACCTAGCAGCGCTTGGGGTGAATGGAGAGGGAGCTCACGGCTCTCAGTCAATGCTGGGTGCAATCAGCAAAAAATGACATTGACAGAAACCAGCGGAATCTGTCAACCCCAGATCTAAGCGACTTGCCCAAGATCAGGCTGAGCCAGCATTAGAACCCGGGATCTGATTAGTCTATTTTGACGGATTAGGGACAGAACAATTAATAATCCCAGGAGCTCCTTTGGGGAGATGCAGAGCTCACTTGCTAGAACAGCAAACGTCTGAGGTGCTGGGGAAGGGACCCTCCCAAACGAAAGTTTGGTCATATCCGTAAATGCATCAGATTGCTACTGAGACGGGGGTGTGCGCTGTGTAAACCCCGTCCCTGCTCTGTGGAGACTGCAGTTGAAATAAACAAGGCAGAGGTGGGAGGGGAAAAAGGTGAAATGACTTGCCCTGGTCAAACGGGAAGTCAGTGGCGTGGCCAGGTATAGAAATGCAGTCCCGTCTGCGCCCCAGTCCAGCACCCTAATCTGGTGGACCACACTGATACCTCCTCACGAGGCCTGTTTGAACAGTGTGTCGGAGGGAGGGGCGCTAAACCCAAATGAGAGGGAACCGCTGACCTGATTCTCCCTTGCACTTCATGCTTTGCAGGAGACCATCAACCAGCTTGAAAATGCTCTTAGGACAACCAAGGGAGAGATGGCTCGTCACCTCCGAGAGTATCAAGACCTGCTGAATGTGAAGATGGCCCTGGATATTGAAATAGCTGCATACAGGTAAAACGATACCCAGAGGCCTTTTTCCCTTATCACTTGGTGCTGTTCGATGCTGGCCCTCACGCCTCTCTGTGCAGAGAACCAGATAACTGGAACACTGTACCCTGCATCAATGGGCCCTCTAATCTTTTTCCATGCATCTGCAGATTTTTTTCCGGCCACGTACAGAATAATTTTTTCTGTGTGCACCAAGGCACATGCCAATGTGCACCACCAGTAGAAACAAAACCTAGCTGTGGGCACTCTGCTAATCAGCTGGGTGGCCTCGGAATCTCTCCTGAGGGGCTGCACAAGTGCACGGCCTGCAGGGAACGCTGCCCTAGATGTTCCATAAGCTTGTGTAGCGATCCATGTGTGTGATCCACGTGCGCAATCCCCCTGTCTGGAATGAGGAATGTAGATTTATTGCACCAGATCTCCAGGTTCCGCTCAGGGCTAGATTAGGTCAAAAGTCTTTTTTTCCCCACCGTGCCATGATCACCTAAGCCAGGGGTGGGCCACATCTGGCCGGCCTAAGGCTTTGATCTGGCCCGTGTGGCTGTTCCAGGCCCCACCCCTTAGGACGTTGCCTGGGAGCTCGGGACACGTGAGCACCCCTTCCAACTGCTTCTATTTAAAGAGCTCGTGCTTCCCCTGCGCCTGTCAGGCTGGCAACAGGTCCAGGGACAGCGCGAGCCCTTTGAAGAGAAGCCGTTGGAAGGGCTGGTGTGTCCCCGGCTCCCAGGCAACGTGCTAGCAGCGAGGCCGGAAGCTGCGAGCCCTTTAACTAGCAGGAACTGAAGGGCTCGCATGTGATATCCAGGAGCTGCAGGGGAAGCACAAGCCCTTTGAGCTGCTTCTATCTAAAGGCCCCGCCCCTTTCATCTGAGGCCCCGCCCCTTCTGGGACTGCCCATGACCTCTTCAAAAATGATTGCTCACCCCGATCAAGTCTGATCCTCTGTCTCGCACCAGGCAGAGAACAGCCTAGAAATGATTAGAATCCTAGAGCTGGAAGAGACCTCAGGCGGTCATCGAGTCCAGCCCCCTGCCGCAGGCAGGACCAATCCCAACTAAATCAACCCAGCCAGGGCTTTGTCAAGCCGGGACTTAAAAACCTCTGGGGATGGAGATTCCATCCCCTCCCTAGGGAACCCAGCCCAGTGCTTCCCCACCCTCTTAGGGAAATGGTTTTTCCTAATATCCAACCTAGACCTCCCACCACAACTTGAGCCCATTGCTCCTTGTTCTGCCATCTGTCACTACTGAGAACAGCCTCTCTCCAGCCTCTTTGGAACCTCCCTTCAGGAAGTTGAAGGCTGCTCTCAAATCCCCCCTCACTCTTCTCTTCTGCAGACTAAACAAACGCAAATCCCTCAGGGTATGTCTACACTACCCCGCTAGTTCGAACTAGCGGGGTAATGTATGCATACCGCACTTGCTAATGAAGCCCGGGATTTGAATTTCCCGGGCTTCATTAGCATAAGCGGGGAGCCGCCATTTTTAAATCCCCGCTGCTTCGAACCCCGTGCAGTGCGGCTACACGGGGCTCGAACTAGGTAGTTCGGACTAGGTTCCTACTCCGAACTACCGTTACTCCTCGTGAAACGAGGTGTACCGGTAGTTCGGAATAGGCACCCTAGTCCGAACTACCTAGTTCGAGCCCCGTGTAGCTGCGCTGCACGGGGTTCGAAGCAGCGGGGATTTAAAAATGGTGGCTCCCCGCTTATGCTAATGAAGCCCGGGAAATTCAAATCCCGGGCTTCATTAGCAAGTGCGGTATGCATACATTACCCCGCTAGTTCGAACTAGCGGGGTAGTGTAGACATACCCTCAGTCTCTCCTCATAGGTCATGCGCTCCAGCCCCCTAATCATTTTGGTCACCCTCCGCTGGACCCTCTCCAATGCGTCCACATCCTTTCTATAGTGGGGGGCCCAGAACTGGACACAATATTTCAGATGTGGCCTCACCAGGGCCAAATAAAGGGGAATAATCACTTATCTAGATCAGCTGGCAATGCTGCTCCTAATGCACCCCAATATGCCATTAACCTTCTTGGCTGCAAGGACACACTGCTGACTCATATCCAGCTTCTCATCCACTGTAATCCCCAGGGCCTTTTCTGCTAAACTGCTACTTAGCCATTCAGTCCGCAGCCTGTAACAATGTTTGGGATTCCTCTGTCCCAAGTGCAGGACTCTGCACTTGTCCTTGTTGAACCTCATCAGGTTTTTTTTGGCCCAATCCTCTAATCTGGCCAGGTCACTCTGGACCCTATCTCTGCCCTCCAGCGTATCTATCTCTCCCCCTAGCTTAGTGTCATCTGCAAACTTGCTGAGGGTGCAATCCATCCCCGCATCCAGCTCATTAATAAAGATGTTGAACAAAACCGGTTCAAGAACAGATCCTTGGGGCACTCTGCTAGAAACTGACCACCAATCTGACATCAAGCCATTGATTGCTACCTGTTGGCCCGACAGTCTAGCCAGCTTTCTATCCATCTTACCGTCCATTTATCCAATCCATATTCCCTTAACTTGCTGGCATTGTTATTGAATATTGTGGGAGACCGTATCAAAAGCTTTGCTAAAGTCAAGGTATATCACATCCACTGACTCCCATGTCCACAGAGCCAGTTACCTCCTCATAGAAGCTAATCAGATTGGTCAGGCACGACTTGCCCTTGAATCCATGTTGATTATTCCTGATCACTTTCCCCTCTTCCAAGTGCTTCAAAATTGTTTCCTTTAGTATCCCCTCCATGATTTTTCCAGGGACTGAGGTGAGGCTGACTGGTCTGTAGTTCCCTGGATCGTCCTTCTTCCCTTTTTAAAAGATGGGCACTACATTTGCCTTTTTCCAGTCATCTGGGATCTCTCCCCATCTCCACGAGTTTTCAAAGATAGTGGCCAAAGGCTCCGCAATAACACTTGCCAACTCCCTCAGTATCCTCGGATGCATTAAATCTGTGCCCATGGATTTTTGCATGTTTAGCTTTTCTAAATAGTTCCTAACTTGTTCTTTCCCCACCAAGGGCTGTCCACCTCCTTCCCATACTGGGTTACCTAGTGCATTTGTCTGGGAGCTGACCTTGTCCATGAAGACTGAGGCAAAGAAAGCATTGAGTACGTCAGCTTTCCCCACTTCTGTCACTAGGTTACCTCCCTCATCCAGTAAGGGCCCCACACCCTCTCTGATCCCCTCGTATTGCTACCATGCCTGTAGGAACCTTTCTTTTTATCCTTCACATCCCTTGCTAGCTGCAATTCCAATTGTGCTTTTGCCTTCCTGATAACTCCCCTGCATTCTCGAGCAATATATTTATACCCTCCCTAGTCATTTGTCCAAGTTTCTACTTCTTGTAAGCTTCCTTTTAAGCTCACCAAGGATGTCCCTGGTAAGCCAATCTGGTCACCTACCATGTTTGCTTTTCTTGCCGCGCATCGGGATGGTTTCTTCCTGTGCCTTTAAGGCATCTTTAAAATACTGCCAGCTCTCCTGGACTCCTTTCCCTTTCATGTAAGCATCTCAGGGAATCCTGCCCATCAGTTCTCTGAGGGTATGTCTACACTACCATCCTAGTTCGAACTAGGGTGGTTAATGTAGGCAACCGAAGTTGCAAATGAAGCCCGGGATTTAAATATCCCGGGCTTCATTTGAATCTTGCCGGGCGCCGCCATTTTTAAAGCCCTGGTAGTTTGGACTCCGTGCCCGCGGCTACACGCGGCACGTGGAACGAGGTGTACCGGTAGTTCGGATTAGAGAGCCTAATCCAAACTACCTACTCCGTGCCGCGTGTAGCCGCGGGCATGGAGTCCGAACTACCAGGGCTTAAAAAATGGCAACACCTGGCAAAATGCAAATGAAGCCTGGGATATTTAAATCCCGGGCTTCATTTGCAGCTTCGGTTGCCTACATTAACCACCCTAGTTCGAACTAGGATGGTAGTGTAGACATACCCTGAGGGAGTCAAAGTCTCCTTTTCTGAAGTCCAGGGTGTGTATTTTGCTGCTCTCCTTTCTTCCTTTGGTCAGGACCCTGAAATCTACCATCTCCTGATCACTGCTTCCCAGGCTGTCACCCACCTCTACTTCCCCTACTAGTTCCTCCCTGTTTGTGAGCAGCAGGTCAAGCTGTGCATGGCCCCTGGTCGGTTCCTTCAGCACTTGTACGAAGAAGTTATCCCCAACATTCTCCAAAAACTTCCTGCATTGTCTGTGCGCTGCTGTATTGGTCTCCCAGCAGACGTCAGGGTGATTAAAGTCCCCCATAAGAACCAAGGCCTGCAATCTGGAAGCTTCTCTCAGTTGTCTGAAGAAAGCCTTGTCTACCTCATCCACTTGATTCGAAAAAGAGCATCTGGACTACAATCAGTACTTTCAAAAAGCAAGCAGTCTGGATGCTCTCCTTCGAAAAAGCACAGTTTGTGTTATAATGTCTTTTTTTGAAAGAGCACTTTTGAAAAAAGGCGTTATTCCTCATAAAACGAGGTTTTCCACAGTCGACACAACCGCCACGTTCTTTTGGTTTTACTGTTGACAGAACACGGCGGCAGTCTAGACGCAGGTGAAGTTTTTTTCGAAAACACTTTTTTCAAAAACAAAAGCTAAAAAAACCTTGTAGTCTAAACACACCCTCAGGCTACATATACACTGCCCGGCTGTTCCAAAATAAGCTAATCCAAAATTAGCTTATTTCAAAATAGCAGGACTACACTGCAGGGAAGCCTCAACATTAGTCCGAGGCGGGCTCCCGTAAGGTAGACGCGCTATCTCCATTTAGAGCCCCAGGAGGCAATGAGGAGGAAGAACTTCGAATGGCTCTGGTGAGGCCAGCGAAGCAGCAGTTGTGGGTCTCCACACACCTTATTTCGAAATAGCTATTTCGAAAGAGGCGTTACTCCTCGCAGAAACAGGTTTATAGATTTCAAATAAGCTGCCTGTTACTTTGAAATGATTTCGAAATAACAGAATGGCTGTGTAGACACTCGCATTGTTCTCAAAATAACGGTGTCGTATAGACGCACCCTTAGATGTAAATTAGGGATGAAAAGGGTTAACTGGTTAACCGGCAAGCCTTGCCTTACCAGCATGCTTTCTAAGGGAAGCGGTGAACCGGCGCCTGGCCCAGCTGCTGCAGCGCCCCCCTCCCGTCGCCCACGGCCCGGGGAGCAGTTAGCTGGCTCAACCGATAGTTCAACCAGTTAACAATTTACATGGGATTTGACACCCCTCATGGAAACGCCCTTCCATTGTCTCTGGCCTCCCCTTGCTCAACAGCCATTGGAGATGCAGGCAAAGAGCCGAGCCAGTGTTGCATTGTCCAGGGCAAACTTGGGTATTCGCCACCTCCAAAGTGCCGGCAGCCCCCTGTCACGCTACATCCACCACCAGCACACATGCCCCACAGCGATGATGCTCCAGCCTGGGAGCGCCCATGGAAAAAATCGGTGGGTGTTTAGCACCCACCGGCAGCCAGCTGCCCCCTCCCCCAGCACCTCCCGCTTGCTGGAGACCCCACCAATCAGCTTTTCCCAGTGCCTCCCGTGGTCCCGCCCACCGTAATCAGCTGTTGGTGGCATGCAGGAGATGCTGGGAGGGAGGGGGAGAAGCAGGGATGGGAGGGATCAGGCAGGGGCCTGGGGCGGAGCAGGGTATCAGTATCCCCGGGCCCGGAGGAGGCCGGTGCCGATGCTGTCGATGGGGAGCGTGCCCCAGGTGCTGTTCCTTCATGAAGCAGCAGCTTCACTAAACTTTTTCCTTTTTGGTGTGTTCCCCCCCCGCACACACACAGGAAATTGCTGGAAGGGGAAGAAACGCGGCTGAGCACTGTGAGCAGCGGGAGCACCTTCGGCCTCGGCTACACGTTCTCGTCCAGCCCTTTCTCCAGCGCAAAAGCCTTCTCCACCAGCACGGTCACTGTCCGCAAGGAGGAGAAGCGAGACCTGCAGGAAAGCAGCAAGGACCCCAGGCTCTCAGAGGAGCTGAAACCTGTGGCAGAAGACCAGCCTGGAGAAGAAAAGGGAGAAACCGCCCCAGCCAAGAACTAAGCTGGAGTGAAGGCACTGTGCTCCACCCCCAGGGGAAAGGAGCCCCTCAGAGGCGAGATTACATTGTGTCCTAATGTAGCCAATTACAGTAGCACTGAGAAGCAACATCACCCAGTGGCTAGAGCTCTGGCCTGGGACTCAGAGACCTGGGTTCCATTCCCAGCTCTGCCACTGACCTGCCTGGTGACCTTGGGCAAGTCACTTCACCTCCCTGTGCTTCAGTTTCCTCTCACCTGGTCTGTCTTGTCTATGTAGATTGTAAGCTTCTCTGGGCAGGGACTGTCTCTGGCTTCGTGTTTGTGCAGCGCCTAGCACAAGGGGGCCTTGGTCTCCGTTGGTGCTACTATACTAATGCTTATAGATCAAAGGGGTGTGAGTGTGCGTGTGTGTCCCCTGCCCTCTCCAGGCTAGGTCATCAGTCTGTTCACACCGCCTAAGGCGGTAAAATATGCCCGTCCCTTCAGTGGGACCAGAATCAGGCCCCTGCACAACAGTGGCCGGGGCTCCTACATGCTCCAGTGCTCTGTTAGCTGCTTCACTTCCCTTTCTTGCTTGGACTAGGCTCTCCCCTTGGACTAGGCTCAACTGAACAGGGCGTTGGCTGGTGGAGCTAGACCCTCAGTACCCAGCTGGGGTCCCTGCTGAAGTAAATATTGAAATGCCCGTGGATTCTAGCAGGGACGGGGGGATTTTATTGATCCTACTATGGCAGACTTGGTCCACCTGCCTGAAAGGACTGGCATCCAACCACACGAAATACCCCAAGGAACCCTGGTGAGACCGAGTGGGTGCAAACGGTTTGTCTAAAGCCCCAGGCAGCCCTGTGCTTCAGCAGCAGCTGGACCCAAGGTTCCCATAACTCAGTCACTGCCCCGCATGGGGTTGCGCCATCTCCAGATGGGGCCAATGTGATCCTTAGTGAGCACAGGGCCCCATTGTGCATGCACGGTGTGACCTCTCATGTGAGGGGCGGGCGAGCTCATGATGCCCGGGGGAGGGGGCCATTTTGTTCTCCACGCGCCATACGGCTGAGGTCACGCTGTTTGGCTTTTCAGACTCGTGTCCTCGGTGCTGGCTGGGGAGGGAAGAGAAGGCTCAGAGGGGGAGCTGTTAGTCTGTAACTTTTAAAAAAACCTTTAAAAATGAGTGGCCCTGGAGCACCTTAGAGACTAACGGAAAACGTCTAGACAGTGTCCTGAGCAGTCCCCCTTCCCATTGTCCTCTGAAGAAGTGGGTTGAGCCCCCAAAGCTTAGGAAACCGTCTGGATGTTTCTTAGTCTCTAAGCCCTGGTCTACACTCTGGAGTTATTTTGAAATAACGCCCCCCCCCCCCCCCCCATTTCGAAATAATTTCCTAGTGTAGACAGGCCCGAAGGTGCCACAGGACCACTTGTGTTTTGGGGGGAGGAAAGAGTTCATTAA
The DNA here is from genome assembly GCF_049634645.1 of Pelodiscus sinensis. NCBI lineage: Eukaryota > Metazoa > Chordata > Testudines > Trionychidae > Pelodiscus > Pelodiscus sinensis. The sequence continues at coordinate 2,238,538 of NC_134738.1, read as the reverse complement.
AATGGGGGCAGAAGCCCCAATCTGAAGCAACACTGGGCTGGCATAGAGGGTGGGCCAGTCGCTTCCATTCCCTGCCCTTGCTGGGCTTCCTCTCCACACTCAGCTGCTCCCTCGGCGTGAGGCTCTTTCGCTCTGAGCCCTCGCTCTGTCTTTGCTGGGTCGGCTGAGCTCTGCCAGCAAAGCCTTTCTAGCGCAGACAAGGCCACGCCCGACGAGCAGACAGGAAAGCTCTGGTTTAGCGGCACCTTCTGATGCGTTTGCTCCCCTGGAACAGCGCCTGACTCTATAAGTGGTCTCGCTGGGATGCTAAAAAGGGTGTCCGTGTAAATGAGGATCCTGAGAACCTGGCCCTTGCAGATGGATTTCCACAAGCGTATACTTGCTATGGTTGAGGTGGAGCTAATTTGGCCCAGGGCGTGCAATTTGCAGCGTTCGAGCCCTTCCTGATGAATAGAGGATTTATAGCTCTTTAGAAAATGGGATTGTGGGATGGCTGGGCAGTTTGCATCACTAAAAGTTCCTGTGAACTGAATTTGAAGACGTGTAACATCTGCAATGCCGAAGATGCTAAGGCAATTCAGTTGCTGGAACTACCCTGCGGAGAGACCGTCTGCAAGCTCAGTCAGGCATGCTTCCATTAACACCTCTGTGTTATTTGTCTTTCTCCCTCCCAACCCACGAATGTACCAGAGGGGCACAAAGAATTGTATCAGGAACTTAATTGTTCCATAGAAAGAATTAGTGTGATGCTCTGAATGTAGAGTAGACAGTGATTAATCGCGGAGGAGACGAGCTCTGCTAGAGAGCTTGAGGTAGGCTTAAAACTTTAGACTAGAGCTGGCCAAAATGGCTTGAATTTCAAAACGTTGACAATTTCAGAATTTGACAGGTGAAGGGAAAAAAATAGGGAGAAACTTTCTCCCCATTTTTCAATCGATTGTAGATCAGGTGCAAATGTTGCCTTTCAGACCAGCACATGAGAGAGAAATATTTCACGCCGTTCTTTTGCGACTGGTTTGACCGCATTAGACCGTTGCCGAATGAAGGTGCATGGCCTTGCGTAGAGTGTGTATGTGTGTGCGTAGTGGAACGTAGACGGATCATAAGCCACAGTGGTTATTGCAAATACTCTTTCTTTAATCGGTGTGACGTGTTGGTTTGAGGTGTCGCTTTGCATGAAACGACCTTTCAAATCATTTGAATGTGACTTTCCTCTTTTTCCATGGAAATGTTCTTTGTTTATTCAGAAGGGAAATGACTGGAAAACCGAAATCCCCCAATAAACAGTATGTTGGTGTCTGAAGAAAAATGTGATTTGCGGCTTGTGAACGCCTCTGCCGAACATCCTGGCCCAGCTCCCCAGTGTTTAGCCATTGCTGGAGCTGTGGAGCTGGGTTGGTTTTCACCAGCGGGGGATTAGGACTCTCTTGTTAATGCACGTCCGTACTCTACCTCTGGTCTCTGGCTTCAGAGTTTTTAGTTCTGCACGTACTTTGGGTTTGTTCATTTCTTCCCCCATTGGAAATGCTGGGCCAGATCGTCAGCTGATGTAGATCAACGAGAGCCATCCCAGGCCCTGCACTTCAGGGGGCCCCGTGGCAGCCACCCCAACTACCCTAAGGATGAAAGGAACCCAGCAGATTCCTGCTTGGCAGCAGTAGCGGTCTCCCCCCGTCACTGTGCAGGGGGTGGGAGCCAGAGCGGCCTGGCAGCCTGCCCCGCCACACCACCCTCTTGGCCCACGGCCCATGGCTTCTCCGCGGTAGTGGGAACCGAACGCTCCCCCTGGGCGCTCTGGCGTCCGCCACCCGCACGATGAATATGGGGCGGGAGCGATCCTTGCTGCTACCGCACCAGGCCCCCCTAATGCCCCCGGTCACATTGCTCAGGGAGGGGGCAAAGGGGAGGAACTTGGGTGGGGTTTGAGAACATAGGGGGGCAGGCCTTGCAGCAGAGGGTTGCCCTGGGGCACTAGGGGCGCCCCCTTCGGGATGGCCTGAGATGGACGTAGCTCTGCCGAAGTCAGCGGCAGCGCACCCGGCTTTACACTCGCGCAGTCGCTGGCTCTGCACTTACGCCCGTTGGGGGCACCCCAGCCAGGGGGCCTGTTAAGACTCTAGCACTGGGCCATCTTTGCACAGGGATCGGTAAAGATTGTGACACGGGAGTTGGGGTGGGAGGGACCAGACGAATGAAACTCAGTCTGCGTGTGGTTACACGGGGCCCGCACGAGGGCCAGCCAAGCGGGATGGGGCGGGGCCAGGAGGGGCGGGGCCAAGCAGGGCGGGGCACGAGACAGATCACAGGCTGCCGCGGAGTCAGCAGAACCTGTTTTGCTCTTGGTTTTCAATTGGCTCACACGGCGTTGGGGAAGGACGTAATTGTAAATCATGGGGGGGGAGAGTAATAAATACATTTAAACTAGTTCTTTTAATAACCAAAAAATAATTTGAGAGCTTCGGAAAATGTCTAGTTCCCCGGGGGCCGCCTTTCCCTAGCTGTTTGTGCCCATTTGCCCGTCACAATAGAGACGATCACATCACAAACTCAGACCGCACAGAACTGCCCGGGCCGGGGCGGGCAAAATATGGCCCGTAGGCTGGATGTGGCCTAGCAAACAGCCAGAGCCGGCCTGTGGGAGCCTCAGGCAGGCTCCCTGCCTTCCACGCCCCCGCACGCCACTCACAGCAGCCAGCTATGGGGGCCATGTGCTTCTCTGAGCACCGGGAGCCCCCGGGCAGGACTCCCCCACTGCTCCCTGCCCCCTGCACCATCTCGCAGTCTCGTGGCTTCCAGCCAGTGGGAGGTGCCGGGCTGTGTTTGTGGTACAGGCAGCCCACAGAGATGCACAAGTCCCCGCAGCCGGCTGCTCTGGGTGAGCAGGGCCACAGAAGGCAGGGAGCCTGCTTGAGGTTCCTGCTGCACCCAACCTCCATCCATTAACACCATGGCAGCGTGCGGCTCTTCATCTCTTCTTGGAGTGGCCCCCCCCATCGAAAAGGATCACCCACCCCAGGCCTGGGCCCCCAGCAGCAGGCTCCCAGGGTGAAGGGCCTGGCAAACGTCCTGTGACTGTCTCTGGAGTCGCCAGCGGCTGAGTCGAGCTCCTCAGGAAGCGTAATTCATGTCCACTTGTGAGCTGATGGAAAGACTTCCAGGGGCGACGGGCTCTTGGGAGGAGTGCTACCTAGTGGATAGAGCACTGGACTGCAACTCAGAAGACCTGGCTTCTAGCTGAAGCAAAATACAGGACTATGTAGCACTTTAAAGACTAACAAGATGGTTTATTAGATGATGAGCTTTCGTGGGCCAGACCCATGAATCAGATCTCAGGAAGTGGGTCTGGCCCACGAAAGCTCATCACCTAATAAACCATCTTGTTAGTCTTTAAAGTGCTACATAGTCCTGTATTTTGCTTCAGCTACACCAGACTAACACGGCTGCATTTCTATCACTGGCTTCTAGGCACAGTTCTATAGTTGTACCTGTACGAAAACTGTGTGCAGCCCAAACTTTTCTCATGCCAAGTGTAATGGACAGGTCGAGTCTGGACCAGCACCGGGACACTAAGGGGTTAAACTCAGGTAGCTAGCAAAGGTGTTGGCCAGGGGCCCGGGAGAGAGGGTTGAAATTTGAACTGGATCTAGGTTCCTTGCCTGCTTTCTTTGTGTGGGAGAGAGAAACCAGGAGTTGAGAGACACAGAATGATTGAAACCCAGGCAGGACTATCATGTCTCCAAGGAATATGGGCATGGGAGTGGACTGAACAAAGAGAAAATTGGAAGTAAAGTGAAAAGTGAATCCAGTCACAGTCAAGATCATTTTTCTTCGTTTTGTAGTTTGATTTGAACTGCTTTGTGTGATTCTCTGCCTCCCCTCCTCATTTACTACTTGCATTGTGTCCAGAGACTTCTCTCTCTCTTCTAATTTGTTTTCATTAGTTGCTCTGTAACATCCAGCAACCAACTCTGCTTTAGCAAGTTTATCTTTTGTGTTGTAATAAAAATCACTTTTTTAAGGTGATGATTTGATTTGTGTGTCCTGGACGGTCTGTCCGTGGGTATCTGCAGGCCTCCGACTGAGGGGGTCCGCTACCAGAGACCGCAGCTTGTTTGTCTCTTGTCTTTTTTCAAGCTCTTTTGGGGTGGTTTCAAGTGTTCATAGAACCATAGAGCTGGAAGAGACCTTAGAAGGCCATCAAGTCCAGGCCCCTGCTCTAGGCAGGACAAATCCCAATTACATCAACCCAGCCAGGGCTTTGTCAAGCCGGGACTTAAACACCTTTAGGGATGGAGACTCCACTACTTCCCTAGGGAACCCATTCCAGTGCTTCACCCCCCTCCTAGTGAAATAGTTTTTCCTAATATCCAACCTGGACCTCTCCAACCGCAACTTGAGACCATTGCTCCTTGTTCTGCCATCTGTCACTACTGAGAACAGCCTCTCTCCAGCCTCTTTGGAACCTCCCTTCAGGAAGTTGAAGGCTGCTCTCAAATCCCCCCTCACTCTTCTCTTCTGCAGACTAAACAGACCCAACTCCCTCAGCCTCTCCTCGTAGGTCATATGCTCCAGCCCCCTAATCATTTTGGTTGCCCTCCGCTGGACCCTCTCCAATGCGTCCACATCCTTTTTGTAATTGGGGGCCCAGAACTAGACACAATACTCTGGAGCTGCATCTAGACTGGCATGATTTTCCGCAAATGCTTTTAATGGAAAAGTTTTAATGGAAAAGCATCCGTGCCAATCCAGACGCGCTTTTGCGCAAAAAAGCCCCGATTGCCATTTTCGCGATCGGGGTTTTTTTGTGCAAAACAAATCTGAGCTGTCTACACAGGACTTTTGCCCAAACGGGAGCAGCATAGTATTTCCGCAAGAAGCACTGATTTCTTACATGAGATCGTCCGTGTTCTTGCGGCAATTCAAGCGGCCAGCGTAGGCAGCTGCTTTTGCGGAAAAACTTGCCAGTCTAGACACAGCCCAGATGTGGCCTCACCAGAGCCGAGTAAAGAGGAATAATCACATCTGTAGATCTGCTGGCAATGCTCCGCTTAATGCGACCTAATATGTCGTTAGCCTTCCTGGCTACAAGGGCCCACTGTTGACTCATGTCCAGCTTCTCACCCACTGCAACCCCCAGGTTCTTTTCAGCAGAACTGCTACTTAGCCAGTTGGTCCCCAGCCTGTAACAATGCTTGGGATTCACCCCTGGCTCTTAGAGGTCAAGCAGCACTTGATGGTGGCAGTGAGTCCCCAAGATCTGTGTATTATGATTCGCAGGTGGGGGGGGGGGGGGTAGAGGAGTTTTTTGTAACCAGAGCTTGTACAGGTAAGGTTTTGAAGCTCTCTTGCGGGCCCCACCTTCTGCACTCGGAGTGCCAGCGTGGGGAACAGCCCTGACACTAAGTATTACTTAGACCCCTAAGTCTCATTTGCCACCATTGGCTCACAGGGAATACTGGGGTTTTTTGCCTGTTTTAGGACTGTGCTTTGAGATCCTCGAGTGAAAAGGACTCGTGGTGGAAGTGTGGAATGGCGCGCTCTACACTGCTGACAAGTTACAGGACTTGCCCAGTGCTTCTCCGTGCATGGAGTTTCTTTAGATCGGAGCCCACTGTATTGCTCTCCCCATCTCCCCATCAAACCTCTGCTCCACCAGTTTCTGCTGCCTGTCACCCAAACCCAAAAGGGGGTCTATAAAATCACCAGTGGTGTGGAGAAAGTGAATAAGGAAAAGTTATTTACTTGTTCCCAGAATATGGGTATGTCTACACTACCACCCTAGTTCGAACTAGGGTGGTTAATGTAGGCAACCGGAGTTGCAAATGAAGCCCGGGATTTGAATGTCCCGGGCTTCATTTGCATATTGCCGGGCACCGCCATTTTTAAATGTCCGCTAGTGCGGACTCCGTGCCCGCGGCTACACGCAGCACGAACTAGGTAGTTCGGATTAGGCTTCCTATTCCGAACTACCGTTACTCCTCATGGAACGAAGTGTACCGGTAGTTCGGAATAGGAAGCCTAATCCGAACTACCTAGTTCATGCCACGTGTAGCTGCGGGCACGGAGTCCGAACTAGCGGACATTTAAAAATGGCGGCGCCCGGCAATATGCAAATGAAGCCCTGGAAATTCAAATCCCAGGCTTCATTTGCAACTCCGGTTGCCTACGTTACCCCCCCCCCCCAGTTCGAACTAGGGTGGTAGTATAGACATACCCTATAAGAACTAGGGGCCACCAAATGAAATTAATGGGCAGCAGGATTAAAACAAATAAAAGGAAGTTTTTCTTCACACAGCGCACAGTCAACCTGTGGAACTCCTTGCCTGAGGAGGCTGTGAAGGCGAGGACTATAACAGGGTTTAAAAGAGAACTAGATACATTCATGGAGGTTAAGTCCATCAATGGCTATTAGCCAGGCTGGGTAAGGAATGGTGTCCCCAGCCTCTGTTTGTCAGAGGGTGGAGATGGATGGCAAGAGAGAGATCACTTATGTTAATCCTTTCCCTGGACGTGGCCTGTATATGGATAATGGCAACGGTCTTTGCTTGACGCTTCCTCAGTACAAGTGACTATTATATTGGATTAAAATCCAGGCTACGTGAGTAAAAAAACCCTTCAATGGACAGTCTATCCCCATTGGACACTAACAGTCATGGCACCAGGCATTTTCTGAGTAAGCCAGAGGCTCGTTAATCCCTCGAGGGGTCATTGCCAACATAATCTGAACGTGGGAAAAAGTCCTACGCTTTCTGTGCGGGCGATGCAGCTTGCTCGTGTGTGGCCAGGGCCTTTGCTCTTTACAGTGCATTGATCGATGGACTCATCTCTCAATAGCTGGTTAAATTAACCATTTCCAGTAGCACTTATCTTTGGGGGCATTTATTGTTTCCTGTGGAACTCAATAAAAAGGATGCAGAACGTTCTGTTAATTAGGTCCCTGGTTCATTTCATCCTCTGTTTTATTTCATTAAAGGCCTCCACCATTTCTCTCACAAACAATAAGGTTTCTACACTAGACAGAGTCGGTTTCGATAGCCTCTGGGTCAGGGGTTCTCAACCTGTTTGCTATTGTGGGCCACAGCCAGTACCAACCTGTATGGCCCAGAGGAGGTCACATGGCTGGCAGCTCTGCCCTGACTGGCCCACAAGTGGCCCATGGGCTACAGGTTGAGAACTACTGCTCCAGGCAGTTAGCAGGAGCTGTGCGCTGGGGGAGGAGAGGTGCAATGCCCAGAGCTGAAGCCAATGGAGCGTTGCTGATTTGTATCAGTTGAGGATCCGGCCTGTCGTAGGCTAACCTCGCTGTGAGATGCTGCGATCGGAGGCGTCTCTCTTCCTGAGCTCCAGGCCTGTCGACACATGCGCCTGGCTTCAGATGCCCGTGCACATGCCACCTGGCCACATTGCTCAGGGGGATAGGGCAGGGGAGGATCTGTCCCCAAGAAGTTCAGAGAATTGCTTCCCTGCCCCTGTAACGCCGGGGCTGCCCCACTGCTGCTGGTGCTGTCGCAGCCTGGCCGGTGGAGCAAAAGTGCCTGCGCGCAGTCTGCTCTGCCGATGCAGTGCCGGAGAGGTGCAGGTTTTGTCACAGCTGTTCTCCACGGGGAGTGAAAACCTGGCTCCGCAGAGACGTCTCTACTAGGGATACAAAGGGTTGACCAGGTAGCCGATCACCCAGGAAGTACCGCCCTGACCTGCCTGCTTCCTGGAGTAATCTGGTCCAGCTGGAGCAGCCCACATCTGTGACAGGCCTGGCTTGGCTGGAGCATCCCCCTGCCCACACTGTGGGGTGGAACCACTCCCTCCTCTCTGAGCCTGCCACGCTGGGGGGGGGGGGGGTGCGCCAGCCCAGCCGGGCCTGCTGCACCACACCATGGGGGGGCCACTCCAGCATGGCTGGGCTGGAGTCGTCCCCTGCCCACAGGATCCTGGTTAACTGGTTAAACGTAACATTTAACCGGTTCACTTTTTAAATGTTATTTTACATCCCTAGTCCCCACAGCTGCCTTCACCCCGAGATCTCAAGGGGTCTGTCTACACTAGCCCCCTAGTTCGAACTAGGGAGGCTAATGTAGGCATTCGAAGTTGCAAATGAAGCCCAGGATTTAAATATCTTGGGCTTCATTTGCACCTTCCCGGGCGCCGCCATTTTTAAATGTCCCTTAGTCCAAACTCCGTGCCCCCGGCTACACGCGGCACAGAGTAGGTAGTTCGAATTCGGATCTCTAATTCGCACTACCATTACTCCTCGTGGAACGAGATGTACCGGTAGTTTGAATTAGAGATCCGAATTCGAACTACCTACTCCATGCCGCGTATAGGCACAGGCACGGAGTTCGGACTAACGGACATTTAAAAATAGCGGCGCCCGGGAAGATGCAAATGAAGCCCAAGATATTTAAATCGCGGGCTTCATTTGCAACTTCGAATGCCTACATTAGCCTCCCTAGTTTGAACTAGGGGGCTAGTGTAGACATACCCAAGGAGCAATGAGAGGTCCTGGTACTGCTCTGTGGGGTGGTTTTTATAAGTTACTATAGTTACTGCTACTGTTACTATAGTTACTACCTGTTACTATCGCCTCTGAGGGTCCCTGAGTACATGGATAAAGTCCAGCTTACTATGCCGATGCCAAAGGCTCTGAGCCTGCAGCTCTTAAGTATGTGCGTAACTTCGCTCACCAGTGGCGTGTTTGAGGGTGAGTTACGGGATACAAGTTACCTATGAACATAAGGGTTTGTAGACAAAGCCGAGTAAATCCACAGCTATCTGCGGCTCATTTGTACAACTCAGTTTTGTATGGAGAACCCTGCAGATTTGCAGGTACCCACGTTGTGTTTGCAGGTATCAGTATCCATGCCTGGGGAGGCAGATATCTACGGATCGTTTTGGCAGATGCAGATGGGGATACTGATTTTGTATCTGCATAGGGCTCTTTGCAGGTTCAAAGTCTAAGGCCCACATTCTCCATGATAATTAGGTCCCCAACTAATTAATAGGCAGCAGGTTTAAAACAAACAAAAGGAAGTTCTTCTACACTCAGTGCATAGGCAACCTGTGGAACTCCTTGCGAGAGGATGTGGTGAAGGCTAGAACTTTAACAGGGTTCAAAAAGAGCTAGATAGATTCATGGAGGTTAGGTCCACCAATGGCTATTAACCAGGATAGATCGGAATGGTGTCCCCGGCCTCTGTTTCTCTGGAAGTGGGTGACAGGGGTGGGATTATGTGAGGATTACCTGTTGTGATCCCTCCCTCTGGGGCATCTGGTACTGGCCACTGTTGGCAGACAGGACACTGGGCTAGATGGACCGTTGGTCTGACTCAGTCTGGCCATTGTTATGTTCTTATGAACTCCCAGTGATCCCAAAGGGAGTTAGGTACCTAAATGCCTCTAAGGATCTGGACCTAAGCTCCTAATGTTAGCAGAGCATTTGCTACCAGGAATGGGTACAATGGGAATAAAGGGAAAGAACTGAAGGGGCTGGTGGTTTATTGTACGGCTGGGATATAACATTCTACTTGTTATTGGCCTGCACTTGAAACAATGCAGGGTTCAAATGGACCCTTTCTGCACAGCAGCAAAACGGGGTGCACGAAACTGGAGCTGATTAATTGGTTTATTGCGGGGGAGCCAATTTAGGAGCCCAGCTGGAGGCTTTGGAAGAAGTGGGGGAAATGCCACCAGCTAACAAGGTGCTGTACAGCTGCCGTGCTGGCTTCCCTTTAGGCAGCGTAATGACTTGGGAGGCTGATCAGCATTGGCAGTGGTGATCAGTAAGGTGCAGATACATTTTACTCAGCCTGTGACTGTCTGCAGGGGTCACATGGTCGAGGAGCTGAGCTGAACTCCTGGCTTGATGCTGGGGAGTGAGCTGCAGTGCTGAGCAGTCTGGTCGATAGGAATTAAGCTAGAAGACCCACGTGCAAAGAAGATCTAATGCAGAGGAGGTGCCAAGGAGCCAAGGAAACAGGTTTGCTCATTTGCTGCGCTCTTGCGAGAAGGGGGAAACCAGGGTTGTTGTAGCATAGAACCATAGAGCTGCAAGAGACCTCAGAAGGCCATCAGTTCCAGCCCCCTGCCCACGGCAGGACCAATCCCAATTAAAGCATCTGTGTCTCTGCTTCTCCACCTCCGCCCGCAGACCACAGGCCTGTGAGTGAAACAGCTGGTATGACTAGTGTGAGAAGTGGCTCAGTCTCTCATGTATTGCCTGCCGCCGGGGTGGGCATCCCTGATGTGGCTTTGCCATGGACACTTGTATCACTGACACCCCCAATCTGTCCCTCCCATGTGCTCCATGCAGGTGGACCCCCTGTGCTTGGCAGAGCCCCACTGACGTCAGTGGGGCTGTATAGATGTGCAAGAGCAGGGTGTCAGGTGCATTCGAGGGGATATTTCCAGTGGCAGGTACCTTCCGCTGCATGCAGCTGGCTCTGGGTGGAACAGAGTGGCTGATCAGTGATGCCATGCAAGAGCTGAGGCCAGGAAGTGAAGAACACAAACCATCACCAGTGCAGACTGCAAGGGGCACTCCTCCATGCCAAGGCCACTGGGATCAGCTGCATCACAAAGGCCAGAGGACCCCGCAAAGCGATTTCTAGAGCAGATCTCGTCATAGTGTGGCTGGCGCTCTGTCAGGGATGGAGAATTCCCCATCACCCTGTCGGGTGGGCAATTACCATCCCTGTTAAAAACTCCAGCGTGAATTTGCCTGGCTTCCACTTCCAGCCATCGGATTGTGTCAGACCTTTGTCTGCTAGGCTGAGGCGCCCGCTGGTAAATATTTGTTCCGCATGTGGGTGCTAACAGACTGTAATCAAATCACCCTTCTCTGTGTTAAGCTCAGTCGATGGAACTCTTTGAGCCTGCCCTGCCCTACAAGGGATGTTTCCTTCTCCTTCGTGTGACTCTTCTCTGACCCCTCTGCAATATATCGGCATCCTCGAGAACAGCAGACACCGACACGGGACATGGCGTTTGAGCAGTGGCTGTGTCAGGGTCAAATATAGACATGAAATAACTTCTCAGCTGCTACCTGAGGTTTATGCAGGGCCGGATTAAGGCATAGGCTAGCCGGGCAGCTGCTCGGGGCACCAACCTATGGGGGGCGCCTGATGGCAGCTGTAAGGGGCACACAGCTGTAAGGGGCATGCGCCCTCCCCCAACCTGGGGCGCAATTAACCTGTCTGCCCAGGGCGCCAGAATGGCTTGGTCCGGCCCTGGGTTTATGCATCCAGCATGTAGTGTAGCCATCGTGTCACACTGGGACCTCACGTTCAGAATCACTGCTCCCCACCCTGTATGCCAGGGGGTGGCTGATGGTCCCACAATATAAGAACTAGGGGCCACCAAATGAAATTTAATAAGCCTCAGTTTTAAAACAAACCAAAGGAAGTTTTTCTTCACTCAGCGCACAGTCAACCTGTGGAACTCCTTGCCAGAGGATGTGGTGAAGACTAATGCTTTAACAGGGGTCAAAAAAGAGCTAGATAGATTCATGGAGGTTAAGTTAATCAAGACTTATTAGCCAGGATGGTGTCCCTAGCCTCTGTCTGTAAATGGGGACAGGAGAGGGATCGCGTGAGGATTACCTGTTATGATCCCTCCCTCTGGGGCATCTGGTATTGGCCACTGTGGGCAGACAGGACACTGGGCTGGATGGACCAGTGGTCTGGCCCAGTGTGGCCGTTTTTCTGTTCTTTGTCCCTAGCGGTAGGCATTACACTGAGTCATATTAAAACCTAAATTGTTTGCTATGTGACCAGAGGAACCGACAGCCTCACCAACTGCCTGCGCAAGGTGAAGGGGGTGGCTCTGCTCTTCTGGAAGGGGCGGGGCCTGTAGCAGAAAGGGCGGGACCAGGGACAGCCAGCCCTCAGTGCCTCCTGGACACTCCTGCTAACCCCCAGAGCTGCCTGGAGCGCCCCACAAGGAACTCCGGTGGCAATTTGTGTCTCTAGGCCCTGGGGCAATTACCCTCTTTGCCCTCTGCTGTGTGCAACCAGTTTACCAAGTGATCCAGCTTGCTCTGAATCCAGGGCCAGCCCTCGCTTCCAGGTGGGCAGGATGAAAGAGGGATGTGATGCGGCAAGAGAGGGTACGCGCCGGTCAGGGAACCCTTGTTTTCAGTCTCATTCATACTGAGGATTTGCATGATGCTTTTAATCAGTTGAGCCAGAAACACGTTACAGAGGATTTACAGTCTACTACTGGGGAAACTGAGGCACGGAGCAGTGAGGTGAATTGATCAAAGTCACCCAGCAGGCTAGTCGTGAAGCTGGAACTGGCACCTGCATCTCCTGAGTCCTAGCTCAGAGCTCTAGGCCACACTGCTTCCCCACGGCAGTACACCAAACCACAGTGCCACCCTGGAGAATTTGCTCATTGTTGACTAAGTGGCTAGGCAGCTTCTCATTGAGCTGGGGCTGCTGGCGGGTGACAGGGGAGGGATCGCGTGAGGATTGCCTGTTGGGTTCCCTCCCTCTGGGGCATCTGGTATTGGCCACTGTCGGCAGACAGGACACTGACCCAGTCTGGCCATTCTTATGTTCTTATAAACCCTGTATCCCATGGGATTTGTGCATCTGAATCCAGGAGACTCTCATTCCCAAGCTGAGTCCACAACCCCACGTCCTCAGACAAACCTCAGACTAAAAGCTAAAGGAGAACATGCAGCTGTATGGAGCCAGGCAGCCACTTAGCAACATTTGTGGATGTAAACAGCCAGCTACTCTGATAGGCTCAAGAGGTTAATATCTGGATGAAACTGCAGGAAAATGAACCAATCATAGTGCAGGAGCTGGTCCTGAAAATGACATCTTACAAGGGCTGTAATGATCAGATGTGAAATGAACCAGGCCTTGATCAATACTCGCACCTGCTTTTTGTCTCTGGCTAAGGTTTATTCCTGTTAGGAAGAGAACTCCTGTCAGTCTGGCAGATCGGATGTGTGCAGTAATGATTACCCGGCTGTTAACTACATTGTGAAATTAACCTTGCAAACTGGCTCTACGGAAACATGGTAGGAGGCTTAACTGCTGCGGTAAATCAGTCTGTGGCCTGATGCAGGCATCACTCCTACACGCAGGGCCAGCTCGAGCCATTCCTGCGCCCCGGGCATGCGCAGCCCCACCCCCCAGCGCACTGCACACCTTACAGCTGCAATCGGGCGCGCGGCGCTGATTGCAGCTCTAAGGGGCGCCACGCAACTCCCGGCCCCGGGCACGTGGTGCCTGATGGCAGCTCTAAGGGGCGCCACGCAACTCCCAGCCCCGGGCACGTGGTGCCTGATGGCAGCTCTAAGGGGCGCTGCACAGCCCCCGCCCGGGTGCGCGGAGCCCCTTACAGCTGCCATCAGGAGCCCGCCATAGGCTGGCACCCCGGGCAGCTGCCCGGCTAGGACCCCCCTTAATCCGGCTCTGCCCACACGCACACCTCGTCATGCAGCAGCAGGATTCAGGGAAATCATGAGCCACGTCCCTAAAACAGGATCCTGTCCCTATTCAGTTCTTGGGCTACTTAATCCTCCTTTTAGTCACGTCAGGGTGCGGCTACACCAAAGTGAAGTTGTGCCAGTTAGAAAAGGAGATCATGAAATAAAAACACTTTTTTTTTTCTGCTGGGTTGCAAGATTTCTAGATTCCCTGTGGGAAATTTTCTGAATCATCGGCCTGAGAGCTGGGAAAGGCGAGTGCCTGTTCCACCGAGCCATGAGGAAGTGTCACATGTAACGCTTAATCTAACCACCCTTGCGTGGATTCAGGATAAGGAAAACAGAATACAAAGAACAGAGCTCCAGACAGCCACACCGATTCCCTTGGCACCTGCATTTTGCCTCACAAAATGGCAGGGATGGACACTCCTCCTATGTTTAAAGAGGCGGTGCCCAGAAAACACAAAGCGGTCCTTTTTCAGTTCCATAGCTGCCCACAGCTCAGAGATCCTTAGAGAGCCGTACGGCCGTTCTCTACCCTACTTTGTGCAATGCAGCAGTAACAATCCAATTATGCTTCCTCCAGTTCCATTTGCGAAGATGTTCCATCATCAAACATTCTCTGGCTATTTTGTCTCAAGCTTTGAGCCTAAAAACTCTCCCTTTTAAAAATTATCCTTGTCATGTCTAATCCAGTCCTTTTGACACTTTGGGGTATGTCTACACTGCATTCTAGCCCCAGCCTGACTCCGATTTTAGCTAGGCTTGCTTCTGTCCACACACACACGATCTGGATTCAGGTCAGCAAGCACTCAGGGCCTAGGTTCCTACCAGGGGGTGGATCAGAACCCAAGTCCTGCCCTGACTCTGGTCCAAGGCCAGTTATTTTGCAGTTAACCCGGGTTAACAATGCAGTGTGAATGTTCACACGCAGGCAGGGGGGCCGACAGAATTGCCGGATCCCTGGGCAAGGTGGGAGGATGGCTCTGTGCTCCAGGAAGGGGCGGAGCCTTGGGTGGAAGGGGCGGGGCTGGGCCGAGTCGGCTGTTAGTGCTGCCTGGGGCTCCAGCGGTGATTTAAAGGGCCGGAGCCCTTTTGACTCACAAGGCCCTGGGGCAATTGATCCGTTTGCCCCCCTGCTGCCCATCCACAGGCCTGTGCACAGGCTTGGAAACTCTGAGTCCACAAGCCCAGGATCCACAGACCGGACGGACAAAGCCACGTGGACAGGCCCTTAACATCCATCCCTGTCAGATACTCCTGCGTATCTGCAGACTGCCGCAGAAATAATACTGAAAAGGAGCTTTCCCCTCCGGAGCCGCTGTGAAGAAAAGCGATTGCTGGTTTGGAGAATGGACGTCTGTGTAATGAGTCCTAGATCCCTAAGGCCTGAAGGGACGTCTGTTACCAGCTCCTCTGACCTCCTGCATTGCACAGGCCAGCCCATTTCACCTTGTCGCTCTTACAGCAGAGGAAATTATCCTCCTCTGCTACGTGCGGCCGTTTCACCCGCAGCCAATGGCCTTTCAAAACCGCAGGGATAGGGGGGTGGTCGGGTCGTTCTGCAGAGAGGAGAGGGCTCCGATATTTATCCCATTCACAATTTGTTTGTTTTTTTTTTAAATGCAAAACCTAACGATGTGAGTCCTCCTGCGCAGTATGGGAGGGAGGCGAGTGAGTGTTTGGGGGGGGGGGAATAGCACTGAGAGGCAGAAACAATTAACAGAGGTGATAAAATAGGGGCATGCAGATAATTACACCATAAATCGATGGATCGCCGCAATGATGGGAAGTGACTGTTATTTACTGTTTGAAGCCATAGAAATAGGCTGAGTGGGAGCTATGTTGATCAGAGGATGGGGAAGTGGGGTGACAAGAAAGGATGCCTTTGGGTTAAGGCACAGGTGTGAGACTTGGAAAAATCTAGGTGTGTTTCTTATGCCCAGGTCCCTTATTCTGCCTTCCTAGGGCTGGAGCCAGCTCCATCCCTTGGGCAGTCTGTGATGGCTGTCCAGCTGCTCCCAGGGTGTGGGGGCAGGACTTGAACTCACCACCCTGCAATCTCCAGGTGACTCCCCTAAGCCACTCCAGAGCCCACCCACCTCCCTGTTTTTTGATGATCTCTTATCATTGTGCAGCCATTTCACCCACAGCCAACGGCCTTTCAAAACCGCAGGGGGGGTTATAGTAGTTTCCCCACTTAGAGGATATAGCATTCCCATTCCCCTTCCCCCACATCTTTCTATTTTGTCTGTTTCGACTGTGACCTTTTGGGAGCAGGAGCTGTCTCTTAGGTGATTGTACAGCACCTAGCGGAATGGGCCCCTGATAGAAGTCGGCTCTGCCAGGAGCTGCCGTCATATAAATAATAGCCAACAATAGTCCATAATACCCATCTGCCTGCTGAATTGGTTCAGGAGGGCCCCACCCTGCCGATGCCGCTCCCCCTGCCATAGTGCTGTGTGTGGAGTGCTTGCACTACGCAGGGGGAAGAAGTCGGTTTGTGTAACACACTGACTCATGGGGGGGCATTTCCCATGACTGCCACTCCGTAGCAGGTAGGACCTGGTCTAGCCGCAGCTCAGTGGGCTTGTTCTGTAGCAGATCTTGCTCTGAGCTCTGGACGTCCTTGGTTCCCTACCCAGCAGGCCGCTGTCACACGTGGAACGTGAAACGGAACCCTTTCCATTGCAGGAACTCACCAGGAATCATCTGTCCACGGTCCTCGTCTTTCTTGCCTTTGTGAAACAAGAATCTGGCCCCACAACTGTCAGTCAGCGAAGGGGTTTTGTGCGCGTCTCCTTGGCACCGCCAGGGTGGAAAGGGAATTGTATTGACTCGGGAAATGTACGAACGGCTCTAGTGTCGCTATGGAAAGCGTGTCCACGCACCAGAACGTATGGCAGCCTGCGTGGATGAAAACTCGGCTAATCAGGCCTGCCGAGGGGGGCGGGTAACTGCGCTGGGGCCCAGTGATCCCAAAGGGCCCAGGACTCCCCGGGCGCTGCTACTGTGGCAGTGCTGGCAGGTGGAGCCCGGGCCCTTTAAATCGCTACTGGAGCACCAGTCAACACTCTTCAAACCCCAGTGAGACGTGCTCCGAGTGCCAGCAAGGGTGAGGTATGTGGTGTAGTCTGGGTGGCGCCCCGCCCCTTCCACCTCAGGCTCCGCCCCTTCCAAGAGCGTGGAGCTGGTCCCCCTACATAGCCCCACGGCCCAGAAATCCTGCCGGCCCCCTGCTTATAATACTCAACATAATATCCAGAACTTGACAATAATCCACTGCAGAAAGGAGCAGCAATATCTCTCCGCCCAGTGCAAAGAGCCTGGTTGAGAAACATGAAACAAAAGTCCTGCTGCAAGCGGCAGACCATTTGTTGCTAATGCAGGGAATTCAATTTGATAAGCCATGAGATCATCCTCCAGCACTGCGAAAAAAACAACAACCCCAAAGTGCCTTAGTGTTAGCAGCAGCAGCATTAGATCACGAATTCAATTCTGAAACCGACCAGTGGTTCCTGTGAGTCTGCCTTGATGGGTAGAGGAGCAGGCTAACGAGGTTAGCGAGAGCCTTTTTCCCGTTCCTTTCTTAGCTTCCTGCCTTCCATTCTCTGCCAGGGCTCAGGTTACGCCCCAACAGTGATGAGACCAGGGAGAGAACCAGGGAGCCAGCTGTTTAATGATTTATGATGCCTGCCGCCCAGTAGCTGCAAGGAACCAGGCCAGACTTTCACACCCTCCCCATAGCTCAAGGCTTGATGCTTGACTGTGGTGCTTCCCATTTCTGGCAAGTGGGTCTCCACGGGGGTGGAGGTCAATGCGTTCATGCTTGGCCCTCGAGGGTCTGCCGCGTATTCCACGGTTGCTTGGATTTGTGTGTTTGCAATTCGGCATTACAATACACGTAGATGCAAACCTCTCAAAAGGCAGCCTTAAGAAAGCCATCTGGGCAGACAAAGGAGCTGAAGAAACCCAGTGCCGGGCAGCTTAGAGTTACCAGGCAATTCTGTAGCACGTTCTGAGGTTCTTGGGTGAACGTGCTCTGCAAATATTAGATCCTCACACTAGAGGAGGTAGGTTGTTAACTTCCTCTGTGGGCAGGTGACAGCAGTGCAAGGAGGAGGATCCAGGAATCTTGTCTCCTAGACGTGTGCTGTAACCACTACACCAATGATGGGCAACCTGGGCTACTGAGTGGCCTCCTGCCTCTCCATGGGCCGCAGGATTGTTGTAACCAAGATGCTCTCCCGGGACAGGGCAGTTTTGCTCACTGCGCTGGCATCTCTAGAATTTGCAGGGGGTGCTGATCACACCGTAGCAGCGCTGTGACTGGCTGCAGAGGGAGCACACGGCTCTCCCAGTCAGTCCTGTGTGCGATCAGCGTGCACCTCGCTGCACAGGTCCTGGCTTTACGAGCGTGTCACTTTAGTAACACTGGCAGGAAAAAGCTTGTGTGATTGGAACCCAGTGGAACCTGGCAGCCCTGTGTAACCACTGCCTGACAGATTTGAACCTGCAGCCACTGAAGCGTAGCAGGACTCGCTACAGCGTGAGCTATGAAGCCAGGCTCTAGAGGTCTGTGGTTCTTATGTGTTGCTGTACATGGTCTCAGTGCCACTGCATGGGACAGTGAGCCACATTAGTTACACCTGCACGTGGGCAATGATAAACAATGTCTTGCAGGCCACACACAGCACCCCAATGGCCCTGGATCGTACTAAGGGCTTGATTCCATTCCCTTTCCATTGGCTTCTGGGGCTGGATTGGACCCCAAATGACTAACCTCAGACCCACTGTCTCTTCTTAAAACCCTCAGTCTAGAGCCCTCGTGGGTAACTTCATCTTCCGTCTTGTACCTGGGCTGCAGAGAGCGCTACCCCTGCTGGAGGAAGCAGGCAGTCTGCAGAGGCCTTTCTTCCTCACTTCCAGTGGAAGTAACTCCACTGACTCCAAGCCCAACCCCTTCTTCCACATTCAAGTGGCTATAGTAGGGTTGCCAGGTGTCTGGTTTTGAACTGGACAGTCCAGTATTTGAGCTTTCTGTTCGGGAAACAAAGTGAGAAATTAGAAATGCCTGGTATTTTCTAAATAAGATGTAATGTCGATTGTGATGTAATGTCAAGTGTGTCCGGTATTTTTGTTGAAACCATCTGGAAACCCTAGGCTGTAGGACTCTTCTCTCCTTTCCCTACATGGCTGTGCCCACTTGCAGAGGTACATCTCAGAGGCGGCGGCTGGCCTCTGGTGGACAAAGCAAACCCTGCCTCCTACATTTGCAGAGTGCTTTGACATGAAAGGCCCCATACAATGGTAAGGGAGTAGCTTGATGCTGGGAATTCAGTAGTTTGAACTGTCACCTTATTGGATTTCGAGGGGAGCAGCCAGGTCACTGCTGCACCCATGGGGGGGTGTTTGCCACAAAAGTCGATACAAAGGGGGCCATGTGAGGTGTCAAACAAAAGCTTACTTTCTACTGGTTCTGGATATGCTCTTCATATATCTGTATAATGTCTCTGTGTGGAGTTATGAATATGTACTCTGTATAGAGACTGGAAGTTTCTCTGTATGTGGTTGAGTAATGGGCCAGGAATGTTTGCCTATGGACATGCTAATGAGCAAGTCTCCAGGGAACAATGGATCTCTGGAGGCCAAAGACACACCTGGCCACTGGCCACATGACTCTAGCCAGCTTGGAAGAAACCTGGAAGGAGGTATAAATATGCCATGTGGCCGACTCCGTGTTGGTCACCAGATCTTCTCCTGACCCCAGATGCAGCCTTGCAGGGATTCACGAGCCGGGAAGAACTGTGGACCCATCCTGGCATAGGATGTGCACCAAGGACTTTTAAGCCAGCAGCTATAACATCTCTGCTGCAAGCCTGCATTGAGAACTGGGAGATTCGATGCATGTAATGTATGATACTTTAACAACCTTACTGTCATGCTTTTCTTTCTCGTAGTAATAAACCTTTAGATATCAGATTCTAAAGGATTGGCTCAGTGTGATTTGTGGGTAAGATCCAGAGGGTAAATTGACCTGGGATCTGTGGCTGTTTTCTTGGAACCGAACAGAACTTGTTCGGGGTAGGTGGGATTGGGTTCTAAGACCCCTCACCTGTGTATGGGCCCGGGGTCATCTGGGGCATGGATATTGCTGGAGTGTCGGAGGGGTTTTGCTCGTGAGGCTTCAGGCAGGCAGCTGAAGCGCTCTGTGGGACTGGTTTGTGGCCTGTTTGGAAAGGTTGCCAGTCGGGGGGCTGTAAGGAGCCCCAAATCTGAGCAATTTGCCCTGAGCGGATGCCCTCCGCTGTGCCCAGACCTGACCCGGTCCGTCACACCAACATGATACTCAGGTCTGCCATTAGCATGAAGGCAGCCAGGCTCAAATCAGAATTGCTGCTGTACAAGTCTGGACTGCGGTATTTCATTAGCAGAACTTCTCTAGAGAGAGGCTTTTTGGGAGCTGTAATTACTGATTAACAGAAACCAGACTTGCAAAGGGGCTGTCTGCATTGCAGAGTGAGCTTTTAGGAAAGCCACAAATGCCTAATTTAACACAATCTGAGGCAGCAGCCCCCGTGGAAAATGGATAGACTGGGATCATACCTAGGGAATCAAATTTAAATGACAATGAGCCTATTTCAGCTCACTCAATAAAGAGGAGAAAGAACAAAGGGGAAGAGAGAAATGCGTGTAGCTGTCAAAGCCTGAACGTGCATGTCGCAGATTTAGTTCCTTTTGATTTCCTTCCAGTTCTGGTTGCTTCAGAAATGGATCTGACCCCCCAAGAGACTTGATGCTGCTGAAGGAGACTAAATCTGGAGAGAATAGCTGGTGATGAGGCATGTTTGTCCTTGGTTTAAGGTCAGAAGTAGTGGTAGCTAGATACACAGCCTGAGATTTGGTCCAAGAATTATTTTATCTTGGATCTGCCTGAACGTTCTGGTTCTCAGATCATCGCTATGGTGACAGGAGACGTTCAGGAATGTTTATCATTGTCATTGCTATATCGTTTTGCCCAAATCGAGTATTTATTTCTTTTTGTGGTAGCATCTGGGAGTCATAGACCAACTCATAGACCCTGCACAAACATAAAGCTTAACTCCATAAAGAAGCCTCAAGAAATTCTTGCAGCAGATTCTAGTGTCTGGATGACCCAAAAAGTAGAATTGGCTGGAAAAAGGTATGTGTATTTCCCTGAGACATTTTCAAAGAAACACACATGTGGCTACATCTAGACTGGCAGGATTTTCCGCGAATGCCTTTAATGGAAAAGTTTTTCGGTTAAAAGCATTTGTGGAAAAAAGCATCTAGATTGGCACGGACGCTTTTCCACAAAAGCACTTTTGGCGGAAAAGCGTCCGTGCCAATCTAGACGCAGTTTTGCGCAAGAAAGCCCCGATCGCCATTTTTGCCATCGGGGCTTTTTTGCGCAACACGGTTCTCAGCTGTCTACACTGGCCCTCTTGCACAAAAGCATTTGCGCAAGAGGGCTTTTTCCCGAACGGGAGAGTCATTGTATTTGCGGAAGAACACTGACAATCTTATATTAGATCGTTAGTGCTCTTGCGCAAATTCAAAGTGGCCAGTGTAGACAGCTGGCACGTTTTTCCACAAAAGCGGCCGCTTTTGCGGAAAAACTTGCCAGTCTAGAAGCAGCCACATTAATTTCTTCTGAAAGTTTTAATGCAATTTTTATTTTAAAATTGTTTTTTGGGAGTCAGGTTTTTTTAATGGAAAAAACTTCTTGACCCAAGAGGCTGGAGTCTGCTAGTGCCTCTGAACCAATGGAGCTGGTCTTTTAGCTCAAGCAGTAGAGATTTGGGCCTTTCCATCCAGAGCTCCAGGGTTCAACCTCAGAAGGTGGCCTGTCTAGAGGCATTGTTATGCGAAAAGGATCTGGGGTTTTGTGTGTGTGTGTGTGTGTGTGTGTGTGTAAGTATTGCATAATGAGCTCTCTCCTGAATCCAATCTTGTGTCCTCCTGTTCATGTGAGCTAGGAGATGCTGTGATTGGAACAAAGGACCCAGATATGATGTGTGGACGTGCATGATCCACAGTGGCATTCCCAGTGTTCCCTTTCCTTGCACAAACTGCCTGGGTCTGTAAAGACAAAATCCTGCATAGCACTAACAGCATTTGAATCAAAGGCTACGTGGTGTCAATAGTCTAATATTAGCTTGATAGCACAAAAGGTTTCTCTGGCATATTAACCAGCATTGGCCAGAAAACATTCCACCAAAAATGTCAAAGTGTCAGCATTTGATTTTATTCTTCATTGGGTCCCTGATGTTCCAGAGGGTGCTTTAACCTCTGGGCCATTCTCTTCTCCTTCTCCTTCTCCTTCTCCTTTTCTTTTTCATTTTTTTTCAAGCATCTGAGGAAGAGGGTTGTACCCCACAAAAGCTTATACCCAAATACATTTTTCCATCTTTAAAATGCCACTAGATTCCTTGTTGCTTTTGCTGAAACAGACTAACACGGTGACTCCCTCAAATCTGTCTCTCCTGTTGGAGATGTTCCACCTGGCCTAAATAAATAATCATAAGGACAGACAGAAAGAGAGACCGATTCTCTGCAGCCCAGCTGCGCCTGATCTGGGCCACAGATTTTAGGGTCTCCCACCTCCTTAGCCACTTGGCTATAAGCAATTGTGGAGTTTTGCTTTCTGCTACTTACTACAATTCCAACAGATCAGTATTCTCTGGCCAAAAAAGAAAAAAAAAAGTTTTGTTGAAAAATTCCTGGTTGGCTCTCATGTTGAGTCTTATAAAGCTGAAAGCCTAGCTTGGCTGACTCCCCGATCAAGGTCCTACAGAGCTAGGGTGGGAGTAACCATGGGCAGGCCAACTGGATCATAGTATTTCTCCCACTATTATGCCATGGCCCATGACAAGCACCTGAAGTCGGTCCCTGTGAAAAACATCCTAGCTGCAAACAGTGTCTGAAAGCCTGAACAATGTCTTCCCTTTAGAACGGTTGTAGGTAAGAACGGCCAGACAAGGTCAGATCAAAGGTCCATCTAGCCCAGTATCCTGTCTTCCGATCATGGCCAATGCCAGATGTCCCAGAGGGAATGAACAGGCAATCATCAAGTGATCGCCTGTCGTCCATTCCCAGCTTTTGACAGAGGCTAGGGACACCATTCCTACCCATCCTGGCTAATAAGCAGGGCTCGACGATCACGGTGAAAACCACTCACCAACCCCGCACTGCGCATCCGCGAACCACCAGTGAACGGGGCGACCAGATGAAATAAGTGGATTTGTCGAGCCCTGCTAATAAGTATTGATGGACCTGTCCTCCATCAATTGATTTAGCTCTTTTTTGAATCCTGTTATAGTCTTGGACTTCACAAAATCTTCTGGCAAGAAGTTCCACAGGTTGACTCTACATTTTGTGAAGTACTTGTTTTAAACCTGCTCCCTATTAATTTCTTTTGGTGACCCCTAGGGCATGTCTAGCCTACATCCCTCTTTCAAAAGAGGGATGTAAATTGGACAGATCAAAATAGCAAATGAAGCCGGGACTTAAATTTCCTGTATTTCAGTTGCATAATGACGGCTGCACGTTCTTTCAAAAAAGGGCTTTTCGCCATCTAGACGGGATTCTTTCTTTCGGGGGGGGGGGGGAACCTTTTTCAAAAGATCCTGTGCTCCTCAAAAAATGACAAGGAGTTTTGTCATGTTTGGGATTAGCCATGATTAGGATGTGTGCATATTCCAACAGCACCTCATTGAGGGCCCCTCTATGCTAGGTACTGAACATAGACATAGTAAGAGACAGTTCTTGCCCTCAAAGACCTAATAGTCTAACAATCAAGGCCAAGTGGGAGAAAAGATGTTGTCTTGGTATCGCCCTTTTTACAATCGAGGCACAGAGAGATTAAATCTCCCATGAGAGACCAAGACTAAGACCCTGGCCCACTGGACTGTCCTTAGGATTTGTGGGGACCTATGCAGTACTATTAAACCGGCATGCCTGTGCCCCACAGCAGCTTGGGGGGGGGGGGTGATTTTGCAGAGCTGTGATTTTAGAATCTTCAGCAACACACGAATGAAACAGTTTTAAAGCAAATTGTAAGCGAAGACCCATCGACTAACCCAGTAAATTCAGAAACCAGCAGTGTGAACCTGGGCGTGGCCAATGCCTGTGAAATGGCTTCAATTTGCCTGGCTCTTTCCCAGGTTCGGCTAATAGCTCTGGCCGGCTTTGTCACTGTTAAGTTAACTAGCTCCTCTTCAGAGGAAGCGAAGACACAGAACAGGGATAGGAAGAGATGGGTGGGTGGTCATTAGGACCCAGTGGGGCCCCAAATATTTGGGTGCCCTATGCAGCTACATATTCTGTGTGTGGGTAAAGACATCCCTGCTGATGCACAACTGAACAACCAGAGCTCGCAGTAGATTTAATCTCTCTGTGCCTCGATTGTAAAAAGGGCGATACCAAGACAACAATTTAGATGCCATCTTTTCTCCCACTTGGTCTTGATTGTTAGACTTCAGTGGGACACAAATGGAGGTGGCCTGTTCTAATCAACTAAAGACCACTCCTATACTTTGTCTCTTGTTCATGTCTGACTCTGATACTTGTGCATGGCTCTAATTTCCTAGAGAACAGATAAGTGTGGCCTTATTAAGCAGCCTCCCCAAACTGGAAGCAGGCGATCACAGAATCATAGGGTGTGTCTAAACTACATGGCTCCGTCGATGGAGCCAGGTAGATTAGGCTGATCGGCAGAGGGAAATGAAGCCGCGATTTAAATAATCGCGGCTTCATTTAAATTTAAATGGCTGCCACGCTCTGCCGACCAGCTGATGATCAGCTGTTTGTCAGCAGATCAGGGCAGTCTGGACACGCCGCTGTCGACAAGGAAACCTTTGTCAACCTTTGTCAACCTCGTTTCACGAGGCATACCTGCGCCGGTCAACAAAGGCTTCCTTGTTGACAGTGGCGCGTCCAGACTTCCCCGATCTGCTGACAAACAGCTGATCATCAGCTGGTCAGCAGAGCGCGGCAGCCATTTAAATTTAAATGAAGCCACGGTTATTTAAATCACGGCTTCATTTCCCTCTGTCGATCAGCCTAATCTATCTGGCTCCATTGACGGAGCCATGTAGTTTAGACACACCCATAGATTCATAGAACACTAGAACTGGAAGACTACATCTACACTGCAATAGCTATCCTGTGTGTTCACAGCAAGCCCGTTATTTTGGGCTTGCTATTTCAACATCCCTGTAAACCTCATTCCACGAGGCATAAGGGTCGTTTCAGAATAGCGAAATGTCTATCTAGCCTGCTCTTAAATATCTCCAGAGATGGAGATTCCACAACCTCCCTAGGCAATTTATTCCAGTGTTTGACCACCCTGACAGTTAGGAAGTTTTTCCTAATGTCCAACCTAAACCTCCCTTGCTACAATTTAAGCCCCTTGCTTCTTGTCCTATCCTCACGGAAAACAATTTTTCTCCCTCCTCCTTGTAAATGCCCTTTTAAGTAGTTGAAAACTGCTGTCATGTCCCCTCTCAGTCTTCTCCTTTCCAAACTAAACAAGCCCAATTCTTTCAGTCTTCCCTCCTAACTCGTTTTCTAATCTAGATTTTTAATCATTTTTGTTGGACCTTCTCCAATTTCTCCACATCTTCCTTGAAAGGTGGTGCCCAGAACTGGCCACAAGACTCCAGCTGAGGCCTAATCAGAATTTGGTGAGTTGTTAAACCTTGATCCATGGTGGCTGCTTTGGCAGCCTTTCCAGCAGGACTGACCTTTCTAAAATTCCAGAGGAGCTAGGAGCCCTGTGTGTTGAGATTTTGGTCACTTACATTTTTCAGAGAAAGCCCTGGGTCAGCTAAATACAGCTAGATAAATACAGCTGGTGCCTAATTTGAGCCAGGTCTAAGCCAAAACACATCTAGGCTTGGCAGCTCCTAGCACTAGCAGTTCTGGGCTTCCCACAGCAGTTAGGAAAGTAAACAAAAATGGCTTGAGCCCATTAAACCTCTTGGATTATGATTTAAGCCCCGAGTACATCTGACATCTAGAGAGGATAGTGTAGCTGTACAATGACAAATCAAACACTGCCTGTATTAACACGAGCTGGTAGCTTGATAGGCTGGCTCATAACTAATGTTGTATGGTCACAGGCAATAACCCATACAAAAAAAGCCACAGGAAGCGATGAAACTCCGTCTCTGAAAGTGCTGCTGTTAGAAGAACGGTGAGTCTGGGTTTGGAAAAGGGCTAGTTCATTTTATGGCCATTACTGTTTGACGTTATGGATGCTACAATATGGGTAAATAAGATCTCATGTCTCAGGGCGTGACTTGCCTTCAGGAATTCCATCCTGTTCTACATAACCCTGCACAACTAGCCAGGGTCATTTTGCTTAATTTTGCCTTTCTGTGGAGTATCTGGTTCTGACCACAGCTGGGATCAGTGACACGGGTTACTTGTCTGTGCTGGTGTGGCAAATCCCTCTATTTCTAGAAGAGCCAAGCATAGTTGGTAGATTGGGGCAGGGAGGGGAGAGAATGGTCTTATTGCTTTAGATCTGCAAGACCTAAACTAAACCCTGGAATAAATTGCATAGTGAGGTTGTGGACTCTTCATCTCCAGAGATATTTAAGAGCAGGTTAGACAGACATCTATCGGGGATGATCTAGATGGTGCTTGGTCCTGCCATGAGGGCAGGGGACTGGATTCGACGACCTCTCAAGATCCCTTCCAGTCCTAGTGTTCTAGGATTCTACAGATCTTGTCTTTTGTGAACTTAACATACTCAAAGTGCTCAGAATGCTGACAGATAATACAATATGCATCCCTGGCATGTTCAGCCTCTCATTTGTAGCTAATGAAGCATCTCTTTGGAATGTCTTCCGCTGTTCTGAGGAGGCCCCAGTTAGGGAGACGTCAAGAGACAGGCCGTGCCTACAGAACGGGATGGTCAATGCCATCGGTGGGGAGATACAATCTGTCATTGGGCAGCTCAATGAAATGCAAATGTTGGGTCACTTCACGGACACGCCCACTGTACCAATATAACCAGGAGAGAGAAACGGGGGCTCCACTGGATGACAATAAAGCTGAGAAAGGTAATGTTGCATAGATTGGCTTTCATGGCCACCCTCTCCAATACATAAAAAACTGGTCTGGCCTGCATTGCCTCTCATTGCAACCGCGGGGGGGGGGGGGGGGGGGGGGGGTTACCACCGGCATTCATGTTGAGGTTGACTTAAGAAACCATTAATCTCCTTAATGGAGCTGTAGCAATCAGATGTCACTGGTGGCGTCCTGACTGGTCTTCTCCGTCGACGATGAGAACCGTTCGGCTGCGTGTGTTCTTGCATTTGCTCCCATTTACTGCATTGACCCTGCGCAATTAATCAAAGCAATAGACTCCAAGAACACCCCAAAGATCACAAAATCAGAGCAGGATCGAAGGCCCCAGACCACTTGGTCCTAGCTTCCCCGGACCGAGGGGTCTATGGTTAGGCTAACACATGTATGCCTGTTACAGTGGATCAACTCAGTCAGCGCCATAGAACACAACGCTGCCCCCGAGGCCAGACCAAGGCAGCTCTTTGGGGTTCACTTTTATTCACAGGTGCAAACAAGTTATACACTTGAAGCCCCCGTGAGGTACCAGCTTGTTGAGTTATCAGGGTCAGTAGGCCTGTTATTTGTGGGGAGGAGGTTGGTACCGAGATGTTTCTTACCGAGGTGTTTTGTTACAACCCCTCTGGAAGGTGTTTACGGCCTTTGCCTGTTACCTCTTAGGTCTGAGTGTTTCTGTGACATCAGCCCTGTTCTGAGCAACTTCTACGAACAGGGCCTGCCTGTTGCTCACACCTTCACTCTGCTTTATGTAGGGGAAAGAAAGAGCCAGAAACCTAGGCCTGGAGCCTGAACCAAAGTCAGCAAGAGTTATACTCTGAGTAACTGATAGGCCATGTCAAAAGCAGATGCTTGCCTGCAAGTCAGTGTCTCTCTGCACTAGAACTGCGAGTGCTGCTAAAAGCTCATGGAATATGTAAATACCTTCCACCAGGACAGTCCAAGGATCCCCAACTTAGCACGTAATCAAATAGTTTGAAACAACACAAGTTCGTTTGTTTTAAACCTGCTACCTATTAATTTCATTTGGTGACCCTTAGTTCTTATATTGTGGGAACAAGTAAATAACTTTTCCTTATGCACTTTTTCCACACGAGTCATGACTTTAAAGACCTCTGTCTTATCCCCCCTTACTCTCCTCTTTTCTATGCGGATCTTCTCTTTTCTAAGCATTGAGGCAGGGTCTCCTAAACAGCCTGGTGTGGCACTATTTTGATGCAATTTAGATGGAATGTAAGGATGTGACTCCTGCTTCTCAGCCAATGGCTACTGCTCTTTCAATTTGGCTGCAGACAAAGGCTTTAGGCTTTCAGACGGGGTGCCTGAATCCAGCCCTCCCTCCCCCCAGTGTGCCTGAATCCAGCCCCCAAGGCTCAGGGCTCTACCCTCGAGCATTGGGGAGCCCACACTGGTGCTCCAGCCCGCTACCCCTCCTGCACTGCGAGGCTGGAGCACATACAATCTACTAGCCTGGGTCCCCCCAGGTTCTGGTGTGCGCGGGGAATGTGGGAAGGGTCTTTCTCCTCAGGGGACACATCAGTGAGGGATTTATTTTTGATTTTGTTTCTCACATGTGTGAGGTCCCTGACCCAAAAAAGGTTCCCCACCCCTGCTAAGCCATCCAGTATGGCTACTGGCCTTCCAATATGGCTCCCGAGAAAGGCCTTATCCTTACAAAATGTGACAGACCCTATGTTCCTCTCACTCAGTGACTAAGGGATAACTGTTTGCTAAATGTGTACATATTCTTGGATGTCCCAAACAAATTCTTGTGATATACGCTCTCGGCATGGGCGGCAGGTAGGGTTGCCAGATGGGTGAAACAAAAATACCAAAAAACCGCTCCCCCCCAAAAAAAAACCACAGTGAAAAAATTCTGTTGAAGGAAAAAAAAGGGGGGGGGGGGAGACCAAAGTTGTGGAGCGAAAAAAAAAAGACATTAAAAAAATTAAAATAAAAGAGCATTAAAACAGCATGTCCCCTTTAAGAGTGAGAGCGGGGATGGGAACAGGGGAGAGGTTGAGCACTAAGACCCAGGAAGACACAGCATTGCTTCCCCTTGGTCTGCAGCCATTTTTTGCCGGCAGCCTTGCGGAACCAGGTAAGCACGGGGGCTGGGGGTGTTGGGAGCAGGGGGAGGGCTTGGGGGGAGGCCAGGCGCTGAGTTTTTGTAGGGTTGCCAGATGCCCAGCATTTTCGCCTCCTGGCTGGGGGAAAAAATCAGAAAGTACCGGACATCTTAGGTGTCCGGTATTTTCTGATTTTTTTGTACTGGACAGGAGGTGAAAATACTGGACGGTCCGGGTGAGTACCGGACATCTGGCAACCCTCACGGCAGGCAGGCTTTGCCTTCCCAAACTGCCAGCCTGGCCCCGCCCACACTCCACCCCCAGAATGCCCCAAAGGGCGGGGCTGGGGGCAGGGTTGGGGGCTTGTCTCCCCTAGCTCTACCTTCACCAGCTGCCCATGGATCTGTCACTTGCTTCCAATTCCTAATCTCTCTTTACGCCTGCTCTTTTGTTTTCTTTCTATCCCGTTAGTAGCAAGTAAAAATAGCCAGGCATGTGTGAGAGACCAAGCACTCAGCGCTTGTGATTACATTTTTATTTCCTCTGAAAATGGGAGAGAGTTCTGCCGCACGCCATGCAAAGTAAATATAAAAGCGACCATCTCCCAGCTTGTATTCAGAACCAAACCCATGCTGCTGCTTGAAGCCAAACGGGCCATGTTACAGCAACACCACAACACTCATCCCTTGTGATTATTTTTGTTAGTTCATGAAGAACCCGATAATGAAAAGCACAAAAAGGCAAATGACCTCCAACTTGTATGTGTTTCTAAATACTGCGTGGCTCGCTAATTGAATTATGTATGGAATTATGGAATGTTACAGTTTATCAACACTGTAAGGCCAGACAAGAGTACAAAGACAAATTAGGGGTGTGTAGTGGGGAAAATAATCAAAGAAAAGACTTACATGATTAGGAAGAAGGAGACCAGGAGAAAAGGAAAAAGAGGCGGGTGAAGTGGAATGGAGATCTGGAATTTTTAGAGCCATCTCAACATTTTCATCAAAATGCATCTGGAAATACGGTTCAAATTTCTTCAGAGTAATAGAATTGCTTTCTCTGGAGACAGGCTATTCTTTCTTTGGCCACTAAGTCAGACAAGTGTGACTACCATTGCTCTGTTCTGGGTGTAAGCATGCGCTTCCGGTCACCATAACCCCCAAGAACTAAAGTCTGTGTGGTGGAGCTAAGCCCTGTTTAAAAACCTAGGATGTAGTTTTGGGCTGAGGTTTGGCCTCTGAAGCTGACTTCTCTTTTAACTCTTGTCTGCCTCTTTCCACAGTTGGACAATCCTATAACATACGCAGCAGGGCTCCTTTTTCCATGTTACAGTGCCAACAAACATCTGAGGAGAAGGTCTTTATGTTGTCCCATTTTAAGGGACTTTTTATTATTATGCTTCGCAGTTCTCTGGCACGTCCGAGCCAAAGAACTCAAAGCACTTTGCAAGATG
This sequence comes from Pelodiscus sinensis, assembly GCF_049634645.1. Taxonomy (NCBI): domain Eukaryota; kingdom Metazoa; phylum Chordata; order Testudines; family Trionychidae; genus Pelodiscus; species Pelodiscus sinensis. The sequence goes on along the minus strand of NC_134738.1, from coordinate 2,208,465 downwards.
GTCTAAATAGCAGAATTACCAAGACTAGACCATCAGGAGAGTGTGTTCTAGTGACAGCAGCTGGAAACTGGGAATCAAAACTCCTGGATTCTATTCCTGACTCTTCCATAGACCTGCTCTAAAACTGGGGTGTCCTAGCCGCATGTGGCTATTTGGTTGGTTGAGAGTGGCTAGTTGGCTTGACATTTTTGGAATAACGTGGCTAGTTCACTACAGCAGTAGTCACTATAGTGGCTACTGCTTCAGAAGTGGTTGGATACCACGGCTCTAAAGTATGGTTTTGTCAGTGGGGTAGTGGCTTCTTAAGGAAACCTACTCAATGCGTGCAGCAAACGTTACTGAAACATGTTTTTCATTTCAAGGGCACACGGAGGCTTTCTTGCTGCAGAACATTGTGGCTTGACAAGGTCACGGTCCCTCCTGTTTAATGTGATTCCCATTTCTAAAGTGCTTTAACTGTGATGATGAATGGCAGGGCTGAAGAATGAAATAACCTGGTGCTGGCCTTTCATAAATGGGAAAGCAAGCCTCAAGGTCAATGCATCTGAAGGTCTCCAAGACCCTCTCCGTGCACTGAACTTGCTGTGTGTAGGGAGCTATAAAGGAATCCCCTTACCGAGAAATGGAATATTAACCAACATCTGGGTAGATCAGTGGGAACGCGAGCTGAGAGCAAGTATATAACTCAGTGTGTGGTATGGCTGCAAAGAAAAGGCCATGCAATGTTCTGCGATCCCCAACCTCAGTGGAAGTCCTTCAGATGACCTCTGCCGGCTGTCGGCACAAATTGATGCAGGGATGCGATAGTCTCCCTCCTATCACTGGGAAACGGCATCTTGTTCCGGGAACCTCATTACTAGGATAATACTGGTGAGGTAGAGAGAGTTCAGTGAAGGCCAGCAACCATCTTGATAAGCTGATTTATGAGACACTATTAAGGGGTCAGGTTGTTCTTCTTGTTTAAGTCAGAATCATTTGGATGAATGGGGAGGTGCTGGGTCATCTGGAATGCACGATTATTTTGGCACATTCTTCTAGAAATGGAGATAAAATCTACTCGTGTGCGCACATCACTTACATAAAGAAGTTTCCCAATCAACACTGGGCCAAATTCCTCCCTGAATTTATTACAGTTTTGAAGCGCCCCGCCACCCCCCAAAATCATTTATATTATTAGGAATGGTCGCCAGTTGATACATTTGGTCCCGGCTATGATGGGTTGTGGTCACAGAAGATCCCTTGGGATTGTTCCCCGTTGTGATGATCACGCCACTGATACCCACCTTCTTGCTCTCGGGGTCTCCTCACCACTCTGTCCTGCTGGGCCAGATTCTCTGGTGTCCCCCAGGCAAGGCACAGAGTTGAGGTTACCACCACCTTGAAGGGCAATTCAAATACTGAGTTACTTCAGCTTTGAGAGGGTGCAGTTGTAGGGCACAGCACCTAGGAAACTGACCCCCCCAAAAGGGGTCCAAACTCCAAATAAATCCATCTTTGAGTCAAAATTTTACACAAAGAAAGCTCATGAGGATAGTGATAGAAATGTAGCCATGTTAGTCTGGGGTAGCTGAAGCAAAATGCAGGACAATGTAGCACTTTAAAGACTAACAAGATGGTTTATTAGATGATGAGCTTTCGTGGGCCAGACCCACTTCCTCAAATCAAATAGTGGGTCTGGCCCACGAAAGCTCATCATCTAATAAACCATCTTGTTAGTCTTTAAAGTGCTACATTGTCCTGCATTTTGCTCATGAGGATGTTTGTCTTCTTTATGAATGAAAGAGAGCGATGCACACTGGCCGTCCCCCCACATAACATTTATTTACACTGGGCCCAGTAGTGAACAAAAGTGTTTTATTCAGTACAAACTAGGATTTAAGTGGATGCAAGTGAAAACAGATCAAAGTAAGTTACTTAGTTAAAATGAAAAGGAAATGCACAGCTAGTTCTAATTCACTAAAAACCATGTTGCAAGCAGATTCTTACCCTAAAGAGCTGTTCTAGTTCTAGGCATAATCTTCAGGTCAGAGACAACCTCTTTTATCCTGACCTGGGCCACAATCCCTTTGTATCCTTCCAGGATTTTCCACACTGGCTGAAGACAAAGACCTGATAATGTCCCTTTGCTTAAGCAGTCTTCTCCCCAGGGCAGGAATCTCCTACAGGAAAGTTCTACATTCCCCCATCCATGGAAAACTACCAGGATCAAAATGGAACCCCACTACCAAGTGGTATGGTCACGTCTTACTAGTCCAGTCACCTTTGGAATTACAGAACAAACAAGGATGTTGACAAGTTGATCACCCCGTCATTAAGGTTGGGGGGAGGCCCCAGTAATGACTCTCATTAGCACATTTAAAACTATAAACAGGCTCCTGCTCCGTATTTCTAACTTTTCATACAGAAATGATACATGCACCAAAATAGGATCTACAGATCCAGCAGATTGTAACATTAAAATGAATAGGTGACAGGAGGCCTGTTTCCCGAAGCAGCTCAGAGTTATGCATATTTATATTCATGAGCCAATTTTCATAAAGCATGGGGAGAGGGGGCATCACACCAGCTATGGAACACACCGGCTTGGGGCGTTTGGGCCTAGGGTCCCCTGTTACAGGGCTAAAGAGCCTTATTTTCAATCTGCTGATTTTATGATAATGGAACTCATTTAACTTCTATGGAGCACATCAGGAGCAAAGCGGCTAGCTGGGACCATGTTTCATCGGTCTGAGCCTTAATCAAGGCAAGCGTGGCATGGAATTAGCTCCCTGGGGAGGGCTGATCACCTACTTTGTGACTGTGTAATGCTCGTCTTTTGGCTGGGCTCTAGGCCACTGCCATAATACACACGTGCAAGCAGCTGCCTGCTGCCTTCTTTGGATGCACAATTAACGTTTGCACGCAAGGCCGGTCAAAATCGTTTCCAAGGAAGCGCCTTCAGGTGGAGTCCAGCAGGCCTGAAGCCGCAGACATGCACAAGCTGTCGGTGTTTAATTGCAACGGGGACAGAGCCATCCCTACTGACAGGCAAAGCACTCAGCTGCATAGGGCGCCACAAAACATGGGGCACCAATTGCAGGCGTGTGCTGCCTATGGGCGCCAGCTGTCCCCAGACCCATTCCCCAGGCACCCGCCCCAGCTTAGCACCCATCTGGCTGCCTCCAGTCCCAACCCATCCCCTGCTCAGTGCGGGTCCGGCGGTCCCCTTGTCCCATCCCTCAGGCACCCCCCTCAGGGCTCAGCGCCCAGCCCCCACTCACCAGGCCGAGGTGAGCAACCCTCATGAGCTGGAGAACTGAGCAAGGGACAGAGAATTGCTACTTTCCCCTTAAAAGCACCACTTCTCTCCAGCCGGCTGCGCAGCCGCCTGCTGCTCCTCCAGCCAGCGCCTCCCTCCCGGCCCTGCTCCAAGCTGCCAACTCTCCTGGCTCGGCCAGTCCGCAGGTCTGGTTTGGGAATGTGGGCGACCCCTTTCCTTTCCCCCACAGCTTCAGCCTGTGCCCGCCCCCCGCCCCCCATAGAATCCAGGCGTTTTGATTCCCAGGTTCCAGCCTCCATCACTAGAACAGTCTCCTGATGTTATTCCATGTCCAATTGAAGGCCCAAGTGCAATGGGACAGCTACTGGGGTCAGGGCCGTTAGGAGCGACGTGGATGGAAGCAACATGCCGATGCCTGAGCATCCCAAGGTCTTGTGAGGAAAAAGCCTTTCCTCAGCCCATCACACCCCTACCAGAGATCAGGCCTGGCCAAAGACTGCAGGGCCCAAGGCAGCATGTGGTGGCTGGTTGCACCATGTGGCCGGGCGGCTCCTAGCCAGGGCCATGAGCAAGAAGCCGGGCAGGCGGGAGCCAGGCAGTGCGGGGTCCAGAAGGCACAGGATCCAAGGCAACTGCCTTGCTCGCCTTACCCTCAGGCCAGGCCTGCCTGGGATGGAGTTTTGGAGCATTCTCTAGACTTGCAAATTCATCTCAGACAATTCCTGAGACACTGAGCATCTCTGGAAATCTTTCCTTGGGAGGCTTGCAGATCAGCAGCAGCCAATGCCCCCAGTAACACAATCGAGTGCGCTGCTAATGAAATTCAGCTCTGAGCGCAATTATTTTCCAGCCTCATTACCGAGCCCTCAGACAGCTCGACTGAATGATTTTATCTTTTCTGATTTATGTCTGCAGGTTGCTCCAACGCAGGGTCCTATCAGCTGAGCGCTAACAATTAACCTTTTCCCTGAACATGCCTTGGGCCAGAATGGAGGAGGCAAACGATGAGAAGTTGTATTTCTCTATGGCACCTCTCAGCCTAAAGGCTACCCAGAAGCACTTTATAAAACAGAGGCAAGAATTGCTTTGTCTGGAAGGTTCCCACTTTTCAAGGAGCAGCAAAGGGGGGTTAGATTGGACATTAGGAAAAACTTCCTGCCTGTCAGGGTGGCTAAACACTGGAATAAGTTGCCCAGGGAGGTTGAGGAATCTTCATCACTGGAGATATTTAAGAGCAGGTTAGACAGACACCTGCCAGGGATGGTCTAGGCTGTACTGGGTCCTGCCTGGAGGGCAGGGGACTGGACTCAATGACCTTTCGAGGTCCCTTCTGGTTCCAGTGTTCTATGATTCGAAGGTGGAGAGGGGGTTACCTGCACCTGCCCACGTGTTCCTACAGGTTAGGTCAGGAAAGGACGAATGTGGGTGAAACGGCAGAGGGAACTGAGAACAATACAAAGTCTTGTGGTTAAAGTGCTGGAGAGCCACTCAGGTTCAATTACTGGCTTTGTGTCTGATCCTGGGAGCATCTCTCTGCTGGGATTCCCCGTCGCCAAAATGTGCACAATAATCCTTAAAAGACTGTAAGTTCTTAGGGTGGGAACCAATGTTCTCTCGAACAAGTCATGCCAAACTAATCTGATAGCTTTCTTTGATAGGATAACGAGCCTTGTGGATAAGGGGGAAGCGGTGGATGTCATATACCTAGACTTTAGTAAGGCATTTGATACGGTCTCGCATGATATTCTTATTAATAAACTAGGCAAATATAACTTAGATAGGGCCACGATAAGGTGGGTGCATAATTGGCTGGATAACCGTAGTCAGAGAGTTGTTGTTAACGGTTCTAAATCCTGCTGGAAAGGGATAACAAGTGGAGTTCCTCAAGGGTCTGTTTTGGGACCCGTACTGTTCAATATCTTCATCAATGATGTAGATATTGGGATAGAGAGTACGCTTATTAAGTTTGCAGATGATACCAAACTGGGTGGGGTTGCGACTTCTTTGGAGGATAGGGACATAATTCAAAATGACCTTAGCAAGTTAGAGAAATGGTCAGAGGTAAACAGGATGAGGTTTAAGAAAGAGAAATGCAAAGTGCTCCACTTAGGAAGGAACAATCAGTTCCATACATACAAGATGGGAAGCGACTGTCTAGGAAGGAGCATGGCGGAAAGGGATCTAGGGGTCATAGTGGACCACAAGTTGAATATGAGTCAACAGTGTGATGCTGTTGCAAAAAAAGCAAATATGATTCTAGGTTGTATCAACAGGTGTGTTGTAAGCAAAACTCGTGAAGTCATTCTGCCGCTCTACTCTGCACTAGTTAGGCCTCAGCTGGAGTACTGTGTCCAGTTCTGGGCGCCACATTTCAAGAAAGATGTGGAGAAATTGGAAAGGGTACAGAGAAGAGCGACAAGAATGATTAAAGGTCTAGAGAACATGACCTATGAAGCCAGGCTTCATGAACTGGGCTTGTTTAGTTTGGAAAAAAGAAAATTAAGGGGGGACATGATAGCGGTTTTCAAATATCTAAAAGGGTGTCACAAGGAGGAAGGCGAAAATTTGTTCCTCTTGGTTTCTGAGGACAGGACAAGGAGTAATGGGCTTAAAGTGCAGCAGGGGAGGTTTAGATTGGACATTAGGAAAAAATTCCTAACTGTCAGGGTGGTCAAATATTGGAATAAATTGCCAAGGGAGGTGGTGGAATCTCCCTCTCTGGAGATATTTAAGAACAGGTTAGATAGACATCTGTCAGGGATGGTGTAGGTGGAGCTTGGTCCTGCCTTGAGGGCGGGGGGCTGGACTCGATGACCTCTTGAGGTCCCTTCCAGTCCTATTATTCTATGATTCTATGAACTGTTTCGATCCATGTGCAGATTTTTCCAGCCAGGTGAGCAATACATTTTTTCATGTGTGAACGTGCACCACACACAGCAACAAATCCTCGCTGTGGGCGCTCTGCTAATCTGCTGGGCGGTGCAGGGACGGAGCTTCCCCCGGGGCCGGCGGTGCTGTGCCCGTGCAGCTCCAGCACAGAGAAAGGGGATGGGAACTCATGGATCTGCTTCCTCCCACTCTTTCCCCCCCTCCTGCCCATCCAGGCAGGGCCAGACAATGGGGCTTAGTAGCTTCAGCCTAGGGCCTTGCCCCAGGCTAAGGGGGCCCTCACAAAATGACCTGGACTTGTGGTGGCCCTGGGTCCAGATGCACAGCTAACAAGCCAAGCCTTCTCAGCCGTCTCTGAGACGGCTGCTACCTAGGGAGCAGTGGGCGATGTGCTTGCAGGGCAGCCTGGCGGTGGCTTTGAAATAACACAGAACTGTTACTGGTCTACAAGCAAATCTATTCCCCCCTCCCCCCGTATCTTAATTTAGGAGACTTCTGCAAAAGAGCCTTTGAAGTAATCTAAGAACAGTGAGCTGCAACCTAGCTATTGCAAGAGGCAGTATAGGAAGTGCAGGGATCCCACTCTCACTGTATATGTCGATATTGGAACAAGGCAGAGAGCAATGGTCCCAGCTTCACGCTTGAAAGACAATGGGGGAAGCTATTAGACTTGAGGATCGCACGTCCCGTTTGCTGCCGCTGAGAGGTCCCAGAGCAAAGGGTGAAAAGCCGTTTCCAAGGGACCATTCGAAGGACTCAGGTCTCCAGAGAGTTGCCAATTGTCTTTGGCTGGGACAAGCTGATGCAGTGAGAGGTTCGGCCAGGACTTTATGGGGCGTCACACCCCAGATGGAGGATGGTGAGACACCTGGTAAACTAGACACGCCAGTAGTCTGCTTTATGGTGCTAAGATCTGTTTTCTTTCAAAGGCTTTTGTCCTAATAAATAATACTTGGGCTGTGGCCAGCTTGTCTGGTCACTGCTTACCCCGGCCATTGCTCCTGGAAAAGAACTGCAGTATCCAGGCATAAATCAGGTCTGATTTAGGAAATCACAACCAGAGCCCCCTTCGTGACCCACCCTGATGAGGTTGGAGGCCTGCAGGGTGAGGCACATCCTCAAAGAGTCCGGGAAGGGTCAGAGGCCTCCTTACCCCAGGAACTGACAATTTCCTATTATCCAAATGCTGGGCGTGGTAGGAGAGTTGCTACTGAACGGGATCATGTCATAGAGAAACAAAACTTCTCTCGAGGCTTTTTAATCATCTTGAATTATTAAATCTGGAGCAAGCTCTGCTCTAGGTTTCTACAGGACTGCTCCAAGTCCTATAGAGAGAATCCTGTTGGTTGTGAAATTCTCCAGGATTTTAGAGCCACGTCTGTAGAATCCAGTTGATTTTTTTCGTCGTTATGAAGTTCAATGAGGCTTTAAATAGGGAATGGCAGTACAGTGGACCAAGCCTCCAGCAGCAGAGAGAAGTGCATAGCCCAATTCAGGAGGCTGAGGGTGTAGAACAGGGTCCCTAATCCTGGGGCCATTGTTTTGGGCCCCTGGTATTAATTAAAGCAGCCTCAGGGCTCCTCTAACTTAGCCTGCTTATCCCAAGTTTGGATTTTGCTCAGGGGACTTACATAACATGGCAGCTGATCAAGGATCAGTCCTGAGGTATCAGTGACTGTCACCCTGGAACAGCCAATGTTACATTCTGCCCAGTAGGTACCGCAGTGCCTGCTTCCTCTCCCCCGGCCCGAGGTTCAGACTCGGCTAAATATAGACTCCTGCATTGCAGACGCACAGTCTGTCTGGTCTAGTTTGAAAGTAATTGTGTCTGAAGTCAAATTCACTTACTAAACTGACAGCTCCAGTGGTGTGAGCCGCGTCCTGGCGAACCCGCAGCTAGAATCCCTTTCGTCTCCTTGCCGCTGCTCGCCGGGGTCATGCCCAGCCAAGTAAGTGGCTCACACGGTGGGTTTCCAATGCCTTGCTGAGTTCTTTCTTCCTGCCCTAGCCTCAGAAGTCAACTGTCCCTCTCAGGCTTTCTGCCGAGCACCGATTGGTTCATTTGTCTCCTCAGCAGCAAAGAGACAAAAGATTTGGCAGGTTATTAATGCCTAGGCAGTCCCATCTGAGGTTGGGACCCGCTGCCTTCGATGCGGTGCAGTGCACTGGCTTTGGGAGACGGACAGTCTCTTGCTATCTAAGTAGACAAGCAAGGGTAAAAATAACTTACAATTTCGTACAGGTGCTGTCCTATTGCAACCAGGTGCCTGACAGCTCGTTCGATCGCTCCCTGCCGGCTTGTACCACAGCTCAGCCAGCTCTTGCCAGAGCTGCGCACCAGGCCACGCCCACCTACTTTCACCCCCATAGATACGACAAAGGAAATGCTATTGTCTCCTGAGTACAGATGGGGCACTGTGGCACCTGGAGATGAGGAGAGACGGAATATTCCCACACAACAGAGCTGGAGCTGGCCCTAAATCCCAGACTTCTGCTTTAATAGAGACCATCCTTCCTCTGTGCATTTCAAAGGGAGCAGCCCTGCTCTCAGATTTTGTCCTTTCGATTTCTTTCTGTGTGTGAGGGGAAGCTGGGTTTGCCCCCAGCCCAGAGAACCATGACTGGATCTCCTTATTTCATTGTGTGGAGGTCAGATTCTGGATGAGACCAACTCTGAGCCGCCTGTGAACTCTAGTGAATATTCACAGCCAAACCTGGATTTCAAAACTTTAAATTTGGAGGCCGCTGGATCTGGTGCTGTGAGTTAGGACTCTGCTCTAATGGAGTCTCTTCACCTGACAGCGATGAAAAGGACTTGGAGCCTAATTCTCCTCTCTTACCTTAATATAAACAGGGAAAGATTCCCCTGACGTTACTAGGCCTAGTTCTCTCTCTTCATGCCCATCAGTGAGAATCAGGAGTCATTTCAGGGGACTTAATGGGCTTGATTCGTACCTCACTTCCGCTGGGGTAAATTAGGAGTTTGGAGTGGTGTAAATGGAGTTTAATTGGTGTCAATAACAGAATATGCTCTCAAGTGTTCATTGTGATGCAGAACTCCTCGCCAGAGGATGTTATGATGGCCAAGACTATCCCAGGGTTCCAAAAAGAGCCAGATAAATCCAGGAAGGACAGGTCCATCAATGGCGATTAGCCGCCACGGGCAGGGATGGTGAGCCGAGGCTTTGTTTCCCAGAAGCTGGGAATGGGCGACAGGGGATGGATCACTTGATGCTTTACCAGTTCTGTTCATGCCCTTGGAAGCACCTGGCATTGGCCGCCGTCGGAGGACAGGATACTGGGCTAGGTGGACCTGTGCTCTGAGCCAGCATGACTATTGTTATGTCAACTGTTCCAAATTCCGAGTCTGGCCTAAGGCTACCTGGCCATATTTGACCTTCCTAAATCCTTCTTGCCGCTCCTCGTGCTGCCCCATGCCTGATCAATCTCCCCGTGGTCACAGAAGCCCTTGCTCGGAGGACTGTTCTGTGTTAGGTCTTTCAGAGGTGGAACCTGACCGTACACACACGTCTAGCTCGACACATGGCTGCGGTCCAGCACATTCAATTTGACGAGTGATTAATCCAAAATGGGGGGCTAATTACGTGTGGGATTTTAAAAACAAACAAACAGAGAAACATCTGCGGCAGTTAACGCCAGCAATCAGGGGCTGAGCACGCAGGGTAATTAACTTTCATCAGGCGCGCCGCCGTGGCATTCTAATCCAACTACCACTGCAGGTTTAAATATGCATCTATGCTAATTGCTACCCCAGAGGAGTAAGTAATAGCTTCCTTTGTTTTCCAGTGTTGTGTGTCAGGCTGTAAATTACAGCCGGTTGGGAAATAGCAGGTTGCTTTGGGGGTTTTCTTTTGCCTCCCCCCCAAAAAAATTTTTCCTGGCAAAATTTCTGACATGACCAAAAAGCCACTGTCCAGCACAAATGTTTCAGCCAGTGCTGCCAGGAATGCAGGGCCCAGCGGTGAGCTGAGCTGGCTGGCGTCTTCTAGCCAACAATTCCCAGTTTGATGAAACTAAAACTCTTTTTGGGCACGTCCCAGTTTGGGGGAAATGGTTGCTGAGGTCCAGCAGGGAATTTTGAGAATCATCTACCAAGGGATGAAATTCATGTAAATATCTTCCTGATATGGGGGTGGAGCCTCATGTGGAAGGGGCAGGACTGGGGCCAGCCCCTCCCCCAAGCCAGCCCTTCAGCACTGCATGGAGCGTGCTACCCAGGGCTCCGGCGGTAATTTAAAGGGCCCAAGGCTCTGTCTGCTGCCGTGATAGCAGCAACAGCAGCTGGGAGCTTGTCAGACCCTTTTAAATCACCGGACCCCACCCCAGCTGCCCCTTTTGAATCCCTCCCCCAACAGCAGCAGGGGACAGTTGGGAGAAAGCACTTTAACGTCGGCTGTTCACAGGCTGGTTTATTTCTGCTGGTGGGAGAGTTTTCTCCTGTCGGCACAGAGCGGTCACATTGGAGCCCTTGTAGCGACAGCTGGGCCCATCCCTACCCCCCAGCGCCCCTGGAAATGTCGCACATGAAATACACCGAAGCACAAAGGGCGTTGCGCTTTTGCGAACTCCGCTTGTCCCCGCCGGTGGCGTGCTCCTGATGCGCAGCTTTGGCCAGCGAGCCTCAAACTTCCTGATCTAAGAGCACAAGCCCCCAGCCGCCTGAGAGCACAGCCTCACCTCCGGCGGTGGGGTCTTCATGGAGTTCTGAGGAGCTCCCGTCACAGTGCTAGGCGCTGTACAAACCCAAAAGGCAGCCCCTGCCCCAAAGCACTTGCAATGTGAGTAGAAGATGGGAGAGAGCAGCTACAGACAGACACGGGGGGAGAGCACTGGGAGACCATGAGAAAATATCTGTCAGTGGGATAGGCCGTGTTCTCGGCGCTCCCCCGGCCTATCCCTGGCCACGTTTTATGTCGCCCGGCCCACGTGGGGCAGGAGGCTTGGAAGGCGGAGACTGAGGTAGCTTTGCAAGCTTCTAGGAGGCGTTTCTCCCAGCCGTGGCAGCAGCGTGGCGGAAAGCACAAAGGCGCTGCTCTGATCATTTTACCCGCAGGGAGGGAACTGGCAACATGGGCTGACTGGAGGCAGGGCTGACTGAGAGACGTGTTGGGGTCCCGAGCACTGCCAGGACAAAGCCGTAGCAAGCTCAAGATCCCCCAGGGAGGCCCCTCCGGCCTAGGGGTGAGAGAGCTGCCAGAGGCAGGGGCAGGCTACAGTCGCTCACAGGCCTGTTCTTTGCAGGGCCCCAGACTAGCCACGCGGCCGGGCAGCAAGGGCAGGGCCATATTGGCAAATAGGTTTGCCAGATGGTTTCAAAAAAAATACTGAATAAAAAAAACCCAAAGTTTGTTGGCCCCTTTAAAAACCACATGGTGAGGCTTTTTGGCCCCAACAGGCTGCCATCTTGCCTCCCTGCGCCGGACCAGACAGCTCCCCTGCGGAACCCGGAATGCACTGGGGTTGCCAGGCTGCCTCCGTATTGAGCCAGACAGCCTGGGATTTTTGCCTCCTGTCCGGGAAAAAAATCAGAAAGTTCCCGGCATTTTAGGTGTCCGGTATTTCTGAGTTTCTTACCGGACAGGAGGTGAAAATACCAGACTGTCTGGGTCAATCCCGGACACCGGGCAACCCTATTGGCAAATGGGTCAGTAAACCCGCCCTATTCCTTAGCTCTCCGTCAGCCCCACTGACAACCCCACGGCCGCAAGCAGGATTTACCCCGCCCTGGGAACCCCTGGAGTGGTCTGACCTGCCAGGGGACAGCAGAGATGAACACCTGGTCCTCCACACGTGCCGCCCTTTGACTCAATTCTCTCCAATTAGCAGCCCCCCCTGTTAATTGTTAAACACAGGAAGCAGAATTCTAATTGCCTCAATGTATTCCTGGTGTTACAGACTCACAGGGCTGGCAGCTGCTTGGAGTTCCCAGTGGCTTCCTCGGGGTCACGCCACTCCGCACTGTGCTGTCTGCTCCGTAGAATGGCGCTGGATTTCCCCTGGTCCCTACCCCCCCACCGGACCTCCCCCCCACACACACACACACTTGAATAATGTGCTGGTTTGTTTCTCCCTAGCCTGAATCCTGGCTCACTGCTGAATACGAGGTGAGAAGCGCTGGGAGTTGCCTCTGAGCTGGGCATGGCGACCTCCCAGATCGCGGAAAGAAACAGCCCTGCTGATGGTGCCACAGATTTCTCGATGCTTTAATATTCAGCGGTCGAGTGTCCGTTCTAACTCCTGCCAGTGCTGGTGCGTGTGAGACTGACAGACACGGGACCAGGGCAGGAAGGTTTGGGCCATTTCTGTGGCCCAGCTCTGCCTGATGCTGGGCCCCCTTGTGCAGTTCAGCCCAGCTGTTCCTCCCGATCTGGGCCACTTCTGCCCATGCTGGAGGTTGACAATTTCACCGACGGGCAGGGTGCTTTGGGGGACCCTGGAGTCCTTCGTCTTGGGACTTGTCTGAGTGTGTTTGGCTTGAGCACCCTGCTGCGCTAGGCAGGCCGTTTGTCTGGGTTCAAGCCGGACACTCCGGCGTTCCTAAGGCTTATCTCAGCGGGTACGGATGCGGGCTGAAGAGCATGCACACGCTCCAAGTGCACGCAGGCGGGGACGGGTCCAAGCCATTCCCCAAAGGACCCAGATGGAATGTCCCATCTTTGGGGACTGTGAGTGGCCCCCAAGACCTCCCTCTTGTCGGCAGATTCGGCCTGGCCACTCTCTTTCATGGCTGGGGGGAGCCAGGCCAAACTTGCGTGTGCAGCACGTGCTCTGGAGTGCAGGCCCCCAGCCTCGCTCATTCAAGTTTGGCCCAGCTCCCCTTCTGGAGTGACTGGATCTGCTGCCCAGAAATCTGCCACCAGAGGCGAGACTGAGGAAGTTGGGCTTATGTAGTCTGCAGAAGTGAAGAGTGAGGGGGGACTTGAGAGCAGCCTTCAACTTCCTGAAGGGGGGTTCCCAAGAGGCTGGTGAGAGGCTGTTCCCAGTGGTGACGGATGGCTGAACAAGGAGCAATGGGCTCAAGTTGCAGTGGGGGAGGTCTAGGTTGGATATTAGGAAAAACACTTTCCCAAGGAGGGTGGGGAAGCACTGGGATGGGTTCCATAGGGAGGGGTGGAATTTCTATCCCCAGAGGTTTCTAAGTCCCAGCTTGACAAAGCCCTGGCTGGGATGATGGAGTTGGGTTGGTCCTGCCTTGGGCAGGGGGCTGGACTCGATGCCTCCTGAGGTCTCTGCCAGCCTGGGATTCTATAGCCCCTTTCTGGATGAGGCCTCCCCACCAAATCTGAACACGGGTGGCTTTCACTGAAAGCAACTGGCTTTTCAGGCAGGGGGCTGGTTTGAAGGAGGTTCAGGCTCAGCGCAGAGACAGGCCACAAGCAGAACCAGTGAGCTGGACCTCGCCTGGCTTTGTCCTTCTGGCCTCTTGGAACTCAGGCCAAGTCTACCCGGGCACTTCCCAGCGCTGCAGCCTTCTGGCTTGGGGGTGTGGAAAACACGCCCTCCCCCCACGCACAGCGAGTTGCAGCGCTGGAAAGTGCCCGGGTAGACTTGGCCTGAGTTCCAGGAGAGCAGAAGGACAAAGCCGGGGAGGTCTAGCTCAGGGGTTCTGCTCGTGGCCTGTCTCTGTGCGAACCAGGCGCCCAGCCTGTCAGTTACTCCCCTGGCGGAGGTGGTTTACGTGGAGCGCTGGGAGAGCTCTGTGCCTCCGAAGGAGCATTTTACACACCCGCCTTGGTTTCCAGGTAACCGCAGCCAGTTTCATCCTGTCCGTCTCCCCACGGTGCCTTTGAAATCAAAGCTGCCAAAACACGAAAGAACAACGAGCCCAGAGGCCCAACGGCCTCAGCACCGAGGGGCAGCAGCGACGGGCACGCGATGCATTTCGGGCGGATTGCTGGAGTTCACAGAGAGTTTAAACCCCGCCTGGCGTCTCGCTGTCTTTTCAACCACAGACGCTTGTCAGCTCTGACAACACAGGCTCTCACAGCCCAGCGGCGAGAACCGGCCTGTCCCCGCAGATCCACTAGCTATTTGATGAGGCATCTGCTGCTGTATTTCCAGGCCAGGAAGGCAGCAAGCAGTGTCCTGGGCTGCAATTGGGTATTTCCAGCTCTTTTCCCAAGGGGCCATTCAGGATCTGGGTAATGGAATCTTATTCTTTTACAACCTGCTGCTAAGTCTTTGGGCCATGGCGCCATTCCCGGGGATGTGTCTTTGCTAGTTGCGGGTATGTTACACGTTTCTAAATCTGCTGTCTGGGCAGCTTTGAGGGCTGGTTGGAGGGTGGGGTGTGGCCAGCCTCACCCTTTCGGCCAGATGCCCCACCCCTTCTGCCAGATGCCCCACCCCTTCTGCCAGAGGCCCCGCCCTTCTGGGAGTGCAGCACCCATCCACACACCTTGCCCAGGGGTCTGGCAATTCGGTCGGCACCCCTGTAAATTCTAGTTGGGTTGTTCCCCTCACACTTGATCCAGGCAGCACAAGGTTGTAGGTTACCCTGAACTGCTCCCTCAAGATCGCTCTCCTGACGCAAAATCTTCCTGGAGACAAGACCATGGTCAGTTTTAACCTCAATGCAGCTAGTGGAAATCAGACTTCTTCGCCGCCCACTCTTCCATCAGCAGTTTACTTTAATGGATTATGTTGGGGTAAAAAACGAACGCCCCAGGCCTTGTCTCCACTGGGCATGGACATCCAACGGCCCCTCCTTGCAGCGAAGACACAGCATCAAGTAAACTACCAATGGGTAGAGAGGCTGGCTCAGATGCGAGGGGCACGCCCACACCAGCCTCACAAACGTGAAACAGACACGTGCCCCCGTTGGTCCCAGTGGTGAGACAATTGTCAGGGCCTGGCAAGGCGGTGTGAGCGAGGAGGAGACTCTGGCGATCTTTGTGTACAGAGACGGTTCACACACGGCTTGCTGGTTTGTTTCCCTACACACAGGATTGCACGGCTGCTGTACTGGGGGCCCTGGAGAGAGCAGCGACCTGGGATCGTGCTACAGATTTGAGGCTACCGGGGTGAAGGCAGGTGGACTCACACGCAGGGGCTTGCAATGAAGTTAAAGAGCAGAGTGTGTAAAACGTGTGCAGGAGTTACGCAGCATTGCCCAGTGAAAGGCACGCTGGACAACAGGGCCTGCTATTGGCGCTCCGCAGCAGCCCCGGGGGCCCCTGAAAGCCACGTTTCCTGCTCCACCGAGTGCAACGTACCTTTGCCGGTACCCAGCAGTTCTACCGCCCTCTTCAGACGCTGACCAAGAAAACTGCTCCCTGGGGCACAAAAAGCAGGTGGTGTCCAAGCCTGCCCCTCCAGCCACATGGAGCTCCCTTGCTCGCTCTCCCTGCTCGCCCGCCTGGGTTTGGCTGGAGAGAGACCTCAGGCTATTGTGGGAATGGTGGGTCTGCGAGCCCAGGGGTGGGGCTCTGGGGAAGATGATGTGTCCTGACTCAGCAACACCAGCGCAGGGGAGTCTCCTATCCAGGTCCTGACCCAGCCTCATCCGCCCATAAGCTCGTGAGCCTGGCCGGCCTCCCCATGACTGACGCACGGGGGATGGGGCCAAGCAAACCGGCCCGGCGGATAACTCTCTAGCAGAGCCCCATGCAGACACCCCACCCCCATCAACATGGCATCAGCTACTTGAAAAAGTCCAGTTGCCTGCCAGTGCTCCCTGTACGCTGAGCCCTTGGGTGGCCACCTAGGAGAGCTACAGCTGCCACCCAGTTCTTTAGCAGAGTGCCCCCCAAGTACCCACAGCCAGCAGCAGGCGTTTCTACTGTGGTGCACATGTCTCAGTGCACATAACAAAATGTATTCCACACATGGATGGGGAAAATTAGAGGCACCATTGGTTCCTGCCTTTCTTCAGCACTTTCTCCTCTTGCAATACCTCTGATGGAGGTGCCGGAAGAATGAGCCAGCTGTGGGTAGGGGCGCCTCGCCACTCATTAATTCTTGGCAGGTCAGCTCAGAATATCATAGAATCCCAAGGATGGAAGAGTCCTCAGGAGTCATCAAATCCAGCCCCCTGCTCAAAGCAGGACCAACCTCGATTCCATCAACCCAGCCAGGGATCTGTCAAGCTGAGACTTAAAAACCTCTAGGGATGGAGATTCCACCCCCTCCCTAGGGAACCCATCCCAGCGCTTCACCCCCCTGCTAGGGAAATAGCTTTTCCTAATATCCAACCTGGACCTCCCCCACTGTAACTTGAGCCCATTGCTCCTTGTTCTGCCATGTGTCACTACTGGGAACAGCCTCTCTCCATCCTCTTTGGAACCCCCCTTCAGGTAGTTGGAAAAGGGGGGCGTAGCTGAAGGCTGCTATCAACTCCCCTCACTCTTCTCTTCCACAGACTAACTATCATATTGCCAGGAGGCTCGTGCCTCAAAGGGACAAGTTGCTCCTACAGTCGGATGTGGACCGCATGGACAGCTGGTGGTAAGACGCAGCCTCTCCGGCAACGTGCAGTGCTGTTCTACGGGGGGTCCTGGGCAGGGACTGACCCAGGGTCTTTCTGCACCGCGTGTGCTAGTGCAGCAGAGCCCAGCTGTCTGTAGGTGGAATTGAGCCAGGGACCGCCAGAGCGTAGCAGGTGTGTGGGGCGATGGGAGGTGGCAGCTGCTCTACATGGAGCTATTTGCATGGAGGGGGGCTCTCTGGGGTTCCTTACCAGCAGCACACAGGGCCTGATCCGCAGCCCTTTGCAGCCTGTGGCAGGGCTCTCTCAGTGGCTTCGGTGGGCTGTCCCATACTGCATAGCGAATGGCACGGCAGGAGCCACGGACAGGCTGCCCGCCCCCTCCAGCCGTAATGATCTCGAGGCCTGGCTGCCCGCGTACTTCCCATCAGCAGCCTCTGCTGTCTGGCTGCGAGACAAGCCGAGCCCTCCGCAGAGGGGGTATCCCCCGCGGGCTGAGAGCCGTGCGATGGGGCAGGTTTTCAGTCAGGCTGGCGCTAATGGGACAGCGCCCGCAGCCTCGTGGGACACGCCCACCAGCTCCGAGAAGGAGCTGATCCGCCAGGGAGGAGGCAGGCGGACGGCGCTCGCCCACCGATGAAAATATTGTACGGACAGTTCCCCCGGGGACCTAGAGCCGCCATGCCATTCGGCTCCCCGGCGGCCCAGGCAACGAGCTCTGCTCCCCTGAAATGGGAAGGCCCCTTTGGGGCGTCGTGCGGAGCGGCCAGCGTTCCTGCTGGGCGGCCCCTTTCCCAGGAGGCCTTTCAGCGCAGTCGTGCTGCGGTTCCGGGCGTGGGCAGCCGGCGGCGCGTGGGCCTAACGCCAGAGCTTGTGGGGCGGAAGCGGCCCTACCAAGGGCCTAGCTCGGGAACAGCGGCGCGCTGGGGGCAGAGGGGGGAATGGTTGGTCCCAAGCAGGCAGAAAGCTGTAGACTGAGCCCCACTTCCTCGCCCTGGGGCGGACGTGCTGAGCCCCGGCTGCAGAGGAAGGAGCCGCATCTGAGGCTCCAGCCAGCACGTTGGGGGAGGCATGTAGGTCGGGCAGGGAAGAGGAGGAGAACGGCCCAGTGCAGGGGGAAGCTCACCTGACCCTGGGGCTGAGGGGAGCTGAGGGGGGCTCATGATAGTCAGCAAACCTGGCCCCAGCTTTGGGCTTTCCAGTGGAAGCAGCACCAGGCCTGGCTGGCGAAGGGGAGCCCGGCAGGGGCACCAGTCCAGATTTTGGGGGGGGGGGGGGATGATCTGTGCATGCTGTGATGGGGGGGCAGAGTGAGGGCAGGACAGACTGAGGATGGCAGCAGGAGTGTTACCGAGCATGCTCAGTGCAAGCCAAGCAGCAAATGGCGGGGGGGACCTGTCCACACACCCCCCCCAACACACACACATCTCTTCTGAGGAGCTGCTGAGTCACTGGGAAACTCTCGTTTTTTGGCAGGTAACTGAGCAATTAGCTGACAGGAGCACTGTATCTAATGCCTATAGAAAAGAAGAAAAATGTAAAAACTATTACTTTGTAATTCATAAAATTAAAACAATCAGCTCTGACACTAACGTGTTTTGCTGTCGTGTGGCAAGTCACTTGTGGCAGTGGATCCCAACCTTTTTTATACGTGGACTGGCGAACCCATTCACAAACGCTTGGTGGACCAGGAACAGTTTATCTGCATATTTGCATATTCATTATGCAAATAACAAATAGGCAGCTATGCAAATAAACTTACTGGTCCGCCAAAACCCCCAACCCCCAGAGCCAGTTCCCCATCCCAAATGCCTCAGTGCCAGCCCCCTGCCCATTAAAGCCCCCCAGCACCAGACCCCCTAGTGCTAGCCTCTAGTTTCCAGAGCCGCACTGCACCTGAGCCCCCCAGCGCCAGCCCCCATGCCCAATATTAACCCCATCCCCAGCGCCCCCCAGTGTCAATGTTTAGAGCCCCCCCTTAGCGTTCCCCAGTATTAGCTTTACCCCCAGAGTCCCCAGTGCCAGCCCCTGCCTCTTAGAGCCCCCAGCCCCCAGACCTCCCCAGCACTAGCTCCACCCCTGGAGCACCCAGGTGTTTGCCCTGCCCCCTCACCTCGCCCTGTGCTGCCTCCCAGCCACCAGCTGAGCACTGCTGCCCAGGTCAGGGCTGCTCTTAGACCAGGCTCCACGTGGCCCGCCCACTGTGCAGCGAACCACTCTTCCGTGTCCGGGAGGAGACCCCACCCCTGCCCGGTGCTGGCTGGCTGAGAGATTGGGGGGGAGGCGCTGGGCGGGGGTGCCCTAGCCCTGGCCCCCAGAGCAGCCGTTATGGGACACTAGCCAGCCTTAAAAGAGTAGTGTAGCGTCCTACTTTGTTACTAACTCTGGAGAGAGAGAGAGAATAGGATTAGAGATGCAGCCGTGTTAGTCTGGTCTTCCTGAAACAAAAGCCAGGCTCATGAGGCACTTTAAAGACTAACAAGACGGTTTAGTAGGTGATGAGCTAGTGTTGGGACTACTGGGCAGATGATTCCAAGATCTCCTCCTGGAGTGGGAACAGCTAATTTAGACCCCTCCCCCCCCCGCATTTTGTAGGCGCAGTTGGGGTTAGATTGTCCCATGTGCATTGCTGGATTTATCAACACTGAATCCCATCTGCCCTGGTGTTGCCCCGTCACCCAGTTTTGTGAGATCCCTTTGTCACTCTTTGCGGCCAGCGCTGGGCTAAACACTTTGGAACGATTTTGTATCATCTGCAAATGTTGCCACTTCGCTCATTCCCCCTTTCTCCAGATCACTGACGAATGAACGGCGAGCATGGGGCCCAGTGCAGATCCCTGGATCGATCCCACCGTGATTTTTTCCTACCCTTTGATTCCCAGCTTGTAAGTGGAGTCCCCAGGTCATCTAGGATCATGGGATGCAGGATGTGGACACATTGGAGAGGGCCCAGCGGAGGGCAACGAAAATGATGAGGGGGCTGGAACATGTGACCTACGAGGAGAGGCTGAGGGAGTTGGGTCTGTTTAGTCTGCAGAAGTGAAGAGTGAGGGGGGATTTGAGAGCAGCCTTCAACTTCCTGAAGGGAGGTTCCAAAGAGGCTGGAGAGAGGCTGTTCTCAGTAGTGACAGATGCCAGAACTAGGAGCAATGGTCTCAAGTTGCAGTGAGGGAGATCTAGGTTGGATATTAGGAAAAACTATTTCCCTAGGCGGGTGGGGAAGCACTGGGATGGGTTCCCTAGGGAGGGGTGGAATCTCCATCCCTAGAGGTTTTTAAGTCTCAGCTTGACAAAGCCCTGGCTGGGCTGATTGAGTTGGGATTGGTCCTGCCTTGGGCAGGGGGCTGGACTGGATGACTCCTGAGGTCTCGACCAGCCCTGGGATTCTAGGATTCTATGATCTAAGGATCTTTCACTCACTTGAATGACCAGCCCTTTGTTACCTTAATCACCCTGCCCCCCTCTGTTTATATCAACAAACGCCCAGCCCCAAAGGCCCAGCTGGGAGCTGCCCAAGCTCTGTTGCAGTAAGAGCTGCTCTGGGGCTAGGTCAGGGGTTCAAACCGCAGGCAGGGGCCACAGATCCCCCCAGGTTCCTGGCCCTTCAGAGCCCACTTGCCAGGTGGCAATGGGATGAGAACACGAGGTGCAATAACCGTGTGTCCAGTAGGTGGAGCTGCACCCCACCTGACAGCCAGCTGGTGGAGTACCCGGAATCTAAGGGGGCTCCTCCTCCCCGCAGACTGCCCGGCCCTTGTAAGTCAGCCCCCAGCGCGGCCTCACAGTGCAGCTCTGCACTGGAGGGGGAATGCGCCCAGGCCCAGGGCGGTGTCCTTTGCCAGCCAGCCTTCAGCTTGGTAACCACCGGAGACCGGCCTCTACCCCGCTGTGGCTCCAGCATCCCTGAGCAAGGGATGTATTGCGGGCGCAAGCACAGGATTGGACCAGCTCAGCTCCTGGGCCCCGGGGTGAGGTCTGCAGGGCAAACAGGGTGCCCGTGAGATCCGGAGTCAGGGCTTCTCAGAGCAGAGCTGCCCTCCCTGTTGAGAGTGAGCGGCCAGGGAGCTCGGCGGGGAGAGAGATGGGGAGATGTGTTGCTCCAGGGCCCATGCTGATGCCTCAGAAAGCACCATCCTGGCGACAGGAGAAACCCCTGGGCAGCTGACAGGGCAGGGCTCTGTGTTGACTGGCAAACGGCAGGAGCCTGAGCGGTGGCAGAGAGATGCCCCTGCAGCCGGGCCTGGCTCTGAGGTACGTCGCACTGGCACTGAGAACCTGCCATGGGCTACCTGGGCTGCTCGCCCCCTGGCGCTGAGACTAGTGAGACTAGCCTGGCACTTACACTAGTGTGAGGGGGGAGAATCCAGCCCTCAATACTAGTTACTGGATCCATTTCTCTGGGATAAGGCAGGCGAACTTCCCAGGCTGCCCCTGGATGGCAAAGCATGGCAGAGGCAGGGTGAGCAGCCCTTGTGTGCACAGCCCAGATGGGCATTTGCTGGCTCAGGGCCAGGGGCCGAATCCCTCTGGGCCCAGCCTTCCCAACTTTCAGAGCAGCAGCGGGAGGCCTCCCTGCCTGCCAGCCGCCCTGTCAAGAGACTCCGCACCGCCCTTCTGTTTGCTCTCCTAGCGCAGCAGCCGCTCTTCAGGAAGCTCCGCAGCCCTTCCCTTAGCCCTGCGGGGTGAAGAATGGCCCAGGGAACGTCCCCAGTAAGCTGTGCACTTGGGCGGCCGGCCAGGAGGGAGTCAGCTGCCTCCCAGCTGAACACCAGAGTGCACAGGTTGGGTTTCTGCCTTGGTGCACAAAACAAAATTTATTCTGCACATGGATGGGAAAAAATGAGAGGAGACATTGAGCCTGTGCCCCTCCTGGAGGACCCAATGGCCACTGGTGAATGAGATTGCTCAGAAGCCTGGGAAAAGCAGCACTCAGGCGAGGGGGACAGCGCGGGCCCTAGTGGTGTGTCTGTGTAGAGACGTGGCATCCCATCCAGCCTACACTGGGGGGTGCCCTGTGGGAAAATGGGTCTGTCGTTTCACACTGGCTTCACTCTTCCTTGCCACAGCGCCAGCCACGGATGTTGGCTCCCCTGCTCCTTCTGCGCCCTCTGCAGGTCTGATCCACGGCCCTGGGCAAAGGGGCAGGGTAGCTCTAACGCAGTGGGGAACGCACACAGGACCAAGGCAGTGCAGAGCCTGTTTGCTTGTTAGCAGCCGGAGCGCAGCGCTTACCCCCTAGCCAGAGACACAGGGAACTGGGAATGCGAGCGACTTTCTCTCACCCCAGAGCCTGCTGGCAAATGGCTGAGGTGTTTGCACAAGCGACTGCTGCTGGCTCTTCTACCAACACTGAGCTGAACCCAACAGAATTTGAATGGTGAGTTCAAGAGGCCCTCGAGTCTTCCTAGCCTGTGGGGCAGCCCCTCCGTGTGGGGCCTCAGGCCACACACAATCCAGAGCGAGGGCTGGCTCATTGGCCTGCGTTGCCCCCGGGAGAAGTGCCTGTCCAGGAAGCCTGTTCGCAGAGTTACTTGTAGCCCCTCTTGTCCTTGCTCCAGGGGCAGGAGGGAGGTGAAACAAACCCCCAGTGGCCGGCTGTGGGACTTGTGGCGGAGGAGAATGAGGATTTGTGGCCCTCTCGTGGCTGGTCCATAAAGATGTCTCACTCGGCGACGGAGCTGGCTAAAATACAAAGCTGCGTCTTTCTTTCGGACTGGCGCCAGCCTGAAAAACTTGCGGCCCAACTTCTGTCTTTTGACTACAGGCACATGGGACATTTTTCTCCCTTCTTCCTGTCCCGATTCCCCTGAAGAGTGGGAATGGACCCCCAAAAGAACATCTTACAAATTGCATTTTCATTTTGATCAAAAAGCCCTTTGGAATTGAGGCGGCAGTGTTTTTGGTGAAAAGTGCTGACCAGCTGCGGTGTCCAGCTAGTGCAGGGATTCTCACCCCTTTTCCTGCTGGGTCCCCCCTACCCTGTACTTTCTAGGAGTGGACCCCAGAAATCCAGATTCATGAAGGTACGTTGGAGTCGCAGTGTCTATCGCACGGAAACTTACCACCAGGTGCAATTCTCAGCCCCTGAGCTGCGTGAATCCAGCCCAAAGTGACTTGCTTAGCGTCGTCCAAGCAAAACCTACATCCCCCGTGTCCTCGCCCACTCCGCCAAGCTCCAGGAGGGGCAGAGGTTTCACAACCAAGCCTTACTGGTGGCCCAGACTTAACTCACGTTAATACAGCGGACACCACAATGAAACAGTTTCAGCCTATGAGCCACTCTCTGGGCCGAGGCTGGAGCTGTGTCATCCATGACACAATCTACTGCAAAGCATGGTCGAGTAAATGGAGGAATCCGTGTGACTGTGACCCTGACACCTGCAGATGGGAGGCAAGCCGTGTGCCGAGGGTGTCGGGGTGATGCAGGCAGCATGATGCAAGGAAGTGGGGTTGGAGGCATCCGTGGGGACGTCAGCCCCTGCCATGCAGAGTCATGTTCAAAAAAGGAAACCTCTGACCTTGGTGTTCAAGTCACTCGGGCTAACAAAGCCTGTGATCCCGCCGCTGGGTTCAAGTCTCCCCTCCGCCCTGTCTCGTAACTGACTGAGAAGAGCCGTTTCTGGCAGTCCGGGTGCCCTAGTTTCTGGGGTACTGTGCAGGGGGAGATTGCTTTGCCTTAGGAAGCTGTTCCACATTCGTTAACTGTTCTTTGGGTGACATGAAAGGCGACAATTTCTCCATGGGCTGGTGCGTAGGCAATGTGCCTGGATCATGGGAGCTGCAGGATGAAACCCCTCCCCAGGGCTAGGTGCTGAATGCAGCTCTGATCTTTGCAATAGGGGCCACTGTTCCACTTCAATTAAATGTTCGTTGGGCCGGCAGCTCCTGCTGTAAGCTGGTGGCTGGCTTCGTACCTCAAGGGTGGATGTGGGGGGCTGAATCTCCCCTGGGGTCTGGGGCTCCGTCTACACTGCACGCTTATTTCAAAATAAGCTATTCTGGAAGAAATACTCCGAAATAGCTTATTTCAAAATAGCTCATCGACACCACAGGGAACCCTCAAAAGGAGCCCGAGGCAGGCTCCCCTAAAGTGGACAGGCTACCTCGAGTGAGAGCCCCAAAAGTAATGACTGTGAATGGCCCGGGGGAGGAGCTATTTCGAAATAGCTGCAGTGGGGCATCCACACGACTGCTATCCCAAAACAGCTGTCTCGGAAGGGGCGTTGTTCCCCGAGGAATGAGGTTTACAGAAGTCGGAATAAGTTCTTGTGAATTTATTTCGAAATAACTAAGTTGCTGTGTAGATGCCCCCTGGGTGACCTCCTCTTTCTGCTAGACCAGCCAAAGCGGGGAACCTTCCCTCTTGCTTGTTGAAGCTGTTCCATATGAATTACATGTGGCTTGAGCCAGCCCCATAACTACCCTCACTCTCTAGTCCTGTGCTAGGCTGCTTGGCTGCATTGCGGGAGAGCCGGGTTCAAAGCCCCCAGCTGCCTGTTCAGCTGGAGTTTGCACAGGGATTTCCTGTCTCCTGGGTAACTGTCCTTTGTGGTGGGGCCGTCTCTCTGAAGTGGAGAGAGCCTCCAGTTCACACCAGCCTGGTGTACCCCGGTCCTGGTGGACAAAGAACAATGGGGGGGAGGTTTGCATCTGGCTGCAATTCCTCTTAACCAAAAGGAGCAAGAGGCCCTGTGAAATGACCCCAGTCCAGAGAGCTCACACCTAGGGTTGCCAGATGGTTTTAGAAAAAATACCGGAAAAAAAAGGGATCCCAAGAGTTGTTAAGCAAAGCAAAAACAACACCAACAAAAAACCCAGCATGGCCCCTTCAAGAAATGTGTGGTGAGGCTTTATGGCCCTAACAGGCTGCCAGCGGCTGCCCGCCATCTTGCCTCCCTGTGCGGGGCTGGACAGCTCCCTGCGGAACCTGGTGAGCACGAGGGTTGCCAGGCTGCCTCCGTATTGAGATGGACAGCCCAGGATTTTCGCCTCTTGGCCGGGAAAAACATCAGAAAGTACCGAACATTTTAGGTGTCCAGTATTTTCTGAATTTTTTTACCGAGCAGGAGGTGAAAATACCAGACTGTCTGGTTCAATACTGGACACCAGGCAACCCTAATGCTCACCAGCCAGAGTCAGCGGAGGCAGGATTTGAACTAGGGTCTCCCACAGCCCAACCACAGGAGGCTCCAGAAGTGGATGTTGGCTCAGTTAATATGGAGTGAAAGAGGGATGCCTTCCACAGGAAATAGGGTTCCCCGAGGGTTGAAACAAAAATATCGACCCCCCCCCAAAAAACGGGAAAAAATTCTGTTGAAGGTAAAAAAGGGGGGGAGGGGGAGACCAAAGTTGTTGAGCACATAAAAAAAGACTCCAAGTAAGCCACAAAAAAAAAAATAATTAAACAGCATTAAAACAGCATGTCCCCTTTAAGAGTGAGTGCAGGGATAGGAACAGGGGAGCGGTTGAGCACTAAGACCCAGGGGAAGCATTTTGTGCCTGGCAGCCTTGGGGAACCAGGTAAGCATGGGGTCTGGGGGTGTTGGGAGCCAGGTGGGAATTCGGAGGGGTGAAGGGGAGGCCGTGCGCTGCGTGTTTGTAGGGTTGCCAGGTGCCCAGCATTTTTGCCTCCTGGCCGGGGAAAATTTCAGAAAATTCCGGACATTTTAGGTGTCCAGTATCCTCTGAATTTTTTTACTTGAGCCGAAAATACCGGACTGTCCGGGTGAATACCGGACACCTGGCAACCCTAACAGGAAAGACTGAGGGAGTTTCCATCTCGGCATCCCTCTTAGCCAAGCACTGAGGCCAGGCACCTGATAGGGGAGAAATTGTCCCCTTGTCAGCAAGGGAATTGAACTAGCACCCACCCCATGCTGGGCAAGCAGCCAAAGCAACGGGCTACAGGGAGAGGCGGACGGTAGCTCTGGCCTGATTACTAGTGAATTAGTTACTGAACGCGGATCAGAGTTCAGGGGCCCTCACAGCAGCAGAGGGCCTGGCCTCTTAGGCGAGTCACTGGAGAGGTAAGAGGTCAACATTCAAATCCCTGCCCATCTAGCAGAGGAGGATTTATGTCCCCGGCAACACGCAAAGCACCACACCCGAGATGGCGCCAGGGTGCGGCTCTGGCCCAATGAGCACGTTATGAAAATGGAGCCGGGGGGAAGCTCCGCTGCCCTTCAGGACGTCTCTGAGCTCACTGCTGGAGGGGCACAGGGAAGGGGGGTGAAGCCCCTTCTCGGGAAGCTGAGCATGGCAGCGGGATTTTCTCCGTCTCTCGTCAATGAGACCGGCACAGCTGCCCCAAGCTGCACAGAGCCACCCAGCATCTGGGGCGCACACCTGAGAGAATGCCCAGCCCCCTTCTCGCCAGGCAGAACGGGGACACAATCAGAATCTGTCATGTCCCCCTAAGTGCCCTGCCCAGCGGGCTAATGGACATGTAGGAGGCCTTGTCTCAGGCCCCTCAGGTGAGAGCTGGCAGATCCCTGTTCCAAGGCAAGGAGAGGGCCCTAACCCCCCAGCTTACGAGGGCTCCTTGTGGATCAGGCCCAAGAGATATGCTACTGAAGTGGAACCGCTTCAGAGGAAGGACGCAGGCAGCCTCCAGCACAAGTCTCAAGCGGAAGGGGGAAGTGAACCCAGCCCCCCCCCCCCCCCGACATTGAGCGCTTCCTGCGTAGTGTGGATTTGACCCTGCACAGGTGAGTGTTCACACACGAGAGGCTGATGACCAGGAAACACATGACCCGGGTGTGGAGAAGGGGCTAATCCAAAGCCCACTGAAGCTGTGGAAAGTCTCGGCCACCCAGCCTTGGATTAGGTAGTGCTAATGCTGACAGCTGCGCCGCGCTTTGCTTCGTGCTGCTCCTGCTCTCCAGAGCAAGTCTTAAGAACTCTTCTGTAGCCAGATCCGCCCCACCCTGGCAGGGCTGGCTAACAGCATTGTCAGTGCAGGGAAAGAACGGACAATGGGAACATGTGAAAGGGGGTTCTCACCTTTTAAAATTGCTCCCCCCCCCCGCCAAAAGAGGTTGAAATCCAAAAGCAGCCTCTTCCAGTGTGCTTTATTTAAAAAAAGATTTGAGAGTACGGCATAAAACCGGACGATGCCACCATGGTTCATGTAGTGATACAAGGTTCTAGCTCACTGCATAATACACCATCTTCTCCCAGCTGGGAGCAGCAGATGCGTCTGTTTTCTGGGGGAAGTGACAGAAAGAAGCTACGACCCAAAGGCTGAAGTGCACCGATGTGTGGGAATGCAGAGGGGTGTCCAGAACACAGCAGAGTTTGAGTGCAGACTAGCTGTAAAGCAGCATCAAAATAAGCTACTGATAGAGCAGGTGAGGCATCTTTCTTCTAGTGTTGGCCCCGTGGCTACTTAGAAAACAGAAAGCATCAGCTGCACAGAGCAGTGCCGTGTGGGAGGCCATATGAGTTCAGTGCTAGCGGTGCCCCGGCAGCGAAACCACAGAGCTGGGCTGTGCAAACGTAGCCGGGAGCGGGGCTGTGTGGATGTCAAGGAAAGGTGATGGTGGTCAGCGGAGTTAGCTCCAGGGTCTGGTCTAGCGAAGGGCGTTGCTCCTGGTACTCGGTGGTATGTCCGTTCCTGTGATGGCCGTACTCAAACTTAATCCTCAGCTCACCAATCTTGGACTGGGGTAAAATATCCGGTATCCACTCAATGGTGAAAGGCGTCGGTTCCTTCTGATCGGGTGAGGTGTTGCCTGGGGTAGAAGCAGCAAGAGGAAGCAGTGTTTCAGCTGTATTAGACCAGGGCATGGAGGTTAATGCGATGACCCCAGACAAGGGTCTGGTAAAGCTAGGCTGATAATTAAGGATGAGTATCTGAGGGCAGAGCCGGTCATGTAGCTACGCTGGTACCCAATCAGTGGGCACAACCGAGCTGCCCATGTGGCGTTAATTAAGACGGTTTCCAAAACAACCCCCACAAGCACTGGCTCAAACCACGATTCCTTCTTGCCACGTCTGCCCCAGAATGAAATCCTGCCCCGAGACTGAGTGCCCTGCCCCTTTGCTTTCTTCCAGCCCGGTTAGATCAGCAGCTTTTTGGGCCGGGCCTGCCTTAGGACCTGCCAATACCGCATGGGACACAGTAGGGCCTCGAGGGACTCCCCTGCAGCAAACCCATCACCGTTTGGCAGCTGACGGGTTTTCTCTGAGGTCGTTAACAGGACGATGACACACGATGTGGAGCTGCCCGTATTTGGCACTTGATTTCTTCCAACACCTTTACAAGACAGGAGAGAGCCGCCTCTCCCTGTCCAGGGCTGAGGGTGTAGAGGAGAGGCAAATAGGGTGAAGTTTATCAGCACGAGGCCTGAGCACTGTGGAAATAAGCGGTGGATGGATCTCGTGCTGAGGCTTTGCACGGGTGTGAATTTCACCCTCAGAGTCAGTGGCAGAGCTGGGAAATTGCCCTGTTCTGTTCACTCCCCCGGAAGCACCTGTCCCCGGCCTCTGTGGGGAGTCAGGACACGGGGCTAGATGGACCGACCCAGTCTGGCCAGCAGTAAGGACCCTGGCGACATGCCCCACCCTGTGCTCAGGCCGCTGGAGGACAGGTCTCTCTCTTCTTGCACAACAGGCCCAGAGGTGACAGCCGCGTGGGCTGATTTCACACTTCTCCCCTGTTACGAACTCACCAACTTTGAGGAAGGTTTTGAGCTCCAAGGGCCGGATGATGGGCTGCTTCTCCAGGCGACCGTACGTCTCCGCGATGCTCTCCACCTCCACCTTAGGGCACTTAAACAGCTCGTAGGTCCCATCCCGGTTCTGGATGAAGCTGCGTGTGATTTCTAAGGGCATCTGGCAAGAGAAGCCAGGCACGAAGGATCAGCAGGGCTTTAGTGGTCATCGGCCACCACCAAGTTGTGCGTGGAGCCGGCCCGTGGCCTGCAGCCTCTCGGGAACAAGGCAGAGCTGGGGCATAAGGCCAACATCCTCCACTGACCCAGAGAGCGGAAAATGGGGACTAAGTCCATTGGAGTTTACCCTCCTGCCAGTCATGGAATCCTAGGGCTGCAAGAGTCCTCAGGAGGGATCTACTCCACCCCTTGCTCCAAGCAGGGCCAACCCCAACTCAACCATCCCAGCCAGGGCCTTGTCAAGCTGGGACTTAAACACCTCTAGGGATGGAGACTCCCCCCTCCCCAGGGAACCCAGCCCAGTGCTTCCCCACCCTCCTAGGGAAATCGTTTTTCCTAATATCCGAAAGACCTCCCACAATGCAACTTGAGCCCATTGCGCCTTGTTCTGCCATCTGCCACCACTGAGAACAGCCTCTCCCCAGCCTCTTTGGAACCTCCCTTCAGGAAGCTGAAGGCTGCTCTCAAATCCCCCCTCAGCCTTCTCTTCTGCAGACTAAACAAGCCCGAATCCCTCAGCCTCCCCTCCTAGGTCATGTGCTCCAGCCCCCTAACCACTTTGGTTGCCCTCCAGTGGACTTTTTCCAATTTTTCCACATCTTTTCTGTACTGGGGAGCCCAGAATTGGACACAATACTCCAGATGTGGCCTCACCAGTGCTGAATAAAGGGGAAAAATCACTTCCCTAGATCTGCTGGCCATGCTCCTCCTAATGCAGCCGAATATGAGTTAGCCTTCTTGGCTACTAGGGCCCACTGACTCATCCACTGTAACCCCAGGGCCTTTCCTGCCAAACTGCTGTTTAGCCAGTCGGTCCCCAGCCTGTAGCAGTGCTTGGGATTCTTCCGGCCCAAGGGCAGGACCCTGCACTCAGCCTTGTCTAGTGCTTCAGAAGAATGAGACACCCCCGCCCCCACTAAAGCCCTGGCTTCTAGTCCATTGACAGAATGGATAGCGGCCTTTCTGGTTCAGTCAGGCTGCCGCTGCCGTGAAGCAACTAAGGGCCCAGTTCTGCAAACACTAGAAAAGCTTTGCCAGGATAACTAAACCGGCAGTGCCCCCTAGTGGATATTCAGTTCTATTGCAGATATATTTAAGCCACCTCCCCTTCCTAAATGACTAGTCCTGTAAATCTGCAGATATCCACTCTATCTCCATGGATATCCGCATGCGTGGCTGTGGATGCAGATCTCTGTGGCTCATTTTTGCAGATACATATGCGGATGTGATTTTGTATCCTTGCAGGGCTCTAACAAATGACACAAACTATGTCGGCAAAACACCACTTGCTGGTATAAGCTGAGTCCATGCAGGGGTTTTCAGGCGGCTACGTGGCACAGTCATGCCAACAAAACGTGGCCTCACACGGGCGAGTAGCCCCACTGAACTCAACGTGCCATTCCTCATTCGTGTCTTTGTGGGAGCAGAGTCCAGCTCTGCCCTGTCTCCTTCCCCGCCTGCTGACCAAACAGTGGGCTCCACGCTTGCTCTGTGGAGAGGAACCGGGAGAACAAACAGGCCTTACCTCAGGAGTGTCAAATATTTGCTTGACCTGCAGGATATTGGTAATGTGCCAGGTGTATTTGGAGAAGGTCCCCAAGGGCAGGGCGTCTTTCCGGACAAAAGCTGTGAAGGGGAAGAGTGTATTACAGATGCTGGGGCTGTAAGCCCACAGCTGTTCTCTATCCATTGGCAAACTAATCTTGTCACAAGAGGAGGGAGGCTGCTGCAGGGCAGTAGAAAACTGCAATTTAGTTGACACCAAACCAGTTTGCTGGTGATGACACTGGATTTCTGACAACAAAAGGCGTCTGGCAGGAAAATTTGTTTCAAATTGAGATGCGGTCACTTTTGGTTCACTTTGGTCACAATTTTGGAGTGGGCAGATGTTTGGCAAGAGAAACCCCAACGATTTTCACAAACGTTTTATTTTTCCAGCAGCTCTAATCAAGGCTGCTGGGTTCGGTGCCCCGGCTCGCTTCAGTGCATGTTCCTGGCAAATCGCTTAACTTCTCTGTGCCTAGAATCCTTGGGCTGGCAGAGAACTCAGGAGTTATCGAGTCCAGCCCCCTGCTCAAAGTAGGACCAACCCAACGAAACATCCCAGCCAGGGTTTTGTCAAGCAGGGACTTAAACACCTCTAGGGATGGAGATTCCACCCTCTCCCTAGGGAACCCATTCCAGTGCTTCACCACCCGCCTAGGGAAATCATTTTTCCTAATATCCAACCTGGACCTCCCCCGCTGCAACTTGAGAAAAGATTGGGAAGTAAAAAAATGGGATTTTACTTCCCTAACTGTGCTCAAGGTCCTGCTTTTCAGTCCCATCGCCCTGCCACTTGACTACAGTTCCTGCACTGAACCTTTTGGATGCCTAGAGGCTGGGGGAAACCTTTCCCACCTAGACAAGACCTGCCATTTTGACAGGTGTACCCGCTCTCAGGACACTCGTACTCTAGTGTAAGAGATTTTCTGGTTCAGTTTAAGACTATTCCAAAGCCACACAGCTAAAGCGAAAAAGCTGCTCTTATATCAGCAGACTGTCCACATGGGAGGTTGTATAGCTGTCTGGAGTTACATTCAAGCCTCCGGTTATACTGACCAAGCTTTCCCCCGTACACAAGGCCTTAAGATCATGGCTTCAAACTGGTTAAGCCACCACAGACTTTGAGCAAGTCACTGCCAGAGGGTTCCAGGTCACACGTGCTGTGCAAGCCACAAAGATTTTCAGGAGCCCTGTGCATAAATCGTAAAGTATTTCCCCTTTTCACCTGATTTACTAGTCTTGTCTAACCAAGGCTGAAGTGGAGGGAAGATTCGAACACAGAGGATGTGCTGCAGACTGCCAGCACAATATCTCCAGGGAGATAAATGACCTTTGCTTATGAGTGAATTTCTCCAACTGGGCCTAGGGATTTTTTGCACGAAAGCAGAGCTACTCCCTGGGATACATGGAGTCTGAACTACGCTACGTCCTGTTGCTACAGCAGGCAGTTACGGTCTGCCACGTAATAATCCACAGCCTCAAGCATCTTAAATGAACATAAGAACAGCCAGACTGGGTCACAGAATCACAGAACACTAGAACTGGAAGGGACCTCGAGAGGTCATCGAGTCCAGTCCCCTGGGTCAGACCAATGGTCCATCCAGCCCAGTGTTGTGTCTGCTGATAGTGATCAATACCAGATGCCCCAGAGGGAGGGAACACAACAGGTAATCCTCATGTGATACCCTCTCCTGTCACCCACCTCCAAGGAAACAGCGGCTAGAGACACCATTCCTACCTATCCTGGCTAATAGCCATTGATAGACCTAACCTCCATGAATCTATCTAGCTCTTTTTTGAGCCCTGTTAAAGTTCTAGCCTTCACTGCATCCTCTGGCAAGGAGTTCCACAGATTGACTGTGCACTGAGTGAAGAAAAACTTCCTTGTGTTTATTTTAAATCTGCTGCCTATTAATTACATTTGGTGACCCCTAGGTTTTTATATTGTGGGAATAAGTAAATAACTTTTCCTTATTCACTTTTTTCACATCAGTCATAATTTTATAGACCTCGATCCTATCCCCCCTTAGTCTCCTCTTTTCTAAGCTGAAAAGTCCAAGTCTTTTTAATCTCTGTTAAGGTTGTTAAGGACTAGTTGACTATCCAATAAGCAAATGCCGTACCTGGGCTCCGTGCGGCACTGCTGTTTTGAAACACCATGATCCCGGGCTCAGCTGTGCGGTGCTGCCCCTTTGAAACGTCGCCACAGCATTTCAAAACGGCAGCGCTGTGTGGAGCCCAGGGTCAGCTGGCCCTGGGTTCTGGGGAAATGTTGCACAGAGCCTGGGGTGGGCTCCGCGTGGCATTTCGAAGCGGCAGCGCAGCATGGAGCCGGAGTCAGCGGGGGACTCTGGGATTATTTTTTCCAATGTGCATTACTTTACATTTATTAATATTACATTTTATTTGACATTTTGTTGCCCAATCATTTCGTTTGGTGAGAGTGGCCATCCCAATTTGCGGACTGACTCCAGCAACAGGCCAAGTGGGCTGGGCCTTACGTCTGAATGAACTGTGGCCTGATTACAGGGTCCCAGTGAGTTTGTGTGAAAACCTTTCACCTTCCCCACATGCTGCCCAGTCCTGTGCTCCACTCCTGAGCCGGAGTGAGCACCACAGCCAGGAGGAAGGGAGCTGGCGTCTGTCTCTGTGGTTCATTCACTCTTTAACCTCCATGCTGGGGCTGACTGCAAAGGCGTCACTTAGCGCCTAGACCAGTGTGGGTGCTCGGGTGGCCACCAGGAGAGATTCAAGTGCCGCCCAGCTGATTAGCTGAGTGCCCCCAGCCAGCAGCAGGAGTTTCTACTGGTGGTGCACATCCTCACATGCCTTGGTCACATAATACATTTATTCCGCACGTGGGTGGCAAAAATTAGAGTGAACATTGGCCTAGAGGTTGATGGATGCTACTGAGCTGCACAGACACTCGTCCACTGGGAACCAGACAAGCGGCTCATTTTACTGACATCAGGTACAGTCACCACGAGTGACTTTTGTTTCCTGCAGACCTAAGAGAAGCGACCCAGACTCTATATCCCATCACCCATCCCTAGCAATTGTAGCCTTCTGGCTGCCAGAGACTGTGGCCTAAAGACTGGCCCCTTCATTTTCTGTGTAACCTGAAGGAAGCGCCATGCACTGCAGCATGGCCAATCTCAGACCCACGGCCTCACCCACAGCTTTTATACCTCACGCTCCTAAAAACACTCCGCTGGTCAGACTTGGGCATGGAAACCATCGGAGATTCCCCAGTGGGCTGCTTGCCAAAGCTGTGCACTTCTGCACTCAGACCTCGTACCTGTAGCGGAATTAGGCAGCCGTTTCTTTGTGCTTCCGATGGAAATCCTCTGCTGCAGGGCGTCGAAGAAAGACTGAGGTATGTGGAACACCAAGGGCTCTGGTTTGCCTGCACGTTAAACCAAGAGGGACTCAGAGGAGGGAGAAAAGAAGCAGTCTGACAGAAAAGGGCGGTCTGAGACGTTCATAAATAGCCTTAAGTGCTGCTACGAGGATTGGGTTTCACTTGGACAAGAGGCACAAGCTAAGCAGGGCTGGGCTCAGTCGGTAACTGCCTGGCAGACCTCCACAGGTAACAGTGGGTGCTGCCGGAAGGAATGTCCCCTCTGCGACAGGACCCAACCAGTGTCCCACCATGGAAAGGACCAAATTTCTACCTGCGCAGTGACATTTTGCCTACATACCCTGCCCCTGCCATTTCAACGGGCTACGAGGTTCTTGCCCTAAATGGCTGAATAGCCGGGGTGGGAACCCTTTTGGGTTGGGGGCTGCTGACCCACAGAAATATCAGTTCTGAAAAGACGAAAGACACTTTCCTCTTCCCCTCAGACACCAGAGCCTCGGGGGGCCCAGGCTCGTGGAGTTTGTGTGCTCCAGCCTGCGGAGGGATGGCGGGGGGACTGGAGTGCCAGTGCAGGCTCCCCAGTGCTGGGGGGAGCCCTGGGCACCGGGGGCCACATACAGCCCCCAAGCCCCACCCTTGCTGCATAGTACTGTGTGCCGTTAAATGAGCTGCCGTGTCCACTTTCAGAAGAGGGTGAAGTAGGAAGATCTCCAGCTCATGCAAATCAGCACAGCCCCTGATTTCAGAGTGTACACGGAGGATCAGCAAACGGGCCGCACTTTATAGCCCATTGGTAAAGAGGCCCAGTGGCTAACAGACGTAACAACCAGTTAATCAATGGCTGTGGAGCCCAAAAAGTTGCTTATAATCAACTACAACATCTTCTACTCCTGGGCTTTTACACCCCTCGGTGGCACCGTCCCCCCATCACGGCAGCATGCTTAGAACATTATGGACCAGCCCCCGGACTCAGCGGAAACAGCAAAGGGTTGGAAGGACGCGGAGCCCTGTGTGAACGAGCTGCTCCGCGCTCAAGGGAGAAGCTAGCATTAGCCTTTCCTGGAGCATCCCCAGAATAGGGCAGCCATGGAAACGTGCAGCCTACGCACGATGTGCCACTGCGGGAGATTTGTGTAAAAAGGCAGAACTCCTGCCGGTAGGAGGAAGTGATTCAGCCAGCGCTTTGTCTCATAAAAATTGCACCCAGGCGGATCGTTCACCCAACGCCACCCAGACCTTTCGGGGGCAAGGCCGGCATTCCCCACGCCCGCATCCCGAGTCCTGGGAAATGCTTTGTTGCCAACGGTCCGAACGTTTATGCCCCCAATTCAGGGTTGATTACACTGCTCCTGGGGCTGCCCCGCCGCCCTGCACAAGCACGAACGCCTCCCTGGTGCAGAGTGTATCCCCATGGGGACAGGGCCGAGGACAGCGAGGCTGGATGGTGCTTTGGCCCAGCTCCACCTGCCCCGGTGTAGGGGAATCGCTAAGGGCAGCAGCTTTCCTTGTTCCAGACGCACCTCCCAGAGCAGGAGGGGAGCGGAGAAGGAGCTTTGGGTAGGAGTCTCCATGGCAGAGTGAATCCTGGGGCACCACAGCCTAAAGACTCAGTCTAGCCTTCAAGGCAAAACCCATCCCGGTTCACAAAGCCTCATGCAATGCCTCCGGCCATGTGGGGGTTTACTCCAGTGGTTCCCAGCTGGGGGTCTGGTACAGGGCTCTCAACACACCTAGACCAGTGTTTCTCAAGCTGGGAGGTTGGGAGTTCCGGGGGGAGGGATCACAGGGTAGGTTTAGGGGTGTCAGAAACGCAGGGCCGGCATTAAGGGGTGGCCCTTGTGCCACAGAGCCCACGGGAAGCTGAGTTTGATGCGTCTGCCCTGGGCAGTGGGGGTCAGGCCTCAGACAAGGCTCAGAAGTGAGAAGCAGACCGGTGTAAATACCGTATTTATGTACCCCTTGATTTATTTTAAATTCTGTGGTCACTAGGAAAACGCCACTTTCCAGTGCCAGTGTGCTGGGGAACCACGGGGCATCCTGTGGCACCGTCCAGACTAAGAGATCTGTCTGACAGCGCCCTGAGCCTTCTGTAGTTTGGGGTCCAATTTTGCAAGCAAGTCGCTTTAATGTGAGGTGAAAGTTGAGGTAGGCAAGACAAATCAGGCTCCCGAGAGGGGCACAGGAGTCCAGAATCCTGGTTTACAAGGAAAATCAAGGCTGAAGGAATTGCAAGAAACGCCTGCCCCACCCAGCCACATGCTGTTCTCACTTTGACCCAGGAGAGATTTAAAGCTGATCACAACTTATGCTGCCTAGCTTAGAATAACCAAGACACGATTCCAGGTGGCTCCCAGACAACACTTACCATCGAACTGGTAATGCATGGTTTGATGGATACGTTCGGTGACACTGGCCAGCCATTCTTGGAAAGACAAGGTCACCTGTGACTCATCCAGCAGCTGATTACAGGCTAAAAGAAAAGGAAACCCGTCATTAAGCACAAGGACTCTCTTTAAACAGAGAGGCTAAGCATTCCTCACTTCCTGGAGGCTGCTCCCAAAGGAAGCAATGAAAGGCCAAGATACATATTGGATTCACACCAGAAGCGCTCCGTGTGTGCGTATATATATCCAAGTACATTCAGCATCACAGACAATTTCCAAAAGATTTAGGCCTCATGCCTCGTCCACGATCTCCACACTAGGCACAGGAAAGTGGCCGGCTAGGGCAGGAGAGCTGCCAGCCTGGCCACCCAGGAGCAGGTGTGCAAGAGAATCAAGGGGGTCCACTGAGACCCCTGACCCTGAGCCCTGAGCTTACAATGGCCATCCTGGGTCAGACCAAAGGTCCATCTAGCCCAGTAGACTGTCTGCCAACAGCGGCCAACCCTAGGGACCCTGGAGGGGATGGACCGAAGACAGTGACCAAGCCATTTGTCTCGTGCCATCCATCTCCAGCCTTCCACAAACCTTGGGCAGGGACACCACTCCTACCCCCTGGCTAATACCACTCCATGGACCCAACCTCCATGACTTGATCTCACGTCCCTTTAAACTCTGTTCCAGTTCTAGCCTTCACAGACTCCTGCAGCAAGGAGTTCCACAGGTTGACTCTGCTTTGTGAAGAACAACTTTCTGTTACTACTTTGAAGCCTGCTACCCATTCCTTTCCTTTGGTGTCCTCTAGTCCTTCTTTATGGGAACTAATGAAGAACTTTTCTGTATGCACCCTCTCCACTCAACTCCTGCTTTTAGAGACCTCTATCCTGTCCCCCCTCCGTCTCCTCTTTTCTAAGCTGAAAAGTCCCAGTCTCTTTAGCCTCTCTTCATATGGGACCTGTTCCCAACCCCTGATCATTGTAGTTGCCCTCCCCTCTCCCAGCCTCTCTCTTCCCCTCTCCCACCTCCTTTTCCCAGTCTCCCCCAGTTTTGTTCAATAAAGACAGATTCCATTTTGGAAGACACGTTATCTTTATTTTGTACATCAGGAAGAGGGGCTAGGGAAGGGTAAGTGGAAGGAGGTGAGGGAGGAATGGGGCACGAGCCCCCGATGGGGAGGACTGGGCTGGTTCTGTGGGCTTCTGGAGGTGGAAGCTCTCCTGCAGCCCCCCAATTGCCCCCTCTCCCCAGATGGCAGCCTGCGGCAAGTGCAGCCGGGCTGATGGCCGAGTGGTGTGATGTGCCCAGTGTGGGTACTCCGGGCAATCCAAGCCAGGACTGCTTTGCAAGCGGGGCACCCCTGAGAACTGTCTGTCCGGGGTGGGGGTCGGGACCCTTTAAGCACAGCCCTCGGCTAGCCTGAGACAGCAGCTCCCCGCTCTAAGTCCTCCTCTGATGCCCTGCCGGCACTGCTTCCGGCCATCCTTAAGCCCGGTTCAGGGTCCACTTAATGTGGACATGCTAGTTCGAATTAGCAAAACGCTAATTCGAACTAGTTTTTTAGTCTGGATCCGTTAGTTCGAATTAGCATAGTTCGAATTAACTAATTCGAACTAAGTTAGTTCGAATTAACGTTGTAGTGTAGACATACCCTCCGAGATTATCTAGATCGGGGTGTGCAACCTTTTTGCATTCGCAACCCCCAGACTCAATAAAAGGGGTCCAAAAAATTTTCATTGAGAAAAAAAAAATCTAGATGATGCTTGGTCCTGCTGGGAGGGCAGGGGACTCAACTTGATGACCTCTCGAGGTCCCTTCCAGTTCTAGTGTACTATGATTCTGTAACTGTAAGAATAAGATTAAAAGCACGAATGAACCTGGCCAATGACTCCTATTTTGGTGTGGAAAAATGAATAAAGAAGAGTTATTCCTTCCTTTCCATAACACAAGAATTATGGGTCACCAAATGAAATTGATAGGTAGCAAGTTTAAATCAAACAGAAGGAAGTATTTCTTCACACTAATCACAGTGCACCTGTGGAACTCCTTGCCAGAGGATATTGTGAAATCCAAGACTATACCAGGGTCCAAAAAAGAGCTAGATCAATTCATGGAGGTTAGGTCCATCAATACTTATTAGCCAAGCTGGGCAGGGATGGTGTCCCTAACCTGTTTGTCAGAAGCTGGGAATGGGTGACTGGGAAGGGATCGCTTGATGATTCCCTGTTCTGTTCATTTCCTCTTGGACATCTGGCAGCGGCCACGGTCGGACGACAGGACACTAGGCTAGATGGACCTTTGGTCTGACCCAGGAAAGCCATTCTCATGTTCTTATTGTTTTGGGTAGATTTGTCGGTGTGTATGGGACAAGAGAGCACATAGAAACTGAAAACAGTCTGGGTGAAAAAGACAGAACCTGGCTTATCTTTTTGCACAAATATTTGCCATTGAGTGTTTGTAAAATGTTTCTAGTCACTAATTCTGGCAAAGGATCATCTCACACTGACACACAGTTGGGAGATAGGAGCAAAGGCCAGATAAAAGCTGCAGTCAGATTTCTGTTCCAATTTGGCCAAACTGTTCAGTTTCATCTTACACCACCATTTTAAATGTTTGATTTTATATAAGCACAACACTGTCCCCGCTCCAAAGACTAAATCAAAGCAGCTACCCCGGAGAATGAGCCAGCACCCTCTTGCAGACAGATCTGCTACTCCGGTGTGTAGCTTTGCCAGTGTGCAGGGGGAATTACAGAAAAGCAGCACAGAACCAGAGCTCGGGAATACAGGGTCTGATTTTCATCTTCCTCCATTGAGGACCAGTCTACACTATCACAGGCCATTGATCTAATTTACGGAACTTCAGCTACATGAATAACGAAGTCGAAGTGCTTAGATCTACTTACCGCAGTGCCGTCACTGTGGTGAGTCGATGGCAGGTCCTCCCCACCCCCCAATATCTGCTTATGCTTCTCATTCTGCTGGAGTACTGGAGTCAATGGGAGAGTGCTCGGCGGTTGATTTATCACATCTATAGTAGACATGACAAATCAACCTCTGCTGGATCGATCCCTTCCCCTCAATCTGGCAGGTGGTGTAGACGTGCCCTGAAAACCTGGAGTTATTCCACTGAAGTCAAAAGAGTTACACCGGCGCAGGAGAGAGGAGAATCAGGTCCATAACGTTTCTTTCACATGGGTTAAGGCAACCTGAGCCAAATCATGGGCTGGTGTAAACAGGCATGGCTCCATTGACTTGCATGGAGCTATGCTAATTCACCACAGCTAAGGAGATGAACTGTGGTTTGCATCATTTTTTGCCACCTACTAGACATTTCTGTATTTCTGCTGCTCGTACGGCTCAGGGGCAGGGCCCACGAACCTTACCTTGCCTTTTTAGTGAAGAGGCAACAGCTGGCTTTTTCAGTCCACTTTTCCTCAGATTGCTGTTGGCTGGATCTTGAGCCAGGAGTGGGCTATTTCCTTGTGTACCTTAGGTTCAATTGAAAAGAGCTTTACTTTCCACACTTTAGCCACATATCCTATGTAACCTGCAGAGTCAGAACAGTAGCTTCTGATTAGGGAGGTAAAATCTAGTTTAATTATCCAGCTAAATGTTAAGTTTTACCAATTAACTGATTAAATGGAGGAGGGGGAGAGATGGCAGGGGTGGGCACAGGAGGTGCCCCAGCCCAGCTGCTTCTGGCCCCATGCAGGTGGGCTGGAAGCTGGCAGCCCCTCACAGGGATCCAGTGGGGCTGGAGCAGCCCTCTGCCCGCAGCAGGCCACAAGCAGGGACCTGCTCCTGGATGCCAGTTATTTGTTACCTGGATGCCAGTTACCTGTAACTGTTAGGGGCGATGCTTATCGGGTAACCGGTGAACCTGTTACCTAGTAAGAGCCCCACTTCACATTTACAGCTGAGAGCCCCAGGGGCTCCCTCCTTGCACAGGGATGGAACTGACGAGGTGTGTTCCACCTCTATCAGCCAGCGCCTCTGCGCACTCAGAGACAGCACTGAGATAAAGTAAGCCTCTTAAATCCCCTTAAAAATCATCGGCCGGTTAGAAGATTCAAAGATTCATCCAGATCAACAATGATCTGCTACAATCTACAGATCCCCTTGAAACTCCGATTAAAGAACTGAAACGGTCCCTTACCAGATGTTTCATCCTTTTTCCTCTTTTTTGGCTTGGAAGCAGTGGGCTCGCCAGCCTGCAGGGTGGATTCAGGATGGCAAACTAACTGGGGCACTATGATCCCCTTGAGACCTGGAAAATACCAACCCGTGAGTCTTTGTAATTAATCAATTAAAATTAAGCACAAAGGCAATATCATGGCCCTGATCCTGCAAACATGTATGTGCATGCTTAATCTTACACATGTGCCTAGTCCAGCCAAACTCCGTAGGGCTACCCAAGTGGGAAGTTACTCACAGGAAAGTGCAAGCTCTGAACTTAGTCTGTATTTTCAAACATTCACTGCTCTGTTCATTTTTAATCCTGGCTCCCCCTCCATGTTAATAAGAGACCTGTTTCTGCAAATTCTTATTCACATTAGGAATGTGAAAGCGTAACTGTGCACATGGTTAACATGGAGACTGGGCTCATCGGTTAACCTTCACGGTTACATGCAGGCTCCTGGTACATACGAGGACTCGGCTTAAAGTATGAGAGGCAGCAGCGCAGGGGGGCAGGTGGGAGCTGAAAATGTCAGCAGTGACACAGTTACTTAACTAAATGCATTTTAACATCCCTAACTCACATGAGTAATCCTTGATCACACAAGTACAGATCATGGACTGTCAACAAGCCATATTCCCAGAGTTCAGCTTCCTTGAGTTATAGGTGAGAAAAAAATAGGTAGCAACTTTTACAATGAGAAAAGAGCTTATTTCCCACATGTGCACAACTCTAAGGATTAAAACAATTGTGGCCAGAACTAAGCAGAATTATTTGTCAAGTTAAAATTGGAAATAGGGTGAGGGATGAAGAGGAAGGAGTCATAACTGACAGCAGTGTGCCAGGGTATGAGTGGTGTGTGTGTGTGTGTGTGTGTGTGTGGAGGTGGAGGGACAATCAAAATGAATACAGACATAGACAAGATGTCAGTGTAAACTTGGGTCTCCAGCCCTTCTTTGTGCAGGGCTTTTTGCTCCAGAATTAGTGGATGTCGCCTAGCACAATGGCACCCTTACTAAAGGCAAGATTTATTCCCAGTGCAGACAGGCACAACTCTGAGTTCAGTAGGACTGTACGTGCTTACTCCAGGGCCTTGCTGATTTCCAAAATATGCCTGAAGGGATCACTTTGGAATGTAAGAGGCAAAAAACTAAAGAGGCCAATTTCTCTCCTGCTGTAGACCCACCAGGTTAAATGGTGTTACATTAGAGATTAACCTGGCCCAGAACGGACATATTGGCAAATCTGTGATGCTAGATGTAGACATGGTATCAATCACTTACCAACAGCTGAACAATAACCGTAATGCCT
Source organism: Pelodiscus sinensis (assembly GCF_049634645.1). Taxonomy (NCBI): domain Eukaryota; kingdom Metazoa; phylum Chordata; order Testudines; family Trionychidae; genus Pelodiscus; species Pelodiscus sinensis. The sequence goes on along the minus strand of NC_134738.1, from coordinate 2,167,202 downwards.
TCCCCTTCTTTAGCATTTTTCACCCAAAGATCTCAAAGCACTTCATTAAACAGTTCTATTTTATAGATGGGGAAACCGAGGCATCGACGCATTAAGTGACTTGCCTAGGGTCACACAGCAAGTCAGCAGTGGTGTGAATGTAGTTTGGGCAGTATGGGCCAGCTTCCGATCACACCAACTTCTCAGCACTTAGCACAAGGGACCATGATCTGTGACGGCCTCTCCCCCGCTCCCAATACAGACAATCATTTGCCCTGGTGTAGGGCCATTCATGATCTTAATTAAACTGGCCTAAATCAGAATTAAGCTCATAGGGCCAACACTTTTCAAGGTATTTAGGCACCTAAATCTAACAAAGATGCTAGATGCTGATCGAAATTTTCAAGAGCACCTCAGTGCTTAACTCCCTTTCATTTCTACAGACTTCCAGCACAACATGCTCTATCATTAGGCCCCTAAACAACTACAAAAATCAAGTTCTTAATGTTCCCACAGCCAATCTGGCTTAACCAGATGTCAGAAACAACTTCCCTAATTAGTTTACTCAGCTTCCATTTTTGTGTTCTTTTATCATCAAATACATATACAAACACATATGTTTACGTCATAGCACCTTTACGTCATAGCGACAATACGTTTAGAAGCGTTGGTCAAATACGCACAACTGCAGACCTTGGGAGAGGTTTCCCATCACAGCAGGGGGAAGGAGCCTTTCTAACGAAGAAACCCCTAAACCCTAAAAAAAACCCACAACTTTGCCTTCTATGCACTGGTTATCAGCTCTGAACTAAACCCTGAAGCAGACTTTGTTCCTCTACGTAAGACAAGGTGAATTTGAGCCCCATCAAGGTTTTCTGCCCAAGCCGGTGCAATGGCTTTCTTTTCATTACCTCAAGCCAAACTTTAAAGAACATAAGCCAGGTATTTGAAGGGTTAGAATCATAGAATCCCAGGGCTGGCAGAGACCTCAGGAGTCATCAAGTCCAGCCCCCTGCCCAAAGCAGGACCAACCCCAACCAAATCATCCCAGCCAGGGCTTTGTCAAGCCGAGACTTAAACACCTCTAGGGATGGAGACTCCACCACCTCCCTAGGGAACCCATAGGTTAAACACAAACAACCTTCTTTCTCATCATCTCTTCTCTTGGCCGCTGGTGCTAACATCCAAACTCAGGTTAAAACTGCAGCTCACCCAGGTCTGTATTCCTACCCCCTAGTGAAACCCTTGAACCTTCCCTACAAACAAAAGAACTTATCAATGCTAACCCAGGCGGGGAAGGAGCCGTGAGAATAGATTCTTTCAAAGCCAAAACAGCCCAGTGCTGTATTTAAGCAGGGCTAGACAGTCATATCTTACCATACTGCCCTTAAGGGCCCAAATCCCCTTCCTTCCTCCAATAACACTCATTAGTTCCCCAAACCCCCCATTAACACTCATTAGTCCCCAAAAAACTCCATTAACATTAATTAACCTCCCCCTGAACAGACAGATGCTCCCTCTTCATTTAGCTCCCCCACAAGAAACTCGGATCTGCCTCCCACTCCTGGGTTCTTGATTTTCTTCCCCAGAAGGCACCCGGCAGGGAGGACACCAGCCAGCTAATCAGCTGGGCTAGTGCCTGACTCAGACCCACCATGGAAGGGTTCTGCTTCCCCCTGTAAAGGGGGTTGCTTACATGGGGATGCGGTGAGCAGTCCAGGCTGGGGGGCTGGGAAGAGGGTGATGTCCCCTTAGGCTTCTGACGCTCTGCAAGCCACCTTGGTGTCCTGAGCCGGAGATCGAAATGCCCTGCAGCAGCCAAGGCTTAGCAGTCCTCAGAGGGGGGCACGGATGCAGAGCTCAGGGAATCCACCCTCACTGTAGACACCCCCCATCATCTTGAATGCTGCTCACCAAACTCTGCACTCTCTCCCCCGCGCCCGCTCTAACCCTCCCTGTGCCAGCCCCACTCACCGCTGGAATCGTAACTGAGGAACTCGGAGAACTCCTGAGCCAAGGCCTCGTCGCTGGCAAAGGCAGAGATGCAGGCGAAGAAGTGAATGCATCTCTGGGCAGCCTCTCCCTGGGCAGAGCTGGCCTTGCTGGATTTCAGAGTCTGGCAGGAGCAGAGAAACCTGTGCTCAGGCACGTTCTTACTGCTCATCTTCTGAGCAAAGGAGGCGTGGAGATACCCCAGGCTGTGCTTCTGGCTGGCCTTGCACTTCACCACCAGGATGTTCTTGGTCACCCTTTGCACCAGGGGGCCAGTGGGCTCTGTGGCCAGCTGCCAGATGGTTTGCTTAGTTTCGGCGGGGGCCTGCATGGAATTTAAGATGGAGCTTTTCAAAGTCAAAGGGGTGGCCTCCGTCTGACAGTTCACGGCCAGCTTGATGTGCTGGCACTGGTTTTCCACCACGCCTTGGGTGGCTGCCTTCAAACACGAAGGGACGTAGCAGCGGCCGGAGCTGAGCTGCGTGATGATGGTCCCATCCACCGTCTGGATCGTGGTCTCGGAAACCCCCAGCTCCACAAAGCACCGGTAGTCCGGCCCCCTGTCTCTCTGCCGCACCGAGTAGATCTGCAGATCCGAGCCCGTGATGATCTTCACGGCGTCGACGCCGGGCTGCTTCCGAGCGCCGTAGCGGAAGATCGTCCCGCAGGTTTTGTTCTTGCAGCTCAGCCCTCGGGTGCCATTGTAGGTGCCGCACCGGGGACATTTCCTTATTCCCCGGAGCGTCGCTTTTCCCAAGTCAGACAAGAAGGCTGGGACTTTAGTCCTCACTGAGTTCGGGTCCATCCTCCAGGGAGCCTGAAACACCACAGAGGTCAAGTCAATCCAACTGCCTCACTTCCTACCTGCACGTATTCTGATGATTTGTATCATGATCCTACCTGGGGACCTCAATAGAGCTCAACGCGTCAGGGCGCTAGGGGCTGTACACACAGTGAGAGACCACCCCTGCCCTCAACAGCTCAGTATCTAAAGCAGACAAAAGGTGGGAGGGGAAACAGGCGGAGAGAGGGGCAGTGTCTTGCCCAAATCCCGCGGCAGGTCAGTGGCACAGCTAGGAACAGAATCCAAGTCTCTAGCTAATGCTCAGCCACTGAACTGTGCTGGGGGTTTTCAATCATTGGATTATAATAACGGCTTACAAGGTATATTTCAAAGAGCTTCTTTACCTGTGCCATTCATCACAGTTTCCCTTAATCACGACACTGAAGAGAACATAGGACTAAATCTTCACAGCGGCCCAGGACAGACGCGGGCAGCCTCGTGCAAACAGCCTCCCTTTACAAGCCAAGTATCAGAGGGGGAGCCGTGTTAGTCCGAATCTGCAAAAGCGACGAGGAGTCCTGTGGCACCTTATAGACTAACTGGAGCTTATGCTCCTACACTTCAGTTAGTCTATAAGGTGCCACAGGACTCCTCGTCGCTTTTCCAAGCCAAGAGATTCGGACTGTGCGAAGAGGGGCACCAGTATACAGAGCCACCAGCACTTTCACCAGCTTGTCATCTATCCCCAAAAGCAGCACTGAAGGGGGGAGGTGTTTTCAAAACTACCTTAATGATCTTAATGGGGGAGGGCCCAGCGGAGGGCAACCAAAATGATTCAGGGGCTGGAGCACATGACCTGTGAGGAGAGACTGAGGGATTTGGGTTTGTTTAGTCTGTAGAAGAGAAGAGTGAGGGGGGATTTGAGAGCAGCCTTCCACTGCCTGAAGGGAGGTTCCAAAGAGGATGGAGAGAGGCTGTTCTCCATGGTGGCAGATGGCAAAACAAGGAGCAATGGTCTCAGATTACAGTGGGAGGTCCAGGTTGGATATTAGGAAAAACTATTTCACTAGGCGGGTGGTGAAGCACTGGGATGGGTTCCCTAGGGAGGTGGTGGAATCTCCATCCGTAGAGGTGTTTAAGTCTCGGCTTGACAAAGCCCTGACTGGGTAGATTTAGTTGGGATTGGTCCTGCTTTGGGCAGGGGGCTGGACTTGATGACCTCCTGAGGTCTCTTCCAGCTCTAGGATTGTATGATCTTGGATACATTCCCTTGGGAACAAGTTGTTTAAATCCCTTAGGCAGCTCTAAAGATCTCAGGTACACTGATAAAAATAGAGGTGACCTAGTGTTTCTTTGGCTGGAGGTGCACAGAGACAAAACCGGGAGATAATGCACTCTCGCTCACTCTCTACATTATTTTCAATCTCTTTGAACATAAAAACGGCCACACTGGGTCAGACCAAAGGTCCATCCAGCCCAGTATCCTGTCTGCTGACAGTGGCCAATGCCAAAAGCCCCAGAGAGAGTAAACAGAACAAGGAATCTTCAAACAATTCCTCTCCTGTCGCCCATTCCCAGCTTCTGACAGAGGCCAGGACACCATTCCTATCCATCGTGGCTAACAGCCATTGATGGACCTGACCTCCATGAACGTATCTAGCTCTTTCTTGAACTCTGTTAAAGTCCTGGTCTTCACAACCTCCTCTGGCAAGGAGTTCCACAGGTTGACTGTACACTGTGTGGGGGGAAAAACACTTCCTTTTGTTTGTTTTAAACCTGCTACCTATTAATTTCATTTGGTGACCCCTCGTTCTTATGTTATGGGAACAAGTAAATAACTTTTCCTTATTCACTTTTTCCACACCAGTCATGATTTTATAGACCTCGATCATATCCCCCCTTAGTCTCCTCTTTCCTAAGATGAAAAGTCCCAATCTTTTTTCTCTCTCTTCATATGGGACCCATTTCAAACCCCCACTCATATTTTTTGCCCTTTTCTGAACCTTTTCCAATGCCATTTTTTTTTTAGATGAGGAGACCATATCTGGAGAAAGCAAATCTAGGAGAAAGCAAAGTTTAGAGATATCTACTATATCCATAGTACCTTTCATTTTTGGTGTTTGTTATTTAATTTTTCCTGGAAATTTATTGGCATTTTTTTACTACAAAAAATCAGTGAAAATCAGTGGAAAATATTAATAATTTTTCTGGGTAAATATCAGGGTTTATTTTGGTGGACGGAACAATGGGGGGGGGGAACTATTCAGTAGATTAATGCTTTGATGAATGGAATTCAATGTGGTTTGCTGCAGAATTAAAGCAGAACTCAAAACACAATGCCACCTCTGAGTTTAAGAAAACAATCTCTCTCTAAACCCCAAATAAAACTTTTCACTTGGATAAACAGCTTACTGTTATAGACTTAGATCAGTGAGTCTATATTTCCACTTAAAAAACAGGTCCCTGCAGCTGCAGTACGTACACTCAGTCCTTTTCTCCAGTTTTCTTTCTGTAAAACTTTTGTATTATTTCCTTTTATTCTGAAATGAATTCTGATATAGATTAGGGATGTAAGAGTATAATTGTTTAAACGGTTAACCGACACGCATGAGTTTATCGGTTACTGTAACTGTTACATGCGGGCTCCCGGCCCCGCTCCCAGGGAGCTGGCTGCCACCCCACGCTGCTGACTCAGAGCCCACAGCAGCAGTGAGTTCCCCGGGAGTGAGGCCAAGTCAGCTCCCGGGAAGCAAGCTGCTGCCCCATGCTGCTGCCTCTGATTCAGGGGTAGCAACTGGCTCCCTGGGAGCAGGGCCATCAGGCAGGAGCTGGTATATGCCAGGAGCCGGCTTAAAAGTCGGCTTCCAGCAAGCATCAGCCTGGCAACTGCCCCGTGTTTTCAGCAGTGTAGTATAAAGCTTATGCTGTATAGCTCATTGCCAGCCAGCTGCCGGCTCCTCTCCCAGGGAGCCAGCTGCGCCTTGGGTCTGCAGAAGCCCAGAACATGTAACTGTGTAACCACTAAGATTTTCAGTGGTTACATAGTTACCTAATTAACCGCTCTTTAACATCCCTAATATAGATATTCATTTCCTTCCTATTTTCAGTGTGTCAGATCTTTAAACTGTTATCTGCTAAGAGCTTGAAAAGTGTACGTGGTATGAGATTCCTTGGTACGTTCGGATGCACACACATTTCAGAGCTTACAAAACACACAACCACCACACTCATTGCCATATTTCCACAGGCAACTTTGCATATTCACACAGAGTAATGTGTTACTGTAATACATATATTGCATTCAATATACTATATTTTCCTAATTAAACAAGGGTTTTATATATTTGAATGATACAAAAAGTAAGGCGAAAATTCAAAAACAAAACAAATCATACCTTTTATAAAACAACCCCGGAATATTATATATATATATTTGTTAGTCTCTGAGGTGTGACAGGACTACTCGTTCACAGAATCCTAGGGCTGGAAGAGACCTCAGGAGTCATCAAGTCCAACCCCCTGCCCAAAGCAGGACCAACCCCAACTCAATCATCTCAGCCAGGGTTTTGTCAAGCCAAGACTTAAAAACCTCTAGGGATGGAGATTCCACCCCTCGCTAGGTAACCCATCCCAGTGCTTCACCACTCTCCTAGGGAAAGTTTTTTCTAATATCCAACCTAGACCGCCCCCACTGTAACTCTTTGTCAATAAAAATCAGTTTAAACTGAAAAAGGGGGCTTATATATAAAAAATACTACTCTACCCACCCTGGGGCCTGGGCTACATGCAGTTTTTGTACAACTATTCTTATGAGAGGTCTGAGTTTTACTCTCTGTCCCATGCGAGGAAAATCCATAGCAGTATAGGCATTTTTTACACTGGTATAAATGCATATGAGGTGGCAGTATTAACTATACCCATATAAAAGCAATTCAAGGTTTGTGTGCAGATAAGGCCTGAACCTAAAACCCTGATCAGAATGGCACTGTTACGACATTCTTGCTACGTAACTCACAAGTAGGTCATCTTTCTGCCCTAACTCACAAGTAGGTCTGCTGAAGACAGCCACTTTCCCTCCTCCCTTGCCCTGCGGGTAAAACTAAAGAATAATTCTATAACTGTCAATGGAGTTACACCAACGTAAAACTGGGCTAGAGGCAATGCAGGCCCTGACACAACTCAGAGTAAAGACTGAGCACTCTGGATAGTACTCTAAACACCAGCCCCTCAAAAGTATTTAGGCATCTAAATGGGATTACAATGGGAGTTAGGTGTCTAAATCTCTTCGATGATCTGGCCCAGGTGTCAAATGCTAGCAACGTTGTTTCGGCTCTTCTAAGACAGAAACATACAGCTTGTTATCAAGAGTCGTTTTTATGTGTCCTTTAAATATATATAAGATCTCCTTTCTGCGCTGCATGGATATTAAAAATCCCCAGCTGCTTCCACCGAGTAAGGGTTGGCTCTGAGGTCATGCCCAAAATCTGCCCTCTCTCCGCTGCTGCGCAATGAGCTGTGTACTGGTTCTCCGAATGACAGCTGATTTCCTGCGCCAATGGCAGCCTCCCTTCATGTGTAATAGTGATAGAATGCCTTGGTTCTTGCTTTGAGATATGGGGCTGAACATGAGAGTTCTGCACGTGGCTTACAGGAGGCGGCCGATGGTGAAGAAAGGCACTGTAGAAATGTAAGTCCTTATGGATTGTTAAGAAAGTGTAAGGAAGACTGAGGGAATGACATGGAAGGTCAGGTGAATAAAAGAGCAGGAAAACAAGATACAAACAGCAGTTATGGAAGAGAAAACAGTGTGCATTGAAAAGGGAGGGAGACGGTAGTGAGATGAGGGAACAGCTCTGAAGAGCCCTAAAAGTGAAAATCAACTATTTTCCACATTTTATTTATATGCAGTCATTACAGCTGGGGTTCTCAGCATGCTAGGAGATACAGACAAAAAGGTAAACATTATATATAGCAGGATTACAAATCTCATCCTCCCATAGCACCACAGTGTCACCTAATGCAATGCTCCGTTCAGGGAAAAGCAACACAGGATACAACTTGTACTCACAGTTTCAGATGAGAATGTCTTATGTGGGTTCTGTGTTTGGGGTGGGTGGGAAAAGGTGAGATCTGACACTTAAGTCTTCCTGGACTTCTGACCAGTGTCTGGCCTCTGACCCAGTATGGCCGTTCTTATGTTCTCTAAATTTAGAGGTGTCATAATAAAGAAGTTCCGTTTGATCTACTGGTGACTGATTGTCATGCTGTTCTTGTGAGATCACAACCGAGCACTGCTGCACAGAGGGTCAGACCTGGATTTACAATTAATCTGGCAGAAAGTCACCTCTGGAACATACTGGATACCCAGGAGTAGAATGTATAAGGCGAGGATTTCAAAGAATGATATCTGCTAGCACTTTGGCAAAAGAATGAGAGCACGAACTGATCTAATGGCTTTTACTATACAAAATGAAAGAGACTAGGCGGCAGAATTTGATGTTTTCCTTTATCATTTTGAGTGGCTATGTCAGTGGCCCATTGAAAGCCTTTTTACAAATTTTCATCTATTTAAATTTTCACAGTTGCAGGAAATCATGTGCAGGGGGTGGGAGAACGGAGCAAAATGATGTAATGACATCAGATTCTGAGATTCAAAAAGTTAAAGCTTTATAACTGTTAAACACAAATAGTCAATGTCACATGTCAAAATGTACAAAGTAAATACCCTTAAATCAAACCTTAATAAACTCTCAAATAGCACTTTTCTTGCTTTGCCTATCTGCACATTTTGATTATCATCAATGGAAATATTTTTCACTGACTTGTGTGTGTACAGTAAATAGACATTTACTGATACTGAAAAAACCCTCATCGTTCCAAGCCTAGATATAACCAAAATGAATATGTCAGTGAACAAATCTTCATGAGACCACTAGCAATAGCCCAATGAATGTTTAAAGAAAGCTGAAATCTGCCAATGTATTGTAGGTAGGAAATTAAATGGAGCCCTCTCCAACAACACAAACACTATGCATGGAAACCTATTCATCTATGTGTGCTCACAGCTATCTTATGTTGGAGCAAAGGATAAGGTAAAGTTATTTCACAGGATGTGGCCCATACCATAAGTGTAACTATGTATTAGTTCAGTGCCAGCAATGTGCATGGCAGAAGGAGACACACAAAACTAATGCTAGTTACCATTCCAAAGAGTTTCCAATCTAAGGAAGACACTGGGAACTAGATGAACAAATAAATAGGAAAGTCTCAGAGGGGCAGCTGTGTTAAGTCTGGAACTTTAAAAACAATGAGTAGTTCTTTTTGTTAGTGCCACGGAACTACTTGTTTTTAAATAAGCAGGAAGTTTGTTTGTATGTGCATGATAATGTGGTCGACTCATTTCTTGTGAACACTTGAAGAGATGAGTCAACTTGAGGATGGAATAATGCTGGCTGTATGTCACATTCGCCCAGAACAGAATAAGAAGTTATGGAACTTTGAACAGTAACTACCAAACATGTACAAACTTGGTTATATAAAATAATTGTATAATGTTACATGTTCAGCTGAATCTCTATAGTTTTATTACTTAGATGTTTAAAAAAAGCAGGTCACTGATACACACAAATAATAAGAATTCTGAAAATACTGGAGAAGAAATGTAATATTGTTTGAAAGACTCTTTTGAGGGATTTAGTGTCTACTCATTGATTCATATTTAAAATATGCAGACAAAGAGCATAGCAGCATTATATAATCAGTGTGTCTGAATGCAGTTGTTTGGTAGGTATCCTGCCTTTCCAAGTCACACCTGGCTTGAATAAAAAAGGTATTTTAGAAGCTAGACTGAACAGATCATTTTCAGCCTTTAGATCTTCCTAAATAAAGAGATTCCAAATTTTGTTGCATTTGCCAATATACCAGCAGCCCAAAGGCTGTGCCTATTTAGCATAATCATGAAGCAGCTTCCATCCAGCTTCTAATACAGAAGGGTGGTACATCAGATAAGTCATAGCATACGATATCCTGATCCAGCATTCTTTAGGATAAGCTTCCTTGAACATGAGGCAAAAATATGGTTATATAACAATCTCTGCACCATCACATCATATTGAAGAAACTATGCAGAATGTTGCATTATAATATCATAGTAACTCAACAGCTTTGTCTACACTATTTCTGTGAACAAAATCCCACTGTTGCCAACATTGGAGTGTTGGTGTCAATGACAGTACAGACATTCATGCAGATTAGGCTCCCAATGTTTTTAAAACCTTATCATTGAGCGGATGCTCAGCTCAGATCAGGGTTAGACATAACAATGTTTAAAGTGCTCATAGGCAATTTGTCTATCTGTACTAAAATTACGATGGATCTGCATCACTTTCAATAAATATGAGCATGTTGTCTGTGTAACTAACTAAACTAACTACCCCAAACACTAGGGGTAGTCATAGCCTTTGCTGGAGGATGGCACATTACAACACAGGTTGGCCTCATACTGGCATTTTATGGTGATGTCACATGACATCACATCACATACAAAGATTTATGATTTCCTAGTGGCATAGCGTGTTGATGTTCATAATGTAGCAAGGATGCACAGAGATGTGGTGAAACTGCCATAAATATGCAAATTCTGTGACCACATAATATTGTCTTCAAGGCACCATTGCATCATGTCAAATGATATGACATCACCATGTACTGATGTCAAAAAGACAATACAGGACCCACAATCTGGTCACATGCTCTTTTACATCATAGCATGAAGAGGCCAAACACCCAGCTGCGACACTGATGTCACACAACAACGTCATGACATCAACTGGTTCCATCAAATGAGGCTACATGTTCTACGGCATCTTTCCATCGCTGTGTGGCAATCACTGCATGGATAGCTGGGCTTAGTGTCACAGGGGTACACGTTCCACAGCACCACGGCTACACCCGTGTCACAGCCACAGGACGAGGCCAACCAGGCGCCGGTATCTCAGCACCACGGTTAGACCGCTGTGCCACGGATGACATCACACAGGCGCACGCGCCACGGATGACATCACACAGGCATGTCCCGCGTCACTCGTGACACCAGGGCATCGATGACATCCCATGGGTGCAGGTGTTGTACCACCACTTACACCACCTACGTCATGCGAGGGCCTCAGTGACGTCACACAAACGCACGTGGCACCGTGACGTAAGCAGGGTGATACGACACGCGCCGACGTCACCAACTCTCCCCCACCAGGGCCCGGGGAAGAGGGGCCTAGAGACCCTGTCCCCCCTTATTTCCCAGGAGCCTCGCTGGCCCCCTTGACGTCACTTCCTGTTCCTCCCAGCGGGGGGCCACAGCCGGGCCCCTTGTGAGCGAGACTCGGCCTCGCGTCGCCCTTACCTGGGCGGCCTCCCCGGGTCCCAGCCGGGCCGCCTGCGAGGGGAGTCAGCGAGCGGCCTCCGCCATGGCTCCTTACAAACTGCCAGCGAGCCTCGGCTGTAACGGCGAGCCCCATTGGGCCGTCAGCCGCCACGTGCTGGCGCGGCAGAGCATGATGGGAGGTGTAGTTCCTTCCGCTCAGCTGGCGGCGCTGACACTTGTGACTAGCGTGCTGGGGTGAGCGCCAGCTGATTAGTGCTTGGGAATATGACTGAGCGTCAGGGATGGGGGTGCAGTTAGCAAATGAGTAATGAGGCAGGTACTGCTAACTCAGCCAGAAGCTGGGGTGGGACGATAAGGGATGTCACTCAAAATTGTTCTGTTCATTTGAGCTTCATAGTTCATTGGACTGATGCAGCATGGTCCTGCTTAACAGGAACTATAGTAGGTTCATAGAAGGAAAGCCACACCCAAAATCCACAACCACACCAGCTTAACCACCACCAGGCAGCTCAACAAAAGAATTCTTCCATGAAACTAGCTCCTGGCTTTTGTCAATGAGATAATCCCTCCCATCAGCATCCGTTGCTACTGTACATGTTTAGTAATATTATACTATGCAGCTGGATTGAGACTGGCCAATTTTTCCGCAAAAAAAAAACTTGCCAGCTGTCTACAGTGGCTGCTTGCATTTCCGGAAATGTAAATGTAAATCTCATGTAAGATCATCAGTGATTTTCCGGAAAAACTATGCTGCTGCCGGTTGGGCAAAAGTCTTTTTCCAAAAGACTTTTGCCCAAAAGGGCCAGTGTAAACAGCACAGCCGTGTTTTCCGCAAAAAAGCCCCGATCGCGAAAATGGCGATCGGGGCTTTTTTGCGGAAAACCGCATCTAGATTGGCAACGGACACTTTTCCACCAAAAGTGCTTTCGCGGAAAAGCATCCTGCCAATCTAGACGTGCTTTTCCGAAAATGCTTTTAACGGAAAAGTTTTCTGTTAAAAGCATTTTCGGAAATTCATGCCAGTCTAGACGTAGCCTACCTGTCTACTTAAACCAGTGTAGCAAGAATGGCTTAAGACATGAACAAACACATTGCAGAACAATGTCCCCCATCTTTGATATTTGCATTTACACATCAAGAGCTGGACACATTCAGCCTTGCTCAATTAGCTTCAAAAACACTGGCCCTACAATTGACAGGTAACTGCTTTTTCTATTACAGATCCAGGGGGCGGGTGTGTGTGTGTGTGTGTGTGTGTGTGTGTGCGCGCGCACACACACAATTTCCACTCCAACTGAGCTGATGAAGGGATTACCACCACTGAAAGCTTGTGATATGTGTATTGGTCTCTGAGGCGCCAAAGTAAGGGGCTTTTTGGCATTTAGCTTAATCAGCTTTCTAGGTTAGATGATCTAAACACCACAACCACACACTTATACCAAAATAAGAGAATGCATAGGGACAGGTACAGTGGTATGGGTTTTAAAGTTCAGACATTACAGTATGTAATTTTCCCCAAGGTACCTGGGAGAGCACGTTAGTTATGTGACTTTCACATTGGACTTAAAAGCATTTAGGCTCTTAACTTCCATTGATTTTACTAGAAAGAGCTTAAATAACTTTGTGAGGCTGGGCTTAAGTATTTACTAGTATTGCCAACCCATCTATTTAAAAATCATGTAAAGCACACCAAAAAAAGCTACTCTTAGCTTACACAGACTAACTAAAACAATGCTCCACTGCTATATCAAACTGGACAGTCTCTGCAGGAAAGAATCAATGGACACAAATCAGATATACGTAAAGGAAACATACAAAAACCTACTGAGGAACATTTCAACCTTCCAACTCTCACTAACAGATCTCCAAGTGATAGAGATGCAGCCATGTTAGTCTGGTCTAGCTGAAACAAAAGACAGGACTAAGTAGCACTTTCAAGACTAACAAGATGGTTTATTTATTAGGTATCACTTTGGTATATATTGTTGTGCCAATTTTCTTCCACATATTGATCTGAGGAAGTGGGTCTGGCCCACGAAAGCTCATCACCTAATAAACCATCTTGTTAGTCTTGAAAGTTCTGCATAGTCCTGTCTTTTGTTTCAGATCTCCAAGTCTTGTCACAAAGGAGCTCTACAAGCTAAATCCACAGGGGAATCATTTGAATTTGAAGATGAACTGTAATTCCATTCACATACTAAAGGATTCAATAGTGATAAAAGTTGGTTGGGACACTACCAATTTAACAACCATTGAAGGTGCTAACAGCTCTCTGTGTAGTTTCCTTCCTAACATGGGAATCTATCTATTGACTTTGATTTTTATCTGCTTTGGTTTAAGTACCCATTCTCCAGATACTTACTGATGCTCTGTCTCCCACCTCCCTTGTTCTTCTCTTCCCTTCCCCTCTTCTATTTATTTCAAGTGTACACATCCCAAACTCATAACTCCGGTCATCTGAAGAAGTGGGCTGTGCCCACAAAAGCTCATACTACCATCTACATGTTTTGTTAGTCTATAAAGTGCTACCAGACCATTTGTTGTTTTTTTCCTATAACAAAGATAATATCCTCACTTGACTTTTAATATTTGAAGCTTAAGGGTAGAACTCAAGCTTTGCTTTAACACGGATGTCTAGAAATTTAAGATGAAAGCTATGGTTTCAAGAAAAAGCAAAATGCCTTGTAAAGTCACAAGAGGTGGCAAAAACCAGAGCCACCTTGTTGCAGCATTTAGATTGTAAACATTCTAGGGGATTGTATTTTTCTTCTTCTACATGTCTCTATGCATTACACGGTCTTCATCTGGTTATCAGATATAGAAAAAAAATCATTCGCAAAAAATCCTGTGGATAAAAAGCAGCAATAATTATCCACCTACATATCTACCTTGCACCATGTCTGAAAGCTACTGCAAGTGTATGACTGGAATGACAGATTCTATATTAAAACTAACAGAACAAGGCCCTGGGGTGTAGAGTAGGGATTTAAAAGACTAGTTAACTGATAAGCAAATGCTTACCGGATAATCAACAAGTCATTCCCCTCTGCTTGCTGCCTCTTATCAGATAGCGGTAGCAAGGAGTGGAGGGGGAGAGAAATGAACGGGGTACTTAAAAGTGGCAGCACTGCATGGAGCCCCGAGTCAGCTGCTTCGTGCAGCACTGACACTTTGAATGCTGCAGAGAGCCCAGTGTCAGGTACCTTGTGGCATTTCAAAATGGCAGTGCCGCTGGGCTCTGTGCAGTGCTGCTGCTTTGAAATGCCAGGTGAAGCCCAGGATCAGCTCCATGTGGCATTTCAAAGCAGCAGCACTGCATTAAGCCCAAGGGTCAGGTGGGAGTCCCCAGCTGATCCCGGGCTCCACCTGGCATTTCAAAGCAGTATCACTGCTTGGAGTGGCATTCCAGCTGACCCTGGGCTCCATGCAGTGTGCCAGCTTTGAAATGTACAAGAGTTCCAGCAAAGATTCTTGTGAATTTCAAAGCGGAAGTGCTTTCGTGGAGCCCGGAGTCAGTGGGACTTCCCACTGGCCCTGGGCTCCATGCAGCATTCCAACTCTGAAATGCACAAGAGCCCAGCGGGGCTCTTGCACATTTCAAAGACGGAACACTGAAGTGCTTATTGACTAGTCGAGTAGTTGATGGAAATTCCATCGACTACTCAACTAGCAAATTAATTGTTACTTAACATCCCTAGTACAGAGGCTCTGGGCACGACCAAGTACTTTAAGTTCCTATGCTGTTAGAAAAGTTTCAGGGCTTCAGGTTGAATAAGTTCCTGCTTCTAATTCTCTCAACTGCCAAATATTAAAACAGCGACATCCCTTCTAGCCACTGGTGCTGATGAGCTATTTTACTTGCCAAATCCTGACAAAGTCTAGTCCGGTGACAGTTAAACATAGGCCAAATTCTTATTGTCAATGGGAATCATGGCTGCAAAAGGAATGCCAGATCAACCTCTTAGTATGTAACTAAGTTTAGCGTTCGTCTCAGATGTTTGGTCATGTGAAGGGCTAAGCATTTTTCAGATAATACCATCTACATGAATAAGAGGACTGCATCTTATGAATAAGAGACAGATTATTAATTGCTTAATGTAAATGACAGGTTACCATGTTAGTTTGCATCCACAAAAACAACAAGGAGTCCTATGGCACCTTAAAGACAAAGGATTTTATTTGGGCATAAGCTTTCATGAACGATGCATCTAACAAAGTGGGTGTTTGCATCTGACATGGTTCTCCTCCCCCCCCCCCAAAATCTTATGCCAAAATAAATGTTGGCCTTTAATGTAAATTCTATTATAGATTTCCTACATTAAAATTAGTTAAGTATTGCTCATAAGATTATCCTAAGTTACCTTTCTCTCCAAGTAAGTGAAACTCTCATTTGACAAGTTGTAGCACCTCAAGATGTTTAGTCACCAAAAAAAACAATCACTTTAATTGTGACCTCTACCCTGGACACAAACCATTAATTTGTTCACAAGAGGGAACAATCCAACTAAAAGCTAACAATTTGTGAAAGCAATATCAAGCTCATCACACCACTAGTATGATACTTCTAAAGGACTGGACAGCATACACCAGCAACTGGCATTACTAACATCACTGCATAAACAGATATTTTTTGAAGAGTAAAATTAATTCCATCCCACAGGATGCACTGAATTACTAAACTGTTACAGACAGCTATTGGTGAGTCATGTAATAAGAATACTGGTCAAGCATGTTGGAGCCAAGCAAACACAAATTCAATTTTTCTTATTTCGTATGTATAAGCACAAAACCAGGGAAACCTTTAAAGGCACAAATTCATAGCCGTATGATCTCCCCCTCAGGAAATAGGAAAACAACTCAGTGCCAGTACATGCATCCCTACTCCATTCTGGCAACAGGCTTGTAATAAAGGAAGCATCATCTTAGTGCCTGATTTTCCCTTGAAGTACTGGAGCCTCCACTGTGACAAGCAAATAAAAAAACTGATAAGGTTGGGAATATGCAAGTTCACACAGTTTTATTAATATCCTTAACAGCTTTAAAAAAAAGTCACCAGTCGTGGAGTTAGAGTCTTGTACTCCTAACCACAAATATCAAAATACATTCATTCAAGTGAAATTTAATTTGTTTCATACAAATAAGAAATGGGCTTCTAATGCAAAAACATTCCAGGCTGCTATCTTGGAAATAAGCCATTTTGTCCTTTCCTGTTGTGTGTTTGGGATTCAGTAAAACATACCTTACAAAAATGACAGCTGCCTTGATATATAAACATCAAAGCCTGACTGAAGTGCAAATATTCAGAACAAAAAATAAGGGAAGGGAGAAAGGAGTGCACCGGTAAGGACAGGAATGTGTTCAAAGGATTGTCACTTCAATATTGCGTTGTTAGTTTTGTGGAGTGGGTGGGGACAATAGGAGTACAACAATAATACAAATCATTACCACCCTCACGAGAGAGCACATCACAAGTTATTTCACCAAGTAAGGCTGTTCTAAACATTGGTTGATAACAGAAATGGCACAAAGTCTTTACACAATGGCCATTACAAGGAAAAGGCCAGTGTTCTAGAGAATTCATTGTGTGTCCTCTTTTGACAATACTCTTCACAGCCTCAGAGAAATATAAAGTTACCTTTTCCATCTACAGGTCAGATTTTCCATATTGCATGTGCACCTCTCAATTGTTTCATTAAATAAAAGGTGTGTCCTTGTCTCTTGGAGTTTATTATTCAAGAGGTATTTCTGTCCACAGCAGTCAGCACAGAAAGCCCTCCCACACCCTTAATTAAACCAAGCACTAGTGTGTACATTTTAATGACAGGAATCACAATACATTTTAAAAATTTAGACAGATGCTGTTCATGCAGTCAAAATAAGAGGTAAAAATACATATTATGCATATATTGGTTTTAAAATGTGTATTCAAATATAGCATTGAGCTAAATTCCAGTGCCTACTCTCAGATATGGATGTTCTTTGGGCAGAATATGATACAGCACAGCTGGTCAAGCAGAAAGTAAAAATTTATGTTTGCATAATTAAAGCCAGAAGAGATGTACCCTCAAATAATCATAAAAGTTAAAAAGATACTGATATACTTGGTGAAACAGTTCACGTTTAAGCTGTTGTTGGTGCAAGTCCTATTTGCAAGAGGAGGAAAACATGGTAAAAAAGTTGGTTTGTATTCGTCTATCTTTAAAGCCAAGTTTGAAAAACAGCTGCATAGAATAGTTCTCCAGAGAGTCACACACATTCAGGCCTTCCACACTTTACAGGCTGTTGGCTACAAGATATAGGCCAAGATTTGCCCTGTGTCTGCCCTCCTGCTCTCTCCACCCCTCACGTTCACTAATAAGTGTTCAAAATTTTGAAGACAATATTATTTTCTATTCTATTCCCACCCCTAATTAGGGAAGGAAGCCTGACCTCATTCTTGTCCCACTCCCCCACTATCCTCTGTTATTACTTCATCTAAGACCCTGAAATATATTGTCACATGACTGTCAATATAGCAAAAGTTTAATCCTTTGATGCTGTGAGTTGCCCAACTGCAGCTAATGGGGAAAAAAGGGAACATGGGAACTCCAAAGCCAAAGCTTAATAGGTATAATAAATAACATTACACAATGAAGAAGTTCTTGCTCTTTGAAGGCTGGTCAAGGAGGTAGGATAGAAAATTTTTTGGCCTTTGGACATTTAAAAATGCTTTGCCCAGCTGGTCCTTCAGGCTTACTAGGAGGATTCCACATACCCCAAGCCTGATGCGCACACATACAATGCTACAGTTTTCACAGTTCTAATTGTACATGTTAAAATCAAGTCAACTTACTCTATTTGAGTAAAATTTACTATCAGTAAACAGTGAGACTGATTTATTTTCTACAACTTTGTGTCTTTTGCAGTTTCTTTAAAACAAGGAAGATGACTTTGTATCCAAAGACTACCAAAGTGTATTTTTGATATTCACATGCAAGACCAAAAAAAAAAAAATATCTTAAAAATGTTACACCTAAATCCTGAGGACTCTGCATCCTACCTTTAAATAAGGAAACACACAAAGTTTGGTAACTTGTGCAAAATATTAGTTTGCTAAAATATTTTACATGATAATAGATGTGTAAGTGTAGACTGATAGATAAAAAAGCTGGTTCTTAGGAATGTGTCACACTGTGGTATTTGTAACAGGATATTATATTTCCTAGTACACAAAGTTTATCACTGAAGATAAAAATCCTACAGAACAAATCTAACGGGGATTTTTCTAGGCACCTTCTCATGTAGAACAACGTAATTTCAGTTAAATCCATCTGAGAGTTTTGCACACAATTTTATGCTGAGCATCACATTTTCCTCATGTCATAAGGCAAAGACAACTGTTTGAAAAATGTCTAGATACAAAATGATGTAAAATAATTTATATTTGAAAACCCTGGTATAAACAAAAGTGGAGAGATGGATACTTTATACAACAGGTTATTTTAAAATAAATTTGTGCACAGGCTGAAGATTGTAAAGAACCTTCAGAATTCACACAGTTTTGGCTTTTTTTGTACAACTGCTTATAATACATTTTAAAACATTAGGAATGCAAACTAAAACTGCACACTACTTCAGAAGAAATAAAAGTTTGACTTTGTGCAATTTTCTGCCCCAATTTAACAGTGGCAGTAATCCCTGCATTTGTTGTGTTTCAAACAAGGATCTTAAGAAACACACATCAAAAAGAGGAAAAGAAGGCAAAAGTTGGCAGACATCCAGCATCTAGTTTTTCCTGTTTTTTTAAAACAATGTGGGTGACAAATAGTTTCATGATTAAAATGATTTTTTTTAAATAAATACACTGTATCTGACATTTGCACTGACTTGATTTGATAAATCTTTAAGTAAACAAAGGCTTTACAGCACTCGTCTCAAGTCACTGGTGTTAAGTTCCAGAGTCCTTTTCTCTCACTGAGTTTCGAAACCTGCCATGCGATATCCAGTTTGATTAGTTAACACGCTTCCATTCTGCCCCTGAGGTGGTGGAACTCCGTAATTTGCACCCATCCATGCGGCAGAAGGCTGTGTCTGACTGTTGTAAAGGGAGGAGGAAGACAGGTGATTACAGAAAATTAGTAGTTCCAAAAATCTGAATTTACATAGAGATTTGAGAGGATAAGAACTGACATACTAGAGTGAAAGCTAATTAGATACTTTTCCAAGTCTTGGCCATCAGAATAATGCCTAGTAAACAGAAAAATGTGTAAATGTAACACTCAGCTAAGACACAGATGTTATGGCTTGGGCAAGTCATTTAGGTCCTTGTTTTAAGACATGCCACGCATCACGGAAGTCACTAGGAAAGAGATATCCAGTATTTCTGAAAAAAAAATTTGGACCCATTACAAATAGGGAAGAGACAAATTCAGTGGGGTTAAAATCCCTCAACATTTGTCAGGCAGATTGGTATTACTGAAGTTTACAAAGTGTAGGTAAGTATAAGAGGAAAACTGTTGCAAACAGCAGTAAGTATAAAATAATCCATGCAGAAATTGACTGCTGCTGTACGCAGATAAATTTTTAAAAGGGACAGATCGTTTTAAGCAACATCTGCAATTGTTGATAGGAGGATACTATCCTCTCTTGTCTGGGCTGCCATGTGAACTAAGAGGAGGAAAGAATGGAGCTCAAGTGGCTTGTTGCCACCAGTCCCCTCAGAAAAAGAGTAGTTCGATGCATTTAGGTCACAGTAGATTTGATTTCTATTACTGGTTAACGAATCCAGCATGTAAGCCCTTAAGTATACTGTGTAAATCAATTTTCAGGTACATATTTAATATAGGATCCATCATCCCAGACATCATTTCACTCAAGTAATGACCAGATGTTTGAAATAACTAAATACTCATCTCATTTAAAATGCAAAGAAATTAAAATTAAGCATAGTGTAATTACCAGAGTTAGAATTTGACTGGGACAAAGGAAAAAATGTGCCTATACTTACAATTTCAAGATGGCTATTAAGTAAAGAGTACTAATTTGACCAGGGACACTACCGTATACATTCCCTATACATTTCCTACCATGTAAAATCCTGGTTAATCAGTTAAATGATAGGTTTAACTAGTTAATTGATTAAGTGGCATCCCGTGTGGGGTGGCCAGCAGCAAGAGCCCCACGTGCAGGGTGACCAGCTCCCACTCCTGGCCCCCCAGAGCTGGAGCAGCTCTCCATTCACAGCAAGCCACAGGCGGCAGGCTGCTCCCATGTACTTGTTAACTGGTACCCTGTAAGCATCACTCATTAAGGGTGATGCTTACCAGGTAGTCAGTTAACCAGTTACCCATTCACATCCCTATTCCCTACTCTAAAAGGTAGCTCTGGCATTTTTGCAGGAGTTGTCGTCCCTTATACCCTGAAAATATTTCAGGTCTGGTAATTATTATGCCAGCCTAAAATTCCTCTTGTAAGAAGATCAGGTCTCTGAAAATACACCAGTTTACAATGATACAACTTTCTTGAACTTCAATGGATCTCAAATTCAACTGAGACTTCCCTGAAGGCAGCATCATGCCTGGCAATTTATTTTAGCCCACAGATCAGTTAGCATGAACACTCACTTAAATCCCTGCTGATTCCATGCCTGTCCATACATTCCATATGCAGG
This sequence comes from Pelodiscus sinensis, assembly GCF_049634645.1. Taxonomy (NCBI): domain Eukaryota; kingdom Metazoa; phylum Chordata; order Testudines; family Trionychidae; genus Pelodiscus; species Pelodiscus sinensis. Next base: position 2,146,418 of record NC_134738.1, on the reverse strand, counting down.
GACTTGCCAACCATTAGGCATGTACTGACCGATTTGCTGTGCATTTCCATACCACTGGCCCCACTGGCCATAAGCCTGTGGATATCCAATTTGATTCTGCAAAGAAAGTTAAATATTGAACACACTACACACAGCCATATTTATCTATTGATGTAGAATCTCTGTATATTCTACCCATCAAGCTAGTCATTAATCAAGCACTTTGAAGGGCTTATATTCTAACACCTGATTTTGAAAATTACAGAATTTAGATGGGCAACTCCCTTTAATGCTAAATACATTAAAAAAAATCACCCCACTTCCTGAACACATACTTTGCTGATCATTCTTTGGAGCACAGCTATCTAAATCTAATATTAGATTGCTTTTTCCTTCAGAGAGCTGGAAGAGAGTTAAGTTTGAAATATTACGTGTATGAAAAGTGGAAGAATTTTTAAGGTACTTAAAGCTCTTCCCACTAGCTGCTACCAAAGCAGGCTTCTGCTGGTTCCAAACTGTTTTTTGATCAAGTATCTTAAAAGACAGGTATCATGGAAGCAAGAAATAACTCCATCACTCCAGAACGCGTCTGTATTTTTGCTCTAGAAATCTGTTAAGAACCTCAATCATCATCTTGCAAATTAGTGTAAGTTTGTTCTCTGACCTGCTGGACTGGATTGATCATATCTGGTGTTTCTTTGCCCCAATAGCATTTCACAACATGGCCTTCAATAGTAGTTCCATTGACAGAAACAATTGCATGTGCAGCACTTTCATGAGAATTGAATCTGTTGAGATACAAAAGGTCAATATAAACTCACCTCCTTTCACACACCTACAGACAAGACACTTGAAAGGAGACTGTCAGTCTAAAAGTATGCCTGCACTTTGTTTTAAGCGTTTCCAAGTCTGATTACCAAAAAACAATGGAAATAGTTCTGTTTAAGAGAAAAATCTTTGCAAGTGAACTCAAACAGTGCAGCATTTATTAGTACCGAAGTTTCAGAAAGTAAAACTGACCTGTGTAGTTTCACTTTTTTGCAACTCAAGGTGAGAGAGTAAGTAGCACACGTTAGGTAAAATCTGAAAATGCATTAAGCAGCATTTTTTATTATCTATAGTGCTGCTGGTGAAAATGTAAAAAAAGAGTGCTTTTAAAAAGCATGCTGAATCTGAAAGAATCATACCCAATACTTACAACTCTGAAATTGAAAAAAGAAAAGTAGTATATCTGTGTTAACTCAGATCAACATTACTACACAAACAAGATAAGACTATAGTTTGGAGGAGAGTAAGTGTGTCTAGGCTAGTTTCCTACTACAGGTTGAACCTCTCTGGTCTGGGATTCTGTGGTCCAACAACAGACTTCAGATGTTGCTGGATCAAAGAGCCTCAGCGGCTGCTGGGAATGGAGCCAGTGGCCAAGAGGCTGATGTTCCCAAAAGAACCCTGACCTCCCCTTCCCTCCCGGTCCAACAAACTCCCTAGTCCAGCTCATGAGGATGCAGGACCACGAAGGGCTGTAGAAACATTCGGAGGCCGATACAGGTGCTTAACTTATTTTCAAAGGAAAGTTAAAGAATGTTACTGTTACAAGTGAGCAAAAATGCAACACACCGTATAAATGAGTATCCTTTATCTGGGAAGACTCGAATTTCCATTATCTGCCCAAACGGAGAAAAGGTCTGGCGCATTAGCTGTTCTGCAGTATAGAAAAGGTAGACAGCATTAGGAAGTACTTCAGTTTCAGATATGTTTTACAAGGAAAACCAAAAATTTAGAAGATGCCTTACCTGTTAGTCCTGAAGTAACACCACCACAATATACAGTGCAGTTACTTGGGCTGGACTGATTTACAACATCATCATAAGACAGCTGCTTGGTGTTTGCTGTAAAAAAAAGTTTTATTTTAAAGTTTTTCATTTAAACAAATGATTTCATTTTTGCCTGACTTCAGAAGTCTACAAACAGCAAGGATCCTAGGGCTTTTTTGAATGATGCCTAAAATCAGACCAATATATTTTCTTCTGTAAATCTTAATTTTACAATTAGTCTTAGATTACAAAATACAGTTATACCATCCTTCCTCCCAGGTTGTAGTTTAGGAAATGAGAAAGATGTAAATCAAAGAACTACAAGCATTAATAGTGACATGAAAAGTTAGTGAGGTTTCCCAATTGAGTCATTTTAACAAGGGCACGACAAAAGGAAAGCTACATTCAAAAATGCCTAATGAGTTCAAACAACAGACATGTAAATTCCAAATGAAAAAGGGGGTTAATTGCTGATACATAAAATGTTTAAAGTGATGTCATTTAAATTAAGCCCAGAATCTACTTTTAAATAAACTTCTTGGAATTATTTTCTTCCCTCAGTTTTAAATCTAGACAGTCATCCCAACCCAGTATATTCACCACAAAAAATGTAACACTGACAGTTCATGAAAACAAGTTAAGTTAAAAACCTACTCTCATGGTCCAAGCTTACCAAAATACAAGACTGAATAAGTTCTGAAAAGTAACTGAAGGGCTTTCAACTTTCAACATTAGTATCATATTTAAGGAGCTTCATAAAGTTATTTCTTCAAGCAAAAGCTTTACTTCTGAATTCTACAATGCATTAATTTTGTTCATGATAGAAGCACTAATACTTAAGAGCTAATATAAGGTTTTATTTCATCCTTATTTGGGTGGGGTGGGTACAAGGAGGACAAAATGCTAAAAACCTACATTCATATGTACTCTTTGGAGCTGGAGGTTTTCGTGTTGCCCAGTTAGTTCTGATTTGTCTTCCACCAAGCCACTGTCCACCCATCTGTTGAATAGCATTTTCTGCATCCTGTCCGTAAGGGGGAAAACATTTCAGCAAATTCTTTGAACAATACTCATACTAAAAGCAAAGGTCTGTCAGACTCAGATACTGCCAACTTATAACAAATACTCAAAACACAACACCCACTTCAAAAAGAGGAGTTTAAAAGATGAGATTTAAAGCAGTTATTTTAAGCCAAACTGAATGTATCCCAAGAATCATAGAACTAGAACTGGAAGGGACCTTGAGATACCATCAAGTCCTGTCCCCTGCCCTCATGGCAGGACCAAGGACCATCTAGATCAGGGCGGGCAAAAGGGCCATATCCGGATCGCCAAGGGAGTTGATCCAGCCTGCAGAGGCCCTGCCACTCCTCCACCCCCAGGTCAATTAGGACCTGGAGGCGAAGGGGGAAGCACTCGAAGTTTCCTACACCCTGCCAGAAGTGCGCACCACGTACTTCTGGCAGGGCAGGAGATGTTGCACGCTCCCCCGCACGCAAGCCATAATTGGCCTTGGGGCAGAAGGGGGAGTGTGCGAAGTCTTCTCCCACCGCCAAGGGCATGGTTACACAGGGGAAATCTGGGGGAGGAATGCCAAAGGTGCTCCTCTACCCCCAGATGAATGATGGTCTGCAGGTGAGGAAGCAGGGAAATATCCTGGCCCTGCCCTTTCCGGTGCAACCCAGGGCCACTTCAAAACTTTCTGAAATGGCCCCTGGCAAAAAATTATTGCCCACCCAATCTAGATCATCCCCAGTGAGGGAGATTCCATAACCTCCCTAGACATTTTATTTCAGTGTTTAACCACCCTGACAGTTAGGAAGTTTTTCTTAATGTCCAACCTAAACCGCCCTTGCTGCAGTTTAAGACCATTACCTCTTGTCCTGTCCTCTCCTCAGAGGCCAAGGAGAAAAAATTTCCCTTCTATACCAATATTCCAATTGTGTATTATCCCACCAGGTCTCTGATATATCAGCTATGTGATAGTTGTGTTCATTTATTAGCACTTCAAGTTCTTCCTGCTTATTACTCATACTTTTTGCATTTGTATACAGGAATCTAAGATACTGATTTGAAGAAGAGTTATGCACTCTTAGGGCATGTCTAGACTACATGTCTCTGGCGACAGAGGCATGTAGATTAGACTACCCGGCATAGGAAAATGAAACGGCTATTTAAATAATCGTCGCTTCATTTAAATTTAAATGGCTGCCGCGCTGAGCCGATCAGTTGTTTGTCGGCTCAGCGCGGTAGTCTGGATGCTCCGTGGTCGACATCAAAGGCATTTGTCGACCTCCCAGGCATGCCTCATCCCAGGCATACCTCCCAAATCTCTCTGACTTAATATTTTAAACTTAGTCTGGCCTAACAGCAAGAAAAATCTTAAACAACAAATAGTCTAGTAGCACCTTAAAGACTAACGAAACATGTAGATAGTATCACGAGCTTTCGTGAGCACAACCAACTTCTTCAGATTACAGGTTTTGTGTCTATTTTTTTTAACTCCCCATATCTCCCCTTTTCAAAATATACTGAGACCACATAATGGCCTGCCCTACTCATCCCTCCCTCCAAACTGTTATTATTTCTGAGACAAATAGATTTGGAACCATAAAAATTACTAGTATCTTGACCATAGTACCTTGCCCAGCTGTATGCAGGAATGTTTGATTAGTCTAAGTTTAGCATTAAACCAATTAACTCAAATTCCTCCCCTTTATGTTGAATATCTTCTACTTGAGACCACTAAGAACACTGCCATTGTCAGAGCCAAATTACTCAAAACATAATTTGTACTTATTGCATGAATAGTAAAATTTTAAGTATAAATATCAGTCTGAGTATTTTAGTTGTCATACTACTTTGCAGTTACATAGGGATGATACTTGTACTTTACAAACATGAATGAAGCTTTATGATACAGCATGATAGGTAAAGTAATATCTCAGTCTATTTACAAAAGGAGAAAGTGATACAGATATACCAGATATAAAAGGGACCAAATATGCACGTATGTTTTACATTATGTTTTCTTTAAAGCAAATACCAAGATTTCAGAACTCATGCTATCTAGAATGCCAATAATTACCCATTTATTGAAGAAGGAAACAAAGCCATATCCTTTAGATTTTCCTGTTGCCATATCCTTAACCACTCGTGCATCTCTAAAAAGCAGAAGCAAATAACCAATTTAGCATTTAAAAACAAAACTTAACAAAATGAAAGTCACACAGAGCTCATTTTATGTTTCACCTTTTATTAAAGTGAACTGTTTAATGCACCAGCAACATAATCAAAAGCAAATTTCCCCTTTTCTAAACAAAAACATTACTAGTATTTGTCATGTAGTAGCAAAATTAAACTTAATTTTGTAAACATGCAAATCAATAGTTTATCTAAAACACATTTTACAATAGTTGGTTCCCAGTTCAAAATGCTTTTACATATTGTTAAAACACTAAGCATGGTCAAAGCAGCTATTCAAATGAAACACTTAAGTCACAAAGCTGACTAACATTAAACTGAATGGCTCTCTTTAACCATGCAATTTATAGCTTGCTAATTGCCAACACATTCTACTCATTAAAAATATAAAATAGAAAAATGAAAAAAATAGGAATTAAAAGGCATACGTCGCCTGTTAACTGAATTCTTTAATTTTCTCGGGTCAATTCGTTACCCCCTTTTTGGACTGTTGGCAGCTGTAAATTTTGAAAAATTGACATTTTCAGAAATGGTTGCATTATTAAAGGAAATAAAATACTAAAGACATTTATGTTTTAAGCTATATACTATTATAAAGAATTCTAAAGTGCATTCGCAAACAGCAATCATACAGGATTGATTGGAAACTATAAGATATAAATAGGCAAAATTTATAAAAGTAAATAAGAAAACTACAACGTTTATCCACTGAGAGCTGTAGCTTGTAGTTAGCCATGGCAATTCTGTCCATTCTTCAGAGACACTCTGCAAAATAACCAGAGGCCTATTATTTGAGATTGAGTAAAAAAAGGAGAGAACCAGCTACAATAGCTAAACCCCATTTGTGGAGAGAGTGATTTTATTGAATGGTGTTTCTCAGACAATTCTGTACAGTTAGCCAAGTATCAAGTAGAGTATACACCCCCCGCTCTCCTGCCCTCCCCAGCCCGCCACACACACACACACACACACACACACACACACACACACACACTTTTGAAAAAAGTAGTAAAACCAGTCAGCAGATCACTCAGTGTAATATAAAGGCTTTATAAAAATGATTTCAATAACTATAACTATCACAATAAATGCACAATATTCAGTATTCTAAGACTGGCAGAAAAAAAGTCATAAATAATTGTCATTATGCCAGTTTTAAAACACTAATAGCTGCATCCTGTATTAAAATCTAGTTCTTCTACACATATGGCTATAAAGAATATGTAGACCACTGAAAGACTTAAATTAAGACCATTTCCACACACTAAAGATGTGAATGGTTAACTGGTTAGCATCATCCTTACTAGGCAATGCTTACCGGTTATGGTTTACCCAGCCATAGGAGGGGGGAGCTCCAGTCCAAGTTAACCAGTTACAAGTAATGTTTAACCAGTTAACCGTTCAAACAGGATTTTACATCCCTACCACACACTACAGAAAGAAAAGTACATTAACCCCCCATGAAAATGTAAGTGTTAAACTGCTTGCAATTTTCTGTGTTAATAAAGTTTAAATTTGAATATGTTACAAACTGCCTGAGAATAGTTAGATCAGTTTGTTCTGCATAGCCTAAAAAGGAAATAAAAAAACTAATCTATACTTACCCCTCAACTGAAAACTTTGAAAATAAGACTTGAACAAGTGAAAACATGCATACACCAAATATAAAGGGAGACCAGAACAAAAAAATTATGTATTCACACTAAATAAAGATTAAGTTGTAAAAAAGCTACCACACATTCCTAAGTGCTAATTATGCTTTGGTTCAACTCAGATTATTTCACAGAAAATTTCTTTTAAAAATTCAATACATTTCCAGGAAAGAATCAATGACTGAATAAAAAAAAGTGTCCGTTCATTTTATAAATATGGAGTATTCTTCACACACCTGAATAACTGTGTGAAATCAAAATACATTCTATTACTATTAACCCTTATTTATGACAACAATTTACAAACAGAAGGATCTTAAATCCTCTTTTTTTTTGTACAAAGTCAGCCTGAGCCTAGGTGACCTGAAAGGTTTTTCAGACAGTTAGCCCTACAATTATGTACGTAATATCCTAAAGAGAAAGGAAAAAAGGGTGTCTCACTCACATTATTTGAAACCTGACTTTAAAAAACCCCTAGGTTCTGCGGTCTGGATCAGCTCTCTTGCTGTAGAGTGAATCACCACTACCTTTTGGAACAGAGGGAATGATGTATAGGGTCCCAGTAATCCTGTTTTTCAGACATGTGATACAGTCTTAAGAGTTATTTTATACTGTCGCAAACACCCCTCACAGGAATGGAAAAAAAATAAAATAGCAAGTTTAAAAATTGCTTGTCTGGAATTAACCCCTTTCTTTATTATCTAATACCAATATAACTGCAGAGCAAGGCAATGCCTACACTCAAAACTTGCGGTGCGCAATAACTTTTGATGGGGGGGCACTCCAATAATTTGTAAAGTGGTCAAAGGCCGCACTCTTTCATTATATTAATGGTGGTGGCACAGGGTCTGGGATGGAGATTGGGAACAAAAGGGAGCTTGGGGTAGGGGACTAGGGTCTCAGAGGGAGTTTGGGTTAAGAAGGGGGTTGTGACCCAGAGAAAAGGATTGGGATGCAGAGTCCAGAAGAGTATATAGGTATGGGTGTAGGAGACAATTCTGATCTGGAAGAGCGTGTAGGAAGGGTTGCAGCGTCTGGGAGGGGGTTGTGACCTAGGGACAAGGGATTGGGGTACAGGATCAGGAAGGAAGTATGGCTGAAAGAGTGGGGAGTCGAGGTTTGTGGGGAAGAAGGGGCTGGGGTGCTAGGTTCGGGCTCTGGCTGGGAGGTGCTTACTCAAGTGGCTCCTGGTCAACAGACCAGCGGTACAGTCAGGCAGGCTTCTCTGCTTTCCATGCTCCCACATGCCACTCAAAGTGGCCGGCTATGGGGGGGGGGGGGGAAGGAGAGGTGGGAAGAGATGTTCTCTGAGCTACCTCCTGCCCAGGGGCTCACTGCGCAGACAACATGCTCCATACAGCCGGCCATTTTGAACACCATCGGGGAGGAGCCTGTTCAAGGCTCCAGCTGGGCCTTGGAATGGAGGCTTTGGGCTGGATTCAGCAGTTTGGCGGGCTGCATTTTGCCCACCCCCTGCTCAAAACACTAAAGTGGCACAGCTGTAGTCCTTCAGTGTAGATATTAATCAGTGACAAAAGAAGCCTTCTTGTCACTAGATAAAACACCTCTCTCTGAGGCAGTACCCTAGGCAGTCTACATTGAAGGTTAGGCTGGCTTTAGGGATGTTAAATGGTATTTAATCAGCTAGTGGATGGAATTTCCATCAATTAGTTGATGGGGGGGGAGGGGAGAGACAGCAGAACCACAGCAGGGTGAGCTCTCGTCCCCAGGAGTTAACCTGAGGGGCTCTGCCTTTTAATTCATTTAAAAGGCTAAAGAGCATCAGGGAGGACCAGGTGTGAGCCAGGAATCAGCTGATTCCCAGCTCAAGTCCAGACTCCTGTTACATCTCTGACTCCCGTAAACCCCCGCGGAGATGGTGCTGGGGGGAGGGAAGACAACTTTTAAGCCTGCTCACCCCAACTTGCTGCCTCTCTCTGATAGATGCAGCAAGTGGGGGGAAGTGACTAGTTAAGCATATGCTTATCAGATAGTCGACTAGTCGCTTACATCCCTAGTTGGCTTAACCTCTCTGAGGTGTTACTTTTTCACACTCTGGGAGATGTAATTATGTCACTGTAACTTTTCAGTGTAAACCAGCACTAAGACAGCTATCAAAAAAGGTTCAGGCAGCTGACTGCTATACCTATGTGTTAGAGTGAAAAGATGTCTGGAGCTCTGAAAGAGGATCTGTCTAAAAGTACCCCTCCTACATTTCGAGTACTACTTCCTCCTTCTCAGACCTTAATACTTCTGGATGAAGATAAGACCTATTCTAGAAACCATGTGTCACTCAGAGATGTTCAGGTATGTGAGGCACTGTACCTGTTCCACAAGTAAGTATGTCTGCGATTTCTACAGAGAAAGACAGGGATAAAAATAAAATAAAAAAAAGCTAAAAAATGTAAATTAGCACTCTCTAATATGAGAAAATTCTTGCAGATCAAGTTTGAAAACTCTAGCATAATAATCTGAGGAAGTGGGTCTGGCCCACGAAAGCTCATCATCTAATAAACCATCCTGTTAGTCTTTAAAGTGCTACATAGTCCTGCATTTTGCTTCAGCTACACCAGACTAACACGGCTACATTTCTATTACTAGCATAATAAGAACTTGAACTAGGATTTAAGTCCAATATATTGCACTTCATCAGAAAAAAACTTTTCAATTAAAAACATCACTACATAATACTTCAAAGCCCTCTTATCTTGGTTACCTCACCAACCAGGAGCATCAATCCAAGTACAAATAGTTAGTCACGACTAATTTAAATTAGGAGAAAGGAACAAAGCTGCTTTTAGCCCTGCTACAAAGCATATATTTTACACGTGTTTCAAACTATAAGCACTACATCTGGATGTTAATACAGCAAATAAGGATCAGGCAGGTGGAGAACTGCAATCACGACCACTGATCAGCTAAGACTTTATACATACTGTTCTACTTGTTAAGCCATCTCTCCTTCTCACTGTAGTTCACTTGTTTCCCCCCATCCACCTGCTGAATCTTGCCTTTCGGACTCCTCTCATAATAAAGAACAGGCACCGTTACCATGTTTGCATAGTGACTAGTACAATGAGGTCCGAACTGGTTGTGGCCTTCAGATGCTACCACAAGGCAAGTACTAAATCACCAAACTGATTGTTAAACTGGAATTAAAAATTATTTTATTTAACATGACTTTTGTATCAAATACCTAGACTATCATCAAAAAGCCAAAATCTGACTGGACCTGAATATGATTATATTTAGTGGAAACGAAGTACAAGACTCAAGTCTAAGACATCCTCCAAATTACACTAGGATTTCTACCGTACAAAGTTCGATGTATACTGAATTTTCCTAAAAAGAAAAAACTGACTATTGGTGTTGTAATTCTATTATGTATCCCTTACTTTTTACTCAACTACTAGAACCCTGAAGTCTCTTTCTGAATACAATATTGTGCACCACAGTCATTTCTGCAACTTGACAGGACTTTTACTTACTGTAAACACAAGCTTGCCTCCAGTAAAAGGTAATGTTTCATTTATTTGCCCTAAGAAATCACTTACGATATTCTTCCAAACGGTGCAAAAGCTGCTTTTATATCTTCAGTTGTAATTTCTGGACTGAGATCTCCAACAAAGACATGGAAATGGTCTTATTGGGAAAAAGAGAAAAAAAATAATGTACAAGTTTGAAGAATGTTCCTAGGATCACAATCAGTATAGCAACTTTATATTGCATTAATTTCTATAGCTCTGAGCGCTACGTGGGAAACTGAAATCTTTTACCTATCAAAGATAGCATTTGTCACTGCTTCAAATATAGCCAATGCTTGGTTAAAATGTTACAAAAGCAATAATTAAGAATATTGCTGGGATGTACAATATTTAACTCAAACTTGCTATTTTTGTAGTTATTTTCATAACCAGTCACTATTTTACCAAAGATTACAATTGTTTACTTAAAAGTCAAAGCTTACTTTAAAATCTTAATGTTACAATAGTAATGTTAAAATTAAACATTTACAGATAGTTCATTAATGATCCAAAACTTTACCAACTATAGCAACTAACAGCTCTGTGAGCAATGTAGCATAAAATTAGCTTTAAAAGAAAGATGGATATTGAACCTAGCTACAAAATGTTTGGCTTAATCCATATTTTGTGAAGAACAAAGAAATACCTTGCATTTCAACAGACTGACGTTAAAGAATTGACAGTTTTCCCAAAAGTCAAACAGTTTTGTTTGCCCAGCCATTACATCATGTGAATCCATGTGAATTCAAAGTAAGTGAATCCATGTGCAAGTGAACTAAGACTGAAGGCAACAGATGAAAAGAGTAATCCTTCACTACGTCAGAGCCATTAAAAAAAAGAACACTGGAGAGAAATAAAGATCCCACATCTCAGGATTTTTTCCACTTTGATTAAACAATTTTAACATTTAACACCGTACAGACTCACTTGTATTTGAGTAGGTGTGAAAGGTCTAATCCACTACGATACTAATTTGGTTAAACCGCAAATTTTTAAGAGCAGTTTAAGGTTGGTCAAGCACAAAAGCAACACACTGGGTTGCCATGAAGGGAGAAATTTCAGAAGCAATTAAAGAGCTCCAAAAAAGTTTGTATAGAGCAGCACAGACAATAGCCATGAAGGCAGCTGATTATTTTAACCTCATAGTGGATGAAATACTAGAATATCAATCATGACTAATGGGGTCAAAGGACTATAAGAAGCAGCACCAGAATGAAAAAGAGTGGACAACAGACCACATTCTGATGCAATGGGGAAAGGAGAGGGAAATCTTGCCACAAACGAAAGAACAAAAGAGAACAAAAACCCCCAAAATAGCTTCAGCTGGTTAGTGAATACCCTTGAGAGATTTCATTTTATGTTTAAGAAGATACAATTACCTTGTGAACGCAGTGTGCTGACAACGGTACTACCTGATGACAAAGATTAGATTTGTTCTTAAGTTTATTAACACAAACACATTTAATATCATCTTAGGATAATGATCAAAACATTACTGCAAACATTTGTATGATGCTTATTGCTTATGTTTAAAAACTATTTGTGCAAATAAAAAATTACTCAAAGTATAAAGGGCACTTACTGCTGGTATCTTTCTTCTGGCTGCTGGGGGTTGTTGCCCAGTTCACTTTGACCTCCTACAAATAATATTTGCTAAAGTTATATCCAAGCAAATTGGAGCCACATTCTGGTATTATTAGCAATTAATTTCTATACTGCAGGGGCACAAGATACACAAGTTTGTAATGAAAGACATTAATCTAAGTGGCTGAAGTTTTGGAAAAATCTTCTATTTCCAGCTACATTAAGCCCTTTCACAATGAAGATAACTATTTTGGCTTTATTACCCTGCTAACCTCTCACTTTTGAGATGAGCAGAATTAAAATATTTATTACGTTTTTTATTTTCCCTTCTCCACTTCTGACCTAACCCTCCTGTGAACGGTCAATGTCCAGCTTTTAAACACCACAATCATGAAGCTCAAATGAAGTTAAAAGTTCTTCACTTTGCATGTTAAAAAAAACCAGGAGAAAGTGTTTACCTTTTGTGATTCAGTTCAGATGGTGGTTTTGCTTTGTTTTGTTTATTTTAAAAATGTTTCATTCACATAATTGTATATATTGTTATTTCCACTGCAACTCACCCTTTAGACATGACAGCTTACCTTACCCATTATCTTCCGTCCATTCATGGCAGCTAATGCTGCAGCTGCATGACGATGCTCATAAAACTCCACAAAACAGTATGGATCATTTCCAGCTGTCTGTTAAAAAAAGCATATGATGTTAAACGTTATCATCACCTCCTATTTTACCTGAATTGTAACTGGTGCTCAGTTAGATCTATGTCTGAAAGTCTTAGTAATTTATAGAAAGCTTACTCTAACAGCTTCAACCCAGTCACAGTATTAACATATTAGAAAAATATTTTTAAATTATGCTATGGGTAGACATCTTGGTAGTAAGTCTGTGCTTCTACCCCACCTGGATATAACAAAAAACTAGCAACTAATATTTGAGTCCAATGACATGTTCCTTTTACAACATCATACCCATCACAAAAGGCTGCAACAAGTTAAGCTTCTTTACATTTCTTCATTGTACTCAAAGAAAGTTAAGCATATGGGAATTTCTGTAATCAGACATGCTACAAGGAGTGGGAAATGTTATCCAGATAAAAGGACCTTACATCCATGATCATTTTGCAGTTTTTGCATGGCCCAATCTGGCTGAACAGCTGGAGGATCAGTGCTTCAGTCACATCTCTTGACAGGTTCCCTACATATCTGTAAGATTAAAAAAGTTTAGATATTTACACATTCCTTTTATTTTCCTCATTCATCATTATTAAAAACAAAAGCAGAAAACTTTTGCTAAGCCAAGTATTATTCCTTAATTTAAGGAAATACAAGTTGCATCTCTGAAAAACGGCACTCTCTTGTCCAGCAACTGCTCCTGGACCAGACAGCCTGGGAGTCTAAAGGACGGAAAGCCAGCCAGGTCAGCAGCAACAGGATCTGCAGTCCCCAAAAGCATGGGGCTGCAGCCTCACAGCAGGAGCCAGAGCCTATACTGCCCAGGGAGCCAGCAGCAGGCGATGGGTTTGGGGGCTGGTGACAGAGGTAGGGATGTCATCATGTAGATGAGTACACGATTAACTGATAAGCCTACACGCATTTCCTACCCACCGCCCTGCTGCCTTTGTATCAGAAGCAGAAAGGGGGGGGGGAGGGGAGAGGGGAAAATGGATCCACCTGCCACCCCCATGCTGTTGCCTCTGATAGAGAGGCAGCAGCATGGAGGGTGAGGGGGGCAGACTGGAACCAATATGCACAGGGAGCTGTCTTTCAAGCAGGCTCCCCTCGCGACCTGGCTCTGCAGATCCACCTCCCCCTCCCCCCCCGCTTCCTACAAAGGCAGGGGGGAGCCAGCTTAAAAGCTAGCTTCCCCCCCGCACTGTCCTCCCTGCCCTATGCGCATGCCTCTATCAGAGGCAACAGCACATGTGGGGGCGGGAGGACTGCCACAAAGCAACCTGTCAGTGGTGGGGCGAGCAGCTCATCTCTAGGGTGTCCAAGCTCCTCACGGACAGGGGCCTCAGACCCCCCCATGCACAGGAGCTGCTGCCATCCTGCACAGCTGCCTCTGTATCAGAGGCAGCAGTGGGGGGCAGCTTTTTAAACTTGTTCCCCTCATGGACCAGCTCCGCCTGCTACCCTGCACTACTGCCTCTGATTGAAAGACCGCAGCATGTGGAGGCAGAGGGCTCCCAGAAGCACACTGGCTGTGGTCCCCACCCCCGGAAACTATCTAATAGTCGTGTCACCGTTAAGATTTCATGTGGTTACACGACTATTCATTTACACAGTATCTAACATCCCTAGGCAGAGGACCTCCCTCATCCAGCAAATGCTCTCTTTTGGAACTGGTTAGGTCCCAAAGGTGTCCAACCTGTATTTTACTATGAGTTAGTCAACAACAGTTGTTCTGAGTAGTTTTCAGTTGTATTATATGTACATCTAAACTACATTGTAACGCCAGACTATGGAGATACACCAATATTAAGGTGTTCAGATACTACAGTGTTGAGTACAGTATAAAACCAAAATTGCATGGTGGGCTCAATCCTTACTTTTCTTCTTCCCCAGAGCATATGGGGGAGGTAAGGCGCGGAAGCATTGCGTGCTGGGACATGGCTTGATTTGGATCCCATTCTCTAGAAGTTAAGGGAGCATGAGGAAAGTGCTTGCATGCCTCTCATGCCTGGCTGGTGTGTGAGAGGCATGCACGAGATGGAAGCACTTTCCCCTTACTCCCTTAACATTCAGGGAATGGGATCAAAAGCAAGCCGTGATCCAGAGTGCACGTCTGCTGCAACCCCAAAGTTCCGCCCTTGAAGAGCTGGCAGCTCCACAGCTCCCCTTGGCCATGAGAGCCCCCTCGCTCTGTGGATGGGCAGGGGACGAAGGGGCCAGGAAGCAGTGTGGGCAAACAGCAGTCAACGGGACCTGAGAAGTTCCATGCCCTGCAGTCTGCATATCCCTCAGACCACACTGAAGCTGACAAGATGCGACTGTCACTTTTTTGCCTTTTTCCTCCTATTTTTTGAATATGTCACCCCTTTCTAACCATTCAAAAGCTATTGAGTGGTGGGAAGGGTTTAGCTGGACTAGCAAAAATGGATCACTGGCAGGGGGGAGGTTCGTGAAATGAATACAAATTGAAAAGGGGTCTGTATACTTGAAAAGGTTGGGAACTACTGGCATAGATTACATTTTCCCATTCAAATCCACTGCTTGTCAGAAATGTTGGATTGATAGCTTTGGAAACCAAAGAACAGTTAGGTCCAGATGTTACAAGAAGCTCCATGTGCATGGATGTGTGACTGGGCAGATTTCCATTAACTTCTGTGTGGCTCCATGTGAGCGCAGGACTTTAAGTGAGGAACTCCTTGCAAGGATTGGAGCTCTAAGGTGAGCCGTTCTCCACACTATGCCTTACCAATGTGCTTCAACTCTGGCTTGGATGAAGGCTACAGCATATATTATCTGCATTATGGTAGTACCTACCCCTCAACTGAGACCCCCCCACTATGGAAGGTACTGTAGAAACTAGGGATGTAAAATCCCGGTTAAATGTTAGGTTGCTGTTTGTGAGGTACCTGGGGCCTGCCAAGGAAAGGAGCTGCTCTGGAAGAGAGCAGCTCCTGTCCATGCTGAGCTCCTTGCAGGGATGGAGCTGCCCTCTGACCAAACCAAAGACTAAGGCCCTAACTCAAAAAGGAACTTAATGTCCAGTCCCAGTGTGTAATGTGTTCATTAGGAAATGAATAGCAGATTACTCTGAAGAGGAGCTAGGTTAAATCCCTGTGCAAATCTCAAGTATCTAATACTGAATCTTCCTTGTCTATGGTAGGGCCATGACAGTTTAAACCAGCCGTGGCCAACCTGTGCTTCACAAGCCACATGTGGCTCTTCTCCCTCCCTCCCCCGCCCCCTCTCTCCCAGGTACAGCTTCCCATGGCTTGAAGCCCTCCCCATGGCTCATAAAACCACTCCCGAAAATGGCCCTCTCCACCCGGCTCCCTGTGGCAGGGGAGCCGTCCGATGCAGCCACTAAAGAGGGCATCGGCTGGCAGGAGCCTGATGTGGCCAAAAAGCCTCTGAACGCCTTTTCTTAAAGGGGCAGCCTTTTTTGGGGGAGGGGGGGAGGCTTGACAACTTTGCCCTGGCTCTTCGCACTGGATCCACTGATATCTTGGCTCTTTGCTTGGAATGGGTTGGCCACCCCGGTTTAAACGGTTACACACAAACCTCCCTTCCCTTCCCCCCCATGGGTTGCTGCCTATCAGAGGCAGCAGTGTGGGGGAAGAGGAAGAGTTGGGAGCCAATGCTTGCAGGAGCTGCCTGCCCCCCATGCTGCTGCCTTTTACACAAATGGGGAGCCAGTGCGGAGAGTCTGAAAGTCCGCTTCCTGCGAGCACCAGCTCTTGCCTGCTGCCTCAGAGAGGTGCGGGGAAAGGGGGGGTTTGGTGGGGAGAGAACGACTGCGCCACAGAATCCAGTGCTTGCAGGGAGCTGGCTTAAAAACTGCCTTCCCTCAGTATGGGATTTTCAGCAGTGACATGTTTACAAAAAAACCCTGCTTTACAACATCTCTAGTATATGGTAGTTCTGTTTCTCAAGACCACACATTTCTATCATCTGGATAATAATGGATAACAAATTAGAATTAAAAAACAATTAAAAATAAATTAAAATTACATAAAATCAACCTTTTACTACCTACTGAAAATCCATTAACAGAACTAACCTAAAGAAAATGGTTACTAATGCAACAGTTTAACAAGTTACTCTATTAAATACCTGATACAGAATCAGAGAAACATATAGCTGGAAGGGCCCTGAAGAGTTCTTCTAGTCCATCCCCTGCACCCAAAGCTGGACTAAGTATTGACAGCTGCCTGTCTAACTTTGTTTTTAAAAATCTCCAGTGACTTCACTACCTTCCGAGCCAATTCACTGTGCTTTTCAGAGTTAATCCACCTTTACTGCAATTTAAACCCTTTGCTTCTTGTCCTATTCTTAGAGGTTCAAGAGAACAATTTTTCTCCTGCCTCCTTGTAACAACCCTTTATGTACTTAAAAGCTCATGTCCCCACCCTCCTCAGTCTTTTGCTCTCCAGACTAAATAAACCCATTTTTTTCGATCTTCTGTCATAGGTTTCTAGATCTTTAATAATTTTTGTTGCTCTTCCCTAGACCTTCTTAAATTGTGCTCATCTTTCCTGAAATGTGGCACTCAGAACTGGTCATTACCCACATACTGAGACCTAATCAGCATCGAGTAAAAGCTTCAGAGGGGTAGTTGAGTTAGTCTGTAACTGGAAAATCATCATAGAGTAGTTCAACAGAGTGTAAGATCCATCATTCTAACTCACAAGCACCTATTTCTGATACAAACTACATGAAACAAGAAGTATTTGCTTTTCTAGACAGAAGGAACAGTGTTTTTGGATTTCAGAACCTGACTTTAGTTTATATTTGACGACCAAAAGACAGGAGATATGCAATCTACTGCATATAATAGTTAAACTGACTAAACCTATCAGTTTGATTTTAGATACATGTTAAGGACATTTTGTATGCTAATTGGATCATTTAATTCAGTCTTCCTTGTGTCTTAAACTCCACTTGACATCATAATGAGGATGATTATGCAAAACTCCTTTTTGACAGGATTCACCATTTCCATAAAATTTGGTTCACAGCAGCTACAGCCAACAGAGAACTAAAAAGCCTGGGAATCCATCTTAGACTTCATACATAATCCACAGAAATTTCACATATTTTCTCCAAAACGTTAAAAAAAATTCCATTACTGCACCCTCTCAGACAAAAGTTAACATGGGAAATCTTAATAACAAAAAATTGTGCCAAACACAAAATACAATAAATTAAACACAGGCAATACAAATAGTGAATTTCCTGCTCAATCTAGGTTCCTATACCAATGGCCACTAGCACTGCAGCCGAACACCAGAATATGCAGGTTGTGTCCAATTAGTGATTTGATGATAAAACATAAGTTAACGATAAAGTGACAACCTCCTATTAAACTTCCTACAATTGCAGCAAGTTCAGGAGGAGAAGAACTTCGGCTAAAGCAATCAGAATTGAATAGCTTTTATTTCTTCAGTAGGAGTCCTACACAGGCAGTCCCTGGGTTACGTACAAGATAGGGACTGTAGGTTTGTTCTTAAGTTGAATCTGTATGTAAGTCGGAACTGGCGTCCAGATTCAGCCGCTGCTGAAACTGATCAGTTTCAACAGCGGCTGAATCTGGACGCCAGTTCTGATTTGCATACAGATTCAACTTAAGAACCCCATGCTCCGCAGCTTTGCTCCCCGTCCCCCTGGTCTGCAGACAGCTGACAGCTTTGCTTCCTCTCCCTGGTCTGCTAGAGACCAGGGAGAGGGTGGGTCCCGTTCGTAACTGCGGATCTGACGTAAGTCGGATCCGCGTAACTCGGGGACTGCCTGTAGTAGAGTTACTTAAGGTACGTTAAAAAAAATGGTTCTTGATAAAACCTGATATAAACCTGAACAAAATAGAAACTCAGTATCTGAGAAGTAGAAGGCAGACACATTGTCCACTCAGTTACCATGCCTTTGATTAACGTTCTACTGGAATTTAATGTATACTGGCCATCTGCAAGTAGAAATAAAAAAGTAATAAACTAAGAAAAATGACAACTTAAGCACAATACAGGAATTGTATTTTAAAAAGCTAGACACATGGACAATTTCATCAGGATAAGACTAATGTGTGTGATGTTTTGACTATAGCGAGGATTTAGTTGCCTCTTAGTAATAAAGATCTCTCCTATAAGTAGGGAAGTTGTTATAATGTTTAAAGTGACATTAGGCCGAGTAATTAAAATAAAAGGTTTTTTTTATAGAAGATGTTCACTAATAAGTTGAATAACAGGGATGTAGCCATTCACTTGCTTGACCAGTAAGCGTCACCCTTATGAAGCAAAGCTTCCACCCATGCTGCAGCCAGGCCTGGCTTGGCCAGATCAGCCTCTCCCACGCACCCCATGCAATGCAGTTGGGTCAGGCCCAAGCAATCCCCCGTCTGCAGCTGCAGCCCGGCCAGACCCAGCACCTGTGGGATCCCAGTTAACTGGTTAAACTTTTAACCAGCTAACTGATTAAAAAGGATTTTACATTCCTATTGAGTAACATCCCCACATCAAATGTATTCTTACACTAATAATAGCTAGTGATTTATTTAGAATTGGATTTTAAGCATTACTAGAAGGCTGTGCCCCCTGCTTGTTACGCTACCCTGACTCAGTGGTCCGATTTGGTCTTGCCATCTGTCATGATTATGAGGGTTAGCCAGCAGCCTGGGGATTAAGGGGTTAACTACACCTAGCCAGGTGGAGTGACCAATAGGAATGTAGGTGGGACTTTTCAAACTGGGACAAAGGAATTTGGGTTTTTTTCTTTTCTCCCTTTTGTCTCTCAGAGTTCTCTGCAGCTATAGAGAGGGACAAGCATGTCTCTCTCTCTCTCCAAGACACCATTCTTCATTTTCTGTAAGTAGGGTAAAGTTTAGGTAGTTTCGTTAGGTTTTATTGTGTTATGGATTGGGTATGGGATCTGATGTCTGGCACTGCTTAAAAGATGTTTTGGCTTTTCTTTGTAACTAAGTTCTAGGCCCATGGAGTTTCTCCATGAGTATATTTTGTTACCTTCCTCTCTAGTCATTATACTTGCAACCAGAATATTGTTGTAATAATAAAAGTTCTTTCTTTTCTTTTATTAACCTGGCAGTGGTTAATGGTGTGCCCTGATTTTTGGTTTAGGGGGAAGATTTCCCAAATGGTCTTTCCCCTGGTTTCTTTAGCAACATTTGGGTGGTGGCAGCGGAAGTTTTATTCCCAAGATCTAGGTTTTTAAGATCTTGGGGGAAGTTTTATACCAAAGCCTGGTAGATAAGGCTTTGGGGTACACTTGCTGGCCCCCACTTCTGCATTTATCATGCCAGAGTGGGGAAGGAGCCATGACACCATCTGCACTCTTCGGCCGGCGAGCCACATGTGTCCATGGTGGCCACCATGGACACGTTGAAGGTGGCGTTCACAAAATTAGGCATGCAGCGCTGTGGCTGCCCACTCCCCTCGGCCTGACTAAGGATGGGGCTGGCACAGAGCAGGGGGTGGAGAATGCAGCAGGGATCAGGCAGGCACAGGATGGGGTTGGCAGGGTGCAGCAAGTGAGGGAAGCTGCAGGGCCGAGGCATGAGGCAGGGTCAAGGGCCCTCCTCATGCCTGAACTCTGCAGCACCCACCTGCCTGCTGTGCCCTGACAACCTCTCCTCATGCCCAGTCCCTGCAGTTTCCTCCCACCTACTGTATCCTGCTAGCTCCTCCCTATACGCACCCAGTCCCTGCAAAACACCAGGCCCGCTGCACCCCAATAACTTCTCCCCATGCCTCCTCAACTACTCTGTCCCCTGCCTCTCCTCATACCTGGTTCCAGGAGCACCCCTCTCTTGCTGCACCCTGCCAGCCCCACTCCATTCCTGCCTGGTCCTTGCTACACCCTCTATCCCACTAACAGCTCTCCGGCCCTGACCCCGGGGAAGGCTGCACCGAGGTGATGGCACACCAGCCCCGGCTCTCCCACTGGCTGCCAGGGAGGGCCGAGGCTGCAATGCAGTAGCCCCAGCTCTGAACCTCAGCCTCGAGAGAGGGCAGGGCTGAAGCCTCAGCAGGCTAGCCTCAGCTCTCCCAGTGGCCGCTGGGAAGGGCCACTCTAGGAGTGGGTGGGGTTTGGGCAGAAGGGGAGGGGCTGGGGCTTGCCTTGACCAGGTAGGCTTTCACCCCAGCCTGTGGGCGCTGATGACATCATCCTGTTGGCCCACAGGAAAAAAAATATATATAGATTGTACATTAAATAGCATTACAGCCTTGCACTGATTTCAAGGTTAGCTTATTAACAGCATAAAAATCAGAATGGTTACTAGAAACAGAATACCTATTAATTGAAAATTCAGTGAATGTTGCCTTTTCATCTGCATAATTAAATAGCAATCTAAGAGGTTTCTAGGATGCTGGATAATCTCTTGGCAGCCATACAAAACTTTTGCAGTTGGAGCTGCAAAAATATGTTCCTTCAGAATCAATATCTACAACATGAATTGTGCTACAAGTTTTCTGACATTTTAGTGTCAGTAACGTCAAATATCTGCAGAAAGAACTGAGTTCTGATGTCTTAGAATTTCTCTATGCATATGCAGAATGTCTTAATGAACATGCCAAAGGTATATCATCAGAAAAACACATAGTATCTTGATAGACAGTAGTGAGAATTACTGGAAAAAGCTAAAATGGAAGTTGTAAAATTATGCATGTTTTCTAAGAAATGTGAACTGAGAAAATGGGTTAAAGATAGCTCAGGAATATTTCTACTTTACATTACAGCTTAACTCCTACAGTTGTGTGTCTCTGCTACCTATTCTCAATGACTAATAGCTTATATTTTTTTCATTTATTGGCTAAAGATAGGTAGAGAAAATTCTGGGCTGGTATTACACATTCCTAGAATATTAAAACCTCTGCTCAGAGACTTATGAAGCAAAAGTGTGAAAGTTCTTAAGAACAAGCATTTATAAAATTGACCATATTAATTGGGAAACCATGCTTAAAAGGTATACATGTGTATTAAGTTTAAAACAGACTAAGAGGCTGCACTGACAGCTCGCTAACCCCCCTCTATCCAGCCAGAAAGCGTGATATCATCATTCTGTTACCTGGCAGGAAAAACTTTTTTATATACACAGAGAGAGATTTCAAATATTACACATGCAACTGAAGTAAAGAATTACCAAAGTCTATTAGACTGCACTATGCCAACCTGATCATTGTAAGTCATAAGATATAGTAGAGAAGGTGGTGTTCCATAGCTGTTGCTTCAATACACCAACAGAGAAACCATGTGAAGGTAAAGTTGACAGGTATCAATGTTCCTAGAAGTGGACTGATGTTTTTTGCATATTTATTACTAAAGTCAAATATGCTACAGGAATTCCATTTAGCAAAGTTAGGACACCAGGGTTGACGCACACCTTCTCTATGACCAAGAACCCTGCTTTATTGGCATTGTACATGTATACCAGAAATTAGGTGCACTTACTACTAGGGATGTTAAAATGAGAGGAATTAAGTAACATGTAACTGCTGAAAATGTCATGGTTACATGGGAAGAGGATGGGTGAGCAGGAAGCTCCCTGTGCTTACAGGCTCCCACCTGCCACCCCAGGAGCTGGAGCACGCTGGGAGCCACCTGCCACCCCAGGAGCTGGAGCACGCTGGGAGCCATCTTTTAAGCTGACTCCCCATGTGGTACAATGAGCCTGCACGTATCTGTGAAAGTTAACCAATAAGCCCAGGCTTATCAGATAACTGTTTACAAAGTTAAACTTTGCTACATTATAAGTGTTCACTGTGTTAATATTTAAATTAATACTCCACTATCATTTCTACAGGTCTCTCCCCCCACCCCCACAGGGAGACAAAGCTACAGCACAGCTACTGTGAAGAGGCAATGACAGGTTACATATATTAAGGATTTGGTTCTACACTCCTTGTAAGTGTAACTAAACTGAAGTCAGAAACAAGCATGTATATTCAACAATTTCAAAAGTAGTTACTAACAACAATGGTTCTTTGAGCAGGAATGGCTAACGTTTCCATCAGAGAAGGGAAAGTCTCTCCAGATATGGGAATTCTATGGATTTTCACTTTCCTAACTATACTCTTAATTGGTACTTATGTTCTCAGTGCAGGTTTCAGTATGTATCTTCTTGAGAAATCTGCTGCTAAACAAACTGACCTTTTTGAAGATAACAATATTAAGGAATCCAATAGCTACATAAGCAAACTGTTCTATGAAGTTTTGCAAGTGGCACAAACTGAATATTGTAAACAAACAAAAGAAGTGGTTACATAGCTTACTATGTAAAAATAAATATGTTATTCAGAGACTAAGTTACTTAAATAATATAGCTATCAATCTAGCCCAGCTGAACGTCAAAATATCAAGACTAACAACCTCACACCAAAGCATTAGAAATACATAAACATCATAAAGAAAAGGCTGTTTTAAAAAATTGTTCTGCAGAAAGAGCTGCTAAAAACAACTATGCTAAGAAAACCAGAAGGATAAAGTTTAGTAGTTGACAGACACCCAAAGACATTAGTGTCCTATCAAACCGTAGCAAAACAGTCTGATTGAACATTATTTAATCCTTCTATGGATGGAGGTTTTAGTAAAACCATACACAAAAGTCCTACAAAAACTATTCGGAATAAACACCAGATCATATGTTGAAAAGTGACCTTACAGTCAAAAGCCTGTATAAATATTGTACACTAAAATTTAAATTAATGTCACAATATTCCAGATCTAGCTATAATTATCCTGAAACTGACTCAAGAAAATGCAATTCTCAGTGTGTTGCTCAATTGTTATTTTTTACAGGTCAGAAACATTAGGCTTTTGCAATAAGCTGCATGTATTGAGTGCAGATAATTACAGGCAGTCCCCGGGTTACGTACAAGATAGGGACTGTAGGTTTGTTCTTAAGTTGAATCTGTATGTAAGTCGGAACTGGCGTCCAGATTCAGCCGCTGCTGAAACTGATCAGTTTCAACAGCGGCTGAATCTGGACGCCAGTTCTGACTTACATACAGATTCAACTTAAGAACCCCAGGCATCCCCAAGTCAGCTGCTGCTGAACCTGATCAGCGGCTGATTCCAGGAAGTCCGGGGCAGGGGCTTCCTGTAGTCAGCCACTGGTCAGTTTCAGCAGCGGCTGACTTGGGGACGCCTGGGGCAGAGCAGCTGGGGTGCTGCTGGGTTGGTCCAGTAGCGCCGCCGCTCCTCGGCGCTACTGGACCAACCCAGCAGCACCCAAGCTGCTCTGCCCCAGGCGTCCTGATTCAGCCGCTGCTGAATCTGACCAGCAGTGGCTGAATCAGGACGCCTGGGGCAGAATAGCTGGGGTGCTGCCCGGTTGGTCCAGTAGCGCCCAGTGCGGCGCTACGGGACCAACTGGCAGCGCCCCAGCTGCTGTACCACAGGTGTCCGGAGCAAAGCCATGGAGCACGGGGGCAGCGGGACAGCCCAGACGCGCCGTGGCTGTCCTGCTGCCCTCGGGCTCCGTGGCTTTGCTCTGCTTTGCTCCCCGTCCCCCTGGTCTACAGACCAGGGGGATGGGGAGCAAAGCGGCAGAACACGCGGGCAGTGGACAGCCCAGACGCGTCTGGGCTGCCCGCTGACCACGTGCTCCGCGGCTTTGTTCTGCTTTGCCCCCCCCGTCCCCTGGTCTGCTGACCAGGGGGATGGGGGGGGGCAAAGCAGAGCCAAGCCGCGGAGGACTTGTCCGCTGCCCACGCGCTCCGAGGCTTGGCTCTGCTTTGCCCCCCCCCCCCCCGTCCCCCTGGTCTGCAGACCAGGGGGACGGGGGGGGGGGGGGGGGGGAGCAGAGCCAAGCCGCGGAGCGCGCGATCAGCTGACAGCCCAGACGCATCTGGGCTGTCAGCTGGCCGGGCGCTCCGCGGCTTGGCTCTGCTTTGCCCCCCCCCCCGTCCCCCGGGTCTGCAGACCAGAGGGACGGGGAGGGGGGGGGGGGGCAAAGCAGAGCCAAGCCTCAGAGCGCGTGGGAAGTGGACAGCCCTGTCCGCTGCCCACGTGTTCCGCCGCTTTGCTTCCTCTCCCTGGTCTGCTGGAGACCAGGGAGAGGAACGGCCCCGTTCGTAACTGCAGATCCGACATAAGTCGGATCCGCGTAACTCGGGGACTGCCTGTAGTTCTTTAAAGCAGAAGCAGTACACTCAAAGTAACTTGTGAGACCATTAAAAATCAAGACTCAATATAAGAAACAGAGGAAAAAAGTACAACAAAAAAAGTTAGAATATGGGAGTAAGAATGTGATGAACACAGATGGTCCCATGTTTCAAGCAGCTGAAACTGAAAAGACAATGAGACCTTATTTAACAATATTCAACAGAGTGTTCACCTTACCACTTTGAAAATTAACTAGAAAAGTTGGCATAGGCCAGAGTCCTGTTTTCCTATGCAGGAAGTCAGCTAAGATACTTATGTCCATGAAACATGTGCAAAGCATCAAAGCCAAATGCAGGAACTTTGCCCCCTTTTGACTCTCTCTGATAACTTCCACCTTTATCTTAATACTCCTGAACATACCATGATAGATGATGGTGGCAGCGGCCTAACTGAAAGAACAAGTTTCTAGAACAACAAAGTTAGAGATCAGAGAAATCATAAGTCTAAACATTAGAAACCACTGCAAAGGAAACTTCTGTGAGGAAGAGGAAAGTGGGAAGAATTTTGACAAGTTGTATCTTCAGCTCTCCCATAATGGAGCCAGCTATGTTAACTAGATTTTTCAAGGTAGTGTGTTAATTATATCCACATTACAAGGAACATTCCTCAATTTACAATCACCCCCATTCCAGCTTATTTTAAAAGTACACCCATTACAGCTCTTATCTCTGGAGCTATACACATTTAAATGTACACATGAAACTCCTGTACATTTCCTAAGTAGCTTTACAATCAGTCTTCATGAAATGGAATCTATTGCAAAGTTGGGCTGTTGTTATTGTTTTTTTTTTCCTAATACACAAGCATTTGATTGTTTGGGGGTTTTCACTCACTTAGAAGTCAGGATTCTTTTAAATGTCAGGCTTCCTGTTTGCAAATTGTGTTAAACACCACAGATACGAGCAGGCACAAATTAAGCCATATGCTCCTGAAAGGGTACATACAATTTCTCTACTACAACAAAAGTCTTTCAGAGAGAGGAGGAAGAAACAAAAAAGAAACTAATGAACAATAGAGTAATAAGAATGAGAAAAAGAAAGATGAAAGAAAAACCCTGTATAAGGAAAGAACAAAGCCTTAAAAACAGAATATTGCAAGCATCTAAACAAAAGGAGTGGTTACACAGGAAAAAGACATAATAAATAGAGGGGTGATAGAAATGTAGCAGTGTTAGTCTGGTGTAGCTGAAACAAAAAACAGGACTATGTAGCACTTTAAAGACTAACAAGATGGTTTATCATTAGCTCACAGACATTTACCTCCCCCCCCCCCCCCCCCCAATTCCCCTTCTGTTCTGAAATTTGATTTGTCCTTTTCATGTGTGTTCATTTTTTTGACTGTATTCTTTGGTATATATGGTTGTGTCAATTTTCTTCCACTATTTGATCTGAGGAAGTGGGTCTGGCCCACGAAAGCTCATCATCTAATAAACCATCTTGTTAGTCTTTAAAGTGCTACATTGTCCTGTTTTTTGTAACTAGAGGGGGGGCACAGTACAGTCTGAGTGAACACTTCAAACCTTGACTCCCCCACCCCCTTTACTCACAGTCGCCTGGGAAAGAACTACAGCACGGAGCAAACCCCTCCCGTCCCCGGGAAGCCCCCTCCCCTCACAGGGCCGCAACTCCTCCCAGCAGCCCCCTCCCCTCACAGGGCCGCCCCTCCCCTCACAGGGCCGCAACTCCTCCCAGCAGCCCCCTCCCCTCCCAGGGCCGCCCCCCCCCCCGCAACTCCTCCCAGCAGCCCCCTCCCCTCACAGGGCCGCAACTCCTCCCAGCAGCCCCCCCCCCCGCAACTCCTCCCAGCAGCCCCCCCCCGCAACTCCTCCCAGCAGCCCCCTCCCAGGGCCGCCGCCCCCCCGCAACTCCTCCCAGCAGCCCCCTCCCCCCACAGAGCCCCCCCGAGCAGCCCCCTCCCGCCATCGGAGCCCCTCCCCCGCAGGAAGCAGCCCCCCCAGCTGCGCGAGGAGGCGGGGACAGAGCTGCCCGGGCTGAGGCAGCCCCAGCCCCCCGCGCGGCCGAACAATGGGCGGGGCGTCGCCCCCCCACTCACAGGGTCTTGGGCATTTCGTCCTCCATGGCTCCGCCGCTGCCCCTCCCGCGGCGCACCCAGCACCTGGGCAGCCCGCGCGCGACCGGCCCGCGAAGCCACAAGGCGGACAATAAGCCCCGATGCGCCTTTCAAAATGGCGGCGGCGGCGGGGGGAAGGGGCCCGGCGCGGCCGGCTCGGAGGGGGGAGCAACAACGCATGCGCAGGGAGGAAACCGGCCGGCCGGCACCAAGCGCCTGCGCACTGATGACCTCTGAGTCCCGTTTCCTCCGCACCCACGGGAACCAGAAGCCGCATGCGCGCCACGCTAAACTTTTGAGATCTCCCTCCGCCGGGTTCTTTTCTGTCCGCTTTCTTGTGGCGCATGCGCACTGCCATCTGGTGGCGGTGTGGTTCTTTCCTGCCTCCTAATGTTCCTGCGATCCCCTTCTACCTTTCCCTGCGGGGCGCTGCTGGCTCCTCTGCTGCTCCAATTAATAGCTAATTACAGGCAGGAGGAGTTAAAAAAAAAAAAAATCGTGCGCCGCCCGGGAATCGAACCCGGGTCGCAAGAATGGGAATCTTGCATGATACCACTACACCAGCGGCGCAGATGAAAAAGCTGTTTGGCCGCACTGCTGATGAGCTTTACAAAACTTAAAATTATATATTATGTATCATTTCAGTGTTGTTTATTGACAGCATCCACGCAGAGCTCTATGCATGTAATAGAGGTTCAAGCACACATCAGCACTAGCACAAGTGTGGTCATCTGCCTTACCATGCTAACAAACAATGGCTATATGCAAATTCATCATTTAGTTTTAGGTATAATATACAGTGCACATAATTATACTTCTGCAACAAGAACATGTCCTAGGGCAGGAGTGGGGAACCTTTTTTGGGTCTGGGCCACTGACCCAAAGAAAATCAGTCGGGGACTGAGAAGCAAAGTGAGAACCACATGACTTAGACGGAGAAAGACACTCCTCACCTTCCCCTTGCACACCAGAGCCTGGGGGGGCCAGGCTAGTAGCTTTTGTGTGTTCTGCCCCTGTATGTGGGTGGTAGGGGGGCTAGAGTGATAGAGTAGGCTCCCCAAAGCTGAGCCTCAGGGGGAAGGATAGGAGCTGTTGCTACACTTCAAAGGAGGAAGTGCCCTTATCGATTAATCAAATAGTCAATACAAATTGCATCGACTATTTGATTAGCTAAATAATTTAAATTTTACATCCTTAATATACATTGTGCAGAATTATGCATAAACAGTACAAGCAAACAGCATGCAGGGGATGCAGAAACCCCTAGGTTCTTGCTCTGCTGTGCCTTTCCTGCATGACCCCTAATAACATCCCTCTCTCCATGCTATGTGATTTTCACCCCCAAAGAGTTGATCCTGCAAATTATTCCTCCCGGATGGGCCTCCTGAACCTGTGCAGTGGGCTCCACTGACTCAAGTGGAACTCTGTGCCAGTGTAGAGGGCCACTCCCTGCAGGAGCGGGGCCTTGAAAATAAAACATTAGATAATTTTTTCAAACTCTGCACACGGCTGCAGCCAGGCCGATCTGGCTCTTCTTTTCTGAGGAAGTTAGAATAACGGAAATAAGAGTGAAGATAACAAGACACCCTTCACAACAATAATGTCTTTGCTATTTTGGAATTCGTGTTCTCTGGCTCAAGTGGATTATCACTGAGAACACACATCTGCTTGTAATGATCCAAAACAAGATTTTACTTCTTCTTTTTTTTTTGTAATAAAAACAATCTATTTTCAAAACCCATCTCAGTGTTTTTCTCTGTTCTACAAATACTTCAGTTTTTCTTTAAAAAACTAAGTAATTGCCAGCCACCTGGCATTGGGGACATCCCCTCACACCTGGGAAAACAACAGCATGAGCATATGATGAGTTCAAGTACACCTTAGGCCCACCTCAGTCCAATCTGGAGAGGCTAATTCAAGCCTCCCCAGTTCAGTTTTCAGCTCCTCTGCTGAGATTACCAACAAGAATTAGGGTCTGTGCTAGTGAGCTGGTTTTGTGACACCCCTGGATAAATTGCCAGACACCCACCTATTTCCCACAGGCCTCTGAGCACTCATCAGATGATGGAATTTAAGTCATGAACAGTCAGGCAGAAGAGCTAGACACTATGCTGCTTGGTGCCCTAAGCATAGAGAGTGACCAGCTGCCAAGCAGAAAAAACAAAGCACTGTTTTTGGAGAATGGGAGGCCTATAGAAGACATATCCATAGATCTCCATATCCAGATGGTCCCAATGATATTGGGGTGCCTGGCAGCATTCCCAGCAAGCTGGGAGCTTGTGCAGCTACTCAGGAGAAATGGAAAAAACCCGCCCAGCTGATTAGCAGAGCGCTCACAGCTAGGTTGTGTGTGTCTGTTGGTGGTGCACATCCACACATGCCCTGGTGCATGCAACACTTATTATTCCGCACCTGGGTGGAAAAGATGAGGGGAACCTTGCTGCCCGGCCAGGTGGGAAGGGCGGCAGGCTCAGGGGTCACTGGGCACTGTCTTAGTGGGCCCCGCGCCTGGCCAGGGATGTCCCCGGCACATTTGGGGGCCTCGCCCTGCCCATGTCCTGCTGCCTCCCGGCTCCCTCGCCCGGGACAGGCCCGCCCCTCCTCCCCCCCCAACCTCCACCCCCGCCCCGCCCCGCGGCCGGGCCAGCTGGGCGCCGCCTTCCCGGACACCTGACGGGGCGGGCGCGGCGCTGCCAGTCCTGCCCCGAGCGACGATGCGGGCCCGGCTGCTGCCTGCCCCTCTGCTCCTGCTGCTCGCTCCCCTCTGGCGGGGGGCGCCGGCCGCCAGCGAGCTGCGCTACCCGCCCGGCAAGATAGGTACGGGGGGCGGAGAGAGACCGGGGGCCCGGCTGTAGGGGGCTGGGCCTATCGGGGGGAGGGGATCTGCGGAGGGTGTGGGGCTCAGCTGCAGGGGAGGGGGTCTGCGGGGGGCGGAGGGTGTGGGGCTCAGCTGCAGGGGAGGGGATCTGCGGAGGGTGTGGGGCTCAGCTGCAGGGGAGGGGGTCTGCGGGGGGCGGAGGGTGTGGGGCTCAGCTGCAGGGGAGGGGATCTGCGGAGGGTGTGGGGCTCAGCTGCAGGGGAGGGGGTCTGCGGGGAGGCGGAGGGTGTGGGGCTCAGCTGCAGGGGAGGGGGTCTGCGGGGAGGCGGAGGGTGTGGGGCTCAGCTGCAGGAGAGGGGGTCTGCGGGGGGGCGGAGGGTGTGGGGCTCAGCTGCAGGAGAGGGGGTCTGCGGGGGGGCGGAGGGTGTGGGGCTCAGCTGCAGGGGAGGGGGTCTGCGGGGAGGCGGAGGGTGTGGGGCTCAGCTGCAGGGGAGGGGGTCTGCGGGGGGCGGAGGGTGTGGGGCTCAGCTGCAGGGGAGGGGGTCTGCGGGGGGCGGAGGGTGTGGGGGCTCAGCTGCAGGAGAGGGGGTCTGCGGGGGGCGGAGGGTGTGGGGCTCAGCTGCAGGGGAGGGAGTCTGCGGGGGGCGGAGGGTGTGGGGCTCAGCTGCAGGAGAGGGGGTCTGCGGGGGGCGGAGGGTGTGGGGCTCAGCTGCAGGAGAGGGGGTCTGCGGGGGGGCGGAGGGTGTGGGGCTCAGCTGCAGGAGAGGGGGTCTGCGGGGGGCGGAGGGTGTGGGGCTCAGCTGCAGGAGAGGGGGTCTGCGGGGGGCGGAGGGTGTGGGGCTCAGCTGCAGGAGAGGGGGTCTGCGGGGGGCGGAGGGTGTGGGGCTCAGCTGCAGGGGAGGGGGTCTGCGGGGGGCGGAGGGTGTGGGGCTCAGCTGCAGGGGAGGGGGTCTGCGGGGGGCGGAGGGTGTGGGGCTCAGCTGCAGGGGAGGGGGTCTGCGGGGGGCGGAGGGTGTGGGGCTCAGCTGCAGGGGAGGGGGTCTGCGGGGGGGGCGGAGGGTATGGGGCTCAGCTGCAGGGGGGCGGAGGGTGTGGGGCTCAGCTGCAGGAGAGGGAGTCTGCGGGGGGGTGGAGGGTGTGGGGCTCAGCTGCAGGAGAGGGGGTCTGCAGGGGGGCAGAGGGTGTGGGGCTCAGCTGCAGGAGAGGGAGTCTGCGGGGGGGCGGAGGGTGTGGGGCTCAGCTGCAGGAGAGGGGGTCTGCGGGGGGCGGAAGGTGTGGGGCTCAGCTGCAGGGGAGGGAATCTGCGGGGGGGGAGGGCAAAAGGTGTGGGGTGCAGCTGCAGGGGAGAGAGGGGATGTGGGGGGGAGGTTCAGGGAGGCTGGGACTCAGTTGCTGAGAAGAGGGGCAGGGGGATCGCTGACACAGGCATTCAGGGGGGCTGGGGTTCAGCTGCTGGGCAGGGGACTCCCTGGCCTTGGCCATGGGTGTTGCAGCACAATTGCTGGTGAAGAGTGCAAGCAGCGTCTAGGGCACAGCTGCTTGTGAGATGAGGAGTTGGGGAACAAGCTGCCAAGGAGGGGCACGTGGGTGACAGGAGACATTGGGGGTAAGAGGGAGGGGGGTGGATCTGGAGCATCTGGCTCCGGGATGGGGGATTGGGGACCAGTGCAGTAACTGGAATGAGGAGAGCAGTGGTGCAGCCACTCCTTACTGCCTGTATGTGGGGTCTGTCTGTCTGTCTGTAGTCCATGGGTCACTCAGAACCATTCCCTCCCTGAGCACACACTGCTCTAAGGAGCAGATAATGGCCCTTCATTTTGTCTCTCCCTCCTGCTCCAGTCCCCATTGTGGTCTGCAATCTGCACATGGAAATGGATTGTGGCAGATGCTTCATAAACTTGTTCCTAACTTGATTCCCCATCCCAGGGTATATCTGTTGATTTAAATCACTAGTCAGGAAGACTTGATTTCATAATGGGTTTCTATGTAAAAGTGCATTCTTGTTGGTTGTTATAACCTTAACACAGGGGTTCTCAAACTTTGTGATACTGCGACATCCCTCTAAGTTGCTCGTGATCCCCCGGGGTTGGGACCCACAGTTTGAGAAAAGCAGCCTTAACACATATTCTTCCCAACTCAGAGATAGCTAGATGTAGGTTTTTTTAGAAGATACACCTTATACATTTTTAAACAGTGATTTATTTTGACAATTTTCCAGTTTGGTTTTACAGCTATATCAAAAAATGAATCAATGGTTATCCATTAACAAAGGTAATTGAAGCAAATATTTATGAAGTCGTTGGGAAGTGAACTATTTCCAGTTCAACAGGTTAATCATTAATACTTGGAGGATTTTCTTCCCATGCTAAATTAGGAGGAGAACACCACCAGACAGACAGTTACATTTTTTTAATTTTTTAATTTAACTAAAACAACAATGTTACATATTTTAGGTTATTTTTCTTCACAGCAGACATTTTAACTAGTGATGTTAAAGATTAGTCAACTATCCAATTTCCCTGCCCCCTCCCTTGCTGCCTCTATGAGAGAGAGGCAGCAAAGGGGGGTGGGGGGTGAAGGGGTACTTCAAAGAGACACACCAGGATGATACTCACAGCGCATGCCCAGGGCCGCAACTTAACTGTGGTTGCATATACATGCAAATAGCTTCTTTCACACTAATGGGAGGGCGTGAGTTCAAAGATTAAGGCAAGATTACACAAACACAGGCCCCATGGAAGTCAGTTCTGCTGATATTAATACAATGCAATATTTACTCAATTTCCACCCATATGACAGCACTTTTAATGAGCAATGACAGTCCAGGAATTTAACTACTAAAACATAAATCAACAGAAGACCGTTATATTGACTAACTTTTTGTTTGGCTCCCACCCATGGGCTGCGTGTTGAGTAGCCCTGCCATAGAGCTTTGAATTTCCATGTTTAGCATAGGTACCCTGCTGTAACAAAAACTGAATTGAAACCCATGTGATACTGACTGGATGTCTAGTTTCAGAGACAAGGTTACTGGGCTTTAAAATATTTCCTGGATTCACAGTTTATTATTTTCTTTGCCCTTTGGCTTCTAAGTACCCCATGATTCTACCTCCTCCCCCCCACACACACATTATGAAGAAACAAGTCTTGTGTCTTTGGTGCCTTGCACTTTGTGCGCTCCTTTGCCCCAGTGCCAGGTGACAGAACATACTATCCTTCTGGCGTGGTAGTGTTTTATACCCGCGTTGCATGGGTTTATGCTGGTGCAGGTGATTACTGCTGAAGGAGCAAGACAGCACAGGCCAAGAGGTAATTGTGCACGTCCAACATGAAATTATGGAGCCTTACTGACTCACTTGAATATTGGTGGGATTGCCACTGAGGCTATGTGTGCACTTATAACAGTGGCACCGTTGCAGCACTGCTGTAGACGAGCGGTGAGTAACCATGGCCAAAGGCTATGTCGCCCATTGCAGTTCTGTGCGTGGCCTGTAAGACGTTTTGTTTACATGAGGCTGCCAGATTCCAACTGGTTTGCATCTACGTCGTCTTTTTTTTCCCTACTGGTACAGTATTGCTAAAGGGACATGCATGCAAAGCCAGGGCATGCGAAATAAGGTTCTTACTGATTGTGCATCCAGTCAGAGGGTAGCTCCGGTCCAGTTGGGTAGTTCATTCCACGAGGAGTAACGGTAGTTCGGATTAGGAAGCCTAGTTCGAACTACCTAGTTCGTGCCGCGTGTAGCCGCGCGGCACGGGGTTCGAACCAGCTGGGATTTAAAAATGGCGGCGCCTGGCTTATGCAAATGAAGCCCGGGAAATTCAAATCCCGAGCTTCATTTGCAATTGCGGTATGACTACATCACCCTCCTATTTCGAAATAGGAGGGTAGTGTAGACATACCCTGAGTTATGACAACCATACAGCCCACGGAGATGGAGGAGGGCCACTCATCAGCCCACTCACTAGCCTAAGTTGTCCATTGTTGTTGCAGACATTACAGTGCCAGGAGAGTTCTCTTACCACTGTCAGGGGCGGCCCGTGATGACATCACGGCCATTGATGGCCATGCAGGCAGGGGCGCTGATTGTGCCACCCCGCCTAGGGCGCCAGCTGCTGCAACCAGCCTTGGGCCGCTCCTGACCACTGTAGTTAATCCACATCCCCAAGAGGCACTAGCTGCTACCTGGCATTGTCTATTCTGGGATTTAGGTTTAATTACATCTCTCAGGAGAAGAATTTTGCACACCTCTGAGTAATGTAGCTAAGTTGATCTAACTTGCTCGTGTACACCAGGCCTTAGAGAGGGACCTGAGGATAGTTAAGTGTGCATTATGCTAATGCCTCCTATAACATACCAAAGTGTGGCTTCCTGACTAGTCTGAGACCTTGTCTATACTTAAAATGCAACTACACTGCAGGACCTGCTCCGCTGAAGGGCTTCCGTGTAGACACTGCTCATGATGATGGGAGGGGATTGCCTGGGTTTGCCTGCCAGCATAGGTAATCCACCTCTTTGAGAGGCAGGAGAATGACACAGCGCTGGATGAGATTGTTACAACCATCTCTTGGGAGGATTTTTTCACACCCCTGAGAGATGACATTACACTGATCTAAAAGCCTAGACCAGGCCTGAGCGGGGTCCACACTGGAAAGTGATCCTTCAGTCAGGGGTGTGAAAAAACACATTCCTCACCAGTGCAGTTCTGCTGACATAACTCTGGTCTAGAGGAAGCTTTGTTAGCAGAGGGGGATTTCTATCAACACAGCTAACTTCATCTGAGGGGTCTTATGCTTATCAATACTTATTTAGTGTAGCCTCCATCGCTCTATGGGACTGTGTTTTTAAGATGCTCTGTGTTTTAGGGATACCTTGAAAAACAGAGAGTGTAAGGTCCAGGAAGTTAACAGCCTAAATATCTTTGAGGATTTGGGCCTAATGACTTGCCCAAGTCCATCAAGTGCTTGCAAGTCCCGCGTCTTGTAACCGCAAATGATGATGATGAATTACTAACTGATGCTGCAGCTCCTGCCCTGCAGCAGGAGTTTCCAGTGTTCCTGGAACACCGAACCAGCTACATGACGCAGCCCTGTGCTCTCATGTACAGGATACATGTTGCCACATGGATGTGAGTAATTTGTAACCTTTGGCTTGTCTACACTTGAAATGCTACAGCAGCCCCGCTGCAGGGCTTTCTTGTAGATGCTACTTGTACTAGTGGGCCGGGAGCTCTCATTGATGCAGGTAAACCACCTCTGTGAGAGACGGTAAGTAAGTTGACAGAAGAATTCTCTCAGTCTAGTGACGTCTACAGAGAGGGTTGGTTGGCTTAACTGCACCAGTAAAGGGTGTGGATTTTTCACATGTGTGAATGACATAGTTGAGTTGATGAATTCTCTCGTGTAGACCAGACCTGTGGAAAGGTTTCCTGCTTCTCCCATGTTCATTTTCAGCTGAAGGGTTGGTTTTAAAAAAATGGAGGGTGGGCTTTTTAAAACCACAGAAGAGGTTTAAGAGCACAAGCCACTTAGGCACGCTTGAAAATTCTACCCTCAAAATGAAAACTCAGTCCAAACCATGGAGAGAGCCCTGAAGGAAGAGAGCCACAGCTGACACTAGCATGAGGGCTTCCTGAATTCAGAAACTTGCAACATATCTGTGGAGATTAACGGAAGTGGGGAGAATGACTTCCTTTTAAACTCTCTTTTCAGCTGTTATTGGAGCTGGCATTGGGGGCACATCAGCAGCCTATTTTCTCCGCCAGAAGTTTGGGAAAGACGTAAGGATTGACGTGTTTGAGAAAGGAACAGTTGGGGGCCGTTTGGCTACTGTAAACGTGGAAGGAAAAGACTATGAAGCAGGAGGAAGCGTGATCCATCCTCTTAACCTACATATGAAGCATTTTGTCAAGGAGCTAGGTATGTGACTTTTTCTTAAGGAGCAGAAGTTATGGGGCTCATTTCTCCCCTCACCCCAATGCAAATATGGAGTAACATTAGCCTGAGTCAGTGGGAAATCAGTCAGGCTATTGTGACACACCCGAGTGCAATCCCGACCAATGCGGGGCTGTGTCCAGGCCCATCAACGGGGGAGGAGGGCAGGCAAATGGGGAAATTGCCCTGGGGCCCAGCAGTTCTAAAGGGCCCAGAGCTCTCAGCCACCACTGGGGCAGCAACAGCGTCCGGAACCCCCGGCCCTTTGGAATTGCCACTGGAGCCCTGTGTCACACGCTTCAGAGCCCTGCTCCGAGGGCCAGCTGGAGGGGGGCACTTTGAGGGTCTGGCTGCCTCAGCCCCGCCCCTTCCACCGAGGCCCTGCTCTTTCTGGGAGTGGGGAGCCTCCCCCCCCCCCCCCCCCCCACACAGACTGCCCACATTCTCTCATGAGTCGCCTGGCAATGCCTTGCTGCTGTAGCCTCCCACCTGGCCTGCTCGCCAGCAGCCTTCCAACCTGCGGGTCACTCCTGACAACCACGCCCTGGCTCTCCCCAGTCTTGTTTTTACTGCAGGGTGATCCCAATATGCTCCCAATCCTGGATTTTCCCTCAGAAATGTATGGTTTGTACTGCCCCACCCTCTTCTGGACACGCAAAATATACCAAGTCCATTACTCTTTTTAAAGGAATAATATACACGAGCCTGTTCTGTTAGCATTACACAGCAGGGTTACAGCATTTAAACTTTCAAAAAAGAGGACACTCCTGAGAGGGAGTGTATCTGTGTCAGTATCTACCAACTCACAGGCTGTGTCTAGACTACATGGCTCCATCGACGGAGCCACGTAGATGAGGGTTGTAGGCAAAGGGAAATGAAGCCGCGATTTAAATAATCGCCGCTTCATTTAAATTTACATGGCTGCCGCGCTGAGCCGACAAACAGCTGTTCAGCTGTTTGTCGGCTCAGCGCA
Source organism: Pelodiscus sinensis (assembly GCF_049634645.1). NCBI lineage: Eukaryota > Metazoa > Chordata > Testudines > Trionychidae > Pelodiscus > Pelodiscus sinensis. The sequence continues at coordinate 2,110,027 of NC_134738.1, read as the reverse complement.
CTAGTCTGAACGCTCCCCTGCCAACATCAAAGCCCTTTGTCGGCAGCTCCGTTATTCCTCGTGGGATGAGGTTTACCAGGGCTGCCGACAAAGGGCTTTGATGTTGCCAGGGGAGCGTCCAGACTAGTGCGCTGAGCCGACAAACAGCTGATCAGCCATGCAAATTTAAATGAAGCAGCGATTATTTAATCGCCGCTTCATTTCCCTTTGCCCAATAAACAAATCATGTGGTACATATTCATGTGGTACATATTAGGGCCAGGGCCCTGTGAGAGGCAGAGTGCTCCACCACTCGCTCAGCGGGGAATCCAGCTGCAACACACTGAGCTCAGTCTAGTGGGAGATACCTCTCCCGCACCCTCCCCGGGTCACTTCCTAGCAGAGTCAGTGTGGAGACGCTCCACATGATCTCAGGGACCTCCAGTTCCATCACATCAGCCTCTTCCTGGGGCTCCTCCAGCACTGGCAGCTCTAGGCAGTCTCCTGGCTCTCTGGCTGGAGTGTTTCCGGAGCGCCTGCAGGAGATCCTTCTCCTCCGGCATCCAGCCCAGACTGAGCTGAGCTGCCCTCTCTTATACTGCTCCGGCATTTGGAGCATGCCCAGTCTGGGTGGAGGGGCGGGACTTCCTCTGCCCACAGAGTTTTAACCCCTCCTATCTCAGTGCAGGTTATGCACACCCCGTCCCAGGCTGTTTGACTAGTTTGGTGCTACATGTATTTTTAAAATCATACCGGGCAATGTGTAACTTCATGCATGATCATAGTTTTCAAGTATCTAAAAGAGTGTTACAAGGAGGAGGGAGAAAAATTGTTCTCCTTGACTTTAGGGATGTGTTAAAAGACAGGAAACAAAGGGTAGGAATAAATGGTAAATTTTCAGAATGGAGAGGGGTAACTAGTGGTGTCCCCCAAAGGTCAGTCCTGGGACCAACCCTTTCAACTTATTCATAAATGATCTGGAGAAAGGGATAAGCAGTGAGGTGGTAAAGTTTGCAGATGATACAAAACTGTTTAGGATAGTCAAGACAGAAGCAGACTGTGAGGGACTCCAAGAAGATCTCACCAAACTGAGTGATTGGGCAACAAAATGGCAAATGAAATGTAATGTGGATAAGTGTAAAGTAATGCACATCGGGAAAAATAACCCCAACTATACGTACAGTATGATGGGGGCTAATTTGGCTACGACAAATCAGGAAAGAGATCTTTAGAGTTATTGTGGACAGTTCTCTGAAAACTTCCACACACAGTGTGCAGCGGCAGTCAAAAAGGCAAATAGGATGCTAGGAATTATTAAGAAAGGGATAGAAAATAAGACCCAGAATATCTTACTGCCCCTGTATAAAACTATGGTACGCCCACATCTTGAATACTGTGTACAAGGACTAGTGGAGAGAAAAGGCCCCACTGATTGGGACCCCCGCCCTGAGGCCCTCCTCACCCCCAGCCCTCACTGTCTCCACCCCCCCACACCCGTAGCTTACTGCCCTGCCCCCCTCCACATCCCCAAGTCCCTTCCCTGACTCTTGCACCCCCCCCCCCCCACCACCACCACCAGCCCCCTATCCTGAAGGACCTGGGCTATGCCAGGTAAGTCTTCTAGTCCTGGTATAAGAGGAAGCCATTTTGAACTCCTGCACTCTTGGGGTACATCCGCACTAGAGAGGAAGATTGAGGCTGCCTCTGTCGATCTTCCAGGGTTTGAATTAGTGGGGCTAGTAAAGATAGCGAATTCAAAGTGAGAGGGGCGCTCCGGTCAATGCCGGTAGTCCTGCTTCCACGAGGAGTTAGGGAAGTCAACAGCACCAAAAGCCGAGGTAAGCTGCTTCCGACTTCAGCTACGCAATAAACGTCGCTGAAGTTGCATATTTTAATTCGACTTTGTCCCGTAGTGTAGTCTACCCGTGCGGTGCTACTCAATTTGTTCAGAGCCAGCTTTGTTTCTAAGATTTTTAAAGGGAAATAATAAAAACAGAGACCGTTTGAACTAATAAATGAGAATGATTGCACTTGTCATTGTTTGCACTGATGTACCTTTCATGAACCCTGAAGCAGTACCATGGAATAGCTAGACCCGTTCCTTTTTAAATAATGCCAGCAGGCCCTGTTAGCTTACGGCAGATATTTCTTCCCTTTGCAGGACTCTCTGTTCCTGACAACCAAGATAGCCTTATGGGCATTTACAATGGAGATGAGTTTGTATTTGAGGAGAGTAGCTGGTACATTATCAATGTCCTGAAACTTCTCTGGAATTATGGATTCAACTCTCTGCGAATGAACATGTGGGTGGAAGATATCCTGGACAAGTTTATGAGGTAATCATGTAACGCCTGAACTACATTAATTCTCCCACTAGAGTGGTTCCCAAACTTTTTGGCATCCTCCCCTTTTTGATTTTTGAGAAACCCTCACGCCCCGCCCCCCCCAAAATAGCAGCAAAACTTGGGGTGGGATTGACGGGGGTGTGTGTGGCTGGGTTGCCTCATGCCCCCCCCCTTAGAATTTCTTCACGCTCCCCCCCCCCCATGGGACACACACACCCCTTTTTGGGAACCCATGCACTAGAGAGATTAAAAACTGGTAGATAGGTAGATACTATCTATGGTGGTGACTGCTATGGAAAAAATTATGAATAAGAAGGTGGTAGCTGAGTTTTTTTTCTTGCCCCTCTTTCTTTCCTGTGATCTTCCTGGGTCTTTTTCCCTACAAATGTATGTCGTAATATACCTGAGGATTCGTTCCAAATGGAGTGATTCCTATAAGTAGTTATTGTTGCCTGCCCTTTTACTGTTTTAATTAAGAGGACTGGTGTTTAAACAGTGTCACTTTGTAGCAATAAGGACAAACACAGCAACCAACCCATATACATGGAACAATATGAAGAGAGATTAAAAAGACTTGGACTTTTCAGCTTAGAAAAGAGGAGACTAAAGGGGGATATGATAGAGGTCTGTAAAATCATGACTGGTGGGGAAAAAGTGAATAAGGAAAAGTTATTTACTTATTCCCACAATATAAGAACTAGGGGTCACCAAATGAAATTAATAGGCAGCTGGTTTAAAGCAAACAAAAGGAAGTTTTTCTTCACTCAGCACACAGTCAACCTGTGGAACTCCTTGCCAGAGGATATGGTGAATGCTAGGACATTACCAGGGTTCAAAAAAGAGCTAGATAGATTCATGGAGGTTAGGTCCATCTTTGGCTATTAGCCAGGATGGGTTGGAATGGTGTCCCTGGCCTCTGTTTCTCTGGAAGTGGATGACAGGAGAGGAATCACGTGAGGAATACCTGGGGCATCTGGTATTGGCCACTGTCGGCAGACAGGAGACAGGCCTAGATGGACCTTTGGTCTGACCTAGTACGGCCGTTCTTATCTTGTTGTTCTTCTGTTAATAATGGAGATCCAAGAACACAATATCATTGTGTGCAAAAGGAATCCTTGGTACAATTTGTCCTCATCTTCTATTTAGAGATGTAAACGAGTAGTCAAGTATAAGCCTAGGCTTATTGGTTAATCTTCTTGACTACTCGCATCCCCCCCCCCACACACACACACACACTGCGTCTGTATCTGCAGCAAGGGGGGGTGAGCAGGAGCTGGTGATGTGGGGAGCTGGCTTAAAAGCCAGTTTCCTCCCATCATCAGCTCTGTGGTGCCCCCCCCCCCCCACTCCCTCCTGGGGCAGGGCAGGGGAAGCAGCTCCACATCCTGAAGAGCAGCCCCCATCTGCGAGGGGTCCCAGCCTGCTGCCGAACCAGCCTCTGTCTGCAGGGAGCTTGGACCCTCACAGACAAGGCTGCTGCTGCTGCTGCTGTATCAGAGGCAGCAGCATGGGATGGCAGGCAGCCAGTCTGCACGGGCAGCTGTTTTTCAACTGGCTCCCCCTGCGGTCCAGCTCCCACCTGATACAGAGGCAGCAGCGTGGAATAGGAGGGGCTCCCCGGGAGTGAGGCTGGAGCGCACTGGCTGCCAGCTCTGCCCCCGGGGACTATAGAGTAGCGGAGTAACAGCCAGGAATGAATGTGCTTACTCAGCTGTTCCGCTAACCGATATCTAACATCCCTAGTTCTGTGTCCATCACGCTGGCATTTGGGTGCATCAGCCACAGAAATAGGCATTAATTTATAGCTGCCCGCCATGAGCAGAAGGAGCCACCCACTAGGCGAGTGTGACGGCGCGTTGGGGTTTTCCCGTCTCCTGCACCCCTGTAGTGGCACGAACAGACTCCACCAGCCAGTAGAATAGAGGGAGTGTATTGCTTCTCCAGGATATAGCACAGCACAGATGTCATCTGGTTACAGGAACTGGGGCTAAGAGGCCTCAGCCCCCCTTGAGATGGGGGGTGTCTGGACCCTTCAATCCCATCCCCTCTCCCCAGCTCCTTCTCCACTGCTTCCCAGACAGAAAAGTAACTAACTCTCCTCCAGCCCTGCCCCCCAGCCAGGGGCGGCATCCACCTTCCTTTGTTTCTCTCCATGGGGGTAACTGGTCAGACAGGTTGAGAGACCCTCTTTGCATAGTGACTCATCCCCGTCCTTCTGGGCCGCGGTACCGACAACAGCCAGTGGGGGTTACCCCAGAGCCAGCAGCATAGAAACCAGCCAGGTACCCCCACTACGTCACAGCGAGAACTCCAAAAAGTTATGAAAAGCCCCAGCAGAGGTTGGTGTTAGACGTGTCAGGATGGTTTGGCTGGCAAATGAGCCTTGGCCTTTTCCAATGGTCCCATGCGCTGACTTGGCGGAGTGCCAGAGCGCTTGACCTCTGGCTCTACCCTCAGCCCCGCCCCCACACCACCCCTTTTCCCAATGCCGCATTTCCTGCAGCTCCTGGGTGCCCGGCCCTCACTCCTCCACCCACACTGCACACTGCCAAACAGCTATTTGTGCCAGCCAGGGGGCACAGGGAGGGAGGGGAAGTCGCTGATCAGCAGGACCTGCGAGAGGCTCTAGGAGGGAGGAAGGAGGAAGCTGATGGGGAACTGCCAGTGCCTACCTTTTTCCCCCCTGGGTACTCCCGCCCCGGAGGACCTACGGAATTGGTGCCCGTGGTCCCATTGCTGGAAGCACTCCATTGAGAATCCCTTGTCTCCTGTTCCAAGCACTCCCAAGGACTAACGGGCAAGACCACCACAGCTGATCTCAGGAGGGAGCAGAGACAATATCTAAAGTGGTCTGGCCCCTCTTTATATTGGCTTTTGCAGAGAAAAATGAAAAACTTGACGTGCTTAGAAATTTTGTTCCTGGCGGAAATGTTTTTCATTTACAGTAAATCAGTGACCACAAGTCAGTTGTTCTGTGCGCATTTGTATAGTCAAGATTGGTCTTTCATGAAGTGATGTATCTTTCTCCTTTTGGATAAAGAATCTACCGCTATCAGGCTCATGACTACTCCTTCAGCAGCGTAGAGGGCTTGCTTCATGCACTCGGGGGCAATGACTTCATCCAAATGTTGAATCGGACCCTTGATGAGACTATGCAGAAGGCTGGCTTCTCCCAGAAGTTTATCTATGAGGTGGTTACTCCAATCATGAGAGTCAATTATGGGCAAGGTGTCAACATTAGTAGTTTTGCAGGTGAGCATTTAATTGTTTTCCCAAGTTGCTGTATTTCTGTTTCTGCCGCCAGATGAAACTGGCATTAAAAAGCTGGGTGTTGTGACCTTGCTGTGTTATAGTGGAAACTCTAGTTTCATTCTTCTGGTGCTTGCTCCATGGGTGTGGCTTAGGGTTAGGAGACATAAGGATTTGGTGCAAAAAGGGGTTTTTGCCCAAAAAGGAGATGTCCACACTGCTTGTTTTTGCGCAAAAAGGGATTGGAAGAGATTATGCAAATGAAGCGGGAGAAAATGCTAACCTGCGCTTCATTTGCATTGCCTCTTCCAGCAGAACTCGTAGTGTAGATGTAGCCTTTGGTATTCTGCTAGGAAAGCAAAGTGTTCAGTAGCTACTTGCAGTTAATTTTAGCAAGATTTGTGTGTCAGTTTCTACAGGCCTATAGTTTTCTAATTCCACTTAAGCATACCAGCCCTGGGTGAAGACCAATCCCATCTAATTCAGCGAATGGGATGTGAGAACATTTTATTTGGAATTTCTTTCTCTTCCCTGGCAGGTGCAGTGTCTTTGGCGGGTACAGATTCTGGGCTTTGGTCAGTAAAAGGTGGCAACAAACTTGTCTGCACTGGCCTTCTTTATGCTTCCAAAGCACAACTTATCTCTGGTACAGTTATCGCTGTAGAGGAGAAAACGCGGCCCAAACACACAGGTGAGGAGCGCTTAGAGCAAAACCTTTAAAACTGGAGATCAACATATGGTGAAACATTTGGATGCTAATCTCACGAGCCAAAAGTTTGGGAACATTTGGTTTTCAGATTATTAATATATAGGACCCATCTGATTTTGGGGCCCCTTTTAAGGGGTCAGTTGTGCACACAGAAAGTACTAGTCTGAAAAATGTATTCTAAATTCTTTCAGTAAAGGTCCCAGAGTGCAACATATGAAGCAAAAGTTCTTGTTTCAATAAGAGAAAATCCCTCCCTGCTCTTTCCATCTTCCAAAAATATTCTAGTTTACAAAAGCATTAGTAAAAAAATTCCACTCATGCCTTATTACCAGGAAGATTCTACATTTACTAACATTTACTTTTTGCAGGAGGTACAGTTAAGCTGTATGAAGTGAGCTACAACTCTACATCAGGGTCAGCGTCAGACCTGTATGATATAGTTCTTGTTGCCACACCACTGAATCGTAAAATGGCCAACATCACTTTCCGGAACTTTAACCCTCCCATTCCAGAGTTCTCAAACAACTATCATCAGACGGTGGCAACTTTTGTGCATGGGCGCCTAAATGCATCCTTCTTCGGCTACAAGGAGTCATCCTACTTTAGCTTGGCTGATATTTTCACAACAGAAAATCCCAAACTATTTATCAACAGCTTAGGAATTGTGTCCCCCGTCCAAAATAAACCAGAGGAAGCGAAGCAACCCATGGGAGAGGCTGTTTGGAAAGTGTTTTCAAAAGAACCTGTCACCAAGGAGCAGCTGAATTTGCTTTTCTCAGCCTATGATTCTGTGAAGGAGAAGAAGTGGCTGGCTTACCCACATTACAGCATCCCCAAGAACTGCCCACCTGTAATCCTCCATGATAGGATATACTACCTTAACGGCATAGAATGGGCAGCAAGTGCCATGGAGATGAGCGCGATAGCAGCCAAAAATGCAGCTCTTCTTTCATACCATCGCTGGTACAGAAATGCAGACATGATTGACCAGGAGGATTTAAATGAGAAACTCAAAACAGAGCTGTGAGTTTTACCCAGGGAGGAGCTGCAGAGCCCTGGACTGGTGAGAGTCTAGATGGTCACGTGATGTGCAGAAGAAATGTACGATGGTATCGATCAAATACTACATCTTTCTTGCCCACTTCACAGTTAAAATGAATATATGGAAATATTTTTTCCTCAACCTGTTTCAGTAACCACAAGTATTACCAGGCCTCCTAACTGGAGCCAGGGGGGTGGAGGCACAAGACAGCAATTCCCTGGGGCTGAGATTCAAAGGGGCCCAGAGCTGTGGCAGCAGATAGAGCCCCAGGCCTCTTTGAATTGCCGTGGCTCTGAGAATTGGCCAAGAGAGGGTACCACAGTCTGGGAGGTGGAGCCAGCCTTCCTCCTCCCCCCTTTGCCCTGAGGCACCTATTGCACTAGCAAAGATGGAAATATTCCAGTGATGTTTAGGATTTTTACATTGCTCCTTCCCCCTGTGTATTCTGATCCCAGTTTAGGAAAGCACTGAAGCACATGCTCATGCCCATTCCTAGTCAGGATAAGTACTTAAGCATGTATTTAAAGTACAGTATGTACTTAAGTGCAGTCCTAAATTTCTGAATCAGGACCTCTTTATAGATCATCACTTAAGCCCTGCTCTTGCAGACATGTAAGCGTGTGGGTAAATTGATGCAGGAGGAAGAACTGTGTGTCTCCAGTAGTTCATATCAGGGTTTTACACAGCAGTGAGGGAGGGAGAAAACAATTACATGTTGGAAAAGGGCAGGAGGATGTGGAGCCAGGTGTAATGCATTAATTTTATTTTAAAAATGGACAAAATCAAATTGTGAAAGCAGCCTATAGGAAGCTGACTGGTCACATTGGCTCACCTCATTTCCAGTTGCTAACCCCTGTTAATCCAGTACAAATTCCATGGTTTCTGAATATCAGATTTCCATTTTAAACAATTGCTTGTCTTATGTGAGCAGAATGAGTTAATGCCTTTGCACCTGACAGGGTTCGAAAGCTCCTCTATTAGATTAGACTTTGCACCTTTAAGAAAACTAAGTTTAACTGGTTTTAAAGTTGGGGGTAGGGGGTATTTAGTTAAAGTGTGGACTAATATGAGTGCATTTTCTGTAATTATACTTATTTTTTTATCCACCTCCTTTTATTTTTACTTTAGCAGCCAAAGCTGTAGTGTTAGTTTCTGCAGTACAGAACCTGAATAAAATTTGGACAACAGCAAATGTGGCCTCTTCCCAGATGAGATTAATATACAGCTCTGAAAAAGGCTCACAGGATCACAAAGAACTGCAATTGCTTTTTTTATTTTGCTTATTCAATGTTTCTGCCACCCAGACATTTTCCATGCAGTGCCAAGCTATCCAGGTATTCCTCTTGCAAAAGCAATTCATCCTTTGAAACTTAACCTTTTTTGACAATCGTAGTAAAGAATACAATAGTGCCTCAATAGGCAATTTATTTTAAAGGATGTTTTTCAGATAAATGAATACAGGGAGACCAGAAAAAAATACCCACCCATACTGACCAAGCACCTCAAAGGGAGACTTGAATACTTTTGGGAGTTTACTTCATAAATTTCAAGTGAGGTTTCATTTCTTTTGATTGCACACCTTGTGTAAACTGTTTTGGTTGTAGGACGGGGGGCTAGAGCCATATTTTTACAAGTGAGGCAAATTTAAATGTTTTTAATGCTCGATAGCTTTACAGCTTTCACAGACAAATCTTATTTGTTTTAAATACCAGAGTTCCAGATAAGTTATGCAATGGTTGTAGACATACATAGTTTTCAGTGGACAGTTTTTCAAAATCAGGTTGCTTTAACTTATTAGCGAGCTGAAGTCCTTAAGTAGCTTAAAGAGAGATACTCAAAACTCAGCATAAATTGTCTAACCAGAAAGTATTTTGTTTGCAGTTCATGCCTTTTGGTAGTACTTCACTTATTCTCAGGTGATGTCTTGAAAAAACATCAGTAAGGAAAAAGAAGCTCCCAACCTCCTTTAGAGGTGCTTTATCTGAACAGAATTTTTGTTTAAAAATCAGTGGTTTTTAATTCGGGGCTGTGCTACTTTGTAAAATCAACCTTCATGGAAATATTTTGTTTGTCCTTATTGGAAAAAAAATCTAATACCAGTTCTTCAGACATTAATTGTTCCTGATAACCTAAAACTGACTAAGGTCCTGAGCTTGTAAACACTTATGAAGGAGAAGCCAATGGGTCTAGTCACAGGACAACCTATGGCCCATGTATTGCTCACTTTTTAAACTCATTTTTACTAAGCTGCAGTGTTACTAGCAGCATAAGGTAAAGACCTTTCCCTAATGTGATTTGAGCAACCTTCCAACTGAATGTTCTATGTTTAAGGTAATCCTAATATATTGTAATGTCCTCTGAAACAAGTGACCAGAGTCATATTGAGAAGCAAGCTGCATCAGGAGCTTGATCATCTTTTAAGGAGTGGAGGAAGTCTGGGCACCCTTGCTACTCTTCATAGTAGGCCTAGGCCATTATTTTTGCATCCATGGATCATATGTCTGTGCCTTCTAATCATCTATGGAGAAAAGTATATAGCCACCGAACCTTTTGCCTTCATACCAGAGAAGAGTCTCAAGTCTCCCTACAAACAGTTTCACTATTTATGTTCATGCTGGTTAGTAGGACTGGCATACTCTTTTTTCAGCGTTTTTAAGCTCATTTCCAATAGCAGTAAACAAAAAGTTATTCAGGTAAAAGGCAGCTATTTTTGTGTAATTAAATAGGTGCAACTATTTATAAAGCAAAGGGTGGGCAAATGTTTTAGCCAGACCCTTGCATCTTTAAGGATTTCATTGTTAAAGAAGTTTTGCACCACAGTAATAAAACTGAAATGTGAATCTCATGTCTAGAGGCCAGATTATCTGTTGCTATAACTCTACTATAAACACATTAGTTCAGCATGAGGAGGAAACCACACAGTGTGCAGGAGTTTGTCTCTTGTATACATTTGCCAGTGCAGACAATAGCAAGGCTGAAATCATGATAAATGTTTTTTGAAATGGTGGCATGAGTCTTGTTTGAGAAATTATAATCAGTGTTAAGTTTATTAAAAATATTTAGGAACCCTTTGCTGTGTTGAGTTCGCTACAGGAAAATACTGCTGTTTAGTCTATCAGAACCATTTGCAATAGTTTGAACACCAGAAACATCACAATACAGTAGTTTTATTACTCTGATCACTGCACAAGTCAAACCATATTTAGTGTTTTTGATCTGGTCAGATACTGGTAGACTAGCCTGCTGCACACCCTAGTTAAGGAAAAAGATTAGTAATTCAGTACCTTTCTCCCTAAAGACATTTAAAAATAGGCTAAAAAGGAATGGGAAAGAGGTAAGTTGAAATTCAGTGCTACTACTGACACTGCAGGAAAAGGTTAATGATTCTGGCCCTTTTCTGCCATGACAACTGAAGACCTATTCCCAGACATTTTTCACTTGAAAGGACGGAGGAGAAGGATAAAACATCTCTTGTCACACTGACCCGAAAGCTTATGTATTAACAGACTGGTTACATAAAGGTAAATGCTCACCTATTGTGTTACTACAGTAATGTAAAACACACATCTCTGTTCCTTCTATTACGCTCCTTAGCTAAGACGTTCTGGAATATGCACAAGATATTTCACCATACAACGGGCACCAATTTTAAGAGGAAGCTAAATTTACTCAAGTTACGTTAACCATTGCAAAATTTATTTAACAAAAATAAGTTTACACAAGGAAGGTACAGTTCCTAGAAAAGGTCTTCATTAGTTAACAAGATAGCTGGAGTTAAAAAAGGTTTATCACAGCATTAGGCAGGAATTCACTGATTAAGCTATACTCGTTCCAAAGCTTCTAACATGATGATGCTGTTTCCTCGTATTACCTAAAAACACAGAATATAAAATAAGAATTCTATAGCAATCAATGAGATTTAGCAGAACTAGAGATGTGACAAAGATCAGGAATATGTAAGCCCACCAAAAAAACCCCCAACCAAACAGAAAACCAGCTACAGCAGATATATTTCTCTACCTCTTCTGGAAAGATGAACAGCAATTAATTTTGACCCATAAATCACCCAGGTATTATTCAGTGACAGGCATGGTGTGGACTATCTAGTTTCCTAGAATTCGCCTGGTTCAGACATTTGCTGGAAAATAAGTGCTCATCAGGACATTAGGATTATTGGCAGCAGGTGGGGAAAGAGTCTAAAATAAAGATTCTCCCTCTAAAAATGTTTCAACCCACATCATCCAATGGGGTGAAAAATCTCTACTTACCACCATCCCTATATTGTTCTGTTGTCCACCTTGTGCCATCTCCACACACTCATCTATCACTAGATTCATGAAAGGGTCAAACCCTCGCAATATCCCTTGGACATGTCGGCCACCGTTTAACTTCACTAGAAATAGATATTTGGTAAATAAAAAAAAATTACACACATGCAGTGGTAGTTCTTAACTATCTTGATCATAAAGTGTTACCTTTGAGATGGGAACTTAAGAACCATTTTTGGAGGTGGAGGGGGCTGGGATGTTTTGAAACGGAATGTAAAATCCCATTTAATTAGTTAAACCAACACCCATCTACAGCAAGCCTTAGCAAGTGATGCTTACCAGTTCCAGTAAATCAGTAATGGGTGGGCGCTGGAGCAGCTCCCCATCTGCAGGAGGCGGGGGCTGTTCCAGCAGGGTCTGGGAGCCAGCAGTAGCCCCAGCATAAGGCTGGGGGCTGCTCCAGCCCAGATCCTGCTTTTGTCAGTTAACTGGATAAATATTAGGTCAACCTAATGTTTAACTAGTTAACTAATTAAGCAGGATTTTACATCCCTATTTGAAATACTATTTCATCATACTGCATGTTAAAGGACCACAGTTTATTATTGGAATTAGGATTCCCCATACCACAGGCTTCATATCACAAAAAAAGGCAGTGTTATAATGGGGAAGTCTAGATAGTCAATATTAGAAGAATGTGGGCCGACAATGTCTCATATTATAATCTTCAACATGCAGGAGTTGAAGATTAACATTTTGTAGTAGTCAGGCAGTTAGTGTGCTGCTGACCACTGATTTCCCTGCTCTGTAACCCCTTCCAGAACATCTTATTCAGAAATATTTGTATAATAGGTCTGTACAATGCTTAAAGCGGGATCCCAGCCTATTATTGGGGTCCTTAGGCCTTACCACAATACAACCTGAATAATACATTAGTTATGACAAGAATTTGTAGAGATACAGTCATTTGGACAAGACCATATTTCTTATTACTGAAGGAGACTGAAGATCTACACAATACTTTTAGTCATTCTTGTCATAAATGCGTATGTAAAATCATATAAATGTATTTACGTATGCAGCCACTTTCGAGACCGTAAACAAAAGTAACGGCATAGTTGTCATCACTGGAGATCAGAAACCAATGATATCTGCATGTTTTGGAGCACTGCAATCCCATTTTTGTCATTCGTGTATTACTTTAATCAACAGAGATAAACACAGCAACTCAACAGCCACCTATCATGGCCCCAAACACATTATTCAGCTCCATGATAATTCTTTCCTACTGTACACTCAGATGCACAATTCTATTAAAACTGCATTGGAAAACACCACCAAAAATAACACAGCAGCATTTCAGGTGGACCCCAATTTTTTGACTACTCTCCCACCCATTTTTGTCTTAAAATCTTTCAAGAAATATTAGCCAAAGATCTTGTCTAAAGACAAAACATCCTTCTTGTGGGAAGCAAAAATCTTGCAGCACTTTATACAGAAAATGTGCTCCAAAGATACACATTTCAACTACCATTATTTATAACATGACTTCACAAGTGACAAAACTTTATGTTTATCATTGAGTCATTATTAAAAGGAAGATGACTGCTGCCATGATCGACCTTCTGGAGTTCAATTTAGCAAGTCTTTAAGACTTGCTAAATCAAGCAGAGGGTGTCCCTGCCAGCATCCGGTATTCCTCCTTTGCTTCTGTTGGCCTCCCGCTACTTGGGACGCTGCTAAGCCGACTCCAGCTACGTAGTCTACGTAGCAGGAGTTGCGTACCTTAAACCGAGCAGTCAGGTCTAGTGTAGACCTGGCTTAAAATCCAACACACTAGCAGGTACCAGTTTCTTAACGTATTGTTCTGCACCTTCATCTTTATTTTGGATACCAGCATTCTAAATACTGGTACATGAAGAACCACTACCAGTGCAATACTAGGGATGTGAAGGTGTAACTGTGTAAGCAGTTAACAGATAAGCCTGAGCTTATTGGTTAACATTCACGGTTACATGCAAGCCCCCCACCCTTACTCTTGGGGAGCTGGCTGCCAACCTGCGCTGCTGCCTTTCTATTAGCACAGAGGCGGCAGTCAGTTCCACAGGGAGCCAACTGCTGTTGTGGGTGGGTATAACCACTGAATTTTTTCAGGGGTTACACAATTACCCACATTTTACCATTCCTAGGCAGCTCAATATATTTTGCCTTTGAATCTTTTCTATTTTCTAATGACAAAGCTGATCTCAATGGTGCAAAGTGTTGGGGGATACCTGATGGGGTAAATGGCATTGTGGGAGAACCATCTTTGATTCAGTTAACCTCCCAACATCCACAGATATAATGTGAAACAAAAGACAGGACTATACAGCACTTTAAAGACTAACAAGATGGTTTATTAGGTGATGAGCTTTCGTGGGGCCAGACCCACTTCCTCAGATCAAATTGTGGAAGAAAATTGGCATGACCATATATACCAAAGGGATACAATCGAAAAAAGTGAACACATATAAAATTGACAAATCAGATTTTAATATCATTATCTCATAGACACTAACCTCCCTCCCTCACCCGCCCTCTGTTCTAAAATCAGATTTGTCAATTTTATGTGCGTGCACTTTTTTGGATTGTATCCCTTTGGTACATATGGTCATGCCAATTTTCTTGCTGCATAGTCCTGTCTTTTGTTTCAGCAAGCTACATCTCTATTACTAGATATAATGGCTGTGTCTAGACTGGCAAGTTTTTCCGCAAAAGCAGCTGCTTTTGTGGAAAAACTTGCCAGCTGTCTACACTGGCTGCTTGAATTTCCACAAGAACACTGACGATCTCATGTAAGAAATCGGTGCTTTTTGTGGAAATACTATGCTGCTCCCATGCGGGCAAAAGTCCTTTTGCGCAAAAGGGCCAGTGTAGACAGCTCAGATTTGTTATGCGCAAAAAAGCCCTGATTGCGAAAATGGCAATCGGGGCTCTTTTGCGCAAAAGCGCGTCTACATTGGCCACGGATGCTTTTGCGCAAAAAGTGCTTTTGCAGAAAAGCGTCTGTGCCAATCTAGACGCTCTTTTCCGCAAATGATTTTAACGGAAAACTTTTCCGTTAAAGGCATTTGCGGAAAATCCTGCCAGTCTAGCCGTCGCCACCGTGTATTGTTTCAATACTAAGAATAGCATGTCTGTTTAGTGGTGTGTCATACCTATCACACACACATTGGCAAACAACCCACGTGTACAGTGCTGCTCCCAGCCCATCCAATGGCAGCGTGACGGCTGCTCACAACCAATCCAGGCGCGCACACAAATAACTCACGTGACAGCTTCTTGTCCATGAATCTGAAAGCACAAGGAGGCAGCGCATTAGGGGGCCGCAAGGGGGCGTGCCAGAGCCCCCCCACAACGCGGCAGATGGGCCGGTCCCGGGCAGCCGCGTGGTTTGTGCGCAGGCGCCAATGGCCAGGGGAGGCGCCGAGTGCCGGGCTCAGCAGGGGGCGGGGCACCCGGAACTGAGCGGGCGGGGTCGCTACGCCCATGCGCGGGGCGGGGCGCAGCCATGTGCACACCACGGGAGGGGTCTCGCCCACCCCGCGCGGGCAGGCCTCACTGGGCAGCGCGGTGCATGCCGGGATACTGGGGGAGTAGGCAATTAAGGTGGGTCCTACTGGAATTACACCCCCCCCTCGACCAGCCGCCCCTCCCTCGGCGGGGCGATCTCCGCTCTGCGCCCCGCCCCGCCCCGCCCCGCCGCACTCACTTCTTCAGCTCGGGCGGGTGCGCTTTACTCATGGTGCCCTCTCAGTCAGCCCCGCACAACCGCCTCCCGCTCCTCCGCGCGGAACCCAGCCTCTGGCGTCACCGCGTCCCGGATACAGCCACCAATCAGAGCTGACGCCGAAGCCGCGTGCTGGGACCCCGACAGCCAATCGGGCGCCTGCGTATGACATCACTAGACCAGCCAGCCAATCAACATGGTCTCCGGCATCTTCTGCGGATGACCTCACTGACCCAACAGCCAATGCGGGCCGTGCCGCTTCCTCTCTCCCCGTCAGCAGCGCCTCATGGAGGAGGGCACCTAGCTCACCTCCGCCGTACTCCACAGAATAGAGGCCCAATCTCCTTTTTCCGGGGAAGCAGTGGCCGCTCGGGAGCCAGATCGAAGCAGATAATGCCAAAGCCGGTTCCACACAGGGGCCCGTCGGCCGCGGAGTTACCAATGCTGCCTAAATACGGACTCATTGAAATGTGAATGCGCGGCTCCCCTAGACAATACGGCCTCGCTTGTTGCATGTAGCGACCCTCTGGGTTCGCTTTTCAGTTCGCGTTGGCGCTGGAACCTGCCCTGACCACGTTCCAGGGGGCTGGATCCGCTGTTTTGGTTCGGCCCGTTTAACAACGTGTAGACGCAAAATGTAGGTTTGCCACATGTGCGGAGTTTGGATCTGGCTCCGATTTACACAAGAAAGTGGTGACTGACAAATAATCCGATTTCAATCCAGGAGGAACCTGCCATACGTTTGCTGCCACCCCTTTCCCTGTCTTGACTTTTTAGCTGGTAAGCTCTTTGAGGCAGGGACTGTTCCGTTGGGATGCCACTATTCCATTTGTGCAGTCCTTAGCACACCATTTGGCATTGCTTCCCTAGGCACTAAACAGGATTAATAATAAGGTTGGCTCTTTGGTTCCAAAGCAGGGAGTTGGAACTAGAGCTGTTTTAAATGTTAGCAGTGTTTGAGACACATACTAGCTCCAACTATAATACAAAACGAAGAGCTCAAGGTAGGAAAACACAGTAGAATACACAAAATCCACATTTAGCACTTCTCGCAGTGTAGCCATAATGATGAGCCTAGTCGTAAGAAAGAACTCAGAGGAGTTATCATCTAAAATTTATTTTTGAATCAAACTTTTAGAAAATAAATCCGTTTTTAAAAGGACAGAACAAAATGGTTGTGTTAATTACAGTTGTTCATGAGAAGGAACAAAACAGGACTCTCAGCTCACAATAAATAGAACCATCCTAAGGTATTCATTACATTGTCTCCAGCCACAAGGACAGGACCAGGTGGTGCTGCTGTTTTCTGGATGTCATTTCCCTTTTTATTTTGGTGGTGACTACCTCTCTGTATTGTGTTCATTTCCCTTGAGGACCACAGATTCAGAATTGCCTACTCCTGTAGCCGAGTAGCTCCATATCTGAGGCAGCTATTAATGGTTATCCATGACTAGCTTAACCTTGCCCCAGCATTCAAACCAACCTCCTCTGTCTTGCTCCCTGTCCCTGCAGCTTGAGGAAGAATGAGATCTGAAATCCACCTTAAGACTGCACCACAACACACAGAATCTGGTAGTGCACTGAACACTGCTATCAATTCTTTACTTAAGCAAACTCCTGATTTATACCAGCATGAGGGAGAATCAAGGACAGGTTCTCTGCGCGTTAAGTCAAAAAGTTATCAGGTCAAAAAGGAGGAGAGATTCCACCTATTAAAACCTTCGGTGGTTGTTTTTCAGAGGCTCGGGGGGGGGGGGGGGGGGGAAACGACGACACATTTATGCCCCACTGCATGGAACAATACAGCTGCTATAATTCTTAATGATAGACTTCAGGCTGAATGCTGCTGTTCCTTACACCACTGCAAATCAGGAGTAATACAGATGTAAAATCAGCATGAGTGGAGCATTATGTAGTATTGGCCATTCCTTTTCAATAGGCCATGTTCTTTGTGACTCATTGCTTCAGAGAACCCACACTTAGCTGGCTGACCTTGTTCTCTTTGTAGAATTATATATGACGGGATTGGTGGCCTGATGAGGTCAGGTGAAGTTAAAGGGCTTTTTCTCCACTAGGTTCACACACAGGCATATCTCCATTTATTCCATTGGAATCACTTCTGATTTATGCCAGTGTGAGAGGCAACAGAGACCCAAGATGTTTTAACTGCAGAAACTTGACCTACCAGTGCAAAAAAAAAAAAGTCTCCCTGACTTCCTCTTGTCTCCTTTAACATAAAGGCACTTGCACTAGAAGGACAGGGGGAACCTGTCAGTGCTAGACAATCAGTTCTGCAGATATGAGGGCAGTTGAGGAGGGAAAAATCCTGTCCCCAAAGCATTTTTTTTTAAATCACAATAGCCCAGAGAACAAGTGAGGCAAGAATTATGGCCCTTTGAATTCTAGGGTATCAAACCCAGTGGTAGTTATACTTCAGATCCTCTGCCCATCACATCACCACCAAGAATACGGGAGAGTGGACTTTTGGAGCCAGATACTCAGAGCGTTTACACTGGCATGGCTCCACTGACACTAATGGAACTACACCAGTTTATATCTGACTCTTAACACTTGCAGGGAACTATTGAGGCATATTAGTTAGGCAGCAATGGAGAAGTTTGCACCTGTCCCAGGGACAAAGGTCCCTCACACTCCAGGCCTGTCCAGCTGGAGGTGCCTTCCAGCAGCCCTAAATTCACTACAACCAAAGTAAGTCAAGGTACTATCAAGTAATAGAGGATCCTGCTATTAGCAGCATGGTCTATACATACACTAACCATTAACCCTTTGAGGACTGGAGCAAAGTCACTACTCTGTCCTCTCCACACCTGGTGACACTTCTCAAATCAACCCGAGACACCAACACTTCAAACCAGCTGTTGAATGGACCACTGCAATACTTTGAAAATACAAAAATCACCCTTATCATCCATTTTCATGCTTCAATTTCCAACACGAATCTCCGTGTACACGTCTCTCTCTTAATAGAAGCTATGCTTCTCCCTCTCTCCCCCAAAACAAACTCAGATTTATTGTGTAATAGCTGCCAAAGTCTCCTTCATTTTCTTGGTCATGCTGGGGATGAGATGCATGTGGTCGTCCACGCACTTCGTCACGCAGCTCTCCAGCTGCTGTTTCACCTGCTGCTCCTTGCTCCCTGAATCCAGGGAGTCTTTGGCCTTGTCGTTACAGTGCATTGTGCAGCGAGCCAAGCGGTCCTGCAAATGAGAATTCCAGACACTTAGAGGTTCAAATGGCTGGGAGCAAGTGGAAAGTGTATTGGGAGGAAGTGCAGACATGGGAAAAATGAGCTCTTAACCTGCTATCTAAGAGGTGGACATCATGTGTTGGAGAACACAGAACAAAATTATTTATAATGGAGGGAATGGTTGGAAGAAGAATGAAACCAGCTGCAATCTGGAAGTTTCTCTCATCATTTGCAATGAGACCTCCAAACTAGGGATGTAAGTGACTAGTTGACTATGCGAGGCAGCAAGGGGGAACAGCAGGAGCCGGTTCCCCGCAGCACCGTCTCCACAGGGGGCAGGGAAAGCAGGAGGGTAGCGGGGACCACGTGCAAGCCGGGAATCAGCTGATTCCCAGTTTGCGTCCAGTCCCAGACGCTGCGCCTCTGATTTTTAAATGTATTATGAGCCTACGGGCTCTTAAGTTTAAAAATCAGAAACACCATTGTGTGCGAGCCAGGATGGCTGATTCCCAGCTCGCGCTGGGTCCCCCCGCTGCGCTCCTGCCTTTTTACATTATGGCTGGTATGCAGCCGGGGGGAGACCCAGAGTCAGCACAGCCTGGTGGCTCTTCATACATTTAAAAGGCAGAGCCGCAGCAGGAACTAACCCCACTGCGGCTCCCCTGCTTATTGATCAATTGACTAGTCGATGGAAAAATCTACCAACTAGTCAATTAGTGGATTAAATTAAATTTAACCTCCCTACTCCAAACTCATTTTGTTTAGGCTCCCCTCCAAATATCAAACCCTAGGGGGTGGCGGTGTGTGTGTAGCTACTCCTCCAGCCTGCTCGCTTTCAGACTTGCCCCTTTCACACTGGAAAATCTACCCTAAAAAGGCACGTTCTCTTTGCAGGAGGTTCTCCTTTCTGGTGTCCTGCGCTTTCAAACCCTGTGCTTCCTAATGAGCCTGGATTGAACACAGAGCACAACCTTGGTTCTCCAATACTCCCCTCACTCACAGCCTCCTCTTCTCCCACATGAGATGCCCCATTTACATTACGTAGTCCCTGCTTTGGTACGTCCCCTTTGATCCAGGTTACTTTTGCAATGGGGTTGAGCATAGAACCGACTGGCCCCACCTCCCAAACCCGTATGTGTCCACGGCAAACCTCTGCACAGGGCTTGAGATTAAACCGGACAAGAAGAAGATTCCTCGGGGAGCTGAGGCCTCCAAGAGACTTCCACTGCCAATGCTATTGCTGTAGGGCCCCATGGAACCTGGCCTGGGGCATCGGTCACTGTCTCCTCACCTGAAATCTCTCCAGCTCTTTGGTGACGACAGCCTGGGCCTGGGCCAGGGGCGCGTGGCACCGCTCGATGCAGTGGTGCACCTGCTGCATGGAGGCCTTGTCATTCTCGCAGCAGTCGGCGCTGCAGCGAAACATGTGCCCCTGCAGAGCCGGAAACAAAGCTGGCTGGGAATGGGCTGCGGGCAGCCAGAGGCCTGACTCTTCCAAAGCTGTTGCCTGTAGCCATTCAAATCTCACAGTACACACACCCCATTCACTGGAGAGCCCCGTGCATATATTGCACACCTCCCAGCTAGGGATGTAAAATCCCAGTTAAAGGCCAGGTGGGGAAGAGGGCTGGAGTAGCCCCCTTCTCCGCTGCAGGCAGGGCCCACTGCGGACAAGGGCTGCTCTGGGTGGCCAGAGCGGCACCTATCCACAGCAGGCCCAATGGGTCTGAAGCAGCTCCAGCCCCCACGGGTTAAGTGTTAAGGCTTCCCAGTGAACCTGTCACCTCCCTGCTCCCAACTGCCCTGGGCTTTGCAGAACTGTCCGGCTTCCCCTCCCCCTCAATACACACACCCTTCCTCTCTCCTGTGCAATGGGCTGTTTAATCTGCCCCCCCCCCCGTCTGTGGGTCCCCAAACCCACTGGCGCTGCAAACTGGCGCAGGGCCAGACCTATGTGTCACTGCGCCCCAGGTTAGCAGCTCAAAGTGTTGGGAGGTTCGATACTGGGGGGGGGGGTCCCATTCGTGGAGAGCCCCAGGCCTCTAAGCAGCCACTGCAATAGGGCTGGGCAAAGCCCTGCCCCCTCCCCCAGTTCGTCAAGGGGCCCAGATCCCTGGGCACACTCCAGTGGGGAGCGGGCAGAACTCGCTGGCCCCTTCCCCCCGTCACTCAGGGCCCCTCTCCGCACCCACGCTGGGGAGGGGGGCTCAGTGGTTTCCTCCCCCAGTCCCCGATCGGGGTGCTCATGGAGGCGAGGGGCGGTGGACGGGGGGGCCGCTACCTGCATCTTGCGGATGTTCTCGCGCTCCAGCCCGTGCACCATGCTGTCTATGGCCGCCTGCATGCGGCTCTGCTGCGCCTCGGCCATGCTGCGCCCTGCGCCCTGCGCCCGGCCGGCAGCGCCCGCATGGGTAGAGGACACCCGCCGCCCCCATCCGCTTCCCGGGTCAGCCCGGCCCAGCGCTGCGCGGCGGCCACAGCAGCCCCTGGAGCCGGCTGGGCGCATTGCAACCCGGCTCCCGCGCGCCCCGGCCAGCCAGACAGCGAGGGGCGCACGGGCAGGGTGGGCAGGGTGCAGCGCCGCGCACCTCGCTCTGGCCCTGCCCGTTTCTCGCTCTCGCTCCATTATCGCAGAGAGGTCGCTGTGCTGGGAACTTAAACCAAGCGTTAAACCCACCCCATGCCCCTGCCTCGCTCCCCCCTGGCATCTCTCGCTCGCCCTGGCTGGCCTTCGCTCTCCTCTCCTCCCCCCAATGTAGTCCTGGGGGGGCGAGCCCCCAGCCCTGCCTCTTCTGCCTGAGGCTGCCGCTCCATGGGCACCGAGCCCATCGCAGGGGCAAACCTCCAGCCCCCCACAGGAGCCTCCCCGGCTCTAGAGCATGGGTGGAGAGCGGGCAGCGCACAGCCCCACCCTACCCTAGCGTCCCCAGCCGCAGCCCATGAGCTGGGCTCAAGCAGGGGGCAGAGTGCGGGCAGGGCGGTACCTGGCAGCCTTCCTCTGCCTCTTATTCCCACTGGCCATGCCATTAATCTCTGCATCCCCAGCCATCTCTCACTCCCCATTCCCTTGGGTGTGTCCACACTACAAAGTTAATTCAAACTAACAGCTGTTAGTTCAAATTAACTTTCATAGGGGCTACACATGCAAACTGCTAGTTCAAATTTAATTTGAACTAGGTAAACCCCATTCTACGAGGACTAAGGCCTAGTTTGAATTAAGGGCTGGGTAGTCACTTAATTCGAACTAGCTGCAGGCTAGTCCTCCCCAGCTTGCCCTGGTGGCCACTCTGGGCCAAACCAGGGAAACTTGTCTGCCCCCCTCCCAGCCCTGGAGCCCTTAAAGGGGCACGGTCTGGCTACACTGCTTGTGCCAGTTGCAAGTCTGCCAGCATCCAGCCAGCAGACCCTGCACCTGGCACGGGATGAGCCAGCCACCTGCTGCCACCCAGCCCTCCGCCTCTTCCCAGGACCAGGCTGGTGGCTCCCAGGAGCCTGCCCGGGGCCGCAAGAGGCGAGCGCCAACCTGGTCTAGTGCGGAGATCGTGGACCTCATCGAGGTTTGGGGGGAGGCCTCCAACGTCCACGATCTCCGCACTAGCCACAGGAATGTGGCTGTCTACAGCCACATGGCTGCCAGCCTGGCCACCAGAGGCCACATGCGGACCCAGGAGCAGGTCTGCTACAAAATTAAGGACCTGAGGCAGGCCTACTCCAGGGCCTCCCAACCAGGGGCCGACCCAGAGGCCTGCCCTCACTTTGAGGCCCTGGACCGCATCCTGGGGACTCACGCAGTCCATGCCTCTCGGGGGGTGGTCGACCCCAGGGCAGAAACAGAGGAAGAGGAGGATGTCGAGAGCCAGGAGTCTGCAGGGAGCCTGCCCAGGACCCAGGACCCCCGAGTCATCCCACAGAGCACATCTGCTGTGTCGTCTGAGGCCGGGGAGGGCTCCACACGTGAGTACCATCATGCTCCCATTATGTGTATGGGGGGATGGAGAGGGAGCCCAGGGGCCGTGTGCCTGGGCCTTGCCCACCATGGAGCAGCAGCTGGGTGTCATGCAAGGGCCCTGGCCCGTTCCCCACACGCTGACCTCGCCTCTGCAGAGGGGCGCTGGGTTTCACCCACTGTGTCCCCAAGGAGAACTGACCACTGCTCTTGTTTCACCACAGCACCTGGGACTGCAGGGTGCACCACCCCGCCTGCAACAGCCACACGCACCCGGGCCAGCAGGCGCACCCGCAACCAGGAGTACCACCACCGGCGGCACCTGCGGCTACTGGAGCACCAGATCCACATCCAGGAGCACTGGGTCCGGGAGGACCTGCAGCTGCGGCAGCGGAGCTTGGAGGCGCTGGAGGAGCAGGGCCGTGCCCTCAGAGGTCACCTCCAGACCCTGGTGGATAGGTTCCTGCCTCCTCCTGCTCCAGCCCCTGCAGCCACCCCAGCTCTCGCTCCTCCTCCCACTCCTGCTCCCCCTCCTGCTTCCTCTGCACCCCCCGTCCCTCCTGCCCCACCCTCCACACCCACTCCCCCCCGACGCCCCCACACCCGTGCTGCGAGATGGGAAAACCAGCAGGACTCCGAGCCCTGAGCTTTCCCTTCCCTTCCTCCCCCTTCCAGCTCCCTCCTCCCAGGTTTCCCCCTCCCCTTTCTCACCCTCATTCCTCCCTCCCCCCACCCCAGTTATGTAAAATAAAAAGAGATTTTTGTTGGCAAAACAGGTGTCTTTATTTGACATTAGGGAGGGGGAAGGAAAGGAGGGTGGAAGAAGGCTCCAGTGGGGCATGCAGGGAAAGTTCAGTCCTCCTCCACATGGAAGCTCTTCCCGGATCTGGACCGCCCCCCTCTGGGCCTCCCAGATGGCGGCAGTACAGGGCTGCGCATACTGGCCAGCCATGCAGTCAGCCTCAGCCATCCAGGCTGGCAGGAAAGCCTTCCCCCTTCCGTTCGCATAAATTGTGCAGCACACAACATGCTGCCACCATGGGAGGGATATTGTGCTCGGCGAGGTCGAGGCGGGTGAGGAGGAATTGGGCTTTCAGTCGGCCGAAGGCCCCCTCAATCACAATGTGGGCCCTGGTGAGCCTGGCATTGAAGGCCTGCCGGGAGGGGTTGAGGTGTCCCATGTAGGGCTTCATTAGCCAGGGCTGTAGGGGGTAGGCCGCATCCCCCACCAGGCAGACGAGCATGTCCACATCCCCGACCCTGATGTGGCGGTCGGGGAAGAAGGTCCTGCTGTGCAGCCTCCGGTTTAACTGTTAAACCTCAGGTTTAACTGTTAATTCGAACTAAGGAATTAGAATCGCGCTTCTCTGCCGTGTGTAGACGCGAGCAGTTACTTTGGGCTAGTCAGTTTCCAAAATGGCAACCGGTCGGGAATATGCTAATCAAGTGCGGGATATTTAAATCCCGTGCTTCATTAGCAATTTTGGTCACCCTCATTAGCCTCCCTAGTTCGAACTAGGGGGCTAGTGTGGACGTACCCTCACTCTCTTTCTCTAGATTCCAATATAGCTAGAGTTATCACTGTAGATTCTAGGCATAGCGCAAGGGTTATAAAAGTTTAGTGGGCACCACTTTGATGCAGTATTTGGATGGTAAGCAATGTTTTGGGCAGGGAAACTAATTTAATGTATTTGTACAGTACCGAGCACAAAAGGGCCCCTCTTGTCTGGTGTCTCTAGGTGCTACAGTAATACAAAATAATGAGCGACCAATGGGATCCTGACTATTTTCTTTCTGCTCACGTTCACAAGGGAATGGTCTGACATACAAACAGGACTTATTTAGCTCTGGAATTGCATTTATCAGCTCCTCTGAAAGCCACTGGGAGTGCAGTTTGTGTACAGAACAACACAAACAGAACCCCCGATATGTGTCAAACTGTGGGCGTGTTCAAAATCTCAGTCAGGTATGAGCTGAGTTAAGCCATACCTAATTTGTAAGAAGACTTTGCGCAAAATAATGGTCTGTTATTGGCCAAGGCAGATGACTGAAATGAAGCCTGAATTCTCCCCTCCCTTGGCAAAATATGCAGCAAAAGGGTCACATGTGAGATACAGGATTCTAGTTAAAGGCAGAGCCCCGAAAATCAGCGGACATTTGCTTTATATCCATGGGTATCCATATCCCCAGCTGTGGATGCGGATATCTGCAGCTCATTTTTGTAAATATGGATGCAGATGCAGATACAAATTTTGTATCTAGAGCTCCACAAATCTGCAGCTATCTGCTTGATCTCCATATATGGATGTGGATGCAGATATCTGTGGATCATTTTTGCAGATGCAGATAAGGATGCCTAGAGCCCTGCAAATCCATGGATGTCCACTTTATATTGGCCGGTAATCACATCCACAGATGTCAGTGTGGGTACCAGTGGCTCATTTTTACAGATATGGATGTGGATACAAATTTTGTATCTGCACTGGGCTCTACAGGTGCCAATTTTGCATCTATGCAGGACTCTAGTTATACATACAACCACTGGGTGAATGGGAACGTGTGTCCCCATGCTGGCAGTTTTATGCTTGGTTGATGTCTAGCTTCTGGCCCAACATCCATCTCAAGCATAGTACTGGTTGTGGTTCCTCTCCTATGGGCGTGTGTTGTCCTTGCCCTCCAATCTCCTGCTCCAGTAGACAAGCTGGTCACTAGGTGGCAGGAGTGGACTGAGCCAAAGGGCCTGATTCTCTGTGTGGCTCCTGCCTGGTGTTGTCATTTAGGCCAATGTTTCTCAGGGGTACTCGAGAGACGGCCGGGGGGGGGGGGGGTACATCAACACAACTGAAATTTGGAGAAAACTGAATTTTTGTTTTAAGTTTTACAGCGCTTTATTAGTTTTGCACTTTTTACACCCAAAAATCTCATCGCCCGCCCAGCTCCGATTAAGTTGTTTAAACAAATGTGTTGCAATGGTAGAAAAATATGTGTGTGTTTGAAAACTGTAGGTACTAGGTGTATATATGTATATATTTTTGAAAAAGGGGTACTTTATAAAAAAAGGCTGAGAAATTCTGATTTGGGCTAATGCCCCAGCAGTGTGCGAGATGCCCTAACAAATCAGAACACTGCTGCTGGGCATGCACTTTGCACCAGAAATTCAGGCCCAGTGACTGCACGGTGAGGAGGGAGAGTGTGAATAAAAGCTCTAGCATTTAATTCCTTTTTAACTAGAGGAGGACACTGCATTGAGTATTGCCAACCTTCGGAGGGAGATGTTGCCTAAAACTACAGACCTACTCACTGAGAAATCACTGGAATTGCCGTCTCCGTTCAATGCCATGCATTGTGCAAGTAAGTAGATCTCTGCTATTAATCTCAGCGTGGCTTAAGCACAATAGCAGTGACAGAACCCCGCCGTGGTGTGGGTGAAACCCCAAGCATCACAGTGGTGAGTGGTAGGGGTCTGACTGCAGACCTCTGTCTCTGAAAGCACGGCCTTCTAACAATGAGCTAAAAGATCCACCTTGGTTAGCAACAAGCAGTGATCTCTGGCATGAGGTTCTGGGTGGCTAGACACTGGGGGAGGACACTATATCAGCCTGGGTTACAACAGTGACAGAAGGAATGACTTATGAGGAGAGGCTGAGGGACCTGGGTCTGTTTAGTCTGCAGAAGAGAAGAGTGAGGGGGGATTTGAGAGCAGCCTTCAACTTCCTGAAGGGAGGTTCCAAAGAGGCTGGAGAGAGGCTGTTCCCAGTAGTGACAGATGGTAGAACAAGGAGCAATGGTCTCAAGTTGTGGTGGGAGAGGTCCAGGTTGGATATTAGGAAAAACTATTTCCCTAGGCGGGTGGTGAAGCACTGGAATGGGTTCCCTAGGGAAGTAGTGGAGTCTCCATCCCTAGAGGTGTTTAAGTCTCGGCTCGACAAAGCCCTGGCCGGGTTGATTTAGTTGGAATTGGTCCTGCCTAGAGCAGGGAGCTGGACTTGATGACCTTCTGAGGTCTCTTCCAGTTCTAGAAATGTAGCCGTGTTAGTCTGGGGTAGCTGACGCAAAATACAGGACTATGTAGCACTTTAAAGACTAACAAGTTGGTTTATTAGATGATGAGCTTTCGTGGGCCAGACCCACTTCCTCAGATCGAATAGTGGAAGAAAATAGTCACAACCATATATACCAAAGGATACAATTTTAAAAAATGAACACATATGAAAAGGACAAATCACATTTCAGAACAGGAGGGGAATGCGGGGGGGGGAGGGGGGAGGAAGGAAGGTAAGTGTCTGTGAATTGATGATATTAGAGGTGGGGAGAGTGGGATGTTTGTATTAGAGGTGATAATTGGGGAAGCTATCTTGGTAATGGGTAAGATAGTTTGAGTGTTTGTTCATTCCTTCTCGGAGAGTGTCGACACTCTCTAATACACCCCTCTTATCACCTCTAATACAAACATCCCACTCTCCCCACCTCTAATATAATCAATTCACAGACACTTACCTTCCTTCCTTCCCCCCCCTGCATTCCCCTCCTGTTCTGAAATGTGATTTGTCCTTTTCATATTTGTTCATTTTTTTAATTGTATCCTTTGGTATATATGGTTGTGACTATTTTCTTCCACTATTGGATCTGAGGAAGTGGGTCTGGCCCACGAAAGCTCATCATCTAATAAACCATCTTGTTAGTCTTTAAAGTGCTACATTGTCCTGCATTTTGCTTCATCTTCCAGTTCTGTGATTCTATGGTTCTATTAATATTATTAGCAGGGATCACAAAGGAAATTACCCAGACAGCGTTCACCCTGGAGGGGTGAGAAATAACCTCAGGCGTAGCGTGTGTTCTGTCACAGACCCCTGGACAGAAGCATTACACTCCTGGAGACAATATTCTCTGGTGTTCAAACTGGATGAAAGTAGAAAGAGGCAGATCTGTTGCTTCCATTTTCATTATTGGGTGGAGGGCTTTTCTAAAGAATGGGAACTCTCCACGTTTCTTCAGAGTATCCAGAACCCATGAGCCTCAGGAAGACAGCTGCCGCTTTCTAGGAAAGGTTTGGGGCGCTGGTTCCATGAACAGGAGGAAATGTCTTTGCTTCCACACGCAGATCTATAATAGCTTTTTGTTCACGTGCCTGCTAGCTGGGCATGTAGGAGTGGGAAGAGAACGAGGAAAACATGCAACCCCAACCGCTGAGCTAGCAGCTTACACATGGGGTAGAGGGCATGGACTTCCTAGAATCAAGGGTTCCAATCCAAGCGTTATCGGCTGAGATCTTTACCCACCAAGGTGAACAACTTGAATTCCACGCCATTTAGCGAAGTGTGTCAGCCTTTCACAGAGATCTTCAAAGCAGAGGCTCTGCTCATTCCTGGACACCCCTTGATCATTTGATGAAACTATCGGCATTTGCCTGGGTGTCGGTGGCCTAAATTTGCCCCCGTTCCTTCTGAGTAGAGCACTGCACTGCAGTTGGTGGCTACCTTCTGTGTGTGCCTTGGGCTGGCACTCTGGAAGGTGTTAGTTTCATACCATGCACACAATGTCCTCTCCCTACCTCAGCTGAGTTAAGCCAGCTCTCTGGGAGTCGGCGAGTAGCAGTGAATGCCTGCCTTCCCTACCACGTCCCCACCTTCATCTGAATCCCTCCGGGTATGTCTACACTACAGCGCTAATTTGAACTAAATTAATTCAAATTAGTTAATTCGAACTAAGCTAATTCGAATTAGCGCAGCTAGACTTAAAAATTAGTTCGAATTAGCATTTTGCTAATTCGAACTAGCATGTCCACACAGAGTGGACCCTGAACCAGGGTTAAGGATGGCCGGAAGCAGTGCTAGCAGGGCATCAGATGAGGACTTAGAGCGTGGAGCTGCTGTCTCAGGCTAGCCGAGGGCTGTGCTTAAAGGGACCCGACCCCCACCCCGGACAGACAGTTCTCAGGGTTCCCCGCTTGCAAAGCAGTCCTGGCTTGGAGTGCCCTGAGTACCCACACTGGGCACATCACAGCACTCGGCCATCAGCCCGGCTGCACGTGCTACAGGCTGCCATCCGGGGGGAGGAGGCAATCGGGGGGCTGCAGGAGAACTTCCACCCTGAGAAGCCCACAGAGCAAGCCCAGTCCTCCCCATTGGGGGCTCGTACCCCATTCCTCCCTCACCTCCTTCCACTTACCCTTCCCTAGCCCCCCTTCCTGATGTACAAAATAAAGAAAACGTGTGTTCAAAAATAGAATCTCTCTTTATTGAACAAAACTGGAGGAGACTGGGAAAAGGAGGTGGGAGAGGGGAAGAGAGAGGGTGGGAGAGGGGAGGGCAACTAAAATGATCAGGGGTTTGGAACAGGTCCCATATGAAGAGAGGCTAAAGAGACTGGGACTTTTCAGCTTAGAGAAGAGGAGACGGAGGGGGGATATAGAATCATAGAATCATAGAATCATAGGACTGGAAGGGACCTCGAGAGGTCATCGAGTCCAGCCCCCTGCCCTCAAGGCAGGATCAAGCTCCGTCTACACCATCCCTGACAGATGTCTATCTAACCTGTTCTTAAATATCTCCAGAGAGGGAGATTCCACCACCTCCCTTGGCAATTTATTCCAATATTTGACCACCCTGACAGTTAGGAATTTTTTCCTAATGTCCAATCTAAACCTCCCCTGCTGCACTTTAAGCCCATTACTCCTTGTCCTGTCCTCAGAAACCAAGAGGAACAAATTTTCTCCTTCCTCCTTGTGATACCCTTTTAGATATTTGAAAACCGCTATCATGTCCCCCCTTAATCTTCTTTTTTCCAAACTAAACAAGCCCAGTTCATGAAGCCTGGCTTCATAGGTCATGTTCTCTAAACCTTTAATCATTCTTGTCGCTCTTCTCTGTACCCTTTCCAATTTCTCCACATCTTTCTTGAAATGTGGCGCCCAGAACTGGACACAGTACTCCAGCTGAGGCCTAACTAGTGCAGAGTAGAGCGGCAGAATGACTTCACGAGTTTTGCTTACAACACACCTGTTAATACAACCTAGAATCATATTTGCTTTTTTTGCAACAGCATCACACTGTTGACTCATATTCAACTTGTGGTCCACTATGACCCCTAGATCCCTTTCCGCCATGCTCCTTCCTAGACAGTCGCTTCCCATCTTGTATGTATGGAACTGATTGTTCCTTCCTAAGTGGAGCACTTTGCATTTCTCTCTATTAAACCTCATCCTGTTTACCTCCGACCATTTCTCTAACTTGCTAAGGTCATTCTGAATTATGTCCCTATCCTCCAAAGAAGTCGCAACCCCACCCAGTTTGGTATCATCTGCAAACTTAATAAGCGTACTCTCTATCCCAATATCTACATCATTGATGAAGATATTGAACAGTACGGGTCCCAAAACAGACCCTTGAGGAACTCCACTTGTTATCCCTTTCCAGCAGGATTTAGAACCGTTAACAACCACTCTCTGACTACGGTTATCTAGCCAATTATGCACCCACCTTATCGTGGCCCTATCTAAGTTATATTTGCCTAGTTTATCAATAAGAATATCATGCGAGACCGTATCAAATGCCTTACTAAAGTCTAGGTATATGACATCCACCGCTTCTCCCTTATCCACAAGGCTCGTTATCTTATCAAAGAAAGCTATCAGATTAGTTTGGCATGACTTGTTCTTCACAAACCCATGCTGGCTATTCCCTATCACTTTATTACCTTCCAAGTGTTTGCATATGATTTCCTTAATTACCTGCTCCATTATCTTCCCTGGGACAGACGTTAAACTGACCGGTCTGTAGTTTCCTGGGTTGTTCTTATTCCCCTTTTTATAGATGGGCACAATATTTGCCCTTTTCCAGTCTTCTGGAATCTCCCCTGTCTGCCATGATTTTTCAAAGATCATAGCTAAAGGCTCAGATACCTCCTCTATCAGCTCCTTGAGTATCCTGGGATGCATTTCATCAGGACCTGATGACTTGCTGACATCTAACTTTCCTAAGTGATTTTTAACTTGTTCTTTGTGTATCCTATCTTCTAAACTTACCCTCTCTCTGCTTGTATTCACTACGTTAGGCACACCTCCAGACTTCTCGGTGAAGACCGAAACAAAGAAGTCATTGAGCATCTCCGCCATTTCCAAGTTTCCTGTTACTGCTTCTCCCTCCTCACTAAGCAGTGGGCCTACCCTGTCCTTGGTCTTCCTCTTGCTTTTAATGTATTTATAAAAGGTCTTCTTGTTTCCCTTTATGCCTGTAGCTAATTTGATCTCATTTTGTGCCTTTGCCTTTCTATCTTGCCCCTGCATTCCCGTGTTGCTTGCCTATATTCATCCTTTGTTATTTGTCCTAATTTCCATTTTTTATGAGACTCCTTTTTTATTTTGAGATCATGCAAGATCTCCTTGTTAAGCCAAGCTGGTCTTTTGCCATATTTTCTATCTTTCCTACACAGCGGAATTGTTTGCTTTTGGGCCCTTAACAACGTCCCTTTGAAATACTTCCAACTCTCCTCAGTTGTTTTTCCCTTCAGTCTTGCTTCCCATGGGACCTTACCTACAAGTTCTCTGAGCTTATCAAAATCTGCCTTCCTGAAATCCATTACCTCAATTGTGCTGGTCTCCCTTCTACCTTTCCTTAAGATCATGAACTCTATTATTTCGTGATCACTGTCCCCTATACTGTCTTCCACTTTCAAGTTCTCAACTAGTTCCTCCCTATTTGTTAAAACCAAATCCAGAACAGCTTCTCCTCTGGTAGCTTTTTCAACCTTCTGAAACAGAAAGTTGTCTCCAATGCAGTCCAGAAACTTATTGGATAGCCTGTGCCTCGCTGTGTTAGTTTCCCAACATATGTCTGGATAGTTGAAGTCCCCCATCACCACCAAATCTTGGGCTTTGGATAGTTTTGTTAATTGTTTAAAAAAGGCCTCATCCACCTCTTCCACCTGGCTAGGTGGCCTGTAGTAGACTCCTAGCATGATATCACCCTCGTTTTTTACCCCTTTTAGCTTAACCCAGAGACTCTCTACACAGCTATCTCCTACATTCATCTCCACTTCAGTCCAAGTGTGTACATTTTTAATATACATTTTTAATATATGATAGAGGTCTATAAAAGCAAGAGTGGTGTGGAGAGGGTGCATAAAGAAAAGTTCTTCATTAGTTCCCATAATAGAAGGACTAGAGGACACCAAAGGAAAGGAATGGGCAGCAGGCTTCAAACTAGTAACAGAAAGTTCTTCTTCACAAAGCAAAGAGTCAACCTGTGGAACTCCTTGCTGCAGGAGGCTGTGAAGGCTAGAACTAGAACAGAGTTTAAAGAGAAGTTAGATCAAGTCATGGAGGTTGGGTCCATGGAGTGGTATTAGCCAGGGGGTAGGAGTGGTGTCCCTGCCCAAGGTTTGTGGAAGGCTGGAGAGGGATGGCATGAGACAAATGGCTTGGTCACTGTCTTTGGTCCATCCCCTCCAGGGTCCCTAGGGTTGGCCGCTGTCGGCAGACAGGCTACTGGACTACATGGACCTTTGGTCTGACCCAGTACGGCCATTCTAAGCTCAGGGCTCAGGGTCGGGGGTCTCAGTGGACCTCCTTGATTTTCATGCCAACCTGCTCCTGGGTGGCCAGGCTGGCAGCTCTCCTGCCCTAGACGGCCTCTTTCCTGTGCCTAGTGTGGAATTCGTGGACGAGGTCCATGATGTCTGCACTAGACAAGGTGGGTGCCCGCCTCTTGCAGTCCTGGCCAGGCTCCTGAGAGCCGCCAGCCTGGTCCTGGGAAGAGGCGGAGGGCTGGGGGGCAGCGGGTGGCTGGCTCATGGCGTGCCAGGTGCAGGGTCTGCTGGCTGGGTGCTGGCAGGCTTGCACCTGGCATGGGCACCGTAGCCAGCCCGTGCCCCATTAAGGGCTCCGGGGCCGGAAGGGGGGCAGACGAGTTTCCCTGGTGGTTCTATTTGGAAAACCATGGGAGTCCCTTCCCAGCCTTACGGGAGGGACACTGGACCCATGTCCAATTAATTCCGGGGGACAAATAATGAAAAAAGGATCAAGGAGTGCAGGCTAAAGGTTTAAAATAAGGGAACCGGATGGGGACACCGAGCAGAGAACCCCGGACAGCGCCCACTGCTCCTCAAAGCTATCAAAGGAGCCAGTGGACGCCGCCCAGAGGAACTCTGCCCAGATTCGTGAAACCAGGGAGGAACGGAAATAGGCCCCACAGTCGCAGAGAACCCCCTCGGCCAACATCTTGCTCCTGGTATTATAGATGCTAGTCTTTGCTAGGGCCAGGAGCAGGGTGACGAGGAGGTCTCGCGACTTTGTGGGGCCACGGATGGGGTGTGCGTATACGAAAAGGTGAGGGGAGAAGTGCAGCCAGAACCTCAGTAAGAGGTTCTGGAGGAGCTGGAATAGGGGCTACCCCCTGGCACATTCCAGATATGCGAGCGCCAGGTTTTCCCTCACGCCGCAGAAGGGGCAGGCTTCTGGGATAGGGTGAACCGCGCCAAGTACACGCCCGTGCTCACGGCTCCGTGGAGGAGCCGCCAACTGATGTCCCCGATGGGCCGCAGAATTAGATCGGAATAGACGCTGGCCCATCGGGGTTCCCCACCCTCTACGGGTCTTAGATAGTCCCGCCATTTAGAGTCGGGGCGGGACACGAGGGTGGGGAAATGCAGGGTGTGGAGCACAAGCGTGTACAGATGTTGTCTTGGCGCGGTTTGGAAGCAGACCGGCTGCAGATTTTGCAGCCGGCTGGGGGTCCAGGGATGAGGAGGCCGGGGGGGGGGCACGGAACAGGGGCCCGATAATAAGGGATGGAGGCTTTGCAGGAGGGGAGGGGCGGGGCGTACCCTCTCGCAGGGCTCTCTGTAGGAAATCAAGAGCGGGCCGTGGCAAAGCCGCCTTCACCTCCTGGAGTAGGCGCAGGGGGGTGCAAGGGGTGGAGAGCCCCATGAGCCGAGCGAGCGCTCGGGGATCCACCCAGTCCCCCCTGTCGTAGTCCAGAAGGTCTCCGACCATGGTGGCTTCTGCCAGGATCAGCCTCCGGCGCACCGAGGGAGACTCCGCCACCTGCACGCACAAGGCTGGATTGTGGAGCAGGGGCTCCGCGAGGAGGTCTGCTCCCTCGGAGGCCACAACGGACCTGGTCGCCGAGAACAGCTTCCAGGTCTGGAGGAGGTCCTGGTAGAATTCCGGCAGCTCTGGGAGGTCTCGCGGAAGACCCCTCGGGTGGATAAAAAAGAGCTGCCGGTCGTATCGGAGCCCTCGGAGGCGGCGGAGGAAGGCGCGCGCCACGGTGCCCTATGCCGGACTGCCTGCACTAAAGAGGAGTCTCTGCAGGGCCTGGAGGCGGAAGGTCCGGACCTGGCTGCGCACGCAGACCAGGCCCTGGCCCCCCTCCTCCAGGGGGAGGGACAGGACCCCTGCAGAGACCCAGTGCAGTCCTGGCCAAAAGAACCCCAAAGCTGCCCTCTGGAGCTTGGCCAGGACCTCCAGGGCCGGGCGCAGGGTGTTGAGCCGGTGCCAGAGCATGGACAGGACCAGCTGATTTAGCACCAGCGCTCTCCCGCGAAGGCCATTCCTGTCCATCTCCGCAGCTGCTCACCCACCCAGAGTGGCCACCAGGGAAAGCTGGGGAGGGCTAGCCTCCCAGTAGTTCGAATTAAGGGGCTACACAGCCCTTAATTTGAACTAGTAAGTTCGAACTAGGCTTAATCCTTGTGCAATGAGGATTACCTAGTTCAAACTAAGCACTCCGCTAGTTCGAATTAAGTTCCAACTAGCGGAGCGCTAGTGTAGCGCCTATGAAAGTTAATTCGAACTAACATCTGTTAGTTCGAATTAACTTTGTAGTGTAGACAGACCCTCCCTGTCTTATCACCCTCTGGTTCTTCTTATGGTCTGATCACACTCTTCAGCGCCATTGTGCCTGGGCCAGGTATGCCTTAGCCTGAATGAGGCTGGGGGCCCGGAGGGTGGTGCATGGAGGACAGACAGAATGACTGCCCCTGGCTACCCGTTGCTGTCTTCATGGTCAGCCAGTGCAAGGAGCAGCAATAAAGGATGAGTACAGGGGATCAGAGATGCCATCCCCAATTCATGACCCTTTAGTAGCTTACGTCAGCTGGTTCTCAGGCCGGATTTCAGCATGTGTGTTAAACAAGCATCTGCAGCACAAAAACGCCACCACACACAGAGCACGTGAGGGCAGCCTCTTCGAACAGCCTATGGAGCAAATGGACCATGGAGACCAAAACAGCTGGTATGAACCCAATAAACCATTCATCCGGTCTTTTCTACTTCCCAAGGCCAGAAATTAAGCGGATGGTGGAGAGCAACTGGTGCTTAATTGGTTTCTCATTATGGAATGACTTGATCCCTCCAAATTGTAACAGAAAGAATGAATCAGCTTCAGCCGCAAGAGTCCAAGGAAGTCTTCCAGGGGGAATTCCTTCAAGCTGAACTGTTGCTCCCATTTCCAGAACCCCAGGGTCACGCGGTGGCAAAGAACAAAGGAACATCAAATTCCAACATGTTTACGGAGCGTCAGCATCTTTAATTCCTTCTGCTTATTTGGATGTAATGGAGCCATTTGAAGTGGGAGATTTCAACATGTATCTTGGCCCAATTCAAAGATGACAAGGACAGACAGGATTGGACGACCAAAATGACTAAGATTGCCCCTGCACGATGCCAGGACTATGTGCAAACGGTCCTGGCTAGGCATGGGCCTTACATTAAACCTTACAGATGTGTATTTGTATTGAGGGAGACAAGCTCAGAGACTGCCAGAGAGCTGAATTGTTCTAAGAGCCTTATAGTGACAAACCCAAAGGAGGATGTTCAGATCAGACGTCAGTTGCAATATGCACCTATGCCTGTTGCATACCTGGTACATGTGTTCATCTGCCCCAGTAGCTTCCAGGTGCACAAGTATCCATTCAAAGACACCCAGACCCAGTGCATGTGAACCACTTCCGTGCCCATGTTTGCAATTGAAACCCCTGCTCTCCCGGGAAGATCCCCTCTGTGCTCTGAATACAGAGCTCTTACCCCAGCATAGCCGCATCCAGTGCTTTTTTTGTAAAAAAAAGTTGCCGGTACTCCAGGGAAAAAGTTGTTGAGAAAAAAAAAAGCTGGGGTGGAGCCGGCATTGCCCTTTTAAGAGGCACAGCCCCTTTAAGACACAGGGCCCAGCCGATTGTCGGACAATTGCGTACAGAGGTGCCGGTATGCTTCATTCTTTCCAGGTAAGCTCTGACTGGAGGTGCTGGTACTGGGCACCGAGCAGTACTGTCACAAGAAAAGCACTGGCCACGTCAGTATTCAGTGCAGCGGTGAGACTTTCCCAGCTGTCTCCTGGCTGGAGTCCTGCCACTGACTAGTTTCCTTTGCCATGTCATTGGAAAATAAGGACCAGGCAGGCTGTGCCAAACAGAGTCCCTCCCCTCTCCAGACCAACAAGCTCTACCCACCAAGAACACATCTCCACCCTGCTGAATTGGGCAGTCCTGCTAGTATAGCAATGTCCCTGGCTGCAGTGCACTGAGCTGAAGGAAAGCCATTGCTGCATGTGATACATTTTTTTAAATGGCTGAGATCTGACCTTCCTTTTCCCAGTTATAGTGAACCTGTTTTCCCAAGCCCCTGTAACTTCCCCTGGCTTCAACTGGAGTGGTGGGTACCTCAGACTCAAGATGCACCAGCTACTTGCGTATGTGCCTGGAAAACCAAGCGTTGGTGCCTCCTGCTATCTAACTTGCACCTCCCGCAGGGCAATTTGATCCTTACCAAAACATGGGTGCAAAAGGGCGTCAGTCCTTTGGAAACTGCATCTCTTTACAGAGCACCACCAGGGAGCCCTGGAGCACAGAGGGGGCGTGAGGCATTCAGGGCAGAGATGGACACAGGCTGAACATAGACGTGTAACCCAAATAAAGACACATTTGCAGTGTTTGATTCATTTGGCGCTCCTGCCCCTGGACTTATCCTTATCTGAGTTATGGGAAAGGGCAGTTCAGTGTAATCTAATAACCAAATGCTTCCCCATCCTAGTCAGACGCATGTGGGCAGCACCAGTTTTTAGTTCCAGATTACTGGAAATCTAAAATTAGTTTTAAAAGTGGTGGAGCTTCTGCTTTGTGAATGAATGGATTCAGGGGGAGTTAGACAATCAAAGAAACCTGTGATTTCCTGCTCTGCAGTTGTGATAAGGAGCCCAGCCAGGGTCTGGCACCCCACTCTGGATCTGAAAAGCAAAGTGCCATGGATTTTAAGAGAGCGAGTTGTTGATCTAGGTATTCCCGGTTCCTACAGTCTTCAGAAAGCTTTGCTGTATTTGGAGTGCTGGTCTTCAGCTGGGCTGATACACGGAGTAGTGTGCAAGGTCCTAAGCCCCAATTCTGCTCTTAGATCCACGCTGGTTCAGCTATGTGGATCCAAAGGGACCTCAGTCTTGGATGATTTCACTCTCGTCCCTTACACAAAGGACAGGCTGCTTGCCTCTCCTAACTGGTATCCACAACACTTTACACGCCAACGACATTTGTCATGCAAGGACCTCACTTTGCAAACACCAGTCAGTTAAGCCTGAAAATATCCCAAGGAGAGAAATGCTAATGGCTAGGCAGGTTTTACAGATGGGCACACTGGGGCATAGAAAGGACAAGTGACTTGCCCGTGGATATTCTGTGAGTTAGTGTCAGGAACAGAACTCAGGTGCCCCTTGATTCCTCGCCCTCTCCTCTATATAATAAGCTCCATCTCAGAGATGCTGAAGGTGCTGGACTGATGGCTTTTCCTGTAACTCAGCAGGTTCCATATAGACAATCAGCCTTGGGACTCAAAGGGTTCGTATACACTGCACAGTTATTTTGGAATAAGCTATTCTGGAATAGTTATTCTGAAATAGCTTATTTCAAAATAGCACATCTATACTGCAGGGAAGCCCCAAAATGAGTCCGAGGCCGGCTTCCCTACTGTAGACGTGCTATCTCGATTTAGAGTCCCAGAGGAATAACTTAGAATGGCCCTGGTGAGGGGCTATTTCGAAATAGCAGACATGGTGCGTCTATACACGCCTGATTTCGAAATAGCTATTTCAGACTAGGTGTTATTCCTAGCAGAATGAGGTCTACAGAAGTCAGAATAAGCTGTCCATTATTTTGAAATTATTTCTAAATAACAGACTTGCTGTGTGAAGACTTGCTCGCAGAGGGTATGTCTACACTACCCCACTAGTTCGAACTAGGAGGGTAATGTAGGCATACCGCACTTGCAAATGAAGCCCGGGATTTGAATTTCCTGGGCTTCATTTGCATAAGCCGGGCGCCGCCATTTTTAAATCCCAGCTAGTTCAAACCCCGTGCCGCGCGGCTACACGCGGCACGGAGTAGCTAGTTCGGATTAGGCTTCCTAATCCGAACTATCTGTACTCCTCATTCCACAAGGAGTACAGCTAGTTCGGATTAGGAAGCCTAATCCGAACTAGCTACTCTGTGCCGCGTGTAGCCGCGCGGCACGGGGTTCGAACTAGCTGGGATTTAAAAATGGCGGCGCCCGGCTTATGCAAATGAAGCCCAGGAAATTCAAATCCCGGGCTTCATTTGCAAGTGCGGTATGCCTACATTACCCTCCTAGTTCGAATTAGGAGGGTAGTGTAGACATACCCATAGTGATTTGGGAATAACCACCATTATTCCGAAATAACTTTGCTGTGTAGACACACCCAAAGCCTGCAGAGCCGCCAGGCAGTGCAGGCCCTGTGGAGTGGTCTCTCTGTGTCCATGGCTCCATCTACAATGCACACTCCTTGCAACTGCTTGAGGGGGGCAAGGGGACTCACACACACACCTACCCTGGAAATGACACTTGTGGCACATCACGTACATTGCGCATGCAGGAGACACTCTGATGTTCTACTCCCAGTCCTACAGGACCAGTCAGGCCTCCCTCATGTCTAGAGTTCCAGTCATTGGGTGTGGTTTCGTTTCTGCGATCCCTTGAGAAGCCACTGCCCTTGCTGGATGGCTTGCTGGATCATTCCAGCCCTGCAAGAGGCTAAGCAAGGGGCAGCGTGGGAAGCCGCTCAATAATGAGTATAACTTCCCAACAAGGAATCAAGTAACCTTCAGAGCCTGTTGAATTTCCAGTAAGTAAAATGACCAGTTTCTGAAAACCAGAACTCACTTGACAGACGAAAGAAAAACTTTTTATTCA
This sequence comes from Pelodiscus sinensis, assembly GCF_049634645.1. NCBI lineage: Eukaryota > Metazoa > Chordata > Testudines > Trionychidae > Pelodiscus > Pelodiscus sinensis. Next base: position 2,071,323 of record NC_134738.1, on the reverse strand, counting down.
ATGTATGATTCCCCCCAGGAAGTACCCTCTGATCCTCATTGACCTTCTCTTAGGCCTTGGCTGCATGTGTAGACCCCCCTAGCGCAAAGCAGTTTTTCTTGTCTACCCAAGAGATTTGTAATGTTCAACCCACATTGGTGGGAGGATATTGAGAGCTAGAATCCCCAAGGTAGCTGCACTCTCTAAGCACCTTCATAAATACCTGGAAACTGCTTCAGTCCTAAGGAGGTCATGCAGGAGTTCGTAATCAGCGTGCCCACCCAACCCCCTTGAGAGACCCTAGTTACATACGAACAAACAAAAACCCACTTTCCACACACCTCTAGTTGTCACCTATCACCCCAATCTGGGATCAATCATTAATCAGTTACAACCCATACTCAATGGAGACCACATCCCGAGAGAAATATTTCCCAGACTGCCTCTTCTGGCCTTCAAACACCAACCGCACACTTCCCAAGCTCCTTGTCAAAGGCCAGATCTTCACAGACCAAGAAGCATCAACTCAAAGAGGCACCAGAGCCCACCAGAACAACAGATGCAAAACCTCCAAACATCTCTCCACCATTGAGACGACATGGCACACAATTCAAGACCCATGGTCCTACACCTTGTTCCCAGGATGTGTGGTGTGGTTCACTAAATGCCCCCCAAACAACTACACAGATGGAAGCAGACAATCACTACAGTCTCAAGTAAACTCACAAAGAAAAATGAGAAGAGAAAGATACCTGACTGCCTGTGTCTAAATACTTCTCACAAAAACGATCATTCTACATCTTAGTGATCCTCAAAGGAAACTTGCACAAAAACCTCGGAACTTAAATTCATCATTCCACTAGCTATTGGAAATCATGGTGTCAATAAAGACGTTGGATTTATGGCTCATAACAATAATATGTAACCCACTAACCTGTGCCCTTTGAATGCAGAGGTCTTCACTGTCCTTTTCACCTGGAATGGTTTCTTGGAACACATGCTGACTGTGTATGCTAGACGATCGGTTCCACCTTGTTTTAGCAGGGACTCCCTGGGTATCTCTCACACAGCCAAGGCAGAGTTCAGTGTCGGCTTGTAAGCGTGTCTCTCCCACCAATACAACAAAAACCAGGACTATGTTCATTGTTGTTCATTGTCGCAGAACAGCTTTTGAATCTCTGTCTCGAAACCTGCATTGGTGTTTATACGGATTCACATTTGCTGCTGTGGATAAGAACCCTGCTGTGTTTACTGGTGCTTGCTGGACCATTACCCTGCAGATTTTGTTAGTATGAGCAGCGGAGAGCACAGAAATGAGATGTGGATTGACAGCAACTGTTGGGGGGGTGGGGGAGGTCATTTGCTGCAATGACTGATCCTCAAAAGTGGCTCAATCCTGCAGCCTTCACTCAGGACCAACTCAGATCCATGAAAGTTTTGACGGAGCAAGGAGTGCAGGACTGGGTTAAAGCAGGAAGTGCCTTGCCCATACACAGAATATGCAGCTGCAAAGGACACACTGGGTCTTAATGTCCATCAGCTTGCCTCTTCCTATCCTTGTTTTGTGGCTCCGTCCTCCAGAAAGGATCTAGTTAACTTAACAGTGACAAAGCCGGCCAGAGCTATCAGCAGACACTGAACCTGGGAAAGAGCCATTCAAGTGGTAACAAAGCCAGCCCCAGGAACATACTGTCAGGTTCTGAATTTACTGGGTTAGTCGACAGGACCTTAGTTTCAATTTTGCTTTAAGACTATTTCAGTCGCGTGTTGCTGAACATTATAAAATCACATCTCTAAAAAATCGACATCCCTGGGCCGCTGTTGGGCACAGGGACACCAGTGTCACAGTAATGCGGAGGGTCCCATACATCCTAAGGATGGCTCTCGCTCAAACATGGGGTGGTTGAGTTCAGTTTCTATAAATAGCTAAATGGTTTGATCTGGAATTCCTGGTTTATCCCCCTGCATGTAGAAATTAAGCGATTCGGGTCCTGCTTTGAGAGCACAACCCTAGCCACAGCCAGAAATGGAAACAGCTTCCAGTGGTTTGGTCTTTCCCCAGCAATAGCCTTGCTACAGCAACCAGTGAACAGCAATAGGGGTGACTAATGCTGACCCCTAAGTGCAAAGCAGGGCATATCTGGGTTTGCTTTCCTGTCTAGCTGCTCCTTGGCTTAATCAGTGTGAACAATACTTTGTGCTTCTCTGCACGTAGGTGTGAACATTAGCGCAGCTACACCAATGGCTGGCTGCAGGTGGGGGTGGGGGTGGGCAGGGCTATTCTTGATTGGACAAACTCTGATGAAGTACAGAGAGCTCTATCAAAGGGGATAACTAGATTTTCCAGAGAACTGAACATGCTGGGTAGAAACCAATCCTGCCTAATAGGAAAATGCAGTCAGTAATGTAAATCCATAGTTTTAGTCAGGGGGTAGTGTTTGGGGTCATGGTGCTAATGAGATGTTGGAAATTGTATTGAATTTCAAAGCAAATGAAACTTCTAGAATAACTTTTGAAATGTACTAGGCTAAACGTAGCAGCACTTATATTATATAGCCTTAGCATTCTTATGACAGATACAATTTTTTACTCTTACTTTTATTGTAAAACGTAAGAGTAGGGGGAATCATTACAATTTTTGACTTTGAATAAGATTTTCAAACCCGAAAAGGTTGGGAAACCCTCTTCAAAATTGTCTTTTCCATCTCTGAGCTATATTATTCTGTTTCATCTCCTTCCTATCTTTGGAACGTTGTTATTCAGCTGTTTCCAAATATACCCAGTATCCAGAACATTTCACATTTCTGCCAACCATCTGGGTTATTTTTACTGGAAGGGAACATGTATTTCATCACTTCTACAAAGATATGGGTGGTTCATTTCACTACGGACGACACTTTTTGCTTATCACAACACAGATGGCATCAGAGCATCCGTATGGCTTTGGCCAATATCCTGCTTTTGTAATACTCACAAGACCTTCATTTAGGGAGGAGAAGTGAATTTCACACATACCGAATGGGAAGTGACTGTCTAGGAAGGAGCACTGCCGAAAAGGGTCTAGGGGTCATAGTAGACCACAAGCTAAACATGAGTCAACAGTGTGACATTGTTGCTAAAAAAGCAAACATGATTCTGGGCTGCATTAACAGGAGTGTTGTGAGCCAGATACGAGAAGTCATTTTTCTCCTCTAGTGTGCGCTGATTAGGCCTCAACTGGAGTATTGTGTCCAGTTCTGGGCACTCCATTTCGAGAAAGCTGTGGACAAATTGGAGAAGGTCCAGAGAAGAGCAACAAAAATGATTAAAGGTCTAGAAATGATGACCTATGAGGGAAGACTGAAAGAATTTGGTTTGTTTAGCTTGGAAAAGAGAAGACTGAGAGGGGATATGATAGCAGCTTTCAAGTACCTAAAAGGGGGTTACAAGGAAGTGGGAGAAAATTATTCTCCTTAACTTCTGATGAGAGACAAGAAGCAATGGGCTTAAACTTCGTCAAAGGAGGTTTAGATTGGACATTAGGAAAAACTTTCTCTAACTGTCAGGGTGGTTAAACACTGGAATAAATTGCCCAGGGAAGTTGTGGAATCCCCATCTCTGGAGATAGTTAAGAGCAGGTTAGACAAACACCTGTTAGATGGTGCTTGGTCCTGCCGTGAGGGCAGGGGACTGGACTATGATTCTGTGATTCTCTGATGTCAGTGGGAACCCACTGCAGGGATTATCATAGGATCTGGTCTGAATCCAGATCCGGGTGTTTAACACTTTACAGTGCTCTACTGTACTTTTTTATAGAAACACGCCACTGAAACCTTCTTCTGTTTAGGGATGATTACAGTGAATTTATTACTTGTTTCCTCTCTTAGGCCTCTTCGTTCAAAAGAACTCCTTCTTCTGCGTCCACACACGCCTTTCTCCGAAAAAGCTTTTTTGGAAAAAGGCTTCTTCCTCTAGAATGAGGTTTAACACCGTTGGAAAAAACCCTCTGTTCTCTCGACTTTCTTCAAAAGAACTCAATGGACGTGGACGTGAGTATTGTTCTTCCAGAAAAACACTACAGTGTAGACGCACCCTTTAAGAGGAATTTACTGTGTCGTATTTCAAACAGCACAAAAAACAAAGCCACCAAACAAAATATATAAGCACTAGAAGAGTTACAGGTATTTCTTGGGTCCTTAACTCAATTATTATTATTATTTTTTTTGGAAAATAAAATTAAAATGTCCAGGCTTCATTTCAATCCTTGCTCTGGGGTGGGGCTGGGGAGGAGGGGTTCAGGAGCCAGGCTGTCCTGGGGAGAGAGGACAACCCCAGCCCGCTCTCACTGCAACAGCTTGGGGCCAGGTGAGAAGCACCTGTTCTCCGGCAGGGGCAGGTCCAGGTTCATCTGCCCCCTGTACTGCCCATCCAGAGTGAGGAATGCCTCAAACTCTGCATTTTCTCCTCACTCCCTGATGAAGGGGACCAGCCAGCAATGTTCCCATATGAATCGGGGAGGGGGGGAGGGTTCAGAACCCCTCATGCTCCCTAAGGGACACCTGGGAGATAGGAAGCTCAGGGCTGCAGCAGTCCTGGGGGGGGGGTGCGTCCCCAGCCAGCCCCTTTAACCTGCCTGGTGATTCTGTCTCTTTTCTGTATGGCGTCAATCTATACCGCAAAATCTTCCTGCAAAATATATGCTAATGAGGGACTCATTTGCATGATTCACAATCTCATTAGCATATTTTCTGCCTCTTCTTTTTGCGCATGGAGTTTTTGCGCAGAAAGAAGCAGCGTGGACAATTTTTGTGTGCAAAAAACCCGTTTTGCACAAGATCTTTATGCCTCCTTGTACCTCATTTTGCGCAAGATCTCCAGAGGCATAAGGATCTTGCACAAAATGGGTTTTTTGCGTAAAAAAAATGCTCTCACTGCTTCTTTTTGCACAAAAACCCCTTGCGCAAAAAGAAACAGCAGAAAATATGCTAATGAGATCGCGACTCATGCAAATGAGTCCCACATTAGCATATTTTGGTTTTATGAGAAGCAATCCCATTCCTGGCACATCCCACTGTCCTGGAGCAACCAAACCTTGAGTTTGCTTTAAGTTCTGATAAGGTGAAGCTGCTTACCAAATTTGCTGGGGCCTAGCTCTTACCATTTAGAAGGAGTTCTTGAACAAACAGATGAAAACAGGCAAACAGACAAACTCTCAACTATATAGATTAACTTATGCAAAAATAAAGACTCTTTAAAAGTAAGAACAATTATATTAATTCTGAGACCACCTGTAGCTTTGTAGTTGTCACTGTGCTGCACAACCAAGCTGTTTGCTTCTGCTACAGAATGAGAGACCCCTAACATAGAACCTTGGTATCAGCTCTTTGCACTATAGGGCCTATCCTAACACGTAGTTGAGCAGTTCTGAGCCTGTCCAGTAGAGGGAAGTGATGCACAAGTCACCTATTTAGCATGGCAGGTAAGACCAGATGAACACCTGCAGGGCATTACATAAGAACGTAATGGCCATGCTGGCTCAGACCGAAGGTCCATCTAGCCCAGTATCTTTTCTTTCAACGGTGGCCAATGCCAGGTGCCCCAGAGGGAATGAACAGAACAGGGAATCATAAAGGGAACCTGCCCCTGTTGCCCATTTCCAGCCTCTGATAAACAGGGGCTAGGGACACCATTCCTTCTGTCCATCCTGGCTAATAGCCATTGATGAATTTATCTAGTCTTTTTTGAACCCTGTTAAAGTCTTGGCCTTCACAACCTCCTCTGGCAAGGAGTTCCACAGGTCAATGAAAGCCAATGGGTAAGGGGTAAATTAAGAAAAATACTATTGTCCTTGGAATGGAAAAATGTTTACACCAAGTAGGTAGAGAAGAGAAACACCAAAAAGAGGATTGGTGTCTAGAAGTTTGGGCACCTCTTTTAGTAATACTCAATTTTTAGCCAGCTTTTTTGAATATTAACCAGGTCTTGAATAAGGAATAAGCAATGTACAATGTAGTTAAGGTACTGCACCCTGAATCTCTCATTTCTGGCTTCACTCAGAGCCTGCATCCCCAGCTGGAGCAATTTCTCCCCCCCCCCCCCCAACCCTTTGCCCCCGCCTGGTGAAAGTGAGTGAGTGTGTCGGACAGTGAGTGATAGAAGAAAGGGGGATGGAACAAGTGGAGGTCAGGGTGGGGTGTTCACTTTTGTGAAATTAGAAAGATGCATATAGCATGTTAACCTTTTAATGTAATTTTGCCTTAATAAAACGTTTTCTAAAAAATCCAACAGCATACAGCCTTGCAAGTAGACTGGGCACAACACATTTCCTTCACTGCCTTTGCAAACCAATTGGGCCCAGGACAAAAATTATGCATTTGCCCACGTGGTTGCAGCAAGCATCTCAGTCTGGAATTCATAATAAGTGTTTCTGGCTGCTCTCCGCAGTCTGCCTCCCAGCATTGCATTGCCTCCATATTGTGCAGTCTAGAGTTTCTCAGAAAACACATCCCTGAATGGGACAATAAAACAGAAAATATCCACGTTTTCCACAGAACAAAATTCTGATCTCCCCTCCCATTCTGAGTCAATTGCAAGGTTTCATTTTGATTTGAACTATATTTTAACATCACTTTTTTACAACATAAAGTACATTTCAAACCAGAAAGTTGTTTCAAAATGAATACAGCAAACGGTCCCTTCTGAAATAGCGGAAACAGGAAGTTTTCATATTTCAAGGCCCCCACAAATATAACCAAAATGGTCAAATTGTGACCAGCTCTCATCAACGCCAGGCTGGGTGTCAAAGGAGAGTGGTTGTGTTACTTACAGCCCTAGGGGGAGATGTGCATCCTCCTGAATACACAGCTGCTGGCATGTACAGCACCAATAAGTGGTCCATGGTGTCTGTTCCACCTGGGGAGTAGGTTAAAGCTCACGGGCCTGCAGCCCTAACACGATAGATAACAGCACAGAAGAGCAGGAGGAATTATTATTTACAGAAGAAGCATGATGTGTGTGATTAGCCTGCTCCGGGGCCTCTCAGCAACACCTGTCACGAGTGTGTTGGAGCTCAGATGGGCTAATGTCTAAATAGCCCTGACAGAAATCACTTTTCTCTTCCTCTCCTGCCTAAGGGCTCAAACTTACAGGGGGCTAAGGCCTCTGGGCTTCCATTGAGCGCACCAGGAGCTGAGAGTGCTAGCAGGACAGGGAAGGAGAATGTACCTTTCCCCACACAGCTGTGCTAACCAGTGAATGGAAATGATTCCTTCCTGTGTAAAATCATGTGCTACGCTGACTCCCCCATAGCTGGCTGAAACAAACAAGCCCAGCCAATGTGTTGGCTGCTGTTTGTCTTTGGCTGAAAGGAGCCCCAGCCGCTGTACGTCCTGCAGGATTTTAATAGCCGGGCAGGTGCATTTTCTTAGACTTGGCTCTCACAGCTACTGCTCTGATTTGCACGGGCGGGGCAGGGCACCTGTCTCTTTGGAGCGTGACTCACTCTCTCGTAGCACAAACAAGCTCTTTGTTGCAAAGAGGTATGTTCTCTCTCCTCTGATTGGTCCGTCCAGCGGTAACAACCAGCATTGCCATGTGCACCCTGGCTGGGGCATATTGGTACAGACCGAACTTCTGAAATCCAAGACTGTCTGGTCCGGCAACTTCCATTATCCAGCAGGACCATGGATATTGCTGAGCAGATTGCCCCAGCTGGCCAGGGTCAGCAGCACAGCTTGCATTGGGCTGATGGCAGAGAGCACAGCCCCAGTGGGACCAGCATCCGGGAGCACAGCTCCAGCCGGGCCGCCAGAGAGATCACAAATGTCCTCAGCCTCACCTTGCTGCCAGCGTTGGAGAGGAAGGAGGGGAACAGAGCTGACAAGTATAAAAAGAACCCAGGGTTGCACAGAGGTGTCCCGCCTGTTCTTTGAAACATCCCCCCTGGACACTGCAAATTCTGGGATATTAACAGAGCCACAATTTCAGCATTTTCCAGGAAAGGCTTCTTATGCCAGCATCCCTGGCTGGCCTGGACCCAGGAGCTGAGGGTAACGGTTTCATTTAAATTGTAAAAGTAAAGCTCCCTTGATGAATAAACAGGACGTTCTCTCCCAGGCCCCGGCAGCCACGTCCAGTAGATGAAAGAGCAAGAGTGAGGGGGATGCTGGGCCAGTTCCGGAGCGATTTCCAGTTCCACAGCAGATCCACTTACCACGGTGCCTTTTGGATCCCAAGCCAACAGCTCTCGACCTTTTCCATGTCACAGCAGAAGAACGTTTCAGGAGCCCCTCCCCATAAAGGAAAGGAGACCAGCAACGGCTTCTGAAGCCCTTATTTAGATTGCAAAGACCTCAGGCTCAGGGCTGCCTTTTCACCCTGTCCAGCACCTAGGGCTCCTAGAGGCCATGGAACACAAATAATATTTGCAACCTTCGGGCTGAGCGCTGATATCACAGGCAACTCTCTAGGTATTTATATGACCCTCGTCACTGTAGCATGTGAGTGGCCTGCAATCATCAATGGCTTTTATCTCTGTTAATAGATGGGAAAGTAAAGCTCAAGGGTGAAGAAGAGACTTGCCCAATGCTACGCAAGACAAGGCAGGAACTAAACCCAGCTTGTCTTCTCGGCATTGGCCATCCCTCTTCCCCTGGCCCGAACAGAGCAATCAATGGTGTTGGAGCTGCCAGACTTTGTCTGTCCAGGAAAACACGTGGGCATGGTGGGGAGGATGTTTCAGGGGTGTTCCATGCAGTAGCTCCCTCTGACTTCTCTTGTGACTTGTGGGCCTCAGCCCCTGGGTAGTGAGGACCTAGGTATGTCCCTATGGGTCATCCACAACCTCTCCACAATCAGACCGGGGCTTTTTCCTCCTCTCTGCATTCCATGCTGCTGAGTTATGGCTGCAGCTGTCTGTCCCTGCTGAAGGCAGGGATTTGTAAAGTCTAACCTGCTTTTGCTACACACTGAAAATCCATTGCTAGAACTGACCGAAAGAAAATGGTTATAATGTGAGTTTAGCAAGCTACGCTATGGAATACTTAATAGAGACTCATAGAGACATATGACTGGGGAGGGGGGGAACCTCCTGAGGTCTTCTAGTCCACTCCTCTGCACCCAAGGAAGGGCTAAGTATAATCAGACCGCCCCTCATAGGTGTTTGTCTAATGGCTCTTAAAATCTTCTCCAGTAGATGCTGGATTTGGGAAAGGAGTGTGATTGGTTGGTCAGAACAAGGCCCTGGAAATCAGAATAGCTGAGTTTGCAGCCTACCTCTGCCACTGACTGGTGTGTGGTACTGGTCAGGTCGATTCATTCCCTTAGTTGACTCATCTGTAAAATGGCAGTAATAATACAGGCTGCCCTGCAGCCCTTTCTCTCTTCAAAGCTCGGTACGGGCACTGTCCAGTGACAGCAGAGTAGAACCGCTCTTAAAAGCTCTGGAGACCACCCAGAAGTGGTGGGCAACCAGGCTAGCCAGGTCAGCAAGCGAAGCCTCTTGCCCAGGCCGACTCCAGGATGGTGAGGAGCCAAGGCCGCATAGCTGGAGCCCTGTAGAGCTGGGCAGCCTACGGCAAGCGGCTGGTTTGCTGATCTGACCTTTTTTTATTCGCCCCACCCCTGTTCTCTGAAATGGGGCCATGCCCCCTGCGTGCTAAGGGAGGACAGAATGGGGGCTCATTGCCCCCCTCACAGCCAGATGAGCAGGTGGCAAAGGAGACTTCCAGGTAATGAGAATTCCAGCAGGGCCGTGGGAGTGATGCTGCCTGGTAACAAGCTCAGCCCTTCTCCCGAGTCTCTCAGGCTTTCCCCATGCGCCGATCACACCCACGCTCGCTCCTTGCCGGAGTTTCTCACGACCCCCACCGGCTGGGGTGGCTGCTCCCAGACTCGCTAGGCTGTGTCCCTCCCTCAGTCCAGCTGAGCTGGCTCCAGGTTTGCCGGTTCCTCGGTTCACCAGGCCCTGGACTGACAGGGTGAGCCCTGGGTTTGATTTACACTTTGCTGTTGGTTAACAGGAAAGGAAGGGGCCTGGGAGTTTTAATTGACTCTGCCTTTCATGGTGTGTGTGTGCGAGATCAACGGGCGAGTGCATGTAACTATTCCCCTCCCTGCCCATCCATGCAGGATATGAGATGTCACAGCCCCCAGCTTGGGACTTAAGCTCCAACTGTAGCCACTCATGCATTTAGATCTGCAGCTTCCTGTTCTCATTCCTACTGTGCCAAGGGGGCCGATGCACGTGAGAACTGCGGACGGGACAGGGTGACGCCAAGCGGCAGGCTCAGCTGTGGTACAAATGGGTACAGTCCGGTCGGCCGCGTGCTAGATAAGATACATGTAACCCAGAGGCCCTGAGACCAATGAGAAGGCAGAGTGAAGTATGCTCTACAGCCTTGGCTGAAAGCCAGTTAACTTTTACCTCATGGGGTAGAGGCATGTGGCTTTAGCCCCTAGGGCTCTAGGTTCAATCCTGCCTGCCAATGACCCAGCTCTGCCAACTTTACAAATGGAAACTGAGCACAAATACCAGGCCTTACTGGGAGGAATATGGGCCCACGCTCATTAAATCAAATGCCCAAACTCCCACTGCATTTGGCAGGGATGGAGCAGATCCTGAGGTTGCCAGGACAGCCCTGTGGGCCAATACCAGCAGTCCTTCCTCAGGCAAACTCTCCATCAAGTTCTGATCCTGCTGTAACCCTTCTGCCAGGCCAAGTAAATAGCAGCAAGGGCCGGGTTCAGTATCTAGGGGTCTCCTCCCAACAAGGTAATACAACACCGGCTCGAGCCCCCACCCAGTGACCTGGGAAATCTTACATACACCTCTGGGTGCCTCAAAGAGGCAATTCTTCCCCTCTCACAAGCACAGAGCCTCAGTATAGCAGCAAACATTTTATAGCATTAAATTGGGAAAACATCACAACTCAGATTTACAGACCAAACATGAGCAAAGGCCCTCCCCAGCCACAAATCCCCCAAAGTCCCAAAAGTCCAACACCCCAAGAGTCTCTTAAGTCCAGCAACTCAAAAAATCACCCAAAGTTCAACACCCCAAAAGTCTCTGCCCCAGGTCAGTGCCGCCCCAGGGTTCAAAAGTTCACCCGGCAGGGTTTCACCATCCCAACCTGGGGGGGCGGGGATCGATACACCTTACGTGGGCCACCGATGGCTCCGCCTCTCCGTGGGGTTCTGCCACCGCCATCGACACGAGTCACTCTGCCACACTCCACCTGTTGTCCAGTGAGCCGCCTCCACTGTCCGGCTCCGCCAGCCGTCTCGGTCCACGTTCTGGCTGCCAGCTGGTTGCTCCTGCCGCTGCTCCACTGGCTGCCTGCTGCCGCTCCTACCAGCCGCAGGTCGTCCCCGTCAGCCGCTCTGTCCGCACCCGCAGGTCATCCCCGCCAGCTGCTCTGCTGTCCGCCTGCACCCACCGGTCGTCCGGCAAACCGCTCTGCTGTCCGCCTGTGTTTGCTGGTTGTCCCTTGCAAGCTGCTCTGCTAGTAGCCCAGCAGCTTAGCACCAGGCTCCCCTCAGCAACAGCGATGTCAGCTCATCTGCAGTATAGCACCAGGCTCCACACAGTGATTTCAGCTCATCCGCAGCATAGCGCCAGGCACCCCACAGCAATTTCTTTCAAGTAGGAATAAGGGATCCTCCGGAAAAGGGCTTATTTTCCAGAGAATCGCGTCTACACTGGTGCTTTTCTCCGGCAAAAACCCCGAGCCGGAAAAAAGCGGCAGCCATGTAAATGCAAATGCCGCGGGGGATATTTAAATCCCCTGCGGATTTGCAATTCCGAAGTGTCTCATTAGCATCCCTTTTCCGGAAAGGGATGCCAATGTAGACACAGCCAGTGTGAGTGGTGAACCAGGCCCAGTCAGAGCAAAAAGTCTCCCAAAGCATCAGAGACAGAGTGCCCAAAAGATTTAGGCTGATAAAATTTCTACCTAATCAGGCCATTGGTCCACTAAGTCTGGCATCTTACCCTCCAGCAGTGGCCAATCTGTAATGAGAGAGAAACTTTCCTTGTACACCTGGCCACACGCGAAATTTGCAACACGAGGATATATCCTTCCCTGACCCTCACAAGTGCTCGGCCAATATTTGACTATAGGTCTGTGGCGTCCACCCAGTTCTAGAGCAGCAGCCGCTATAGTGCTATAGTGAACTAGCCACGCTCAACTGGCCAAATAGCCACATAGTGTGTTGGACACCAACACTATAGGCCAAAGCTTGTTCTCCACGGTGTGAATGCACAGCAGTGGTTTGAGCCGATTTACTCTGGATTGACACTTGTTTAAATGAGAGTAGAAACTGGTCCCTCACTATACATCCTATTATTAGTCACAGCATTATCAGTCCCCTTTAAATTCCATCACTGGGCATGACTCAATGAATTTCTTTTGTGGTAGGAGGAATCTGCAGGACAGAAGCAACCAGATAAACCCAATCTTAATTTTGGCTCACATTTCCTTAGCTCTGTGAAAACAAAACAAACTCCCCCAGTACGTCCTGAATTCCACAGACAATTCTTCTCTCTTGTGAAGCACTTCACGAAGGTCAGCCACAGCCAGCAAATGTATTCGGATGGGTTTTGCTCTACATTTTTTTTCCATGAAGGAATTACTTTGTTCATCATTTCTGAAAAGAAGCCTCAGGGTTCCTGGCTCAACTAAGAGAATTAGTTTGGTAATAGAGTTAATAGACACAAGGCCCTAGGGTAAGTAAATCATTAACCTGCTGTTATTGGAGTGTAAGAAGAAAAAAAAAATATCTGTTGAGGAGAATTACAGAGTTTTAAGGCATCTGGGATGACCAGAGCTCATAGTCTGACCAGCTGTACAGCACAGTACAACCCAGCACCCTCACGCTAACCCAACCACTGAAATTAGACCAAAACATCACACCCCTCCACAGACATGTCCCCCTGCAGGGGGAAGGAGGGACTGAGGGGCACTGGTCCCTGAGGTCCCCACAATCGTGCTGAAATGGTTGACATACACTTGTGAGGAGCTAATCCGCACAAGTGACCCCCACTCCACGCCACAGAGGAAAGTGACCCCCTCAAAGTCCCTGCCAATCTGACCTGAGGGGAAAGTCTTTCCTGACTTCTCCTATGAGGATTGATTAAACCCTGAGCAAGAAGCAGCCAGCCAAGCACCTGAGAGAGGAAACTGGATTCCACCTCACAGTCCTGGCCCACCCCACCCCATCTCTAGTCATGCTTCAGAGGAAGGAGACAGGAAACAGCTCGCGGAACACACTACAGGTGGCCCATGGAAGAAGCATGAGCTGTCAGAAACAACCTGAAAGTGAGTCCAGAGCTGCCAAGCCCCGCCCTCACCCTCAGAAGCAGCCCTGCCACACAACCACACTCATTCCTTTGTCCGGGTCTCCCTCACAAACTAATTAAGTTGTTTGACTCAGCTCCTGCTGGGAGGCTTTTCCAGAATCTCCCAGTGCCAATCGTCAGAAACCAGTCCCTCCCATCCAGCCTGAACTTGCACGGGAAGCTTCCTCTAACTCACTCTATAGTTGGGCATGTTAAGATCCTTTGTCTATATTTGTAAACCCACTTTCACGTAACTAGGCAGCAGGTTTAAAACAAACAGATATGATATGATAGAGGACTATACATTCATGACTGGTGTGGAAAAAGTGAATAAGGAAAAGTTATTTACTTGTTCCCATAATATAAGAATTAGGGGTCATCAACTGAAATTAATAGACAGCAAGTTTAAAACAAAAGGAAGTTTTTCTTCAAGCAGCGCACAATCCTGTGGAACTCCTTGCCAGAGAATGTGGTGAAGACCAGGACTTTAACAGGGTTCAAAAAAGAGCTAGATAGATTCATAGAGGTGAGGTCTATCAATGGCTATTAGCCAGAATGGGTAGGAATGGTGTCTCTAGCCTCTGTTTGTCAGGAAATGGGTGACAGGAGAGGGATCACGTGAGGATTACCTGTTGTGTTTCCTCGTCTGGGGCATCTGGTATTGGCCACTGTTGGCAGACAGGAAGGACCATCTAATGGTTAAATCAGGGCTGCAGTAGTCTAGATGCCAGGGTTCTGTTCCTGACTCTTCTACTAACTTTGACCCAGAGCTTCAAAGAGAGACAGGCACCTAATACTGCTAAGCATCTGGGCCTTACCCCCTACCGGCCTCTTTGTGCTCCACTGATTTAACTGGCCTCCCTGGAGTGGTTGTGAGACTTAGGCCGGCTGTACACTGGTAGAGAAAGTCATCTGAAGATATGCAACTCCAGCTACCTTAGGTCGAATTTCTGTGGCATCCCTACTGCAGGAGGTCGACAGGAGAAACAGTCCCCTCCACTTCTGTTATGCCTCACAACCTGGTGGCGTACCAGCGTTGATAGGGACACTATCAGAGGTTGATTTAGCCAGTCCTTACTAGACCTGCTAAATCAAACCCCGGAGATGGATCTCCAGAGAGTCAATCTCCCATTAAGTGGAGACAAGCTCTTTATCAATAGTTTGCCAAGAGCTCTGCTGAGGAAATTGTTAGTGTGTACTTGAGATGAGTGTTGTCAGTGGAGTTGCTTGAAGCTTTTGTCAAAATGTATTTTGGGGACCTCGCAAAAAAAGGCTTTTCAACCCCAATGAAAATTTCTGCTGATTTGATAATGTCCATGTGATCTCTGCCTAGAGCTGTCTCTTCCCAGAGCCTTTGGATTTCTGAATCCATAAGAGGCTAGACACCCTGCTGCCTTCTCCCGATGGAAACTGGCTTGAAATCACAAGGAGGGAACAGTACAATGGGTGAATTCAAAGCCCCTGCAGATATATCAGGGAGCTGGGTGTGGTGTATTTGCATAAGCAAGCACACAGTTTGGGGTCCTGACCTGGGCCAAAGTCCAGCTTGCTCACACAGTGGTGATGTTAGTCAGAGACTCTAGGGATCAGAGTACATGTGATATTATCACTGATTTCCAGAGTACTGAAACCCACTCACAGAAACTTAATCCAGGTTACATATGGAGACAGAAGCCAAGAATTTGACTCCCACGCACCTTCATAGTAAAGCTGCACAGAGGCTGCTCTGCTGCTCTGGGGTGGGGCCACATAGTAGGTGAATGCCCCACCTCAGCAGCAGCTGGGCAGTCACCACGTGGCTTTGACCTAGCTTCAGCTGCGGCCAGGGTGGGCCACGTGGCAGCTGCCAGAGCTCGAGTCTGGGCCACAGTACTAAAAATAGCACCATTGCCCCAGCTCCAGTCCCAGCACATGGGCCAGCCACCCACCACACAGCTATGCCATGCGTGCTGGGACTGGAGCTGGGGCAACGGTGCTATTTTTAGTACCATGGTCAGGGCCCCAGAAGCCGCCATGCAGCCCAGGCCCTAGCTGCTTCCCCAGGGATGGGACAGCATGGTGGGCAGCTGCCACATATGCTGGGACTGGAGGTGGGGCCACCCGCAGTCTTATTTTTAGTACCATGGGCCTGGCCCTAGAAATGGTGGAGAGATTCTGGAGTGGGACCACGGTACTAAAAATAGCACCACGGGCAGCCCTGGCTCCAGTCCTGGCATGTGAGGCAGCTGCCCGCCATGTGGTCCTGCCCCAGGAGCAGCTGGAGTCAGGGCTGCGTGGCAGCTTCTGCAGTCCTGACCGTGGTACTAAAAATAGCACCATGGCCCTGGCTCTAGCCCCTGCACCCAGGGCAGGCACTCACCATGTCAAAGGCAGACGGTGTACCCACGCCACTGGGAAAGCTCCGGCTGGAAAGGCAGGTGTGTTCTGGGCAGGAGCCCAAAGCGGGAAGCAGAGTGTATCAGTGAGTTACTGAGCAGGGTTTGCGAGCGGTATGGGGCTCAGATGGGGGCACTATTGGGGGATGATGGCATCAACATCTTGGGAGGACTTTAAGTTTCCATGGGTTCCAGTCTTTATAATAAAGGCTGGGTCCAAACTGAGATTGAATGCCTGGGAGGCCATTCTAGGTGCCCCTTACTTGTGCATGTACCACTGCTGCACAATATTGTAGCGTTTCTTAAAGACAAGGGACTAAGCTCTGTGTGGCTTCCTACTGGCTCTGAAGTGAGATGAGCCATACGCTGCTTCATATTTAATTCAAATATCCACCTGCCCCTTTTCTGTCTAGCAGCTTTAGCTGTGTTTGTGACCCAAATAGACCATCAAGTGTGAAGAATGGAGATTTAATAGCACAGTAATAACTACGGAACAACAATAAATTTAGGGTTTTTTTTAATCCAATGTAATTAATTCAAGCATCTTTGTAACTAGTGTTTATTTGAAGCAGTTGTGCTTATTGTATTCCTAACACTTGTTCAACCAGAAGCTTTGCAACTAAGAACATGGAGTTAGTGCCCAGACAGCAGTTGTCTGTAGCTCAGAACCACCAAAGTAAATGGCTGCATAATGTATAGAAATGCTACTCAATATGTATTTTAAACAAAAGAGGACCATGCAAGTTCTTGCCCTACAAGGACCTTTATCAGTTCTTGTCATATATATATACAAAAAGGTAGAGAAAATATATTTCTTTGAATACTTTGAGGCTTCGTCTACACTGCGGCTTTTGCCGCAAGAGCCTATGCAAATGAAGTGCGGATTAGCATATCGCTGCGCTTTATTTACATGATTTATTAAAGCTGGTTTTGCGCAAAAACAAGCAGTGTGGACGGGTTTTTTTGCACAAAAACTCTGGGAGAGGCATAAGGATTTTGTGCAAAATGGGGTTTTTGTGCAAAAAACCCCATCCATGCTGCTTATTTTTGCTCAAAAACCCCTTGCGCAAAACCGGCTTGAATAAATTATACAAATGAAGCATGGTGAGATGCTAATCAGTGCTTCATTTGCATAGGCTGTTGCGGCAAAAGCCACAGTGTAGATATAGCCTCAATGTCTTTGTTAGAGGACATAAAATAAAATAAATACCATCATACATAATTCTTTTTAGTTACATAATTTACTTTAAAAGTATTTAAAAGAACAGCTTGAAGAACCACATCCAAAGTCCAATAAAGTTAATGGAAAGATTCTCATTAACTTCAAGGAGTTTCAGAAAAGGCCTTAAACATCCTTTATTTTCTTGTCTGCTTGCTTTTTTTAATTTAAAACTGCAAGAAATTACTTAAACCCATCAAGCATGTGCTTAAGCTTTACACAAATTTCTTTGATAACTTTTCCATGCAAATACACTGTTCTTTACTTTGAGAAAAAATAAGAACTTTTGTAGCTGAGTTGATCACTTGAAGTAATACAATCTAATACCTGCACTCTGGCATAAAGCAAAGAATATTATTTGTCACCTTTCTTATACATTATTTTCATTAATATACATTCAAGCTTTGAAGAATGCTAATGAGTGGATCAAATCAGACAATTAAAAGAAAGCTGCACTTGATTTATCAGAGAGATTTAGTTCTGATTTATGTGTCTTGGGTGCAGAACAAGCATTCCATGTAACTGCTTTTTCAAAGTTGACTATTTATCTGTAATAAAAGGAACTGTTCTAAAATGATACTGGATTGACTTCACCTCAGATACAAAATAAAATATAGCCCTGAGACACAATGTGAATGGGTAGAAATATTCAATACATTGTTGCCTAGGTGCGCAATGGAGAGTGTATCTTACACAAGCTCAAAAAAACCAATTAACATAGTTCCCTGAAAGGAGAGCCAGATTAAATTGAGGAGGAAGACCAGCTGGGTTAGGGCTTGAGAGAGGATTAAAAACAGTGGACGTTGGCTACTGAAAATTTTTTATTTGACTTCATATTAAATAAATATTTGAAGTCATGGACCTTGTTAATTATCCCTTATTTTAGTATTCTTTCTTCCATAGCATTTTAAAAATATTTATAAGATATTTGTTAATAACTTGGGTGCCATGGTGGCGCATATGACCTCAATATTGGTGCACAAGACAAAACTCACTCCACTCATGGGTGGAAAATCTTAGAGGGAACTCTGTCCTCCAGTCTTACAAACTGGAGTGTTTATTTTGATTAGTTCCGTCATTCATTCTTTTATAGAATGATCAGCACAGATACAGAACTATGGGTGTGTCCAGCATTCCACTGTGCCCAAAGCAACACTGCCACTTATGAGGGTTTACAGTTGTACCCCATGGTGCATGCTCAGTTTGTGGTCAGAAACAGGAGATGATCAGAGATTATGGTGATGGGTGACTTTAGGAAAACCAGTGCACAAGGAGCCTGCTGTCTTGTTGTTCAAAACAAACTAACTGGAGCTAGATGGAAATCCAGTCATCAGGCTTTCTAGGAATTGAGTGACGGGGGCTGGTGTGTCATGAATGGACTTGTATGGTTCAGCCCCATGAGTCATGCTTTCACAGGCTGATCTTTTCCAGTAGGGGGCGATACACAGAAAGTTTTGCCAGTGAAACAGACACAGGGCTGAATGCAACAGGGATTAAGAAAAATAGCTCAGCCTGTCATCAGCTGTGCTGCTTTCGTGCCTCTTGGGAAAAGAGTGATAGACAGCAAGTGTGAAAAACCAGGACGCTTCTTTTTTTGGGGGGAGAGAGGTGTAGTTGGGGGTATAAGACAAAGCCCCTAATATAGAAATAAGATGGTAAGAGAATCACACAGCAGTTCTTATCCCAGATTTACCAGGGAGCAACATCTGCTGTGTTTCCTTATTCCAGGTTTGGCTAGATTTGCTGCTTGGGCCGGCAGCTGAGTTTTCAGCAACCTCCCTCCCCCGGACTGAGATCAGTAGTTCAAAACAATGAAAATAGGAAAATTTTGGCCCCAAACCAAAACTGCAGAATCCAAGAACCTAGAGCTCTTGAGACTTTGTGTGGCTTGAGTCTTTCAGGTCACAGAGAGCCAACGTTGACCCAGGCCAACTGCATGGCTTTGACTGAGCCTTGCTTTGAGTTCAAAGGGTCCTTGAGCAAAATGACAGATCTGCTGAGTCCAAAGGGGAATCTGCCAATCAGCCCCACAAACTGATCAAGCTACGCTCAATGCAGCTCTTGACAAAGACAATTTTCCACACTGGACATATGGAAACAGCACCTAACACTATGGGGCCACCCCCCAATAGAAACTGGGCTAAACAGCACCCACTGAATTCTTTATACTTGTGATGGTTCCGGGCAGGAGGTATCTCCTTGTGACTGATCCTGCACTGAGTCACGCCAACAGTAACTCTTGCAGAGAATTCCACTAGCCAAGCCAGGCACTGCCAGACTCAATCAGGTCCATCTATTGCTCTACCCTGGCCAGCACCAGATGCTTTAGGGGAAGATGCAAGAAATCACACAATGTCCCTAGGGGGGCAGCATGATCCCAGGACATGCATAGCACTTGAAACTCCCATAAACAGAGATGCCTCCATTTTTTTCTGCCTCATTTCAGCTGCTTTCTACTGACAGCCCTCTGCCAACGGGCAGCCTGCCATGTGGCTGAATGGGAATCCTCCGCCTTAACCTACAGCTAAGCCCTTCATTCCTCGGGCAGGTCTGCAGCCAGCTGAGACGGTAGCTGGTAAACACTGAGGCCATGCAGCAGAGCGAAACTAGCCTGGGTTCTTTTTCCCCATCAGCCCTTCTGAATCACCTTGGCGGCTGTGTGAAGGCGGCTGTGTGGGGTGGCTGAGAGATTCCAGACATACGTGGTGCAGAAGATCTGCTAAGCAACTCCGCTGAGTAATCATCCAGGAGATCCTTTCTGCTCAGCTAAGGAATGTGCACCATCACGGAGCTGCCGTCATGCAAGCATACGTGGCCTTGGTGCCAGGCATTATTGCGCATGCAACAGATCTTACGTAAGGTCCAAATCTTCTGTTTGTACAGCGCCTAGCACAATGGGGCCTGGTGCATGACTGGGGATGATTCTCTGCAGGGATTAGAATCCAGGTCTGCAGGATGGCTGGTGCCTCCATGCTGCCACCTGGCAGCAATCTTCCTTTTAAGCTTTCCCATCCATGGGCAGAATAATTTTTGTGTGCATGCATCGAGGCATATGCCAATGTGCACCAACAGGAAAAACACAAACCAGCTATGGATGCTCTGCTAATCAGCTGGGTGGCACTGGAATCTCTGCTGAGTGGCCTCACAAGTGCACAGCTTATAGGGAACACTGGTTGGCAGCCATGATAGGGCCATGTGCATCATCATATAAACCCTATAGAGATAAACGCCGCAGGGGGAAGGATTCCCTCTTGGCCCCTGGTTGGGCCAGGTGCCCAGTTTAAGCCCAGGAGTCATCCCAGGATGTGTCCGTGCAACAATGTGGACTCCCCTGCAAGCTGTGGTGACAGACTTGTCTCTTGGCTTTGTCTCCTGGTTTCTGGCTCCAGCTGTGACCAATATTGTTCATAAGGACATAAGAACAGCCATACTCAGTCCATCTAGTCCAGTATCCTGTCTGCCAACAGTGGCCAATGCCAGGTGCCCCAGAGGGAGTGAACAGAACAGGGAATCATCAAGTGATCCCTCCCCTGTCATCCATTTCCAGACAAACAGAGGCTAGGGCCACCATTCCTACCCATCCTGGCTTATAGACGTTGATGGACCTAACCTCCATGAATTTATTTAGCTTTTTTAAAATCCTGTTAAAATCCTAGTCTTTATAACATCCTCTGGCAAGGAGTTCCACAGGTTGACTGTGAGCTGAGTGAAGAAAAACTTCCTTTTGTTTCTTTTAAACCTGCTGCCTATTAATTTCATTTGGTGACCCTAATTCTTATATTATGGGGACAAGTAATAACTTTTCCTTATTCACTTTTTCCACATCAGTCATGATTTTATAGTCCTCTATCATATCTGCCCCTTAGTCTCCTCTTTTCTAAGCTGAAAAGTCCCAGTCTCTTTAATCTCTCTTCATATGGGACCCGTTCCAAATCCCTAATCATTTTTGTTGCCCTTTTCTGAACCATTTCATTCCAACCACTGGGCCTGACTGCCCAAGCCCACATTGTGACATTGAGGTTCGTAGGCTCTGCTAGGGTTGCCAGTTTCAGTTGGCTTCATTCCTGGAGATTTCATCACATGACATCATCTTTAATTACAGATGAATCTTTAATTCCTGGAGACTCCTGGTGACTTGGCAACCCAAGGTGCTAGCGACGGCAAATCATGAATAATAATAAATAACAGACAGCAAGGAAAGCCTTATGGTACAACATGGGCATTATCTTCTTCTCTGTCTCAACAGCAAAACCACCATGACGCTTGCTGAGGACCCGCCTCACCGGAGAAAGCTGCACATCTGGGTCGCATGGCGAGTGGGGCTCCAGCCCTCCTCCCAGGGTGGGGTGAAAGGTCACCCTGGGGAAAGCCATTGCTATGCTAACCATCCACTTGGGAGCACATAGGAATGGCAGGGACCCCAGGAGTTCATACCAGTGTTCTTTATGACCGTTTCTGATGGATCACCTAGCCCTGCTGCCATTCCATTCCTTGGCCTGGGGAGCTTCACTCTCAGAAATGCTCCGCACACACCCTTAAACATTTGCTTAGAATTTGCAGTTTCCACCAGCCACTCTGGCCAGCGAGCTCAGTTACTGGAGAGTGAAATCCACTTCCCATGAGGTGATATCTGTCCACTGCCGAAGGCCCACTTAATCCTTCAGACCACGTTAAAGGGTTTTTTACTAAGGCCCAATACCTTATACTTGTTCTCTGCACAGAGGGTGAATTTCAGGCACAAACGATGCATCCAAACAGCCCAAAACAAGGTGACATTTAAAAAAATAAGCAAATAGTCACCAAAATGGGCGTTGAAGTATCTACTCAGCTCTGCCTCCAAACCTAAATCCATTACAGCTGTGAACATGCCCAGAAAGGTTAGAAAGTTGCTAAGTAATATTACCCCAAACTAGTATTTCACCACAGGAATTCCATCCGGGACTAATAAATAAATAAATGTAGCCACAGGACACTCCCATAAATAAATACACAGCCTTAAAATGGCAAGCACACTGCTGTTCCCCCAGACTAACAGAGCTCCGCTGCCTAACCGAATCCAGCCATAAGTGACCCGTAACCACTCCTCCTCCAACCCGTAACCTCAAGCTTGAAAGGCGTATTTGCAGCAGATACCTGTGCAAGATCCCAGCACCTACAGGCTAGCTGCAAACGAGGTCTGCATCTCTCATGCTTCCTGTCTGCTCTGGGGCCTTCAAGGCACAACCCTACTATTTCCAGTAATGGGGTTTCCACAATTCATCTTGGGTCTACCTGGAGTCAAACTGCCTATGACATTACCCAAAGGCTATGGAAGCCAAGCAGAGCAGGCTGGGCCACCATAACTTAGCCAAACCCAGTAATGTTCCTCTAGAACAGATTACTAGCTGCACAGTGCCAAAACCAGCCTAGTCCTTTCGCCTTAAAGGAGCCGTGACACACATACCCTGACATTTAAGAAGTCAACCTCATAGAATTACAGAAATCCAAGATGAAAGTGGCCTCCTAACGTCACCCTGGCCATAAGCACAGGGCTGTAACCTGTAGTATATCCCCAAGTGCTTAACATATTCCTAAGGAAAAACTTAAAAAACAACAAATGGTCAGACTAGGGGTCACCAAATGAAATTAATAGGTAGCAAGTTTAAAAGATTCAAATTTACTATGTATGGCAATTATTCAATACAATGAATAATGTTTGAAGTTGAAATCCTACAAATTTACTTCCCTTTTTCAAGCAAATTAATCAAAATTCTATGACATATTTAATTTCTTGAACTTTCCTATAAGTATAATCTATGCAAAATGACTTTACCTGGTCAATGATGGGCCACACCTGCTAAAACACAAACACCCCCACACACCCACACCCACACCCTGCCTTGAGAAGGATGAATGTATCAAATTAAATAACACAAAGAGCACTGTGCATTATATTTGTCACAGTTCTATTAATTCAATAAAACCTTTCCAGTTTGTAATAATCCCTAGCTCTTATAAGAGAGGTAAGTAAAATATGGCCTGTGGGCTGGATCTGGCCCACCAAAGACCTGGATCTGGCCTGCTTCAGCCCATGGGTACCCTCAGAGAGGCTGCCTACTACGGCCTCACATGCTGCTCAGAGCGATTGAGTGCTGGGGCCAGCTTGTGTGTCTCTGCATGGCATGCTCTTTTGGGAGCAGAGGAGTCTCTGTGTGCTGCCCCGCCCCCAGCACAATCGTCACAGCTCCCATTGGCTGGAAACTAGCCAATTGGAGCTGCAGGGGCAGTGCTTGTGGACGCGGGCAGCACATGGAGACCAGCTGCCTCCCTGCATGCAAGGCACACACAGAGACACACACATTGGCCCCAGCAGTCGGCTGCTTTGAGCGACATGTGGGGCCACAGCAGCCAGGGAGCCTACCCAAGAGTCACAGAATCCTAAAACTGGGAGGGACCTCAAGGGGTCATCGAGTCCAGGCCCCTGCCCTCACGGCAGGACCAAGCACCATCTAGATCATGGGTTCCCAAAATGGGGGGCGTGAAGAAATTCCAGGGGGGAGACTCAGACCCCACCATCAAGTTTTGCTGTCCTGCTCAGTTCCTTTTTTGGGGGAGGGGGAGCGTGAGGGTTTTTCAAAAATCAGAAAGGGGGGCGTGATTCTGAAAAGTTTGGGAACCACTGATCTAGATCATCCCTGACAGGTGTCTGTCTAACCTGCTCTTAAATATCTCCAGTGATGGAGATTCCACAAGCCCCCTATGCAATTTATTCCAGTGTTTACCCACCCTAGGGGGTATGTCTACACTACAAAGTTAATTCGAACTAACGGATGTTAGTTCGAATTATCTTTAATAGATGCTACACTAGCGCTCCGCTAGTTCGAATTTAAATCGAACTAGCGGAGCGCTTAGTTTGAACTAGGAAAACCTCATTTTACGAGGATTAAGCCTAGTTCGAACTAGCTAGTTCGAATTAAGGGGTGTGTAGCCCCTTAATTCGAACTAGTGGGAGGCTAGCCCTCCCCAGGTTTCCCTGGTGGCCACTCTGGCCAACACCAGGGAAACTTGTCTGCCCCCTTCCCGGCCCCGGAGCCCTTAAAGGGGCACGGGCTGGCTACGGTGCCCATGCCAGGTGCAAGCCTGCCAACACCCAGCCAGAAGACCCTGCAACTGGCACGGATCGAGCCACCCACCCGAGGCCCTCCAGCCCTCCCCCTCTTCCCGGGACCAGGCTGGCGGCTCCCGGGAGCTTGCCCGGGACCGCAAGAGGCGGGCAACCGCCTGGGCTAGTGCAGACATCGTGGACCTCGTCCACGATCTCCGCACTAGGCACAGGAAAGTGGCCGGCTAGGGCAGGAGAGCTGCCAGCCTGGCCACCCAGGAGCAGGTGTGCAAGAGAATCAAGGGGGTCAACTGAGAACCCAGACCCTGAGCCCTGAGCTTGCAATGGCCGTCCTGGATCAGACCAAAGGTCCATCTAGCCCAGTAGCCTGTCTGCCGACAGTGGCCAACCCTAGGGACCCTGGAGGGGATGGACCGAAGACAGTGACCAAGCCATTTGTCTCATGCCATCCCTCTCCAGCCTTCCACAAACCTTGGGCAGGGACACCACTCCTACCCCCTGGCTAATAGGACTCCATGGACCCAACCTCCATGACTTGATCTCACTTCTCTTTAAACTCTGTTCTAGTTCTAGCCTTCAGAGCCTCCTGCAGCAAGGAGTTCCACAGGTTGACTCTTTGCTTTGTGAAGAAGAACTTTCTGTTACTAGTTTGAAGCCTGCTACCCATTCCTTTCCTTTGGTGTCCTCTAGTCCTTCTTTATGGGAACTAATGAAGAACTTTTCTGTATGCACCCTCTCCACCCAACTCCTGCTTTTAGAGACCTCTATCCTGTCCCTCCTCCGTCTCTTCTTTTCTAAGCTGGAAAGTCCCAGTCTCTTTAGCCTCTCTTCATATGGGACCTGTTCCCAACCCCTGATCATTTTAGTTGCCCTCCCCTCTCCCACCCTCTCTCTTCCCCTCTCCCATCTTCTTTTCCCAGTCTCCCCCAGTTTTGTTCAATTAAGACAGATTCCATTTTGGAAGACACGTTATCTTTATTTTGTACATCAAGAAGAGGGGCTAGGGAGGACTGGGCTGGCTCTGCGTGCTTCTGGGAGTGGAAGCTCTCCTGCAGCCCCCCAATTGCCCCCTCTCCCCAGATGGCAGCCTGCGGCAAGTGCAGCCGGGCTGATGTCCGAGTGGTGTGATGTGCCCAGTGTGGGTAGTCCGGGCAATCCAAGCCAGGACTGCTTTGCAAGCGGGGCACCCCTGAGAACTGTCTGTCCGGGGTGGGGGTCAGGACCCTTTAAGCACAGCCCTCAGCTAGCCTGAGACAGCATCTCCACGCTCTAAGTCCTCCTCTGATGCCCTGCCGGCACTGCTTCCGGCCATCCTTAACCCCGGTTCAGGGTCCACTTAATGTGGACATGCTAGTTCGAATTAGCAAAACGCTAATTTGAACTAGTTTTTTAGTCTAGATCCGTTAGTTCGAATTAACGTTGTAGTGTAGACATACCCCCTGACAGTTAAGAAGTTTTTCCTAATGTCCAGCCTAAACTTCCCTTGCTGCAATTTAAACTCATTGCTTCTTGTCCTATCCTCAAAAATCAAGGAGAACCATTTTTCTCCCTCCCTCCCTTTTAGATTTTTCAAAAATGATAGGTGAAGGCTCAGCTGCCTCCTCTCTCAGCTGCTTGAGTATTCTAGGATGCGTTTCATCAGGCCCTGGTGACTTGTGGGTGCGGTCCTGCCGTGCCATCGGCCAGGAGTCACCTACAGTGAGTGCCTCCCATCCAGAGCCTGCAGCCTGACGCCTGCCCCAGATCACTACCCTTCCTGCACCCAAACTCTCTGCACCCCCCCACTGCACCCCTGCCCAGGTCACAGCCTCCTCCTTTATCCAAACTCCCTTCTAGTCCCTGCACCCCCTATTACTCTCCTCCCTCAGGTCAGAATTATCTCCTACACCCAAGCCCCCTCTCGGACCCTGCAGCCTCTCTGGAACTCCAATAATTTAGTAAGTGATCAAGGGCCACACTTTTCTACTTTATCAATAGTGCGGAGTCTGGGATGGAGGTTGGCTGCAGACGGGTGCTTTGGATAGGGGATTGGAGTGCAAGAGGGGGAGGGGGCTTGGGTGCAGGAGGATGTTTTGCCCTGGGGCAGGGGCTCTGGCCAGGAGGTGCTGAGGCTCCGGTTCAGGCTCTGGCTAGGAGGCCTTACCATAGGCAGCTCCCAGCCAGCAGCCCAGCACGGCCCTCTGGCAGGCTCCCTGGCTGCCACGGCCCCATACACCCACCACTCAAAGTGGCCAGCCACTGGGGCCAGCGTGTGTCTCTCTGCAGCATGTGCCTTGGGGGCATGGGGGGCAGTGGGTCTCCACAAGCACCACCCCCAACACTAGAAATTCACCGCCCAGCCGAGGAGTAGCTACAGGGGTCCTGCATGGGCCGTAGCCCTTCCCCTTTCCATTCAGGCTGGGCTGGCTGCATGGCTCTCCTGCCAGCCCTGGGCACTGCGGCCCTGCTCGCCAGCCCTAGTCCAGAGGAGGGGGTGCCTCAGGGGAGGCCGGGTGGGGGCTAGCACTGGGCAGCTAGCAGCACGCGGCACACCGGCCGGAGAGGGATGCGTCAGGGCTGCCTGCTGAGCAGTTGAGAGCAGAGTGGGGGGAGGCAGGGCCCCCATTCCTCCAGCCTCTTTTGCCAAGGCCCAGATCCCTTTGTGCCCCTCCCTCTAGGGTGCCGAATTGCCCCCATCCCCTCACCAGGGCACCTGTCCTCCCAGGGCCCTCAGTCCCTCTGCCCCACCCCCCATCATCGCCCACCCCTCTGAAAGCCAGGCCCTGTCCTTGCTACCCCCCTGCTGCCCAGCAATCTGGGCGGTTTCAAGTGAAGCTATTTCTTTGCGCTGGGGCGTGCCCAGGGCCTCTGCAGGTCTGAGCATCAGGCACTCGCCCCTTGCAAGCACAAGGCTCCGGTTTCAATGGGAGCAGGCCCCCAGGACTCTTTTAGGGTCTTTCCCACAGCACGGAGAGGAGAGGGCTGCATGTCATGTGCTGGGCCTAATGGAGCATCGCCATAGTAACGGAGCATGGTGACAGGCTGCAAAGGAGGCTGTTACTTCCAGGCCTCTGGACAAAACAGACCGGACAATGCAGCCTGAATGAGGCTGTCATGCAAAATCCCCCTTAGGCTGGGGCCGCGTTAGCTCCCCTGCCCCCTGCTGCTGCCCAAAGCTGACTGCTGGTAACGTCCCCCGCCAAAGTGGATGCTGAGTGCCAAAGCATCTCAGCCGCAGGGATCAATCCTGCAAGGTTCTGGGGCTCGGCTCCTCAAGATATCCAGGCTCCCAACTTCAGTGGAAGAGGGGCAACTTCCACTGGCATTAGGAACCTAAACCCTTTGAGGATCTCACCTCTCCCACCGACTTTAAGGGGAGGGAAGGATGTTAGGGGTTTGGAACCGGTCCCATATGAGGAGAGGTTAAAGCGACTGGGACTTTTCAGTTTCGAAAAGAGGAGACTGAGGGGGGATAGGATAGAGGTCTATAAATTCATAAGTGGTGAGGAGAGGGCCGATAAAGAAAAGTTATTTATTAGTTCCCATAATAGAAGAACTAGAGGACACCAAATGAAATTAAGGGGTAGCAGGTTTAAAACTAATAAAAGAAAGTTCTTCTTCACACAGCGTGTAGTCAACCTTTGGAACTCCTTGCCAAAGGAGGCTGTGAAGGCTAGGACTATAATAGAGTTTAAAGAGAAGCTGGATAAATTCATGGAGGTTAGGTCCATAAAAGGCTATTAGCCAGGGGATAAAATGGTGTCCTTGGCCTCTGTTTGTCAGAGGCTGGAGAGGGATGGCAGGAGACAAATTGCTTGATCATTGTCTTCGGTCCAGCCTCTCTGGGGCACCTGGTGCTGGCCACTGTCGGCAGACAGGCTACTGGGCTAGATGGACCTTTGGTCTGACCCAGTACGGCCGCTCTTATGTTCTTATGTTGTCTCTTTGTTGGAGCAGTGTCGTCCCCCCCCCCCCCCCATTCTTTTCAGAAGTGGGATCCTATTCCATTTCAGGTGGGGATTGCCAAAGGGGCCTATGGGAACTGTGCACGTGACTCCAGATGCGCCTTTGAAACCCCCAGCGTGACAGCATTGATAACACTGGGCCAACTCTTGGAGACACTTCTCTCACACTGGTGTGAGGCAACCACAGACAAGATGTGGGGCTGGGGGGCTCCAAGAAGCCAACTACTCCACCCCCCATGTGGACTAAGTACTCCTGAGAACGGCTTTGATGGCCAGAGTCTCTCCCCATTTGCACCTGGGTCAGGGAGATGGGAATTCGGACAGTGGCCTCTGATCATTGTTTCTACAGGAGCCAAAAATAAGAATGCTGCCTGGGAAAGTCCATGGTGAGGGCTTGGTAGGGTTGCCAGGTGTCCAGTTTTCACCCGGACAGTTCGGTATTTTGGCCTCCCATCCTTGGACGGAAGGCTGGCAGCATCGGGATTTTTTGTGAAGGTATCTGGCAACCCTAGGGCTTGGGGACTTGTTTTCATCAGGCAATGTCCCAGTGGGCAGAGGTACTGGATAGGCCTGACAATGGGAGGGGAGGACGGGGGAAGGGGGGAGGGGGGCAGCAGTTGTCCTCTAGGGCCTAGTGCTTCAAAGGGGCCCCGGGCTCCTGGCTGCTGCTGTGGTTGTGGCTGGAGTGCGGGGCCCTTTAATTTGCTGCTGGAGCCTCATGCTGTGCGCTCTGTGTGGCTCTGAGGGCTGGAGGGGGGTGGGTGGGGCCTTGGTCCAGTTGGTGCAAAAGGCTGGCTGCCCCCAGCCCCACCCTTTGCGCCCAAGGCACTGTCCATTCTGGGAGTACAGAGCTGGCTCCTGCACCGTGCTCAGGGGCCCACAGAGGCTGTTGGATCCCCTGGTGCTGAAACTGGGGGTGCAGGGAAATGTCTCCTCGAATCTTTTCCATCCAATGCAGAACAATTTTTTATGTGCACCGAGGTATAAGCAACACGCACCACCAGAAGAAACACAAAACTCAGCTGTGGGCATTCTGCTAATCAGCTGGGCAGCATTTGACTTCTCCTGAGCAGCTGCACAAGCGCCCAACTTACAGGGAACACTGGTGTGGGGGCAGCTGTAGCACCCCCTGGCTTGAAGTAGTTTCCATTATATCCAGGGTTTATAGTTTGGTTCACTGGATCTCAGCACTACCCACTGAACAAACTGTCCCAGGGTCCATGCACGGAGCAAAGTACTGCTCAGAATGGGACAGGATCGGGTCCAAAATAAATACAGGAATTAACAATAAAACTTACCAGATGCAATCCTGGCTCTCAGTGATGCTGGGTGAAAATAGGATGTAACTCCAGGACAGAAGGACGGACCAGGCACTGGCATGGGACTCAGGAGAAACACCTCCTATGGATGCATCTCCAGTGCAAAAAACCTTTCAGAGGCCAGGTCAACTGAGTAGGCTTGTGCTCCAGGGCTAAAGGAGCCAGGGGAAAGGGTCAGAGCCAGGCTCCAGCCCACGCCTGAATAGCTACACTTCTATTTTCAGCCCCACAGCATGAGCCCCATGTGCCTGCATCCGTTGAGCCAGGTACTGAGACTTGCTGACGCAGGATTTGTGGGTCTGCAGGATTGACATAACTCCCTGGGTGGCCCTAATTTCTCAGTGGGAACTGTTGGGTGTGGGGAACTTGTGAAAGTCAGGGCTGTTCATCTCTCCATGCCTCCGTTTCCTCTGTAAAATGAGGATAATCATCTGCCTTGTCTTCTTAGTGCTCAGCTCCTCCAAGAGATGTAGGTGCCTAACTCCCATGGGCATTACATGAATTCCTGTGCAGGGTGACAGCACGAGGCTTGTGCACCCCTGAAGCTCTTGTTTGTGGGTTTAACCAGTGCCCAAGCTTGGTGCCAGCTTGCTGCAGAGGGAAGATTTGCACCCCCCCCAAATGAGGGAATCATCAAAGTGGGCTTGCATGAAAAACAACACAAAAGGTAACTTTTCCCCCCTCCCCTCAGAACGTAAAGAAAACCAAAGGGGATGTGGAGGAGAAGAGAAAACAAAAGAAGTGAGAATAATAAGGATAAGGCCTGACATCAAAGTAACTTTTGCTGTGACAGCTTGTTAGCCAGGAACAGGTCAATGTAAGCAGTTACCGAGTGCCCACGATAACGTTACCAAGCACCCATGTTAACACATTACCGAGTGCCCATGTTAACATGTTACTGAGCATCCTTGCTAACATGTTACCGAGTGCCCACGCTAACATGTTACCGAGTGCCCACGCTAACACGTTATTGCAATAGCGAGAGAGCTGCCTGTTATGAAACCACAGGGGCTACACATGTGCCGCGTGTCGCTGGAAATAGAGCGCCGCCAGATCTGGCTGCAGACAGCATGCAGAATAACTTGACAGGAATGAGTGTCATGTTGGCTGCTGACCGGGACAAGCCGAGGAGCATGGAAAGTGCTGCTGGATGTTTATCTGCTCGGGGAGGAGTGGCCCGTGAACTGCGAGCTCTGGTTACCCGCCGGCATTTCATTCTCATCCCACAGACAGGAGCTCCCAGCCTCTGGGCAGCGTGAGGCCTAAATTTAGTGCAGTGAGGTGGTCCCATTAGCATCCCGCAAATCTACTCTGTCTGCGGAGCCTCAGGCCCCAGCAGCCGTGGCCTTACATGGGAAGAGGCTGGAACCCTTCCCTCATATGTTCACACCATCATGTCCTGGGGTGTGCTAATCCCAGGGGGGTGCGGAGCTGCATGATCTCAGACAGCAGCAATGGATAAAAAGCCAGCCTGGAAAGGCGGATGAAGAAAATGAAAGTGCAGAGCAAAGAACCTTCCATTCGGATTGCTTCCCTAGGCCTAGTGAAATTCATCCACTTGCTGGACCTCTGCGGAGCCCTGCAAGGAGAAGCCGTAGGTTGGTATACACTGTGCAATGCATGGGAGGGCCACTGACGTGCACAGATAACACAGCAGTGAATGCAGCGCAAATTCGATAGGTTAAATCGCTGCATATGGGACAGACAGATGTGAAGTTCAGCCCTGAGCAGTGGACTACTAGGCAATGTTCCCTCTAGTCTTTTCCATCTGTGTGTGGATGGATTTTTATCTATGTGCGGAATAATTTTATGCACACCAAGGCATGTCTGGATGTGCACCACCAGTAGACACACAAACCTAGCAGTGGGCACTCTGCTAATCAGCTGGGTGGCATTATTTGAATTTCTCCTGAGCAGCCACACAAGTGCCCAGCGTACAGAGAACACTGCCACCAGGATGTCTCTGCACTACTTAAGCCCTGAACTGGCCTCTAGAACTTTGCATTGGACCTCTGCACGGGGTGATTGTTTCCATAATGGAGGAAGGAGGCAAAGTTCAATTGCTGGAAGGCGTTAACAGCGAGTGGAGGGAGAGTGGCTGGTCCCTGGGGTGTGAGAGGATGCCCCAGGCAGCAGGGGCTGTGGGTCAGAAGGCACTTAGCCAAAGGCAGGGATGACAGCATCTGCAGGAGATGGGGTACAGGCTGGGGGCCAGAGTCCTAGCTGGCATATATTCTTAACTGCTGGTTTATTCCTAACTGCTGGAGCTATACTGATCTGCACCAGTGGAGGGTCAGTCCAATGAGTAGGATCAGGCCCTGCAGTAGCAAGACCCAGGTGTGAGTTAGAAGGATCTATGTGGAGCTGCGAGAGACCAGGGTGGGGAGCGGGAACTGCACCCCCATTCCTGCATGTAGCAGGGGCCGTTGCTGGGGTTTGTGGGGCTCGGGGTATAAATCTGCAGTGCAGGACGCTTGGGCTCAGACAAGGCAACCCCAACCCCTCCAGTGCAATTTTTAGCCCTGAGCCTGGACTCTGAGACTCGGTGCCCCAGGCAAAGTGTGTGGAGGGGGTAATTGCAATGCAGCCTCATCCCTTCAGTGCCTCAGCATTGGCAGCCAACCCGTCCGGGGCAGCCCTCTCTTCAATGACTTCGCTCTTTGACTGCCCCTCCCACGCCACCAGGAAAAGGCTCTTTCAGCTGAAAGGCAGGCGACGAGGGGCTGCCCCCTGGCTCTGGCAATCTCTCCAAGGTCAGGGTGGGTGGTAGCCGTGGGCGGCTCAGAGCAGGGCAGCCAGTGGCGGGATCTGGGCTGATCCGGGGAGCAGGCAGCAATCAAAAGGCAACACAGACTGTTCCTGCCTCGGAAGGCGTCAAGGCTCAGTCCTGCAAGGGGCGTGGGGCAGCCCAGAGCTTCCTGTGTCTGTGCCCAGGCCATGCCCTCCCCAGGGCCGTCAGCCAGCTCAGGCTGCGCGGGGGAAGCTCTTTGTTCTCATCAGGGGCATTTGGGACCAGAGGGAGGTGGGTTTGGAGCAGAACCCAGAGCCAAACCTCCCTATCCTGGCTGGCCTCTCAGGCTCCCGGCACTGGGCCCGACTCCCCAAGGTCCCACGTGCCAGGCTGGATTCTCCATGGCAGCTGACGGCAGCAGCCTGAAGAGCCTGGCACATGAGCACTTTGCAGCCACTGGCTCAGATGCCAAAGGCAGCACGAGGGGCGGGGCGGCAGTGAAGCAGCCCAGGCTCGGGGAGCTGTCTCAGGGCCAGATACCGATCCCTGCTGCTCAGTCTGACACGGGTGGAACTAACGCCACTGGCAGAGGGCACGTCCACACTGCGAGCAGCATGCACCAAGCTCACCCCCATGCCGGCGCAAGGACAGCAGGGGGCGGTTTCCAAGCCCATTGAGGGCCAGGGTCTGCACGAGCATTTAGCCAGTGATGCTTCAGCCTCACTGCTGTTTTCACTTGCTCTCGATCGAAACTGTAGCCCCCCCTCTGATTCCAGTGTAGACACAGCTCGGACGGAGCGACTCTGGATTTGTACCAAGGGGAGGGCAGAATTTGGCCTTTTTGAAACATAACACGTGGGGTCCGGATCTCATTTCCCATGCACCTGAGCAGACCCTTGGACTCCGGCAGAGCCAGGCCTGGGCCGTACCAGCGGCCAGAGCTGGCTTTTTGCTAACTGCCCAGCCGAGCAGCGACCGGAGGGATCGGGTTCTGAACACGCGCCGTTCTCATGAGTTCACCCTCCACAATTACCCAGCTGCATTCCTAGCCTCTGTGCACAGCATGACTTCACTGGCAGCCATCCGCTTGGGTTTCCCCGGGCTGCGCTTGGCCGGGAGGCTGACGTGGAGGGGGAGGCAGGCTTCCAAAGGTCAATGCAGCCAGCAGAATGCTGACTCCCGGATGCCAGGCATATCTCGGGCAGGGACGCTGGACTCGGACTGCATGCGCTCATCAGCAGCTAAGAATTCCTCGTGCACGGCCCCCTCCGTTCGGCAACCACATAAACAACCTGCACTGCACCGTCCCTGCTCCCGGGAGCCTTCCACGGCAGGCCAGCGAGGCGTGACCCAGGCTCTATGGAGCAGGCTTTAGAGGGGGTTTGGGGCTGCAGCCAGAGAAGGCTTTTGGAGGGCTGTTGAGCCCAAATCTCATTCCGCCCCCGCCCACCCCATTTTTGTGCTCAGAGCAGGGATAAAGGAGTTAACTCTCAGCCCCCTCTGTGCAGCCCATTTTCCGGGGCCTCTGCAAGTCCCCCAGCTTGAGGGCCCCTGTCGCGTGTGCGCCGTTCCCCAGGGGAGCCATGACACAGAAAAGCCAGGTGTGCGCTGCCGTGCCTGGGGTCTGATTCAGCCCTAGTTTTACGCTTCCATTGCGCCAGCCCCCACACTAGCTCTCACGGCAGGGGGTGCTCCAGTCTCCCCCTTTCCTCGGCACCTGTGCTGGGAGCGGGATGGCTCTGGAGGCTGCTCTGAGCAATGACCTGGCCTGGAAGCCGGCTCTGAGCCTCTGGCGCAACTTCTGGGAGAGCGGCCCCCAGCCCAGCACGTGTGGGATGGGCCCCAGTTCATCCCGGCATCCAACGCTCTATGGGGATCCACTGACAACTCTGTGGCCGATGCCTTTCTCCTTGTGCGCAGACATCACCCCAGGCGGAACCAGGACCGGCTGCTGGAAGGGCAGGACACGGGCTAAGAAGGGGGCCGCTCTGCAGAGGAAAATACCCGGGGCCGGGTTCACCGTTACAGGCAGGAGGACACCAGTGAGGTGCTGAGTGTCAGAGCTGGGCAGGCAGGAGAAGCCACCAGACTGGTCAGACTCCTGTATTGCAGGGCAGCTGGACCTTTTCTCTCGGAGCATCCCCACCCCCGACTTGCTATAGAAACTCCATGGCCCAGCTGCTTGGCTACATACCAACGCCAGGGCCAGCGTTAAAGCGTAGCAAGCAGGGCACTGGTCTGGGGCCCCATGAAGCTAAGTTGTTTGGCTTCAGCCCCGTATGATGGGGCTCAGGCAGTGTCCCCTGGAAGCCAGGCCCTTGTGCAGCTGCTCAGGAGAGATTCCAGCACCGCCCAGCTGATTAGCAGAGGTTTGTGTTTCTGCGGGTGGTGCACATTCACACATGCCTCAGTGCACATAACAACATTTATTCCATGCATGGGTGGAAAAAATTGGCCAATGGGTGAAAAAGATGACAGGGAACACTGGTTGGGACCCAGGGCTGCAGTCCCACAGAGTTGGGCTCTGGTTTTCTACCCTGGGCCCTAGCAAGTCTAATGCCAGCCATGCCTGGTGGACCGCCTGAAACCTGCCTGCAGCCTCCTAGGAGCCCCTGGGCCCCGGTTGAGAACCACTGCTGCATAGCACGGGCCAAACATTTCACTGGGAGCCCAGTGACTTCTGCCGCGGTTCAGCCGATCACGGGAGAAAGCAGGACCTGGGGAATGAATCAGATCCCATATATGGCAGGTCTGATTTCAAGGGCTGTGTTATTAGTGGCTATGACATTATCGGGTTGCTGCTCCAAGAGGCATCCAAACACAGACTTGAATTCCCAGTGCATTCCCTGAGGTGAACAGAGATGTTGAAGCAGACGCTGGAAAGCATGTGAACATGCCTAAAAGCAGGGAGACCCCGGCTGGATTCTGCTGGACATTCCGCTAGTGTCGGTCTGGAGTAACCACACATTTTCCGTCATATTCCTGGAGCTGAGGCTGCCCCCAAGTTCTCAGTCGGTGCTTCCCAACCCACTTCTAGTCTCCGTTAAGCTGGTGCAATTCTTGGGGTAATTCCATTCACCGTGGTGGGGGGCGTGTGTCAGGATCAAGCCCTGTGTTATTAGTGGCCATAACATTACCCGGCCCTTTAAAAATCCAGCCTTAGTATTTGTATCAATGACCTCATGCCCAGCAGGGAATTCCACAAGCCCAGCCTTTGCTTGGGTTTCATGGGGCCGTGTTAAGCTCTTGCGAGCCTGGCTCGGCTCTGGGTTGTGCTGCCGGAAATCTGGGCTAACTCCTTTCAAGCTGGCAGAGTTACACTGCTGGAGAGGACGGCAGAATGAGAGCTCCCGGGCCTGAGAGCCAGCAGACGAATGGCCAGAATCGGACCCTGCTGCAGAGGACCCCGGGAGCAATCGGACTTGCAGAGCTTCAGGAAATCAAGAGAGGGGAAGTGAGATTTTAGAAGCCCATGCAAAGAGCTGGGTTGCCCAGCAGGTATTTGGGTCTGCATCCGCTACTGTCCCTTGCAGGGAGATTGTGGGAGTTACTCCAAGCATAAGGCAGGAGAAACACAGCTCTGTAGCACTGGGATCTCCTCCCTACTTGGACCCTGCTCAGATCCCCAGTGCTGCATAGCTGGTGACAGCCTGCATTGTGTTAGTGCATCCACTGACTGGGAGGGGAAGCTACTTGGTTCACTCGCTCCGTCACCCTCCCATCCTATCTCCAGCCTGAGCAACCCACCCTCAGACCATCTCCAGGGATGCAGAGTAATTCCCGAGACTCAAACACTGTCCCAGCGTTTGACAGACACAGGGGACAGCAACCTGTCTCGGAACACGGGGGGCGCGGGGTAACGGAGCCATGGCCAACACGGTGAAGAATTCCAAGCGACTGCAATGAGAAATCCAGGGAAAAATCTGGAGAATGTGTGACATCGCAAAAAATACCTTCTTCCCTTCCCAGCCTCGTGGGAGTGCAGAGTCGCGCCGAGTTTCTAGCTCCTTCTCAGAGCTCGTTAAAGGGGCAGGGTAAAGTTTCGGCACAGCTGCACACCAGCTACCCAGGGGCCCTCATTCCTCCTGCCTCAGATTCTCGGCTCAGTTTATGGTGATAATATATCATTGAGCTGCTTTCTTTTAGGAACTGCACCATGTCCCACCTCCCCTTGCAGGCCAGATTGGCAGGAGCTCAGATCCCAGGTAGGCATCGGAAGAATACACACGCACAATGCTACCAGAATGCAGCCACCTCGGAGAGAGGGAGGGAGAGGAATTTATGGCCAAGACATTAGGTCAAACCCCTATGCTTATGAAATGGGGCCATGTCACATGCACTGACGGAGGTGGAGTACACAGGAATACACATATTTACAAGGCAAGCCCAACAAAGAAACCAGCAGAACACCACTGGCCGTCACCTACTGTCCTCAGCTAAAACCTCTCCAACGCATCATCGGTGATCTACAACCCATCCTGGACAACGATCCTTCACTTTCACGGGCCTTGGGAGGCAGGCCAGTCCTCGCCCACAGACAACCCGCCAACCTGAAGCCAATTCTCACCAGCAGCTCTACACCGCACCACAGTAACTCTAACTCGGGAACCAATCCCTGCAGCAAACCTCGGGGACATCTCTGCCCACATATCTACACCAGTGACACCATCACAGGACCTAACCACATCAGCCACACCAATGGAATATACGCCATCGTGTGCCAGCAATGCCCCTCTGCTATATACATCGGCCAGACTGGACAGTCCCCACGTAAAAGAATAAACGGACACAAATCAGATCTCAGGAATGGCAATATACAGAAACCTGTAGGAGAACACTTCACTCTCCCTGGACACACAATTGCAGATCTAAAGGTAGCCATCCTGCAGCAAAAAAACTTCAAGAACAAACTTCGAAGAGAAACTGCTGAGCTACAGTTCATCTGCAGATTTGACACCATCAGTTTAGGATTAAACAAAGACTGTGACTGGCTAGCCAACTACAAAAGCAGTTTCTCCTCCCTTGGTGTTCACACCTCCACATCAGCTGCTAGAAGTGGGCCTCATCCTTCCTTACTGAATTGACCTCTTTATCTCTAGCCTTACTCTTGATTGGTACTCCCTTCTTTTCATGAGCCTGTATATTTATACCTGCCTCTGGAATTTCCACTACATGCATCTGATGACACTTTTGCCCACGAAAGCTTATGCTCCAATAAATCTGTTAGTCTATAAGGTGCCACAGGATTCCTCGTTGGTTTTGCAGATTCAGACTAACACGGCGACCCCTCTGATACTTGACACATATTTAAGGTCTCCTGTAAAAGATCCTGCCATTGATCAAACTGAAATGAAACACCCACACCCACAACCGCACCTCTCCCAGTCCTGAATTTCCCAAAACCATGTGCTCTAAAGTGTCCAGCCCTCCTCTGGATGGCACAGAGAATTTATAAGGTTTCTTGGGCCCATAAAGACAGAAAACCACACCACAACTTATAAATGCAACTGGAGTAAATGTGCCCTTCCCTTTAAATGCAGCATTAAGATGGTTTATAACAAACTTATGAACAATAGGGCATGGGTTAAAGGAGGCCAAGTAAAAAGAATAAAGTTAGAAAGGGCTATAAAAATGTTCCCTCTAATATTTTTCTATCCAGGCGTGGAACAGTTTTTTAATGTGCATCCCGGTGCGCATAATGTGCACCACCAGTAGAAACAAAATCTAGCTCTGGGCTCTCCGATGATCAGCTGGCCAGCTTTTGAATCTCTCCAGAGCAGCTGCACAAGCGCCCAGCTTACAGGGAACCCTGGTTATAAGCATGTAAAAGTGAAAACATGCATCTAAAAGTCTAAAGCTTAATACAGGCTTTGCTCAAGATGGTTCTCTCACCCCATGGCTGACTCCTTCTCAGTCAGGACCAGCCATAACAGCACAAGGGACAGGTTTCCCTTGTCTTCCTATGTGAAAGACCCCTGCACCCCAGTCCCCTGCCCTAGGTCACAACCCAAACCCCTGTACCCCAATCCTGTGTCCCAGGTCACAACTGTCTCCTTCACCCAAACTTCCTCCCAGACCTCACAGGCTCTCCTGCACCCGAATCCCCAGGGGTGGGCAAGAGAGCCTCACCAAGCCCATTGGTCCAGCCCACGGCCACCCTGCTGCTTCCCCACCCATAGGGGGAGCACGGGAAGCCTCCTGCCCCCCACTTCCACCCAAGTCCCCGCCCTTTTGAGGTGGCCCACCTCTAAAATTTGTGAAGTGACCTCCTGTGATGGGGTGGCACAACCCTGCACTAAATGTGCCCCCCCCCCAGGGGGCCAGGGAGATGCAAAGCGGCTTTCCCCACCGACCGCAAGGGAAGCAGCAGCAGAGACGCACCCCCCGACTGGCGGCTTGGCCTGCGCGCCCCCAGACACATCAGGGGAGGCTTTCCCCGCTCCAGGAGAGCCGGAGGCAGCAGCAGCAGAGCCAATGCCCCTGGGGAAACCCTGACGCCCGCTGATGATGCTGGGAGGTGGGGGCAGCAGGAAAGGGGGAGGAGCCACCCATGGGACATCAGTGCAGGCATCCTGGAGGGGAGGGACGGCACCCTCCACAAGATAAAGCCGACAAAGACATTGGGACCAGGGACAGGATGAAGGGGCTCAGGAGATTAATGGAGATTGCCTATCTCCTAGAAGTGGCAGGGACAAAGTCCAGTCCCCTGCCTTTACAGCAGGACCAGATTCCATCCCTGACAAATTTTTGCCCCAAATCCCTCCACAAGGATTGAACTCACAACCCTGGGTTTAGGAAGCCAATGCTCAAACCACTGAGCTATCCCACCCCAGAGCCTCAAGGAAGCAGCGTGAGAGGGGAGAGAGGATATTTTCCCCTGCCTTAGGGCCCTGGGATGGGGTCTGGAGAGAGGGAGTGCCCGGACCCCTCTCACCTCCCCGCTCGGGGGATTGTCGGGACGACCAGAGAGAGCAACGGAACCTCTCAATCCGGTGGGACGGGAGGAAAACCGGAGCAGAGAAAGGGGCTGGGGAACATGACCAGGGAGGGCCGGGTCAGAGCCCCGTGACACCTCCCTTCAAAAATTGTTGCCTACCACTGTCCTAAATGGTAAGAGCTAAGACCACGAACTTTGGTATGTAGATTCCTCTTATCCTAACTTAAAGCAAGGCCAGAGGTTGGTTGTGCCAGGAAGATGGGATGTGCCTGGAATTTGATTGTTTTCCACACCATAGAAAGGGAGGGGGCAGAGAGAGCAGGGACGTGATACCCACAGTCACCACCGGGGGCAGCGAGCGCATGGGACAGCTGTACTGCAGCGTGATTACTGGGGACACCAAGGGACTGGCCAGGTGGGGACATGGCTTGCCATGTTGCCTGCCACCCGGCCCAGTGAAGTGCCCCCCGCACACTAAACCCCTTTCTCCTACCCCTCAGCCCCAGCACCTGACTTGCTGCAGGGAAGCCCTTTTGGCTTCACTGCCGCAGCTCCCCTGAGGCAAGCCACTGGGCTAAGCAGTGAGGCTTCCCCAAGCCAGCACCCACCGACGGCCTCCACACCAGCACTGCCGGGCTGCCGAATGTGGCTGCAGCCAGCTGGCCTGCACAGCCCTCCCTTCTTCCTCTCCCATGCCAGGCCCAGGGAGCAATGGCAGGAGAACCGTGTGGCTCCCCACCGGCCTGGCCTGGACAACGTCCGGGGAGGCCTACATGGCTTCTCCAGACCAGGCTTCCCCTCTGGCCCCAAGCCCCCCTCCAGCCCTGGGGCCCCGGGCCAGGCCCAGAGAACACCGGCATCTCACCCCGCCCCCGGGCCAGACCCGAGCAATGCCAGGTAACTCTGCTAGTGTAGTAGAATAGCAGCTGATTCAATTGCTTATCACTTGAGGTTCACACTCCCTGTCCTGCAGAGGAGCAGACCTTTGTAACGTGGCCCTCTGACGCAGTGGGTTTTACCCACGAAAGCTTCTGCTCTCGTAAATCTACTAGTTTCTAAGGCACCACAGGACTGCTGCTTGTGTCTGCAGATACAGACTGACCGGGCTACCCCTCAGACTTCTCAGAAAAGACAAGCCCACCCCACGCTTCTCCTTCCTGCTGAGCGCAGATTCCCTGGCCCCGCCCTCTTCTCACCCTGCTCCTTAGCGTGAGGTTTGCCTCCACCCGGCTAGCTTGATGGGTCTGTTTACATGATATGTAAATGCATTCTTCTTCCTCCTTGGTTGGGCAAACACATTCCTTTCTCCGGGCAGACCTGTTCACCAGCCCCAGGCATGCCTGGGTTTAAACACACTGTAGTTAATTCTTCCAGCACATGTCAGAACACTCCCCACCCACTGCGTACAGACACCAGGTTAGTGAGTTGTTAGTTTTCAAATGATAGCTCCTGAGGCCGGGTGTGAGAATGCAGGGGTGCTTCGCATCACTTCCTGTTGAGTGCCAAGCATCAACTTGTGGAGTAAGATGCTAACCGTGAAAGGGGATCAGGAGCAAACCCTGAGTAAGGAGTGAGTAATTAATGAGGAAGGGGCAGTACCCCCATATTTGGGCATGAGGGCTCCTCTGGTTGCAAAAGGTTTCTACCTGTTTTCTACAAGGTTCCTGTTGCTAAATCAGCCTTTGACTCTTGACCGTGTTGCAAAGCTTCCAGGAAGCCGCGCCGATCTTAGCCCTCGTCCTGCTGCGCCTGCACACGGAGCAGATCAGATGGATCCCTGCATAGCGCACTCTCAGCAAGACAGCTGAGCCCAGCAATGTTCAGAAAACGCTGAACCCCACATGCTCTTTCAAGGCACATTGCATGCATGGATCTCAAAGCACCTGACGAAGGAAAGAGAAGGTGATTGCCCCCATTTTATTGGTGGGCAAACCAAGGTGCAGACAGGAGACCATGGAGGCCCAGGTCAGTGGCCAAGCTGGGATTAAAACTCGGCTCATCTAGGTCCCAGCCCAGTACCTCATGCGGCCTCCACAGAAGGAGGGACACTGGCTACCTAGGAGACAGGAGTGGTACTGGGCTGTTTCCATGGTGAGCGCAAGTAGCACATGCAGCCAGCCAGACTGCAGCAGGAGCCACAGAGATGGGGGGGATGGCGAGGGGGAGGGAGAGGGGGCTACAGGGTATGGGCTAGCGCACTGCAAATACCCAGCAACTCTACAGCAAACCTAACAGCATCGGCTGTATGCCTGGCCTATCTCAGGGTCGCCTCACTGCTGTATCTGAGGAGCTGACATCCACTCCTGGGACTGGTCCCCTCAGCACCCTGCGGAGGAAGGAAGCCTTATCCCCGTTTTACCAAAGGGAAACTGATTGTAAATGGTCTTGCACTCTGTAATGGCATATACAGATGTGTAAATTGGACACAAAATATCTCCACTGGGGTGTAACTGCTCTGATTTACACCCTTTTTTACACAGATGTAAACAGCTTGATTTTCATTGGTGCTGAGCAGACACTTGCAGGTACTTGGCATGTTTGAAAACTAGCAGCATAAGTAGACTGTGGAACTCAAAGCCACTGGAAGTCACCAAGGCCAATCATTTAGCACAGCTCAGAAAGGGACTGCACATTTCTCTACATAATGATAATCGCTCTGGATATTCTTAACTAAAGTAATGGCAGTGATAGAAACTATTAGAAATCAGGATGAGATTATTTCATAGCTGCCGATGTAAGTTCTTACATCTTCCGGAAGCATCTGTTGCTGCCGCTGGTACTAGATGGTTCTTGATCCAGTCTGTCAATTCCTCGCTTCCGTGTTGAAACGACTCAGCTTTAGTCCAGAAACAAACAATGTGACTGGATACATTTGATGACCAATAATAATATTTGCAGGGATAAATTAGAAACCTCGCGCATCGGGGGTCAGCTGATCACAACCAGGAATCTCTCCTAGAGCCTGCCAGGTGCCGTATGGGGAGCCAGCGCAGACACCAGCTTTGAAGGGCCAATGCTCTGGTCTGCTCTAGTGGTTGCAGTGTCTCTGTGTTCCACACATGATGGCACAACACAACGACCAGGCCTTAAAGGTTGCCCTGGCAGATTCCAGGGTGATTAATAAATAAGGAGCTGAAATGGATTCAGGTCAGTGGGGGACGGAAACTTGAGCAACTGAAGGGCAGAGCGTTGCCTGTTGGAGCAGGAAACATGAAACCCCAGGGGACAGGAAGGGTTTCTTCACCAGTGTCCGGGATGCTAAGGAAATAGAGTTGTGCTGTAAATTTGGATTTCACAATCTGCAGCACTTTGGAGGCAAGTAAATTACAGTTAAAAGAGGAGGAACTGAAGTCTGCATGACTGGGTCCCACACTGTTATTCGGGGCGGACTGGCCCGGCGGGATACCGGGAATTTCACGGTGGGCCGTCGTGTCTGCACGCTGTTGCCCCTCACTCCGAGCGGCTCTGCGTCCGCGCTGTATGCAGCATGCAGAGCCCAACCCGCCGCCTGCACCGCATGCCGGACATGACGCAGGGGGCGGGGCCTGAGGGCACATGGGGTGACGTCATGGGGAGGGCCGTTCTCAACCCATTTCCCGGGACTATTTTGATCGCCAGTGCGCTCCTGCTGTTATTGTGTATTTCAAGCACCCGTTGAGCCCTGCTAAACACGTTTCTGCTCTGAGGGGCTCACAGCGAAAGCTCCTGGGCAGAGACAGTGTTAACAAAGTTGGTTCAGAGAGTTCCTTGGTCTTTATTAGAAGGCAATGGGAGAGTGAAATTGATCTGTGCCCTGTATTTTCTGCACTTCCCTGGTCTAGCCACAGCCATGGACTCATCACTGGGGAAGCAAGAGAAGGAAACAAGCGAAAACAAAACCAGTAATAATTAGCCTTTCCTGTCTCACCTGGGCAGCAATCTTAAACCCAGCCAACAATTCCAGTGAATCAGGGCACATGTGAGCTTGGGAAGAGACAAAGGAGGGGTGTGAAGACATGACTGTCTCTCCCCCGAACCCTGGGAATCCTTTCCAGCTCACATTAGGTAAGACCATTATGTGAGGCACCCTGTGGACTAGTTATCCAGGTTGGGGAACCACCAGCTGAGCCAGTAACCTGGTCACTTAAACTCCAATTAATTCCTCAGGGCAGGACCAATGAATGGATTAGAATGGTCTGAGGAGGGGGAGTTAGTGAGCAAATTGGCCCATTAACACAGGCCATACAAGGCAGAACAGGAAAGACATGCAGGTTAGCAGAATGAGATGGAATCTCTAGCAGAGAGCTTGTCCCAGTGGGCACATGAGGCGAAGCAAGCTAAAATCGCACAGTGTGTGCATAACCGCCACCAGGCAGATTTGAACCTGGGACCTCTGAAGCTTACTCTAGGCACTGCTACAGCTACA
This sequence comes from Pelodiscus sinensis, assembly GCF_049634645.1. NCBI lineage: Eukaryota > Metazoa > Chordata > Testudines > Trionychidae > Pelodiscus > Pelodiscus sinensis. The sequence goes on along the minus strand of NC_134738.1, from coordinate 2,027,997 downwards.
AAGCCAGCTGGCTCCCAGCCTAAGCGATCTCTTGTTCATGGCAGTTGCTGTAAGTGGTCTAAGTGCCACGGCATTGGTCAGTGACCCACACTAGGGCTAGGTCTACACTATAAGTCTCTTGTGCAAAAACATATGCAAATAAGGCGAAGCGTGGAATATCGCTGCACCTCATTTGCATAATTAACTAGGCTCCGTTTTTGCACAAAACCCCCCTTTTGCGCAAGAGCCATTTTTCCGGAAAAAAGTGCGCAAAAGCCTCTTGCGCAAAAACGGAGTCTCATTACTTATACAAATGAGGCGCAGCGATATTCCATGCTTTGCCTCATTTGCATATTTTTTGTGCAAAACGGGCACAGCCTAGACGTAGCCTAGGAGTGTGGGTTACCTATGGCTCAGGCAGGTGCCGGGAAGAGCGAGTGTAAATGAACGGCGGGGAGAGGGGTGTGACGAAGGGTCCCTAGGCCGTGCCGACAGCAGCCGCAGGGCATTGCCCTGATGTGCGGCATGGCAAAGGGGCGTGGGTAGAGGGGGAGATGTACATTAAGCCAGAGCCTGGCCTGGCCTGGCCTGAGCAATTCCATGGCCTGCAAATCGGGTGTTTTATTTCCAAGGGCGTGGGGAAGGGGAGTTACATGGGCCAGGGGCCTTGCGATGCCCTGAGGAGCCCCTGAGAACGGTGGGAGCCCAGCTCCATGTGTATTTTGGGGGGGAGGGAACATTGAGGGGCCTGGCTTGGCCTCTCTTTGCTCTCCAGTCCTGTCCTGCCGTTGAGCGGAGTCCGATCCCGGCAGCCGAATGGGGCAGGGGGCTGAGGACAGCTGGGGCGGGCCAGGGGCTAGGCTCTGCCTGGCCTTTCGCTGGGTGTGGCAAGGAACTTTCCTCCCACCACCCAGTTTACAAGGCTCACGGGATGCACAAGTAGCTGCCAGCCCCGTTCTGCTGCCCTGGAGCTGCGCAAAAGGGAGCAAAGAGAGAAGCCAGAGAAACAGGCCCTGGCTCTGCCCAAGGAGCTGACTGAGCTGGTGTGAAGGGAGGCAGCTGATCTATATAATGGGGTGCAGAAGTGGCTGCATGTGACACAAATCCCCTTGTCTCTCTCCAAGGCAACATGCCCCCCTGTGCTCCCACTGAGTGCATGCAGCCCCCATCCCGCCCCCCACCTTGCGCTGGCCCGATGTTTGCCATGCAGCCTCGCCTCGCTGGGTGGCTAATGGAGCGTGAGCAGCATCAGCTGGATGGTGACTGTGTGCGCCTCCTCCCGAGAGGGGCTTTCGGTAGCAGACGGCCACCCTGGCCTCCCAAAGGCTGATTCCCCAAATAGGTAGAGCCCTGCAAGTTTGCAGCTAATCCACGTTGGATCGCGTAGCTGCGGCTCTCTTGCGGATGCGGATACAAAATTTTGTATCTGTGTGGGACTGTACAAATAGACGTTAAAGCACAAGCAGTAGATCTTGCAGCCGAGGTAGAGCCGGGTCGCCAGCTGGGTGCAGGGAACATGCCCCTCCACTGGCTCAGCTGGACGCGACGGCTGACGAATGCATCCTGCCGTGCATCAGTACAGACAGGAGGCTCACAGGACAATGCAGTGTGGACTGAAGTGAAAGTCGGGAAAGAGCAGACCTGCAGGCGTGGATCACCTGGATTGCCACCTAGTGCAGAAAAAGCCATTGTCCTCCATGCCCCATCTCCAGGGCTGTCTTGCCCGCAGCTGGAAGCTTGCCCTGGAACACGCAGGCTGGAATTGCGGAGAAATTGATTTTTTGCTTTGAGTGGCACCAATTTTATTTTGGGATTTCTCCAGCAAAATGAAGAGGGTTTTAAAAAAAATCTTTTAGGGTCAACCCAAATGTTTTGCTTTCAAGATTTGTTTTCTAACCTTTTCTTTATAAACCCGAGTGAAATTCTGAAACTTAACATACAGCCAAATCATTTTTTTTTGTTAGACTGAAACAATTGGCCCAAACTGCATTGAAATGTGGGGATTGTTTCAATTGGCCTGAATCTGCCTTTCATAGCAAAAAAAAAAAAAAAAAAAAGAGAGAGAGAGAAAAAAGATTTGCAAGAGGAAAAGAAAAGATGGCCATGCTTTACACCAGTGGTTCTCAAAGGGCAATCCCGGACCACTAGTGGTCCATGGCCACCTCCCACGTGGTCTGTGGTTCGAGCTCAGCCCCTGTCCTAAAAAAGGTACCTCACCCTGCCATAAATAAAGCAAACATTGAATCCTTTTTTTTTTGTTGGACATAAATTAATATTTTACTTTATTTAAAATGAAGTTTGATTAACTTTCTCGTGTTAGTTTATCTGTTTAATAATTTAAATTGAACTAGTCTCCCTAGCTGTAGCACTCGGAAAGACTTGCATTGAGCCAGGTGATCCACAGGCCGAAAAGTTGGAGAACCACTGCTCTGGGTGTCTGTGGTGCTGCTTTCATAGATCAAATGAGGTGACGGCAGCAGGACGCGGTGTGGAGTTAATGAAAGAACTGATAATAACACCTTTCCCCCTCCTAATCAGAGCTCTTGATGCTAATTTAACAGGGTGGCCCCTGGAGCATCCCATAAACTTGAAGGGATGAGGCTGGTTTTCATTCCATCCTCCACCCCTGTAATTTCTAAGAAATTCTGGCAGGGGGGGAATCTACCCGTCCCAAGAAGCTTGTGCATGAAATAGATCTCACCAGCCATGTATTTACCACTCAGCCCATGGAGAGACAGTCTGGCTATTGCAGGTGCAGAGAGCTGTCAGAAGGCACATTCTGCTACTTACCTGCATCAGATTTTTTCTTAGCCACTCAGTCCTAGCTACTGGGACTCCCTGGGATTCCCTGCTTCAAACCCTGCTGCGGGAGGCAGCCCAGCCCACAGGGCAAGCTTCCCTATTGTATTCACTGGCTTCCCTTCAGTATATGTAGCTGCTTTCCTTGCACTCAGCTATAAGGCAAGACACCTGCGGGCCTGTCTCGGGTGAGGCGTTAGCTGTCGCGTAAGTTAGCACAAGTGTGGTTAAGCTGGCTAATGGCCCAACGGTTCCCAGGCAGAGCTTGCTCCGTGGTAGGAGCTAGAATATCCCCGTCCGTGCCGCCACAAGGAATAGGGACGGAGGCAGCGCAAATCCACTTGAGCCCTGAAGGGGAGTGAGCTGAAAGGGCAGCTACACGCATCAATAGGGGAACCTATGGAATAAGAGCTGCTCTGTATTATGTAGGTGAAAGGCCAAATATGGCACCAAGCCTAAGGAAATAATGATCGGGCCCTAGAACAGGGCAGCCACCATGTGGTCCAGGGACTTGATCTTCCCTGGGTTTCGTCCATTTCTGTCTGCTTTTCTGCTACCCGGCCCTTCCCCCCACGGAGGAGCTCAGAGCATTGGACACTGTGGCACGCCAGAGGCAGGGCTGGCCCTTTTGTCTCTTTCAGGGCCGACGACAAGGGGAGCCAACGGGGCAATTGCCCCAGGGCTCGGAGATTTAAAAGGGCCCAGGGCTTTGGGCCACCGATACTACAGCCCGTTAAAACCACCACCGGAGCCCTGTGCAGTGCGGTCCAGGCATCGCCGAGGGAGGTGCAGCCTGGTCCATGCAGCGCTGAGGGCTGGCCACCCCTAACCCTGCCCCTTGCGGGGGCTTGGAAACATCGCCTCCCCCCCGCCCCATGCACCCCCATTGTGAAGTCTGTCGCCAGCCTCGATCTCCTACCACCAGGCCCTCATCCCAGGGTGAGTGTGCTGCTTTAGGGGGCGGGCGTAGAATGATACCCGAGGCTGAATCGTTTCTACCTTGCTGTGTGGTTTTACTTTGCCCTCATTTTAAAGGCCCTTGTCACCAACCCTGAGACGCCCCACAACATGCTGCACTCTGAGGCGCTAGTTCCATGTAGCCCGATTCGGGGGCCGGGAGGGAGAGAAGAACCGTATCACAGCCCAAACAATCGACCATTAATCTAAACATGATTAACCTTCCAAAGGGTCAGGCAACCAGCCACAGCTGCGTTTGAGGGGGACAGAAATCGCCCGGAGCTTAATTGTGCTCTCTAGCTACTGACACGGCTCCATGGCTGTAATAACTGAGCACCTCACACAGGAGGAATTTATCCCCACAGTGCCCCCCGCTTCCCAGTGGGGTAGGGAAGTCTACATGTCACCCTCTGACCGATAGACAACAGAGAACACAAGTGCCATGCCCCGGAATCATGTGTCAGAGCCAGAAGCAGACCCGGTGTTTGGAGAGGCATAGGGTGAGGGTTACATTTAGGGCTAGTGGTTCTATTTATGTAGAAATAGAATAGATCATTAGTGCTTTTATGTGCCAGGTGTATAGCGGTGGCTGAGCAGCATTAGACAGATGGCAAATGGAAGTTACATGACTTGCTTAAGGGGCTATCAGGAAAAGATTCAAGAATAGAACCCAGGAGCCTGACCCTCATCGTCCTGTGCTAGTCAGGCAGACTCCCTGCTCTGACTGACAGTCGCCCTCGCAGAGCTCAGAGCCAGGCCCAGCACAGGGAATTTAGCCAGATGTCTCCATTGCGCTCCTGAGCGGCTGTCCCCAGATGTCTCTTGGACACGTTTCCAGAACTGATTTGGCACCTGAGATGAAACAGTCCCTTCCACGTCACTCCTTTGTTCCTGGGGGGCTGGCTGCTGGCTACGGAGGATTAGGCTGAGCCTCACGTTCCTAACAGGCAAGAGGTGCATGACTGATGTTCCTCTAGGAGCCACTGGAGCTGAGCATGAGCCTTTAACAGTCCTGCCAGCTCAGCCCCATGTGTGTGTGTTTGGAGTAAACAGTTTGGTTCAGCGGAAGAACCAACCAACCCACCAAAAAACCCGCAGGCTCTTGATGGTGACGGGAACTCCTAAGGGCATGTCAAGAGGAGTGAAGAGATCAAAGAGGGAGTGGAGCTGAACGATCACATCAAAAGCACCTGGCTTCATTAAGTCCTGCCACACTGACTCTGAGCAGGATGTGGAGTGTGATTGGTTTCGCTGGAATGACTCAGTAGGGACAACTGGCAAAAAAATCAAAGCTGCAGCTATTTATATTGGGAGAAGGGGGTTAATAAAGAAATATCAGGGAGTCAGGTGCCCTTAGCACTTAACTCCCAATGGCTTTTACTAGCCCACCCCAATCTTCATAGAATAACAGAATAAAAGAACTTGCAGGTATCTTGAGAGATCCTCAGGGCAGGACCAAGCACCAGCTGGACCATTCCTGACAGGTGTCTCTCTAACCTGCTTTTAAATATCTCCAGGATGAAGATCTCATACCCTCCCTAGGCAATTCATTCCAGAACTTAACAATCCTGACAGTTAGGAAGTTTTTCCTAATGTCCAACCTAAACCTCCCTTGCTGCAGTTTAAGCCCATTGCTTCTTGTCCTATACCCAGAGGTTCAGGGGAATAATTTTTCTCCCTTTTAGGTATTTGAAAGCTGTCCCCTCTCAGCCTTTTCCAAACTAAACAAACCCAGTTCTTTTAGACTTCCCTCCTAGCTCACGTGCTCTAGACCTTTCATCATTGTTGTTGCTCTTCTCTGGACCCTCTCCAATTTCTCCACCTCTTTCCTGAAATGTGGCGCCCAGACCTGGACACAATCCTCCAGCTGAGATCTAATCAGCAGAGTAGGGCAGAAGACTGACTTTTCATGTTTTGCTTATGATACTTCTGTTAATATGTCCCCAAATGATGTTCCTTTCCAAACAAGTGGGTCAGAAGTGGATCCCTTTGGCACAAGGACAGAGAGGACCCGATTGGAAATACAGCAGCAGGTCTTCAGTGTTGGCAGGTCAGAGTCAGGTCTACCATGTATCAACGGAGGCAGCATCATCAACACTCGTCACTTAGCTTCAAATAACACAAGCACCTGGGCTTCCTCCCTCTCTGCTTTCCTACATTGGCCTCTCGAGCATCTCAGCCAAATGGCTTGTGTTACATTCATACAGGGTATGTCTACACTACCCCCCTAGTTCGAACTAGGGGGGTTAATGTAGTCATACGGAGTTGCAAATGAAGCCCGGGATTTGAATTTCCCGGGCTTCATTTGCATTATCCCGGCCGGCGCCATTTTTAAATGCCAGCTAGTTTGGACTGCGTGCCGCGCGGCTACACGCGGCATGAACTAGCTAGTTCGGATTAGGAAGCCTAGCTAGTTCGTGCCGCATGTAGCCGCGTGGCACGCAGTCCGAACTAGCCGGCATTTAAAAATGGCGCCGGCCGGGATCATGCAAATGAAGCCCGGGAAATTCAAATCCCGGGCTTCATTTGCAACTCCGTATGACTACATTAACCCCCCTAGTTCGAACTAGGGGGGTAGTGTAGACATACCCACAGAGAGGCCAGCTGGAAAAGAGACCCTCCTGCAGCAGTTTCATTGCTAACAACTCACAACCATAAAAACACAGTAACCCAGACCAGCCGGCTGCTCCCTGAAACAGCGGCACAGCTCACCTGCCCGCCCTACGGGCTGTCTGCAGACTGGCCGCTGCTCCCAGATGCGTCTCTCCCCAAGCCTGCCAGCAGCAGTAGGACCCCCATCTCTTCCCCTCGCTCACTTGAAGCAATAGCTTGCAAATCCAACAGGTCTGTGTGTCACCGCTTGTACTGAAGGGGCACCGCTGAGACAGGCAAATTCCATGTCAATGGATGATTTATCCGTTGCATGGTGCTGTCGAGTGCAGTTCCCTGTCCGTGAGGCCAGAAGGGCTCTCTGTCCAGAAAGGGTTTGGGTCAGATTTTTAAGATCTCAGATCAGGATGCCGGAACAGCGGGCCATGGTCCCATAATTGTTACTATCAATAGGGGAGAGGAACAGTGGGGGGAGGGCAGAAAGGAGAAAGTGGGGGGTAGAGGCTTGGGGGAAGAGATGCGGGGGCAAAGCCTCAGAGGAAATGGGGAGGAGGAGATGGGGCCACAGTTTGGGCTCTGATACCTGCCCCCACACACCTTTTTAGGGAGATTCCACCATGCCTGTCTCAGCTTCCACTTTGGCAACAAAATAAACGACATTTTGGGCACTGAGCTCCTTGGAAAAACTGACCACAGGTCTCACAGCAGTCGGCAGATGTACAGGAGCTAAGCCTGGGTACAGGTACGGAAGTCCCATGTCCTCACATCCCAGAGCCCGGCCCAGCTGGGGCAGAGTCGGCATTTTCCATAAGAAACATCTGGCAAACATCCTTTCCCTTTTTTTTGAGCCACACGCGTTGCTTGCTAGCAGATGGAGCCCTCTTACTTCACGAGCAAAGCCGAGGCCTCATCTACACTTATGGGTTAAGTCGACCTAGCTACATTGCAAAGGGATGTTAAAAATTCACACCTCCCTCCCCAGAGAGGCAGCTGTGCTGACCTCCAGCGAGCTAGCTCCGGTCTCTCAGGGAAGTGGATTTACTACCGCCACAGAGGCATAGATTAAATGCCAACAGGCAGAACCAAACCTGGGACTGCAGGAGCTTAATGCATGAGCCTCTACTACTTGAGCTGAAAGCCAGCAGGTGCTCGGCTAAGGCTGTAGTGTACACACATTCTAAGTGGTCTAGGTGCCACCCCATGAGACGGTGAACTACACCCAGTGGGTGGGTGGGTTACATAGACATACACAGTGACTGCAAATGATACCTTAGGGGGAAGAACTTAAAAACCAATGAATGGTCCTGCAGCACCCTAGAGACTAACACAAATTGTAGACGGTATCATGACATCTGTTGGGAGACCAATACAGCAGGACACAGACAATCTAGGAAGTTTTTGGAGAATGTTGGGGATAGCTTCTTGGTATAAATGTTGAAGGAACCAACCAGGGGCCATGCGCAGCTCACAAACAGGGAGGAACTAGCAGGGGAAGTAGCTGTGGGTGTCAACCTGGGCAGCACAGGATGGTCGAGTTCAGGATCCTGATCAAAGGAAGAAAGGAGAGCAGCAAAATACAGACCCCGGATTGCAGAAAAACAGACTTTGACTCCCTTAGAGAACTGATGGGCAGGATCCCTTGGGATGCTAACACAAAGGGGAAAGCAGCCCAGGAGAGCTGGCCGTATTTTAAAGAAGCCTTATTGAAAGCACAGGAAGAAACCATCCCGACGCACAGCAAGCAAAGCCAATATGGCAGGCAACCAGGGTGGCTTACCAGGGAAATCCTTGGCAAGCTTAAACACAAAAAGGAAACTTATAAGAAGTGGAAACTTGGATAGATGACCAGGGAGAGTATAAATATATTGCTCGAGCATGCAGGGGAGAAATCAGGAAGGTGAGAGCGCAATTGGAATTGCAGCTGGCAAGAGATGTGAAGGGTAATAAGAAAGGTTTCTACAGGCCTGTTAGCAATAAGAGGGTGGTCAGGGAGGGTGCGGGGCTCTTGCTGGATGAGGGAGGTAACCCAGTGACAGATGATGTGGGAACTCAATGCTTCTTTTCCCTCTGTCTTCACAGACAAGATCAGCTCCCAGACTACTTCACTGGGCAACGCAGTATGGGAAGGAGAAGGCAGCCCTCAGTGGAGAAAGAACAGGCTAGGAACTATTTAGAAAAGCTCGACATACACAAATCCATGGGCCCGGATTTAATGCCTCCGAGGGTGCTGAGGGAGTTGGCAAATGTCATGGCGGAACCTTTGGCCATTATCTGTGAAAACTCGTGGAGTTTGGGAGAGATTCCAGATGATTGGAAAAGGCAAATGTAGTGCCCATTTTTAAAAAAGGGAAGGACAATCCAGGGAACTACAGACCAGTCAGCCTCACCTCAGTCCCCAGAAAAATCATGGAGGGGATCCTCAAGGAATCCATTTTGAAGCACTTGGAAGAGGGGAAAGTGATCAGGAATAGACAATATGGATTCACCAAGGGCAAGTTGTGCCCGACCAATCTGATTAGCTTCTATGATGAGGTAACTGGCTCGGTGGACGTAGGAAAGTCAGTGGATGTTATATACCTTGACTTTAGCAAAGCTTTTGATACGGTCTCCCACAATATTCTTGCCAGCAAGTTGAGGAAGTATGGATTGGATAAATGGACTGTGAGGTGGATAGAAAGTTGGCTAGATTGTTGGGCCCAATGGGTAGTGATCAACGGCTCGATGTCAGGTTGGCAGTCTGTTTCAAGCGGAGTGCCCCAAGGATTCATTCTAGGTCTGGTTTTGTTCAGCATCTTTATTAATGACCTGGATGAGGGGATGGGTTGCACTTTCAGCAAGTTTGCAGGTGACACTAAGCTAGGCAGAGCGGTAGATACGTTGGAGGGCAGGGATACGGTCCAGAGTGACCTAGACAGTTTAGAGGATTGGGCCAAAAGAAATCTGATGAGGTTCAACAAGGACAAGTGCAGAGTCCTGCCCTTGGGACGGAAGAAGGGGGTGGAATCTCCATCCTTAAAGGTTTTTAAGTTTCAGCTCGACAAAGCCCTGGCTGGGTTGATTTAATTGGGATTGGTCCTGCGTTGGGCCGGGGGCTGGACTTGATTACTCCTGAGGTCTCTTCCAGCCCTAGAATTCTATGATTCTCTGAGCTTTTGTGGGCACAACTCACTTCTTCTGATGAATGGAGGAAGGGTCCAGAGATACAAATAAAGAGCAGAAAAAGAGAGAGGGGATGGGGAGGGAAAGAGAAGGGGGGGGGGGAGTCTTATCAGTTAGAGTGTTGGTACTAAATAAGGTGCTGCAGAACCATTTGTTGTTTTTAAAGTTTTGTCAGTTACAGACTAACACGGCTTTCCTCTGAAACTTAGGGGGAAGGACGCCAGCAAAATGTTTATTTCTACCTGGATGCTGGTTGGACTATAAGGATTCTGAACAACAATCAACAAGCCCTCAGATCTGCTTCGATCACATGTACCTAGGTATTTATCTGACCCTCGTGCTTGTGGTATGCTAATGTCTCATGACACTTCATTGATGTTAGCTTCCCAACAGCATGAGATACCAAAGTACATGCCCCATTTCCCAGGCGGGGGACGGAGGCTCAAGGAGATTCAGTAACTTGCCTTAGGTCCAATAGAAAATTCTTTGGCTGAATCAGGGAGTTGAACTCAAGTCTCTTTAGCCCAAGTCCATCAGTCTAGCCATGAGAGCATCCTGCCCATGTAGGTGCAAAACTCACGTGGTCTCATGCCTCTGTGCATTCATGCCAGCATATACAATTTTGCTTTCTTGTCTGTAATAAAGTGCATTACAGTGTATTTCAAAGCGAAGACCCTGTTAGAATGAATGCGCTTTACTATTCTTCACTAGGAACAATCAGAACCACTGAGCTGAACATCACAGACCCCCTATACTGCAGATTGAAAAAGAAGAGTCACTTCTAGCTCCAGCACTTATTTCAAGGCAAGAGGATCCAAGGGAGGAAGTGCTCAGTGCCTATGGTGTGCAGCACCATTTTGATCTACCTACAAACCTCTCTGAAATTTGAGGTGTTCAGATGCCAGCTCTGAATTCAGATCCAAACCTCCTCCAAGCTCAGTTTGCTTGGAACCAGGAATGGATGTTCAGCTAATGCTGAGAGACAAGTCAGCGTTGTAAGTCACATCTAGGCATCATCACTGAGAGTCTCGCTCCCATTAAGTTTGGGGCAGGGAGGAGAGGCGTGTCCAGGTCTAGATCCCGAGCCATCACTAATTTCAGGGCAATGAGGAAAAGGCATTAACCTTGTTATCTGAACCTCCTCTGTGCTGAGGGTCCATCGAAACAGCCTGTGGATTACTGTTTGTTCCTGTGCGAAGGGAGCACAGCCTCGCTTGATCCGGTTTGACTGGACAGACTTCCCCGGGTGGCGGCAGGAATGCGTGGGAAGGCAATCTCGCATCAACAGGCCCGCTGGCATTCGGGTGCGCACACCCTTTGCTTTCGATCATCATTAGGGGCCACTTCCCCCTCCCCCCCCCCGCACCGACGCAAGCATGTGCATGTGTGCTCACGCCCTGGCAGCATTAGCTGTCACCGTGTCCGACCATTTGAGCAGCGGGAGACAGGCCAGCTCCCAGGCTCTGGATTGGGTTGCATCCATCGGGACTTGGTTACAAAGCATTGTATTATCAATAGCGCCGCTCAGCTCCTATTGGCTATCCAGACAGGTCAGATCCCAGAGTTGTTGCTCTGCTGCACAATGTGGCAACACACAACTTCACAGCTGTGTCTAACTCTTCCTGCTCCAAAACCACAAGGCACTAGGGCTTAAGCCAGGGGTCTTCAACCTTTTTTCACTTGCAGACCCCTTACAAATATTTGACATGCTTAGACATAGTCTACAGACCCCAGTTTGAAAACCATTGTTCTGTGGCTACGATAACATTTTGCTGACCCCCTAGACAATCTGCTGATCCCCAGTGGTCCGTGTGCCCCGGGTTGATAACCACTGGTTTTAGCTAAAGGAGAATCTCCATTACATATTAGCATTATAGGACCTTTGACACACAGGATCAAATCTGATGCCATCCACTGGATGGCAGTGGTTCTCATTCACACTAGCATCACCTTGTTTCTCCACTTCTTAGAGCACCTTCCATTTAAGGCTCTCACGGCATGTCAAAGCTAAGAAGGATTTAAGCCTCACGTCACTGCCCTGGGAGGTAATTCTTGTATTTGTCTAGGTTGGTAAAGCAAACAGCAAGGTGAAGCGGCCGGGAGGCAGGGTTAATGGCGTGAGAATCAGATCCCTAATCTCATTGTGCCTCAACTCCCCATCTGTAAGACAGAGCAATAACTCCCCTCCCTTTGTCTGACTCATCCATTTAGACGGCAAATCCATCACCCATGTACAGCACCTAGCACAAGGAGGCACTGATTCTGGATGGAGTCTTTAGTTCAGGGCTTTAGCTAAAGGAGAATCTCCATTACCTAATGCCCAGGGTCTGGATGTGGCCCCTGGGTTGCCTGGGTTTGGCCCCCAAAGCATAGGGCCTGCCCCAGCCTTGGGGAGCCCACGCTGGCACTCCAACCCCTCTGTTGCCTCCCCACGGCCTCCGGCCCTTGACTTATTTTTCTGTGGGTCAGCGGCCCCCAACCCAAAAGCGGTTCCTCACCCCTGCTCCAGATACTGCGCCATGAGAAATAAAATGAGGAGAATATTAAAACAGCCGGTGGGGGAAAACCCAGCCAGTTACTTACTAAGAGCTCTGCCATCTAACTTGCTTACCACTCCAGGGAAAACTAGCTCTGAGTCAACTATTTGCATTGTCACTGCTCCTGTCCCCACACATACGGGATAATTGCCAAGTGTCCAGTAGCCACTTCAAGGAAGATACGTGCACATTGCAGGTAAAATAACAGCACGGATCAGCTGCAAAGCCTCATGTTTATGTAAAGCAAGCTCTGTGCACATGCCCTGTGTGAATACCTTGCTGTTACGGACAGGGGACATGCTCTTGCAGGGCTTTTGTGAAAGCTGCGGGAAGTAAACGCCAGACATGCTCTTCCTCGACTCGGTCCCAGCTGTGATTCTCCAGTGTCTCAAAGTAGCTAAGTCCTCAGCAGATGGGGCACAACTTCAGCACTGCTGTCAGAAATGGCTGGGAAAAAGGGGCACACCCAGTGCCAGGAGTGAGTAGGGAAAACTGGCAGCTCCTTCATTTTATTAAAGCTGGGTTGAGGCATCCTTACTTACACGGCGTAGCAGCTCAGGGGCGAGTAATTCCACTGATTGCAGGCCCCCAGTGATGTTAAAGCACCACGCTACCGGACGAGAAGGTGATCATAGAATCCTAGGGCTGGAAGAGACCTCAGGAGTCATCGAGTCCAGCCCCCTGCCCAAAGCAGGACCAACCCCAAATGGTTGGGGGACATGCAGGGGGACAGTCACCATCATTATTGTTCAGGCACTAAGTGTAAAATTCATGCCCATGAAGGGGCCAGCACAGAGACTATGCACCAGGTAAGTCCCTATTTTGAAAGCTTAAGTGGTGCTGAGGTCCATATGCTGGTCCTCCACTCAGGGGTGAATGTCACCGTCAGGGAGATGCTGCTAATCGGCGCAGAGAGAAAGGACAGCTTCTTAGCTCATGTCAAAGTGACATACCTACTAACATGAGGGCCTAAGGAGAGCATACAGCACTCACAGACTTCAACCACTTCCACTTCTAGGCCCAGATCTGGCCTTCTGAGTGACCATGGCTGATAAATAAGGATAACGGGACTGACCTCCCCTCCCCTCCCCTCCCCGACACACACACACACACACACACACTTTGTAAAGCCATTTGAAACCTAATCTCACCCAAGAGTCCTGTGGGACGTGCATGTGCACACACACCAATACACACACACACAACCAATAGAAGGGAGTTACTTATCAAGTAGGCCAATTCAGTTAGGGGAGATGAGGCTTACATCCAGCAGTTGATGGGGTGGTGTGACTATCAAGAGAGGGAAAATTGCCTTTGAAGTGAGAGAACCATTCTAAGTCCTGATTCAGTCCTAATTTGATTGCATCAAATTTGCAAATGAATTGCAGCTCTGCTGTTTCTCTTTGTTGTCTGCCCTGCTTTGGAGAAGATAAATATGACGGGTGAGGCACTCAGATACCAGGGTAATTAAGTCCATAAGTACTTAAAATATGTAGTAGTGTCTAATTCACCAGCTGATGGCAGTTCAAGCACTGTGTACATTTTAATGGCTATTGTCAAGGAGAATTTGCTGTATGTGTTTGTGCATAAGCTGCAGAAAGAATTTAAAAAATATTAACTTGAATAAACTATTTTGGGTCATAATTATAGCAGTCACAATTAACTGGTCATTTTAATTCACCCCTATACAGTGCTTAAGAAAGAATTAATCCTTCCCTACGTGCTGCAGTGAATATTAAAGAGTTCTACTAAGAATCTCATTTGCTAGTTTCAATATGAAGTTCATATGGGTTCAAGACACAATGTTTAGAGCTATTATTATTTAACATGTATATTGCAGTAGCCTCCGAAAGCTAGAACTGGAAGGAGGCCCCCATTATGAAAAATGCAGAACAAGCACAGAGAGATAGCTGTGTTAGTTTGTTTCAGCAAAAAACAACAAGGCGTACTGTGGCAGTTTAAAGGCTAGCAAATTTATTAGGGAATAAGCTTTAGTGGGCTGCAGCTGAGCTAATAAATTTGTTGGTCTTTAAAGTGCCTTGTTTTTACATAAGTGATTGCCCTGACACACAGAGATCGCAATCAAAATTAGTTTGAACCTAAAAATATCTGGATAATGCCTTAAAGTTAAGGGAATTTGGCTTACCATAAAGCTGGTCAGAAATTTTGTGAAAAAACTTCTTTGGGGAATCAAAAGCTCCCACTTTTGTTAATTTTTAAAAAGCACATCATTGTGATAAAACCCCGGGAGAGGCATAAGGATCTTGAGCAAAAAGGGTTTTTTTGCGCAAAAAGGAAAAACCTCTTGCGCAAAAACAGACTGGAAGAGATTATGCACATGAAGCACAAGAAAATGCTAATCTGAGCTTCATTTGCATTGCCTCTTCTGGCAAAGTGCGTAGTGTAGACAAAGCCTCTGGCTACAAGAGCAACTAAAAATAATGCTTAGAAGGTGGCCAAAACACTGCACACGGACTCACTAACGTCAGGTTAGTGAAATGCCTATGGAGAAATATGTAAAACCAGAGGGGCAGGAAAAAATACATTTCCTACAGGGAAGTTAGTGAACATTTGGATACAGAGAGGCAGCACAAGGCTTATGTCATTATAGAGCCTAAGGCAGACTGTTTAAGGGGAAAGGGATGGGGACATTTCTCTGTATTAGAGATGTGCACCCATTGTGGGCAGCCTGGGTTGAAGCCAACCCTGAGGAGCCCACCCGAGAGAGATCCAGTGATTCCAGTAAAAAAGAAAGGAAGTCGTGGCTGGCTTCAGACAGAGAGGAAAGCGCTCTGGGCTGGAAGGAGGAATAGAAACCTTGGGTCAGGGAGACTTATGAAGGGACTTTTGTTATACTATCAAACCCAGTGCCCCAGGAGGCGTATTTTTGGATCAAGAAAAGTCTAAAGTTTGAAAAATCCAAGTGGGGAAACTGAGGCAGGCAGGCTATAGTGTAACCCTAGCCTACGAGAGGGCATCCCAGAGGCAGCCGGCTTGCTTACACTGTCTCCTCCACCTAGAACTCCCTAAGGGCACATCTAGACATATGAGAGATCGATGTTACGGAAGTCAATCTTGACTTATGAGGAGAGGCTGAGGGATTTGGGTTTGTTTAGTCTGCAGAAGAGAAGAGTGAGGGGGGATTTGATAGCAGCCTTCAACTTCCTGAAGGGAGGTTCCAAAGAGGCTGGAGAGAGCCTGTTCTCAGTGGGGGCAGATGGCAGAACAAGGAACAATGGGCTCAAGTTACAGTGGGGGAGATCTAGGTTGGACATTAGGAAAAACTATTTCCCTAGGAGGGGATGGAATCTCCCTCCCTAGAGGTGTTTAAGTCTCGGCTTGACAAAGCCCTGGCTGGGTTGATTTAGTTGCAATCAGGGGCGGCTCGTGAGCCTAGGCAAACTAGGCAGTTGCCTAGGGCGCCGCCAGCCCGGGCGCCCGATGATGATGTCACGGGGTGCTGGGGTGCCTCGTGATTATGTCACGGCCATTGACGGCCGTGCTGGCGGGGGCGCCGATCGCAACTTCCTCCTGGGGCACCAGCTGCCGCAGCCGGCCTCAGGCCGCTCTTGGTTGTGATCGGTCCTGCCTTGGGCACGGGGGCTGGACTTGATGACCTGCTGAGGTCTCTTCCAGCTCTAGGATTCGATACCGTTTGGTTTAGCAGGTGTAGTACAGACCCCTACATTGAATGCTGAGGGCAGCTCCCGTCAGCATCCAGGACTCCTCTTTCTGCGAGGAATAAGGGAAGCTGACAGGAGCATTGCTCCTCTTGGCCTCCCACGGTGTGGACGCCACCGCAGCTTGGCTTAAGGCAGGGCTCCTCAACATGGCCCATCCGGCCCATTTGTTTGTGGCCTGCAGTGCAGTTTGGGTTTCCACGGGGCTCAGCACGCCTGTTGTTGTGTGGTCTTCCCTTAATCTTTGTGTTTATGCCCATCAATAAGAAATAAGCTATTTGCTTATACTTGCATATATATTTGCATGTCTATGCAAGCACACTTAAGCTGCGCACACCCTTGGCATGTGCGGTGAGTATTATCGTGTCCCCCGAGCTTCCAAAGTGGAGTAGCCCTGGCTTAAGGTTAGCCAACTCCAGCTGTGCATTGTGCATTGTGCATTGTGCATTTTGCATAGCTGGAGTTGCGTACCTTAAGCTGACCTTCCTGGTCTAGTATAGACTAGGGATGTAATAGTGTAGTCAATTAACTGATTAACCGATAAGCAAAAGCGTATCAGTTAATGCTCTAGACTACACGCATTTCCCTCCCCCTTCCCATCACCAGTAAATTGTTTAGCAGGCTGGCCAGCAGCCTGGTTCAGTCCTGGTTCATGCTGGGTGTGGGACCTACCCCTGCTGCGGCTCTGCCTTTAAAGTGTATTTGGAGCCAGGTGGGCAGGCAGGCCAGTTCAGTTCTGGATCACACTGGGTCCAGGAGCTCAGCTCCCTTCCCAGAGATAGGGGCTGCTGCCACCCCACACTGCTGCCTCTGATACAGGCAGCTGGTCCACGAGGGGAGCTGGTTTTTAAACTGGCTCCCCTCACGGAATAGCTCCTGTCTGGCACCCCACCCTGCTGCTTCTGTATCAGAGGCTGCAGTGCAAAGTGGCAGGGGACACCTTGGGAGTGGGGCTGGAGGGCACTGGCTGCCGGCCCCACCCTCGGGGACTACAGAATAGTCGAGTAATCGATAAGAATTCATAAGGTTAATCGACTATTCAATTAATTGATATTTAACATCCCTAGTATTGACCAGGCCTAAATGTCAGTAGAAGTTCCATAGAATGGGACATAGGGATCTGCAGTACAGTTGGCTGGGGGGTGGGAGAGGGAAGGATGGGAGGCAGCCAAGGAATAATCAAAAAATCCCCCCGGCCTCCAAAATTCTTTTCTCTGCATGATATAATGACAAAGGCAACCGATCGGTTAGGGGAGGTGTATGTAGTTTTAGGCCTGTCTCTCGAATAGCGATGCAGGCATCCAAACCCAGCCTCACGTTTTATAAAGTGAACAAAACACGGAGTATTGTGGATCACGCAGTGTGTGTACCGGTGTGTTTCTAGGCTTCAAAATAAACACAGATCCCCGACTGTGGCACACACACATAAAAGGTGGTGCTGCAATTCTTCTGTACGGCCGCTGTCAGACTAATTCTCTCCGTTGATTCTTTGTAGAGCTAAATACTAGGATTACAGTGTTTGGCAGTGAAGAGCAGAGAGAGAGAGAGAGAATCGAAGAGAGACACAAGGCTGAAGAGAGATGCTTCCAGCTGCGATCGCATATCAGTTGGAGTTATCCCAGGGGGCTGGTTCCAGACACAAGTAGAGAAGGTACTTGCCCCACCAAGGTCATGTCTGCACTAGGAGATTATTTCAAAATAACTTACTTCCAGGTAATAACTCCTGAAATAATATTTTGGAACTAGCTTGTCCACACTATGGGGAAGCCTTGAAATTCGTCGAAGGCAGGCTCCGTTAATGTGGGTGCGCTATCTTGACTTAGAGCTGCTGGAAGCACTGGGGAGTAATTAGTTTGAATGACTCTGGGGAGTCATTATTTCAAACCAACGGCACTGGAGTGTCCACACTACCGCTATTTCAAAATAACAATTTCAAAATTAGCGTTATTCCTTGTGGAAAGCAGGAATGATTATTTTTGAAATTACCAGCCTGTTATTTCAAAATAACGGGCTTGGTAGTGTGGATGCTCCGTTATTTCGAAATAACTCCCTAGTGTAGACCAAGAGACCTACTTGCACCTTGTGAAGTCCTATCTTTACCAGCTCAACGTGGGGGCATGAATGTTACTAAAGCAAACTATTTGCCGCTGGGGAAGTTGGACTAATGAATGCCTGATCCAAAGCCCATCAGAGTCAATGCCTGCTTCCACTCTGGCTGCAGCGGGCTTCAGGTCAGGTCTGAAGTGCCCGTACACTATGCTGGACAAGGGTGAATTGGCCCCAGAGCTTAGACACTACAGAGATGCACACGATGGAAAACCCAGAGAGACCGTACGGCAACAAGCTCAAAAAGCAAAGGAAGCCCATGGCGGAAGTCGAGAGGCGAGTAGGAAATGTGCCTTTGTTTGTTTTGAGGGGTTTGATTAGTTAACTCGGTTTGTTACTGAGTTCTTTCATGGATTCGTCAGGGTCAAGGACAGATGGGATCACTGTGACAGTCTAGTTTGACACGTGTAATGCAAGCAGGAAATGGCACCTCGTGATTGCTAGGCTGCAGGGAGGAGTCTTCCTGTATTCCCAAGCTGCAGCTGCCCCCCATGGAGGGATGTTCACCTGTCCCGTTTTCCATCCAAGCTATAGAATCAGTTGCTTGAAAGTCAGATCTGCCCAGTTTGACTGTTTCTGAGGCCTGTTGTTGGTCCTTTTGCTGGAGCCCATGATTATCAAGGCCCGTGAGACAAGGGAACGCTGTAAATTATTAATAATCATGCTAATGATTAGCCACTTGCACGGCAGTTGTGCATAGTCCTGCCCTCGCAAATTAAACGAGCTTATTACACTGGGCTGTACATGTGGATGTGGATTCCAGAAGAAGGTGTTGTACAAAGCAATAAGAGGAGGGTGTCATAGGAGCACTGATCTCAGCTTAGATACTGAGTCCATCTTTAGCCTTGGGCAAGTCACTTAAACTCTCAACTTCAGTTTCTGCATATGTAAAATGGGGGCACTACCTCACCTCCTCCTTCCTTACAAATCTTAGTTACCATGGGCAGAGCTCTGAAGATGGCAAATGCTCTGTACGCGCTAAGCATGATAATTAATTGCTTGGAGTAAAAAAATCTGCCTTTGGAAACATGCATGTATCTTCCATTGACTTCAATGGGAGTTCTATGCACACATCCAAGGACTGCACACAGACAAGATCTGGCTGAAAAAATATGCCAAATGTCAATCTGTTAAAATATTTCAAATGCTCAGGAAAAGTTTGGGGTTTTTCAGTAACGCCCCTTCCCCTAAACCAAAAACATTTGGCTTTCTGGATCCTCCTCAGATATTTCCTTTCCCAACCCATAACTTTATTTTTTCCTTCCTCCCATTAGCTGTCTTTTTGTTTTTGCTAAAAAAAAAATAAAAAAATTGAAAACTTTTTTTTATTAAAAAGGCCATTTTACTCCAGAAATGCTTGACAATCATTTACTAATATTCAGCTAGCTGCATGCTAGCAGTATAATTGTTCTTATATTACTATAGATCTTATTAATTTCTCCCCTGATTTCATAGGAGAGCCTCGAGTAGAAAAATAAATACTTTCTATTTCGAGGATATTTTTCAGCTGAGGATCTTGATGTACTATATATGCATTCATGAATTAGGCCATGATACACCCCTGTCATTACATATTACATTACTAATTAAGTATTAGTTTTCATGGTACTAATATAAGGTACTAATACAATTATGCTAATAATTAGCCACTTGCACATCAGAGACACAGAGAAGTTAGATAAACATAATCAAATTCTCTATGGCAGGTTGCAATGTGACACTACTTTACTGTATAAGCTAGAACAATACCACAGAGTAATCAAAAACAGAACAAGGCAAAACAGGCTGCTCTCTTAAACACAGTGGCACAGCTCATCTTATTATAGGCTAGCTGCAGATCTCACCATCCTTAAAGTAGTAATATGCAGTCCTGAAACCGTCCTCACTACTTACCTGTGGCTGAAAACTTGACTCCACTGCAGGGGGGTTTCTAATGCCATGTCCAAATGGGAATACAAACTTGTGGGTAGCCTGAGTCAGGGGGCTGAAAATTGCTGGGTAGAGGTTGGGGCTCAGGCTATGTCTAGAGTGCAGGCTTCTTTTGGAAGAAGCTTTTCTGGAAGAGATCTTCCAGAAAAAGTCTTCTGAAAGAGAGTGTCTACACAGCAAAAGCGCCCTGAAAAAGCAATCTGCTTTTTCGAAAGATAGAGTCCACACTGAATGGACTCTATCTCGCAGATAAGCTGTGATTGCTATGGACAGAGTGGCCACCAGGGCATTTGTGCTTTTTCCTCTTTCCTCTTCTTTCGAAAGAACTCCCTCGTCCCCGTCCACACCCGCCATTTTCCGAAAGAGCTCTTTCAGAAAAAGGCTTCTTTCTCCTAGAAGGAGGTTACCAATGTCAGAAAAAAATCCTCTGTTCTTTTGATTTTTTTTTTTTGAAAGAATGTGATTGCAGTGTGGACGTAAGTGAAGGGATTTTTTTTTTTTGAAAAACAGCTGTTTTTCCGAAAAAACTCTGCAGTGTAAACATACCCTCAGGCTACAACCAAGCTCTGGAACCCTGTGAGGAGAAAGGGTCATAGAGCTCAAGTGCCCCTCAAAGCCTGAATGACAATTTTATCCTCAGGCCGGCCGTTGCCAGGACATTTATATGTATATAGCTGTACCTAGGAGACTGGCGCAAGATCAAACAGGGATCAATGGCAGAACCAAAACCAGAACCCAGGACGCCTAGCTAAGCAGCCTGCTGCTCTAGCCACTAGACCGATCACATACCTGTCTGTCTGTGCACGGGAGCCCTGAGAACGTTTTTGCACACAGCAGTGTCGGGTGTGGGATACCAGGGAGAGACAGAGTCTCAACCGGGAACATGGGCGGCAGGTTTGTATAATTTTTGGTGGTGCCCCATTAGCCACACCCTCTGCCCCCATCAGCCACGCCCCCTGTCCCCCCCCTCCGTTAGCCACACCCTCTACCCCCATCAGCCATGCCCCCTGTCCCGCCCCCTCCGTTAGCCACGCCTCTGGAGGTACCATGCTTGGGGCAAGATGGACACATGACCAGAAGTAAACAGTGTCATGTGACCCCTCTCGAAGGGCTTTTCCCACCATCCTCCTACCAGCAGGGATTAGTTTGGCCCCCACCAACCCCTCTCATGCAACTATCCTGCAGCTGCATTAACCCAACGTGTGTGACAGTAACTCGGGGGCAGAGAGGCTGGGGGGGCAGAGAGGCTGGGGGAAGTGTTCCCTCTAAGGCTCTGTCTACACTTGTGGCTTCTTGTGCAAGTACAGTCGTTCTTGTGCAAGAACCCACAGAGCAGCCACACAGCCTGCCTGCTCTTGCACAAGGAAATTTACAGTACGGCGTGGTAAGAGAGGGCGTCTTGCGCAAGAGCTACGCTCTTTTCTAACAGGTGTAAGCTCTCTTGTGCAAGAGGGCAGTATGGATGCTCAGCAGGGATTTCTTGCGCAAGAAACCCCTCTGGCTAAAATGGCCATCAGAGCTTTCTGGGCAAGAGAGCATCCACGCTGCCATAGATGCTCTTGTGCAAAAGCACAGCTCGCTCATGGCAGTGTGGATGTGTTCTTGCGCAAGAAGCCGCCAGTGTAGACGTAGCCTAAGAGTTTCCCCCCATGAGCAAAATGAATTTTGTGCTGTGCACCAGTACTGAGTTCATGAGGCTTGTTTGGATGTGCCACTGTGGCACCCAAGTGAATACATATTTTTAAACCTTTACCTTTTCTCTCTGCTGCCATGTCCCCTTCCCTTGTTCCATCAGCTCCCCTGGTGCCTGCTGCCCCCCTGCCCCAACTCCTCACCCTCCTCTGCTGTCCTGACTCCTGTCCTTCTCACTGCCCTCAGCCCTCCTGTGACCAGCCCCCCCTCCATCAGCCCTTCTCTCTCCCTTGTGCCCACTCCTCCAGTAGCCCCACTCTGATCATGTGAGCTACCCCTCCTCATCCCCTCTCCTAACACCTGCCCTGCGTCTCTCCTCTGGTGCTGGTCCCTCCCCTGCAGGTGTCTGCCCTTCTGCTTCACCCCCAGAATCTCCTGGCACCTGCACCTTCTCTTATTCCTGCACTCTCCTGGTGCCTCCCCCTTCCCTCACTGTCCCTACCCCCTTTGCCCTCTTTTTCCCTGATGCCCACCCCTTTGCCATCCTCTGCCCCTGTTTCCCTCATGCCCCTGTGCCCTCACACATGACTTGCTCCATCCTGGCCTTCCTCAAGCCCACCCCTTCTTTCAAGCCTTTTCCCAGCACCTCCTCCTCCAGCCCTCAATGCCCTTCCCCTCTCCTCTCCTCTCCTCTCCTCTCCTCTCCTCTCCTCTCCTCTCCCAGCATCACCCCTCCCCCCTCCCACTGACACCTCCCCTCCTGCCCTTTCCCTCATTGTCTGCACTTGGCCCCCTGGCATTTGTCTCTCCTCTCCCCTGTCCCTTTGGTGCCTTCCCCTTTCTTTCCCCTCTCCCCTCCTCCTCCACACAAGCCCCTTCCTCTCCCAGCCCTCACCCTCCCTTACCGTCTGCGCTCTGTCCCCGGACTCTGAACCCTCAATTCAGCCTCATGGTGCAACGCAGCGCCCAGCAATTTTAAAATCCTTGGCCGTGACATTACGTCACGCCCGAGTGTCTCTCCGCCCACCAGTTTGAGCACGCTGTGCATGGCAGCAGCAGCCGGCAAGGGGAAACTCAATGGAGGTTGCGCACGGCCGGGACGGGATGGGGACAGGGCTGGAGGAGAGATGCTCTTGGGGTCGGGGTGGGAGGACACGCGGCGGGCGGGGCCCACTCCAGCTCCAAATATTGGTGGAGCCTGGACACCACGAGCCCATACAACTCACCGCCCATGACTGGGAAGCTCGTAAGGAGTTTACCAAGCCATTCCCCTCCACCTTTCTCCTTTCACGACATATTTGGTTTGCTTCCTCTTTGGGCACCAAGCACATTCTACGCATTCCAACAGCTCGTACCACCCCGGGTCTTTCTCCTGTCCTGACAGGCACCGTGACGTATACCTCACTTGCACATAAGCCCATGTACCTAGCCCAGGCGTTACTCATTGAGAGTGAGGCCACTCCGCTTCCTGCTTGACAATACGAGGCAGCGGCAGAAATCACAAGCCTATATCCACTCCGTGACTGGAGGCCACACGTGTGAACTTCATTTACGGAGGAGGCAAAACCGTGGTTCTCAGCCGTTTCCCCACCCTGGGGCACGTGTCCCATGAAGCCAACATCTAGCAGTCTTGGGAAAGGGTGTGTGTGTGCGTGTGTGTGTGCGTGTGTGTGTGTGTGTGCGCGCGCACGCGTGGGTGTGTGTGTGTGCGTGCATATGTGCGTGTGCGTGTGTGTGTGTGCGCGCGCGCGTGGGTGTGTGGGTGTGTGTGCACGCACGCGTGTGTGTGTGTGTGCGTGCGTATGTGCGTGTGCGTGTTTGTGCGCGTGTGTGTGTGCGTGCGTATGTGCGTGTGCGTGTGTGTGCGTGTGTGTGTGTGCGCGCGCGCGCGCGTGGGTGTGGGTGTGTGTGCACGCACGCGCGCGTGTGTGTGTGTGCGTGCATATGTGCGTGTGCGTGTGTGTGTGCGCGCGCGCGTGGGTGTGTGTGCATGCACGCGCGTGTGTGTGTGTGTGCGTGCGTATGTGCGTGTGCGTGTGTGTGCGCGCGTGTGTGTGTGCGCACGCGTGGGTGTGGGTGTGCGCGCGCGTGTGGGTGTGTGCGCGTGTGTGTGCGCGTGTGTGTGCGCACGCGTGGGTGTGTGCGCGTGTGTGTGCATGCAACACTCCTTGACACCCTCAGGCTTAGGTGAGGTTTGGCTCTTCTCCTCACACTGCCAACAGGCACCCTGAGTGGTCCTGGCTCTTTTACAGGTGGTGGGAGAGCATCCCCAGAGAAACACACAACAGTCCCGGGCTCATTTCCCACAGACTAACACTCCCATGCGAACCCATTGAACTCACTACCGGCCTGGCTTACATGTGAACCTGCAAGAGACTCCACGTTGGATTAGCAACCACTTCAGCCACCCACGTCCCATGGAACGAGAGGTTTCTGGGGTTTAACCTCAAAGTGCACCGCATGCGACACCACATGCCGAGGCGGCAAAATGCAAACGCCGAGGGGCCAGAACCTTAGCTGGTGCATGCGCCACTGAGCAATGGTGACAAAAAATCAATTTACCCCCATGAAGATCTGAGCCTGCTGTCTTCAGACACTGCTCCATAGAATGTGGAGAAGACACTGGAAGGCTGTTTCCTCCCCCTCCGTTCCCCTGCTTCCAGGCTAGTATTTAGTTAGGTCCAAACAGCCCTTTGGAAACAAAATTCAGACATTTCCACAGAACTGAATACTTCCCTGTGTCTTACCTTCTGGTTGCGCAGGTCTCTGGGCTTGGCTGCTTCAGCATCGTAAGTCAGTCAAAGCCTTCCCTGTGATTCATGGAAAAACCATGTTATCCGATCCAGAGGATTAGATGTTAGTTAATCAAACAGAAGTGTGTCATTTTTTAAAAGCAAAGCATCCTCACAAAACACATACAAACCAAGGCAAAACATGCCAAACAGAGCCAGCCGCTGGCTTCCTGATACCTGCCAGACACCACGGTATTTTTTTCCACCACTTCTTTGCAATAAACAGGCTGAGGGAGAGGGTTACGAGAATGTTCACTCTGTGCAGACCTGCCTCTCTGTAGAATCCACTGCCAGGGCCCGATTCTCCCCTTCGTCACACCATTTTCACACCATCGAGGGCAACAGAGCTACCCCACAAGTATCAGCAGAAGGGAAAAGGTAAGTCAGGCTCCGCTAGCGTCACACTCAGCCCTTCTCTGCGTTGTGAAGGGTTTCTGCTACACGCCAGCAACCAGAAGGATCCAGCTGGATGAGGCCTGGCTTCGGTGGAGGGTCTGACCCAAAGGAAGATGGCAGTTACTGCTGAGTTAGGTCAGATTTGAACTTTTGACCTAAAGGGCAGTGTATTAAGTCCACAATGAATTCTTAGAACTAGGATGTCTACATTAAAAAAAAACCAATCACCCCCTTCCATTCTCTCATAGGGATTAGATCCAAGGTTGATGGCCCTAATCAAAATCTTTAGGGGGGGACGACATTTAAGCCCGGTTCTGCCCTTTGTGAAATCGGATGGCACAGTGGTGTTGAATTCTGCCGCAGCACTCCTTTGGCACAGAGGCAAAGGGTAACCCAAGGGGCAAGGCAGTGGGGAAATCCAGTCTTCAACCTCATCGTCCCCCAGAAATCGCGCTAATTTAACAAAAGATGGAATGTTAATATGTGGTGCACTGTTGTGTGTGGACACACACCTCCATTAAGACCTGACTTTTATTGCTTCAGCCTGTTAGACCAATATAATCAGCAAACCTGTCCCACAAAAGGTTGCCCATACACAAAATTAACATCCCACTTGCTCCTTTAGCTCTTCTCTGCACACAAACTTGCACCGATTTTAATTCAGCCCTGTGTGGATGCTCCGACTTGAGAGGTTTAGGAGAGGCATTGTTTGGGTTACTTTAAACCTGTTCTTAGGGCTTGTCTGCAAAGCGCAGCACTGGGTATGAATTCTAAATACACTCCAAATTACCGCTGTGGGCCCTGCTGGCATGCATTTGACATTCCTTCGTGCACTTTAATGACTACTATATTACATTGAAGTACACAGGGAAGCTTTTAGTGTATGCCAATAGGGTTTATACAAGCCAGTGAGTGTGAAACACATTGGTGTGCATTAAAATGTACACCCCAAAGTGCACCTTGCACAATGTAGACCAACTCTGAAATGAAACTGAAGTAAGTCTGGTTGAAACCAAAGGAAGAGTGTCCGCATGGCCTTTTGCACTGGTGTAACTCAACTCACTAGCAATAGGAGTAGTGGCCTGGAGTGCAGCTCTGGCAAGTGCTGGCTGCGCTGTGGCAAGACCCAGCAGGGAGCTGTATGAAAAGCTGGTGGGGACCGGATCGCAATAGCACAGTCCCTGGAAGAGATTTTAAATTGCTTTCACACTGGGCTGGAGACACCTCAACACCCGGGAACCGCAGAGGCAAACCAACCCTTTGTCCGCCCAAAGCAGCCAGGCTGAGTAGCCAGCCGCCTGGGCCAGCACATCTGAGAGATCGAGAACAGCACCAGCGCCATTCAGGCCTGCCACCACACCGCTCTGTCCCCAAGCACCCTTCTTGGGCACCGGAGCATCTGTCTAACAGGCTAATTCCCGACAAAGCGGGGTCCTTCAAGCGCACCCCAGCAGTCTTTCAGCCACCCTTGTGGAACAATTCCACTACTGGAGTATCGGCTTCTAAGGACTGTTATTCCACTAGGGACAGTGAAACCTATCTTCTGTACACTGGCTAATTCTCTCCCTCGGTTCTTCACAGAGCTAAATACCAGGATTACACTGTTTGGTAGTCTCAGAGGGGTAGCTGTGTTAGTCTGAAACTTTAAACTATGAAGGTGAATGGAATATTAGGGTGCATTAGGAGGAGTATTGCCCACAGATCTAGAGAAGTGATTATTCCCCTTTATTTGGCTCTGGTGAGGTCACATCTGGAGTGTTGTGTCCAGTTCTGGAGCCCCCACTATAGGAAGGATGTGGACGCATTGGAGAGGGTCCAGCGGAGGGCGACCAAAATGATTAGGGGGCTGGAGCATATGACTTATGCGGAGATGCTGAGGGATTTGGGTTTGTTTAGTCTGCAGAAGAGAAGAGTGAGGGGGGAGTTGAGAGCAGCCTGCAACTTCCTGAAGGGAGGTTCCAAAGAGGCTGGAGAGAGGCTGTTCACAGTAGTGACAGATGGCAGAACAAGGAGCAATGGGCTCAGGTTACAGTGGGGGAGGTCTAGGTTGGACATTAGGAAAAATTATTTCCCTAGGAGGTGGTGAAGCACTGGGATGCATCTGTGGATGCTCTCCCACCACCTCACCTAAGCTAGAGTGGTGGTGGAATTTCTATCCCTAGAGGTTTTTAAGTCTCGGCTTGACAAAGCCCTGGCCGGGTTGATTGAGTTGGGATTGGTCCTGCCTTGGGCTGGGTCCTGGACTCATGACCTCCTGAGGTCTCTTCCAGCTCTAGGATTCTATCAGAGAGAGAAGAATACCAGGGTGAAGAGAGACGCTTCCAGCTGAGATTTTCAAAGGAGTCTAGGGGACTTGGGCACATGACTAGGCTCCTTTGAGATCCCTGCCTAAGAGGTAAAGTTACACCTTCACCTACTTCCCATTGACCTTGCTAGGTGATGCACATTCACAGCAGAGGGTGGAATCAGGTCCCAAACCAACCTTGTTTGCTCTCACTTGCACCGTGGTGAATCAGAAGGCCACTGAAGCTGCCTCTGGAGTCACACTAGAGTAAAACTGGATTAAGTGAGATCAGAAGTTACCTGACAAGGGCTCAGTATGAATTAGGGAGAGACCTGTAAATGTAACATGTGTGGATGGAAAGTTCATTTATAAACACCAGGCCCCACTGGCTGCTGTGGAAAGACACCTGACTGGGGCCCAAAAATAAACAAATTCAGGGAAAGGGCACTTAACTGTAAGCAGGAGCTTAAACCGCAATGAAGCGTAACGGTTAGCATGTGCATCCGCTCCCTGCACGTCCAGCACACACCCTGCGCTTTGGTAAAGCAGGGCCGTACAGCAATGATTCTGGCCTCAAAGCCACCGCGTGCCACAGGATACACTGAGCATCAGCGCCCCAGAATAATCCCGTTAGACCATCTTGCGGCTTTCTGTAAATTTCCCTTTGTCAAATTAAAATTGCACCGGGGACCCCGTGGCAGCAAGAGGCAGCTGTGGATGGTCAGGGATGATAAAAGTGTGGCTTTGGTTTCCATCCGAGCTCTCCAAACTCCCCCGGTGTGCATGTTTGGGCCATTAATGGGTCCCCCTCCCCTCTACATAATACTTAGTTAACTCCCATGAGGCCTTCTAATCCTCACCATCTGCAGGCTCTTAGATAAACCGCTGTACTTCAGCATGCGGCTCTGGGAGAAAAGGCTTGCCTGTCTATCATACCCAGGCACAAAGCAGGCTGACAAAGCAGGAGACTGCTACCCGGGCCAATTAGTTACATGGCTCACAGCCTGTGAGATAATGCACCTCGTGGGCCCTCCCTCCCTCAGGCAGGACCCTGAAGGGGCTCCCAATTCTGTGCAGTCTCTGCTGGAAACAACAAGGCTTCCTCCAGAAAGCCCCCCGCAGCACAAAGGGTGCATGTCAGCCCCGGCCACCTCTGCTTGCTCTCTGATTTAATGCCAGGGTTCAGATGACTACCCACCACCAATCCCATGGAAGCCTGGAGAGAGGAAGGAATATCAGACTCTTCGCATGAATAGTCTCCTCTCCCTGCATTTTTTTAAAATAAACTCTAGCTCGGAGAATTAACCATTCCCACCAAGAAGCAGCAGCCCGTGGTGATGGTACAGCCAAATGCATGGCAAAGGTACAGCACAGGACTGTTCCATCAGACTGAAACACCCATTCCCTTCCCTTCCATGACCCCTGCCCCCTTAGGCCAGAGAGCCAGTAAGCAAAACACAGGCTGCATCTTGAGAAAGCATAGTGGTTGGCAGATAACCAGCCCCACCACACTAGATCCTATTGGATTAAATACAGCTTGAAGGGGAGGGAGAAGGGGGAAGGAGAGAAAAACAATGCAGCCAATTGTCTGGAGATTATTTGCCTTTTGCTGCGGAGAAGAGTAAAATGCTGATTAATGGAGCAGTAGAAGAAAGAAGCTGCTAGAGAGACTGTCAGTCTAGGTCCCAGATTTAGGCCAGTTGTCCTTTAAAAACGAGATGCAAATTAAGTGTGAAATGATACCGGTTCTGATAGCGCTGTGCACAGGCATCAATGAGCCAGTAAGACAGCGATGGGCAGCCAGGTGAGTGGTATCCTTCATCTCAGAGGGCTACAAGGGGTGGCCTCCTGGGACGCTGTATTTTTTCTATTTGCACTTTGCATACCTAGAATTTGCAGGGTGTGGCCACTGAAGCGCAGCAGCGCTGTGATTGGCTGCAGAGGGCGCACACGGCTCTCACAGTCAATGTTGCAATCAGCACGCTCCTCGCTGCATGTGCCTTTGCTTTACACGTGCGTCACTTTAGTGGTACCAGCAGGAAAACAAAAATATGTCTGGAAAGCAGCAGAATCTGGCATCCCTGTATGTGGGCAACGTTAACAAAGCACCACATATAGAACCCCAATGGGCCACAGGTTGCACTGTGCACCGCTGCATAAGGTAAACGGCCAGGATCAAAATCCGGCTTAACCCTGCATCGGGTTTGTTTACACTGTGATTGCTACACTGCAATTGTCTAACCCACCCTAGCTCGGACAACAATAACAATGAAGATGAGGCAGCACAGAACTGCCACTCCAATACCTCTGCAGGATCCCAGCTGGGTTTGTGCTGCTGCAGCTTCATGGGTATTGTTAGTCCAGCTAGCTAAATCAAAGCTAGCTTGGGTATGTCTACACGGGGTGCAGTCACCCCTATGAACTGCAGTGCTACGTGTAGACTGGCAGGATTTTCCACAAATGCTTTTAACGGAAAACTTTTCCATTAAAAGCATTTTCGGAACAGAGCGTCTAGATTGGCACGGACGCTTTTCCGCAAAAGCACTTTTTGTGAAAAAGCGTCCGTGCCAATCTAGACGTGATTTTGCGCAAAAAAGCCCCAATCGCGAAAATGGCGATCGGGGCTTTTCTGCGCAAAACAAATCTGAGCTGTCTACACTGGCCCTTTTGCGCAAAAGCTTAGTGCAAAAGGGACTTTTGCCCGAATGGGAGCAGCATAGTATTTCCGCAAGAAGCACTCATTTCAGACAGTAGGAAGTCAGTGTTCTTGCGGAAATTCAAGCGGCCAGTGTAGACATCTGGCAAGTTTTTCTGCAAAAGCAGCTGCTTTTGCGGAAAAACTTGCCAGTCTAGATGCAGCTCTTGGGAAAAGTGACTTGTAACATTAAGTCACTTGTAACATTAAGAAGTCAAAGCTACTGGCCTACGACATTTACACCAGTAAACAGACCTGAGTGGAATTTATAGTCATGTGGCAAACTCAGAATCAGACTCCATAGTATATTCTGTCTCAACCAAAACACTAGCTAGGTTACGTCTACACTGGCAGCTTCTTGCGCAAGAACTGTTTTGCGGAAGAGTTCTTGTGCAAAAAGTCTTCCACAAGAGCGCGTCTACCCTGGCATGTGCTTTTGCACAAGAGATGTGCTTTTGCATAAGAGCGTCTGTGGCAGTGTGGATGCTCTCTTGCACAAGAAAGCTCTGATGGCCATTTTAGCCATAGAGGTTTCTTGCACAAGAAATTCATGTTGCCTGTCTACACTGCCCTCTTGTGCAAGAGCTCTTGCGCAAGAGGGCTTACTTCTCGTGGGGATAGGAATAACTCTTCCGGAAGAAGCCCTGTTTTTTGACGCTAGACTGTAAATTTACTTGTGCATGAACGTGCGTTCAGTGTAGACACCCAGCAAGTTTTTGCACAAGAACAGCTGTTCTTGTGCAAGAAGCTGCCAGTATTGACGTAGCTAGGTCTCTTCTGTTTCTTCACTTCCCATGTTTGTACCCATCCTCACTCTATGTTAGCACGGGTATGTCTACACTACCCCCCTAGTTCGAACTAGGGGGGGTAATGTAGTCATAAGGAGTTGCAAATGAAGCCCGGGATTTGAATTTCCCGGGCTTCATTTGCATAAAGCCGGCTGGCACCATTTTTAAATGCCGGCTAGTTCGGACCCCGTGCCGCGCGGCTACATGGACTAGCTAGTTCGGATTAGGCTTCCTAATCCTTCTACTGAGCTGTCTGAGCTGTCTCAGTCCTTTCCCAGGGACCTGCAGGCCCCTTCCCAGCTGGGTCTGATCATCAAGAAGGGCAGGCTGGCTCCTGACCCACCCCTGTGGTCAGGGCTGGATTAAGGGGGGGCTAGCCTGGCAGCTGCCTTGGGTGCCAGCCTATGGGGGGGGGCTGATGGCAGCCGTAAGGGGTGTTGCGCGCCCGGGCGCAAGGCGCCCTTTAGAGCTGTGATCAGGCGCCGTGCACCTGGGGCCAGGGGCTGCGTGGCGCCCCTTAGGGCTGCCACAGGCGCCGTGCGCCCGATTGCAATTGTAAGGTGCGCAGCATGCCCAGGGGCGGGCCACACATGCATCGCGCGCCCGCTGCCTGGAGCTCAGGAATGGCTCGAGCCAGCCCTGCCCGCGGTGCCCAAGCCATGCGGCAAACGTCTCTGGGAAATTCATTTCTCCACCCATCTCAATATGATCCTGGAGCGCTCAGCGAGTATCAACACGGTAACCCGCAGGCAGCTGCAGAGCCACGAGCATAACCAACCCCCTCTCAGGGTTGGGAAAAGAGTCTCCCAAGAGGAGACTTTAATGCCTCTTAAGGACCGGGGCCTGCAATTCCTTCCTGGCCAGGCAGCTCTCCGAGGCAGAAGGGGAAGCCTCACGCGTGCACCGTGCTCTCGGCGTGAATGAAGGGAGGCGAGAGAGGTTCCTAACCTTCCGTGCAGCTTGAATTTCCACCGGATTCAGCAAATTAGGACATCAGACCCCAACCACCGTCCTGATCCCAGGGAGGCTGTGGCTTCATTTCAGACTCAGGAACATTGCTCAGACCCAGACGTGAGCTGCACACACGCGGCCTCTGCCCCTGGGCCCTGCTGAATCCGCGCGTGTGCTCTGCAGAATGCCTGAAACGTGGACCTGTCGTCTAAGCTTCACTGCCCCAGGGGCTGGGCTGGGCCCCGATGTCAGCCAGGTCCTTACGCATGTGCCTAATCTGGAGTATACACCCATTGCTAAAGGTAGCCAGGTGCTTATGGCAGCCCTGCTCTCTGAATGAATCCCTGCTCCGGATGATTTGGTCCTTTCCTGCAGGCAAGGCACTGGCCTGGAACCTCGACTGGGTCTGTCTGCAGGAGCCCCCTGGAGATAGGACGGGATAGGTCAGAATCCATGTCCACCCGGTCCCTCCTCTCTTCACGAAGGCTGGCGACACGGGAGCCCGTTAGTGCTGGTTTGGTGCTTGGCCACCTGTCTCTCTGGGACCTAAACTGAGGCTCACCTAAACCCTTCCACAACAGGCAGCTTTTCCAGTGCCTCGTGTATTTTTAAAATCTGCTTGCCTGGAGTGGTCCCCCGCGTGCACGGATGCTCTTACTCAGCCACGCAGGAACATGCACAAGACCCCGGGCCTCCAGCACCACGGAGCTGCCTTCGTCCTTCAGGGACTTGGGCAGCCGTTTGATTTTGACAAATTCCAGGCAGGATCAACTGGAGGAGCCCTCGTGGCCACAGCTAAGAGGTCAGGACTTTAGGCGGGGTGATCCTCTACTGAACGGTATTTCAAGCAGACGCGCTGCCTTCCAAATGGTTAATCCATCTGCTGCACAAAGAATGTCTGAGCGCATCAATTGGTTTAAGGGGGGGGAAATTCCCTTTAAGCAGCTAAGAGAGTCAGGAGCTGCTGTGTAATCTGGCGGCGTTGCTTTCCGACCATTAATACGGCGCATTGTCTCCAAGATCCTTGGTAAGACCGCTCAGTGAGCTCACTATCCGCTTAGTCACCTCCTCACCATCTGCTGTGAGTGGCAGCGGGATCAAGGAGATGGATTTGGGGGGTTGGAAGCCTCTGCCTAGCAGCCGCCACCTGGCATGGTGAGAAAAAGACCCCCAAGTCCCCTGTTTTTCTTTAGTGCACCTGTAACTGGCTCGATAAAGCAAAGTGACCCAGTGAATAGGTCCACTTGTGGGCGTGCCGGAAGTCCTGGGTTCCAGTCCTGGCTCTGCTTGTGACTTGTGTAATGGTGGGCACCTCAGCTTGCCCAGCAATAAAATGGGTGTAACAATACCTGGCCTCCAGGAGAAAGTGTCTTGGAATCTGGAGATAAAATGTGTATTAGGCAGGGAGACGACAGCTTCCGCGGGCTCCGGGGCAGGGTGAGTGAGGAGGCCCGGCTCCACATCCAGGAAGGGTCTGGGCTTCGGGTGGAAGGCGTGAGTGTGTGGGGTGGGGGCCTAGGGGTCCAGCCTCCACTGCAGTGCTGGCGTCTTGAGAGCCCCAGGCTCCTTTGAATTGCTGGGCCCCGAGTCGTCAGGCCTGGTAATATGCTGAAGATGACTTTCCTTGTCCATCTCTCGGGCTTGCTCAGATTCCAGCGTTCAGTGACCCCAGGCCTGTGTTTCCATCGCTTGCCACATGCTATTTACCTCAGCCTTTGCCATGCGATTTAATCAACATCCCACTTTTCTTAATTTTACCCCGTTGCTCTTACTGATCCTCTAGTTCTACCCATAATCATGGCTCTCTTGCTTAGTGTATATATCCACCCCCTCCTTTGGGTTGAGCCCAGCCAAGTCAGACAGATCCATCTTTCCATCCATTATTCTTTATTATTTGTATCGCGCTAGTGCGCAAGAGTCACAGAGCCGGGGTGGGGAAAACCCTCTTAGCAGCCAGGCCCAGCCCGCCTCGGTCTTTGGTGCGGCCTGTGCAACAGTTCCTGGCTCCAGCCCCAGCACGGTGCCCGGGGTACAGAGATGTGCGAGCCCTTTTAAGTGCTTCTATTTAAAGGTCTCTCACATTTTCTGTGGCAGCCGCAGGAAAGGCAAAAGCCCTTTAAATAGAAGCACTTAAAAGGGCTCGCAAGTCCTGGCCCTGCTGCCTGGAGCCGGGGCCCCCGAGCCCTTTCAAGTGCTTCTTTTCAAAGGGCAGGTGAGCAGCAGAGCCAGGAGCTGTGAGGCCTGTGACGTGAATTCAAAGCTTCCACCCCAGACAACTCTAGCCCCCAGCACCCTCCCCTCTGCTCCAGCTCCCTTCCATTGGCCAGAAGTCGGGGGCAGGGACCCCAGGCCAAGCAAAGCTGCGGGTAGGGTAGCTCTCCAACTTGCCCCTTCTGCCCGAGGTCCCGTTCCTTCCACCTAAAGCCCCGCCCCTTCCGGGTCAGCCTGCGACCACTTCCGAAACTTGTGACGTGGCTCCTTTTCAAAATGTATTGCCCTGTCATAGCGCATGGATCAGTGCACTAGGTGCTGTACGAACACAGAACAAAAAGATAGTCCCTACCCTGGAGGAAAAACCAACCCCGCAGCCACATGGGACAAAACGCCTACCGTAGGCAGACGGGTAGACCTATGGAACTGAAAGACAATGAAACCCTTCAGCTGAGTGAAAAGAGCAAGATTTAACCTTCATTCCTTTTCTTTGATTTCCCCCCCAATTTGTTGCCCTCTTTCCCATGCACAGAGCTGGAAGGGGTATTGCAATTCGTTTCTTATGTGGATTACACTTCAGCAAAACTAAAAGTACGTGGGGCTTCATCCCCGAACGAGAACAGGCCTTTTGATCTTAGTGCTGTTCTGTGCCCGTCAAATCTGACACATCTCTGCCCCCGCCAAAGTCTGTGGCAAAATTCAGTCAATGGGAATAACATGTTAGACTTTCCTGCAGGCCTCCTTTGCCTCAGCAAAAACTGACGCTGGTCAAATAATGAAAAAAATATCAACTTATTCATCAGTCGATCGAATCAGGGCACAGGCTGAGATTCTGTAGCTCTTCCTGATTTAGATAATCTTG
This sequence comes from Pelodiscus sinensis, assembly GCF_049634645.1. Lineage (NCBI taxonomy): Eukaryota > Metazoa > Chordata > Testudines > Trionychidae > Pelodiscus > Pelodiscus sinensis. Next base: position 1,993,630 of record NC_134738.1, on the reverse strand, counting down.
TAAGATTGTAAGATTTCTGGCACTGTGGCTGCTTAAAATCTCCTGAGTGGTCAGATTTGGCTGAAAACATGGCTCCAGAGTAGCCTTACTGCTAAGTCAGCACTAGGAAACAGGCCCCTTCTGGTTTTGAATTACAGCTGAAATTAAAATTGTACAGGCAGGTGGGTATACAGATAGCGTGACCACTCCTTTATTGGTGTAAATTAGCATAGCTCCCCTGCTTTCATTGATGTATTCCAGTTGATGGGAATGCTTGCAGACTTTGAAAGGGTACAGTCAAATTCTTTGCTTTGGGCCATCTGTAGTTAAGAGAAACTTAAAAAACAACAGATAGTCTGGTAGCACTTTAAAAACTAACAAAACATGTAGACGGTATCATGAGTTTTTGTGGGCACATCCCACTTCTTCAGATGACCAGCCTGTTGGATGTCCAGAACCAAAAATAAGGAAGAGGAGGGGGAGGAAAAAATGGGAAGGGAGGGGGAGGGGAAGAGGGAGTGGTTATATAAATATCAAAGGGAAAGCCGAGCAGCATGTTACAGGCAAAACTTATAGTCTATAAGCACCTAAAGACTGGATAGGTAAAAGGAGCAGATAAGAACCATAGTTCGCAATTAGAGAGGAAGAGTACTAACACCAGATTCTATACAGACAAAGAACCATTGGCACCTTCATTGTTTGGTAGGTCGATAATGTCCCAGCCATCCGGTATCTCAATTCAAACCATTGGCATGAGAATTAAACTTGTGAATGAATTGTAGTTCCAACCCTTCCCTGTGTATTTGGCTTGTGCAATTGGTCTGTAACAAACAGCAATTTGAAGATCTCTTAATGAGTGACCAGGCAGATTAAGGCGTTCACCAATAGGATTCTGTATGTTCCCTTTATGGATATCTGATTTGTGTCCATTGATTCTTTCCTGTAGGGACTGTTCAGTTTGCCCAATATATATTGTAGTGGGGCATTGCTGGCATTTGATGGCATAGATCACGTTACTGGATGTGCAGTTAAATGAGCTTCTGATCTGGTGGCATATGTGGTTGGCTCCAGTGATGAATTCGCTTATATAGATGTGTGGGCAGAGTTGGCACCGCGGCTGATTGCAGGGCTGGGTTCCTTGATGCTTATGATGTCGCTGTGTAGCACGGTTACGGGAAAGAATTTGTTTCAGGTTGGGGGGTTGTCAGTAACCGAATATAGGCCTTTCCCCCAAGGTCTCTGAGAGGGAGGGATCATTTTCCAAGATAGGTTGTAGATTGTGGATAATGCGTTGGAGGGGTTTAAGTTGTGGACTGTAGGTAATGACAAGTGGAATTCTGTTGTTTTCTCCTTTGGGTCTGTCTTGAACTAGTTCATGTCTGGGTACTTTTTTGGCTCAGCCAGTCTGTTTTTGTACTTCTCTAGGTGGGTATTTCAGTTTTGGGAATGCTCTATATAGAGCCTGTAGGTGTTCGTCTCTGTCTGAGATCAGAGCAAATCCGGTTGTATCTTAGCACTTAGCTGTATACAATAGATTGAGAAATGTGTCTGGGATGGAAGCTGGAGGCATGAAGGTAAGTGTAGTGGTCAGTAGGTTTCTGGTATAGGGTGGTGGAAATTTGTCCATCATTTAATTGTGTTGTAGTGGCAAGGAAGTGGATTTCCCGGTAAGAGGTTTGTCCATCAAACGAGCAACCTCATGAATAGGACACTTCAGCTCTGACTCCTCATCTTACCTCTTGATCTCATTCTCCACTAGTTCTGCAGGCAACTTGCTTTATCTTGATGCCAGTTTTCTTCCCCAAAGCATTTGGACCGGCAAACACCCTTCTTTGATGCAGCTGTTGGAACAGCTGGAATGCAGCAATTCTAACATACATGATGGTCTAACAAAGTCATCCAATCACAGATTATTTTGCTTAGCAAACTGGACTTCCCCCAAATGGGTGGGGTATTTGCTGTTGGAAAGGCAAATCCCAGCTGAGGTGTGTAAGACAGGCCCATTATTCTAAGTGCCAACTGTCATGTAGCAGGTCCTTTTGACCACGACCTCACGCGTATTGCCCATACTGCCACGCTAAAGCCCCTCACAAGAAAAACAGAGGCCGCTGAGGCGGATCCAGAAACAGAGCTTGAAGTCCCTCGGGTGCTCAGCACTGTTCTCAGTAAACGGAACTTAACTTGGCAAGCATGTGGGCCAAAAAGATAAGAGTAGGGACACACTGTCCCATACACTAAGTTAATGAGCACTAAAAAACCAGGACAAGATAGGAATAAGAGAAATGAACTGTCATATACATCTGTTAACAAGCACCTGGAGCAGGGAAGCAAAAACATAGCTAGCTTTCATGTGTGCCAGTCATGTCTGCATCAGGCACTGACCACAATGCCTTGAGGCAGACGTCATATCACAAGGAAGGAACCCTAATATGGTACCGGATATCAAATAACCCTAATATGGTACCGGATGTCAAAATTATAGTATAAAGCACCCTGCACCCTAAGCTCGGAGAGGTTCCGTATCAAAATAGAAGGCACATATAGTCCAGCCTGGCTGAGGGGTTGATCAGCCAAGGCCGCCTCCTACCCACCGAATCACGAAAGGGTATACGAATCTGGAGCACGCAACATGTTGTTTTGTGTCTGTGCATCGTAATTGTTACTGGGCTTGTGAGTATTGCTTACTATATTGTATTAACCATTTCATATTTAGAGGTTGTTAAGTATATGTAGATTAATGACGAACTCCACCAGCCGTTCAAAGATAACCATAGAAGGATTGGCTATGGGAGGAGTTTTTATTATTGCTGTCTTGGTTTTGTTTGTTATATTCTTTTTTTGCATGCTGCGCTGTCTAAGACGAATCAGAGACCGTGATTTAATATAATCAAATTGTAGTTAATAAAGTTTGTAATTGATTAAGTGCATTTAAGTCTCAGGCTTTCCTCCTTCGCAGCCCCAGTCCCTCACCACAAACGCCACCCCTAGACAATCTTCGAACCTCTGCTTCATCCCCAACCTGCGTAAGAACATCTGGTTAATTTCAGCAGATGAATGTCTCATTCTCATTGAGCATTTCTTATTCTAATCAGACACGTTCATGCAGGAGGGAAGGGGGCCAGGTGATCTAGGATTTTGTCATGGAAGTTTTATTTGAAGTACTAAATATTTGTGTTACCTCGGCTAGCTCCGGGAGGAAGGTGAGTTACCACCCTTTTAGCAGGTGGTTTAAATGACACGTGTTGGAGTGACAAGCCTACTCTCAAATGACAGACTCAGGGACAGAACCTGGGAGCCAGGTCTTGGCAGGGGATCACGCCCCCTTCCGACTTCGGGAGCGCTGAAGGGAGCACTGGGGCTCGTCTGCCAATGCAACCTGTCCATTGATCACCACTGGATTTAGAGCAGGCCCTTAGCATTGGTGCTGGGGAGCGGCTGGGGTTTGGTACCCGCTTGCTTTTCAATCCCCACCTCTGGGATACAGGGGCTCAGACTGCCCTGACACATCTGCAGTTTTACTGTCCAGGGGCGGGGCGGGGGGGAGGGTTTTACTGTCCAGGCATTCAGGGTACAAGAGTCGATACGCCCATATTGACGGAGCTCCCTGGGGAATTGGCTCTTCTCCACCGGCTGCTCCCCCTTCTCCTCTATCAAGGGCAGCTGCCAGGGGCACCGCACATTGGCAAGATGCCCACTCGAGAACAAGAGCCGGGCCCAGTCTGAGCTGTGGGATGGGCCGCAACAAGCGCGTTCTCCTGCAGGCCACCACCTCCCGTTGGGGGTGATTGGACCCCCTGTGCCTCCTACCACGTTCCCCAGGCAGCGGGTGCTATGGGGAGCCCTCCGTTCCCTGGGGCACCTTTGCTCCATACAAAGCCTCTGGAAGCCTCCCTTTCTGGGACACGAGGCATCTGGGAGGGCCTTTGCCAGGTGTCCCTGTTTCCCAAGCCTCAGAGGGTTGTGAGAGGCGCTGTCCCGGTGGGAGCTTGTACTGTGGATCCACAAGAGCGGGTGGACCGTAGAACTGGAAGACACAAACCCACAAGGCCACGGTAGCATCTCTGGACGCCGCTCCAGCATGCAGAATACCGGCAGCACGAGGCAGGAATGTGTGCCCCTCACATTCTCCTGAACACTTATTACTATTGGTGGTAACGCAATGGCTGCGAGCCCCTGCCGTGGCCAGGACCTGTTGTGCTAGGGGCTGTACAAGTGCAGAACAGAGAGACAGCCTCCGCCAAAAAGGTTTCCACGGGGCCTGCCTTTTTCATCCGCAGCACGGCCATCCTTCCCTAAATGGAACCTTTCCCGGGAAGGGTTTTTTGGGTTAGATATAAAACGGAGGTCCTGGCCGTTAGGAACAATGAAAAGATCACGGGCCCTTTAGGCAAGAGTCAGGTTGCTAACAGAGGACAGTTTCTAACTTTGGTCATTGTCTATCACATCACCGTCTGCCCTCCAAGGTTCCCCTGGTAGTCAGGGGAGGCCCTACCATGAGGCGAACTGAGGCGGCCGCCTCAGGTGCCAGACTGTGGGGGGCGCCACTAGGACCCAGAGTGTAGAAAATGGTGTCAGCTGCTGGTGCAGATGGATCTCTCTGCTCTAGGTGCACGGAGATGGGGGATGCTGAGCTGGAGGAAGGAGGGCACAAGAGACCTTTCAAAGTTTTGGCCCAAGCGAGGGGGCATGAGGGCGTCATTTGAGCTCCCCACCTCAGGTGCCAAAATGTTGGGGGCCAGCCCTGCTGGTAGTTCTCAATGTACTTGGGCAATGGATGGAACTGGGGAAGAGTGAAATTGGGTTCTATTCCCAGCTGTGTCATCGTGAGCAATTCATGGAATGACTTTGTGCCTCAGTTTCCCCCTCTGTTAAACATTGGCTCACCTTTGAGAGCACCTCAGCGGCACCCATGTTTCATCGCTGAGGAGGCTGCACTTGGCAGTGGGGTGAAATTATTTTGGTAAGAGTCCCAGACATAGCTCTAGTATCGCCAGACACAGCTCTACTGACATCAGCTGTTAAAAGTTGGTGACAACAACAGACTTCTGGTTACGGAGCTGGTCTTTGTACTGCCCTCTGTACCTGCCCGAATGACCTTGTCTCACTGAAATAAGCAAACAGTGAATCATCTGCCATCAAAACTACAGAAAAAATGAACCCCTGACTGGCATGGGCTTCATGCTTCAGTCATTCAAACAAGTTACCATTCCACCTCCCTGCCTGACCCTCCCTCTTGACCTCTCCTGCTTTCACTAGATAGCGATTGCCAGGGACTTTATCAGAGATCCGACAGTATCGCTTAGAAACAAAACGCTTGCTTTCCATGCCTACAAGATGCTGCCTTAGCATTGCAATGTTTGTATGGGGAAACTCCAGAACACCCAGGCAACGTTATCCAAGACAACACTGGAAAGTTTTTAAGCACAGTCAGCGTATTTGCGTCCTCTTTGCCTATGTCTACACGGTGCACTGAGGCTGCGCTCTGACTCCAGTTTGAGCCCAACCTCCCTTCTGTCCACACACAAATCAATCTGACTTGGATCTCTAAGGATTCGGAGCCCAAGTCGGAGCACTATGGTGGGGGTGGGGGTCAGATCCTGAGCCGTGCAGGGTTTTGGGGCCGAGCCTTGCCAACCTGCAGTGTGAAAGCAGCTCAAGCCGCAGACCTGAGCCAGAAGGTCTGTGTAGTGCGGTAGGAGCATGGGAGCAGACTTGTGAGATCCAAGTCCAGCAACTGTAAAAAGTTGGACATAAGCAAATGCAACACCAAATCCATAAGCCCAGGTCCCACAGACCCCGGTGCAGAATAGACAGACCCTGAGCCTGCAGCAGTTTCCAGACAATCACAGCTCCTAGCAGACACAGGCCGTACCTGGTCTGGGATTTCAACCCGTAGTGTTGCTGCCCCAGGGGTCTGCAACAGGACAATTACACTGGTCCTGAAATCCCATGGACCTCATGCAGATGCCCAAATCATTCTGCTGCCACACGGATGGGTGAAAGGTGAAATATGACATGGCCCGGAATCGGCACCTTCGCCCCCAGGGGGAACTCCCACCGAAATCTTGGTTCGGAGCAGCCAGGTCTGTTTTGCATCCACCTACTGGACTGTAGCATGAAAGGGGATTTAAGTTTACAGAGACGCCCACTGAGCGATGGGTCAAATCAGGTCCTACGTAAACAAGTCTGAGCGCATTCTTCCTAGAACCAATCCAGACTTTGCACCCAGGGCAACTGCCAGGTTTCCTTCCCTCTCGCTGCAGCCAGGGCCCCTTTGCTGTTAGCCAGGCTCGTGTTTGCCTGGTGTTAGCCCAGGGGGTGCCCACCTCTTTGCTGGCGTGACCGTACTTTGAGACGTATTGATTCCCACGACTTGTACCACCACCACTAAGCTGAACCAGATGCAGCCCCCCAGTGGGCCCCCCAATAGAAAGCCTCCTTCTACAAACTAGGGTTGCCAGATGGTTTCAGAACAAAACACACGACAGGAAAAAGTTTCTTAAGCAAAAAAAACAACACACCGCGATCCCTTTAAAAACTGCGTGGTGAGGCTTTTAGGCCTTAAGAGGCTGCTAGCGGCCACCGGCCACTTTGCCTCCCTGTGCCAGGCTGCACAGCTGCCTGGTAAGCACGAGGGTTGCCAGGCTGCCTCCGTATTGAGACAGACAGCCCAGGATTTTCGCCTCCTGGCCGGGAAAAAAAATCAGAAAGTACCGAACATTTTAGGTGTCTGGTATTTTCTCATTTTTTTTACTGGACGGGAGGCAAAAATAACAGACTGTCCGGTTCAATACCAGACACCTGGCAACCCTACTAGAACCAGCCTACTCCCTGCGGTGTAACCTCGCACGTACGGTGCACGTGAGGACGCGCCACGTGGAGAAGGCTATTCGGACGCACTCGGATGGGCTTTGTACGTTCATTTGGGATCACAGTTCCATCCCTGATGTCACAACACCAAGGACCACAGCCTGGGGCCAGCTGGCATAGCTCTGCAGCGCCTAGATTGCTCAGCTTGGTGTTTATAGGGCACCTGGCAGGTTCCCAAGTATCTGTTGTTTCAAACAAGTCGCATTCTTTCTAATTCCATCCTCTCCACTCTCAGAGAGGCCTAGACTATGACCCGCTTCCCCCCCCCCCTTGCTATTTTTAGTAAAATTAGAATTCTTCATAGCTCAGGCATTATCTTTATGGCCCTAATATCTGCAGGTTTATGACACTGAGCTGCGTGGGCAAGGCTTGCCTAGGCAAAACAGGCCTATATGTCGTTCATCCTTAGATAATCAGCTTTCCTCTCCCTCTCCAGCTGTGGGGGCGAGTTTTTTGCACGTAACTCATAGGTGGGTCTCATCCCCCCGCTTCCCATGTGACAGGCCCAAGATGATTGTCAGCAGGAATAGAACGCAGGTGTCCAGATGCTGAAATTTAGCAAATTCTCCCTCCACAACCCTGATCCCCCGACTGCTGCCTTAACTACTAGACCACACTGCCGCCCTGAATCAGGAAGAGCGCTCAGCAGTTATGGGGCAGAATGGGAAGCAGAGGCACCATAAAAAGTGATCAGAGCAAGGCAACTAGTGTCCCCAAGCCTGCTTGCTGTGTCTTCAGAGGGTCTGGTGCTGATCCCACAAGCAGCACCTTTAATTTTGCAGTCTTGTCCCCCAGACATTAGGACCGGAGGGGCCCATGCTGATCACCTGGCCTGAGCTGCCTAACACAGGCCAGACAGCTCAGGAACTCTGATTTCTGCAGATGCTACAGAAGCAAAGTGTAACTGATCAGTCCTGGCATTGAGACCACATGGCTACAGAAGGCAAAGGGAGTTTTGCCCAAATTAGCCCTGCCAGGAATAGCTCACGGCAGATCAACATGAGCAGGATGGGGGATAGGGGAAGAGCTAATTATTAAATGGAAAGCAGACTTTTCAAGCATCAGGGCTTCTTCTGGCCCCGCCTGGCAACAGGTGTGCTGGTCTCCTGGTATGCACCTCATAAAATCCACCCCACACAGGCCCAGCCACAGCTAGTCTTGCCAGAAAGGTGATAACACGCCGCTGCCTCTCCGAGGTAGGATCTCGCCCCTTTCTCCGGCAGCGGAAGGGGATCATTCCAAACTGCCCAACCACGGAAAGCTGCGCATGATTCCCGGGTGCACAGCTCTACCCAGCATGCCCTGCGGCCTGCCATCCTGGCTCATGCTGGTCCTCCTGGCTCACAAACATTGCCCTGTAGAAGCCAGTGGGAGAGTCCCTGCAGTTTCAGGAACCGGAGCCAATGATGATGCACCAGTTTCAGCTTTTTGATGAGCTCAGAAGGGGGTTCCCCCAGCCCTGCTGAGGCTACCAGGGAGCACACCTACTGTGACAGAGGCCAGCCACACCTTGGCAGGCCAACTCCATCGAAGAGCGTAGGAAACAGGGCACAAGACTGGGTACAGGGACACCCTGGCTCTGTCGCTAGGGGGCTGGGGCAAGCCCCATCACTACGCCTCTCACTGATCTTGTCTGTTTAGACGACAGGCTCTTTGGGACAGAGGCACCGCTCTCTTACTCTTGCTCCTTCAGTAGAAAAGGATCTAGGGGTCACAGAGGACCACAAACTAAACACGAGTTGCTTACTTATGCCTCAGGCAGCGGTGGGCAACCTGTAGCCCGTGGCTTCTCTCTGGGGCCCGAGAGACATTTTGTTTGCCATTGCCCATGTGCCCGATTCCAGGCTGTGTGCAGGTTTTTCCCCTACCTGTAGTATGGAAGTGACCTTCACGCTAAGCCCAGGCCCGTGAAGTGAGGCACATGTCGATTGCAGAAATCATTGTGAGATCTGGGCACTCCCTCTGCATCCAATCAATTCAATCAGTTGGACCCACCCCCCGCGTATCCTAGACACACCAGCGCAGTTAGTAATACTGTCCTATCCCAGGAGACCATCTTGGCTACAAGACTTAGATTTCCAGAAAGCCTTTGACAAGGTCTCTCACCAAAGGCTCTTAAGTAAAGTAAGTTGTTATGGGGTAAGAGGGAAGGTCCTTTCACGGATTGATAACTGGTTAAAAGACAGGAGACAAAGGGTAGAAATAAATGGTCAGTTTTCAGAATGGAGAGAGGTAACTAGCGGTGTCTCCCAAGGGTCTGTCCTGGGACCCATCCTATTCAACCGATTTATAAATGATCTGGAGAAAGGGGTAAACAGTGAAGTGGCAAAAATTGTAGATGATACCAAACTGCTCAAGATAGACTGTGAAGAGCTTCAAAAAGATCTCACCAAACTAAGCAACTGGGCAACAAAATGTTCAATGAAATTTAATGTTGATAAATGTAAAGTAATGAACATTGGAAACAACAATCCCAACTATATATACAATATGATGGGAACTAATTTAACTACAACTACTCAAGAGAGATCTTGGAGTCAGTGTGGATAGTTCTCTGAAAACATCCACTCAGTGTGCAGCGGCAGGCAAAAAAGCAAATAGAATGTTAGGAATCATGTAAAAAGGATTGAGAATAAAACAGAAAATATCTTATTGCTTCTGTATAAAACCATGGTTCAGTCACATCTTGAGTACTGTGTACAGATGTGGTTGCCTCATCTCAAAAAAAATATACTGGCCTTGGAAAAGGTTCAGAAAAGTGCAACAAATATGATTAGGGGTTTGGAATAGGTCCCATATAAACAGAGATTAAAAAGATTTGGACTTTTCAGTTTAGAAAAGAGGATACTGAGGGGGGTATGATAGAGCTCTATAAACTCATGACTGGTGTGGAAAAAGTGAATAAGGAAAAGTGATTTACTTATTCCCACAATATAAGAACTAGGGGTCACCAAATGAAATTAAAAGGTAGCTGGTTTAAAACAAACAAAAGGAAGTTTGGTTTTTTTTCATTCGGTGCAACCTGTGGAACTCCTTGCCAGAGGATGTGGTGACGGCTAGGATTTTAAGAGGTTTCCAAAAGAGCTAGATAGATTCATGGAGGTTAGGTCCATCAATGGCTATTAGCCAGGATGGGTAGAAATGATGTCCTAGCTTCTGTTTGTGTGGAGGTGGGTGACAGGGGAGGGATCATGTGAGGATTGCCAGTTGTGTCCCTCCCTCTGGGGCATCTGGTATTGGCCACTGTCAGCAGACAGGATACTGGGCTGAATGGACCGTTGGTCTGACCCAGTGAGGCCGTTCATATGACAATCTTGCAGCCTCCCCCCCGCAAGATGGAGAAGGCCACTCATGTGGCCCACTCGCTAGCGTAGATTGCCCATCAGTGGCCAAAGGCCCTCCAGGGTTAGCAGTGAGGTGCAGAGCCACAGAGCACTGCAAGGCAAGAGAAAGACGTTCAGAGGCAGGCCTAGCTTTACAACTGTATTGATTAGTAGAGAGGGATGTGGCGTGGGTCCCAGTGCAAGGATACACCAGAGCAGTTCATTGGCATGCCAGCCTCCGCCTCACCCAAAGTGCAGAGCCCTGAAAAACAAAGTCACAAGAACTACTATTAACTATTTTCCCCCCTCTCCTCATTAACACTTTTTAAAGGTCATAAATGTGGTGTGAGACAGCTGCTTCCTTCCCATCTCTGTGTAACTCAGAGGCAGCTGCTGCTGCTTCAGATCCTCTGCAGTTTGAATTCAATCAGATGCAACCCAAAAGGGCCTGATGAAAGGAAGGATGGTTCCATGGCTCCAGCCTATGACTTGGGAACTGTGGGTTCAGCCCTCTGCTCTGCCACAGGCTTCTTGTGTAACCTTGGGCAAGTCACTTAGCCTCACTGTGCCTCTATAAAATGGGAATAACAGCATTGCCCACCCTCCCTCCCATGGCTGTATGAGGTCAAGTGTATTAAAGATTCTGATGCACTCAGACAGGAATGGGGACCATAAAAATTGCAGGAATGGGGACCATAAAAATATCTTAGATAGCCAGAACAAGTCCCAAAGCCTGGCCAATGTGTTTTACACATTTTTTAATGTTAATGTTTGATAGACAAGCCTGGTCTGATAACTATGAGGCAAGTCGGTAGTTTCACTCACTTTAATAAGTGCACCAGAAGCAGCCTGAACTGGATAGCATGAACAGGCCCACCCACTTTGTAACACATTGCTAAGTAGAACAACTGATGACTCTATTACTGGATAACGCTCCTCTAAACCAAAAAATCAATGCAGTGTTGTAATGATTAACCTTCTCTAGCGGATTTTTACATGGCCATCATTTGTGACCCTGTTAGAACCCCCTAAATAAACAGTTCCCCTATATGTATAACTTACCAAGAAAACTTTTAAAACAATGAGGAGTCCTGTGGCACCTTAAAGACTAAGATTTATTTGGGCATCAGCTTCCATAGGTCCAAACCTTAAAATAACCTCTCTCTTCTGAGAAATTTTGTTACGATAAGACAAGGGAAATGGTGCAAGCATTTCCAACCCTTGCTGCAATATTGAGACTGAAAGGGTGTGTTTTTTTCTTGGGATCTGAACAGAAAAGTAAGTTTTGAGAACCTAATGGTGAAGTTTTCATAAGAACGGCCAGACCAAAGGTCCATCTAGTCCACTATCCTGGCTGCCAACAGTGGCCAATGCCAGGTGCCCCAGAGGGAACGAACAGAACAGGCAATCACCAAGTGATCCCTCCTGTTTCCCATTCCCAGGTTCTGGCAAAGAGAGGATAGGGCCACCATTCCTGCCCATCCTGGCTAATAGCCATTGATGGACCTAACCTCCAAGAATTTATCAAGCTCTTTTTTTAACCCTGTTATAGTCTTGGACTTCACCATGTCCTCTGGCGAGGAGTTCCACAGGTTGTGCATCTTGTGAAGTAATACCTAAAAATGTTTAATAAGCTACTGTAGATTGAGCAATAGGAAGTGTAACTAAAACCCACTTAGACCAGAGATCACCCAGTTCAATACAGCCAAAATGACCGTCAGGGAAGAAGACACGAGGGCAGCCACTGCAAAGCACTATAGGAGAGGTTGTGTGCAAAATCCTGGCCCCACTGAAGTCAATGGCAGTTTTGCCATTGATTTCTAGGAGGCCAGCACTCCACTCGACAACTTTTTCTTGTGATCACTGCTGTGGACTGGTTAAGAATTATGCATCCTCTAAGAGAATGCTGGTCTGGTTTGGTTTTCCTGGCTCCCCACCCCATTTGTTTGTCTCACTCACCCATTGCCTCTTGTCTTTTTAGATGTTAAGCTCTGAGAGGCAGTCGCTAGGACTGGCCAGGAGCTGGTTTTTCCTTGTCGTGACAAATTCCACCATGTTGACATTTTTTCCATTCCAAAATGGAATGAAAACCAAACAAACGTTTAGAAACATCCTTAGCAATGAAATTCAGGAGGAAAATCATTTTGAGCAAATCCAATCACTAAACCAGAAGCGTGGTGGTGTGATTTTGACCCGTCAAAATGTTTAGAAACGCTTTTTAATATAAAAACAAGCCATCGTGTTTCAATATGAAAACTTCTCATTCTCGAGGGAAAGTTTCAACCTTTTCAAAAGATTCTTTTGAACAATTTTGGCCACAAGCAACATGTTCAGGAAAACACGCTGCTTTCAGTGAAAATGGTGTTTTTCATCCAAAAAATATGTTAACACATTTCTGACCAGCTCCAATGGTCATTTCTCATAAAGCTACACAATGCCTAGCACACTGGGATACCCCTGGCTGTGGTAATGCTAACCTAGGTGTTACATAATAACCTTTTTGTTTATCTTCTTCCTGTCCTCCCTTAAACACGGTTATAGGGCTCAGATTTTATTGCCCCTGAGAAGGATCAGAGAGATTCGCCCGGTGCTAGTTGTGTGTTTATTGGTCCTCAAATGTAAACATCCTGGAGAATGCACAACCATCATCTACCCTGACTGCTCTTTCTTTTATAATTAACTACCCTCAAAACATGGGTGTGGATGACTCAGGGATATGAAAACACCTGGTCTGCTGGCTTTAGTCCGGTCAGACAAGTAGGGATTTGCTTTCTTTGTTTTACAGTAGCCGGAAGGGGCACTAACCAAGACTTTCCCCACTGGGCTAGTTGCTGTGCATGCAGTTCTTAAGAGACAGCCCCTGCCCTGGAGGGTCTACAGTCACCGAGAAGCCAGAGGAAGTAGGATTATCCCCATTTTACAGATGTGGAACTGAACCACAGAGGCCCTGACTCAGGAAAGCCCTTGGGTTCTCACTGGGGATCCAACTGAGCAGGTCTCAGCCACTGCTGGCAGGGTCCTACAAAGCTTCCAAGGCACTGAAATCAGAGTGGTTTTGTGCTCTAGCCATGCCCACAAGCCACTACCTTGGGGCGACCCAATTTCAAGGACTTGGGTCAATGCAGTTTGCTCTGCCTGCCCTCCCAGCTCTCACTCTCTTCTCCCAGGGTCTAGAGGTGTGGGCCCAGATCTTCAAAGGTATTTGGGCACCTAATTCACTTTGAAACCTAAATACCTTGGAGGATGGATCTGGGCCTTGCCCCCTAGTGAACCTGCCGGTGGAGTTTCCCTGGGAATGGGCCCAGGCATACCGCAGCGAGAAGTCACTGTGCGCATAGCTTGCATTTCTCTCCCATCCCGCCCGCTGAATCACTGCCCAGGGAACAACTAATCCACGGAGCAAAGAATTCAGAGGCGCTGCCCTTCCTGCTCCTCCTGTGAGAACAAACGTGAGTCCGGAGCAGCCTGGGGGCCCGCTGGCTCCTCTCCTGGCCACCTACCCCCAGCCTGCGCACCACGGCTCTGCACGCGCTCTCAGGCCTGGGATTTTAGAGGAGCCCAGAGCCTGCTCCACCCAATGACTCCAAGCCCAAACTGGTTCTCTATGGCTAGGCCAGGACGGGCTGCTCAGCCCTACCTGCCCCTCCCCCACCCCGCTACGGGGTATGTACCTGCCCCTTCCCCACCCCGCTACGGGGGCCTGCACAGTGCCTGCTGCAGCCTGCATTGTGGCATCCTCACTGCCATTTTCAGCAAGCTACACAGAGAACAGCTAGTGCCAGTCTGGCTACCCAAGCTGACATTCAGAGCCCTGGCTGCGATGCTGGCATACTCGCGAGGGGGTGCCTTCAGACTGACAGAAAGCGCATGGCTGCATGCACAGGGCACAATTCTACTACCCATGAGTCGGCAGCTCTTATCCAAGGACTGGAAGGGGATTTGCAGCAGCGGAGGAAGTATCATTATCTCTAGTTTCCCAATGGGGAAAATGAGGCAGAAAGCGGAAAAATGACTTGCCGCATGGTGACTCAGAGGCAGAACAAATTCTTCAGGCCCGCCCCCCCCACCCAAGTCTAGCACTTTAGTCACTGTCTCTCCCATAGTCCCCAGTATCTAGAATCAAGAGAGACGGACTCTCTGGAAGGGTGTACCCAGAGGCTCAGTTCCCAGGCCCAAATCAAAAATGAATGCAGCGTCAAGTTTTTTCCCCTCTCCTGTTTTGACTTTTGCACTTGTTTCCCAAGTATACGGAGAGATCAAAGTGACTAAGGAAACAGATTAGGAATGTAGCTCTTTGATCACACCCACAATCACTGTCATTAGTCACAGAAGAATATGGAAGTGGCCAATCCACATCCTTTGCAAAATTTGAAAAAGACATCAGAGAAAAACAAATTGCTTCACCCTCTCTGGTTCAATTCCAGATTTGGGCTGCTGGGATCTCAATTTAAGTTTTTGCAGTTTGAGGCCTTTTAGGGTGCCCATCCCATAACAGAAGAACCAGGGGGTTGCCCAATGAAATTAACAGGCAGCAGGTTTAAAACAAACATGAGTAAGTTCTTCAGATAACGCACAGTCAACCTGTGGAACTCAGTGCTGGGGGATATCATGAAGGCCAAACACATCACTGGGGATATGTCTACACTACTGAGTTTTTCCAGAAAAATGGCCATTCTTCTGAAAAAAACTTAAATTATGTCCACACTGCAATCGCGTTCTTCGGAAAGAAAATAAAAAGAACAGATCGCTTTTTCGATGTGCTTTGGCAGTGTGGATGATTTCTTTCGGAAGATGTTCTTTCCTGAAGATCTCTTCCAGAAAAGCTTCTTCTGAAAGAAGCCTGCAGTCTAGACATGCCTGGGTTGAGAAAAAGAATGAGATAAGTTCATGCAGGACAGGGCCATCAAGATACTCGGGGTGCAACCCAATGTTCTAGTTGTCCTTAAGCCTCTGGTTGCTAGAAGTGGGGAAGCAGGGGTTGGATCACTCAATAATTACCCTATCCCGGTTTTCTCTCTGAAGCAGCAGGAATTGGGCACTGCGTACAGCTGTGGTCACCACATCTCAAAAAAGATCTATTAGCATTGGAAAAGGTTCAAAAAAGGGCAACAAAAATGATTAGGGGTTTGGAACGGGTCCCATATGAAGAAAAATTAAAAAGGACTTAGACTTTTCAGCTTAGAAAAGAGGATATGGGATGGGGGGGGGGGGGGAGAGATGATAGAAGTCTACAAAATCATGACTGGTGTGGAAAAAGTGAATAAGGAAAAGTTATTTACTTGTTCCCAAAACATAAGAACTAGGGTCAACAAATGAAATAAATAGGTAGCAAGTTTAACACAAACAAAAGGAAGTTTTTCTTCACGCAGTGAACAGTCAACCTGTGGAACTCCTTGCCAGAGGATGTGGTAAAGACCAGGACTTTAACAGGGTTCAAAAGAGAGCTGGATAGATTCATGGAGGTTAGGTCCATCAATGGCTATTAGCCAGGATGGGTAGGAATGGAGTCCCTTGCCTCTGTCTGTCAGAGACCGGAAATGGATGACAGAAGAAGGATCATTTGATGTTTCTCTGTTCTGTTCACTCCCTCTGGGGCACCTGGCATTGGCCACTGTGGGCAGACAGGAGGAAACTGGGCTGGATGGACCCTTGGTCTGACCCTGTCTGGCCGTTCTTATGTTCTTACTCCTGCTGACCAGAATGCAGCACTGCAGTCTCCCAGATCAATCAGAATCTGCAGGCTTCTGCTCGCGTTTTTTCCTTCCCTGTACTTTTTTTTCCACGTGGCCCTTTGCAGGAGAATGGTGCTTGCACCTCCCTGCCCGCCTCCCGGCTAGAGCAGGTGATGGATTTTCAAGGTAACTATAAAGGAAGAAAAAAAAATAGAAAAGTGGAGGATGCAGACCGGCTTACGGCACAGGAAGGGAGAGCCTGGTGCCCTTAAAACTGGTGTGCGGGGCTAGGCACGTCAATGATATCCATGCTCATAAAGCCAGGCCCTAATGGGTTACAATGTGGGCTAACGGATGGGGCATGAGATATGGGTTTTATTCCGGGCTCTATTGCTACTGTACCACTGTCTGCCTCAGTTTCCCCATCTTTACAATGGAGGTGATGACACTAGTTTCCTTTGAGAGCTACTGACGAAAGGCACCTCAAAGAGGCAGGTATCAGTCTTAGTCCCAGCTCTGTTAGGACCCTCCTTTAGACCAGTCATTTCACCTCGGACCTTTCCTACCACGGGGGTATTTCGCTTGCAAACGCTTCAGCCTGTCTCTGCTGTGGCCTTGGTCCAGAAAGCCTGGCCCCGGGTGGGAATCGGGAGGGGGCAGGAGCGTGCCCTGTAGTCCCCGAGAGACTTGCTGTGCCCTCTAGTCACCTGTAACACAAGCAGGAGCTTTGCCTGAACTTGTCTGAGGTGAATCACCCCCCCACTACCTCAGTTCCAACAGCCTATCCTGCTCCCTATCTTATCTTAGGCACTTATGGCCTCATTTCCACAGTATCTGGTGAGCCAACACCCCCATGCCAGCTGGGAAACACGGCCTGGAGAGAGACTAAGGCTACGGCGACCCGGCAATGAAAGACCCACAGCCCAGCTCCAGCTAGCCCGGGGCAGCGGACTCAGGTGGGTGAGGCTAGAAATAGCAGTGGAGATGTTAGGGCTGGGCCCGGGCTCACCCCCATCCCCACTTTGGCAGGTCTCGGAGTCTGGGTTTCAGCCTGAGCCTGGCCATCTACCCTGCTAATTTTATCCCTGCAGCCTGAGCCCCACTGAGCCTGAGTCTGAGGCCCACCAGGAATTTGAGGCTAAGACTGTCTATGGCCCTAACCACGGTCTCATCCCTTCTCCCTTCGTTACGCTGGTTTAAATCCAGAAGAGCTCGACTAACGTCATTGGCGCCACTCTAGTGCTACAAAGCAGCGTGCAAACCAAAGCTTCTCTTCTTCCAGGCCCTGAGCCGGCCAACTCCTGCTACTCCTCCAACTGCCATAATCCAACTGGGGCCTTATTAAGCTGAGAAATAAACCAGATTCAAAATACAGGTCCATGGGCTAGGCTAGGTGGGGGGAGGCTCTGCCTTCCCAAACCACCAACCTGGCCCCGCCCACACTCCATCCCCACAGCACCTGCTGTCGGCGTCCCGGGGTGGAGTGTTGCTGTCCGAGGACCCACCCTCCCCCTGCTCCGGGGCTAGGGGTCTGTGTGCCCCTCCACCTCACCATGGTTCTGTGGGGGTCGAGGCCTGGACTCCCCCAGCCCTGCCTGCACCCACCCCCCATGTGCATGTCCTACCGATGAGGTCTCTGGTTTGAAATGTGGCCACAGACACTCTTCCGTAGGAAGCCTCTCGTTGGATGGTGTAGAAAGTTGCTGCTACTTTTCCCCACCCCAATCAGTGTTCCCTGGAAGCTGAGCACTTGGGCCACCACCCAGGAGCAATTCAAATGCTGCCCAGCTGATTAGCAAAGCGCCCACAGCAACCCCCCAGCCAGCACCACATGTGCCTACTGGTGGTGCACATCGGCACATGCCTCGGTGCACAGAACAAAATTTATTCTGCAGCTGGATGGAAAACTAGGGGGAAGAATGGCCCTAAGAGCTCTTTTAGAGGCAGCAGGGAAAGACGCCGGCCCCCAGCCTGTTTCTCTGTACATGTAATACAGAGGGTATTCGCGTGGGAGTTTCCATGGCAACAGAACACCCAGCCCGGGCGGGGGGAACCACAGCACTTCTGCTTCAGTGGCTCGTCACATCCCATCAGTGCTAACGGGCTCTCTCTTGATTTAACAGGCTGCGGCCCTCTGCCCCCGGCGCGGGCACGTCCGACAACGCGAAGTATCGACAGATAGAAAGTAGGGCAGCCTGCAGCGGCATGGACCTGCTGTGAGTTCGGTGATAGGACCAGGCGGCTTGACCAGGAATCTAGGTTTTTGGTTTAGAAACAAGTGAACATAATTGGGCCTTCAGCGTTGGGGGCGTACAAGGGGGGCTGAAGCACGCGCTGCCCTTTGCTGCATTAGGCCGGGGGTCAATAAGGTAATTAAACAGGGTCTAACTTTCAGTACCTGACCAGGGAGCGCTGCTCTGAATGGTGGTTGTGCTGCTTAAACCTCTGCTGAAATGCACGTGCTTAAGCAGGGCCCGACCCTGCACCCACTAAAAAACTAAAGACGACGACCATTGACTCTCATGGGAGCAAGCAGAAGTTGCTAGATTACACGGGTTATTTGCAGCTCTGTAACGTGGTGGGGAGTCACCAATCACACAGACCTACCAGCATCCTGGTGTGATTTTCCAGCCTTCCGTCTGTGCTTTCGGGTCCACAGTCTTCAACAAGGCCCAGCAGACCCACCGCAGCAGCTAATCTGGGCCTTGCTTTGTTTGTGTCCAGTTTCCGTGAACGAGATCAGCCAGGAGCTGGTGTGTTGGGAACAATTATGATACTGTTTGTAACAAAGAGAGATTCTGCTAGAAGGCCTGCCCCACTGCTGGGAAGCTCTGGTTTGTCACCAGGCCGAGGGACAGACTGTTACCAATTTTGCTTTACATATTTTAAATCTCCCCGCTGTAGCTTGTGTGTGGCTGTGCTGCTAGAAAGGGCCCCTCTTGCTGCCGGTGAGACGGAGATGAATTCCTGGGGCTGGTTTTGCCACAGGGTGGGAGAAATCAGCCTGTTTCCTAATCCTACGTTCAAGTAGCAACCTGGCTCCTGGATAAAGTGTAAATGGTGCAATGGATCCGTTCCCTGACTGCTCGTGCCCATGCAGCGGACAAGTAAAAGTCCCGGGATGCCATGGCTCAGAGAGAAACTGAAATAGAGGGTCTGATGCACCCATGCACTGCTCAGTGCCCCTGTAACTCCACTGACAGCTGCTGAGCGCCTGCTGCCTGCCACTGTTTTCAGGGGAGTCACCCTGGCATCAAACCCGTAATCCAGGGGCAAATCAGGCCCAAGCTTTGGTTTGATTTTGAATGAGAAGATTTACCCGGCCTTGCTCGGCTCCTTAACTTTTGTTTTTCTCCATTTAAATCATTGCTCTGGGCTGGGGAGGAGGGATTCAGCACGCGGGCTGCCCTGGAGAAAGAGGGCTACCCCAGCCCTCTCACTGCAGCAACTTGGGGCAGGTGAGAAGTGCCTCTTTATGGCCGCTGCTGCTCCAGGGGGCACATCTGGAGGAGGAGGCATGTCCTCCAGCAGGGGCAAGTCCAGATTCATCTGCCCCCTGCGTTCCCCAGCCAGAGGGAGGAATGCAGGAAACCGCGCACTTTCCCCTCCCTCTCAATGTTCCCATGTGAATCGGGCAAGAGAAGCTTTAGCCCACCATCTCCTTCGGCGGTGGAAGGGGGAGGATCAGGGCTGGAGCAGTCCTGGAGGGGGGCACAACTCCGGCCAGCCCCTTTCAGCTGCCTGCTGATTGTCTCTTTTCTGAGAAGCCAGCCCATTCCAGTGTCCTAAATTAGGATAAGAGGAAGCTGTGTACCAAATTGGTGGCTCTTACCCTTTAGGAGGAGTTCTTAAACAGAGAGAGAGACAGACACAAACGCTCTCAAATATCTAGTAGGTTGGGATATTGAATGAACTCACCGACATTCATAAGAAAGGCGCTAAGAGCATTGCACAAATGTTATGGTCAGAAGGACCCCGACGATCAGTTTGTCGGCATATCACCAGCCAAATAGAATCATAGAATAATAGGACTGGAAGGGACCTCAAGAGGTCATCGAGTCCAGCCCCCCGCCCTCAAGGCAGGACCAAGCTCCGTCTACACCATCCCTGACAGATGTCTATCTAACCTGTTCTTAAATATCTCCAGAGAGGGAGATTCCACCACCTCCCTTGGCAATTTATTCCAATATTTGACCACCCTGACAGTTAGGAATTTTTTCCTAATGTCCAATCTAAACCTCCCCTGCTGCACTTTAAGCCCATTACTCCTTGTCCTGTCCTCAGAAACCAAGAGGAACAAATTTTCTCCTTCCTCCTTGTGACACCCTTTTAGATATTTGAAAACCGCTATCGTGTCCCCCCTTAATCTTCTTTTTTCCAAACTAAACAAGCCCAGTTCATGAAGCCTGGCTTCATAGGTCATGTTCTCTAAACCTTTAATCATTCTTGTCGCTCTTCTCTGTACCCTTTCCAATTTCTCCACATCTTTCTTGAAATGTGGCGCCCAGAACTGGACACAGAACTCCAGCTGAGGCCTAACTAGTGCAGAGTAGAGCGGCAGAATGACTTCACGAGTTTTGCTTACAACACACCTGTTGATACAACCTAGAATCATATTTGCTTTTTTTGCAACAGCATCACACTGTTGACTCATATTCAACTTGTGGTCCACTATGACCCCTAGATCCCTTTCCGCCATGCTCCTTCCTAGACAGTCGCTTCCCATCTTGTATGTATGGAACTGATTGTTCCTTCCTAAGTGGAGCACTTTGCATTTCTCTTTATTAAACCTCATCCTGTTTACCTCTGACCATTTCTCTAACTTGCTAAGGTCATTTTGAATTATGTCCCTATCCTCCAAAGAAGTCGCAACCCCACCCAGTTTGGTATCATCTGCAAACTTTATAAGCGTACTCTCTATCCCAATATCTACATCTTCTAGAGCGCTGATGCCAAGGGGCACTGACCCGTGACCGGGGCTCTCAGGCGCTATTGAGATCCCATGGGGATAGCTTAGCCATCTACCTCTTATCCCATTATTCTCTGTGGCCTTGCAAGCTAAGAAGTCAACTGTCTCATCAAGACTATGCCCCACCCGTAAGGGCTAAGCACCTCCAAGCTGGATTGTGATTAGTGTCTCTTTACAATGGGTTCTGCTAGTGAACACGGGAACAACTCCCAGAGGAGAAAAGCCACGTCAGGAATGCAGCCTCTAGGGCCTTGGCATCCCACCAGTTCTGAAGCAGTACTACGGCTATAAACGAACTAGCCACACTCAGCCAGCCAAATAGCAGCATGTGGCTAGTGTGTTGGGTATCTCAGCTCTAGAGTCTTACTCCCTGTGACAGCGTGGCACTCTCAGCAACCTCTAAGTCTTAACTCCTTTAGTAGGTTGTTTAAAAAGAAGCGCTTCCGGGAAACACCAACATCTGAGCTTCATTTTGTATCTGGGAGATTCAGCAAGGACACCCACTGTGCACGTCACTGGTGCTGCTAACGGACCTTAAACCTGACCCACAGCAAAGGACTGACTTCCAGGAGTTGAGAGGGGAGTTATTATTTACATACAACCACAGTCCCAGGTAATCCTGTCTGTCTCAGCTGCACGCTGCAGCAATTAGGCAAGTCAGCAAGACGCCCCTCCCCCCGTCCCTTCCCTTCACTGAAGCCACCACACGAAATGAAAGACGCACTGGCCCCTCCTGTCCGGATTGAATGATCCTCGAGTAGGGAAAGACTCTCCCCTGGATTTCCTAACCCAGCCAGCCCTCTTCACAGTAGATAAACGGGTGATGGAACCATTGTCGGACCCGTTGGTCTACATGAGAGACAAGGGGAGTGAGGCAATTTTTTTTAGTAGACCAATTTCGGGTCCAATAAAAGATATTACCTCAGCCATCTTGTCTGTATAATTACCTAGCAGCACAGAACCAGCCTTCCTTTCCACCACGCCCAAGGACCATTCCTGTCAGTGAAGTAGCTACACTCCAAGGGTGTGTCTAGACTACATGGCTCTGTCGCCAGACAAACCCAAATGAAGCGGCAACTTAAAAAATCACCGCTTCATTTAAATTTAAATGGCTGCCCTGCTGAGCAGATCAGCTGTTTGTCAGCTCAGCGTGCTAGTCTGGACGCTCCGCGGTCGACATCAAAGGCAGTATCGACCGCCCCATTATGTCTCGTGGGATGAGGTTTACCAGGGCAGTCGACAAATGCCTTTGATGTCGACCGTGGAGCATCCAGACTAGCGCGCTGAGCCGACAAACAGCTGATCGGCTCAGCGCGGCAGCCATTTTAATTTAAATGAAGCGGTGATTAGTTTAGTAGACATACCCAAATGAAGCAGCGATTTAAATAATCTACATGGCTCTGGTGAAGTTGCTTTGGTGACAGCGCCATGTAGTCTAGACATACCCCAAGATTGCAAAGCAATAACAGTTATTTATTGAGGCATTTCAATTTATTAGCATGTAGAGCAGGGCCATAAACCAGAGTATTTTATCCAGGTCCTGAATCCTCTCTGTGGAGCTCCGAGGGGTTTTAAAATCTGGGGATTTGGATTAGAGGAAAGTCACTCTACGGCTAGACTGCAGGCTTCTTTCAGAAGCTTCTTTCGGAAGAGATCTTCCAAAAAAAAAAACTGCTTCCAAAAGAAAGCATCCACAGTGCTAACACATCAAAATAGCCATCTGCTTTTTCGAAAGAGCGTCCAGACTGAATGGACGCTCTCTCGCATGTAAGCTGTGAGTGGCCACCAGGGCACCTGTGCTTTTTTCTCTTTCCTCTTCCTCTGAAAACTTCCTCTTCCCCGTCCACATGCGCCTTTTTGAGAAAGCTTTCGTAAAAAGGCTTCTTCCTTGTAGAATGAGGATTACCAATGCTGGAAAAAACCTTCTGTTCTTTTGATTTTCTTGTGGAAGAACACAATTGCAGTGTGGATATTCACGTTGTCGGGGAAAAAAAAATCATTTTTCTGACAAATCTGTCATGTAGACCTCTCCAAATCTATTTGTGTGGGGGCAAGCCCCCAAACTCTCAGCCCTGTTTGAGCAGATGGGGTCCATTTGTTCACCTGCTTCGGGTTGTTTATCCCATAGGTCCGCACTACTCTGAACAGCAACCCGGAGGGAAAAAGGACAGGGATGAACCAGCCACAGGGAGGGGTAGTGCCAGAGGCAGCCAGGGTCTCTGGATGTTCGGAGAACTTGCTACAGATTGGACCAGACTTTCTCTTCCCTGCTTTATTGTTTGCACCAATCCTCCCGCTCTTTTTTCCCCTGCCCCTCCGCGCCCCTTCCCCCTCACTCTCTTCCCTTTTCTTTCCATTTAGCCAATTGCCTCCTAACTAAATGCCGCCCTCCCACCCCCCAGCCACGTGGATCGAGCCAGACATTTGTTAGGACCATTGTTCACACTGCTCATGGGCCCTTCCCCACCCCCGAGTCGCTGCTTGGGTTGTGCTGGAGATGCTCACATGGACTGAGCATGCTCAGGAATGCTGCAGAAGCCAGCAACGTGGAAAGGGGCTGTGGCCACTGTAGAAACCATTTCATATTTAGCTAGAAGCCATCTTGTATAACAGAAACCAGTTCAGCTTTTCTCTTTAGCACATAAAGTTCACTCTGGTCTCTGTCACCCCATGAGAAGAGGCCTACAGGACGGGCTATTGGAATGTGTTAATTGGGCTGGTTGGGACAGGAGATGTACTCCCGCCTACCTGTCTGCCATCTTGCTGATAAAGCTCTGTTTTTCCAAGTTTAATTGAGGATTTCTGTAATTGGATGCCCTGACGTCGGAT
The DNA here is from genome assembly GCF_049634645.1 of Pelodiscus sinensis. NCBI lineage: Eukaryota > Metazoa > Chordata > Testudines > Trionychidae > Pelodiscus > Pelodiscus sinensis. Next base: position 1,969,988 of record NC_134738.1, on the reverse strand, counting down.
TGTTTGGCTAAGGGTATAAAGATACTAGGATTGATTGTATTAGCAGCCTTACTGGGCCTGGCTTTGCTGGGACCACGTTTGGCTCATGCTGTGCTTTATTAATGAATAAAGCTGTTTGTTAGCTGCCTAAACAGAAAGAAGCATTTTTTTTGCTTCAACAACGCAAACCTGAGTCCTCAGTGCGCAGTGTAGCCAGACCCACAGGCTATGCCTAGACTGGTGTGATTTCCCGCAAATGCTTTTAACGGAAAACTTTCCCGTTAAAAGTATTTGCGGAAAAGAGCGTCTAGATTGGCAAGGATGCTTTTCCACAAAAAGTGCTTTTGTGGAAAAGCATCCGTGCCAATCTAGATGCGCTTTTGTGCAAAAAAGCACCGATCGCCATTTTCACGATCGGGGATTTTTTGCACAAAATAAATCTAAGCTGTCTACACTGGCCCTTTTGCCCAAATGGGAGCAGCATAGTATTTCCACAAGAAGCACTGATTTCTTACATGAGATAGTCAGTGTTCTTGCGGAAATTCAAGCGGCCAGTGTAGACAGCTGGCAAGTTTTTCCACAAAAGCAGCTGCTTTTGCGGAAAAACTTGCCTGTCTAGACACAGCCACAGGGTATAAGCTCGGCCTGTGCTCTATGAACCAAATTCAGCTCTATTACATGGCTGGGATGGCAATGACTCAGAGGGGACTGAACTGGGCACCACCAGAGCTAAAAGCAGCAGTCGCTACACTCAGGTTAACTAGCCATGGCTCTCTACTGGGGCGGATCCTCTATAGACTAGCACAGCACGGGACCTGTAACACGTTGGCAGCACAACAGAAGTGGGTCTAGTTCCCCATTGGTTGCACAATTTAAGCCTGTAGCTGATCATTTCAGATCGCCCTCTTACCTTACCATCCATCACAAGGATCCTGTCATTCCATACAACTGTCTCCATCTGTGTTTTCTTCTCCACCTGCCAGAGTCTGGTATGGGACATGTAATAAAAACCCTTCATGTTTAACAGCACTGCAATATCCAAGGGATTGCCCACCTTCCTGAAACAGTTCCAGGGAATCCCAACCCAGAATTCTCACCCAGACCTGGAACTCACACACACGGAGTTTGTCCAGATTTGCTCTTGAAGAGTGCAGCTCTTTTGCAGCCAGGCATAGAATCATAGAACACTTGAACTGGAAGGGACCTCGAGAGTCATCGAGTTCAGTCCCCTGCCCTCATGGCAGGACCCAGTACAGTCTAGACCATCCCTGATAGAGGTCTATCTAGCCTTCCCCCCCCCCCCCCCCCCACACACACACCCATTTTCAATTAATTTGTGAAGAGCTTTGATTGGAAAAATGATTTGAGGGTTGAATTTAAGCCAATGAATGGACTTCCTGACTCCTAAAAACCGCACAGTATGAAAGAGCCATGCCGAACTGTGTTCCTAGGCTGAAGCCCTTATACCAGCCGAAGGGGTGGGGCAGGGGAGAATTGAAGGAAATGGTGAAGTAGCACTGGCTTATTTCAAACTGGATGGAACAGATGCACCAAGGAATATATTGTGGGGAACACTTGTGATCTGGCCAGGCTAGATCGTGTGGCCTAGATTAACGCTTCTCAAAATGGAAGCTACTAGCCCAACAGAAATGCTAGCTCTACTCACTACCAGGATGGCTAGAGGAGCTAGAAGCTATTGTTACGGATATTACAATATCCGTTATTGGCTAAGGAGCAAAAATTGGCTGATTGAGAACCATTGGACAGATGACCTGCTAAAGAGATTAGCATTCCTTATCCCCATGATTCTCCAATAATCTGTCTGCATATTTTTAATATTTCCACAGCATAGAAGAACTTCCATTCATGCTAGGATCAAGGACTATTGAAAGTGTCAAGTAACCTTAATGCTGCCGGGACTTTTCTGAAAAAGAATTCTGCACAGCAATAAAAAGGCAACAACAAAAACATCTGAAAAAAGATGTTTATCACTCTACATAACTAGAATTTAGGTATTAAAGGGAGAAATAGCCAATCACAACATATTACAGAAATCAAAATTAATTTAACCACACAAAATAAGTTAAAACATTAAATATTAACTTTTTCAGTGCAACATGTACAGATGTCAAAGGAGCCATGACTAAAAAAAGCTTCAGGTTGGTTATTTATAATAAACTTAGAGAGACTACAAAAGGTTAACAATTCAACTGGAGGTTAGAATACCAGCTGAAGGAAGTTTCCTAGAATTAAAAGATGGTTTTACTACTTAAAGATATTGGTTTCAGATCGCCACGGTCCCTGCAAGGTGATATTTCTGTCCTAGCGCCATAACATTTCAAGACTGAATAAATGTGATGTTTTAAAAACCAAACCTCACTCTCACAGGATGTTTTATGGTAAAATGTATCCAAAAATCATGGGAAATGCAAGTTACATGTTTCAGGCAATTTATCAGACACTGGGGGAAACAGCAAGTTATGGGTGCAAAAAAAAAAAAAAAAAAAAAATTTCCGAAAAGAAAGATAGGGTGATTTTCAAAAGACACATGGAAATTGGGGACCCAGATGCCACTGTTTTTCTGTGGAGACTGGGCACCTATTAGTCCTTTGTGACTTGAAAAATCCCCACCACCCGCTGGCTGCCACATTTATTGATATTGAAATGCATGTTCCAAGGAGATTACTTTTTGCTGAATTAGACTTTTTTGGGGGTGGGGAGGGCTATATTAAGTCTGGATTAATCTCATTGACTTTAACATGGATCCCTCAACGGGACCAGAATTTCATGTTGAGTCAACTCAAGTGTTCATCTTTCCAACAGAGCATTCCATTCCATAAGCTCCTTGTGTGACCATTCTGGATTGCCTTTAGAACCATAGAGCCAAATCCCAGCACCAATAGGGTCAGCTGTAAAAACTCCCAGAGAGATTTCATTGACAGCAAGGATTTAGCCTGTAGCTTTCTGATTTCCTACTGTCACAAACCCACAATGTGTTCAGCTTCCTAGCTCCCTCTCTTCTCCACTGCAACTGTCCCAGTCAAGAAAAAGTGGAGTAATGGACATTTAAAATCTGTTATCCTGGAATAGTTCCAATGAAAGCCTGCAACATGGTACAGGATGGACACGCTCTCTTTATGTGCAAGGAAAAGCCATTGTGGGGAAAGAAAAGGGGAATTCTAACCTTCATTTTCAACCAAATACCTGTTGTCACACAAGCTTTTATTCCTACTCTGTCCTTTCCAATCCCTCTTCAACTAGGCAGTTTGTTTGTTTTAAAAAGACATTCTGTATTATTGAAACATGATCCTACTTGGAGTCAGATCTCTAGGTATCTTCCTAAAAGCAGCAGCAATTTTAAAAATCAGATCCTGGAAGGTCAAATAATTGCAAGGAACAGATCACAGATTGGATTAGGAGATAGAAGGGCCAGATATATATTCCAGTTTTTCGTCAGTAGGGTTGCACTGGAAAAAAAAATTGTGAGGATTTAGTGCCTGAAAACCTGGGCTGGATCATCCAGTGGTGTAATTTATCCTCACTGCATTTTAGTGAGCAGAAGTAGAGTAATTCACCCTGCTGATGATCAGTCCCCCTTGTTTTAAAAGGTCAAATTAGCAGATACATGGACATTCTCACCTGTTGGTCAACTCAGGAGGTCTAAGTGAACTTCTTGCCTAGCAGTACATTTCTAGGGGATACCGCGGGACAGAGCCGCCCCTAGCTGAGACTTGCCTAGCTGCATACACATCTGCTAGCGTCAGCTGGACATGCAAACTATCTGAGCTGGGACGTTCAAGCAGCAGTCAGGGTTAAAACCATATCACCATTAGGGATGGGTGAAGAGAGACAGAACGTCATCCACAAGACAAGCTGTGCCAGGCTTTTGAATGAATTCCTATGCCAGTGCTAATGGCATTCATCTTCCTGAGGAGGAACATCAGCGGAAGGTCTGAGGACAAGGTGGGGGTAATAAGAGAACTATCAGCCAGACCTTTAGCTGTAGGAAACATTGCTCCACTCCCATGCTGCAGGCATGGTCTGGCTGCAGTGTCATCCTATGAAAGGAAAAAGGCTTGTGAAACAGATGCATAACTGATGGGCATGTGCATCATGGCCTAAAGAGACCTAAATAGTTTAGACTACAAGAAATCAAATATTTAGTTTTATTCCCAATTTAAAAAAAAAAAAAAAAGCAAAAGAGCGAGAGAAAGAGCCTTATCTTTTAAGGTGCTGAGAGCCGGTACTCAGTGCCTTGTGGGATCAGGCCCTAAATGTACGGCTTCCACAAGACATCTTAAACACAATTAAAAAAAAAAAAAAGCAGGCGAGATGCTAAAAACAGTCCCTGTTCCTCATGGCTGGAGCATTCTGCACATTGGCAGGTGAAAAAGGGCACTGTCCATCAGGCTAGACGTTTCTTGGGAGACCCGTCAGAGGTTAAGGGCTGCACTCCAAAGAGCAGGACTAAGATATTGATACACCCCTTGTAAGCATGGCCATGGGGCAAACCAGTAACAGCGCTTCAATGCTAAGGGCTGAATTTGCCACTGAAACGGTCCAAGCTTTGCTGAGATCAGTAGAATTTTCAGTCACTTACGTCAGCAGTGAATTAGGCCTCAGGTTTGCTCAAGTGCTTCAAAACCAAGAACAGACCAATAGGGTTCTTCCCTACAAGAGAGATCTGAAGGCTCTCACGGAGAAGAGTTACTGTCCTGTAGCAGCTCACTGACCCGGCATGTCTATTCAGATATTTCTCCTCCAGTCATTCTGGGCCAAAAGAGGAGAGGTTGCTCTAATGGTTTCAGAAGATTAGAGAAATAGGGGTAAATTCAGCAATTACTCCCTGATTCAGGGAAGGGCTTAAGCAGGTGCTTCAGCTGTACTCAGAGGCTGAAAACTTTGCTGACTTGGGCTGCTCGACAGAATCGGGACACTAGATGCACTGGTTTTGCCCTCTTTGATGGGCTCCCAGAATCACTGATGGGAGTCTCACAGCTTGCTCAGAAACTGACCAGATCACACTCGCCCATTACCACACCCTCAAGATGCAGCGTTTGCAGCTTCATTGTTAAGAACCCAAATCCAAATCTGAAACACAGATGTCACTATTTTAAAATTATTTTTTTTTCAGATCAGCTTTAAAAATAGATCACAGAATTCAATTGAGTTGGGGAAAAAAAATCCTGGAAGGAGACAGAGGAAAGGATTCTTGTTGGCTTGGGGTTGGGAGGGATGTGTGGGTGTGACAATCTGCCTCCTTAGGAAATTAAGGGGAGAGGACGTAATCAGGTCTAAAAATCAGATCCATTGTAAGACTGCGCCAGATGCCGAGTCAAGGAACAAAGCGCAACAAAGGGTTAAACAAGCTCATCTCTCAAGTAAGTACAGAACAAACCATCACTTGTGTATCAGTTTCAAAAGGTGCTCTGCTGACAGGCGTCGGGCGGCTATAGGAAACCAGAAGTTCATCAGATCATTTGCTTTTAGGTAAGAGCTTGAAAATGAACACAGCAGGCGGCTGGTTCCTCATACAGGATAAATGGGAGACCGTGTCATTCCTATTTTCCCTAGGATAGATCTGGTTTCAGGTTGAAAGCCCCCCCCCTTGATACTTTGTTTCTACACAAAAGGGTGAAATTCTGCTCTTAAATCACAACAAAACTCAGGGCCAAATTCAACAGGTGCAAACAGGGGAAACTTCACTGACCCCTCTAGCGGGGTAGTCCTCACTTAGGCCCAGGAGAGGGAACTTGGTTCTAGGACTGTATCTTGCCAGGCAGATCAGAATACAAACTTTGGAACAACACTGAGAACATGTCAAGTTTGGTATCCAATAGCATCATGTATGGCGCAGGTTCATCCTCCAAGGCAGACAGTCTAGGGGGATAGAATTTTTTACCTACAAGTTAGAATCCACATTCAGGGAATGACGCCATTGATTCAAGAGGGCCTGATTATGATCTCATGCTAGAGCTAAACTAGGAATAACCAAGGGAGTTACACCAGAGTAAGCAAGATCAACATCAAACCCCATTAGCTCATTCAGTCACATGGACTCCGGCAAGGAAGGGTTTGCAGGATTTGGCCCTAGGTTTTCTGCTGTCATAACACAGCGACTCTTAAGTTTCCTGAACAGTCCCGAGTGAGCACAAAGAAATGCAGAGCGTCACAGCTCTAAGGCCCACGTCCCAACATTGGAAGGACCTGAACAAGCTTTGGGTCAGGCTCTGAACACCTAGATTTCCACAACTTTGATTGGAGCCAGGTTCCATTTGACATTTAACCCCCATCCCGAGCTCCAAACACACTTTTCTGCCTCAATGGTTTGCCGTGTTTTCTGCCATCACATTTATCATGTGAAGCTGGAACCCATTTTTCTCCTCCCTCGCTGGCTCGAGGGTGGCTGTTTTTCCTTTGCAAGGGGTCTCCCAACAAGGAGGAATTGCTCCTCAGAGGGGAAAAGGACAGCTCCAGCCAGTTCGCCTTGTCCTGTATCCCCTCACAGATTTCATCTGGCAGGTCAATGGCAGCAGCACAAAGGGAAAAAAAAAAAAAGTCGCAGTCAGGCAAAGAGGACATTCTTTGAAATGGCTGCGCGCTCTCCGGTCAGAGCCATACAGCCATTCCTCCAGGCGAGTCACATATGTAACAAATGCATGAACCAAAAGACCCAGCCTTCAGGAAGTCTCGACGCAGGACAGACAGTTTTCGTAAGCGCTCTCCAACCCGAACGGCACACCCGCTCTCCCATCACTGGTGTCAAACCTACACCCCCACACACAATTGTCACATCTACGGAAACACCAGCTGAGCCATGTGCAGGTCTCATGTCTGAGTCTGAAGTCTTGTAAAACATTCCACGGTTGCTGAGATGTGGTTGACGAATTACTCCTTCCCGTCATATTGCGTAGCCCCCTGCAGATGTCAATTTGGCAAGGTTCTGAAAGCCCAGCATAGAGCAGAGGAGCAGAGAGAGAGTCAAAGTCACGTAGTGTCTGCTTGATAGCAATCGCCGGCAGGGCATTTTCTTCTGTGAATGAATGTGGGCCTCCTTCATTACACTGCAGCAGTCCCATCTGGCCATGGTAGTTAATATCCTGGTCCAAACCAGGTCTCCTTCAGACCACTGCAGAATGAAACACACCAAGGGTTAATCTACTTCCAGGGGTGCAAACCTGGCTCTAATCTAGCAACAGAAAGCAAGTGAGTCCCAGAAAAATGGCCAGAATGGCTCAGATGAATGGTCTGTCCAGCCTAGCCTTTAAAAAGACTTGGACATTTCTGCTTAGAAGAGAGGAGACTAAGGGGGGACAGGATCGAGGTCTATAACATCATGACTGGTGTGGAGAAAGTGAATAACGAAAAGTGATTTACTTATTCCTACAATATAAGAACGAGGGTCACCAAATGAAATTAATAGGTAGCAGGTTTAAAACAAACAAAAGTTTTTCTTCACTCACTGCAGAGTCAACCTGTGGAACTCCCTGCCAGAGGATGTGGTGAAGGCCAGGACTTTAACAGGGTTCAAAAAAGAGCTAGAGAGATTCATGGAGGTTAGGTCCATCAATGGCTACTAGCCAGGATAGGTAGGAATGGTGTCCTGGCCTCTGTTTGTCTGGTGGTGAGTGCCAGGAGAGGGATCACGTGAGGATTACCTGTTCTGTTCCCTCCCTCTGGGGCACCTGGCATTGGCCACTGTTGGCTGACAGGTTCCTGGGCTAGAAGGACCTTTGTTCTGACCCAGTCTGGCCAGTCTCATGTGTTCCATTTCAGACAGTGTCAGATGTGTCAAAGGGAACGACCAGAACAGGGCAATTCTTGAGCAATCCATCCCGGGCCCCCAATCTGTGCAGCAGGGGTGCTGAGAGCCATTGTACCAAGCATTTCCAGCCAGGGTGCAGCAGAACCCCCAGCACCCTTAGTTTCAGCCCCTAGGGATACCCTGGGAATGGGGCTGCATCCCTGGCCATCTTGGCTAATGGGTATTGATCCTTCATGGTCCGGCTCATTGGGAAGGATAACTACAACATCAACCCAGAGAAGCGAAGTAACTCATAAGCTGGGCACCCCAAGTCTTGCATCTAAAAACCAACCTGATTTTCTGAAAGTCAGGCCACTTAATTTGGGCAGCCAAAAACCCCTCCTACCCTCACTGTTCAGATAGGGAGTAGAGCGCTCACTTCTCTATTACTCATAAAAGTTCATGTGTGATTGATGTGGCTGTGTCAATGCCCGATGTCTGGCTAAGGTATTTCCAATGAAGAGTTGGTGCCAAGTGCCTGCTCCTTTACTCTGTGACCAGTACAAACATCTTCCCTGCAGTCTGTAGCACCTGATACACACAAAGGGCTCAGGAGACCAGTCTGCAAACCCAAGACAAATAAAGGCACCTTCGCTGCCATTATCAAAACCGAAGTGATTATCTCAAAGCAAAACGCTAACGATAAGAGGAGTACACCGTTTCTAGAGATCATTCCTTGCACTCGCGAAGGGGACTGAATAACTCAGGCTGACTAAGATAAATAATTAGAGCGGAGACAAAATTAAAGAAAAACAGGAAGAGAGCCAGAGTATCTCATGCCTCTGCCTAGACGGTATGTCATATGTCACCTGGAATTTATTGCAGTGTGTTGTGCATAAAAAACCCTTCCACTGACAAAGAATACCTTGTACTGAATTGCCAAAAGCACAGAAGCGGTATTTTCAGAGATGCTAAAAAAGGCTAAGTGATTTATTCCAGTCTCACTGGAAATCTCTCGCAGTCAATGCACATTTAGTCCCACAAATGGGACTTGTGTATCTGCAGATACAGTAACCCTAATGAGGCACGTCCAATGGCTTGTAAATCTATCGGTAAAGGTGTAAAAGTCACTCAGCAAAGCATCTTCTGAATGCTATAAAATTCAGGCCGGCCGTAAAGAGGGAGAGACTCTGAAAATCTCCCCCTAAAGATGCAACTTCCAAAGGTTGGTTAGCTACCACTGCACATTTGAAAAATCTTCCCTCGCTTAAATAAGAGTGACTACAGGTTGAACCTCTCTAGTTTGGAACCCTCGGGACCAGACTGGTTCTGAATGAGAACTTTCTGGACCATGGGAGGTCAATATTGTCTAGCAGTATTACCAACACTTCCACTGCTTATGGGACTCGTAGGGGTAAATTAGAGCTAAATTTACCCCTAAGAGCCCCATGTGTTCTGTGTTACAGAACACGGAGCTAGGACTGGCGGCTGTAAACAAACGTTATGGGACCGTGGGAATCTTGGCCACACCCATGAAAAGTGGACACCGGCTAAGTAAAATCGTTCCGGACGACGGATGTTTCTGGACAAGAGTGTTCTGGATCAGAGAGGTTCAGCCTGTACTTTATTAGATCACAATAAGGAATTTGAAGTTACTTCTCGCTCTTTACTTATTTGCATTTCTCAGCATGGGGTCTAAGCCAGCAGCGCTTATTCACATGAGCAGACCCACTGTGGGCAGCTGAGGACTCCTCTGACTCGGTGCAGGGGAGTGTGTGCGTGGGCAGGGGAGGCTTGTGGCACTGCCCAGGATGAGGGGCATAGGTGCTAGACCTGGTTGAAGTGGCTTCCATTATATCCAGGTTTCCAGTTTGGTTCAATAGCTCGCAGAGCCCCACTGAACAAGTTGTTCCAGCCCCCGAAGGGTGGTGCGGAGAGGGTCTCAGGGCTGCAGCCACAGAGGAAGGAGAGGAACCGGGGGCTGGCATCTGCCTGTGCACTTGTGCCTGTGGCCCACTCAGGTCCATTTCACAGGCCACTGTTCCCTCTGCTCACACCCATCAGCAAGCCCGGAAGTAACCAAGCCAGTCCCGAAACACAGAAGGCCAAATCCAGAAAGCGCAGCGCAATGCGAACACCCAGATGGGTGGCATGCACAAGTGGACGGGATGGAAGAAAGGTCGCCGAAGGAATCCCAACACAGGCTGATCTACACGGACAGGAGTCTGCTACAGCGCTAGCCGGGCAGCCTGGACTCTTCAACTGGAGGCGCGAGCTGCAACAGCGCTTGAGCTACAGAGGACCCTGGTGAGTTGACCAAGACGGCAGCCCTCACACGGGGCTCCTTGGGCCTGCCGCTGAAGGATCTGATAAGGGCTTCAAGCGCCACACCCCGGCCTGGACACACACAGGCCGAGCCACAACAGCAAAGTGCTCGTTTACCCGCTACCCATGCCGGCGACATGAAATTCGGCACCAGAGCAGGCTCGCCGTCGCCGGGTAACTACTGGAGGGAAGCCCGTCGCTACGGCAGCTGCTCCTCCTACCTGTCTCTGAATGGCAGCAGGAAGCTCCCCCCTTCAGGAGCCCGCTAGGCTTCTCGTGTCTGCAGATGAAGGCTCGGCACCACTCACAGTGTTTTCTTATCCTACAGCAGCTGGAAGACAATCGAAGGGCAGGGCATTAGGGCAGGGACACGGCCCAGAGCCTGTGCACAGCCAAGGGGGAAATCAGCAACCACGAGGCCTTTCGTGCTCAAGATCAGGAGTCTCAGCGACATACTGGGCTGAACTGTTCGCAGCGACTCCTCCCACCAGCGGCCGTGGAGCTACACGGAACATGGTGCACCGCCTCCGTTTGCGGGGTCACACGGAACCGGCACGGCAGATGCCTGCTTGGCACAGCTCCCATGGGAAGCATCCAGGAAAAGCCACCCCAATTACACCCAGCATTCAACTTGGCTCTGCGCCAGAATGCCCACTGGGGGCAGGAATCACTAGCGCAGCAGCAGCGCTACGACAGCCTTGAGGCAAGGCCACAGGAACGCCTGGTTCACGGCAAAGCAGCAGGGGGATTTAGAGGGGCAAAAATGGGACACTCACCCCTGGCGTAGCTCCATTGATGCACAGGAATGAATTTAGATCTGGTTAGTTGCCCGAAGGCTGGAATTTGAACCAGATACTGAAGACTCAAAACCCTGCTCTCGGGAAGCATGCCCCCGAGACCTTTCAGGAGCAAGTCTAGGCAGGCAGGCTGGTCTAGACAGAGGAAGGACAGCCTGACAATGGAGGCCTGGTCTGTGACTCAGGAGATCAGGGTTCGATTCCCACCTCTGCCACAGACTCATTGTGCGATATTGGGGAAGTCACCTACTCTTGGTCTTCGGTGTCTACTCAGGAAGGCACATGAGCATGTTCTTAAATGCTCACCTGAATCAGGGCCTCTGACTCACTTTCCCCTTTGTCTCAGAGAGGGGAGCGGTGTTAGTCTGTATATGCACAAAGAGCCCTGGGGCACCTTATACACCAAACAGATTTATTTGGGCATAAGCTTTTGAGGGCAAAAGCCACCTTGTCAGATGCATCAGGACTCTGCTGTTTTTCCCCCTTTGTGAAATTGGGAGGATGCGAATGTTTCTCTCCTGCCCTTTATCTAGACCGTAAGAAGTTGACCGGAACTATGCATTTGTACAGCTCCTACCGCCATGTGATCCTCTCTCATTTGGGGCCCGTAGGTGCTACTTAAATATAGATAAATAAATCACAGTGGCTCAAACTCTGGTTTAGACCTTAGACAACTGGAGGCAATAAAAGCCCTCAATGAATTTGAAAGAAATTGTACACAGCTGTCAGTAGCCCAGATTGACATGTTGGGGGAAAAAACCCCCAAACAACTATGTATGTTTATAAGCCACGAGAAAAGTGACAAATATGGCAAGACAAACACGCTGGTTTTTATTGTACCAACTGGTTTGTTCATTTAATCCCGTTGTGAATAAAGAGTTCAAGAGCCAACTGAAAGAAGAGTTAGGGCATGCAGAAAGACTATGAAGCAATGTGTCTTGTAACACTTGGGTTGGGAAATCAACCACAGCAACACTTACCTAGGCCTAGTTACAGGGAAGTATTGTTACCTTAGTCAATACTCATGTTGCAACCCGAGTACCTTACCCACCTGCCCTTAGAATGAACACTGGAATATTTTACATCTGCTCCGTGTCATTCAAGTTATCCACAAAAACTGACATTAGCATAAAATCCCATTTCTTGGATCACAGTAGCACCAAGAAAGCTATTGTGGGCCCGGGAGAGGTCTGTGTTCCTCCTGAAAGCATTCCATTCACTAACATCTTAAACAGAGGAGCAAGCTTCCCTCGAAGTAGTGCATGAGAGGTTAGTTGGGGCATCAATTTTGGCTGGAAAAAAAAACACCAATCGTATTCAGGGGTGCAGCACTGTACAGGGTCAAGTCAGGAGCTAGCAGCTGCCACAAAAGCAGTTGTTGCAGTCTACATGCATTGGATCAATTGAGAGAGGATCCTCAATCTAATGGAAACAGCTGTAGGTTGCAATCATCCAGTATACAAGTTACAGAATTTAGATGCCCTTATATCTGTTTAAGAATGTAAACCTGTGAATCTCAACCTTTTACACCTGTGAATTTGGCCCACATTTTGGTGTGGAGGTAAGAACCTAACACCAAGTTTTTAAAGTTAGCTTTTCCGTTCATCCATTTAAATAGCCTTGGAAATCAGTAAGTTCTCAGACAGATTTGTTCCTCCCTCCCCCGGTACTGTGCTCAGAACACTTTACCAGGAAACAACTACTATAATTTTAGATTATTCTGCACAGGATATATCCTGGGCCCATGCCTGGCTCCGAAACAAAGAGACCACTTAAAGAGAATTCACTTTAGGCTTTATATGGAACAGGGATGTATTAGCAGGAATGTTGTAAACAAAGTAACAAGTGGTAATTCTTCTGCTCGACTCCATGATGATTAGGACTCAGCTGGAGAATTGTGGCCAGTTCTGGAGACCACACTTTGGCTACGTCTACACTACAGGGTTTTTGCGCAAGAAGTCTTCTGTGGAAGAGATCTTGAGCAAAAAAACTTCTTGCGCAAAAGCGCGTCCACACCTCTTGCACAAGAAAGCTCTGATGACCATTCACAGAATTCTCATCACAGCACCTGTGCTTTTTCGGATAGGCTCTATTTGCTCAAGAAACCCCTGCGAAGCGTCCACATATGCCTTTTTGTGCAACAGCTGTAGCGCGAAAAGGAGTTATACTTTCTTCTACGCGGCATATCTACACCACCAAAAGCCTCTGTTCTGCCATTTTACTCTTGTTTTACTCGCTAAAAGCATGCTTTAAGTGTGGATGCTCCGCACATTTTTGTGCAAAACCCTTACAGTGTAGACATAGCCTTTGAGAAAGATGTGGGCAAACTGGAGGAAGTAACAAAAATGATGGCAGGTCTAGAAAGCATGAGCTATGAGGAAAGACTGAAAGAAGTTGAGTTTGTTTAGTTTGGAGAAGACTGAAGGAAGGATAAGTCTTCAGGTATGTCAAAGGGTGTTATAATGAGAAGAGTGAAAAAATGTTCTCTTTAATCACTGAGGAGAGGACAAGAAGTGCTGGGCTTAAAATTGCAGCAAGGGAGATTTAGGTTAGACATTAGGAGAAATTTCTTGTCAGGGTAGTTAAGCGCTGGAGCAAATGACATAGGGAGGCTGTGGAATAGGTCACTGGAGGTTAAAAACAGGCTAACAGGGATGGTCTAGATAATGCTTAGCCCTGCCTCAATGCAGGTGACTGGATTAGATGACCTACGAAGCCTACATTTCGGTGGTTCTATGCTGCATGGCAGGACAGGTGGATACTTGATGTGCTGCTATTCAAGTCAACAAGAACTCAAGAGACTCAATCAAGTAGTAAGCCGGAGCACAACAGCACGTAATGCAGACTTACTGTATTAGCACACAGGCCACAATAAGGACGACTGATGCCACCACGGAAACCACCACTAAGGCAGTGATTGTTTGTTTCTTCTGATTGGCAGCTACCACCGCAAGGAGGTCTGCGTGTTCGCACCGCGTCCCGACGAACCCAGAATGGCAGCTGCAGAGAGAGGAGAGAGAAGAATTGAAGAAGAGAGCACCAAAGTGCACGTGCACCCAAGAAATAATGATCCAGTCGGATAGATTCTCAGAGGCAGTTGGCAGTCAGAACCAATGGGAAACCCAAAGGGAGTTAGGCACTTCAATCTGCCAGCCAGAGAGCAGGACAGAGAAGACTAGCAGTACTTAACACACCAAATTAAAGGGCAGATCCTGCAGTTCTTACTTAGACAATGCTTCCAGTGAAGTTAGAATCAAGGGCTGCAAGGTAAAGCCCCGAACATGCTCTAAGCCAGTAGATCCTTGCAGCCCCAGGGGCAGAGTTTTAGACCTCCAAAAGCTCTCTGTCTAGGCTGGATTTTCAGAAGGCTAAAGCCCTGCAGGGTGATTATACTGCAGTGTAAGCATCTGGGCTTGGGCTAGAATTCAGGCTCCAAAAATCCCCCCAGGGACCTGTGAGATGTAAGGAGCTCAGGAATTTCTACCCCACAATCTCCTGGGAGCTTGAGTCAGCTGGCATGGGCCAGCCATGGGTTTTTAAACTGCAGTGTAGACATATCCTTAGACACCTACATATGAATTAACAGGGCTTGATGAACCGCAGCGAAAGCCGCTTGTCAGCCCTGCACTGTGCATGTGCAAGAGCCACATTGCGCACGCCGCTGGTAAACGGGGCGCCGGGGTGAAATCTACTTGCCACGGGTGAGTAGATTCAATAGACTGTTGAGTCCTGTGGACTGAGGAGCCTAACATTAGGTCCTCAGGTTTAACTTCTCCCCCCGCCTTTGTGCCATGAAGGACAAAGGGGAAGTGGGTTCCAGTCTGTGAGAATTCCAGCCTGTCTCATTTCCTTCGTTGCTATGGGACTCCAGAGATACTGCAACATGGCTTTAGTGCCTGGTCTCATCCCAAGGGAAATGCAATGGCAGGTTGTGGCAGTCCTGCGGATTTCTTTCCCATTTCACCCGGGTTCGCACAAGCAAAGCCCTTCACCATGGGAAGAGAGACTTACACGCATGCCGGCTTCTCCTCTTGCACGAGAAACCTGCAGGTCCCGTGGAAGCAGAACTGGCTGTGGGAGTCGGGACAGTCGTTGAAGTGGGATCTGACAGCGGCAGCCACTGGGGGACCTAGATGGAGCGGACAATAAAGACACATTTTAACGCCAAGTCTGAGGCAGCGCTCTGCCCTGCACCGGTGTGCCCAGCTTTGATTTAGTTTTTGGGCCTGATGCAAAGTTTCAGGGGCACAGCACACAGTAAAGCCCTAAAGAATTCAATGACCAACATTAACCTCTTTAGAGGCATTTCCCCTCCTCCTCCAAAACCACCCTCTAAGCCAGGGCTACTTTGGAAGCCCGGGGCCAACAATGATACTCACAGCACATGCCAATAGCCGCAATTTAAGTGTGGTTGCATTTACATGCAAATATATATGCAAATAGCTTGTCTCACAGATAGGCATGAATACAAAGATTAAGGCCAGACTACACAACACACAGGCCCCACTAAAGTCAGTTCTGCTGATATTAATACAATGCAACATTTACCCAATTTCCACCCATATGACAGCACTTTTAATGAGCAGTGACAGTCCAGGAATTTAACTACTAGCACACACAGCAACAGAAGACCATTCCAGTGACTGCTTTTGTTTTAGCTCCCACCCGCCGGCCGCAAACAAATGTGCTGCAGGCCGCATGTGGCTCACAGGCCGCGTGTTGAGTAGCCCTGCTCTAAGATTTAGAGTAATTGTACGCCTGCCACAGAATTCCATCTGATAGCTCAGAACAAGTATAGAGACACTGAAGAGAAACCCTCTTGGTTTTCCTGGATACAATCAAAGCTGCCCAGGAGATTTAGATATCCGATTCCTGTTCGTATTAATGGAAACTGGACACCCAGATCCTTTAGGTGGCTTAAAATAATCCTGGCATCTCTCTAGTCAAGTCTCCTGCACAGACAGGTCTCTTGATACTATTACATTTTACTTCTATTACTGTAGCACCCAGGTAACAGACTAGGATCCCATTGTACTTGTGTAACTACACCCCTTTCAGGTGCAGTACGGTCCCATCTAGTGGCACAGAGACCACTTACAGGGAGAATAATATTAATAACATTATCAACAGCCTTAGACTTTGAGCTCATGCAATAGAGGCTCGTGCACTAAGCTCCAGAGGTCCCAAGTTCGATTCCACCTGCAGATGACCAGGGGCTGCTGGTGTTACACTCGGTACCGCACAAAGACTCGTGTGTTGTGATTTGAGCCCTGTGTGCAGGTGACGGGTGCTGGCGTATTTGATTTCAGGAAAGGGTGGGTATGAGCCTGCCAGAACAAGAAACCCACCCCCGCGAGTGAGGATGGCAACCAGGGTGGAGGGTGCTGGACTGGTGGTACCAGGGGAGAGAAATTCACCATGGAGCCCACACAGAGAGCAGAGGAAGGTTCTCCCTGGCTGCCCCACCAAGGTGCTTTGAGTCTGACTTGGCAGAACCACCTCTGGGATGAGGGGGAGTTTGTGCTCCGTAGCCCAGCCAGGTTCTAGACTTCTCAGTGGAAGCTGCCAACACAGGGTGAGCGTTAGCGGCCATTCGTGGTTATTCCACGATAGATGTTCACCTACTGAAGACCAGACCACGTCTCTCAGGCCATGATGTCACCAGGGCACTGCTAGGCTGGCTGAGTGGGTGACTTGCAGGCAAAGGGCTCCATTCCCTTGAGACAACCAGACACCCTTCTCCATAGACTTCTGCCTGCCCCAGCCACTTGGAGGAAGGGAAGGGAAGAATTCTATAGAAGAGCAAACTCCATTTCCCCTTCCAGAGAAGCCGGACACCACTGCAGGATTTAGATTAAGGTAAGTATTGGCAATCCTGCCAGACAGGCGTAGGTGGTCACATCTGTGGACCCCAAGTTGGAATTTCGCCCCAGATCTGGTCATGAAAATGACCGAAATCACAGGCTGAAAAGAGTTGGGTAAGCCCAAAGGGAGATTATCCACTGAACAGGAGCCAGGCTTGTTCTTCCAAACTATGAAAGCGGAGGCAAGTAGCAGATATACTGAAAGGGTCATAGGGGGTCAATTTTGATACTCACAAAATAAGCCTTCATTGCACTAGAAAAATTTGCTAAACAGCTTAAAGCTTAAAATTCCTAGCCAGGAGGAAGCGGACAAATAATCAAAGACTTGTGTGTTTAGAGCCCTTCCAAGGAGACGCTGCACTCTTCCATTGGTTTACCTGTTGTGAAAGTGCCAACACTAGAAGAGCATGGCACAGAGATGGGAGGTAGGAGACACTCACAAAAAAGGAGCCTGCTTTAAAAAGGGATCTTTTCCACCAAGTGGGTGGAACATGGCATCTCAGCGCTGGTCATTCTATAGAATGCAACATTATAAGGTAAAAATCTTGGTATTAAGAGCAAGGCAGAGCCCAGGGAATTCATCTGAGAATACAAAAACTTCCACGCTCCTCCCAGTCGCTAGCCTGGTTTCTATGTTGCCCTGCGAGGTTTTAAATCATTCACAGCCGACATGGAAAACAAAATACCTTGCTTTTGGACTAGGCAGTGTAGACCATGCATCCCATCCCTGCCGTTTGAAAGCCCTCCGGCGTTCCGGGTTCCATGCATTTAGGGAAGGCCTGGTCATTAAATCCACGTCTCCCCAGTCCTAGGGTTGGAGCGTTAAGGGGGGATATTGCGGAAAATGGCGGCTTTGTTCAAATTGTGTATTTACAGGAGGCGGCAACAGGGAGCCTGGTTGGGGACATTAGCGGTAAAGCCAGAACTGCCATGTGGGAGCCACCAATCAGATTTCCAGACCAGTTGGTCTCACTACATGGGTTGCAAGCGCCAGAAGGGCCAATATTAACATCATGTGTAACACAGACCACCACAGTCAAGAGACTCCCAGGGCTGGAAAAGGCCTCAGCATCAAGTCCAGCCCCCTGCCCAAGGCAGGACCAATGCCAACTAAATCATCCCAGCCAGGGCTTTGTCAAGCCAGGACCTAAAAACCTCTCAGGATGGAGATTCCGCCCCCTCCCTAGGGAACCCATCCCAGTGCTTCCCCACCCTCCTAGGGAAATCCTTTTCCCTAATATCCAATCTAGACCTCCCCCACTGTAACTTGAGCCCATTGCTCCTTGTTCCGCCATCTGCCACCACTGAGAACAGCCTCTGTCCTTCCTCTTTGGAACCCTCCTTCAAGGAGTTGCAGGCTGCTAACAAATCCCCCCCTCACTCTTCTCTTCTGCAGACTAAACAGTAAGAGGTTGACCAAACACAAATGGGTCTTAGAAAGGAACCCAACATGGGTTAGGACATGGATGAGTCCAGGTAAGTTAAGAAATGATGAAATAGGGGTTCTTTAAAAAAGCAAGCCCCCTATTGGCAGGCAAGGGGCCACAGTACCAGATTTCTCAGAAACAGCCCCACAGTCACAGGGAAGCAATGTTACTTGGACTGTGAGCTCTTTGGAGCAGGGACTGTCTTTTTGGTCTGTGTGTGTACAGTGCCTAGCGCAGCAGTCAACTAAGAATAAAGCTTCAAGGCTCTACCCCTTTTTGGGGTTGGGGACCACGGACTCACCAATAAATAAATAAATAGAGTCAAGGGCCGCACACAAATGAGAACAAAAAAGAAAATCCCCAAACCCTCCCTGACGTGGGCCCTGACGGAGAAGGAGAAACACTCCCCGCATTCCCCTCCCACACCAGAGCCTAGGAAGACCAAGACTAGTAGATTGTGTGCTCCAGACGCACAGTGGGACGTGGGGGTGGGACTGGAGCACCAGCACAGGCTCCCCAATGCTGGGGGAGCCCATCGCTTCTAGAGCCAGATCCAGGCAAGCAGGGGGCTGCATCTGGCCCCCGGGGCCTTAGGTTTCCCAGCCCAGCTCTGCACTAGAATTGCCCTACTCCAGGTGTCTCTCATTTGGGAACACTTGTGGTACAGACCCTGGCAGCACAGACGCGCTCTGCCGCAGGCTTTTCCCTGCTGCTCCCACAGGGATGGGTAGCAGTGCCTTGGAGCGGTGGGGGGAACGTGGAGCACCAGGTAAAACGTCCTCCCTCCCCCCCGACCCTCATACCGCTCCCTCCCTTCCCTAGCCCAGCAAAATCACTGATCTGGCAATCCCTGGTTCAGGGTTGCTGGCTTAAAGAGCGTACAAGCAGCAGCTTCATTCTGGCCCTTCCATGCTAACAACGCTTGGTCCTGCCATAAGCCCAAGGGGCTGGACTAGGAGTCCTCTTGAGATCCCTTCTAGTCCTACGATTCTGTGAAGGGCACAGATCGTTCTTTGGATGAACAGCAGACGTGAGAGCTATCAACCCGGCAACTTCCACGTGCTTCCGCATAGCATCTGGCCTCTTAGCTAGACGAGACATGAACGTGAGAAAACCAACCCCCTTCTCGCAGCCCCGATAGTATGGAAGCCTGACTTTTACTAACAAGGGTGCAGAGACCCCCCGCCTTCTCCTCGACCACTCACCCCAGGAATATCCGAACATGGAACTGAAACTTCAAAATAGGCAAGTACAGCGCATTGATAGAGGGGGTCAGACATTTTCCAGTGGAATGAGTGTCTGGAAGTGTGGACTCGTTGGAAGCAGAACACTTTAAAAAAAAAAAAAAAAAAAAAAAAAACACAAGAATTCCACAAAGAAAATTTCTAAGAAAAAAAATTGAGAAAAAAGGGGTGGCTTTTTAAAAGGGTGGAAACAGAATTTTGATTTTCTACATTAAAAAAAAGGCTCAATTCCCCTCCTCCCATAAAACAATAAAAATTTTGCTTGGATAAAAGTGAAACCATTTCAATTGATCTCAACACATGGGCTTTTTTAAATTTCATTTCATTGGCAGTTTCAAAAATTGTTCTTTTAATTCCATGTCAGAACAGAACAAGACTTTAAACAAAGGGATTTGCCAACAGAAAAAAATCCACTTCACGTCCAGCAGTACAAATTGTAGACTTTTATATTACCTTAGCACTTCTCTTCCCCTCCAAAGGCTAACAGGCTAAACAGACTCTGAATCAACATAATACTGAACAGGAGGTTGGCTCTGTTGCAAATGTCACTGTGGCCTGGATACTGCTCAAATGACGAGCAGTTTATTGCAACAAGGCACTAGAATTTAAGACAAGTGCCCCTCAAAGCAGCGCAAGTATCGTTTGCAGTTTGGATGCTTTTCTGAAGTTCATCTAGGCTCAGCCTGTCATGCGTCTCTTCTACTCGACAATAAACCACTGAAATAAAATCATAGAATAATAGGACTGGAAGGGACCTCGAGAGGTCATCGAGTCCAGCCCCCCGCCCTCAAGGCAGGACCAAGCTCCGTCTACACCATCCCTGACAGATGTCTATCTAACCTGTTCTTAAATATCTCCAGAGAGGGAGATTCCACCACCTCCCTTGGCAATTTATTCCAATATTTGACCACCCTGACAGTTAGGAATTTTTTCCTAATGTCCAATCTAAACCTCCCCTGCTGCACTTTAAGCCCATTACTCCTTGTCCTGTCCTCAGTAACCAAGAGGAACAAATTTTCTCCTTCCTCGTTGTGACACCCTTTTAGATATTTGAAAACCGCTATCGTGTCCCCCCTTAATCTTCTTTTTTCCAAACTAAACAAGCCCAGTTTATGAAGCCTGGCTTCATAGGTCATGTTCTCTAAACCTTTAATCATTCTTGTCGCTCTTCTCTGCACCCTTTCCAATTTCTCCACATCTTTCTTGAAATGTGGCGCCCAGAACTAGACACAGTACTCCAGCTGAGGCCTAACTAGTGCAGAGTAGAGCGGCAGAATGACTTCACGAGTTTTGCTTACAACACACCTGTTGATACAACCTAGAATCATATTTGCTTTTTTTGCAACAGCATCACACTGTTGACTCATATTCAACTTGTGGTCCACTATGACCCCTAGATCCCTTTCCGCCATGCTCCTTCCTAGACAGTCGCTTCCCATCTTGTATGGATGGAACTGATTGTTCCTTCCTAAGTGGAGCACTTTGCATTTCTCTTTATTAAACCTCATCCTGTTTACCTCTGACAATTTCTCTAACTTGCTACGGTCATTTTGAATTATGTCCCTATCCTCCAAAGAAGTTGCAACCCCACCCAGTTTGGTATCATCTGCAAACTTAATAAGCGTACTCTCTATCCCAATATCTACATCATGAACCTTGTCCTCTTCTACCAGTGCTCTCTGCCTAGAGATCTCATGAAATACCCATCGATTCTGAAGTGGAAGGAAGTCAGCCTAGTGTGAAAGAGGCAGAGGGAGCCATATGCTCAGCTGGGGTGAGGTAGCTTCATCGAAGCATGAATATCAATGGCTGAACACTGAGTTATGCCAGCTGTGGATCGGGCCTAAAGTTCCCAGCTTAGAATTTTCTCAAGGTGCCCATGTCCTTCAGGTGCCAAGTGAAGGAGAGGGGACCGTGGGACTCCGCACATCTAAATTAAGCCCAAAACATCAAGTTTGGCAACCAAAATTAGTGGCCTCTTGTTAAAATCTAGGCCTACGCCCCTCACTGTAGGTCACATTGACTGTTAAGGCAGCGCTGGGAACAGAACCCTCATACCCGCAATTTTATTCTCCCTGTATTACCCACAAGTCCCACCCCCATCTCCCTTGATGGTAGCGTTCTGGTTCAGCAAGAAGTGGGGACTGATCCCCTGAGAGGGGTGGGAGAGTCTAGCGTTCAACCATTTCTATCAACCCCCTCAAATGAACAGCCGCTTGGCACGCACATTGTTTGGAAGGAGGGAAGTCACATTTACACTCCAGAACATCTATCCTCAGGTTTCACAGTAGCAAGAAAGGAGCAGTCCTCCCTGCAAAGTTACCTGTCCCCAAATAGGCCTTAAGAAAAAGAGCAAAGAAAAAGTTAATGTACCAAAAACCCCAAAAGACAACCAGTGGAGTAGCTTCCACTTGAGAAGCTGCACCAATGCATCTTTTATTGTTCTAAGACCCCACATCAAAGGGACTTTTCATTTGTTCCTCCAAACCAGAGAGCTTTCTTCACCCCAATTACAGCCACTTGGGGACCTCCCCCCCCCATTTCATCAAGCCATTTCATCTTGTAGGTTAGCTTCCCCGACTCTGCCCCATGAGAATTTACTGTGCATGTGCCTCGGGATTCCTATGAGCTGTCTAGTAGATGAGTAGTTCTAGGTGGTATAACTAGAGCCTGCCAAAATGCTCCCATCTGCCATCTTCCAAACGATATTCCATAGGCAGTGGCCACGGATAGGGATAAGGCTAATCTACTGGCCCTGGGGAAGGGGAGACAAACAAGGGTCTAATGTGTTGCTTGGATGTGCTTAAAGCCAGCACCGTCACATGCAGCTTCTGAGTCTGATTCCTTGCAAGTCTAATGTGTCTGGAAACAGGAGGTATGTCTACACTACCCCGCTAGTTCGAACTAGCGGGGTAATGTAGGCATACCGCACTTGCAAATGAATCCCGGGATTTGAATTGAAATGAGGAGTAACGGTAGTTCGAACTAGGAAGCCTAGTTCGAACTACCTAGTGCGTGCCCCGTGTAGCCGCGCTGCACGGGGTTCGAACCAGCGGGGTTTTAAAAATGGCGGCGCCCGGCTTACGCAAATGAAGCCCGGGAAATTCAAATCCCGGGCTTCATTTGCAAGTGCGGTATGCCTACATTACCCCGCTAGTTCGAACTAGCGGGGTAGTGTAGACATACCCAGGGTTCTAAAGCGTCAGGAAGTGATCCCATTTTAACCAGCTGTGGATGCAGCAAGAGGTGCAAGCGGGTGCTAATGCTTTTCTAAATGCTCACCACTGTGGGCTGTTTTACACACACGTTCCACTTAGTGGCCAAACAAGGTTTTTTCAAATGTTTATACAAACTTTCCCCAAGAAATTGACTTGCCTAAGGATGGCACAGTCTATTTGCTCCCTCATTCATTTTAAAGAGCCATATCAAAACTGCCTTTTCCACCTTCCCCCCATAATCGCTCCAACCAGCTCCACCCTTTCTATCGCTTTCACTATTTGCTGTTCTAGAATCAGCCTTTTTGTCCATTTACGGAGGCAGTGAAAGACACACACACACAATCTCCCCCTCCCAGCTCACCTGCAAAGGACCTAGGGATGTAGCTAATCAATGGACTGTATTAGAAGATTCAGAGGGGTAGCCGAGTTAAAAATAAACTTAGATTATCCTGTAATAGCACTTCAAAGACTAACAAAAGATGTAGATGGTATCATGAACTTTCAAGTCTTGATCCTGCCATCTATGCAGAGAGACCTGTATTTCTGAGCAGTGCTCTATTACATCACCGGGATCCCACACAGCTGTCTCAGCCACCAGCCCAGTTCAGACTGTAGGGTGGATGTTACCATCTGTGTTTGTTTTGTTGACTAAGTTCCAGATGGGTAGCCAGAAAGCACTGTCCAGAAAGTCCATCAGACATTGCTCTCTTCTGCAGAAAGTCAAGGTGCTATGCTAACAGTCTATTGCCACTGCTCCCAAGACAAGCAGGATGCACACACGGACATAAAACTAATCGAAACCAACATGTATCCATGTGATCACATCAATGACCGGGGTAAGGCCATTGGTCAGATCACTTAAAAGGAAGTGAACTTGTCCAGCACTCTCTAGAATCTCCTTCTTGCCCCTTCCCTTTGTGGGGTTGATGACTTCGATAGTTTTCTTCCAAAACTCATGGGATATTCCTGGCTGTGGTGAAGATTGCTCTGAAGTCTGCTGGTCCACGTACTAGATCTTCAATTGCCCCCTTTGTGATCTCCTCCCCACAGTCACAGCAAGAGCCATTCCACCGATAACACTCTGGTCTGCTGAGTGCACTCACACCCAAGTAGCCTTTCCTTCCTCAGACTTGCTTGTGAGGCCCCTGGCAACCTCATTCTGCTTCCACATCAAGCAACGTCCAACCATTTTAGCAGCTTCATTTCCAGGGTGAAGATCAACCCAGTTTCTTTTCTGATGATTGGACAAGTACCACAGTAAGATGGGTTGAATTAGTTTCAGTCTTGTTGCCATAGAACTGGGGTCAGCTCCCACTGTGTGCACATCACACCGCATGTTTAGTACCATGTCAGGCATCCCTCAGAAGGGTCACAGTCAGTTATCAGCAACCTCGGACCCTAGGTATTCAGGTTCTTGTCTCTGCCTCTGACATACTTTATAATGGACCATCTCCCCACCCCCGTAGTTATCATAGCCTTGGGCGGATCAGTCCAGCCCACTCAAAAATTACGTTATCACTGTTGGCACGCAAGGTCTCCCACACACCACTAAATCATCAGTGGACATCTTGTTCCAAGCTGGCTTCCCCCCCCCCCCCACATTTTCCCTGAGCACATCCACAACAGGAGCTCTGACGTAGGCCAAGGACAGAAAATGCTTGACTGTAGCCCCATCGGGTTTTGGTTGCAGCAGTCACTCCCTCGGGCACGTTCAGAGTCAGAAGGACAGATCCTTCTGGCAACGCTTCTTCCTCCCACGCTCAAGCAACGCTCCGGTACCAACGGAGCTAGGCCTTCTCCGGGTCCAGAGACAGTACCCAGTTGCAGCCTCTTTTCCCTCAGCTTCTCTGAGGATTGGTAGCACAAATTGGTAGCCAGCTGTGCTATTTCCTGGCATGCATCCCCACTGACCCTTCCAAATTTAAACCATCCCCTGCAGATGCTTTTCAGTAATCTTCTCCCATAGGACATCAGCTTAGTGTGCTAATTCTCCAATTAATATCTCCTGTATGTTTTAAAGTAGGCACCGCCAGGCATTTTCCATACGGCATTTTCCCTGCAAGAGCACTGAACAAAAAACCCTTAAGATACTTTGAAGCCTTCCTTTTCCAATGACTTCACCACATCCATCTAGCCCAGATGCTGTCTCCATTTCCTTAGAAGCCTCTGCCACCTCTTTCTCCTTTCTATGCAGTCAATCATGGCCCAATTTGGCTTACGTTGCCCAAGCTCTTCCCTTGGACTCCTCATTCACTCCTCTTTCAAAACCGTCAGTTTGTCATTTATTCATCGTAAATGACTATGGCTATATTGCAAATGAAAGCAAACTCGTTGTTTTCTTGCCTTGGTGAGTCTACAGATGGTCTCCTTTCCCTCACGTCCTCCCAGTCTGGCATAGTTCTCATCATAGGCCATACTTTCAGCGGTCAACTCTTTTTGCCTCCATGTCTGCCATCCAATCACGGCTCAAGCCACTGGCCTACCATTTTTCAAAGGTTCTTTTCCATTTCTCCAACACATTCATTAGTTTGAGGATGGTACCACCAAGTCCCCCTTCTTACCCTTCCCAGCACTAGTCCCATTGCTGAGGACTTCAAGTGCCATGTCTGAACCGGCTGTTCTCCACACTTCCCTGTGCAGTCAGGAAACGTAGGTGTTATTCAGTGTTTGAAGGTTCTCTCGTTGCCATCTTTAAGTCCCCCCCATTTGGGGCTCTCCGGAGATCGGGTTCAGCTGCTTGAGGTCTGTGCATTCAGACGGTCCCTTATCAGAGCCTAGGCTCTGAAAACCAGCAAGGGGGGTGGATCCCAGAGCCCAGGCTGGAGGGCAAGTCTGAACATCTACACTGCTATTTTTAACCCACTAGCATGAGCCTAACTCAGCTGAGACTCCCAGCAGCCAGGTCTCACTGCAGTGTAAACATGACTTCCGGGATCACAGAAGTGAAGAGCTGCAGAGAGATCGTTACAGCATCTGTTACGTTGCCATAGGTCCAAGAAGAGCAGAGTTCTAACCAAAAAGTCCCATCTTCTCCTTTGTCCTTCACGTTGTTCAATGCACTTTCCTCCTGTAATTTCTCACCCTCCTTCCATCTTCTTTTGTTCCACTCCCCTCCATGGACCAGCAGGGCAGAGCTCTCCTTGGCATGGGCTCTGGGGGCCTGGAAATCTAAATACCAAGACTCAAGCACTTGATCAGGGAAATACAGAAGAGTAGACCAGTTATGTCCATTGTATGCTGCCCACACAGGCCTGTGAAAAACAGCGGTGCTGACGTGTGGTGTGGACCAGGCTGTGATCAAACTGGGTTCCAACGAGCAGCCAGAGTGATCAGCACTAAACTGTTTCAGACCAGGTTCTCCCTCAACATGGTTCCAGCAGAACGTGGCCCCTTCCAGTGGCCAGTCAAACAACGTGTGAATCCGCAGTCACGCTGCACGTTGTGGGGTTAACTTCTGTGCAATGACTAGAGAGGTGCCAGAGCCAGAGGCTTCATCCAGATCCAGCATTTTCCCAAAGTTCACAGTCCAGAACCCCATCCTGGGGCTTTGGATTGGCCAAATACATGGATAACAATCAGGAGCAAAACTCAACTGCTGATTCCAGGGGCATCAAATCTCTGAGGAATCTACAATGGCCCCCCCCCCCCCTCCCTTGCAACTGACCGACGACCTGGCTGATTCCCGCAGCCCGGGGAAGTTCCTTACAGTGCTGAGATCTTGTTGGGTTTTCTACCTTTACATCCCCCACTGGGGCCCCCCGATCTTCCCCTCTGCCTGGCTCTTCTCCTCCCCTCTCCAGGGACTTTCTTGGGACCCAATCCAGAGTCTAATGAAGTGCCCGGGACTCCTTCCACTGACTTCGGTGACCTCGTTTGCTCTTGTTGCTTTAAGGTCTTCTCACAGCAATATAAGAAATGGCCCATCCAGTCCCATAAGCTGCCTTAGGGCAGCTGGTACCTGATGCTTCAGAAGGCGGCTTATATTGATCACAATGAACCTCCTGCACCAAAGCCCCTTCACATAGGAGGGATTAGAAAGGTAGATTTGGGAATTGCCTATCTCCAGGTCAAACAAACCTAAACCGGCTTAACATTGCTTCCTTCTCCTCCTCACCCCCCCCCCCCCATGGAAACCCCACCTTCCACACCCAAACTAAATCATGAACCCTTGGGCACAAGCAGTTTGCTTGTAAGGATGACAGCCAGGAACACTCCCCACTTCTAAGCTCCCTGCTTCTAACCTCCTCTGCAAGAACTTCTCAGCCAGGGAACAGCACTCTCTCTCTCTCCTGCATACTGCCTCTGGGTTGCATGATCAACTCGATACACTGTGCCACTTCCCCGTATGCAATTTCAGGACCTTTCCACGGCTTCCCCTCTTCAGGGAGTTGCACAAGTCAGTCAGCTGCCCAGCACTGCCAAGGGATTGCTGACATGGTCTGCATAGTGCCAAAGGGGTCTATGTGGAGAGAAATCATGTTCTAAAGATCTAAGCAATGTAGAACATTCACCAGTTCTTTCCCCCAAGACCCCTAAAGCTGGACACAATCTGGTATCAATGGCGGACTGAGGCAAAGGGCTCTGCCTCAGACTGACCTTGAGCAAATCTTGTGCCTCAGTTTCTCCATCTGCAAAATGGAGGATATTACTACTTGCCTTGTGGGTGTGGGAGAGGTTGAGCCTGTTGTAACTTGCAAATCATTGAGGTCTGCCGATAGAGATGCTCTTAAAGTATGTAGCATTGATACTGGTCTACCCTAGGAGAGAAAGTCAACCTAAGAGACGCAACTCCAGCTATGTGGATAGCTCAGCTGGAGTCAACATATCTTAGGTCAACTTTCTGCAGCATCCTCACTGTGGAAGGTCAATGGAAAAAACTCTGTCAACTTCCCTTACTCCTCATGACCTGGTGGCATACTGGAGTTGACGGGGGTATGATCAGCAGTCTATTTAGCAGGTCTTTACTAGACCCAGTAAATCAAACCTTGGCAGATTGCTCTTAGGGCTCATCTCTACTTACTGCGAGATCAATGGGAGACTCACAGGGTTTAGAATGCAATGGCCTGAGGCTTTTGCTATGATGCGACCAACTCTGGCACAGAAACTGTCTGATCAGTCCTTCAGCTCAACCTGACCAACCCTTCAAAGGTGTAAATCAGCACCCCTTTACTGATTGCAGCTGATGGGAACCGAGGCATAGGGAGGAAAAATGACTTGCCCAAGGTCACATCAGGCATTGTGGCAGAGCCAAGATCTGAACTTGTTTCCCAAGTCCCTGTCTGGTGCCTTACCCATCAGTCCCTCTTTCAGATTAGCATCAATACCAAGAGTACAAGGAACGAACTTCTGCCCAACCACATAAACCTGCATGCTTATTGCCGTTAAATCTCTTACCTTTGAGATCATTTTATTACCAAAGGCTGTGTCTCCATCACTAACAATTGTTAAAGATGGGATGTTTTCCCCAAAAAGGTGCTTTAGCGTGAACAAGGATTAATTCAGGGAAATTCTAGGGCCTGTGTTGCACTGGAGGGGAGACTGAATGATTACATTCAAATAATCCAAGGTCAGAAGGGAACCTAAGAAAACTTTTTGGATCAACCTGTATGAAAAGGGCCAAAGCTGTGAAGTTCAGATCCAAACTGAAGCTTAGTTCCTGCCTCTTTCTAAATTTAAAAAACTGTTTTCTTAGCAAGATTCAATTTTTGCTTTGCTAGTGTCTGCCCCACAGTGAGATTTTTACTGTGAGGCTACAGAAACTCAAGGCAAGTTCTCCCCTCTACTCAGAGAGCACAGAGTTTCCTTGTATGCAGTTGGACTTCCTTATGCAGTTGGACTCCAATCCCTCCAGCCTAGAAAGGAGGTTTTATTCCACTGCCAGAAGTGATATTTACAAATATAACTTCCAAGAGACACAAATGCCTTTCAACATGGCACTGGATAAATAATCAGTTATGGATGAATTGGCCCCTTAGAAGCCCTCCGGAGTTTTTTCTCACTTTGAACACAAGCAAACCATGAAAAAAAGATGACATCCGGCTTGTTAAGTCTCCATCATTCTGGCCAAAGGATCAGGACAAACCCCCTACACATGTGCTTGCTACACAAGCCGTATTTCTTTACACTTCAGAAGATGTCAGAAGGGGAAGCATTGACATGTTTATAGCCCTTTGAAAAGCCTCCTCTAGCCCATTCATAAAACCCACTTGATGTTCTGTGAAATGGGAAAGTTACTGGGGCGGGGAAAAAAAAAAAAAAAAAAAAGAATGAGTTAGTGTTTTGGGTTTCACAGCTTCTTCTACGCGTTTTATGAATGAAGCAATTGACTTCGCATAAATCGATCTGTTACAATGCAAATCGGCACAGATGACTAAGGCTGCAGGAGTCGTGAACGTAATGCAGAACGTGCTGTGGCTGGCAACGCGAGTCCTCAGAGCCAGATTGGTATACAGACATTTCCCATTCTCCCTCGAAAAGTGCCCAGTAGGCTCCAGCCGGGGCCTTGTTCCCCACTGCAGCTTGCTTCCGTTCCTTCAGAGCCGCAGGTCAAAGTTACAGCGGATATCAAGTCACCTGCCAGGATTTCTCTCAAGCCAAGTGTGCCATAGTGGGGGTGCTGTCTGTCTCGTAACTTAGGGTATGTCTACACTACCCCCCTAGTTCGAACTAGGGGGGTAATGTATGCATACCGAACTTGCTAATGAAGCCCGGGATTTGAATTTCCCGGGCTTCATTAGCATAAAGCCGGCGCCGCCATTTTTAAAAGCCGGCTAGTGCGAACCCCGTGCCGCGTGGCTACACGCGGCACGGATTAGATAGTTCGGATTAGGAAGCCTAATTTGAATTTCCCGGGCTTCATTAGCAAGTTCGGTATGCATACATTACCCCCCTAGTTCGAACTAGGGGGGTAGTGTAGACATACCCTCTGTGTTCACATCCTGGCTGTGTCCCTTGATTCCCGATGATTCACTCCACATGTGGATTGGTCCAGACACCTAGTCCCAGCCTGAGCAGATAACAAGGCTGTTCCCAGAGAGACACAAAAGAAGATAGGTGGGGACGGAGACCTGGCTGGGGGGTAGGGACAGAGCTGGAGCAGTCTCGGCTGGGTCAAGGGTTGGAGTTCAAGGCCTGTGAGGAATACAGCCGTCTGCTCTCAGTGCCTGTGTTAACATCGCTCCTGTGCTATACCGTGTCTCCGAGAGGTGAAAAAACCTTCCACTCTACTGGCCAGCTGAGAGTCACATCTGGCTGCGGATGGGGGTGCAGGATCGGGGGGGGGGGGGGGTCCACAACGTGTCATCACACCAGGGTTTTCAGAGTCCAATTTAAGTTCCGACCCTTGTTAGCGTTAAAACGTGTGTCAGCGTAAATCCCGGGTATGACGCAGTTACACCCACCCAACGCCTGGGTAGACAGCACTATGGGAAACAGAGAACTCCTATCCAGGTAGCTACTGCCTCAGAGGGAGGTGGATAAAGTACACCCAAGGTAGCATCTTCACGAAGCACTGGGGCCGCTGCAAACCAATGCTGCAGTGCAGCCGAGATCAGATACACTGACACTGCGAGAGCATTCGCACCACAAGTTACCCTGGGATACGTGCACACGGGCATGATGCTATAGCAGCAGGAGCAGCTTCTGCCACTCACAGAAGTGAGGTTTTTATGCTGGCAGGAGAGCTCTTTCCCAGCAACACAGACCACCTTCACCAGCTGCACCGCAGCTACAACGGCGGAGCTACCCTGCTGCGGCACCGTCTAGAGCTAAGGGTAGACAAGCCGGCAGTTTCCAGAAAGTGCTCGGCCCTCTCTCTCACGTTCAGACCCCTTTGCAATACCTCCTGCTAGGCCCCCCCAATGGCAGAGAGAGGCTCTTCTTTCCTGTGATAGGCAGAGAGAAGAGATCAGAGGGCAAAACTCCCATTGACTTCAGCAGGGGCAGATTTTAATCTATAACGTCCGCATAGCCCAGAGTCTTTGCAAAGGAAGGAAGGACATGACAGGAGAAATACGTAGAGCTCTTCCATCCACAGAGCTCACAGCACTTTACAAAGAGAGCAAAGAATCCTTTGCCCCATTTTACAGATGGGAAAAACAGAGGCACGTGGCAATTCAGTGGCTTGCCCCAGCTCACCCTGGAGGCCAGAGGCAGAATTCATCCCAAGTATCCCAAGCCCCAATCCAATACTCTATGCGCTACGCCACTCTGCTGCCATATACCCAGCTTCAGATACCAGACGGAGGTTGCTACAAACACTACCCACTGCAGAACTTGCTTCTGAAAGCCTGATTTCTGCTGCAGAAAGCAAAAACTCTCTCTCCTGGTCACTCACAGCTATTTCAAAGGGTTCCATTTCATGCTCTAGGAAACAGTTAAGGTGGGGTAGGCAATACTTTTTGATGGGAAGCCACAACAAGATTTTCAAACATTGTCAAGGGCCGTGCTCTTCCATGATATTAATGGAGGAGGCACGAGGTCTGGGATGGAGGTTGAGTGCAGAAGGAAGCTTGGGGTAAGGGATTGGGGCGCAGGAGGGCACATGGGGTTTACGTGAAAAAGAGGCAGTTATGACCTGGGGAAATGGAACTGGGAGGGGGTATGGGTTGGGGGGAACGGGAGAGGGTTGTGTGGGGTGGCAGTGGGTTGGGGAAGGGGGAGAGGGAGGGAGGGACTGATGACCAGAGGCAGGTTCTGATCAGAAGACTTACCTGGGTGACTCCTGGCCAGCAGCCCAGCATGTTTTTCACAAGCTGTGCGAGATGCATGCGTACGCGCCTGAGGGGAGGGGAGAGTGGTGCTCTGCACATTGCCTATTCTTCAAACAGGCAGCTCCTATCGGCAAGAAACCAACCAATAGGATTGCACTAGGGGCGGGGATAGCACATGAAGGTTCTTCCCTCTTCCGCCCCCACAGCTGTGAAACACAAACAGCCCAGCAGCCACTCTTCCCAGAGGCGGAAGGGGCGGGCAGGGAGTCTGCCTGAGGCTTTCCGCCGCGTTCATGGGCCGGATCTGCGTTCAAGTGCCTGCCGCCCCTATTTTGCCCAGGCCTGAGTTAAGGGGAAGGGATTCCCTACTTTCTATCCAGTGATAAGAACAAACATTAAACATACAAAAGAGGCTGCGGAAAGGACACGACCACCAAGGCAACAGGGAACATGCCCGCTGGGATCTACTGGAAAATGCTCCCTGGGAACAGGTTATTCTGAATGAAGTACTGTAGGCTGCTGGGCACCTTTCTCTGAAGCATCTGGTACCAGCATCTGGGGACAGGATGTCATATGTTCCTTCCTACATTCAGTCTGGGACCTCCAGCTGCAGACATGGCAACATCTCTGTGGGGAGGTTAGGAGTTCTCAGGCTTGCTTATTGGGGATATTTTAAGGTGCCTCTCTGACCACCAATGGGAACTGGATACATCATTTGTTTTCCAATGTCAGGAGAAGGATATGGGCAGGGAGGACTGAGGTTCAGGGCTTACCATAGGCCAGATTTACTCTTCTGGGGTTCCAGGGTTAGTGGATTTCATGGCTCCCTGCCCTTCATGGCTTTGTGGGTAGGACAAAAATGAGGAGTTCGGTGTGCGGGACAGGGCTGCCAACTAATGGGATGAGGGTGCAGGATCTGGGTAGGAGGTAGGGTGGAGGAGGGGGGTGTGGAGGCGAGGTCTGAGTGGAAGGCTGGATGCAGGAGCAGGCTGGGAGTACGGTGTCTGGCCAGG
Organism: Pelodiscus sinensis; assembly: GCF_049634645.1. Classification (NCBI taxonomy): domain Eukaryota; kingdom Metazoa; phylum Chordata; order Testudines; family Trionychidae; genus Pelodiscus; species Pelodiscus sinensis. Next base: position 1,937,666 of record NC_134738.1, on the reverse strand, counting down.
AGGGAGGGTGCAGGAGCAGGCTGGGATAGCGTGCCTGGCCAGGAGGGAGGGGGCAGGAGCAGGCTGGGAGTACGGTGTCTGGCCAGGAGGGAGGGGGCAGGAGCAGGCTGGGAGTACGGTGCCTGGCCAGGAAGGAGGGGGCAGGAGCAGGCTGGGATAGCGTGCCTGGCCAGGAGGGAGGGGGCAGGAGCAGGCTGGGATAGCGTGCCTGGCCAGGAGGGAGGGGGCAGGAGCAGGCTGGGATAGCGTGCCTGGCCAGGAGGGAGGGGGCAGGAGCAGGCTGGGATAGCGTGCCTGGCCAGGAGGGAGGGGGCAGGAGCAGGCTGGGAGTACGGTGTCTGGCCAGGAGGGAGGGGGCAGGAGCAGGCTGGGATAGCGTGCCTGGCCAGGAAGGAGGGGGCAGGAGCAGGCTGGGATAGCGTGCCTGGCCAGGAGGGAGGGGGCAGGAGCAGGCTGGGATAGCGTGCCTGGCCAGGAGGGAGGGTGCAGGAGCAGGCTGGGAGTACGGTGTCTGGCCAGGAGGGGGGTGCAGGAGCAGGCTGGGAGTACGGTGCCTGGCCAGGAGGGAGGGGGCAGGAGCAGGCTGGGATAGCGTGCCTGGCCAGGAGGGGGGGGGCAGGAGCAGGCTGGGATAGTGTGCCTGGCCAGGAGGGAGGGGGCAGGAGCAGGCTGGGAGTACGGTGTCTGGCCAGGAGGGGGGTGCAGGAGCAGGCTGGGAGTACGGTGCCTGGCCAGGAGGGGGGTGCAGGAGCAGGCTGGGATAGCGTGCCTGGCCAGGAAGGAGGGGGCAGGAGCAGGCTGGGATAGCGTGCCTGGCCAGGAGGGAGGGGGCAGGAGCAGGCTGGGATAGTGTGCCTGGCCAGGAGGGAGGGGGGCAGTTGGTGCTCCAGTTTTGGAGCTGCATGGGGACTGTGAGGCTGGAGTCCCAGCTTAGGCTCCCCACTGTGGAAGGAAGAGGGGGCGGAGCTCGAACCACAGACAACTTGTAAGGCGGTTATGGACCACGAGTGGTCTGCAGACGGCACTTTAAGGACCACTGCCTTAGATGGACGTGAACAAGGAGCAGCCGCACTGCAACACCACTGATTTTAGAAGTGGAAAATGAAACGAATCTGGATACGAGCCCAGTTCTCCTAGGGATAAGCTTTCCATTAAACTAACTTAAACCCTCCCTGAACACCTTGTGCCCACGTGCGCTGCTTGTGGCGGTCCTGCCTGGCCCGACAGGCAGACGCCTGTTCTATCAGCCTAGCCCACCACTGCCATTCGCCAGGGACAGCTTCTGAGGGACGAGCAAAGCTTCCAGTGCTGGGAACCTGAGCACAGCATCCCCTGCAACGTGAGCCTGAAATCCAGAGTGCACAAGTACAGCACTCCAAAGGGTTGCCAGGGAGAGATTGCCCTGTGCCTTGCCCCATACAGCTTGAAGCTGCTGAGGGGTTCAAAGAAGATAATGCTGCTATGACAGAACTCGCAGAAGCCCTCAGCATGGGGGCAATGGTTTAATAAAACCAGCTTTTAATGTAGTATAAAAGACTGTCCATGACGCAGGAATGTAACCCAAGCCCAGACCAGAACGGTCATGAGAACAAACGCTCTTGAGAGATTTCCAACCCTGGAATTGAGGCAGGCAGTGTGGCATAGTGCACAGAGCACTAATCTGATTCTCAGTAGATCTAGATTCTACTCCCAGCCCTGCCACTGTCACCCAGCACATCCTTGGGCAAGTCACTTCCCCCGTGCTGTGCCTCAATTTCCCCCTCTGTAAAATGGGCATGTTGACATAGACCTCCTTTGTAAAATGCTTTGAGACCTACAGAGGAGAGATATTGTACTAGTTGTTACCATCTAATAATTGTCACCCCTTCTGAACTATGCTACTAACCCATTACCCCAGGGTTTCTTCAGAAATTGAAACTAATGAAACAGCTATATGGAGTAATTTGAAGTTAGAAGTTCAGCTCCTTGGGGAAGGGACCATCTTGTTGCTCTGAACTGCACAGCACCTAGTAGAAGGGGACCTTGTCCTTGACTGGAGTTTCTAGGGCCACCACAGCACAAATACTAAAACGTGTATGTCTAAAACTTAGACACTGATTTAACAACAACAACGGGAGGGTGAGAGCCATTTCTATAAAATCCTCTTCTTGCATTCAAGTGGCAACATTTGTTTAAAGCCAAACAGTCCCCTGCAGAATTTGTAGCCCAAACGCTGCCGCCCTGGTCTCGTGCAAATGAAAGCGAAAGACTAGAAACCGACTGCAGCAGGTGAAACTGACTAGTCTGTTCTTACTGTCCACTTAAAGATTTCTACAAGAGGTGAGCAGGTTGGATTGGTCAGATTCCTTCCGTTTTAATAAGTGAAAGCAGAGTTACGCAGGTAAGGTACAAAATTCCTTCCCCCATTGCAGTCCTTTGATCCTGTAGCTAGGGATGTAACAACATAACCGTTTGAATAGTTAACAGATAAGCACGAGCTTCTTGGTTACCATAACGGTTACATGCCGGCTCCGGGCCCCACTCCCAGGGAGCCAGCTACCACCTCGTGTTGCAGACTTTGCAGTATAAGCTTTATACTGTAGAGCCTGCAGTGTATAATCACTAAGATTCTCAGTAGTTACATGGAACTAGTTAGCTACTTTAACATCCCTAACTGTAGCAGTGTTGACTCAGGGTGGAATTTTCAAAAGCACCTAAACCTCATTTTCAGAAGCAAGTTGGCACTTAGGAGCCACTGACCTTCAAGTCTCCTAGGTCACTTAGGTGTGTAGACACAGCAAAGTTATTTTGAAATAACTATGCAATCGTGTATACAGCAATTTCGTTATTTCGAAATAACGGACAGCTTATTCCAGTTTATGAAAACCTCATTCTACAAAGAATAACGCCTATTCTGAAATAGTTATTTCGAAATAAGGTGTGTGTACACGCTCCACTTCTGCTATTTTGAAATAGCCCCTCACCAGGGCCATTCTAAGTTATTCCTCCCGGGGCTCTAAATCAAGATAGCATGTCTACACTGCAGGGAAGCCTCAAAATTACTCCGAGGCAGGCTTCTCTACTGTAGATGTGCTATTTCGGAATAATAGTTCCAGAATAGCTTATTCTGAAATAATGGTGCAGTGTAGACATAGCCTTTGGGTGACTTTTTTGTTTTTAATCACCCTAAAGGCTACATCTCCATTGCCCTCAAGAGCCAGCCCCCCAGCCTGGACTGATGTTAGTGCTCTAAAAATAGCACCCAGAAGCCCCTCCTAAGACCAGGGCCCCATTGTGCTGGGTGCTGTTCAGACACTGCTGCAAAAAGCTTAGCGAGGACTGAGAAGGTGGGAGGGCGAACGGAGGTGCAGAGATGTGGTGACTCACCCAGGGAGGATCCTTGGGTCTGCTGGCTTCCTCTTAGCTGCCCTGATCACACCAGGCTTCTCAAGCGCCAAGGGGCTCTCTGTTGCTTTGCTAGTTTTTGGAAGTGGCTTCAAATGGCAGGTGGATGAGATCTGTGGATGGTTGGGACCTCTGGGGGGCAAACTGCCTCCACTCCATATGAAAAAAATCACCACTATCCTAAGGCTGCAAATAAAAATCAGCTTTTCGAGACAGAGGCCTCTAGCAGGACTGAAGTTACTGTATAGAGCAGGGATGGGCAATAATTTTTAATGGGGGGGTGTCACTTCAAGATTTTGGAAAGTAGTCAGGGCTAAACTTCTGTGGCGGGAACATGGGGTCTGAGACAGCAGGTGAGGTGTAGAATGGAGCCTGGGAAGAGGACTGGGGGGCAGGAGGGAGTGTGGGGTCTGAGAGGGAGTTTGGGTGAAGGAGGGGGGGTAAACAGGATGACGTTTAGTAAGGACAAATGCAAAGTGCTCCACTTCGGAAGGAACAATCAATCAGTTTCACACATACAGAACAGGAAGCGACTGTCTAGGAAGGAGTACTGCAGAAAGGGATCTAGGGGTCACAAGTTAAAAATGAGTCAACACTGTGACACTTGCAAAAAAAAAAAAGCAAACATGATTCTGGGCTGCATTAACAGGAGTGTTGTGAACGAGACACGAGAAGTCATTCTTCTGCTCTACTCTGCGCTGGTTAAGGCCTCACTTGGAGTATTGTGTCCTGTTCTGGGCACCACATTTTAAGAACGATGTGGAGAAAGTGGAGAAGGTCCAGAGAAGAGCAACACAAATGATTAAAGGTCTAGAGAACATGAGCTCGGAGGGAAGACTGAAAGAATTTGACTTATTTAGTTTAGACAAGAGACGACAGAGGAAAATTACAAATCATGTCCCAAGTATCTAAAAGGGTGTTACAAGGAGGAGGGAGAAAAATTGCTTTGGCCTCTGATGATCGGACAAGAAGCAATGGGCTTAAATTGTAGCAGGGGAGGTTTAGGTTGGACATTAGGAAAACGTTCTACCTGTCAGGGTGGTTAAGCACTGGAATCAATTGCCCGGGGGGGGGGGGGGGGGGGGTTTGTAGAATCTCCCTCCCTGGAGATATTTAAGAGCAGGTTAGACAGTCACATGCCAGGGATTATCCAGACAGCGCTTGGTCCTGCTGAGGGCAGGGGACTGGACTACGACCTCTCGAGGTCTCTTCCAATTTTGTGATGTAGGGAGGAGTTTGAGGTGCAGGGTCCAGGAGGGATTATGGGTGTAGGGGAGGATTCTGGTCTGGGGGAGAGTTGTGACCTGGAGGAGGTGGGGAGAGGGGATACAGAGGGTCTGGATGGTGGCCTGGGGCAGGTCGTTTTGGAGGGAGAGGAGGTGAGGTACCAGAGGCAGGCTGTAGCGGGGGAGGTGCTTACCTAGATTCCCTGCCTGTGTGCTGGGTGGGCTGCACCATGTGGCTCAGCTCCAGCACAGGGCGCGAGGAAGCGTTGTTCGCTGCCCCCACCTTCAGCAAAATTTTTCAGTTCCTATTGGCTGGAAACTAGCCAATGGGAGCTAGGGGGCAGGAACAGTGCATGAAGCTGTCTCCTCCCAGCCCAGAGTGCAGATCTGGCCTGCTAACCACCTCTTGCCCACTCCTTGTGTGGACAATTAAGGGCTCCAAGAGCGATGAGACGTCCTCCCAGGCACCCCTGCAGCTCCAGCTGTGATTACCACCCGACAGGCAGAGGCGACCCCCAGAAACCACCTCACAAGTTCAAGCTGGGCTTTGATCTCTGGGCCATTATTTACTCTACAGAGTTTCACAGCTTCGTCTGTCCCCCTCGGGGGAGGGGCAGGCTAACCACCCACGGAAAAAAGCAGCCACTTAGACACGTTAGACGATTAGACTCCCTAGTGATTAGAATGAGGTCATCACAAATGGGTGGGGGAGGGGAAATCTTTTACAAGATAGCATCACCTCATCTTGCACTGGGGTGACCTCTCTGAGCCAGAGCCTACTCTTTTGCACTGTGCGCACTTCTGGGGTGATGCAAAGGGAGACGAGAGCCCATTGTTACGAACAGTCTCTGCAAGATAATTTGGTAGAGATAGTCAAGGGTCCCTTGCCTCGTGGTAACACCTACAGGTCCCAAGAAGTGTCCCGTGGTGCTAGCAGCTGTACATGGGTAGAACAAGGGTGTTTAAAATGAGAGTTTTGTCCTCACTTTAATGGGTGCAGGATCAAGATGATGGGAGAATGCTACGAATGGGGGACCACAAGTAACTGAACTCAAACACCTAAAAAGGATGCTCTCCCCTTCCTCGCTGAACTTCAGGATCCCGCACAGGGAAAGGAGCAGACCATGCGTACGGCCAAAGAATCGCACCGAGCCAATGATTAGAATAAGGAAAAAAAAAACACCCAACCCACGGGTGTCATTTTGATTTGGGTGGACAGCCCCATCATTGTAAGAAGTAGGGGCCACAGCTCTCTCATCAACGGGCCATTCAGTCCAGGCGGAATGAAAGAAGCCATTTATTCAGCCAACAGAACTGGCAACAGACACGTCAACATTCCCGAGAAGAATCGAAGCTGCAAGATGAGAGGACCCGAGCACGCGGCTCGACTCTTTCACCCCAGTACAAATCGAGAGCCACGCCGCCGCCGTCAGGGTGGTAAAACTGAAGCAAGAATCGTGCATGTAGTGACTAGGGTGCAGGAATTCCGGAGCAGGTAACACACACACCCCACACACGAAATGTGAGTTTTCTAATTTTAGCACAACCCCACCCTAGTGCCTTCTGGGAGAAAAGCCAGGCAGAGAATGGAATGGAGAAGTAGCTGGGAATTTGGAAAGGCTGCTGTTGAGCAACAGTATCATATACACAGGGACTGGTGCTGGCTGGCCCTCCTTCCACCTATTTGCAAGTCAAAGCAGATGTTGCAAAACCGCCTCATTCCCTGGAACTCCATTGTGCGTGCACGCACCATACCCCCAGAGCTCAGCGCTTCGCCCACAGGCTGGCTCTCCAGGTCACTGCAGGATGGGACCCAGGAGATCGGCGCCAACTCACCACCAGAGCTTGGAGGAAGTTCGGGCCCAGATATGAACGTGACAGCTCAACCCCTTTCAGGGACAGAATGGCAATAGCCTCTTTTGGGCTAAGAGTGGTTTTCAGCCAGTAAATCTAAGCAAGCCAATTAGCACCGACAGACACTTCATGCTACGCTGAATCCTGGGGAGCAGCATGAGGACTACGACACGTGGCAGAGCTGTTCTGATTCCATCCAGTAGAGGGTGGTCATGCTCCACACAGACTAGCCAGCCCACTAAAAGATGCATCCTGTAAAAAGGAGGCAATAGCCCAATCCCAGCTTTGCACCAACCCAGCCACGGATACTATGGAATAAGGCCACATCCCGGGATCGTTTGTATACGTGGCTACTGGCATGTCAGCCACACTGATCTGCACGGACCCTGTGATTAACACTAAAATAGCTCTCCCAAGCCACACCTGGATTGTGCTGGGTGCTGTACAAACACAAACAACATTCCCCAAGAGCTAGCAACAGCATTGTTTGCTCCTGGGTACAGCCAGCCCCCGTCGTGGAGAGGGCCTTATTTTATATACTCTGCAAGCCACTGTGCGATGGTGAGCCCGAGCGTTTGAAATGGCTGGCAGCAGGCCGGCATAGCTGGAAGCACACAAACTCTTCTCTCTCAGAAGAGGCGAGCCAGCTTTACCTCCATGAAGAGCCACCACAGGATTTTTTGCACTTTCGAGCACAGACAGACATCACTCCATCCAAACACCTACTCCATCTCCCTACCCAGCTTTCCACCTTCACGGGGATGTGGACATTTACCATATAACCAACTCAAGGCCAGACTCCTTGGCTGTCCCTATGCAGCACACCACAGCCGGCGGGAGATTCCTACTGAAAGCAAAGCTTGGGCTGTACTCTGGGCCATTGGTTGCATAAAGAGCTGGCCACTCCTGTTTCAGCTGCAAAGGAGACTCTCTGCTCGCTGCAGAGGACAAAGGCCATGCAGTGGAGCAGTTCGGATTCCAAAACAGCAGTGGGCCAAGTAAGCCTGTGTTTGCCGCTTCAGTGCACTAGTAGTAGAGCGGGGTCAAAAAAAAAAAAAAAAAAAAAAAAAAATGGGGGTAGGATGGGAGTCAGATTATTGGTAAATTCTTTCAAATAAAAAAAATACGACAATGTAACATTTAAAAGAAATTCTAACCAGCTCTACTGTACTTCTATGCACTTTCATCAGAAGGTTGCAGGTGTGTCAGATCACCTTCCACATGAAGGCAAGTACTATTGACCTCTTGTAGGCACAAACACATTAAGTGACATGCCAAAGGGCACAGCTTTAGTGGCATAGCTAGAATAGGGATCCTATTTCCCGGTCTAGTAACTAGATTAAAATTCCTAGCAGAGGGAGGATTCAAAGAAAAACAAGATATCCAACCCTCTAACCACCACCACCAGGGCAGAGAGACAGCAAAGCTGAGAGCACAAAGCTGGGAAGGAACACTAGAGAGGCCTTGGGAAACATTTGAATCAAAGCTCATGGAACTTAGCAGAGCAGAAATCTGTGGGGTTTTCAGTGATCTACAAAGGTGACATCTGAGCTGAATAAGTAAGAGAAAGCCAGGAAACAAGAGCACAGGCATGATGAGAAAGAAACCCTGTGGTCTCCACAGATTATGATTAGGAAACCAGCATTGGCGGCTGAGGAGTTAATTGAAACCCCACTGTGCAAAGCTCTCAATGCAGAAGACGCATAGTAATTTTGATTGTAAGATCTAGGGTTAATATTTTATGCCAGTGAACTTACCGCTCAAGGCAGATGTTGTGTTCTCCAGGGCATGGCACACAGCTAGTAAAATACCTAGGGAAAAAAATATGGGTCAGAAACAATACAACAAACAGTTGATTTAAATAGTCAATATTGAGACATACAGAAGACTTTTCAGCTTCTAGCTTTATGGGCAGAGTCAAACATACAAAGAGACCTTTAGGGGACTAAAAAGGGGTCAACAGTTTTGGGAACAGATCCATATATTTTAAGGCCAGAAGGAGTCTCTCTCTCCACACACACAATACTTCCATCAATACAAAACAGAGTAGGAGCAGCAATAATACTTAACATCCATGGAAACTTTCATCCAAGGATCTCAATGCTCTTCTACAAACATTAATTCTTAATATGTGAGAACAGCCACACTGGGTCAGACCAGATGGTCCATCTAGCAGTGTCCTGTCTTCTGACCAATACTAGGCACCCCAAAAATGAATGAATAGAACAGGTAATCATCAAGCAATCCATCCCCAGTCGCCCATTCCCACCTTCTGATAAACAGAAGCTAGAGACATCATCCTCGCCCATCCTGGCTAATAACTTCATGGAGGATAAATCCATCAATGGCTATCTGGCTTAAACAAAAACACACCGTTATAGCTCTGAGTATCAGAGGGGTAGCCGTGTTAGTCTGAATCAGTCTGAATCTGCAAAAGCGGCGAGGAGTCCTGTGGCACCTGATAGACTAACTGAAGTGTTGGAGCATAAGCTTTCATGGGCAAAGACCCACTTCATCAGATGCACGTAGTGGAAATTTATAAATACCTGCCTCTGGAAATTTCCACTACATGCACCTGACGAAGTGGGTCTTTGCCCACAAAAGCTCATGCTCCACCACTTTGGTTAGTCTATAAGGTGCCACAGGACTCCTCGCCGCTGTTATAGCCTTGGCCTTCACACCATCCTCTGGCAAGGAGTTCTACAGGTTCACTATACTTAGAAATTAGGGCTGCCGAGCGATTAAAAAAAATTCATCGTGCGATTAATTGTGTGCGCTGCCCCTTTGAAACGCAGCAGCAGCGTTTCAAAGGGGCAGCACTGCCTGGGGTCAGCTGGGGACTCCAGCTGACCCCAGGATCCTACTGTGCTGCCCCTTTGAAATGCTCTGGCAGCATTTCAAAGGGGCAGTGCCACAGAAACACCTGCAATTAACGTTAAAAAATTAACATGTTCATTGTGTTGTGTTAATCACAGGCATTAAGGCATGTTAATTGACAGCCCTAATAGAAATACTTCCTTTTGTTTGTTTTAAACCTGCTACCTATTTATTTCATTTGATGACCCCTAGTTCTCATGGTACAGGAAGGGAAAAAAAAACAAACAAAAAAACCCCACACAAAACACAAAACACCACTCTTCACTTTTCCACACCTGTCATGATTTTAGACTGATTATATCTCCTTAGTCTCCTCTTTTCCAAGTCTTATTAATCTCTCCTCATATGGCAGCTATTCCATACCCCTGGAGATTTTTTACACCCTCTTCTGAACTTTTTCCAGTGCCAAGATATCTGTGAAATGAGGTGAGCACATCTGTGTGCACTATAGTTATATCCAGCTACAAATTAGGATGCTGATAGTTAAACAACTTGCCTAAGACCACACAGCTATGGTGTGATCCTGTAACCATTGACCACAATGGGCAAGTCATTCAAGAACCCAGGAATCCCAAGTCCTGGTGGCTCTCATCTATCCAAACTCAAAGAACTGTGTGTACCATAAAGCTCTTATTCAAAGATTGTCCATCATCTACATTAAAATAGCCCTCTTTATTTGAAAGCCAGGTTTATCACAAATTCCACACTCCCCAATTCCATGCAGACAAGTAGAGTTCCAGCTCTTTGTGTTACCAGTTGTTTACAAAAATGGACAAAGTGTGCATCAGAAAGGCAAAGAAGTGTAACAATGTAATCACAATCCTCAACAGAAGCCTAGAGCCAAACTGGTCTGAACGTAAAGGAAGGATTCTAAACAATCCTTGTTTTAAGAGGATTTAAAGAGGGGGGGAAAAATCTCCATGCACTATATATTTGTGAAGGGCATTCTTTTCCCATGCTGGGAGTTAGGAGGAAACTGACCACTAGATGCAGAACTAATAGCAAATCCAGAAAACAATTAGGATTAATTTAGATTCAATTCTCTGGAAATCAGGTCCAACAGAAATGTAAAGCCAGGCTTCATTGATCTAACAAGAGGGATCACGGACTTAGGGAAAACAGTTGCCAGAGATTTCATTCAGGCAGAGGTGCTGGTGAGGCTCACAGAATGTGAAGCCAGAAGAAGCCATCAAATCATGGAGTCTGACCTTGTATGTCACAGGCCTGAGGAAGAGGAGCACAGTCTGGATGGCTTATATGATTTTAGAGTATTAGCCTTGAGACTGAATTTCACTACATCAGTTCACCTGGCAGAATATTAAAATTAGGAAATCCCATGTCAGCCAAAGATGGGTGTCCCTGAACCAGACTCTTGGGAGATTTTTTTTTTTTTTAAATACAAATAAAAAGCTTTGAAATTGCCTTTTGTTCTCTCTTGGAAAAAGGCCAGGCCAAGGCAGCAAGTTGGGATCCAGGAATCTGGATGTAAATACCCCTTCCTAAAACAGAGACGGTCACAATTAAGACCAAAATGAGGATCTTTAATAAGCAGAGCCAAGAGTGAGGCTCAGCTGTTCCAGCCTGCAGGATTCTCCAACCTTTGCCTGGTTTTGGATCATGCACCATTTGAATTCCCTCCCCTCTGAGCCCTGGGCCAAAACAAACCCCAGACCTAAACCAACACTCTACTGAAGCCAACTAGTTCTGCTGGCTTTGGGTCAAATCCACTAAGACTCCCACCATAAACCTCTTGCTCAAACAAAGGGCTCATAATCCCAAGTGAAGTTGGTTGGCGTTCTAGGTCTGCAATGAAAACACCAGCCAGAAAAACTGGTAATGTCACAAACAGGTGCCTGGTTATGAACATTCAGCTGTGAAGTTGAGATTGAAGCTACAAGGCACCGGCAAAAACACCCGAGCGTCAATAAGGAAAAGGACCACGCAACTCACTGCCACCGCCTAGATCCGCGTGAGGAACCTTAGGCCAGATGTGGTCCTCTGGATCCAGCCCCCAGGTCAGGGCTCCTCCCCTCCAGCTTTGCAGGCGCCCCCTCCCACTGCCACCTGACTGATTTTTCTGAGTCAGCAGCCCCCCCCCAAAATAGGTGGCCCTCCCCCCAGTCCTAGATTTTACACACCTGCTGGTTTTAAAAAAGGATTCAGCCCTCGGAATGCTGGCATTTCCCCCAAACTGTGCTCAACGGCGCACCCGGCTGGGCTACCTGGGGGCAGCACAGAGTTTTAATTAGAAGTGCATCAGAACCCAGGTGGGAACCTTTCCAGCACCACCTCTGCATGATTTGCTTCCAGTCTCGGGAAGTGCCCTTGGGTGACATTTGGGGCCAAACTCCCCATCACCGCCCAACTGCCATGGAGTTCCACAAGAGAGAACCTAGCTCACAGACCATCACCTCCAGGCTGGGACCCAGAGAGATGCCAACAGCAGATCCAGTCTGAAGAGAAGAATGTTTTACACATCCCCAAGCTGGTCACCTCCTCAACTATCCAGCCTGTGATGAGTCAAGGTGGCCTACAGATAGGAGCTCCTCAGAGAGAGCAGTTATTTTGGAGGATCTTTACCTCCCACAAAGAAACAGGCAACAATTGTTAGCTAGATCATGTGTGGAACCTGTTAAAAATTGAGCAGCCCACCTTGTCCAAATAGAGTAGATACTTCTCAGTGGAAGTCTGTAAAGATGGTGAAATCATACAGAAAATGTGTGATGTTAAACAACCAGTGACCTCCGGAAATACTGTGCCACCAACAACTCATTAATTACGGTTTGCAGTGTTGTTGTAACCCTGCTGGCCCCAGGATGTTAGAGAGACCGGGTGGGAGAGGTAATATTACTTATTGGCCCACCTCTCCGTCGGTGAAAGACAAGCTCTCCCTGTCAGCAGAGCTTGTAACTGAAGAGCGTGTGTAGCTGGAAAGCTTGTCTTTTCCACCAGCAGAAGACGATCCAAAGATATTGCTTCACCCACATTCTTTAAGTTAGTTAATTATATGGTGTTACAGCCCCCTTAGAATGTGGGAACAGAGGGACTGCTAACACCGATTGGGCCTGTAATCCATCCAGACCAACAACCCCTTTTGTGATAGTGACTGGCACCAGCTGCTGCGAAGGAAAGTGCAAGAAATTCCACAGCAGGAAGATGCTGTCTGGTCCTAACTTCTAAGCGGAATCGACTGAACTCAATTCCAAAGCAGGACATTTTACAGCCAAGCCAACACTGTTCTTCTGGCACTATTGTAATTCTCAATATTCTTAGCAGCCAGTCCCTCTTAAGCAAGATTTACAGTCTTGTCCTCCACAACATCCTGTGGCAAGGAGTTCCTCAATCTACCCATTCAGAAAAGAGGGATATATTTCCTTTCACTAGCTTTGATTTTCTTATCTTTTAATTCCACTGAATGTCAAGAGAGGGCTGCTGGTGAGGGATTCTCTGTGTCTGAAACAATCCCAACATAATTACTTTTCAAGACGACACAAAGAGCATTTCCCCCCACCCACAGCTGCTGGGAAAAAAAAACAAAAACAAAAAATGAGCAAGTTTGGAAAGGTGGAGAATTGGTCGGGAGATTTGAGCTTTTAACTTGTCTGGATTGCTGGTGGCGAGTTCTATCGAATTGTCTTGCCCTAGGGATGTTAAAATTAGATCAGCTAATCAGTGGTGCTTCTGCTTTGATATGTACAAGAGCCCAGTGGGGACTCTCGTACGTTTCAAAGATAGAATGACACTGCTGTGCCCGTGCCCCTGCCCCCTCCCACGGAGCTGTAGTGAGGGAGGGGAGGGGAGAACAGCTTTTTAAGCTGGCTTCCCCCAGCACCCCTCTTCTCTCCCCCCTCCCGATAGAGGCAGCAAGGGGGGAAAAGCAACTAGTGTGTCAACTATCCGATCAGCTTTTGCTTATCAGATAGTCAACTAATTGCTTACATGCCTAGACTAGAAGAGATCACAAGGTTAGTTAATTTGACCTCCCTCACTGAGGCAGAAGCAATCACACTTAGAGCTGTCAGGGAAGGTCTGAAAGCCCATGATCTTAATGGAGGAGATGTGGGGTCTGGGATGGAGGTGGGGTGCAAGAGGGCATGTGGGGGTCTCGGAGAGAGTTTGGGTGAAGGAGGTAGTTGTGACCTAGGGCAGGGTACTGGGGTTTGGATTGTTACCTTGGGCAGGAGATTGGGGTGCAGGGTTTGGGAGGGGGTATGGGTTCAGGACAGGGACAGAGGGTTTGCCTTATGTGAGGCAGGGGGACAGGAGTGGGGAGGGAGGGGTTAGGGGTGCTAGAGGCAGGTCCTGGCAGGGAGACTTACCTAGGTGACTCCTGGACAGTAGCCAACCAGGCTTCTCAGGCAGCCAGCCTGCCCCCCCGGAACAGACTGCAGGGGCCATGTGCATTGGTGAATGAGAGCCTGATGGAAGGGTGCTTCGTGCGCTGCCTGTTAGCTCCCATTGGTCAGAAATTGGCCAATGGGAGTATACTGAGGGCAGGAGCAGCATGTGAAGTACCACTCTTCACTCCCCCCCTCCCCGGACTCACAGCTGAGAGAGAAACAACTGCAGCAGCCTTTTCTGAGCAGTATGGGGGGGGCGAGGGGTGTTAACGGGGCATCTGCCTAAGGCTCCCTGCTGCATCTGCAGGCTGGATCCGGTGGCCCGGTCCCGGCCTAGTCTAATGCGCCATGCTCTTGTTATCCGCACTGATCTGCCAGGGACTCCACAACTTTAGGCCACCGGTTCCCTTCTTCTGTTCTCATTAAAGGGCGACTTTTCCACTTCTTCCCACAAGTTTGTTTTTTATCCGAAAGCTTGGACTCACTAACCACAGACTCTCCGGGTTCAGTCACCCGGTGATTGCCTGAGGTCAGTGATTCACACAAGCGAGGCCTGGCAGCTGAGTAAATAGGGTTTAGGTGACTGAGCGCAAACTACAGTGAACATGAGCGACAACCCAGCACTGAGGGTGGTGAATTTAGGATCATGCAACATGGTAGCTGTAACAATCCACTCTGGGGTCATCACGCTTTCCTGTGTGGTGTCACCTCCACAGGACAGAAGCATTCGAAAGTAGCAAGGTCAGGCTTTCCAGCATAGACCAATGGGCTACTCAACTCAAACGGGATCTGGGTGCCCCACGCTCTTCATCTCTTTGGAAAACCTGCAGCTTTCTCTGGACAAAGACTGAGGTTTACAATGTGAATCCCTCACCACCAGTTGCAATTGAAGCCAGGAGCTACCCCTGGAAAGGTACAAGTCTCCACAGCTCGAGCCAAAGGAGTTTGTTTTTGGTTCTGTCAGGACTGGTCCTCACTGGTGATCTGCAATATGGGGATGCCACAGATACATGGCCAACAAGGATCCATGGGTACGTCTAGACTACAGGCTTTTGTCGACAGAAGTTGTCGACAGTATCTGTCGACAGAAGCTTCTGTCGACAAAGAGAATCTATATTACATCCAGTTCTGTCGACAAAGCAAGCCACTTTGGCGACATGACAGTGTTGACGCAAAGGACAGTGTAGATGCAAGAATGCTTTCTGTCGACAGAACTCTGTGGACAAAAGGCATTATTCCTCGTAGAATGAGGTTTACAGCCGTTGACAAAATTGCTGAGCCCTGTTGACGTTATGTTGACAGAACTCAGCGGCAGTGTAGACGCAGGTATAGTTTTGTCAACAAAAGTCCACTTTTGTCGACAAAACCCTGTAGTCTAGACACACCCCATGAGACCACCGCCCATGTGGGGAGGCCATCAGAACAGGAGTACTGAGCTAGATGGGCACCAGGGTAGGTCACCTTTCCCAGAACTCAGTATTTGAGGGGGCTCGAAGGAGCCCCATGCTCAGGGGCAGCCTATCCATATAAGCGAACTAGGCGGTCGCCTAGGGCGCCAAGCTAAATGGTGGCGCAATATCATGGAGGGCTTTTGGGGGCACTGATTGCATGGTTCACCTAGGGCACCAGTTGCTGGCAGCTAGTCTAGGGCCGCCCCTGCCCATGCTAAGATTTAGCTGTCATTGGTTGGGCAAAGATGTCCCCTCTTTGCATCCACTCCTGACGTTTTCCATTTTAAGCAAATGCAAATGAACAGTCCAACCTTTCACTTGCTGCCGGATTCCCAGGGGTCCCTGCACAACCAAACAAGTCCTTCAGGGTTGCTCTACACTAGAGAGCTAGGTCACCCTAACTACACCACCAACATGGACGTGAAAAGCGCCCACCCGAGAGACGCAGTGCGGCCCCCAGCACAGACTGCGCAAAGTTGCTGGAAAAATGCTTCTGTTTATCTCATCACAGCCTCTTAGAGAGGGAGATTCGCTACAGCAAGGGGAGAACCCCTTCTGTGGCTGCAGCAGGAAGCGTTGGCAGCTTCCCCGCTGCTCTAGCTGAGCTACCATCGTGTAGACGTACTGTCAAAGGCCTCACTCATTAGGAAGGTTTGGCCTCCAGCGTAGAGCCCAAAGCTCCTCGGGGGCAAGGATATTAAAACAGGAAAGCTAATGGCACTACGGGGAATTCAATACAACCACCGACCGGAAGCCAGGCACTTCCCGCTAAAAGGCACTCAATGAACCGCAGAGCGTCGGCAGTCACAAGGGAGCGGCTTGGAAGTCTACGTCTCAGACTTTGGATGGGACCTGGGTGGCATTGACACCTGGGCCTTCCCTTTCGGACAAGAGGCTTGGCTCTCTGGGAGGAAGGCATTAGACGACACAGGAGAGGGGCAGAGCTGGGGGCAGCCATTGCTGCAGGAAGGAGGCGGGCATTGCAGAGAGGGAGCCAGAGAAGGGCCTGCAGCTGAGAGAGGGGAGGAGGAGAACAGGAAGAAACACGGCAGGAGCAGAACAGGGGCGGGAAGTTAATTTCTGAGCACAAGTGAGGAAAGGACAACCCCTGCTTTGTCCGTGCAGTGTGTCCCCTTCTGTCCCTCTGAGACGGAGGCCATTACAGCCAAGCTCCACACTGACACCCTAACAGACTCCTCTCCTCTGGCTCAGGCACAGATAGGAGATGCCTGACACACAATGGCCTGTGGGTTACTCCTGCGCTGGTGCTTAGTTTCCTTTGGATCAGCTGCCCAGCCTTCTCACTGCCAAGCACACGTCCAGTCTCAGCTATCTTCTGCCAAGCCATGGAGGAGGCACTGCCGGCTAGCCCGGGGCAGGACCTTGTGCGCCTGGCTGAGGGAGCCGGATTCCCTTGCAGGAGGCAGAGGCAAGGGTCCTCTCCCGGGCCTGCAGTGCTGCTGAATCCCAAGCAGACGCTGCCATGGCAGAGCCATGCACGGGCCCTGCTCCAGAAAGCCTATTGCGGGAACGGACTCAGCAGAACCGTTCTGAGAAGAATCACCCAGGCTCATTGTGTGGCGTCCCAAAGGGAGACTCTGAGGACTCCAAACCTTTTCATTTATCAAGTAAAGGAAAAGCCACGAGACATCAGCCTTTGAACAATCCAATGTCAAAACTAAAACCGCGATGCTGTCCACGCCAGACCAGTTACAGGGCCGTCATCTCACAAGCAACAATGGGTTTGGAAAAGCATCTCCCTGCTGAAGCCTTCCCTTTGGATCCCTCAATTCCTAGAACAAATCCCAGACCACACCTTTCTGAAAACAGTCTGGCTTCATCCTGTTCCCTCCACTATTGTTTTGTCTCTGAATTTAACCCCAGATTGGCTCTGAGAAACTTTTTATTAAACCTTGGGGCAGCACAAAGAGATCCTCTGCATCTACATTAGCACAAAGACCTAAGAGTCCAGACCAAACCCCATTGATAGGAACAGGGCCAAGATACCCAAAAGGTATTTGGGTTGCTAACTTCCATAGATTACAATGGGAGTTAGGAGCCAACACATTCCTGAGTCTGGAATCCCCAAAAATCTCAACGGATTTTAATGGAAGTTGGAGCAGATCTAGAGTCTCCAGTTCTAGATGATGATGCAGATACAGTCTAGAAATAGGGTCATTTCAACATGTTTACTGTTCCCATGTCAAGGAACATGATATTAATACCCTGTCCTTTTAATTATAAGCAGACAACAACCCCTCATTAAATTAGATCCGCCCTAAATGAATTAAGTGACTGAGTGGCAGTTCTGCTTAGCAAGCCATCTTCAGAGACCATCCCTGCTAGCAAGGAGTGACTGAGTAAACAACACAGAAAGCAACCAAAGCCAAGTGTCTGTTAGGTCTTAAAAGTGAGGGCCTACAGATCAGTACCCTGCAGTAAAAGAAACCGGTCACAGGCATTCAGACAATGGTTAGTGGAATTACTAAGTTTCATTAAATAGCAGAATAAAATCAATTCCTTTCTTCAACATGAATTGAGACAGTGAAAAAAACAGAGGGGACCCATTACAGATGCGTTGAGACAAAACACTCCTTGTTACGGTATCAGGACCAACACCATTCAACATAATCACAAGTCATCTGGAAAAAAAAAAAAAAAGAGGTAACCAGTGAGATGGTAAAGTTTGCAGATGACACAAAATTACTCAAGATAGTTAAAGCAGAATGCAAAGAGTTACAAAGGATCTCTCAGTGCAGGAGTACAGGGAAATAAAATAGCAGATTAAATTCAGCAGCAATAAAGTGCAAAGTAATTTGTATTAGAAAACATAATCCCAACGAGACATACAAAATTCACTGAATTCACTGTCACCACTCAAGAAAGAGCTGATGTTCAATGGCTATGTGAAATCAATCAATAGATCAACAAAGAGGTGGAAAATAAAATACAAGGCACTATCCAAAGCCTCAACAGCTTTACTCCTGTTTATTTGAGCAGGAGTGCTACAAGAAAATAGCAGACAGCCGCACTCTGGAGACTGCTGTAGAATTTGGACTAGGGTGAATTCTCTGAATCTCAGTCTACGGTTCTAATTGCAGTGCCCAGGACCTATGCCGCACACTCGGCTGTTTCTCAGTCTCTCCACCAGAGGCACGTGAACTCGCACTACAAGGCGCTCTTTCGGTTTGCAAAGGAACAAACAGGGCTTTTCACCAGAGCAGGCGTGCGGAAGCCTCCATCGCAGCCCGGCTGTAATGCGAGGAATTACATTCCGCCTGCCTGGAGTTCCCCGGAGAGCTCAAATGCTTTTCATATAACACCCTAGTAAACAAACAGGTCAAGTTCCCTTTGAAACAGCCCATCTCCCCACAGCTTAACCAGGGCTCCCTCAGGCAAGAGGCAGAAAACCCTGCACTTCCTATCCTCTCTGAACTGCACGACTCCCAAGACTGAGCTCAGAACAGAATGTTGGGTTGCAGTTAGGACTGCAGGTAAAATATTAACTCTCCCAGAAATGCTCCTTCATTGAGGCTGCTGGACTATTCCACTAACTGCCAGCAGCGCCTCTCTGAAGTTCCATTGCTCTGCACTCACCAACAGGTAGACCCGCCTGTCAGAGCAGCCGTTTTGGGGCTTTCCTAGCCGTAAGGCAAAACTTAAACAACGAATAGTCTAGTAGCACCTTAAAGGCCAACAAAACATGAAGATGGTATCATGAGCTCTCGTGGGCCAAACCCACTTCTGAAGACGACAGGAGTATAATAAGTCCAGATCCTCTGTGTTGTTTTTTTAAGTTTTTCCTGTTACAGACTAACTCGCCTACCCCTCTGAAGCTTTTCTATCTGTAAGGGTAAGTCTGCTAGTAACGCAGGGGGAAGCAGGTAACCTCACTGAACTCAGAGTTTCTTTTTAACTCCCATTCTATTTTTACCTTGAAGCTGCAGAGAAGGCAGCCCCAAGTGCAGCAGCTGTAATTATGAATGATAAATGTAGGCTCCCACTTAGAGACCAGCTTTCCAGAGCAGGTGCAGATGAAATTCCGGGACACCACAAGCACAGACCATACATGACAGAGCTGCAGACTGCAGCATGCTCGGCAGACAATGAGCATAGGGGGAGGGTGTTTTAGCTGGACAGAATCAAGCTCTTCTCTGAGCCAGAAGAGTTTTAACTGTCCCTTTTCATAGAAGCAAGAGAGTTTCTCTAGCTAGAAAATTCAGACCAATCAGATTTTCACTGCTAACAAAGTTCTACAACCACCATCCTCTTCCCTCTCCTTCGACTTTTAAAGAAAGTTACTGATTAGAGGGCTTTTCTTGTTACAAGGCTACCATGATCCAACTAGAAATGGCACAGATACCTGGCATGAACCTCCTTTCTTACACAATGCACCTTATAAAACACACAAAGTCCACAACATGGCCTCAGAGAGGTGGAACACCACATAGAGACGGGTTTTCAGAAGTGTCCAGAACTCGTAGCTATCACTGAAGCTAACAGGCTGCCTGTGTTCACCAATAACCTGTCCTGAGCCCATCAAGACAAACCAGACACCATCACCCTCATCCTGTATCCAGAATTTTAACTGAGTATGGGTTAAGTTCAGTACTTTGCAGAACAGGCATCCAGTCCCCATTCTGCCCTCCATCAGGAGTAACTCTACTGCTGCTGACCCACAACCGCTCTAGAGAGGGGAAAAAAAAAAAAAATCAGGCCCCCTGTTTGATTTTTTTTAAACCCATCAAAGCAAAAAGGCTCATTCTGTGCAGATCTGCACTCTGGGCTTGTCAGCCCTGGTGGAGATTTCCAGCAGTGATTCAAGGCACTGAGGTGGCTTCAGCCTCAAAGATTTTGCATAGATACAGCTATACTGGGACTAAAATCCCCTCCTGCAGACAAAGTCACAGCAACACAGAAATAAAACCAAAAGGTGCTGGAATTCCTCCAGATTTACACCACTGTAAAGTGGTATCAGAATCTGAGAGCGTCTATAGCTGCTTCAGAGCCTGATTTTTTCTCACTGACCTCAACTGAATTATTCATAACTTACCCTGGTGAAAGGAAGGAGAATGTAAAAAACCTGACAACTAAGTAAACTGAGGCAATGTTTGCACAGCACCTAGCAGAGTTGGGTGTCTGATTCATGACCAGGGCTCCTAAGTTCCAGGGTTATAGAAATAATAAGTGATAATACTCAAGAGGAGAGGTAAGTCCTGACAAGCACAGTTTTCCTACAGAAGAATGAAGTAAAGTGCTGCAACTCATTGGCAGGGTCTGCCCAGCGTGAAATCAGCCATTTCCATGACAAAACCGTCCCCTGCAGCTGCCGGGGAGTCAGAGCTTCCAGGCCCACTTGGGGAGAAGCAGATGAATGCACTCAGCCCAAAGCTTGGTTTCCCGGGTTTGGGGATTTCTAGGCACATGACCTACCCCTGGCCAGCAAAGATCTGTAGCAGATGCAATAGCTGTGCAGACACGAGAGGCCCCACTCTGTTCAGGAGGCAGTTGCTGGTACCCGCTCCATATGCTGAAACAGAGCCGTAGGGACCAACTTGCTGGTGCATTTCCTCACAGTGGAAATGCACTTTTGACACAAACCCGTTCTGGGCGAGTGTTTGCAGTAAGACTGGGCCCAGACACAGAACAGATCTAGCTATTAAAATAGGATTCCCCCCCCCCATGGTATAATGTGGAAACCATCCAGGCACAGAGCTCCTATTGATCCAGAACATCCACTGGGCCCACTTCTACTCAGCATTTTATATCAATGACACGCCACTGATTTAAAGAGTGTTAATCCCAATTGGCATTAGCCCAAAAGCAGAATTGGACGTGGGTGACCTTGTCCAATGTAAACGCTCAGGTAGATACGCTTTTATGGGATTGGGACCTTAATTTTCCACAGAGGGTTTCTTACATTTACACAGGAAATAAATATGCATTTTCGTGCACGTGGGAAACACATGCCTCATGCCAACATGTAAAACTCTTCTCTTGTGGCAGGCAGATACTAAACTTTACATCATGGTCTTGCTTTAAATGGCCCAACACTAATTACACAGTTTAAATTTTAAACCAATATTGCCCATCATCTAGTGCAAACCAGGCCCAGAAGGAAGCAAACACATGAATGGCAAACTGCCCAAGAGATAAATAGGCATTCAAAAGATACCCAAAGATACAGGTTGAACCTCTCTAATTCAGAAACATCTGTCATCCTGAATGATTTTAAGTTAGCCAGACATCAATTTTTCATGGGTGTGGCCAACTTTCCCACGGTCCCATAAAGTTTGTTTACAGCCACCAGTGCTAGCTCTCAGTGTTCTGTGCTGTTACTGAGCTCTAATTTAGCCCAGCAAGCAGTGGAAGTGTTGGTAATGCTGCTAGACAACATTGACCTCCAGAAAATTCTCTCGTTCGGAACCAGTCAAGTCCCGAGTGTGCCAGACTAGAGGGGTTCAACCTCTGTTGCTTTTGAAATTCTCAGCCAACTGCTTGTTGACAGGCACAGGCTCTAGAGCAGTGGTCCACAACACGGTGCCTGCAGACGCCGGGGCATTTATGTGAGCCTGCCGAGTGACCTGGGCCAGCCCAACCCATTCTTGCGCCCCAGGCCTCGGGTGCACAGCGCACGTGCAGCCCTCACCCCAGGCACGCAAACCAGGCAAGCCAAAAGGTTGGGGACCACTGCTCTAGAGGAAGACAATTCACAAGGGTTCACACAGAGTTACATTTCAGCCTCCTGGTTCAGAGCAATCCTCATCATAAAAGGACTGGGAGAAGACTCACTTAAAAGCCACCCAAGACACACAGTTCAAACTGGACATAAGTGGTTGGGGCTCTGAAGGGCACAAGGAAGGGGCAGTGAAAATGTAACTGGCTGAGACATCTTATAGATGGGTGACTAGCAAACACCCTATTCCTTCTCTCAGCATCTAGGGGGAAGGGGGAAGAATCACAAATCACAACACCCCAAAAAGGTTGCACCCCCCCACTCTCACACACTACAAGGTTTTATGTTGCCCTCCTGCTTATATAATTAACCCCCAAGTCGCCTTGATTCAGTTAATCCTGCCATTCCACCCCCACTTCTTAAAGGAGCAGCAGATGGAACCGGCTGGGGTCAGAGCGATCTTCCCATGGGAACCAGAGGGAGAAATCAAGCATGGGTGCTTGTGGCTCCAGGCAGGAGCCGAGGCCGCACCTTGGTCCGGAGCTTGCCTCCTGAGAAAGGGGGTTGGAAAGCAAGCAAATGGGGGGCGGGGGAGCAGCCGAGGGAAGCGGAGACCGAAGGAGGGAGAAGCGGGAGATAAAGTGGCGGGGGAGGGAAGGCGGCACAAAAGGGCGGAAAGGTGCTAAAGTGAGGAAAGGGGGAGAAGAGACCCAAAGCAAGAGGCGCACGAGCACAAAAGGCTTCGACCTACCCAGAGCGACCACTGCGACCTCCCCGGCGGAGCTGACCATTTTGCAGGCGTCTCCCAGCCCTGCTGCGCCCGAAGTGGTTGCACGCCGGTTCCCTCTGCTCCCTGCGGGCTGGAGGTGGGCAGGGCTCCGTCGCAGGCGGAAATGGAGGCGGATTCACCTTTTAACCACTTGGCCTGGGCAGAGTCACCATCGACCTCTCCGAGAGGGGCGCGGGACCCGCGGCTGCTGGGGGGCTGCGAGGGGGCCTCCTTCGGAAGGGGGCAGGCGCTGGGGGAAGAGCACAAGTGGGGCGGGCAGAGATTAGCGCCTAGACGGGGGGCGCAGCAGGGAGCTGCCCCTAGATAGTGCAGGGAGGTCGGCCCCGCATCCCGAAGGGAGAGAGCAGCGCGCAGAGTAGATTCCGTGCGCCTCCGCCTTGGAGAGCCCCGGAGCGCAGCGCGCTAGGGCGCACACCGAGTCCCCCGGGCTGGGAGCGAGCCCTGAACTTCAGCAGCCCCTGCAGCCGGTCGGGCGCAGCACAGGAGCCTCTTCCTCCGGCGGAGAGATTTTTATTGGGCAGCCGTGTGGGGTTTCCCCGTCTGCCCACCCACGACCCCTCCGGCCATTACAGCATAGACGGGACCCGCTGGGGCTGCCCTCCCACGGCCGATTGGAGAGGAGGGGCCGCGCCTGCTGGATCAGCCGGAGCGCTCGGGAGCCCGCCGCGAACTCTAGGCGGCAGGCGAGGGTCAGAAATGTGCTGCCTCCTTTCCGCGGCTCCTCCCGAGATCTCGCCCCTGGCGGCCGGGCCGGACCAACTGGAACCGCGCGGGCACGTTTCCAGCTGGCTGGCCCAGGGCCTGGCGTGGAGCGACACCTGGATTTGCTGCCGCTCGGCGGGAGAGCTTCGGCGTGGAAGTGCCTGGACTGACTCGCCACCCAGCACGTGGGTCAGCCCCTTGCCTCTGGAAGAGGGGGGAGGGTTTCACACCCGCAGCCAAGCAGGGGCGGCTGCACGCTCAGGTTTGAGCGTTGGAAAGCGGAGCCGGGAGCTGGATTGCGGGTCCGAAGCCATTTGCAACGAGGCCGGTCTCTGCTCAGGTGCGCACAGCAAACAGGAGCTGCCAGGCGTTAGCCTATCAACAGAGACCTACACCAAGTGCCCGAGGGCCGATCCGTCCTCCCCGAACTATCCTCCGAAGAACAGCCCGTCAAGGTGCTGCCTGTTAGTGCCTCGGCACAGCAGTGACTATCCGGCAACTCGCTGTGCCCGGTGCTCTTTGCGGAATGACTGTTCCAAAGCGGACTGGGAACGAAGCGGCAAGTATCTCAGCGCAGCTCTGAAAGGCCGGGCCCGGCAGTGCTGCACAGCAGTACACAGACATGCAATGACACCGTGCACGGGGGGGTGGAGGGAGCGATTTTGCCTACAGACAACCCCCTCTCTCCCCAATCTCTCTTATGGAACATGCTCTGAAAACTTGGAAGGCCACCTGGGGCAGAGGGGAAGGCAGCTGACAGCCCAAAAGTGCAAGGGATGAAGGCTGAGCTCACCAAATGAGAGGAAATAGGTTTTGGGGTTGGGGCACTGCCCTGCTGCGCAGAATATCTGGGTTCAGCTTTCTGGCTCTGCTACAGTTTTCTTGAGCAAGCCATGTAATGTCACTGGCCCTCAATGCCCCACCTGTAAAACAGGAGTCATTTCTTTGGTCGGTTTCCATTGTAAGGTCTTTGGAACAGGGGCTGTCTCTTACTACCCCTATGTGCAGCCCCTTGCAAGAGGGGACCCTGATCTATCTTCCAGGCACTATCATGAATACTAATGATGCTGAGATGGAAGCTAATACATCCAAGGCAGGGGCAGGTAATACGCAGCCTGTGAGCCAGATGTGGTTCACCAGGATTAGCCTGTGGCAGCCCACACAGCTTCCCACAGCTCCCATTGGCCAGGGAGGAGAGCTGCGAGTGGCCGAACCTGCAGATGCTCAGGTAAATAAAGTGTCTGGCAGCCGGACAGCAGCTAATCCTGGTGCACTGTGTCCGGCCTGCAGGCTGCTTATTGCCCACCCCTGATCTCAGGTGTCTTAAAGTCAAAGTGAGCAGGGTGCTCCCGAGAGCAGGAAGTGCCCTGGCTCCACATGCAAATGGCAGCTTTTTATATACAGAAGCCGTGGAGTAAAAATGGGAAATGCCACGAGAGCCTGGCTCAGGAAAGCCTGTGTTCTTACCGGGAGGCTATCACTCAGCATCGCTAGGGCCTCTTTCATATCAAATCGCTTTAGAAAAAGACTATGTAGGAATGGGCTGTGCCCTCAGCCCGCTGTGCTTAGTTTGTAGGAGGCGTGGAGCAGGAGGAAACTAAGGAGCAGCCCTGCCCTTTGTGTATGTAATCACAGATCCAAGACTCCCAGATTGCACAAACCACAAGAACATTCTTTCATTCAGGGCTGGCGGAGCAACTACGCCCCTTCCTCTCAGATCTCTCAGAGCCAGCTCTTACCTTGTAGATCTAGGACTGCTGTTACTCTGGTCTACACTACAGACCTATGTCGGTATGAGAGTGAGTGTGTGTGTGTGTGTGTGTGTGTGTGTGTGTGTGTGTGTGTGTGTGTGAGAGAGAGAGATCTATGTTAGTGTGTGTTTGTGTATATGTGACCCTCGAGACATTTTGTTTACTGTTGGCCACGCGCAAGAACCTGCTGCCTTCCATCCACGTAGTTTTTTTCCTTCCAGTACTACACAGGGTCGCCACACAGAAGATTTTACAGTGGTGGTGTTGCAATAGGACAACTGTGCGGGTGTAAGGTCTGTAGTGTAAACAAAGTCTTAGAGTATCCTTATTAAAGTGCTGCACTGCTGCAGCTACCCCAATGCAGTGTGTGAATGTAGACACACCCCAGCTGGCCTGGCCTCCTCCTGTCCCTAGGACTTCCCTGTATAAATTCCTGTTTGAATTAGAGCATCGCCTTTTGAAAAACAGCCAATCTTGATTTTAAAAATTGCTGGTGAGAGAGAAGGCACCAGCCCTTGATACATTATTTCAATGGTTAATGACCTGCGCTGTTAAATATTTGTTTAAGCTTGTCCAGCTTCAGATGCCAGCCCCTGGATCCTGTACACTGTTGTGTGCAAGGTCGATGAGCCACCTATCATCAATACATCCTTCACTTTTTTTTTTTACTGGCTGACAATTGGCTGCTCGAACGAATTCCCGATGTACAAAGCTCTGAATGGCGCAGACCCAACTCAACTTGAAAATTTGCCTCCCCGCCATATGGGTATGTCTAGGTTGCGTCTAGACTGGCAAGTTTTTCCACAAAAGCAGTTGCTTTTGTGGAAAAACTTGCCAGCTGTCTACACTGGCCGCTTGAATTTCCACAAGAACACTGACGATCTCATGTAAGATTGTCAGTGTTCTTGCGGAAATGCTATGCTGCTCCCGGTCGGGCAAAAGTCCCTTTTGCGCAAAGCTTTTGTTGTTGGCCACGCGTATCCTCCCACCCCGCCCCCAGAGCGTCCCCGCCGTGCGCGGCTCCTCCTCACCACCTGCTGCTGCCCATGTGCGGCGTTGCACATGGGCGGGGAGGATGCCCGGGCGTGATGAAAATGTCATGGCCCGGGATTTTAAAACTCTTCGGAGGCACGTGGCTGGGCCACGCTGACTCCTGGTTCGGCCTCCGGGGCCTGAGCACGGCCTGCAGCCCCGCAATGTGGAAGGCAAAAGGCAGGGAATGGGCTTGGGTGGCGAGGCAGCGGCAGTGGGCTTGGGTGGAGGCGAGGAGGTGGCAGTGGCAGTGGAGGGGAAGGCACCAAGGGGCAGGGTGCAGGAGAGAGAGACAAATGCCAGGGAGCTAAGTGCAGACAATGAGGGAAAGGGCAGGAGGGGAGGTGTCAGTGGGAGGGGGGAGGGGTGATGCTGGGAGAGGAGAGGAGGGGGGAAGGGCATTGGGGGCTGGAGGGGGAGGTGCTGGGAGAAGGTTTGAAAGAAGGGGTGGGCATGAGGAAGGCCAGGATGGAGCAAATCATGTGTGAGGGCACAGGGGGGGCAGGAGGGGAATGGGGCAGAGAGTGGTGAGGGGGTGGGTATTAGGGAAAAAGAGGGAAAGAGGGCAGGGGCAGTAAGGGAAGGGGCAGGCACCAGGAGGGTGCAGGGCTAAGGGAAGGTGCAGGTGCCAGGGGATTCTGGGGTGAGGAGGAGGGGAGAGTTGGCCACTGGAAGCAGCACTGGACGGGGGAATCGGGGCAGGCTGGGGAGACTGGGAGGCTGGTGGAAGCAGGGCTGCCAGGGGGTGTGAGGTTGGGGGCAGGGAGCAGGCTGGGGAAGATGGGGGGGGGGGGGGAGAGAGCGGCAGCCGGAAGGAGGGCTGGCCAAGGGAGATTGGGAGGAGAAGCGGGGGAGAACTGGTTGCCTGGGAGGGGGTTGGGGGAAGTGGGGCTGGCCAGAGGCACAGCAGGGGGAGCAGGGTGGAGGAATGAATCAGCCTGCGGGGAGTGGGACTGACCCGGCCATATGTAGATCTTGGGGCGCTGCCCTCGTTCCCCCTCCCCTCCACAAAGCACAAAGGGTGAGTTAGTCCGGCCCGGGGATTCTATTGTCCCCCCCCCCCCCCCCCCCCGCACACACACACACACACCCCTCGAGTATTTGTGAACTGTCTGGCTGCTAGACACACTCATGCAGCCTGAGCACATTTACCAGCCAGGCAGTTCGAAACTACAAACTGATACATCTAGTAATAATACAACTTACTTAATGAGAAAATATCAGACATGTTCTATGTCTGGTATTTTCTCAGTTTCTTTTTTATGTGTTTATATTTTTGGGCTGCAAAAAGCAGTATTGGAAAAAAAAAGGTTCCAACTAAAGTAAAAAGTTTGGGAAACCCTGGTCTAACCAGCTTTCTGTCTGTCTTACAGCCCATTTATCCAATCCATATTCCTTAACTTGCTGGCAACAATATTGTGGGTGACCATATCAAAAGCTTTGCTAAAGCTGGCACTGGGGGTTTTGGGAGGACCAGAAACCACTTATTTGAATATTCATCATTTGATAAATGAATATGCAAATATGCAAATGAACATTACCGGTCCTCCAAAAGTTTGTGAATGGATTTACTGGTCCCTGTGTCAAAAAGTTTGGGAACCCTGGTCTAGACTGCATCCAGTTCTGTCGACAAAGCAAGCTGCTCTGTCGACATGGGAGTGTAGACGCAAAGGACAGTGTAGATGCAATAACGCCTTCTATCAACAGAACTCTGTCGACAAAAGGCGTTATTCCTCGTAGAATGAGGTTTACCACTGTCGACAAAACTGTCGATGTTATGCCGACAGAACTCGGCGGTAGTGTAGACGCAGGTTGTGTAGTCTAGACACACCCATATAAACCAGGTGAGCCCCTGGCGAGCCGCCACCACTATATTTACCTGTGCATCTGCAGGTACGGGCGACTGCAGCTCCCGTTGGCCACAGATAACCATTCCAGTGACAGTCTAAGACAGTGGTGAGCAACGTGCAGCCCGAGGGCCACGTGTGGCCCCTGGGGTTCTTTGTGGCCTGTGAGACATTCTGTTTAGTGTTGGCCACGTGCAAGATTCCGCTGGTTTCCATCCACATCCTATCGGTATTACGTGTGTAAAGCAAGGGCCAGTGGAGTGAGGGGCGGGCAGACTGCACACAGCACTGACTGTGAGAGCTGGGGGCTCCCTCTGCAGCCCGTCCCAGCGGCTCCGGTTCAGTCAGCACCGCCCGCAAATTCTAGGAACACAAGTGCAGTTACCAAAACTAACTGCTCCTGGAGCCTGTCTTGGGTACAACAATCTCACGACCCACGGAGCTGGAGGAGGCCACTCATGCAGCCCTCGCACTAGCTTAGGTTGCCCACTGCTGGTCCAGGATGTAGCTTAGCGCTACCCCAGTGAGAGCATGGTAAAAAAAGGGGGTAAAATAACCTGACCTCCCACAATGAGAAGTGGGTAAACCGGCCTTTCCCCTCAACTCCAGCACCTCACTGCTCTAAGTGCGCTTTGGTATTGCTGCTTTCCATCTTCCTCCCCACCTCCGTGGGGGATTCTTCAGTGGGGGCCATGCTGGCCTGACTCATCTAGCTTGAATCCAACTCTTCAGCAGGGGCTCTGAGAAACCTCCCTTGCTGAGATTGCTGGCTGACAGTTTTCTTACTGGTCTTGCAGTACTGGCTCTTTTCCTTCGTGCCTCAGCCCAGACAGGCCTGCAGTCACAGGAGAATCTCAGCTTTCATGTAAACAAAGAATAAAGAGAGTTCATAGGTCTTGTGGCTACACAGAAATGCCAGGAAGTGTGAACCCTAAAGTCCCAGAAACTAGAAGGCAAATAATCCTTCCTCCCCCAAGTCAAGATTTTGGGGGACTCCCTACGTCCCCCTTTTTATTTATTATTAGAAGCACTTTGCCATGCTTCATTTCTTCCTTTGGTGAAACCCAACAAGTCATCAGGAAACATGTGACTGCTGGGGGTGATTGTAGAGGGCCACTGATGCACAGAAAGCCTCCACTGTGTCATGGTCTGTGTGACCGGGCTGATGATAACGTGGCTGTTACACCACTGAGAGAACTCCCTGGAGTGCCGTGACTCTGCGGTGGGTTGCACAACTATCTAGCCACTGGAATCACCCTGGTAGCCGCCTTTGGAACTCATGCAAGCACCGTTCTGTTACTTCCCCCTGGATTTCCTTTCTAGCTCTGACCCCGCAAACACGCCTCTTGCCACACATTTATTTGTAAATAGAAGCTTCCTCCCTTGCAATCAGCCTCCTTCTCTTGGACTGATTCATCCCTGGAACTGCTGGCCGCAGCCACAGAATCACTGAGCAATACGGAGTGAATCAGGGCAGATTAGCAATGCTGTTGGGAGTGGTGAGTCGGGGGAGATATCTTGATAATCAGCAATGATGAGAAAAACTGTCTCTCCCTCCTCCTCCCCCCCACACACAGCATGGAAATACGTTGAACGGGACTTTGATCAGACAGGTTTGTAAAGCTAGTTGCAGTCTTGTGTGTGTAAATCATACTTATTTCTCACCCAGCACTTTGCATCCACAGATCTCAAAGTGCTTTACAAAGTTGCCCCCATTTTACAGAAGGGGAAAATGAGGCACGGGGGCAAGGGAAGCTCTTGCCTATGGGTTATCCAGCAGGCCAATGGCAGAATGGGTGACAGAGCCCAGGTTTCCTGACTCCCAGACAAGTGGCCCACGTTAACTCCCCCCCCCCCCAAATGCATTTGGGGCTGGGGAAAAATACAAAAGAGTTAACCACCCTGAAGACTAACATCCTCTGAGTACTGACAAGACTAGAAAGCGGCAAGGCACACGTCCCTAACACGCGAGGCTGAGGAGTGCCGCAGGGGAATTCACACTCCATGGCACACACTCAAATTTGCGATCTCTCTGCTGGTCCTGCCAATATAGGCGAGGGTGTTGCTGACCGTAACACTTTCCTGCTTGGGACAGAACTGAAACCTGACTTATTACACGTCGAACTCTGCAGAGCTCTCTGCTGCCTGAGTTTGGCTGAGTGCAAGCCAGGGCTGCCTTTGAACCAGAGAGCAAGAGTATCGCCTGCTACCTGTGCCACAGTTATTTTGGATTTGCTATTAGTAGGAAACCATGGACAATTATTTACTTGTTTCCCCCAGGTTTGGGCAAGTCTTCGCTGAAAGCCTAGAAGCACGCTCAACTATCTCCCCGAATAGGTCTGCCTTTGTCCATGGGTTGTTCCGTGTTGCTTGGTCAGGGCAGCTACTTTTCAACAGGTACAAGAAAATCTAAGGGCCAAGTTGGCTTGGCTCAAAGGGTTGGTCCATTTCAGAGCTGAGAAACTGGAAACGGGGCCTTTCTGATGGACAGTGACTCCAGGGCTCTCTACAGAGAGTTTCAAAAACCAAGGAGAGCAACTTGAGCATGGGGAGATTTGTTATTTGTATCAAATCTCCTAGAGTTCCTAACTGTCAGGGTGGTCAAACACTGGAATAAATTGCCCAGGGAGGTTGTGGAATCCCCATCTCTGGAGATATTTAAGAGTCGGTTAGATAAATGTCTATCAGGGATGGTCTAGACAGTATTTGGTCCTGCCATGAGGGCAGGGGACTGGACTTGATGTCTCTCGAGGTCCCTTCCAGTCCTAGTATTCTATGATTCTATGATCACAGAAGCAGCTAGCGGCCTCCACTGAGTCTGGGTTCCCGTTGTGTCAGGTCAGGGCTGCAGAGTGATTTTCTAGGCCCCTGGGCAAGGGGGGTGGCGCTGTGCCCCCAGAAAGTGCAGTACCTCAGGCAGAAAGGGCAGGGCTGGGGCTAGCCTCCACCAGCCAGCAATTCAGTGTTGCCTAGACCTCAGGTGGCTGCTGTTGCTATGGTCGCAGAAGGCCCCTTTAAATCACCGGAGCCTGGAGCAGCTGCTCCCTTTGACCTCCCCCTGGTGGCAGCTGTTTGCTAGACACGGCACATATCCCCTAGCAAGAGGAATTCCTTGCTTAGCAATGCACACGATCTTTGTAGCCCAATGGCGGAGGGAAAAGACGGGGAAGTGGGTACTGAAATACGTGGGGGCTGTGTCTACACTGGCATGAATTTCCGGAACTGCTTAAAACGGAATACTATTCCGTTTTCAGTTTTTCCGGAAAAGGAGCGTCTACATTGGCAGGCTGCTTTTCTGGAAAAGCCCTTTTTCCGGAAAAGCATCTGTGGCCAATGTAGATGCGCTTTTCTGGAAAAGAGCCCCGATCGTCATTTTCGCGATCGGGGCTTTTTTTCCGGAAAAGACTACTGGGCTGTCTACACTGGCCCTTTTCCAGAACAGTGTTCCGGAATAAGGACTTATGCCCGAGCGGGAGCAGTGTAGCTTTTCCGGAATAGCAGCTGATTTTGTACAGTAGAGCATCGTTGCTTTTCCGGAAATTCAAGGGCCAGTGTAGACAGCTCGCAGCTTATTCCGGAAAAGTGGCTGATTTTCCGGAATAAGTGGCCCAGTGTAGACACAACCGGGGATGGCTCCGTTGCTCTGGAGAGTTTTACGGAGACAGTCACCCAGGGCTATTTCTCCCTAGGGCGCTATGGGGTGACACTTACTCTGTGTCCAAAGTAAGGGGGCTCATTGCAGTCGGATGCTAATTACAGTCCCACTGCATCCCTCCATGCAGAGACCATGCATGAGACTGAACCCTCAGCAGATGGGATCTATCAGGGTGGAGGGAGGCGTGACGTTATTCCGCTGCTTTGCACATGGGAGGAGCAATCAGATTAGCATCAGGGCGGGAGGGAGTTGCGGCTGTGAGCTAAGGATACATTATCTGTTCTGGCTGTTGGCTGGGGGTGAAATTCCCCTCTGTGCAACATTAAGTTCCACTTGCGGCCATGTGGGCTGGCTCTCAGCACCCGGGTGAATGTCACCCTTACTCCAAATCAGCCCTCAAAGACACCTGCTGCTCAGTTTTCATGGCGTGCATGGCCGTACTAGGGCAGCCCAGTGAACTGGCTAGCCCAGTATCCATGGGTGGCGAGTTGTATGGGCCCGTGGTGCCTGGGCGCTGGGAATATTCCAGCCCCACTCCACCAAAGTTCAGGGCCAGGGCTCTGCCCCTGTCCACCTGCTGCCCCCAGGTCATTTTAAATGGCACAGAGCCCCCCAGCAGTCCTAGAGCTGCCTCCAGCCTGTCCTTCCTCCACAGGCTGCCAGCACAGTCCTGTTGCCCTTAGGGGAGGGGTGTTTCTGCCTGCAGCCCCCGCCTGAGTGCTCCTGCCACCAATGGGAGCTGGGGGAGGGGGGTGCCTGAGGGAAGCAGTGTGCAGACTGGTTTCCTGCTCCCTGCCCTGGAAACCAGTGCCAGAGGGGGGTGTCTCAGGTAAGCACCGCAACCCCCACCCCCTCCATCTGCATCCTTTCCTACACTCGCATCCCCTCCTGCCCCCAACTCCCTCCCGCATTCCTACTCCCTTCCCCTGGCCCCTCCTGCCCTCAAGCTCCCTCTCAGAGCCTGCACCCCAATCTCCTGCCCCAGTCCAGAGCCTGCACCCAACAGCCAAACTCCCTCCTAGAGCCCGCACCCCTCCCCCCGCCAAACTCCCTCCCAGAGCCTTGGGCAGGTGTGTGGGGGAAGGGAGTTTGGGTGGGGGAGCAGGGCAGGCTGTCTGCATTCTGGGGAATGAGCAAAATTCGCAAATCTGCCGCCCCTGCCAGCATCCTGTCTTTCAACAGCGGCCAGTGCTCGGTGTTTCAAAGAAAATGACCAGATCAGTGCAGAAATCCCCTGTTGTCCTGTCCCAGCGTCTGGAAGTCAAAGATTTGAGCATCGGACATCCACAGCATCGGGGATTCATTCCGGACCCTCTTAGCTAATAGCCATTGATGGACCAATACTCCCCAAAGTACAAACTTCTGTTTCAAATATTCTGACATGGCAGTAAAAGAAAAATCCCATCCACACCCTGCAGCAAAGCAGCGCTTAACACGGGGTCTGTGTGCGTTTGCCCTACATAAAAGACTCCAGCCGTGTGTTT
The DNA here is from genome assembly GCF_049634645.1 of Pelodiscus sinensis. NCBI lineage: Eukaryota > Metazoa > Chordata > Testudines > Trionychidae > Pelodiscus > Pelodiscus sinensis. The sequence goes on along the minus strand of NC_134738.1, from coordinate 1,904,597 downwards.
ATTTTGGAATATAAATGTGAAAATGAGAAGCAAAAACACTGCGTTTTTTCATTTAATCCCCCCCAATGAATTTCTTGCAACAACAAATAGAACCCAGCTAGATTTTTTTTGGCTTGTACCTTGAACAAAAAAAATCAATCAGTCTAAGGCAATCAATAGAATCCTAATAGGTTCTCCTGTTCATTTGTTTAATATATGATTTTAGGTTAAGCTAAATATTATGCCAAAGGTGAAGGTACTGGCTGTGTTGCGGCACTGTGTATGTAAGGTACATATTTCGATGCCTTAGGACTATCAGTAGAGTGGCCTTTTTCCTTCTAAGATAAATACATCAGTGGTGTTAATCTCTCCAAAACCAGTGACAGTCATGAAGCTAGCGCACTGAGCAATGCCTTGAAAATGTACTGTCTAGACTAGTCTTTGAACCAGATTCATGGAGTGTAACACTTTCAGGTTACCTTTGAATGGATTGTCTGTTACATTGACTCTCCTGCCTGCTGGATCTCAAAGTGCTTTAGATCATTCATAGCTATTAAGGGCAGAAGAGACCATTACATCACCTAGTCTAATCTCCTGTATAACAGGCTATAGATCAGCAATGGATAATCTAGGCTGGTGAATGGGCTGCAAGATTTTCCGAACCAAGATGGTTTCCTGGGAAAGGACAGTTTTGCTAAGTGCACTTGTTTACCTAGAATTTGCGGGCTGCGGCCAAGTGAACTGTAGCAGCGCTGTGATTGGCTGCAGAGGGAACACATGGCTCTCACAGTCATTGTGTGCAATCAGCATGCGCCTCACTCCGTATGCCTTTGCTTTTTGTGCATGTCACTTTAGAAACCAGCGAAATCTGGCAGCCCTGCATGTGGGCAACAGGAAACAAAATGTCGTGTGGGCTGCCGATAGAACTGCGACTGGCCTCATAGGGTCTGTCTACACTACAGCACTAATTCGAACTAACTTAGTTCGAATTAGTTAATTCGAACTAAGCTAATTCGAATGAGCACATCTAGACTTAAAAACTAGTTCGAATTAGCGTTTGCTAATTCCAACTAGCATGTCCACACAGAGTAGACCCTGAACTGAGGTTAAGGATGGCCGGAAGCAGTGCCAGCAGGGCATCACAGCACTCGGCCATCAGCCCAGCTGCACTTGCCGCAGGCTGCCATCCGGGGGGGGGGGGGGGGTCAATCAAGGGGCTTCAGGAGAGTTTCCACCCCGAGGAGCCCACAGAGCCACTCCAGTCCTCCCCATCGGGGGGCTCGTACCCCATTCCTCCCTCACCTCCTTCCACTTACCCCTCCCTAGCCCCCCTTCCTGATGTACAAAATAAAGGACACGTGTGTTCAAAAATAGAAACTCTCTTTATTGAACAAAACTCAGGGAAACTGGGAAAAGAAGGTGGGAGAGGGGAAGAGAGAGGGTGGGAGAGGGGAGGGCAACTAAAATGATCAGGGGTTTGGAACAGGTCCCATATGAAGAGAGGCTAAAGAGACTGGGACTTTTCAGCATAGAAAAGAGGAGACTGAGGGGAGATATGATAGAGGTCTATAAAAGCATGAGTGGTATGGAGAGGGTGCATAAAGAAAAGTTCTTCATTAGTTCCCATAATAGAAGGACTAGAGGACACCAAATGAAATGAATAGGTAGCAGGCTTCAAACTAACAACAGAAAGTTCTTCTTCACAAAGCAAATAGTCAACCTGTGGAACTCCTTGCTGCAGGAGGCTGTGAAGGCTAGAACTAGAACAGAGTTTAAAGAGAAGTGAGATCAAGTCATGGAGGTTGGGTCCATGGAGTGGTATTAGCCAGGGGATAGGAATGGTGTCCCTGGCCTCTGTTTGTGGAAGGCTAGAGATGGATGGCACGAGACAAATGGCTTAGTCATTGTCTTCGGTCCATCCCCTCCAGGGTCCCTAGGGTTGGCCGCTGTCGGCAGACAGCCTACTGGGCTAGATGGACCTTTGGTCTGACCCAGGACGGCCATTCTAAGCTCAGGGCTCAGGGTCGGGGGTCTCAGTGGACCACCCTGATTTTCATGCAGACCTGCTCCTGGGTGGCCAGGCTGGCAGCTACCCTGCCCTAGCCGGCCACTTTCCTGTGACTAGTGCGGAGGTTGTGGATGAGGTCCACGATCTCCGCACTAGACCAGGTGGGTGCCCGCCTCTTGTGGACCTGGGTAGGTTCCCGGGAGCCGCCAGCCTGGTCCCGGGAAGAGGGGGAGGGCTGGGTGGCAGCGGCTGGCTGGCTCGAGCCGTGCCAGGTGCAGGGTCTGCTGGCTGGGTGCTGGCAGGCTTGCACCTGGCATGGGCACCGTAGCCAGACCGTGCCCCTTTAAGGGCTCTGGGGCCGGGAGGGGGGCAGAAGAGTTTCCCTGGTTGTGCCCAGAGTGGCCACCAGGGCAAGCTGGGGAGGGCTAGCCTCCCACTAGTTCGAATTAAGTGGCTACACAGCCCTTAATTCGAACTACTTAATTCGAACTAGGCGTTAGTCCTCGTACAATGAGGTTTACCTAGTTCGAATTAAGCGCTCCGCTAGTTCGAATTAAGTTCGAACTAGCGGTTTGCATGTGTAGCACCTAGCAAAGTTAGTTCCAACTAACGGCTGTTAGTTCGAATTAACTTTGTAGTGTAGACAGACCCTTACAGCCCAAGACTCTGAGGTTGCTCAGCACTGCTGTTGAGTATCCTCTCGATACCTCTGCTTGCTGTCAAATTTGCTTGTCAAATTTGTCTTGAGCAGAAGATGTCAAAAGACAGAGACTCCATCCCTCCCTTTATTATCACCTAATAAACCATCTTGTTAGTCTTTAAAGTGCTGCATAGTCCTGTCTTTTGTTCTGTCCCTTCCTGGTACTGTAGTTTGTTCCAGTGCTTAATCACCCTCAAGATCAGAAATTTGTGCCTTGCTCCTTGTTTGAATGTGTTTAGCTTCTACACTGGTCTAAGGAGCCTCTTTAGTAGCCAGTATTCTCTTCCCTTGAAGATACTCAGACTTGTAATCGAGTCACCTCTCAATCTCCTGTTTGACAAACTCAACAGATTAAGCTCTTTAACCAGCTCACTATACAGCATTTTTCCTGCCCACTGATCATTTTTATGGCTTTTCTCTGCACCCTCTCCAGTTTGATGGCACCTTTTTGAAAAACATGGACACCACACCTGGATGCAATATTCCAGTGTCACAGATAGAGATAAAATCACCAGGGCCATCTCAGAACCAGAGGTAACCACATTGGAAGCTGTTCTCTCTGAGCATAATGCATACCAGTGAGGAAAGCTAGCATGCAGGCCCTATAAACAAACACCTAGGCTACATCTACACTGCGCTGTTTTGCGCAAGAAATATGCAAATGAGGTGAAGCGTGGCATATTGCTGCGCCTCATTTGCATAATTAATGAGCATCCGCTTTTTGCGCAAGAGGCTTCTGTGTAAAAAGGAGCCATCTACACAGCTCTTTTTTGTGCAAAAACCCCCTCTTGCGCAAGAACCGTTCGCATTATTTTCAGGAAGAACGGCTCTTGCGCAAGAGGGTTTTTTGCGCAACAAGGAGCTTTGTAGACGTAGCCTAGCTAAAGTCTCCAAGATATTTTGCCACACTAACGCCCACGGAGGATCTGGCCAAAGAGCCTTTCAGCTGTAGATGCCCCAATTTCAATCTGGCCCAGTATCAGTATTAACCAAAAGTAGCCCATTGCCACTGTAAAGCCTTTTACCAGCTCATGTTAAATGGATTGGTTGCAGTCCAGTATCTAATGAATGAATGTTCCTGGGAAGAGGAACAGATTAGTGTTTATGTACATCCTACCCTCTGCTGGGTGGAATTAGAACTGCCCGGCTGTGATTCATAGCACCGATATGCTCTTCTCTGTCTGATCCAGGGGTAGGGACTCAGCTTTCAAAGCAAGAGGATGCAAGTCCTAGGTCAGGGGTGGGCAAAAAGCAGCCTGCGGGCCAGACACAATTCACCTGGGATACCACTTCCTGCAGCTCCTATTGGCCAAGAACAGCGAAACCGCGGCCAATGGGAGCTGTGAGTAGCCATTCTTATGGACACCCAGGTAAATAACGCATCCAGTGGCCCACCAGGGCTAACCCTAGTGAGCCACATCCACCCCACAGGGTATTTATTGGCCAGCCCTGGCTAGATATTTTATTGCCACAATGTTCCGAGAGGCCCTGGCGAGCACCTGGGAAGCCACTAGGAGACTGTTGGTTTTGTCACCTCCTCACAGAAACCACTTCAGTGGGGATGACGTGGCAGACTCAGCGGTGGGATCAGGGGCTGAATGGGCCAGGAGTGCCCCATTGGCAGGGTGGTGCGATGATGTGGCTGGAGTCCTGCTCCCGAGGAACGCAGGTTCATGGGGCACACACTCCAGAGCCTTTTCACCAAGGCCCCTTTATGCTGCTCTGGCATTCCCTTGAAGGGCCCCACGTGGTGCAAAGGGGGCTCTGTGCATCTGGCCTGTGGCTTCAGTCTTCAGGTCTGGGAAAGGAACCAACCGCCGCGAGTCACACTGCTGGGTGCAAGCTCTTGTCCTGCTTGTGCATTTGCCACTCGCACTGGGCCTGTGCCTGGCTAACACTGCTTAGAAAGCCAACTCACCTAAGAGGGCTGAGGGCTTGCTTGCCATGCTGCGAACTCCTGTGTAGTTAACAACAGCCCGGTCCTCTATGCTGCTAAGTATTTTCAGTTCCCACTTGTGTCGGCAGGAGCTGGGCGGGTTTGGCCCCTTGCAGGATTGGGCCCCTGGATTTCTGTGTCTCAACATTATAGTGGATTCAAGCATCCATCACCCTCAGAGCTGCACCGCCCAAGGCCGAGGCCACATTTTGCTGATGGAAGGGAAGGGATGGGACTGCCCAGAGCTGAGAAATGTGGGAAAGAAATACGCCTCCTCTCAGGGCAGTGCTAACTAATGGTTAAACTCATCAGTGTGCCTTCTGGCCTGGCTCTGGGAGGAATGAGGCACGCGAGCCACCTCCGGAGCAGAGGAGGGAGGTACCGGGAAGCGGCTCTCCAGTGCAGCTCAGACCCTGGAGCTCAGCTGGGCTTGGGGCAGGGAGCCTCGGCGCATGCAACACGTCTGCTTGTACCCTGAGAACTTAGTCATCAGGCTTTGGGGTGAGGAGGAGGGAAATCCTAGAGATCTGGGAAGCCTGGGCCTTTCAGTCCACCTCCGGGAGCCTCTGGGGTACGGCGTTTGCTTTTTCAAAGAGTAACGAGTCACTGGGGATTTTTTTGCAGCAGTCCCTTGAAAGGTCTCATTGCTCACTGGCCTCGTGAACCTACGAGACGGGGGCCACAAAAGCACCCTGAGTACAGACAAACTTTAGCCAGCCTCGGACTCATAGGCACCTTCTGCTTGACAGTCTGAAAGAGTCTGCACTCCAAAAACCCCGCCTGCTGCAGCTAGTCTGAGAGCCCGATTAACTGACGCCGGGCGCACAGGACTCAGGGACGATCTAGATGGGGCTGGGTCCTGCCGTGAGGGCAGGGGACTGGACTTGATGACTCTCGAGGTCCCTTCCTGTTCTAGTGTTCTAGGATTCTGTGCTCCAGAGCTAAACTCAGCAATGTAGATGTTTTCACTCGGGCTGGAATCGAAGTTCTGAACCCCGGTGAGGAGGCTGGAGCTCAGAGCCCAGGCTCCAGTCCAAACAGAAATGCTAATTTCAGCCCTGTAGCGCAAGAGCAAGACAGGTGACCTCAGGTTTCGGAGTCAGCACCACGCGGTTTTTCCTCTGCAGTGTAGCCAAGCCTTCGCAGGTTAAACTGGTGTAATTCACACGCTGTCGGGGCCAGAAGCCAATCTAGCACCATAGCCTCCTTTAGAATCGCTTTAGCCTTCCTTCCGCTGGCTCTGATTGGTCACTTTCTCTTCCCTCCTCTGTCAGTGAATTGCTTAGGCCTGATCCTGGACAGGGCTGAGCATCCGCTGACTCCGCTTGGGACTGGAGGGTGTTGAGCCCTTCTCCAGAGCAGACCCAGAGCTACGTCACCGTACGTACCTTATGCATTTCTCTCTGGTGCATTTCTCTCTGCTCTGAAGATTCCCCGAGCAGGTGCATGGCCAGCGGCGTGACTGCCTTTTACGTGAGCCGGAAGAATAACAAACCGCCAGGGGCAGGTAGGTGGGACAAATGTCTGACTGGCCTGTTGCGTGATCTTGCAGCGTCTGTTTGCAAAGTCCAAAAGGTGATGGGGAGCTGCTAGGCGGGAGACACGTGTCATAGAATCCCAGGGCTGGCAGAGACCTCAGGAATCACCACATCCAGTCCCCTGCCCAAAGCAGGACCAACCCCAACTCAATCCTCCTAGCCAGGGCTTTGTCTAGGGATGGAGATTCCACCCTTCCCTAGGGAACCCATCCCGGTGTTTCCCCACCCGCCTAGGGAAAGAGTTTTCCCTAATATCCAACCTAGACCACCCCCACTAAGACTGCTGCTGCTTAGCTGCCTTGCACTCCGAGTGCCTTTGAAGACCTCTCAGCCACAGTTTTAAAGGGTGAAAGGCAGTGCGGTGCAGGGAGCCCATACAGGCCCGTGTACCACTGGAGGCCTCAATATGAGTAAAAAGCATCACCCAGTAAAAGCTGGGAGAAGACCCAGGACCTTGCGTGGAAATCTAGACGCTGAACTGTCACTGGTATCTAGAAAAAAAGGGTCTGATTCGCCACTGGGATGCTCTGGTTTCAGCTGCGGTCAGCATATCGATGCCAATGGTATGACTGGAGTGACGTGGGGCGAATCGGGCCCTGCATGCTTTGGTTTCAGAAGCAGATACAGAGTTCTTTATTAGTGCTGTAAAGCATAAGGGATCGGCAGCGGTTTTGTTTGCAGTGGAATGGAGCATGTCTCCGTGAGATCAATGAAGAGCTTATTCAAAGCCGGAGCCAACCTACTGGTATGTACCAAGGCGACTGTGAATGCACTTTCATAGCACGGGGTGTTTTGCAGACGCACATCACGGTCTGACCCTCTGTGTCACGGGCCTGTGTGTTTAGAAGTGGAACAACAGCGAGGGGAGTGGGGAAGAACATGCGAAGGCAAATATTTCAGTTGGAGCTGGCGGGGATGGCTGTATTTTGTTTGTTTCAAAAACACTGCATTGATTTTGCTCAAAGTTTCAAAACAAAATTCACTCTTGGGTTGGGACCAAGCATGGAAAATTTCAGTCTGGAAGGAATTAGGTTGACAAGGTTAGGAGCAACTGCTAGTGGTGCACGCAAGAACGGACATGTCAGCTCCGTGCAGGTCATTATGCTGCATTTTCAATAGGTAGGTGCTTATGAGGATAGACCAGCGTGGGCAATAATTTTTGAAGTGACCCAGGCTGCCCCAGAAGGGGCGGGGCCTCAGGCGGAAGGGGCAGAGCCAGGACACTTCTGTGCTTCCCCACCCCTGATTGGCCTGGAGGTGGGAGACCATGCAAAGTCTTTGCCCCCCCAGAGAGAAACTCCAGGGCTGCGTCTAGACTGGCATGATTTTGCGAAAAAAAATTTCCGTTAAAAGTATTTCCGCAAAAGAGCATCTAGATTGGCACGGATGCTTTTGCGCAAAAGCATCCGTGCCAATCTAGACACGCTTTTGCGCAAGAAAGCTCCTGTGGCCATTTTAGCCATCGGGCTTTCTTGCGCAAAAAATTAAGGTGCCTGTCTACACTGGCCCTCTTGCACAAGTATTCTTGCACAAGAGGGCTTATCCCTGAGCAGGAGTGTCAAAGTATTTGTGCAAGAAGCACTGAATTCTTACATTAGAACGCTAGTGTTCTTTCGCAAATTCAAGTGGCCAGTGTAGATAGCTGGCAAGTTTTTGCACAAAAGTGAGTTCTTTTGCACAAAAACTTGCCTGTCTAGACGCACCCCTGGAGTGCCAGCTGTCTACACTTGCGAGCTGTTTACACTGGCCACTTGAATTTGCACAAGAGCACTGACGTTCTAATGTAAGAATTCAGTGCTTCTTGCGCAAATACTTTGACGCTCCCGCTCAGGGACAAGCTCTCTTGCGCAAGAATACTTGCGCAAGAGGGCCAGTGTAGACAGGCACCTTAATTTTTTGCGCAAGAAAGCCCGATGGCTAAAATGGCCATCTGAGCTTTCTTGTGCAAAAGCGCGTCTAGATTGGCACGGTTGCTTTTGCACAGAAGCAAATCTTTTGCGCAAAGGCACTTGCCAATATAGACGCTCTCTTGCGCAAATACTTTTAACGGAAAAACTTTTCCGTTAAAAGTATTTCCGCAAAATCATGCCAGCCTAGATGCAACCCAGCTGTTCTGAACAGCTGGTGGTTCTCTCTAGGTACCTGTACCCCTGGTGGTGGGAGGAGACTTCGCGTGCTCCCCCCTGCTACCCAGAGGTCAATCAGGACCTGGGGGGGGGGGGGGCAGAAGTGAAGTCTCTCGCTCTGAGCAGCAGCTGGTGGTTGATTTTAAGTGCCGAGCCCCTTGTAGGGTGGGAGGAGATGTCACAAACTCCCCCTGCCACCAAGCCTTGATTGGCCAGGGGTAGGGGAGCATGTGTGGAGTCTCCTCCCACCCTACCCCTGCCCTGCAAGGAGCGTGCGATGCTTACAAGTGCCACACCCATCACAGGGTGGGAGGAGACTTTTCACGCTCCCCCCCAACCCCCCGCCCAGGCCAATCAGGGCTCGGGGGCAGGGGAAGCGCATGAAGTCTCCTCCCATCCTGCCAGGAGCATGTGGCGCTTCTTACAGGGCGGGGGCAGGGTGGGAGGAGATTTTGTGTGCTTCCCCCCGTCCCCAAGCCTTGATTGGCCTGGGGGCAGGGGGAGCGGCAGGGCCTCCACAGGCTGGGTCAACTCACTTAGCAGATCAGATCCAGCCTGCAGAGGCTCTTTTGCCCACCCCTGGGCAAGACAGACAGACATGTCTATAGACATGCATCATATTGCAGTCACCCCTGAAACGGTCGTTCTGAGCTGGAATGTACAATTGGAAAATACGCAGTGGCTCTGTGTACCGCTGTCCCCCAGCTGGGAGGGAGGGGGAACAGCAGTGTGCAGAGCTATTCCATGGACGTTCCCGGCCTAGGGACATCCAGTATGTGGAGATTTAAGTGTATTGTGAAATTCTGCACTCCCTAGTCACCATAGCGAATTATGGTATGATTATGACATAATTATGATGCATCTTGCCCAACGTGTCATGTAAGGAGTCAATGGAAAAGTTATGATTTGCTGAATATGATTATCCTATTTGTTTGATTGTATCATATATGTATCTGGAGTTATGGATATTGACTGTGTGTCTGTATTGCAGATGTGCTTGCTCCACAACTAGCCTTTCAGGTACGACATTGAGGAAATTAGATTGTACTAATGACCCATCAGCAAAAACAATGGCCCCGGAAACGCATCTCCACCGGGGAGCACTTCAGACAGCTCATTCATGGAGGATGTCTGCCATGACCCATCATGCCTGGAAGGGCGTGTGACTAGACCCCAGGAGACCGAACTCCATTTTGGTGTCTGTATTTTTTCCACAATCTGGGCTGAGAACATGGCTTGGAACAAAGCGGTTCCCGCCCTATGGAAGAAACTATAGAAGGGGGAAGTGACATCACGCAAAGGCCTCACTCTGCACACAAGAGAACACCTGGAAACACCTGAGAAGCAAACACTGAACTGGAGGAAGTGCTGGTTGCAGGTTAAAGGGATTGCTAGCCTGTGTATGGAAACCTGGTGGACTGTCTATATTATCTAACAGGGCGAGATGCTGCTTGGGCTACCCTCTTCAGTCTGTTGGCTATCCCTTCACATCTGTCATGCCGCATAAATCTGTTATTTTTTTAAATTTAAAACAGTGTGGTTTGAGTGGCATGTTTGGGGGAAATCTCAGCATGGTTAACAAAGCTTTGTTCATTTTCCTCTCCACTGTTGCTGGGTGCAGTCCCTGCCTGTGAATGTTAGTGTGAGCACCAGCATGGAGGGCTTTGCAGTTTGTCACCAAGTCACAGCGTGTCAGGGAGCCCAGACTGGTAAGAGAGAGGGTTCCGCTGTGCCCCAGGTTCAGGATGCAGCTCAGGGCAGCCCATCAGAATTAGCATCAGATGTAACCAAAAAGACAGTTCCACAGGTGTTACTTATTACATCATCTAGGGGAACCCATCCAATCAGGTCTTCCCATTCAGCGCACTGTGGTTACCCAAGATGGTATGGTAGGGTTATCAACCTCCAGGATTGGCCTAGAGTCTCCTGGAAGCAGCATCAATCTCCTAGTGACTATTGAAAGCCACCCTGGAGATTTTAATAGGATATTTTAAGCAAATGATATTATGTTATGCTGGGGGCGGGAGGGTGGAATCCTCCCAGAATAGATCAAGTCAGAGTGGGCAATCCTGCTTCATGAGATGGCATTCAGATGCTTCTCTTTGTCATCTGAAAGAAAAAGACCACTATCACTGTTAAAGGAGAATTTTCCTTAATGATAGCAGTACTGGGGCTAGGACCCACGCGTGCACAGCTCTGACAATCCATCCCCCATTGGGCAGGGTGAGTACGCTTGGTCACATCCATGTACTCCATCAAATAACAAGAGTCCCTGTCATCAATCATGTGCACCCGTGGACAAAAGGGATTATTTTCTCCATCCAACAGCTCGGTTGGGATGAAGGTGCCAATTTTGAACGTGCCATGGTTGGGGGCCCCGAAATCGCTGTCTGGCTGCAGCAGAGGCTGTCGTTTCAAACCCTGAAAAGAAACCAGCGCGCGAAACTCTGCAGAGCATCACAAAAGCAGCTTGGTGATGTCAAGCCATGGGGAGGTGAAAGGCTCCGGGCCAGGAGAAGGCAGGCTGTGTTTGAAAAGCGACGATTTCTGTCTAGGAAATGTGTGGTTCTGAAAGGAGCCCTTCTTCATGGGTTTCCAGGAGCCAGAGCCCAGAACAAGAAAAGCCTTTGAATGGCTATGCAAAACGAGTCAGCAGGCTGCCAGCACCACTGGAGCTGCCGAAGCCTTGCGGAAAAATCTATCTGCAGCCTCAATTGCAAAGCTCAAAGCACATCCTAAAGCTGTTGGGGAAGTCAAGAGGCTACCTCCTGGGATGCTGCCTGAGGCTGCCTTCCTTAACCCAAAGAAGGGACAGTTTGGGTGCTAGACAGATTGATGCAGTGCCCTCCCTCCCCACTTTTAGGGAGTTTAAAATATTCTTTGCTAGTTTCACATGCAGCTCACAGGTACTCACAGCAGCACGATACTCGCTCTGGGAAAAGGTTGTGGCTGCCATCAAGGAAAGCACATGAGACTGAAGCATGTGCATGTGTCTAAGGGCTTCCCTGAATCAGGGCCACGCTCGGCATCCTGAGTGCACAAGGGCAGAGTGTGGTTTGCGCGCTACAAAGAACACAGTAGACGATCACAGCAGGATTGCAAGCTCTGTGGGTCAGAGACTGGCTTTTCTGTTGTGTGCTTTGTATACTACCTAGCACAACAGGGGCCTGGTGCATGACTGAGGCTCCAAGGCACATATGATAAATAAGCGTCTGTGCCAAAAGATAATTCATTCTGAGTAATACGTGTGGGTTTGTGTGTAAGAGAGAGAGGTTGTACAGCACATCTATAGGCCCTGAGCCACCAAATCTTCAAAGCATTTAAGCATGAGACCCAGTAAAGTCAATGGGACTTCTCAGATCCTGGGAATTTAAGCATAAATACTTTGCTGACTGGGGGCCATAGAGCATAATTATTCAGGGAGACCATATGCAGATCTAGCAGTGATGGGGGCCATGTCAGTATCTAGGCAACCAGCCAGATGGAAGGAGTAATGATCCACCCATCACACCGAACTGCTCAAACCTTTGAAGGCACGTGCTTCAGTCCCTTGCTGAATCGGGGCCTGCTGGGACTCCCAGATGCCGGTGCAGAACTGAAGAGGGGGCAGCTTTCTCCACAGCCCCAAATTTACAATGACCTCCCTCTCCTGCCCCCAAAGTAACTTCTTTTCATTTCAGTTGCCATAGGCTCAGAGACCAATTGCGAAGGGAAACGCCTGCCAGGATGGCTCAGAGGAGGACAGAAATCCACAGCTCTTCCATCATGGTTTCACAAAGCTTCATGGTTCCTGTGTGGTAGGTGGGAAAGCCAGTGAGGGCACTTGACTAAGCCAAAACCTACAGAGCCAGAAGCAAGACTCATCGCCGCTGCTTGAGCTAAAGAAAAAGGCCAGTTGGCTAATGGGGTAGTTGGATGCTCAGGGTCGCTAGTAGAGGCACAAAGCTCTCCCTGTGTTAGTCTGGTATATACAGCAGGGGCCCCTGGATTCCCCACGCACTGCCCTAGTACAGAGCCTGCTGCCTCCCTAAAATAGGGCATTGGCCAATCTAGTTTCTGCTTCTCCCCTTGGGGCAGGCTACTGGAACTTGGGGATCGCAGCTGTCAGGCATTCCTATATGGTTCTCACATCCACCGCCCACTGACTCGTGTTCCGTCCAGCCCCGCTAGGCTAGTTTAGCTTCCTCGGTCCTTCCTCCTCCGCAGGGGGGTGCGGAGTGACTAAGAAAGCAGGGGGCAGCTAACTGGCTTTCTGTGGCCTGGGCAATCATTGATTCGTGCAGCTGGCAAAAGCCAATGGTTTGTAGCTCCCTTGCAGAACATCAGTGGCTAATTACTAACAGCTGGGCTATTCACAGGATGCATAGGGCAATTGGAGGGAGGGTCCAAATCTCTTTGACGGGAGCGAGGTGTCTAACTCCCATAGGCTCCTTTGAAAAATCCCACTCTCAATGTCATAGTTGACAGCAAGGATCATTAGAGTTTGGCTGGGCTTCTGCTTGCCAGTCATCGGGAACAGGTTGGTAGAGGTTGAACGAGCTTGAGAAAACAGGGCGAACGGAAGCATGAGTCCAGCTCCCGCACAGAACAGAAGGGGGCGGATTTTCAGAGGGCATGGACCAAAGGCTTCGGGGCTCAGAGGATCTGCAGTGCAGAGTGTTGACAAGGCTCCCTGGAAAGTGATGGATTCCCCTTTGCTTGAAACATTGAACATGCTAAAGGGATTCTACCAGAGCTCGTTGCTGCACTGGCTGAGAGATCTATCCGCTCCTTGTATTATTCTCAAACGTGTCTAGGGGCTTTGGATGCCTAATGCCCATTAAATCCCCTAGATGGCTTTGAACTTTCAACCACAGGCATCTTGAACAGGAGGAGCTAATCATCTCGTGTGTTTTTCCTTTACAGAGTCTAGATATGCTGCAGTTAACATTCGGGGTGGGGGTGGGGAGCAGCTGGAGAAGTGCCTAGAGGCTACGGAGGTTCTCTTGTTTGTTATTTCTTGAATGTGATTTCTTTCATTAGCTATTGCAGATGTTCCCAGGAGAGAACAGTGTCTCTCAGCCTTCCTCAAACACGTCTGGATTGCCTCGCATTTGCCTGGCTGCTGTGCCATGGTATCTCAGCAGACCGTCCATTATGGCATTAATCACCGCTGCTGTTCCTCAGCCTGATGTTCCCTGCAGATAACAGATGGATTTCCTGGGCCACATTGCTTCATTAATCCACCAATTAGCAACCACAATGAGAGACCTGATAAGATTCAGGCCAGACAGTCACAAAGGAGTAGGAGGGATTGATACGCAGAATGGGACAAGAGGCGTCTCAGAGCATGGCCAATGGCAAAGGGGCTTTCAGTGCTTATTCCACAGTGACAGCTACCACCCGTAGCAAGGGGAGGTGTTAGAGCCAGTGAAACACACACCTCAAAAGAGCCCCCAGATGGAGCCATTATAGTTGCAAGCATTGTACAACACTGGATTCACTAACGTACTGGAGCCATGCGGCAGAATCTAATGCAGCGATGGGCGAGTGAGTGGCCCTTCTTCAGCTCAGTGAGCCGCAAGATTGCCACAATCAAGACGGTCTCCCACGATAGAAGAGGTTTTTTTCTCACTGTGCTTGCCTGCCTGGAATTTGCGGGGGGTGAGCCAACAGAGCCGTAGCAGTGCTGTGACTGGCAGCGGAGGGAGCGCCTGGCTCTCACAATGCAATCAGCACGCACCTCACTTCACGGGCCCTTGCTTTAGGTGCATGTCAGTTTAGGAACAAAGGTAGGAAGAAACCTACGTGGATGAAAACCAGCGGAATCTGGTAACCCTGCACCCGGGCAACAGCAAGCAAAAGGCCTTGCCCGTAGAATCCTGATTGGCTGCATGTGGTTCTCGGGCCGCAGGTTGCCCACCTTGGGTCTAATGGTTAGAGGAAGTAACTCCTAGTTTGTTTTCATCCTTGCCACAGATGTTGTTGGGCAAGGCAATGCAGTCCTTTGTACCTCAGTTTCCCCAGCGGTAAAGCAGGGATTCCATCAGGTATGTAAAGCACCTGGAGGTAGCCGGAGAAGAAGTGCTTCCTTCCAGTTGATAGGTGGGCAAGAGGCTACATTCCCTTGGGTTTGAGCAAGAGGGGCTTGGCTGACCTGCTCCATGAAGCACCCAATGTTGAAAGAAGAAATAGCTCTTCCCTCCCAGCCCTCCAGCAATGGCGCCAAAGCACTGATCCAGCTAAGCACCTAAGCCCAGGCCACAAGTCTGCATTGAAACCAACCAGCTGGACGGTGTGCACGTGCTTAACTGCTTCCCTGGACCGGGGCTATGGCCCTCCCCATCCCTGGAGGTGGAATGGGTGAGCCCAGGGGGAGAAGGGACAGGGCAGAGGAGTGGGCGCTGCAGCTTCCCCTCCCATCTTCCCCCCACTTGTTCTGCAAGTTCCGATTCTGAACTTGGCTCCATTGTGCTTCCCCGTTGGGTGGCTTCCAAACAGTAATGTAACAGGCCCGCTCTGGAGACACAAAACCCGTCCCTGCCCCACCCTGAGCAACGGGACTGAGTGCTGGGCAAGTTCACGGGCGCTCAGAGGCAGGAGAGGGAGTGAAGAATCTGACCTCACTAGGCCTGGCCCAGATCTTCGAGCAGGAGTTAGGCACCCAAATACCTTTGAGGAGCTGAGCCTCTCCATGTGGCAGTTCAGTGCAGCCAATGATCAACCACCCCTAGACCTCCCTGCATGGCTTGCAGGCCTCTCCAAATCCTCACACCCTCCCTATAAATCTAGAGTGACCCCTCCCCCTTCCAAATCCACTCCCTGGCATGGTAATGGGTAATGCCCTCACATGGAACCACCTGACCCTACAGCAGGCGTCTCCCATTGCCTGTACACACTCCCATTGCATGGACGGAGTCAGGCTTGACATGCTAGAACCAGAGAAGTGCAAGAGGTGGGTTCATTAGTTTCCACTGATATAGGCTGGGTCAACTACAGACCTAGGTCGAGGTAAGGCAGCTTATTTGGATCTAAGGCTGTAATTGCCTACACTGAAACACAGCTGCCACTGCACCCACCGGGGGGCCAACAGCCTTCGCAAGACTTTGGGCGCGCTGAGGGGTCTGGCTCTGTGCTCCCGGAAGGAGCGGGGCCTTGGATAGAAAGGGCAGGGCCGGGGAAGCCAGCCCTCAGCACTGCCCAGAGCCTGGTGTGCTCCCCCTGCCCTCAGATGCACACAGAGCATGTGGTGTGGTGCTCCTCTGGCAATTTAAAGGGCCTGGGGCGTGGTGGCAACCAGGAGCCCCGGGCCCCTTTGCAGCTCCAGGCCCCAGGGAAACTGGCCCTTTGCCCTCCATCTCCGTCTGCAGGCCTGATGTCGGTGCAGACACTGCGTTGCTGCCATGGGGCATTACTGTTGTGTGGCGGCTGTCCTGCAATACCCCACGCTGGCAGCTAATTGGGGCCAGTGGGTGAGGACGTGCCCCGCCCATGTACGCTGGCCGTGGGGAGCTATGAGAGTGAGCTTGTGACCACGTGTAACGTAGGGCTGCTGAATTCCATGGGGCTGACTTGCCCTGGGTGGCTGGCAGCTCCCCAGCGCTGGAAATGTGAGCACGTTCAGCGGTACGAGGCGATAATGAACCAAGTCTTCTCTGGGAGCTGAAGCCAGGCAGCAAAGAATTGTGTTAATGCCTGTCTGTCTCCAGCTAACAGTTGCCTGCGAGGGAACACGAGAACCACGGGCCACCGTTGCTCACAGTTGGCACTGTTGGGATCCTGCCACTGGATCTGAACTGCACAGATGTAGGGAGGACGCCATCTGCTGGGGAGCGAAGGCCGGCTCTGCCACTTAGATTTTAAGACCAAAATCAGATTTTAGGACCATCTATTCCAGCCTCTTGCATAGGCCACAGAGGTTCACCCTGCACCCACATTTATTCTAGCCCCACTGTAGGGGAATGGGGCCCAATCCTTAGCTGCTGTATTATCCGCATTACAGTGGGCCAACGTTTTTCAGCACCCATATTTGGGTTGACCGAAACATTCGGTAAACTAGTGTTACATTTGTGAAATTGAGTCAGTCGGGGGAGGGGGACATTCGGAAAGAACCAGGAAAGTTTCATTTGGCCCTCTTTACCGATTTTTCAGTTAGACAGGACTGCTTTCTGAATTTGAATTCAACTTCACTTTAAAATATAAAAAGGTAAAATAAACTCTGTATCTCTTGCTCCACTCAACTGAAGAAGTGGATGGTGCCCACAAAAGCTGATAGATAATACTATATACAATTTTTTGTTAGCCTCTGAGCCCTGGTCTACACTAAGGAGTTATTTCCAAATAACCCCCCTTATTGCAAAATAATAAACATCCACACTACCAACCCAGTTTTTCGAAATAACGGGCTGGTTATTTTGAAATAATAATTCCTGCTTTCCTCAGGGAATAACGCTTAGTTTGAAATAGTTATTTCAAGATAGCACTAGCATGGACCCTCCACTGCTGCTATTTTGAAATAATGACCCCCCCAGAGTCATTCAAACTAATTACTTAGTGCACTTCCTGGGGCTCTAAGTTGAGGCAGTGTATCCACACTAACAGAGCCTGCCTCGGACTAATTTTGAGGCTCCCCTGTAGTGGGGACACGCTAGTTCAATTTTGTCATTTCGAATTTAGTTTTCTGGAAATAATTTCCTAGTGTAGACATGGCCTCAGGTGCTACAGGATCACTTGTTTAAGGGTTTGATTTTTTTCAGAAATGTTATTTTATTTCTAATGGAATGGAAAGTTCGGCCAGAATTTGTTTTCCGCATACACAATTGCAACTTTAGTTAATCCACTTCCCTGAAAGGCAGTAGCCAGGGAGCCAGAAGAATTCAGTATCAATGTAGTGCTGTCTACAGCCGGCTGTTACGTTAACTTAACTCTGCTGCACAGGGGGGTTGATTTTTCACTCCTGAACAACACAGCTGCGTTGATTTAACATTTTATTCACCTCTGTGCAATATAAAAGACTCAGTGAATTTCACCACATAGACATGTGCCTATAATTATATGATTAATTACTTACACAATCCTATTAGTTAAGAGGAATGACACATCTTAGTCAGACAACACTTCTCCCCTAGTCTTTCATAATGTTCATAAATTCAAGTTACTTAAGGCCTTAACCCCAAGTTATAGAAACAGAGAACTGGAAGGGACCTTGAGAGGTCTTCGAGTCCAGTCCCCTGCCCTCACGGCAGGACCAAACACTGTCTAGATCATCTCTGACAGGCGTCTGTCCAACCTGCTCTTAAATATCTCCAGTGATGGAGATTCCATAACCCCCCTGAGCAATTTATTCCAGTGTTTAACCACCCTGACAGTTAGGAAGTTTTTCCTAATTTTTTCCCACTGGGGCATCTGGCACTGGCCACTGTCGGAAGACAGGATACTGGGCTAGATGGACAGTTGGTCTGACCCAGTATGGCCATTATTATGTTCTAATGTCCAAGCTAAACTTCCCTTGCAGCAATTTAAGCCCATTGCTTCTTGTCCTATTCTCAGAGGCCAAGGAGAACTATTTTTCTCCCTCCTCCTTGTAACACCTTTATAACACAAACCAGTAAGCCAAGCCAAAGCTGCAAAAACTATTTTCAGCCAGAAGTTTTTGTGGGGGAAAAAAATCAGATTCAGCTACACTGAAGATTTGTGTCAGTTTCTCCAAACTGTAGGTTAAAAACTCTCTAAACAAAAATTTAAAAAAATGGAAATGTTTTGTTTCAGCATTTCCATGTTTTCAGTTCAAAAGGACTTTTCATTTCAAGTTTCCCTTTTATTTTATTTTTAAAAAATCATCAAAAACCTTTGTATAGAGTGTTTCAAATTGGTCTCAATGAAACATTCAGTTTGATCCAAATTGTTTTTCCCCCCACATCTGAGACAGGGAATAAAATATATCAGTGCAAAGTCCATTTCTACAGGTCTAACCAGGGGGATGCTGGTGATTGTACTGGTCAATTCCATTCAGTAAATAACCACAGCCCTAACCACAATAGCTATACAAAATCCAGCCCCAGGCCTCAAAGCTCCTTACAAAGGGAGTCAGTATCATTCCATGCATTCTACTGATGGGAAACTGAGGCACCAAGAGGAGAAGTGACTTGCTCATGGTCACCCAGCAGGCCAGGGTAGAATAGGGAATAGAACCCAGGTTAGCGCTTTATCCGTGGTGGTGCTGATACAAAACTTTCTAGCTCTAGTTAATTGCAGCCCCACAAGTATTTAGCGCTGGATTCCAAGACAGTCTAAATTGCCTGCCTTGACCTACACCAGATGCTCTGTAGCCCTTAAAAATCACTTGGATTAGTTCATGGGAATTGTGGTGTATGCACACCCTGCTCCTTGAAATGAGAGCACCCAGGGGTGTGGACACCACCTAGTCAGCTGCCAGGTCCACAGCAACCTCTGTCAGTCTGTAATAACAGCCCTCAGTTCAGAGCAGCACAGCCTAATGGCTAGAGTCAGTGCGGTTAGCCCTCGGTTCAGGGCAGCACATCCTAATGGCTAGAGTCAGTGCGGTTAGCCCTCAGTTCAGGGCAGCACAGCCTAATGGCTGGAGTCAGTGTGGTTAGCCCTCAGTTCAGGGCAGCACAGCCTAATGGCTAGAGTCGGTACAGGTAACCCTCAGTTCAGGGCAGCACAGCCTAATGGCTAGAGTCAGTACGGTTAGCCCTCAGTTCAGGGCAGCACAGCCTAATGGCTAGAGTCAGTAGTTGGGACAACAGCGCTGGAGGGGGACCTGGGCCCACCTTACTCCACCATGCCCCGACCCAGGGCCCTGTGAGAGGCAGAGTGCTCCACCACTTGCTCAGCAGGGAATCCACCACAACACATGGATCTCACTCAAGTGGGAGATACCAGAGTCAGCATGGTGGTGCTTTACATGGCCTTGGGGTCCTCCAGTTCCACCACATCAGCCTCTCCCTGGGCCTCCTCCAGTGCTGGCAGCTCTAGGCTGTCTCCTAAGTCTGTGGTTCCTGATCTCTGGCTGGGCTATTCCCTTTTATGCTGCTCCAGCGCTTGACGCATGCCCAGTCTGGGTTAAAGGGCAGGACTTCCTCTGCCCACAGGGTGTTGACACCTCCTGCCTCAGTGCAGGGTACACACACCCTGTCACAGGAATCTTCTGGCAGGGTTTCTATTGTCAGTGAAAGACGGCTGTGTTCATGTATTTTAGCCATCTTCCTTTTCCCCGTGTGACGTGTCCCTTCCATGCAGAATATCCATCACGGATCTTCCATGCAGATCACCAGCTTGATTCACACCTAGGCTACATCTACAGCAGCATGATTTTCCGAAAATGCTTTTAACGGAAAAGTTATCCATTAAAAGCATTTTCAGAAAAGCACGTCTAGATTGGCAGGACGCTTTTCTGCAAAAGCACTTTTTGCAGAAAAGCGTCCGTGGCCAATCTAGACGCGCTTTTCCGCAAAAAAGCCCCGATCGCCATTTTCTCAATCGGGGCTTTTTTGCAGAAAATGCTACTGTGCTGTTTACACTGGCCCTTTTGCACAAAAGTCTTTTGGAAAAAGACTTTTGCCCAAATGGGAGCAGCACAGTATTTCCGGAAAAGCACTGACAATCTTACATGAGATCATCAGAGCTTTTCCGGAAATTCAAGCGGCCAGTGTAGACAGCTGGCAAGTTTTTCCGCAAAATCAAATGATTTTGCGGAAAAACTTGCCAGTCTAGACACAGCCCTAATGTAAAGTCCTTTCACAGTGCCAGAAATGGCTACAGGGCCTTATGTGACAATCCAGCCCCTAGAGTGCAGCAGAGGACGGCTGAAGGAAGGCTGCGAGCAGGCACACTGCACACCTAGGATGTTGAAACTCATTCCATGGTGCTGCCTTGTCCTGTCAGTAATACCCAACCGCGTCCAACCCGGGTGCCTAAAATTCAGCTCGTAAAGTTGCAGTTCAGCATCTAGAGTGAAGGAAGCCGCCTGCTTTTCAAAGCTGCCTGGGGTTGCCACTGAGTTCAGGGAATTCATGACAATTCTTGGGAGGGTGTGAATGGGAGGTAATATTGTCCAATGGAGCCAGCCCTAGACTGGAACTCTAGGATCAAACCAGTAACCTGGGCTGCCACTACAGGCAAGTCACTTCCCATCTCTGTTTGCCTTGTCATGCTGTGTCTATGGAGACTGTAGGTCTCCTGGGATGGGGACAGTCTGTTACTATGTTTGTACAGCACCTAGCACAATGGGGCCACTGCAATACAACTAAAACTCAGGGATAGATCCTGCCACTACAGGCAAGTCACTTCCCAGTAAAAACTCAGGGATAGATCCTCAGGCCAGTTACCCCTGGGCTCTAGACTTCAAAAACTCAAGTACAGACACACCAACTTTCCTGAATTAATTGTAAGAGATGCGATTGCTAAGAAAAATTAAGCTCATGCTTAAGCCAGTCTCACGATTGTGGGCGTCCCCCTTGTGATATGCCAGTGGCAGGGCTTGGCAACACTGTGTCTACATTGGCAAGATTTTGCACAAAAGTGGCTGCTTTTGTGCAAAATCTTGCCGCCTGTCTACACTGGCCGCAAGTACTTGCGCAAGAACACTGATGTTCTAATGTAGGAAATCAGTGCTTCTTGCGCAAATACTCTGATGCTCCTGCTCAAGGATAAGCCCTCTTGTGCAACTGTTCTTGTGCAAGAGGCCGGTGTAGACAGGCAACGTTAATTTCTTGCGCAAGAAAGACCGATGGCTAAAATGGCCATTGGAGCTTTCTTGCGAAAGAAAGCGTCTACACTGGCATGGATGCTCTTGCGCAAAAGCACATCTCTTGCGCAAAAGCACATGCCAGTGTAGACGCTCTCTTGCGCAAATACTTTAATGCAAAAACTCTTGCGTTAAAAGTATTTTCGCAAAATCATGCCAGTGTAGACACAGCCTGCAAGTACATAGGCAACTGACTTTCTGAACAGGCCTGTGAGGTGCAGATGGGGACCTGGGCAATGCATCACTCTGATGACACTTCCATAAGTGACAGCTCTTCTTAATGAGCTCTTGACTGCAGACGTGCAGCATCTGATTTGTACCACGTTAGCTCTGACAAGCCCAGGCAATGGAACGTGTCATGGGCTAGACTGTGACTGGGGCATGTTTATACTGCACACTAAGCTTGCATTTGTGGGATGCCAGCTTCCGGACATGGGGTTTCCAGGCTGCACTTGAGGAATGTCCACTGTGCATCAGGGTTTACAGCTGGATTTACAGCTGGGCTATCACATCTGTACTGCACTACTGACTCTTCTGACTGCCCCTGGCTTGAGCCACAGTCACACTTGAGAACAACAGGGCTTGGACCCATGTCACAGAGGACTTGGGCTCTGACCCAGACCTGTGGCAGGCCCTACAGGCCATAAGTGCTTGGTGACCTGAGTCAGACTGACCTGTGTGGGGATGGAAGGGTTCAAACCTGAGTCAGAGCCCGGCTTAGTGTCCAGTGTAGACATATCCTTGGAGTCCATGTTGATACAAAAAGAAGTAACAACTCCCCTTGGACCTCTGCCTTACCCGCATTGCAAAACTCCGCGCTCTAGGGTCACTTACTCCACAGTGGAGCGGGAGGAGGAAGGGAAGGAGGGGAAACAGGCAGAGTCTGCTCCACCTCTTGACTCATTTCACACCGTAACTGTGCTAGCTTTGGGCAGGACATGATAACTTATTGCTAGAATAGGGCAGCAGGAAGGCACTACACTCAGAGCAAGAGAAGGAGGCATTCACAATAAGGGGTGGTTACAATCAGTGTTCCCTCTAATTTTTTCCACTCGTGTGTGGAATAAATTGTGTTACTTGCACTGAGGCCCGTGTGGATGTGCACCATCAGTTGAAACACATGCTGCTGGCTGTGGGTGCTCTGCTAATCAGCTATTTGAATCTCTCGTGGGTGGCCGCCCATGCGCTCAGCTTACATGGAACACTGGTCGCAGCTCCTGGGTTTCTCCCCAGATAAGAACAGCCTGCACACACTTGCTCCTCAGGCATGAGTCTAAAATCACATGGGGGCTATATCTACACTGGCATGATTTTCCGGAAATGCTTTTCACGGAAAAGTTTTCCGTTAAAAGCATTTTCGGAAAAGAGCATCTAGATTGGCATGGACGCTTTTCTGCAAAAGCACTTTTTGCGGAAAAGCGTCCGTGCCAAACTAGACGCGCTTTTGTGCAAAAAAGCCCCGATCGCCAGTTTAGCCATCGGGGCTTTTTTGCGCCAAACAGTACTGTCTACAAAACAGTGTGCTGTCTACACTGGCCCTCTTGCGCAAATGATTTGCACAAGAGGGCTTTTGCCCGAACGGGAGCAGCACAGTATTTCCGCAAGAACGCTGACAATCTTACATGAGATCGTCAGTGTTCTTGCAGAAATTCAAGCGGCCAGTGTAGACAGCTGGAAAGTTTGTCCGCAAAAGCAGATGATTTTGTGGAAAAACTTGCCAGTCTAGACACATCCCTCGAGCCCAATGAGGCATACTTGGCAGTTTTCTAGTTGTGGGCAGTATGAATACATTGAAGGCTCACAACAATCTACAGCAATGCTGCAATAGCCCTTCTAGATTTTTTAATCAAGCTGTAGCAGGGTGGTCACTCTGCTCCAAGACAAAAAAGGGTTTAAAACAGCCCTAAGAGAGGGCTGTCCTGGGAGCCAATTAGAGTGAGGCTAGAGACAGCCAATCAGGGCTCAGCTCCACCCTTTTAAGAAGGGCTTCTGACAAGAGACACACTCTCGCTCCAGCTTTGGAGGGAGAGTGACCTAGCTGCCTGCTACCATGGACAGAGCAGTGCTGCGGGAAGGCAGGGTGAGCCAGGAGAGCTCCAGACTGAGTCGTCCCAGGCTGAAGCCCAAGGACAGGGGCCTGAGGGGTTGTAGTGCTGCAGGGAGACAGGCCAGGTCCACACCCCTTGCCCTATGATAAGTGGCCATTTCAGAGTGCAGTTTGCCCCTGATCTAGGGGCTAGATGACGACTGGCAGTGGATCACTGAAGCAAGGTGGGTTTACTGGGTTGGGGTTCCCTGAGGGGGTGGACCCCAGAGTGTGGGGCACTGCTGCAGGGCCGTACCTTGAGGGAAGGGCTCTGCAGTCTCAGAGGGATGCGGGTTCAAGTCAGTGGAGAAGGGGAACAAAAAACAGCAGGTGAGACAATGGCCAGAAAAAGGGTTCTCCGCAGCTGGTAAAAGAGGAGTAAAAACAGGACCTGTCTGGAGTGTGTGTGTGTGGGGGGGGGGGGGGGGGAGTTATTTGCAGTGTGCTGAGCTTGTGTTTGTTTGGCTGGTTTGTTTGTTTGAAGGAGCTTCTAAAAGGTTTGGAATCTAGAAGCCTCTGTTAATTGGCTGAGCCTCAGTCAGGGGGAGGGGCTACCAGAGCTATATAAACCTGTGACTCAGCGACCAGGAACAGCTAACAGGAGAGTTTGGAGAGGGAGTTTAGAGGGCACTAGTGACTTGTGATCTTCTTTAAAACATAACTCTTAGAATAATCTATATTCCAGAGGTGTAAAAAGAATCCCAGTTTACACTTAAACTTATTCATTAGAAAAAAGGAGACAGAAGCCCAGCAGCAGAGTGGGGGCTATCCTGTTTATTGCGTCGAGTGTAACAAGTATGATTACCTGCCCTGTGTGCGGGTGGCGTATGTGTGCACCCGTTGCAAGGAGCTCCTGACCCTCAGAGACCGAGTTCGGGCTTTGGAGGCCAGGGTGGCTGAACTGGAGGAGCTAAGGGAGGTAGAGAGCTATGTTGATGAGACTTTCCGGGACACTGTAGTACTGTCCCACCTCCAGTCTGAGAGCCCCAGTGCTCTTAAGGAGGATGAAAGTCTCAAGGGAACAGAGCGTTCAATGGGAGCAGAGGGAAACCATCCCGTAGTTGGGACCCTCCTCCCAGAGGATGTTGCGGTATCCTCTCGCACTGAGGATACCTCTGAGGGGGAGGGAATGCCAGTTAGGAAGAGGCAGGTGTTAGTAGTGGGTGATTCGATCGTTAGAAACATAGATAGTTCGGTTTGTGATGACTGGGAGAACCGTATGGTCACATACCTGCCTGTTGCGGATCTCTCGAGGTGTCTAGACAGACTTATGTGTAGTGCTGGGGAGGAGCTGGTGGTCGTGGTACATGTAGGTACCAATGACATAGAGAAGGGCAGGAGAGATGTCCTGGAGGCCAAATTTAGGCTGCTAGGAAAGAGACTGAAATCCAGGACCTCTATGGTGGCATTCTCGGAAATGCTTCCAGTTCCACGCGCAGGGCCAGGTTGGCAGGCAGAGCTTCAGAGTCTCAATGCGTGGATGAGACGATGGTGTAGGGAAGAGGGGTTTGGATTTATTAGGAACTGGGGACACTTTTGGGAGAGGGGGAGCCTATACAGGAAGGATGGGCTCCACCTAAACCAGGGTGGAACCAGACTGCTGGCACTAAACATTAAAAAGGCCGTAGAGCAGTTTTTAAATAAGAGATGGGGGGGGGGGGGGGAAGCCGATTGGTGCGGAGATGCACGTAAATCGGAGGGAGACTTCTCTTAGAGGAGAATCCATTGATAGAGATTCTCTAAGCTGTAGTCAGAAAGAGAGGAGGGGAGAGGGCAAACCATGGGCCAGAGCAGACAAACAACTTCATACAAAGGAATCCAATGCATCAGGGAAGGGCAGACAAATAATCAGTGGCAAATTTTTAAAGTGCTTTACACAAATGCTAGGAGTCTGACTAATAAGACGGGTGAACTAGAGTACCTCGTATTCAATGAGGAGATTGACATAATAGGCATCACTGAAACCTGGTGGAATGAGGAAAATTGGTGGGACACAATCATACCGGGATATAAAGTATATAGAATGGATAGAGCAGGCCGGGTGGGTGGCGGAGTGGCACTGTATGTGAAAGATAATGTAGAATCAAATGACATAAAAATATTAAGTGAATCAACATGTTCAATAGAATCGCTATGGATAGTAATTCCATGCTCCAATAATAAGAAATTAGCAATAGGGATATATTACCGACCACCTGACCAGGACAGCGATACTGACATTGAAATGCTAAGGGAGATTAGAGAGGCTACCAAAATAAAGAACTCTATAATAA
Source organism: Pelodiscus sinensis (assembly GCF_049634645.1). Taxonomy (NCBI): domain Eukaryota; kingdom Metazoa; phylum Chordata; order Testudines; family Trionychidae; genus Pelodiscus; species Pelodiscus sinensis. Next base: position 1,879,203 of record NC_134738.1, on the reverse strand, counting down.
TGGGGGATTTTAATTACCCCCATATTGACTGGATACATGTCACCTCAGGAAGAGAAGCGGAGATAAAATTTCTCAATGGCTTAAATGACTGCTTCTTGGAGCAGCCGGTGCAGGAACCCACAAGGGGAGAGGCAATTCTCGATTTAGTCCTGAGTGGAGCGCAGGATCAGGTCCAGGAGGTAACTATTACAGGACCGCTTGGGAATAGTGACCATAATATAATAACATTCAACATTCCTGTGGTGGGAAGAACACCTCAGCAGTCCAGCACCCTGGCATTTAATTTCAAAAAGGGGAATTACACAAAAATGAGGAGGTTAGTTAAACAGAAATTAAAAGGCACAGTGACTAGAGCCAAATCCCTGAAAGCTGCATGGAAACTTTTTAAAGACACCATAATAGAGGCCCAACTTAAATGTATACCCCAAATTAAAAAATCATAGCAAGAGACCTAAAAAATAGTCACCGTGGCTTAACCACCACGTAAAAGAAGAGATACCTTTTTGTCCCTCACTGCTTAAGAAGTGGAAGTCCAATCCTAGTGAGATAAATAGAAAAGAACATAAACACTGTCAAATCAAGTGTAAAAATGTAATAAGAAAAGCAAAAAAAGATTTTGAGGAACAGCTAGCCAAAAACTCAAAAAGAAATAACAAAATGTTTTTTAAGTACATTAGAAGCAGGAAGCCTGCAAAAAAATCTGTGGGTCCCCAGATGATCGAGCTATAAAAGGAGCAATCAAGGATGATAAAGCCATTGCGGAGAAACTAAACGATTTCTTTGCTTCAGTCTTCACGGCTGAGGACATTGGGGAGATGCCTGAATCTGCACCGTCCTTTGTGGGTGATGAATCTGAGGAACTGTCCCGAATTGAAGTGTCATTAGAGGAGATTTTGGAACAAACAGAAAAACTTAATGTTAACAAATCTCCGGGACCAGATGGCATTTATCCAAGGGTTCTAAAAACTCAAATGGGAAATTGCTGAGCTATTATCTGTGGTTTGTAACCTATCCTTTAAATCGGCTTCCGTACCTAATGACTGGAAGGTAGCCAACGTGACACCAATATTTAAAAAGGGCTGTAGAGGCGCTCCTGGCAATTACAGACCAGTAAGTCTAACTTCAGTACCGGGCAAATTACTTGAAACAATAGTAAAGAATAAAATTGTGAAGCATGTAGAAGAACATAATTTGTTGGACAAATGGTTTCTGTAAAGGAAAATCCTGTTTTACTAATCTGTTAGAGTTCTTTGAAGGGGTTAACAAACATGTGGACAAGGGGGATCCAGTAGATATAGTATACTTGGATTTTCAGAAAGCCTTTGACAAGGTCCCTCACCAAAGGCTCTTGTGTAAATTACATGGCCATGGGATAAGAGGGAAGGTCCTTTCTTGGATTGAGAACTGGTTAAAAGACAGGAAACAAAGGGTTGGAATAAATGGTAAATTTTCAGATTGGAGAGAGGTAACTAGTGGTGTCCCCCAAGGGTCAGTCCTGGGACCAATCCTTTTCAACTTATTCATAAATGATCTGGAGAAAGGGGTAAGCAGTGAGGTAGTTAAGTTTGCAGATGATACCAAACTGTTTAGGATAGTCAAGACAGAAGCAGACTGTGAGGGACTCCAAGAAGATCTCACCAAACTGAGTGACTGGGCAACAAAATGGCAACTGAAATGTAATGTGGATAAGTGTAAAGTAATGCACATCGGGAAAAATAACCCCAACTATAGGTACAGTATGATGGGGGCTTATTTGGCTACGACAAATCAGGAAAGAGATCTTGGAGTTATCGTGGACAGTTCTCTGAAAACTTCCACACAGTGTGCAGCGGCAGTCAAAAAGGCAAATAGGATGCTAGGAATTATTAGGAAAGGGATAGAAAATAAGACCCAGAATATCTTACTGCCCCTGTATAAAACTATGGTACGCCCACATCTTGAATACTGTGTACAGATGTGGTCTCCTCACCTCAAAAAAGATATTTTGGCCTTGGAAAGGGTTCAGAAAAGGGCAACTAAAATGATTAGGGGTTTGGAATGGGTCCCATATGAGGAGAGGTTAAAGCGACTGGGACTTTTCAGTTTAGAAAAGAGGAGACTGAGGGGGGACATGATAGAGGTCTATAAAATCATGAGTGGTGTGGAGAGGGCGGATAAAGAAAAGTTATTTATTAGTTCCCTAAATATAAGAACTAGAGGACACCAAATGAAATTAATGGGGAGCAGGTTTAAAACTAATAAAAGAAAGTTCTTCTTCACACAGCGTGTAGTCAACCTGTGGAACTCCTTGCTAGAGGAGTCTGTGAAGGCTAGGACTATAATAGAGTTTAAAGAGAAGCTAGATAATTTCATGGAGGTTAGGTCCATAAAAGGCTATTAGCCAGGGGCTAATAAGGCTATTAGCTGTTTGTCAGAGGCTGGAGAGGGATGGCAGGAGACAAATCGCTTGATCATTGTCTTCGGTCCACCCTCCCTGGGGCACCTGGTGTTGGCCACTGTCGGTAGACAGGATACTGGGCTAGATGGACCTTTGGTCTGACCCAGTACGGCCATTCTTATGTTCTTATGGTTTGAGAGAATTCGCAGAATAACCAGCAGGAGGCGCTGGGCCAATGAGTCTCGACTTGCTACACAACCCTAAAAATATCCTTCTGTTCTCTCTGTGAGCAGGGGCGGATGGGAGTTTTGCAGGGCCTATTGAAACGCAGGACCCGGGTCAGCCGCCCCACTCGCCCTGCCCTGTGTCCACTGCTGTCTGTGAGAGTCTGATTTCATATCACAGCCCATCTCCCACATTCAACAGCCTTGAAGAAAGAGAAGGAGCATCTCGTTATCTTGCCAAAATCTTCCTCATTTCTGAGGCAAGGCAAATCACAAGGCTAGTCTCTGTGGACGTGTGTCTGTCTTTGAAGCCATGACGATGCGGCCTCCTAATGCACGGTGTTACAATGCTGCTAAAATACTCCAGGACCCTTGGGCCTCAATATGCCAAGCAATTGCCTGAATAATGCAGCATCCTTTCCTTCCTCAGAAGATTAGACAGCAAGTGAAAGTGCTAGACTGAGCTTTGCCTTGTGTCTGTGTAAGGAATATTTTTTATACTTTAATAATATGATGTATATTTTTGCTTAGCTCTGAATTTATTCTATAACCGTGGAGGGTTGAAATGAATCTACAATCTCACATTCACACTTATTTTATATAGTCACATTTTCCTAGCCTTCTGGGCAAGTTACTGTGCACATCTTGGGGGAATTCATACGGATATACATTCAATTTAAAGGCATTGTCAAACTTGGAGGAACACCACTGACTTCAGTGGACTTTCTTCAGGTTTGTACTGGAATAAGACTTTGGCTCTTTGTTTTTATTTTCCCATCCACATTCAGTCAAGCAATCAGAAGTTTAATTTCTGATCATTAATCAAAATTTGCCAAAATCTTTATTAGTAGATTTTTAATTTAAAATCTGAGGTCTGTTGCAAATGAATGATAAATGATTCAACAACAACCATTTGACTTTCTATCAAATGGTACTTTCTTTTTCTTTAGCCTAAATTTTCACATCTCTTATTCCGGTATGCAGGGAGATAGAGTGAAGCTACTTGCCTTAACCTCAAGTGAATCATAGGAGTCAGTGATGAGAAACATCAGTGGAAACCCATTCAATTAAAAAATAAAGCAAATAAATAATATCTAACTGTTATGTATTAAGCTTTTCTTCAGTACATCTCACAGGAGGTATCATTCACCCCATTTTACAGATGAGGAAACTGAGGCACAGAAGGGGGAAGGAACAACTTACCTAAGATCACCAGTAAAGCAGGGAATAGAACCCAGTCTCCTGGGGCCTCACTCAGTACTTTATCTGCTATGCCGCACTGCCTCCCTTCCCACCCAAGAGTGTTCCCGGTAATATTTTCCTATACAGCTTTAAACAGATCAGATACAACACTGGTGTAAGCAAGAGAGTTCTCAATCACTTAGATGATGGATTCAGTAACATTAGCAATTGAGCTTCCAAGTAGACCTGGTTGGAGAATGAGGAGTGAGTACTTCCACAGAAAATACTGAGATTTTGGGGAAAAACAACAGCACCGACCAGACAAATTTCACCCAAAAGTTGAAACTCTTGATGAAAAGCTCTCAGCCCTCATGACAGTAACATGACCACAGTGCATCATGGGAAATGTAGTCTGGCTGGGGAGACTGGGAGCATGAGGCAGCTGAACTACAAATCCCATGAGGCATCATGGCAGCATTTCAGAAATTAAATAGTTTTTGGCCAAAAAATGAACATTTGTTGGTTGTCAGGCATTGTTTTTCTATGAAAATTAAAAAAAAATTGTAGAAAAGCAGACACTTTGTGCAAAAACAAAACAAAAAACGTCCTATATTTCCGCTGAAAATTAACAGTAAACTTTTCATCAGCTCTTCTTCAACATTTTCTTTGGGGGAGATTCAGATATTACAATGACGAGTGCAGATGATATATAGGTAAGTTGCTAGCTAGATGCTTTCATGAATAGACAGACTGATGGCCCCATGTTATCAGGGAATATTTCCTGATATTTAACTCATATTTTCTCTAATTGAATCCTATTACCAGTAAAGGTTTCATTTTTGGAGTCAGGGTATATTTTATATTGCTTATTAAGTCTTAATAAATGATTCATGTTTTAAAAATGGTTAATACACTAGTATAACATCCAGCATATTAATATGCTGTTAACTATTTAACACCTTCTATTGGTTGCTGATAACCATCTGTAATATGTTACCATATTTGTAAAATCTATTAAGCATTTATTCACACTTTATGAATTACTCATAAATATAGTTATACTATAAAGTATGTTCTTAATTAAACCATCTTGTGCCATAAAACAATTCATCTCCCTCCTGGGCATCTTTAGCCTTTAAATACCTCTGTGGACAAAGTATAAAGGCAGATCATTTTTATGTTCCGTCAGAGGGAAAACGGACTCTATTATCTCTCTGAGAAACTGTAGCTCCAGGAAACATCTTCCTCTACTAATAGCTTGTCATTTTCAATGAGAAGAGAAAGGGTAAAATAAGGCAAAGGTTAAACTAGCCACCAATGACTACAGAGTAAGACAGTAAGGTGTTTCTTCACTGCTCAAAATAAACTACGCAATTAGTGAATTAAGAACACAACATTTTTCCTAGTGAAGACAATGCCAGAGAGTATCCTGACGGGACATTCTGGATGAGATAACAGGGCAGTTCGTGAAAATCCTGAAGTCTCTCACTACCTAATAGTCAACCTTAACCTCCCCCCCCCTGCAACTTGAGACCATTGCTCCTCATTCTGTCATCACTGAGAACAGCCTCTCTCCATCCTCTTTGGAACCTCCCTTCAGGAAGTTGCAGGCTGCTATCAAAAACCCCCTCACTCTTCTCTTCTGTAGACTAAATAAGCCCAAATCCCTCAACCTTGCCTCATAAGCCATGTGTCTCAACCCCCTAATCATTTTCATTGCCCTCTGCTGGACTCTCCCCAATTTGTTCATATCCTTTTTGGAGAGGGGGCCCCAAAACTGGACACTATACTCCAGATGTGGCCTCACCAGTGCCGAATAAAGGGGAATAATCACGTCTCCAGATCTGTACCAATGCTTGGGATTCTTCTGTCCCAAGTGCAGGACTCTGCTCTTGTCATTGTTGAACCTCATCAGATTTCTTTGGCCCAGTCCTCCAAGTTGTCTACGTCACTCTGGACTCTGTCCTTCCCCTCCCCTACTTAGTGTCACCTTAAACATGCTGAGGGTGCAATTCATCCCCTTATCCAGGTCAGTAATGAAGATGTTGAACAAAATCAGCCCTAGGAATGACTCCTGCTTGATACTGGTTGCCAACTAGACATTGAGCCGTTGATCACTACCCGTTGAGCCCAACAATCTAGCCAGCTTTCTAGCCACCTGATAGCCCATTTCCTTAACTTGCTGGCAACAATACTGTGGGAGCCCACACAAAAGTTTTGCTAAAGTCAAGGTATACCACGTCCACCACCTTCCCTATAGCCACAGATCCTTGTCATAGAAGACAATCAGGTTGGTCAGGCATGACTTGCCCTTGGTGAATCCAGGTTGACTATTCCTGATCATTTTCCTCTCCTCCAAGTTTTTTTAAATGGATTCCTTGAGGATCTTCTTCATGATTTTTCCAGGGACTGAGGCAAGGCTGACTGGTCTGTAGTTCCCTGGATTGTCCTTCTTCCCTTTTTAAAAGATGGGCACTACATTTACCTTTTCCCAGTCATCCGGGACCTCCCCTGATTGCTACGAGTTTTCATAGATAATGGCCAGTGGCTCTGCAATCAGATCAGCCAATTCCCTCCATACACTTGTATGCATTAGCTCTGCCCCCATGAGCTTGTACCTGTCCAGCTTTTGTAAATGGTGCTTGACCTGTTCTTTCTCCACTGAGGGCTGCCCACCTCCTTTCCATACTGTGCTTCCCAGTGCATTTGTCTGGGAGCTGACCTTGTCTGTGAAGACAGAAGCAAAAAAGCTTCAGCCTTTTCCATGTCATCTCTCACCGGGTTACCTCCCTCATTCAGTAAGGCTTCTCATCTTCTCTGATCACCTTCTTTTTGCTGAACCGTTCAGCTGTGTCTACAGTGGCAAGATTTTGCACAAAAGCGGCCTCTTTTGTGCAAAATCTTGCCGCCTGTCTACACGGGCCGCGAGTATTTGCGCAAGAACATTGACGTTGTAATGTACAAAATCAGTGCTTCTTGCGCAAATACTCTGATGCTCCCGCTCAGGGATAAGTCCTCTTGTGCAAGTGTTCTTGAGCAAGAGGCCAGTGTAGACAGGTAACATCAATTTCTTGCGCAAGAAAGCCTGATGGCTAAAATGGCCATCGGAGCTTTCTTGCGCAAGAGAGCGTCTACACTGGCACGGATGCTTTTGCGCAAAAGCAAATCTCTTGCGCAAAGGCACATGCCATTATAGACGCTCTCTTGCGCAAATACTTTTAATAGAAAAACTCTTCCGTTAAAAGTATTTGCGCAAAATCATGCCAGTGTAGACGCAGCCTTCTTGTCCTTCACATCCTTTGCTAGCTGCAACTCCAGGCCTTCCTGATTGCACCCCTGCATGATGAGAAGAGGTCATCACCTGCAGAGTGGATTTAAAATAATTAGAAAAGTTTTCCAAAGAAATTACTTCCCTTGTAAATGTCAGATTAGCAACCTCTGTTAATGCTGGTGTCATTTCCACTGGAGGTCCCGATAGCCTGTGTTAGCTAATTTGATTTAGGCTGGAATGGCAGGGTTTATCTTTCTCTGGTGGCTTTTCCTACACTTTGTGTTCAATGGACATTTCCTTTAATAGAATCATTTTAAATGCCAGATTTAATTAAATTTGAGTTAATTACTCAGATGTTAACTAGCCATGCTTGGAGAAAGGTGCAACTAATTGTCAGATTGATTAATTATGTGTCTAGAGCTCTGGCTGGTTTTCAAGAGCCAATTCTCCCCTCTAGGCATTGTAGGACATTGGCTCATGCTTCTTGGGAAAAGACTGACAATTTCCTGCAAAATCCTAGATGAACTTTATTGCATCATGTTAAACCTCATTGAATTAGAGCTAGTACTGTTTGGGGTCCACTGTATTAAAAATATAATTGTGTAGTGGTGCTGAGGTACTATATACATATCCCTAGAATTATACAATACTACAACTGGCAGAAACCTGGAGAGGCCATCAAGTCCAGTCTCCTGCCCTCATGGCAGGATCAAGCACCAAGACCTTCCCTGACTGGTGTTTGTCTAACTTGCTATTCAAAATCTCCAATAATGGAGATTCCACAACTTCTCCAGGCAATTTATTCTGGTGCGTAACAACCCTGAGAGTTAGGAAGTTTTTCCTAATGTCCAACCTAAACCTCTCTTGCTGCAATTTCAGCTTCTTGCCCGATCCTCAGAGGTTAAGCCAGGGTGGGGAACCTAAGGTCCGGGGGCTGGATGTGGCCCCTGGAGCTCAGGGTTCCCCCTAGCATTGGGGAGCCTGTGTTGGTGATGCAGCCTCCTCCCCCGCCATTCTCCCACAGGGCTGGAGCACACAAAATCTACTAGCCTGAGCTGCTCAAGGCTCTAATGTGTGAAGGGAATGTGGAGAATGTCTTTCTCCTTTTCAGTCGGGGGCCACCTCAGTGGTTTTTTTGGTTTTTTGGTGTTTTTTTTGCTTCTCAGCTGTGTATGGCCCACACCTGATTTTTCTATGAGTCAGTAGCCCCTGAACCAAAAAAAGTTCCTCACCCCTGGGTTAAGGAGAATAATTTTTCTCCCTCTACTTTGTCACAGCCTTTTAGTTACTTGAAAGCTGTTATCATGCTTGTAGTCCTTTTCATTGCTCTTTTCTGGACCTTCTCCAATTTGTCCACATCTTAACTGAAATGTGGCGCCTGGCGCTGGACACAGCAGTTCAGCTGATGAGTGGTTAACAGCTCTTTAAGATGCTCTCACAGACACACCCCCGGCGGCCTGCACAAATATTAGCTATCATGGAGTTCTTTAGGAACCAACAGTTGAAGAAAGGGGTTTTGGATAAATAGCCTAGTTATAACCTGGCTCATGGCCTTCTTCCAAATCCAGCAAGTGGCTGGGACCTCTGCTCCGCAGACGGCCCGGGTCCTTAGGACGGGGTTGGAGGGACAGGGTATCCCGAGGCCCTGTACAGCTGGCTGTTTGTTCTGAACTGGAGCTGCAGTGAACTCAACAGTACAAGGCGTCCCCTTGGGTGGGGATTTGAAGGACTGCTCCTACCAGCATCCGCAAAGGAGTCGGGGTGAACGCTGCTAGGCTAATTACCAGGCACGCTGGCTCATGCATCATTTTTAATTGGTTTTCTCTATAGTGCTTGCATAGGAAGAGCTGTGTGGTTGCCAGGGGGCACTGACTGTCGCTCTGTGAGCTGTCTCTGAGGTGAAAGCATGCACGTGTGCTTGGCTAGTCTGCTGGGAGTAGCACAGCGAAGGCCGGGGGCTGTGCAGCTGGAAATACCTCAGCGCGAAGGGAGGGAAACGGAGCTTTCCAGCCAGCAAGGCGGCCTGTGGGGAGCTGTAGAGCAGTAGAGCCCTGGCCAGACCAGTGAGAGGAAACATCCATGCGGTTGCTCTGCATGGCGACACCTGCCCTGCTTTCTAACACAGCCAGGCAGCTCAGAGCATCTCCCTTGTAAGAACAGCGACCTCTGTACAGCGAGCTCTACGGCCCGGAAATCAGCCTGATGAAGGGAGGGAACCAAGTCAGGTGAAAGAAGAGCCACCACAAATGAGCTTTGTCTCCCCCGTTCAAGCAGAACCTGAAACAAGCCCATTTGGCCTCGCAGTTTTGTCAGTCCTTGGATTTTTGTCCACAGAGAACTGGGGCAGGGAGGGTCTCTGGGCTGGCAAGCAGTGTGGTCTAGTGGTTAGGACCCAAGACTGGGAACTGGGTAGATGTGGTTTCTAGTCCCATTTGTGCTATTGGTTTATTGTCTGACATTGGGCAAGACACTTACCCCATCAGCTCTACAGGGATGAATCTCTTTTGTAATGTGTCTGTGCAGCACAGCAGGGACCTGACCACAGCTGTGGCTCCTAGTTGCTACTGGAATGTAAATAGCTATAACAATGTCTGCACAGCAGCAAGCTACATGGGAGCAATCCCATTGAGAGATATTAGGTCCTTGCTTAATATAAAGGTTTAATAATAATACTAGAGCAGAAACTAATCTACTCAGACGCTCCAGACCATCCATTGCATTGTAGTAATTTCTTCCTACGTCCAGCCTGTGCTCCTACTGCCGGCTGAATCAGCTCCCCTGCTTCATTTCATGACAATTCCGTGCGAAGTTGTTTCTTGGTGTACGTTGGTTTCATCTAAGTTCATTGTCAGGCCTGATCCATATGTGTTTATTAGAGCCTCAGAAAAAATCTCAGATCATCTAGTCTTCTAATTCCTGGTAATTTTCAAACAGGGATCCACGAGCTCTCATCAAGGGGTACGTAAGAAAAATCCTGAAGTAGCAGACAGTTCATTTTAATTAGTAAGACTTGGCAATCTAATCGTGAATATATGGTCCTATCAAATTCACAGTCATGCCAAATGCCTCATGGATGTGATATCTGCTGTCCTCCCCTGAAATCTGGCTTTGTGCGGGCTTTCCGCCTGTACTCTTCATGTTTCACAGGTGAGACCAGCGTTTCTCAAACTGGGGTCCTGGAGTTGCAGAAGATCACAAGGTTATTTTAGGAGGGTCACAGTATTGCTGCCTTCAGCGCTGGATGGCAGGAGAGCAGAGGCTGTAATGTTGACCGGGCGTCCAGCGTTGCAGGCAGCGCCTCACCCGGGACAGCACAGAAACAAGGGTGGTAATACCATATCCATGTACCCTCACTTCTGCACTGCTGCTTTCAGAGCTGGGTGGCCAGACCAAGAGCTCAGCTCTGCAGGAAGCAGCACTGAAGCAACACCATACCAGGCCACCCTTCCTGCTGTGCTGCTGCTGGTGATAGCTCTGCCTTCAGAGCTCAGTTCTTGGCCAGCAGCCGCCGCTATCCAGCTGCCCAGCTCAGAAGTCAGTAGCAATACCACAACCCCCACCAGTAACCTTGTGAGCCCCTCCCCACAACTCCATCCTGGGCCAGGACTCCTACTATTACAACACCATGAAATTTCAAATTTAAATATCTGAAACATACCATTTTTAAAATCCTATGACTGCGAAATTGGCCAAAATGGACTGTGAATTTGGTGGGGCCCAAATGATGACCCTATCTGAGATGGGTGTTCACAGTGAGCTACATTATTTGGAAAGGGGGACACAGACTAAAATCTCTGAAAACCATTGCTGGGACATAGTTGCATCTCTCAGGCTACATCTACACTACAGGGGTTTTGCACGAAAATGGCAATTTTTGTACAAAAACCCACAGTGTCCACACCTCAAGCATGCTTTAGTGCAAGTAAATTCACAGTAAACCCAACGAACAGAGGGGTTTTTGTGGTGTCAGTATTCCTCTTTCTACAAAGAACAACCCCTTTTTGCACAAGGGTTCTTGCACAAAACGGTATGTGTGGACGGGCAACAGGGCAGTTTTGCGCAAAAAGAGCCAATCAACAAAAGCACAGGTCCTCTAGTGACTATTCTGTGAATATCAATCAGCGCTTTCTTTTCACAGAGGGTCCATGCAGTCTGGACGCTCTCTTGCGCAAGTGTGGGCGCGTTCTTGCACAAGACATTTTTGCAGAAGATCTTTTCCACAAAAAGCTTCTTGCGCAAGAAGCCTGCAGTGGAGATGTAGCCTCATACATAGCAATAGCGCCGCCGAACACTAATGGTACAACGCTAATAGCAGCAACAACCCCACTTTGCAACAAGCATGTTCCAGATCAGACAATTCATGCTATGAACTTCAGGGAATTCTGTTAAGGCATCAAGCCACTCCAAGTGTTTGTGTTTCAGAAAAGATGATTTAAATTCCTACTTCCCCCAGGCCTTGTTCTCCCTCCAGCTTAGCTGATGTGAATCAAATTTCTCTCCTGGAAAAAAAAGCCCAGTCAAATTCTGCTCTCAGCTACAGTTGTGTAAATCTGGAATAATCCAGTGGAGTCCATGGGCTTTCTGCCTGAGGACCTAGACCTCTGAATATCTGGGCATCGAATCGGAGCGGGGAGATGTATCATATCAAACTGGTTTCACTTAGACTATTTTCAAACTTTCTAGATAAATTTTCTAAACTAGACCTGCAGCTTGTGTATCAGCAGCTCCCACTGACTTCCATGTGGATTTACACCCACTAAGGACAGGCAAACCTTCCAGGGCTCAACGTTTCAGATGAGATAAGGACCCAAAAGTCAGCATGCTTTCCGAGAACACCTTAAATGTAGAGGGTGAAAGCCCAGGCCTACTGAAGTCAATAGGGGTTGGAGTTTTGCCATTTTTACTTCAAGTAGCATTGGGATTCACACAGACGCCCCCGGTTCAAATCCTCAGTGGGAGTAAACCTGATGGAATACTTGTTGCATTCAATAGAATGACGATTTATACCAGCTGAGAATCTCCTCCGTCAAGCTTTTGAGGAGTCTAAAAAAAAACCCAAAGAAACAAGGATCACATCAATGTTCCATGTAATCTTTTCCATCAATGGGTGGATTTTTTTCCATCCCTGTATGGAATAAATTTTTAGGTGCACTAAGGCACATGCAAATGTGCATCAACAGGAGAAACACTCACTTATCACTTATCACTTATCCCGCGTTCTTACAAGGGAGATGCTTCTCCCATGATCTGCGAAGGGCAATACCTGAAGTCCAGAGAGGCAGGGAGTTGGATGTTTATTGGGATTTGCTTCCAGTAAGCAGGAAGCCGGTTTCCTTTCTTTTCTTTCCCTCCATTCCCTTGTTTTTCCCCCACTTACTTCTTGTTTGCCACAGTGTCCACAGTAATATTGTCAGGTATCCCCTAGCCTAGGGGCAGGGAACCTTTTTGAGGTCGGGGGCCACTGACCCACAGAAAAATCAGTCAGGGGCTGCACACCAGTGAGAAGCAATAAATAAATAAAACCCACCATACCTCACTCACGTGGCCCCCAGCTGAGAGGCAGAAAGACATTCCCTCAGCACCCCAGAGCCTACTGAGGCCTGGACTAGTAGATTTTGTGGGCCGGTCTGGGATGGGGGGTTCAGTGTGTGTGAGGCAGATGCCAGGAGTCAGGTGTGGGGTGTGGGTGAGAGGGTTGGTGCATGAGGGGTCGGGGGCTGGTGAGCCTGGGCGGGTGTCAGGCAGTGTCCCTCGAAGGGAGGGGGCCGCACAGTCTCACAGGTGATTAATCAGCCCCGCCCAGTCAGAGGCTCGGGGCTCATGGAGTTGACTGACTGGGGGGGGGCTGATTAGTCATCTGTGAACTGTGCTGCTTAGAGGGACACTGATGCCAGGGTGCAGGAGCGGAGTGGTGGTGTGGGGTCTAGGTCAGGGGAGGCGCAGGGCTGAAGCACCAACATTGCTTCCCACCCCGAGCCTCAGGGGCCAGATCCAGGCAAGCTGGGGGCCTCATTTGGCCCTGGGGCCTTAGGTTCCCCACCCTGCTGTAAGCAATCAATCAATCAATCAATCTACTGAAATGTACCTAACCAATCCTAACATATTGTAACGTGATTATCTAACCAATTATAGCCCGTCGCCTTAATTGGTTTACACACAGCAAAATTAATTATACGGGAGACAAATAACCAAAGTACCAGACAGAGACTGCACAGCTAAACAATAGAGAGATGGGGACAATTAAGAAATGAGGATTTTAGAACCCCATTGATAAGTGAGTCCTATCCAGACACAAAGCTGTCAGCCTAAGTTTTCTTTAAATCATCTAGGCTCCCCCTTGCTCTGGGGGTGGTCGATGGGGTCACCTTTCTAACAGCCCCAAAGTGCCTTATTTCAGGGTGGCTGGTGTGGTGTGTCAGGACATGGCTGCACGTTTCCCAGCTTAGGGATGTGCCTGCTGCTTAGCCAGAAGCCTTAGCTCAAGGACAAGGGCTCAGACCATCAGATTCAGATAGAGTGTGATTCTGGTTCTTTGTTTTTATACCCCTGTAAGAATACACCTACATTTTTAAAGTATAGGCCTTTATAGGCAGGCCTGAATATCTAGATCCTAACAGGGTCTCTCAGGGCCTGTCTACACTGGGGAGTTGTTCCAAAATAACAAGGTGAGTGTCCACACAGCAAGCCTGTTATTTCGGAATCATTTCAAAAAAATTTCAAAATAGTAGCCCCCTGCTTCTCCTGAGGAATAACTCCTATTTTGAAATAGTTATTTCGGGGGTTATTATTTTGAAATACAGGCAGTCCCCGGGTTACGTACAAGATAGGGACTGTAGGTTTGTTCTTAAGTTGAATTTGTATGTAAGTCGGAACTGGTACATATTGTAGGGGAAACTCTAGCCAAGCATTTCTCCAGAGCTCAGTTTTATTCTCCCACACCTCACTTCCCTCAGTCCTTTATTCTCAAGCTGAGGTGTCTGCTGAGAAAAGCCGCTCCGCGTCTCCCTGGTCTGCTGGGGGGGGGGCGCTAGCTTCGCGTCTCCCTGGTCTGCTGGGGGGGGGGGGGGGGCGGTAGCGTCGCGTCTCCCTGGTCTGCGGGGGGGGGGCGCTAGCTTCGTGTCTCTCTGGTCTGCTGGGGGGGAAGCAGCTAATGCGGGGTTGCCTCACCCCGTTTGTAAGTAGGGATCCGATGTAAGTCGGATCCATGTAACCCGGGGACTGCCTGTAATGTCTTTTGAAAGAATCACGGAGAGTGGACACAGCCTCAAGTTCCAGTCCAATGGATGAGCCAAGTCCGTGGAGTATCCAGCCCCAAGACTCTAGAAGAGGATTCCACCAGCTACAATCTGGAGTTACGTCATAATGAACTCTTTTGTTAGGGTCATGCCAATACAGAGATGCTCTAAGATTTACTTATTAGAGCTGGAATTCAAACACCAGCCTTCCCTGTTGGCAGATTCGTCAACAAATCCATCAGAAGACTCTTCCATAAATCAGGGCCCAGGACGCCTCCGAATGAACTTTCCAATACTGTAAAATCTCGAATATAATGCGCACCGATGTATAGTGCTCACCCTGACTTTTGAATCTTATCATAATGAAAAAAAATCTATAACCCTATATATAATGCACACCCCGAATTTGCTATATTTCCTGCCTTTTTGTATTACCAGTTGATTGCATGTGAGCATACGACTACATAATGTGCGGCGTTTTGATGCTCTCTTTGTAATACCATGAGTTGTCGACAATCTTACACTGCTGCTGAAAAACTTAAGGTAGTTAGCTATGCTGAGGCTCATGGCAACAGAGCTGCCATCTGTGAATTTGATGGCATAGCAGAGTTGAACATTCGACTTTGGAGACAGCTGAAAGAGCACCTGCAAGCGATGCCTCAGACGAAAATTCAACTTCACATCCAGTGTCCAGCAATTAACTAAGTGATGTGGAACTGCCAAAATAAAACTTTAAAAAATAACTCCTATATATAATGTGCACCCCGGCTTTGACGCTAAAAAACCCAGAAAAAAAAGTGGGCATTATACTCACGATTTTACAGTAATTAATCCTTAAAACTCTTCTCCATATTTATTCTGTAGCAGATGTACTCTAATTGGTAGTCTGGAGAGGTTATTTCAGAGACCTGCAGGAAACTCCTGCTTCATACCCCAAAGGCCTGATTGATTCCCAAGTAACACTGATTACCTTGTACTGCTCACCTTCTGACAGGTCCACGGTCCTAAATTGTACATCAATTAGGACTTAATTGTGCAGCAGGATTTTTGGCTACTGACAAGGCAATTTGAAGTCTCTTTTCAGCATGGCCAAGGGAAATCAGACTCTGCAAATGGACTGGAGTGAATTAGCATTTACTATCTTAATAACACATCTCAATTTGCATGGTGCATCCCCATGGCTGCAGAAAAGAAGTGAAAGCCCAAGCTATCCTGTAAGCATGTGGAGTGACACAAACTACAGAGAGCTGGTAGGTGTGGGAAGGACAGATTTTGTGTCAGGTGAGTCCCCTGCTCAAAGCAGGACCAACCCCAACTAAATCAAGCCAGCCAGGGCTTTGTCAAGCCAGGACTTAGAAACCTCCAGGGATGGAGATTCCAGCCACCTCCATAGGAAACCCATCTCACTGCTTCACCACTCTCACAGGGAAATAGTTTTTTCTAATATTCAACCTAGATCTCCCCCGCTGTAATTTGAGACCATTTTCCTTGTTCTGCCATGCGTCACCACTGAGAACAGCCTCTCTCCATCCTCTTTGGATCCTCCCTTCAGGAAGCTGAAGGCTGCTATCAAATACCCCCTCACTCTTTACTTCTGCAGACTAAATAGACCCTACGCCCTGCCCTCAGTCTCTCCTTGTAGGTCATATACTCCAGCCCCCTAATCATTTTGGTTGCCCTCCGCTGGACCCTCTCTAATGCATCTACATCCTTTTTGTAGTGGGGGTCCAGAATCGGACACAATACTCCAGGGCTACGTCTACACTGGCCCCTTTTCCGGAAGGGGCATGTAAATTTCATGAGTCGTAGTAGGGAAATGCGCGGGGGATTTAAATATCCCCCGCGGCATTTAAATAAAAATGTCCGCCGCTTTTTTCCGGCTTTTAGAAAAGCCGGAAAAGAGCGTCTACACTGGCCCCGATCCTCCGGAAAAAGCGCCCTTTTCCAGAGGCTCTTATTCCTACTTTGAATACTTTCAAAGTAGGAATAAGAGCCTCCGGAAAAGGGCGCTTTTTCCGGAGGATCGGGGCCAGTGTAGACGCTCTTTTCCGGCTTTTCTAAAAGCCGGAAAAAAGCGGCGGACATTTTTATTTAAATGCCGCGGGGGATATTTAAATCCCCCGCGCATTTCCCTACTACGACTCATGAAATTTACATGCCCCTTCCGGAAAAGGGGCCAGTGTAGATGAGCCCCAGATGTGGCCTCACCAGAGCCGAATAAAGGGGAATAATCACTTCACTGGATCTGCTGGCAATGCTCCTCTTAATGCATCCTAATATGCCATTAGCCTTCTTGGCTACAAGGGCCCACTGTTGACTCAAATCCAGCTTCTCATCCACTGTAACCCCCAAGTCCTTTTCTGCAGAACTACTACTTAAGTGCTTGGTCCCCAGCCTATAACAATGCTTGGGATTCTTCCACGCCAAGTGCAGGACTCTGCACTTGTCCTTGTTGAACCACATCAGATCTCTTGTGGCCCAATCCTCCAATTTGTCTAAGTCACTCTGGACCCTATCTCTGCCCTCAAGAGTATCTACCTCTCCCCCAGATTAGTGTCATCTGCAAACCTGCTGAGGGTGCAATTCATCCCCTCATTCAGGTCATTAATAACAATATTGAACAAAACCAGTCTGAGAGTGGAACCTTGGGCACTCCGCTAGAAACCGATCACCATCCTGACATCGAGCCGTTGATCACTACCCGCTGGGCCCAGCCTTCTATCCATCTTACTGTCTGTTTATCCAGTCCACATTCCCTTAACTTGTTGACAAGAATATTGTGGGAGACCGTATCAAAAGCCTTGCTAAAGTCGAGGTATATCACATCCACTGACTTTCCCATGTCGACAGAGCCAGTTACCTCATCACAGAAGGCAATCAGATTGGTCAGGCACGACTTGCCCTTGGTGAATCCATGTTCACTATTCCCGATCACATTCCCCTCTTCCAAGTACTTCAAAATGGATTCCTTGAGGATCACCTCCATGATTTTTCCCTGTGTCTGAGGTGAGGCTGACTGGTTTGTAATTCCCTGGATTGTCCTTCTTCCCTTTTTTAACGATGGCCACTACATTTGCCTTTTTCTAGTCATCCGGGACCTCTCCTGATCTCCGCGAGTTTTCAAAGATAATGGTCAAAGGCTCTGCAATGACATTTGCCAACTCCCTCAGCACCCTCGGATGCATTAAAAGTAAGGAAATTGAATGCCAAATATGTTGCCATTCAGAGGTGCTAAGTCCCTCCCCCCGAAAGGCAAAAGTGCAGCAGTGTCAGGGCGAACAGTGCGTTGTTGGAAGGAGCGCTCTGATCAGTGCTCTCCTGCGATAAGGCGCATGCCGTTCACTGGGGGAGGAAGAGCCAACAGAAAGCAACTACGCGGCCTGAATTTTAGCAGCATGGTCATGTCAATATGGCTGGGTCACTAAACGCTGTGTAGTGTGGACAAAACCTTTGCTGAAGTTGTGAGTTCCCCACTTGACTTCGGTGGGATTGCTCACGTGCCCAGTGACAAGTGGGCGTTTCACACGACACGGGAATGTCATGATCACAATTCACCATCTCTGGGGATGGATGATCCCCGTGAGTAGCAGTCCAGGAAGGGGGAAAAGCTCATCTTTAAACAATCAGCAATGCTAACAAGAGTTTCCTTTCTATATTTCATATGGTGCCTGACCCAATCTCCATTGAAATTGGAGTAAACCTCTGATCAGCAGCTGCAGGCCAGGTCCTAGGAAGCCACCAAAGGATCCTGCAGCAATGTGGTTGGCTCCCCATTCTGGATTTCCTCCAATCAGAGGGATCCCCGGGTGCATTATGCACCAGGACACACAAGAGTGGGGTGAAACAGGGTCAGAAATCACAAAATCCCAGTTATGAGAACTTAGACCATCTTCTCGCCAAAGAAGGGAAAATTCTGACATGTGGCAACTCTTGCGCCTGGCACCAATGTACCAGCACACTGCTTCCTCCAGAGCACCCATGTTAGACTCCAGGGCCTGTGTGACAGGGTGAGGTCACAGATGACCCCTTGGGGGTGCCTCTCAGGTTGCTGACATGGCCAATGCCACTTGCCTTCCTGCTCTCTGGAGCTCCTCACCGCCCGGTCCTGCTGAGCCAGCTCCGCTGGTCTCCCCCAGCCAAGGCCCTGAGCTGAGGTCCCTACCCCCATCGAGAAGCAGTAGAGACACTGAACCACTCCAGTGCAGTTTAGGGCCCAGCCTCCTGAGAGAGCACTCCCCAGATGGGATCAAACCCCAAAGAATTAGGTGAGCCCCTTTAGCAATGAAAGGGGGAATGTGACCACTGGTTGCCCCCCAGGTATCAATCGCTTATACTGGGTTTGATAGAAAATAAAAATGGTTTTGTTAAGTTGAAGCAGTAGGATTGAAGTAGTAATAAGAGAAAGTTGGCAGAGCAAAGAAGGTTACAAATAATCAAAAGAAACAAAACCACTTGGCTAATTCTCCACTGAAACCTCAGTGCAAACTTAAACTCACCCTAAAACCTCTTTTCCAGCTGCCAGTCTAAACCAGGGCTCTCTTCCCCACCCTGGGGTCAATGCTCCTTCCTTCAGGTGCAGCCCAGCCAAAAGACCCAGGCCCCTGCTTTCCTATTCCTTCTGTTAAGGAGTTGAGGCCCCTCCCTACCAGCCACTGCTCAGACTGAAGGACAAAAGATTGTTTAACAGTGGCTCATCTAGAAGGGTATGTCCACACTTGCAGCCTATTTCGGAATAGGGCTGCAAATGGAGGCATTCGGAATTGCAAATCAAGTCCAGGATTTAAATATCCCCCGCCTGATTTGCATCTTCCTGGCCTGGCGCCATTTTCTGAAATTTACAAGCCCAGAATAACTGCCCGCATCTACACGCGACAGTGAAATGGGTGTTTGAAATAAAGCCCTATTTCAAACTACCCGTTAAACCTCATTGCAGGAGAAATAACAGGTAATTCAAAATAGGGCTTTATTTCAAACGCCTGTTTCGAAGCCGCGTGTAGACGCGAGCAGTTATTCTGGGCTTGTAAATTTTAAAAAAAAATGGCGCTCGGCCGGGAAGATGCAAATCAAGCGCAGAAAAGGGGAGGAGATTTGGGTCCAGTCCCGTATTCCATTTGTCACTTGAGCTGTCAGGCTGGTGAGAGTTCATGGCTCCTATTCCTGAGTTCTGGTGTTTCTTGGACTGACCTTGTAACTTTTCAGGCCAGATAAGTCTAATGGAGTTTGACTGACAGGTGTTCTTCCCAGGGGGCCAATATCAAGGAGGGGGGTGGTGGACGATATAACAAGTGGAGCAAAAAGGAAAATGAAGCCTGGTCTTTGCTCGTCCCTCAGCGGGTGTAAGTCAGCATGTCCCAAAGTCAGCACCTTACACCATTAGAGGAGCTGGCAACAGAGCCTTAATTGACCCCAGAGGGAGTTCTGTGAACAGGAGCTTGTCTACACACAGAAGTTACTGTGCAGCAAGCGTGGGTGTGAATTTACAAAGCACTTGCTACTCCACACTAGCTCTGTGTATGAGCACTTTTGCCTTGCACTCTGGGTACGTCTAGATTACAATGGGACACTCACATCTGGCCTGTGCCAGTTGACTTAGGCTTGCAGGGGTCGGGCATGGCCGTTTAATTATGGCTCAGGCTCCCACCCAAACTACGGGACCCTCACACATCACATGGTTCTGGAGCCCAAACTGTGGGGCCCTCGCACCTTGCAGGGTTCTAGAGCCCAAATCGTGAGACCCTCACACCTCGTAGTATTCTAGAGCCCAAACCGTGGCGTCCCTCCCACACTTCGCAGGGTTCTAGAGCCCAAATTGTGGGACCCTCACACCTCATAGGGTTCTAGAGTCCTGGCTCCAGGGCTGTCCAACTCATAGGGGTCTTCAGCCATGTCTCCAGAACCCTTCCATCTCAGAGTCCTTGAGCCCGGATTCCCTCTCAAGCCTGGCCAGCTACACTGCCTTTAAACAGCTTCCCTGCGCAAGCCCCTGGAGCCGACATCAGCTGGCATGTGCCCTCTTTAATTGCAGTGTAGGCACACGCTAGCGGAGCAAGCCACCCGGTTACCTGACTCTGCCACGCTCTAGCTTTAATTAAAGTGACACAACAATGTTCTAAGCTCAAGACTGTGCAGCACAGCTAATTCCCAGTGCCAGTGCCTGCAAAGAGACCACCCAGCAGGACAGAACCCCTGCAGCTCACTGTGCTTCAGAAAGACGAGCTTTCATGGAAGAGGATGAAAATAAAACCAGCGAGGACAAGGAGAGCTATTCAATTGGGGGTCTCAAATATTCTTCACGGCTGATAGCCTCTGTAATGAAATAAACGCAGTCCCCTTGCACTCTTCTCCCAACTCGTGTGTCCTCACGCAGCTCTCGTCTCGCAGGTCTAACTCTGGCTGAAGTCAGGGGAGTCACCTCCTAGTGTGAGAGACAGTTTCAGTCTAACCACACGTATTCTTGAGCCCCGGCTCCAGGGCCCTTCCACCTCGCAGGGTTCTTGAGCCCCGGCTCCGGCGCCCTTCCACCTTGCAGGGTTCTTGAGCCCCGGCTCCGGCGCCCTTCCACGTCACAGGGTTCTTGAGCCCCGGCTCCAGCGCCCTTCCACCTCGCAGGGTTCTTGAGCCCCGGCTCCAGCGCCCTTCCACCTCGCAGGGTTCTTGAGCCCCTGCTCCATCTCGAGCCTGACCAGCTACACTGCCTTCGAACGGCTGCTCAGCCCAAGCCCCATGAGTCCCAAGCAGCTGGTGTGTGCCAGCTGTGGGTTTTTAATTGCAATCTAGACACATGCTGCCACTCTAGACACGGCCCTGCCACACTCTAGATTTAATTAAAATGGCACAATAGCGTTATATGCCTCGAGACACCAGGTGCACACCACTGGCAGATACAGCTCTGCTGACCTAACGCCCGATGTGCACAGTGCTAGGCCGACAGAGGACGCAGTTACACCTCTTTGGGGGAGGGGGATTACCCGAAGTCACAGGAGAACCCCTCCCATCAGGGGCCGTGCTACTCTGAGTGCTGCGCTTAGGCCTGCCAGTGGGGGGGAGGGGAGGCAAAGGAGGCAGTCGCCCTGGGGCCTGGCAATTCAAAGTAGCTGACGTGGTGGCCAAAGCCCTGGGCCCTTTAAATTGCTGCCAGAGTGCGACACTGTGCTCTAGGCAGGGCTGAGGGCCCTTGACCCCGCCTCTACCACCCTCAGCCCCGCCCCTTCTGGGAGCACAGAACCAGTCCCCCTCTCCTTGCCCGGGGGCCTGCAGAAGTTGTCAGCTCCCTCCCTGGCTAGGGTTAACGGTTGGACCACCCTCCCTCACTCTTCCACTGTTAACAGGTGTAAATTGGTACAGGCCATTGAATTCAGCTGATGTCCGCTAGCTTTGCCTGCCCAGCATGGTAGAAGATACGGATCCTGACTCTGGATTTACACCTGTGAAGCACAAAGACTCTCGGGTGGTATTAGAGTGACAGGGCACATCTGCAGTCCGGTGGCATGGCCACATGGCTGAAGTGTAGTCGCTTCCTACATTGACAGAAGGAGGTTTCCATGGCTGCAGGTAACCCAACTCTCTGCAAGGCAGGAAATGGCCCAGCCACGTTTACACCAGGGGTTAGCCCAAGGTATGTCACACAGGACACAACATTTTCACAGTCCTGAGCAATGTAGCAAGATTGACCTACGTTTTGGATGCAGATCAGGCCTTACATTGCTGTAACTGAAGTGAGAGCCTCGTCGGTCTGGCCTGGCTTGCCGCTCGTTCACACAAGTTTTATACCACGATAGCTCTGTGGGCATTCACAGAATTACTCCTGATTTACACGGGGGTAAGTGAGAAGAGAGTCAGGCTGATTACACCCCTCTTGTGCAGGTCTCTCTGTGTGATTAGTTTGCATATCTGTAGAAGGGGCAGTGGTGGCCTGTCAATACAGGCGAACAGTCGCCCAGGGCGCCAAGATAAATGGCTATTGAGGGCTTTGGAGGCGGGGGTGCCGATCGCACTTTTTGCCTGGGGCGCCAGTTGCCGGCAGCTCGTCTCGGGTATTAAACGTGGAGGATTTAAGAGGAGATAGTATTCAGAATATTCTCTTGTGTTTATGTAGCAACTATCTGCATCCCGAAGCACTCTCCCAATGAAGTGCCAAACTTCCCAAATGGGATGTACTGGCAAAAAGTCGCAATTCTCCTAAAGCCATGTTAGAATCTAGGTACTTACGAGCCTGATATCAAAGAGCTGACTGACATTTGCATATGCAGCCACTGAACCCATACACATAATTAGCGGACATGCATTGCATAGCCAAAGAGCACTGTGCTGCCTGTGGCATGCCAAGGCAGAAAGATACATTGTACTGAAGAGCACATTGCAAGGAAGGTAAAGCAGCAAGTAGGGCAGGGGTGGGGAACATTTTTGGGTTGGGGGCCACTGACCCAAACCCCCCCTCACTGAGAAGCAGAAGGACGCTCCCCACATTCCCCTCCCACACCAGAGCCTACTTGCTGGTGGATTTGGTGTGCTCCAGCCCCACGGGGGATGCAGGGTCTAGGCTGGAGCAACAGTGCGGGCTCCCCAGGCTGCCTCCCCAGCAATGAGCCCAGGGGCCAGATCCGGCTCCTGGGCCTTAGGTTCCCCACCCCTGAAGTGGGGCGGCATCCCAAGCCCATCGGAGCCCATAGACGCCCTCTGTTGAGTTCCACAGTCAGACAGGATTCATTATTGTCTGTGTTTGCGCTAATGCTTAGTGGACCCAATGGCACAGGAACATTTTTAGAAGTGGGGGTGCTGGGCCCCCTTCCCCCTGCCCACTCCACCCTCAGCTGAGGCGGAGAGCAAAGCCCCAGCATGCGGAGCCAGCACCCGGGCCCCACCTGCTGGGCTCTCGGCTGTTGCCACACACACTGGGGGCTCTGCTTCCTGCCAGCATGTAGGGCTCCAGCAAAGCCTCCATGTGGGGCAGCAGCCAATAACTTAGCTCACAGGGCCAGCAACTGAAACTCCAGTGCCTGGGCCAGCAGCAGGGATCCCAGGTTCTAGGCCCGGAGCCTAAGGGAGCTGTAGCCCCCCCTGCACCCCTAGGGGTGGGCCCAGCTGGGGTTGGGAATCAACTATACCAGGTGCTGCACAAAGAAGTCTTTGCCCCAACGCGCTTGCAGACTCAAAGAGAAGCCCAACAAGCTGAGAGACACACAACACATAACTCAATAAGCAGGGCTGGGATTAATCAGTCACTAACGCTGGGCTGCTTTGTGCCAGTACAGGGTGTGGTCCTTAGAACTGCAACCAATTCCTTCCGCACACCGGGCTCTGCTCCCCCTTCCTCACGGCTGTTTTGCCCTGCTGCCCCCCTCCATTGTGTTACTTCTGATTTATACCAGCGCAGATGGTCTCCGAAGCTGGTACAATATGTTCTGCTTTAAAGCATCGCTGTCAGTCCAAGGGCGGGCAATACGATGGATGCAGTTTGCCATGGTGAGCCCCTGGCAGGCTGCTGGCCTCTGCAGCTAGGGGTGTTTTCAGCTCCTGTTTGCTGAGAGCTGCAAACATCCACTTCCCGCAGCTCCCATCAGCTGGGAACAGCAATCCGCAGCCATTGGGAGCCGAAAACACCTGGACGTGCAGTGGTGCAGGTAAATACAGTGGTGGCGGCCCGCCTGGGGCTATCCCTGTTGAACCTAATCTGGCCCACACGCCGGTTATTGCCCACCGCTGTGTTAGTCCCAGGAGACACCTACACACAAACAACTCATTTCGTCAATATATACTTTCTTCCTGTTGCTGGAGATGCGCCACAACAGTTACGTGCTCCACAGCCAAGCCTCACCTGCTGGTGGACCCCCCAGGGATGACAGAAATCCTTTGTTCAGGACAGAATGGGCTGCTGTGTCACAAATCCAGTCATCTGTCATCACAGCAGGCTAGAACGGGGACAGCAGAACATTAGGCAGCTGCTGTTTAAACAAAAGGCACCGATGTTCAGCTCCAATAGCTTTGATCATTAAAAGCCAAAGAGAAGTAACATGCAGCTGTAAGTGGATGTAAATTCCAGCCCTTTTTCCATCAGAACATTTTTCTAGTGGAAAATGCTGGTTCTCAGTATTCTCACATCTTTCAAAATGTGGCGATTGAGGGCATTTCATTTATTGCTAAAGTAAATGAAGCACCTTTAATTTCATTTAAAAAACTGGTTTTGAAATGAAATAAATTGTTTTTTTATCTAAAACGGTAATTTAAAAAAGTTCTAAAAGGTCCAGATCAGAAACATTTCACTTTTATTGAAACAAAACACTGGCCTGGAACATTTTTTTAATTCAGAATTTCATTGTGCAGGACACTTTGGTGTTTTTGGTTTTGTTCCATTTTGGGGGGGATTTTTTTAATCACGCAATTTCTCAACAAATGGAGAATCTCATTCGTGCCCAGCTAGTTTCCATCTTAGTCCACTGTCCAAAGTAAGCTCTGAAGTAAGCAGTAGCAATTCCCAACAAAATCAACAGGCAATGAAATCACTGACATAGAAATGAAGCTGGCTTTTAACTCATTTCAGATGGATGCTTATCTATTTCTGTACGTGCCTCTAGAATCCATATTTGCAGGCACTTCCTCCCGGTTCCCCTGCAGCTTTGATTTAATTTGTCATTGCCAGTCACTTTTAACAGTACCATCTAAGGATACCAATTCCTGGTAGCTGCTTAAAATTTAGATTACATTTTCCACTTACCATGTAAACAAATAAACAGTAAAATAAGCTTGCTTTCCTTTGGGGCTAGAAAAAATAAATAGGTAGTTTGTTCCCTCATTAATTTTTATTTTAAAAAGGTGGAAATATCCAACTTCATTAACATTTCTTAAAGTTTAGCAAGTCTTAGGCTATGTCTAGACTACAGGCTTCTGTTGGAAGAAGCTTTTCTTGAAAAGATCTTCTGGAAAAACTTCTTCCAAAAGAGAGTGTCCACACTGCAAAAGCGCATTGAAAAAGATCTGCTTTTTCGAAAGATAGAGTCCACACAGAATGGATGCTATCTCGCACTTGGGCTGTGATTACTATGGACGGAGTGGCCACAAGGGCACCTGTGCTTTTTCCTCTTCTTTCGAAAGAACTCCCTCTTCCCCATCCACACACGCCTTTTTCCGAAAGAAGTCTTTTGGAAAAAGGCTTCTCCCTCATAAAATGAGGATTACCAATGTCGGAAAACCTCTTCTGTTCTTTCGATTTTCTTTCAGAAGAACGTGATTGCAGTGTGGATATAATTGAAGTTTTTTCAGAAAAACTCTGTAGTGTAGACATATCCTTAGGGATGGATAAAAATAAGTTTCTCTTTTTTATGATTTAGATGGAATGAAGGTTTTGATGGTTGTTTTTAAAGTTTGCTATTTGTATTATAAATTCAAGTCTCATCTGTCTGGTTTTCCCCAGAAGACTCTGTGGATGACTAGATCATGATCCATCAAAATACTTGAACTAATCACATAAGTAGTTCCATTGACTTCAATAGACTAACTACATGCTTATAGTTGAATAAATGCTTATGTCTTCCATTGGATCAGTAAGCAAGGGAGTGGAATCTAGTTAATTGAGAGGGGAAGGGACTGATAATAAACATAGTTAAAACTCCTACTTTTTTTTTTAAACACCTATTTAACTCAGATGCCTAACAAATAGCTGGGAGAAAAGCTGTCAGTGTCCATGACTCATGCATTTCACCTCTAAACCTTCCCGTCCCTTTCTCTGGGTCATTCAAAGAGACCTCCAGCAAAAAGAGGGAGAAGACTTACTTGTCCTAATATTTCTTAGGGAAACAAAAAAGGGAAACAAATTTTAAACAAAGCAGAAACTTTCTGCACTTTATACAATATGGAGGGGCAAAAAAAGGGGTGGGGCTTACACAATTTGTTTTCGTTTTCCAATTAATTTTCAATAGACAAAGCCACCTATACATTATATACATATGGTGCACATCTCAGTTTTGGCTAAGGCTCAGGGTCATCTGACAATGTACCATCAATGCTGCAAAATAGCATTAAGTGTGGAGTCTTTGAATGCTTTGAAAACATGCAGATTCAGCTCCCATATTCATGTATTCCCAATAAATGAACCTTTCCCTAAGCGTCTCCCAAGCAGGCTGTAGAAACGCAGTGCAACTCTTCTGCAGACACAGTTCTAAGTTATGGGTTAACATAACTATTCTATTGTAACCCACACACGAAGGCTACATCTACTTTGCATCCCTCTTGCGTAAAAGCCTATGCAAATGAAGTGTGGATTAGCATATTGCCATGGGACATTTGCATAATTAATTAGGGGCTGTTTTTGCACAAGAGGCTTTTGTGCAAGAGCCATTCTTCCTGAAAAAATGAGGAAGAACAGCCCTTGTGCAAGAGGGGGTTTTTTGCGCAAAAAGGAGCTGTGTAGACAGCTCCTTTTCGCACAAAAGCCTCTTGCACAAAAACTGCCCCAAATTAATTATGCAAACGAAGCGTGGCAATATGCTAATCTGCACTTCATTTGCATAGGCTTTTGCGCAAGAGGGATGCAATGGAGACGTAGCCCTAGTGTGGGTCACTGTTCCACGTAGTGGCACTTAGCCCACTTATAGCAAGCGCTAAACAGGAGGGAGCTCCACAGCCTAAGCTGGGAGACAGCTGGCTTTATAGCTCAAGCTGTAGCGGCTCCTACGCTGAGGTCCCACGTTCAAATCTGCCTGGCGGTGGTTACGCTATTCCTGTCTGCATCCTTTATAAGCATGAGGACTGCAGAAGCCTCCCACTGCAACTGGTTTGCCTCTGCCCACCTTTGGCATGGGGCCTGGACCAAATCTTGGCAGAGGGATTAGCTCTGACAGAAGCGGTTGCAAAAAACTGAAGATGTTGAATGAGGCTCCTGCTGCTAAATACAAACAAACACTGCACATCCTGTGCTTGCTCCGCTAGCAACCCCGCTCAAAGGGCTGTTCGCCACCGTGAAGATAAGGCTCGTGCAATTTTCATTAATGTCAACGATTGGCATAAAACACAGATAAGAGTAAATGGAAATAAAATCTCTGCCAAAAGGCTTCATTCTAAAATTCTTGATGTACCTATTAAGAGTAAAGCAGGCAGATAATTATTCTAGAAAGTTGCAGCAATTAATTAATTGCTGCAACTTTATCTCTAGATAGATGGATAAAACGGCAAAAGGACAGAAAACTGAGTAGACAGAAGTCCAATTCTCTGGTGATCTAGGTTGATAAATGGCCAGAGAGACCAAAGTCTACTTCACTGGATAGGTGGGTGCATAGATGTCTATCAGTCTAGCTTGCTGGATAGATAGATGTCTAGAGAGACAGAAGTATAGTGTACTGGATAGATGGATGGATAGATGTCCAGAAGTCTAGCTTGTTATACACATGGATGGATAGATGTCTAGAAGTCTAGATCAATAGCTGGAAGTTCCCTATAGTGATGAATGGATAGAAGGTGTATCAGTTAACAGAAAAAAAAGACAAAGATGGCAGCCAGATTATTCTATTTGTCTGTTTCCTCAGGGGTAGACTAAATTTAGAGCAGAGCCCTTAAACCAGTTTAGTACTAGCTGAAGGCAGCTTGCTGAGCAGCAAGTTTTCCAATTCCACGTTCTCTTGGGATTTTTGTACCGTGGCCCATGTAAAACCAATGGCAAAGATACCTAATCCCAGGCTGAGATTTCTTTGGTGCTTCCCTGAGAAGACACAACAAATAAGGAGAATCTGTAAACCAACAGGAGGGACTGTGAACTTGATCTCCTCTCATTGAAACAACCTACAAAGATTGTTCTGGGTTTTTCCACCCCAGAGTATTTTTCCCAACATAAAACTAAAAACCTGCTTCTGAGCCTGCTTGGGGAAGGGCAGTCAGCTTGTAATGCACACCCAAGAAGTACTGGCTCAGCCACTGACCTGACTCTTAAGGAGGCATATTGCTGATGGTGAGACAGGGAGTGAGAACACACCTCAGATAATTAATGATGTAAACAGCCAAATACACCTAGTGTGGTAAGGTGCCATGATGACTAGAATTATGCATACATACCTGCTGGGAGGCACCATGGTCTACCATAGAATTCACATGGTCTGACGAGTAGGCCACTGGTCTGGGACTCAGGAGAGATCAATTCTCTTCTTGGCTCTGCCACTAATGTGCTGCTTAACCTTTGTCAAGTCACTTCTCCTTCACTTTCCCCCTGCTATTCTTGTCTGCCTGGATTATTTGGACTGGTGCTTGGAGCAGGGACTGTGCCTTACTATGTGTCTTTACAGTACCTAGCACAATGGAACCCTGATCTCAGCGGGAGCATCAAGATCCTATCAGAATGAAAAATAAGTAAATAAACAAAAGCAGCTTTCTATGTACTAAGTACTTTCACTGAAGCATCTTCTATTATACAAGCAAGCTCCTAACCGTCCCACTAAGTTGATATACTATATCAAATATAAAAATATTTATCAAATAGATCCCAAAACAACAGGAGGAAGGCATGCAACAGCATTTTCAAATACATTAAATTTTATCATCCAGTCGGGAGAGTGCAACCCAGAATTTATTAACGTATCAAATCTTTTGAGATTCTTTGTACACAGCTTTGATGCTGCCAGCCAGAGATCATGTCAGGTTAACACACTTTCGCTGCTAGGCAAATCTGAAAATCCAAGCAGCTCTGAAGACAAACTTCTCATTAGGAAGTTGACAGAGCTCATTAGCTGATTACAGCCAAACAAATTGCTATTTTAACAGATCCTGGTACAATCCGTTCCAGGGATGAGTCAGAATGGAAACAGCTGCTTATTCTCCTAAGAAAAAGATTCACCTGAAAGTGATTAATCAAACACATAAAATGATTCTGACAAGCAATGCAATGGGATAGTGTTTGCACTCCTGGGAAAAATGATCTTCTCATGCTGTGACAGGTTATAGGTCTCAACTGGCACACTTATAAGGCTGGTTGAAAAATTTCCACTAAATCTGGCTTTTGATGGGAAAATTGTGGTGTTTTTTGGTAAAAATGATATTTCACACAAAAAGCATCCGCTTTCTGCTGAGTATTTCACTCTTACATCGAAAAACTGAAAAAAAAATACCTTGATCAAAACCGAGACTATTTCAATTTGAATGGGCACCAAAGTGTTTCATGGAGGTTGCAGTATTTTGGCTGAAAAGTCATTGTCTGCAGAAAAAAAATATTTTCTGTCAATGCTTGATCCCATTCTATGTCCTGAAGCCATAAAATCTTACATGCCCTGTAAGAAGGTCATGTCTTCATTACAGAAACTCATTGTCATTTCATGGAATTTTCCCATCAAAAAGCAGTTTCAGTGGAAATTTTTCAACCAGCCTTATAGGTGCCCCAGTTGGGACCTATAACCAGGGCCAGATTAAGGATATGAGGGGCCAAAGGCTAATGAGAGGGAAAGGCCAAAGTATGAATTACATACTGCAAAAAAAAATTAAATCATCATATTTACGTAAACTTAATACATTAATTCTACTCATTCTCCAAACAAACAATTTTGTTTACCTAGCTTTAGATGTTGCAAAGTCATGAATGATGTCATTGTAATTCAAAGATCTGACAATTTCATTCTCAGTGCTCAAGTGGAACAAAGCATTGAGGTGTTCTTGAGTCGTTGTGGTGGACGGGGGGACATTTCTGACCCTTGATAGACAAGAGAAGGAATGTTCTTCACTACAGTTAGTGATCACTAGTGACAAATGCAGCCGTGATGCAGTTTCAACATTTGGGAAAGATTCTATCACATTGGATTTAATGATAACTCGGTACATCCAAACACTTCAGGCAGTGAGCAGGTGCAGCCAAAGC
Source organism: Pelodiscus sinensis (assembly GCF_049634645.1). Lineage (NCBI taxonomy): Eukaryota > Metazoa > Chordata > Testudines > Trionychidae > Pelodiscus > Pelodiscus sinensis. The sequence continues at coordinate 1,849,091 of NC_134738.1, read as the reverse complement.
TTTCAAAGTGCTCAAATGGACCTTTCCACTGCTGGGGCCCCTCAAGAGGCCTTAAAAATATCTTGCCTCTAGAGGCTTCTGCTTAAAAGCTTTTGTCACCTTTTCTCTATATACCTTAGAGCAGTGTTTCCCCAATTTTTTTTTACCACGGAACCCTTTCAAACTCAGAAAAATTTCAAGGAACCCCCTAGCCAGGGATTAAGTTTGTTGAGCAAAAAAAAAAAAAAAAAAAAAACACATATAACACCATTCGTTTATATTCAACAAAAATCATATTAAATATGTACAAAAAATAAAATTATCAAATAATATTAATTATATTCATAGTTTCCAATGCAAAGAGTGGTTTTTCTTCTTTTCTTGGCAAATTCTTTTATATTTGGTTTAATACTGGAAAGTTGGATTCACATATCTGGCGCAGCATTCAGTCGATTTCTGTATTTCGTTTTCATTGCTGCATAGTTCGAGAACCCAGTTTCGCACAAGTATGTACTGACAAAGGGTAACAGCTGACGAATTGCGCATCTTGATAAAGATGAATATTCTTGACTTTGACATAAGTCACTCCAAAATGTAATCAGAGAAACTTCTTTAAATTTTTGTATTAATTGGCCATCTGAAGCGATTTCAATTAAGTTTTCATAATCTTGTGTAGAAAAACTGACTGGCTTTTCTGTTAAACTTAATGGATTTCGAATCCAGTTATTGTTGTCATTGATGTTTGGAAAATACTTAATGATGTTCATGTATAAATCGCAGAGATGATCTGCAATGTCGCTGCGAATATCTTCATCAAGTTTGTATCCATTTTCTTCAAGGAAATCATTCAGAGTTGGTAAACAATCCAAATCATTTCGTCCTACAGATGAGATCCAAAACTGTAGCTTCCGTGACAATGACAAAATTTTGTCTTTCGCATTAAAAATATTTACATTCTTTCCTTGCAGCGACAGATTTACTTCATTTAGTTTTGTAAAGATGTCTGCAAGATACGCAACTCTAGATAACCACAAAAAGTCTGTTAAACGATCAGACAGTTGGAATTTGTGATCCATCAGATTTGCGGAGAGCTCATGATGCAATTCAAATAATCTAACCAGCACTTTTCCTCGTGATAGCCACCTGACTTCTGTATGTAGAAGCAGGGCTGTGTGCTGACTACCCATATCTTCACACATAATTTTGAACAGTCTTGATTGTAATGGTCGAGTTTTTATATAATTAATAATCTATACTGCTTTGTCCAACACATTAAGAGAGGGAGAAATATTCTTAACTACCAGAGCATGTCTGTGGAGAATGCAGTGACTGCTGGTGCAGTTTGGTGCTACATTTTTTATTCGTGTTACAGCGCCAGCCACTGTTCCTACCATTGCTTTGGCACCATCACTGCACACATCAACACATTTTTCCCAGCTTATTTGATGTGTTTTCATAAAGTTATTGATACAATTGAATATATTCTCACTAGTTGTATTGGTTTGCAAAAATTCACATAAAAGTAAGTCTTCTTCAATAGAACTATTAAAATCATAACGGACAAATACAAGCAGAACTGCAAGACCTGCAACGTCAGTGGACTCGTCACATAAATGCAGCCGAAAAATAAGTTCCTTCTCAATGTCAGCAGCAAGATCGTGAATACGACATGTGACAGTATTGTTTGATAGTGGCACAGCCTCAACTTTTTTACTAGACTCCTGATCCAACATACACATCACAATATCTTTTGCACATGGTTTTATGAGTGATTCCCCAATAGTGTGTGCTTCTTTGGCGAGCGATATATGATAGCTTACTTTGTAAGATGCCTCTGTTGCATTTTCATTATCAGATTTGGCAATTTTTGACATGAAGAGTTTACTTTTTTCAAGCGATTCAGGCTTTTGCTTAAAAAAACTAATGTCTTTATCTTTGTATTCTGGATGATTTGTTTCAAAATGTCTTCGCAATTTAGCAGGTACTAAACAACTATTAGATAATATTTTGTTGCATACTACACACTGGGCACCTGGAGCATCTTCATTTCCATTGCTTGTGAATCCAAATGCCAAATAGTCCTCACAACACCTGCATTTCTTATTAGTCAGCTGAAATTTTTCATAATTAACTTGAGCTGCCTCAGTATTTTCCTTGCTGGTTTCAGTAAAAATATTGGAATTTGAAGTACTCACTTTTCTCTTTAAAGTTCCTTCTTTTAACCAACGATCCATGGGGAATTTTGATATTAGATTGAATTCTTAAACTTAAAGTCACACACAGGAGCCACGTGTCCTCACAGTGTGTATGGGGATTTGTTCCGATCCTCACAGTGAGTAGGAGTTCCGGTGGTCCACTCACTGATAGTACTCCCCTCCCCTCCACACACACACACACACGTGCTGCCTTTACCAATGGACCTAGCAGCAGCAACCGCTGCTTGTCCCGCTTCTGCCCGATCAACCCAAGATCCCTCTCCCGCATCCCCCACTGCCACTCTGCTTTTTCCGGTGGTAAAAGCAGAGCAGCAGCGGGGGACACGGGAGAGGGATCTTGGGTTGATCGGGCAGAAGCGGGACAAGCAGCTGTTCCTGCTGCTAGGTCCAGTGGTAAAAGCAGAGCGGCAGCGGGGGACGCGGGAGATGTCTGAAAGGGGAGCGGGGAAGGAGCCAGCATCTTTGCATGCCGGGCTCCTCTGTCTCTTCATGGGCGGGGGGAGGGGAGCATTCGGGTTCTCGCGGAACCCTTACCTTCGCTTCGCGGAACCCCAGGGTTCCACGGAGCACCATTTGGGAAACACTGCCTTAGAGTAATGGGAATTCAACAAACAGAAGAAATTCTTTAGTAAAATCTACTGGGAGATCATCTGGGTACTTCCGACATGGACATTTGATACCTTCACTCACTTTGGAACTTGATATGTTGGGTTAAAATTTTTTTGGTTCACTGAAGGTTTTGTCAATAGCCTTGTTCCGCTATTCTAATGAACTCTTTAGTTTGTCCATGATTGCGATGAAGGTACTAACTCTGAATGCCCCTTTGTCACTGAATGAGTGGGCATTGGCATCCTCACATCTTCTGTCTTTTACGGCGTATGGCTGACTTAGACTCATGGTTAGTTGTCCTGGCAGTCCTCTGAATTTCATACTCACCAAAACTCTCCTGCATTGGTTGAAGAACAGTCCCAAGACTCTTCAAGGGGTTAACAGCAGTGGAAAGGTCAATTTGAGCATGTTGAAAGTGTAATCTGCACCTGCTCAGTGGCTGACGTGTATCGGTCCAGACCTTACCCAACATACCAGTATCCTTGGTGTTCTCTAGTGCTCCAAGGATGGTGGGGTATCCCAGGAGAAGTGAAACAGCTTTGTCATTGGCACTGCGAGAGGGATTTGGGCTTTGAGCATCCCCTGGTAGTGAATCTCTAAGAATCATCCAATGACTGGTTGATGCTGAGAAAAAATTGCAGAATTTGAGGACAAATCCAAAGAAACTGCTTTCGCACAACAATCCACAGCACACAGGCCAGGAAGGTGGAGTGAATGTACAGCACATATGTAATCAACCAATGCACTGTGCTTTTGTCAAGGCTGTTCCCCACTCTGGCACTCTGAGTGCAGAAGAACATCAAAGATGATGAATCTCAAAAATCAGCAATAAGAAAAGATGCAAAGTTCCTGAGTGAGTCAAGGTGCACTTTGGAAAGTAGTATGTTGGGTGAGGTCTGGAAAGATACACTTCAGGCAGTGAGCAGGTGCAGCCAAAGCTTTCAAAGTGCTCAGATTGACCTTTCCACTGCTGGGGGCCCTCAAGAGACCTTAAAAATATCTTGCCTCTATAGGCTTCTGCTTAAAAGCTTCCTAAGGTCACAGATTCCCTGGCCTTGGGAAGTAGCTGCCACCACCAAGAGAAAAGAAACCCTTTCTTCTTGAACCCAGGAAGAAACCCTTGGGCTTCTTCTAGAGGGGTACCCCCAAACTTCTTTACCACAAGAGAGCTTGGAATAAAAAGAGAAAACAAAGAGCAGTCTGATAGCGGACTCTCAGTCTCAGGCACGCACACACAGACCTCCTGTAACCTTCCAGGACACAAGAATCAAATCATAGCCTTAAAAAAAGTGATTTTATTAACAGAACAAGAAGCATACGTGGTTGCTAGGTGTTACAGAGCAATTTAGAAAAGAACAGATTAAAACAGAGGAATTGTAACTCTGGGCTACAGCTTAAAATATGTATGTGGGGGCACATGGATTTAGCACAGAGAAGTTTAACCAAACAGCAAAACAAAGAAAATAACCTGATCACGACTAAATAGATATTTCCCTAGCTACTTACAATCCATGCTTCAAGCTCCAGGCCATGTCTATGCTCAGTATTCTTTGTAGGCATGAAAGTTCTGCCTGGTTCAATTCACCTCCTTCCCACAACTCCTGGCTTAAAACTCACACAAAGAAAGCAGCAGGCAGGTATATCTTCCAGTTCAAATCTCAACACCTTCTCCCATTGGCTCTCCTGGGTCCCTGCCAACACCCCACTACCTACCTGAGTTTAACCCTTTAGTCACCAAATGCTGGCCAGAACGCCTCCTATCCGTCACAGCTCTTGTATCTTTGCCTGCATGCCTGAATATATCCTACTCGTTACCTGACAAAGCCTGATGTCAATCCCATTTTCAGTGAGGAACCTGAGTAGGCATGAGGCAAGTTTCTCCCCGCGTGGCTGGTGATGTTTATGAAGGTTATGAAATACTCAACTGGTCCACTGGGTAGCAGATAGCGCAAGATGACAGTCAGCTGATCTACATGTCACACATCTGGTGTGGCACCAAGAGATCCTGAAAAATATCCCACACTTACAATCTCATCGACAATGGCCAGCAGTGCAATGGATTCATTACAAATAGTCTTTGATAGGTACGATGTATGGCCTTTCCACCCCCACTGCTCCATCCAGCTGCAGTTCACTCAGTACTTCTGCCTCCTGGAACCCTGCTGGTCCCCCTCCCTCACTGGGCCCTGGTCCTACCTGACCAGGAGGCCTAAACAATCGAAGGGCCTAAGGCTACAGCCCTATTAGTCTAGTGGTTAATCTAGCCCTGCCTATCATCTCTCTTCGCTTGAGAATCCCAGTGCATTTTGTCAGAGGCTGGGAATGGGTGACAGGGGAGGGATCACGTGAGGATCCCCTGTTCTGTTCATTCCCTCTGGGGCACCCGGCACTGGCCCCTGGCGGCAGACAGGATCCTGGCCAAATGGCCACTTGTACGTTCTCATGGAAGTGGTCACACAGGAGAGGAAAGCCTTTAAGCAAAGGTGAAACTCAGCAAGTGCGGCGCTCCAGTAAGAGACTGTCTGGCTGCGGGCGGGGCCCTGGATGCTACCGGCACTTTGGGCTGCATGGCCACAGCACACCCAGGCTCCAGCTCCCGCGCTTAAATGGCTGGGCAGCATCTGCTCAGGGAGGGAGGTGGCTTGAGGCTCCCTCTGAAGGAGGGAGGTGGCTTGAGGCTCCCTCTGAAGGAGGGAGGATGGGGACCCACGGATGTGTTGTCCTGGAGCCCAGAATTCCTGGCAGCAGGCACAGACACTGGAGAACCCGGGGTAGCTGCAGTCTCAGCGGTGCCCTGTCCAGGCATGCCGCCCGACGGGGGATGATGAAAGAGGTGCTGAAATTGCAGGCCCCTCAAGCAAAGAGCAGGCCCGCGCTCAGGAAGGGGCGCTGCTAAAATGGCCGTGGGAAGGACAGGGGCATAGTGCAAAGGCAGAGCACCCCCTGTCGTGTCACGAGAGCCGGACCTGGTAGTTTGAACGAGGAGTAACAGTAGTTCGAACTAGGAAGCCTAGTTCGAACTACCTAGTTCGTGCCCCGTGTAGCCGCGCTGCACGGGGTTCGAACCAGCGGGGATTTAAAAATGGCGGCTCCCCGCTTATACAAATGAAGCCTGGGAAATTCAAATCCCGGGCTTCATTTGCAAGTGCAGTATGCCTACATTACCCCGCTAGTTCGAACTAACGGGGTAGTGTAGACATACCCTTACAGATTAAACAGACTCAGGACTTGTCTACACTCCGGTGCTGCGGGGTAGAGCTGCTCCAGGCAGCGCAGGTGCTCCAGCTCCCTGAGAAGCAGTAGTTCTCTAGACAGGAGCAGCTCTCAGGGACATAGTTACACCAATAGAAGATGCAGCTTGATCAAGCCTATGGCTGGAAGAATAGAAAGGAAAGGAAAGGAAAGATCTTTGCCTCCAATTTCTAGAGGATGCAGGATGTAAACTGCCTTGCAGTGACCTATCGTCCATGTTTCTATGCTCAGATTTGTCCCCAGATACAAGCACCTCGTTATTCTGATGCAATAACCCGTCCGCCCGAAAAGCTGATGCAAGGGTAGGCACCACATGGCTGATATAGACCCTAGCAGTCAGCCAGTAGCTGTCCCACAAGACGTGACAATGACGGCTCTGGTCACCTTTGGGAACGCCATTGCACAAGGGTCATGGAGACCCGAAACCATTCCCATGGTGCACTGCATTGCGCATCAGCCATGCACTCCAGCCGATGCAAGTGGGAACACATGTATGTACACAAGCAATACACTATCTGTGATAGATTTATGGCTTTGTCTCTTGTATTGATAACAGGTGGCAGCGGCCTTACTCCACTCCATTGACTGCAGCACCAAGTACTTGGGCAATCCAGTCCTAAGTGGCTTGCTCCGAAATGAAGCAGGGAGGCTGTAGTACCGACAGGAACGGAACCTCAGTCTCTTGAGTTCCAACTCCATGCTTTAACCACACAGTCCCCCTTCCTCTTGCTTCTCAAAGGTACCAGTGGGCTCCGAAGCTTAATTTCAGCACTTTCTTTCTTGCAAACTAAGATGCCGGATTCCTTCTTTTGCAACTTTTTATCACGCAGCAGCCTACATTCTTTTTATTACCTGTCTCAGACAGAATTCTATTTTCCTTTTACTCTAGCAGCCTGGGCCCAGCCAAGAATTCCTGAAAAAGTAATAACTTGAAACGTGGTCTCCGCAGCAAAGCCAGTTCCCCCTGTGAGAGCCTCCCTCTTCAGTTTGTTCTCTGCAGTGACACAGAATATAAAATAGTTGGCTGTGGAAAGCACTACATGATGCAATGTTTGTATAGTATCTGGAGTATCCCTACTATGGTATCATTAAATCAGCTTTCAGAATACAAACTGTGCCACTTTAGATTATTTTTTGCTTTCTTAGTCCTTGTCTATACTACACCCCCCCACACACACCCTGTCAATTTACCCTAAGCAACTTCAGCTACACAAATATCATAGCCGAAGTTGACATACTTTCCCTGGTGTCTTCAATGAGGTATGGTCAGGAGGGTTGTTCTCCTGTTGACACCAACTACTCTTCTTATCCTGCGGGTGTACCAGAGTTGATGTGAGAGCACTTGGAGATTGATTTATCATGTCTAAGCCGACACGATAAATCACGCACTGGTGGATCAATTGCTACAGCATCAATCCATTGAGTGGTGGAGACAAGCCCTTAGTGTCTGGAGTCAGACATGTGAAAGTACTTAGGCACTTAAAAATGCCCATCATTGCTTCTGTATCTGTCACTAGGCACTGACATGAGTTAGGTATCTAACTCCCCTGGGGTATGTCTACACTACAACGTTAATTCAAACTTAGTTTGAATTAGTTAATTCGACCTAAGCAAATTCGAACTAACGCATCCAGACTAAAGAACTAGTTCGAATTAGCGTTTTGCTAATTTGAACTAGCATGTCCACATTAAGTGGACCCTGAACCGGGGTTAAGGATGGCCGGAAGCAGTGCTAGCAGAGCATCAGAGGAGGACTTAGAGCGTGGAGATGCTGTGTCAGGCTAGCCGAGGGCTGTGCTTAAAGGGTCCCGACCCCCACCCCAGACAGACAGTTCTCAGGGGTGCCCCGCTTGCAAAGCAGTTCTGGCTTGGATTGCCCGGAGTACCCACACTGGGCACATCACAGCACTCAGCCATCAGCCCGGCTGCACTTGCCGCAGGCTGCCATCTGGGGAGAGGGGGCAATTGGGGGGCTGCAGGAGAGCTTCCACCCCCAGAAGCCCGCAGAGCCAGCCCAGTCCTCCCCATTGGGGGCTCGTGCCCCATTCCTCCCTCACCTCCTTCCACTTACCCTTCCCTAGCCCCTCTTCTTGATGTACAAAATAAAGATAACGTGTCTTCCAAAATGGAATCTGTCTTTATTGAACAAAACTGGGGGAGACTGGGAAAAGGAGATGGGAGAAGGGAAGAGAGAGGCTGGGAGAGGGGAGGGCAACTAAAATGATCAGGGGTTGGGAACAGGTCCCATATGAAGAGAGGCTAAAGAGACTGGGACTTTTCAGCTTAGAAAAGAGGAGATGGAGGGGGGACAGGATAGAGGTCTCTAAAAGCAGGAGTTGGGTGGAGAGGGTGCATACAGAAAAGTTCATTAGTTCCCATAAAGAAGGACTAGAGGACACCAAAGGAAAGGAATGGGTAGCAGGCTTCAAACTAGTAACAGAAAGTTGTTCTTCACAAAGCAAAGAGTCAACCTGTGGAACTCCTTGCTGCAGGAGGCTGTGAAGGCTAGAACTAGAACAGAGTTTAAAGGGAAGTGAGATCAAGTCATGGAGGTTGGGTCCATGGAGTGCTATTAGCCAGGGGGTAGGAGTGGTGTCCCTGCCCAAGGTTTGTGGAAGGCTGGAGAGGGATGGCACGAGACAAATGGCTTGATCACTGTCTTCGGTCCATCCCCTCCAGGGTCCAGGGTTGGCCGCTGTCGGCAGACAGGCTACTGGGCTGGATGGACCTTAGGTCTGACCCAGGACGGCCATTGTAAGCTCAGGGCTCAGGGTCGGGGATCTCAGTGGACCCCCTTGATTCTCTTGCACACCTGCTCCTGGGTGGCCAGGCTGGCAGCTCTCCTGCCCTAGCCGGCCACTTTCCTGTGCCTAGTGCGGAGATCGTGGACGAGGTCCACGATGTCTGCACTAGCCCAGGCGGGTGCCCGCCTCTTGCGGTCCCGGGCAAGCTCCCGGGAGCCGCCAGCCTGGTCCCGGGAAGAGGGGGTGGGCTGGGGGGCATCGGGTGGGTGGCTCGATCCGTGCCAGGTGCAGGGTCTGCTGGCTGGGTGCTGGCAGGCTTGCACCTGGCATGGGCACCGTAGCCAGCCCGTGCCCCTTTAAGGGGTCCGGGGCCGGGAGGGGGGCAGACGAGTTTCCCTGGTGTTGGCCAGAGTGGCCACCAGGGAAACCTGGGGAGGGCTAGCCTGCCACTAGTTCGAATTAAGGGGCTACACACCCCTTAATTCGAACTAGCTAGTTCGAACTAGGCTTAATCCTCGTGGAATGAAGATTACCTAGTTCGAACTAAGCGCTCCGCTAGTTGGAATTAAGTTCGAACTAGCGGAGCGCTAGTGTAGCGCCTATGAAAGTTAGTTCGAACTAACTCTGTAGTGTAGACATACCCTTAGACTTTCAATAGGAAGTTAGGCCCTAAACTGCTTTGATTTATGGAAGATCTCACGAGGCACCTGTTTGCACCTAAATCCCTTTCTAATTCTGGCCCTATCTGTTCTAGGAGGAAAGTCAATTACAATCATCTCAGTTTGAGCTTTACAACATCACATGACTCTTGGTTTCCCTGCCTACATTTCTAGTGAGCTCAAAGGCTGATCCAGACCCTGCAGAAATTCAAGGAAATCTATTTATTTCATGGGAACTGGATCAAATCTTTTGCACTTACAAAAAGTGCCATGTTGAAACTGGAGCATGGAGAACTCTCAGCACAGAGGCAGCCTTAGACAATGGTGGTGCAAAGTGAGGATCTAACACACGGTTAATATATATCCCCAAAAATAGGTAACAGGAGGTCTGCCGTGAGAAAATGGTTCTATGCTAGTTTACACCAACCTGAACATCTGGCCTCAAAAATGTAGGCTCAGAGTCTGCTCTCTTTGCACTGGATAGAAATCAGGAGTAACTCCTATGATACAAAAAGGATGTAAGTGAGAGGAGAACCAGCTCGCAGTCACCTCTTCATGTAATTTCCATCCCTTTACACATCATCTCTTCATCTGGCTCCTGACTCAAAGAGAGTCTAAGCCATCCAATGGGGGGAATGGGAGAAGAGTGTGGCTAGAATAATTAGTAGGAAGTTGTAAGAAGGTTCACTGTAAAATTGGCCATTACCTATGGGAGATCTGCCTGAATAAATTCAATGAGTGCTTCCCGATCTGGCCATTACTGTATTAGAATCTGAACTTGACTGACTGCTACTTATGTTGCCTCAGGTGGGTATTTGTGCTGCTTGAATGGCTCTACTTGACTTGATGTCTTGTTTGTGGGTTTGTTTGTTTCTCATCTTCCTTCTGCAGAGGAGTGAGTCTTGTTCTTTCTCCTGGTTTGCCCGTCCTCTGTCCAGCTTGCAGCATCTCTGGGTTTTGTCCCTCTGCCTGTAGCAGTATTCACAACATAGTTCACACTATTGGCTTTACGCCACTGCTGCTTGCCTGGGTGGGGAATGTCTGCAGTACAGTAGTTTCTTAATGATCATATGTGAGGGATGAAGCTTGGGTAGAGCCCCTTCTACGCCTCCAAGCAAAAGTAAAGCTCTCTATTTAATATCTGCCCCCTTGTCAGTGGATGGGCAGCTCTTCTGGGCCAACTCCCTTGTCACTTTCTTTCACCCTTGAAGTCAGCAGGTTCAGTAATTGGGTCCCTTGGCACTGCCCTAAGCTAGATGAGTTGTGTCGCCTCTTTCTGTCAGGAGGCTAAAATCTTCACAGATATTCTACTGACTGTGTCTCAAATTGCTTATTAACCAGGAACCAGACCCTTAGTGGGTATAAGTCAGTGCCCCTCTATTGCAGTTCAGGGAATGACACCAATTTCATTCAATAGCTTAGGCCTCATTATTTTACCTTGTTGTTATGCACATCAAGTTAATCCAGAACCATTAATTAACAACAACAAAAATTGTAGAATATTGTCAAACCTAAACCTCGCACGTCTGTGCTTTTGCCCATCTCCAACTAATTGAGAAAGTGTTTGAATCCCAAGGAGTAAGCAATTGAATCCATTGATTGTTTACCCATCTTTCGTACTATACGAAGAATTGAGCAAAGTATCATAAAAATGGTCTCACGTGTGAAGACGCGTTGGGGGTCCCCCGTCTCCTGCACCCTGAAATGGCACAAACAGACTCCAGCCAGGGCAGCATTCCACCTTCCTTTGTTTCTCCCCATGGTGGGTGGCTGGTCAGACCAGTTTGGAGCCACCTTTGCATAATGACTCACGCTTTCCCTGCTGGGTCTTGCTACAGACAGCAGAGGTCGCCACAGCCCTAGCAAGTTACCCCCACTACGTCACACACGCTAATCATGAAATCATTCTGTGATGTGAATAGGGACGGGATGTAGAGAGGCATGTGCTGGAAATAGGTTCCCAACATCTGTTTTGGGGGCAGAATTGATAAACAAGTTTGTCTAGACAAGGAAGGGTGGTTTGCCTATGTCTCCAGTGTGAGCTGAACAAAGCCATGTGTAAACAAGCAGTCTTGCTCAAGCCTAGGCCCCTGACTGGTGCTTAAGCCTATACTTATTAGTCCAGCAGCCCCTTTAAGACAGTGGGGCTTGAGGGCGGGGCAGGCCGTAATGCCTGCACCAGTCCACCGTCAATACAGTCCGGGCCCTGGCGCAGGGTGGGGCAGGCAAACAAACAAACAGTTCCTGGAGTCAGTGCTAGCCCAGGTGCAGGGCGGGCAGGCAAGCGAACAGTTCTCAGCACGAGACTGCCACCCAGTATGGTGGGAGTGACGGGGGGGACGCAGGCCCTCCCTACTCCACCACGTCCTGGCTCCGGGCCCTAGCAGTGGCAGCCTTGGCGACCACTAGAGTCAGCAAGGAATCGGCGCCGAAACACGCTGACTCACCTGAGAGGGCTATCAGATCCACCTGACCATCCTCCGCTTCCCCCGGGCCACTTCCGGACTGCCCCTCAGTCTGTACGTGGCTGCCAGGCAGCGGGTCTGCGTAGTCCACATTTGGGGGTAGGGAAAATAGAGTTTCTTCCTCAATGCCTGGGCCCAGTGGTCCGGGCCAGTCGTTGGCCTCAGCCAGATCCTCAGGGTCCTCCTGGCATGAGAGTTCAGGGTAGGCCTCTGCTCCCTCCAACAGCTGGACCCTTACTGAGTTTCTGGGCTCAACTTTTATACTTCCTGCTCCACCCCTACGCCTCTGTGGACTTAAAGGGGCAGGCTTCATCTCAGCCGTCCAGGGCTCAGAGAGGGGTTCTTCCTTCTCGGGGGTCAGTGCGCGGCCAACCCTGCTCACTACACCATGCCAGAGACAATGGAAGTTACATCTACATTCGCATCACCACGGGATAGGAAGAGCTTCACTTTTCAAAGTTTTATTGAACAGAATGAGACACATTTGTGCAAAACCAGCGGAAGCAACAAGAGAACTAGACTGCTTTCTCGGGCCCCAGATAAGGGATATGTATTTTTGTCTGTAATCTAGTGAGAGCTTCGGAAAGCCTCTATCGATACTTTAATGATTGCTGATTGAACATGTAGCTGTAGCATCCCATGAATTGACTGCTAGCAATCAGGCTTCATTGTAACTGCTGTTCACCTGCTCCGTTAGTTAATGGAAAGTCATGTCATTTTTTATTTCCTTGATGCAAGAGGATTGGGTCACTAGCCACAACAGACAAATTAGAACGTTGCTCAATGCAGCTCACGCTGTGTGCACAAGCCAGACAACTTTGCCTGGCTCAGTGGCAGGGAAGAAAACTGCACATGAAGGGAAGCTATTTTGCAGTCAGAGAGATTTTTTTAGAAAGAAAATAGACTTTTGAGAGGTGACTTAACCCAGTGGGTTTAAATTGACTGAGGCCAAATTGATCCCTTGTGTTACTCAACATTGCTCCATTGACATCAATGGGCCAGATCTTCAGATGATGTAAGTTAGTGTAATTCCGTTGATGGGCTAAGTGCTTAGTTGATATAAATCAGCGAAGCTTCACTGAAGTCAATGGCTTGATTTATACTAGCTGATGTTTTGATCCCGACAGCTCTATGAGTCTGTTTGAGGAAGAGCATGTTTCTGTGTAAGGCTACAAGCTCAGGAAATTTTACCAGCTTTGTAAAAGATTCCCACCTTCTAGCAGCTTATGAATCGGTGCAAATTGTGGTCTGAATGGCTCCATGGAAGTGTCTAACACCAGCCAATTATTTTAGCAGGAATGCTGTATATTGGCCCCATAGCAGTGTTATTCAGTAATTATTTCTTTGAACAGGTGTTGATGTTCCCACACAGCTTTTTTAACTTGGAATTTTAATTACCACCATGGAGGCGAGAAAATTGTTAATGGCAGAGAGGGCCAGATGTGGGCCTGGTTTTCTGACAAATCACTTTTACCCACTGAAACTCCACTTGGTCAAACCCTTCCTGTGACTCAGAGTCTCCTTGACTCCAGTGGAGACACTGCTCATGTGCACTGGGGAAGTAGGAAGAGTTTCAGCACGTTGCTCTTCTCACTTTAAAGGCCTGGCCTGCTCCTCCCACTTACTCTGTATTCATATCATTGACTATAGTGCAGGGGAGGGAAATAATTTTTGTAGGGGGGGCCACTTCACCAATGTTGGTAGTGGTCACGGGACAGCTCTGGAAGGGGTGGAAGGGGCAGGGCCTGAGGTGGAAGAGGTGGTTCCCTCTAACCACTGCATGAAGCGGGAGGAGATTTTTCATGCTCCCCTGGGGGGCAGGTCAGCACAGGAGGTTTCTCTCTCCCTGTCCCTTCCAGGGACAAGTGGCACCCAGAGGGAACTGCCTGCCACTTTTAACAGCTGGTGGTTCCCTCTGGTGCCACACGCTCCTGGTGGGGGGAGGAGACTGATTGTCCTGGGGGTGGGGGTGGGGGAGCGCACAAAGTCTTGCACCTAGAGGGAACAGCCTGCCATTTTGAACAGCTAGCAGTTTCTTCTGCAGCCGTGTGCCCCTGCTGGGTAGGGGAGATGTCGCGCTCCCTCACCTCCAGGTCTCCATTGGCCCGCGGGCCGTATCTTGCCCACCCCTGCTATAGTGCACGTTCTTCTGATTTACCCCATGGTAGGGGAGAGTGGAGAAATGGGCCCTCAGGCTTTGCTGTCATAGAAACACTGCCTGAGCCTCCTCTCTCACGGCCTCCAGTCAACTCCGGAGAAATGCCAGCGAAGTCATCGGTGAGACGAGAGCTCGTCTACACGTCAAACACTGCGGCAGTGACGATGCTACCTGACCTTAGAACAGGGGTGGGCAGGAATTCTCACAGGGGGGGCCACTTCATGAATTTTGGAACATGGTCATGGGCCGGCTCCGGGTCCCACACAACAGGCAGGGCCTTGGGCAAAAGGGGTGGGTCTGGGGGCTACTAAGAGAGACAGAGACTGTGTCAGTGTGAGAGACACTCTGTGTGTGAGACACAGACATTGTGACACAGCTTGTCTGTGTGTGTGTGTGTGTGTGTGTGTGTGTGTGTGTGTGTGTGTGTGTGTGAATGAGAGCGATAGTGACAGTGTGTGTGTGCTGGCTGCTGCCAGGTAAGTTCTGGAAAGAAGCCGGGCGCTGTCTCTTTAAGGGAAATCTGTCCTGCTCTGTTGTCTGCTCCTTCCCCTGCCCTGCACTCCTGAGTCACTCACCATCCCTGCTTCAGACTGGGGCAGCTCTGCTGTGCATCTCCCTCGCCCCAACCCAGCTCTGCAGAGACGGGGCACAGGGGAAAGAGGGCACCTGACTTCTGCTCTTCCCTTTTCCCCTCCACCCATCCCCACCATTCCCCCTGGGAGAATCCTGGGAGCAGCTCGGCTGCAGGATGGAGCCAGGTGCGGGGAGGAGCAGCTGCACATGCTGCTGGCTGTAAATCTGCACCTCCGCGAATCAGCTGGGCGGGCTGGAAAGAAATGCTGGGCCGGCGGATCCAGCCCCCTGGCCTCATTTTGCCCACCCCTGCCTTAGAGATGACAAAAACCAACCCAGGATCTGCAGGCCCGCTAAATGTATCAGAAACCACCCATCATCCACATAGGAGAGTCTCACCAGCCAAAGTCCTTCCCATCCATTCACATGGTTTGGACCCTGCTCAGATGAAAGTTCCTCTCCATTGGCTGAGTCAGAAGGGAGACCCGGAGTGCATTCCAAACTCAGCATCATGCCAGATGCCTGGCTTTACCTCCTCAGTTCCTGCAACCAGGGACTACACAGTCACTGCGCCTTTTCGCCACGAGGCCAGACTTCCCAACTAGCCTGGCAGTTTGCATTCACCGCCATCACCCTATTCCAGATTCTGCAAGAAATCTCTTCTCTGAGCCAGGGAAACACAAATACCCAGAGCAGGCAGTGGAATAAAGAGCTTGGAATGTTTCCTGGGCTCATACCATCTGGCCCATCTCACTATGATGGCCTTCCAAGGCTTCATGCTCTCAGCGTAAAAAACAATAATGCAAAAAAAGAAAACGGTGCCACAACTACATAAACCCACCTGTTCTTTAATGTCGGCCATCATGGGGAGACTTGGAGAGAGACAGGTCTTCCTGGGAAAACCGAGGGTGTTGTATCGTTGCAATTTGAGGGAGCAATTCCTCAGCTGGTGCCAATCAGCACAGCTCTGCGGCGCTATGCCAGCTGATGCTTTGGTTCGGTGTGCACAAAAGCCTGTGGCCGGAAATGATGTCCTGAGGTGAAATGCAAAATTCTCAGAGCAGTGGCTCCCCAGACAGGGGTCCCTGAATCAGGATGGTCATTTGTTGATGCCCGATGGAGAGGTGCCGGCTCATCTGTTTCGAAGGTCTTCAGGCTATTCCTCAGTGAAGAGCCTGGAAACCTGCAACTGGAAACGGAACCAGGGGGCAATGCCAGATGAGCTGTCTCAGCCAGGGAGGATGAGAAGGAAAGGAAAGAAAAATGGGTTTGTGGTCAAAGCACTCGATTGGGACTAATTAGAGATGTGTCCTGATCCCCTGGGCATGTCGTTTAGGACACTTATTTCTTTCCATGGGCTTCAGATCCGGTCTTACTGTGACTAGACTGTTGTTCCAAGAGGGAACGTGTGAAACTTGTTTCTCTCTCTGCATTAACTCCCATGGAAGTACAATAAATATTTGCTAAACACTATTTCCCCTCAGCTCGCGATCGGTGACCTGTTGTTGAATGATGCGTATGCACCCGAGAGAAGGGAACCGTAGGAATTTTACCCTGTAGATTTTTGGCTTTGCAGATTTTGGATCTCAGAATTAAAAGTTCTGGTGAAGCCAGAAGGGCTAATCCCACAATCTGAGTTACTGGGAAGCAGTGTTCCCTCCCACTGAGATTTTCCATTCATGAGCAGAGTGAGTTTTGACTTGTGCACCAGTAATGAGGACATGTGTTAGGATGTGTACCACCCAAGTTATTAACATATATAAATTGTTATGGAAGAAAAATACTAAAACAAGGGATAATTAACAAGGACTTTAAGTGTTTATTTAATATGAAGTAAAATAAAAAGAAAATTAATACTGCAAAATTGTAAGTAGCCAACGTCCTCTGTTTATAACCCTCTCCCAGACCCTCCCCCAGCTGGACTAGATGATCTCGTGGGCTCCCTTCCAGCCCTATGATTACTGTCAGAATTCAAACCCCAGAAGGTTGTTGGAGTATTTGTGAGCAATATCAGAAGTATGGGCTCCATCAGAAAAGTTTGAACTACAGAATCTCTCAACTTTTCTTAGGATACCAAGGCACGAGCACAGTGCATCCATGCAGGGCTGCTGAAAAAGTGAAAGATCTGCCTAAACCCCCTCTGTGCCTTCTGTATTTTCTATCTTGCCAGAAGCAAGTCCAGCTGCTGCTGTATGCTAGATGAGCCTCAAGGCTGCTCTAAGTCAGCACTGCCCACAATTCCATAGAAGTCATAGGAGGCCAAAAATAAGCACAGTGCAGCATGGCTCTAGTTTTCCTCCAGAATGCCCCTATCCTGTGAGCTTTGGAGCGGGGCAACATACAGCCATTTCATTGGCTCTAGGCAAGCTAAGGCATCCCCTCCCTACACTGGGGGTAAGACTCAAGCAGGGAAGTGAGATCACTGCCTTTAGGGTACCTTTGCACCACTGGAGTGCAAAATGGCTCTAGTGCATCCACTGATGTGATGTGTGACTTCTGGCTTGCAGGGGAGAGGACGCCCTGGGTCTCCAGGGCCACCTCCATGCCCTGGTATCTGGAGCTGCTGGGTGTCTCCTTCTGCAGGGAGGGCCTTGCCCGGGCCTTCTCCTTCACATGGCCACACAGCAGAATGTTGCACAAATAACTTGGACGTCCAGGCGTCATCGGGGCAGGGTACACCTTTCCCCGCTCAGCAGAGGTGCTGGGAGCCTGTGGCACGCCGCTGTGGGAATCTACATCTAAAGAGAGATGCAGCACCCTCCACATGGAAACTGACATTAGCACCAGCCAGACAGGAATCATCATCGTCATGAAACATGTAGAAATGGCCTTTTGCAAGAAACACTCTATCCCCAAAGCCACATCTGTCTGCAGGTCATTTCATCCCAGATATGAAACCCAGACCACACAGATGTTAATGAGTGGTTTGCTGTTAACTTTATCAGTGAGGTCAGTGTTTTGTTTAGAGTTACATTATGGAACAGAATATAAGATAGTGGTTGCCAATCTGTTCGAACATAGGGGCCCCTTTTCAATCTATTAACATTTCATGGACGCCCCAGACAGTAGAGCTGTTTTCAAACATTCCAGTACTTAGTACTTGATTAGCGTTTTGCTAATTCGAACTAGCGCATCCACACTGATTGGACGCTGGGTCACATTTAAGGGCAGCTGAATCTGGTTCCGGCAGGGCATCAGGTCAGTAGTTGCTTTGTGTGGCTGCTGTCTGAGGCTATCTGAGGCTCGTGCTTAAAGGGACCCCCCTGGACAGCCGGTTCTCCGCTTTTCCACTTGCTTGCCAACCTCGCCGAGGGACAGCAAAGCGTTTTTCTCTCTGCCTGCCTGTGTCGGTGCTTACCATTGGGGACGCAGCCACAGTTGGCAGCATGGAGCCAGAGCTCACCCTGGGCATGCTGCTCCAGTTTTTGGACTTGCTGCTGCAAGCCTGGCAGCAATGGGTGGAGGATGCCTTGCACCACCTGGTGCACGTCAGCCCCCTGCCTCTCTGCCTGGCCTCCCTGGGGGTTGTGGAGGAGCAGCAGCAGTGCCCAGATGCCAGCATGCCCCACCGCATCTGGCATCTGGACACCAGCAGCAACTGGCGGGACCGCATTGTCCTGCAGCACTGGGGAGACCAACAGTGGACCCAGAACTTCAGGATGAAGAAGGACACCTTCCTGGAGCTCTGCGAGTGGCTCGCCCCTGCTTTGCGGCGACGGGACACTCGCATGAGGCCCGCCATCCCCCTCCAGAAGTGTGTGGCCATCGCCCTGTGGAAGCTCTCCACACCGGACAGCTACCGATCCGTCAGGAACCAGTTTGGCGTGGGGAGATCCACCATCGGAGCAGTGCTCATGCAGGTATGGCACCCTGGAGTAGGCCTGCCGCAGGTCCTTGATCTTGCAGCGGACCTGCTCCTGGGTCCACATGTGGCCTCTGCTGGCCAGGCTGTCAGCCATGCAACTGTAGACGGCTGCATTCCTGTGGCTAGTGCGGAGATCGTGGACGTTGGAGGCCTCCCCCCAAACCTTGATGAGGTCCACGATCTCCGCACTAGACCAGGCGGGCGCCTGCCTCTTGCGGCCCCGGGCAGGCTCCTGGGAGCCGCCAGCCTGGTCCTGGGAAGACGGGGAGGGCTGGGTGGCAGCGGGTGGTTGACTCATCCCGTGTCAGGTGCAGGGTCTGCTGGCTGGGTGCTGGCAGGCTTGCAACTGGCACAAGCAGTGTAGCCAGACAATGCCCCTTTAAGGGCTCCGGGGCTGGGAGGGGGACAGAAGAGTTTCCCTGGTTGTGCCCAGAGTGGCCACCAGGGCAAGCTGGGAAGGGCTAGCCTCCAACTAGTTCAAATTAAGTGGCTACACAGCCCTTAATTCGAACTACTTAATTCGAACTAGGTGTTAGTCCTCGTAGAATGAGGTTTACCTAGTTCGAATTAAGCGCTCCACTAGTTCGAATTAAGTTCGAAATAGCGGTTTGCATGTATAGACGCTATGAAAATTAATTCGAACTAATGGCTGTTAGTTCAAATTAACTTTGTAGTGATGATATACCCCTATAGACATCCATCTAACCTTAGGAAGATTCTTACCAACAACTATAGGACATACCACATTAATATCAAACCAGGAACTTTCCCTTGCAACAAACCCTGTTGCCAACTTTGTCCACATATTTACTCTGATGACACCATCACTGGACCTAACCATGTCAGTTATATGATCAAGAACACATATTCCTGTTCATCCAGAAATATAATTTATGCCATCATGTGCCAACAGTGTCCTTCTGCTATGTATACTGGACAGACTTCTCAGACACTTCACCAAAGAATTAATGCCCACAAATCAGACATCTTCACAAGGAAAAACCAGTTGCTTT
The DNA here is from genome assembly GCF_049634645.1 of Pelodiscus sinensis. NCBI lineage: Eukaryota > Metazoa > Chordata > Testudines > Trionychidae > Pelodiscus > Pelodiscus sinensis. The sequence continues at coordinate 1,829,558 of NC_134738.1, read as the reverse complement.
TCATTTCAGCCTACCTGGATATAGTCTTAATGATCGTACCATATGCATCTTACTTCAAAGAGACTTTAATACCAAATTACCGAGGGAAACTTCAGAACTTTCTTTCTTGCTTCAATTTGACACTTTACGAATGGGCCTTAACAAAGATGCTAATTACTTTAACCATTACAAATATAGCTTTCCACTTATCACCCATGATTAGCCTTTCATTGACTCAAATAGCTACTCCCTCCTCCCCCCCACCCCACCTTCTCTACTAAATCTGATTTGTCAGTTTAATAATGTGTTCACTTTTTTCATTGTATTCCTTTGGTATACATAGTCATGCCAATTCTCTTCCAGAATATGATCTGAGGAAGTGGGTCTGGCCCACGAAAGCTCATCATTTATTAAACCATCTTGTTAGTCTTTAAAGTACTACATAGTTTTTCCTTTTGTTTTAGCAAGATCAGACTAACATGGCTACCTCTCTATTACTATTCAAAGATGTTTTGTTTCAGTGTGGACACCCTGTACTTTACTTGCTTAATGAAGTGGTTGGTGCTGTAGAGTGGATGACAGCGCACGGATGTCTGGTTGGATTGATGATAGTCTCAACCTTAGATCTGATACCACATTCAGTCAGCTCCAGTACTTCAATTTTAATGCAACCAGTGTGGAAAATCCAGTCTCACAAACATAAGTTGCTGGAAAAGGCATGAAGTATTTTGCAGCCTTGTAAGAAAGCTCTGGATACTCAATAACAACTTGCAGCCAAAAATCAGTCAGGGGTTTCTGTTTGAAGACAAGCTTCAACAATTAATTTCTTACTTCCCTTAAATTCTTTGAGTTTGTTTTCCAATAATTCAATTGGCTTAGAAACATATTTGCCAGCCTTTCGGTTCAAGGTGATGCTGAAGATTAGCTGGTTTTAAGCTTTCATTTGACAGCACCTCCTTACAGAGTCAGCATCATGGATGTGGTCCAGATTCATTGTCAGTCCATGCAACCCCTAGCTCCAAGTTTATGTCTCTGTGTTTTTCGCATTTTCCCTTTCCTTTGTGTTTGTTTGAAGTGGAACTGGACGTTCCACAATGGTCTCCCAGTTCCTTTCTTCTCAGTGTCCCTGTCTTGATCCACCGATTCACTTTTGCTCGCCCAGGGAAACCCTTCCCGCCACTCTCATGGCTGTCGAGCAGCTAGAGCAGCGCGACACAGTCACATAACATGAGCGTTTTAAAAAAGAGAAAAAATGTTTTTTTTTAAATGACGGACCCGTTGATAAGCCGACTCCAGGGGACAGTCGCAGCTTGTCGGCTTCCACGCGGGCAGAGGGATGGGCAGACTGCAGGGAACAGAGCTTCTCAGCTCCCACTGGCTGCTGTTCATTGTTCCCAGCCAATGGGAGCTGAGAGGCTCAGTGCCTGCAAGCAAACAAACTCAGACTCTGCAAGCCAGCAAATGTCCTGGCAGAGCACAGCAGAGTCCACAGCACTTCCCAGGGTCACTTCTCAGCCCAGCTGGGCAAACCACTGGTGTGCTGGGACTTGTTATCCATATGGAGTTTCTGCAGGCTTGGAGCCTGTCAGCTCCCAGTCTCTGCCTTTCACCGTTTTGGGTCAAGGGGAGTGGTGGGAAGCAGCAGCCAGCATGTCCCTTGGCCCATGCTGCTTCCTCAGCTCCCACCCTCTCTGTCCCTTGCCCATCCAGGGAGGATACGGCGGCGTAAGGGGGACCTCGTGGCCAAAAGGAGCTCTGGAGTTAACAGGTCCTCAAAGGCAGAATTTCAGAAGGGTGGGGGGCAAAGGTGGACTATCGGGAGGGTAGGAGGCAAGGGCAGAATTTTGGGAGCATGGGGGGGCAAGGGCAGAATTTCGGGAGGGTGGGGGTGCAGCAGCCATGTGCTCTGGGATGTAGCTGGCTTTCATCCCATTCTCTCGATGCTAAGGGAGTGAGGGGAAGCACTCATATTCCATGCATGCCTCTCACACCTCCGGGGAACAGGATGAAAAGCAAGCCGCATCACCGGAGTGCACAGCTGCCCCCACCCTCCTGAATTTCCACCCCTACAGCTCTTGCCCCAGTACTCCGCCCTTGGCCCAGCACGGAGCTCAGGGGAGAAAAAAAGAAAAGGAAAAGAAAAGAAAAGCCAGGATCAGGCCACCGCGGCAAGCCCGACCTTACTTTGAAAAAAACTTTCTGTGGACCCCCTGCAATACCATCACGGACCACCAGGAGTCGGCGGCCCACATCTGGGAACCGCTGCTATAGGACAATAGATAGATGCCTAAAGAGGCTGTGCAGAGGCGGACACGCGGGGGCAGTTCGCTTGGCTACACAAGCACAACTTTCTTCTAAACTATGCTCGGGCTTTAAAATCGCTCACAAGACACCGAACGAAGCACGGAAATAGCCGGAAAGAAAGTTCAGGGGGAGGAAGCAGGGAACACCCGCCCTCTGCACCAGCTGCAGCCCTCCCGGTGGCTCAGCACAGAATGTCATTTGGTAAAGAAAATTCTCCCTCTACAAAGAGCATGGCACCACGTGGCGCACTAACACTCTTCTCGGGGGAGGGGAGGGAAAAGGGGGGGATCTTCCTGGTTTTTTTAATTGTAGGCAATTAGAAAAGAAAGAAAGAAAGAAAGAAAGAAAGAAAGAAAGAAAGAAAGAAAGAAAGAAAGAAAGAAAGAAAGAAAGAAAGAAAGAAAGAAAGAAAGAAAGAGAAAGAAAGAAAGGGTTAAGCAGCCAGCTGCTGGAGCAACCCCCACCACACAGCCCCAGCCCCGGCCACCAGAGCAGCCACCCCCACCCCCCATCTGCTGGAGCAGCCGCCCACCACATGGTCCCGGCCCGGCTGCCAGAGCAACACCACTCCACGCGGTCCTGGAGCAGGCACCCACCACTTGGCCCCGCCGACCGGGCTGCGTAGCGTCCACCGGAACGGAGACAGGGACAGCTCATCACACCCTGGCTCCTGCCCCCAAACAAAGGGCAGCCGCCCACTAGGCGGTCCCCACCAGCAGGAAAGGGGCTCAAGCCTTGGGCCACTTCCCACACATCCCACCCTGCCTCTTCCCACTCCTGCCTTGCCCTGCCCCGCCCCATCCCCACCCATCCCCCACGCTCCCCAGCTGATCTGCGCTGGAGGGAGGGAGAGCAGCTGATTGGCAGGGGCTGCCAGAAGGCAGGAGTGGGGGGTATGAGGGGAGCCTGGCTGCCAGTGGTCCATTCATTCGTTTCCACGGGGGCTCCAGCCCTGGGCTCTCCTCGGTCCACAGCCATCTGACAAGAACCGGGCTCCTCCTGGGTTCCAGGTTCAGGTGGCAGGACAGAGCCCACCCTTCAGCTCAGCTCAGACTGAGGATGCCCACAGCCCGGATGAGCCACCCATAGAGTGTGGTTGTTTGTCTTTAAGACCAACGTGGGTTGGGGTTTTTAACTTCCATGCAAATGTTTGGAATGAAAGACAAATGTTAAGGGTTTCCCTTATGCTCATTCAAACTTTGTATCCCCTTGTTTCTCAAATGAGGCACCATCCCCCCCTTTTTTAGTCGTTTAGTGTTTTGCTGATTACGTGTGTCAGAAACAACATTAGCAATGCAGCGTGTCAGGGCACATGGATCTCCCTGTAACAAAAGGAAAGCTGGCAGGATTGTCAGGCTCAGCGGGAGTGATCAATGGCTCGTCCCAGGTGACCGCGTGGCCTTTCTTAAGTGGCACCAGCCCAAGAGAGGAGGGGGAGGAGGAGCAAGGCATTGGGATGCCTCCACAGGTCGTCAGTTCTTTAGCCATTGCAAGAGGGACCCTAGGAAGGGGGCAAAAGGACAAAATTAGGGATGTCAAGCACCTACAACATGTACTTGTGATTAAGCGCGTGCACCTCCCCTTTGAAACACTGCCACAGCGTCTCAACAGGGCAGTGCTGCATGGAGCCCAGGATCAGCTGACCCCGGGGTCCATGCTGTGCTGCCCCTTTGAAGTGCCACAGTGGGGTGCCCAGCTGATCCCAGGTTTCATGTTGCACTGCCCCTTGGAAACTCCGCTCCAGTACCTCAAAGGGGCAGCACATTAGGAGCCCGGGATTAGCTGGAGTGCCTAGCTGACTGTGGGTTCTGCTGCCACGGGGAGCCCAGGATCAGCTGGGAGTCCACAGCTGCCCATGGGCTCCATGGCTGCTCCTTTAAAACGCTGCGTCCACACGCATTCCATAGGGGCGGCCCGGGAGCCCTGGGTAAGCTAGGGACTTCCCAGCTGATTCTAGGCCCCACACAGCAGCCGAACCTGGGGTCAGCTAGGGACTCCCCAGCTGATCCTGGGTTCTGAGGAAATGCTGCGCCGAGCCCAGGATCAGCTGGGGAGTCCCCAGATGACCCCAGGCTCCACTGCCCCTTTGAAACACATGGAGGCGGCGTTTCTAAGGGGCAGCCCCTGTATAGCTGATCCCTGGCTCTGCTGTGAGGTGATGGCTCCTTTGAAACACCGCCTCTGCATGTTTCAAAGGGGCAGTGGAGCCCAGGGTCATCTGGGGAGTCCCCAGCTGATCCCCGGCTCCGTGTTGCGCTGCACCTTTGAAGTGCTGCAGCGGCACTTCAGAGGGGCAACACAGCATTAATGCCTGCAATTAACACATTAAAAATTGAACGTGTTAATCCTGAACTGTGTTAATCGCAGGCGTTAATGAATATCAATTGACAGCCCTAGAAAAAATTGCGGCAATGTCTGCCTGGGAAACACCAGCCTTAATGCAGGGATTCCCAGCTCCTGCTACGACTCAGAGCCATGAATCCAGGCTGGTCTGCGTCCCTGCCTGTTCCAGAGTGAAACGCGTCTCCCAATGGCCAAGTTTCAAAACCCACCTAGACTCTGTCAGAACTGATTCCCTTCTCTGTGTCTTGACAGCGTAGGGGAAAAGATGGTCCATGGCAACGAGAACTTTAGTACCCTGCAAGTGTAACTTCACCTAAGCCAGAATGGAACCAGATCGCTGGCACTTACCATGGAAATGTCATAGAGCTGTTTTTTAATCCAGGGCTGGGGGAAAGCTAATAGGTGCAGAGGAGCACATGGATCAGACAGAGACATCTCTTATGGGAGGGTCTATTCATAGAGATTCTCTATGTCCTAGAAAAGAGGATAGGGTGGATGATGATAAGGTCTGGGTACGATCAGATGAGAAACGGTCAAATGAAAAAGAGTCACATTCGATCACATAAGGCAACGACAGTGGTAAATTGTGACAAATTTTTAAAGTGCATATATACAAATGCTAAAGTCTAAATAATAAGATGGGTGACCTAGAGTGCCTCATATTGATGTAATTGGCATCACAGAAACTTGGTGGAATGAGGATAATCAATGGGTCAGCCATGCCAGGGTACAAAATATATTGGTTATGCTGATGTGTGTCGGGGGAGGGGAGGAGGGGAGAGTGACACTATATGTGAAAGAAAGTGTAGACTCAAATTAAGTAAAAATCTTAAATGAATCAAACTGTTCCACAGAATCTCTGTGGATAGTAATTCCATGCTCCAATAATAAGAATATAGAAGTAGGGATATATTACTGAACACCTGATCAGGATGGTGATAGTGACTGTGAAATGCTAAGGGAGGTGAGAGAGACTATAAACATTTTAAAAACCTCAATAATGGTGGATTTCAACTATCCCAATATTAACTGGGCATACGTCAACTCAAGGAGGGATGCGGAGATAAAGTTTCTTGACACCTTAAATGACTGTTTCTTGAAGCAGCTAGTTTGGGAACCCACAAGAGGCGAGGCAATTCTTGATTTAGTCCTAAGTGGAGCACAGGATCTGGTCCAAGAGATAAATATAACTGGACCACTTGGAAATAGTCACCATAATATAATTAAATTTAATATCCCTGCGGTGGGAAAAACACCACAGCGGCCCAACACTGACATTTAATTTCAGAAAAGAAAACTAAAAAAAAATCATAGAATCCTAGAATACTAGGACTGGAAGGGACCTCGAGAGGTCATCGAGTCCAGTCCCCTGCCCTCACGGCAGGACCAAATACTGTCTAGACCAGTGTTTCCCAAACTATGGGCTACGGCCCAGTACCGGGCCGTGGGAAAAAAATACCGGGCCTCAGCATGGCTGCTGGGAGGGGAGCAGAGCAGGGCAGGCTGGGAGGTGGTGTGTGGCGGGGGGGGGGGGGGGAAATTAGCTGCCAGGAAGCAGGGTTGGGGGCAACAGGGCTGTCCCGCGGAGATGGGGGGGCGGGCGGGCAGCGGGGGAAGCAGGGATAGGGGTGGCAGGGCTGTCCAGTGGAGATCCGGGTGGGCGGGTTGGAGGTGGAAGCAGGGTTAGGGATAGTGGGGATGTCCAGCGGAGATCCAGGAGGGCGAGCAGTGGAAGCAGGGTTGGGGGCAGCGAGGCTGTCCGGCAGAGATCCGGGAGGGCAGGCGATGGAACCAGGGCTGAATGGGGGTCAGGGGGGCTGGCTGGGGGAGATTGGAAGGAGGACTGGAGAACCACCCTCTGGAAGCAGGGCTGGACGGGGACAGTGGGGCTGGGGGGGGGTCATTGGGGGAACAGGGCTGACCGGGGGAGATCGGTGGGGGTGGGGGGTAACTGGCCGCCGGAAGCAGGGCTGGACAGGGGAGATTGGGAGAAGAAGGGGGGGAGCAGGACTGACCCAGGCACATGCAGACCCAGGCACACGAGTGAGTCCGGCCCCGGGGATTCCATTTTGCCCTCCCCCCTCGAGTAGTTGTGAACTGCCCGGCTGGTAGAGACACTCATGCAGCTAAGGACTGATACACCTAATAATAATAAAACTTACCTAATTAGAAAATACTGGACATTTTATATGTCTGGTATTTTCTCAATTTGTTTCTCAGACAGAAGCCTCAAATACCAGACTATCTGGTACAAAACTGGACACCTGGCAGCCCTACCCCTCCTTGCACCTTCCCTCCTAGCCAGATACCCTACCCCCAATCTGCTCCTGTTCCTGCCTCCTGGAGTGCCCATGCAGCGCCAGGTCCCTCAAGCCCTGGCCCAGGCTGGGCGGAGGCTGGGCTGGGTGAAACACTGAACATTTATTCGTTTTTAATTCTTTTTTCTATGCGTTTATATTTTTGGGCTGCAAAAAGAAGAATTGAAAAAAAAAGGTTCCAACTAAAGTAAAAAGTTTGGGAAACCCTGGTCTAGCCAGCTTTCTATCCATCTTACAGTCCATTTATCCAATCCATATTCCCTTAACTTGCTGGCAAGAATATTGTGGGTGACTATATCAAAAGCTTTGCTAACACTGGCACTGGGGGCTTTGGGAGGACCAGAAACAACTTAGTTGAATATTCATCAGTTGCTCATTGAATATGCAAATATCCAAATGACTGTTACCAGTCCTCCAAAAGCTCGTGAATAGATTTACTGGTCCCCGTGTCAAAACATTTGGAAACCCCTGGTTTAGACCACCCCTAACCTACTCCACAGCCTCCCTGGGCAATTTATTCCAGTGTTTGACTACCCTGACAGTTAGGAACTTTTTCCTAATGTCCAACCTAAACCTCCCTTGTTTCAATTTAAGCCCATTGCTTCTTGTTCTATCCTCAGAGGCCAAGATGAACAAGTTTTCTCCCTCCTCCTTATGACACCCTTTTAGATACCTGAAAACGGCTATCATGTCCCCCCTCAATCTTCTCTTTTCTAAACTAAACAAACCCAATTCTTTCAGCCTTCCTTCATAGGTCATGTTCTCTAGACCTTTCATCATTCTTATTGCTCTTCTCTGGACCCTCTCCAATTTCTCCACATCTTTCTTGAAATGCCGTGCCCAGAACTGGACACAATACTCCAACCGAGGCCTAACCAGCACAGAGTAGAGCGAAAGAATGACTTCTCGTGTCTTGCTCACAACACACCTGTTAATGCAGCCCAGAATCATGTTTGCTTTTTTTGCAACAGCATCACACTACTGACTCATATTCAGCTTGTTTCACTACAATCCCTAGATCTCTTTCTGCCATACTCCTTCCTAGACAGTCGCTTCCCATTCTGGTTGGGGAGATTCTCAAACCTGAGCCATTCTTTTTAGATGATAAATGAGGTTAATTAAACAGAAATTAAAAGATACAGTTCCAAAAGTAAAATCCCTGCGAGCTCCATGGAAACTTTTCAAAGACACCACACTAGAGGCTCAATGTAAATGTATACCCCAAATTAGAAAATGTAGTAAGAGAACCCAAAGAGTGCCCCATGGCTTAACAACCAAGTAAAAGAAGCAGTGAGAGGTAAAAAGACATTGTTTAAAAAGCAGAAGTTAAATCCTAGTGAGGAAAATAGAAAAGAGCATAAACTCTGTCAAATGAAGTGTAAACATATAGGCTGTGTCTAGACTGGCAAGTTTTTCTTTTGCGGAAAAACTTGTCAGCTGTCTACACTGGCCACTTGAATTTGCACAAGAACACTGATGATCTAATGTATGATTGCAATTACAGTGTTCTTGCGCAAATACAATGACTCTCCCGTTCGGGAAAAAGCCCTCTTGTGCAAATGCTTTTGTGCAAGAGGGCCAGTGTAGACAACTGAGAACCGTTTTGTGCAAAAAAGTCCCGATGGTGAAAATGGCAATCGGGACTTTCTTGCGCAAAACCACGTCTAGATTGGCACAGACGCTTTTCCGCAAAAAGTGCTTTTGTGCAAAAGTGTTCATGCCAATCTAGACGCTCTTTCCCACAAATGCTTTTAACGGAAAAACTTTTCCGTTAAAAGCATTTGCAGAAAATCATGCCAGTCTAGACGTAGTCATAGTGCAAAAAGCCAAAAAGGAGTTTGAAAAACAGCTAGCCAAAACCTCAGGAAGTAATAGCAAATGTTTTTAAGTACATTGGAAGCAGGAAGGTGGCTAAACAACCACTGGGGCCACTGGTCAATCAAGAAGCTGAAGAAGCCCTCACGGACAAGAAGGTCATTGCGGAGAAACAAAATGAATGTTTTGCATCGGTCTTCGTGGCAGAGGATGCTGGGGAGATTCCCAAACCCGAGCCATTCTTTTTAGATGATAAATCAGAGGAATTGTCCCACATTGAGGTGTCATTAGAGGAGGTTTTGGAACAAATTGATAAACAGTAACAAGTCACCAGAAGCCTTGCAATCTGCCCAAAAATGTGAAAGGGCCCAAGTTTGCCAGCTGGTGCTACCGCGGCCAGAGGACACTGGCCCCTTTAAATCTCCCAGGCCCCTGGGCAATTGAATTACCCCTTTTGCCCCCCCCCCCCCCATGATCAGCAGGCTTGCTATAGATTGCATCAATGAGTGAATTTTGATACTGGCAATCAAACAAAGCAATTTACACTTGACCCTAACCGCACAGGGAAGGAAGCCCTTTGATAAGAGGCCCTGATGACAGTGCTTTGCATTAACAATGCAGATGCAAGTGCTTTGCTCGGAGGGATATAAAAAATGTAGAGACACTGTCAAGAAAACGTGAAAGCATTTCATTAAATTCTAGCTTTCCTATTAAAAACACAATCAGCCTTTTAGTCTGCACAATTTTCCCAATTTTGGGTTGGATTCCCTGCATTGTCACAGATTTTGCTAGCTGGAAGCCAGCTGTCAGAGCTTTATTGTGTACACCAGAGAAGTTAAATATTTTATTTGTGGAAGCACAAAAGGCAATATATTTGGAATGCACCCAGTGCACCTTGCATGGCAGCTGGGATGACTTATTAGAACTATTGCACACAAGGTTCTTGTGGTTTTTATTGCTCCCATATCTTTTTGAATTACATCAGATAGCAAGAACATCTGCTCCTCCCCAGGCTCCCATGTCTAAGTACACAGCCCCAAATTCTCCTCCAAATCCTTTGCTGACAGTCATTAACATCAGCCCAAATGGTTTTATCAAAAAGTGGCCTTGTCAAACAAACCTGACTCCATTTATTGAGCTTACCAGTTTGGCTGATAAATACTGCATGAAATGTTGGTCAAAAAATTAACACAATACAGTTTCAATAAAGCATCTGTTAAATTAATTAAGAACTAGCTAATAGAGATCTCCAAAAATAGTTGCAATAGGGAATCACTGAAGGGGGATGTACCCGCTGGTGTTCCATGGGGATCAACATCACACCTGGTGTTATTCAACACTTTTATTAATAATCTGGAATTAAATATAAAATCCTCATGGTCAAATTTGCATCAGCAGATGCATCAACTGTATACGTGCAAGAGCTTTGCAGGACTGGGATTGAAACACTTGAAAGCATTTCATTATATTCCAGCATTCCTCTTGCACAATAGAAACAGCCTTTTTGGCCGCACACTTTTCCCATGCTTGGGTTGGATTTCCATGCACTGGGAGCCAGGGATGTAGATTCCCAGCAAGCACAGACATATCCATGCTACTCGCATTGAGCTAAAACCATTCAGGCAGCTGCTAGCGGCGGCCTGGGCTTAGCCGTGCCAAGTACGAATCCATGTGAAATCTGTGAGTTCTCAGCATGTCTTGTTGCTCATCCCTGCTTACGCTACTGTGGCTACGCTGCTATTTTTAGCTCACTGCTAGTCAGTGTGAATACAGCTGCCTAGGCTAGGAGCACTCTTCTAGCTCCATAGGTTAGATCAGGGGTTCCCAAACTTTTTGACACAGGGACCAGTAAATCCATTCACAAACTTTTGGAGGACTGGTGATGTTCATTTGCATATTTGCATATTCATTAATCAAATGATGAATATTCAAATAAGTTGTTTCTGGTCCTCCCAAAACTCCCAGTGCCAGCTTTAGCAAAGCTTTTGATATGGTCACCCACAATATTCTTGCCAGCAAGTTAAGGAATGTGGATTGGATAAATGGGCTGTAAGACAGACAGAAAGCTGGTCAGACCAGGTTTTCCCAAACTTTTTACTTTAGTTGGAACCCTTTTTTTCAGTTCTGCTTTTTGCAGCCCAAAAATACAAACACATAAAAACCAAACTGAGAAAATACCGGATATAGAACATGTAAATTGTATTTTTACTAGATGTATCAGTTTGTAGTTTCGAACTGCCTGGCTGGTAAATGTGCTCAGGCTGCATGAGTGTGTCTAGCAGCCAGACAGTTCACAAATACTCGAGGGGTGTGTGTGTGTGGGGGGGGGGACAATAGAATCCCCGGGCCGGACTAACTCACCCTTTGTGCTTTGTGGAGGGGAGGGGGAACGAGGGCAGCGCCCCAAGATCTACATATGGCCGGGTCAGTCCCACTCCCCGCAGGCTGATTCATTCCTCCACCCTGCTCCCCCTGCTGTGCCTCTGGCCAGCCCCACTTCCCCCAACCCCCTCCCAGGCAGCCAGTTCTCCCCGCTTCTCCTCCCAATCTCCCTTGGCCAGCCCCGCTGCCCGCATCCAGCCCAACTTCCGGCGGCCGCTTCTCTCACCCCGCTCACATCTTCCCCAGCCTGCTCCCTGCCCCCAACCTCGCACCCCCTGGCAGCCCTGCTTCCACCAGCCTCCCAGTCTCCCCAGCCTGCCCCGATTCCCCCATCGAGTGCTGCTTCCGGTGGCCAACTCTCCCCTCTTCCTCACCCCAGAATCTCCTGGCACCTGCACCTTCCCTTAGCCCTGCACCCTCCTGGTGCCTGCCCCTTCCCTTACTGCCCCTGCCCCCTTTCCCACTTTTCCCCTAATACCCACCCCCTCACTACTCTCTGCCCCATTCCCCTCCTGCCCCTCTGTGCCCTCACACATGACTTGCTCCAACCTGGCCTTCCTCATGCCCATCCCTTCTTTCAAGCCTTCTCCCAGCACCCCCCCCCCATGCAGACCCCAATGCCCTTCCTCTCTCCTCTCCTCTCCTCTCCTCTCCTCTCCTCTCCTCTCCTCTCCTCTCCTCTCCTCTCCCAGCATCACCCTGTCCCCCCTCCCACTGACATCTCCCCTCCTGCCCTTTCCCTCATTGTCTGCACTTGGCCCCCTGGCATTTGTCTCTCTCTTCTGCACCCCGTCCCTTGGTGCCTTCCCCACCCAAGCCCAAGCCCGCCTCCACCTCGCCGCCCAAGCCCGTTCCCTACCTTCTGCCTTCCATATTGCAGGGCTGGAGGCTGCGCTCAGGCCCCGGAGGCCGAACCTGGAGTCAGCGTGGCCCAGCCACGTGCCTCCGAAGAGTTTTAAAATCCCGGGCCGTGACATCACGTCATGCCCGGGCGTCCTCCCCGCCCATATGCAACGCCACACATGGGCAGCAGCAGGCGGTGAGGAGGAGCCGCGCATGGCGGGGACGCTCTGGGGGCGGGTGGGAGGATGGGTGAGGAGGCTGGCGCGGGGGCCCGGGCCCGCTCCAGGCAGAGCAGGAGAGAGACCCAGCTCCATGTATCGGTGGAGCAGGGCCCCCAGCTCTGTAACTCGCCGTGTCAGCCGACGGTCAGGGCAGTGTGTGTGTGTGTGTGTATGTGTATGTGTTACCGAGAAAAGGTTTAATGTCCGTGACTTTACTGCTAGGACCGGGGTCCCGTCGCGGAGGGCAGCCAACAGACTGACAGACGCACCAGAGTTTATAGGCAGAGCTCAGATTTCAGCTGCTAGAATACAGGATCCCTTCGCAGCGGGCAGTCTAGGGAAGACTGAGAGATGCCCCAACGGATCTGTCACCTGGGAGTGACACGATCCAACGCTCAAGCTCTCCCTATATCTGTCCCTTATGACCGGCTGAAGTTCTTTTTAAAATTGTGCTTGGTTCTGTTACAGCAACTGAAGGAGACAGGTCACAGCTTAAACAGTTACTATTTTATTGTTACAGGGTAAACTTAGCTGTTAAATGCTACTACTGTGTTACAGATAACACAGCCACTACAAAGGACAGGACAGAAATTACACTAATAAGTCACTTACAGGTACCATGAAACCCTTTTGGTTCTCTGATCTCTTATTAAATGCATGCAAAATAGACACCTAGCAGGTATATATTCTCACCCCTGCGTTCCAAACTTGGCGTGGCCAGCGTCTTTCTCTCAATTCCTTGGGAAGAGGTAGGGCGAGGTTGGGCGTCCCACAGACCTCGGGAGACAATCAATACCTGTCAGCAGGTGTAGATGATTGTAGCTCCAATGGGGTGGGCTACTAAACCCCTCTTTATACCCCTTGGGTCATGTAGGCTTCTTCCTGGTCTCAAGTGGTCAATTAGGAAAAATGGCTTTGAACGCCAAGTTACCCACGAAGGGTGCAAAGCATAATTCTCACCTGGGAAAATGCAGACAATGGGCACCTCTGGTATGTGATGGGCGAAGATTCCTCTCCTGGGACAGTGCAGGTGTGTCAATTACTGGTACTAGCCCTCAGGGCGGCGGGAGGCCCTGGGTCGTCAGCTAGCCCATTTACTGTCTGGTTTCTGTTTATGGTAGAGTCAGGGACAGGCAGCACACCTGCGTTCCCAGGGCATCAAAGGCTGACTGCCTTTCTCTTGCTCTCTGGGGGGGGGGGAAGATGGAGTTCATGTCTGGCTACACGCCAGCACTTCCGGGTTCACGGGTGTGGGGCTGAATCGGCCTAAGGACGGCCCTGCTGGCAGCCACCAGCCATGCTGAGGCCCAGTATTTTTTTTCCCACGGCCCATAGTTTGGGAAACACTGGGTTAGATGGAGCCAAAGACTAAGGAAAGTGATCAGTGATGAGGACAGGGCGGTCAGACAGAGTGATCTGCATCACTTGGTAAGCTGGGCACATTTAAACAACATTTATTTTAAGGCAGCCGCAGGCTAAGTTATGCATCTAGGAACGCAGTCTGTCGCTACCGAGAGCGGGACTTGGTCCTAGAAACCAGTGTCTCTGAAAAGATCTGAAGGATCCAAGTGAACAAGCAACTTGATCCGAGTTCTCCAGTGTGATGCTGTGTCACAAAGGACTCGTGTGATCCTGGGACTACAAACGGGGGAGCAGCAAGCAGCAGAAAAGAGGGGATTTTAGTGCCGTACTCTGCCTTGGTGAGACTCAGAAAGCTCTTGCAGTTCTGCCATCTGCATTTTAAAAAGGAAATTGTAAAATTGTAAGGGCCACAAAAACGAGCTGAGGCTCGAGAAAGTGTCTTAGCGTGAGAGACGGCCAGACGTCAGTCTGATTTATCAAAATGGAAAATGGTCACCAACCAGTCGATCGGGATCTACCAGTAGATCTTGGAACCTCTGACAGGGGATCCTGACGGGTTTCGCCGGGAAACTCTCAAGCGCTGGCACTTCAGTTGCCCTTCCCCACTGTCATGCTGCTTCTGCCCCCTGCCTTGGAGCTGCCCCTTGGAAGCCTCCTGCTTGCTGTGCAGGGTGTGGGAGGGAGACGGGGAGGGGGGCTGATGTCAGGGTGTCCCTCCTCCCCCCACTCCTGCACCCCATCTCCACAGAGAGATGGGGATGGAGGGAGCTTGTCAATGCAAATCTCTGTCACTCTCACAAACACACACTGTCCTTCCTTCTCATCCCCTGACCCCACACGTACACGGGGGGTTGTTGCTACTTTTACTGCTGGCAAAGTGGGTTCTGTTTAGTGTTTGACTGGACTGTGCATTTCGTAACTTTCATTTCTCTCTTACGCTTCAATTTAATTCTTCGAGTACTAAAATGCCAAACTGGTCATGTCTGGAGTAATTATCCCTGGGGTTGGTTGTGCTCCTGGAGGTGGTTGGCATGTCTGCAGCCCCCTAGGGAAGGTAGAGTATGCTGTCCTTGTCAGTAGGCACCACTCCTGCAGCTCCCATTGGTCAATGATGGAGAACTGTGGCCAGTGGAGGCAGTGCCTGTGGATGAGGGGCAGCACATGGAGCCATTGCTGTACATGCCAGGTGCTTTGTGGGGGTGGGACAGGGCCTGGGCTGTCTTAGTTCTACTGCGTTATTCCTGGGCAGCTGTCTAGCAAGACTTGAACCTACCCTGCTAGGCTCCCCAGGAAACTGCCCTATCCCCTAGACCATTCCACTGCCCACTCTACAGCCCTGCCTTCAGAGCGTCCCTTGTCCTGTGTCTGGTCACTCCCAGGGTGGGCAGAGGGGACGGCTTGAAGGTAGGGAGGTGGAGTGGGATCTCCAGTGAACTTGGGGATGGGCATTAGCCTCTGGAGCACAGGGTGGTGGGCACAATCCCACCCCCCTCCACCCACTCAGGCAACAGCTGGGCCAGCAACACAGGCTGCCTGAGGGATGGAGCTGGCTCTGGATTAGGAAGGCAGGATAAGGGACCTGCTGAAGGTAGAGTGATGGGATGGGGCTCTGGAGTGGCTTAGAGAATAGGGTATTTGCCTGGGGTGCACAGGATGGTGGGTTCAAGCCCAAGCCCCTGCTGTTTCTCTGTTTCCCCACAGCCCAGAGGTGGGGTGAGCTCCCAAGTGGGCCAGGAGATACAGCACTTGCCTGCAGAGGACAGGGCTGTGGCTTGGAGTCTCCATTTCACCCAAGCTGCACCCATCTTGTGGCAACCAGACAGCCACCCCAGGGTCTAGGACCCACCAGAACTGGGTGGGCTCAGCCCTGGAGTGGCTTAAGGGATAGAACATTCCCCTGGAGAGCACAGGGTGGTGAGCTCAAGCTCTAGCTGCCCCAGGGATGGGCCAGGGTCCTGCATTAGAAAGGCAGGAGAAAGGGACCCCTTAAAGGCAAGGGGGGGTGGACCCTGGAGTGGCCTAGGGCAGCACCCCTCAGCCAGCAGTACAAGTACCCTTAAGGGTACCCAAAGGACAGGGGGTGCATCAGCAACTGGAACTTGGAGAAAACTGAACTTTTATTTTAAGTTTTACAGCTTTTTATTATTTTTCTACTTGTTTCCAAATATTTCATCAACTACAATTAAATTGTTAAACAAATTGTGTGCAAACTGCAGGTACTGGGGGTACTTATTATTCTTTTTTTGAAAAAGGGGCACTTTATAAAACAAGGTTGAGAAACACTGGCCTAAGGCATTTGCCACACAACCAAGACTACAGCCTGCACCCCCTACCCCAGCCTGGTGAAAGTGAATACGATTCGGGGAGGAAGGGCAACAGAGCGAGCGGGGGAGGCCTCAGAGAAGGGCTGGGGAAGTTGGAGGGGAAGGAAGCCAGGCAAGGGTATTTGGGTTGGGGGTAGTTCTTACATTGCATTTAAATTGAAAAAGTGACCTTGTGGTTAAAAAGGCTGGAGACCCCTGCCCTAAGGGTACGTCTAGACTATACCTCTCTATCGACAGAGAGATGTAGATTAGGCACATCGAAAGTGCAAATGAAGCCGGGATTTAAATATCCCGTGCTTAATTTGCGTAAACATGGCTGCTGCTTTTTTTCAAAATGGAGCTTTTTAAAAAAAATGTCAGTCTAGACACGGCTCTTTTGAAAATTAAACCCTTTTTCGAAAGATCCTGTAAACCTCATTTCATGAGGGATAAGGGAGCTTTAAAAAAAGGGTTGTATTTTCAAATGATCCCCATCTAGACTGCTGGGTTTTTTCGAAAAAGCTCCATTTTGAAAAAAAGCAGCAGCCATGTTTATGCAAATGAAGCGCAGGATATTTAAATCCTGGCTTCATTTGCACTTTTGATGTGCCTAATCTATATGGGTATGTCTACACTACAGTGCTATTTCGAATTAGTTCATTTGAAATAAGCTAATTTGAAATAACGCATCTAGACACAAAAACGAATTCGAAATAGCGTTTTTCTAATTCGAAATAGCACGTCTACATTGAGTGGACTCTGAATAGAAGGTAAGGCTGGCCGGAACCAGTGCCGGCAGGGCATCAGAGTCGGACTTAGTGTGTGGGGCTGCTGCCTCAGACTATCCGAGGTCTGTGCTTAAAGGGACCCGACCCCCCCATCCCGGACAGACAGTTCTCAGGTTTCTCTGCTTGCTGGTCCACCTCGCTGAGGGACAGCAAAGCATTTGTGTGTCGGAGTGCTCTGCTTGCCCTCCCTCGGGACACCACGGCACTCTGCAACATGGAACCAGACCTGCCCCCGGGGACTCTGCTGCATCTCGTGGACACATTTACAGCAGCATTGGCTGCAGGCTGCCATCCGGGAGCACCATCGAGGGGCTGTCAGGATCCAGGGAGCCCTGTGGGAGAGCTTCCACCCCGAGGTGCTCTAACACTCTCCCCGGTCTGCCCCACTGGGGGCTTGTGCCCCATTCCTCCCTCTCGTCCTTCCACTTACCCTTCCTGATGTCAAATAAAATACACGTATTTTCAAAAATAGAAACTGTCTTTATTTAACACAGCTGGGGAGGGGAATGAAACTTTGGGGAGATGGGGGAAAGGAGGGGGGAGAAGGCAGGAGAGAGGGTGGGAGAGGGGAGGAGGGAAACTGGGAGGAGAGAGCTGGAAGGGGGAAGCAAGGGGAAAAAGGAGGAGGGGAAGCTCAGGGCTCAGGGGTGGGGGGGGTCTCGCCGGGCCAACTGCCTCCCAGAACGGCAGGGGAGGGGGCCTCGGCGTCCCTGGGGGGATGGGGAGGAGGGTGCGGAGGATGAAGTGGGGAGTGTGGACATTGAGGAGGAGGGTGTGGAGGTTGAGGAGGAAGCAGTGGGAAGGGGGGCAGGAGTGGGAGGAGGGACAGTAGTTGGAGGAGCAGCAGGCACAGGACCGGCACAGGGCACCATACTCTGCAGCAGGTCCTGGACGTTTGAGTTCAGCGCTCAGTCCTCAGCAAGCTGCTCCCAGCGGAGCTGCAGGTCCTCCAACATCCAGGCCTGGATGGTGAGATGCAGGGCTTGGAGGGCCCCCAGGGGCTGGTCCCGGTACTCCTGCCACATGCTGGTGGTCCGGAGGAGGCCGCGGGTGCCAGAGCATGTCCTGGGCGGGGTGGTGCACCCTGCACGAGCAGCTGGTGCAGCTGTAGAGAAAGAAGAGAAGTGGTCAGGTCTCCCTGGGGACACAGTGGATGATGCCCAGCCCACCCCTGCGACGTGAGGGCGACCGTGCCCTGCACCATCAGAGCCAATGTGCTTGCGCAGAGGCCATGGTCAGGATGTCTGGCTCTCCCCGGGACTGGGAGCTGCCCCAGGACCGCACCCATGTCTCTGTGCAGTGTATAGTGTGGCCGAGGCGGGGGGAGATGTCCCCTGACTCTGTGTAGAGGGGGCATGTGAAGGGAGAGTGTCCTGCTGGGTCCCACCCCGGGGTCGGGAGCGTGTCAGGTCTCTTCACACACGCGTGTGCTTATTGGGCCACGGCCCCTGGGTGTCACGCAGCTGGAGCCACCTGCCCAAGGGTGGCATGGCACGTGCTCACACGTGCACAGGTGGCTGCATGATCCGTGGCAGGCATGGCCCATGCACACGGTCCCTGGTCTCCCTCTCAGCCTCCCCCCCGGGTAGGGGTAAGTGCTGGCACTTACCTGCTATGGCCTCCCTGGCTGACCCTGCTGACTCTGGTGCTGGGATAGCTGGTGGTGGCCCCTCTGGTGTGCCTGAGTCAGGGGCCTCTGGTCCCGGCTCGCTCCCTCCTGGGCTGGCGCAGACTGCCCCGCCCCCCAGGAGTTGGTCAAGGGCAGGGAAGTAGGGGCAGGTGTCAGCCCCTGCTGCAGCGCTGCACCTGGTGACCCTGGCGTATGCCTGCTGCAGCTCTTTCACCTTCAGGTGCACCTGCTCTTGGGTGTGCCTGTGGCCTTTCCTGGCCATGGTGGCCGCTATGTGGCCATAGACGGCCATGTTTCTCCGCCTAGTGTGGAGATCATGGAAGTTGGGGGCCTCCCCCCAAACCTCAATGAGGTCCAGGATCTCCACACTAGTCTATGAGGGCGCGCGCCGTCTATGGCCCCTGGCTGGCCCCTGGGTGCTGGGGGACTGGGCGGGGGAGAGCTGCCTGCCCTGGCTGTCATCCTGTGGACACTGCCTGAGGGTCTGCAGCTGCTGGCAAGCCTGGCTCTCGCACGTGCCCAGTGGCCAGAGTCTGCCCCTTTAAGGGCCCCGGGGCTGGGGGAAAGGAGAGGAGTTTTCCTGCTTGCTCCGGGTGGCTGAACCACTGTGTGAGAGAGGGGCACCTGGCAAGTCTTGCAGTTTCCCTTTACTGACCTGTCTGAAGACATTTTTCTGCAGGAAAGAAAAGAACTGCAGGGGCCATGAATTCTGCACACATGCCGTGATGCAAAATCCCCCCTAGAGTAAAATGTAAGTACAGTATTTATATTCCCATTGATTTATCTTATTACATAGTAAGAATGAGAAAGGAAGCAATTGTTCAGCAGTGCGACCAGGGGAGTGAAGCGGACAGGGGACTGCAGACAGGGGAGTTGAAGAGGGAGTTGAGCAGAGGGAGTGACTGATGGTGATGAAGACCCGAAGCGCTTGTGCCAGTACTTCTCCTGTCTCCTCCACCTGTGCCTGTATCCAGACAGAGAACCTGAGCATGGATGCCTCTACCCAGGTCCTGGTGTGGTGTTGCAGTATTTGTGGCTTGCAGTTCCCACTGAGCGATCTCCAGGCTGGGGGAGACAACCGTTGTGAAAGGTGCCTGCTGGTGGAATCTCTCAGGCAGCAGGTGGGAGAGCTACAGGAGGAGGTGGCCAGGCTGAGGAGCATTCAAAGCCATGAGGAATTCCTGGACAGTATTCCTGTGGAGTCCACGGAGGTCACTGTCCTAGGATGTGGGACTGTTGACCAGCCACTTATGGAGGAGGCGGTGGTGCAGGGTGAGCACTGGCAGCTGGTTACTTCCGGCAGCAGGCAGTGTTCCACCCCTGCTCCTAACCCTCCCACTGTGTTGTTACATAACCGTTACACTTTACTTTCAGCAGGAGACAAGGAGTCACCCCCCACAGTGGAGGAGACCAGGCCTTGCACCACCAAGGCTGAGCAGTCTCCTGCCACCACTGCGAGGAGGAAACGTAGGGTAGTGGTGGTTAGAGACTCTCTTCTGAGGGGAACGGAGGCACCCATCTGTCGCCCTGATAGCTCATCTCGAGAGGTATGCTGTCTGCCAGGGGCCCGTATCCGAGATGTTACGGAGGCATTGTCGAGGATTATCCGGCCCTCTGACTACTACCCCATGCTACTCATCCACGTGGGCACAAATGATACTGCCAGGTGTGACACTGAGCGGATCAAGTGTGACTACAGGGATTTGGGAGTACGGGTGAAGGAGTTTGGAGCGCAGGTGGTATTCTCTTCTATCCTTCCTGTCAAAGGTAGGGGCCCGGGCAGAGAGAGGTGCATCCTGGAGGTGAATGCCTGGCTGCGACGATGGTGTCGCCAGGAGGGATTCGGCTTCCTTGATCACGGGGTGCTCTTCCAGGAAGGACTGCTTGGCGGAGATGGAGTTCACCTTTACAGGAGCGGGAAGGCCTTGTTTGGACACAGACTGGCTAACCTTGTGAGGAGGGCTTTAAACTAGGTTCGACGGGGGCAGGTGAGCAAAGCCCACAGGTAAGTGCTGCATGTGCGGGACTGGGAGATGGGTTGGAAATGGGGGGGACTACGGCCTATAATGTCAAGGAGAAAGGAGGGTCAGGGCACAACAGGGAGGCAAGATCAAATCAGTATCTTAGATGCCTATATACAAATGCGAGAAGTATGGGTAATAAGCAGGAGGAACTGGAATTGCTAACCAATAAATACAACTATGATATCATTGGTATTACAGAAACCTGGTGGGATGGGACGCATGATTGGAATATTGGTATGGAAGGGTACGGCTTGCTCAGGAAGGACAGACAGGGAAAAAAGGGAGGAGGGGTTGCCTTGTATACTAAAAATGTACACACTTGGACTGAAATGGAGATGAACGTAGGAGATAGCTGTGTAGAGAGTCTCTGGGTTAAGCTAAAAGGGGTAAAAAACGAGGGTGATGTCATGCTAGGAGTCTACTACAGGCCACCTAGCCAGGTGGAAGAGGTGGATGAGGCCTTTTTTAAACAATTAACAAAACTATCCAAAGCCCAAGATTTGGTGGTGATGGGGGACTTCAACTATCCAGACATATGTTGGGAAACTAACACAGCGAGGCACAGGCTATCCAATAAGTTTCTGGACTGCATTGGAGACAACTTTCTGTTTCAGAAGGTTGAAAAAGCTACCAGAGGAGAAGCTGTTCTGGATTTGGTTTTAACAAATAGGGAGGAGCTAGTTGAGAACTTGAAAGTGGAAGACAGTATAGGGGACAGTGATCACGAAATAATAGAGTTCATGATCTTAAGGAAAGGTAGAAGGGAGACCAGCACAATTGAGGTAATGGATTTCAGGAAGGCAGATTTCGATAAGCTCAGAGAACTTGTAGGTAAGGTCCCATGGGAAGCAAGACTGAAGGGAAAAACAACTGAGGAGAGTTGGAAGTATTTCAAAGGGACGTTGTTAAGGGCCCAAAAGCAAACAATTCCGCTGTGTAGAAAAGATAGAAAATATGGCAAAAGACCAGCTTGGCTTAACAAGGAGATCTTGCATGATCTCAAAATAAAAAAGGAGTCGTATAAAAAATGGAAACTAGGACAACTAACAAAGGATGAATATAGGCAAGCAACACGGGAATGCAGGGGCAAGATAAGAAAGGCAAAGGCAAAAATTAGATCAAACTAGCTACAGGCATAAAGGGAAACAAGAAGACCTTTTATAAATACATTAAAAGCAAGAGGAAGACCAAGGACAGGGTAGGCCCACTGCTTAGTGAGGAGGGAGAAGCAGTAACAGGGAACTTGGAAATGGCGGAGATGCTCAATGACTTCTTTGTTTCGGTCTTCACCGAGAAGTCTGGAGGTGTGCCTAACGTAGTGAATACAAGCAGAGAGAGGGTAAGTTTAGAAGACAGGATACACAAAGAACAAGTTAAAAATCACTTAGGAAAGTTAGATGTCAGCAAGTCACTAGTTCCTGATGAAATGCATCCCAGGATACTCAAGGAGCTGATAGAGGAGGTATCTGAGCCTTTAGCTATGATCTTTGAAAAATCATGGCAGACAGGGGAGATTCCAGAAGACTGGAAAAGGGCAAATATTGTGCCCATCTATAAAAAGGGGAATAAGAACAACCCAGGAAACTACAGACCGGTCAGTTTAACGTCTGTCCCAGGGAAGATAATGGAGCAGGTAATTAAGGAAATCATATGCAAACACTTGGAAGGTAATAAAGTGATAGGGAATAGCCAGCATGGGTTTGTGAAGAACAAGTCATGCCAAACCAATCTGATAGCTTTCTTTGATAAGATAACGAGCCTTGTGGATAAGGGAGAAGCGGTGGATGTCATATACCTAGACTTTAGAAAGGCATTTGATACGGTCTCGCATGATATTCTTATTGATAAACTAGGCAAATATAACTTAGATAGGGCCACAATAAGGTGGGGGCATAATTGGCTGGATAACCGTAGTCAGAGAGTTGTTGTTAACGGTTCTAAATCCTGCTGGAAAGGGATAACAAGTGGAGTTCCTCAAGGGTCTGTTTTGGGACCCGTACTGTTCAATATCTTCATCAATGATGTAGATATTGGGATAGAGAGTACGCTTATTAAGTTTGCAAATGATACCAAACTGGGTGGGGTTGCGACTTCTTTGGAGGATAGGGACATAATTCAAAATGACCTTAGCAAGTTAGAGAAATGGTCAGAGGTAAACAGGATGAGGTTTAATAAAGAGAAATGCAAAGTGCTCCACTTAGGAAGGAACAATCAGTTCCATACATACAAGATGGGAAGCGACTGTCTAGGAAGGAGCATGGCGGAAAGGGATCTAGGGGTCATTGTGGACCACAAGTTGAATATGAGTCAACCGTGTGATGCTGTTGCAAAAAAAGTAAATATGATTCTAGGTTGTATCAACAGGTGTGTTGTAAGCAAAACTCGTGAAGTCATTCTGCCACTCTACTCTGCACTAGTTAGGCCTCAGCTGGAGTACTGTGTCCAGTTCTGGGCGCCACATTTCAAGAAAGATGTGGAGAAATTGGAAAGGGTACAGAGAAGAGCAACAAGAATGATAAAAGGTTTAGAGAACATGACCTATGAAGCCAGGCTTCATGAACTGGGCTTGTTTAGTTTGGAAAAAAGAAGATTAAGGGGGAACATGATAGCGGTTTTCAAATATCTAAAAGGGTGTCACAAGGAGGAAGGAGAAAACTTGTTCGTCTTGGTTTCTAAGGACAGGACAAGGAGTAATGGGCTTAAAGTGCAGCAGGGGAGGTTTAGATTGGACATTAGGAAAAAATTCCTAACTGTCAGGGTGGTCAAATATTGGAATAAATTGCCAAGGGAGGTGGTGGAATCTCCCTCTCTGGAGATATTTAAGAACAGGTTAGATAGACATCTGTCAGGGATGGTGTAGACGGAGCTTGGTCCTGCCTTGAGGGTGGGGGGCTGGACTCGATGACCTCTTGAGGTCCCTTCCAGTCCTATTATTCTATGATTCTATGATTCAGTAATAGTATGCTGTGACACTTTTGCACTTTTATGTCTAATTTTGTAAGCAAGTAGCTTTTAAATAAGGTGAAACTTAGGGGTACTTAAGCCGTATAACACTCCCAAAAGGGACACCTTAGCCTGGAAAGGTTAAGAGCATTCACATAGGTGAGCAAAGAATTAAACCCAGTCTAGGCTGGCACCATATCATCTCCAAAATTTCAATGAGAATTTGCACAGTAATGTACATATCAATATAATTAAGTATGGAAGACCAGACCCTGTAACGTCCAAAAATGCACCATAGTTAAATGCTTACTGAAAGAGAAAAGTACAATAAACATTAGCCCTTAAACTTCTGACATTTTTCTAGGCTGTCAGTCAACTGAATTCTTAGACGGAAGTTTGTGTGTATAAAGTAATCAGAAAGAACCATGTTTGCCATGAAATTTTGAATAAGAGATATGTGACTCAAAGCATCCAAGGCCTGTATTGTTCCATTATACATAGATGTAATTAATAGATGAACTTAATTATTTGGTACTATGCATAGAATAAAATAGCAGGAACAATTAAATGAACAAAAATCACAGAGACAAGAATGACATTTTCCTGATCATTGTGGCCGCCTGCTGAGATACAACTGAAAATCAGAATCCTGGCACTTGTACAAGGTGTTTTCAATAGGTAGTTAAGTAGCAGCCACCTCTGGTGCCCTGTGTCAGCAAGGATGGAGGAAAACAATGAAAGGAAACAAAATCTGTTGTCTGATAGGACTAAACAATCCCAGTAAAGATGATGATGAATAATTTCATCAGTCTGATTAATCCCACCCAGGGAAATGGTAGAAATTAAAGCTTATTATTCAAGAATACTCCATTTATTTCGGAGTACTTCCTCTAGCCATGCCATTCAAGTTGTAGAGAAACTTATTTTTATAAAGGCATAATAAGGAGCAAAAATTACAGGCTCCTTAAACTTGTAACTGGTTTTAAAAACTGTCACAAATTCTAACTTATTTTTGACAGCACAAGGGCTTCTTTGAAAATGAGCTGGCTTTGTTCAGACATAATTCTTGATTATATCATTTAGACTAGTTATGGGAAAAATAATTTCCCAACTCAGTGCAGTTGAAAGGCTATGTTCTGGCTGATTCCATGGTGTAAGTACACTGAAGGCTGCACAAGTGAAAGATGGATGTAAATTCACTCTCGCTGGGGAAACTGACACTTAGACACCATGATGCCAGGGGCAGTAGTTTGTATAATTTTCGGTGGTGCCCACAAGGGGTCCCAATCCTCCCCCTCCTCTCACTTTTCTTGTCAGCTGGCGTATATTTAATGTAATGTCAAAGTGTGAGGGCTCTGGGTTGGGGCTGGAGTGAGGTGCAGGCAGGCTGCCCCAGGCCTGGGGAAAGAGAAAACTCCCCTGAGTTCTCTCCCAGCTGGCAGCAGTGAGTTCTGGAGGAAGGTTCCCCCTCTCGCCTCAGCAGGACACTCACCTCACACCACTGTCACTGCATGTGCTCCTGGGGCCCCTCTCAGATCCAGGAAACTCCTCTGCCTCCCCTATGGCAGGTGCCGGTGGGGTCTGCCATCACGTAGGCCCAGCCAAAGAATTTACAAGGTCCAAGGTGGATGCTGTGGTTGGCTGCACCACATTGGTTCCCAGCCAGGGCAGTGAGCGAGCAGCAGGGTGGGCAGGCGCTGGGCTGCCTTGCTTGCCTTGCCCTAAGGCCGGACCTGCCATCATTTGTCCACCTCCTGGCCTGCCGCTGCCCCTCACGGTGGGGGATGGGGCTGCCGCATGCCCGGTGTGGGGCAGGAGTGTGACTGTATGTTGTGGGTGGGGCAGGATGTCAAGACATTCACCCAACCCCCAGGCTGCGGCTCAGGTCCGGACTCCAAACTATTGGCTGGCTCATACCGGGGGGAAGGGACCCTGGTGCTGGTGGAGGGTCCAGCCAGAAAAGGGAAGGATCTGTCACTCCTAGATGGAAGGACAGTCAGCCTGCCCTGACACTGGTAGTTGGGGGGTGCTAGGACCCTGCGGCGGCAGCTGGTGCTGGGAGCTGGCTGGGGCTGGGTCTCTCAAGAAAGCAGAGCAGTGAGTGGCAGGAGGCAGCCTCCTAGTAGCCACAGTGCAGGGATGCTGAAGGGAGGCAGCAAATCCATCTGGAGAGAGAACCAGCCCTGAACATTGATGGAGCTGGGACCTGGTGGCTCTGAGTTTTGCTGGAGCACAGGCACCTTGGCCCATATAACTCACCTCCCCGGAGGTGAGGGGCTGGGTTCAGTGTAAGAAATAAAACTGGGTGGAATTTTTCTGATGGACGTTTTTCCAGCAAAACCAGCCAACGCTAGCGAAATAAAATAGCTGCGTCCTTTTCCCAGTCAGGATGTTGACAATCGAGCTATTCCGTGAACCACTTTGATTTTGTAAAGTTGAAGCACTTCATTTCAAAATGAGGGAAAGATTTGCTTTGCCATTCTCCTGATTCTAATGGAGTTCCAGGCCAACATGGTAACTGCAAAATGTATCAAAATGAAATGGAACATTTCAGTAAACATGTTTCAATATTCCTGAAATGAAGTTTATAAATTTTGGTAGTGAAGGAAATTTCAAAATGCTGATATTTTGTTCTAGATTGAAATAAAAGCAACTGTCAGATTTTCCTAGTGACTGGAAATTCATAGTTTTTACCCATCACCATAAGAACCTGACTAAACTGCAACCAGAGAGAACACCTGTCCGAATATGAGCAATGGAGGCCTTTCTGGAGGTGTCAGCTAACCAAGTAAGGACATTCCTGACCAGAGAGTATGATACAACAAAGACATAGTTACTTGAAAAAGCCATGTGAACACATTCCTAATGGTCGGTACAAGAACATAACAACCCCTTGTAAGCTAAGGAGGGAATGGTAGGACAATGGATAAGGATCTTTGGTTCCAACTTGTATAAGGATGGTAATTAGCAACATCTGGAGCATGATGCATAATGTGTTTGTATCACTGCATTAAAGGAGAAGTCATTGGAGGAGTCTCACCAGGGGGACATCCCCCTGGTGAGCTGGTTGAACTGGCACGTTGTCACAAGCACCTGTGAATTAGTGTACGTGTGAACCATTGAGCCCGGGAGCTAGTACCATACGTCATTGGCCATACTCCTGGCCCAGGGACCTTCCCATCAAACTGAGCCCCTGGGCATTCTTTATAAATATTTGGGGCTGCTGAATCAGCCAGCTGCACAGTCGGCAAGGGCAGCATCACCGAGCACCCTTAGCACCATGCCACAGCTCTAACAGCAAGCAGCACTTGCTAAAAAGGGAGGTGGCTCCAGCCAACAGAGCATGTTGATTCAGTGACTGACCCACCCTTGTGTGACTCCACTTTAGGGACAGCATAGCGCCACTGAATCCACTAGAATTACAGCCATGAATTAGCCCCCTTTGGAGAGTCTCCACTACTGGGCCAGACATCCTGTAAGCCTTGACAGGAAACTGGGAAGGAAGCTGGACGTTGTATCGGTTTATCCTCGCTAGAGCGAATCCCAGCTTACTCAGAGCAGGGGGCCAGGCTGGCCTGGGGAAGTGTAGTCTGCAAGCCTTCTTGTGCTAGATTAGTCCAATTGGCCCAAATAACATTTGCTGATGAAAAAGGCAAACTTGAATCAAAACCAATTCATGCTCTAGCAGGGCACACCCCTCCAGAGCATCTCACTGAGGTCCTGCAGTGTCCTGCCTCTGTTTCTCTTCTTCAGAGTCTCCTATGACCAGGGCTTGACAATTAGGGCAATCTACTCACCCATGGCAAGTAGATTTTAGCCCGGCACGGCACCACAGCATGATCAGCACATGCGCAGCGCGGTCTGCACATGTGCAGTATGCCAAACCATGCGGCTGGCGAGCGGGGCTCACTGCTGCTTGTCAAGCCTGGCTTATGATCACTCCCACAACATATTTCCTGTTGTTGTCTCTTTCTCCCCTGCCTGTGGCTGGGTTACTAGGTACAACAGTTCTTGAAATAATTATCAAAGTCCCACAAATAAAGTCCCACAAAATAAGGCAAAGTGTGGGGGAGGGATAGTTCAGCGTTTTGAGCATTGGCCTGCTAAACCCAGGGTTGTGAGTTCAATCCTTGAGGGGGCCATTTAGGGATTTGGGGCAAATCTGTCAAGGATGGTACTTGGTCCTGCTGTGAGGGCAGGGACTGGACTCAATGACCTTTCAAGGTCCCTTCCAGTTCTAGGAGATAGGTATATATATATATATATTATTATTATTATTATTATTCAGATGTAGCTCCAATGTGCCTCCCAGACACCAAAATACTCTCCTGTCCCAGTCTGTGCTTTGCAGAACTGCCACACCCAGCCATCTGTACCTGGAGATCGGCCTTTTCCTGCTAATATCTCCCCTGTTTGGAGGAAGAAAGAAGAAGAGATCCTCCCATTTCAATTCTTTTACACGTGAACTACACCGGATCACAAGGGCAGAGTGCTTAAGGGAGATTTAAAGGCAGTTTGACCAGCTATAGCACAGTACAGTACTATCATACAATTCGTAAATGCTCAAGATGTCTGTGGTAGGAGAGTTCAGTTCCATTTAATAGAATGCCATTGGCTTATACCAGGTCTGAATTTGACTCATAACAGTCAGGAAACTGTGTACTAAACCTCAGCTGGTGTAAATGAAGCTACTTTGGGGCCTATACCCCATACAGTTACTGCTGCTTGTCAAAACAACAACAAAACCTTACCAAAACAAACCGCTCCATTACACTCACTGTTTTCCCCCTGGGAGAAAGAATGAACCAACATATGAGATATGCACAACTGAAACTTGCATTGTGCACAACTGAAATGTTTGGCTACTACAATGATCAAGGTGGCATAAGAAACAATTCAGAACAGATTTTTTTATTTTAAAATTAAATGGATTTGTACTATTTACCTAACATTTTCAACATTTACTTTTCACAAAATCTTTAAAGTAATAATAATTAATACTTGGGGCTTGATTCACTACAGTGATACTCCAGTTTGACTTTGGAGTGAGTTTAGTGAAATCCAAGGCATCACACCAGGGTAAATCTGGTGCAACTCAGGCTCTGGGTTTGCGGGGTAGCTGAGCAAAGTGTTTTGCATGTGGTGTCTCCAGGCTACACATGACACTAGCTGATAAAGACGACTGAAAGTTGGATTTACAAATCAGGCTTCATTGCAAAGCTACAACCAAGCTAATTACTTGCATGATTTGTTGGGGGAGGGGAGTCATTAATAAATCTTTTAAGCTACACACAAAACTATCAGTGACCATGCAAGGATTATTCATGATACAGCAGGGGAAATATTGTCCCCAGCCCCTGTTTCTTAAAAGAAGTTTGCGACTTTAAAGAGACTTAAGTCTTCTGAGCTGGTGCCCTAGGACTGTGCAGCCTGGGCTTCTGTTAATTCGGAGCTGGGGCCAGAAGTGGCAGTGAACTGTGATGTCCCCCTCGGTTAACCGAAAGGAGAGGTTACTCGAGCCCTGCTTTCTGTTTCTGATTGGCGCCTAGAGGTCTGCGCCTTTAATGTGCCCGATTGTCTGTCATTGCCTATGAGTTCTTCCTGGAAACTCCGGGTGCCACTAATTTTGCCAATCAGTGTGGGGAGGGTAGAGGGGTGTAGAATATATCTCATGGGACTGTGTCATGCTGCGAATGAGGGTTCCCCGGTCTCCCCCTAGTCCTGGGCGGGAGAGAGAAACGGCTCTGCCAGCGCCGGAGCGATACGCGTCCCTCTCGTCTATAAATCGCGGAGGCGAGGCTCCTAGAGGACAGAGACACAGAGACAGGGAAGCAGGCTCCAGAGCCCCAAGACCGCCGAGCCGAGCAGCACAACTCTCTGGCAAGCTGCAGCGGCTCAAGGAGGCGGCTTCGCCTGGCACTGGTATTGTTTAGTCCGGAGAGAGTGGCAGGAGGCGCTGCTCAATCCCAGCGCGCACACTGAGTGCCCGGACCAGCAGGAGGGGGCTTGCAGTTTGGTCTGGCTCCGGAGCGCACAGATGGGCACCGTGGAGTGAAGCATCGAGGAGAGGAGACCGAGGCGGGCAGCAGCCCCATGGACAGGGCTGGGACACAGAGGTCAGCACGCTGGAGAGCGCGCCGGACCAGCGTTGGATGGCGGGATGCAGCCCTTAGCGGAGCCGACCCAGGGGTCAGCACCGCAGACAGGGCACAGGGATGAGCAGCGGCCGAGCTGAACAACTGGACGCTCCAGCACCGTGGAGCGCGCTAGTGCCCTATATTCCGCACCATGGAGAGCGCACTGCGCGGCTAGTGCCCTGGATCAGCACCATGGAGAGCGCACTGCGCGGCTAGTGTCCTGGATCAGCACCATGGAGAGCGCACTGCGCGGCTAGTGTCCCGCATCCAGCTCCATGGAGAGCGCACTCCGCGTCTAGTGTCCTGGCTTCAGCACCAAGGACAAGGCTCTGGCGAGAGCCGCGGGTGGGTTCTAGCCCCATGAACCCGGCTCGCGCCACCCCAGCACCATGGAGAGGAGACTGAACGTGACCCCGGAGGCGCTCAACAAGCTCCTGCGAGAGCACAACATGACCAGGCAAGAGTTCATCGCCGCCTACGGCCTCAAGCCCCTGGTGTACATCCCAGAGCTGCCTCCCCGCGCCAAGGTCATCTTCCTAGTGCTCTACATCTTCATCTTCGCACTGGCTCTTCTGGGCAACAGCCTGGTGGTCTACATCATCATCCGGCGGAAACCCATGAGAACAGCCACCAATATCTTCATCTGCTCCCTGGCTTGCAGTGACCTGCTGGTAACTTTCTTCTGCATCCCTTTCACGCTTCTGCAGAACGTCTCCTCCGAGTGGCTAGGGGGTAAGTCCAAGTCCCCCTGTCCAGCTGGGCCACCCCACCCCCTTCTTTCTTCTGCCCTCCACCCCAGGTCTTGAGATCTTCCACAGTTTGTCTGCTGCCCACCAACCAACCCCCCTCCCCACCTCCTAGGATGGAGACCATGTCCATCACTCGGTTGTTTCAAAGCCAAATGCTCCTTCGCTTTAGCTGAATCATTTTAGAAGCTGGTGCAGCAATTGAGTTCCTTCCACCCTTAACACAACAACTCATGGCAGCAGATGCTGGGGGTGGGATTTAGCACCCTGATCAATACATTGTGCCTATTTTCTTGTTAAAAGAAATTAGGGTCATATGAAGAAAATGAACCTTCCTGACCTTTTAAACTATAAACATACAATCAAGTTGCACAAAATGGTTTTCGGTTTTTCTAACAATTTGCAGTCTCCACTTCTTCATTCCCTGTTATTTTTGTCAGCTTGTATTGTTTTTCAGTCTCTCTTCATAGCTTAAATTAGGAATCTGTCACTTAGCAAAAACCTGTTTGGGGGTCACAAATGAGTTATGTGTATCCTTTTATGCAGGATATGAAAAGTAACATTAGGATCCACATTTGCATGTATGCAGCTATGGTGTTGTTATATTATTTATTTGTATTATTAGAGTGCCGATGAGCCCTAATTAGAGATTAGGACCCCATTGTGTTAGATGGTATCTAGGTATACAAAAGAAAATGTGGCCCACTCTGACATTCAGAGAGGCAGGGATAAAAAAAATCGATAGAACATTATAAAGGGGTGTTTAATACTCCCTGAAATCAAGTTGTGTATGAAGTTGTGAAATCAAGTTGACAAAAATATAACTGAATCACTATAAGAGGCATCACACTGAGATCTTCACAAATCACACATGGGCCAAGAAATGAAGGCTTCATTGAGCAAGAACAGAATGAGTTCAGTCATATAACTGTTGGATCTAAGTAGCATGCCCATAAGCGGTAACATTTTCTAGTTGCGGCTTACTGCTAAAAAGTATTTCCCTTTGAAAGCAGTGGGGAAACCTGGAAAAATGTGGCTAGTCTGAATGCCCCACTGTGTGAACTGAGGGTCAAAATGGCAGTTATAAAATTAGGGGTTATAGGGAATTAAATAATCACTATAGGATGTCTTCAGTCAGAATTCGGGGTTTGTTCCTGAGAGGGCCTCTACTCCATCAATGGTGATGAACTTTCAGCTGCGTCCTGACCCTAGGTCAGTATGTACTTTATATGTGGGGAGGCAGTTGGTACCAAGATATTTCTCAGTGAGGCGTTCTGTTACAACCCCTCTGGAATGCGCCTACAGCCTGTGCCACGTACCTTTTGGTGTTCTTTATGCTTGATCTGGCTTATGCTCTTTCTCTTCATCCAAGCCTCTTTCCTTCCTGCAGTTTCACTGAGCCAGAGTCTTACTAGATTTCAGGCCTGATGATTTGATGTTACAGACCCTCAGCTTGCTACATTCCCCCACTTTTTGTTTTTTCTCTGGAGGATGTTTACTCATCATCCCAGAAGAGCATAATGCATGAACTGAAGGTGACCCAGTGGACTAAACGCTGTCATGTGGACACCATGCCTTATGCCCCATCTGTCCCTTAGTCTGCACATTCCCTCGTACGACAGATGAACAGATTTTATTTTCCAATTATGTTAAGTCCTTTATGGTGGACCTGGGAATGGTAGGCCTTGGGACCATTACTGAGGAATGTAGTTTACTGACTTAATCTTAGAAGCCCTCCCAAATAATTAACAATGTATATACTTGTAGTGTATTTGAGTACAGCATGTATTGTGTAAATGACACAACCTTATAACAATTTATTTTCCAGTTTTATATTGTGATTTGGTCCTTGTGAACTGCTGATAGCAGCACACTCCTATTAGGGCATTTATAGTTACCATTTGTATTATTAAAAACAGTAGGCTGAGTGTTTTCAGTGGCATAGTTATAGTTTCCCCCACAGGATTATGTATATAAGAAGTAAAACAGAAATTTGGAGTGGTGACACTATAAATGAGGCTGTTATATAGAAATGTCTTGTTGCTAATTAATTACTACCCAGTACTGTCCATTCATGTTCTAAGTTACGCTCAGTGCTGTCTGTCACCCTCCGGGGGTAAGCCTTCCTGGGCAGGAACTAGGAATAGCTAGCTTCTCTGTTCCATTGGTTGCAGTGCTCAGTGATACACCAGTAGCTGACATAGATACAGTTTCAGAGGGGTAGCCGAGTTAGCCTGTAACTGGAAAAACTTAAAAAACAAGCAGGACCTTAAAGACTGACAAAATATGTAAGTGAGCTTTCGTGGGCACAGCCCACTTCTTCAGATGACTGGAATATTAAAGGTCCAGTTCCAGTGTTTCTTATGGATATTGTCTTCCAGATAACCTACGGAATGGACTGTGAGCAATTTTATTAATTATTGCTGTGTCAGGATTTAGTCTGGGTACCCAGACACACAACCCAATTGTTTTGAATAACATGTGCCTCAGTTAGGGTGCAGTGTCACTGATCCAAATCGTGACTGGTAATAACAGTCTTTACTGTGTACTGTTATCTTCTAGGCTGTGTCTACACTGAACCCCTTTTCCGGAAAAGGGATGCAGATGAGACAAGTCGGAATTGCAAATGAAGCGGGGATTTAAATCTCCCCCGCTTCATTTGTATAAACATGGCTGCCGCTTTTTACCGGCTCGGGGCTTTGCCGGAGAAAAGCGCCAGTCTAGACGGGATCTTTCAGAAAATAAACCCTTTCCCAAAAGGTCCCTTATTCCTGATTTTAAGAGGAATAAGGGATCTTTCGGAAAAGGCTTTATTTTCCGAAAGATCCCGTCTAGACTGGCGCTTTTCTCCAGCAAAGCCCCAAGCCGGAGAAAAGCAGCAGCCATGTTTATACAAATGAAGCGGGGGATATTTAAAATCCCCCGCTTCATTTGCAATTCCGACTTGTCTCATCTGCATCCCTTTTCTGGAAAAGGGGTGCAGTGTAGACACAGCCCCCATGTGTTTGTGGTGTGATGTCTTCTGGTATTTTTGGTCGGTAGGATGAAACAAACAATTTCAGTTAGTTAACATCATAAAAGTTTTTGTTTGTTTTACATTTATCTTGTTTTTAGTAACCCAAATTTAATAAACAGGTTAGTTTAATTTGTTTATAATGTAATAGGGACCAAATCTTTTTGTAATATAAACTAAACTTTTGCAATTGTTGTATAGACATTTATTTTCACTTGAGGTTTATTACCAATATTGTGTCCTAAACATAACACTAAACTGTTAAAATAGATCATCACAATGTTCCACGAGAAGGTATATTGCTTTCCCCTGCTAAACACTTTGACTATGTCTATACTGCACTCTCTTGAGCAAGAAAATATGCAAGCAAGGAGAAGTGGTGAATATCGCCACGCCTCATTTGCATACACAATGAGCCGCCATTTTGCACAAGGACAGGTCATTAAGTATGCAAATGAGGCATGGCAATATTCACCACTTTGCCTCGTTTGCATATTTTCTTGTGCAAGAGAGTGCAGTCTAGACGTAGCCCTAGAGCAAGAGTTAGTAACGTAATTTTTACCAAGCTTTTTAGAGTTAATTTGCTTGTGATACCAAATTCCACTTTTGTTAATTGTTTAACAAGTACAAACATTACTACTTTCCTTTAACATAATATACAAGAAAATAGAATTTAAATCAAAATGAATTTTAAAAACAGGTGTGTGTAAATGCTTTGAGGATATTAAACATTCATGATGCTTTGTTATGTTTGGGAGTCCAAGGTGGAATCAAAAGTTTGGTTAGCTTTATACATTATTGCTATGCCATTCTTATAACTGCATTTAAAAATAAAAACAAGTTTATAAAAATCCATACAAAAAATTGACATTTTGTTAATGTTGCCTTAACCTTAATGTGGAGATTTCCCTTTACATTTTTCTTTGAATTAAAAAATAAAATATTTTTTTTATTAATATAAGAAAAAAAAAGTTTGCTATGGCATTATTTGTTGAGGCAGAAATACATGTACATATATGTGTAACTGAAACCTTTTTGAACTTTGCAAAAAAATTAATATTCATAATATGATTATACTCCAAACATAATAGTAAAATAGTGTGGTAACACATTTTAATTTTTAAAAAGGTATAAAATTGACTTATGTTGCAACAAAATAAAAATAATTTTAAAAAACAGTTCTGTGATACACAACATACAACAAAATTGGCAACATACATGACATATAGGATAACTTATAATGAAAAAGCAAAATGGCACCAAAATTACATTTATAACTAAGACAAAAAAAAGTTGGAAAAATAAACAAAAGGGTTAAACATTTAAATCAGCAAGTTATTACTTTATTTAAAACTTTTAATAAAAATGTCTATTACTTTTAATATTTGTCAAATGTGTTGTATTAATTTAATAACTTATGGCATTGTCTATTACTTTATGTCTTAAGCTTTATTTTTAAACTCTGCTATACAGGTATATTGAAATAAGAAAAGCGAATGTTTCAAATATTAGTCAGTGGTTAAGGATTAGAAACAGTCGGCATGTCTGTTGCTTAGCAACCTTATCTCCAGGAAAGTTGGGAGGAATTCCAGGTGTTGCATTCCTGAAGGGTTAAAATAATTAATTTACTGGTTTCATTCAAATTAAAGCTTTTACCTTATTTTTTGTTCCTTGTTTTGTTTTAATTGCTTTATATTTTGAAGATTTCTGTAAAAACTAACTTTTAATTTTTAACAGAGAGAGAGTCAAAGAGAGGAGAAGAGGGGGTGAAGATCAATTTAGGAAGGTAGGGAGACTTGAGCCAAGAGATTAACTCTTAAAGTTGTCTTAAGGTCCAAGCAGCAGCAGCAAATTTAGCAAATTGAGAAACGCTATAAAGGAACACATACGGTACGTAAGACTATTTCAGAAAGAAGGGTACATTTTTAGCTGAGGGTGCATCTAGACTACAGGGTTTTTTCGGAAAAATGGTCATTTTTTCTGAAAAAACTTCATTTACGTCCACACTGCCATTACGTTCTTTTGAAAGAAAATCAAAAGAATGCAGGGGGGTTTCTGACATTGGTAAACCTCATTCTACGAGGAAGAACGCCTTTTCCGAAAGAACTCTTTCGGAAGGTGGAGGTGAAAGAGGGAGTTTTTTCGAAAGAAGAAGCCTCCAGGAAAAAGCACAGGTGCCCTGGTGGCCACTCTGTCCGTAGCAATCACAGCTTAAATGCGAGATAGTGTCCATATCTTTCGAAAAAGCAGACCTTTTTTTCGATGCACTTTGGCAGTGTGGATACTTTCTTTTGGTAGAAGTTTTTTCAGAAGATCTCTTCTGGAAAAGCTTCTTCCATAAGAAACCTGCAGTCTAGATGTACCCTGAGTGAGGAATGTGGGCCCGTGGGTCAGAGCAGTTGGAAACCCGCACCCTGGATTTTTATCCTGACCTTAAGATTAGAGTAGGGGTAGTTACCTGCACTTGTAAAAAGTGATTGTTCCCTCAGTCTGTTGCTGTTGTCTGCATGCCAGATGGATTGCAGGAGTGCCTGTACATGCTGCAGTTGACCGTTTTCTGGCAACTCCATGAGTTAATGCATCAATTCTCGTTAACCTGCTTAATTTTGCTTTTTCACTTTGAAATTCTTTTTTAATCACTTCCCTGTGGTCAAGTCGCAGCTCCTGCCTCCTAGTGTGCTCTGTGGACCGTTCCATTTTTTCCTTCATTTTATTTACCAATTCAGTGAACGTGCTGTTAGCTACTTCTCCCTCCTGTGCACTTACTTTTCCTGTTCCAACAGGCACCAGTCTGGGTCTCAGTTTAAGTTCAACTGGAACCTGGCTTTTATCACATGGTTGTGGCTGCAATGCAGTGGATCCCCTCTCATCTTTTACATTTGCCAGGGCCACGTTTGTCCATTTCTGTCCCACAGCTTCAGGTACCGTTAAAGTTCCAGAAGCCTGTTGCTTTGTTTCTCTTTTGCAAGTTTTCTCCAGTTTCTTCCAATCTCCTATTTTCCTGCTTTACTTGTTCAAGCAGATCATGTGTTTGGATTGCCTGTCATCCTGCCAGTGGGGCTTGGGCTCTCTTGCCTGTATTGCTTCTTCTACTTCCCTAGTCTGTTCGATGACTCAGGAGGCTAGCAGTGGGCCATGCTGTTTAACCCAGCTCACTGCCACAGGCATTACTTGCAAAATGCTGGGCTTTTTACTGTGATGACTACTATTATTCAGTGTTTCCGTTTCTGCCATGACTCTACATTTACCGGTCCATGTTACCCCACACTCTTTTTTTACTTCATATCCTAGCAGTACAATGGGTCCATATCTCATCAAACTCTGTGGGGATTTGAGGGGAAGGGATCAGGTTTTCTGTAGTTTTCTTTGGTTTTCTGCCACGTCAGATCACGATTCCAACAGAGGATAACAGTTTGTTTACCAGATCGGTGGTTGGGGTCACCAGTGACATCAATCAGGATTTCAGGGTTCATCCTGATGGGTTCCTGACAGGTCCTCTACTGTCAATGATGATGAAGTTTTGGCTGCATGCATTTGCTCCCGTCTGCACGTTAACCATGCGCAATTAGTCAACACAACAGACTCCTGAGAGATTCCCCAAATCAGATTAGGATCGAAATCACCCAAGCAGGCTTATTGCCAAATGACACACAATAATAGTTGTCAGCGAACAGACTGCCGCTGCACCACTACACATTATATAAGCCGTGGTAATGGACTAACATGCATTAAGTGCCCTAGATTTCCATCTCCGCCTTCTCCCCTCCCCCTTCTCCTCCCCACCTTTTCTCAGTGAGGTGTTCTGTTACAACCCCTGGTACCTTTTGGCATTCTTTATGCTTGATCTGGCTTATACTATTTCTCTTTAGCCAAGCCTCTTTCCTACGTATAGTTTCACTGAGCCAGAGTCTTGCTCACTAGATTTCAGGCCTGCTGATTTTATGTTACAGAGGAACGTCCACACTGCAATTGCATTCTTCCACAAGAAAATCAAAAGAACAGAGGGGTTTTCTGGCATTGGTAATCCTCATTTTACGAGGAAGAAATCTTTTTGCAAAAGAACTCATTCACAAAAAGGCGTATGTGGATGGGGAAAAGGGAGTTCTTTCGGAAGAAGAGGAAAGAGGAAAAAGCACAGATACCCTGGTGGCCATTCCATCCATAGTAATCACAGCTTATATACAACAGAGCGTCCATTCAGTCTGGATGCTCTCTTTCAAAAAAACAGAACACTTTTTCGATGCACTTTTGCAGGGTGGATGCTCTCTTTCGGAAAAAGCTTTTTTGGAAGATCTCTTCCAAAAAAAAGCTTCTTCCGAAAGAAGCTTGCAGTCTAGATGCAGTCTCATATACTCTCACCATCTCCTGCAGAACAACCTGAAAAGTTAGCCATCATCTTCCTCATTACCACCACCTCATCGTCACCAGTGGCTATCAAATCTGGCACCTTCCAAGGACAACATCTTTCCTCCTCTACTGCCACTAGACTGGGATGCCACTTTTATAACATTACGCTGATGCTGTTATTTCTGATGCATATTCAGTGGGGGATTCCTCCTTTTCCTTATTTGTCTTTCCTCACCTTGCTGATGTTGGAATGTCTGTTTCCTACATGTTAGTATATCAATGACCAATTTGTTACCATGGCCCTTTTGTGATTAGGCATCGCATTCGTTACCTCTGTTCTAGCCAATTACTTTCATCCTTTCTAGATTTCAAGTTGTGGCATACCTGCTAAGTATAAAAGGGTATACCCTTAGGAAAACCCCTATGCCAACCTGATGCGATGTATCATCTGTGTTAACGGTTGCAGCCATATATGGGTCCTTTTGCTTTAGCTCATCCTGATCTATTTAGGTGAAAGGTCTCAAACATACGTCTGCTAACATTGCCCTATCTTGACAAACATGATGTGGTCTGCAGATCGCTCATGTTACAGCCAAAACATACTCCAATATAATCCCATTATAATAAATAATCAAACCCATGAGCAAATAAGAAACTTACAAGAAAAGACAGCTAGGCAAGCTAACAGGCTAGCCTTAGACATAGCTCATATATAT
This sequence comes from Pelodiscus sinensis, assembly GCF_049634645.1. Classification (NCBI taxonomy): domain Eukaryota; kingdom Metazoa; phylum Chordata; order Testudines; family Trionychidae; genus Pelodiscus; species Pelodiscus sinensis. The sequence goes on along the minus strand of NC_134738.1, from coordinate 1,791,344 downwards.
GTCATTTCATTGTCAGGATGTTTTATGGTGAAGTCATTGATCTGTGGTCAGCATTTCCCCTTGAGCTCTATTTTCAGCACCCCAAAAGTTTGGGGGATTCCACTGAGCTGGCCATTTGTCTGTACAAAGTTCATAGGCCTCATGCCTTATGCCAGAGATTCTCAAACTTTGTGATACCGCGACCCCCCTCTAAGTTGCTCGCAACCTCCCGGGGGGGGTTGGAACTCACAGTTTGAGAAACGTGGCCTTATGCTAACTTGCTGAAGCTATTGTCATACAAGATCCAGGCCTGTTGGTTTCTTGCATTACTGGTGGATATAAGGCAAAGCAGAATATAATAGAAGCAAGCTAGCCCACTGGGCTACAGACATCAGCTCCTCTTTATCTGTGAAGGCAAGGTCTACTAAAGAGCTCCCCCTTGCTGGCTACACAATCTTTTGAGTTAAGAAATGGTCCAGCTCTAATGTCTGTGACTGTAACTCATTAGCCAGAGTGTGTTATGTGTGTACTCCCCTGTATCTGATGCACAGAGGATATGGGCTGTTACAGGCCAGAGCCTTGTTCTTTGGCTACCGCTGTAGAGACTGGGGTTGGTTGGAGAACAAGAATTCCATTTCAGGAACACTACTGAGCTTTCCGAATCTGTTTTCATTCTGATTCAGTAGACAGAAACCTTTCAAAAGTTATGGGGAAAATGTGAGGGGAGAGAGAGAGACCCCAGCAAGCTCAGAATAACCCAAAGCCTAGTGGTTAGGGCAGCCACCTGGGCTGTGATGGAAACAGGTTTAGGTCCTAGGTTCTGCCTGGTTTGAAGCAGAACTCTGAGAGCTCTCTAATGGGAGCCTTAACGCTTGGGGCAGACAGTCAGCCTGTTCTCTTGGACCTGTTCCACTTTGTCTGAGTAATACAATACGCATGGGGGCAGAGCAAGAGACTGATGTTCAGGGCACTTGCCCAGGATATAGGAGACCCTGCTCCAGATCAGGAACAGCACATGTATCGCTATGGCAACACCAAATCAGTCAGAGCTGGGATGTGAATCTGTGTCTCCCACAACCTGCATCCATACCCAAACCACCAGGCTATTAGCTGTTCTGTGGCCCTTCTCCTCCCCCACCCAATACAATGGGCATGTGAGAAACCTTTGCCATTAAAGTGGGTGGAAAGTCGGCTGTTTCTCCAAACGTGCTTGTTTTGATGAATTGGCATTTCCAATGGGAGGGGTGGGGAACACCCCTGTGCAGTCAAAAAAATCCCAGCCACTCCAGCCGACACACACAGGTCAAGCCAGGTGAGTGCCCTGATTCAATGCTCCCTGTCCACCTCAACTTAATATTGACCATGTAAATTGCCGCGGAGGGCCAGACATTCCCCTCACCCACACGAGTTTACATCTGCTACTGCATGGATCATAACCGAGCTATTCCTGATTTACTCCAGTGCCCATGGGGGAGACTCTGGCCCAAAATGCTGCCTGTGTGGCTGTCGTTCCGCTCGGTTGGTTTCAGGCATGAATCACAGAGAGAAAAGCTGGGTTCGTTCCTGTTGTTCAGACAGCAAGGGAAGGGAGGGCGCATTTTATTCACATGCGTCTTTCACTTTCACCTTTCATTTGAAGTTGCTGCCCATGTGAGTCACACCTTGCATCTTTTTCATCAGTTCCAGCTACTGCGTGGATCATAACAGAGCGATGAATGAATAACTCTCATCCGGTGACATTTTACGCCCATGAGCAGGCAGGCAAGAATGAGTCTCAGATTCCTGTCCTCACGTTGCACAGACCCCTGGGACTAGTTTACAGGCTTATTTGCCAGATTCTGCCACTATTTTGAGCCGTTGTTTTCACATGGTCAAGATTTTGGGTTTCTCTCTGGGCTTCTTTCAGACCCATGTAGTTATTTGGTGGCACTGCTGTTCGTTTTGCTGAAAAGATATCTCCTTTGAGGGCTTTGCAGCATTGGTACCACTTTGTATATGGCTGTCTTCCCAAATTCTATTTTTATATTTCCATTTCATTCCAGGTTAAAGATAGATCATTAAAAGATGGTTTGTGGACTGATGGTAATGGGACTATTTAGAAAAACAACGAGTACAGAGCACCTTAGAGACTAACAAACATATACATAGTATCATGAGCTTCCATAGGCAAAACCCACTTCTTCAGGTGAGTGGAAGTGGGCCATAACGGTTACAGCAGCATCCACGGAAGTAGCCCCCAAAAGTACATCAGTTCACAGGGTGAGTGAGGCAGAGTCAGTCCAGTCTCTCACTCTTGCAAAATGTGCAGCTAAGCCCAGGCACCTGACCCGGGGCTCTGCCATTGTTCTGTTGAGATGCCTCCCTTGCTATTGTCTAATCACCCTTTCGGGAAAGGAAAACGATTAACTTTTGGGGCAGGGTCCATTGGTTCTATTTGCCCTGTATTGAAATAATTATCCGCTCCTGCTTGGGCCAGCCTATGGGCTTGCCTGCCCAGCTGAGGATACTTCATCTCTACACCTCTATAGGCTGGGCTAGGGTGTGAATGGCAGCCCGGATAGCTCCCTAAAAACAGAAGTGAAGATGCCCCACCTTGGCTCTTTAAGCCCACCTGGGCCTGGAGGTGCCCACTCACATCTGCACCCTCATTTCTATTGCTAGCAAGCGAGCTGGAGTCCAGCCAGCACAGACCCCTGGCTGCAGCAAAGGCTTATTCCTCCTCCCTTCCTCCCCCAAGGTATATCAGACCCCCCCCCCCCCCGGGGTGAACTCCAGCCCCACCCAGACAGCTGTGCACCACTTCAGCCCTCACCCTGGTCTTCTGCACAAGACTGGATCCCGCAGTCCCATTCCTGGGTGCTCCCTGAAGGCCGACCCATCAGCTTTAAGCAGGGCCTCCTCTTTCCCTCAGTTCTCTGCCCAACGTTTGCTTCATGAGGCTCCTAAGCTGGAGTGGCCTGGGCCCTGCTTTTTGCGGAGGTTTCCTGCTGCAGGGGAAAGACTCAGCTGCTTCCTCTCACTTTTAATATCTTTGATCAATGGTGCAGTTGTTCCAACTTTAACAGTGCTCCCTGATACAATCTGTTTTTTAGCAACTGGCAAAACAGTTTCTCTTGTTTTCATCATTCGTGCCTTCATCCCCTAAGGCACATAGAAATATCACAGAATTCCTTATGTTTTAATCAGGCCTCTTATAGAGAGAGCTACAAAGGCATATGGCAAATCAGCGTATGCCAGTGAAATCAATGGTCTAATGCCAGTTCTCCCCAGAGAATCATCTGGTGTGTATGTGTAGATGGTGCGGGCGCGCGCACACACACACACACACACACACACACACACACACACTTTTCCTATTACCCAGGAGTCGGGGGGGGGGGGGGGGGGTATGGAGATAACCTAAAGAAAATCACGTCACAGGACAGATTCTTAAAAAACCCCATCATATCCCAAGCCCTTCCTGCTGTTCCTCCGCTGCAGAAAGGCCCCAAGCACAATGGGACCACAAAGATTTTGCTGCATAATGGAGCCATGCTAAGAATCCATGCGCCGGCTTTCTGCACAAACCTCTCCCCCCCCCCCCATGCAGGATGGGGAATTGCTCCCTGAAAGGCTCCTTTGATGGCTGGAGGTGCTACCTCTGTCGGGGTTCCCTTTGCTCAGAGACCTCCCTTCCCCAGATCAGAGGCTGGAATGAATGTCCATACCCAGACCACAGGCTGTACTTGTTTTCTTGCAAAATTCAATTCAAAATAGCAGTTTATTTTCTCCCGGTTGCTCTGAGTGCAGCATCCGAAAGTAGCTTTTATCCAATTTGTTCTGTTAATTACCAAATGAGCTCATACCCTTATGTGGAAGCACAGCTCCCATTTAGTCAAACCGCTCATGTGACGTTTTAGGGTGGTAAATGAGCCCCCGCAGCTGGTGTTTCATCTGAATCAGCACAAGTAGCCTCTAAATGAGCAAGTCCTGGAAATCCAGGAAGGTCCCTCTATCTAGGAGGAACGTCTGGGGGATCCGTTCTGTTTCCCATGGCCAGGAATTCTGACCCTAGAGCTGTCTGTGGGGCAGAACTGCAGGCTGTGGAATGCAGGCTGTCCAGCCCCAGCTTTATCCTGTCAAATTTTCAGTGACTCAGGTGTTGGCGTTTCTAGCACCTGAGAAGGGGAATTGCTAGGAGTTCGGTTGTTTGCCAAACCACAGTTATCCCAGACCTGATCCACTATTACCCTGCCCCTTGGGGGTCATTCGCACCAGTGCCAAGTGAGTCCCACACCACCAGACCAGATTAGCAGCATGTACTAAACAAGACACAGGGCAATGGTGAAGTCACATGATCTTTTTTCAATTCTCCCTTTATAAATAGGACACCATCTCTCTCTTTCACAGCAGTGTAGCGAGGCTAGATCAGGGTGGGCAAGATACTGCCCACGGGACGCATCCGGCCCTCCGAGCCATTTTGGCGCGATGGCCATTTTTATTTTAATGAAGCCGGCTTCATTGGCTATGTCGGGTAGCCTAGTTTACATACCTCTGGCAACAGAGGCACGTAGTCTAGACATACCCATACAGACAAGTGCCATTGAAATGCCTCAAACTGGAAGAGGGAACAGATGCTGCTGTAACAAAGGCTTCAGCTCAGCTTGTCTTTCACAGAGCGCTACGTTGAGCAGCTCTATTAGTTCTTTATCTTGCCCAGCCGCTCCACACGGCCTCTCTGCTTCCCCCTCCTGCCCCATCACACAGCCAGGCAGATGCACACTTCCAGGGCCTTGACCCTGAGTCCTTGGCCTGGTAGGTTTTGCCACAGTGTGCACATGGCTGAGGTCCTGCCCCCCACCCTCCGCATGGTTCATGAAAAAACTTACTTTGGATTCCTCCCTGACTGCAGAGCTTCTCCCAAACCGTGTCTTGCCTCCTGAGATCAATTTCCTACAATTTTCCTAACCCTCAGAAAAGTCCACTCAGTCCCCAGGGGCGACCTATTTTCTTTGGCACTGCTTCACTCATGCAATTAGTTTGTTTTCTTGGTGAGCACATGAGAGACACAGAAGGGTTGCTGATAAACCCTGTTTGCAAACTATTTGTCTCTGAGCAAGGAGGGAATTGAGACAATTCCTTCCCCAGGATGCTCCTGGAGCTATGTCTACAATGGGGGAGCCTCTACACAGCCCTGGACCCCTGTTGTGTCTTTGGGAAACAGTCTAGTCCTAGAAGAACAGCAAAGGCTGCCTGAGAACACACCTCCGCCAGCATCCCTGGAAGGCATTATTATTTCTCCTGGACTTCTCAGGCTGCCTCCAGTTAAAGCCTCAGGAAATGTATCCTCTCCCGCTCAGCTCTGGCACTTGGCACCACTCACCTGCCTTGATACAACAAATATTATTTCCAGTTTGATAGATTTAATTATTGGTCTGAACCAGAGATCTGAAATTCTTTTCCACAATTCCCAGTTCTGTATGCCATTAAAAATGCACTTTTTGTGTTTGGTTGGCCAAATAGGCTAGTTTAAAATGTCTGGTGCCTTTGAAATATTCTGTCTGGGTTCAGCAGAGCAATATTTTATAGAAAGGTTTTGAAGAAAAATCCTCGTGCAGGAACAATGCTGCTTTCAGTTCTGATATATATTCTTCTTGACCTTCACATTTCTCTTCTCTGTCTCACGGCTTAGCTACATGGGGCCAGTAGCGCAGAATGAGGTTGGGGGGTGCGTTTAAAGCACAACAGCTATTCTAAAGTGGGCTCAATTAAACTGAACAAAGGCACTTGGTGTGCAATAGCATGTGCATAAGGGCCACATCTACACTCCCAGGTTATTTCAAAATAATAACTCCCGAAATAACTATTTCAAAATAGCACGGCCACACTAAAGGGAAGCCTCAAAATTAGTCTGAGGCAGGCTCCCTTAGGCTATGTCTATACTGCACCCGTTTTGTGCAAGAAATATGCAAATGAGGCTAAGCGTAGCATATCACTGAGCCTGATTTGCATAATTAATGAGCACCCACTTTTTGCACAAGAAGCTTTTGTGCAAAAAGCAGCCGTCCACACAGCACCTTTTTGCACAAAACTCCCCTCTTGTGCAAGAGCCGTTTTTCCAGAAAAAAATGCGGAAGAATGGCTCTTGCACAAGAGGATTTTTGCACAAAAAGGAGCTGTGTAGCAGCAGCTGAGCATCCCTGCTAACCCTATTTCGAAATAGAAATTTCGAAATCAGCATTATTCCTTGTAAAATGAGGGGTTATTATTTCAAAACTAGGAGGGGACAGATAGCTCAGTGGTTTGAGCATTAACCTGCTAAACCCCAAGTTGTGAGTTCAATCCTTGCGGTGGCCAGCTAGGAATTTGGGGCAAAAATTTTGATAGCCAATTAGCCCGTCATAAGACAGGATTTTCAGGTCTTTCCTTCACGTCGGTCTTCTTTCCTGAGCCTCCGGTCTCTCGCTCTGTTTCTCTTTCTCCTCCTCCTACTGCCTCCCCCCTCTCTTTCTAAGCTCTCCTCCACCTTCTGCCTCTCTCTCCCTCTCTCTCTTCTCCCCCTCCTGCCTCTCACTCTCTCTCCGCTCTCCTCTGTCTCCATCAGGGATGCACGCTTGTCCGGGCCTTGCCCCCTGGGCGTGTACGTCACCACCCCGCCCCCCTTCGCCTCCCGCCGTGGTGCTCGGCTGACTTCTGTGCCACTCACCCAGGCCGCCACACGGGAGCAAGCGGCGCAAATGGCCTCTCTCTCTCTTCTCCTCCTACTGACTCGCCCTCTCTCTCTCTCAGCTCTCATCTGCCTCCTGCCTCTCTCCATCTCTCGCTCTTTCTCTTTTCCCCCTCCTGCCTCTCACTCTGTGTTTCTCTTCACCTCCTCCTTCTGCGTCTCTCTCACTCTCTCTCTCACTGTCCTCCGCCTCCTCCGTTCTCCTCTCTGTCTCCTCCGTATCCTCTGTGTCTGCTCCACTTTCCTCATAGAATCATAGACCCATAGAGCTGGAAGAGACCTCAGAAGGTCATCAGGTCCAGCCCCCTGCTCTAGGAAGGACCAATTCCAACTAAATCAACCCGGCCAGGGCTTTGTCAAGACAAGATTAAACACCTCTAGGGATGGAGACTCCACTACTTCCCTAGGTAACCCATCCCAGTGCTTCACTACCCTCCTAGTAAAATAGTTTTTCCTAATATCCAATCTGGACCTTTCCCACCACAACCTGAGACCATTGCTCCTTGTTCTACCATCTGTCACTACTGAGAACAGCCTCTCTCCATCCTCTTTGGAACCCCCCTTCAGGGAGTTGAAGGCTGCTCTCAAATCCCCCCTCACTCTTCTCTTCTGCAGACTAAACAGACCCAAGTCCCTCAGCCTCTCCTCATAGGTCATGTGCTCCAGACCCCTAATCATTTTGGTCGCCCTCTGCTGGACCCTCTCCAGTGCGTCTACATCCTTTTTGTAGTGGGGGGCCCAGAACTGGACACAATACTCCAGATGTGGCCTCCTTTTGAATCCGGCGCCCTTTCCTGATGTTAGAGATGCATGTTCATCCAGGCCCCGCCCCCTGGCTGTTCCCTCTGGGCGGCGCTGTTGCCGCCCACAGTGGTGCTTGGCTGACTTCTGCGCTGCTCAGCCCGGCCACCGCGTGGAAGCAAGCGGCTGTTTGGGCCCCACGCTCACCATGAAGCACATCCGTGCTGCATGGGGAGCACCAACCCCAAACAGCCACTTGCACCGCTTGCTCCCACGCGGCAGCCGGGCTGAGCGGCGCAGCTGGACCACAGCGGAAGGCAATAGTGCCACGCAGAAGGAACAGCCAGCATTTCAGCGTTATAGAGTCACAGACATACTATACTATATATATGATAACAGGCTTGCCCTGTGGATGCGCACCTGGTTATTTCACAGTACAGCCTGTCCCGAGTTGCAAACAGTCGACTTACAGCCGTTCACAGTTACGACCGAGACTGTCGTAAATGGCGGATCCTGAGTTACGAACGCAATCCGCGCTTACAAACAGTGGGGTCGCGTGTAACTCAATGGGGTACAACTTACGAACAAACCGAGTTACGGCCAATTGCTTGGTCCGGAACCTGTTCGTAAGTCAGAAAGAGGCTGTAGCTCTGTCGTGTAGACGTGCCCAAGGAGAGAGAGTGCAGAATAGCTATTCTAGGCCACCTCCCCATGTAGGCAAGCCCTGATAGCTGTATAACTATTTGTCTGTGGGAAGGAGAATCAGCTATACTGGTATAGGGCACTGTTACACTGGTATAAATGCAGCCACACTAGAGCTTTTACTGGCTTAGCAATATCAGTTAAAACCCCTACTGCTATCTGACATAGTAATACTGGAATAATTTTTCTGGTGTAGGCTGGCTTTTAGGTTCAGGTAATCAGAGAAAGGCAGGGCTGGAAGGAGGTCAACAGGTCATCAAGTCCACCCCATACCCATTCCCCATGCTAAGGCTGAATTAAGTATCCCTTAATCAGGGAGACTCAGATGGAGGCTCGCAAGCCACAAATGGCTTTTTTCTGGCTTGGGGATAAGCCGGAGAAAAGCGCCAGTCTAGACGTGATTCTCCGGAAAATAAGCCCTTTTCCGGAGGATCTCTTATTCCTACTTTCAAGGGCTTATTTTCCGGAGAATCACGTCTAAACTGGCGCTTTTCTCCGGCTTATCCCCAAGCCGGAAAAAAGCGGCAGCCATGTAAATGCAAATGCCGCGGGAGATATTTAAATCCCCCGCGGATTTGCAATTGCGATGTGTCTCATTAGCATCCCTTTTCCGGAAAGGGATGCCAATGTAGACACAGCCCTAAACTGTAGGCCAACCTAGCTACGTCGCCCAGGTTGGTGAAAAATTCACAGCCCTGAAAGACAATTAAGGGGACCTAAGACCTAGTGCAGACAGTGCTAAGTTGCTGGAAGAATTCTTCCATCGGCCGAGTTACCGTCTCTGGATGGGTGGATTTACTACAGTGATAAAAGAACACCTGTTGCTGGAGCAATGGCTGTGCTAAGGGGGTGTAGCTGCAGCTGTCCCATTGTAGCACTTGTAGTGTACACACAGATGCTGTCTCTTTTCGGTAGCTTGTATATTTTGTGCCAGATTCTGAGCATCTCTCCTATGTCCCTGCATGGTGGTGCATGCCCACCCCTGCCAGAGAAAGCAGGGTAATTGTTGCATGGACATTGTCTGTATCCAACCCACTACCCCAGGATCTGAGGATCAAAGCAAAGGTGATGGTCTTGGTGCCTGGAGCAGCAAGGTCTAACAGTCACAGTCAAAACCATGACCCTTTAGTTTAAGGCAGTGTCGCCTAATAGTCAGAGTCAATGACATGGTCTTTTAGGGACAGACCGCATAGCCTAATAGCCAATCTTAATAGAGCAGTCCTTCAATACAGGGCAGCATGGCCTAACAGCCTACACCCAAGGGGCCACCAGAAAGGGGAGCTGGTGGTCCAGGTAGGGGTGCCCAGGCTCACTCTCCTCCACTGGGCTCTGACCCAGAGTCCCCTAGCAGAGGCAGAGTGAAACATGCTGAACCTACCTGGCGAGGAGACACTGCTCCATCACCCTCCCTGGATCACTCTCTGGTGAGGCGTCAGGATCTCCAGGGGCCTCACCAATGGTCACTTCCTAGGACTCTGTTGGGCACAGGTGTCCAAGCCGGTCCTTGGGATCTCCAGCCTCCGCCGTATCCAGTCCTCAGCAAGAGCTCCTGGTCTAGGTCCTTCCCCTCCAGTATCTAGCCCAATGAGCTGGACTTCCTCCCTTTATGCAGCTTCAGGGGCTAGCCGAGTTAGTCGGTATAGAAAACAAGAACAAATGGTCTGGTAGCACTTTAGGTTACGTCTACACTACAGCGTTATTTCGAAATATCTTATTTCAAAACAGTTAATTCTAAATAAGTTATTTCGAAATAATGTATCTACACACAAAATGCATTTTGAAATAGCGTTTTGCTATTTCGAAATAGTGCATCCACACTGAGTGGACGCTGAATCACAGTTAAGGATGGCCGGAACCAGTTCCGGCAGGGCATCAGGTCAGGAGTTACTTCGTGTGGCTGTTGCCTGAGGCTGAGGCCTATGCTTAAAGGGACCCCCCCCCCCCCGGACTTTCCCTGCTTGCTTGCCTACCTCGATGAGGGACAGCAAAGCATTTTGTCTCTGCATGCCCTGGTTACCCTAACTTTGGACACCACAGCACTCTGCAGCATGGAGCCAGAGCTGTCCCTGGGCACTCTGGTGCTTCTCGTGAACATGTTGCTGTGAGCCTGGCTGCACTTTCTGCAGGCTGCCATCTAGGAGGTCCATCGGGGGGCTGTCAGGATCCAGGAGGCCCTGCAGGAGAGCTTCCACCCTGAGGAGCACTAAGAACCTCCCTGGTCTGTGCCACTGGGGGCTTGTGACTCATTTGTCCCTCATGTCCTTCCACTTACCCCTCTCTAATCCCCCTTCCTGATGTCAAATAAAATACATGTATTTTCATGAACACAAACTGTCTTTATTTAACAAAACGGGGGGGGAGGAGGGGTCGGGGAATGAAACTCTGGTGAGACTGGGGAAAGGAGTCTGGAGAGGGGAGAAGAGAAGGTGGGAGAGAGGAGGGAGAAACCTGGGCAGAGGAAGCTGGAAGGGGGAAGCAAGGGGAAGAAGCGGGAGGGGAAGCTCAGGGCTCAGGGTTGGGGGTCTCGCCAGACCGACTTGATTTTCATGCAAACCTGCTCCTGGGTTCGCATGTGGCCTTTGGTGGCCAGGCTGGCAGCTATCCTGCCATAGACGGCCACGTTCCCCCATCTAGTGCAGAGATCATGGATGTTGGGAGCATCCCCCCCAAACCTGAATAAGGTCCATGATCTCCACCCTGGACCAGGAAGGCGCCCGCCTTCTCCATGCCCTGGCAGGCTCCTGGGAGCTGGCAGACTGCTCCTGGGGAGCGGTGGAGGGCTGGCTGCCAGTGGCTTGCTGGCTCTTGTTTTGGGGCCACTGGGTCAGGGGCAGTGACTGCTGGCTCTGGACTGACAGGCTTGGAGCTGGCACAGGCACTGTGGCCAGAGACAACCCCTTTAAGGGCTCCAGGGATGGGGGAAGGAAGGGAGTGTTCTTGCTTGAGGCCAGAGTGGCCACCAGGGCACCCTGGGAAGGCTGGAGGCCCCCTATTTTGAAATAATTGTCTACACAGCACTTATTTCGAAATAGCTATTTCAAATTTGGCGTTATTCCTTGTGGAATGAGGTTTCCCAAATTTGAAATAAGCGCTCCGCTTCATTTTAACTACCCAATCTTCAGATGCCTACTGATTCCCTCTAGTTCCCTGTCTCCCACCCCCTTCCTTTTTTCCCTTCTCCCCACTCCCACTTCTCTCCTATTTATTTTGGGTCTGCACATCCTAAACTCAAAACTCCGGTCATCTGAAGAAGTGGGCGGTGCCCATGAAAGCTCGTGATCCCATCTACATGTTTTGTTAGTCTAGAAAGTGCTACCAGACCATCTGTTGTTTTTTTCCTTTTATACAGTTATAGCCCCTGGAGCATGCCCAGTCCAGCCTGGGGGCAGGACTTCCACTGTCTATAATGTGCGTTTAACCCTATCAGGGCTAGTGTGGGATATGCCCACTGTGTCACACCCTGCTTTTGACTGAGGTCGGGGAGATACATGTTAAGCACCAGGGCCTTTGTACATTTGTTGAAATGTCCAAGCACCTCAAGGACATTTTAAACTGGGAATTGATAAAAAATAAGCCAAATGACCTTTGCCAGGAGTGTTTTTTTCTTCCCAGCAGGCATCAGCAGGTAGAAAAAAATCTATACTGCCACCAGTAACTTCATCCTACCTGAACCTGACCCAGCATGTCAGTGACAACTCTGGGCTGGACAGAGGAGAAAATGCAGGGGGTAGCCTTGAGCCGTTGAAGTAGCTTTTTTTGGACAGGGAGCAGCTTTTTTTTAAATCCAGCATTTTAATCCTCTTGGGATCAGAATCGCTCAGCCATTTGGAAAAAAATTAAGTGGTCAGCAAATTGCTTTGCTGGCCAGGATATCTCCAGCCACAAAATCCAATTTCGGGGAAGTGTTACAGACTTTGAAAGATCAGATAAACTGTGATAGTGCCCTTCCGCTGGGGGAGTACCTAAGTGGACTCTGACAGATTACAGTTCGACTGAGAAGATATGCAGCGTTATGGTCTCTAACCCTCTGTTCTGCGGCATATTTAACTCAGCCTTTGGTGTCAACGATCAATCCACTTGTGTGTCCAAGGCTCCCATTTCAAATATGGGCAGAGAAAAGGCATTAACTAAACCATTTGAAATAATGAGGTTAAGCACAATTTTGCCCTTTGAGTGAACAAAGATAGTTGTGTTTCGGCATGGTTAACTCCAGAGACCCACAACCAGCCAATGAATTTTAAATGAAGGGGGGCCCTGCCTACACTTGGGGTATGTCTACACTGGAAGAGAATCCCAGTGTGCCTCAGAGCTTGGTTCCGGTGGTGGGTGTTTCAGACATGGTTGGTGCCTTGTCTCTGCCACCCAGTGAGTGAGACTCAAGAGATCTGGGTTCTATTCCTGGGTCAGCCAATGGGTGGCCATGACAAGCCATTCCCTTGCTCTGTACCTCAGTTTCCCCATCTGACAAACAGTGATCACCACCTTTGTAAGTCCTACTCATGAAAAGAGGTAGGCTTTATTAGAACACTATGCCAGAAGCAGTGACAGCCAAGTCAATAGTACTACCCATGTGCTTACAGTTAAGTATGCTACAAGTCTTTGGTGGACTGTAGGGGCTGGGAAAGTATGTGTGCCAGATTTTCAAAAGTATTTATGTGCCTCAAGGGGCAGAAGAGCACTTAGTGACATTTTCAGAAGCTCTTAAAACCATCCAAGGGGAGTTAGGTGCCTCATCTGTTCCATCTAGTTGCCTCTTTACAACATGAAGTTTTGCCCCTGAGCAAGGGTAATTGTTCTGTTCCTCAGTTTCTCTCTCTGGAAAATTCTACATCAGAGAAGAGAGACACACACCTGACCTGTTGCAATCTCTCTACTCTGCGGAGTACAAGGACCGCTCAGTAAAAGGGGTGGGACCACGATGCTGCTAACAGAGCAGTGCACACAGCATCCTTCTAAGGGCCATGCTACCCAGCGACATGTCTATTTTTAGCACACGAGCTTAATGAGAGCCAGTAGGAGTTTGTGTATGTGAGCTGGGAATCCCAGCCTTAGCTCACAGTGTAGGTGTAACCCCTGAGCAGTGTACCCTCTAATTTTCCATTCATGTGCAGAATAAATTTTGTTGCATGCACCAAGACGTGTGAATGTGCACCACCAGTAAAAACACCTGCTGGTGGCTGTGGGCATGCTGCTAATCAGCTGGGCAGCATTTGAATTTCTGCTGGGTGGCTGCCCAAGGGAACACGGCCCATGAGCTTACAGGGAACACGGCCCATGAGGTAGCAGAGGAGGCATGCTCTCGTAGTGCACTAGGGGTCTCAAGGAGGTGTTCAGCTTGCTGGTGGCATAATCTCTTCTGGCGCAGCTCAGTTCCATGCACCCACAGTGAAAGCCTGTGCATGAATGTCACCAGCTGGTCCTTACAGAGCACAGAGACAACTAAGGAAAGTCTAAGGAAATATCATACCCATTCTTCTCCTACCTCCGCATGAGTGACTCAACCTATCAATATACATCTAAGCGTTCACCAGTGCATTCACCAGTGCGTGGCTGTTCCTAGACAGTCTCCTAGACAGGACCTTCTCTGGGCTCGTCTTTTGCTCCTTCTGCCTTATCAAGAAACACTCAAAGCACTTTTCTGCACTGAAGTTGGAGCCACCTGTTCTGGCTGCCAGGGTGAATCGGCAGAGCACAGAGCCCTACCGGTTCTATGGTCAGGCTGAGCGCCCCACTGCCCTTTGTGCTGCATAAGAGGCAGCCCTGCCCCCAAAGACTTTAAACATCTCAGTAAATTGGCTGAATAGCTCCCCAGCTCTCAGGAAGGGCCAAGTATCCACAAGGGGCTGTTTGAGCAAATGAGCGTGCTCACCAGTGTTCCCTCTAACCTTTTCCACCCATGTGCAGATTTTTTCCATCTAAGTATGGAATAAATTTTGTTACGTGCACCGGGGCGCGTGCCAATGTACACCACAGCTAGAAACAAAAACCTAGTGGTGGGCACTCTGCTCCTTAGTGGGGCAGCACTTGAATCTCTCCTGGGTGGCTGCACAAGTGTCCAGCTTACAAGGAACACTGGCCCAGCCTATAATGCTGAGAGAGAACTGCCCGTTGGTAGCAAATAAAATCCTTAATCCGATTGGACACGTTGAATGTTGCGTTCCTAGGACGCAGACACAATTTCTGAGTTACCATGGAGGGCAAAGGCGGCCTGAAACTATGTTGACTTAATGAGATTATCACATTAAACCGGCGAAGGCACCAAACAATTTTCACTGAACAAAGCCTCCTCATTAAGGACTGTGTCAAAACACTTCTAATTACAGATCCATAATGGTCAGAGCTTGTTTAATTCGTGACAGCGTGTACTGCGAAGGCTGGGTGATGCTCAGCATTACAGGCCGACTATGCCCACTCCCTCTTGGTTAGGCCAGCGATTAGTTCTCATTCTGTCACAATACGGATATGAAAGTCACAATCTACCCTCTTCTGTGGCACAATGGTAGCAAAGAGACACAGGTGCGGTATCTCCAAAAGATCGGTTTTGTTTTAACGTGGCCCTTTCTCCAAAGTCTGGGGGAATGAGGATCTAGGGTTTGGGGCGACTTGTAATTGCCATAAAAGCAGCCAATAGAAATATCCCCCAAATCAATGGGAGACCTGTGAAATCCCACTAAGTATCTATTTCTTTAGGTACCTAAATGCCTCCGTCAATCTGCCACGACAGCTTTTTTTGACAGTGGCTTTGTGATGAAGTAGGGCCTGTATTTGCTCTGGTCACTTTGTTGCACTGCGTGTGATTTCGACTGTCCCGTAGTAGCCCTGTGTGCGTGCCTCAGTTTCCCTGGGCACTGCACCAATACTGAGATGGGGATGGGAATTTTGGGTGTGACTCTCAATGAGGGTGGCTGCTGCAGCCCAGCACATACAGAATGGTCCAGGCTGTCTGTAACATGAGTCTGGGAGGGGTTGCAACCAAATGACACCTTTTGCCTGGGAAGTCGCAGGGCTGGGACTGGTTGCTGGGTTGTGAGTTAGTCACGGCTGGCTTAGCAGGGGGCCACAGAGCCTTGGAATGTACCAACTGCTTCTAGTTTCTGTGCTTTGTCTGTTCTATGCTGTGTCCCTGTGAATTGATAAACCGATAAACCTTTCATTCTACCTGCTGGCTGAGCATCACCTCTGACTGCAGTCAGGGATGCAGGGCCCAGAGACTCCCCACATCTCCGTGACAGACTCACACTCGGTCAATCTAACAGAAATTTCCCGCTTCCGCTCACTTTGATCTGACGCTGCCAGATGTCTCTGGAGCATCCTCCCATGATTGTGGCTGGCCTGATTACACAGGGAGCCAATACTGACGCACAGACTGGGGTCGGTCAGCAGAGTTCTATTAACTTCCGTGTGAAGCGAGGGGTTAAAACAGGGCAGGAATAGTCACATGAGTTTGGGATTCATTCCATCTGTAGAATCCAAACAAAACAAAGAAGTCCCACTCTGCTGTTTTGGCAACCTGGTCTCCCAGAGCTGAAGATGAAGTTTGTTTTTATAGCCAGCTGACTTTCCTATCCACACTTGGCAACATTACATGCTGCAGCCTCATTTAAAATTAAACTTAAGAAATGCAACCTTCCAAAAGAAAAATTAAAGAGTGCCTGTGCACCTTCTAAGGGTTCGTCTACACTGCGGCGCTATTTCGGGATACTGCCGGCATCCCGAAATAGCGTTTTCCATGTCAGGACAGTGCACTCGTTTTTTCAAAACATAATCAAAGTAACAGGTGTGCTATTCAGATATCCCAGTAAATGTCATTCCACAAGATTAAGGACTTGTTGGAATAGCAGTCTAGTTCAAAATTTGGCACCGTGCAGGAAAGCGCCAAATTTCAAAACAGACTATCTTCAAATAAGCTTGAAATAAGGTATGCCATTTGCATAGCTCAAATTGTGTAGCTTATTTCCAGCTAGCGCTGCAGTGTAGAAGCACCTTAACTGTGCTAGCTCTAGTAGATATGGTTGCCACTTCATAAAAGGCTTAAAACTCAATTATAGCCATTTCTTTTTTTCATAAGTAACTGGATGCCATTAATAAAAAGGAGCACTCTGCCTTCACTGGGACAGAAACATAGTCCATCCTATACTGCACGATTTGCAGTGATTCCTACTACTGGGGTTTCAGGAAAGCTATGTCAAATCTATCAGCCGTATCCTATTTGAGAGTCTGTTCCTCTGTTCAGGATGCATCCTACATGGTAAGAACTAGGGCCACCAAATGTAGTACACAGCATCCTCTTCTCCTGACTCAAAATAGCACAAGAGAATGTTTACAGACATTTCAATCAGCTGATCCCAGTGCTGCATGAGGATAGGCATCCCTTTGTGTGGGTCCAGGCCCCGATGTTAGAAAAGAACAGCTGACCCAGAGGCAGACGGAGTAGGAGGGCTTCTTTACTGGCAGATACTTGTTCTGCCCACCCCCCACCTCTTGTCCGAGTGAGCAACAAAATTAAGCACAGCAACACTTTTCTATCCAAGTTAGTATGTAAATACACCTACTGACAACTCCCCTTGACCTCTTATTTAGTAGTAAGAACGCCCATCTAATGAATAGTAATAACCATGAGATGAATATAATTATACCCGCCACCCTGTTTATTGTTCACAGCACTTTTAGCTGAAGCATTACGTTTTTACATTACAAACTCCTTGAGTCAGCAGCTTACTGGGGGAGAGAAGGAGCTTTGACCCTGAACATATTTCAGGGTGAGTGGGAAAGGACGGGAGAAAGGGAAGATAACATGGGGTTATACACTGTGGCACTCGTTAGAAGTTACATTCTTGGTGAAGCTGTGCGCTTATCCATCCCAGGCAGGCAAGAAGGGCGGAAGAAAACAGATCCATAAATCAACAGGAACAGTGCTTGCCTTATCCCCATGGTAGCAACTACCCAGATCCTTATTTAACCCTTCCATATCCCAAAGCCAAGAACAATACAGCATTACAAAAAGTTTTCAGAGTTGAAATTTGGGGTGTCCCAAACAAGACACCATAGCAGGGCTTGTTTGTCAGAAAACGCCGAGCACCTGCCTATCTGAAAAGTCAGGGTGGGGACACGGAAACTGAAAGCACCTCAAGTCATTAGGCACTTAGACCACCTGGCTTGTGCATATTCCAGTAGCTTCAGTGCTCAAAATAATGTAACCCAATACAAGGGAGTGGAATTCATGGGGCTAGAACAGTACTTCAAAGAGGACTGGTCATCTCTGATTGCTGGCTCCATTTTTGTAATTCATTAAAGAGAGGCTAACGAAGCCGCATGCACCCAGATCTCTACTTTTCCTAGGGGCACCGCAGCTTTGTCTGGTGGAAAGAGAAGTAGATGTAAACTCGGGGTCTAGGCCCAGTTCTGCCACTAACACATTATGGGAACTCGGGCAATTTGATTACAGATAAACTTAAAAAAATCCAGCTTCTAATAATGCCTCATTTTCCTGTGAGGTGGGCACCCCACAAAATGAGGCATCAGACTCGATAACCACTTCTGACACAGCTCTCTCTCTCGCTGTAAAATGGGGATGATTCTTCGCTTCTAAGGCCAGAAGGGTTCACTGTAACTATCAAGTCCTGGGTAAGACAGGTGACAGACAATGTCTCCCCACATTCTGCCGCAGGGAACATCTGCCCTGGCTGGAGTCATCAGTCAGGCTGTGTCTAGACCACATGCCTCTGTCGGCAGAGCCATGTAGATTAGACACATAGGCAAAGGCAAATGAAGCCGCGATTTAAATGATCGCGGCTTCATTTAAATTTACATGGCTGCTGCGCTGAGCCGACAAACAGCTGATCAGCTGTTTGTCGGCTCAGCGCGCTAGTCTGGACGCTCCCCTGCCGACATCAAAGCCCTTTGTCGGCAGCCCCGTTATTCCTTGCGGGATGAGGTTTACCGGGGCTGCCGACAAAGGGCTTGGATGTCGGCAGGGGAGCGTCCAGACTAGCGTGCTGAGCGGACAAACAGCTGATCAGCTGTTTGTCGGCTCAGCGCGGCAGCCATGTAAATGTAAATGAAGCCGCGATCATTTAAATCGCGGCTTCATTTGCCTTTGCCAAAACAACAAATCTACATGGCTCCGTCGACAGAGCCATGTAGTTTAGACATACCCTCAGTGTCTCTACATCCACATGGCACTGATGGTCTTTAAATTCTTTGGGACACCTCTTTCTCTGCTTGCTCAGGACCAAGTGCAACAGGACCTGTTCTCGGTGGGTGCCAAGGTACTGTCCTTATATATAACAACAGGAGCTGGATATATAAAAGAGAGCTGGATAAGTTCATGGAGGTTAGGTCAATCAATGGCTATTAGCCAGGAGGGGTAGGAATGGTGTCCCCAGCCTCTGTTTGTCTAGAAGTGGATGACAGGAGAGGGATCACATGAGGATTCCCTGCTGTGTTCCCTCCCTTTGCCCACAGTGGCCAATGCCAGGTGCCCCAGACACGACACTGGGCTAGATGGCCCTTTGGTCTGACCCAGCCTGGCTGTTCTTAGGTTCTTACGTTGTGTTTCATCAAGAAGGAGTCCTGTACGTTTACGCTACAGCGTTATTCGGAAACAAGGTGAGCACCCACACAGTAAGGCCGTTATTCAAAATTATTTTGAAATAGCGGGTTTCCTATTCCAGAATAATAACCCTTTGTTTCACGAGGAATAACACCGATTTCAAAATTGCTATTTCGAAATAGTGGTATGGTGGACACTCCACTGCTGCTATTTCAAAATAGCTCCTCCCCAGGGCCATTCAGAGGAATTACTCCCCAGTGCTTCCTAGGACTCTAAATCAAGGTAGCGCGTCCACATAGGGGAGCCTGCCTCGGACTCATTTCAAGGTTTCCCTGTAGTGTGGCGTGCTATTTCAAAATCGTTCTTTCAGGAGTTATTATTCTGAAATAGCTTATTTTGAAATACCTTTGTAGTGTAGAACTAGCCCCCTAGTTCAAACTAGGGTGCCTAATGTATGCATTTGAACTTGCAAATGAAGCCCGGGATTTAAATATCCCAGGCTTTATTTGCATGTTCCCATCCGGTCGCCATTTTTAAATGCCACTAGGCTGGACTAACTGCCCGCAGCTACACACGGCAGTTAAACGGTAATTTGAACTAAGGACTTAGTTCGAATTACCGTTTAACTGCCGTGTGTCCACAAGACTCCTCGTTGCTTTTGCAGATACAGACAGACTAACTGAGACTTTGTCTTTCATGTTTACCTTTAAACATCTGATATGCAACTATTAAATTGAAAACATTGGGCCTGATTCTGATCTAACTGCTCTTGTGCAGTGACTCCGCTGGTAAGTGGGAGTGTAACAGGCCCCACAGACTGTACATTTTGAACAAGCTTTTCTTGTCCTATCTTGCCAATGATTTCTTAGGAAGAGGAAAGTGCTAAAGAACTCACTTGGAAAATGCATCCTGTCTCCGTTCCATTTGTCAAGTTTACAAGCAAGTCTCCTACAGGAAAAAAAAACCCAAACCCCATGTTTTATTTTTGTCACGGTTCCAAGCTGTAATCCACTGATGACTGAAGTTCTTGCCATTCCTCTTCTTTGATAAGGAACTGTCACAGTGATCTTGTCCTACCCACAGCGTCACATCTCTCTTCCAGCCTGACAGGCACTGCCCAGGGTTTTGAACCTGAATGTGCATTGAAAGTTAGTTTCCCAGAACTGCTCTCTATGTCTAGGATGTTCAGTCTCTCGGCGCCGGAGCATTGTTGCTTTGCACCAGTCACTCTCTCGTGATTGAAGG
Source organism: Pelodiscus sinensis (assembly GCF_049634645.1). Lineage (NCBI taxonomy): Eukaryota > Metazoa > Chordata > Testudines > Trionychidae > Pelodiscus > Pelodiscus sinensis. Next base: position 1,771,419 of record NC_134738.1, on the reverse strand, counting down.
CCTCCTGATTTCACAGAATCACAGCAATGCAGGGCTCAAAGGGACCCCAACAAGTCTTCAGGTCCAGCCTGCTGTGCTGAGACAAGACCAGGTAAACCAAGCCCATCCCGGATGGGTGTTTGTCCAACCTCATCTTAAAAACCTACAATGATGGGAGTTCCGCAGCCTCCCTTCATATTACCACGCACCATCATTCTCCCATTTACTCTAGCGCAGATTTCTGGATGACATCTCTGCTACAGCACCCTGTCCAAGTCTGGGCTCCATATGTCAGGAATCACGTGGTCAAATGGGAGCCCACTGTGGTCCACCAGTGCCGAATCCAATGGCACAGTTACCTCCAGTGTCTTACAGCTGGCATTCTTGTTAATGCACCCCCAGAATAACAGCCCTTTGCACAACAGCACCACATTGCTGACTCTTATTCAATGTGCAATCTCCTATCTACCCTAGATCCTTTTTGGCCCTGCTGCCACCTAGCCAGCTACTCTGCATTTCGTAGCGGTCTGTTTGATTTCCAGTTCTGAAGTGCAGTCCCAGGCATGGGTTGCCAGATGGTTTCAACCAAAATACCGGACACACTTGACATTACATCACAATCTACATTACATCTTCTTTAGAAAATACTGGACATTTATATTTTCTCAATTTTTTCCCGAACAGAAAGCTTAAATACTGGACTGTCTGGTTCAAAACCGGACACCTGGCAACTCTACAGGCATTTGTCTTAACTGCATTCCATCTTGCTGATTTCATATCAGCTCTCCAGTTCATGTAGAGCTTTAATCCTGCCCTCCAAGCACTTGCAACCCCTCCCAGCTGGGTGTCATCTGCATGTTTCTACTGGTGTAAATAGGAGACAGTTTATACTCTGCATCGAGATCTCTCTAATTACTTTCAAACAGCAGACGTGGGCATTCTGAACAGTAACCATTGCATGAATATTGTGCCTGCTCTACTTAATGTGTGCCTTGCCTTCTGTCCACAAGCAAGTATGTGACTGGAAAGCATAACTGAGTACAGGGCTGTAAAGACCTTTCTTGGCTTATGGAGAGTTCATAGCGAGACACAGAAGCTAGAATTCCTCCCATACATAACAGAGCTACTCAGAGGAAATACGTTTGACACCCTAGATAATATGAGCCAGGGGATGAAGAATGGCTACTTAGGTGATCAGAGGGAAAAGAATATTATGAAATTAGAAATCCCTGCTTCCACTGAAGATTACAGGCCAGGGATAGAGCAGAGGTGGAGAACCGCAGGCCCGGGGGCTGGCTCTGGCCCCCTAAGTTCAGGGGTCCCCACAGCATTGGGGAGCCTATGCTGGCTCTCCAGCCCCCTGCCACTTCCCCGCAGGGCTGGAGCACACAAAATTCTACTCGCCTGGGCCACCCCTAGGCTCTGGTCAGGAGGGAGGGGGAGAATGTGGGGCGTGTTTTCCCCCTTCTCGGTCCGGGGTCACCTCAGTGAGGGTTCTCACTTGTGTGCAGCCCCGACTGGTTTTTCTGTGGGTCAGCAGCCCCCGAGCCAAGAAAGGTTCCCCTGCCCTGGTGTAGAGAGAGCCAGGACCATGGGGCCTGATTCAATGCCTGAAGCCCAAACCAGAGGCTGTGAACCAAAGTCAGGCCACGTATTAACGCTGATGCTTACAAGCCCATTGTCCAATACGTGACCTGTTAGCGCTGCTAAAACACAGGCACTCGGAAGAAGCAACAGATCCAGGGTACGTGTAAACACACTTAGGAGGTTAGCCCAAGTGTCCACGTGCCTGTAGCATGTATAAGGCTCTACAATTGTGCTTTGTCAACAATTAACCTGGCCAAGTACCTTTGCCACTGCACCTTCTGGCAAGATCTGCTAAACTGGGGCAGAGCTGGGATGGCATACGGAGAGAAAAACACATGGGATAATGCTTCCTCTCATTTACCCAGAGTAACTCCGCGTCAGTCAGTGGAGTTAAACTATGCATGAATTTTCTCGCTGGTATTTAAAACACAATAAAGTTTGATTCTCTTTCATTCCTTTCAGTCACACCAGACAGCTCACACCACAGACAAGAGATGGGGGTTATTAAAATCAGCACTGATGTGCTTTTCTTTAGCAGAACTAACCAAAGATCCATAAAGGAGGATGCCTGAAATACCAAACACAAATGAGAAATGACAGATTTTTATTCGAGTTAGGGAAAAGTCACAATAGAGATTCAGCAGCCTTGACATTTTCAGAATCCGAATCGCTGCATACATGAAAACAAATTGTGCGGAATCATTGTGGGTGGCCTTTAGCACAAACCAGTCACCAGCATACCGCCACCATAGCTATCAGCATTAAGAAAAGTTTTAAAGTACAAATCAGGCATGTGCTAGAGCAGGCTGGCGAGACAGAATGACTCAGCAGGGGAGACACGTGTTCTGCAGCTTAATTCAAAAATGCTAGTGAAGTGCTTAGAGAACTTTCAAAAGGAGCCATAAAAAGGCATAATGTTTACATATTTCCACTGAGAAGACTCTTCAATTTTTCAAGTCTTGTCTGTACTAGAAAAAGGCACCAGCAGCAATCCAGCTCTATTTAGTTTGAACGTTAGGGCTATGTCTACACTCGCGGCGTCTTGCGCGAGTAATATGCAAATGAGGCTAAGCGTGGAATATCGCTGAGCCTCATTTGCATACCTAATGAGCCACCATTTTTTTCAGAAGAGGCTCTTGTGCAAGAAGGAGCATCTACACGGCCCCTTCTTGCGCAAGAAAAACCCTCTTGCACAACGCCGTTACACCTATTACTTTTCGGGAAGATCGGCATTGCGTAAGAGGGGTTTTCTTGCACAAGAAGGGGCAGGGTAGACATACATGAGTTGTGCTATTGGTGGATGGTGTTAGACTCAGCTCTTCACTAGAGGCAGGAGCCACAGCCTGCTGAGCCATGCTCATCACAGGCCAGTTCGTGAGTTCAGGGTAAACTCTCTTCTGGACCCCGATCGCCCTTCTCAGGGCAGAGGTTGAGATGTCTGGGGAGGCTAGGAGGGACCCAGGCCCATCGACTGCTCTGGGTTCCAGTCCAGGGACACCAGGCAGGGTTACTACCTCTCACAATCTGGGAGCTTTTCTCTGGGCCACGTCCCAAACAATCCCTCCCTTTGGTACCTGCTCATCATCCCCCACTCAGCCCTCTGACCACAGCACTCCTGACTTCCTGGCCTTTGCTCTTGTCCCTCCTTGCCTGGGGGAGCCCTTTTATAACAGCACCACAAGCCTTAATGGGCTGCAGGTGTCGAATTAGCCTGTGGCTTCTAGCAAGCTCCAATTGACCCCAGGTGCCTGCCTGATTATGCTAGACTTAGGCTTGGCCTTATTCTCACGCAGGAAAGAGAAAGCTGTCGCCCCACGCTCCAGCCGGTCTTCCCTCCACTGAGCAGCAGACAGCTGGTCTGGATCCGTTACATCCCGTTCCTCCTTGTGTGCAGCCTCGTCATTGGACAGCTGTGCTCTCCTCTTGCATTTAAAGTCATTGTGTAGGAGGGGGAGACGGGAGAGGAGGGGGAGACAGGAGAGGAGGGGGAGACGGGAGAGGTGAAGTGCAGTAAGTGGACGCACAGAGCCGGATTCAAACAAAGGCAGTGGTCAAGCAAGAAAAAACAAAGTTACCCCCCCTAGGGAGGGCAGATGGATACCACCAGGCCCAGGACAGGGAGAAGTGGCCATTACCGATGTAAGGCCTGATCCCACCGCCACTCTGTGCTATGGGGAGTCTTTAATCCCTGGGCTCAGTGAGCGGAGTGTGGATGCAATGTTCTGCCAGTCATAGACTTCAAGGTCAGCAGGGACCCTCACAATGTGTCCGACGTCACAGCCCACAGAACCGTGTCCATCCACTCCTGTAATAACCCGGCCAGAGATTATGGGCCTAACAGAGTTCAAAAGTCTTGGTTTAAAGACCACAAGTTACAGACTATGCACCATTTATTCTAGTTGGAACCAGTGAGTGACCCATGTCCCTTGCTACAGACACAGGTACGTCCACCGCTCCCCCTACCAAGATCTCTGCCAATCTCACCTGGGGGAATTCCTTCATGATCCCAAATATAGCAATCAGTTAGACCAGTCACACTCAGACCCCAGTACGTCTACACTGGCATGATTTTCCGGAAATGCTTTTAATAGAAAAGTTTTCTGTTAAAAGCATTTTCGGAAAAGCGCGTCTAGATTGGCAGGACGCTTTTCTGGAAAAGCTCTTTTTCCGGAAAAGCATCCGTGGCTAATCTAGACACGCTTTTCCGCAAAAAAGCCCCGATCATCATTTTCACGATCTGGGCTTTTTTGCAGAACACTACTGTGCTGTCTACACTGGCCCTTTTCCGGAACAGTTTTCCGGAAAAAGACTTTTGCCCGAACAGGAGCAGCATAGTTTTTCCGGAAAAGCACTGATGATTTTACATTAGATCGTCAGTGCTTTTCCAGAAATTCAAGCTGCCAGTGTAGACAGCTGGCAAGTTTTTCCGGAAAAGCGGCTGATTTTCCGGAATAACTTGCCAGTGTAGACACAGCCCAGGGGTTCAGGAGCCAAATTAGTGATTGGCATTACCAAAAAAGTAAGTTTAATTTACTATAATACTTTATATTCATATTTACACAGTATGACGGGGGAATGTTTAATGTAAACAATTCTCACAGCAAAATGACTAACCAAATGTTATTTTATCATCAACAATTGATTAATGACATAACAAATGTATCCTGATTGGTTAATAATTAAACCACACACTGATTTATTATGTGGTGCAGAGGACATATTCAAGAGCCATTTGTGGCTCATGAGCCTCAGTCTGATTATCACTGATTTAACCCCTGAGCTTGTGGGTAAGGCACTTGGGAAAACATTCTCAGCAGTAACGGAAGTTTTGTCTGCACTAAGGTTTTTGAGGCAGAGAGTATGCTAATGACGGACTCATTAGCATGAGTTGCGATATCATTACTATATTTTCTTCCGATGCGGGAAAACCCTGAAGAAGCGTAAGGATCTTGCGCAAAAGGGGATTTTGTGCAAACCGGAAGCGGCTACACTGCTTCTTTTTGCACAGAAAGCCAACCTTTTTGAGCACACGGATCCCTTTTCAGTCTGTTAACATTTTATGGCCCCTCCACCGGGAAGCGGTGGGAAGCGGCAGCCAGCACGTCCCTTGGCCCATGCTGCTTCCTCAGCTCTCACTCTCTCCTTCCTTTGCCCATCCACGGAGGCTACAACGAAGGGGCTCTCATGGCCAAAGGCAGCTCCTGCCCCAGCACTCTGCCCCTGTCTGGGCAGAGCCCTGGGGGAAGGAAGAGAAAAAAGAGGTCCACAACGAGATAGGGAGGGGGAAGGGGGCTGGAGCAAAACCAGCAGTGCAGCTGGCAGTGGGAAGACGGATGTTGCCTCCTGGGGTATCGAGATCCCATCCCGAGGGCAGGAGGCAGCATGCGTGTGAACGGTCATGAATGGTGAGCCCCAGGTGAGAATCGCCTGGAGAAGAGTCCCAGTCCTGCAGTGGGCCCAATCCTTTTCCTTTTCTTTCTGCAGGCCCCCTACAGCACCGTAGCAGACCCCAGGGGTCCTCAGATCATAGATTGGGAACCACTGATCTAGAGCAGTGTTTCTCAACCAGGAGCAGCCCAAGGCCGGCTGTGGCAGCTGGCGCCCCAGGTGGAACACGCGATCGGCGCCCCCGCCTGCAGGGCTGTCAATGACTGACATCATCGGCAGGCGCCCCTATAGCCACGGGCCGCCCCTGTTCTCTACCTTTTTTTTTTTATAAAGTACCCCTTTCTGAAAATATATAAGTACCCCCAGTACCTACAATTTTCAGACACACAAAATGTTTTTTTCCATTGCAACACATTTATTTAAACAACTTAATCGTAGCCAGGCGGGTGATGAAATTTTTGGTTGTAAAAAGTACAAAAATAATAAAGTGCTGTAAAACTTAAAACAAAAATTCAGTTCTCCAAATTTCAGTTGTGGTGACTACCCCCCCAGACTTCGAGTATCCCTAAGGGTCCGTGCACACTGATCTAGAATGTAACGTTTGGTGAAGGGTATGCAGCGATGTCCAGGTAGCTGCTTTGCAGAGGTTTATGATGGATACAAGGCTGAGAAAAGCTAAGGACATGGACGTGGCTCTAGTGGCGTGTGTGCAGACTCTGGATGGAGCTTGCAAACTGCAGCTTTGGTAATGTAGCCTGATCGAATTGGAGATCCATTTAGAAAGTAGATAAGGACACTGCTGCCATTTTGACTGAAGTCAAGGGTGGTAGAGAAGGAACTGAGTGACGGCTGGCTGCATGCTCAGAGTAGCCTCTTGGACCGGCACAAGATGGCTGCTGCACGACCAATCAGGGCACTGCTTCCAAAAGTCTGACTAGAAGCGCAAGGCACCAAAACACCCAAAGTGGAGCATCCACAGGGATGCTCCTCAAAGAAGAACATTTAGCTTCACTCAAAATAAAACATTCTGTTTAGTTTTCAAGCGCTCTCATTTTGGGATTTTAGGGGTTTCGAAAATATAAAACCAAGCTACCTTGAGAAACAAAAAGTAATTTTGAATTGAAAAAAATCCTATTTAGATGTTTTATGAAGGTAGGATACAGACTCGCTAAGGATTTTGACCAACTCAAATCTGCATTTTCAGCCACAAACATTTTGATCCAGCTCTACATAAAAGGTAAAGCCCACGATCTGTCCTTCTTGGGCAAAAGAGTGAGGAAACTGGTGTCAGCCATTGGAAGTGGAGTCAGTAAGGATAGTGCAATCCAATAGCAAAGCTCGGTTGCCTTCTCAGAGCAATGCCACTCTGATATATTTATGGCACCGCGACATCACAGTACGACGTCCACAAGAATCCTCTGAAATAATGCACCAGAACGGAGACAAAAGCATGCTATCCTGACACATCATTACAGCAATGCCGCTGCCGCACGGTGCCAAGGGGATGCAGCAGCCGAGCCGGGGCATTTTTACGATCTTCCCGGAGAGCGTATTTGGACCAGTGCTACCCTAATGAACCATGGGCTTGAAGACATTGGTAATGCTGAGCAAGTCAAATCACTGCGGTTTAGCAAGTGAGATGGGGAATAGCATTGATGCTGCCTGAACTCTACAGACACAACTGAGTTTTGCACAAAGCTGGGCAGTTAACTCTTTATTGGGATGCTACAGTTTAACATTAGGCTCCAGCTCCCTGAGTTTTATAACTCTAGCAGCATCGGGGACCTGAAAATGATCCGAAATCGCTCCTCTGAGAATAGAACCGGCGCAGAACTAGTGTAGAGACTCTACCACTGGCTCTGCTCCCAGCTGCCAGCATAAGGAAGGACTGCACTACATTACAATCAGTCTCTTTAGCAAAGCTGCTGGGAGGCAAAGTGTAATTTAGAGTAGCCCCAAGGCTGCTCTAATTTGCATCAGGAGCCAGACAAGGCCTGGTCCCACAGTACTGAGAGCACAAAAGTGGCTTAAACCACCCTCACCTGAACCCCCTCCATCTCTGCACCCACACGGGTAAAGAATAAGTGATGCTCTGTCCATGCTACAAATGCAGAGTCAGCTACTCATGCTGACAGATGGCTTTCATGTTTCCACCTCCTCCCCGCAGGATTCTGGCTATGCCAAGAAAGGCATTCTACTCTTAGCGCTGTGTCTACACTGGGGCTGTGTCTACACTGGGGCACTTATTCCAGAAGAGCAGTCGCTTTTCCGGAATAACTTTCCAGCTGCCTATACTGGCCGCTTGCTTTTCTGGAAAAGCAATGACGATCTACTGTAAAATTGTCAGTGTTTTTCCGGAAAAACTATGCTGCTCCCGTTCGGGCAAAAGTCCTTTTCCAGAAAAACTGTTCCGGAAAAGGGCCAGTGTAGACAGCACAGTAGTCTTTTCCACAAAAAAGCTCCGATCACGAAAATGACGACCACGGAAAAGCATCTTGCCTATGTAGACGCGCTTTTTCCGGAAATACTTATAATGGAAAACTGTTCTGTTTTAAGTATTTCCGGAAAAGGGTGCCAGTGTAGACATAGCCTGGAGGTTTTGCTGGCACAGCTGTCAGCAAGGGGCTGTGGGTTATTCATTCCCCTGACTGACATGGTAAGCAGACAGATCTGTGTAGCAGAGTCCTGGCCTGAGGCAGGGTGACCCTACCAAGCAGACACTGCCCAGGTAATTGTGGGTGCTGTATTCGGGAATGTCCCCTGCTGTACGAAAACACTTGGGCCTGGTTTACACTTAAAAATCAGATTGTCCCTCAGAGCTCCCTGCACAATGCAGTTCAGCCCCCAGGACAGACACAGCTAGTCTACTGAGGAAGAATTCTTCTTCAGTACCACCTCTGTTTGAAGGCAAGGGAAGGTTTTGCCTACCCAAAGACACATGGGTGGACCCATGCATGCTCCACCCAGGTCAAACCTCCTCCATCCTGCATGCAGCAGGCTGCTCTTGGTCCAGGACTGGGACTGGTTGCTGGAGGGGGACAACTGCCCAGCCCCAAATGTGGAGGTCAGATCTGGCAGCAAGGCCCATGCTTCTTCCTCCCTCCCTCCTCCCCCAGCACTCAGGGGCCAGACAGGCTAGGGCCACATGTCTTCCTGGCAGCCCAGCACTCCAGGGTGGGGGGTTCACTAGCCTGGGACAGGGGCCAGCCAACAGCCACAATGGGGGGAGCCTGGGCGGGAAGGGCAAGGGGCCAGTGGCTACAATGGAGCTGGGGGGGGGGCTCCGGTGAGCACAGAATGGGTGGAGCCTTGGACAGAAAGGTGGATCTGGGGGGGGGGGAATCCCTTCTGTAAATGGAGGAAGTATCTCCACTGCTGTGTGACGGGGGCACCGCTGCTGCACCACAGCAACCTCCCTGTATTGTAGACATGCCCCCAGCGTAGGGAGACCAACAGAATTGCCAGGCCCCAGGAGGAGGTAGGAGGGGGAGGGTCTGCTCCTGAAAGAGGTGGGGTCTCCTCCCCCACACCCAGTGCTGATTTAAAGGGCCAGGCTCCAGCTGCTGTCGCAGTAGCAGTGGGGTGGCCAGGACCCCCTTCTCCCCCCACTCCTCAGGCTCTTTTGAATCCCTGAGCTCCAGGGCAGCTGCCCCCCCTTCCTCCATGTGTGCTAAAGGCTCCACATTGGGGCTGGGCGGTTGCGCTCTGAATTATACGGGGTAAGAGCTGAGCAGGAGCTATCAGTTAATGCTTTTAAAAGATGCCTAGTAACCTCGCGCGAGGGATACTCATTCTGCAAGGGAGTCGCCTAGTCTGCACCTTTGGCTCATTTCTACATTGCTGTGCTCGTAAAATCAGAGTTGTTCTCTGTTCCTTGGCAGTCGGGACATTCTGAGCAGTCTGCATCATGGACTCATTAACACAACGTGAACTACCTCACAGACTTTGCCAGCCGAGAGCCTTTCATACAGTGATAACAGGACACATGTCCTATAGCAAACGTTCTTCTAAATTTGCCAGCCACCCTGATCTAGGATAATTCCCTCGGGGAAGATTCAGGTGCAGTGATTCAAGTCAAACACAGATTTAAACTTGACAATTGTCTTTAGTTGCTGGAAACTAAACTTAGCTGCTGTTCAACATCATCTTTTGCTAAGAGTGGATTTGCAATTGTTGGACTCCAGCTGAAATGCTCAAACCTGAGCATTGCACTATTGCCTGAATTTCTGTTTAGGCACAGAACAGATTTCGGTCTCTGGCATGCTCAAGCCTGGCTCATTTCATGTGCAATAAAACAGGCTTGGGAATATTTGCAAGGAAAAAAACCAAACAAATATTGGATGTTTTGCTAGGATTGCTTTGATAAAAGTATCCAAGGGAATGAAATCAAAGCAAAGCCCTAGGGTTGAGCTTGTAGGCTTTGGTTTTGCTGTTGGAATAATTTATTCCAGTTTAGAAATGCATTGTGTGTCAGTGCCGGTGGGTGCTATAAATTGTAACCCTTCTGCTGGTAGCAGTTGGCAGCCAGAAGGGCCGGATTCAGTATCCAGGGAGGTTCTTTCAACAAAGTACCCAAACCGGCTCAAGCCGCCACCCAGTAAAACTGGAAAAATTCCAAACTACTCCTTGGGCACCTTTATAGACAATATTCCCCCTCTCAGAAGCACTGAGTCAGAGATGGAAACAGTCTGTTTAATAATAATAATCTGGCATCAACCTCCAGGAACACACACAAAGAAAACCTGTAAGCAAGGTACGATCCCTGGAGTTCGCAGAGCAGAATCTCTTACTTAAAGAGCTTTAGTCCAACTCCCAACTCATAGAGCGTGGTTTCCCCCACTTCAAACACCCCACTCGTGGCTCTATCCAGTCAGTGTAGACCCAGAGTCCATAGGTACATCATCCTGATGTCTCCACTCATTGAGTATGTGGCAACGCCATCTACGTGCTGCTCCTGCTGGCCACCCCAACTGGCTGCCTGCTCCCACTGGCTGCCCCCGCTGGCCGCACACTCCTTCTGGCTGCCTGCCGAACACTTGCTCCTGCCAGCTACCCCTCTGGCCGCCTGTCACTGCTCCCACTGGCCACTTGCCTCCTGCCTGCTGGGCACTGCTCCCGCCAGCTGCCCAGCCCTGCCAGCCAGCCTCAGGATGGATTTGGCTCTAAGCCAAATGTAGTGATTTCAACTCTGTGATGTCAGCTTCTCAGTGATATCAGCTCTTGGCCCACAGCATAGGCCAGCCAAAAGTTTCCAGCATCAACTGGAATAACATTTAAAAATAATAAAGAGACTCCTTATGGAGTCTGTTTTAGCTCTATCTTTAGAACGGGGTGGGGGAGAGAAACAGGCTGAACCAGGAGCACATGTAGCCTGCTGTTTCAGAGCTCTGCCCCCCTCCCCCAGTTGACTTCAGAGAGTTTGGAAGAGAAAGCCTTGTCCATCTGAGATTCTTCACAATGACAGCATCTCTCCTTTGAGCCGAGTTAAACAGTCTGCTTTTCTGCATTCCCAATAACTTCAAGCATTGGTCGTCATATTTTACAATTCCTGCATTTAGGGTTAACATGGTTTGTGAATTGGTTACAATAGGCAAAATACCATTCTAACAACTGAATATCTAGCAGGCCTAAGCAACTGAGTGAACTCTATTTACATAACCACACCCAGGATTCCTTTCCCATTCCAGCTGGCTGTTATGGAAGCATTGATTCAGACCCGAATTACAAAATGAATGGACTTCAGTTTGATTGATTGAAAATCATTGTGCCTCAGTGGGTAAAACAGTCCCCTCTGGCCTTCTTATTTATTTATTTTTACTCTGTATATTACTGAATCGTTTCAGAGAGTCAAAAAAATGAAGCATCCAAGTAGCATGGATATGTCCTCCAACGTCTCTCCTCCTCTGGAATTATTGACAAATAGCATAATAACTGGAATTCTGCCACTGCCAATAAATGGCTTTTACTAACATTTCACATAATTTGGAGGATTCATAATCTGAGCTGGAGGAGACCACAGAACATTAGAATTTTCTGGTTTGCTTTCCTCTTAAAAAGCCTCTATGATTGCCAGACAGCAGCCTGTGTTCTTGCCTGGTAAACATATGTTTGTTTTCTCCCATCTCAAGTCAGCCCCAACTCGGTGACATTTTTCAGTTTGGTTTTAACTCCCTGAAGATGCGAGTGGAGAAAAGACATCTCTCCAAAGCACTGATGCTTCAGATTCTAACTCCCGGGTGTCAAAGCAAGCACTGGGAATATTATCATTTGGAGAGAGATAAAGTGGGTGAGCTAATATCTTTTATTAGACCAGCTTCTGGGATCAATATGGCTTCAACGACACTGCAAACAGCATTTAGAGTCTTTCCTATAGTCGGCTTTAAACTTCTTTTAAGGATCAATCAGAAGGTTTTTTTTAACCTGCAGAGACCAGAGACCAGGACTCTGAAGCTCTCTCTACACTGCCGGGTTTTTTCAGCAGAAGATATGGAAATTGTGCTCTGATTTGCATATCTTCTGAGGATCCTTTTTGTGGAAGAGATTTGGCTGATAACTGAGGAACAAGGATTCTTGCAAAAAAGGTTTTTTTTTCTGACAAACGTCCCCATCTACATGGGGCTTTTTATTGGCAAAACTTCTTCTGCAAAAAAGGATTGGTGGAAGATATGCAAATGAGAACACGATTTGTGTATCTTCTGCCGGGAAAAAATGGTAGTGTCGACATAGCCTGAGTTTCCCCTGAAACAGAACAGGGAGAAAAACTGCTCTGCTGTGGGAGGGGCTGATTCCCCCCTCCCATTTTACTGAGGGGGTGTCTACAGTGTATAGATATTTCTGAACTAGCTAGAGCAAAGCCAGGATGGGAACAGAAGCCGAGAAGTCACAGCAGCAGGGGTTCCAGCAAGCCTGCCTACAACCTTGGCTAATCACTTGAGTGTCTAGCCTGTGTCACAACCCCTGCTAAAAACTGCACCCAAACGAGCTAGATTAAAGCTAGCTCAGGTATGTCTGCATGAACTGCAGAGGAGAGAGCATTGCAGAGCTAACAGCCAAAACAATAACCTACACTCATCCTAATAAGCTTACTAGAGACCATCCCCTTTCAGCTGCACAGTTCCTCCAATCTTTCCCTAAGGATTCAGGGCCAGCCATTTGGACAGGTGGTCCTGTCCATTTGGTGGAGCAGAAAGGAGGCCAGCAATCAGTTTAAACTCAGACTATTTATCCAAAACTCCTTTTTTGTCCTTGTCTACACTGGCAAATTTCTGTGCAGCAAATTATTCATGTTTTATTCAAGTGGTTGAATTAAACTGCTGTTGTGTGTCCACCCTGTGTGCAACATCCACATTAGCAGCTCTTGCAGTAGCCCAGAGAGCAGTGCATTGTGGGAGCTATCCCACTGTGCAACTGGATGCAGGGTACTATGGGAATGGTTTGCAATTCCCAACATAAGCCTTCCCTCCCCTCCAAGGCTCTTCGCGTGCGTGCACACATGCATGCACACCTGCCTCTGTATCCAAGATCATGAACACTCCACCCAAAAGGTTTTCCCTATGTCCCAGAGCAGATAAACACAGCACACAAAGGCTGTCGGAAATGGAGCTCTGTAAGGGAAGAGGCCCACACCTTCAGGGCAGCCAGATGAGCTCAAAGCAAACAGCAGAGCAGCCACTGAGGGATTATGGGACACTTCTGGAGGCCACTTATGATGCAGAAAGCCAACAATGTGTTATACTGACAACAGAGCACAGAAGCCACCGTGCTGTCAGCCTCTCATCAAGGTGGGTTTACTGCAACTGAAGTGTTTGTGCGCACAACGCAGGCTGGCAGCACATACATCTCTGCAGCTTGAGCACAAAAAGCTGCTTTATTGTGCTGCAACTTGTCTCGTGCACAGTAGGTCTTTGTCTACTGGTCTGTGGAGAAGCCAGTTTGTACCATTATATGGTATGGTCAGGTATGGGTACCTTTCTGGAGGGTTTACAACCTGAGTGAATGTTCCTAATCACCCTTCTCTATTATTAGCTGTTGCATACAGTTCCTGGCCCTCAATGATACATTAACTTAATGCACTCAGCTCACCCCAAGATATAGCAGGAAATTGCCATGTCTGTCACTGGTATCCTGGATAGGCTTCGAGGAAGAGCAAGAAATTACTGCAGTATTTTTCAGCTGTAATGATCCAGGTGTACATCATCGCCTCTCTCATGCTTCCAAAGTATGCTCCAGTCTGCACAGTCATTTGAAGGTTGTGTGTCACTTGAAGGGCTCTCCCGTTCACTCTGGAGAGCTTATCATTTGGCACTGAAAAACAGCTGTCACTTTATGCATGAGTGCTGGGTAGTATACAGGCTGCCGATGGTTCCCCAACATTATTGACTTCCTCCGTCAAATAGCAAGGCTTGTAGAAAAGGAAGGCTGGTTTAAAAAGAGGCTGCTTGTAACCACAGCCTGGAAGTGATCTCATATTTTTCAAAGGACTAAAACTATGTTAGACTTCAGTGGCCCAGATTCAGACCTGGTGTAAGTGGGGATTGAATTACAGCCTGTAGCCTAAACTCTTAGGCCTGGTCTAAAAGCAGAGTTTATACAGGTATAATATACAATTTTATTAAAAAATAATATACAATTTTACTAAAACATTTTTTTAATGAAGAAGCTACCGACAACTTAACTTCTCAGGGTATGTCTACACTACAAAGTTAATTCGAACTAACGGATGTTAGTTCGAATTAACTTTGATAGGCGCTACACTAGCGCTCTGCTAGTTCGAACTTAATTTGAACTAGCAGAGCGCTTAGTTCGAACTAGGTAAACCTCATTCTACGAGGACTAAGCCTAGTTCGAACTTACTAGTTCGAATTAAGGGGTGTGTAGCCCCTTAATTCGAACTAGTGGGAGGCTAGCCCTCCCCAGGTTTCCCTGGTGGCCACTCTGGCCAACACCAGAGAAACTCTATTGCCCCCCTCCCGGCCCCCTTAAAGGGGCACGGGCTGGCTACGGTGCCCGTGCCAGGTGCAAGCCTGCCAGAACCCAGCTAGCAGACCCTGCACCTGGCACGGCTCGAGCCAGCCACCCGATGCCCCCCAGCCCTCCCCCTCTTCCCGGGACCAGGCTGGCGGCTCCCGGGAGCTTGCCCGGGACCGCAAGAGGCGGGCACCCGCCTGGTCTAGTGCGGACATCGTGGACCTCGTCCACGACCTCCGCACTAGGCACAGGAAAGTGGCCGTCTGGGGCAGGAGAGCTGCCAGCCTGGCCACCCAGGAGCAGGTGTGCATGAAAATCAAGGTGGTCCACTGAGACCCCCGACCCTGAGCCCTGAGCTTACAATGGCTGTACTGGGTCAGACCAAAGGTCCATCTAGCCCAGTAGCCTGTCTGCCAACAGCGGCCAACCCTAGGGACCCTGGAGGGGATGGACCGAAGACAGTTACCAAGTCATTTGTCTTGTGCCATCCCTCTCCAGCCTTCCACAAACCTTGGGCAGGGACACCACTCCTACCCCCTGGCTAATACCACTCCATGGACCCAACCTCCATGACTTGATCTCACTTCTCTTTAAACTCTGTTCTAGTTCTAGCCTTCACAGCCTCCTGTGGCAAGGAGTTCCACAGGTTGACTCTTTGCTTTGTGAAGGACAACTTTCTGTTACTAGTTTGAAGCCTGCTACCCATTCCTTTCCTTTGGTGTCCTCTCGTCCTTCTTTATGGGAACTAATGAAGAACTTTTCTGGATGCACCCTCTCCACCCCACTCATGCTTTTATAGACCTCTATCCTGTCCCCCCTCAGTCTCCTCTTTTCTAAGCTGAAAAGTCCCAGTCTCTTTAGCCTCTTTTCATATGGGACCTCTTCCAAACCTCTGATCATTTTAGTTGCCCTCCCCTCTCCCAGCCTTTCTCTTCCCCTCTCCCACCTCCTTTTCCCAGTCTCCCCCAGTTTTGTTCAATAAAGAGAGATTCTATTTTTGACCACACGTTTTCTTTATATTGTACATCAGGAAGGGGGGCTAGGGAAGGGTAAGTGGAAGGAGGTGAGGGAGGAATGGGGTACGAGCCCCCGATGGGGAGGACTGGGCTGGCTCTGCGGGCTTCTGGGGGTGGAAGCTCTCCTGCAGCCCCCCAATTACCCTCTCTCCCCAGATGGCAGCCTGCGGCAAGTGCAGCCGGGCTGATGGCCGAGTGCTGTGATGTGCCCAGTGTGGGCACTCAGGGCACTCCAAGCCAGGACTGCTTTGCAAGCGGGGCACCCCTGAGAACTGTCTGTCCGGGGTGTGGGTCAGGTCCCTTTAAGCACAGCCCTCGGCTAGCCTGAGACAGCATCTCCACGCTCTAAGTCCTCATCTGATGCCCTGCCGGCACTGCTTCCGGCCATCCTTAACCCTGGTTCAGGGTCCACTTAATGTGGACATGCTAGTTCGAATTAGCAAAACGCTAATTCGAACTAGTTTTTTAGTCTGGATCCGTTAGTTCGAATTAGCTTAGTTCGAATTAACTAATTCGAACTAAGTTAGTTCTAATTAGCGCTGTAGTGGAGACATAGCCTCAAGGTTCATGAAAGAAGAGCTTTGATCTTATTAAAAATATTCTCTATCATTTACATAGGTATAAAGGCACTTCTTCCGCATCCTGTGTGGCTATACTGTTTTGGCTATATCAGTATAGTTAAAGCAGCACAACTTTTGAGCATAGATACAACCTTTGGCCCAATGCTTTCAAAGCACAGGTATGCACATATCATCTGTGCCACTCTTTGGTGGCATCGTATATGAGGGGATGGCCGAAAGGACTAAACACTAGGTAATGACAGGAATAGTCAATAAGTGGCCTACAGTCCAAATCCACTGAACAGGGATGTGTCAGGACTCAGGGCTTCAGTCAACCAGAAGAGACCACATCTGGAATTGGGGCCCCTGGGAAGGATGCAGGGACTGAAGATCCTCCAGCCTCCCAGAGGCTGAATCCTGAGTCCCAGCAAACCCCATCATCCACCAGAAAGCTCTGGCAGTCCAGTCAGGCTGCCTATTGATTACCCCTGCGTATAGGATATCAACATCAATGACAAGACTTGCCAGCGCACAGGAAGGGAAGGGGAACCATTCATTTCAATGGTTATTTTTCAACTCATGCATTGGAGAAAATAACAAAAAAAAATATCACAGGGGCTTTGGAGGAGTTATTTTTTGGCGCACCAATACAAAATTAATGGATTTTTAAATTAAAGACAGAATAAGGAAAATCTTCAGTAGAAACACTGCTGCCAAAATAATTAAAATGTCAATAGCTTCAGGATATGGTTGCTAGAGCAAAACAAAATTCAAAATGTTCATCTGACGGCTCATTCCAACCATTTCAATATTTGTTTTCATCCCAAATCAGGACAAAAAGTTGACATTTCCCATGGAATAGAAAGAAAGAAGTGGCTTTGTGGTTTGTTACAGTCATTTGTGCTCACCTGCTATCCTCAGCTGTCAATTTCAGACCCCTCACACACACACACACACACCCCACATTCTGAACCTTCATTTGCTCACTCCATTTCAGAGTAATCCCCTCCAACGCGTGTTACTTCTTCTGCGTTGCAATCTGTTCCAACTTGCATTTAGCCAGATGCTTTGTTTCCTTCCCCAGACCTGAAGAAGAGCTCTGTGTAGCTTAAAAGCTTAGGTCTTCCACCAGGGATGTCCTTAGGATTTATGGGGCCCTAGGCATCCACTGGGGATGATGGTTTTTTAGAGATATGATTTTATAATCTTCAGCAACACATGAATGAAATCGTTTTAAAGCAAACTAACTAACGCAGTACATTCAGAAACGGACAGTGTGTACCTGAGGTTGGCAAATGCCTCCTAAATGGCTTCATTGCCACTTGAGTGGCTCTTTCCGAAGTTCGGTGTCTGCTAATAGCTCTGGCCGGCTTTGTCACTTGTCAGTTAACTAGCTTCTCTCTGGAGGAAGCAGAGCCACAGAGCAAGAATATGAAGAGGTGGGAGGGTGGACGTTAAGACCTAGTGGTGCCCCAAATTTTTGGGTGATCTATGCAGCTGCATTTTCCGTGTATGGGCAAAATAATCCTCCCTTCCACCAACAGCAATTGGTCCAATAAAAGATATTGCCGCCTCCTCCTTGTCGCACGCAATTTTACTCATTTCAAATAGCAATAAACATCAGGAATTAGACTGCTTAGCCATGCGTGGGTGCAACTCATCCATGTGCTAAGGGTCAATGCTAGGTCTATGAGCTACGTCAGCCTACCTGAATTTGGCCCTAAATTGTTTATTTGCCACCTAATCTACAATATATTTTAGAGAGTTTGTGTGTCTGAGTCCATCCATCCATCCGTGAGTCCATTTGTTCAGGAAATGGTCCTAAATGGTAAGAATTGTTCCATCGCATTTGGTTCCTCTTATCCTAACTTAAAGCAAGGTCGGGGTTTGGTTGCGCCAGGAAAACAAGATGTGCCTGGAATGGGATTGTTTTCCATAACATGGACGAGAGAGGGGGCTGCTAGGAGAGACAGCTGTGAGGAGCTCCCCCCAGGCCTCCCAGCCCCCTGCCTGAGCCCTCTGGCCTGAGCCCCTCCCCCACCTTGCCCTGAATCCTGCACTCCCCAACCTGCCCTGAGCTCTCCACCCCCTGCCCTTACTTGTGTACACTTCACCTCCTGCCCTGAGCCCCCAACACCCAACCCACTGCCCTGACTGCTGTACCCTCCACACTAGGCCCTGAATCATGCACCATCACCCCCTCTTCCGCAAATAAAAAGAGTTAAGGACCCAAGCAACACCAGGTACATCTGCTAATAAAATATCATATAATCCATCAACTGCTTGAAATGAAACATGCCTGATCTGCTCTTCCTTTGTTTTGTTTCCTTCTTGGCATGAAATTTACCCTGCGCACCATAGTGTAGCCTCAGTTGTGTTCCTGCATAATTATCAAACTAAAAGAGAACGGCTTCCAGTGAAAACCCACCACGCTGAGCAGCCTGGCTTCCCGCGCATTAGGAGCCGGAGCTGCTGTTAGCATCACTTGGCTTTATTTGGATAAGCAGCATCACTAGTTATGGTGGTCCCGGCTCCTCTCTACCTATTATTGCTGTATTGTTGCATTGCTGTCATTGGGGTGCTAACACAGTCTGTGGGAGGAAACCCACCACTGGCTAATAGCTGAGCCGTTTCCCTGTAATAGTTCTCTTGGTTTTTAATTGAATAATGTGCCACTCTGCAGTACTCACACAGCGCGCTTCTTTGTGCTGAAATTCATTCCAGTAAAATGGGCCTCCCTGCTGGCTCCCATGGGCTGTGGGTGACCCCATGGCTTGGGGAGATAAGCCCCCCAGCATTGCCCACCAGAGTCCATGCTTCCCCCCAACACTGTGACATCCGGGACCCTGTGCAGCCTCCTGCCCCCACCCCTGCACAGCCCCTCCACAGCCCCAGCCTCCTCCAGCTCTGGAGAGCTGGCCAGCAGGCCTCACATAGGGTTGGGCCTGGGCAAGGCCAGGTGAGTGCTTTCCCCTGCCTAGGATACCCCCCACCCATGCTGCCTCCGCTGGAGAAGGGAGAATGGATGCAGCACAAGCGTCTCCCTAATTTCTGAGCCTTTTACTAAGGAGCAAACGGCATTTCAAGTTTCAGAAGAGCGACAGTTCAAAGCCACCTCGACAAATGGGGGAACTGGCTGGACTCAGCAAGAGGAAATTCCAGAAGGACGAGGGCTGAGGACTTCACCTGGAAAGGAACAATCTGCAGTGGCAGCAGCCAGAGCCCTGGGCCCTTTAAATTGCTGCCAGAGCTCCACACGGAACGCTCCGGGCAACCTGAAGGGCTGGCAGGGGGAGTCTAGCTCCAGCCCCACCCCTTCTGCCTGCGGCTCCACCCCTCTGGGGACAGGGAGCTGGGCCCGCTCCCATCTTGCCCAGGGGCTGTGCAAGTCTCTCCACTGCCCTGGGATCTGAGAGTTAAAGTAGAACACAACTGACTGCGAGTCAATCTGAGACGTACTGACAGGAGTGTTGTATAAGGCGCGGGAAATCTTATCATAGAATCATAGAGCTGGAAGAGCCCTCAGGAGTCATCAAGTCCAGCCCCCTGCTCTGGGCAGGGCCAGTCCCAACTAAATCAACCCGGCCAGGGCTTTGTGCAGTTCTGTAGAAAATCCCCATCCACCTCTAGGGACGGAGACTCCACTACTTCCCTAGGGAACCCATTCCAGTGCTTCACCACCCTCCTAGGGAAATTTTTTTTTCCTAATATCCAACCTGAACCTCTCCCACTGCAACTTGAGCCCATTGCTCCTTGTTCTACCATCTGTCACTACTGAGAACAGCCTCTCTCCATCCTCTTTGGAACATCCCTTCAGGAAGTTGAAGGCTGCTATCAAGTCTCCCCTCACTCTTCGCTTCTGCAGACTAAACAGACCCAACTCCCTCAGCCTCCCCTCGTAGGTCATGTGCTCCAGTCCCCTAACCATTTTGGTTGCCCTCCGCTGGACCCTCTCCAATGTATTCACATCCTTCCTGTAATTGGGGGCCCAGAACTAGACACAATACTCCAGATGTGGCCTCACCAGAGCAGGTAAAGAGGAATAATCACATCTCTGGATTGACTGGCAATGCTCCTTTTAATGCAACCTAGTATGCCATTGGCCTTCTTGGCTACAAGGACACACTGTTGACTCAAGTCCAGCTTCTCATCCACTGTAGCGCCAAGGCCCTTTTCTACAGAACTGCTACTTAGCCAGTCGGTCCCCAGCCTGTATCAATGTTTGGGATTCTTCCGTCCCAAGTGCAGGACTCTGCACTTGTCCTTGTTGACCCTCAGATTTCTTGTGGCCCAATCCTCCAATTTGTCTAAGTCACTCTGGACTCTATCCCTTCCCTCCAGCGTGTCTACCTCTCCCCCAGCGTATACCTGACACTGGTGAGGCTTCAGCTATAGGATTGGGTCCAGTTCTGGGTGCCACCCCTTAGGAATATGTGGGCCAATTAGAGCCCAGAAAAGAGCAACAAAACTGACCAAAGTTTTAGAAAAGCTGATCTGTGAGGAAAACATGACTGAGAGGAGACCTGTTAACAGTCTTCAAATACAGTAAGGGCCGTTATAAGGAAGACATGACCAATTGCTTGCCATACCACTGGAAGCAATAAACTTCATCTTCAGCAAGGTAAGATGATAGGGAAAACGCTAACTCTAAGGGCCGTTGTGTCTGGACTAGGCTTCCAAGAGGAATCCCCATCATGGGAGGTTTTAAGAACATGTTGGACAAACGCCGGTCAGGAACAGTCTAGGTTACCTGGTTCTGCACTGGGGACTGCACTGGATGACCCGAGAGGCCCTTCCAGCCCAGTTCTCACACCCCGACGGTTGCCAGTGTGAATGGTATTTCATGCTCATAATCTGATGGGGACATGATGTGGACAGAAACTGCCAACTCCTCTGACAACAGTGAATAGCCCTTGGTAATTCTCTGTCACTAATAACCTCACGTAGGCTCAGGCCATCAGCCTAGAGGCAAATAGCAGGTGTATTATCAACAATCCCCTGAACCAGCCACTCTGCACACCTGTGCAGCACTGGTTTATAAAGAAAACTGAAACTTGAGCCTGATTTTGCATTGCAAACCCAACTGCTCCTCCACATGCCTATTAAACCATCTTGTTCGTCTTCATAGTGCCACGTAGTTTCTCCTTTTGTTTTAGCCACACACCTGTGAATACAAACGTCCAGCAGCAATGCACATTTTAGGATCTAGGCTGAGATTTAGCAAAGCTACTAATGGGATGTGGCTGTTCAATATTCAGTGGGACAAGGAGTGCTCCCCCCCCCAACCTGTGGCAGCTCTGAAATCCCACGCCAGTTTTGTAAGAGCTCCCCTCCCCTTTTGCACCCACAATCCAGAGGTACAAACCCTTGTCAGCATAGCCACTCAGCCCTTGTGTTCTGTAACTCTGGCCAGGCAGCTGGCGTGTGAGGCAACAACCCACCATGTTCACACCAGCTTTGCCACCTTGCGCTCCCTTGTCTGTCTGCAGCCACCTCTTCTCCCTTCTCTTATCTGTCCGTGGAGAGCCCTTTGGGCAAGACCTGCTTGTGCAGAGGCGAGTCCAACAGGCTCCTGGCCCAGGACGGGGGCTGCAAGGTGCTATGATGACACACATACACCCATCCTCCATCTCTGTAATATAGGAGCAGCTTCCGAGAGCATTTGAAGTGCGACGGCTAAAACCCATGCATCTTGCATGTGCTGTGGATTAAATACAGGGAGCCAAAGGCACCACTGACCTGACCTGGCATATTCCAAAAATCTTTGACAATGGGGAAAAAATTCTTACCACAGGACTAAGGAAGCCCCATGCACAGCCACAAGCATGAGTAGTAGGGCCTCTGAAGACGTCAGTATCAAAGTCGTACAAGCGTCACTGTAGCCTTTCTTGTCATCATAGTAGTGACGGATGGCAGGACAAGGAGCAATGGTCTCAAATTACAGTGGGGGAGGTCTAGGTTGGATATTAGGAAAAACTATTTCCCTGGGAGGGTGGGGAAGTACTGGGATGGGTTACCAAGGGAGGGGGTGGAATCTCCATCCCTAGAGGTGTTTAAGTCTCGGCTTGACAAAGCCCTGGCTGGGATGATTGAGTTGGGGTTGGTCCTGCCTTGGGCAGGGGGCTGGACTGGATGACTCCTGAGGTCTCTGCCAGCCCTGGGATTCTAGGATTCTATAAGAATCTTTACAACAATAAAAACAACAAGTGGTCCTGTGGCGTCTTAGAGACTAAAAAATATATAGGATCATGAGCATTCGAGGGCAAAACCCACTTCATCAGATGACTTGAGGTGATAGGCAGAGTTCCCTGTAAGCCATGAGCTTGTGCAGCCCCTCAGAAGAGATTCAAATACTGCCCAGATGATTAGCACAGCACCCACAACTAGGTTTTTTTGTGTCTACTTGTGGTGCACATCCACACACCTGGTTCATATAAAAATGGCGACCAGCCGGGACGATGCAAATCAAGCGCGGGATATTTAAATCCCAGGCTTGATTTGCAACTTTGAATGCCTACATTATCCTCCCTGGTTCAAACTGTTAACCTCCCTAGTTCGAACTAGGGGGCTAGTGTAGACGTACCCTAAGAGATCACTTGCCGTGTTTCTAGTGCCAACTCAAAAACATCAAAACACTTTCCCCCAGCTCTCTCAACCAGTTTCTCCACCATTCTCTCACCCATCTCTACTTTTTTAAGAGTCTTGCAAATTTCACAGATTCTTCCCTCAAATCCCCTTTTAAAAACAATGTTAAGTGCCCAGGAAAATGCTGGAATTAGCTAGTAAACTTCCACTTCTACCTACTTGCTGCTGCTGAAGCAAAACTGCTGAGGCCAGGTGATTTTTCCAGTTTGCTCATCCTAGGCAGGAGGAGGGGGAAGCTGAGAGGCTGACCAAGAAGATCTGATGAGATAACATTTTTTTGCTGCCAGAGACTAAAAGATTTCTGGACTTTCACTTCCTTGCCGTTTTTATTTCTCGTTAGGCCGTTCAAGTAACATAAGCAGAATCCAGCTAGAAAGCTGCCCCTCCTATGCTAAGAAAAAAGCCACTAGCAACGGTGCCAGGGTGAAAACTCAGCAAGGCTTGGCTTGCCAGCTAAACTTCCCAAAAAGCCTCCTCAGTGGGCATGCAGGCGTCCAGCAGCACCCCGAGGCCAGCTGCTGCAGTTCAAAGCAGAAGCATGACGCTGAGCAAGCTGCAACTACAGCTCAGTGGGCTCAAGTACGTGTGCTCCCCAGATGCCGCACTTTATGTCCCCATTCCATACCTTTGATTTTACACATCATTATGGCACCGCTCTGGGGAGATCCTCTAGCAGGAATACCTATGCATTCCCTGCTAGCAGCACTAATCAATCACCTTTCTTTATTGGATTCAACATGTGTGTTCCTTTAGGGCAACTGGGAAACCTGCCAGCTTCCATTCTCCCTTCCAAGCCACAAAGGTGGAAGTCCAGGAACGGAGTGAATTCCTGTTGTGCATATGAAGCTAGGCAGGCTCTCTGGTTTGTAGCACAATGCATGGAACAGCTGTTTTTACAGTAGATGAGTTCAGAAGGCCAGAGCTCTCCAAAGTCAGCTGAAAGACTCCCACTCAATTCTGTGAGCTTTGGCTCAGGCCGTAAGTGAATTCTGTGTGCTACTTTCCCATCATTATGACAGTGTTTCTCAATCTTTTTTTAAATAATGTACCCCTTTAAAAAATTAGAAGTACCCCCAGTACCTACAGTTTTCAGTCACACACATTTTTTTTTTCTATCATTGCAACACATTTGTTTAAACAACTTAATTGTAGCCGGGCAATGAAATTTTTGAGTGTAAAAAGTAAAAAAATAAGCAAGCGCTGTAAAACTTGAAACAAAAATTGAGTTTTCTCCAAATTTCAGCTGTGTGGACGTACCCCTCAGACTTCTCTCGAGTACCCCTAAGGGTACTTGTACCGCTGGTTGAGAAACACTGGTCTACGACAACCAGTGTTTCAACTATGCACATGCTACTAAAATAGTTGACTTCTTAAAACTGTGGTCAGTGCATTTCTCTCAGCTGTAGTAATATTCCACCTTAAAAACTGTACTGATTCCAAAGAGTCATGTGTCCTACATAGGGATGCATCACCTGATGTCCCCAAAATTCGGGATGTAGTGAATAATGAAGAGGACATGTCACTGATTTAGAGCAAAGCGAACTGTGTATTTTAATACAGCTAAATGTAAACAGACCCATCTCGGCACAAGGAATGGAAGCTTTACGTAGAAGATGGGGGACTTTAGTCTGTGATGCAATATGTTTTTAAAGGAGTTGAGAGTTAAGATGGAAAATCAGTGAACATGAGCTCCCACTGGGATGCTGTGGCCAAAAGATGTGATTGATGCATTGATGTGATTGAGGGTGGAATACTGCATTCACTTCTGGTGTCCAATTCACAATGAAAGTTGAAAAATTAGAGTGAGAGAAGAGCCACAAGAATGTTTAAAGGGTAGAAATCCTGCCTGTCATGGGACAACACTTCCCCTCACCCCTAAGAGTATCCCCATTGGGCCAAGTGCCAGTTCCTGCACTGCCTCAGTTTTAAGAAGCCTTGCAGCTACTCAGCCCTCCAGCCGAGTCGCACTCCTGTGTGATACTCAAACACCTTCCGGTGTATACGTCTAACGGGCAGAATAATTTTCTGTGATGGGTGCTCCCTCCGGGCCCCACTGGCGGACAGGCAGGGACCCCACGTCCACGAACTCAGATACCAGCTACCCCTCTAGAACCTGGCTCACTGGCCTAGGTCAATAAGTCAGTCTCTGGATAGCCCTTTAAGGCAAGGCCCTCTGGCCTGAGTCCATAAACACAGTCTCAAAGCATGGCCCTTTAAGTCAAGGCCTTGTTGTATCATGCAAGCAAGGCAGTAACGAACTTCCACAGGACTTTATTTAACAAAGATGAAACCTCTTGACAAAGCTGCTGCTGCTCCCCTCTGTAGCTCTCACTCAGGCCTGGCCCATCTCCTCCCCCCTCCTTCCTGGGCTTCCAGATTCCCAACAGCCAGTGCTCCCAGTTCTAATAATTACAAGCAGCCTGCACTGGCAGATCAGGGTTACAGAGGGGCCACATCCCTGGTAGGGGGACCTGGGCCCACCCTACTCCACCGGGTCCCGGCCCAGGGCCCTGTGAGTGACAGGACGCGTGCCACTCCCTCAGCAGGGACGTCCTGATGAAACACGCCGAGGTTCCTGGGGCGGGAAAGGCAGCTCCCGCCCTGGGCCACTTCCTACCTGCTCCGCTCGAACTACTTCCCACGTACTGGCCAGGTTTGCTGCCCTCCGTGGGACGACGCCTCCTCGGCGGGCAGCCACTGCGACGCCCCAACTCGCCTCGCTGTCTCCACTGGCGTCTCCTGGGGCCTCAGGTTGTTGCTGATCAGGAGCTTCCTTCATAGGTCCTCTTCCTCCAGCTGCCAGCCTGGACTGAGCCCTTCCCTAAGCTTTTATAGTTGAGCTGCAGCCTGGGCATGCTCGGTAGGGCTGCGGGGGAAGGGCCCTGCGGATTCAGTGTGGGGCTGCCTCGCCCCATCACATGCACCTGGATGGGAAACGTTAGCGGGAACATTTGTGATAGGTCACTTTATAGTTAGGGGCAAATTCTCAACAGGCCTCATTAGCCATGTCTTCAATATTTGGAAGTACATTCCTGCTCCACCCCTACCCCCCACCCCCTTATTTGCATGCAGCAGTGTTGCTCTTGCCTATTTTGCAGGCAGCCTGCTGAAAAGCCAAGCTTTAAACTTCTGGGAGCTGATCCTGCAAGCTCTCACTGATTCAAGCGTCTGTACTCAAAATGCTGTACGTGTAACTCACATAACAACAGGCTTACGGATTGATGAAACGCTGCACTCTTTTGAAGCTAGTTTCCTTTTCTTCTGGGTTTCACAGCCAGCTGCCCCAGCTTTGGACAGCACCGCCTGACAGGCTCTGAAACACCAGCTCCTTCGGCCAGTAACAGCAACCCAAAGGCAAACGTGATGATGCTAATTAGTCGAGAACCCGGCTCAGAGTCATGCCTTTCCTTTAATCTGGCCTATTGTCGCTCTGTATGCTAATAAGCATTAGCGCAGCATGGTCAAAGTCAGTGAGGATTCTAATCCTTTTAATTTGCTGCTTTATTTTTGAGGCCAATAGGGAAGAACACAAACTGCGGTTACATAAATATGCACGGGCTGAGCTCGGCTGCGACAAATGAGCTGCTCTGTTGAAGTCAGTGGAACTACCCTGATGGACACTGGCTAAGTGTCTGGCCCTTAAAGCTCATGGACAAGGCTGAGGTGTGGCCCACGCACGGTCTCGCCTGAGACATCTCAAACCTCTCTTGGTGCCTCCCAGAACGATGTGGCTGAACGTGGCCTGCTCATGGCGAATTGGCTCTTGCGGTGACGGCCTTTGGGCTCTGCGTGGTGTGTCAGGCATTCAGCATGAGACTGGACATAACGCTAACCCAAATACAATAGGAAATATCCCTGCATTGGTTCCTCGCTCTCCTGTCTCTGTGGGCTCAATGCTGCTCACACCGAAGTCCATAGGGATGTTTGCTCCCAGGGGCATGGGGCTTTATACTTCTGTAATCAGCCCTCCATTGTAAGCGTGGCACTGCAAGGATTTAGGCAGGAGAGGGCAAATATTGGTGCCTGGACCTGATCTAGTTCCCCAGGGTTAGCCCCTGGCAAGCTGCCATCTCTGTATTCAGGGCCGTAAGCAGGAATTTCTGAGGGGGGGGTGTGCTTTTTTGGACCACAACTTTTTTAAATATAGAGGAATTCAAAATAGCCATGTAATGAGTGTGCATAAGAGAGATTAATGAAAAATGTGAGTAGAAACAGTGATTGGTAAAATGATTTTGTTATAACACACTATCAGACTCCCCCCTCACACTTACTTGGAGGACCATGGAGGGTGCAGTCGCACCCTTCACACACACCCTGTGTTTACCTGCACCTCTGCAGGTACGAGCAATTGCAGCTCCCATTGGCTTCGGATCACCGTTCCCAGCCAATGTACGTAAATTCCCACTTAAAGAGTTAAGCAATTAAACGCTGTGTTTAACCAGTTATCCCTTAAGCAGCCCCCCCACCTGCTACAAAAATGTGTCGCAACCAAACAAATCACCCAGCCCTCCCCACCCACCCCCGAAAACAGTAAAGAAACACGCCAGAACAGAAATATGCCAAAGAAGAGGGTCTTATCCCGAAAAGATTCCACTCAGGTCTTCGCGATTGCTGTTGGCTTTAAAGTGCTCAGATAGGGGGCAATATAGACAGATAGAACAGCTTTTCCATGCTGTCTCATCCATTTACTAACACCTGGGGGAATCTTTGGACCAGCAAAAAACAAAACAAAAACAAAACACAACAAACATTTGTCATTGTGCAGTTTCTTTAGGTTGGTTGAAGCGGCGAGGGGTCCTGTGGCACCTTACAGACTAACCGAAGTGTTGGAGCATGAGCTTTCGTGGGCGAAGACCCACTTCGTCAGATGCATGCCTGGTTGGTTGTTTTGGTTGGTTGTTTGCTTTGTGAGACAAGGAGCTAGACTGGAACACAGGAAATCCAAGTTTTGTTCTTTATTACTATCATTTATTTTCAGTTAATAACATTTAGCATCTATAAAGCACTTAAAATGACTTGTAGAAGCCAAAATGCTTTACAAATATTAACCCTCCAATCCCTCTGTGAGGTAGGAATTATCCCAAATTGTCATTGGGGAAACTGAGAGAAAGAGTGTTGAAAAGATTGTCCCACACAAACAGTGGCAGAGCCAGGAAGAAAATACAAATGTTTAGATTCTCATTCCTGAGCTTACTTTGGCAGACCACTGGGTCTCTCAAAATAGAAATATGCAGCTATGTTCTGACTGACGTATGTCCCAAAAGCATCTAGCTTCTGTAAATCTCTCTGTAGTCCTTTTTTCTAAACCACCATGCAAGGAAGACTTGTATGTCATCACTTGCTTTTCAGCTGGTATCAAGCTGCTAACAAAGTTTTGTTAGGGCTGAGGGAACACAATGAAGATACTTAGTCACTACAGAACTTCAAACAAATGCAAGGAAATAATTTCAATTCCTTGACTGCGGAGCACTTTCCTCACTCTTCCTTGCTTGAAGCAGATTTCCAGCCTCTTCAATCATATGCCATTCCTGACCAAGCCGGGGGTCAAATTTCAACATAATGTGACCACCAAGAATGCACCTACAGCAATCATTGCTTCAAAGCATTTCCAAAACAGTCTCAAGATTTCAGTGAAAAGCATTAAACTTTTCAGGCTACTGGAGAGAAAAAAAAAAGACGGAGCTGAGCAGAAATGGATGCCTAGTCAAACTCCTAGGTCCATATGGCCTCTGATTTTCAAAACAGCTGAGCATCCAGGAGCTCCCATTTACATTAAGAGCCTAATGTTAAACAGCCCACAAAATTGTCTTGACCTATGTTTGTTGTATGATGGTAAGATCTGAGGACCTAATCCTGCCCATGTATGTGCAGACCTATATCACTACATGCTTGTTTTGTACACCTCCAAGTTCCAGGCAAGTTGGATGGTTGCACACATGTTACGTCACAGGGCGTGCTGACATAACAGAGGGAAACATCAAAGTCCTGCAGTGCTGAGCACCTGACGAGAAACCATGCATGATTATGTACCTCAGGCTACAAGAGGTTTTTTTTTAAAAAAAAAAAAAAGAACGTCCAGGCTACAACCAGTACTTTCAAAAAGCAAACTGCTTTTTCAAAAGAGAGCACCCAGGCAGTCTGGATGCTCTCTTTCGAAAAAGCACAGTTTGCATTACATAGCACCTTTTTTTAAAAGAGCACTTTCGAAAAAAGGCGTTATTCCTCATGAAACAAGGTTTTCCACTGTCGAAAAAACTTCCGTGTTCTTTTGATTTACATTCAAAAGAATGCAGCAGCAGTCTAAACACAGGGGAAGTTTACACTGGCATGAATTTCCGGAACTGCTTAAAACGGAATGCTATTCCGTTTTCAATTTTTCCGGAAAAGGAGCGTCTACATTGGCAGGCTGCTTTTCCGGAAAAGCCCTTTTTCCGGAATAGCGTCTGTGGCCAATGTAGACGCGCTTTTCCGGAAAAGACTACTGGGCTGTCTACACTGGCCCTTTTCCGGAACAGTGTTCCGGAATAAGGTCTTATGCCCAAGCGGGAGCAGAATAGTTTTTCCGGAATAGTGGCTGATTTTGTACAGTAGAGCGTCGTTTCCTTTCCGAAAATTCAAGGGCCAGTGTAGACAGCTCGCAGCTTATTCCGGAAAAGCAGCTGATTTTCCGGAATAAGTGGCCCAGTGTAGACACAGCCCCTGAGTACCATACAGTGTTCAGGGCATTTGTCTTCAAAACTCCACTTGGAGGTAGGGAAGTGCAATTATCCCCAAGGGAACAGAGACACCAAGACCAAGCATCTTATCCACCACACCACTGGAGGAGCCCCCCAACCACCCTACAATCTGGCCCTCCCCTTTTACTTGCTTTGTTCCAAGGGTACCAGCTCCATCCTTTAGAAAGCTGGTGATGGCTGTCCCCAGCAACACAGGTCTGGAACTCTCAACCCCTGGTTACACAGGCAGTGAACCCCACTTGGGACAGCTGAAAGAGGACTGATGTTAATAAAGTCCTAAGTGACCTTCTCCCCCCAGAACAGGCTCCTCTTTAAAGTGTCTCAAAGGGTACGACACTACAGCGCTAATTCGAACTAACTAAGCTAGTTCGAACTAACGCATCTAGAACTAAAAACTAGTTCGAATTAGCGTTTTGCTAATTCGAACTAGCGTGTCCACACTGATTGGACGCAGGGGGGCATTTAAGGGCAGCTGAAACCGGTTCTGGCAGGGCATCAGGTCAGTAGTTGCTTTGTGTGGCTGCTGCCTGAGGCTATCTGAGGCTCGAGCTTAAAGGGCCCCCCCTGGACAGCCGGTTCTCAGCTTTTCCTGCTTGCTTGCCAACCTCGCCGAGGGACAGCAAAGCGTTGGTCTCTGTGCCCGTCTGTGTCGGTGCTTCCCTTCGGGGGGGCCGCCGCAGGTGGCAACATGGAGCCACAGCTCACCCTGCACCTTCTGGTGCACGTTCTGGACTTGCTGCTACAAGCCTGCCAGCAATGGCTCGAGGCTGCCTGGCACCACCTGGTGAACGTCAGCCCTCTGCCTCTCCGCCTGGCCGCCCTGGGGGCCGTGGAGGAGCCGCGGCAGCGCCCCGGCACCGGCGTGCCCCGCCGCATCTGGCGTCTGGACACCAGCACCGACTGGTGGGACCGCATCATCCTGGAGCGCTGGGAGGACCGACAGTGGACCCAGAACTTCAGGATGAGGAGGGACACCTTCCTGGAGCTCTGCGAGTGGCTCGCCCCTGCCCTGAGCAGGGGTTGAGAGTTCCAGACCTGTGTTGCTGGGGACAGCCATCACCAGCTTTCTAAAGGATGGAGCTGGTACCCTTGGAACAAAGCAAGTAAAAGGGGAGGGCCAGATTGTAGGGTGGTTGGGGGGCTCCTCCAGTGGTGTGGTGGATAAGATGCTTGGTCTTGGTGTCTCTGTTCCCTTGGGGATAATTGCACTTCCCTACCTCCAAGTGGAGTTTTGAAGACAAATGCCCTGAACACTGTATGGTACTCAGGGGCTGTGTCTACACTGGGCCACTTATTCCGGAAAATCAGCCGCTTTTCCGGAATAAGCTGCGAGCTGTCTACACTGGCCCTTGAATTTCCGGAAAGGAAACGACGCTCTACTGTACAAAATCAGCCACTATTCCGGAAAAACTATTCTGCTCCCACTTGGGCATAAGACCTTATTCCGGAACACTGTTCCGGAAAAGGGCCAGTGTAGACAGCCCAGTAGACTTTTCCGGAAAAGCGCGTCTACATTGGCCACAGACGCTTTTCCAGAAAAAGGGCTTTTCCGGAAAAGCAGCCTGCCAATGTAGACGCTCCTTTTCCCGCATGAGACCCGCCATCTCCCTCCAGAAGCGGGTGGCCATCGCCCTCTGGAAGCTCTCCATGCCGGACAGCTACCGATCCGTTGGGAACCAGTTCGGCGTGGGGAGATCCACCGTCGGAGCGGTGCTCATGAAGGTAAGGCGCTCGTCGGCCACCGAGCCGGGGGAAGGGGGGCTGCGAGGAGGGGATGGGCCACCCCAGGGACAAAGGGGGGGCGGGAGGAGGCGAAAGCGCCCCGCACCGGAGGGGTCGGGCTGTCCCGGCCGTACTACACGCTGCCAGGGGGGTTGCTTCCGGGAGTGGGGCGCGGGGCACTGCCAGGGCACGCACACTCCCAGCCACCCGGGCGCCCCACTGATTGGCGCTTTGCTGTGTCTCTCTCCGCAGGTGGTCAAGGCCATCAACCGGGTGCTGCTCCGCAGGGTGGTCCGCCTCGCCGACCCGGATGCCGTCATCCGGGGATTCGGCGCCCTCGGCTTCCCCAACTGCGGGGGAGCCATCGACGGGACGCACATCCCCATCCGTGCCCCGGAACACCAGGCGTCCCGTTACGTGAACCGCAAGGGGTACTTCTCCGTGATCCTGCAGGCTGTGTGTGACCACCGGGGCCAGTTCACGGACATTAATGTGGGCTGGTCCGGCAAAGCACACGACGCCCGGGTGTACTGCAACTCCTCCGTGTGCCAGCGGCTGCAGGCCGGGACCTTCTTCCCCGACCGCCACATCAGGGTCAGGGACGTGGACATGCCCGTGTGCCTGGTGGGGGATGCCGCCTACCCACTGCAGTCGTGGCTGATGAAGCCCTACACGGGGCACCTCAATCCCTCCCGCCAGGCCTTCAATGCCAGGCTGACCAGGGCCCGCATCGTGGTGGAGGGGGCCTTCGGGCGACTGAAAGCCCGCTTTCAATGCCTCCTCACCCGTCTGGACCTGGCCGAGCACAACATCCCTCCCGTGGTGGCGGCATGTTGTGTGCTCCACATTTTGTGTGAGCGAAAGGGGGAGGCTTTCCTGCCAGCCTGGATGGCTGAGGCTGACCACATGGCTGGACACTACGGTCAGCCCCGCACCGCCGCCATCCGGGAAGCCCAGCGGGGGGCCGTCCGGATCCGGGAAACCCTGCGGGAGAGCTTCCTGGTGGAGGAGGAGGAGGACTGACCTCTCCCTGCATGCCCCACTGGGGCCTTCTTCCACCCTACCCCCCTTCCCTTTTCCCCTCCCTATCTACTGTAAAATAAAGACACCTGTTTTTGAAACAAAAACGTCTGTTTATTTAACATAACTGGGTGCGGGAAGGGAGGAATGAGGGTTGGAGAGGGGAGGGGGAAACCTGGGACGAGGGAGCTGGAATGGGAGGGAAGGGAGGAAGGGAAAGGAAAGCTCAGGAGTGGGAGTCCGGCTGCCTCTCCCGTCTCGCCACACTGCGGGTCCGGGGGCGTTGGTGGGAAATGGTTGTGGAGGGGGGGGGCAGGAGGGACAGGGGGTGTGGAGGAAGCAGGAGCGGAAGCAGGAGGGGGAGCAGGAGGAGCAGGGGGAGCAGGAGGAGCTGGGGGAGCAGGGGGAGCAGCAGGAGGAGGAAATGGGAAGCGGTCATACAGGCTCTGGAGGTGGCCTCACAGGGCACGGCCCTGCTCCTCCAGGGCCTCCAGACTCCTCCGGCGCAGCCTCAGGTCCTGGAGATGGAGCTGTTGATCCAGGAACCGGAGGTGCCGCCTCTGGTACTCCTCCTGGTTCCTGGCTGTCCTGCGGGCCCAGGCGCACGGTCCCGGGGCTCCCTCTCGCCCCAGCCCCCCGTACACATAAGGGGAACATGAGGGTACTCACAGGTGGACGCCTCCCCGGCCTCAGACGACACAGGCGAGCGGCTCTGTGGCGTGCCTCGGGGGTCCCGGGTCCTGGGCAGGCTGGCGGCAGGCTCCTGGCTCTCAGAGCCCTCTTCCTCCTTCTCCGTCTCCAGGAGCGGTCCCTCTGCCCCAGGGTCAATCACGTCCCGGGGGGCAGGGACGGCATGAGGCCCCAGGAGGCGGTCCAGGGCGTGGAAGTGGGGGCAGGCCTCCGGGTCAGCCCCTGGCTGGCAAGCCCGGGAATAGGACTGCCGCAAGTCCTTAATTTTGCAGCGGACCTGCTCCCGGCTGCGCTGGTGGCCCCTGGCAGCCAGGCTGGCAGCCATGCGGCCGTAGACAGCCGCGTTCTGGTGGCTAGTGCGGAGATCGTGGACATTGGAGGCTTCCCCCCAAACCTCGATGAGGTCCACGATCTCCGCACTTGACCAGGCGGGCACCCGCCTTTTGTGCCCCCGGGCAGGCTCCTGGGAGCCGCCAAGCTGGTCCTGGGGAGCAGTGGAGGGCTGGGAACCCTCGGATGGCTGGCTTATCCTGTGGCAGGTGCAGGCTGTGCTGGCACAGGTGCTGGCAGCCTTGCAACTGGCACAAACTGTAGCCAGCCCATGGCCCTTTAAGGGCTCCGGGGCCGGGAGGGGGGCAATAGAGTTTCCCTGGTGTTGGCCAGAGTGGCCACCAGGGAAACCTGGGAAGCCTTAGCCTCCCACTAGTTCGAATTAAGGGTCTACACAGCCCTTAATTCGAACTAGCTAGTTCGAACTAGGCTTAATCCTCGTAAAATGAGGTTTACCTAGTTCGAACTAAGCGCTCCGCTAGTTCGAATTAAGTTCGAACTAACGGAGCGCTAGTGTAGCGCCTAGGAAAGTTAGTTCGAACTAACTTTGTAGTGTAGACATACCCATACTGAGCATCCAAATATTGAGATGGCCAAAATCATTAGTTGCTTTTGGAAATCATGGCCAAAATCTGCAGCGCACAGTCACACAAGAAGTCTGTGGCTTTGGCAGGAATTGAAAAACATCTCCAAATGCTCAAGTGAACACCTCATTCACTAAGCCATCCTTTCTCTTACTGCATTGGCCAGCAGTTCAATCCCAATCTATATGTATAGATATTTTAGGGCGCATCTCTCTGTCTAGGAGTCCATCTGTCTGTGTTTGTGTCTGCAAGTCTGTTTGTTCAAGAATTCCTCCTAAATAGTAAGATCTAGGGCCATCAAATTTGCTATACAGCTTCCTCTTCTCCTAATTAAAGCAAGATCAGGGTTTGGCTGGGCCAGGGAAATGGGAAATGCTGGGAATGGGACTGTTTTCCATAATGTGGAAAGGGAAGCAGACAGGAGGGATGTGATATTCACAGAAACCACTGCGGGGGGGAGGGGGGCAGCAAGCACAGGGGACAGCTATACTGCAGAGTGACCACTGTGGGCAGCCTCGTCAGTAAGGCACTGGCCAGCTGTGGTTGGGGTTTTGTATAATGCTGGCCAATGGAGTGGTAGGTGGCTTCCTTGACCCAAATAGTGTCGGGGGCACCCCCCAAACCCTGCCCCCCATAGGCTCCATGGCAGGGAGCGGGTTGATGATTAGCTGCAGGGTGGGGGGCCGCTAGAGGCCAGGATCAGCCCATGGACCCTCACCCCCCTTCCCGGACTACCTGTAGGGCCCAAGCCCCTGCTCCGACTCTTGCACTCCCCACACCCTCAGCCCCCTGCATTGAACCCATCCTTAATGACCCGAGCAACACTGGGAACATTTGCTAGTACGCAATAAAGTATGCATCTGAGATTGGCATGATCAACTTGCCCAGAATTTATTACACACGGATAAGTATCGTAAGAGGTAATACTTTACAAAATCAGTTAAGGAGGAGAAGTTATTATTAAAATAAATCATTTACATCTGTTCGCACATTTCAGCGATGCATGACCTTTTCAGCAGAGATATTTGTCCTTGGAGTCTTAATTTACTTGTTAACCCACTGGAGTGTTGCAAATGAAGCATCCGAATGAAGACTCCAAGTAACTTCTTGTCTAGCTGGTTACACCACCTCATCCAATTTCTAATTCAGATCTGCAGAACTCAGCTACAGTGAAGTTCAAGCTGCAGGTGGGGAAGTAGTGTTCTGAATGCCTAATGCCTGCCAAAATCACATGGGAAGCCTTTTAAATATTAGACTTCTTGGTTTTAAATCACTAAATCAAAATCCCATAGCTAAACAGTCCTAGACTTAGGAGACATTTGACTCTTCTGACTCCAGTAGGGTCCTTATCTAGAAGGTCTGTTAGGTTGAGAGACGGGCTAATAACTGGTTTTTCAGTTTCCTGGCAGTTCTGAAAAATATCAGAAAAATAATTTGGTTCTGGCTGGGCCTAGCCCAAAAATTACAGTTGCTTTGGCAAATCTGATACATTGATTTTGGGTCAAGTGAAACATATTTTTTCTACCTGGAACCAATTTTTTTTTCAGGCAGCAAAAGAGGCCTCCCTTATAACCAGTTTCCTAGTGGCTAGACCTCTCCCCTTGGATGTGGGAGACAAAGGTCCAAATCCCCTCATTGCCAGCGGTGGGGAAGTTGGGTCTCCCACATTACAGGAGAGTATCCTAACCACTGGGCTAAGGGGTATTCTGAAGAAGCTTCCCAGTCGCTCCTGTTAAATTAGTCTCATCTTTTTTCCCTTGCCTGAAGACAGCCCTTGTCATTAAGAATGGCTTTGTATAAAATACACTAATTGCCCCACCAGCTAGGCAGTGCAAATGACTCTACAGCAGTGGTGAGAATCTGAGGCCCGAGGGATACATGTGGACCACAGGGGTTCTGCATATGGCCCACGAGAAATTTGTTACTGTTGCCCATGCACGGTGGTTGCTAGAGTCTGATGATTTTCTTCCACGTAGCTTTTTCTTTTCGGTGTTACTGAAGTGAACCACACCTAAAGCAAGGGCATGTGCAGCCAATCACAGCACTGTTATAGTTCAATCAGCACCCTTCTCCCTCCCCCCCCCAAATTCTAAGTACGCAAGCACAGTTAATAAAACTACCCTATCCTGGGAGACCAGCGTGACTACACCAATCATCCAATTGTGGTTCATGAGAGGAAGGAGTCACTCATGTGGCCCACTCACTAGCTCTACTGCATGGTACTTAGGGATCTCACATGGAAGGAAGAAGAAAAACCTGCTTTAAAGAGCCTGATTCAGACCAGGGGTCTCCCCCAGCCTAGCTGAGTGCCTTGGCCGGTAGAGTACTGGCTGAACGGAACCTAAACTGCTCATGAACGATTTTGCTGGAACATTTGTGGGTTTTTTCTTTTCCTTTCTGTCTAGGACCAAAACAATTTGCCAAAACTGACACGAATTCACAGAGTGTTTCGGTTGACACAAATTTTTAGTCTAAAAAAAAAATGTTGCGGTTGAAGAATTTTGTTCAGCTGTCTATAGGGCTTCATCCTGCTGCACTGAAACCAATGGGGAGTTTGGTTGCTAGCTCCAATAGCAGAAAATTTGGCCTCGCAGGAAGATCTGCCACGTTTCTCCCCTCGCCTCTCTCTGCACAGCCTGTGCTTGGAAGTGACAACAGATTTTTTTTGCGGGAGGGGGGAGGTGCTGCTTCTTCAACTGACACCTTAGAGAGCTCTGAAGGCCCTTTGGCAGAATAACAGTGGGGGAAAAACTAAAAGTGAATATGCTGCATTGTGTGCGGCTTTGTGGTAGCTCAGACCTGCTGGGGGATTAGCGATAAGAAGCACTGTGATCTGCAAATCACTATTTAGGAGGAAAGAAGCAGCCGCCTTGTGCAGGGGAGATAACAGGCTTGGCACACAACCCTCCAACTGGACACATATCTGGGATCTACTGGAAGATAAAATATCAGTTTGGGATTCAACAGGGTGCAGGGGAATTTGCATATCCTCTTTCGAAAATTGTACAGAGTCTAGCTATAGCCAAGGTGACTGAGCCCCTTTCTGCCTGAGTGAACCCCAATGTGTTGCCACAGTTCCAATGATTAATTAAGAACATAAGAACGGCCACACTGGGTCAGACCAAAGGTCCATCCAGCCCAGTGTCTCGTCTGCTGACAACGGCCAATGCCAAGTGCCCCTGAAGGAATGAACAGAACAGGGAATCATCAAGTGATCCATCCTCTGTTGCCCATTCCCAGCTTCTGACAAACAGGGGCTAGAGACACCATCCCTGCCCATCCTGGCTAATAGCCAGTAATGGACTGGTCATCCATGAACTTATCTAGTTCTTTTTTGAAGCCTGTGTTGGCCCTCATGGCATCCTCTGGCAAGGAGTTCCACAGGTTGACTGTGTGCGGCATGAAGAAAAACTTCCTTTTGTTTGTTTTAAACCTGCTACCTATTCATTTCAT
Organism: Pelodiscus sinensis; assembly: GCF_049634645.1. Taxonomy (NCBI): domain Eukaryota; kingdom Metazoa; phylum Chordata; order Testudines; family Trionychidae; genus Pelodiscus; species Pelodiscus sinensis. The sequence continues at coordinate 1,734,241 of NC_134738.1, read as the reverse complement.
TTGGTGATCCCTAGTTCTTATGGGAACAAGTAAATAACTTTTCCTTATTCATTTTCTCCACGTTAGTCATGATTTTATAGACCTCTGTCATATCTCCCCTTAGTCTCCTCTTTTCTAAACTGAAAAGTCCCAGTCTTTTTAATCTCTCTTCATATGGCAGCCATTCCAAATCCCTCATCATTTTTGTTGCCCTCCCTTTAAAAATGCCTGCTTCATTTCCTATCTGAATTTGTTTAGCATCAACTTCCAGCCATCGGATCTTGTTTTATCTTTGTCTGGTAAGCTGTGGAGCCCATGATCACATTCTGTCCCCAGGCAGGCAACTATCAATAAGGTTACATTTGAGTCACTGGCATTATTAGTAAGAGGCATGGACCCAACACAGGCAGTAAACAAAAACTCACAGCCTGTGACCTGTCTCTGACTCTACCATATACCCCTGATTAGAACTTAGGCCAAGGAACCAGGGCTGCTCGGGGCGGGGTGTCAACCTGGGGGCACCACGGGGGCTGGCCCATGACCCCCACAGGTGTTGGGGGAGGGTTGACAGGAGTGGCAGGCTCTCCACCTAGCTCTGTGTGCTTCCTGGCAGCATGTGCCTGCAGTTCCTGGGGGGAGGGAAGGCCAGAGGTGCTCTGCACACTGCCCCCCCCCCCACCCACGAAGCTGGCTCTGCCGCTCCCATTGGCCAGGAACCGTGGCCAATAGGAGCAATGGGGCAGCATGTGGAGCCCTGACCCTTCTGCTGAGCAGCTGCAGAGACATGCTGGCTGCTTTTGGGGAGCCCCCTGAGGTAAGCACCACACTGCACCCCAAATGCCTGCCCCAGCCCTGAGGCCCTCCCATTCCCAAACTGCCGCTGCTGGGGAAAGGACATGGTGGCCCAAGACGGCCTCAGCAGTGGCCAGTGTGGCTGGCGCAGGGGCTGCCTGAGCCTCTCCGGCAGGGCAGTGCCCGTTGCCATAGAAGTGATGGAGGTCACGAAAAGTCACCCAATCCGCTTTCTGTGACCTACGTGACAGACATGTGGCCTTATTGGAAGCTGTGACTGAGTCTCCTGAGCCTTTGTGCAGCTAAGCCAGACAGACTGAACGGAGCTGCAAGTGTTTTAATGCCACACATGGAAAGTGACAAGGTGCGCGCTGCCTATTACCAAGCTGTCCTGCTGCCATGAAAAGACTCTATTTTGAGACTCTGTAACTTTACTGAACTGCAGCTGAACCGTGTCTGCCTCAGGTGGAATGTTTTTGGGGAGGGGGAAATACTACACCAATGAGGAAAGCAATAGTTAGATGTTGAAAGAATGTTTGCTCCCAGAACACTTGGCTGGCTTTGCTAATTGTGAAGTAATGAAGCATTAGCTTTTAAAGAAGAGCAAAGTTACCAGAGTAGGCTGTGTGGGCGTACGGAGAAGGCCTGGAGGCCCTGTGGAAGCTGTGTAGTCTCCCAAGTGGGTAGAACTGCTATACCTGATGATGCTGGAATGTATCTTCCCTTCTGTCAGCAAAATAATGCGCCTTTTGGCTGCCGTGCTGCAAGCAAGAAAAAGAAAAAGATGAAGCCTACACTGCTTTCTTTAGGTTAAGTATTCGAGGGGGATTTGAGAGCAGCCTTCAGCTACCTAAAGGGGAGTCCCAAAGAGGCTGGAGAGAGGCTGTTCTCAGTGGTGGCAGATGCAGAACAAGGAGCAATGGGCTCAAGTTGCAGTGGGGGAGGTCCAGGTTGGATATTAGAAAAAAACACTTTCCCTAGGAGGGCGGGGAAGCACTGGGATGAGTTCCCTAGGGGGGTGGTAGAATCTCCATCCCTAGGGGCTTTTAAGTCCCACCTTGACACAGCCCTGGCTGGGATGATTGAGCCAGGGTTGGTTCTGCTTTGGGCAGGGAGCTGGACTCAATGACTCCTGAGGTCTCTTCCAGCCCTGGGATTCTAAGAGCAGAATCTTTGGACTAAAACCAGAATGGGATTCAATTTTTCATCTGTTTGGGAAGAGGGGAGGAAAGACAAAATGTCCTGCCTTCTAAACTTTCTCCCACCAAAGAAGACAAACTGTCATACATCTGAAATTTGGAAATGTTTCAGCTTCCACAGAAAACTGGACATGTAGGAAAAACAGCCTTTTGTGCTGTGAGTTTAGAAATTAGACCATTTTGGTAATTAAAAAAAAACACCCTAATGAACATTTTTATCTTTTTTTAGTCCCAGCTCAGCACCCTGCTCATAAGGCTCCATTGCCAATTTACACCAGCTGAGAATCTTTCTCACTTTCATTCGACCCTTCCATGACATTAGGCTACATATTCATCTGCTGCATTGAAATCAGCTGCATTGAGCAGCTCCATTGAAATCAGACGCACGTTGGCGATCCTAGACTCAGACTTCTGCGTTCAGCATGGCTGGTGCTGGGGAAATACCCCGGGAAGCGAAGCTATTCAAGATGATATAGGGATGCTGTGACAAAGTGGGGATTTTCTGTAATATTTGTATAAGTTCCGTGTGTGCCTCAATTTCCTGCTATAATTTGCAGTAGGACCCCGTGGGGGGCAAGAGATTAAGTTGCTTTCGAGGCAGACTAAGAGATGCAGCTATGTGGGAGCCACCTCTTTGTCTGGGTAGCGGGAACAGAGTCGTTAAAGAACTGGTTGAAACTGGCTCAGAGTAACAAGGGTGCAGAGAAGCAATGTGAGCTCTGTGGCTCAGGAACTGACACTCACTAGTGGGCAGCTCCAGCCAGAGGAACCGTGAATCCAGCATGGTCCTGCCTGGAGGGCAAAGGCCAACCCATCTCTAGACCAACCAAGGCCTCCCACGGCAGTGTTCCAGGTGGCTCACAAACCCTGCTGTTTGGAAAAGGTTGCCTGGTGTCCCTGCAAATATCTGCCGAGGGGCATTAGTCACTAGAGAGCAGATATGTCTCCACTGGGCGTCCATCTCAGCTGGACTCCCTGAGCCGAGCGCGCCGAGTGCTGCAACTCCAGGAATTCAGCCCAGGAGGCAGCCCGGCCGCGTGACCTACCTTGAAGGAAGAGAGAGTCTGGCACATTGAAGAGGGGTCCTGCAATAGCTGGGGCACAGCACCATTCCGACAGGCATCTCAGGCCCCCACCCTGCAGCAAACACAGGTAAAAGCCTAGATATCTTGGAAGAGCTGAACCTGTGTACCCAATGGGATTCCTCCAGCCCCGTAGAGCAGCTCTCTACCGGGCAAAAAGGGGGTAGGCAGGGCTCCTTCACTCCCACAGGGTGGCAGGGGCAGGAATTAGCCGCACCCTCAGCATCCAGAGGACGTGTGAAGAAGTCAACTCGCTCTTCCAAACTAAGTGATCCACTGATTGTAGCCTGAGCAATAAGACAGCAATAAGGCTCTGTTCTGATTCTGTTGCTCAGCAACACTTGAAAGAGCTCCCTGGAACCTCACAGGCTAATAGGAATCAGCATCTAATATCTTGCTTGCATTCCCGATGCCCCAGTAATTGTTGCTTTCTCTCCACTAACGCCCTCTCGGGAGGTGTGATGCACGTACCCCACTCAGCTTCATCTTGCACAGAACAGGCTGTAACCCAGCCCAGCAGGCATTAGCGTGGGCTGATGAGAAATGATGAAGATAAGAGAGAGCTCCAGGGGAATTCAGCTTCCCTACAGCCCTTCCGCACTACAGAGCTTAGCACAGATCCCTCCTGGGGCATAGTAACGTTTGCTATGCCAGCAGAGTACTTGTCCTCCAGCATAGTTATCCACACCCAGCACAGTGTCGGTCCGCAGAGCTACCTTGGCTACTGTCGAAATTCTCTCACATCCCTCTCAGGGGGTATGTCTACACTACCCTCCTAATTCGAACTAGGAGGGTAGTGTAGACATACCCTGACATAGTTATGTCTGTGCAACAGGAGTGGAGAACCTAAGGCCCAGAGGCCAGAGGCAGCCCTCCGCTTGCCTGGATCTGGCCCCTAAGGCTCGGTGCTCCCTCCAGCAATGGGGAGCTCACACTGGTGGGAGGTGGCTTGTTTGTTCTCACTTGTTTGTCGCCCCCAACTGATTTTTCTCTGGGTCGATGGACCCCGACCCAAAAGAGGTCCCCCCCCCCCCGCTGTGCAACTTTCTAATGTAGACCAGAAGATGGCGAGAAGCTGAGCAGATGAGGCATTGCCAAAAACTGAAGTATAGTGGGGGTGGGCAATGGGGCTGGCATTGACAAGCATGAATGAAGCGGCTCAGTTACAGCCCCGATTCACCCTGGTGTGGCCAGTCTCACTTATGCCTCATGCTGGCAGATGTGCCTGGCATTGCTCGGGTCCTTAACTATAGGAAAGGGTTGTGTTAATTAAAAGGAAAATGTATCGGGCAGGGAGCCAGGAGGTGTAGGGGGTTGGGGCAGGGGGCTGGGTGTATAAATGGCTCATGGCTGAGGGTAGGGGCTCTCTGCAGGGAGTGGGGGTGCAGGAGTTAGGGCAGGGGGTTGGGAGGTACAGGGAGGCTCAGGGAAGAGGGTGGGGGTGTAGGAGTCAGGGAAGGGGATGGGGTCTAAGCACAGGGGTCTTGGAGGTGTGGGGGGGCTCAGTGCAGGGGCTGGGCATGCAGGATTCAGGGCAGGAAGCTGGGAGGTCTGGAGGACTCACCAGGGCCACCTGTGGTGGTGAGGGCTGCTGTAGTAGCTCCGCAGGGAGACCTGGAGTGGAGCTGATGCCACTGCAGCGGCCCGGGGTGCCCACAGAGAAAGGGACTGCATGGCTGCCTGGGCGCCCCCGTCCAGCACTGGTGCCAAGGGGAAGCACAGAGGCAGGGGGCTGAGCTGCCTGCCCAGCTCCCCCATCCAGCACTGGGGCCAAGGGCAGAGCGCGGTGTATTGGGCTTCCCCTGGGGGGTATGGGGGTCAGCCAGGGCGGTGAGGGGGGCATGCCCAGCACCAGCATGGGAACTTTACCCATGGATGGGGTCATGGTCATGAGAGATGGCCAGCAGCCTGGGCACTAAGGGGTTAACTGTACCTAGCCAGGTAGCAGTCAGCCAATAGAAATGCAGATAGGGATTTCAAACTGAGACAAGGAATTTGGGGGTTTTCCCTTTTTTTTCTCTGAGCCCGTTTGCTCTAGATACTGTGGGAGACAGGAGACATGTCTCTCTCCAAGAAAAAGACTCTTCAGAATGTGTAAGTAGGGTAGAATTTAGATAAATCCATTAGGTTTTATTGTTTTCTGTTGTGGGACTTTGGATCTGATGTCTGTGCTGTTAGAAATGGGTTTTCCTCTCTTTTGTAACGAAGTTTTGGCCCATGGGAAAAATCCCCAGAGTGTATTAATTGGTGACTTTTTCCATCTAGCCATTCTGCTTGCAACAGGAGTATTGTTTTGATAGTAAAAGTTCTTTCTTTTTTATTATCCTGATATTGGTTCAGTTCTGCGTCCTGGAAAATCTGTCTGTGGGATCTGCCTGCCTCTGACTAGGGGAGAGCAGCCACAGACTTCAATTTGTATTCTCGCTTTTCTTTTTCAAGCTCTTTGGGGAAGAGAACCTGGGGGGTCCCGGGGTTGGTTTCCAGTGTCCACCCCTGTTTGTGAGTTCGAAAGCACTTGTTGGTGGCAGCGAATTTTTATCCCCCAAATCTAGGTTTTTAGGAGTTGGGGGGAAGTTTTGTACCAAAGCTTGGAAAGAGAAGGTTTGGGGGGGACTTTTGCAGGCCCCCATCTCTGCATTCAGAGTGGGAATCAGCCATGACAGATGGTGGCTAGCAACATTCAGAGCCCCTCCCCCGCTGGCCACTGTCTTACTGGTGCCGCTACCTCCCTGTGGTCGCTCTGTCATGTAACTGCCCCTCTCAGCAGTCCCCTCCCTTTCTGAGTTATGGAAAACAGGCTGTCGTGCACCCACCTCCACCCCCAGGGTATGTGGGATCGGGGCACCCACGTTAACGCCACGGAAGCCCCGCTCCTGAGTTTAGTCTGGGCCCGTGAGTTCTAGGGGACAGTCATGCCCCAAAGCATGGTAGCCTATGCCCCCTGGGCCGCCCGACCCCTTACGACAATTATAGGCAATGGGGATATAGCCTGCGCCCACGCTGGGCGTCCCTCCCCTCGTCACACTCTAAAGTTCACTCGAGGGCAAACCTCTTCCAATGTTCACTCTGCCCGGTCTTTGCAATATTTAAATTAGATAGGTAGGGGAACTTGGGCCCTCCTGCTCTCCCGAGTTCCAGCCCCAGGACCCTTAGGGTGAGGCCACGCGGCCCTTACCCGAATGGCGAGGTGTACTCAGTTCACTCACCACCCCTCTCGGGGGTTGTCTGCTGTTGGAAATAAGCCAGGACACTCTGGATGCAGGTGAAAACAAGCGGAGGATTTATTACACCAGCTGATGGAGTGACACGCAGGGGTTCCCCGGTGAACACTGGTTAATTAACACTATACAATAGGTTATATAGTCAGCAGGTGGACGGAGGAAAAATGATTTGATAGGTCTAGCAGCAAGACGACATGAGCACATAAGCCAATAGAACTACTAAAGATTACATAATATCTCCGCCCATTGCAAAGTAACAGCTTGTTAATTAATATACAGGTAGTTACTGTTCAAATGCCAAAACATGTCAGCAAAACAGTAATAACATTTTAGTCTGCATAGATGATGATGTTGCTATAGCAGGCGGGTAGGGCCTTGAGTTGGTGCAGCGCTTGGTTCTCAGGCTCATTATCTAGGAGAGAAGCAAGACAGTTTAAGCAAATTTTATGAATGTTATCTCAAGCAAAATGTGTTACGTTACCAACTGGGACCCTGTTGAGTGTTTTAGAACGTGGTTGCTATGGTGCCCAGGGTCTTTTACTGTCTGCAGCTCTTATCCTGACTGTGGTGTTCCCAGGCCTTAATCCTAGAATGGAGTTATGCTGTTTAGAGGCCCACTAGCACATTTAGGGCTGCCTCAGTTTACCCTACATCTGCTGTCCGTTTCGGCGCCCCCGTCCTGGACCTGCTTCCTACGTGGGTTAGAGTCTCCTTCTACGGGCATTTCACATGGGCGAGGGGAGAATCGGGGCCAGTATCCATGGTCGCTGTCCCTGTCCCAGAGTTCATGTCTTGGATTCGGCCGTGCTGGTTGCCTCCAGCTCGTTTCCGGCGTCCCTTCCTGCTTTGGCTTCGGTTGCAGCATCTCTGGCCGCACCCGCCACAGCTCTGATTTCCCTGGCTGATTCCCGGCTGGCCCTGGTGCCCCAGGCCGTTTCCACATCGGCCCCAGCGTCCCCGGCCACTTCTGCACTGGCCCTGGCATCCCCAGCCGCTTCCGCGCCGACCCCAGCGTCCCTGGCTGCTTTTGAATGCAGCGCCCAGCTCAGGGCGCATACGCAGCAGCGTCGGGGGTGGGGGGGGGGCGGCCTCACTGGTCTATCTCCGGGCCAGGAGCTTCTGGCACACTCTGGCCCACGAGAGGGGACGGGTTGACTCCGTCACACAGGCCCATTCCAGGCACCTCCCATTTTCCTGGCACAACCAAACTCTGACCTTGCCTAAGTTAGGAGAAGAGGAAGCTGCACCCCAAATTTGCAACCTAGCTCTTACCATTTAGGAGTTCTTGAACAAATGGGCTCAAAGACAAATGGATGTAAAATATCTAGCAGATAAAACAATACCAGGTTAGAACAGTCGCAGTATGTCCAACCACAGCTGTTCAAAATTCATGAGTGGAACCTCAAAAACCAGTAGATATTTTAAAAGAGCTTTTGTGTTCTATTTATTTGTCTTATGGTGTTGTTGTCTATAGGGATCTCATTTTCAAGTTTCTCCCCTCCCCCACAAAAATGTGGGCAAGAAACACTTTTATTTTAAAATTGCCTCACCTAATAAAATGCCTCCAGGAGTTAGATACTCAGGGGAAGCCCCAAAAGCCAAATTAAATTCACAGCAATTGGCAACTCTGTGGTAGTTCTTGGCACTCTCTTTGCACAGGTGTGAATGATGAGAACTAGGCTCCTCTCTGATTCTTCCTTTTCTTGTAACCTACAAACCCCAAATGTGTCCAAGTCTTGTCACTTTTTCCTTTGCCACATTTCCAAGATCCATTCTGCTAAATGCTCACGTAGGCCCTTTGATCTATTAATGGCACACGCTTTTTGCATCTTGCCTTAACCTAAGCCGTACGTGGGGAAAATAAGGAGTCAGGCGATGAGATTTTAGACCCAAATCTCTTTTCTCTCTGAAATACATCATGTCTCTTTTCTCCTCCTCCATATTTCCTTTGCTACCATCTGGTTCTTTCAGGACTGGTTTCTATGCAGAATAACCAGCCCTCACAGATGGTTTCTACACAAAGCCTCTTGCAATAGGGACACCCCTCTAAATTTCTCATCCATGATGCTTCTAGTCTCTGCAGTGCTGCATAATAAGTCAGAGCGGTGTTTAAGTTCAAGAGCATTATCCGTGAATCACACTAGACGATCTCATGTGCATCTCCTCCTGAAGGGAAGCCTTGATTATTCCTTTGGCTTTCACTGCACATCATGAATCACAGTGCAGTCTCTTGGAGAGACAGCCTGACCTTCGGTCAGAATGCCTACAGAAGTCAGAGCTGGTCTAAAATGCTCCCTGTCCTACCCAAAATACAAACCCACTTATTTTACTGGGGTCATGTGGAATGTGGATCAGCCCAGAATTTGGCCTCAGAGCTTTGTGTGTTAATACAGACTCCTAAAAACAAGTAAGCAAGGAAGAGAGGAATATTTTGCTTTTTACAGTGGCTAATATTCAAGAGTGGGGATGGCCAAGTGGTAAAGGAACTGACCTTGACCTATAGGAAGTCTGGATTTGAACTCACAGCCCAACTATAAAGTCTCCATGACACGTTAGGCAAGCTGCTCTTTCTTTGTGGGTCAGTTGTTCATTTGTAAAATAAGGACAACTATTCTGCCTTGTCTTAGAGGGGTAGCCGTGTTAGTCTGTACGGGCACGTCTACACAGCAGGGTGTGACAGGGTGCCTGTCCTGCACTGGCCCTTTAAGACCAGGACTCAGGCCCAGAGCCAGGGCTAGAAAGAAAGAGGCCAGCTGGAGCTATTTGGGGCTAGGGAGAGCCTAGCTGGCAGGCAACTAGGGCAGCACGATTGGCTTGTGGAAGCTAGCTGAACCCATTAGGGCGGGTGAGAGCTCAGCTGACAAGGATCCAGCACAGCACTAGTGGCTTGTAGAAGCCAGCTGTAATCATTAGGGCGAGCGTGAGCCCAGCTGGGAGGTATATATAGAGAAGTACAGGTTGCTTGAGGGGGGAGCCAGTGGAGAGTTGGTTGCAGAGGAGGCAGGAGCTCCTTGGAGGGAAACAAGCTGGGGATAGCCAGCAATAGCTGGAGGAGGGCCAGCCAAGACTCCCCTGGCTAGGGGCTGGAGGTAAAGCCCTGGTTTGGAGGCGGACCTTGATGCAGCCTAGGTAAGCAGGACAGTTGAGACAACCCCTATGCCTATGATGAGCAACCCATACAGACTGTAACTTGCCCTGAGAGGGGCTATATGAGGACAGTCAGGGTGCACTGGGGTGTGAACCCTCTGACACAGGGCTAAAGCCAAAATAAGCTATGCAGCTTCAGCTACATTAATTATGTAACTTAAGACAAAATTGCTTATTTTGGCTTTCAGAGCTGTTTACGCAGCAGGAAGTCCGAGGAAGAGCACTCTTCCTCCAACTTCCCTTACTCCTCATAAAATGAGTGTTCTGGAAGTTGGAGTAAGAAGTCCTCCAGCTCGATATTACTTTGACATTATGTCAAAATGAATGCTTGAAGTGTAGATGTGGACTATGTAATTTGGGAATAAAGTCAGTTATTCCAGAATAATACCGCTGTGTAGACGTGTCCAATCTGTAAATACAAAGAGGCATCCTGTGGCATCTTAAAGACTAGCAAGTTTATTTGGGCATAAGCTTTCAAGGGTCAACACCACGTCAGCAGATACATGAAGTGAAAAATCACAGGGGTAGGGAGATAGCTATAGCTACACACACTAGTATATCAAAACTATGTATCTATCAATATACTAGCATATTCTTTCGTTATACTAGTGTATAAGAGAAGAGTGAGGGGGGATTTGATAGCAGCCTTCAACTTCCTGAAGGGAGGTTCCAAAGAGGATGGGGAGAGGCTGTTCTCAGTAGTGATGGATGGCAGAACAAGGAGCAATGGTCTCAGTCATGGGGGAGGTCTAGGTTGGATATTAGGAAGAACTATTTCCCTAGGAGGGTGGGGAAGCACTGGGATGGGTTCCCTAGGGAGGGGGTGGAATCTCCATCCCCAGAGATTTCTATGTCCTGGCTTGACAAAGCCCTGGCTGGGATGATTGAGTTGGGGTTGGTCCTGCTTTGAGCAGGGGGTTGGACTTAATGATCTCCTAAGATCACTTCCAACCCTATGGGTCTACGGTACTACATATCCCTACCTCTGTAATTTCTATTCCACACTTCTGGCAAAGTGGCTTTTACTCACGAAAGCTTATGCTCAAATAAATCTGCTAGGCTACATCTATACTGCAGGCTTCTTGCTCAAGAATTGTTTTGCGCAAGAGCGGGTCCACGCTGCCATGACTTTTGCTCAAGAGATGCGCAAGAGCGACCATGGCAGTGTGGAGGCTCTCTTGTGCAAGAAAGCTCTGATGGCCATTTTAGCCATAGGGGTTTCTTGCGCAAGAATCCTCTGTTGCCTGCCTACACTGCCTTCTTGCACAAGACGGCTTATTCCTTGTGGGGAGAGGAATAACTCTTGCACAAGAAGCCCTCTGTTCTGACACTTTACTGTACATTTACTTGCGCAAGAACACGTATGCAGTGCAGATACTGCAAGTTTTTGTGCAAAAATGGCCGTTCTTATGCAAGAAGCCTGCAGGGTAGATGTAGCCCTAGTCTTTAAGGTCTTACAGAACTTCTCGTTATTCTACCTTGTTAAGTTAGGACAAAAAGATATATAGCATGATAGATTTGTGTTTAAATATATATTTAAACACAAATCTATCATGCTCGGACTTCTGCCTACATACAGCATCTTGGACAATAAAGTCTCTGCAATATAAAATGTTAATAATTGTAAAAGATTTAATTTACCCTAGAATTATACAGTACAGAGAATATTTTCAGATGGAAATTCCAATTTTGACCAATTTAAAAATATGTGGAGGGCCTTTAGCTAGTTCAGTGGAAGACAAAGTAGAATCCTGATTTTACATGGACAAAGTATTACATGGAGCATTTTTCCCAACTGCCTCCCTCCCCCAAAAAATCACCTAACGAAAGGGATGCTGAGGAACAACAAGCTGTCGTGTTCCTTCAGTGAACTGGAAATCTCTTTGCAGTGAAGGACAAGGAGACACCAATGCAATATATAATTCTGCAACTTATCACTAGAACTTCTGTGGTTTTGAGATGCACAATTTTACGAACATGGCCACCTTCACTTTGCTTATGAAAAAGGGATTCTACTGTAAACAGGCAGACCTGCGGGAAAGATTTGACTATTTTTCAGTTATACAAACTTTGCCTCAGTAACATGTATAGTTTGGGGGATTATCAATCACTGGGCATTTTAGCAGACACAACACAGCTAGCAGATGAAAAGTTAGTGGATATTTCTCTTCTGTATAAGTTAATATTGTGTTACATTTTCAGCAAGTAAAGCAATCCACACAGAAGGGGAACAAACAATACTCCTCAGTGATACAACACAAGGCAATGATTAATTCATACACAGAGAGTACTAACCACCAAGCAACAATTCGTCTAGCATTTGTCTTCTATCATTTCTCTTAAATCCAATATTTTACTGAAACTTCTGGTAGCATCTTGGGTAATGACTGACACCAGATGGGAAAGTCATTAGATGTTGTATCCATATTCATTATGCCGATGTTTCATTTTCATTTTGAGAGACTATCGTGAGTATAGTGCAAACAATAAACCTTATTGTCTCAAAAGAAAACTCACATAATAAGAAGCAAAGAGCAGGGAGGGGAGAAAATGAGGAAGATAATGAAATTCTTCCTTATAGATCAAAAAGCAAAACTGCAGTGAAACATCAAAACACAAAGCTAACTGCAAAATCTGGGCCAGGGTTCAGAGCATGTTTGGGTCTCAGCCCGTGAGAAACACTTGGGAGACCCAAGCAGGGCTGAATACTCAGCCCCTAGGATGGCTTGGAGCTCCACCGCATTCAGCAGACCTGGGCCAATGTACTGAGGATCTGAACTGCAAACCCCAACCCAGAAGAAAAGGCAGAGTTTATACATGTAAACTCAGAGAATGTTGAAATACTGGTCTCTAGAGCCTTTACTCTTAACAATTGCTGCAGGGATCAGCAAAGTTTGCCTCCAGCTTATGCAATAACCCCAGGACCTGACTTTGTCTCATGGAATAAATCAAAAGTAACTCCCCCAAAATTCCTGATGTTACACCAGCATATAACCAATCTGAGAAGAGAATCAGACCCTAGAGGGTCTAAGAGTTATACAGATATATATTTAAACACAAATCTATCATGCTCAGACTTCTGCAGAATTTTAATCCAACTTTCACACAAAGGAAACTTCTCAACTGTTTTTGCTAAAAGATGAGCAACAGAGTTTTAAATTAGGGGGCCCAACTCTCTTCTCCCTTCAGCTGATTTGATGCCAGGGTAGCTCCACTGGTTTCAATGACATAAATTGGGAGTAACTCCACTGAGGTCTATTATATTAGTGTCAATGAAAATAGAATCAGACTCTAAGGGCTACAGGAACTGAAAAGCTTTGGAGATAAAATGCAAAAGTGGCCAAAACTGAAAACTCATCACACCTGGTTTTCTGCCACCCACTGTCAGCATTTCATGGCCACGTCATTAGTGCCCCATTGACAGAAAGAGCAAAGCAATGTGGATGAGCATCCCCTGTGCCTGGCATCACCTTCAGTCGTTAAGCACCGAGGAAATGCGCCACGTAGTGCTAGACGTTCTGGGAATACAAAAAACACCCTGTCAGCCATCTCTTTGCTTCCCAGCCCTCCTGGGGCTTCTGGCTTACTTTTGTGTCTCTTGAATGAAGTCTTTGCTGTGAGAAATCCTGGATCCCAGACTTCTCTCCCATGCTGTGTTCAATGTGCTTAGGGCAGGGGTCACCAACCAGTCGATCGGGATCTACCGGTAGATCTTGGAGCCTCTGACAGGTGATCCTGACTGGTTTGGCTGGGAGACTATCAAGCACTGTCACTTCAGCTGCCCCTCCTACCACTGCCCAGAACCTCAGAGCTGCCCCTGGGAGCTTCCTGCTTGTTGTGCAGGGTGGGGGAAACAGAGGCAGGGGTGCTTTGATGTCAATCTGTCCCCCTCCCCTGTACCCCATATTCCCAGAGTGAGGGGGCGGGGCCTCAGCAAAGGGGTGGAGCAGGGGTATTTGGGTTTGAGGTAGATCCTGGACTGACTTAAATTCAAAAAGTGATCTTCTGCTTAACAAGGTTGGAGACCACAGGCTTAGGGCTTTGCTGCGTATGCAATTAATAGCAGCCATCGAAGACTCGGATGCAGACGACAATATGAGTGACAGGGACAACACCAAACTGGCATCACATCTGGGCTGTCCCAGAGCCACTGTGCACACACGAGTGCAATTTGGGGGCTGAGGGAACCAGCACTGAGCAGTGGGGTTGCAGTGTCAGGCCTGTATGGGATGCAGAGCAGCAGGTACAGAACTTTTGGATGTACAAAGCAACCTTGCTGGAGTTGTGCTGAGCCGGCTCCTGAGCTGCGGCGCGGGGACACCTGAAGGGGAGCAGAGAAGCGTGCGGCCGTTGCTTTGTGAAGCTGGTGACTCCTGATTGCTACCGTTCAGCTGCAAGTCAGTTTGGAGCGGGGAAGTCTGCCGCCGGGGAGGCACTTGTGCAAGTGGGCAGGGGACCACATCGTGTTTTGCTGCGTGGGACTGTGACTCTGGGAAACATGGACGAGATAGTAGCTGTGTTTGCTGAAATGAGCTTTCCAAATTGTGGCGGGGCAATCAAAGGCACACACATTCCCATTATTGCAGTGGCATAGCGAGGGGAGAGTGTGTGGGGGGGGGGGAATTGCGCCTGGGTGCCAAGCTAGGGGGGCACCAATTTATTCCCCTTCCACTCCCCCGTCATCCCTCGGCTCGCCTGCTCCTCCTCCGGCCACCACCAGCGGCCCGACCCTCCTCCATCTCGGCCAGTGGGTTAGTGCATCTGGAGGCCCAGCCCCAAACTGGAGGGGGTGGGGGAAGACAGGTTCAAGCTCTCCCCCCCTCCACTTCCTAGGGTTGGGCTCAGCCATGTGCCAGGTTCAGGGCCCTGCCACATGGCAACGGGGGGGGGGGCGCACATTTTGCCTTTGCCCCCAGGCACATAACGCCCTCGTTACGCCACTGCGCTATAGCACCCCTCCACTTTGCCTCAGAGTTCAGCCGTCAGAAGGGGCACTTCTCCACGGTGCTTCAGGCACTCGTGAATCACCAGGGGCATTTCACAGACGTAAATGGGGAGCTCTGGAAAGGTGCATGACGCACGCATCTTCAGGAAGAGGAGCCGGTACACAAAGCTGCAGGCTGGGACCCTCTTTCTAGACCAGAAAATGACAGCGGGGGATGTGGAAATGTCCACAGTGGGCCTCGGTGACCCGACTTACCCCTCACAGCTCTGGCTCATGAAGCCTTGCACGAGACATCTGGACAGCAGTACAGAGCAGCTCAATAACAGGCTACGCCAATGCCACATGATTGTTGAATGTGCCTTGGGCAGACTGAAAGGGAGCAGGAGGTGTCTCTATGGCAGGATCATATCCCCAGCGTGGCTGTGTGACGATGCATTGGGGTTCTCCCGACTCCTGCACCCCCGTAGTGGCACAAATAGACTCCACCAGCCAGTAGAATAGAGGGAGTTTATTGCTTCTGCAGGATACTGCATAGCACAGATATAATCCGGTTACAGGGCCAGGCCTAGGATGCCTCAGCCCCCCTTGAGATGGGGGAGGCTGGGCCCCTAAATCCCAGCCCCTTGCTTAGGCTGCTTCCTCCATGATATCAGACAGAAATGAAAACTCTCTCCCAGCCCTAACCCCAGGCAGGTGCTGGTCTCCACCCTCCTCCTTTGTCTCCCTCCCTGGGAGGCTGAGCCTGGGTGTCTGGGTTAATCCACTTTTGGAAGAGTCAGTGAGAATCTCCCACCCCAGCGCAGGGGGACCCCGGGTCACAGAGCAGACAGCCCCCCACTACTCCACAGCCTGTTGCTTGCATAATTTGTGTGAGGGGTTTGCCTGTGGGTGGAGCATGGAGACACAGGGCCGGGATGCAGTTTGAACAGGCAGGATACTTGGTGGAAAGGGAGGGTAAGTGTTATTGGAAAGCCTCACAAGGGTCAGTCACAGCTGTTTTCACAGGGAGTGGAGTGTGCTGGGGAAACACTGCTTGATAGTGAAAATGAGTGTGTGGGCATGGGGGGAAGGTAGCCAGATTTGCATGTGTAGCCACTGAGGTTGATGTGTGGGCATGGGCGGACAGTAGCTGTAAAAAGAGTTCTGCATGCGTTGGCAGCGAGGCTTTTGCTTCTATTTGCTCTGCATCTTGAGAAGACACTTCAGCATCTCAGTCTGCTCTTCCGTGAGCTTTAGCGTGTGCTCAGTGGAGTGTGTTCTCTCTTCTTTGCTCCCTTTTCTCTGTGTGGCGCACTCGGCGCTGCAACACAGCCTTGACCAGGGAGGATCTTCTCCCTTGGCCCCCGTGGTTTTTTCCTTAGTTGACAGAGTCTGTCTGTGGGGGAACATGACTCCTGACTTCTCGAGGCATTAACAATTGAGTGTCTGAACTGTTCCCGGTCAAGATTGGACCATTTCACTGACATGTAACTCTCTGAACAGAACTCTCCACTTTTCTTGTTACACACTAGAGGCAAACACAGATCTCTCCTGCCCCTCTGAGCACGGTGAGTTTTAAAGGTGGGGAAAGAAGAGAATGAAGGGTTGGCTCTGGGTTCCCAAGAAAGCACAGTCATTGCTTGTGCAGCAGGTGTACATGGAAACAATTTGTAATAACCCTACACTTGTCCTCAGCCTGCCTTTACTGTGGCTGCCATCTCCCTGCTGAAGGGTAACAGGCAAACCCGGGCTCCGCTTCTGAATGCGGGGGAGCACCGCTCCTTATGCAGCCAAACTCTGGGCAGACTTGGCTCCGGCAGCGCTGTCTGGGGACTGGTTTGGGAGAGCGCCGTACCATGGCCGTGGGGAAATGGCAGCCCTGCCATGGAATCTCTGTGAGAAAATTAATCAGTATCTCCGTCAACACTTTAGTAGGAGAAAGAGCCCGAAGCATGGGCCTGGTGCATGATTTAAAGTCAGCAAGAGATACACGCTGAATAAGAGGCAGACCGTGTCAAAAGCAGATGTTTGCCTGCAAGTCAGTGTCTTTCTTGGCATTAGAACTGCTAGCGCTGCTGAAAGCACATGGAACATGTAAATACCTTGCACCAGGACACCCCAACTTAGCACATAATAAAAGAGTTTGAAATAACAAGAGCGAAAGCATAACAGCAGCTGGGGAATGCTTTGAAGGAAAGTCTAAGGGGAGGTCCCAAACATGTCAGTAATACCTAAGATGATACGTACGGTGTGCATTATAGATTGTTTATGTTTCTTTAGGAATGTGGGGATGCCTCGATTTAACTTTTTGGCAGGCCTAGTGTGCAATAGTGAAATCCATACTATTGACTGAGTCATGTTCATTGCTACGGGTTCAAATGCATTAGGGCTTGGAAGACATCTGGCTACCGCCAACTTTCAATGTACAGTAAAACTCCGAGGCTGTCTCTACACTGGCATGAATTTCCGGAAATGCTTAAAACAGAATAGTTTTCATTATAAGTATTTCTGGAAAAGGAGCGTCTACATTGGCAGGCTGCTTTTCCGGAAAAGCCCTTTTTCCGGAATAGCGTCTGTGGCCAATGTAGACGCGCTTTTCCGGAAAAGAGCCCTGAGCGTCATTTTCGCGATTGGGGCTTTTTTCCGGAAAAGACTACTGGGCTGTCTACACTGGCCCTTTTCCGGAACAGTGTTCTGGAATAAGGACTTATGCCCGAGCGGGAGCAGAATAGTTTTTCCGGAATAGCGGCTGATTTTGTACAGTAGAGCATCGTTGCTTTTCCGGAAATTCAAGGGCCAGTATAGACAGCTCGCAGCTTATTCCGGAAAAGCGGCTGATTTTCCGGAATAAGTGGCCCAGTGTAGACACAGCCCGATAGTCCGATATCCACCTGTTCGGCACTCCCGATACTCCGGCATCAAAATGCCAAGCGCTCCTGACCAGCTGATTAAAAAGCCTGCCATTCAGCACACGTGCTGGCTATAACCAGAGGGAGCATAAGGTTGGGGAAAGGGGGGAGTGGGACGGTGTTACAGTATGGAGAAGAGCATTTGGGGAGGGAGGAGGATCAGGTTACAGCATGGAGGAGACCAGAAGAGGAAGGGGGAGGGGAGAGGGAGGGAGATTGTATCCTGGCCAGCTGTTAAGCCATGCAGCTGTACCGGACCTCCCCATTATCCGGCAAATCTGATAATCGGCACCGCCTAGGTCCAAAAGGTGCTGGATTATCGGAAGTCTACTGTACTTTGACAATAAACCTGATTTGGGTGCCTCTGTTTTTATTTGAGTCTGTGGTCCCTGGGGGCTTTTGGGAAGTTTATTATGCTAGCTACCTGCGCAGAGCTGGCAGGATATACTGGGGAAATATATGAAAACGCACGCAGCTGAACGTTTATCATCCCTGATGGAGCAGGAGACCTGTCAGGACACCACAGGAGTAAATCCTGAATTAACTACATTGCTGTCCAGACCTCCTACACTGGTGGCCCCATCTACGGATCTAATAAGTGAGCAAGCTTACCCCATCACCATGTCCCAGCAAGATCCTATTGGTTTCTCCGTTCCCATCAATGCTCTGTTTGGACAGAACACAGACCCAGGCAGGGCTTATCCAGCTCACAGAAATACAACCTCTGGTCAGCCAGCACCACCGTCACCACCCCCCACCCTCCCACACACACACACACCCGGCAGCTGCAAGAGTAACTTCCCATGCAGCCACCCATCCCCTCCACACCCAGCTGCAATACACAGTCATCTACCATTCCCCTCCCTGGGTGCACTACAGCAACTTACCACCCTGCATGACAACTCCCATCCCCCCACTACCAGCTGGCTTCACAGCAACTTATCCTATGTCTCTTCCCTTGCTTCATGTGCTGCATCCAGTTGCTGAGAGTCCTCACAACAAACTCCAGGACTTGAGAACAATTCCCTGCTGCCTGGTGCGTAGGTTGTCCCCGGATCAAGCCCCACCTCCTTGTCCGCTTCCACCTCTTTATCACTTACTTCTGCCTCCAGGTTAACTCCTGGTTCTGACTCTGTGCAATGGGAAGCATCCGCACTCTCCTTGTCGGACGTGGGGTCCCCACCCAGAACTGCACCCAGTTCTCTATAAAAACGGCATGTTGCGGGTGCAGCACTAGACCAGCTGTTGGCCTCCTTTGCCATCTGGGGCACTTGCCCAAGTTCCTTTATCTTGGCTTTGCATTGCAGGGTGTCTCCATCCTGCCCCTTCTCACAAAGGGCTAGAGAAATGTGACCGGCCACGTGCCAGTTCTTACGGGTCACTCGCAGCTGGAATTGTCCCGATTCTTCACCCCACACACTGATAAGACCAACAAGTTCTGGGGATCTCCAAGCAGGAGAACATCTTGAGAGACAACCGCCCCTGGCTCCTGCGAAGACGTCATGGTTGACAATAAAGGGAGGAGAGACAAAAATCTTGTGCAGAAATGGAAGGTTTTTGTTGCCAAACTTGGGCATTTGTCATGACTTTTGTCATGTCACAGTGTGAACACTATCCAGGTGGTGTCACCAAAAAGGGGTTTTTGGCAACAAAACCTGCATGTGTAGACAAAGCCTAATGCTGGTAAGTGTTAAGAATGTTAGGACATATTGGCTCAAATGTTTCTGCCGTGCTCATAGAGTAATTCCACCCAAGTCAATGGTTTTCTTTGTATTTACACTAGGGTAGATACATCTGTGGTCTCTTCTGTAAGGGTATGTCTACACTACCCCGCTAGTTCGAACTAGCGGGGTAGTGTAGACATACCCTAACTTACTTTAATGTTTTTTCTCCTTCCCAACTCAGTAAAATATTGAGCAAGGGCACCGTAGCCCTCTGGAATTTTGGTGCATCTGTAACTTGTGGATTGTAATTAAAACATTCAGTACTACCTAATGCAAAAGAGCCCTATTAGTTACAGAAAGGAGAAATGAAACGTTACATTTCCATCAGAAAGCATGTTATTACTGGCTTACGTTCACTTTAGAGTCAGCTGGTAATTGAGTCCATCTAATGAAGACAAAATACATTTTACACTACAAAATGATAAAGTTCTTTATGAAGTCCAATAGCAAAATAAAATGACTCAGGGCTAATTATAATGAATTACTGGTTATATATTGTAATATGTAACATCTCAAAGCAACTATCCAGAGAGGGTGGTTAATTATTAGTAATATGAGAATTAGAAGTAAGAGGTCTCATTTTAATATCACCTCTCCCTCCCTCCCCTCGCCCACATAAAACAAGAACAATTCCAATAAAGTCAAAGGAATTACACAGATGTACATGAGAACAGAATCATGTCTGATGTCCTCTTAGCTTTAGCATCATGAATCTAAGCTGCTTTGTAACTTTGGCTCCAGTTATATCCCTTGAAACACATAAATTAAAAACAAAACCAGACTCAGAACATCATTCGTGTTACACTTTAGACGGGACCTTTTGGCACTGAACTGTGGATGGTGATGCGGATTAGAGGGATGGAGTTAACGTAGATATTGCTAGACTCATCATTTTGAATAACAAGGAGGGGGTCTACCTGCCTCCCTTTCTTGACTGGGACTGTGGTTTGAGTCTGAAAGTCATTTCCAGGAATGAATTAGGCTAATTACTAATTATTAATATGGATCCTGCTGGCACAATCCAGCTATATCATCACATCTGAGACCTGGCAGGGTGGGAGGAGACATCACACGCTCCCCCTACCCCAAACCCTTTTTGTCCACCCCTGACTTAAGACATACTATCTGTATTTGACTTGTACCATGAGCTTCCATGCACAGATACATGCAATGCAAACCAATCATCACACAGCACACAGTCATAAGAACAGCCATTCTCGGTCAGACGAAAGGTCCGTCTAGTCCAGTATCTTGTCTTCCCACACTGGCCACATGCCCAGAGGAAGCAAACAGAACAGGGAATCAAGTGATTCATCCCCTGTCACCTGTTACCAGCCTCTGGCGAACAGAGTCTAGAGACACCATTCCTACCCATCCTGGCTAATAGGTATCGATGGACCTGTCCTTCATAAATTTATCTAGATCTTTTTTGAAGAGTCCTGGTTAAAGTCCTGGTCTTCACAACATCTAGCAAGAAATTCCACAGGTTGACTGTGTGTTGCATGAAGAAATATTTCCTTTTCTTTGTTTTAAACCTGCTACCTACTACTCAACTTGTGGAACTCCTTGCCAGAGGATGTTGTGAAGGACAAGACTATAACATTCATCTGCCATGCAGAACTTCAATGCAGTTGTTAAATAAGACAAACCTGCCACAACTCTGTCATTCACCACTAGACAGATGTATACATTGGCTTTTCTTTAAGGGGGGTAGTGAGATCCAGTGAACATAGTCCTGCCCTAGGTTCAGCAGACATAGATTCAATTTGCAACTCTGCTACTGAGAGGCCAAGTGATTTAACCTCGCTGTGCCTCTATTTCCCCATCTGTGCAATAGAAATGAAAGGGAAGTTGCTCTCCCTTGCAAAGTGCTTTGCAATCTATGGAAGAAATTGCTAAGGAAGAAGTAATCATTATGGACTACAACGGGTTTTCTGTCCAGAAGGGAATGGCGCAGATCCTTGGCTGATGTAATTCAGCATAGCGCTTTTGAATTTATGCTAATTTGCACCTGCCAAGAGCTTACACTCAGTTATTTTATCCATGTACCTTTGAATTATAGTTTTGCAAGCAAAAATACACTCATTATTCAAACGTTTTACTAAACCCATAATGCATGTTCATAGCTTCCCCTGTAGCCATTAATTTTGTAAATCCGTCAAAAAAAAATCATCAGCGGTGTCTGGCCAGACTAGTACCTTGGGAATTAATTCTGCTTTTTGCTCATGGTTCTATGCTCAAGGAGGTTTTTTCTCCTGCCTCCTAATATCTTAGATTTGACAGACGCTTGTCAAATATTCAATCAGAATCCACCACCATAAGTGAATTAGGCTTCGCTTTGTATTTCCACCTTACATTTGTTACCATGTAATGTCAGTTTCAAGTGCTAAGTTCAGTGCGTTAGAACTAAATGAGATTATTAAATTACTCATCATTTTCCACTCCAGTTGATCCACCCAGCCTACGAGGGGGCAGAAAGCCAAAGCTTCTGAATAAAGAAAACAGTGGAAAAGGCTGAGATGGAATGAATAAAAATGTGTTTGATTTGTCTACCTGTTGTTGAGCCGGAGACAAGAAATATCCCGCTGCCTTTGAGTAAAGCAATTAGCTACAGGAGTAAAAAGTCAGTTTCTTTTTCACAAACAGTTCCCCACTTTCTTTAAACTAATAATACTACATTCTGGTCATAGACCCAGTCCCCCTTCTGCTCGCCTACTGTTAGGGGACCCCCCACTCAGATCAGAAGATGTAATAATATATTTTCCCAGCTTGAGCGCATCCATTTACCAGCTCTGTTGACCATTCCAAGCATCATGGTTCAAGTTAAGTACCTCCCCGTTGAGCTCAGTCTGAGGAAGATACATTTTCCAGGCTGGTAAGGCAGCTCTGTGTAATTTGGAAGCTTGTCTCGTTGGTCCGATAAAAGATATTACCTTACCCATGTGGCCTCTCTACAGTCAGATCCCCAAACGTCACTGCTCCTAGATAGGCACTTTTCTTCCTTAGCTCACTGAGCACGTTACAAAGTTTTCATGGGGAAACTGAGGCACTGTACAGGGAAGTAACTTGCCCAAGGTCACCCGACAGAACAGTGACGGAGCTGAGAATGGAAGCAAGGTCTCATGACTCCCAGGCCTGAGCTCCAGCCAGCGAACCACAGAGTCTCCTCAGAAAGCTGCCTCATATTAGAACATTAACAGAGGAAAAAAACATCAGATAGTCAGGGTGCACTTTATAGACAAACAAAACATGTCGATGGGATCATGAGCTTTCATGGCAAATGGCAGCCTTTAAGCTGTAGCCAGAGAAAGACTGTGTGACCAAAAAGGGGAAACTCAAGCTGAGAGGCTACGTCTAGACTGGCATGATTTTCCGGAAATGCTTTTAACAGAAAAGTTTTCCGTTAAAAGTATTTTCGGAACAGAGCATCTAGATTGGCACGGACGCTTTTCCACAAAAGCACTTTTTGCGGAAAAGCATGTGTGCCAATCTAGATGCGCTTTTCCACAAAAAAGCCCCGATTGCCATTTTCGTGATCGGGGCTTTTTTGCAGAAAACAAATCTGAGCTGTCTACACTGGCCCTTTTGTGCAAAAGTTTTGCGCAAAAGGACTTTTGCCTGAACGGGAGCAGCATAGTATTTCCGCAGGAAGCACTGATTTCTTACAGTAGGAAGTCAGTGCTTTTGCGGAAATTCAAGCGGCCAGTGTAGACAGCTGGCAAGTTTTTCTGGAAAAGCGGCTGATTTTCCAGAAAAACTGGCCAGTCTAGACACAGCTGGGCACAGAACATCACGTTTCTTTCTTAAGTTAAACTAGCTTGTGTGCATCAGATTGGCCTCTTCAGGATGGAAACTGAACCGCTCAACTGGGTGTTATCGATCCTATCCTGCTAGCGCCTAATGGAGATTTTCCTTTAGGCATCCGTGCTAAAGTCTCTTTCTGCTGCCATTGCTGTGTGCTACTGAGAAATGTGAAGTCTTAGTTGGGATGGATGTGTTACAATATTTTCATCCAAGTCCTATTCCATGTTTTTAGTTGGTTGATCTCAAAGCACTTTGCAAGAAGGTCAGTATCATTTCCCCCATTACAGATGGGGAAACTGAGGCACAGAGCAGGGAAGTGACTTGCCAAGGGACACCCACTAGCCAGTGGCAAAGCCGGGAATAGAATACAGGTTTCCTGAGCCCAATTCCAATGCTCTAACCACTAGGTATAATATTAAGCCATTAATAATTACTGGCATATATTTCCACTCCAAAATCACGAGATGAAAAAGCAACAGCAAACAAAGTGATTACAAATGAGTATCATTAATTACCACATATTTCAGCCCCTTGTCTAAAACCAAATGTAAAGGTTATAATCATGAGCTAGTTTGGACCAGAAGATCATTGCAATTTTAAAGAGCATGGATGTAGGGGCCAGAACCTCCACTGATATAAATCAGGAGAGCTCTGCTGAAGTCCAAGGAGCTAGACTGGTTTCCCTCGGATGAGGATTTGGCCCATCGTTTCAGCTCAGTAGATGGCTTAATACACCGACTGGCTGGCTGTCTCGCACCACGCGGAGTCACAATGGCTGTGACTCTGACATGGCAGCTTTTTACGCTCCCTCACTCTTGTGCAAGCACCGCACGGTGCTGTGAAAGGGAATCGGACCCTTTGGTTCTGATTTTGAACCCCGGAACATCAGGAGTAAATCTGCAGTCAACGGAGCCACACTGCTATGCACTGAGGGTGTGGCCCATTGTCTTTCAGTCTTGAGCAGAGAATAGTCCAACACACTAAGCAGTTGCTCAGGGCCCCGAGCAGCTGTTGGGGCCCTTTATTGCTTTTTATTATAAGAACTTGCCTGGGTTAGTGGGTGGGGGGATATTCCTGCTCAGGGCTGTAGGCGCCATGCCTGTGGAGGGACACTGTGCACAAAATGTCCCGTGGCTGGCCAGCAGCTTATTCCAATGGGTGACGGGAGCTCTGGGCTAGCAAGTGCGTGGCTCTGGGGCCCAATCCCCAGCTAGCATTCCCCAGCATAGCTCCAGAGAAGCCAAAAGAACTGCACCAATGTACAGCAGCTGAGGTTCCCGCCTTTGGGATTTGACTCGCCCCACTGCTTATCTGCCTTTGTTCCCACCTCCTTCCAATCTCTTCTCCCCTCACCTGATCCGCTCCCAGCCCTGCTTTCAGATGGGCAGCCCGTATCCCCTGGCTTTACTAACACACACACCCACAAGGAAACACTACACTGCAGATACACGTGACTAATGCCCTTTCATCTTCAAAGCAACTCCCCACACCACCTAATCTTCACAACGGTGGGGAAAGGGAGGCGTTATCCTATTAAATAGAGAAAGAACAAACGCTACAGAAGAACTGGACTGCTTTATCCATAAGCATCAGGGTTCTTAAAAATTAACTTTAATAATATGTTTATTTCAACTAAAAGTCTTCACATACATCCATTAACCCTGGTAACACCCCACTGGGGTAGATAAGGGTTCCCATCCTTATTTTACAGATAGGTACCAAACAAATAGTTCAGCAATTTGAATACCCCAGGCATGATCTGACATTGCAATTCCTGGCCTTTGATCTTTGGCTTTTCCCACTAGATCATATCGTAGACTTTTCTGAACTGAACAGAAACATCCCCCTCATGCAGACAACATAAACCCTAGCAAGCTGCAGTTTGCAATGGTGCAATTTGTCTCAAGCAGGGGTTGTCTCCACTGGTGAAAACAGCAGCTTGGCCTGGCTGAGCTAGAGATCAGGCTGGTGCAGCTATGCTGGAAGCTGCAATGAAGGCAAATCTCCAACACTGACGAGTTCTCATTTTTACCAAAGAAGGGGATACACCAGGGAAGGATGAAGAACAGCATCTGCTCAAAGAAAGACGGGGATCACCCCGGCCAGAAATGGACCTGTGATGGCTTAAATTGCAGGGCACGTCTACACTTGCACTCTATTTTGAAATAGGGATGCAAATGAAGACATTTAACATTGCAAATGAAGCTGAGATTTACATATCGCGTTTTGGCGCCATTTCAAAATAAAACACGCTGTGTAGACACGTTATTTCAAGAGAAAATCCTTCTCTCAAAATAACTGTTAAACCTCATTTTATGAGGAATAAGGGTTATTTTGAGAGAAGGGTTTTGTACACTAGTTATGCTACAGGGCTGCGTCTAGATTGGCATGATTTTCCGGAAATGCTTTTAACGGAAAAGTTTTCCGTTAAAAGCATTTTCGGAACAGGGAGTCTAGATTGGCATGGACGCTTTTCCACAAAAGCACTTTTTGCGGAAAAGCGTCCGTGCCAATCTAGACGCGCTTTTCCGCAAAAAAGCCGCGATCGCCATTTTTGCGATCGGGGCTTTTTTGCAGAAAACAAATCTGAGCTGTCTACACTGGCCCTTTTGTGCAAAAGCTTTGCGCAAAAAGGACTTTTACCTGAACGGGAGCAGAATAGTATTTCCGCAAGAAGCACTGATTTCTTACAGTAGGAAGTCAGTGCCTTTGCGGAAATTCAAGCGGCCAGTGCAGACAGCTGGCAAGTTTTTCCGGAAAAACTGGCCAGTCTAGACACAGCCCAGTTGTTTACCGGGTGTGCACGTACCTGGCTCAACACCATTCTTATCACTCTTATGCGCTGAGACTGAGGTCAAACTTGTTGACTGCTCAGTAGTTTCCCAGCTCAAGGCCCGAGTTACAGCTGATAAAGCCTGGCTGTAGTTGGGGTTTGCAGCATCCCACACCATGCTAAGCTGGGTACAGCAGGGATGGAAACTTCCATCCCAGCCCTGCTAAGCTGCAGGACCCAAATATGATTTGTATGTGACGCAAGGCTACTCAACACATGGCCCGTAGGTGGGAGCCCAAACAAAAAAGCAGCCAATATAACGATCTTCTGTTGAGTGAGTCAGTGACCAGGGAGCTTGCGAACAGGGGCTGTTAACAGGGAGTTTGGAGAGGGGGTTCTCCAGGTAAAGGAGGAAGCTAATAAAGGAACCTTGAGGGAGTGGGGGTATGTCTACACTACAACTACAACTAACAGCCGTTAGTTCGATTTAACTTTAATAGCGGCTACACATACAAACTACTAGTTCGAATTTAAATCGAACTAGCGGAGCACTTAATTCGAACTAGGTAAACCTCATTCTACGAGGCGTAACGCCTAGTTCGAATTAAGTAGTTCGAATTAAGGGCTGTGTAGCCACTTAATTCGAACTAGCTGGAGGCAAGTCCTCCCCAGCTTGCCCTGGTGGCCACTCTGGCCAACACCAGGGAAACTCTTCTGCCTCCTTCCCAGTCCCAGAGCCCTTAAAGGGGAACGGTCTGGCTACGGTGCCCATGCCAGGTGCAAGCCTGCCAGCACCCAGCCAGCAGACCCTGCACCTGGCACGACATGAGCCAGCCACCCGTTGCCACCCAGCCCTCCGCCTCTTCCCAGGACCAGGCTGGCAGCTCCCAGGAGCCACAAGAGGTGGGCGTCTGCCTGGTCTAGTGCGGAGATCGTGGACCTCATCCAGGTTTGTGGAGAGGCCTCCAATGTCCACGCTCTCCGTACTAGACACAGGAATGCGGCTGTCTAGGGCAGGATAGCTGCCAGCCTGGCCACCAAAGGCCACATGCGAACCCAGGAGCAGGTTTGCATGAAAATCAAGTTGGTCCAGTGAGACCCCTGACCCTGAGCCCTGAGCTTAGAACATAAGAACATAAGAATGGCCGTACTGGGTCAGACCAAAGGTCCATCTAGCCCAGTATCCTGTCTGACGACAGAGGCCAGCACCAGGTACCCCGGAGGGGAAGGACCGAAGACAATGACCAAGCCTTTTGTCTCATGCCATCCATCTCCAGCCTTCCACAAAGAGAGGCCAGGGACACCGTTCCTACCCCCTGGCTAATAGCACTTCATGGACCCAACCTCCATGAATTTATCTAACTTCTCTTTAAACTCTGTTAGGGTATGTCTACACTACCCCGCTAGTTCGAACTAGCGGGGTAATGTAGGCATACCGCACTTGCAAATGAAGCCCGGGATTTGAATTTCCCGGGCTTCATTTGCATTAGCCGGGCGCCGCCATTTTTAAATCCCGGCTGGTTCGAACCCCGTGCCGCGCGGCTACATGCGGCACGAACTAGGTAGTTCGGACTAGGCTTCCTAGTTCGAACTACCGTTACTCCTCATTCCTAGTCCGAACTACCTAGTTTGTGCCGCATGTAGCCGCGCGGCACGGGGTTCGAACCAGCCGGGATTTAAAAATGGCGGCGCCCGGCTAATGCAAATGAAGCCCGGGAAATTCAAATCCCGGGCTTCATTTGCAAGTGCGGTATGCCTACATTACCCTCCTAGTTCGAACTAGCGGGGTAGTGTAGACATACCCTTATAGTCCTAGCCTTCACAGCTTCCTGTGGCAAAGAGTTCCACAGGTTGACTATGTGCTGTGTGAAGAAGAACTTTCGCTTATTAGATTTAAACCTGCTGCCCATTAATTTCATTTGGTGTCCGCTAGTTCTTATATTATTGGAACTAATGAAGAACTTTTCTTTATGCACCCTCTCCACACCAATCATGATTTTATAGACCTCTACCATACCCCCCTCAGTCTCCTCTTTTCTAAGCTGAAAAGTCCCAGTCTCTTTAGCCTCTCTTCATATGGGACCTGTTCCAAACCCCTAATCATTGTAGTTGCCCTTTTCTGAACCCTTTCCAAGGCCAAAATATCTTTTTTGAGATGAGGAGACCACATCTGTACACTGTACTGAAGATATGGCTACCATAGTTTGATACTTCCCCTCCTCCTTCTTCCCCTGGCTTTCCCCTTCCAGCTCCCTCCTCCCAGGTTTCCCCCTCCCCTCTCCCACCCTCTTTCTTCCCCTCTCCCACCTCCTTTTCCCAGTCTCCCCAGAGGCCAATCTCCGCGCCCCCCCTCCCTCCGCCCCAGTTTTGTTAAATAGAGTTTCTATTTTTGAACACACGTGTCCTTTATTTTTTACATCAGGAAAAGGGGCTAGGGAGGGGTAAGTGGAAGGAGGTGAGGGAGGAATGGGGCACGAGCCCCTGATGGGGAGGACTGGAGTGGCTCTGCGGGCTCCTGGGGGTGAAAGCTTTCCTGCAGGGCCTCCTGGATCCTGACAGCCCCCCGATTGACCCTCCCAGATGGCAGCCTGCGGCAAGTGCAACATGAAACGAGGAATAACGGTAGTTCGGACTAGGAAGCCTAGTCCGAACTACCTTGTCCATGCCGCGTGTAGCCGGGTGGCACGGAGTCCGCACTAGCAGACATTTAAAAATGGCAGTGCCCGGCGAGATGCAAATGAAGCCCGGGAAATTCAAATTCCGGGCTTCATTTGCAACTCTGGTTGCCTACATTACCACCCTAGTTCGAACTAGGGTGGTAGTGTAGACATACCCTCAGTTCTAATTAGTGCTGTAGTGTAGACATACCCTGGCTGTCTATAGTTTGTGTTTGGAGGGTTTTTTTCCTCCTTTCCTTCTCTCCCCCCACCCCACGGAGTGTGTGCTGTGGCTGGCAGGTGGAAGCTGTGAGCTTCTAACCAGGATTTGAAATCTAGAAGCCTCTATTGGTTGAGCCTTAATCGGGGAGGGGCTATCAGGCAGTCCAGGGCTTTATAAAGGAGTGAGTCAGTGACCAGGGAGCTTGTGAATAGGGGCTGTTAACAGGGAGTTTCGAGAGGGAGTTGGGAAGGGGATGAGATACACTTGCCATTCTTTAAAATATTTTCACTACACTCCTGCCCTTGAGGGAGGCATTTAATAATAGAGGAATCTCTCTGAAGGAAGGCAGGTATGCATGGTGATAGGTCTGCTGTTGTTACCTGCACAGCATTTGCCATGTTTGTCTTCCTCCCAGAAGAAAGAAGGGATTTCATCTCTACTAAGTGAAAGCTGGTCACCATTTCACAAGAAAAAATTAGAGGACTTGAGCACCTACGTTCTATCAGAGAGGATGAAGACTTCCTCGATAGAAGGCAGCGTTTAATCCTACAGGCACAGTAGACTGAAGAGCCAGTCAGGGCAGTACAAGACAAGGAAGAAAACTGGCAGCATGTAACCACTAGAAGGAGAAGAAGGCCAACTCGGATATCTCCCATTCCTGTAGAGGTAAGTAACCGCTATGAGGCTCTCTCCACGGGCACTGTGGTGGTTGTCAGGAACCTATCAGGGAAGAAATCAAAAGGGAACACCATCAACCGGAAGGCATGGGATGCATAGTCTTAGGGATGGTGGTCCCATGACCCCCCCCCAAAAGAAGAATACAGGTGGTGGTGGTCGGGGACTCCCTCCTTAGAGGGACTGAGTCATCCATCTGCCATCCAGACCTGCAATCCTGAGAAATGTGCTGCTTACCAGGAGCTCGCATTCAGGATGTGACCAAGAATCTTCTGAAAGTGATTAAACCTTCAGATCGCTACCTCTTCCTGCTTCTTCATGTCGGAACTAACAATACGGCCATAAATGACCTTGAGCAGGTCACAGCAGATTAAGTAGCGCTGGGAAGAAGGATCAAGGAATTTGAAACACAAGTGGCGATCTTGTCCATCCTTCTGGTTGAAGGAAAAGGTCCAAGAAGGGATCGTCGAATTGAGGAAGTAAATGCATGGTTGTGCAGGTGATGTCGGAGAGAGGGCTTTGGTCTCTTCGACCATGGGACTCTGTTCTGGGCACAAGGATTGTTAGGAAGAGATGGAATCCACCTAACAAAGAGAGGAAGGAGCATCTTCGCAGGCAGGCTTGCAAACCTAGTGAGAAGGGCTTTAAATTAGGTTCCAAAGGAGAACCTCCAATTCGAATGGCGAGGCTAGGGCAATCAACTGGTTATCTAAGGTGCTTGTACACAACTTTGAGAAGCCTGGGAAACAAACAGGAAGAATTAGAAGCCCTGGCCCAGTTGAAGAATTATGATGTGGTTGGAATAACGGAGACTTGGTGGGATGACTCGCATGACTGGAGCACTGTTATGGAAGGGTATCAACTGTTCAGGAAGAGCAGGAGGGAGAGAAAAGGAGGAGGAGTTGCATTGTATGTAAGAGAGCAATATGATTGCTTGGAGCTCCAGTACTTAGAGAGAGAAAAGCCTGTTGAGAGTCTATGGGTTAAGTTTAGAGGTGGAAGCAACAGGGGTGATGTTGTGGTTGGTGTCTTCTATAGACCATGGGATCAGGTGGATGAGGTAGACAAGGCTTTCTTTGGAAAACTGAGAGAAGCTTCCAGATCACTGGCCCTGGTTCTCATGGGGAACTTTAATCACCCTGACATCTGTTGGGAGACCCATACAGCAGTACACAGACAATCCAGGAAGTTTATGGGAATGTTGGGGATAACTTCTTGGTACAAGTGCTGAAGGAACTGACCAGGGGCCATGCATAGCTTGATCTTCTGCTCACAAACAGGGAGGAACTAGTAGGGGAAGTAAGGGGATGCTTACATGAAGGGGAAAGGAGTCCAGGAGAGCTGGCAGTATTTTAAAGAAGCCTTATTTAAAGCCACAGAAAGAAACCATCCCAGTGCACAGCAAGAAAAGTAAATATGGTAGGCGACCAGATTAGCTTACCGGGGACATCCTTGGTGAGCTTAAACAAAAAAGGAAGCTTTCAAGAAGTGGAAACTTGGACAGGTGACTAGGGAGGGTATAAATATATTGCTCGAGAATGCAGGGGAGTTATCAGGAAGGCAAAAGCGCAATTGGAATTGCAGCTAGCAAGGGATGTGAAGGATAACAAGAAAAGTTTCTACAGGTATGTTAGCAATAAGTGGGTGATCAAAGAGGGTGTGGGACCCTTACTAGATGAGGGAGGTAACCTAGTGACAGATGATGTGGGGAAAGCTGACGTACTCAATGCTTTCTTTGCCTCTGTCTTCACGGACAAGGTCAGCTTCCAGACTAATGCACTAGGCAACGCAGTATGCGAAGGAGGTGGACAGCCGTTGGTGAGGAAAGAACAAGTTAGGAACTATTTAGAAAAGCTAAACATACACAAATCCATGGGCCCGGACTCAATGCATCCGAGGGTGCTGAGGGAGTTGGCAAATGTCATTGCAGAGCCTTTGGCCACTATCTTTGAAAACTCATGGAGATCAGGAGATCCCAGATGATTGGAAAAAGGCAAACATCGTGCTCATCTTTATGAAAGGGAAGAAGGACGATCCAGGGAACTACAGACCAGTCAGCCTCACCTCAGGCCCCAGAAAAATCATGGAGGGGATCCTCAAGGAATCCATTCTGAAGCACTTGGAAGAGGGGGAAGTGATCAGGAATAGTCAACATAGATTCACGAAGGGCAAGTCGTGCCTGACCAATCTGATTAGTTTCTATGCTGAGGTAACTGGCTCGGTGGACATGGGAGTCAGTGGATGTGATATACCTTGACTTTAGCAAAGCTTTTGATATGGTCTCCTACAATATTCTTGCCAGCAAGTTAAGAGAATATGGATTGGATAAATGGACTGTAAGGTGGATAGAAAGCTGGCTAGACTGCCGGGCCCAAAGGGTAGTGATCAACGGCTCGATGTCAGGCTGGTGGTCAGTTTCTAGCGGAGTGCCCCAAGGATCTGTTCTTGGACCGGTTTTGTTCAGCATCTTTATTAATGACCTGGATGAGGGGATGGATTGCACCCTCAGCAAGTTTGCAGATGACACTAAGCTAGGGGGAGAGGTAGATACACTGGAAGGCAGGGATAGGGTCCAGAGTGACCTGGACTGATTAGAAGAATGGGCCAAAATAAATCTGATGAGGATCTACAAGGACAAGTGCAGAGTTCTGCACTTGGGATGGAAGAATCCCAAGCATTGGTACAGGCTGGAGACCAACTGGCTAAGTAGGAGTTCTGCAGAAAGAGACCTGGGGATTACAGTGGATGAGAAGCTGGATATGAGGGAACAGTGTGCCCTTGTAGCCAAGCAGGCTAATGGTATATTAGGGTGCATTAGGAGGAACATTGCCAGAAGATCCAGAGAAGTGATTATTCCCCTTTATTCAACTCTGGTAAGGCCACATCTGGAATATTGTGTCCAGTTCTGGGCCAGATGTGGGCGCATTGGAGAGGGTCCAGCAGAGGGTGACCAAAAAGATTAGGAGGCTGGAGCACATAACCTATCAGGAGAGACTGAGGGATTTGGGTTTGTTTAGTCTGCAGAAGAGAAGAGTGAGGGGGGAGTTGATAGCAGCCTTCAACTTCCTGAAGGGAGGTTCCAAAGAGGCTGGAGAGAGGCTGTTCTCAGTAGTGACAGATGGTAGAACAAGGAGCAATGGGCTCAAGTTGCAGTGGGGGAGGTCTAGGTTGGAGATTAGGAAAAACTATTTCACTAGGAGGGTGGTGAAGCACTGGGATGGGTTACCTAGGGAGGGGGTGGAATCTCCAACCCTAGAGGTTTTTAAGTCGTGGCTTGACAAAGCCCTGGCTGGGTTGATTTAGTTGGGATTGGCCCTGCCTTGGGCAGGGGACTGAACTTAATGACCTCCTGAGGTCTCTTCCAGCTCTATGATTCTATGATTTTATGATATGTGTTTTAGTAGTTAAATTCCTGGGCTGTCATTGCTCATTAAAATTGCTGTCATATGGGTGGAAATTGGGTAAATGTTGCATTTTATTAATATCAGCAGAACTGACTTCATTGGGACCTGTGTGTTGTGTAGTCTTGCCTTAATCTTTGTATTCATGTCCGTCAGTATGAATTAAGATATTTGCATACATTTGCATGTATATGCAACCACATTTAAGTTGCAGCCCTCGGCATGTGCTGTGAGTATCATTGTGGCCCCCGGGGCTTCCAAAGTTGACTAGCCCTGATCTAGCCTATACCCAGGTTCACAGCTTAAAGCAATCTCCCCCCATCGACATGTTGGGGCAGTTCTCCAAAGAGTTTGCTACTCGGGAAAACATATTCAGCCTCACGCTGCTTTGCTGGGCTCTTTCAATCGGCGGCAGCAACAACGTTCAAATCTCGTTCAACGCTTCCCTATAAATGAGATGCGAGGCTCTGAAAAGGCAGCCTCGCATGTCCTGTCCGTTGCGACGGAGCCCAGCAGATGAGCAACAGATTAGATTAGCTCCCTTGAAGGATTCTTCTCTCAGGGCATAGGCTGTAAAAAGAGCAGATAATTGTTCAGAAACCGAGAATTTCATCAGGCGACGGGAAAGTTTTGGATGCAGATAAATCCCCAACAGCCAGTGAGAACATCAGATGATGGCTTTAAAAGTAAGCAGGCTTAGAAGAGAAACTCACCCTTCCAAGAGAGGTGGGGGGGATGTTCATCCAGGCAGCCAAGTAAAAACCCTGGATATGATTTTTGCAATGCTCCTCTTAGAGGAATGATGCACAAAGCCCACAGCTCAGAGGAAGTGTGGAAGCAGCCCATGCAGCCCAGAATTGGAAAGGTCCTGGATATGTACTCAGGTGGCTGGGCCTGCTCGCTTCACTGGATTGTTGTTTGAGCTCGCTCGGCCAAAGCCAACTCAGGTCTTTCTCCCATGAAGCAGCCATGTCACTGACTGCAGTGAAGTGTCACCAGTCAGATTAACTGTTCGTGTATTCCCTCTCTATGGTCCAGCAAGGGCTCCCACTCTCTGGCTCCCAGGCATTGCTTTCCTGAGGTGGAGAGCTGCCTGTCTCCTTTCTGACTGGGCTGTTTCCCTCCAGACCCGTTCCCGGCCTTCGCTGTGTTATTCCCCCACGAGACCGTCTGCCTGAACAGGCCTGCGTTGCTTCTCCCCTCAGACAGAACAAAGCCCTGGCTACAGTTACGTTACCCCACAGTTCTCTCTGCCCAGGCCCATTTAATTCTGAAGGTAAAAGCTTTGTGGAGAAAGCTTGTTAAATGCGATAAAAGAACCTACACGCCTGCCAACAAGGGTACCTGAAATAGAGCTTTGGTGGGTGAGATTCTGTGGCCTGCACTGTGCAGGGGGTCAGACTAGATGATCAAAATGGTCCCTTCTGACCTTAAAGTCTGTGAGTCTATGAGAGCCCCTCCCCCGTTCACCCTGGGCACTAGCCGAGGATTTAGTCCTTCATGGGCCTGCCAATGGGGGAGGGACAAAGTGGGGAGGCCCAAGGTTCCCGGCCACCATGACCACAGGCTCGGTGTGGTCAGAGCCCCAAGCCAATAAAATCGCCTCCGGAGCACCGCACAGTGCACTCTGGGTGATGCTAAGGACTGGCTGGGGGGTGGAGGAGCCAGCATGGTGCACTCTGAGGGTATGTCTACACTACAATGTTAGTTCGAACTAACATTCATAGGTGCTACACTAGCGCTCCGCTAGTTCGAATTTAAATCGAACTAGCGGAGCGCTTAGTTCGAACTAGGAAAACCTCATTTTACGAGGATTAAGCCTAGTTCGAACTTACTAGTTCGAATTAAGGGGTGTGTAGCCCCTTAATTCGAACTAGTGGGAGGCTAGCCCTCCCCAGGTTTCCCTGGTGGCCACTCTGGCCAGCACCAGGGAAACTCTATTGCCCCCCTCCCGGCCCCGGACCCCTTAAAGGGGCATGGGCTGGCTACAGTGCCCGTGCCAGGTGCAAGCCTGCCAGCACCCAGCCAGCAGACCCTGCACCTGGCACGGCACAGAGCCACCCACCTAATGTCCCCCAGCCCACCCCCTCTTCCAGGGACCAGGCTGGCGGCTCCCGGGAGCTTTCCCGGGACCGCAAGAGGCGGGCACCTTCCTGGGCTAGTGCAGACATCGTGGACCTCATCCACGATCTCCGCACTAGGCACAGGAAAGTGGCCGTCTAGGGCAGGAGCGCTGCCAGCCTGGCCACCCAGGAGCAGGTGTGCATGAAAATCAAGGGGGTCCACTGAGCCCCCCGACCCTGAGCCCTGAGCTTACAATGGCCGTCCTGGGTCAGACCAAAGGTCCATCTAGCCCAGTAGCCTGTCTGCCAACAGCGGCCAACCCTAGGGACCCTGGAGGGGATGGACCGAAGACAGTGACCAAGCCATTTGTCTCGTGCCATCCCTCTCCAGCCTTCCACAAACTTTGGGCAGGGACACCACTCCTACCCCCTGGCTAAGACTACTCCATGGACCCAACCTCCATGACTTGATCTCACTTCCCTTTAAACTCTGTTCTAGTTGTAGCCTTCATAGCCTCCTGCAGCAAGGAGTTCCACAGGTTAGCTATTTGCTTTGTCAAGAACAACAACTTTCTCTTACTAGTTTGAAGCCTGCTACCCATTCCTTTCCTTTGGTGTCCTCTAGTCCTTCTTTATGGGAACTCATGAAGAACTTTTCTCAATGCACCCTCTCCACCCAACCCCTGCTTTTAGAGACCTCTATCCTGTCCCCGCTCCATCTCCTCTTTTCTAAGCTGAACAGTCCCAGTCTCTGTAGCCTCTCTTCATATGGGACCTGTTCCCAACCCCTGATCATGTTAGTTGCCCTCCCCTCTCCCAGCCTTTCTCTTCCCCTCTCCCACCTCCTTTTCCCAGCCTCCCCCAGTTTTGTTCAATAAAGACAGAGTCAATGTTGGAAGAAACGTTATCTTTATTTTGTACATCAAGAGGAAGGGGGGCTAGGGAAGGGTAAGTGGAAGGAGGTGAGGGAGGAATGGGGTACGAGCCCCTGATGGGGAGGACTGGGCTGGCTCTGCGGGCTTCTGGGGGTGGAAGCTCTCCTGCAGCCCCCCAATTGCCCCCTCTCCCCAGATGGCAGCCTGCGGCAAGTGCAGCCGGGCTGATGGCCGAGTGCTGTGATGTGCCCAGTGTGGGTACTCCAGGCAATCCAAGCCAGGACTGCTTTGCAAGCGGGGCACCCCTGAGAACTGTCTGTCCGGGGTGGGGGTCGGGACCCTTTAAGCGCAGCCCTCGGCTAGCCTGAGACAGCAGCTCCACACTCTAAGTCCTCCTCTGATGCCCTGCCGGCACTGCTTCCGGCCATCCTTAACCCCGGTTCAGGGTCCACTTAATGTGGACATGCTAGTTCGAATTAGCAAAATGCTAATTGGAACTAGTTTTTAGTTCCAGACACGTTAGTTCGAACTAACTCTGTAGTGTAGACAGACCCTGGGTGATGCTAAGAGCTGACTAGGGTATGGGGGGGGCCAGTGCAGCTTGCTCTGGGTAACACTGAGGGCTGATTACCCCTGACTCCCCCCCTTCCACCTGAGGCCCCGCCCCTTCTGGGAGCATGGAGCCGGGGGTCAGGGGCCCAGCAATTTTCTCCCTTTCTCCCCCCGTCTTTCAGACCCTGCCAAGGGCACAAGTTCACAGCAGTGCCGTAGCTCGGAGTAGAACTTTGGATGGGCCCCAACTTTCGGGTGGACGGGCAATGACAGACCGAGCTCGCTCAGCTTCTCCCCCCATGCTACGCCCTCTTCCTAGCCCTGGGGCCCCCGACACAGGGCTGCTCCTGCTGAGCTGGGCATGCACATGGGGTGGCTCAGAAATGGCAAGGCAGCACCACAGGGGCATAGCTCTCTGGAGGGCAGGCGCAATGCTCAACCTGGATGTAAGGTTCCCAAGTGACACTTGAGGCCACTGGAGCCGCACTACGCCCGGGTTCAGAACTGCTTCTGCTCAGGGGACATGAGCAGGCCACAGTCCCTCCCTAAGGTTTGGGGCCCCGGTGGGCCAGAGGTCCTGTCCGTTTGCTAGATCAGAGCAAGAGCCCAAAGTCTGTTCCCCACTGTCAGGGGGTTCACACCCCAGTGTGCCTCAG
This sequence comes from Pelodiscus sinensis, assembly GCF_049634645.1. Lineage (NCBI taxonomy): Eukaryota > Metazoa > Chordata > Testudines > Trionychidae > Pelodiscus > Pelodiscus sinensis. Next base: position 1,697,585 of record NC_134738.1, on the reverse strand, counting down.
TGCCCCCTGACTGTCCTCATATAGCCCCTCTCAGGGCCAAATACAATCTGTATGGGTTGCTCATCATCGGCATTTGGGCTTATCCCCGCGGCCCCGCTTACCTAAGCCAGGCTGTGACCTGCCTCCAAGCCCAGGCTTTGCCTCCAGCCCCTCGTCAGGGTAGCCTTAGCTGGCCTTCTCCCAGCCGTTGCTGGCTATCCCCAGCCAGTCTCCCTCCTGGGAGCTCCTGCTGCCTCCACAGTCAACCCCTCACTGGCCTCTCTCTCCTCTCCCTGAGCAACCTGGGCTTCTCTATATATACATGCCAGGTGTGCTCATACTCGCCCTAATGGGTTCAGCTGGCTTCTACCAGCCACTCGTGCAGTCCTGGATCTTTGCCAGCTGGGCTCTCTCTAGTCCTAACTAGCTCCCGCTGGTCTCCTTTCTGCTAGCCCCGGCTCCGGGCCGGAGGCCTGGTGTTAAAGGGCCAGTGCAGGGCAAGCGCCCTGTCACACCCACCAAGATATTTTCTTGGCCTGTTGTGCTCTAGAGAATCCAGTCAGCATCATGGAAGAGACAGTCACCAGCTCGCCAATGGTACAGCAACAGGAGGAACCATGTAGGCAAAGCCCTCGTCCGAAAGAAGAGCCACACACTAGCACACAATGGCACTTGGAATTCAATGGGCCCCCAAGGCATGAAGCGCGATCCAGTGAGGGTTAGCCAGGATACTGCAGAGCTGTTGCTGGCGACTCTAAAGCCACCCAGCCAAGCAGCTAGTGTCCTACAGCCCAGCCAAACTTGCCATAGTTCTACTGACACCCTGGCATGCCCCTTGGGCCTATAGCAAGTTGTGCCTGCTCTACACAGCACCTGCCCTGCTAGCTCCTTGGCTTTCGCAGCTCTTGAGTGCTCAGGGTGAGCATCCTGGCTTGGGCAGTCCCGTTTGTCAGCTTCGTCCCACGGTCACGGGGTTGAGCGCTCATCGGCATGGCACCCCCAGCTGGATGGTCTGGGGAATTAGTCCTTCTGCAACAGGGCGCCTCCTGCATGCTGGTCTCTCACCTGCCCGTGCTCCATGCTCTTGCTCTGGAGCTGCGTCGCTCCTCTGCCCACAGCGTCCTCTCTGGGACACTGCCCTCCAGCAGTGCCACTCCGGAGTCCTTCATCTAGAACCCATGGCCAACTGCAGCCTTGATCTATTCTAGCCCCTCACTCCAGGGGCAAGCCACAGTCCTTGCAGGCCACAAAACAATGGTGGCCAGACATGGTGCAGAGGGTGGTGTCCAAGCCTGACCCTGTGGCAGCAGTCTTGTCCTCCCCTGTCTCCTCCCTGGGCCATTTCCTCTGTGACCCTCTGCACCCTCCTGGCCCTTGAAGCAAGGCCGCAGCTTGGCAGGTATCAGGCTGGACCCTCCCTCTCTAGCACCTGCCCAGCGCTGCTCTCCCAAAGGTGCTTCTCCAGGAACCAGCCCTGCACCTCCACTGGTCAAGGCTTCACTTACTTGCTCTGCTGGGCAACTCCCTATATACAGGGCTGCCCTAGCAAGCCACACCCTGATTGGCTACTTGAAAGCAACTCCCTAATTAGCCAGGGGTCTGTGCGGGCTCCCACCAGCCTGCAATTACCCCTTCTAGCCAGTGTGCGACAGCCACCCCACCCCCCACCCCCAGCCATCCCTCATTTCTCACCATGGTATTTGTCCCTGCTACAAGGCGGAATGGGGCTGCCCCAGCCCCAGCTGCAGGCAGCACCGGGCTCAAGTGCTCAACCCCAGCACCAGGCACCATGAGAAAGGCATCTCTGGCAAGTGCTATGTGTGGGGAGGGGGGAGAGCTCAGGCGACCCCCCCACCCACCCCAGTTTTACTTTCAGAGATATGGTTACCCTGTTTGCTGCAGCAATGTGGGGGCACTGCACGAAAACACTTAGGCTACGTGTACACTGGCATGATTTTCCGGAAATGTTTTTAATGTAAAAGTTTTCCATTAAAAGCATTTTCGGAACAGAGCATCTAGATTGGCAGGACGCTTTTCCACAAAAGCACTTTTTGCAGAAAAGCGTCCGTGCCAATCTAGACGTGCTTTTCCACAAAAAAGCCATGATCGCCATTTTCGCAATTGGGGCTTTTTTGCGCAAAAGAAATCTCTGCTGTCTACCCTGGCCCTTTTGCGCAAAAGTCTTTCGGAAAAAGACTTTTGCCCGAACGGGAGCAGCATAGTATTTCCGCAGGAAGCACTGATTTCTTACAGTAGGAAGTCAGTGCTTTTGCGGAAATTCAAGTGGCCAGTGTAGACAGCTGGCAAGTTTTTCTGGAAAAGCGGCTGATTTTCCGGAAAAACTGGCCAGTCTAGACACAGCCTTAGGGTATGTCTACACTACAGAGTTTTGTCAGAAAAACAGCCGTTTTTCCGAGAAAACCTGGGTTACATCCACACTGCAATCACATTCTTCCAAAAGTAAATCAAAAGAACAGAAGGGTTTTTCCAGTGTTGGTAATTCTCTTTCTGCAAGGAAGAAGCCTTTTTCCAAAAGAGCTCTTCCGTAAAATGACGTGCGTGGACGGGGAAGAGGGAGTTCTTTTGAAAGAAGAGGAAAGAGGAAAACGCACAGGTGTCCTGGTGGCCACTCTGTCCATAGTAATCACGGCCTAAATGCGAAATAGCGTCCATTCAGTGTGGACGCTATCTTTTGAAAAAGCAGATCGCTTTTTCGATGCACTTTTGCCGGGTCGATGCTCTCTTTCGGAGGAAGGTTTTCTGGAAGATCTCTTCCAAAAAAAGGTTCTTCCGAAAGAAGCCTGCAGTCTAGACATAGCCTTACTCTAAGAGGCCATTTCTGCTCCCACCCAAGTAAGGGGGGTTTTGGCATTTATTCAGTGGTAGGGTGGTCAGTCCAAAAAAGAACCACCAAAGACCCTGGGGACTCCTTGCTGTGGTATTTGGTGTATGCAGTGCTGTCCAACCAAGCCACCACCATCTTATCAGCAATGTTCAAGGCACAAGGTCCTCGAGGCTGTTGAGTCATTTACTATTCACTCAATGCAGATGTTGATCAATGTTCTATCATCCCATTGGGAAACTGGATGTATTGTACCGAGCATCTGCACATCACCATTCATCTTTGGCTGGCACGATCAGACTTTAACTACAGACTTTCCCCTCCTCTCCAAGAGTGTGTCTAGACTAAAGGGTTTTGTCGACGATAGTGGACTTTTGTCGACAAAACTATACCTGCGTCTACACTGCTGCTGAGTTCTGTCGACATAACGTCGACAGAACTCAGCAGTTTTGTCAACGGCTGGAAACCTCATTCTATAAGGAATAACTCCTTTTGTCGACAGAGTTCTGTCAACAGAAAGCATTCTTGCATCTACACTGTCCTTTGCGTCTACACTGTCATGCCGACAAAGCGGCTTGCTTTATCGACAGAACTGGATGTAGTCTAGACGCTCTTTGTCGACAGAAGCTTTGTCGACAGTATTTGTCGACAAAAGCCTGTAGTCTAGATGTACTCCAACAGAACTAACACCCTTTAGAGCTTCACATTCCACTGTTGGGCAAGGTAAAGTTTTAGTGGCGGGGAACTCTGTTATGCTCATGTCAATGTAAAATCAAGTGAAGTGACTCTGGATTTACACCTGCATAGCTGAGCAGAGTTTGACCTTCAGAAAGGAAGCTATCCTAAGAACAGTGTTATAATCCTTCAGAGTAGCTTGCTTAACATCCCAGCATAATGACTTTGGTGCCCCGATGAATGATGCATAGTCCATGAATTATGCCCCCTTAGTTCCCGATACGAAGTTGTTCTTTCCTGTCATTGGGACGGGTCAGAGGACATTTTAGAAAGACATGGAGGAAGGTGGTTTTTAAGCCATCTTTGATTTCATATCACCCTGCTGCAAGTAAAAGCAGCCTTGTGACTACTCTACCTTACATGCTCCCCTGTCAGCCCTGGAAGGCAGAAAATACCACAGTAGAGTGAACACGTTTCTGATTAATCCCAACACCAGGTTCTGGGAACCGGGCTCATGTTGAGCAGTGTTCCCTGTAAGCCGGGTACTTGTGCAACCATTCAGGAGAGATTCAAATGCCACCCAGCTATTAGGAAAGCGCCCACAACTAGGTTTTGGTTTTACTGGTGGTGCTTATTCACACATACCTTGGTGCACAAAAATATTTATTCCACACATGGATGGAAAAGATTCAAGGGAAGACTGGTGTAGAGACCTGGGGGCAGCACTCTGCTGGCTGTGAAGGCATTTGCAAAAGGTTTTTGCCCCAGAGGACAGGACATGTCTACACTAAGAAATTATTTCAAAATAACTTATTTCCAAATAACTCCCAAAATAGCTATTTCCAAATAAGCAAACCCACGAGTCAAAAAGTTTGGAGTCCCACTAAACATTTTATTTTGACAAAATTATTTTGAAGTTTTTAAACAGTTTTATTTAAAAAAATAAAGAAAATTTTGAAACAGAAATTCATTTCCATCTAAAAAATCCAAACCGTGTTATTTGTTCTGATTGTTCCCGTCTAAACAATTTGTCAAAACCTGTAGGAATTCGTGAAATGTTTTGGTGGCACCAAATCTGAATTTTTCATTCAAAGTACGTTTTGGCATTCAATCTGGCTAACTCTAGTTACAACCATTTCCTCTCCTGGGCTAAGCAGATCTCTTTTCAGGAAAGAATCTGGATCAAATTATTTGACAACCCATAGTCCACGCACAGAGAACAATTGGAGTTAGAATTGAGCTCCCCCTTCCACCAATGTGAACGTGGTGCTTGCTGAAATTTGCTCCCAGGCCTTAGAGTTAGGGTGTATTTTTGCCGTAAGAGCCAGTACTCTAAAATGTGTCTTTCTCTTCTAGGCCCCTTTGTGTGCAAGATGGTCCCCTTCATTCAGACCACTGCAGTTGTGGCCAGCACTCTTACCATGACATGTATTGCCGTAGAGAGGCACCAAGGAATAGTTCACCCACTGAAGATGAAGAGACAGTACACAAACAAGAGAGCCTACAAAATGCTAGGTATGGCTGCGGAAATACTTAGGCTAACTGGTAACGGGGCATGGAGCTGTGCACCTCTGCAGTATTGCCAACCCCAAATCATAAGAGTATGTGCCAGTAATAGACGTGGGTTCCATTTATTTGCCTTCTATTCATTCTATTCCTCCAGAGCCACGTGGCTTTCACACTTATTTTTTCTTTTGTAAGAATGAAAGCTGAAGTCACCCATGACTCCAGCAGCTGGCGCTTTAAGGAAAATAAAAATGATCACACAACTCCTGACTAAATCATGGGAGTTGGGAATGCTGCCTCTGGACAAGTTCAAATGCAGCCCATGTTGGACATGCCCCAGTGTTGCATAAATTGCTGGTTTCGTCCCCTCGGAGGCTAGTCTGATTTACCCCAAGAAGAGAGTCCCACTTTCAGGCTGGGTCCAACTCAAGTTTATTGGTTGCAACCAAGGTTCGGCTAAGGAACTCAATGTTCAAAGCAAAGCCGACCCCCGGCATCGCGTAAGCAAGGGGTTTTATAGGGTTACCGTCCTTCCTGGTTTATGTGCCTTAGCGCGATAGGTTACTTCATTTTGACCCTTAGCATTCTTATAGGTCAGGTTAATTTTCTGAATAAGGTTAAATACAGTGCCTACTTGCAGACTTTGCGGTTGCAGTTGTTTGTTACATTTATTCACTTGCTTAACAATAGGCGAGTTACACTTCCCTTTTTCCTGTCTGAGCCTGCCACAAGTTACTTAACAGGAGACTGGTTTCACTCCCCATTATACCAACGTCTCCTTATTAGGTGTTGTTTTTGCGACAGGCACTGACCTTTACAGCACTCCTATACAAATAGCAAATATGTCTAAGCATTAGCAATGTATATAGGTTGTACGTGCTTCTTATAGGGGAATCAATGGCTCCGGGGGATTTGACTTCCCTTTTACACATCACCAGGATGCTAATAAGGGAGCCTGCTCGTTGACTTCCTTGAGCATTGGCTTTGAGCAGTTCTGGGTTGAGTTTCCTTCTCCTTCAGCCCAAAGACAAGTCCTTCAGACTGAAAGCAGGTGGTTTCATTTTGTGTCTGGCTGAACACAGCACTGGCCAGGTCAGATACTCTATCTAACAGAGGTCAGTTCTCCCACAAAATCACACCAATATGTTCCACAATTGAATCCCTCGCTATTTGCCTGAGTCCACTCTGAGGCTCGGATTCCGCTCTCATTTAAACCATGTTTCTGTCAGTGTGATTTCCAGTGTGATTTTTTATTTTAATTAGATCCATTTATCAGCTACATCCTTGATGCAAGAACGCAAGTAAACTCTTCCCACAAGCTAGTCTGTTTCTCCCACTTGGCTAGGTACTTAACACCTTAAACTGATCTTCACTGACATTGTTTCATTATTTTCTGCTGTTTTCATAGTGTTAAGGAGGAAAACATTGGGCAGTGCATCATATCATCCTTCACCTTCTGTATCAATATCTAGTATGGTTGATTCATGCAGCTTCTTTCTTGCTGCGCAAGAAATTAAAAACAAATCATGAAAGGGTATTCTGTTGCATGGAGACATTAAACCTGGAGGTTCAATGATAAGAGACACTTTGTGGTAAATTTAATTGTAACTCGTGTTTATGCAGAATAGGTGCCTGATCTTTGGGTGATTTCAAACCAGATTGCACAAAGCTCTGGCAGGACACAATCTGTGGACAGATCCGCATGTTTGGGATGGACTCTAGAGGACTTGGTTTTGGAGCTGGTCAACAAATGTCCAACAGAAGGTTTTTCCGTTGGTGTTTTTGCTGTTGTGGAAATTCCATCAAGGAAAAAGAACTGGAACGAAGCATTTTTGTGATGTCAGAATGGGAGGTTTTGATGCTCTCAGAATATTCCATTTTGGCTTCTCCTTTCTCGATGATTTTTCACTTGGAAATTTTAATTTCTTTTCATTTAAAGTCAAAATTGATATCAAACATTTCAAGTTTATGGAAACAGGATGTTCCCCAAAGTGGGATTGCCTCAAAGGGTACATCTAAACTACATGCCTCTGTCGTCAGAGGCATGTAGATTTGTTGTTTTCGCAAAGGCAAATGAAGCCGCGATTTAAATGATCACGGCTTCATTTACATTTACATGGCTGCCACGCTGAGCCGACAAACAGCTCATCAGCTGTTTGTCCGCTCAGCGCACTAGTCTGGACGCTCCCCTGCCGACATCAAAGCCCTTTGTCGGCAGCCCCGGTAAACCTCATCCCACGAGGAATAACGGGGCTGCCGACAAAGGGCTTTGATGTCGGCAGGGGAGTGTCCAGACTAGCACGCTGAGCAGACAAACAGCTGATCAGCTGTTTGTCGGCTCAGCGCAGCAGCCATGTAAATGTAAATGAAGCCGCGATCATTTAAATCGCGGCTTCATTTGCCTTTGGCTATGTGTCTAATCTACATGCCTCTGATGACAGAGGCATGTAGTCTAGACACAGCCAAAGTGAACGTTTTCAAAAATTCTGTGACAAAAAAATTCCAAAAAAAAATGCTTGAATGCTCAGTTTTGTTCCAATTGAGAACAAAGTTGGGTTTTTTTTGTGGAGAATGAAATTTTCGCTTTACACGCTTTACAGATCATTACACGGTAGGGCTAGACAAGAGAAAACTGTAGCTAATGCCTCATTAAAAGGGGACGTGCTACAGAAGGAGACTTTAGACAGGGAAAAGTCAAGCCAAATACTTCTGGGGCTGCTCCTGTTTACACTCCTACTAATAGCAACTCCCCATTTGCTCATGGGGGTCCCTCGACACCACTCTTCCAGACTCTGGGCTCTTAATACTAGTGAGGAGTCTTTGCTGGGAAATGCAGGTTATGGGTGCTCTTCTCAGGGAATCCTCCTGCCTGAGAGAAAGCGAGAGAGAGAGAGATGGGGGTGTGAATAAGGCTTCCCAGACCCACCCACACCCAGTCCTTAAAGACTCAGTCATCAGCAGGCCAAAGATCGCCCCGCCACACTGCAGCTATCGACTGTGATTTTTGGCTTTACTTTGCACAGAATTCAGCAGTTTGTTTTATTCATGCTTGATCCTGTCCCTTCTGAAATGAATGACAAAGCTCCCTTCAGTAGAGCAAGGTCAGGCTCACTCTAAGAAGAACTTGTCGGTTCAGGACTTCTCGCATGCTTGCACGGTTTTCCATTTCCTTCTCAGGGTGAAATTCACCCCTGCATGGAGGGCTAAATTATCTGTCAGACTCTTGGAAACACAGGCCCTCACAAAAGGCTGCTGTGAACCAGGCAGGCTCCATCCATCTTATCTCAAACTCCACAGTGTAATGGCATTTCTTGAACAGTTGGACAGCAGGTGCAATTGACAGGAGAAAGCCCATTCGCCACCCACACTGGAGACGTCTAGGATTTGATCCAATGCCCAATGAGGGCAATGAAAAGCCTTTGCTTGAACTAACTGAACATTTCCTCACACCCATACAGCTGTTTCTCAATGTGAGAATATGGAATATTATACAGATGAAACCAAGCAAAGCTGAGTAACATAGAGTGAGAAACTACTGTCCTTTTTAAAAAAGTTATCCAACATTATTGGGGAAATTGGGCATCTCCAATGGTACAGCTCATGTCTACAAACACATTGACTCGCCCCATAAGCAAAATTAATTAACTTGAAATTCACCCCCATTCATGGAAGAGAATGCTCATCTGAAAACCATCACCCTGTGTTATTGTTAGGGTACTGTCCTCACTGCAATAAAACACCCTCCGCTGGCCCAGGTCAGCTGTTTCGGGCTGGCGAGGTCTATGCACCACTGACTCCCATGTGAACCATATTTTGAGCACTTACATGATGAAGAGCTCTTAGCATAGCCTACATTCTTATACTGATGAATTATTCATCTCCTTTACACACAGTGGCCGGTAGTTTTCTTTAGGCTGGCTCCATTGAAATCAGTGCAAGGCAAGATGCTACTGAGCACGAGCAAGGGAAGCAGAATGAAAACCCAGTGTGGTTATTAGTTTGGAATAATTTCCTTACTCTGAACATAGGGTATAAAGAGAATAGTATCTGGAGTTGATCAGCTCTGGAGATGGGGAAAATCTTTCATTTTAAAGCAAGAAAAGATGCAAAGGGCTTGAGATTAGATTCTTATTCCGTGACTGATTCACCTTGACAACAAGCGACGAATGCTCTGCAGCAAAAGGCAGAAAGGCTAAGTGAGCCCTGAAGGTATGTATAATTTATAAAGGGAAAAAACAAGCTGTTTCTCAATTTGCAAGCTCTCAGTTATTAGAAATCTAGATCCTCTGCTCTTTCATTCAATCCCATTCACCTAGCAAAAACAGATCCCGACACATGCCTTGAGAGAACTGCGGGAAAGGAACAGCCGCAACGGAAAGAGTGAATTCTTCCTTTTTCTCTCTTTGACACAGGGTTCGTATGGAGCATTGCAGTCATTGTGGGGTCGCCCATGCTGTATGTTCAGACTCTGGAGGTAAATGCCAGTCCCCCATTCATGGAAGAGAATACTCATCTGAAAACAGTCACCCAGTGATATTGTTAGGGTATGTCCTCACAGCAGGAAAACCCCCTCGGCTTGCCTGGACCAGCTGTTCCAGGCTGGCAGGGCTAGGGTTGCAGAGTTATGAAGTTGTAGTGGAGACAGGCCTGCTAACGGGGGAGGGGGAGGAGCAAAGAGAGCAACTCTCCAGCGGCTTGGCAAGTCCAAAGGGCACGGTTCCCCAGACTCTTTAAATTGCCACTGGAGTGGCTATGCAGCGGGCTCTGGGCAGCTCTAAGGGCTGGGGGTGGCATAGTGCACTCCAGACGGAGCTGATGGCTGGCTGCTGTGGCCCCGCCCCTTTCACCTGAGGCCCCACCCCTTCCAGGAGCATGGTGCCAGGGCCCCCACACTATGGCCAGAGGCCAGGCATGGCTGTTGGTACCCCTGAGTATAGACATTCAGGCTTCGGCTGGATATGACTATCAAATTAGGACTGAATAAGGACTTAGAATGGTTCTTTCACTACAGAGGCAATTTCCCCTCTCTAGGTATTCACACTGCTGGGAGTGAATTAACACTGCCCCTACACTTGATAAGTAACCCTCTTCTTTTAATATACACCCCCACACGTGTATCCCTGCCTCTGTAATTCCCACTTCACAGGGCTTAATGCGAAATAAGCTATGCAAATTGAGCTACGTCAGTTATCTAGCTTATTTTGAAACATCATATTTCGAAATTGGGAGCATCTACATAACACTTACTTCAAAATTTCTTCCTTATTTCCTCCGACTTCCCTTACTCCTCGGACAAGGAGGGTTACAGGAGTCAGAGTAAGAAATCGTCCAGCTTGACAGTTTTTCAACATTAGTTCGAAATAGCTGCCTGCTGTGCAGACGCAGACTGCGTTATTTCGAAATAATGTTGCTGTGTAGACGTACCCTTAGTCTTTAAGGTGCCACAGGACTCCTCAGAGCAAGCCCAGTGGTTTCAATGTTGTTGTTCCCCATTTGCAGTGGTGTCAGAGGAGAAGCAGGCCCAGAATGAATAGTAAAATTTTCCAGGGAGCATCAGCAGGTAGTTTCAAAGGATGTTGCTTCTGCTGGAGGACAGCCAAGCCACCAGTGCCGATAGTGACTTTAAGCACAATTAACTGGAATGTTTGCATACAATGTAACTGGGAACTCCCTCTCTGCAGAAGTGGATATCCTGTGAGCCCAGCAGCACTGTATACTGCTGTCCTACATGTCAAGCAGAAGGGCCTTGCTTGATGATATCAGCATTTAAAATCTCATTCTGCACCACATTGCATACAGTTTAGACAACAGGTCAGATCCCCTGTTGTATCAACATCACCCCACTGACTTAAATGGAGCTCCGCTGTTCTATGCCAGCTGGCGACATGGTCCCTTTGCTCTGTTACTCTAGTACAGTTCAGCTAGGGTGGCACGTATCCCTGGGGGTACACAGGGATACACCAAAGATACAATTCTTCTGTTCTTCTCTGCACTGATTAGGCCTCAGTTGGAGTACTGTGTCCAGTTCTGGGCACCACATTTCAAGAAAGATGTGGCAAAGAGCAACAAAAATGATTAAAGGTCTAGAGAACATGAACTATGAGGGAAGACTGAAAGAACTGGGTGGCTACGTCTACACTGGCCCCTTTTCCGGAAGGGGCATGTAAATTTCACTAGTCGTCGTAGGGAAATCCGCGGGGGATTTAAATATCCCCCGCGGCATTTAAATAAAAATGTCCGCCGCTTTTTTCCGGCTTTTAAAAAAGCCGGAAAAGAGCGTCTAGACTGGCCCCGATCCTCCGGAAAAAGTGCCCTTTTCCGGAGGGCCTTATTCCTACTTTGAAGTAAGAATAAGAGCCTCCGGAAAAGGGCACTTTTTCCGGAGGATCGGGGCCAATGTAGACGCTCTTTTCCGGCTTTTTTAAAAGCCGGAAAAAAGCGGCGGACATTTTTATTTAAATGCCGCGGGGGATATTTAAATCCCCCGCGGATTTCCCTACGACGACTGCTGAAATTTACATGCCCCTTCCGGAAAAGGGGCCAGTGTAGACGTAGCCGGTTTGTTTAGTTTGGAAAAGAGAAGACTGAGAGAGGGCATGATGGCATCTTTCAAGTACCTTAAAGGGTGTTACAAGGAGGAGGGAGAAAAATTGATCTCTTTGACCTCTGATGATAGGACAAGAAGCAATGGGCTTAAATTGCAGGAAGGGAGGTTTAAGTTGGACATTAGGAAAACCTGCCCACCTGTCAGGGTGGATAAACACTGGAATAAATTGCCTATGGAGATTTAAATATCTCCAATGAAGAGATTCCACAAAACAGGTTAGACAGACACCTATCAGGGATGATGTAGATGGTCCTGCTGTGAAGGCAGGGGACGGGACTTGATGACCTCTCGAGGTCTCTTCCAGTTCTTTGATCTAGAGATTTGCTGAGTTTTACAACAGGCTACGTAAAAAGGTTTAGCCAAGTCAGTACCAACTAAAATTTCCTACAGACCCAGTTTGGCCATTCTTAAGTTCTAATGTGCTGTGACACGTTTGTAGTTTTATGTCTGATTTTGCAAGCAAATAGTTTTTAAGTGAGGCGAAACCTGGGGGTACGCAAGACCAATCCAACTCCTGAAATTTGTCCGGGAAGACTGAGCGCCAGTGGTTGACACTGGCCTGACTGAGACCAGAAAGAGACCCGATGCAGTTAAGTCATTATTTCAAAGTGCGAGTGTGTGAAACTAGTGAGTTCTCACAGAGATGATGAACCAGAGAGCTAAGATGTGGCTCAAATGGACACAGGCATGAAAGCCTAGCGGGGGAAGGTAAGCACCAGCCCCACTCCCTCCATCCAAAGCCCCACTCCTTCCCCAACCTCCCCCCTTCCCCCATGGAACCAAGCCCAGCCCCCACTGCAGCAGCTGGCCCTCACCCCAGATTACTTCCCCCTAGACCTCTTAGCCTCCCCTCTCTCAGTGGGTGGTATGGCCCCATCCTTCCTGGCTGGACAGAGTCGCTGTCTCCAGGCAACTGTGTCGTGGTCCAGTTCTTACCAGCCAGAAGAGATGGGCAGTCGCACTGCAGCCCTAGCCAGCCCAACTGGCAGTCTGGGGAAGACAATGCTCCACCCATGTTTACAAGCATAAAACAGAATGGGGAAAAATCCCATCAGCAGACAGAGAGAACTCTATCTCAGCTGTGCAGCTTCACTGGAGACATGCTCTGTCCCATGCTTATGCCGATGGACCAATGCCAAGTCACAGAAGCTGGTGAGCTGGGGGGAGAACAGACGGTTTTACCATTACCTAGCACTGAAGTCACATTTTTCATTTTCAAAGCACTTTACAAATGTAAACTAATTACACAACACTTCAACTGCCTTGCTAGGAACAGAGCTTTCTGTGTGCTCCAAAGCATGTCCCTTTCATCAACAGAAGTTGATCCAATAAAAGATAACACTTCGCCCACCTTCTCTCTGCTCAGGGAATTCATTTTACAGATCTGAGTGCTTATTTAAATACCTTTCTGCCAGTAGCCACTTTTTTAAAAGGGTATTTACATTTTCCACTCACTGCATTTGCTGACAGACAGCAAGGACTGGCATGAAATAAGTGATTAACTCCCATTTCCTCTGCAGTTTCTCTGCCACATTTTGCATTGTTCCCTTGGCCTCTTTAGAAGGATGGTATACTAGCAATTAGGGGCTAATTTAGCCATGGCACATCAATTTGTAGAACAGCATGCAGAGTAATAAACCACGTCATTCATTTTTGACTTTACATTGTCATCAAAATAAGCCACATGCCAGGCCTGTCTGAGTTTTATCTAACTCTACACCAGACAGAACTATAGAACAGCTACAGAAGTCTTTAGCCAAAACTTCCAACGAGCGGCATGTGAGTAAAGGCCTGGCAGGAGCAGGCAGAACTTTGTTCAGTGTATTCAGCAAGAGGTGGCATGCGGGCATATAATAGGCTATGTCTAGACAGCCACTTTTGTCAAAAAAAGGTATGCAAATTGCTCTTCCCAATTTGCATACCCTTTTCCAATTTTTTTTTTGTTTTTTTTTTTTTTTTGGAAGAGGCTTTTCTGAATTTGCCCTGTCTACACTGGGCCAAATTTCAGAAAAACCTCCTTTTTTGGAAGAACCCTTCTTCCTCCTTTTACAAAGAATACGGGGCTTCTGAAAGAGCATGTCTGCTCTTCCGCAAAAAAAGTCAGAAGAGTAGACGTGTTCCTTGGATGTGGTGGAGTTTTTCCTGGGAAAAACTCCGTAGTCTAGACATAGCCATATTAAGAGCAGGGGGGACAGGAGAGGCAAGGTTCCTGGGTCTAAACTCTGGTTCTTCTTATGGCTTTGAGCAAATCACTTGGTCTTGAAAATGATTCAAGGGCTGGTGGAAAAAAACATTCCTCTCCCTCTAGGCTGGAACAAAAGTGAGCTGTTCCTGGCCAGCCAACCTTTCATAAAGCACTGCTGGGCTCTGATTGGTTGCCACAAGCCCTCTTCCAATTGGATCCTAGCCATCGCCCTCTCTCAGGTCTGTTTTAACCCTTTATACTCCAGTGAGGGGCAACCGTCCTGTCACAAGTGTATAGGTACCAACACTATATGGTTCTTTAGCAGAGAACGGCATAGATAGAACAAGAATCAACAGTGAAAGCTAATTCAGACACATTCAAATGAGAAATAAGGCATATCTTTTTAACAGTGAGTGTGATTAACCGTTGGACCGAATGGAAAAGGTTCAGAAAAGACAACAAGGATGATCAAGGGTAGGAAATGGCTCCTATAGGAGGAGAGACTAAAAAGAGTGGGGCTTCTCAGCTCAGAAAAGAGACAACAATGGGGATAGGAAGGAGAAGATAAAGGTCTATAAAATCATGACTGGTGTGGAGAAAATGAATAGGGAACTGTTATTAAACCCTTCTCAGAAACACAGGTACTAGCGTTATCCAAAGAAATTAATTTCAACAAATCTTAACTGCCAAAGCAAACCTCTGGACATCTGTGATTAAATAGACGGAGATTTCACAGCTGGGCACATCCTCTCTGGACTTCGGGGTGAAGGCCTCCACCCAATTCTCAGAGTAGCTTCCCTCAGGGGCTCCAATGGGGATAGAATTGCACAGGAGGAAGTACATTTCACAAACTGCACAGTTAACTTGTGGAACTCATTGCCAGGTCATGTTGTGCTGTCCAAAAAGTGTAACTTGGCTCAAAAAAAGAACTAGATAAGTTCATGGATGATAAATCCATCAATGTCTGTCAGCCAAGATGGCCAGGGATGGAACCTCATGGTCAGACAGACCATAACCCTCTGCCAGCCAGAAGCCAGAAAGGGAAAACAAGTGTGGATCTCTCCAAGATGCCTTGCTCTCTCACTCCCCATGAAGCACTGGTACTGACCACTACCTGAGAAAGGCTAGTAGGCTCAGTGGCCCATTGGTAAGATCATATATACACAGAAAATTGTCTTTTAAATCTTGGTGTTTCTGGTTTGAATTCAAATTTCAGGGAGTACTATCTACCTACCTAGCTAGCTTAGGGGTTTATACTACTGCCCATCACCATGGTATCTGAGCATCTTCCACATAAAAACCACTGCAATAAAAACCACTTTGAGGACTACATGGAGTCTCTGATGCTCCTCTCTTTTTGGCTTTTTGTTGCTTTTAGGTTTGATTCATCCTCCGCCCCTTTTTTATTTCTTATCAGTATTGTGTCACTCTTGTTCACATTGATGGTTATTGTCTCTGCCACTCCCTATCCCATGCATTGATCATCTTGTATAAGTCTCTGAACTTGTATCTTTGCCCCATTTCCCCCCCCCCCCCCCAGGTGAAATATGATTTTCTCTATAATATTAATCACGTCTGCTGCTTGGAGTCCTGGCATAGCATTGAGCTGCGCCGAGCATATGCAATCTTTATCCTGGTGGCCCTGTTTCTGGTCCCACTCACCGCCATGCTGGTGCTCTACTCCAGGATAGGATACGAGCTGTGGATCAAGAAACGGATCGGAGACTCTTCAGTGCTGAACACCCTGAGTCGTCACGAAATGGCTAAAATAACAAGGTGGGTAACAGCCTTTCCTACTGGCTTTACAAGACACTAGTCCTAACCAGCGACCAGACAAGAGGCATCACAACCTAAGCGCACAGGTGAGAACTCGTACACAATGCTGGCAAGTGCTTAGAAGAGCAGACTGGTCATATGGACTCCTGGGTTCTATTAATTGTTCTGCTGCCGACTTACTGGGCAAGTCCTCTAAGACTGATCCAATACACCCAGAAGTTGATGAGAACTTTTCCACTGACTTCCATAAGTGCCGGATCAGGCCTTTCTATGTCTCGGTTTCTCAAACTGACACTTAAGTCCCACGGCTGTTGGGAAGCTCCAACCAAAGGACAGTCCCCAGAATTTTGGCTGCAATTTGTACCGCCCCTGTGAGACTTTTTCCCGGGTCAGGTTCAAACTCCCACCCTTTTCCAGGGACCCACAGAGTGAGGCTCTAAGGGAGAGGATAAAAGCAGCACAGTCAAATGGAGAGCAGATTATCCTGGGTATTGCTAGTGGGCACTGATGCAGCTAGTTATTCAGGCCCAACCAGGTACCCCTGAAGAAACAGGGAGATGCAAAGAGCTGTTAGAGCGAGGGAGGATGTTTGGAGCATCCCAAGAAGGAAGCATCCAGAGCTCAACAAGTCTGGTAAGGCCCAAATAAACACCGGTCTCTTTGCCAACACACATTTCGCATCCGTGTAACTCGAAGAGCTTCCGTGGATACCCCCAGATTTTCATCAGAGTCAATAAGAGCAGAATTGGGCCCCTGAGATTTCTGCTTATCCAACTAGAAGCAAAGCTACAAACCTTGTGGGCTTTACCCAACCCTTCTAGAACACGTATCCATCTCCTGGCCAATGAAGAGCGGTAAGCAGGCTGGTGTAAGGGTCAGAACATGGTTGTGATGTGGTCACAAGAATTGCCATACTCAGACTCACCTGGCCCCTGGGCAAGGGGGGGAGTGCCTGGTTCCACACTCATGGGAGAGGCGGGGCCTCAGGCAGAAGGGGTGGGGCCAGAGCAGCCAGCCCTCTGCACCGTTCAGACTGCGCCACCCAGCGCTGTGGTGGTGGTGGAGCTCCGACCACCACCACTACCACAGTAGCAGAAGTGGTGGCTGGGAGCCCCGGGCCCCTTTGAATCACTGGGCCCCTGAGCCGTAGCCCCCTTTGCCTCCCCCTATCAGCAGGCCTGGCCATACTAAGGTTTGACCAGTGGTCAATCTGCTTCAGAATTCTGGCTACTTCAGAGGCCTTGTGGCGGTGAGTTCCACAGCTTAATTTCACATTGTGTGTGGGGGGGAAAGTGTTTCCTTTTATTAGTTTGGTGGGGTAATTTTTTATTGGCCTTCTTTTGGTTTCATGTACCGTCCTCTTGTCCTTTTATCAGGAAAGTGAATGTTTTACAGTGAATGCTTTTAACCCTCCTGGCATCTGAATGCAACTAGCCTATTTCTCTCACTTCAAATGGAATTTCTGCTTGCCTCCTGCTGTAAATGTCTCTTTGTCAGCTCTTGCTCTCTGTCTCAAACGGCTTCCTCCAGGAAGAAGAAACGAGCTGTGATGATGATGGTTATTGTAGTGCTGTTCTTCGCTGCATGCTGGGCACCTTTTCATGTTGTCCACATGTTGTTTGAATACAGTGAGTAGACATAAACTTAGCTGTTAAAAAATGCTGTGTGTGTGTGTGTGTGCGAGAGAGAGAGAGATCCTAAAAGTTCTTGATATGACCAATAAAAATAAAATGAGACATTCCCTTGAGAGACAGCTCTGAAATAGTCCATTAGCAGCAATATATACTTAGCTTTTCTAAAGGCTCAGAGGGGGAGCCATGCTAGTCTGCAACTTTAAAAACAAGTAGTCCTGTAGCACCTGAGGGCATGTCACCAATGCGGAGCTATTTCAGGATACTGGAAGTATCCCAAAATAGCTATTCTGCATCTTTGGAAGCAGCCCGTTATTTCAAAATAGATTTTGAAATAATGGGCGGCTTATTCTGACAACCCTCGTTCTATGAGGGCTAAGGGGCATTTCGGAATAGCGAGTTATTTCAAAATTTGGCACTGTGTGGACAACGCCAAATTACAAAATAAGCTATTTCAAAATACACTCAAATATATATAGTATAATGAGCTTTCGTGGGCAAAACCCACTTCTTCACAATTTGTGTCAAATCTATATTTGTGTCAAAAGTGTCACAGGACTTACTAGATTTTAGCTCTTCTTAGATATTCCTCATAAATCCATTGTTTATAGCCTTGATTCTTCTCTGAACTCGTCAGTTTGTCCATATCTTTCTGATAACACATGAGGGCTGTGTCTACATTGGCACCCTCCTCCGGAAAAGGGATGCTAATGAGACCAGTCAGAATTGCAAATGCCGCGGGGGATTTAAATATCCCCCGCGGCATCTGCATGAACATGGCTGCCGCTTTTTTCCGGCTAGGGGCTTTGCTGGAGAAAAGCGCCAGTCTAGATGGGATCTTTCAGAAAATAAAGCCATTTCCGGAAGATCCCTTATTCCTGATTTTAAGAGGAATAAGGGATCTTGCAGAAAAGGGTTTATTTTCCGAAAGATCCCGTCTAGACTGGCGCTTTTCTCTGGCAAAACCCTGAGCCGGAAAAAAGCGGCAGCCATGTTCATGCAAATGCCGCGGGGGATATTTAAATCCCCCGCGGCATTTGCAATTCCGACTGGTCTCATTAGCATCCCTTTTCCGGAAAAGGGTGCCAATGTAGACACAGCCTATCAGAATGGACTGCAGTACTGTGGTAGCTGGAGCTGATAGCTGAGGGCTAGTCATGCACAAGGAAACTGACCAGAATAGCTATTGAAGAATACACTCTTTTGCAAAAACTATTCCCGAGTAACTCCCCAGAGGGACATTGTTTTCGGGAATCACTTCATTCCAGTGTAATTACGGCATTTCCAAAGAGCAGTAACTATTCTGGAATAAAAGCCACAGGCTCTTTCTTGTGGGGAGGGACTGATGGGTCGCCTCGCGCTCCCCTGGAATTTCTTCACTCCCCCCCAGGGGCGCACCCCCCAGTTTGGGAACCTATGCTATAGGGAATAATGACTGGTGGGGCACGCTGTCCAGGGCGCTAGGCTACATTCCAGGTTAGAGCTAAGCCGTGTGGACTGAAGGAATTCCCTGACTCCATACCCAGGGCAGCAGATTGCGTGTGTTGGAGCAGAAAGCCTGGCGAGGCAGTTGCAAATGTGGCTCTGAGAGGTAGCAGTAGGACTGACCTTCTTGGGCACAGAGCTCATTAAAGTGGCAGACTTGGGAATTTCTGAGCAAGGAAACTACCAACTGCTGTTTGTTTCTAATGTTTCCAGGGAGATGGGATTTTGTGCATGTTTCTTGTAGCTACACAAGATGACACCAAGAGTAGATTTGACTTGCAGCAGAGATTTCTCATCCTATTGGAAACAATCCTGCAAAGTCCTGACCTCTGGCTGACAGCTTGAGCCAGAAGGGAAATGCTATTATCTAAACTGAATAGCATGCCTGATCCATTTGCTTTCGCCTGGCATGTGCCCTCAGAGACAGCCTGTTTTGGACATGAGCTTGAACCAAAAGTCTAATTCCAAATATTTTGACCCTGCTTGGGTGGGCTGAAATCTACATTCTTTCACAAATACTCTACTTTCTATCATGCACTGAAGCCAAAACCAAACCAGATCCAATTTTTACAGCATGAGTCCAACTCCAATTATTTTATAAGAGACCTCGCCAGCCAGAGTGGCCTCTTTGCTCTCTTAAAATAATACGGTTATGGCTAAGGAATAAATATACCAAACACACCCACATCTTCTAGCTTCTCAGCAGAATTCACCACAAGAATTGAATGCAGCAGATGAATGAAGGAAAGTTTTTACTCTCCGATTCACCAACATAAGTCCAAAGTTAACCTTCGTCCCTCTCCCCCTGCAATCAGCAGTCAGTCTGGCTTTGTGCTGACAAGAATGAGATCTGAATTTAGTCCAGGTTTACAAGCAAATGAAAGCAGTAATCACAGAGTAAGAGCCAGATGGTGTAAATCAATGTATCTTCATTGAAGACAAAGGAGCTATGTTAAAAAAGGAGGAACTGGCCTGATATCTGCAAAATTTGCCTCTCAGCATGCTCAGCTGAGTTCTGCTTCCCTCCCCTTGGGATAGGGAACATTATAAAAGAGATTCTCAGATAGCCAGCAAAAGAGATGATCCTTGCCTCAGTACACACAGCGTGTAATTCCCTGATTAGTGCACTGTGAGCATAGAAGTTCTGCAAGATGCTGCTAACACAGCAAGTTCTCACTCCACACATGAATGATCAAAATGTCAACTGACAGTCTCTGTCCAATTCAGAAAGGGTGCCTGTCTCCATATATACAAATGTATTCAGGCACTTTAGTTAATCTGTGGTGACAAGGCGGGGGGTGGGGAGAGGTTGTAAAAATAACCCTGCTTGCTGTGTTATTCCCATTACTTGAAAAAGTGGAATAGGAAGCTAGGGCATCTCCTGCAGTCTAATATTAGCTCTGCCACGGATTCACTGCCTGGCCCTGGTCAAGTTCTGCAACTTCTCTGCCTCATTTTCCCCAGGTGTAATATTGTGACAATACTTCCCCATTGTATGCAGAGTGCTGTGGAGACTAACAGGGCTGATATTAACAACATGCAGACAGGAAGCAAAGTCCAATTTTGAGGGATTCGGTGGAACTTCAGGAGGGCATGGGCCTCAGGCTGACTCTTGACGCTCCCTGAGAACTCCAGTTACGATGCAAATAGTGTTGTGAGCAAGGCAAATCAAACATTTAACTCAGTGGCTACATCTAGACTGGCAGGATTTTCCGCAAATGCTTTTAACAGAAAAGATTTCCGTTAAAAGCATTTTCGGAACAGAGAGTCTAGATTGGCATCCGTGCCAATCTAGACGCACTTTTCCTCAAAAAAGCCCCGATCACCATTTTCACGATCGGGGCTTTTTTGCGGAAAACAAATCTGAGCTGTCTACACTGGCCCTTTTGCACAAAAGCTTTGAGCAAAGGAGACTTTTGCCCGAACAGGAGCAGCATCGTATTTCCGCAAAAACACCGACAATCTTACATGAGATCGTCAGTGCTTTTGCGGAAATTCAAGTGGCCAGTGTAGACAGCTGGCAAGTTTTTCCGGAAAAGTGGCTGATTTTCCAGAAAAACTGGCCAATCTAGACACAGCCCCTGAGAACGCCAGTTATGATGCAAGTAGTGTCGTGAGCAAGGCAAATCAAACATTTTCCCAATTCCTCAGTATGTTTGGCTGGGACTATGGTCAGCTTCCCAGTTCTCTTCAAACACCAACATTCCCCACAGTAGCAATACAGGGCTTGCTCCTGGAACCCTCTACCCAGCAAGAAACTCAGCTAGTGTCAGTGACCTGCCAGGACTATCCCCTTGCTTTGTATACTGCCCCTCCCCTGATAAAAGCTCTAGAACAGTTAGGACTGGCTGCAGGTTTGGCAACCAACCTGGCTTTCAGCAGAAAATTGGCTTTCTGACTAAACAAAGCTTTTCCCAGCACGGGTCTGCTTCCCACGGCAAATTGCAGCTCGTGGCCGGCAAACCGAACTATTTCAGTTTAGAAATCCTGCTCCAGTTTCCTCAGCCAGTCAGGCGCCCATCTCCACCTCCCGGGCCATCCCCACCCACAGGCAGAACACACAGCCCGTAGGGCACCAGGAAATCTGGGGCACCCAATTGTCCCAAATGTCATGGTGCCCTGTGCAGACATGTGCTGCTGCCTATGGAGTACGGCCGCTCCCAGCCCTCTCCATGTCTGTCCACCCCCACCCACATCCTCCGGCCACCCCCTTGGCTCAGCACCAGTCCCACCTCCTCCAGCCCCATCCACTGACTGACTCAGCACTGGTCCGACCACCTCCACGCCATCCTCAACTGGCTCCACAGGGCTCAGCACCCAGCCCAATTTCACCAGGCAG
The DNA here is from genome assembly GCF_049634645.1 of Pelodiscus sinensis. NCBI lineage: Eukaryota > Metazoa > Chordata > Testudines > Trionychidae > Pelodiscus > Pelodiscus sinensis. The sequence continues at coordinate 1,676,060 of NC_134738.1, read as the reverse complement.
AGGTGAGCAGCCCTCACGGGCTGGAGGACTGAGCAGGGGGCAGCCACACTGGGAGCCATTAAAAGGAGGTGGCACTTTCCCTCTAAAAGCATCACTTCTTTCCAGCCAGCTGGACGGCCGCCTGCTGCTCCTCCGGCCTGCGCCTCCCTCCTGGCCCTCCTCCCCGTTGTCAACTCTCCTGAACCAGACGGACTGGACATCACTCCAGTACAAGGGGTCTGAGCCATTCGGTCCAGTGGAGTTGGTGACCTCTTTCCCACACAGCTTCAGGGCCCCTCCCTGGGGGAAGGTCCCGGTCTGGGCTGTGCTGGGATTAGCACAAGTCGGGCACGTCTAAACTATGGGTTTTTTCGAAAGAGGATATGCAAATTCCGTGGTAATTTGTATATTTTCATCCGATCTCACTTTCGAAAGAGGATCTTTTGAAAGTGAAAGTAGTCTGGACATGGGAAAAAAAACCTTTTTTGAAAGAAATGCGTAACCCTCCTTTTTTAAGGAAGAGCGGGGTACTTTTTTTTTGAAAAAGAGGGTTTTTTTCCAAAAAACCCTAGTCCAGACTACTTTCACTTTCAAAAGATCCTCTTTCGAAAGTGAGATTGGAAGAAGATATGCAAATTACCATGGAATTTGCATATCCTCTTTCGAAAACTCTACATAGTCCAGACTTAGCCGTAGAGACAGCCCTGAACCTCCCCTCCAAGAGGAAACCATGGTGCATTGTGGGTGAGGCAGGCTGGCCTCTCGAGGAGAGTGGACTCATGAACCTCCTGCGCTGCAGCTCCCCTGCGGCACCACGGTGTCCTTTCAAAGACCAAGTATTTCCATTGCCAACTTGTCACAAAAAAGCCTGTCAATTCTCTGTGAGAAACTCTGGCAAAAATATTTGTTTTGAATATCCCCTGCTGAAACACTTGCAAAGCTGCCAACTGACCAAAGAGCAGCAATGAGAAGGGGGACCAGAGGGTTGCCAGGCCCAGAGGGGTCTGATATGGAAAGGGCTGATCTGAAGAGCGGCAGACGGGCTAATCTAGATGGCAGGTGTTGCCGACTAGGCCGCCTCACTGCAGGTGAAATTCACCCCGGAGAAGAGGCCTCTGCTCCCACTTCGGTCCTGTTTGTAAATGCTACGCAGGCCTCCTGCTGGCCTCACGTACCGGAGTGGGCTCACGTGAAGGGCTGGCGAGGCAGCTGGTGAGCGATTGAGCCGGGCGTGGATACAACTTCCTGCCCACGGACGCGGCTAGCCAGTTAGAAATCAGTATCCACTGAGCCACGGGGTTCTACTTCCAGGAGACGCTGAGGTCAAAGGAAAGGAACATGGTGCTACTGCTCCCAGGAGCCGGCAGCTCCTCCTGGCCATGCATCCCAGCCATGTACCTCCCGGCCCGCCTATACCACCCCAGACAGGAGACAGGGCTGGGGATAGGGCTGGGGGCAGCACCACGTTCCGCTCCTTTGGCTGCAGCATCTCCTGGAAGCAGAGTCCCGCACGTCAGCAGACGCCAATTTCTATGCCCACCCCTGTGGGTAGAAACTGTATCCACGCAGGGCTCTCGAGGTAAATGTGGCAGGGGAAGACGTAGTGGCACAGACAGAGAGGTGGGGTTCCCACAGGCATGGCTTTCTGGTGGGCTCCTGCTAATCCAGAAGTTCCCTGTGCTGCGACCCTCTTCTAACAACAAAGATGAACCCCACAAGGCAGGATCAAAGCCTGAGCCTGCCCAAGCCTGATTGTGACAGGCGGGAAGCCAAAACCAAAGCCCGAGCTCCCTCGGCCCAGGCAGGAGGACAGGGGGAAACCCTCTTAAGAGCATTAGACCCATTTGTTGGGGCTCAGGCTTCAGCCCGGGGTGCCAGCGAGTCTAATCAAGCCCTGGTGATCCCATTAAAATGGGGTCCTGACCCACAACTTGAGAACAGCTGTTCTAATCCAGTCCTTTGCTCCCCAGATAACCTGGAAGAAAGCCACGACGACGTCACCGTAAAGATCATCTTTGCCATCGTCCAGGCCGTTGGGTTCTTCAACTCTTTCAACAACCCTGTGGTCTACACCTTCATGAACGAGAACTTCAAGAAGAGCTTCGTGGCTATTCTCTTCTGCCGCCTCCGGAGCCCTGAGCCAGCTGACAAGCTGGAGAGCCAGCAGCTGGAAAGGGCCAGAATGGGACCCTCAAACTTTGGGGTCAGGAAGGAGGGCAGAAGCTTGCACAGCCACCTGAGTGCGGAGAACCTGGAGCTGAGACTCTGTGAGCAGGTGCCCTCTGCGAAGCTGGAGTCCGTGCAGTCAGTGGCGGTCGTTCCCTATCCCATGGTGAGCACCCAGAAGGAAAGGCTGCCCAATGGGCAGTCAGCATGATCGCTACTGACATCAAGCATGCATGGACCAAAATAACTTTGCTTTAGGGAATGAGAACACGCCCCACTGTTCGTTATTTCCAGTGTTCTGTTTAGTCCTTGGTTTCTATATTGCATTTCCGGATGTCCAACTCTCTGTTTCAGATGTAACCCGTGGGATATGGGACATGGATACAAGGCTGCCAGTTTCCCCAATGCACAGGGAGGGAAGGAGGGAGGTGGAATGTTCCTTCTTTAGTTATTGTTATTTCGCTCATCTCCTCTCTTGGGCTGATGGTTCTGTCTAGTCCCAAAGAAATAAAATTTACAGGCTGGACCCAGAAGGCTTTGAGCTCCTGATTAGTAGGCACTGAAGGTGCTTTGCACCTGGCTGGATCAGGTCCTCCAGTAAATTAGAAGTTGGAAATGCATGAACCTTGGAAATCTTGATTTGGGAATTATCTGCCCTGGACTGATTCACAGGGTGAGGGTGAGACAGCAGTGCACAGGCCCTTTCTCATGGACCTTGCTCTAAAGTCCACGTGGCTAACAGTTGTCCCACCTGATCAAACAATGCTGCATCCCATCGAGTTGTTGCCATTCTCACACAGATCTGACTCCAGCGTGTGCAGCTGTGCAGGAAACGGTTTCTCCAGCCAAGGAGTGGTTCTGAGATTTCAAAATTTGCTTCCATCAAAATGGGGACAAAAAGTCAAAATCTCCAAAATGTTCACCGATCAAAAATGTTTAAAAAAATCAGATTGGGACTGTTGAAATATTCTGTCTTGATCATTTCTTTTCTAACAGTACTTAACAATGTAGTTAATAAATTTAACTAAAATTACACACACGCACAAATCCTTTTTGAACCAGAGCATGAAAACTTCCCTGGACAAAACAGGACTCTCTCATCTTTTTGGGAAAACAATTCACCAATGTTTTGAAATGGGAGAGTCCTCCCAAGCGACCCTTTTCCAGGCACTGCTTCAGTTCTGATGACTCAGAAAAGTTTCAAACAAAAAAGGTGGCTTTTGCTGAAAATTCCCAACCAGCTCTACAGACTAACTGTAATAAAACTGACTTGAGCCATTGACTTCAAAGAAGTCACTCCTCGTTGGTGCCGGGATGAAAGTACACCAAGGGCCCACAGTTCTGAGTCTCCGTGAGTTTGTTCTGAAACAACAAGGACTCACCAGCTTGCTGGAACATCTCACTGATGAGCGAACACAGACATTCTTCATGTGCCGGGAGGAAAAGGCTGTTTTATACGGGAAGCTACTGATCAAGTGCGTATTGCTGTCACCCTTGGCTGCACACTCTCAAGTCAATGATGTACCTGTCTAGCAATGCCCCATCATAATTAGTCCATTGGTTTGTGGTGGCTTTGAAGTGTGTTGAGATATTTTCCTTATTGTGAAAATTCATTAGCATCCATGCCTCTTGCTGCTGTGAAGCCTTTTCTTTCTAAGGAGAAGGTAAACTTGCTTTTGAAATGTGACATGGAACTGGCCTCTGACATACATTTCTACACACCGTTGAGACTTTCATTTTTGGTTAGGTCAATCGCTTTTCTGGGTTCTATGTCCCTGATGTTTGGAAAATAAAGTGTTGACTCAGAGCACTACCACCAGCCATGTAGACTATTTCATGGGGAGCTCTCAAAGCACTTGACAAAGGGTGGGTCAGTATCATTTTCCCAATGTTATGGTTGGAGGGGTTATAGAAAGAGGAAGTGAAAGGAACTTTCACTAAAGAAAGAACCATCAACAAATCAGGTAGAGAAAAAATCCAGCATGGATTCTGAATATAAATGTTACCTGAATATTTGTGGTCAAAGCTAGGAGCCCCATCATGGACCAAGACCCCACTGTGCTGGGAGCAATACAAACAGAGAACAAAAGGATGATCCCTGCCCCAAAGAACTTGCAGTAAGTAAAAATATATTCAGAGGTGATGTGTAAAATGACATGCTGATTGGGCCATCTCCTGGGGTACGTTGACACTGCGTGGCTATTTCGGGATACTGGAGGTATCACAAAATAACTATCCCACATCCTAACAAGCCGCTCATTATTTTGAAATATTTTTCGAAATAACAGGCACACTATTTCGCATTCCCTGTAAACCTGGTTGCACGAAGGCTAAGGGATGGCGCAAAATAGCATGTTATTTTGAAATTTGGCACTGGGTAGGTGTGCCACATTTCAAAGTAAGCTATTTTGAGTTTAGGGTGCTGTGTAGACACACCCCTGGGCTACGTCTAGACTGCAAGCCTCTTTTGAAAGAGGCTTTTTCGAAAGATACTTTCGAAAAAGCCTCTTTCAAAAAAGAGCATCTAGACTGCAAGAAGTACTTTCGAAAAAGCAAGCCGCTTTTTCGAAAGAGAGCACCCAGGCAGTCTGGATGCTCTCTTTTGAAAAAGCCCTGTTTGCATTCAAGAACGGCTTTTTTCGAAAGAGCACTTTCGAAAAAAGGTATTCTTCCTCGTGAAATGAGGTTTTCCGCCGTCGAAAGAAAAGCCGCATTCTTTCGATTTAATTTCGAAAGAACGCGGCTGTAGTCTAGACGCAGGTGAAGTTTTTTCGAAAAAAGGCTACTTTTTTTGAAAAAACCCTTGAGTCTGGACACAGCCCTGAGGAGACCTTCCCACAAGGGGCCAGAAGAAGATGGATGTTGAAGTAAGAAATTTTCCTTTTTTTACTCCCACCATCTTACCCCTTCTTAGTAGCTGCTTGTCTTGTGGTCTCCTGCTTTTTTCTTACCCCTTTGGGCCAGATTTTCACATGAGCTCAGCTCCCATTTAGGGTACGTCTCCACTGCAATGAAAGACCCACGGCATGGCCACAGCTGGCCTGGGTCTGACTCTGCGGTGTAGACATTCAGGTTCGGAGTGGGGGAGGTATTGCAGTCGAGGTTCACTCACAGGTACTACGAGCATGAGGGAGCAGAATTCCTCAGCTCAGTACAGGGGGGGCGCTGAATGCTTTTGAAGAAATATGTCCCTGGCAGTGGGAGGTGAGAACCGAAAGAATTTGGCTCTTAATATACAAGGGTGCATCTACACTGCACCATAACTCAAAATAAGATCCGCTGTTTGAGCTACGCAAATTGCATATCTTATTTCAATGCTATTTCATAATAGCTTCTTTTGTCGTTTGGCGCTGTCTACACAGCACCCAATTTTGAAATAAAGCACTATTCCGAAACGTCCCTTACTCCATGGAGAATGAAGTGTATAGGGATGTCAGAATAGCGAGCCCGAAATAACAAGCTTGCTGTGAAGACACAGGATAGCTATTTTGGGATACTCCAGTATCCCTAAATAGCCCTGCAGTGTAGTCAGACCCCAAGAGGCCAAAGGCTCCTTTTGTCCCACTCTCACATCACCTCTCCCTTGGCCTCTTCTCACAGCCTTTATAACTGTTTGGGTCAAGGCCCTTATGAAGTCAGTGGAGCTACACCAGTTCAGGACCAGTCTCCACTGAGATCTCCCTATCTCTTTCAGGAAAAATAAAAAAGTTATGGAAGAAAAAGGGAGAAAAAGTGGGGTCTGGAGTAAGAGAAAAGTGTGTGGGCATGGAAGCTGTTCTCCCAAGAAGGAAAACAACAGATTGGTAAGCTGAGGATAGGAAAAAGAGGTAAATCACAGAGGAAATAAGTCAAAGAAGGTTAGTAGGTGGGCTGGAGAGAAAGAGACAGTGTGTAAGTGTGGCATATTGGCAACTGTGCTACCATTGTGATCACTATAAATGCTCAAGGGTTTTTCCTGTTCCTGCTTGCTGGCAGATGCTCAAGAAGGAAGCCTGTGATCAGAGTTCATTCAGCAGTCAACCTAGGGGGTGAGTTTTGCCTCTCTGTCTTAGGGATCAGCCTGCTTTGTCTCGCTCGGTTTTGGGTGCCTGTGTGTGAGCGTGTTGAATTGAGACAAGACAGGTACGGTGATGTTTCAGGCAGACCAGTTTCTGCTGGTAAAAGAGACAAGTTTTCAAGCTCCCCAGCATGCATTCTTTCATATGCTGAGACCAACACAGCTGTAACAACCCCGCATGAGTCACTCTCAATTGTAAAAAATAGTGTTACACTACAAGCTTCCAACACGAATATTTTTATGTATATCCCCTGTGTTGTATGCTGTGAACATAGTAACAGGTGAAAGCAGACCCAGAGAAAGACTGAGGTAGATGAGGACAAAAAAAAAAGAATGGAAACAAAACAAAATAAATTTAAAAAGGTAGAAGGAGAGAAACTAAGAGGAGGGGAGCCAAGTGGGAGGAGAGGGAAAGGAAGAGAGAACCTCATAAAGCACCGTGTGTTTGCATTCGGCTTACTGATGCTCTGAGGCTGTGTCTAGACTACATGCCTCTGTCGGCAGAGGCATGTAGATTAGGGTTGTAGGCAAAGGTAAATGAAGCCGTGATTTAAATGATCACGGCTTCATTTACATTTACATGGCTGCCGTGCTGAGCCGACAAACAGCTGATCAGCTGTTTGTCGGCTCGCCGCTAGTCTGGACATTCCCCCTGTCGACATCAAAACCCTTTGTCGGCAGCCCCGTTATTCCTCGTGGAATGAGGTTTACCGGGGCTGCCGACAAAGGGCTTTGATGTCGACAGGGGGAACGTCCAGACTAGCGGCGAGCCGACAAATAGCTGATCAGCTGTTTGTCGGCTCAGCGCGGCAGCCATGTAAATGTAAATGAAGCCGTGATCATTTAAATCGCGGCTTCATTTACCTTTGCTGAATAAACAAATCTACATGCCTCTGCCGACAGAGGCATGTAGTGTAGACGTACCCTGAGAGACCTAGCGCCTAGGCTGGCAGAACAGAGTGGATTATGCATAAACTGCTGAGCCTTCTTTTTCTTCATGCTTGCGCAAGGAAGGTGCCAAAGAATCGGTGGCTCAAGACCCCTCCATCAGGCCATCCCTCTCTCCAGCTGCTTCCCTGCACAGACGAGGGGCAGCAGCCTGACACACTACATGGCTGCTGGTGACACTAATTGGTCTTCCTGTTGGCAGCCTTGGAAAACGAGCCACTTCCTTGTGCTGCAGTGGAAGGACCTGGAAGGCCAGGCCTGAGGCACATCAAAAGTTTGTACCTCTGCTGCCCGTTATCGGGCCAAGAAAAGACGGGGTCCAAGCGGAGCGCGATACAAGACTGGCAGCTGGCCTGAGTTCGCTGGCTCAAGCTGCAGAGTGAGACAAATGCGAGATGTGGGGGCTCGGGTTGGATACCAGGCTCTGAGACCCTTCCCTGTCATGGAGTCTCAGAATCCTGGCTCTCATCTGGGCCCACACGTCGACATGGCAATTTTACACCCCCACAGCCCAAGCCCCGGTTAGCTGAGCCCGGCCAGATGTGGGTCTTTTATTCAGCCTAGATAGACTCATAGACTTTAAGGTCAGAAGGGACCATTATGATCATCTAGACTGACCCCCTGCACAGTGCAGGCCACAAAATCTCACCCACCCCTCCTAGAATAATCCTCTCACCTATATCTCAGATATTGAAGCCTTCAAATACTTTGAAGACTCCAAGATGCAGAGATCCTCCAGCTGTGATCTGTGCCCCATGCTACAGAGGAAGGCGAAAAACCTCCAGGGCCTCTGCCAATCTACCCTGGAGGAAAATTCCTTCCCGACCCCAAATATGGCGATCAGCTAAACCCTGAGCATGTGGGCAAGACCCATCAACCAGAGACCCAGAAAGTTCTCTATAGTAACTCCTATCATCCCTCCATTGACCTATTTCCCACTGATAATGAAAGGTCAATTAGTTACCAAGATCACGTTATCTCATCAAACCATCCCCTTCATAAACCCATCTAGTTTAATCTTGAAACCAAATAGATCTTTTGCCCCCACTACTTCCCTTGGAAGGCCGTTCCAGAACCTCACTCCTCTAATGGTTAGATACCTTCGTCTAATCTCAAGTCTAAACTTCCTACTAGCCAGCTTATATCCATTTGTTCTTGTGTCCACATTGGTATTAAACTTAAATAATTCCTCTCCCTCCCTGGTATTTATCCCTCTAATATATTTAAAGAGTGCAATCATGTCCCCCCTCAGCCTTCTTTTGGTTAAGGTAAACAAGCCAAGCTCCTTGAGTCTCCTTTCATAAGACAGGTTTTCCATTCCTCGGATCATCCTAGTGGCCCTTCTTTGTACCTGTTCCGGTTTGAATTCATCCTTCTTAAACATGGGAGACCAGAACTGCACACAGTATTCCAAATGGGGTCTCACCAATGTCTTGTATAATGGCACTAACACCTCCTTATCCCTACTGGAAATACCTTGCCTAATACATCCCAAGACCGTATTAGCCTTTTTCACGGCCATGTCACAATGGTGGCTCATAGTCATTCTATAATCAACCAGGACTCCGAGGTCCTTCTCCTCCGTTACTTCCAACTGATGTGTCCCCAGCTTATAACTAAAATTCTTGTTATTAATCCCTAAATGCATAACCTTACACTTCTCGCTATTAAATTTCATCCTATTGCTATCACTCCAATTTACAAGATCATCCAGATCTTCTGTTTGATATCCCGATCCTTTTCTGAATTGGCAATAGCCCCCAACTTTGTGTCATCCGCAAATTTTATTAGACACTTCCACTTTTGGTGCCAAGATCAGCAATAAAAAGATTAAATAAAATTGGCCCCAAAACTGATCCCTGAGGAACTCCGCTAGTAACCTTCCTCCAACCTGACAGTTCACCTTTCAGTATGACCCACTGTAGTCTCCCCTTTAACCAGTTGCTTATCCACCTCTCAACTTTCATATTAATCCCTATCTTTTCCAATTTAACCAATAATTCCCCATGTGGTACTGTACCAAATGCCTTACTAAAGTCGAGGTAGATTAGATCCACTGCATTTCCTTTATCTAAAAAATCTGTTACTTTCTCAAAGAAGGAGATCAGGTTGGTTTGGCACGATCTACCTTTTGTAAAACCATGTTGTAATTTGTCCCAATTGCCATTAGCCTCAATGTCTCTAACTACTTTCTCCTTCAAAAAATTTTCCAGGATCTTACATACTACAGATGTCAAACTAACAGGCCTATAATTACCCAGGTCTTATCCCTTTCTTAAAAATCGGAACTATATTAGCAATTCTCCAGTCAAATGGTACAACCCCTGAGTTTAGAGATTTATTAAAAAATTTTGCTAATGGACTTGCAAGTTCATGTGCCACTTCCTTTAATATTCTTGGATGAAGATTATCTGGGCCCCCCGATTTACTCCCATTAAGCTGTTCAAGTTTGGCTTTTACCTCGGATATGGTAATATCTACCTCCTTATCTTTAGTCCCATTTGTTAACTTACCATTATCCCTAAGCTCTTCATTAGCCTCATTAAAGACTGAAGCAAAGTATTTGTTCAAATATTGGGCCATTCCTAGATTATCCTTAACCTCCACTCCATCCTTAGTAATTAGCGGTCCTACTTCTTCTTTTTTTGTTTTTTTCCTATTTATATGGCTATAAAACCTTTTACTATTGGTTTCAATTCCCTTTGCAAGGTCCAACTCTACCTGACTTTTAGCCTTTCTCACTTTATCCCTACATGCTCTAACCTCAATAAGGTAGCTTTCTTTACTGATCCCTCCCATTTTCCACTCCTTATATGCTTTCTGCTTTTTCTTAATCACCTCTCTGAGATGCTTGCTCATCCAGCTTGGTCTAACACACCTGCCTATGAATGTTTTCCCTTTTCTAGGGATACAGGCTTCTGACAGCTTCTGCAACTTTAACTTAAAATAATTCCAGGCCTTCTCCACTTTAAGATCCATAATTTCTTTAGTCCAATCAACTTCCCTAACTAATTTCCTTAATTTACTAAAGTTAGCCCTTTTGAAATCAAAAGCCCTAGTCTCAGATTTATTTTTGTTTATCCTTCCATTTAATTTAAACTGAATTAGCTCATGATCACTCGAGCCAAGGTTGTCTCCTACAACCATTTAATCTTTGAGGTCCTCGCTACTCACCAAAACCAAATCTAAAATAGCATCCCCCCTTGTTGGTTCAGCAACTACTTGATGAAGGAATTCATCAGCTATCACATCTAGGAAAATCTGAGCCCTATTACTATTACTAGCACTTGTTCTCCAGTCTATATCTGGAAAGTTGAAATCTCCCATGATTACACAGTTTCCATGAGTATTTACTTCATTAAAAACATTAAAGAGGTCTCTATCTATATCCAAATTGGATCCTGGTGGTCTATAACACACCCCAAGCACTATTCCAGGGGAGGATCTGATAGTTTTCTTCCCCAATGTGATTTTTGCCCAAACGGACTCTGTCTTCTCCATTCCATCACTTTTTATTTCTTTACAATCTACCTCATCTTTGATATACAATGCGACTCCACCACCTTTACCCTTATTTCTGTCTTTCCTAAACAGCACATACCCTTCAAAACCTGTACTCCAGTCATGCCCAGTATTCCACCATGTTTCTGTTATTCCTATAATATCTGGTTTCACTTCCTGAACCAATAGCTCTAGTTCCTCCTTTTTGTTACCTAGGCTCCTCGCATTGGTGTACAAACATCTTAATTTTTGCTCTTTGGCCTCATTCACATTCTTTCCTCAATTTGGCACAGACGTTGTACCTCCAATGTACCCTTTGTCGCCAGGGCTCTCACGCCAGCTCTCTTCTGCAGCGCCAAAGTGATACAACTTTTAGACAACACAAAGAGAAGGGTCTGTATTAAGCAGCTCTAGACACCACAGCAAATTAGAACACCGGCAGCCATCATCAGTGGTTACAAGCTAAAGCTGTCCTGGAAGATACTAATTGTTCCTGATTCAGATAAAAGCCCTTTTTTCCCATATAGACCCCATATCAGTCTGCACACCCAAGGTTATATCAGTTTGGGACCCCTTGGTGTGTGAGAGACACACACCGGAGCTAGCTACAGCAGTGAAGTTGCAACAGCAGAGGCACCTCTGTGGGTAATGACATGGGTTGCTAACCCCCTCTTGCATTGCCATGGCTTCACTGAGCCTGTATACAAACTAGCTTTTAGCCAGCGATTGCCACGTAGACATACCTGCCATGAGAGAAAGTCCCTGCCCCAAAAAGTTCACGGTCTAGACAAGACAGAGTTGACAAGGATTATCATTTACTCTATGCTTGTATAGGGTCTATTAGGGTATGTCTACACTGCAACATTATTTCAAAATAACTTTGACCGTGTCTACACAGCAGGCAGTTATTTCGAAATAATGTTGAAGTACTGTCAAGTTGGAGGACGACTTCTTACTCCAACTCCTGCAACCCTCATTGTACGAGGAGTAAGGGAAGTCGGTGGAAGAGTGCTCTATTTCAAAATAAGTGCTGTGTAGACGTTCCCAATTTCGAAATAAGTGAAGGATAAACTTAACTGTTGTTAGTATGACCCCTGCTGTGACCTGGATGTTAAAGTCTGGTTTTTGTAAAGAGGTATAAAAGGTGCTTACAAAAGATAAAAAATGTAGCAGAAAGCAAGGTACAACAGATGCTTCTGCTAAACGTACAGAACCCCCCACGAAAGACTACAAAAACACTTGCACGTTTGAGAATAAATGGGAAAGGATGCTTCAGATTAATTGTGATCCACAAGTGGATCAAAGGGGGAAATGAAGGATAAACTTAACTGTTGTCAGTATGACCCCTGCTGTGACCTGGATGTTAAAGTCTGGTCTTTGTAAAGAGGTACGTGCTTGAACACAGGCATACAAAAGGAGGGGACAGGTGAAACTGGTTTGAACCTGTTGTAAGGGCTGCAAAAGGACTGTGAGGGGACAAATGATGATTGGAGGGAATTTGGTGCAAAGGGGCATGACCAGTATGTGCAGGCAATTGTAAGTGGTCAGTAAAAGAGGGGTAATTACCATGTAAGAAAGTACAAAAGACCTTGCCTTTTGTTTGGGCAGTTGCAGAAACTTTGCAGGAACTTTTTTCCTGAGTATCCTGGAGATTTTTGCCCTGGAATGCATTCCTGAATAAAGCTGGTTGCTTAAGAAGGGTGTCTGGAATTGATTTGGTAGGGGTTTTGGGCCCCCATCCGAACCCTCGGATTAAATTCTCCGTCATAAGCTACACAATCGACATAGCTCAATTTGCGTAGCTTATTTCGAATTAAGCCCTGCTGTGTAGACGCACCCTTACACCTTGCAGTGGAGTCCAAATTGGCTCTCACCTTTTGGCATTAAAAGTTACATAAGAAAGGGAGTATTAGTAGCCCCATTGTACAGATGGGGCAGCTGAGGCATGAGGAGACAGTGACTTGCCCAAGTCACACGGGAAGCCTGTCGCAGAGCTGGGAATAGACTCCTGGGTTTTATAATCCCAATGCAGCACATTAGCCCAAAGCTGCACCTTCCGTTTGGTTTGCCTGTTAACATGTTTGGTTGGTTCCCAGTGCAAAGGAAACTGGCGAGGAAGCAGAGATGGAACGTTCTTGCTTTATCCCTCTGCTGCTGTAGAACTGTGCAGAGGCCCCAGGCACTCAGCGCATGTCCTTAGAACATGGTACTCAGAGAGGCTCCATCATCTGTGAGCACAAAGGCAATCAGAAGTTAGCGTGTGTCGAGAACAGCATGTGGGTTCAGTGCCTTCCAGGGTACGTCTACACTACATGCTTATTTCGGAATAAGCAATTTTGGAATAATAATTCCCAAAATAACTATTTCAAAATAGCATGCCCACCCTACAGGGAAGCCTTGAAATGAGTCAGAGGCAGGATCCCCTAATGTGGATGTGCTACCTCGTTTTAGAGCCCCAGGAAGCACTGGGGAGTAATTACTTTGAATGGCCCTGGGGAAGAGCTATTTCAAAACAGCAGCAGTGGAGCGTCCATACAACCACTAGTTTGAACAGTAATTTCAGAAGAGGTGTTATTCCTTGTGAAACGAGGGTTTATTATTCCAGAATAGGAAGCCTGTAATTTTGAAATAATTCAGAATTAGGGGCTTGCTTTGTGCATGCTCACCTTGCTATTCTGAAATAACGTGAGTTGTTTTGAACTAATACTGTAGTGTAGACATGCCCCCTCCCCGAGACTAAAGCGCATTTGTTTGGCACCACAAGTTCTGAGGCTTTTACTTTGGGGAGTTCTGGACTAAGGCACCTTAGAAATGCTATTCCACATCAGTTCTTGGACTGCCCTCGTTATCAGAGTATTGGAGCATTTTCCAGTCGTGCATTAAGCAATGTGACTAACATCAGTTACTTGAGGTCTGTTCTCACTCTCATTCCTCACAGTAATATGTTCTGGCAGGCTTTCTGGGTTTGGATGGCCTTTGGGGGGGTTCACCTTCCTGTGTTCTCAAGCTCCATCGTCCTCATGCAGAACCCTTTCCCTAAGTGCACTCTTCCCAAAATAGAACTTTCATCTCTTGTTGAGGGGCTGCTGATCTCAGAATTGGATGGACATCCTTGTGGTGTTAGACTCTTAGAATCATGCAATCCCAGGGCTGGCAGAGACCTCAGGAGTCATCAAGTCCAGCCCCCTGCCCAAAGTAGGACCAACCCCAACGCAATCATCCCAGCCAGGGCTTTGTCAAGCCGAGACTTAAAGACCTCTAGGGATAGAGACACAGTGTTGACTAGGGCAGTGTTGACTCATGTCCAGCTTCTCATCCACTGTCATCCCCAGGTTCATTTCTGCTGAACTGCTGCTTAGCCACTTGGTCCCCAGCCTGTGACAATGCCTGGGATTCTTCCGTCCCAAGTGCAGGACTCTGCACTTGTCCTTGTTGAAGCTGCGTTTCTGTTGGCTTCGACACAGGGCCAGATTCTCCTCTGACTTACCTCACTGCAAATCAGCAGGAACCCCACTGAAATGGTGGGTAATAATTTCTAACGGGGCACCACTCTAAGATTTTGGAAAGCGTTCGAAGGCCACACACTGCCATGAAATGAATGGAGGAGGTACAGGGTCTGGGATGGAGGTTGGGTGCAGCAGAGTGCACAGGGTAAGGGACTGGGGTGCAGGAGGGAGACTGGAGTCTGGGATGGAGTTGGGTGAAGGAGGTGGTTGTGACCTAGTAACAGACTGCAGTGCAGGGGTTTGGGATGTGACCTAGAGTAGAGACTGATGTGTCAGATCTGGGAGGGGTATGGGTGCAAGAGAGGGGCAGAGGGTTTGCCCACACAGAAACACTTCGGCCAATTCCTCCTCGGAGCAAAGCTGCCATGATCCTCGTTAGCTGGGCTTTCTTCAGGACCTTTTGCAAAATGGAAAACAAGAACTTAAGGGGATGGATTGTTAGATTCTGCGTCCCAGACATGGGAAATGGAGGCACCTGGCTATCGTAAGTGTCGTCTTTATCTCCCTACCAATGTAGGATTAAGTCCATTCCCCTTTGTGCTTCAACCCTTTCTCTTGGGGAGGGGAGGGGAGCAATCCTGACCCTACAGTGATCACCAGGAGAGCTTTCCTTAGTCACCACTATTTTCTGCTCTCAAGAATCAAATCTCTCTTTTTCCAGACAATGCATAGGAGGATTGGCCGCCTTCAGCACCAGATAGTAATGACAGGACCTGAGGTCTCGCAAGCTGTGTACAGTGAGGTCCTAAACTCACCGAAATGACATTTTTCTGTTTGCAACACAATAAATTCAGGATGATTATTTCTAAAGACATTTTTTTCCTCCCTTGCTGCTTTCATTTAATGGTGTTAATGGAATGATGAATGCCCCACAGTACGGCCTTTCCGAAAGGACTCTCTCTCCCCATTACGTCGATAGTTTTCACCTGCTCCGCCTCCATCCTTTATTGTTAATGGCAGCCTCTCACAGCTTTTATACAATGGAATGATCTTCTGAGACTATAAAATAAGCCACAGAGTTTTGACGGCCTTAAAAACATACAGCACATTGTGACTGCTGACTTACGATCCTTTTCAATAGCTTTTGTGTCTGTTTCACTGCTTTGAGAAATGATCAAAGTCTGTAAATTTAAAATGATAATTTGAGGGCAGAACATAATATCATAGATAGAAGATTAGGGTTGGAGAAGACCTCAGGAGGTCATCGAAGCCAACCCCCTGCTCAAAGCAGGACCATCCCAACTAAATCATCTCAGACTGGCCTTGAATACCTCCAAAGATGGAGATTCCACCACCTCCCTAGGGAACCCATCCCAGTGGAAATCGCTTTTCCTAATATCCAGCCTAGACCTCCCCCACTGCAACTGGAGTCCACTACTCCTTGCTCTGTCATCTGCCTCCACTGAGAACAGCCTAGCTCCACTTACGAAGAGATTGATTTGTTGCACTGTAAGGATACAAGGCCAGGGGTGTGTTCTTTCTTTCTAGCCAATACTGGGCATGAAAAAGGGCAATTTCAAGCTGCCTTTGGACCTCCCTAACGCTGCACTCAGCCACGAGGTCAGCTCTCACGCCTTGAGCCCTGCTCACGCTGCTGCACCCACAACAGCTACATAGACACTACAGCTTGGGCCGGAGCCTGGGGCCCTGAAGCCGACAGGGGAGGTTGGATTTCGGAGCCCTGCTACCATCTGAGCAGGAATGTTTCCACAGCTATTCGGAGTGCCACAGCCCAGTCTGTGACACGGCTCAGAGGCTCGCAGCCACAGCAACGTGGCATCATGCCCCGCTGGGATAGGCCATGGCCTCCGAGTGCTGAGACCACTGCCCGCCATGCTCATTAGTAGTGTCTTGTTCCTTCGCATGTCTTGTCTGACACGTAGATTGCAAACGTCAACGGGGGACGCCGCTGCCCCCACCCCCGGCTTCAAGCGCTTTTCACCATACACAAGGGTTAGTTTGGTTCAGTGTCTCTCAACAACCGCACTACACACACTGTTCCAGCCCCCTGGTAAGCTCTGTCTTTACTCCAGATGTGCACAGCGCCTAGCACCGTGGGGCCCTGGTCCACCACCAGAGGTCCTGGGTGCCATTGCAACATACATAATACATTTGCAACATTGCCACCAACTCAGAGCAAATCAGTTAACTTCATTGTGCCTCGGTTTACCAATAATAATAGACACAAATCAAGCTTCTCATCCACAAGTTTAAAAATAAAGTTTAGTGTTATCCCCATTTTACAGAGAAGGAACTGGAGGCCCAGTGCTTAAAGGCTGTGATTTTCCTAGGGGAGTTGTATGCTCATTGACTTTCAGTTGGGTGCCTAATTTCCTGAGGCTCCTTTCAAGACCCAGGCAAAAAGACTTGACCAAGGTCACATGACAGATGAGTTGCAGAGCTGAGAATGAAACCCAGCACAAAGGAACCCCATCCGGAAGCTCTAGGCATTGGCTCCCTATTGGCCTCACCAGGGTGCTGGAATGCTTTCATTAATGTTGGGAACGTACTTTGCAATTCTCAGATGAAGGTGCCATAGGACAGCATCTTGTTATTAAACTAATCGGTCATGGAGATTTCACGCTCTTTCTAAAGAACACCTCTTTCCTAACCCCTCCTATGGGCTAATGACTTGTTTATTTACTTTCCTTTGAAACCCATTTATCGTGTCAGAAATTACAAGCACCCTGTAGAGGAAAGACAGTGCCTGCTGGACTGGAGTCAGATTTTGAAAATGGGCTGGGAATTTCTTTTCTGTTTCCACCCAAAGTAACTTCTGTCGTTTGACACCTGTCACCACAGGGGCAGGAATTCACTGCCTACCGTGGGGAAATTAAATATTAGAGTCAGAAAAAAGACATTTGCATATAGTTGTGTGATACCTGAAAAAAATATGAATTATAGTGATATTGCACAAAAGCAACAACTGTGACAAAACCCACCACAAATGCGCCAAGAAGAGTACTCCGCTCTTTCACTTCATTCTTTTACTTACTGCTTTATGGGTCCTGTCACTGCAACATCACCCAGACCCCGGCGTTACATTAGTTTCCCTCCAATTCTAGGTACTTACATGGCCTTGTTAATGTAGCATCTGAGCACCTCTGTGAGGCAGGGCAGCACTATTATTCCCATTTTACAGACTGGGAATCACAGCAGAGATGCAAATGACTTGCCCAAGGTCACACAGGAAGTGTGTGGCGCATCCCTGCATCATACGCTTATTCCCTCCCAACATTAATGTAAAACGCTCATATCTAGACCCAACTACCTACTTATAAGCCCCTTAGTGCAATATGTCAGTACTTGGCAAACATTAATGAAGTTATTCTCAGAGCATCCCTGTGAAGTAGGGAAAGAAGGACTTCCTTTCGGAGGAAGATATTTGAAGAGGGACTCAGTTGGATTAGTTGGAAGGATACGAGGCATGATCAGTGAAGGAGAGAAGGAGGAAGGATATCTTATAGTGGCAGTACATCTAGTGGGTGGGTCATATGGTCATGCACACAGAAAAAGAACCTAGTATATCTTTGAGTCTTTGCGAAGATGTGCTCAGAGAGAGGATTTATGCTTGGAATAAAAAAAAATCAGTCTTTTCTTATTAAGCTGGCCTCCCATTATGGTAGTACTTCTTTCATGCATTTGTCAACACGGAATACCTGGGAGACATGTCAGTGCTGTGATCCTCATGGTACACCTGGGGAATTGAGGCAGAGAGACAGAGACTATGGGTCTTGGCTAAGACCCCACAGAAAATCTGTGGCAGAGCCGGGACCTGAACCAAATGTCTAAACACTGGGAAAAAAAACTAGAGCAAAGGATGAATGGACACCAAAGAGATCTTAGAAATGGTAACGCACAGAAACCTTCGGGGAACATTCCAATTGGCTTGGGCACTCATTAATGGACTTAAAAGCAGCCATCTTTCTACAAAGGAAATTTACAAGCCAACTACAGAGCAAGAGTGCAGAATTGACCTTCGTATGCAAATCTGACACTATCTCCCTAGGCCTGAACAAAGGCTTGAACTGGTTAACCTATTATAAAACCAGTTCAACACCCTATTGACCTCAAAAGTATGGGACACGTCCAGCCCACTCAATTAACCGCATTAACATAGGCACTGCTATTGACAGGTCTTTTTTTTTCTCTCCCTTTTTATTCTGAGGGTCCCCCTTTTTTTATCCACTCAAGATCATCTCATCTAAGGAAGTGGGGTTTGTCCACAAAAGCTCCTGAGACCATATATAATATTTGTTAGTTTCTAAGGTGCCAGAGGACAACTCATTGTTCGTAAAGTTACAGACTCACACGGCAACCCTCTGAGACTTCTGAACATGCAAGGAAACGTTATAAAAGCAGACGAGGGGAATGAGGAAGAAAGGAATTAGCAGACATGGCCTCCTGCAGAGCCCTTGAAGGAGTTTAATTTACATAAATATTAAATCCACTAATGGATCCTCCCCTCCTGTTTTCAAAAGGGAATCCACTCCATGCTCCTACTGGGCCAGAGATGACTTCCGCTTATCATCAAGTCTTTGCATTGAAGTCAATTGCAGTTTGACATGGATGAGTGCTGTGATTAGGTATGCTGTTTGTATGCCTCCTCTCTTTTAACATGAGTGGCCCTGCCATGGTGCTTGCTGCTTTCAATCCTTTGTCACATCTAGGAGATTAGCGCATTAAGGCAGCGGCGTTCCAGCAGCCTGGGACAGGCGTGAATTAAGTTCACACAAGATTTCAGGCAAATTTTTAGTAATTTATAAACTACACGTTGCTCAGAGTTTTAAGTTTTAAAATCGTACTTCGCGAGGGAGAAGGGATAAAGATTGTGCATTTATGTCTCATCTTTACCAGGAGTTTAGCTAGCTCGAGCTAGAACACACCTTTTTCCTAGTGGTGACAAAGCCCGGGAGGTTTGTCTGTGCTGTATGGATATGCATAGAATGCAGATGTGATGACTATGACTTAGGCCAACTTCTCCTACCAGAGGTCGTCCTTCTAGGTCAGATCTGAGGCACTGCTATAAACAGGGCTGGATTACCCAATAGGCAGAATAAGCACGTGCTTAGGGCACCAGCAAAGCAGGGGCACCCCCAAAAAAAAAAGGAGAGATTTTACGGTATAGTATTGTTTTTATTTTGAATTACATAACGGGGGGAGGGGCACCATCATCTTTTCAGTGCCTCTAAAGGTCTTAATCCGGGCCTGGCTATAAAGCTGTACAGGGGGGAGTTGCCAGACTTCCCTATCTGTATCTACCCCATGGGTAAACTGAAGACTCAAGTCTTGAGAACTAAAATCTTTTGACAACTCCCCCGTAGGATTTTTAGAAGACTCTGCAAGTCTGGGAGATTTGCCAAAAACTCTGCTGTCTGCAGCAAGGGAGTATTCGGAAGACTCCGTCTCTAAGCAGCATAGTGAGCTATGGAATTTTCCCCAGAACACTCAATTTTATTGGTAGCAGTCTTGTTATATTTCAAAACCCAGAATAACTTCCTGAGATTTTCAGTTTTAGCCAAACTGCTACAGGTGGAATTAAACAGGAAGCAACTCATGCTGTCAGCCAAGACTATAAAAAACCTCTTTTCATTTGACCTCAGCAGCCATTGACAAAATGCAGGCAAATGGCCTGAAAAGTGTTTGGATGCCAATTGGTAAGGCAAAAAGTGGGTGAGCAAAGGTTAAGTGGCACTTTGCACAGACACTGGTAACTGTCAGACACTTGGGCTATGTCTACACAGCAGCATTATTTCAGAATAAGCTACAGACAAAATGCATTTTGAAATAGAGCATCCGAACTGATTGGATGCTGAATTGCATTTAAGGCCACCTGGAACCAGTTCAGGTCAGTAGATAGCCACAGGCAGCAACCACACAAGATATCTGAGCTCATGCTTAAAGGGACTCCCCTGGACAGATATTTCTCAGGTTTCCCTGCTTGCTCACCTCTCTCTCTGACTGTATGTTTAGACTACATGGCTCGCCGACGGAGCCATGGAGATATGTTTACTCGGCAAAGGGAAATGAAGCGGAGATTTAAATAATCGCTACTTCATTTAAATTAAAATGGCTGCCGCTCTGAGCCGATCAGCTGTTTGGCAGCACAGCGCTGTAATCTGGATGCTCCGTGATCAACATCAAAGGCATTTGTCGACCTCCCCGGTATGCCTTGTGGGATGAGGTTTACCGGAGAAGTCGACAAATGCCTTTGATGTCGACCACGGAGCATCCAGACTACAGCGCTGTGCCGCCAAACAGCTGATCGGCTCAGCGCGGCAGCCGTTTTAATTTATTTAAATCACCACTTCATTTCTGTGACGGGCGGGTGGCAGCCCGGAAGGGCAGCCCCGCGAGTCCCCGAGGCATGGAGACTGGGCGGCGGGGGCGGACACAGGGGGGCCGGGCGAATGCTTCGCCTGCCTGAGTCACGGGGGCGGGGCCTCCAGCCGGACACCCCGCCGGCAGGACGCCGGGCATGGGGGCAGACCCGAGGACGCAGTCTCCAGCGGGAGGCTCAAAAGCAGCCTCCAAGGGAGCCAGAGCGGGGGGAAGGGGCTGAAGCAGTTTCTCCCTCCGCGGTGGCAACGGACGACCCCTTCACCGGTGGAGAGACCGGGAGCATACCAGCGGGACCCCCAGGAGGAGGTAAGGGACAGTGCATCAGAGGTGGAGGCAGCAAATGGAAGGGTGGCTAGGAAGCAGCCTGGGGCAAGGCCATTTTGGAGGCCGTGGGCTGATGAGTTACGGGGTGGGACCCCGTCAGCTGGGTGAGGGTGTTCACCCGAACCCTTAGGGCCCTGGGCTGGGACCCAGTGGAGAGGGAGGGCCCGGGTCCTCCTAGTCCCCCAGGCCACCCTGGAAAGGCCCTGGTAAGCCAGGCAGGGGAAGCAAAGGAGAAGGAAAGGAGACACGAACAATGAGCCGACAGTCGGCAAAGGGAAACTGAGGCTCCCGGGACTAGCAGCCGGGAGTGGGGGGGGGGGACTCGCTGAGCACCTTCCGCCCTAAGGTTGGGTCTGGACGGTTGCTCGCGCCCAGTCTTAGGGACCGTACAGTCAAGACAGGGGGCTCGCTGGGCCAGGGTCCTGCTCGCTGGAGAGACCCCGGGCTCGCGTCCAGACGAAACCTGTCACAATTTCCCTTTGCCTACAACCCTAATCTACATGGCTCCATCGACAAAGCCAAGTAGTCCAGACATGCCCTGAGGGACAGCAAAGCATTTTCTCTTCTTGTGCTGGTTGCCCTGACTCGGGACACCACAGAACTCTTCCCTACGGAGCCAGAGCTCCATCCATAGGCTTCAGCTCTTGGAGCTTTAGCTGCAAGTCATGCAGCACTTTTTTCAGGCTGCCTCCCAGGCTCTGCAGGAATCCAGCCCCCAGGACGTCTTGGAGACCCTCCTTGGGTATGTGGGGAAGTGGCTACAGGACCTGCCTACCGCCAGCTGGGGTTCGGGCACAGTGCCCCGCCACATCTGGCATCTGGACACCAGTGCAGACCAGTGGGACCACATCATTTTGGAGCACTGGGGAGACCAACAACTTTTGAATGAAGAAGGGCACCTTCCTCGAGCTGTGTGAGTGGCTCGCCCCTGCCCTGGGGCAACGGGACACGCACACGAGGCCGGCCATCCCCCTCCAGAAGTGTGTCACCATCACCCTTTGGAAACTCTCCATGCTGGACAGCTACCGATCCGTGGGGACCAGTTCGGCGTAGGGAGATCGACCGTCAGGGCCCTGCGCGTGCAGGTATGGCATTCTCGGGCTTTTGTCCCAGGAGGGGGATGAAAGGATGGAATGGTCTTCCCACAGGAAAAGGGGTCAAGGGGGCTAGTGCAAGCCCCCTCCCCAGGAGGGTTTTTTCTGTCCTGCCTTCACAAAGCACTTCCTGGGGTGACCTCACGGTCGGGGGGGGGGGGTTACTCCGGGTGAGTGGAGGGGGGGGAGTACGAGCGGGGTCTAGCTCCTTATAATAGGGGTAGGTGTGAGGCTCTGCCCTGGATTGGGAGCTGCCCTCCTTGACCTTGGCATAAGCCTGGCAGAGCTCTTTTACCTTCATCTGCACCTGTTCTTGGGTGCAGATGTGGCCTTTGTTCCCCAGGCTGTCTGCCATGCAGCCATAGATGCCTGCATTCCTGCAGCTTTAAGGCTCCAGGGGGTGGAGAGGGATAGTTTTCCTGTGTGTGGACAGAGTGGCCAGCAGGGCACCCTGGGAAGGGCTGGAGGCTCCCTATCTTGAATTAGCCCCTATTCTCTGTCTACACAGCACCTATTCCAAAATAGCTATTTTGGAATAGGCACTATCCCTCGTACAATGAGGTTTGCAGAACTCGAAATAAGCCTTCCGCTATTCCGAAATTATTTAGAAATAGCAGTTTGGCTGTGTAGACATACCCTTACTGACCATTAGCATCACCATTTTTCTCCTTGGCTATGTTTACACAGCAGGCTTCCTGTGCAGGAACTGTTTTGCGCAAGAGTTCTTGTGCAAAAGGTCTTCCACAAGAGCGCGTCCACACTGCCATGTGCTTTTGCACAAGAGATGTGCTTTTGCACAAGAGCCTCCATGGCAGTGTGGACGCTCTCTTGCACAAGAAAGCTCTGATGGCCATTTTAGCCATAGGGCTTTCTTGCACAAGAAATTCATGTTGCCTGTCTACACTGCCCTCTTGCGCAAGAGGGCTTATTCCTCGTGGGGGGAGGAATAACTCTTCTGGAAGAAGCCGTTTTCCAACGTTGTAGTGTAAATTTACTTGCGCAAGAACGTGCGTGCAGTGTAGACGTAGCCCATGTATTTATATTTTGCAGACTATCAGCA
Source organism: Pelodiscus sinensis (assembly GCF_049634645.1). Lineage (NCBI taxonomy): Eukaryota > Metazoa > Chordata > Testudines > Trionychidae > Pelodiscus > Pelodiscus sinensis. The sequence goes on along the minus strand of NC_134738.1, from coordinate 1,653,083 downwards.
ATTGCAAAAAACAATTTTTGTTGTACTGCAGCTCTGGCAAATTTGGGAGTAAGAGCAGCTACAGGAGCAATAGTTTAACATATATCAGTTGTATTATCTGCACCGATTAGTACAACAGAAGTTAGATTGTAGCTGTGTGAGAGGAAAACAAAATACCTGCGCTTCCCAAGCCTTTTCATTTCCTGAAGGGAAGGCACATTTAATCCCCATGTAACTTTTTACCCCACAACATGCACTAATTCATTGCTACAAGACTTTGTCCAGGCAAAAAACTCAGCAAGCTTCAAAACAAAGAACTAGGCAGTAAGGGGAAAAAATCAAGAGTTAACAGTAAGGTCCAAAAAACAACTACCAGGGTCTTGGAAGGTATATAAACCCTCTGGCTTCCCTGTCTAAGTCAACATCTAGCTAATGGGGCGTTTTGTGTACCTTCCCTTGCAACAAACCCCGTTGCCAGCTTTGTCCACATATTTACTCTGCTGATACCATTATTGACCTAACCAAGTGAGTTATAAAATCAAGAACACATATTCCTGCGCATCCAGAAATATAATTTATGCAATCATGTGCCAAAAGTGTCCGTCTGCTATGTACATTGGACAAATGTCTCAGACACTTCGCCAAAGGATCAATGCCCACAAAACAGATATCAGACAGGATCACAAAGAAAAAACAGTTTCTTGAATAAAGACTTTAATTATCTCACCCATTACAAAGATAGCTTCCCCAATTATCACCTCTAATATCATTAGCTCACAGACATTTACCCCCCCCCCCAACCCTCTTCTGTTCTAAAATTTGATTTGTCCTTTTCATATGTGTTCTTTTTTTTTATTGTATCCTTTGGTATATATGGTTGTGACAATTTTCTTCCACTATTTGATCTGAGGAAGTGGGTCTGGCCCACGAAAGCTCATCATCTAATAAACCATCTTGTTAGTCTTTAAAGTGCTACATAGTCCTGTTTTTTATTTCTCTCCCAGCAAGACCTCCAACCAACTGAATTCAATTTATCCACCAAAATCCAGTAAAAGAGGGAAGAAAGACAGATGAGGAACTGGATCCCATGTGTCACCTATTGTGGTTTGAAAATACACTGAAAATGGAAAGCTTGGGGGTTAGTTTAAAGAGCTGTAACATCAGTAATTAAGCACTTATCGTGTAAAGATAGGAAACGAAGGGCAGGTATAAATGGTCCGTGTTCAGAATGGAGAGACGTAAATAGTGGTGTTCCCGGGGCCCTGTTCTGAGACCAGTCCTATTCAACATACTCATAAATGATCTGGAAAATGGGGTAAACAGGGAGGTAGCAAAATCTGCAGATGATACAAAACTGCTCAGGGTAGTGAAGGCCAAAGAAGATTGCGAAGAGCTACAAAAAGACCTCTCAAAGCTGGGTGACTGGACAACAAAATGGCAGATGAAATTTAATGTTGATAAATGCAAAGTAATGCACATTGGAAAACATAATGCCAGGTACACATATAACATGACGGGCTCTGATGTAGCTGTCACTACCCAAGAATGAGATCTCATAGTCATTGTACATTGCACTCCAAAACTCTGTGGCTGTCTCTAGACTGGCAAGTTTTTTCCGGAAAAACTTGCCAGCTGTCTACACTGGCCCCTTGAATTTCCGCAAGAACACTGATGATCTCATGTAAGAAATCAGTGCTTCTTGCGGAAATACTATGCTGCTCCCGTTCAGGCAAAAGTCCTTTTGCGAAAAAGCTTTTGTGCAAAAGGGCCAGTGTAGACAGCTCAGATTTGTTTTGTGCAAAAAAGCCCTGATCATGAAAATGGCGATTGGGGCTTTTTTGTGCAAAAGCGTGTCTAGATTGGCACGGACGCTTTTCCACAAAAAGTGCTTTTGCGGAAAAGCATCCATGTCAATCTAGACTCTCTTTTCTGCAAATGCTTTTAACGGAAAACTTTTCCATTAAATGCATGTGCAGAAAATCATGCCAGTCTAGACGTAGCGTGTGTGTGTGTGAGAGTGCGCGCGCGCACACCCGCGTGCATAATAACAGAGAGATGTGGATTGTTGCTTTTGTTTTCACTTCAATAGCCACCATGATTAGAGTGACCCTATTTCCTTATGCTGAATATGGGACACCTGGTAAAATTACTTGTATTCAAGCAAATTGAGAGGTAATCAGAACTCTGCTGTACATACATTCAAATTAACATCACGTTGACTGAGCCCCGGTTCAAAAGAAATCCTGTCTCACTGGAGTCTTCATTCATCTTCTCATCTTTCTGGTTTGTATGTGTAGAAGTGACGCGCACGTTCCCGTACACCTCCCTGACACGGTGATAGGGGTGACTGACCGACCTGACCCAACCTTCCCTGCTCAGCATCCTCCAAGCTCCAAACCCATCTCCTTTGGTACCTGGTGTTGCATAAAAAACCCTCCGCCTAAGCCTGCTTGATTTTACACATGCATTTTCTGGAAATACACTAAAATGTAAAGTCAAAGGTTTTAAATTGCAACTCATTGTAACCTTTGTCAAACCTTGCTGTAATCTTTGTAAAACTTTGCAATCTAAATAATCACTCTTTAAAAGATCTCCAGGTGGCTGTTTTTATCACAAACCAATTCTACAAGTCAAATACACAGAGAGGTAGTGGACTTACTATTCATCCACAAGTTCAATTTTCACGCTAATGACCTCAATCCAGATGAGGGATGGCTGAGATACTATCAACCTAATATTGAATGAAGGCGCAAACAGCCCTGAGTGTAGATTCTTGCTATTGCTATCCTTTGATCCTTATCTGCTTCTTTTCAGCGATCCAATCTTCAAGTGTTTAGAGATGCCAGTTCTCCCTACTTGTTTTGCCCTTTGATATTTTCATACCCTCTGCTCCTTGTTTCCCACCCCCCTCCTCTTTTTTTCCCTCTTTCCCCCATCCCTCTATTTATTTTGGGTCTGCACATCCTAAACTCAAAACTCCAGTCATCTGAAGAAGTGGGCTGTGCCCCTGTACGCTCATAATATCATCTATATGTTTTATATGTTTTGTTAGTCTATAAAGTGCTACCAGAGGGTGGAGATGGATGGCAGGAGAGAGCTCGCTTGATCATTACCTGTTCGATTCACTCCCGCTGGGGCACCTGGCATTGGCCACTCTCTGCAGACAGGATACTGGGCTGGATGGACCTTTGGTCTGGCCATTCTTATGTTCAGACCATTTGTTGTTTTTTTGTAATCTTTGTAACTTGCTCTAAACTGCATTCTCCCAAGTGAATGGGGGGGGGGAGGGTGTGAGTGTGAAGTTGCAATGCTGAGACTGGAACACATGGTGATGAGTCATCAGAGACTGCTGCTTTGCTGGATAAAGGGAAGTCTGGGCATGCTCCCTAGTGAGGAGGTGGATGAGTCACAGGGGCCATTCAGACACAATAAAAGGAGAGGGAGCACATGTGAGACTCTCTCTCTTTCTTCCCCTGCTCCTGAGAAACTCCTTGCTACAGCTCCCCAGCCATGAGGAGCAGACAGACCCTCCAGGATCTACATGCCTTGGCTCCTTCTGCAACCCACATGCCTGTGTAAGAGTGTGAGTGCCTAAGGGCAGGAGTGAATGTGTGTGAATGGAGGGGGAGGTGCTTGTTTGTGTGTGTGGGAGAGAGAGATAGCCGGTTCCCTCTTTAGTTTAAACCTTTGGTGGCAGCTGTATTCTTGCAGTGCATACAGTGAAGTGCTAATTCCTCACACAGTAAACCCATGCTAGTGGAACCCTGGGTGGTCTCCAGTGGGAATGTTTGGGGGTAACACGTGGCCCCGTATCATCTCAAGGCAAAATGCAGGAGGCACCCAGGGGCCCAGGTCCGCCCCCAGATTTGTCAGGGTTCACACCAGAGCATGGCCAGCAGCAGCAGCCCCCCTGTGCAGGAAGGAAGGGATGGGAGCATCTTCTAGCTGCAGGGGAGGGGGGAGTAGGGATGACCTGGCACCTGTTCTTGCAGAAGTCATCTCTTCCCTCCTTCCCCACACCTCATGGCAGCTCACACCCCCAGGCTGCTGCTGGCCACCAATCCCCTGGACCAGAGGGTCTTGAGCTTCCCCTGGGGGCCAGCCCAGACAGAGACAGCAGGAAGGGGGGGGGAGGAGCCTGCCAGCCACGCCATTGATGAGCTAAACGATCCGACCAGGGCTGGTTCTTCGCACCGCGCTGGGAGCAGAGGGGATATGGAGGAGCAGCAGGGATGGGGGTGCATGTGCACAGCAGGGAGAGGAGAGTGAGATCGGAATCATGCAAAGGACTGATGGGTGAGCAGCAAAGGGGACACAACCTGCCACTGCCAGGCTCCAGCCCACACTCACCAGCCACCAGAGCAAGCAGCCAGTGCTGGCTGGAAATGGAGCATGGGGGCGGGGGTGAAGGATGCCTGCTGGCCCAGAGCCCATACACAGCAGAGACTGCATTCACGGACCAGCAGGGGAAGTGGCTTGCCCCATAGGCTGCAGCTTTGCCCAACCACCAGCCTTGCCATTACCCCCACCCTGGCACCAGCAGCACTGATGGGATGGGAGAGACAGAAAATACAGGGCAATTGGCCCATTTTTTTTAAGTAGGGACAGTTGCAGGAGGGCTTAAATACAGACCCGCCCCTTTAAAAAGGGGATGTCCGGTCACCCTAACCAGGACAATTCTAAGAGACCTCACAACCCTCTCCAGGCAGCGGGGCTGGCCTTACCACGAGGCGAACTGAGCCGGCCACCTCCGGTGCTAGACTGTGGGGGAGGGAGGCACCACGAGGACCCAGAGTGTAGAAAATTGTGTCCGTGCTGGTGCATACGGGGGCGTCATTTGAGCTCCCCGCCTCAGGTGCCAAAAGGTTGTGGGCCGGCCCTGCTAGGCTGCCAGAAAAACCCACAGGGCCAAGCTGGAAGGAACTGTGACCATGCCTACCCCAGGGAACTATTTTGAAGTTTGTAAACTCAATTTAACTCCTGATTTAACAAATTTGAACTAGCATGTCCACACTATGAGGAGACCTCAAAATGAGTCCGAGGCAGGCTCCGTTAGTGTGGACACGCTACCTCGGACTGAGAGCCCCAGGAAGCACTAGGGAGTAATTACTTCAAATTACTCTGGGGAGTGGTAATTCCAAAATAGCAGCACCGGCACATCCACACTACCGTTATTTCAAAATAATTATTTCAGAAGTAGTGTTATTCCTGATGAAAAGCAGGAGTACAGATTTTGAATTCTGTGGCCCGTTATTTCGAAATAAGGGGCTTGATAGTGTGGATGCTCTGCTTATACCTGACTTCAGAATAAAGTCCTTGTGTAGACCAGGGCTTTATGTCCAGGATTGGAAAGAAGGGTGAATAAGCCATTTGAGGCTGGAGTTCCCTGTTCCATACACTGTTCTTATTCTGCTGCAACTAACTCCCTGGGTTTGTGGCCTAATGGTTAGAGAGCTGGATGAGAACTCAGGATTCCACTCCAAGGTCTGTCAAGGGATTGCTTGGGTGACTTTGGGCAAGGGACAACTACACCCCGTGCCTCAGTTTCCCCTCTGCATAATGGTAATATTGCTACCGACCTCTTTTGTAAAGCACTTTGTGATCTGCAGATGAAAAGCTTCAGATATGAGCTAGGAATCATTCTATAGCCTTCCCCCCAAAAAAGTATAAACAAGAGGTGAGTCAGCCTCGTCTACCTATGGCCATAGCAGCATTCCTAGAGGAATCCGAGCTGTTTCTAGAAGACATGGCACCGAGGCACTGCAGTCGCCTGTATGCTTGCTTGCAAGCCTGTTCACAAGGGAAGAGTAAGTTGAAAAGAAAAAGGATTTGGCTCAGGCCTATGATCCTGTTTGGCATAAAAATGGTCTCCTGGCACTTATGGGCACTAAAAACAAGGACAACCTCTGTTTGTACAGCACCTAGCACAATGGCTTCCTGGGTCTCCAAATGCTACAGTAGCACTTCATCATCATCAAACCATCTATGAACTGAAGAATGTAAGGCCAGAAGAGAGCCACTAGCTCATTGCCTGCATTTCCTGCCTCCCCCATTTTAGCACCAGAAAAGGACTGGCTTTGGCAAAGGGATTTGTCCAGCCATGTACCACTTGGAAAGGCAACAGAGACTATGGAGTTTGGTTTCCCCTCTTCCCCCCTGCTATCCAATGTTGAGTCTAGCTCCACAAACAGGAAGATGGGGACCTAGAGAAAGTGCTTAAAATCATGAGTGGTGTGGAGAGGGCCGATAAAGAAAAGTTATTTATTAGTTCCCTAAATAGAAGAACTAGAGGACACCAAATGAAATTAATGAGTAGCAGGTTTAAAACTAATAAAAGAAAGTTCTTCTTCACACAGCGTGTAGTCAACCTGTGGAACTCCTTGCCAGAGGAGGCTGTGAAGGCTAGGACTATAATAGAGTTTAAAGAGAAGCTAGATAATTTCATGGAGGTTAGGTCCATAAAAGGCTATTAGCCAGGGGATAAAATGGTGTCCTTGGCCTCTGTCTGTCAGAGGCTGGAGAGGGATGGCAGGAGACAAGTCGCTTGATCATTGTCTTCGGTCCACCCTCTCTGGGGCACCTGGAGCTGGCCACTGTCGGCAGACAGGATACTGGGCTAGAAGGACCTTTGATCTGACCCAGTACGGCCGTTCTAATGTTCTTATGTATGTAACACATTCTGACTTGCTTTTTACAAATTCTCATTTAAAATGAGATGATGTTATGCTATGAGTGCAACTGAAGGAGCTTAACTGGATGGACCTGTAGCATCTTAGGGTGTGTCTACACTACAGAGCTAATTCAAACTAAGCTAATTCGAATTAGCGCATCTAGACTTAAAAACTAGTTCAAATTAGCGTTTTGCTAATTCGAACTAGCACGTCCACACTGATTGGACGCTGGGGCACACTTAAGGGCAGATGAAACCAGTTCCGGCAGGGCATCAGGTCAGTAGTTGCTTTGTGTGGCTGCTGTCTGAGGCTATCTGAGGCTCGTGCTTAAAGGGACCCCCCTGGACAGCCGGTTCTCAGCTTTTCCGCTTGTTGCCTACCTCGCCGAGGGACAGCAAAGCGTTTTTCTCTGTGCCTGTCTGTGTCGGTGCTTCCCTTTGGGGACGCCGCCGCAATTGGCAACATGGAGCCAGAGCTCGCCCTGGGCTTTCTGGTGCAGTTTTTGGACTTGCTGCTGCAAGCCTGCCAGCAATGGCTGGAGGCTGCCTGGCACCACCTGGTGCACGTCAGCCCCCTGCCTCTCCGCCTGGCCTCCCTGGGGGCCGCGGAGGATCCGCAGCAGTGCCCAGATGCCGGCGTGCCCCGCCACATCTGGCATCTGGACACCAGCAGCGACTGGTGGGACCACATCGTCCTGGAGCACTGGGGAGACAGACAGCGAACCCAGAACTTCAGGATGAAGAGGAACACCTTCCTGGAGCTCTGCGAGTGGCTCGCCCCTGCTCTGCAGCGACGGGACACTCGCATGAGGCCCGCTATCCCCCTCCAGAAGCATATGGCCATCGCCCTCTGGAAGCTCTCCACGCCGTACAGCTACCGATCCATCGGGAACCAGTTCAGTGTGGGGAGATCCACCGTTGGAGCAGTGCTCATGCAGGTACGGCACACACTGGCCACTGGGCCGGGGGGGAGGGGGGCTGCAAGGAGGGGATGGGCCGCCCCAGGGAAAATGGGGGATGGTGGAGAGGAGGCGAAAGTGCCCTGCACCGGAGGGGTCGGTCTGTCCCAGCCATACTACACGCCACCCGGGGGGTTGCTTCCGGGAGTGGGGCACGGGGAAGTGCCAGGGCACGAACACTCCCAGCCACCCGGACGCCCCAGTGATTCACGGTTTGCTGTGTCCCTCTGCAGGTGGTCAAGGCCATCAACCGGGTGCTGCTCCACAGGGTGGTCCGCCTCGCCGACCCAGATGCCATCATCCGGGGGTTCGGTGCCCTCAGCTTCCCCAACTGCGGGGGGGCCATCGACGGGACGCACATCCCCATCCGTGCCCCGGAACACCAGGCATCCCAGTACGTCAACTGAAAGGGGTACTTCTCCATGCTCCTGCAGGCCGTGTGTGACCACCGGGGCCAGTTCACGGACATTAATGTGGGCTGGTCCGGCAAGGCACACGACGCACGGGTGTACCGGAACTCCTCCGTGTGCCAGAGGCTGCAGGCCAGGACCTTTTTCCCGACCGCCACGTCAGGGTCGGGGACATGGACATGCCCGTGTGCCTGGTGGGGGATGCAGCCTACCCCCTACAGCCCTGGCTCATGAAGCCATACACGGGGCACCTCAACCCCTCCCGCCAGGCCTTCAATGCCAGGCTCACCAGGGCCCACATCGTGATGGACGGGGCCTTCGGACGATTGAAAGCCCGCTTTCAATGCCTCCTCACCCGCCTCGACCTCGCCGAGCACAATATCCCTCCCGTGGTGGCAGCATGTTGTGTGCTGCACAATTTGTGCGAGAGAAAGGGGGAGGCTTTCCTGCCAGCTTGGATGGCTGAGGCTGAGCGCATGGCTGACCACTACGCTCAGCCCCGCACCGCCACCGTCCGGGAAGCCCAGCGGGGGGCTGTCCAGATCCGGGAAGCCCTGCGGGAGAGCTTCCAGGTGGAGGAGGAGGACTGAACTCTCCCTGCATGCCCCACTGGGGCCTTCTTCCACCCTCTCCTCCTTCCCCTCCCTAACCCCCCTTCCTAATGTCAAATAAAGACACCTGTTTTAACAACCAAAATCTCGTTTTATTTTACATAACTAGGGTGGGGGAGGGAGGAGTGAGGGTGGGAGAGGGGAGGGGAAACCTGGGAGGAGGGAGCTGGAAAGGCGTGGAAGGGGAGGAAGGGAAGGGAAAGCTCAGGCTTGGGGGTCCTGCTGGCTCTCCCATCTCGCAGCACTGCGGGTGCGGGGACGTCAGGGGGGAGTGGGTGTGGAGGGTGGTGCAGGAGGGACGGGGGGTGCGGAGGAAGCGGGAGGGAGAGCAGGAGTGGGAGGAGGAGCGAGAGCTGGGATGGCCGCAGGGGTCGGTGCAGGAGGAGGCAGGAACCTATCCACCAGGGTCTGGAGGTGACCTCTGAGGGCACGGCCCTGCTCCTCCAGCACCTCCACACTCTGCTGCCGCAGCCGCAGGACCTCCTGGACCCAGTGGTCTTGGGTGCGGAGCTGGTGATCCAGGAACCGCAGGTGCCACCGCTGGTACTCCTCTTGGTTCCTGGAGCGCCTGCTGGCCCGGGCGCGGGCAGCTGTTGCAGGCGGGGTGGTGCGCCCTGCAGTCCCAGGTGCTGCGGCTGTCGTGAAACGAGCAGCGGTCAATTCTCTCTGGGGACAAGGTGGGTGAAACCCAGCCCCCCTCTGCAAGGCCAGGACCTCTGCATGACCCCCAGCTGCTGCTCCATGGTGGGCAAGACCCAGGCGCACGGTCCCTGGGCTCCCTCTCCCCCCACCCTCCCGTACAAATAAGGGGAGCATGATGGTACTCACATGTGGAGGCCTCCCCGGCCTCGGACAACACAGCCGATGTGCTCTGTGGGGTGCCTTGGGGGTCCTGGGTCCTGGGCAGGCTCCCTGAAGGCTCCTGGCTCTCGGCGTCCTCCTGATCCTCCTCCTCAGTGTCAGGGACGGGGCCCTCTGCCTCAGGGTCGATCACCACCCGGGGGGCATGAACGGCGTGAGCCCCCAGGATGCGGTCCAGGGCCTCAAAGTGGGGGCAGGACTCTGGATTGGCCCTTGGCTGGCAGGCCCGGGAGTAGGGCTACCACAGGTCCTTGATCTTGCAGCGGACCTGCTCCCGGGTCCGCATGTGGCCTCTGGCGGCCAGTCTGTCAGCTATGCGGCTGTAGACGGCCGCATTCCTGTGGCTAGTGCGGAGATCATGGACATTGGAGGTTTCCCCCCAAACCTCGATGAGGTCCACGATCTCCGCACTAGACCAGGCGGGCGCCCGCCTCTTACGGCCCGGGCAGGCTCCTGGGAGCCGCCAGCCTGGTCCTGGGAAGAGGCAGAGGGCTGGGTGGCAGCGGGTGGCTGGCTCATGGTGTGCCAGGTGCAGGGTCTGCCTGCTGGGTGCTGGCAGGCTTACAACTGGCACAAACACTGTAGCCAGACCATGGCCCTTTAAGGGCTCCGGGGCCGGTAGGGGGACAGAAGAGTTTCCCTGATGTTGGCCAGAGTGGCCACCAGGGAAAGCTGAGGAGGGCTAGCCTCCCACTAGTTCGAATTAAGTGGCTACACAGCCCTTAATTCGAACTACTTAATTCGAACTAGGCGTTAGTCCTCGTAGAATGAGGTTTACCTAGTTCAAATTAAGCGCTCCGCTAGTTCGAATTAAGTTTGAACTAGTGGTTTGTATGTGTAGCGCCTATCAAAATTAATTCAAACTAATGGCTGTTAGTTCGAATTAACTTTGTAGTGTAGACATACCCTCAGAGACTAACAATATATTTCTCTATCTATAGAGACAATATATATAGAGAGACAATATATCAATATTTTTTCAGAGGAGTGGAGCAAAAAGGAGAAAAACATAAATTTAAAGCAGAAAAAGAAGGGAGAGGGGGAGAAAAAATCTGTCAATTATAATGCCCATGCTAAATGAGACTAACGGAGTAGGCTGAAGTGTCCCATACCTAGTTTTTTATGTCATTTCGGTGTTGAATATAACAGCCCATCCAGTTCATGTCTTTGTTCAGGCCCTGAGAGAGTGTGTCAAGTTTGCATATGAAGGCCAGTTTCGCAGTCTCTCTTTCTCATTGGTTTCTGAAATTATCCTGCAATAAACTCCGGTGCCAACTCTGTCCACACATCCATACAAGCGACACTATCACAAGACCCCCCCACATCAGCCACCACCCCGGACTCCAACATAATTGCCCATCCATCAAGTGACAGCAATGCTCCCCTGACACGTATATTGGCCAAGGTCCTATGACCGTGTCGTTTGTACAGATGTATGGACAGAGCAACACCTACAGCTCTTAACCTGGTAGAGATGCTGTTGTGATAGGCTCCATACCAAGGATGTTAAGTAAGGGTTATTTTACTAGTCAAGTAGTTGGAATTTCCATTGACTACTAGACTAGTCGATAGGCACTTCCGCATTCCTCCTTGGAAGTGTACACCTCCTTTCAAAGCAGGAATGCGGAACCCCACATGCAGCCCAGGACCAGCAGGAAGTCCCGCTGACTCTGGGCTGCACGCGGGATGCCAGTTTTGAAATGTACAAGAGTCCCCAGCGGGGGCTCTTGTGCATTTCAAAGCAGCAGCGCAACATGGAGCCCAAGTTCAGATTTGAAATGCCACACAGAGCCAGGGCCAGGGCCAGCTGGGGAGTCCCCAGCTGACCCCAGGCTCAGCTGTGCGGCGCAGCTCCTTTGAGCTACACAAAAGAATCATAGAATTCTATGAATAGTCGACTAGTCCTTAACATCCCTTCTCCATACGACGGTACAGTAAACAATTCCTGCCCCCAAACTTACAGTCTGAAACACTGTACCTCCAGTAACGCTTCAACACAGCTAAAGGAGTTCAGTGCCCATTGTAGCAAACATCCCCTCTGTCTTGGCAGACTTAGCTAGGGTTGCCAACTCTGACTGAAGCTATTCCAGGAGGTTCTCCCCTAACCCTAACCCCCCTCCCCCAACATCCTATTAAAATCTCCCAGATTGCTTGCCATAGTTGCTGGGAGATTGATGCCAATTCCGGGAGACTCCAGCCAATCCAGGAGGGCTGGCAATCCTAGGCCTAGTCCTTCCCCCTCTGGCGATGGTGAATCAGCTCCAATGTGATGAAGTGAGGATTTTATTCACCTTGCTTTGTTGCATGTGAGTTCTAATGTCCTATAGTAACCCTCTGTGTGGGCCTGTTTCCCGGGGTACTGCACCAATACCTCGAAGGGGATGAGAATTTCAGGTGTGACTCTCACGGAGGAAGGCTGCCCTAGTCCCTGCATGTACATGGTGGCCAATGCCCTTCAGGATCCGAGCAGGGAAGGGGTGCAACTGGGTAACACCTTTTGCCCAGGAAGCAGAATAAAGGCCAAAGAAGGGGCTTAGGGCCAGTTTGCTATGTGTGGGGGTTGGGCGTGGCTGGTCTGGGGTGCAGGGAGCAGCTCAGGACACTGGCTCTGGACCCCCTTCTCCTCAGGATGGATTTTCCCACCTGTGTCTGGTTACTGTGCTGACAAGTCTGTTCTACACTATGTCCCTGTTGCCTAATAAACTGTCTGTTCCACCTGCTGGTGGAGAGTGTTGACTATCTGCTGACTGCGCATGGGGGTGCAGGCCTGAGACTTCAAGGTCATCAAGCAGCTGAATGAGGTGAACTAAGTAGCAGAATTATCCAACCAGGCTCACAGTAAGCGGGTGCATCATGTCAATTGGATGAAAAGTACTGAGGCAGGGAGAATTTGGAGTGGTCCTACAGGCACTGGGAGGGGCAGGGAGATCGTTTACTAACTTTTAAAGCTAGAGATTTAGAACTAGCTGTACTGCTAAGAAAATAACGTTCTTTTCATTTGCAGGAATATATTTGTATTTAGATTAATAGTGTCAAGATTTTCCTTTATCCAATGGGATAATAGTTACCTGCTGGCACTATAAACACTCCGTTTTTAAAAGATAAGAATTTTATTGCCTTTCATAAAAGACTTAATGTTTCATTTGTTTGAGATTACACTGAATTGAACTGAATAAGTCTCATTCCTATAACCAATATCTGGTACTACTTAGCATTTATCTAGGAAGTGCTTCACAGATATTAACCCTCAACAACCCTCCAGCAGATATTCTGTTTGCCACGGAACTTCTGCTCCTGACAGCCTTCTAAGCTAGCATCTAAGGCAGGGGAAGACAGTCATTAAGGGGGTCACTTCATACATTTCTGAAGTGGCCCAAGGCCACCCCGGAAGGGGCAGGACCTTGGGTGTAAGGGGCGGAGCCAGGAGACTTCTTGTGCAGTCCTGCTCACAGACTCTGAATGGCCTGGGAGTCAGGAAGCCCATGAAGTCTATGCTCCCTTCCCCTGGTGTCTAGAGAGAATCATCAGCTGTTTCAAAACAGCCGGCGGTTCCCTCTAAACATTGTAGCAGGAGGAGACCTCGCATGCTCCCCTTGTCCCCCAATCCACTTGGGGGTAGACAAAGCACCCAAAACAGCTGGCCGTTTCCTCTGATGCTGCGCCCCTGGTGAGGGGAGGAGACTGCATGCTCCCCAGTCAGGGCCCATGAAGTCTCTCACCTCCAACCCTGTTCTGCCAGGGGAGTGCAGCAGCTAGAGAACCGCTGGCTATTTGAAAACAGCCACTGGTTCCCTCTGGTGCTGCCCTCCCTGGCGTGAGAGGAGACTTCATGTGCTCCCCTACCCCCCCTCCCCCATTGGCCTGGGGGCAGGAGAGCGGCAAGGAGGCTGTGGGGCTGCTCTTGCCCATCCCTGATCTAAGGGTAACACTCCATTTAAGCCAAAACAAAATATAAAGCAACAGTCTGGGAGAAAAATAAGGGTCACTTTCTACATGTGTTTGACTTTGTAGGTAGCAAGCATTAATAAAAAGCCAAAGCCCAGGGCTGTAGCTGATCGGGCAGGATAATTCACCTTAAAATTGTTCTATTTAGCTAGGTCTGGAAGATGCTCCCAAGTGCTTTAGGAACTGTATTTGATTACAAAAACCAGTTATAATTTGGTCTGTGGAATATCAGGTTCACAAAAGCAACACTTATCGTATTATTGCTAACGTTCTGCCTTTGAAATTTCAATACTTGGTGCCGATCACTTTTTTATGAAGCATGTATCTTTCTACAGAGCCCTTGCTTTCTCATTACAATCACACTAAATTCTTGGTTAAATGGGAAAAAAACATTAGGCAAATGTTTCTAACTTTAGGAAGAGCAAGAGGACACACTGGACTGAAAGTGTGTCATGGGTAAGAAACAAAGGGTAGAGAGAATAATTTGCCAAAATCCCACTGCAGCATGACATCACACAGTTGTAACTTAGGCCTTGTCTACACTGGCAAGTTTTGTCCCCATAGCCTGTGCCCAGGTTTGATGACAGAAACTTCCAGCTACATGAGGGACTTCTGTTTCTCTCCCTCCCTTTACTGTTGACAGTTATATAGTGTGTGCTACAGTCGGTTTTTTCCCGAGTTTATTGAACTCAAGCATCTTTCCCGCAATGCCTGATTAGCCACTAGCACTTTGAACTCCGCTGCTCTGCAGCCATGTAAACAAGTAAACAGATGAAGCCTTCCCACCTGCAAACCCCAGGAACTTTCAAATCCATTTCCTGTTATCCGGCTCATTGTGTAGTGGGTGTCTTCTCAGGAGCACTTTTGGATTTTATCAGTGTGTGGGGTGAAGAACCAGTTCAATCACAGCTGCGAGTGACCTATAGGAACTGGGACTCATACAGTCACATTTCTCAAGCCCTTTGTCCAAAGGGGCACAATTGAACACCCCACAATGCAGAGCCAAGGCAAAACAGCATGCGTGCCAGAATGCAGAGGCAAACAGCCAGTCTAGTGCTCCACCCACAACATGCTGCTTTTATAAAGAACTGGGTGCAATCCTGGGAGGAGGCCCACGTCCACACCTAAGGAGAGTGCAGATACAGGAAACCCCCAAGATGCAACCATTTCTGTAAGTGTGGAAGGGGCTGAAACCCCCCAACTTACATCCTCGGTCTGCATTTACGATGGCACACGATGCCTATTGTAAATGAGAGTTTGAGTTACGACGCCCCCGAATTGCAATACTTCCCCAGGAACCGATCACATCCCAAGTCGGGGGCCGCCTGTACTTCCCATAGCACAGAGTCAGAACCAGGAGTTAACCCAAAGGCAGAAGTTAGCAATAAAGAGGAGGAAGCAGCCAAGGAGGTGGGGCTCCATCTGGTGACAACCTACGCACCAGGCAATGAGGAATTGTTCTCAAGTCCTGACGTTTATGAGGACTCTCAGCAACTGGATGTGGAGCTTGAAACAAGAGAAGAGACGCAGGGTCATGAAGCAAGGGAAGACACAGAGTAAAGTGCTGTACTGGCAGAGGTGCGAGGAGGAGGAGTATGGGCAGCAAGGTAAATTGTTCTATTGCAGCCAGGGGACTGGATGGGTTGGGTGGGAGAGTGTCACAGTAGATGCTTGCATATTGCATCTGGGTGTGCGGGGGGGGTGGGGAGGGGAATAGGCGGCAGCATGGGAAGTTGCTCTTGCATCTGGGGGGAGGTGGTGGCAGTGCGGGGCAACCAGAGGTTGTATTTCTGTGAGCAGGATTAGCCCTGCCTGGGTCTATAGTATGTCCAAACAGAGCATCGACGGGCACAGGGATACCATAAGGATCTTGCTGAGAGATGTTGACGACGAGTTGGCTGAGGTACTTATTTTCTCACAGAGATTCCATGGCAGGGCTGCCATTTCCCCACAGTCGTGGTATGACGCTCTCCCAAACCAGTCCCCAGACAGCGCTGCCAGAGCCAAGTCTACCCAACCCAGAGTTTGGCTGCAAAAGGAGCACTGCCCACCCCCTTTGTCAAGCCGAGTCTTAAAAACCTCTAGGGATGGAGATTCCACCCCCTTTCTAGGGAACCCATCCCAGTGCTTCACCATCATCCTAGGAAACCCATTTTCCCTAATATCCAAGCTAGACTTCCCCCCACTGTAACTTGAGACCATTGCTCCTTGTTCTGCCATCTGCCACCGAGAACAACCTCTCTCCATACTCTTTGGAACCCCCCGTCAGGTAGTTGAAGGCCGCTATCAAATCCCCCCTCACTAGTCTCTTCTGTAGACTAAATAAACCCAAATCCCTCAGCCTCTAATTGTAAGCCCCCTAATCATTTTGGTTGCCTTCCACTGGACCCACTGCAATGCATTCACATCCTTTCTATAGTGGGGCCCAGAACTGGATGCAATTCTCCAGATGTGCCTTCACCAGTGCCGAATAAAGGGGAATAATCTCTTCTCTAGATCTGTTGGAAATATTCCTTCCCATTCGTCTTCTTGGCTACAAGGGCACCCTGAGTCAACAGACTCATATCTAGCTTCTCATCCACTGTGATCCCTAGATCCTTTTCTGCCCAATTGCTGCTTAACCAGCCTGTAACTATGCTTGGGATTATTCCGTCCCAAGTGCAGGACTCTGCACTTGTCCTTGTTGAACCTTATCAGATTTCTTTTGGCCCAATCCTCCAATTTGTCTAGGTCACTCTGGACCCTCTCTCTCCCCTCCCCTAGTTTAGTGTCATCCACAAACTTGCTAAGGATGCAGTCCATCCCCTCATCCAGGTCACCTTTAAAAGTGGGGAAAGTCAGGCAAGTTCTCCCGCAGACTTTGTTAACTAAGAAAGAAACCACAGAGGACCAGGGAGGATCTGGTCAGGGATGTGTTGCAGCATTCAGTGCTTCAAACAGAGAAAAGGGAGCATAGAAGAGCTAGGGAGACGTGAATAAGAACACAAACCACTGAGGAGCAGTGGACTGAGAGGCCAGTGGCAGGGACCTCCCCTGATCTAGCAAATTCCCTCATCCGGGACTAATCAGCTCCCGAGACTGCCAGACCAGGGAGGTCCAACCTGTAACAAGTTCTGGCACTTCATGACTTCTCCTTCCCTACCCAAGAGTTTTAAAAAGCTATAAAAGCAGTAATGTGTTCAGAAGGTTCATCTTATTTAACTCCTCCTGCTATTTTTGTTTTGGATATTAGACATTTTCCAGACATTAAATGGTTAATTCATGACCCTTTCTTCAGAGGACACACAATTGCTTTGAACTCAGTTATAATAGCAGCTAATTCCTCTCTCTCAAAAAGGTGGATGTAAAAGTTATTCTAGCTGTTGTGGCTTGAAAGGCCAAGAGAGGCTCAGAAGCAAAATCAAAGCACAACATAAATAGAATTACCAAAACTTAAATGAGAAATAAAATCAGTGTTCGTGTGTGGAAAGAGCACCTATATTCAAGTCTAGGTTTTCAAACCAAGAAGCCACTTAAAGTCAGACACAAATAAGTGATGAGATTTTCTGCCTTCCCCCCGCCAAGTTACTGAGCACCTCCAACTCCTGCAGAAACAAATGCGAGTTGAGGGTTCTTAACTATTTGAAAAAAAATCCGGTCACTTATTCAGGAGCCCTCACGGAAGTTAGGTTTCCAATTTATTTTTTCAGGGTCTAGCTTGACATTTATTTCGTCGGGCTCTAGCAGGATAAAGTCCTGACTGATTTCTTCTCAGGTACTGTCCAAAATACTTCTGACATTCTCATTCTGCTAACAGCCAACATGTTTGGTGTGACTTGGAAAATATTTCTGGCAGAAAAGATTAAGGAGCACTGCACTATTAAATCCACTTGAAATGATTTATTCACAAGTTGTCACTGTTTTTATCATTTTGCTAAACATGTATTTGTATCCTTGTTACAGTGTACAAAGAGTTCTATCCTTTTCTGATAATAGTAACATTAAAAAAATAGGGTACCTAAAGAGGCAAGTTCTTGCTTTGCATTCATAAATCTATAAGTAGGAATTCAATAGACAAACATAAAAAACAAACCAATATGTACAAAACCAATAGCATGTACATCTTATCCTTGACTGAGATCAGTTAAACATCAACTTGGAAATGAATCCCTTGCTCTCAGCTCCTACTCTGGACCCTGTGACCTTGTTAACTGACGTGAAGTTTGTGTTAGCATGTGTAACTCAAAAGGCACTCAAAGGTCACAAGTTCCTGAGGTTAAGTGGGATACAGATTCCCAATGAAAAAAGTTAAAACAAGGAGATACAGAAATACAAAAATTAAAAAAAAACAGATATTTGGTATACACAAATATATCAGGAGTCAACTTGAATCCGTGCTGAAAATTGTGATTATGTTAATCACAAAGAGGTGGACAATACACCTTTGTAGACTTCTCAGTACATCAAAAACAATGCATTTCTGAATGAACTTGTCTTAAAATTTCAGACTTGTCTTTCTTATTGTTAGACTAAAAAGTGAACAGAAGATAAATATTTTCCACAACATTTAAAAAAATGGTCTAAAACCATGATAAACAAATATACATATGATATGTGGAAGGCTTAAAAACTAAGAAGGCTCAAAAAAAACTGTACAACAGTTAAAAAACTATAAAGAAAATTAAAGGGAAAATTTAGCCCTGGTGTAAGGGCCACTGGAGTAAGCGGAATTTAGAGCTCGCTATTTACAGTTCTGCTACAAAGAGCACAACCTAGTGGCTAGCAACGGAAAGCTTTTTTACCCAAATCAACCAAGTAACCAGGAATTTTACAAATAAAAAAGGTTAGTAACATTTCATTCACATAGATTCACTTTCATCAGTTAGGCTCAGATCTTGTGCCACTCCCCATTCCAACAACAGAAAAAGTCCAAACAAACTGGTACAGATTTCATACAAACTTGGAATGGACGTTCTCTGGTAACATAGAACAGAAAATAAAAGAAAAAAAAGGTATGGTATAACTAGTTTTAGCCTATGTGGTTTCAGATATGCATAGGAATACACTGAGGATAAAGAGTAGACATATATATTTATCTGCTACAGTATAAGGCCTTTTTTAATATGTCATAGCTCTGTGCATCAACAGGGCATTTAACTTAAAGCAGGCATACAATTATAAAAGTGCTACTGTGTTCCACTGAATGGGTGTCTCAGTTTTCTGGGTTGTCTAGCAGTCCATCACTCTCAGTTCTCTTCTCTGGTGATGTATATAAGAAGTTACAGCAGATATACAGAGGAAAAATCAGAAGTCTACTGTCCAAGTTCATTACTACTTGTTCCTGTAGAGCAAATATGAAGGAACATTTTAAGTGAGTTTAGAACAATAATTCATACTGAGGAACAAAAATAAGGGGTAGTATAAATAGCTGCACATAAAAACAGATCCAAGTAAAACAGCAAAAGACTGGAGTCCATCTAACTGTACGTTACCTCCAAAAAAGAAGACAGAAATCATCACAGAACTTAAAGCATATTGTAAATTCACAGCATTGGGTATGAAGAAAAGAAAAAAAAAAACAGTGCAGGAGGTGGCCAAACCATCTCTGTTCTTGGGGACTCTGTGATGGTAATCTATTGCCATTTAGATATTTCAACAGACTGGATAATCTATCTACGATGATGTGCTGAAATTTCTTGGTAGTGGAACTAGCCAAAACATTTTTGTCTGTCCCCCTCACAATGAATTTGGACCCATTAAATTTGCAAATGTATCCTATAGGAATATTTGAAATTTACAGAGAAACAAAACTTGTGTGTGCACGCCATACAAATATTGCCTTAATCAGGAAATAAAGGAAAGAAGAAGAGGACGTTATACAAGAAAACATGCTCCCTCTCCTAGACTATTGACCCCAAAGTGGAGATCTGTGTGTTATTTATAAAAGAAAACAAACCTTAGGAACAAGTAACTATACAATGAATTCTAACAAGGGCCCATGTGACAGTCATGTGCCAAACTCTGCAACTTATTCTTAACAGAAAGGCATCAAATTGGCCCTGAATTTGTTCTATATCTATACACAGGTAGCAGCTAACAGACAATACTCAGTAATATACTAAAATATGATTGAAAATACAAGATCTGCACAGATTTTATATTTAATATTAAGCTATGTAATACTATAATTGGAAAAAATGCAATTGTACCTAGAAATTTGGTAACAGCCTAATGTTAGTTTTGGCCACTATGAAAAGGCTCCCTCTTACACTAACTTGTTCAATCAAATCTGGTTAATTTCTCAAGCATTGGAATTCTGGTTAACAATCATTCTTAGCGTGCGTCTTCGCTGCACCCTTAGCTCAAAATAAGCTACACAATTTGCGCAAGTTATTTTGAGTCAATTTCAAAATAGACTATTTCATAATTTGGTGCTGTCCACACAGTGCCAGATTTCGAAATAAACTGCTATTCCGAAACATCCCTTAATCCTCATGGAATAAGATTTACAGGGACTTTGGAATAGCACACCCGTTATTTCGAAAGATATTTTGAAATAATGGGTGAGCTGTCTAGACGCAGAATAGCTATTTCGGACTACCGGAAAGTATCCTGAAATAGTGCCGCTGTCTAGACGTACCCTTAAAGATGTTAAGATAATGGTGTATATTTTAAACAGCACCCTGAGAATTTCATTATAGCCAGGAATAAAATCCAACTAGATAATCTGATTTTGTTCTCCCATTTAAACAAGTAGTATTAACTTCCATTATGTGTAGCTGAAATATTTTAAATTGCATGTCTGCAACTAAAAAATGAAATAGATTTTTTTTAAAGGGGCACTGATGGATTCTTCTCAATTGTTTTGATGCTTTGGACTGTTATGAGGTTTAAAAATAACACAAACATACCTGATCTTTCTCAAGGGTCAGTATCTGATATCCTGTGGTTCTACTGCAAATAAGTTTCCCATTGCTGTCAAAAGAAGCTAGACGTAACCTATTGATACAATGAGAGTTAAATTACTTGATTTTGTCTCCTGTAGCTTATTTTTCTGATGCTACAAGAAGCAGATAGCATTTCATAGGGAGATAGAAGCACACACTGTTATACAGCATATCTTGTGCCAATGAAGCAGTCATCTGTTAATGAACCAATTTCAGTAGGAAATCAGTTGAAATACTAACTTTAAATATAAAACTTCAGTGACATAGGAACTGTTGGCCACTCCTTACCTGAATGCTATGCTTCTCCGTGGCTGCAAACTGACTGACCCACTGCACGGCTGATTCAGTGTGTTTCGTTTGAAAATGATGTAGCGATTTGTATATGTGACGAGCAGGTCAAAGCCAAAGTTGAACCCAGTCCATCGCCAGCAGTACTAAAGAACAGAGAAAATGTGTAATTTCAATGGGTTATTCCAATAAGAAGATAGTGCTTTTCACTATGAAGGAGATCCCAAAGCACTTCATAGCCTAACATACATACTAAGGCCCAAAATCTGTATCTGATCTACATATCCCAATGTCTGCTTAGAGTTCTACTCAAACAATAGACTCTGTATGTGTGCAAGTGCCCACTCAGATCTGATTGCAGTATCAGGACTTTAAGTCACCCACCACTGAAATGCAACCACTTCAGGTGTGCGATATCTTCTATCACATGAAAAAACTACAGAACAGTTTCTATACAACTCATAGAAGAGCTGCCAATTGAAACAGATGTGACATTTAGATTGGATAATTATGTAACTGTCTACACAGTGAAATTTGGTCAAGCCACATGTTTTAGGAGCCACCTAATTCTTACCTAAAGCCATGGAATTAATCACAATCAAGTTTCAATTTAAATCCATCTGTCCATAAAAGATTTTATAATGTACCAATTGCCAGAGTAATTCTAAGAAACATAACTCCAGAGCCCTCTGGACCAAGGGTTGAATATATGTATGAAGTGGTTACTTCAAACAACAGATCCTTCAGTTAAATGACTATTGTGTACAGTTGGGAAACAAGTCCTTCACCCTTCTAATGTTATTCCACAAGGCCTGCTATGTAAGGATATAGACAACATACTTTATGCATTAAGAATTACCCATTAGCTGTTTACAACCAAATTGTGATGTAATCTTGAGCATTAATAATTCTATTGCAGAAGGTGACCAAAATTGGTACTGTGGGGTTCTATGTTTAATGAGTCACTGATTTGCATAATAATATGCTCAGTTTACGTTTGTAAACATATTTTTGTCCAAATGCCATTCCTGAAAACTCAACCTGCAATCACAGAGTCAATTTATTTACTTTTTATGCCCTCTCACCAATGAATTTTTTTAAGCCAAACTAGGGCAGATGTCTAGTCAACTTTATTGTCATCAAATGATACTCTCTGGTGAGCCTGGAAAGCAGTATTTTCTTCAAAAGCTTTGCTTAGGTGTAAATAACCAGAATTTAGCAAACAATTCTGCGTAAGAAGAAAATACATATGACTATCTTTACCGGTGTGTTGGTTCTTCAGAACACAGCCACTTTCCAGAGGATAACTACATTCATATTTTACAGATGGTGTTGTGCACATTGTATTTAAAATTATAGTTTAAGAAGCCCATGGTTTCCATTACTTTGCAAAAGTTATAATTAAGTAACTCAGAAGTTTCCAACAGCAGCTCAAATTTCCCCTCTAAAAATGTTCCATATTCAGATTTTGTATTTCACTAAGTAGATTTATTTGTGAAAATATCATTTCCATTATAATCTTCCTTTTTGGTGCAGTTTCTGAAAAAATCCACTGAATACAATCTTTCTGAAAATATGTAACATTTTCAAGATAGCTTATTTTTTTACAAATTAAAGCATGGTTTATACTTACATCACCATCCTTTCCAAGCTTCCTACCACACCTCATGCTGTTTCCTTCAAGTTCTTCTTTATTGATTTCTTGAGGTCTATGAACATATGAAGTAGACCATTTTGAGAATGATTCCACAATTTATTGTTTATTTGTAAGAAAGAAATATCAGTAACAGCAGCAATAAAATACTCTGTGGAATTTTAGTACAAGTCAGCTCCTAAGCCAGACTACAAGTCAGTTTCTTACTGTATTTTGATCAGATATGCTTTTACTAAATATAAACCTTCGAATAAGGATATACAGGCAGTCCCCGGGTTACGTACAAGATAGAGACTGTAGGTTTGTTCTTAAGTTGAATTTGTATGTAAGTCGGAACTGGTACATATTGTAGGGGAAACTCTAGCCAAACATTTCTCCAGAGCTCAGTTTTATTCTCCCACACCTCACTTCCCTCAGTCTTTTATTCTCAAGCTGAGGTGTCTGCTGAGAAAAGACGCTCCGCGTCTCCCTGGTCTGCTGGAGGGGGGCGCTAGCTTCACGTCTCCCTGGTCTGCTGGGGGAAGCAGCTAGTGCGGGGTTGCCTCACCCCGTTTGTAAGTAGGGATCCGATGTAAGTCGGATCCATGTAACCCGGGGACTGCCTGTAAATATAAGCCTTACAATGGGGATGTAAAATACCATTTAATTAACCAGTTAAACATTTACATTTAAAGGTTAATTGATTGAACGGAGTGGTTCCCGGGGAGGAATGCTACCAGCTCCCAGACCATTAGCAGCATCATGGGGGGGGAGAGTGAGGACTGAAAAAATGAAATATGAAAATATAAGACACTGAAAGCTTCTGCCTTAAACACTGAAGGTTTTTAGTAACATACATAGATTCATAAAACAAGGTAACTGCCCTGAGGGCACGTCCAAATCAAGGAACCCCATTAGAATTCAGTTAAACTTTACAGCATGGATGGGACTCTAGCCGTGTTTCTGCCTAATAGGACTAAATCCTTGGACATCCATGCTAAGTTTTATCTGCATTTTAAAGAGGTCAGATGGAACAAATGGGTTTTCTAGTTGTGATATTTTTGTAGAGTAGACAGACTCAGACAGTATTTACCTGTAATTCAGAAGGATTACACAGAGAAAGATCATCTACCAGAATAACAATTAGACCATCCAAGCTAACAGGTCATGTAAAATTACAGCTGTGGGACTACGGAAAAGCAGTATAATCAAGGTGCACCTAAAGGGGAGGAGGAGCTATCATGAAGGACTGCATGTGTAGGTGGATGGTTAAATAGTGTGCTTACATACAAAACTCGTACCACTTTAGATATAAAGCATAACGAATACCTGTTTAACTTATTGTGTGACATCGCGGTGGCAAAGGGCTGGGCTGCAGGCCAGTTCTGGCCCCTAGAGTCCTGGCCTGCCAGACCAGCTGCAGGGTGGACAGGCCAGAGCTCTCCCCTCCCCCAAACCAGATGCAGGTTGGGGTGGGGGGAGAAGAAGCTGGAGACTGGGGCCAGACCATGGAGACCCAGTCCCTCCAGACAAGCCCTTTCCCCCCCTGCCTTGAGCTGCCCCCCACAATGCCCCCCCTTCAACCCCTCACCTTGTGCCCTCATTTCAGCACCCATCCTTTTTATTCTAGCAAAAGGCAAAAAAACCCTGCAAATACTGTCTACCAACAAACTCTAATGTTTGAGTCAAATTCTTCCTTTATTAATACAATTTTTTTCTTTTTGAAAAATACTATCATTTGAATAAAGCATGTACATTTTCCTTTTATTTCCCACACAAACCCCCAAACACTTTACTTCACTAAGACTTGAGCAATGACAGGTACATCTGCTAGTACTTTATTGGGAAAATTAAGTGGACTATAAACACAAAATTTTATACAACTTGCCATAGAATTAATTTTTATTTATGGCGTCCTAGCTAGCTGATAGTCAAATATTTTACCAATTCTTGACATTGAAAATATGCACTAAGGATACAGAACTTCATTCTTTCTATCAGAACAGTAATTAGTTTTCAAAATCATAACCAAGAAGTTTCTAGTTATATATTAACCTCTTTTTACTTCTCCCTACAACTAGCTACAAAAATTTAAAAGTAGAACCATTCAACAGTTTATCCTAAGCACTTAGGCAGCATTACTCCTTATTTACTCCTTCACACAACACAAGAACCAGAGATCACTTCATGAAATTAACAAGCAACAGGTTTAAAACAAACAAAAGGAAGTACTTCTTCACATCACCTGTGGAACACAGAACAGGGAATGTTGTGAAGGCCAAAAAAATAACTGGGTTCAAAAATTTTTAAATAAGTTCCTGGAGGATAGATCCATAACTGGCTATTAGGCAAGATCATCAGGGATGCACCATCGTGTTCTGGGTGTCCCCGGACACGGACTGCCAGATTCTAGGAGTGGAGAACAGGGGACGGATCACTCAGTAATTGCCAGAATGCAGGGCTGAGGGACAAAATCACTCTCTTAATCAATGATCTCTACCAATGTGATTGTAACCACTTTTGGATGAATTTGTTAGTAGCCTGGCAAGAATCAGTTATTGTAACTTTTTAAATACTGTAATTAAAACCCATTTTCAACAGTTAATACTCCATACTGTAACTGAACCCCCATTTTAAACTTTGTACTGCCTTGACTCTGTTTAAAGTCAGGTGTGTGTGTCTGTAATCTCATAAGAACGGCCATATTGGGTCAGACCAAAGGTCCATCCAGTCCAGTGTCCTGTCTGCCGACAGTGGCCAATGCCAGGTGTCCCAGAGGGAGTGAATTCAACAGGTAATGATCAAGCGATCTCTCTCCTGCCATCCATCTGCACCCTCTGACAAACAGAGGCTGGGGACACCATTCCTTACCCATACTGGCTAATAGCCATTTATGGACTTAACCTCCATGAATTTATCTAGTTCTCTTTTAAATCCTGTTATAATCCTAGCCTTCACAACCTCCTCAGGGAAGGAGTTCCATAGACTGACTATGCGCTAAGTGAAGAAGAACTTCCTTTTATTTGTTTTAACCTGCTGCCCATTAATTTCATTTGGTGGCCCCTAGTTCTTACATTATGGGAACAAGTAAATAACTTTTCCTTATTCACTTTCTCTACACCACTCATGATTTTATAGACCTCTTTCATAACCCCCTCAGTCTCCTCTTTTCCAAGCTGAAAAGTCCCAGTCACTTTAATCTCTCTTCATATGGGACCCGTTCCAAACCCCTAATCATTTTAGTTGCCCTTCTCGGAACCTTTTCTAATGCCAGTATATCTTTTTTGAGAGGAGGAGACCACACCTGTATGCAGTATTCCAGATGTGGGTATACCATGGATCTCATTTCAAGGTATAAATGTGGTGGTGTATGCAATGGGATCAGTCCCCCACCCAGCCTGTCTCAGAGACTAGCTGCCAGCACCACCCTGATTAGGGTGGTTAGATATCGTTTAATTTAATAATCATGTAACTGCACCAAATCTTAGCAGTTACATGATTATTTGAAAGTCCCTGGGGGCGGGGCCAGCAGCCAGTGCACTCACAGCCCTACTCCCAGGGAGCCCCCTGTACTCTGTGCTGCTGTCCACAGGAGCTGGTTCACAAAGGAATCTGGTTTAAAAACTGGCTCCCCACACAAACCAGCTTGCCACCCTACGCTGCTGCTTCTGATTCAGTAAAGTACAGCCGTTCTTATGTTCATTAAATAATGGCTCATGGCTATATGGTGAACTGGGGCAGTACATATAAAATGATGGGTCCAAACTATATAATTCATTTTTTCGGTTCTACAATCATCCTCCAGGAGAATCGATGTGCACCAACACAGCCCAGCTCCCTTCCTCATGTCTGGACCACATGGCCAGTGGAACAGCATGAGCAACTGAGGCTGGTAATTATATGCCATCTGAAGAACTGTGTGCATGAGTGTTTGCGCACGTGTGGTGGATAATTTTAGTAGCTAGGGATAGTAAGTTAATTCTGCTCTCATAATAAATGTGCCATATTGCCTTACTCCCAAACAAGATTCTGTTAAGTTCTATTTTTACAAGAGTAACAAGACAACAGTATGCCAGACTAGAGAGATCATTGGTTTGAACCAGAATGGCTCTTCTTATGTTCCAATAAGTACAATGCACTTTAATTCTAAATATTTAGCCAGAAAAAAACCCCTAAAAGTGGAAAATTAAAATAGACTAAACTGCAGCTTCAAAAAGTAATTTCCCGCAAACTACGGTAGACACAAAGACCTATTTCAATAAATAGAACTATATTAATGTAACATAAAAAGTACAGTACATCTACTTCAGGTTTACTGCAAGGTGTATTTTGATGACTGAATCCAATACTATGTGATAACACTTCAAGAAGAGTGAAGAAAGTTCAAGACCCTGTAGTTATAAACTACTTTAATGAAGTGGGAAGGGTTGTTACTTCTGGGCTCTCAAGTAAAGCAAAACGCTGAAATCATGCAGCATTGGTCTACCACCACATGTAGGCAGTAATGTGCATAAAGAGTAATACACACTTTTAATGAAAAATTATTCCATTTTCTGTAGCCTCAAAATAGCATGTGTCCATTAAACTGTGCACCAGATGGGAGGGATATGAAAAAACGATGTCACTTAATGAAGTGACAAACAGTTTTCACATTTTGCTCAGATTATTTGGTTTGTGGTTTTGGTTAACTGTTCAGATGTCAAATACTATAGCATCCTATAGCTGCGTCTCTCAGAGAGAAAGTTGAGCTGGGGGAGATGGCAACTGGCTTGGACAAAATATGGGAAAATTTCTGATAAGCAATTTATTCTTTTACCCACACATGTGCCTTCTAACTTTAAGATATCTTCCTCCTGATGAAGCAACACCTGGCATCTCTTTTCCTATTTGAAATATTAATTAGGGATCCAAGCTGCCTCTGTCTTGGGTCCCAGGAGGATATGTTCTGCTGACAAGCGGTGAAGCCTTTTCACTGTGGAGCTGCAAATCAGAATCTGGTTCACTCTGGGATTTGTAACATCACAGACCAAATCCCAAAATGAGGAAGTGCCAAGACATAGGAAAAGGGGGCAGTGTCTCCCTCGTACACAATTCCAGAGCAGAAAGGGATAGGAAGAAGAAGCTGGCTCATTTTAATAAAAACACTGATCAATAAAATCAACTAGGGCACCACAGAAAAATTCTTAGGACATCTGATTTTAAGTGAAACTACACAATTTTCACTGATTAAACTAAGAAATTCTATTTTGCCAAATCATTCTCCAGTTCCACCCAGCATTACATAAATACAATGCAAGAAATTTATTAACAGAACAATGCAAAAAAACTACTAGGACTGCCGATTAATCAGTTAATGCTCACGATTAACCAAAAATTAATCATGATTTTAAAATTGGAATTAATCTCACTGTTAAACAACAGGATACCAATTGAAATGTATTAAATATTTTGGATGTTTTTCTACATTTTCAAAATTTAGTGATTTCTTTTACAACAAAAGACAATGTATACAGTGCTTGCTTAACTTAAAAATATATATATATTTGCACGGTAAACTACAGAACTGAAACACCAAAAACAGAAAATCTACCTTCCATAGTGGCCGGCTGGCTGGAGCACCCCTGCCAGCGGCACACGTGGACTGGGCCCACCACAGATAGGGGCTACTCTAGACCATATGAGTGAGGCTTACCAGTTAACATCCATAGTTTTAACTGAAATCAATAGATCTGAAAATGTAGAAACTGTGATGGTCCCCGGTCCCTCCGCCCCCCCGTCTCATGTATACAAACATGCATAACTCAAAGATGCTTTGGACAAAATGCCTCATGTAACCTACCAGTTTTAATGTCACAATCTGCTGGATCTGTACATCTGATTTTGGTGTATGTATCACTCTTCTATGTAAAGATAGAAATATGGGGTATGGAATGGTTTATTGGCTTTTATTTGCACATTTAAAACATCAAAAGTGTTTCCAATGCTCAGACACCTTAATTCAGTGGTGGGCAAAAGGGCCTCCGCAGGCCAGATCCGGCCTGCCAAGCAGATTGATCCGGCCCGCAGAGGCCCTGCTGTGTCCCCCCCTCAGGCCAATCAGAGCTTGGGGATGGCAAAGTTTCCTTTGCCCTACTAGGAGTATGTAGCACTTCGAAGTGCTATGTGTTCCTGGCTGGGTGGAGGAAACTTCGTGCACTTCCCCCGTCCCCAGGCCCTAATTGGCCTGGGGGTGGGGGAGTGTACAAAGCCTCTTCCCACCCTGCTAGGAGCATGGGTACTTAGTGGGAAAGGGGAGGGGGAGCAAAGGGGCTTCCCCCACCCTCAGACCAATCATAGTCTGTGGCTGGGGAAGCATCCGGGCTCCGCCCTTCCAGCCAAAAATTATTGCCCACCCCTGCCTTAACTGCTGGGTGATCAATTTAAAGGACAAACAAGGCTGTTCTCAAATCATTAAGTCTAAGTAGTGGCTGGTCTTAGGAAGACATTTGACCACACCAGCAAGTAGGAGGATACCAGTTTGGCCAAGTAATTTTCCATGGAAGGTGGGAGAGAGAACAACAGGTTCCCACCCAAAGAGAATCTATAAAAACAATGGGAAGCTATCTATCTCTCTGTCTTTGGCTTCCATGACACACTCAAAAGGATAACTGGTGACACCACGGAGAATAAAAAAATTTCCCCAGGCTTGAAGGTCATTGCCTGAAATTAGTGTAGTTTTAGGGTAAGTTTGCAATGAGTTTTAGTGTGTTAGAATGATATGTTCATTTTCTTTTATTTTAAATTTGTAATTTACTCTGTTTTCACTTGTAACCACTGAAATCCTACTGTTTGTACTTAATAAATTTACTTTTATTTACTATCAAGCCCAGTATAAATAATTGTTACCTGGGAGAACAGTGTATACATCTTCCTTTCATTGTTAAAGAGGCCTGAATGGGCTTTCAATGTGTGACACTCTCACACAGTGAAAAATGGATTTGGATTACAGGCAGTCCCCGGGTTACGTACAAGATAGGGACTGTAGGTTTGTTCTTAAGTTGAATTTGTATGTAAGTCGGAACTGGTACATATTGTAGGGAAAACTCTAGCCAAACATTTCTCCAGAGCTCAGTTTTATTCTCCCACACCTCACTTCCCTCAGTCCTTTATTCTCAAGCTGAGGTGTCTGCTGAGAAAAGCCGCTCCGCGTCTCCCTGGTCTGCTGGGGAGAGAGGGGGCGCTAGCTTCGCGTCTCCCTGGTCTGCTGGGGGGAAGCAGCTAGTGCGGGGTTGCCTCACCCCGTTTGTAAGTAGGGATCCGATGTAAGTCGGATCCATGTAACCTGGGGACTGCCTGTATATTTAGTCCCATTTGGGGGTTGGTTTCCTTAATGCTGTGCCTTTAAACTGCATTCTCCTCAGAGCTGAAGTGAGGAGGAGGTGAGGGAGAGGCAGTATTCTCAGCTCTGTCTTTTGTCTGGGGGAGACCAGAAGATCTGGCCCAGCAGCACAGGATGGTGAGGAGCACCAGAGAGTACGGTGGCGAGTGTCAGTGGCTTTATCAGCACCTTAGGAAGCAGCCCCAAGAGGTTTTCTGCGATCGTGTCCCATCACAGAAACATCCAAAAATATTTAAATAATTGGTATTCTATTATTGTTTAATCACATAATAAATTGCAATTAATTTGTAATTGCTTGACAGCCCTAAAATCTACAATTGTCATGATTTGCCGGAATTCATAGACAATAGTACTAAAGACTTGTTAAACGCTATTTTTTCTATTAAATGAAACTTGCTTAATTCAGCTTAACATTTTGAAACAATCAAGCAAACAGCTTCTCTTTTCAATTTGTTTGGGATGTGATCCAGAAAGTTATCAAAAAGTCTTTTGTTTAGCAGTATATATCAGATAGTAGGGATGTTAGATGTCGATTGATTGAATACTCATGTGACTGATTCAAATTTTAGCCATTACCTGACTATTTGAAAGTTCCCAGGGGCGCGGCCAGCAGCCCGTGCGCTCTTATCCCCACCTTGTGCTGCTGTCTCTATCAGAGGCATCAGCGTGGAGCGGCAGTACCCTATGGTGCACCTCTGTCCACAGCGAGCCAGGGCCCGCATGGACAGAGGCTGCTCCGCGTCAGCTTCCCCTGCCCCATCTCCACCCTGCTGCCTGTGACAGAGGCAGCAGTGTGGTGGGAGGGGGAGCAGGCAGCTCCGCGAAGCCAGTGAATGTGGGGAGCTGGCTCCCCCGAGCACTGGCTCTTGCCCCCACCCCACCTCTGAGAGAGGCAGCAAGCAGGGGGTCAGGAGGCTCCATGGAGCTGGCATGCTCTGAGAGCTGGCTTAAAAGCTGGCTCCCCATGCGTATCAGCTCAACCTGTCACCCTCGCTTTCTGAACTACTGCCTCTCTATCAGAGGCAGTGGCACGGGAGGCGGGGAGGGCAGCTCTGTGGGATCTGGTGCTTGTGGAGAAGCCAGCTTCAAAACCAGTTTCCCACAGGCACTGACTCCCGCCGCCCCGGACCTTGCGTCCTCTGTATCAGAGGCTTATCAGTTAGTTGACTACACATAATACAGGACTATGTAGCACAAGATGGTTCATTCGATGATGAGCTTTCGTGGGCCAGACCCACTTCCTCAGATCAAATAGTGGAAGAAAATAATGGCTGTGACTATTTTCTTCCACTATTTGATCTGAGGAAGTGGGTCTGGCCCACAAAAGCTCATCATCTAATAAACCATCTTGTTAGTCTTTAAAGTGCTACATAGTCCTGTGTTTTGTTTCAGCTGCACCAGACTAACACAGCTACATTTCTATCACTTGACTACACATAGACATCCCTATCAGATAGCAGGTATTACTATTAATAAAGTAAATGTTTTCAAGAGTAACAGCAGCATTAAAATACTCCTAAATGCAATTCGCTTTATCTTCCTTGTTTATGCTAATATTTGACTTCAAGAGGAGCAGAGCCAGAGTTTAATAAGTCTCAAGCTTAATAAAACAGCTGTAATACTCACTGTGCAATGTTTTACTAAATGCTAGATGCATAACAGCTCTCGCATTTTCAAAATGTTCAGTTCTTGTAATACATTTGATGTAATGATTAAAGCATAGAAACTTATAACTGCATACTTATTTGCCTTTCTGAGATAATGCTGTTGCCAAGAAGAGGCATCTGACAAGCAAATTAAAAAAAAAAAATCAAGCTTACCCTAGGCCTATCTCATACATTTGTGTATTTTCTAAAATCATGCTGGTGTGACAAAACTGATGCAAGAAAACCGAAGTAAAAAGAGAGTCAAAAGACAGCCCACAAAGCTGAAATAGTGTTAGTTATCTCTATAATTATCAACAGTTTTGCAAAGCCCTCTAATACTGAACAGGGTACAAAGCTTCATTATTCTCTCTCTTCTCCCCCATATTGCCTCAGTTTCCATATCTATACAGAAATGAAGTGACCTATTCAAGCTCAGATAGCAAGTCAGTGAACAAAAGAATAAAATACACTTCTCCTGGCCTCCAGATATTGAAATGATTGTTCGAATGGTAGTTGGAGAAGGGATAGCATATTAACACTTCTTATTTTCTACTGATATGGGTTATGCTCAACAATTTTGTATCTGTTATTCTGGTAAGTGTATTCCATATCAAAGAACTCTTCCACTCTGAACAACAGGGAAAAGTAAAGTAATTACCATTCTGTTAGATGGTTAACCAGAACAAGAACACTTTGATGACTCAGACTAAATCCTGGGTTAAACAATTGATTTTTGAGGTGGAAAGGCCATCAACTCCATGTAAGTGAAAGCATTTGAATAAAACAGAATAAAATAATCCCTGAAGAGCCAACATAAAATTGGGTCTGCAATGCAAATAGGGACAGGTAAATGAACTGGAGCATTGCAAATAACATTATAAAACGTCTAGGAAACAGACTGCACAGGAAAATATTGGGAACAGAGTGCCACCACATATTTGAGTGGCAGCCATCATACAACAAACAATTTAGGAGCCAAATCAGAAAAAAAAAGTTATATCAGACTTTATGCTATGCAAGCTCTTCAAGATTTCCAACTAAAACAGCTAGTGATTTGCATGGAAGCAATACATTATTTTCTAAATAAGAAACTGAAGACTTATTTTTGAAAATAAGAAAAACTGAATACAAGGAAAGTCACAACAGTTGAGAGGAAAAAATGCTTCTCGTTATACACATTTGAAGGTTGAGAGCTATCCCTCCAATATTTACCTAATTAAAAATCATCTTATTTATCCTATACACTTTCCTTGTCCATTCAGGCACATAAAATGGGGACGGAAAAACTAGGAAGGTTAAAGTTAGTTTCTGCATATTTTTCATCTTTTTAAAATTTTCTTCAAAATTGATTACTAAGTCACTATTTCTCATCCTCAATACACATGACAATGCAATGCTAATGGCGACAAATACTAAGCAGGAGGAAAAAACCCAGAAAATAATGTCCAACTATAAGTTATATCGTAGAAAGCAAATGCTCAAAGTCTATTTTGCAGATAACTGGAAACTGACCAGATGAAAATGAATGAGATGGATTACTCCACAAAGAATTTGGGTGTGAAGTTGAAAATAAGCGATTCAGCCAAATTTTCTCATTTTGATGCAAACACTAACATTTATGCATATCTGAGTCTATTCCAGAGAAAGATTCTACTTAAAATAACAAAAAAAAAGAAAACCTGTAATATACCTACCCAATATCATTGTCTTGTTCTGCTCTGAGCATGGCAAACCACTGCTGTTTGTAAACAGAGGACAACCATTCTAAAATTAAAAAAAACATACATAAATGTTGGAATTTCTTTGGAGGCGGGAAAGGGGATTTTATATAACATTTAAAATAAGGAAATAAAATTATACTGAAATGAAAAGATTCTTTATTAATTAAAAAGCCAATTCATATCCAGTCAATTGACATTTCACTGGTATGCTCACCTCTAAGACATATCTGAACTATTTTAAGTTGCAAGTACCAATAAAATTATCCTGCTCAAATTGGCAAAGTAACTTACAAAACCACATATATCTTTTGTTCTCCAATCAGCACCATTCTGAACTTACGGGTGAACAGATTCCCCTCTCTTCTCCTCTTGCCCCCCATCTCTGCCCCAAAAAGAACAGTTACAAAAGGGTTGGAATGCAGTTCAACTATAGCTTACTGGTATACAGCATTTTTCACATAATAAATCGAAAAAAATGATACTTAGAAGTACAGTAGAACAAAGGAAATCCTTTACATAGCAGGCATTCCTGTCTCCATCTCAAGTGAACGATCATATTTGAACATTATGCAATTAGAAGCATAAAACTGAAATGTAAGAGCAGTGAAGATTCAAATATGCCTACACTCAAAGGAAATAGAAGGATAATTCCTATTTCTTATGTAACACTTTTCATCTGTACATATCACAGCACTTCACAATAGAGATTAACCAATTAACCGATAAGCATCAGCTTACCGGTTCCGGTTAAACTTTTCTGACAGCATGCTCCGGCTCCCACGTGCAATCTCACGCTGCAGGCTGTGCAGTATAAGGCTGCTTATACTGCAGAGCTCACAGCACAGCCAGCTCCCTGGCTCCTGGCCCAGCTCTTGGAGAGCCAGATGCTGCCCCGCACTACAGATTCTACAGTATCAGGGACCACAGCACAAGGTGGCAGCTGGCTCCCTGGAATCAGGACCATCAGCCAGCTGTGCTGCAGGCTCTACAGTATAAGCTTTCTATTGCAGAGCCCGCAACAGGTATAACCAACTAAGATTTTTAACGATTACATTGTTACTTTTTTAAAACATTTTTTACATCCCTACTTTGCAATGTTCAATGTATTTATCTTCACAACACAACCGTGTGATGGGAAAACAACAGCATCCCAATTTTACAGGTAGGGAACTGAAGCACAAAAAGGCTAACGCCAAGATAACACAGCAAATCCAGAGCTCAGCAGGGAACTGAACTAGTCTGCCATACCCTAAACCAGGGCTACTCAACTTTGGAAGCCCTGGGGGCCACAATGATACTCACAGCACATGCCAAGGGCTGCAACTTAAATGTGGTTGCATATATATGTATATATGCAAATATATTCAAATAGCTTATTTCACACTAAGGGACATGAATACAAAAATTAAGGCAAGATCACACAACACACAGGCCCCACCGAAGTCAGTTCTGCTGATATTAATACAATGCAATATTTTTATCCAATTTCCACACATATGACAGCACTTTTAATGAGCAATGAGAATCCAGGAATTTAACTACTAACACACACAGCAACAGAAGACCATTATATTGACTGCTTTTTTGTTTTAGCTCCCACCCACGGGCCGCAAACAACGGGCTGTGGGCCTAGCCCACGTGCCACGTGTTGAGTAGTCCTGCCCCTAAGCCAGGTTACGTCTAGACTACAAGCCTCTTTCGAAAGAGAGCATCTAGAGTGCAACCACTTCTTTTGAAAAAGCGAGCCGCTTTTTCGAAAGAGAGCACCCAAGCAGTCTGGATGCTCTCTTTCGAAAAAGCCTAGTTGCATTCAAGAACGTCTTTTTTAGAAAGAGCACTTTCGAAAAAGAGCATTCTTCCTTGTAAAATGAGGTTTGCGGTCAAAAAAAAGCCACCGTGTTCTTTCGATTTAATTTTGAAAGAAAGCAGTGGCAATCTAGACACAGGTGAAGTTTTTTTGAAAAAAGGACACTTTTAAAAAAAAACCTGTAGTCTAGATACACCCCAATGCCTTACCCACAGGACCAAAACCTGATATGTGTTGTTATAGGAAAATTTATAGCTATCGCAGTTTGATAAGACAGGACAGTTCTTAGGTAAACATTAAAGATGGCTAATGCAGCGGTAGGTAACCTGCAGACCATAGGGGTTCTATGTGTGGCCTGCAAAGCATTTTATTTACTAGTACCCATTTGCATTCTAGCCCACAAAAGCTTATACCCAAATAAATGTATTAATCTAAGGTGCAAAAGGACTGCATATTTTGGCTAAAACAGACTAAGGCAATTATCCCTCAAACTCAGGTGGTTTCAGTCTGCATAATTTTTTCCAACCAGTATTACTGAAGTGACACATGCATAAAATAAAGGCATGTAAAGTACAGTACATGCTGATTGCATGCAATACTGACTATGAGAGTTGTCCATTAAGGAGTCCCTCTACATTCAAAGCACTACCATGGTTCAATTGACACACACTACAAATTCTAGGTAAACAAGTACAATTAGTAAAGCTACCCTGTACCAGGAGATTGTCTTTGTTATGACTAAGGATGTTAAGTAATGGGTAACTGACTAATCGAATAGTCGATGAATTTTTGCATCAATTAGTCGTTAGGCCTTAGGCTGTTGCTACACTTCAAAGGCAAAAGCACCGAAGCCTGGGGTCAGCTGGGGGACTCCCCCGCTGACCCTGGGCTCTGTGCGGCACTGCCACTTTGAAGTGCTGGGAGGAGCCTGACACTAGGCTCCCCGGCGTTTTAAAGTGGCAGCCCCAGGCTTGCCGCTTTGAAGTACCCCCACTTCTTCCCCTCCCCCTTGCTGCCTCTAATAGAGGCAGCAAGGGGTAGGGGGAGAGGAGTGACTAGTCAACTATTCTGTCAACCATCCAATAAGCATTTGCTTATCGGATAGTCAACTAGTTGACTATTCCTTCACATCCCTAGTTACGACAATCTTGTGGCCCACTGAGATGAAGGAGAGCCACTCATGCAACCCACTCACTGGCCTAGGTTGCCCATCACTGGGATCTGGAAGGCAGGCCCTCCCTGCCAAAGCATCTAGTCTCGCACCCACGAATTCTATGACCTGGGTAGGAACAAGTGTAGACTTCGCCTCATTCAGCCACAGCCCCAACCTCAAAAAGGTTTGCTTGGCTAGATCTACGAACCGAGAGACCTGATCCCTTGACCTCCCTCTGATAAGCCAATCGTCCAAGTAGGAGTAGACATGGACCCCATTCCTTCTCAGGAAGGCCGCCACCACAGCCATGCGTTTTTTAAAACACCGTTGGTGCTGTGGACAAGCCAAAGGGTAGCACTGCAATCTGGTAGTGGTGGGACCCTACAACAAACCTCAGGAATCTCCTGTGGTGAAGGGAAATAGAAATGTGGAAGTATGCATCCTGTAGGTCGAGGGCAGCATACCAGTCTCCAAGATCGAGTGAGGGGATGATGGAGACCAGCGTTATCATCTTGAAACTTTTTTTTTTATGAAGATGTTGAGCCTTCTGAGGTCCAGAATTGGGTGAAGGCCCCCCCCTTGGACTTCGGGACAAGGAAGTAGTGGGAATAAAACCCCTTTCCCCTGAATTCCAAGGGAACCTCCTCCATTGCCCCTAGGGAAAGGAGCTCAGAGACTTCCTGCTGGAGGAGGTACTCGTGAGAGGGGTCCCTGAACAGGGACAGAGAAGGGGGTGGGAGGAATGAAGGGATAGGAAAAGGATAGAATATCCCCTTGCCATTACCTCTAGGACTCAACAGTCCAACGTTATGATACACCAGGCCTCGTGGAAAGGGAACAGTCTGTCTGAGAAGGGTCGATCTGAGACTACAGGCAGTCCCCGAGTTACGCGGATCCGACTTATGTCGGATCCATACTTATGAACGGGGCTTTTCTCGCCCCGGAGGACGCGGGCAGCGGGACCGCCCAGATGCACCGCGGTCCCGCCGCCCGTGTCCTCCGGGGCGAGAAAAGCAGCTCCGCGTCTCCCTGGTATGCTGGGGGGGGGCTCCCCCCCAGAAGACCAGGGTGACGCGGAGCAAAGCTGCTGAGGACGTGGGCAGCGGGACCGCCCAGACGCGCCGCGGTCCCGCCGCCCGTGTCCTCCGAGACGAGAAAAGCGGCTCCGCGGCTCCCTGGTCTGCTAGGGGACCCCCCAGCTGAACCAGGGAGATGCGGAGCAAAGCCACGGAGAATGCAGGCGGCGGGACCATGGCGCGCCTGCCCAGTCCCGCCGCCCGCGTCTCCCTGGTCTGCTGGAAAGGGGGGGGGCGCAGACCAGGCTTTTCTCGCGGATGCCTGTGGTAGAGCAGCTAGGGCGCTGCCGGGTTGGTCCCACAGCGCCGCTCCTCGGCGCTACTGGACCAACCCGGCAGCACCCCAGCTGCTCTGCCCCAGGCGTCCTGATTCAGCCACTGCTGGTCAGTTTCAGCAGCGGCTGAATCAGGATGCCTGGGGCAGAGCAGCTCGGGTGCTGCTCGGTTGGTCCAGTAGCGCCAAGGAGCGGCGCTACTGGACCAACCCAGCAGTACCCCTGCTGCTCTGCCCCAGGCGTCCCCAAGTCAGCCACTGCTGAAACTGACCAGTGGCTGACTACAGGAAGCCGGAGGCAGAGTTGCTCTGCCCCGGGCTTCCTGGAATCAGCTGCTGATCAGTTTCAGCAGCAACTGACTTGGGGACACCTGGGGTAAAGCAGCTGGGGTGCTGCCGGGTTGGTCCCTGCAGCGCCGCACCTCGGCGCTGCGGGGACCAACCCGGCAGCGCCCCAGCTGCTCTGTTCCAGGCGTCCAGATTCAGCCGCTGTTGAAACTGATCAGCGGCTGATTCCAGGAAGCCCAGGGCAGAGAAACTCTGCCTCCGGCTTCCTGTAGTCAGCCACTGGTCAGTTTCATCAGCGGCTGAATCTGGACGCCAGTTCCGACTTACCTACAAATTCAACTTAAGAACAAACCTACAGTCCCTATCTTGTACGTAACCCGGGGACTGCCTGTACAGCCGGTGTGTCGTCCTCGGGCATAACCTCAAACACCCAACCTGGGACCCTGGGACTTATTGGGTGGCCCCTGATTGTAGTCCAAGCCCAAACGAGAACGTCTCCTCGTATTGCGGGCGGAACCACCTCTATTTCTGTGCCTGCTGTCAAACCAAGCCCCGACTGTAGCTCCTCTGCCCCCAGGAGCTCAAGGGGCAGCGTTGAGGCGCGGGGGTGTGCAGGCCCAAGGATTTCAGGGTCGCCCTGGAGTCCGCTATCAGTTTGCTCCGAGAACAGGCCTGTTCCCTCGAAGGGAAGCTCCTGCATGGTTGTCTGCACCTCCAGGGGAATTCCGGAGACCTGCAGCCAAGTCTCCGGCGCATAACGATGCCGGTGGCCATGGTCCTGGCAGGAGAGTCTGCTGCAATGAGAGCAGCCTAAAGGGCCAACCTAGATACCACCTAGCCCTCTTCAGTGACTTCAAACTCCTGCTGCGAGTCTTGAGGCAACCTGGCCTTGAACTTATTGGCCGCTACCCAATTGTTAAAAGCGTACTGGCTGAGCAGGACCTGCTGGTTAGCTATCCTCAGCTGTAAACCAGCCGTCTCATATGCCTTCCTCCCCAGGAGTTTGAGCTTTTTTGGGCCCCTTACTTTTGGGCGTGGGCCCCAACTGCCCCTGCCTCTCCCACTGTCAGGCCGCCTGCACCACTGCCGAGCCTGGCGGGGGGTGGAAAAATAAATGCGTGTGGACCGCCTGAGGGACAAAGTACCATCTTTCTACCCGTTTCTGCATAGGGGTTATGGAGACCGGGGTTTGCCAGAGGGTCTTCATGATTTTTGCCACCATCTCGTTCAGTGGGAAGGCAATTTTAGTGGGGCCCTCCGCCATAATTATGTCAACCACTGGGTCTTCATCCTCCTTTACCTCCTGAGCTTGAACCCCCAAATTCTGGGCCAACCTTCTGAGGAGATCTTGGTGTGCCCTCACGTCCATGAAGGCCATCAGGGGCGACAGGCCGGCCAAGGCCCCATCCAGAGACAAGGAAGACGACTCCTTCACCACCAGCGGATCTTGCAGGACACCAGTCCCAGATTCCTGTGTCAGACATGACACTGACTGGGCCTGCGTAGGGGGCTGGACGACATCCTGGGAGGGAACACCTGTTCCAAGCAACCCTGTGGGGCTAGCTCTGCTCTCCGACTCCACTCTCACCAGCAGAACTGCCGAGGGGAGTGACCTATGCTCCAAGTAGGAAGAGGCACCAACTGACCCTGACCTCACCAGGGCCTGGTAGTATGCCCACGGGGTCCAGAACAGCCATTGCGGATGGGGTTGCCACTGGGGAGGCCAAGTCTGCACCTCTGGATGCTGGTGCCTCTGGGTCTGCGACTGAGAACTCAAACAGTGCCAAGACCTGGACCGGTATCGAGGGCTTGACCCAGAACACCTGGAGGAAGCCCTTGAAGAGAAGGACTCTACATTGGATTCAGAGGAACACTCCGATGCCGACCAAGGCTGTGCTGCTGAGCATTCCGGGTCCCTCTGGGCCTGACTGGACATTGCTGCTGGCTTGCCTCGGTGCCAGAGGCGGCATGGACGCAGAGTCCGGTGCCAGCGGACGTGGAAGTGGAGACACCTGTGGCCTATCCCTCGCCTGGTCCTGAGCCCCCAAGGGCAGTGCCGGCTGTAGTAAGTTGAGGGTCAGTAACATGGAGTCAACAGGCCTAAATAGAGGCCTGTAACATGAAAACAGCAACATGTCTGCAATCTAGACTTAAGCACTTCATTTTTAACCACTTTATCTTTCCTCTCAATCCCTTGGTGCAAATTTGCATATCTTCTTCTGATCCCTTTTTCGGAAGAGGTTTTTTGGAGGGGAAAAAAAAAGGCAGTCTAGACGGGGATTTTCCACGTAAAAACCCCCTTTTTCGAAAAAACCCTGTAAACCTCATTTTTTGAGGAATTAAGGGCTCTTTCAAAGAAGAGGGGGTTTTGCATGGAAAAACCCCATCTAGACTGCTTTTATTTTTTTCGTAAAAACCTTCCAAAAAAGGGATTGGAAGAAGATATGCAAATTTGTGCCAGATTTGCATATCTTCTTTTGGAATCCGAGTGTAGTCTAGGCGTGCCCTCAGTGGTGTCCAGTGTTCCCTCTAAGATTTGCCACCCATGAGACAAGTGAATTTTGTCTTGTGCACCAGTATTGAGTTCGTGTGCGCTTGTTCAGATGTGTGTCACTGTGGCACCCAAGTTATTAACAAATCTCTTATAAACCTCTCCCTTTTCTCTCTGGGTATGTCTATTATATGCCATTATACAAGGCATTGATGAGACCCCATTTGGAATACTGTGCAGTTCTGTTCTCCCATGATTAAGAAGGATGAATTCAAACTGGAACAG
Organism: Pelodiscus sinensis; assembly: GCF_049634645.1. Lineage (NCBI taxonomy): Eukaryota > Metazoa > Chordata > Testudines > Trionychidae > Pelodiscus > Pelodiscus sinensis. Next base: position 1,612,682 of record NC_134738.1, on the reverse strand, counting down.
GTACAAAGAAGGGTCACTAGGATGATCCGAGGAATGGAAAACCTGTCTTATGAAAGGAGACTCAAGGAGCTTGGCTTGTTTACTTTAACCAAAAGAAGGCTGAGGGGGGATATGATTGCACTTTTTAAATATATTAGAGGGATAAATACCAGGGAGGGAGAGGAATTATTTAAGTTTAATACCAATGTGGACACAAGAACAAATGGATATAAGCTGGCTAGTAGGAAGTTTAGACTTGAGATTACACGAAGGTTTCTAACCATTAGAGGAGTGAAGTTCTGGAACGTCCTTCCAAGGGAAGTAGTGGGGGCAAAAGATCTATCTGGTTTCAAGATTAAACTAGATGGGTTTATGAAGGGGATGGTTTGATGAGATAACATGATCTTGGTATCTAATTGACCATTCTTTATCAGTGGGAAATAGGTCAATGGAGGGATGATAGGAGTTACTATAGAGAACTTTCTGGGTGTCTGGCTGATGAATATTGCCCATATGCTCAGGGTTTAGTTGATCGCCATATTTGGGGTCGGGAAGGAATTTTCCACCAGGGTAGATTGGCAGAGGCCCTGGAGGTTTTTCGCCTTCCTCTGTAGCATGGGGTACAGATCACAGGTAGAGGATCTCTGCATCTTGGGGTCTTCAAAGTATTTGAAGGCTTCAATATCTGAGATATAGGTGAGAGGATTATTCTAGGAGGGGTGGGTGAGATTTTGTGGCCTGCACTGTGCAGGGGGTCAGATTAGATGATCATAATGGTTCCTTCTGACCTTGGAATCTATGAGTCTATGAGTCTAATGTCAGAGAGGCTAAGATGCAAAACTAGATAGGCAGTGATAAATAAGGAAGGGAGAGATGGGTTTGTGCATTATCACAGACATTGTAAATTGAAGTACAGGATGTCGCCCAAAACAGTAACACAAAAGAGGGATTCAAGGATAGAGCAAAATATAACCCATAGACAAAGAAGGCCATGCAAAAGGAGAAATGGGTGGAATAGACAATGAGGTAGCAGAAGAAGCAAAAAGGACAGTTTCATAAAAACCAAGCATGGATAAGAAGTTGAGAAGATTTAAACACTGTCTTTCTCAAAGATCAGGGAGGATAAAGTACAGACCTTGAGATCATCACAAAGCTTTGCGAAAACAATTTAAGTGGAGTGAAGGTGATGGAAACCAGATCCAAGAGGATCCAGGATAGAGATATGGAGAAGAGGAAATCAAGGCAAGTTGTGTAACAGCAGGAGCGGCCCGAGACGGGCTGTGGCAGCTGGCGCCCAAGGCAGAACGAGCGATCAGCGCCCCCGCCTGCACAGCCATCAATGGGTCAATGTCATCATCGGGCGCCCCGGGCACCCTGTGACATCATCAGGTGCCGTTGAAGGTGGTGCCCTAGGCAACGGCCGAGTCGGCCTATAGCCACAGGCTGCCCCTGTATAACAGGCACGCTCAATTAACTTAGCAGTGAAAGGAAGAAGGAAGTTAGAAAAGCAAGTGCTCCATCTACAGGAAAATGTGAATGCCTGGTAGCAGTACATTTTCAGTTCAGGCCCCTGACTAAGAATTAATATTTCTGATCATCTGGTAGTGCCCACGTTTATTAAGCTTCAGAGCCAGAAGCAAATACCACTTGCTTACTCAGGATTGTGCGAACAGAGCAAGGATGAGTCCCATTTATAATGCAATTTATATTAACATTTTAGTTCAACCTTTTTCTTTCATACACATTCTTTTTCTCTTAATAGTGACATGTGCACCTCAAATTAAAAGAAGTTGGACATATCTTACACATTAGAAAACAAAGAGAATAACCGAACAGCCAGCCAACTGCCTTGCTGAAGACAACACAAGAGCTTTCATCCCTCCAAACATTATCTATTGGTAAAGTAACATATGCCTTCTGAGACACAAGAGAACAAAGCAATCAACTCTTGCAACTCCTTCAATTTCAGACACTGACCTATTAAATTATTACCTTTCAATTGAATGCTTTACCCAATTTTCTATTAAACAGATGACGCATATGAAGCTTTGTTATTAAAAAGGATATTCAATTAATATTTACATTCTATTACATATTTTGTTATTGATTTACGTTACTCCAATAATCCAGCGATACTGAGGCAATTTTACAACTGTGCTGGTCATGATGAAATAACCAAGAGTCCAACAAACATTTTAGAAAAGTATGTAAGTGAATAAAAACGTTATATCAATGCATCTAACAAAGGCATTAGCTCAAAAGCTTCATTCACAATTTGTTTAATCAGAAAATATGAAAAATGTCCAATCAAAATATTTGCTTACCTGAAGGTACTAAGGCATCTCGCTCAATGATGCTTGCTGATGCCAAATCACTGATGATATATTGCAATCTCAGGTGTTTGAATACTGTCAAGAATGCTCTTCCTTGCTCAGATTCTAAGAATGCAATGTCATCCTCAAAATCTGCAACATTACAAGAGACATACACATCTAGGAGTTTCCTAGAACTTTTTCATTTTGATTTAAAATATTTATACACATTTAACTGAAGGTCCTACGCTCTCCAAATAGAGAAAGGAAAATTACGCGTTGCAAGCAACTTTAACAGCCTGCAACAGAATAGATTGCTCAATTTTAAGGAAGTGATTAGCATTCAAATAACTGTAAATGAAAAGTTACTGGTTCATTTTTCCTACTCCAGCACCGTTGGGACCTGACCAGTGCTGAATCAGAGAATTTGCCAGTCAATATTGTCAAGCAGTATTACCAACACTTCCACTGCTTACTGGCTCTTGAAAGACATTTAGGGAAAACAACAGCACAGCACACTGATAGCCTGGACTGTTGGCTGTAAACAAACTTTATGGTATGTGGGACACTTGGCTGCACCCAGTAGCGGACATTCCCCTAACTAAAATCATGCCAGACCATGGAGGTTACTGGACCAGAGAGGTTCAACCTGTATTAGACCAAATTGTCTTTATCCACTGAAATACAAAAGAGTTTGGCCAGAATTTCCGAAAAATAGAAGATGTCACTAGACAAGTCAATAATAAACATAAAGCAGTTTACCCTGAAATGATTTTGTTTCAGCACGCATGGCCAAAACGGCTAAAGGGAAGACTTCTTAACAGTATAATGAGAACAGGAAGTTAGGTCAAATAAATTACTGCACCTCTTCGGTATACATGGGACACTGTTTCTGGAGGGAGCTGAAGGACAACTGCACTGTACCTGCTGCTGGATGTATTGAGCACTGAAATTCTAAATCCAGCACCTTTTTCACAAACACTATATCTATACAAATAGACTTACCTTTTCTACGCTTGGAAAACCAGGCATCTGCTTCAGTTAACAGTTGTTTTAGTGGTCCATTCCAAGAAGGCACTAGCTGAAGGAACATCCACTAAACAAAAACAATATTTGTAAGCTTATTTTAGAGTCATAAAACATAATATAAACACCCAAGATTAATAAATTTTATGTTATAGCTACTAAGAAGCTCCTCATAAAAACAAGTAATGAATTCTACTGCTTATTATTAGACATTAACTTTGTATTCATCACAACACTAGTATAATAAAATATAATTATGATTAGAAGGATGTTTTCACAATAAAATGATCTGAAAACAGTTTAAAATTGTCTCTATACAGATTTTAATGTTCACAGCAAAAAATCAAAATATAATAAATTTCATAATATTACTTTACACTACACCACTGAAGTATCAAAAATTTTAAACAAATCAAACTAAATTAAATCCTGATGTAACTTCACTGGCTTCAATAATCTTATACCAAGGGCAATCTGGGTCCTAAGTAGGTACCTTCTTGAGAGCGGTATACACATCCATCTCCACTTGCATTACAAATAGGTTAGAAGAGCTGATCAACTGTTTCATGAGGTTTATGCTGGAAAAGACAAAATACTATGAGATGGGATGTGTAAAACTAAGTCAATAAAGTAATTAGTAATAGCACAGAAGAAAGAGTAAAGGAAGTTAATTCACTCTTCCCATAGGTAAGTGAAAAGTAGAGCTGATTGGGCATTTCTTAAAACAGCAGTTTGTTGCTGTAAAATGCAGCTCTGTCAAAACAAACTTAAGAAAAGGTCTGCTTCTGACAAAACTTTAGCTAGGAAGATTTTTCCACCATCACCTGGGAATTTCTGATCACAAAAAGCACAGAATTACCATTAGTTAAGTGATTAGGATATGAGAGTCCTACTCTGTGTGATCTGGATAAAGCGAGTTTCCCTAATTACCAGGTATCAGAGGGGTAGCCGTGTTAGTCTGAATCTGCAAAAGCGAAGAAGAGTCCTGTGGCACCTTATAGACTAACTGAAGTGTAGGAGCATAAGCTTTCGTGGGCAAAGACCCACTTCGTCAGATGCATGTAGTGGAAATTTCCAGAGGCAGGAATAAATATGCAGGCCAGGATCAGGCTGGAGATGACCAGGTGGATCCAATCAAGGAGGATGAGGCCCACTTCTAGCAGCTGATCTGGAGGTGTGAATTCCAAGAGAATAGAAGCTGCTTTTGTAGTTAGCAAGCCATTCACAGTCTTTGTTTAATCCAGAGTTGATTGTGTCAAACTTAAAGATGAACTGTAGCCTAATTACCAGACTACTCACTGGCAAGTCTGAAATGGATCTCTACAACCTCTCCTATTCATTGGGCCAAAAGGGCATGTCTACACAGCAGGGCTGAACTCGAAATAAGCTACACAACTTGAACTACGTCAGTTCTGAATATAGGCAAACAACACGGGAATGCAGGGGCAATATTAGAAAGGCAAAGGCACAAAATGAGATCAAACTAGCCACAGGCATAAAGGGAAACAAGAAGACCTTTTATAAATACATTAAAAGCAAGAGGAAGACCAAGGACAGGGTAGGCCCACTGGTTCGTGAGGAGGGAGAAGCAGTAACAGGAAACTTGGAAATGGCAGAGATGCTCAATGACTTCTTTGTTTCGGTCTTCACCGAGAAGTCTGGAGGTGTGCCTAACGTAGTGAATACAAGCAGAGAGAGGGTAAGTTTAGAAGATAGGATACACAAAGAACAAGTTAAAAATCACTTGGAAAGTTAGATGTCAGCAAGTCACCAGGTCCTGATGAAATGCATCCCAGGATACTCAAGAAGCTGATAGAGGAGGTATCTGAGCCTTTAGCTATGATCTTTGAAAAATCATGGCAGACAGGGGAGATTCCAGAAGACTGGAAAAGGGCAAATATTGTGCCCATCTATAAAAAGGGGAATAAGAACAACCCAGGAAACTACAGACCGGTCAGTTTAATGTCTGTCCCAGGGAAGATAATGGAGCCGGTAATTAAGGAAATCATATGCAAACACTTGGAAGGTAATAAAGTGATAGGGAATAGCCAGCATGGGTTTGTGAAGAACAAGACATGACAAACTAATCTGATAGCTTTCTTTGATAGGATAACGAGCCTTGTGGATAAGGGAGAAGCGGTGGATGTCATATACCTAGACTTTAGTAAGGCATTTGATACAGTCTCACATGATATTCTTATTAATAAACTAGGCAAATATAACTTAGATAGGGCCACGATAAGGTGGGTGCATAATTGGCTGGATAACCGTAGTCAGAGAGTTGTTGTTAACGGTGCTAAATCCTGCTGGAAAGGGATAACAAGTGGAGTTCCTCAAGGGTCTGTTTTGGGACCCGTACTGTTCAATATCTTCATCAATGATGTAGATATTGGGATACAGAGTATGCTTATTAAGTTTGCAGATGATACCAAACTGGGTGGGGTTGCAACTTCTTTGGAGGATAGGGACATAATTCAAAATGACCTTAGCAAGTTAGAGAAATGGTCAGAGGTAAACAGGATGAAGTTTAATAAAGAGAAATGCAAAGTGCTCCACTTAGGAAGGAACAATCAGTTCCATACATACAAGATGGGAAGCGACTGTCTAGGAAGGAGCATGGCGGAAAGGGATCTAGAGGTCATAGTGGACCACAAGTTGAATATGAGTCAACAGTGTGATGCTGTTGCAAAAAAAGCAAATATGATTCTAGGTTGTATCAACAGGTATGTTGTAAGCAAAACTCGTGAAGTCATTCTGCTGCTCTACTCTGCACTAGTTAGGCCTCAGCTGGAGTAGTGTGTCCAGTTCTGGGCGCCACATTTCAAGAAAGATGTGGAGAAATTGGAAAGGGTACAGAGAAGAGCGACAAGAATGATTAAAGGTTTGAGAACATGACCTATGAAGCCAGGCTTCATGAACTGGGCTTGTTTAGTTTGGGAAAAAAGAAGATTAAGGGGGGACATGATAGCGGTTTTCAAATATCTAAAAGGGTGTCACAAGGAGGAAGGAGAAAATTTGTTCCTCTCGGTTTCTGAGGACAGGACAAGGAGTAATGGGCTTAAAGTGCAGCATTTAGATTGGACATTATTAAAAAATTCCTAACTGTCAGGGTGGCCAAATATTGGAATAAATTGCCAAGGGAGGTGGTGGAATCTCCCTCTCTGGAGATAGTTAAGAACAGGTTAGATAGACATTTGTCAGGGATGGTGTAGACGGAGCTTGGTCCTGCCTTGAGGGCAGGGGGCTGGACTCGATGACCTCTCGAGGTCCCTTCCAGTCCTATTATTCTATGATTCTATGAGTTGCGTAGCTAAGTCGAAATAGCTTATTTCAACTTTGGGCACGTCTACACTGCACTTATTTCGAAATAGAGCGCTCTTCCCCCAACTTCTCTTACTGCTCATAAAATGAGATTTACAGAAGTCAGAGTAAGAAGCCTGTTATTTCTAGTTTATTTAGAAATAAGGGACTTGCTGTGTAGACACACACTATGCTATTTCAGAATAACTAATGTTATTCTGAAATAGCACTGCTGTGCAGACATGCCCTAATAGAGTAGTCTGTAAGGGCACTCACCTAGGGCATGGGAGAGTTGTATTCAAATCCCTGCTCCAAATCAGACTTAACAGGGCCTTACGCCTTGGTCTCAAATCACCACCAGACCCTAACCATTGGGCAAGCACTCTTGGTTTTTACAAAACACACACCACACACCCTGAAATAATTCAGTTTTGCCCAAGTGTAGAAAAGGAAAACAATTTAGGAGGGAAGTCGGGTCCATAAGTAAGTGAAGATTAAAGGACCCAATCTAAATTTACCAGGGTACATGAAAAGTAAATATTTAGTCAGAGTTGAAGAAGTAAGTGACTAGCCACTAGGCAGGCATTCAAAATAAAGTACTCTCTTAGCCAAAACCTATAAATTATATTTTGAAGTTAATTTCAACAGTAACCACGGAGGGACTAAGGAGCCTCGCTAATAAAACTCTGTCAAATATCAAAAGTTTATTTTTAAAATTATGAAAATAGATGCATTACCAAGAGCATTAAATAAAAATCATAAGTATTTAAAGAAAAACTTGTCAAACTTTAACTGAGGAAATTTTAAAGCTAGATTATATAACACACATATACAATGCCAACCTTGGAAGGGTCCCATCACATAATTAAAACAACATTTTAATAAACAAGTCATCCTGTGCCACCTTAGCGACTAAAAAAATATATGTATAGTATCATGAGCTTTTGTGGGAAAAACCCACTTCCTCAGATGAAACGATCTTGAGTGGGAAAAAGTAGGGGACCCTCAAAATAAAAAGGGAGAGAGGAAAGACATAACAAAATGGTCTAATGGTCTAATTCTTGATGACCATTACAGCAATATTGTAATATGCCATTTGCAGCATGTTTTAGTTACTTCAAAATAGGTAGACCATTTAACCACCTAATTATCCAAGTTAATTGAAATCTGCATACCTGAGTTCTTTGAAGAGTTCAACACTCTGGTGAGTCATCAGGTTATTTAAAAGCCATTCAAGGCACCTAGATAATAAGAAATCGTTTGCTAGTCACAATTTTCAGATATCCAAGTTAAACCACTGATCAAACCCTAAAATAGATTTCATAACTTCTAATTGGTTTAATAATGGAGGATCAAAAAACTCTCAGGATCTAAAAGCTCTGATATGTCTTTTTCTTTAATGCTACTTTAACTTGAATGATCGTAAACTTTAGGAAGGACTAAAGAAACATTTAAGACATTTCCAAAAGATCAGGTTTACTTAGATAAGCATTACACTAACAGTAAACTTTGCAAAGGTTATCTTCTGTGATAGCAAAGGGAGGGTGGGCAGTTTGAATTCAGAAGGTGAACAAAGTAGCTCAGTGTCCCACAAAGGACTGTGGGACCATTAGTTGTTGGGGAAGAAGGAACTGGCTAGAGCACCCTGCTCACCAATTCTTTCAAAACTTTTTCTGCTCAGAACTTAAATGTATTTCATGTTGAACATTACAGCAGCACAGATATCCAACAAATTTAGAACAGAATAGTCAATTACATTCACATTGTACTATTCCTCTGAAAAGTTAACCTATCTTCTTTTCAAATTTACAACCAATTCTTTGCATTCTCTAAGTTACACTTTTTAAAAGAAGGCCCACTGTATTCAAAATAGAGATTGAACCTCTGTGATCCGGGACTCTCTGGTCCAGCACTGCTGAACTAGAGAGCCCCAGCATAGAGATTACCAGCAGCTAGGAGCAGAGCCAGCCAGCAGGGCACCAGAACCTGCAGCTGGCCAGGCTGGGAAGCCAGTGGGGTAGCAGAACTCGCAGCTGGCAGGGCCAGAGTGCTAGCGGGGCTACCAGAATCCATGGGGGGAGGGACCCTGAGCCCACAGCCGGTGGGGCCATGGAAGGGGGTGGGGATGGGGCTGCAGAGCTCACAGCTGGTGGGGTCACGAGGGCAAGCAGGGCTGCCGCCAGAGCTCCCGGTGCTAGCTGGGCAACCGGAGCTAGGGTCCAGAGCAGCAATGGCAGGGAGCTGGGAAGAGGAGCCCAGTGGAGAGGCTAGCACACCGCCCCTCCGCCCCAGATCTTCCCTGGTCCAAAAAACTCCCTCATCCTGGACCGATGAGGGAGCCGGGGCAGGAAGGGCCAACCTCTTGTAGAAACAGGAGAACTAAAACACCTTGTACGACCCATGTTACACACTTAAAAAAATTACAGGGGACTAACTCATTAGTCACAAGTCACATTTATATTTTGGAAAATCTTTCATCTTTAAAGAATAATTAGGTTTTAATTAACATATGAAAAATTGCCTAGAGAAAAAAAGGTTAATTCTTACTTTTTCTTCACAGAGTCTAATCCATAAGTCCCTGCTGAATTGTAATAGCCACACACAGTTTTCACATTAATTGTTTCCTTCATTGTCTCGCCACATTGCTGTATTAAACCATCCTGTGAATAAATCCACGTATATTAAAAAAAATTTAAAACATAAACTTATGGGGTTCTTAGTGATAATTTAGTGAAGACCATTTATAAATATATTAAGTTTTCAAAGTTAGGAGCCAGAACAGTATGACCAAACTCAGAGAAGGAAACTAATATAGCTAAACATATTTAACAGCAACACCCACAATGCTGTTCTAACAGCTAATTTAATCCTATTTACATTGCCTATTTATATATAGGCAATTTTATATTTCAACTAAAACTGAGTCTTAGGCATGTTTACATAAAATTGCTTCACTGATGTGTGATAAATAAGTATTAAGCAGCCCACTCTTTTTCCAATCAGCATTCTGCAAGTGGTTTTTATAATCCATTTGGAGAAAGAGAGAACTTATTTAACATTTGCTCGAGTGTGCCTTTTAACTACACTCTGAATTTTAATGTTATTCCAAATAAACCACAAGACCACTATACTATCTTAATATGGCCAGTGCTTTATATATTACTTACCAGCTGCAGCATGCAGGCTGCTGCTAGAATGGCAACAACACGACTGGGCTTTATTAAAACATCATCTCTATATAGTGAGCCAAAGGCTACCTGCAGAGCTAAAAGAGCACAAACTGTCAAATCTAAAAAAAAAAAATAGCTATAATCTCATGTTTCATAATGTTTAAACACTAGGGATTCCTTTCAATTTATGCTGGTGCTAAAATTCTAATGTGTTAATCAAGAAAAAAGATAAATTGAAAAAGTTAAATCAATAGAAAGCCAATCGACACAAAATTACTGAACTACTGAAATGCACCTCACTCCCACAAATATGCTGATTATTTTTAACTGGGTTATTAGGAAATATTTATGCTAAAAGTATAACTTCTATAAGCACTGCAGTTCTAAGTACACACAGCATCTATACTCAGGATAGCTCCAAATTTTGATTCACAAAAAAAATTGAGAACTTTCTAAACAGTTCTTTCGTTCACATTTTTTAAAAGCAGAAGTAATACCTGAACAGTACAACTACTCTGCTGTTTAAACAATTAGTATTCATTCTAACAACTGAAAAAGTACTGGGACCATCAAATAGTTCCAGGGGACCCTAACACTGCAGAGGGTGATGCCTATAAATTATAACTCCACCTTGCCCATCATGGTAATAATGCAATGTCAGGTTTTCAAACTGAAATTGTGTCTCTTTGTTAAGCATTCCAAGAGAACACTAAGCTAGGGGAAGAGGTAGATAATAGGGACGTGAACGTGTACTTGGGCTCATGGGTTAACGTACATGGTTACATGCAGCTCCCTCTTCTCCCCCCAGCACAGCTACCTCTGATAAAGGGAGAGGCAAAGCTGCCTTCGAAATTTTCAGCTATTACATATTTACCTAAATAAATGCATTTTAGCATCCCTAATAAAATTTGCTGGAGAGTAGAGATTAGGGATGTTAGCAAACATTTCTTTTTGTAAATGTGTAACTGCTGAACGTGTAACTACCTCTCCCACTCCACTCCCATGCTGCGGAGGGGCAGGCAGCTCCACAGGAGCCTGTACATGCAGAGAGCCGGATTGAAAGATGGCTTCCAATGTTTACCAGCTCCCACCTGCCCCCCAACACTGCTGCATCTGGGCAAAGTAGCAGGGGGCAGGGCAGGAGGCTCTGTGGGAGCTGGCTTAAAAGCTGGCTCCCACCTGCCCCCCATCCCACTGCCTCTGATACAGAGGCAGCAAGGGGGAGGTTGCATGTTGTTGTTAGTATTAACCGATAAGCCCAAATTTATCGGTTAATCATGTAAACTACACACTAGGTTCAGATAGATAGGGTTCAGAGTGACCTAGACAAATTGGAGGATTGGGCCAAAAGAAATCTGATGAGATTTAACAAGAACAAATACAGAGTCGTGATACAAAGCCGGCAGCAAGTGGTAACAGCCCAGGCTTATCCAGTAACTATTTAAATGGTTATACTTTTACATTCCTGCAGAAAAGAATATAAAAAATTCCAATACATTTTCTCAAACCTGTCCCAAGGGGAGAATCGTGAAGAGTACTCCTCTGAGTGGTTACCTTTCCAAGACAACACAGAAAGAGGTGCTTCATTCAGACACTTGGGTCTCCACAAGTTACATATGTTGTTCAAAGTACTGTTTTAGACTGCATTTCTTCAGTCAGAATAGTGATAGAGATGCAGCCGTGTTAGTCTGGTTTAGCTGAAACAAAAGACGGAACTATGTAGCACTTTAAAGACTAACAAGATGGTTTATTAGGTGATGAGTTTTCGTGGGCCAGACCCACTTCCTCAGATCAATATGTGGAAGAAAATTGGCACAACCATATATACCAAAGTGATACAATCAAAAAAATGAACACATGTGAAACTGACAAATCAAATTTTAGAACAGAGTGGGGGTGAGGGAGGAAGGTTAGTGTATGTAACCTCCCCCCCTCATACTCCCTCTGTTCTAAAATTTGATTTGTCAATTTCACATGCATTCTTTTTTTATTGTATCACTTTGGTATATATGGTTGTGCCAATTTTCTTCCACATATTTATCTGAGGAAGTGGGTCTGGCCCACGAAAGCTCATCACCTAATAAACCATCTTGTTAGTCTTTAAAGTGTTACATGGTTCCGTCTTTCGTTTCTGCAGTCAGTTTCTGAACCTACAACACAGTTGCTGTTATGATCAAAGACTAAACTAAGCCATAAACAACTCATGCTTTCTCTCAGAGCAACTGATTAGTTACTGGCTTTTTCAGTCTTCTTTTTCACATTTTTGAAAATGAGCCCTCTCTTTTCAAACAGACATGTCAGATTTTTATCATACAGTACCTGAAGGAAAATTTAAAGGTTGAAAATAAGTGAACTAACAATATTGAGGCAAAGGCCTTTACTCACCTTCTATATCAATATTCTGGTCAGGAATCTCCAGTTCTATGATGTTCATGCTAGACTCCCTCCAAGAACCACTGAACATGCTGGAAAAGTAGCCAGACTATTTAAAAAAAGAAAAAAAAACACAAACATACAAGGAACCATTTCATTCAAATAATGAAAAACTGTAAGAGTTTGACATATTAGCCAAAATTATTAATAATCTTCAGCTATAAATCAAGTAAATTATGGGGTAAGCAAGCTGAAATAATAGTGATATACTTCCATGTCAAGAACTACTAATAATATTTCTTCCAGTTATGTGGAAATATTTATAAACATTGACCAACATTTCAAGTCTGTTTACAGAAGTAGAGGCATTTGTTTTTCAAGTTATTTTTCATCAATAAATTCAATTTTAAATAGGCCGAAAAGCTGAGAAAAATTCCATTTTAAATCATGATATCCATAGTGCGTACTCATGTCCAAAATTTAAAGTTCCTATAACTATATGTAGACAAAAAAATTCTACAGGCATTGATTTTTTAAGCCAATTAGAAAAGAATACATGCAAAACATACAGATTAATTTACACGATTGTGGTCTCAGACTAAGGACACACATACATCTTAAAATTCATGTGTAGGTAAATTCATACAAACACATACACATACACCGTTTACATAGGTATACCTTTTTTAACAAAGTGTAAGGCATATAAAACTAGTATTTGATAGATTTCCATCCAAAGGAAGTGAAAAAAAGTGCTTTACTAGGATTCAAGATTTTCCATCTCGGCAGAAGGAGTGCCCATTATGTGATGCTATCACACAGTGATGTTTACCTGAGAGATTAAAAAAATAGAGTCTATTTGTACAGTAGCATATCTTCTGCACTACTACCCAATGTTTCCACTGATGGCAGCAAATTATAAACACACGTATCTAAAACCAAAATTTTACTAAATCTATATGCCTCCACCATACTATTTATGAGCAAAGAAATATACCACTGTTGGTTATTGCGCTTTTATTAAGAACCTAGAGAGTTTGTTCCATTCAGATGGAGAGCTTAATATATTCACAGGCTATATCCAAATGTATTGTGCTAACTCCTAGATTTCATGGAGAATAGTGTGTTTTGCAAAGATCAGTTATTTATATACTGTACTGTATAAGTAGTACCTCAGTGCCATCTAGTTGGAAACATTCACTAATTCACAAGCTAGGAGAACTAAAGCTGACAGATGGTGATCAAGACACAGAAGCAATCTATCCAAAATATAAGTAGAGTCGTAGCTTCACCAATAATTTCAGATATACTGTATAATTGAGAAAACAGTTTAACCCTGCAGATTTAGTTTAAATTAAAATAAATCACTTTTGTGAATCAATTTGGAGAGTCAACTCACCAAAATTTCCCTTTACAAAATATCTCAACCTCAGAGACAAGGTTAATAACAATTCAAAAGAATTCTGGAATTTAACTTAATATATTCAAATGCATATTAAACATCAAATGATTTTTCATTAAGCCACATCAAACTTTAAAAAGGAAATTTTACAACTTTTTATGAGATTATGCCAAAGCAATGCTGGAAAAAGAGACTTTCTGTGCTATGCTGGACAAATCACTTAATATACGGCTGAACCAAGACTAGAACACAAGTCTAATTCCAGTCCATATTTGAACCACAAAACCATTCTTCTCTGGAAAGTAAACAACATAACCAAGAGAAAAATAAACAGTTTTATTTGGGATTTTAAGTAGTACAGGAAAGATTAGGCAAATTTTTCACCTCTGACTGGTAACTGCAGAAAGTTAATTCTTTCTGTTAGCTATTATCCATATTTTATCCAAACATGTCCTATTGAACTATTTACACCACAGCACACATATAAAGAAAAAGAACCTTACATTAAGATTTGTCCAAATTTATTTCAACCACTGATATCTATATCTACAAGGATTATAATGGAAAGTTTGTCTGCCAACTTTGTGCAATAGTACCAGCAAAAATTGGTAGGATTTTCAGATGTAGCACATGAAAATACTTTATATTCGTTAAAACTATATCCCATAGTGGCTGTCATTTTAATTAAATTATTAATTAGTAATTAAAATATTGTGTATTATGACTTCAAACTACAATTTTGTTTGTCCCAGTTTTTGTCATGAAGAATCTATGGTTTCTCACATTTTTCCCCCCATGACAAAAAACTACTTGTATGAATACTACTCCTTGATAGCAGAATTCCCATTGAAGTGTTACCTTACGCTCCTTATCTGCTCATGTCCCCATGGTCTGCACTACAGGGCACAGAAAGTTTCTGAATATGAAACTAAAAATTAAACTTGAAAACAAAATAGTAGAAATTGCAGTAGCATTTATTCAGAGTTGCTGTAGAGCTGGGTGCGTGATTTTGATTATTTCAATGCTCAACAGTCTCAATTTTAAAATATAAATAACTGAAACAGAACATATTCACAGTTCACAGAAACAGTACACCCCATGAAGTGTATTTATTCTGATTAAATCAAACCCTATCCAGGGCTTCAGTTGGTCAAGGCCTGTTTGGCAGAAATCTGGAGGTTGCCCTGTCATACAAATCTACTAAACAGCAACATGTATAAGACTGACAACCCAACAGTAATCTCAGAGACAGTTACTTGACAAGTAGTGGTTCTAGAATGAAGCAGTAGCGGGCTAGAGTTTGGTTTGATTTCTTCTTATTCAGTTGGGGGTTTCAATTCAAAGGGAGGCTGAGCAGGACCTCAGTCCTGAGGTTGAAATTACATCTGCCACTGTCAGCCAGAAGAATCCTACTCATAGTCAATACCTAGGTATTTGTCTGGCAAACAGCTTAGCTGCTGATGCACATGCACAGGAAGACAACTTCATTCTAAGTAAACTGTCATTCAAGTTCACTAGTGACCTCTTTGGGACATGCACCTTATATTTACAATTAAGCCACTCGAAGATTTGGAAAAATGAAGTGCATCTTCGGTATTATTACTTTAAATATGTTTGTTTTTATCTACTGAGCTGACATTATGTAATCTAGTAAAAAAAAAACCCTAGTTGTTTAGAAGCAGAAAGTGCGCTGTTTCTTTCAGGCTAACAGTAGCATTTCTAAAGAATCTCTTTCACATCCTACCCATTACTCCTAAGTAAAATAGTACATAATTTTTGGCTGGTTTGGAACAGTTTTGTGCACAGTACAGGCAGTCCCCGAGTTACGCGGATCCGACTTACATCGGATCCGCAGTTACGAACGGGGCCCGTCTCCCTGGTCTCCAGCAGACCAGGGAGAGGAAGCAAAGCGGCGGAGAATGTGGGCAGCGGACAGCCCAGACGCGTCTGGGCTATCTGCTGCCCGCGTGTTCCGCCGCTTTGCTCCCCGTCCCCCTGGTCTGCAGACCAGGGAGACGGGGAGCAAAGCAGAGCAAAGCCGCGGAGCCCGAGGGCAGCAGGACAGCCACGGCGCGTCTGGGCTGTCCCGCTGCCCCCGTGCTCCGCGGCTTTGCTCCGGACGCCTGTGGTACAGCAGCTGGGGCGCTGCCGGTTGGTCCCGTAGCGCCTGCCCCGGGCTTCCTGGAATCAGCCGCTGATCAGTTTCAGCAGCAGCTGACTTGGGGATGCCTGGGGTTCTTAAGTTGAATCTGTATGTAAGTCAGAACTGGCGTCCAGATTCAGCCGCTGTTGAAACGGATCAGTTTCAGCAGCGGCTGAATCTGGACGCCAGTTCCGACTTACATACAGATTCAACTTAAGAACAAACCTACAGTCCCTATCTTGTACATAACCCGGGGACTGCTTGTATACTCCTTGCTTGCTTGAGATCTTAAGAAAGAAAGCTTAAAATCACAATAATCTCAAAACAGAAGGATCAATGGTGATAACCATAATCTCTGTTTTAGAAACAAAACTCTACATTATCAGCATCCTTTGCACTTTCTTTTTAAGAGACTAAGTAGATAGTAACTGTTTTCACAGTCACTGTCTTGATCTTTTTGAAACCAGAGTTCTTCAGACTAGCACAGAAAGGAAAGGAACACATATTTTTTGAAGTATAGTATTCTTCACAAGCCCTGTAACAAAGGCTTTCCTAAATGTATTTTCACACAGTGCTGTAATCAATGTAATACTATACTCTGAAAGTTCATCCAAGTTGAGGGATGGAAAAAGCTGTTCACATTTTTGCCTTCACACATAAACACTGTTAGCTTTATGCATGCAGATAATTCATTTTACTGCAGAGAACTGGCCATTAATTGTTCTTATTGGTTACACAGATTAGCAGGTAAATTGCAGTATTTAATTAATTGTGTGCACAGCTCCTATACAAGTCCACAAATCTTTAGAAAGTTTACACAAAAGGATAAGAGGCCTGGATCAGTGACTGGCAACTGTGTTCCATTATCAGAGCATCTGAAGCACAAGATAGGTACTTCATGCTTTTAAACGTAAAGAAAAAAATAGAATTAGAAACTGGAAAATGGTCAATGGAGGGAAGGAAACTGATGGAGAAAAAAACAGATCTATCCTTGAAATTTACATATTGTTTAATTTATCAAAATATTTCTACTACAAAGAAAAAAAAATCACCTACCTGACACAAATATATCTTGTGCAAGTTCCATTCCTCTCCCAGAGCACAGATCTTAATATCACTATTTTCACCATTCAAAAACAGAGTCTGATAAATATACTTGGATGTACTTTTTAATTTTTTCCTAGATTAAAAAAAAAAAAAAAACAACCCTAAGAATACACGACACTGGAATTCTGCCACAAAGAAAATTGAAGTATTTGTTAAGCACTTGATTTTAAAGCACCACTTATTAGCTAGCTAGATTTTCTTCTCTCTCCTTAAGCACTGACAGACCATTTCCCCTAGAACTCACGTGACTTATGTTTACTTCATTTTTGTTTACTCCAGCTGAGGACTCATCAGAGTGCACAGGAGAGTTAATAGGGAGCCCAAGACCAAGACCCAAACCTGCCAATTGCCATGAACTAGAATCCATTTTTCCAGAATTAGTTTTCTCCCCTCATCCCCACTTCTATGTGATAATCCTCCAGAGAGTAGAGGGAACTCAGCCCTTTCTACATCCCCCAAATCTTCTAGGACCCATTCAACTGGATTCCCCTCAGGCTAACCAATTCCCCACATTTCTTCTCAACCAACCCTTCTGCCCTCTCCAGTCACCTTCCAAATCCCTCCTTTCACCCTACCTTTAAGGCTCCTTACCTATACCCCCCCACACTAGAACCAAATACACCCCACTTCAGAAACTCCCTCCAGCTACAATTCCCCCAAATCCTTTCACCAGTCATGACCCCCCCCTGCCAACAAGACGCCCCCATGACCAGCCCAAGACTCCCCAACCGCAAATCCCCACCAGCCCAGACTCCCCCACACACCTCTGCCAGCTAAGACTCCCCACCAATGCTCCCTCTACTCTCTCCCATCCATGTGCGGAATACAGTTGTGCGTGCGAATGGGCACCACCAGGAAAAACGCAGACCCCTCCCAAACTCTCCTGAGGGCTGCACAAGGGCACAGCTGACAGGGGCACTGCGCCTTGCGAGCCAAGACCCTCCAAATTTGACAGCCAAGGATACCTGCCGGCCAGACCCCCCCAAAAAATCTTCCAGCCAGGACCCCCCCCCCAAAAAATCTTCCAGCCAGGACCCCCCCCCAATCTTCCAGCCAGGAACCCCCCCCCCAAAAAAATCTTCCAGCCAGGACTCCCCAGCAGCCTGGACCCCCCCCACCTCCTCTCGCCAAAATCCCCCGCTTGACAGCCCCCCCCCCCGCCCCCACCTGCGGGGGGTGTTGAGCAGCCGCTCCTCGCGCTCGCCGTCCCCGTCGCTGTCGCTCTCGCCCTCGGGCCCGCCCCGCTTCCTCTTCCCGCCGCGGCTGCCCCCGGCCCCTCCTGCCCCCTCCCCGCCAGGGGGCGCCACCCGCCGCCTCAGCACCCGGCTGCTCAGCGAGCCCATGGCGGCTCGGCCGCCGCCTCCTCATGGGGCCGCCCGGCGCGGAGCGCAGCGCCCGGCAAAAGGGGGGGAGGGGCTCAGCGACGCCCAGCCGCTTCCATTGTCACCGCCACAGAGGCCGCGGCCACACGCAAGGGCGCATGCGCTGAACGGGACACGCGGCGCCTGCGGTTAGACAGTCGCGCATGCTCCTCCGCTGCTCCGCGCGCGCGGGAGGGAAAGGGGGGGTTAGCGCGTGCGCACTGCGCTGTCTTGTGGGCGCGCGAGCCTGCGTGCAGAGCCGTCGTGCTGCAAAGCTGCTGCCGTCGCCTGCAAGGGCTGCTTGGGGTGGCTGCTATTGCGGCGGGTTTCCCCTCGCTCCCTCGCCTCAGCGAGCCCCGTGCTGAGTGCAGGGTTTGGTGGGGGGGTCCCCTGGCAAGAATTCCCTCTGCTGCTGTTATAACTGTAGAGGCCGGGTCTTGGCTTCAGCTGGGGTTGCAATAACTAACCCCGAGGGGATTGGCCCACTGGAGTTTTGGGCAGCATTCCCAGGATACCTTGGTGCACACAGCTGGAAAAAATCCACATACGGGTGGAAAAGATTAGAGGGACATTATAGTGTTGGGTATTGCATGACATCTGAAATGGTCATGTTGGGGTCACTGGGCATGATCCTAGGTAACTCGGGGGAGTGGAAGATCACAAGAATCGATGAAGCACCCCAGCTCTAAGCCCAAGCACCCTAAAAGCACCCCCTTTCCCCCCCCCCCCAGCATAACTTTTCTCTGGCTCGCTAATAGCTGGGAACGGCAAGACAGACCTTGAAGTTGCCTAGTTACTATCAGTGGTATAGAAGAAGAATTCAGATGTCTCTGTAGAGGGGAGGAGGAGGTAGCATGTCCCAGCGTGGGAAACTTGCTACAGTTCACTATCTTCCTTCAAGTAAACAACCTGGGTATATAAGGAGGGAAAACTGCTTACATTGGTGTGCTTGATCTGAGATGTCTAGTCTCCTGGCACCTATTTGAGCATTCAAATAAACTTTTTTTGCTTCTCCACACCGGTGTGTTTATTGGAGCGCGCACACTGGGCACCGAACCCAGCTGTTGCCCCCCGTCGGGCACTGTGTGCCAGCGACAGTTCTTGGCACCCCAGATGGGACTCGAGGCTGAAATTTAGCCTTTCCCGGACCCCTCCCGGTGGTCGATGGATTGCGGCAACGACTGACGCCCAGCGCGCACCGGTGACTTTATCGGGGGCCTCGGCGAAGACACAGTTTGATCGACCCCGGAGGGCACAACGGTGCAACGCGCTCAAATAGTGGAGAAGCAGTTGCGGGCGACGGTGCGGAACCGGTCCCATGGATAAGATAGGAACAGTCCAGTGGGGTGGACTTTCGCCTGTTAAGACCTGGGGATGTCCAGTGTCTCCTGAGGTTATGGGGCAGGCGACAGGCAGGGCATGGTGTACGCCTTTAGAATGCATTCTAGTGAACTGGAAAGTGTTTGGATCAGATCCCATGACTAAAAGTAAACTGAAAAGGTTCTGTACAGTAGACTGGCCTCAATATCAGCTAGAGGACCAGGAAAGGTGGCCACCGGAAGGATCAATCAATTATAACACGATCCTCCAATTACTCCTATTTTGTCAGCAAACGGGTAAATGGCATGAACATTTATATGCGCAGTTGTTTATGGCTTTAAGAAATAGAACAGATATTTTGCAACAGTGAAATTTAACTCCCTCGGGTGCAGTAGTAACTAATGTGAGCCCCCAGAGCTCTCCTACAGCTGTAATGGCAGATTCAGTGTCCCCTTCAGCTTCAGCACCCCCACTATATAAGAAACAGGTGCCTCAGGTCCCAGAGGATGGTGCCTCAGGTCTCTGTGGGATTCTACCCACTGATTACTGAGACTGTGGTAGCCCGCCAAGGAGCTGAGGGGCGCCAGGCCACTACTATGCAAGTTTACACCCATGTGCCTTTTAACCCAGTGGACCTAGCAGCCTTTAAAGTACAGGCTGGGGAATTCTCCACGAACCCAAGCCGGTTTATCTCAGTGTTCGAGGGGTGTCTGGCTAGCCACAAGCCTGACTGGGATGACTGTAATATCCTCCTGAGGACCCTGTTGTCTGAGGTGGGGCGGAATCAGGTTATAGCCAAAGCAAGGGAGGAGGCACAGCGGAGACATGAAAGGGATCCACAAAACCTCCCTGAGCCTGCAGACATGGTTCCCCTAGCAGATCCTAGGTGGAATCCTAATGACCTCTTGCAGTACACCTGTCTCACCTCATACAAGGAGTTGCTTTTACATCGTCTCCAGCACTCGGCTGTCCGACATAACAACTGGGCAAAACCATATGAGTTAATACAGGAACCAAAGGAAAGTCCGATTGCCTTTCTGCAGCGGATTCGGGATGCCATCCAGCAAAATACTAACACAAATCCCGATGACCAGGCAACTGAGGCAATTATAAAAGGGATCTTTACCAGCCGTGTAGCCCCTGATATTAAAAGGAAATTACAGAAAAAGGAGGACTTAATAGGCATGTCCATGGCACAGATTCTGGAAACTGCAAATAGGGCTTATTCCCTGAGGGTATGTCTACACTACCCCCCCTAGTTCGAACGGGGGGGGGGTAATGTAGTCATACGGAGTTGCAAATGAAGCCCGGGATTTGATAGTCCGTTCCACGTGTAGCCGCGCGGCACGGGGTCCGAACTAGCCGGCATTTAAAAATGGCACCAGCCGGCTTTATGCAAATGAAGCCCGGGAAATTCAAATCCTGGGCTTCATTTGCAACTCCGTATGACTACATTACCCCCCCCCCCAGTTCGAACTAGGGGGGTAGTGTAGACATACCCTGAGAGAGGGAGAAAAGGAAAAGAAGCAAGTGAAAATGATGGTAGCTGCAGTACAGGCTGGTGCTAGGGGAAGGTTACAGGAAAGAGGACGGGGCCGTGGACGCGGGTGTCCTGGCCTGCAGGGAAGACGTCTGGGTCGCAACCAGTGTGCCCTGTGTCGAAAGGAGGGACACTGGAAAAATGAATGCCCCGAAAGAGAATGTGCCCCCATGATGGCAGCAGAGACTCACGAATAGGGGTGTCAGGGGAAACGGATCATCCTGCCCCCGGAACCCCGAGTAAAAATGAGGGTGGGAAATTCGGAAATAGACTTTTTAGTGGACTCTGGGGCGGCACGAACCGCCGTAAACCAACCCCTTCAGCTGCCCGTGGCGGACTCCCTCACTGTGGTGGGTGCCACAGAAAAAGGAGCCCAGTGTCCAGTATATGCCCCAGCAGAATGCGCTCTGGGAAACAGAACTATAACTCACAAGCTGGTCTATCTCCCCGAGTGCCCAACGCCGCTGCTGGGACGGGACCTGCTTTGTCGCTTAGGGGCCACCCTGCATTTCACCCAGGATGAAATAACCCTTACCTTACCCCCCGAGAATGCCTGGATAATGACTCTGGCAGCTGAGCCCTCTGCCGTGCAAGCCCCTGAGTGGAGCCAGTGGGAGGATCAGGTGTACCCCCTAGTATGGTCATCAGGGGTCCCGGGAAAGGCCACACACCAAACCCCTGTCAGCGTTCAGCTCCTCCCAGGCAAAAGCCCGGTGCGGATCAAACAGGGGGAAGCCAGAGAAGGGTTGCAGGAGGCTATAGACCGGTTCTTAAGCTGCGGTACACTTCGGGAATGTCAGTCAGCCTGGAACACCCCCATCTTGCTTGTCCGGAAGCCGGATGGCACATATCGACTAGTCCAGGACTTAAGGGCGGTTAATGAACAGGTTAAGACGCTGCACCCCCTTGTCCCAAACCCGTACACACTGTTGGCCTCCATAGGAGGACAGTATACCCACTTTTCGGTTCTCGATTTGAAAGATGCTTTCTTCACGATTCCAGTTGATGCTCCATCTCAGGAGATTTTCGCTTTCGAGTGGGAAGACACAAAAAGGGTTAAGAAACAGCTTTGCTGGACAGTGTTGGCCCAGGGATTTAAAAATTCCCCCACCCTTTTTGGCCAGGTCCCACCTGGCCGAGTGGGACAATGAGGACAAGGTACTCCTTCTGCAATATGTAGATGACTTGTTAATTGCCGCTGTGGGCCTAACCCCCTGCCTTAAAGCCACCGTGAGCCTCCTGAACTTTATTGGACTCCGAGGATACCGGGTAGCGCGGAGTAAGGTTCAAATCGCCCTCCCAGAAGTACGGTACCTGGGGTTCCACATACGGCAAGGGGAGCGCCAGCTTTCAAATGAAAGAAAAGAGGCCATCTGCCAAATTCCCAGCCCACGCAGTCGCAAGCAGCTCAGGGCATTTCTGGGTATGGCAGGCTTTTGTAGAATATGGATTCCAGAGTTTGGACTGTGGGCTAAGCCATTGTATGAATGTGTTAAGGGAACAGATCAGGACCCTTTTCACTGGTCCACAGAAGCCGACCAAGCATTTAAAACTTTAAAAAGAAAACTGATGGAAGCCCCAGCCCTGGGTCTGCCAGACCTCTGCAAGCCGTTTCAACTGTAGGTACGTGAACGAAAAGGGGTGGCCTTGGGAGTGCTTACTCAGTTATTAGGCACCTGGAGACGTCCCGTGGCCTACTTTTCCAAACAACTCGATCAAGTAGCCAAGGGCTGGCCGGCATGTTTACGGGCAGTCGCAGCAACAGCCTTAGTACTTGAAGAAGCCAAGAAGCTGACGTTGGGGGGGGTCATGCAAGTGTATACTCCCCATATGGTCCAAGCCCTTCTGGACGCTAAGGGTGGTCTTTGGCTCACCCAGGCTCGGGTAGCTCGGTATCAGGCTAAGCTTTTAGAGAACCCCGAAGTGACCTTGCTAACCTGTCCCTCCCTTAACCCGGCCACTCTTTTACCGGAAACAGAGCAGCAGGAACATGACTGCTTGGAGATAATAGATGCCCAATGCTCCAGCCGTCCGGACTTAAAGGATCAACCGCTCCCTAATGCGGATTGTGAGTGGTACACTGATGGTAGTAGTGTTGTGGTAGACAGGCAAAGGAGGGCGGGCTACGCTGTCGTGACCCTCCACGATACCGTGGAAGCTGAGGGTTTGCCTGCTGGGACATCTGCCCAGCTTGCTGAACTGGTAGCTCTGACCCGTGCGCTCGAACTGTCAGAGGGAAAACAGGTCAACATCTTTACCAACTCCAGATATGCTTTTGGAGTACTACATGCTCATGCTGGTCTGTGGAAACAGAGGGGCATGCTGACAGTCCAAGGCTGCCCGGTCAAGCATGGGGCCCACATTCTTCAGCTCCTGGAAGCAGTGAAACTCCCCTCGGCAGTGGCGGTGGTACACTGCAAAGCTCATGAGAGGGACGACCAAGATGTGGCAAAGGGAAATGCCCAGGCAGACAGGGAAGCCAAGCGTGCTGCCACCTGCAACCACTGGAAGCAGAGAACGCACAAATCAGACCCTTAAGCCTCACCTCTCGAAAATCTGTCAAGAAGCCTCCCTACGGTAGTCTGATGCTTTGCCCATTGTTTTGCTCCGCATCCGCGCTCTCCCAAAGGGTAGATTAGGGCTTAGCCCCTTCGAAATTATGTTTGGAAGGGCATGGCCTATGAATGGGACACCGGCTCTGGCAGGGGAGTGGGAACTGGGATGCGGCTTTTTATCTCAGTATATGTGCTTTCTGTCTGCTGCTCTCTCTTCTCTTCACAGGTACACCAAAGACTCACAGCCTCTTCTGCTGGATGCCCCTGTCCACTGCTTGCAGCCGGGAGACTCCGTGCTCGTTCGTACCTGGAAGGACGAGCCTCTCCGGGAGAAGTGGAAGGGACCCCACACCGTCCTGCTGGTTTCCCACACGGCAGCAAAGGTTGAGGGACACAAAAACTGGATTCATCACTCACGTCTGAAAGTAGTGCCCACATCGCCGCCAGCAGAACAGTGGACCGTCCAGCCCACCAGAGCCTCATCCACTGATGCTCTGGGACTTAAGTTGTTGTTTAAAAAGCGCTGAGGGATTAGGGGTTCGGTTGGGAACATAGCTGCCCTATCCAGTAGACTCACCATGGGTTCTAATGCAGAGTTTGCCCTACTAATACTTTTGGCCACAGGTGCCAGTCTCTTGTTGTCTCCCGTGTCACCCTCCACGCATGCAGGATGGGGAAGGGCCTCTACAAACTTGGCTACTAACACATATGAAGCCCTAAAGGTTGCCTTCGCCCGCGAATTTAATCCCTCACCATGCAGCAGGGTTACCTAGGAGAGCGGTTCCCCTCTCATAAATGACCCCAGTTCCTTAGCACTTAATCAGCTTTTGTCCTCAGAATATGAGAAAACTCAGACCAAAGTTTGTTGAGTATTCTCAAAGGAGGGAGCTGTTGGGGTCACTGGGCATGATCCTAGGTAACTCGGGGGAGTGGAAGATCACAAGAATCGATGAAGCACCCCTGCTCTAAGCCCAAGCACCCTAAAAGCACCCCCCTTCCGCCCCTTCATCCCCCCCCCAGGCATAACTTTTCCCTGGCTCGCTAATAGCTGGGAACGGCAAGACAGACCTTGAAGTTGCCTAGTTACTATCAGTGGTATAGAAGAAGAATTCAGATGTCTCTGTAGAGGGGAGGAGGAGGCAGCATGTCCCAGCGTGGGAAACTTGCTACAGTCCACTATTTTCCTTCAAGTAAACAACCTGGGTATATAAGGAGGGAAAACTGCTTCTGTTGGTGTGCTTGATCTGAGGTGTCTAGTCTCCTGGCACCTATTTGAGCATTCAAATAAACTTTTTTTGCTTCTCCACACCGGTGTGTTTATTGGAGCGCGCACACCGGGCACCGAACCCAGCTGTTGCCCCCCCTCGGGCACTGTGTGCCGGCAACAGTCAGGCATGTGCCTGCCCACAGCTAAAAGCCCCCTACCTCCCTCCAGCCTAAAGAAAGGAGCCACAGGATCCAGGCACCAAAAGATTTTTTCAGGGGGGAACAAAACAGGGATGAGAGGGGAGTGAAGTTAAGGTCAAAATCAGGAAACCAGAGAGAGAGATTGAGAGACACACACTCCCAACAGCACCTGCTGCTCCTCTGCATTAGGTAAACAAATTGTTGGCCCACTGAGATTACACCATGCCATTTGTCTGTACCTGTTATTCTAGCTTTATACTTAAAAGTGTAAACGCTTTGGGACAGGGATTGTCTTTTTGCTCTGTGTTTGTACAGTGTGTTGCACACTGTTCCCTGTAAGCTGGGTGCTTGTGTGGCCGCTCACAAGAGAGTCCAATGCTGCCTAAGTGATTAGCAGAGCACCCACAGATGGGTTCTTTGTTTCTACTGGTGGTGCACATACTTCAGTGCATATAACATTCATTCTGCACATGGATGGAAACAATCTGTGCACAGATAGAAAAGATTACAGGGAACATTGCTTGCACGGTGGGGTCCTGGTCTGTGACTGTGGCTCTCCTAAGTGCTATGATAATACAAAATAATAGTAAAAACGTGGAAGGAGTGGCATTGAAGTGAGTCAGAAAATGGTTGGAGAGACAACGGGGCTACGTAGCTGGCATTGTAGGCAGGCAACAGATTTAGGGCTGATTTATGTTCAAAACTTAGATTTCCGGGGGGAGTGGTGAAAACGCCACACTGCTAAGAAATGCAGCAGTGCCTACCACACCCCCAACGTAGACAACAACAGGCTGACGATTTTTCCATCGACCTCGCCACTACTCTTGCGGAGGTTGATTAACCACCAGGGAAGGCACTAGCCCTCCTGTGCCTCTAGTCCAGCAGTTCACGACCACCCGGCCGCGGCCTGCTGCCTGGCCACGAACCACTGGCCGCTGGGCCATGGTGGCTGTCCAAGCTCTAGCTGGTTGCTCCCAGCAGCTCACCTCCAGCAGCTGTGGCGGCTCAGGAGGAGGCTCCTCCCTCCCTCCTCCGTGCTTGGGGAGACGCGCTTGGAGTGGGAGGAGGCGCGAAGGAGGGAGGCATTCCCACTGCCAATGGCCACTCCCTCTGCCCACATGGCCGCTTTTGCCACCGGCGGCAGGAGGCGGCTCCCCAGGGCTCCCCGCTCTCCCCCCCTCACCCGCACAGCCACTTCAGCTGGTGGCAGCACTGGGGCTAAGGCAGCAGCAGGAGCTGGCAGGGCAGGCGGCACTTTCCTCCCTCCTCGCCCCCGTAAGGGCAGCTGGCCGGGACACCGCGCTGCTCCCGTCATGGGGGCACAGGATGCACTCGGGGAGGGCAGGAGCGTGAAGGAGGGCTGCTCTCCCTACCCACATGGCACTAATGGCCATGCTCCCTAGAGAGGGCAGCCTCTCTCTGGGGAGTGCAGGGTGAAGTGGAGGCAAAGGGTTCATGGGGCAAGAGGATGTTGGCATGAACTCTAGAGGTCAGAGGTTAAAAGACATGGGGCATAGGATTGGGGGCCAAAGGGTGTGACGCACTGGGGGGCGAGGGGCTGGGTTGGGGCTAGGTGGGCCATATCATTTTATTTGCATATTCATTATTTGCCAAGCATTTGTGAATGGATTTGCTGGTCCTCAGCATAAAAAAGGCAGGGAACCACTGCTCTGGTCTACAGGTTGTCTATGTTGAAGTGCTACAGCTGCACAGCAACTCTGGCACCGTAGTCTTTTAAGATAGACAGTCCCTTAGACAAAAGAAGCTACCGTGCACGGAGAGTTTTAAAGATAAGGAGAAAGAGCTTGAACTTGCTGTAGCATAGAAGGAACAATGTAGCTGTGTTGTCCTGTTGTTTCTGCTCCAGTGAATAGTTGATTTTCACATGTGGGGGAGGGAAACCAAGGGCCAAAACTACTTCTGAAAGACAGGATCTTCCTGTGCAAGACTTGATTAGCTGTTCTGAGAGGACCTGTAGGCTGGTCTCTATCCCATCCTTAGTTTGCAAGGAGAATAAAAATAGGTTTTGTGGTGAAGCGGGCAGTCCAGACTATGCTTTGAAGAGGCAGCTGATGTGGAGAAGCGAGAAAAGACAAACCTAGGTAAAACATGGCAAGGTGCGTATCCTATTTCATCTCATTCAAAAAAGACACATTTTGCTATTCAAATAAAGAAACGATTGGTTTATTACATTGAGCACTGGCCGGCCGGCCAGCCATTTTTATTGTAAAGCCAGAGGGCATTTATGAGTCTGCTGTAGTGATAAGTCTAAGTGGTTTCTTCTTATTGAGCAGCAGATTAACATAGTGTGTGACAGTAACCCTAACAAACCTCCTCTCAGTATGGCACATAAAGACAGTAGCTTGACCAGAGCCAGAGAGTCCAGTTTTGCTGTTGGCCAAGTCAATGGGAACAAAGCAAATGGCAGAGTTGGGTTTACAATACCATAGATCCTGCCTTCTATTTCCATTCTCAGCCCACACTGCTCCCTTCTGAAGACACTGCCTCACTCAGTCTATGACTTCACTACAAAATATGTTTTTTGCTTTGTTTTTAAACAGCACAACAAACAGCTAACTCATTAGCTAGCCCTGTCCTACTGTAAAATTGTAGTATGGCTAAGACACTACTTTTGACCAAAAGGTAGATAAGATTAGCACTGTACCTCTGCTGATGTGTGGCCTCCCCTTATTTAATTCACATTAAGGGTATGTCTACATGACAGCAATGTCGGCGTAATTCATATTGCTCAACCTGTGAATAAACCACCCCTGAATGACACTGACAGCGCTATGAACATGAACTTTTTTTATGCCAATAAGAGAGCTCTCTCCCATGAGCACAAAACATCTCCACCAGCCATTTTGCAGCAGCGTTATACACATAGACAAGAAGGCTACATCTACATTGGCCGCTTTTCCGGAAAAACTTGCCAGCTGTCTACACTGGCCGCTTGAATTTCCGCAAAAGCACTGACGATCTCATGTAAGATGGTCAGTGCTTTTGCGGAAATACGATGCTGCTCCCGTTCGGGCAAAAGTCTTTTTCCGAAAAACTTTTGCGCAAAAGGGCCAGTGTAGACAGCAGAGATTTGTTTTCCGCAAAAAAGCCCCGATTGCGAAAATGGTGATCGGGGCTTTTTTGCGGAAAAGTGCGTCTAGATTGGCCACGGACACTTTTCCGCAAAAAGTGCTTTTGCGGAAAAGCGTCCTGCCAATCTAGACATGCTTTTCCGAAAATGCTTTTAACGGAAAACTTTTCTGTTAAAAGCATTTCCGGAAAATCATGCCAGTGTAGACGTAGCCGAAATGTACAGCAGGACAGGGAAAGCTAAGTTTTTCTGCTGTAACACAAAGCTTTTGCAGTGAAGATATAACCTCAGACCAAAGAGAACATGAATTAGGTTTCAGAACAGAGTGACTTCTTGCAGTCAGCTAGCCACAGAAAAGGTGTTAGATGCAAGGCCATGTCTGTGGACCAGAGTTGTGCAGCTTTAACTATACTGTGTAGCTAAAGGGGCTTAACTGAGGGTGCAGTTACTGTACAGGAAGCGGAATAAACTATTCCAGCACAAAGCACCTTTTAAACCATTATAACTGCAGCCACAAAAGAGGATGTACCAATATACCTCTAAGTCACATCCTTAACCAACAGTTATATTAATACAAAATGTCTGTGTGTGGACTAGCCATGAGGCAGGTAGAGTTTCTGATTTGCCACTTGTAAATTACATGCTGCTCCTATCTTTTGATCTATATGCACAAATAGTCAAAGTGACATGGAATGTTAATAGTTTGCTTCTAACAAAGGCCGTGTTTCGATTTAGACATGCCTTGCATTTTAAACAAATGATTTTCTTTGTGCTGGAAAATAGAGCATAAGCTTGTAGATTGTACGTCTCCCACACAAACAGTGTTAATGTTTTCCCCATGAAGAGTCTTGTATATTCTGTGCCTCAGCTCACTTCAGTTGGTCAGTAAGTTCAATGGCAGAGAGGAGAAGCCTTAAGGCCTAGCGGTGTTCATTTGCAGACAAATCAAGTTACAGTAGCATTAAGGCATTTGGTTTACAGTAGCATTTGGTTTAAGCTCAGAATCAAGATGGTTGTTAGCTATCCCTTCCCTTTATGCAGCAAGATACCTTCCTCTCGCTCAGATAACTCAACTGTAGACTGGAACTGGAGATTATAGAAAATGTCTAGTGCTCCTGTTTCCCAAACATGGCTTCAAGAAGTCTTTCCAAAGCCTGCAAGCAGAAGTAATTCAGCCAGGCAATTCTGCATTGGACGCTGGTTCAAGGCATGACTGGCTCTGGTAACACAATTAGTGCACCATTGCATAATTTAAGCAATAGAAGCATATAAGAGTCAATTGGCACTGACTAGCCCAAGTTAATTCTAATAGCGCTACCTAAAGCTATTGGGGAAAAAATCTGTTTCTCCTCTAATCTGTATCTCTTCTCCCCATGACAATCAGCTTTGCATGGGTTAGTCTTCACCACCACACAGCAAGAGTAGAACTTTCCTATAGTCTCCAGAAGTGTCTCCCTGCAAGAAAAGAAACAAAACAAACAAAAGAGATGATTAGATGTGCAACAAGTGTGTAAGAAAAGGTTGCAGTATCATTTACACCAGTTTGAGATGGTTGTAGGAGCTGTCTCCATGTGATTTTGTATTTCTTTGCTGATGTAAGATTCAATAACATTTAAGATGCACCTTTCATCTTGCAGTACGTGACACACATTGATCGTGTATAAGTGCACATTGCCCACTACTAAAATGTAGTGATGTGGATTGCAGGAGCTATTACTGTGCACAACACTACCCCATAGCCATTTTAAGACAAAGCTAATACTCTAGCCAATGGAAAATTCAAAGTTGATTATTAACAAAAGCAAACAATAAGGATGAATTGAAAAGTCACTACAGTATTAAAATATGAAATCCAAATATTGGAGTTCTTTTAGATTAAAAAAATACTGTCCATTAACCCTTTGTGGAATCCAAGCCGCTGTTTCTAAGGGTATGTCTGCACTACAACACTATTTGAAATAACTAGCGCTATTCCAAAATAACTTAGTCCATGTCTACACAGCAGGCAGTTATTTCGAAATAGTGTCAAAATACTGTCAGGATGAAGGACTTCTTACTCTGACTCCTGTAAGCCTCAATGTATGAGGAATAAGGGAAGTCGGAGGAAGAGTGCTGTTTCAAAGTAAGTTCTGTGTAGATGCTCCCTATTTCGAAATAAGCTATGCAATTGACATAGCTCAATTTGCGTAGCTTATTTTGAGTTAAGCCCTGCAGTGTAGACGCACCCTAAGACTCCCAGTTTATAAGTATAGACAATTGACAAAAAGTGTCCTCTGACCAGAAAACATTCATCTGAATTTCAGGTCCATGTTGCAGAAGGTGAAAGCAAAAATCTTGCTTAGGCTACGTCTACACTACATCTCTCTTGCGCAAAAGCCTATGCAAATGAAGCACAGATTAGCATATTGCCCTCATTTCATTTGTGTAATTAATTAGCAGCTGCTTTTTGTGCAAAAGCTTGTTGCTTGTTGTTAATTATGCAAATGAAACACAGAAATATGCTAATCCACACTTCATTTACATAGGCTTTTGTGCAAGAGAGGTGCAGGATAGATGTAGTTTCAGAGAGCCAGTAAACAGCCCATACAAAGGGCCTGGATAGTGTTATCTGAGTATTCATAGTAAGACTAGTTAGTCTGTGTGACGGTGCATCGGGGTCCCCCCCGAGCCTGCATCCCTGTAGCAGCCAGAACAGACTCCGCCAGCCAGTAGAACAGGGGGGTTTATTGCTTCTCCAGGATACAGCACAGCATAGACGTGATGCAGTTACAGGAGTCAGGACCAGGATGCCTCAGACCCCTTGGGTTAGGGGGTCCATTGCCCCCTAAACTCTCAGCATTCAGCTTAGTCTCTTCCCTTCATATTTCCCCGCCAGCAACTGGCTCGCTCCCAGACCCTGCCCCCCAGCCAGGAGTTCGTCTCCGCCTCCCTTCCTTTGTCTCTCCCTCTGGAAGAAACAAAGGGCAGGACAATGTAGCACTTTAAAGACTAACAAGATGGTTTATTAGGTGATGAGCTTTCGTGGGCCAGACCCACTTCCTCAGATCAAATTGTGGAAGAAGACTTATTATCGGCACAGGCTGGGACTCAGTGTCTGGGCCAATACACATTTGGGTGAGTCACTGGGAATCACACATCACAGCACAGGGGAACCCCGGGTTACAGAGCAGACAGCACCCCCGCTACGTCACAGTCTGGAATGACTGAAAAACTGTTAAACCACCCTAACACCAACATTTCTAAGAGCAATGCAACTCAGGATTAGAGCTGAGTCAAAATTTAAAATAGTGTTCAGGATTTCTTTTCTGATTTTTCACTTCTTGCGTATTTCCCTCCCCCTTGCTTTCCCCTTGTCATTTTCAAAAAGATGATGATTTCCAACAAACAAAAATATATATCAAGAGCGGACAATTTCTCACGCAATTTTTTTTCCCCATAAAAAGATGTTTGATGAAAAATAGCTTCTAGTTTGAAAACTATCAACCAGACACCAGACACAACAGATGAGAAAAGTGGCTAGTGCTGTGTGTGGCAAGACCATAGTTTTTAGCTAAGGAAAACTTACCTTGATGAAGGAGTAGAGAGATTTCCCATACATTCTCTTGAATTCATGCCTAATATCCAACATATCAACTTCACAGCGTGACACCATCACTCGAATGAGCGTATCATCATCCGTCCCTAAACCCTTAAGAGAAAAGCAATCTTTGTACAAATATTGTGCATTATGGGTAAATCACTATTACAGGTCCTGGTTTCATCCCTAGTTTCTGGGTAGGAAATTAGTCCAAAGCATTTTGCATTGAATGTCACAGAGCTCCCTATTTCCAGCAAATAATTGGGCAACACCAGTTTTGTCCATTAACAGAGGAGGAGAGAAGATCCATAAAAATCACTAGGGCTATGTCTACACTGGCACGATCTTGCGCCAGAGCTATGCAAATGAGGCTAAGCGTGGAATATCGCCGAGCCTCATTTGCATATCTAATGAGCCGCCATTTTGAGGAAGAGGCTCTTCCTGTTATTCTTTTCAGGAATAACAGCATTGTGCAAGAAGGTTTTTCTTGCGCAAAAAGGGGCAGTGTAGACAGCTCCTTCTTGCGCAAGAACCTCTTCCGTAAAAATGGTGGATGATTAGATATGCAAATGAGGCTCGGCGATATTCCACACTTAGCCTTATTTGCATAGCTCTGGCACAAGATCGCACCAGTGTAGACATAGCCTAAGGATACTGCCAATATTCCCTTTAATCTTTGTCATCCATATAAGAAATAAATGTTTTTATGTGCATCTAGCTGTGGAAGCTCTGCTGGGCGGCATTTGAATTTCTCTTGACCAGCCACACAAGCGCCCAGCTTACTGGTTACTGCCCCCTCTACTTTCCCCTGCAGTATTAAATCCAGCTGTTATTTATTTTAGCATGCCTCTAGATTTAATTGGGAGGGAGGGAGAGGGCACACACACACAAAAGTGACTTACCTTCATGGAATAGTATAATCTTTCAGCAAAGTATGCATGCTTATTCCTTATGCATTTTACTGTGGAGAGAAAAGAACAAGAGAGATTTTCCAAACGGTTACATTTCAAGGCTGCAATTACTGCTTACAGCTCCTGTCAGATCTCTCTGGGAGATGCAAATGTCTGTCTGCAGACCCAGTTATAGTATAGGAGCCAAAATGTTCACATCCCTGACTATTAGCCCACGCAGCTCCAAGGTATAGACTATGTCTACTACACTACACTACACAACTTCTAACAATAAGGCTATCTCAACACAGCCCTGTGTCTAACAGGCAGGCCTTGTAGCTGCTGTCTGTCCACACTTTTGCTGACAAAATACTTCTACTCCCCCATGAGTAGCGTTTGCTGGCAGGAGAGCAACCCCTTTTGGTTTTGGTGGGGGAGCATTTCTGACAACAAAAGTTTTGTCACAATTGCCAGTGTAGATGTTGGCTTGGTTAGAGGCCCTTGGACACGCTGATAAACACAGCAAGTGCAATGCAAAAGAAAGAGCCACTTCAAATTAACCTGAAGTCTTGTCCATTGCTGTACAGGGAATTCGTTAAAGTGAGGTAAGTTTCAGCACCATTAGCAATGTGACAGCAGAAGCAAAGGAACTTTTGCCATATTGTTCATGGCCACTTGCTGTATTTGCTAGGAATAACAAAGCATGACCTGTACCCAGCACAGACACAGCTACTGGCCACCGTGGCACGTAGTTCTTATAAGAGAGTGGGCAAGAGACAGCACTGCTAAAGAAGAATGTACCATAGGCCATGCCTAACAAAACACCTTTGTCTCCTGCAATGGAGAAAGTGGTTTTCATTGGAGGGGGACACACTTGGGCTATGTCTACACTGCACCTCTCTAGCACAAAAGCCTATGCAAATGAAGCACAGATTAGCATATTGCCATGCCTCATTTGCAGGGCTCGCCGAGCTGTGGCGAGTCCTGCTCACCAGCCGCACTGTCCGGCGATCTGCGCATGCTCAGACTGCCCAAACCCCGTTCTTCCGGGTTGTCGAGCCCTGATTGTCGAGGGCTGCTCATTTGCATAATTAATTAGGGGCTGTTTTTGTGCAAGAGGCTTTTGCGCAAAAAAGAGCTGGGTAGACGGCTCCTTTTTGTGCAAAACCTCCTTCATGGCAAGAGCCGTTCTGCCTGAAAAAATAAGGAAGAATGGCTTGCGGCAAGAGAGGATTTTTGCACAAAAAGGAGCTGTCTACACCGCTCCTTTTTGCACAAAAGCCTCTTGCGCAAAAACGGTCCCTAATTAATTCTGCAAATGAAGCACAGCAATATGCTAATCCGCATTTTATTTGCATAGGCTTTTGCGCAAGAGAGGTGCAGTGTAGACGGAGCCGTGGTTGCTTTGAGAAGCAAAGCAGATCGCACACACCAGAGGTTCCTTGCATTATCCCTCTCCCCATTACTGTGGTCTTTGTCTATGCCCCCCCCCCCCATCCCTTTCTATTTCAAGGGCTACCTATGGATTTTATGTTAACCAAGATCCGACTCTGCAGCTTCCATGCTCACAGTTGACAGAAACAATTCTTTCCCAGTCTGCACCCAGATAGTCTGTCGGGAGACTAAACGGCCCTAAATGTAAAACTACAATACTCACCCACAGCTAATAAGGCATCTTCCAGGTCCCCTGACATCTCAGATTTAATGCTTTCTGTAATGTCCTTCTTAGCAATCCTTTTGTATTCATCGAAGACTGGAAAAGAAAGCACACTAGTGACAAGTCAGCAGTAAGATTCATCAGTGCGGTCTACAAAGAATTAACCAGTTTGTCACGTTTAGCCACCAAGGACTTTATAATTGGTTTTCTAATTGGTCTGTCAGTAGTTGCTGGTAATAGTGTCATGAATTACTGCTTAATGGTGTGAAGTTGTTTAGCGTACCCACTTGGCGAGGTTTGCCATAAGTATTGGCAACCAGCCAGCTCTGCAAGAGCCAGTAGCAAGATCTGTTGTTTGAGAACTTCTCATCCAGCAGAACGGTGCCTGTATTGCTTTCTTTCTTTCTTTCCTGCAGGGGGAGTGTTGGCAAGAAACTTGCTCCTAAACCAGGGTGGGCAGTAATTTTTAATGGGGGCCATTCCAAGTTTTTGGTAAGTGGTCAAGGGCCGCACTTCTGTGGAGGGAATGTGGGGTCTGGGGCTGAGGGTGGGGTGTTGAAGGGAGCTTTGGATAGAGGATTGGGGTGCAGGAGGGAGTGTGGGGTCTGAGAGGGAGTTTGGTGAAGGAGGGGATTATAATCTGGGGCATGCACTTGAGGTGCAGGGTCCAGGAGAGGTATGGGTGCAGGAGAGGATTCTGGCCTGGGGGAAAGGTGCAGGAGGGGGTGCAGGTTCTGGGAGGGAGTTGAGACCTGGAGAAGGGAGGAGAGGGGATATAGAGGGTTTGGGTGGTGGCCTGGCGCAGGCAGCTAGGGGTGAGATGGGGTGGGATGACAGAGGCAGGCTTTGGCTGGGATGCGCTTACCGAGGTGGCTCCCAGCCAGCAGCTCTGCAGATTCCCTGCCTGTGTGCTGGATGGGCTGTTCCATGTGGCTCTGCTCCAGCAGTGGGAGGGAGTGAGGAGACTTCATTCGCTGTCCCTGCCTTCAGCAAAATTTCTCAGCTCCTATTGGCTGGAAACTAGCCAATAGGAGCTGAGGGATTTTGCTAGGGGGTGGAGACAGTGCGCAAAGCTTTATTCTCCCTGCCCAGACTGATTGATTGGTAACTGGTTAAAAGACAGGAAACAAAGGGTACGAATAAATGGTCAGTTTTCAGAATGGAAAGAGGTAACTAGTGGGGTCCCCCCAGGGTCTGTACTGGGACCAGTCCTATTCAACCGATTTATAAATGATCTGGAGAAAGGGGTAAACAGTGAGATGGCAAAATTTGCAGATGATACCGAACTGCTCAGTATAGTTAAGATCAAAGCAGACTGTGAAGAGCTTCAAAAAGATCTCACCAAACTAAGTGAATGGGCAAAAAAAAAATGGCAAATGAAATTTAATGTGGATAAATGTAAAGTAATGCACATTGGAAAAAATAATCCCAACTACACATACAACATGATGGGGACTAATTTAGCTATAATTACCCAAGAAAGAGATCGTGGAGTCATAGTGGACAGTTATCTGAAAACATCTACTCTGTGTGCAGCAGCAGTCAAAAAAGCAAACAGAAAGTTAGGAATACTTGAAAAAGGGATAGAGACTAAGAAAGAAAATATCTTATTGCCTCTATAAAACCCTGGTATGCCCACATCTGGAATACTGCGTACAGACGCGGTTGCCTCGACTCAAAAAAGACATACTGGCATTGGGAAAGGTTCAGAAAAGGGCAACAAAAACGATTACTACGTTTAAAAGGCAAAGATGTGGCGCAGGACCTGGCACAAGCCGGTCCTGGACCTACTTCTCCTGAGGCTCTTCAGTTTAAATGTCGTAGGAGCTGGGTTGCCTGCATGCCCAGCTCCTACTACATTTCAACTGCAGAGCTGCAGTGGCCCCTTATCGACTAATCGTGTACGCAATACAATTTGTATCGAGTACATGATTAGTCATTTACTCGATACTTAATATCCTTAGTCCATCCTTGTCTCTCTAGAGTTCCTTTTAGATGAGAGGTGGGAAACCTAAGACCTAGGGGCCACATCTTGCCTGGAGTCAAGGCTCTCCACCCAGAATTGGGGAGCTCATGCTAGTGCTTCAGCCTTCCCCCGGCCCCCACAGGACTGGAGCTCACAATATCTACTAGCCTGGGCTCCCCTATGCACTGGTGTGCTAGAGAAATGTGGGGAGTGTCTTTCTGCTTCTCAGTTGGGGGCTCATGTCAGGGAGGGTTTGGGGGCTTTTTTGCTTCTCGCTTCTGTGTGGCCCCGGCAGATTTTTCTGTGGGTTAGCGACCCCTGACCCCAAACAAGTTCCTCACTCCTGTTTCAGGCTCACAAAAGTGGGTTTCTGTATTAAAATCCTCTAAGGTAGATACACAAGACCAGATACCAGGGTAAGCGTCTGCCTTTGGGAACTGTCCATATCAATCTGCTGAGAGATGTTTGCACACCCAGAAAAGGTGCCTTTAAAAAACAACAACAAAGAATCCAAACCTGCTGAGAACCTTACCCTGTAATAGATGATTTCTATTTCTTGAACAGAGGATGGTCATAAATTGTCCCTCATTTGTCCCCCACTTCTTCTCCCCAGATTCATACAAGCACTGGAAAGAATAAAGCCCACGAGAGAAAGATTAGACCAAAAGCTCACGTAAAGGCACAGAGCGCAAGAGACGTACTTCTGCATTTTTTTCAGGAAGAATAGCTCTTACGCAAGTGGGGGCTTTTGTGCAAAAGGAGCCGTGTAGATGGCTCCTTTTTGCACAGAAGTCTCTTGTGCAAAAAGTGGCCGCTCATTAATTATGCAAATGAGGCACAGCAATATTCCGCTTTGCCTCATTTGCATATTTCTCGCGCAAAACAGCGCAGTAAAGGCATAGCCCCTATGTTCTGGCTCATCTTGGTTCAGCCTCTCAACATTTGCTGAGCTATGTCAATTTTGAGGACTGTCACTCTGCAAATCAATTCCATACCAGGCACATCCCATTTTCCTAGCACAACCAA
Source organism: Pelodiscus sinensis (assembly GCF_049634645.1). Taxonomy (NCBI): domain Eukaryota; kingdom Metazoa; phylum Chordata; order Testudines; family Trionychidae; genus Pelodiscus; species Pelodiscus sinensis. The sequence continues at coordinate 1,575,480 of NC_134738.1, read as the reverse complement.
ACCCGAACGTTGCTTTCAGTTATGGGAAGAGGAAGCTGTATACTGAAGTTGATGGTCCTAGCTCTTACTATTTAGGAGGAGTTCATGATCAAACAGACAAACTCTAAAATATATAGCAGATGATGCCTAGCTCTTCTACAGACTTTCCATCAGCATATCTCAAAGTGCCTTCCAGAAGGATGAGTATCCTTACCCATTTTACACATGGGAAAATTGAGGTGCGGTGACTTGTCCAATGTCAACTAGCAACAGATCCAGGACTAGAACCCAGACCTTCCGGATCTCAGCCCAGTGCGTGACACACATGCCAGCTAAATGGCTGATAGGTTAAGACTGGTCTTTAAAAGCCAATGGATGGAAGGAGCCGGTGTTCAGCAAACATCCACAGTGGTGGGGCAGATTTTTCTTTCAGAGTACAAAGAGTTACAGACCTGGGCATCCTGCTGAGCAAGGCCTGCATCCACGTAGTGGCTCTCGTCCCTGTTTCCCTGCAGAAACACAAGAGGGCCGTGTTAGATTCAGCCTTTCACAAGGGCTCATAGAGCAGAGTCTAGCAAGCTTCCTGTCTGAAGCCAGTTCCCAGGCATATAATGAGGACCTATACGGAAGACAGCTGCAGTTGTCCAATGGCTTGTTGCAAGGGGGTGGTGGAGAAAACGCTGTGAAATATTTAAGGGCCTGATTTTATTTATTGTAAGTGGGGTTCAGGACTCATTCCGTCGGATGCTAGTTGGAGCCCAGTGCCCTGAGAACGTACGTGGCTGTAACACACATGGACCCAGATTCCTGCTTCTCCCCCTGAGCAGTCCTGGAGGGGAGCAGCAGGGGAAGGCTGTGGAGTAGGAGAGGGAGCAGGCTGCCTAGGAAAGGGATAAAAAGTTCCAAGTGGCAAAGCAGAAAGCAGGTGAAGGAACCAGACGAGAGGGGGGAACAGTATTTACTACAAACCCGTCTGATCTCTTTTATGCTGGTGTAACTCCATTGACTCCTGACCTACGTCAGCGTATTACGAGAGGAGAAGCAGACACCTTATCAGTGAAGCAAGGTTCATGTTTAGGACTCGTCTACATGCAAAATGCTGCAGCACTTTAGTGAAGATGCTACTGCACCAGTTAGTCCACCGCTGCAAGATGCAGAGGCTACGTCAATGGGAGAAGCTCCGCCCCCATCCACATAGCGCTGTCTACACTAGGGTTAGGTGGGTATAACTGGGTGTGATTTTTCACACTCCCTAAGCTGTCCATTTGTAGCATAGGGGTGGGGAACTTCTTTTGGGTAGGGAGCCGCTGACCCACAGAAAAATCAGTCAGGGGCCATACACAAGTGAAAAGCAAAAAAACTCCAAACATACCCTCATTGACATGGCCCCCGACTGAGGAGACACTCCCCACATTTTTCTCACATACCAGAGCCTCGGGGGCCCCAGGCTAGTAGATTCTGTGTGTTCCAGCTCCACGGTGGGGCAGCCAGAGGGCTGGAGTACCAGCCTCCCCTTTGCGGGGGGAGGGAGGAGCCCTGAACCTTAGGCTGATTCTGGCCCCCGGGCCTTAGGTTCCCCCCATAGAGGATTTGTTCAGCAGCAATAAGAAACAGACTGTTTGTCTGAAAATGGACTTACTGTCGCTAGAGACACCAGCACGCGCCGGAACACGGAAGATGTGTCTGACACAATGTCTTTTTCAAGGGTGGTGCCATATTCTAGCAAAAGAGCACAACACACGTGTATGCTTGCATTTAACAAAGAGAACGTTCCGCACCTAAACAATGTTCATCTTCAAAAAAGTCTACATGTCCAGCCCTGACCTGGGTATCCAGATTATGCATCTTCCCCCGACTTTCTGAACATGCCTTCCTAAGAATGGTCATGTTGAACCTGGATCTTAGTCTTCTCTCCCTTTGCACCAGTGTAACTGACTGCAGTGGAGCTGTTCTGGATTTAGGCAGTGCGTGCGGGTTTCTCAATCAACAGAGCTACAGAGTTGTAAGGCTGGAAACAATCGGGATCATTCTCTTTCAAATATTCAAATGTTCTACACACAAAGTTGCACTGGCTTTGTTCATCTAGTGCAAACCTCTCTCTGGAGATACAGCAACCCTGGCTTAGAGCTGGCTAGCTAGTGAGGCAGAGTGACCTCCTTCCCATTCGGAAATGGAGGGCCTGCTGCAAGCTACCATCTGCAAATAAACAGACACAAGCCGAAAAAGGAGATAAACCAGGGAATTGAACCAGTTAAACTGTTTTTAAAACCAGTTTTAGTTTAACAATTACTTGTATTGTTGTAGCACCTACAGGCCCTAGTACAGGATCCTAGTACAACTTCTGAATCAAACTCTGGCTCTTCTGACGTCGGGGGGAGTTTAGCCATTGACTTCAGACTGACCAGGATTTTGCCCTCTCTGTGGCTTGACATGGCTTAAGTCTCTGTCCACTGAGCATAATTATGACGGCACACTAGGTCACAATCAAGTGCAAGGCATTCTGAAAGCAGGTATCTCAGCACCATTCTCTTGCTGGGACAACGACACTTCCTAGTTTCACAAGATTTCTTGCAGACTGTTGAGTTGTCCATTGATTGAAACACTAGCCACTAAGGTTGCTTGAAAATCGTTTCAATTTGCATGCGCACGTGTGCACAATTCCTGGAGGGCAGGGAACTTTCACAAATATCTTCTACCTCGACATCAACGTAAGTAGTGCACGCAGTATTCAACCAGTAACAATACAAACTGGGGAAAACACATTTGCTGGCTGGGAAATGTAAATGTTTAAGTCAGGGGCCAGCTCAAGAGGAGATGGGAATGTCTCAGCTTTCCTCTGCAAATAAGTCACTCGGCAGCCTTAGGGAAGGGTGAGTTAAACCTTGGTTAAGGAAAGGACCCTAAACACATATTTTGCTTTAAGCATGTTGTCACAGTTCAGGGCAACTGCATCTGTTCCCCCTTCGTGTCCACTAAAGATCCCAACTCTAGGCTTCTTGTCCCCCAGCCATCCCATCTCAAGTGGCAAGAGGCAAGTCTCTCTCCCATCTGATGGGGATTTTTCCAGCCTGCCCATCTCCCTGCCTGCACTGCAAGTTTCCCAGCAAGCCAGACCCCTTGGGCAGGCCTGCATCGGCACTTTGCTTTCTCTTCCAAGGCTATGAACTGTAGTCATTGCTCACAGTTATAAGTTATCACACTGCTTTTCCTAAGCAAGCACATTTATTCTCAAGGTAACAGCATTAAAAACAGTAGGAGTTCCTCTAGAAATGCTAAAAATCTTACCAGTTCACCTATCAGTCTTATGGGGTTCAATGCGTCAAATGCCTTCCAACCCTTCCTAGGAAAGACTGGGGCTCACATCAGACAGAGACCTGTCCATTTGCTGGATCAGAAACAAGGTGGTGAGTGAGTTTAATTAAACTTAGGCTATTTATCCTAATCTTTTCCATCCATATGCAGATTTTTTTCATCCATGTGTGGAATTATTTTTTACATGCACCAACGTACGTGTGAAAGTGCACCACCTACAGAAACAAAAACCTAGCTGCGGGCGCTCTACTAAGCAGCAGGGTGGCATTTGAATCTCTCCTGGGTGGCCACACAAGCGCCCAGCCTACAGGGAACACTGGTGGTAGTAACTCTCTGAAGTTGTTACAACCCAAGTGAATTTGCCTAAACATTGTTAGTTTCCAGAGGGTTGCAATCATCCTCTCACATGGAATTCCACAGAATCCAAGGCCCACAGTGAAACAAAACTAATACAGTGAGATCTCCCAAAGACACTACAGAACACTGCCATGTCACTTAAGTTCCCCTGATTAGACACATGCCAATGTACTTTCCTGAACCTGGGATCTCTTGCAAGATTCCCCCATGCTCCCCCAGGACAGGTTATTCTCAATGCTCTAACATTATAGCACCTCATAATTTACGCTACGTACGACGTTTGTAGGTCTCGTTAATGCGCTGGATTTCTTCACCAGAACGAGAAGCCAGAATTTCGATCAGGCAGCCCTCATCTGTCCCCGCGCCCTAAATGCAGAACAAACATTCAATATGAAAGCTGCTTCCAGTCTACCACCCAACAGAGCATCATGGTGGCAACATAAAGACTCAACTCTCTCCCTAGTCCAGGATCTGATGAGGACTCCCCGGCTATCTAGGTATGCTACTTAATTTCTCTGCCTGTTTCACCACATGTTAAATGGGGTAAGTTATGGACTTTGTGCAAGGAGGTGATGGTTGGTTGCAGAGCTGGATGTCATCTTTGAAGTGCATGGCCCAGGTTCAAAGTCCCTATATATGTCATTCAGACCATAAACATCCACCTGGGTCTTCCATGTCTCAGGTTATTGATTTCTTTTCTCACCAGAAATTCCATTCTGAACTCGAGAAACCTTTGCTATCTAAGAGGCCCGTTCCCCACAAAAATATTTGTCTGCATTTTCCAACAAAAAAAAGTGTTGTGAAAGAACTCCTGAGCAGCTTCAGATGTTTGTACAGTGTTTGGAAGCTGCAGAGTTCTGCAAAAATACTATGTTATTGAAAGCCAAAAGTATAACTGGGTTCAAAAAAGAACTAAATAAGTTCCTGAAAAGTAGATCCATCAATGGCCATTAGCCAGGACGGTCAGGGAGCATCTTCTTGGAGCATCGCTGAACGTCTGACTGCCAAAAGCTGGGACTGGATGACAAGAGGGAACACTTGGGGTTGTCTTGTTCTTTTCATTCCTTCTGAAGCCTCTTGCCTCAGCTGCTATCACTGCACAGGTTACTGGGCTACATAGACCACCGGTCTGATTCAGTGTGGCCATTCTTAGGTCCTTATCAGTGCACACAGAGTGCAACTCTTTCAGTGTCAAGTCCTGTTTTGCAAAAGGGTAGCAGGGTAGCTCTTCTCTGGAGAAGGTTCAGAGAGCAACAAAAAGGTCTAGAAAACATGAGTTATGAGGGAAGACGGAAAGAACTGGGCTTGTTCAGTCTGGAAAGGGGAAGACAGAGGGGACATAACAGCTTTCAAGAATCTCAAAGGTTGTGTAGCAGACCAAAGGCAGTGGGTTGCAGGAGTCTGGTGGAGGGCAGGTACAGCAGGGGCTGGGTGAGTGGGTTCCTGTTTCCTGAACAGGCTGCCAGAGACTGCTGCTCAGCCATCAAGACAGCTGGAACTCATTAAGAGCTGGCCTACAGTGCAGCCTAATACAACACCCAGAGTAAGTGGGTGGGACAGGGTTCCCCCATCCCTAACCCTGGCCAGTGGGCTGCCAACAGGGGAAAAAAACCTTTGGACCAGGAAGGGGTTTTTTCCTGCAAGCTAGTGACTGGCCTATGATGAAACTGGCTCACAAAGCAGGGTGAGAAACTAGAGATAGTGGCAGGGTCCCCGTGAACTTCTGAGGCATACAAAAAACCACCAGGAAGTGCAGGACCCACGGGGCACAACCCGAGCTCCGCCACAGTTACAAGAAGGAGGGAGAAAACATACTCCTCCATCTCTGGTGACAGGACAAGGAGCAAGGGGCTTAAATTGAAGCAAGGGAGGTTTAGGTTGGACATTAGGAAAAACTTCCTGCCTGTCAGGGTGGTTAAACACTGGAATCAATTGTCTAAGGAGGTTGTGGGATTTCTGTTACTGGAGATATTTAAGAGCAAGTTGGACAAACACCTGTCAGGGATGATGGTGGTTGGTCTTCTTGTGCATGCAGAAGACTGGATTTGATGACCTCACGAGGTCCCTTCCAGTTCCTGTATTCTATGGTTATGGCTGTTAGAGTGAAATTGATTCGTATTCCAGCTTTTCACAATCTAGCAGTCTCACACATCACCGTGCTTATTTTCTTATTGCGCCGTAAAACACAATGGAAGAACATAGGCGTTTTGGAAACATCAGTAAAGATTTACCAACCTTCATGGCCCTCTTCAGTTCCTGCACGTCGTACAGCGTGATGGGAGTCATCAATCCGATAATCACCTTCTCAAAGCTCCCACTCAGCTCAGACTTCAAATCACCAATCAAATCCTAGAAAGCCAGGAAGGTGGAAAATAGCCATAAGAACCAAAAGCCCCACTCTTCTACGCAGGTGCTGGAATGAGGGGTGCTGAGCATCCGGCCACACCAGTGGCAGTGGTTCTCAGAGCAGTCCACGGACTCCTAGCCGTCCGCATCTGTCCGCGGCTCAAGCTCAGCTCCCCCGAACCTGCGCTGCCTCTCCAGTCTAGTGGTCGCTGTGAGGCCAGAGCACTAGCTCCAGCTTCCTGCTGCTTGTAGGGCATGGGGGGGCCCCAACCTTCCCCGCCAGATCCGGCTCGCGGAGAGAAACAGCTCCACGCACTGCCGCTCCTCCCCCCTCCCTCCCCACTGGGGGAACGGCAGCGCAGTGACATGTCTGGAGGCTTTCCCCGCTGCGCCCACGGGCCGGCCGACGGAAGCAGCGGGAGGCGGTGCTTGGGAGCAACAGGGGCACAAAGCCAGGTAAGTGCCTCCCCCCATGTCCAGACCCCCACACCCATCCCCCCTGCCAAGACCCCGCACCCTTAGCTTGCTCCTGCTTCTGCTCCCTCCCGGCCAGATACCCTATCCCCACCCTACTCCTGCACCCTCTCTTGCTCCTGCACCCGGGTCAGACACCATACCTCCAGCCTGCTCCTGCAGCCTTCCCCCTGTCCAGACACCCTATCCCCACCCTGCTCCAGGATCCATTGTTGCTTCTGCACCCTCCCTCCTAGCCACACACTGCACTCCCCTTGCTCTTGCTCCCTCCCTCCTGCCTGGCCAGACACCCTACTCCCAGTCTGCTTCTGCACCTACCTCCCACCCAGACCCTGCACCCCATCCCTATCCCACTCTCTGGCTGTCCTGTCCCACACAATGAACTCCTCATTTTTGTCTCCTCCCCAGAGCCTAAGGGGAGGGGTCCACAAAATCCACTAACTCTGGAACCCCAGAAAAGTAAATCTGGCCTATGGGAAATCTTGAACCTCAGTCCTCCCGGTCCCCTCCCCTTGCCCCATGAGGCTGGCGCACCAGAGGAGTCAGGTGTCTCAGTTGGGGAGGGGGGGCATATCAGTGAGGGTTGGAGATTTTGGAGGCGTTTTTTTGCTTCTCACTTGTGTGGTCCCCAAGTGATTTTTCTTGGGTCAGTGGCCCTCAACCCAAAAAAGATTCTCTACCCCTACTATAAAGAGAGCATTGAAACCTTCTGTTGGGCATAAATTAATATTTTACTTTATTTAAAATGAGGATAAACTAACATGAGACAGTTAAAATGCTTAATCTGTTTAATAATTTAAATTAAACCATCCTCCCTAGCTGCAGCACTAGCAAAATGGCTCAGGCATAATTACATAATTAACCATGAGTTTCCATTAGCAACTCGTGGTTCACGGAAAGGTTTGCATTGAGCCAGGTGGGCCACGGGCTAAAAAGTTTGAGAACCGCTGCTCTAGAGCAGCATTTCTTAAAGTGGGCCCTGAGCGCACCTTCGCAAAGCTGCTAGCAGGCCTGCATTGCTTTACCGAAAAGCTCCACAGCCACAGAGCCTCGCAGCTCCCATTCACCATTTCTAGCCAATGGGAGCCGCGGGAAGTGTCAGCTGAAGCCTTTAGGTAAACAAAGCGGCACAGGCCCACAGCCCATTTTGAGAAACGCTGCTTTAGAAGGGGATGTCTACACTGCATTCCTCTTTCGAGAGAGGAATGCAAATGCAGCTGAGCGAAATTGCAAATGAAGCGCGGATTTGAATTTCCCATGCTTCATTTGCATAATCGCATCCGGGCGCTATTTCAAAATACCCTATTTCGAAAAAAGAAATGCAGTCTAGACACGGTTATTTTGAAAGAAAACCCTTCTTTCGAAATGACCCTTACTCCTTATAAAATGAGGTTTAAGGGTAATTTCAAAAGAAGGGTTCTTTCTAAATAACCGCATCTAGACTGCGTTTCTTTTTTCGAAATAGGGTATTTTGAAATAGCGCAGGATGCGATTATGCAAATGAAACGCGGGAAATTCAAATCCGCGCTTCATTTGCAATTTCACTCAGCTGCATTTGCATTCTGAGAGGGAGAGAGAGAGAGAGGAATGAAGTGTAGACATACCCGAAGTCATCTAGTCTAGTCCCCTTGTGTTCGAGCACCACTGCTACTCTATACCAAACTCCTGGCTGAATTCCAACTCTTGTCAGTCTGATACATCCCGTCTAACTCCTGCACTAGCCTATGACTTGAGACACCAGGTTCAATCCCTTACTCCACCACAGACTGTATGGTCTTGGGCAAGCGACTTAGATCTACATCTAAAACACAGGTCGACCTAGCTATGTTGCTTATACGCCCCTGAGAAATGCAGTGAAGCCGACCTAAGCCCCAGCTAGAGACCACTAGGTTAATGGAAGGACTTTTCCCTTGGCCTAGCTACTGCCTCTCAAGGGGATAGATTTAACTACAGCAGTGGAAGAACCCCTTCCATAAGACGTATCTATTCTTGGGCACTAGAGGGGTACAGCTGCAATGCTGGATCATCTGGGCTGTGTCTACATTGGTACCCTTTTCCAGAAAAGGGATGCTAATGAGACACTTCGGAATTGCAAATGCCGCAGGGGATTTAAATATCCCCCGCGGCATTTGCATGAACATGGCTGCCGCTTTTTTCCGGCTCGGAGTTTTGCCGGAGAAAAGCCCCAGTCTAGATGGGATCTTGCAGAAAATAAAGCCTTTTCCGCAAGATCCCTTATTCCTACTTTCAAGGGTGCCAATGTAGACACAGCCCTGTAATGCAGACAAGGCCTCAGCCTCTATGGGATCAGCCCCCCTTCACTCCCAGCAGTAAAACAGGGATTATAGTACCACCCTTCTATGTTGTGAGAATAAACACTTTAAAGACTGTGAAGCACTTAGATAATACTCTGTAAGAGACTGGCTTGGGAATGACAATTATACCAGAGAGGCTATTTTCCAGATCCTGCCCCAACATCATACATGCCTAATTCTATCCGCTTCACCATTTACTTGTTAACTTGTTAGTTTCACATTTCTGTCTACCCCCATTTTCATTCCAAGTTTTTCTTTTAATCTTTGTGAAAAGTAGGTAGAGGAGAAAACAGGCAGCAACCCCATAAAAAAAATTCCCTTCCTGTGCATTTCCCCAAACAATAGCAGGGTGAGTGGGGCAGCCGGGTTTGCTGAGGTTGGGGCCACACGTGGAGAGCAGCTGCCGGGACCAAGCACACTAGGAACTGAGGTAGGTTTCCACCTTTCTTGAGCTTACCAATGCAGTGAGTGGTAAAACCCAGAGAAAACATATTGAGGATTTCACTCCCAATGTCCATTTCTGCAATAGATGCAGCATCAAAATAGGCCGTTTGTAGGGTTGCCAGATGGTTTAACAAAATATACCTAACTCCCCCTCCCCTCCCCAAAAAAACACCGGGAAAACTTTCTGTTGAGAAAAAAAAAGGGGGAGACCAAAGTTGTTAAGCAAAAAAAAAAGCGCTGCACTTTTAAATGGCCCCGCACTCCTCACTCCCCCAGCCCTGCCCCCACCAGATGCAGCAAGGGAAAATTGTCCCCGCTGGGCTTCCATCCAAGGGAAACAGGAAATACCGGACATTTCACATGTCCAGTATTTTCTGTTTTTTTTACTGGACAGGGGACCCGAGTAACGGACAGTCCAGGCGAAAACCAGACACCTGGCAACCCTAGCCATGTAGACACGTCAGGATCGGAAGCCTGAGAACTCCATAGTTCTCCATTCGGGGAAAGAGAGCTTTTGACTTTGCATTCACAGTTGAATGAGGGGAGTCGTTAATTTTCCAGGCACTGAAGTCCAGGAATTTTCTAGATCATAATCACCAAATTCAGAGGCTACGTACCCTGCCAATCGTGGACTTATAGGTGATTAAAATTTGCTGCCGTTGAGATATACTCCTATTGGCCACAATATCAGTGATGGCATCTTCATCCGTACCTGGGGGAGACACAGGGAAGCCAGCCAGGCCGTTAGTGTCCTAAACAGTAATTGTGCAGCAGGCAATTCAGCTGACTTGCCTGGGTGCAACACAACCTGGTTTTATTCCTTCCAAAACCTGACTTTCTAGTGCAGTAGGTCGTGTGGGTTGGCTACCAGCTTGGTCCACACATCAGGGATTGAATGGGGGAACCTCCAAAGGGAAAAGCACAGGCTGCTACAGCGTTCTGTAGAGACACAAAATTCTGTGGGAGGCGTGGAGGGTGCCCGTAGCTGTCACTGGGTTACACACAGGCCCGCCAATGGGAGTGTGGGGCAAAAGGGCCCAGAGCGGCCAGCCACCACTGTTGCAACTGCAGGAGTGACAGCAGCCAGAACGCCAGGCCCTTTAAATCATTCCCAGAGCGCTGGAGAGCACATTCTGGGTGGCACTAAGGGCTGTCGGGGGAGGGAGGGCATGCTCTGGGCAGAGCTGAGTGCTGGGGGGGGGAGCTGAGGCGTGGCACGCTCTGGCTGAGTTCTGTGGGGGAGCTGAGGGGGGGCACGCTCTGGCTGAGTTCTGTGGGGGGCTGAGTTCTGTGGGGGGCTGAGGGGGGGCACGCTCTGGCTGAGTTCTGTGGGGGGCTGAGTTCTGTGGGGGGGCTAAGGGGGGGCACGCTCTGGCTGAGTTCTGTGGGGGGCTGAGGTGTGGCACGCTCTGGGCAGTGCTGGGGGGGGCTGAGGCGTGGCTGTTGGGGGGGGAGGTGGGGCGCAGCCGATGCAAGAGTGTTAGAGTCGTAACAATAAATGCAAACTCACCAAGGCCCTTCATGGCTTTCCTTAGTTTCTGTGCATCTTCCTCAGGACTGAATCCCAAGGCCGGCTTGATTGTGCCCCGGTTTCCAGTCTAAATACACAGAGCAGCAATGGTTAAAGACAAAGCCAGAGAAGAACACAGATGTCGATCCTCCCCACCCCCACACACGACTATGACAAAACTGAGGAACAGGTTTGTGTTTAGATAGGCTGCTGGAGACAGCCACTTAGATACAGCAAGATCCACTCTGGCCACTTAGTGTGTCAGACTAATTGTCCACCTGACCTAGTAACCCGTCCTGTGACAGTGGAGAATGACAGATGCCCCAGAATAAATGCACAGCTCAGGCAGTTATCAAGTGATCCCTCCCCTGTCACTCAGCTGCTGTTTCTGGCAGCCAGAGGTTTGGGAACACGCAGAACATGGGGTTGCATCTCTGACTATCTTGCATAATAGCCACTGACGGACCAAGCCTCCGTTAACTTATCTAATTCTTTTTTTAACTGAGTTACATTTTTCCTTTTACATCGCCTAGCAATGAGTTCCACAGGTTAACCATGTATTGCATTGTAAAACACTTCCTTATCTGTTTTTAAACATCATGCCCATTAATTTCATTAGGTGAGCTCTGGTTCTTGTGCTACATGAAAGGCTCAATAACACGTCCTTGCACACTTTCTCTATGCCATTCACAATTCTGTAGACCCCTAATCTTTTCTGTCGTCCTTTTCTATACCTTTTCCATTTCTTATCTTTTCTGAGATGGAGTGATCAGAACTGCATGCAATACTCAAGGTATGGCCGTGCCGTAGATTCATACGGTGACATTATTGTACTTCCTGTCGTATTCTCTATCCCTTTCCTAATGGTTCCCAACTCTGTTAGCGTTTTTGACTGCAGATACAAGCTCCCATTTGGCCCTAAACTGTCAGCTCCACCTGCCAGAGAGACACTCCTAGTGCGGGCCTCCCTTCCGAGTGAGGATTAAACCACACTGGCATGGGATGAAGCAAACCTGGCTGCTACCTGCTCTGTACCTGTGCAATTCGATAAGGATTCCATTCTTCTGGCCTGCCAATTGGGCGCCTTCGTTAAATCTAGTTTTGGCTTCTTCCTTTTAGTATCTCTAGTAGTCCACAGAATCATGAAAGAATCTATTCCTGTGGGCTCCCACATGGCACTTCCACAAAAGTGAGCAAATCCCATCCTTTCCATTTGACAGGTGGGGAAACAGAGGCACAGGTGCAGTGACTTCAACATGTCACAGAGGGCAAGGGTTAGAACCTGGATCTTGACACACAATCCAGGGATAGATCTACTGGCTCACACTGCCTGTGCGAAGCAGCTGCTTCTGTCCCCACTGAATAAGAGTCTTTCCATTAACTTCAGTGCACAATGCATAAGGCCATTAGGCACACATCCTCAGAAGTATTTAGGCACCTAACTCATTCTGAGATCAAGAGAAATCAGGTGCCTAAATTCATTTGCAGATCTGGGCTTTAATGCTTCATCAGAAACTACAGTATATGGTAGGAGGAGCAAGAACCATTTAAGCATTTTCCGTGGATAGCTGAAGACAAGGTGTATGGGCACTGTAGAACGCTTAGGAACCAGTTGTTCCATGGGATAAGAAGGAAGATCCTTATGTGGATTGAGAACTGGTTAAAAGACAGGAAACAAAGGGTAGGAATAAATGGTAAATTTTCAGAGTGGAGAGGGGTAACTAGTGGTGTTCCCCAAGGGTCAGTCCTGGGACCAATCCTATTCAACTTATTCATAAATGATCTGGAGAAAGGGGTAAGCAGTGAGGTTGCAAAGTTTGCAGACGATACTAAACTGCTTAAGGTACTTAAGACCAAAGCAGACTGTGAAGAACTTCAAAAAGATTTCACAAAACTAAGTGATTGGGCAACAAAATGTCAAATGAAATTTAATGTGGATAAATGTAAAGTAATGCACATTGGAAAAAATAACCCCAACTATACATACAATATGATGGGGACTAATTTAGTTACAACTAATCAGGAAAGAGATATTGGAGTCATCGTGAATAGTTCTCTGAAAACATCCACGCAGTGTGCAGCTGCAGTCAAAAAAGCAAACAGGATGTTAGGAATCATTAAAAAAGGGATAGCGAATATGGTAAGATGGAGAATATCTTATTGCCCTTATATAAATCCATGGTACGCCCACATCTGGAATACTGCATACAGGTGTGGTCTCCTCATCTCAAAAAAGATATATTGGCATTAGAAAAGGTTCAGAGAAGGGCAAATAGAATGATTAGGAGTTTGGAACCAGTCCCATATGAGGAGAGATTAAAGAGACTGGGACTTTTCAGCTTGGAAAAGAGGAGACTGAGGGGGCATATGATCGAGGTCTATAAAATCATGACTGGTGCGGAGAAAGTGAATAAGGAAAAGTTATTTATTTGTTCCCATAATATAAGAACTAGGGGCCACCAAATGAAATTAATGGGCAGCAGGTTTAAAACAAATAAAAGGAAGTTCTTCTTCACACAGCGCATAGTCCATCTGTGGAACTCCTTGCCTGAGGAGGTTGTGAAAGCTAGGACAATAACAGGGTTTAAAAGAGAACTAGATAAATTCATGGAGGTTAAGTCCATTAATGGTTATTAGCCAGTATGGGTAAGAAATGGCGTCCCCAGCCTCTGTTTGTCAGAGGATGGAGATGGAAGGCAGGAGAGAGATCGCTTGATCACTACCTGTTCGGTTCACTCCCTCTGGGACATCTGGCATTGGCCACTGTTGGCAGACAGGATATTGGTCTGGATGAACCTTTGGTCTGTGGACATTTTTATGTTCTTTTGTACATTGTCATAGGACTATGTGACCCCCCCCCCCCCTCGATTGTCCCTTCCTGCCCTAAATTTCTATGAGTCAATAGCAAAGCTCATTGATTTTGGTGTGAGACCAGGCCATACACAGATTACAGATTACATAGATAATCCACATTCCTGTATGAGAAAGGTGCAATGGTACTTCTCAGTGTCAGAAAGTGCTAGCCTCTTCCTGCTCCATCATTTTCCAAAGTAAATATCCTTGCACTGATCAGATAAATGTCCCAGTGTGGGCACTGAGGCTGCCTGGCACCGCATGGTACCTGGGAGCAAACGCACTCACCTTCGCCATGGTGTTCAGTTAATATTTGAAGTTCAAGGTCCCCAAACAGATGCTTATCTGCAATAAAAAGGAGGGGGTGTTGACAAAAAAGGAAATGTCCTAGCAAATAATTGACAGAATTTGCTCTCTCTGCCTCTGTCTAAAGGTGATTGATGCTAATGGGGATGGTTCCGCCTGACACTAAAGGAAATAATATAACTGATTCATTCTTCGAGGAGGCAGTAACCGTACACCAACATTGTTGTTACCAGGGGTTACCTTCACCTTTGAGACAACCACTAACTTCTGATTAACTTAAAAAACAACAAATGGTCTGGTAGCACTTTATAGACTAACAAAATATGTAGATGGTATGATGAATATTTTGGGTCTGCACATCCTAAACTCAAAACTCTTGTCATCTGAAGAAGTGGGCTGTGCCCACAAAAGCTCATGAGACCATCTACATGTTTTGTTAGTCGTTAAAGTACTACCAGACCATTTGTTAGTTTATCCTGTACAGACTAACTCAGCTACCGCCTGAAGCTTACTAACTTCTGAGTTACTGTGGGCAAACAAGTATCGGCGATACTTACTACATTTGGATATTTATAGACAGGGCTCGACAAATAATACAATCTACTCACCCATGGCGAGTAGATTGTAACCCAGAAGAGCCGGGTTCGGGCGATCTGTGCATGCGCAGATCACTGGACAGCACGGCTGGTGAGCGGGGCTCACCACGGTTCGGCGAGCCCTGTTTATAGATATCCACAACTTCAGATATCAGCTTGATTCACCCTACCTGTCCACTGGTTTGGGATTGTCAGAGAAAACTAAGGGATTAGAAACTCCATTTGGGAGCCAGGTGCTTAACTGAGCTAGGTTTCTTTGGCAATCCTACCTTTTGAGGCCAGCAAGTTACAGTAGAACCTCATTCGGTCACCCTAATGAGCTCTTTTGGGGAAGGACTGCTTTTTAGTTCTGGGTTTGTACAGCACCTAGCACAGCAGGGTCTGCCAGGTGTCACTGCAACACAAACAGTAATGAATGGGAGATCTACGGCATCGCATGGAGTTAACACCCAGGGTGTGTCTAGACTACAGAGTTTTGTCGACAAAAGTGGACTTTTGTCGACAAAACTACACCTGCGTCTACACTACCGCTGAGTTCTGTTGACATAACGTCGACAGAACTCAGCAGTTTTGTCGACGCTGGTAAACCTCATTTTACGAGGCATAACGCCTTCTGTCAACAGAGTTTCTGTCGACAGAAGGTGTTATTGCATGTAAACTGTCCTTTGCGTCTACACTACCATGTCGACAAAGCAGCTTGCTTTGTCGACAGAACTGAATGTAGTGTAGACGCTCTGTGTCGACAGATACTGTCGACAAAACTTCTGTCGACAAAAGCCTGTAGTCTAGACGTACCCCTAGAGAACAAATCTGATTTAACCAAAAAGCCAAAACATATTGCATCACAAAATGTATATTCATTTATTCTGATAGCTGGGGGTTTACCAGGATAGAGGGTGAGCAGTGCAGTGGACCGTGGCGTAATTTACATAGATAATGAAGTCTGCGCAAGAGGAGAACTCGCTGGAATGCTGTTAGCCCAGCAGTCTCTCTCAGCGAGGTTGTGTGTGGAATCGCTAAGGTTGTAATTTAGCAAGTGGGTGGGATTCATGGGTGAGCGCCCCTGGCTTAAGAATCACTTAAATCCTGGTTGGAGGATGTAAGTGGTGCGCTGTCTTGTTCCAGCCCTCTGCTGGAGGGGTGAATCTCACCCAGTGAGAATTAACAAGGTTTGGCTCCTTTCCTGGAATAATGAGTTAGCTACGTGAGGCACAGCACAGGTCACAGTGTCTGGACAGATGGACTCTCATCTCAGCCCTTCCCACCTGCTCACTGTGTGACCTCGAACAAGTCTCTTGAGAGCAGATCATTAAAAATATTTAGGCATCTAAACAGGTTGATGAGCATCTTGAGGAAATTTCCTAAATGCCTAGGTCCCTAACTACCACTGTCCCTTCACTTTTCAGTGTCTCTATTTACCCATCCATAAAAATCAAGTAATAGTCTCTAGAAGCTTTGCAAAACATTGAGATCTTCCATTGAAAGTTACTGAGAGCAGAGCTGGCATTTGCTGGCAATTCTGAAAAGAAAATACTGGTTTGGGCAGAACGAGCACTTCAATTTCAACCATTTGAAAAAGTAACTTTTATTTTGTGAAAATTTAAAATGTCAAGAAACAAAGTTCATTTCCAATTGAAATATTTCTTTTCAAAAGTGTCCAGTAAACACTTTTGAAGGGCGGGAGGGAGGAAGAAGACAAGAAGAAATGAATTATTCAGCAGAATCAACACAATTTTTTTAATGGCACCAAATCTGATTGTGACCAAAAAAAAAAAAACCAAACCAAAAAAATAACCAAAGGGGTTCTGCGGAAAGAACTTTTTCAGTTTTAACTATAAATGACTCAGAGATCTGGGAAAGAAATTCTCATTTAGGATTTTGATATTTAGGGATAGGATTTACTCTTTCTGGCTGTAACTGCCATCTCCTAACAAGGCTGTGTTCTGCCCTCTGCCTTTCTGAGTACTCCATGCAAACCCACAGCTGGAACTTGCTTTTTCAGCTGTGAAGATTCCACAGACAACTTATTCATAGTCTCTCAGAGCCCAGTTTTTATGCACCTATTTTTTCTGTTTAAATCAAGAGGAGCCTAAAACCTATGAATTAACATAATCAAAGGTTACAAAGAGCCTCCCTCACTTAGGATACATCTAGACTGAAAGGCTATTTCCAGATACCGAAAGTATCCTGAAATAGCTACCCCTCATCCAAGCAACACGTCCTCTATTTTGAAATAATTTTTGAACTAATGGGCACGCTATTTCAACATCCCTGTAAACCATAGTCCACGAGGAATAAGGGATGTCTCGAAATAGAGCTTTATTTCAAAATGTGGCGCCGAGTAGACATCAAATTTCAAAATAAAATCGAAATAAGATACGCAAATTGAATATCTTATTTCGATTTTAGAGTGCAGTCTAGACATACCCCTATTCCAGCTGAGGGGAGGTGGAAAGGAAGAAGTCAGAATTTGGCCCAAGCATTTTAAACAAGAACTCACATCTCGGGGTAGAGGTTTCTCCTCAGCGGGTTTTAGCACAACATAGATGAAAACATCCACGTTCTAAGACACTTGAATAGGAGTGTTCAAGTCAGCAGCTACTTGGTGTTGGTAGCAGAATCGTCCCCCAGAAGCCTTTCACATGACTGTTCCACGCCCAGTAGTGCTGTGGGAGTACGCTGATTCAGATGTGACTTTTGCTGGTGTTTGTGAGAAACAAGGAAGCCCAATGTCTTGCATGATTAAGAAACCAGGGCTGTCCTTACTCATACGCAGAATATGGAGCCATGCAGAGCACTCAAAAATGTGTGGCACCACTAGGTCTTACTGTCGACCCACCCACCTCTTCCCATCACTGCTCTGTGACTCTGCTTCCTCCGCAGAGGATCTAGTTAACTTAAAAGTGACAAAGCCAGCCAGAGCTATTAGCAGACACTGAACTTGTGAGAGCCATTCAAGTGGTAATGAAGCCATCTCACAGGCATTTGCCAGCCCCAGGTACATACTGCTGGTTTCCAAATGGACTGTGATAGTCGGCAGGACCGTACTTTAAAATGAGTTTTGAAAATGTTTCATTAATGTGTTGCTGAAGATTATAAAATCACATCTCTAAAAAAATCATTGTCCCCTCTCCAGCTGCCACCAGGCATAGGAGCACAGGTTTACTAATACTGCATAGGGCCCCATAAATCCTATAGATAGCCCTGTAAGAAACAATTATAAGGAGGTAGGACTAGAAGGAGTTGAAACACAAGAAACTCAGATATTCAGCTGGTGGCAGGTCCATCAAAGTCAATGCAGGTAGGCTGATTTACCCCACATCTGGCCCATGTAAGTTATCTGGAAATTCTCTTTTTTTCCTTAGGCTTCATAGGTATGACAGATGTATAAAATATTGACCACGACAGCTTGAAAGGAAGAGTTAACTGTGATGATTAGGCCTCCACTGGAGTAGTGTGTCCAATTCTGGGCACCGCTTTTCAAGAAAGATGTGGACAAACTGAAAAAAAATCCAGACAGCAACAAAACTGATTAAAGGTCTAGAAGACATGAGCTATGAGAAAAAATTGGGAAAAAAACCTCTGGCTAAGTCTAGACTGGCATGATTTTCCACAAATGCTTTTAATGGAAAAGTTTTTCCGTTAAAAGCATTTGCGGAAAAGAGCATCTAGATGGCACGAAAAGCATCCGTACCAAATCGAGACACGGTTTTGCGCAAGAAAGCCCCGATCGCCATTTTCACAATCGGTGCTTTATTGAGCAAAATAATACCGCGTTGTCTACACTGGCCCTCTTGCGCAAAAGCATTTGCGCAAGAGGGCTTTTGCCCGAACGGGAGCAGCATAGTATTTCAGTAAGAACACTGACAATCTTACATGAGATCGTCAGTGTTCTTACAGAAATTCAAGCAGCCAGTGTAGACAGCTGGCAAGTTTTTCCGCAAAAGCAGCTGCTTTTGCGGAAAAACCTGCCAGTCTAGATGCAGCCTCTATGTTCTGTCTGCAGAAGAGAAGATTGGGGGGAGGATGCTATAACAATTTTCATGTACATCAAAATTGTTACAAGGAGGAGGATGACAAATTGTTTTCCTGAACCATTGAGGATAGGACAAGAAGTAATAGACTTAAACTGCAGCAAGGGAGTTTTTGGTTAGGAAGTTTTTGTCTAATGTCTAATTAAGCATTGGAGCAAATTGCCTAGGGAGGTTGCTGAATCTCCATTATTGGAGGTTTTTAAGAACAGGTTAGACAAACACTAGTCTGGAATAGTCTAGTTATTATGTAGCCCTGCGTGGAGGGGAGGGGATTGGATCGTAGTCCCTTTGCCCTGGTTTACACTAGCGAGATATTTCAAAGTAACCCCTCTTATTTTGAAATAATAAGCAGAGCGTCCACACTACAAAGCCCGTTATTTCTAAATAACAGGCTGGTTATTTCAAAATTTACTCCTGCTTTCCTCGGTAAATAACACTTATTTCAAAATAGCGGTAGTGTGGACACTCCACTGCTGCTGTTTCGAAATAACTACTCCCCAGAGTCATTTGAACTAGTTACTCCCCAGTGCTTCCTGTGGCTCTAAGCTGAGGTCGTGCGTCTACATTAAGGGAGCCTGCCTCGGACTCATTTTGATTTTGTTATTTTGGGACTTATTTAGCATTTAGTTATTTTGAAAAAAATTCCTAGTGCAGACATGCCCTTCCAGTGCTACACTTCTAGGATTCTGTGTTGTGATGGACTCCATTTCTCTTCTTCTAGACCTACACTGACTTCCATTCCAGACAAACCTGACAGTCTCATGCTTGTCAGGGTAAGTGATCTAATACTGCTCTCATGTATGATCCTGCCACTCCGTTTATCTAGTAGGTTAAAAAATTAATTCCAGATGATTTTAAAATTCTCCCACTTTATCTTTCTACATGGACCAGGGACCCAGAAAGATGTCCCTGGACTAGGGATATAATAGTGTAGTTGATTAAACGATTAGCAAAAGCTTATAGGTTAATCCTATAGACTACACGCATTTCCCTCTCCCCGCCAGTAAATGTCTCAGTCCTGGCTTTGTGGAAGCAGGCTCTTTGCTGGCCAGGCCTCTCGCGCGTATTGCCATCCAAGCAAAAGGTCAACTTCCCCTTGATGAAGACCCTTACACTATGTAACTTAAAGGTCAGCGACGAACAGGAACCAAAACCAGACCTAAAAAGTTCATGTAAAGTTCATGCTGGTTGTGCTGACTGTGCCATGCCCAATAAGGCAGAAAAGGAAAAACAGGAAACCATCTCACCCCCTTACCCCTGTCACTTAGCAGACAGGGTCTGCTAGCCTAGCACAAAAAGTGCGCAAAAGCTCTCTAAAAACAGCTACCCCTCCTATATCAAATTGAGGAATCCCGAATAAACATTGGATGGCGGAATATGAGCCAGGTCTGAGGACTGATCACCCGAGGGCCACCTCCCGCTCACCGAACCAAACGAGTTCCTGTAGAGCATAACGTATACCAAACATAACGAATACCAAATATGTTGTTGTTGTAGTTTGTGTGTCTGTTCAATGTAAGTATTGTTCTCTGAAATTGTTTAGAGGTATTGTTAAGTAGTAGTGTTAAAAGTTTTGGATAAATGATTAGTCTTATAAGTAAGACTGATGTAAATGTAACTGTTAATAATCCCTAGTCCCTTGTTAACAACTATTGGGATTTAGAGAAACCTCAAAGAATTTTCTTCATTGTATTGCATTTTGCTTTTTGGACATTCTAATAATTATTTAGTGCCTACGTATGTAAGAAATTGATGAAATCATAATTTATACGTAGAAGCCCTTTAATAAAAGTTTAAAAGATATTTAGTAATAGTTTGCCTGTTTCTGCGCCTTCCTGGGACTAGCCACATTTCCGAACCTTTTACTTTAAACCACAGGCTTGTGATGGGTCCGGCTTGACAAAGCCCTGGCCAGGCTGATTTAGTTGGGATTGGTCCTGCCTAGAGCAGGGGGCTGGACTTGATGACCTTCCGAGGTCTCTTCCGGTTCTATGGTTCTATGGCCTACCCCTGCTGTGGCTCTGCATTTCAAGTGCTTCAAGAGCTGGGTGGGCAGGCAGCCCAGCTCGGTTCTGGCTCGTGCCAGGTCCGGGAGCTCAGACCCCTCCTAGACAGGGGCTGATGCCACCCTGCGCTGCTGCCTCTTTCTCAGAAGCAGCAGTGCAGGGCGACAGGCAGCCAGTCCATAAGGGGAGCTGGTTTTTAAACTGGCTCCCCTCGCGGACCAGCTCCCACCTGGCACCCTGCGCTGCTGCCTCTGATACGGTGGCTGCCGACCCAACCCCCGGGGGCTATAGAATAGTCGACTAACCAATAAACATCCATGAGGTTACTCGACTATTCAATTAGCCAATATTTAACATCCCTACCCTGGACAATGAAAGGTTGAGAGCTGAGACCTCTCAAAATTAGCCTCCAAGTAATGCCTCGGTCTGGGCACTCAGAAATGCTCCAAAAGAGCAGACCCTGAACATGCAGGCCAGCCACGGCGCATTTCCTATTGCAAACCATCTCGCAGGTGGTGAATCTGCCTATGAGGGTGAGCTGAGCAAAGCCATGCACATGCAGACAACAGGTGGGAGCAGAGCTGCCCAATGACTTCTTTGTAATTGTTCTTTTGGCCCCATGGCCCCGTGTCTGATAGGAGCCCTGGAACTACATATGAAGTTACTGTGGGAGAGAGCCAAGGGGGGTGTGGTAATCCCTTTTATGGGACTAACTTCTGTGGAAAGACATCCTGACAGATGAACATGAGAAGTAACTGCAAGAGCTTAACGCTCGCTCATAGCTGCATTGTTAAATGAACCCTTTACACTAGGGATGTAAGTGACTAGTCGACTACCCAATAAGACTAGGCTTATCGCTCAGTCGAGTCACTATTCAACTAGTCGCTTCCCACCCCCCTTTGTTGCCTCTGTATCAGTGGCACTGGGGGGAGGGGGCAGAGCAGGAGCCGGTGAAGGGGGGAGTAGGGGAGGCAGAAGCAGGAAAGGGGAGACAGAGAGGGTGGCTCTTGTACATTTCAAAGGGAGAGGCGCAGCAGTCGGGACCCCATGAGAGCAGGAATGGCTTCAGTCCCTGCTCATGCAGGTTCCCCATGGCACCTCTTCCTATGAAATGTACAAGGCAGAGGCGCAGTGGGATAGCAAGCACCCCCCTTATTGATAATCGACTAGTAGATCAGTTGATTAATCGAAATTTAACATCTCTAGTTTCTACTGCATCTAAAAAGGTGCTGGGCCCAGAGAGGGCTGCAGTGAAGAGCTATGGGGAAGGCAGAACAAAGGTAACAGAAGCAAGGTCATGCAGTAGGTACGTTAAGTTCAGTTTTTCAAAGCACCTGAGTGGCGCGGGGTCCGACCACACTGCAAAACATACAAATCAAACCCGCTGGGAGCCAGCCTCAGAGCCTGGCTCAGCTGACCCGTGCTCCTGCCAGAGCTAAAAGCAGCTTGCTCCATCTGGAGCCTGGGCTGTGCGACGCCCTCCAGGGTTTCAGACTTGGGCTCCAACTGAAGCAGGGCCATCTACGCTGCAATGTGCAGCCCCCAACACAGGCCTGAGTCAGCTGAGCCAGGCTCCGAGACTTGGGCCGTGTACACGACCTTCTCGCGCCTAAGTCTTTTCAAAAGTGCCATGGACCCTTAGGAGCCTGAGTGACTTTCCAGGTACCAGTCACTGCGTTGAAAGGCAACGGGAGTCAGGGCCCTAGGGACCAAGTCACTTTCGAAAACGGGACTTGAGAGAACTATGGAGGACAGCAGAGAAGCTGGGCTGGGCCAATGGTCATGCAGGACAAAAACATTCAGAGATTTTTGGATGAAATGGAAGAGAGAGGAATGGAACCCATGACAGATGAGAGTTAATTTATCCAGTTTCCAGATTTAAAAAACTCCATCTCTAGGCCTATTGATTAAACCCAGATAGATCCCCAACTCAAGAAGTTAGAAGCATCACTGACTTCACCTAGCACTCTGGAGACCGATTCTCCATTGACTTGCACCTTGCCTATCACCAGGGTAGCCTGTGTGTTGGCTATCCTGATTCTCCTTGGGTGGGGGGGACTTGAGCCCACCTCCCTAACCCTGGGGGAACACCAGAACCCACCTCACCAACCTTGCCTTCAGGGCATCCCTTACCCTGCTGCTTGAACCCACCACCCTGCCCTCCCCAGGCAAGTGCCCTATCCCCTGGGCCACCTCAAAACCCATCTCATTGCCTTATCTTCAGGGCATCTCTTATCCTGTCTTCCACCGGGGCATAGTGGAGAGTGCTACCATTGATTTGGTAACACTTGCACAGATGTCTGTGACTACACAAAGTGACACCCGTAATGTCCTTTTCACTGTTCTGGCCACACTGTTTTATTTTCACTAGATTTACTGGGTGTTGCTCGGATCCTTAACTCCATTCATTTTTGTTTTTTGAAAATACAATGAAAATATCCATGCTTCATTGAAATCACTGCTCTGGGGTGGAGCTTGAAAGGAGGGGGTCAGGAGGCAGGCTGCCCCAGGAAGAGAGGGCAACCCCAGTCATCTTACCGTAGCAATTTGGGGCCAGGTGAGATTCATCTCTCCATAGCTGCTGCAGCACTAGTGGGCACACCCTGAAGGGGTGCATGTCCCCCAGCTGAGGCAGGTCCAGTTTGTCTGCTCCCTGCACTCTCCTGCCAGAGTGGGGAATACAGCAAACTGTGCACTTTCCCCTCGCTCCCTGACAAAGGGGAACAGCCAGCAGTGTTCTGGTATGAATCTAGTAGGGACAAGGAGGAGCCAGTCCCTTTCACCTGCCTGGGGTGATTGTCTCTTTTCTGCATGGTTAATAAGAATTAATCCCATTCCAGGCACATCCAAACCCTGAATTTGCTTTAAGTTATGATGAGAGGAAGCCACATTTGGTACTCCTAGCGCTTACTGCATAGGAGGAGTTCCTGAACAAACCCCCAGACAGACTCTCTTCAGTATATAGCAGACTGTGCAAGTGAAGAGCAAACAACAGAGTCAGTATTGCTTTGGTTAGGTATATCCCTCTGCTGCAAATATTGCAGGAAAGAAACTTTGATTTTTGTTTTAAGTCAACATTTCCATGAACTCTAAAGTAAACAGAGGGAAATTTTCAAGAAGTTTGGGATTTTGCCAGACTAAAAATACAGAGAGCCCAACCTGAGTTACTTTCATCCCATTTAATTAAAAACAAAAAAACCTCGGAAGATCCACAGAGGTTTTCCTGCCTCTGCTGCTCTGCTCAAGTTGTTTGTATCCACATGCAGGAGTAACACAGATGCTTGTGTTCAAACTGACTAGAGGAAGTAACAAAGGAGAATGTTTCTTGTGTAAACAAAGAGACCGAGGAACGACAGCCTAAGAATAAATGAGGTGGCAGAAAAAGCAAAGGACCCAAGGCAGAGACATACCCACAGGATGGAGGGCAGTGTGGGCAACCTGCGGCCCATGAACCACATGCCAGGACACTGGACTAGAAGGACCTTTGGTCTGACCCCGTGTGGCCGTTCTGATGTTCTCGTCTAGAGCTGAAATGTATCTGGCCCACTAGACCCCACTCCCTTTCCAGAGCGGAGAGCGAGCCCAGGAGTCCTGACAGGGCCTCTCTCTCCAGAGTTCGTAACAAAGTAAGAATTGACATTACAATTGTATGGCTGCCCAGTGTCCCTTACGGGACTTGCCACAAGATGACAGAACGTGTGAGTGTTAGAGCGGGGGAGGGTCTAATATCGATTTAATTTCCTTTCTTTTACCTAGGAATTCGATACAGTGCTCCTGCCAGCTAACGACTCAGGGAGAGTATTCCAGTACCTTGGTAGCCCGTGGATAGAGATGATGTGTACGGTGGGGAAGGAGACTGGGGTTGCTTCCCCCTCCCCATTTGGTGCTTAGCTTATTCTGAGCATGCTCAGTAACACTACTAAAGCCTCCGTCTTCAGACACCCCCTCCCCTCCCTCCATGCGCTCACTCTCTTCTCCCTCTACCATCATAGCACACACAGGTCCCACCGAAATCTGACATGGTGCCTTCCCGGCCACATGTGGCCCATCAGGGTTCTGAGTGTGGCCCGTAAGACATTTTGTTTACTGTTGACCTCGCACAGGGTTTCCAGATTCTGCTGGGTTTTGGCCACCTATTTTTTTCCCTAACAGTGTTACTAAACTGACACACACATAAAGCAAGGGCAGGTGAAGTGAGGTGCAGGCTGATCGCACACAGCACTGACTGTGAGAGCCCCGTGCTTCCTCTGAATCCAATCACAGCGCTGCTATGGCTCAGTTGGCACAGCCTGCACATTACAGGCAGGAAAACACAGGCAGCAAAACTAGCCCGTCCCGGGAGACTGTCTCGATTGTGACAATCTTGCAGCCCCCTGAGATGAAGCAGGGCCACACTCATTAGCCTAGGTTGCCCATCACTGATCTAGGGCAGCTACTCTAGACGGCTCCCACTGAAACTTGTTAAAACAGTGAGAAGTCCTGTGGCACCTCGGAGACTAACAGATTTATTTGGGCATCAGCTTGCAGGAGCTTGCAGGAGTAACCACTTTGTCAGATGCATCTGATGATTTTGCAGATATAGAGTTCCTGCAGCGGTTCCCACTCTTTTCACATGGACCCCTTTTCAATCTATTAAAATTTCAGGGACCTTCCTCTCCGTGGGGAAGAGGGGGAAAAAGAAAAAGGAAAGAAAAGTAAGTGGTGGACCCGATCCTTATTTTTAAACTTTCCACGGACCCTCGCAGTACCGTCACGGACCATCAGGGGTCTGCGGACCACAGGTTGGGAACCACTGCTACACTGTCGGGAGCAGTCCTTCTGAAGTCCAAGTGACACAGCTCTGTTTAAATGTTATCCAGTCCAGTTGCAGGATCAGCAACTTTAAAGGGGAGAAAGTGGCTGTAGGGGGGCGTTTCAGATCTCTGATGCACACAGAAGGACACACATACAGGTACACACAGTCACCCGCTTAGCTGCACAGGGAAATCGACCAGCATAGCTTGGGTAGGATACACTGTTCTATTCCAGGCAATGCGGATGAGGCAATATCTTTTATTGGACCAACTTCTGTTGGTCTTTAAATTCACACCCAACCTTCTTCCGAAATAACTTCTCCATACAGACAAGCCCTCTTAGGCTGTGTCCAGACTCAAGGGAAAAAGTAGCCTTTTTTCGAAAAAACTTCACCTGCGTCTAGACTACAGCCACGTTCTTTCGAAATTAAATCGAAATAACGCGGCTTTTCTTTCGATGGCGGTACTCCTCATTTCATGAGGAAGAACGCCTTTTTTCGAAAGTGCTCTTTCGAAAAAAGGTGTTCTTGAATGCAAACAGGGCTTTTTCGAAAGAGAGCATCCAGACTGCCTGGGTGCTCTCTTTCGAAAAAGCGGCTTGCTTTTTCGAAAGTACTGCTTGCAGTCTAGACGCTCTTTTTTGAAAGAGGCTTTTTCGAAAGTATCTTTCGAAAAAGCCTCTTTTGAAAGAGGCTTGCAGTCTAGACGTAGCCTTAAAGGGGAAGAGTATGCATCGAAACCTGGAAAGTGGCCTTTTACTGCTGCATGCCTAAGCCAAAGAATTAGTGCCGGATCCTCGTTTGCCCTTGCCTGTGTGTGAGCCTGGGGGTTGTACTGGAAACGCTGCGGCTCAGGGGTCAGCTACCTGCATGGGCAGATGCAGGATCTGCTTGACTGTGTCCTACCTGCCACATCCACCTCCTCAAGCAGCCAGCTTCCACCCACCGGGGCTCTGCCTCTACTAACTGCTTCCTATGCAGTGGGCCAGCCCCTCTCAGCTGGGATGGGGTATTCCGGGTGATTTCATTGCCTTCATGGGGTGGCGCCAGCAAGAGCAGAATCTGACCCCCCAGCCGCTCCTCTGCTTCCCAGCCCGACACCCCGCCCGCTCCGCTCACCAGAAGCCACCTCTCTAGCGCCCGAGGGGAGCCTCTGCTCCTTCCTTCTCCCCAGCCTGCCTAGCCAAAGGCAAGCTGCCATCCCGCAGCTGTGCCACAGGGCGCGGCAGTAGCCGCGGGAGGAGTAAATTCTTCACCCACCCACCAGCAGGGCGAGAGCGGAGGGTGTCTCGGAGTCAGGTTCCTCTTTCCCACACTTGAGGTCCTTTCTCTTCCCCAGCGGGGGAACACCTAGGCCCAGAGCCCCCTCCGAGCCGTACAGCCCTGGCACCACTCCCCGCCCAGCCGTGCGCCCCCGGGCCAGGCTGCGCGCCCCCCTCTCCATCCTGCCGTGCGCCCCCAGGCCAGGCTGCGCGCCCCCCTCCCCGCCCACCCGTGCGCCACCAGGCCAGGTTGCGCGCCCCCCTCTCCGCCCAGCCGTGCGCCCCCAGGCCAGGTTGCGCGCACCACTCTCCGCCCAGCCGTGCGCCCCCAGGCCAGGCTGCGCGCCCCCCTCTCTGCCCAGCCGTGCGCCCCCAGGCCAGGTTGCGCGCCCCCCTCCCCGCCCAGCCGTGCGCCACCAGGCCAGGTTGCGCGCCCCCCTCCCCGCCCACCCGTGCGCCACCAGGCCAGGTTGCGCGCCCCCCTCTCCGCCCAGCCGTGCGCCCCCAGGCCAGGTTGCGCGCCCCCCTCTCTGCCCAGCCGTGCGCCCCCAGGCCAGGTTGCGCGCCCCCCTCTCCGCCCAGCCGTGCGCCCCCAGGCCAGGTTGCGCGCACCACTCTCCGCCCAGCCGTGCGCCCCCAGGCCAGGCTGCGCGCCCCCCTCCCCGCCCAGCCGTGCGCCCCCAGGCCAGGTTGCGCGCCCCCCTCTCCGCCCAGCCGTGCGCCACCAGGCCAGGTTGCGCGCCCCCCTCCCCGCCCACCCGTGCGCCACCAGGCCAGGTTGCGCGCCCCCCTCTCCGCCCAGCCGTGCGCCCCCAGGCCAGGTTGCGCGCCCCCCTCTCTGCCCAGCCGTGCGCCCCCAGGCCAGGTTGCGCGCCCCCCTCTCCGCCCAGCCGTGCGCCCCCAGGCCAGGTTGCGCGCACCACTCTCCGCCCAGCCGTGCGCCCCCAGGCCAGGCTGCGCGCCCCCCTCCCCGCCCAGCCGTGCGCCCCCAGGCCAGGTTGCGCGCCCCCCTCTCCGCCCAGCCGTGCGCCACCAGGCTCTGCTGTGCGCCCCTTGGGAGCGCGTACCACCGAGGCTCCTGGGACCTAGGCTCGCGGCGCCCCCCTCCCCGCGCTGCGCGGTGGGGTTTGGAAAGCGGCTCCTCACCCCTCCCCAGCGAGGGGATTTGCGGAAAAGGGGCCACTCACCCGCTGCCCAGAGGCCGAGGCTTCCGCTCGTGTGACGGGGAAGGAGACTAATCGCGAGAGCGCTGCTGGCTCGGCTCGTCAGGGCAGGACGCGCCCTGTGTCGGGGGCGGGAGGCGGGGATACATTGGCCCCTTTCCCGGGCCCTGTGGAAATAGCCCGTCCCTGGCTCCACGTATCCCGGCCAGGAGCCAGGCACTTCCCCGCCTTCCCTTTCTCCTCGCCCGAGCGCGGGGAGGGGCGGGAGCCCCAAGGACACTCGCCCCGCCCGCGCTAACTTCAGGTGCAGGCACCGAGTCCAGCAGGCCCAAGTGAACGGAGAATCCTGCCCTGGCTCCCCTCGCCCAGTGCTGGCTCTCCGCGGGTGGCTCCTGGCAGCCGCTCTCTTAAAAGGCAAGGGTTGCCCACTTGAGACCCAAGGCCATGTCGCCCAATTTCCTGTCTTTGGGGAGCGATCTTCCTCTCCAGCGTCTGGCAGTCAGAATGGGGCTGCATCCCTGACCATGTTGGCTAAGAGCCATTAACAGCCCTATTCCACCCCCAAAGTTAACCCTTTTCTAACCCAGTTACCCTTCTGGGCTAACATCCATGGCCCTGAGTGCCACGGGTTAACAGACAGTATGTCCTGAGAAAGTCCTTCCCCCTGTTTGTATTAAACCTGCTGCTTAGTAATTTCATTGGGTGACCCTGAGTTCCCTATTGAAGCAAAGGGTGAATAATAGCCCCCCCACACACACACACTTTTCTCAAACCATAGCCCCCCCCCCCACACACACACACACTTTTCTCAAACCATTTCCGGCATTATAAACCTCCATTAAATCCCCCTGCAGTCTGCTCTTTTTACAGCCCTAGTGTTTTTACTAGGTCAGGCCCAGCGGGTCGCGACCAACGGCTTGATGTCAGGATAGCGGTCAGTTTCTAGCGGAGTGCCCCAAGGTTCGGTTCTGGGACCGGTTTTGTTCAGCATCTTTATTAATGACCTGGATGAGGGGATGGATTGCACCCTCAGCAAGTTTGCGGATGACACTAAGCTAGGGGGAGAGGTAGACACACTGGAGGGAAGGGATAGAGTCCAGAGTGACTTAGACAAATTGGAGGATTGGGCCACAAGAAATCTGATGAGGTTCAACAAGGACAAGTGTAGAGTCCTGCACTTGGGACGGAAGAATCCCAAGCATAGTTACAGGCTGGGGACCCACTGGCTAAGTAGCAGTTCTGTAGAAAAGGACCTGGGGATTACAGTGGATGAGAAGCTGGACTTGAGTCAACAGTGGGCCCTTGTAGCCAAGAAGGCTAATGGCATATTAGGTTGCAGTAAAAGGAGCATTGCCAGCAGATCCAGAGATGTGATTATTCCTCTTTACTCGGCTCTGGTGAGGCCACATCTCGAGTATTGTGTCCAGTTCTGGGCCCCCAATTACAGGAAGAATGTGAATGCATTGGAGAGGGGCCAGCGGAGGGCAACCAAAATTATTAGGGGGCTGGAGCATATGACCTACGAGGAGAGGCTGAGGGATTTGGGTCTGTTTAGTCTGCAGAAGCGAAGAGTGAGGGGGGACTTGATAGCAGCCTTCAACTTCCTGAAGGGAGGTTCCAAAGAGGCTGGAAAGAGGCTGTTCACAGTAGTGACAGATGGCAGAACAAGGAGCAATGGTCTCAAGTCGCGGTGGGAGAGGTCCAGGTTGGATATTAGGAAAAACTATTCCACTAGGAGGGTGGTGAAGCACTGGGATGGGTTACTTAGGGAAGTAGTGGAGTCTCCATCCCTAGAGGTGTTTAAGTCTCGGCTTGACAAAGCCCTGGCTGGGTTGATTTAGTTGGGATTGGTCCTGCCTAGAGCAGGGGGCTGGACTTGATGGCTTTCTAAGGGCTCTTCCAGCTCTATGGTTCTATGATTCTATTCTGACCTTCTCTGAAAGCCATTCTATAGCTGTGATCCTCTTTGCTGCTCTTCTTCCAGTCCCACCACACTACCTCCATTCTGAGATTGTGACCAGAACCAGACCCCTGGCTCCAGAGGCAGGCGCTCCAGGGACAATACGGTAACAGTCTGTTGTTATCTGTCTGAATTTCTACCCCTTTCCTTTGTGGATCCTACTATTTGGATAATCTTTTTGAAGGCTGCTGCTTATTGAGCTGAAGTTTCCAGAGAACTATCCATGGTGACTCCAGGTCCCTCTTCTTGTGTGGTAGCAGCTACTTCAGCATCCACTATTAGACATCTGGAGCTGGGATTAGTTTTCCCGAGGTGCATTCCTTTGCACTGATTGTAAACTCTTTGGGGGCAGAGCCCATCTTTTTGTTCTGCTTGGCACTGTGGGCTCTCGGCCCATGAACTGGGATCCTGGGGTGTAATCACTGCAAATAATAATGAAATAACATAGCTAACTATCCTCTGTGTGTAGCGCTTCTCCCCTCTGTATCAAAGCACAGTACACAATGGAAGAGCACAAATGCCCGGCACAAAACGTTAATCCCCGGGTTTATTAGCATTTTCTTTTTCACTGAAGTGTTGTGTCATTCCCTTTTCTCACGCTCCCCAGCTCCCATGTCCCTCCCTGAGGCAGCTCATCGGGAAATCCCTGTTCTCAGGTTCTCCTTTCCAGCGTGTGCAGCGGCCGCACCTTGTTCGTCTCTCTCCTGTGCCATCAGCCCTCTTGCTGGAAGTTACCATGACTTCAAATTGGCAGCCTGGACGCAGGCGTGCTGTGCTGCAAAGAGCGTGTCTGTACAGCCAGCGTGTTATTGTTTCCATCGCTGCCTGGGCCACAGCAGTCGCTTTTCCAGCAGGGGCTGAGCACCTGCTCTATTCCTGGAGTTTAAAAACATCAAGTTTCTGGCTGTTTTGTGGATGGAAAATTATACACAGGGCACAAATGCACCACTGATACATGGAGACACAAATCTCACTTACAACACTGATTTCCTTCCTGTCTATGTCCATACACCCCCCCCCCGGTATCCTCATGCACCCCATCTATCTCATTTTATGGGCCCCCATCTCTGCAGTACCTCTGACTATGCCCTGCTTACAACGTGTCATCAGAGTTCCCTGTAAGCTGAGCACTTGGGGGCCACCCAGGAGAGATTTAAATGCTGCCCAGCTGATTAGCAGGTCACCCACAGCTGGCAGCGTGTGTTTCTTCTACTGATGGTGCACACATGCCTCAATGCACATAAAATTTATTCTGCACATGAATGGAAAAAAATGAGAGGGAACACTGCTTGTCATGTGGATGGGACTGATATATGCTGCATTGGTGACATCCTGGCCCCTTTTTTTCAAATGGCAAAACATCCACTGACTTCAACAAGGCCAAAGTGTTCACCCGTCATGCCATGTAGTTGGAATTGGTCCTGCCTAGAGCAGGGGGCTAGACTTGATAACCTTCTCAGGTCTCTTCCAGCTCTATGATTCTATGATTCTATGATTGTAGCTAAGGCACAGTTTGGGTGTACAATGGAGACTGAAAATGCTCCTCCTTTTGCAGAACTGGTTGCAAAGGTTCCAAGGGGCGAAAAACAACAATAGCAAATAATCCAATGGACTGGATTTGGTGTTCAAGCCCACAGATGGAAATCTAGAGTAATTCCACAACAGCCCAGTCCAGCTCTCTCTCACCAACATGCAAAACACCCACCTTCTTTGAGCAGTGTCAGTACAAGCTCGCAGGTCCGGTCCCCGTTGGAGGACCTGCTGGAGCTATGCTGATTTACACCAGCTAAGGATCTGACCCCCGGGCAGTGCATGGGCCCACACTCGGCAGTACACTGTCATTTGATTGGGGAAATGGCAATTTCCTCAACCCCTGCTGTTTCCACTTCTCCTTCATTCCTATCCACTCACATCTGCCTTGTCTTATTCTCTGCTCACATACATGTTGCTTCTTCCCAGGCTCCTTTAAACTCCTCCAGGGGTGCTGCCAACTCTCTCCTCCTTCTGTGACTGCTGTTTCCTTTTATTTTTTTAGCACCTGCCCCCCACTGCTGGAGGATCCACCCCCTGTTTGCTTTCAGCCCTGGATGGCTCTGCCCTTCAAGCCAACAGCATTGGAAGCAATAATTATTTCATGCTGACATAAGTGATTCACCTGTTCATGTCATCCCACTACTGGAAACGCTGTGTACGATCTAATGCCCCCGCCCTTCCACGGGACAGACTCCAGCTGGGGAGGTTGATTGGTTCACCGTTGTGAAGCCCTTTTCAGATGGAAAGTGCTGCTCTAATGTGTAACGATGCCCTGCATCTAGCCGTTTGCAATGGAATTTATTCTGGTACCCCTGCATTTTGCTCTTCAATCTATAGGAAGCTACTGTTCATGCTGGCTCTGTAGCCTTCTCATTTTTTCAGGGGCAGGGCTGCTCCATCATACATGTGATTAGCACTAGAGGAAAAATGCACAAAGCTCTGGCTCTCCCCCAAGATGTTGCCAGGCTGTTCTGCGGGGTGGGGGGATGAGGGAACTGAGGAAAACCTTAGGCAAGTAGGGCCAGATCCACAGTGTTACTGGGACGCACTGGAATCAGGTAGGAGCCTAGGTACCTTTGTGGGTCCAGCGCCTCTGCAGCTCCTTGCTCACCGGAGCTGCTCTGCAGGAGGCCCATTAGCTAGGAGAGTAAATCCCCTACGTGGATGTGTGGGGTCGCTTCTGGTCCCCTCCCGATGGCTGGAGGCCCCCTACTCTCTGATCAGCGTCCTCTCGCAGTGGTTATTGCGGAAAAGCAGATGGGGTCGGACTTGTGGTCCACCTTGCACCTATTTCCTTGGAGCTCAGAAGCAGCTGCCCAGCAGATTCTGCCATTCTTCCCCACACCAGCTCTGTGCCAGGCTGAGATATCAGGAGAATGGAGGGGGTGAGAACAGAACCCGGGTGTCCTGGGTAGCCCCCCCCTTGCCTCAGTCCCTCCCCCCACGCGTCAGTTCTGCTTGGTTTTGAAGAGTGAGGCCCCACAAGCAGCCAGGGATGTGGGGGGACTCGCTCTCTGGGTGTCCAACCTGAACCACCCAGTGCCTCATTTTCAGAAGCCCTGACCATGTGCAAGTCCCACTGACGGAGCCCTGAGCCCTTCGGACACTCAGACTGCCGGTGTCTCCAGCTGGTTCCAGATTCCAGGGCCCCCTAAGTCCCTGGGTGCTTTGGAACCGCGGGTCTCAGTGACGCTCATGTCCCAAGCTCTCTAGGCCCCGTCGCTTTAGCAAACGCATTTACAATGGAATCAGTGTCCTAGGAAAGGTTCCACAGCTGAGCTTCATCCTAAAGCAGCCCAGGGCAACCAAGGCTACTGAGAGGGTCTCCCGGGACACGGTAGGTTCTTTTGCTCACGACGCCTGCGTACCTAGAACGTGCAGGGAGCCGAGTGAACCGCAGCAGCGCTGCAGAGGGAGCGCCCGGCTCTCCCAGTCAGTGCTGTGTGCCATCAGTCCGCCCCTCGCTGCACGTTGCTTCACGTGTGTGTCACTTTTGTAATACCGGCGGGAAAAAACCTACCTGGACGAAAACCAGCAGAATCTGGCCCCCCTGCACGTGGGCAACAGTAAAGAAAATGTCCCCTGGGCCTTCGGATGGGCCACATGTGGCCCCCGCAGCAAAGACGTGCTTCACCCACCCTGACAACAGAGAGCAGAAGGGCACAGCCCATCTGCAGCAGACGCTCCTATTCTTCCTGTTTCTGAGTAGCCCTTTTCTCCATGAATGTCAGTGCGGGTATGTGTGGAGGGAGGCATTACTCATCCTGAGTCAGCATCCCAATCTGGGTTTGCACATTATGCAATATTCTTCCTCCTTTTGTCCCACCATCCCATGTAGGTAACAAGAAGCAATTAATGAAATGAGTGTACATGCCTGATCACAGGTCCCTCCTGCTCCAAGAAGGATTTTGATTTTACAAGTGCCCTCAAAGGAACTGTCTGTTTTATACCATTGCCTCTAGCCAAACATGCTGCATTTTTTTAAAAAGCCTTGTGATCAGTCTAGGGACAACAGTCTTGTTTGTCTCTTCTTTACCCCAGTGTAAATCAGAGGTGGTTCCTTTGAAGTCAACGGCATTACACAAGAGAAAGGGGAATCGAGATTCAGTGTGTTTTTTGGCAGTCCCCTGGGAAAGTATTGCAAACCACGCCCTCTGCCTCTCCTGGTTTCCATGGCTGGATCATGCAGAAAACCACACTAGATTGATATCGATTTGTATTATGGAGCTAGATATGCAGGCTTCAATCTGAGAATCCAGCCCAAGAGAACACTTGCTAAGATTCTGTTTAAACAGGGGTCTCCAGCCTTTTTAACCACAAGGTCACTTTTTCAACTGAAGTGCAATGTAAGATCTACCTCCCACCCAACTACCCTTGCGCCACTTCCTTCCCGCCCCTTCTCCGAGGCCTCAACCTGCTCACTCCATCCCACTTCCTCCCCCATCCTCACTTTCACCAGGCTGGGGGAGGGGGTTGGGGTGCAGGCTCTGGTCTTGGGCCAAAGGGTTTGAAGTGTGGGAGGGGCTCTGGGTTTAGCCCAGGGCAGGGGATTGGCATCCAGGAGAGAGTTCAGGGGGCCAGCTCTGGAAAGGAGTTTGGGTGCAGGGGGACTCACGTCTGGGGCAGGAGGTTGGGTGTAGGAGGAGGTTCAAGGCTGGGACAGGTTCAGGAAGCAGGCTCTGGCTGGGCAGCGTTTAATTGAGATGGCTTCCGGGTGCTGGAGCTATGTGGTTAAGGCAGGCTTACTCCTGTCCTGGCCCTGGCCCTGCACCACTCCTGAAAGCAGCTGGCATGTACAGCAATGGCTCCATGGCACTGTGTGCTCCCCCCCCCCCCCCCCCCATC
Source organism: Pelodiscus sinensis (assembly GCF_049634645.1). Lineage (NCBI taxonomy): Eukaryota > Metazoa > Chordata > Testudines > Trionychidae > Pelodiscus > Pelodiscus sinensis. Next base: position 1,540,893 of record NC_134738.1, on the reverse strand, counting down.
TACAGCACTGAGCCCGCAGCTTCTACTGGCCACAGTTACTGATCACTGGGAGCTGCAGGAGCGGTGTCTCCAGGCAAGGACGGCATGTGGAGACTCCCTGCTCTGCCTTTCTCAGGGGCTGCCTGCAGGGACATGCCAGCCACCTCCAGGAGCAGCAATTACCACGGGGATAATGACTCCAGCCAAGCCAGGTTAGGATTTTAGAACTCGCTGCTCAAAGAGAAATGCAAATGATGAAATGACAGACCAGTCAAAACCCAAACTAACCCAATTTGCAAGAAGAACAAGAAGTAACAACAACCCCCGCGTGTGTGTTGGGTCGGGAGAGGAGAGAAGGACACTGTGTGTGTGTGAGAATGAGCGACAGATTTGCATTTCCAAGCTCCCTCCATCCCCTTCTCTCTGTGGATACAGGGTACAGGAGTGGGGGGAGGAGGGACACCCTGACATCAGCTTCCCCATTTCTCCCTTCCACACCCTGCACAGCAAGCAGGAGGCTCCCAAGAGGCAGGAGCAGCACAACAGTGGGTGGAGGAACAATTGAAGAGCCAGCACTTGAGAGCTTCCCAGCCAAACCAGTCAGGATCCCTCGTAAGAGGCTCCAAGATTTACCGATAGATCCCGATCCACTGGTTGGTGACCCCTGGTTTACATCATGGAAAGGAAATCGGAGCAGTACTCAGTAGCTTCTGTTAAATTATCCAAGAGAGAGCCTCGTAAAAGACCTTTTCTATCAAAATACTTTTTACCAGGATCCCCTGTCTACTATCTGTCTGTGCTATGTCCATTATGTATAATGTACTGTCAGCATGGTATCTGGATGCCCTAGGCTTATTTGCAGAGCTATATATACTGGCTTTGCTTAACAACTCACTTTTGTGTTCTTGCTAACCCTGCAGAGACAAAGCAGCCACAACTCTGGGAAAAGTGAGTTGGACTCAGTTCTGCCTCCCGCATGGTTTGCTAAATTCCAGCTGCAGAATGGTTCCGATGATCCGAAAGGGCAAGGAGAACCCAGCTTGCTCTATGCATGGCGGGTGAATTTCATGCATTGTGACAGACGGCAGCTTCATTTTTCATGCACGGCTGGTGGCGAGTGGCGTTGACACGCCGGCTCTCAGAAGGGGGATATTTGACACCACCCAGGTGATGCGGTTGTCAGAGTTATGTTGTAGTCCTTCATTTCCAATTAGGGCGGTCTCCATAGTAGCAGGTATCTGGGCTGGCAGCGAGTCATTCAATAACAATATAATAGCAGCCTTTGAACCTACTGTCTGAAGTCCTGAATGCGCTTGTCACTGGAGGATGATTTCTAGAAGCCTGCCCAGAAATACAGGCCTCCCGCTATTGAACTGTCATAAATCCATGTCCTGGAACCTTGTACTGAGACACAGAGGTATTTGTGCTGAGATGTGTGGTTAGTGCAGAAGAGTGCAACTGGCTCCAATCTGTGAGTACAAGGGAGCGTGGCATCCAGTGTCCCTAAGGAAGAGGTACCTAAGGGGAGGAGGATCTACTGAGGGTTTGCAGCAAAGGCCAGGCTTGGGGGGTCTGTTATCTGAGTTAGCAGTAAAGCCAGGCCTTAGGCAGCGGCCATGGGTACATGGCTGGGAGCTTGTTTTACAGAAGAGGAAACTCAGAGAGGTGAAGTAACATCCCAAGCTCACCCAGCAGGTCAATGGCAGACTTAGAAACAGAGCCCAGGTCTCCAAACACCCCGTCCCCTGCTCTAACCATTAGACATGCTGCATTGACAGCAGGGGCGGGCAATACGATGGAGACGGTTCACCAGGGTTGGATGGCCATTCCTGGATGAGGACACCACTTCCTGCAGCTCCCATTGGCCAGGAAAGGAGATCCATGGCCAATGGGTGCTGCAAGCGCCCAGACCTGTGCAGAGGCAGGTAAATAAGTGGTGGTGGCCCCCCAGGTGAACCACATCCAGTCCACAGGTCGGTTATTGCCCGATGCTGGTTTATAACATCAGTGGTGTGAAGGGGGAGTGTTGCTACGGAATAATTCCACCAGGGTGCATCTACACAATGGTGCTAGCTTGAAATAAGTTACACAATTTGAGCGACGCAGTGCACATTTTTAAATAGAGCGCTACTCCCACAAGTCCCTTAATCCTCATGAAACGAGGTTTGCCAGGTCGTCAGAACAGCAAACCCATTATTTCAATTGCGTTTCAAAATAACGCGTGTGCTGTTAAGACGCGGAAAATGCTATTTTGGGATACTGGACGTATCCCAAAAGAGCGCCGCTGTCTAGACAAACCCCCAGATGCCAACCCAGGTGCCTAACTCTCTGCCGGCCACTTAACGAGTGCAGGATCTTCAGCCGTATCCATCTCAGTGAAACAGGAGTTCTCTCAGTGCATTCAGTGAGGCTCTGTGGGTCAGCCACATTATCCTGTGTGCATGGCAGTCACGACTCAGAGTCCTAGGCAGAAACCAAGGCCTCATTACGCGCTAGGCGCTGTTTGAACACAGAACAAAGCAGCGGCGGCCCCTGCCCTGGAGAGAGCTCATAATCTCAGTACATTCAAAACTGGCCAAGAGCTGGTAGGTTCCATCTAGTTCACCCCCTGCCAGTGCATGGTGGCTCCCTGTGATGTGTTTTGCAGGGAAATCGCTACTTAAGAGTTTTCTACAGTGCCCATCGCTATAATACTGAGGTGCTTCCCAGCAGGTCGATTTCATCTGCAGAGCAAGGTCCTTAATAGACTGTATGGGGTCTACTGCCCTTTTTCAGTCTCATTTAACTCTCGGGGTTTCTACTGTCTTCCTTTGACGACTAAGCAATGAGCGCCGTTGATTTCAGTTTTGTTGACTCCATTTTCAAAATTCAGTCAACGGAGTAATTAGCTGACACATGCAAAGTGGTGCACACACTCGACTTTGTTAAATCTTTCGGTTAACAACTCAGCATTTCCACAGTTTCCATAGTCTGTCGCTATTGTTTATGGTAATGTTTTCTCTTGGCTTTGGATTCCTTGCTTCATTATTTTAGAGAAGAAACCCCCCTCTTCCCCAATAGCCTTCCAATTTTTTATTTCTTTTTAAATTGTTGATTCCATTTAACAAAGTTTTAGTTTGATGAATTTCCTAAAATTGTTTTTTTACCCTCTGGCCCTGCATGACCTATATCTACTATATCTTTGAGACAGTTTGTGAGTCTGTCTGTGCATCTTCCTGTTTGTTCAAGAGCTCCTCCTAAACAGTAAGAGCTGGGACCATGCAATTTGGTACACAGCTTCCTCTTATCCCAGGGTATGTCTACACTACCACCCTAGTTCGAACTAGGGTGGTTAATGTAGGCAACCGAAGTTGCAAATGAAGCCCGGGATTTGAATTTCCTGGGCTTCATTTGCATCTTGCTGGGCGCCACCATTTTTAAAGCCCCACTAGTTCGGACTCCGTGCCCGCGGCTACACGTGGCACGGAGTAGGTAGTTCGGATTAGGCTTCCTATTCCGAACTACCGGTACACCTCGTTCCACGAATTTTAGCATGAATGCCAGTTCAGAGGATTCCCTGTCAAGTGCAGATTTGAAAGTCTTCTGAAGTAGGATGAATGTGATTAGGTCATTGAGACAGTGTCCTTTCTGGTTGAAATGGCAAGAAACTGTTTTTTCTTTGTGATCCTGTCTAATGTCTGTTTTGTGGGCATTGATTCTTTGGCGAAGTGTCTGAGACGTTTGCCCAATGTACATAGCAGATGGACACTTTCGGCACATGATAGCATAGATTATATTTCTGGATGCGCAGGAATATGATTCTTGATCTTATAACTCACTTGGTTAGGCCCAATAATGGTGTCAGCAGAGTGAATATGTGGACAAAGCTGGCAATGGAGTTTGTTGCAAGGGAAGGTACCAGGGTTGGTATTAGTGTGGTATGTCCTGTGGTGGTTGGTAAGAATCATCTTGAGGTTAGGTGGTTGTCTATAGGAGACTATGGGTCTGTCTCCCAGAGCTTCTTGGAGTTTAGTGTCCTGTTCCAGTATAGGCTGTAATTTATTGATAATGTGTTGGACAGGTTTAAGTTGGGAGCTGTAGGTGATGACAAGTGGTGTTCTATTGTTGGTTTTCTTTGGTCTGTCTTGTAGTAGATGGTTCCTAGGTATTCGTCTGGCTCTTTCAATTTGCTTTTTTATTTCTCCGGGTGGGTAGTTGAGGTTTATAAATGCTTGGTAGAGATCCTGAAGCTTCTGGTCTCTGTCAGTGGGATTAGAGCAGATGCGGTTGTATCGAAGGGCTTGGCTATAGACGATGGATCGTATGGTGTGTGCTGGATGGGAGCTGGAATCATGTAGGTAACTGTATGAGTCAGTGGGTTTTCTGTAGAGGATGGTGTCTAATTTTCCATTGTTGATTTGTACTGTGGTGTCCAGGAAATGGATCTCTCGTGCGGAATAGTCCAGGCTAAGGTTAATGGTGGGGTGTAGGTTGTTGAAATCTCTGTGGAATGTCTCCAGTGTTTCTTGGCCATGCATACAGATCATAAAGATGTCATCGATGTAGCGTAAGTAGAGAAGGGGTAAAAGGGGATGGGAGTTGAGGAAACGTTGTTCTAGGTCAGCCATAAAGATATTAGCATACTGTGGGGCCATGCGTGTACCCATGGCTGTGCCGCTGATCTGGAGGTATAAGTTGTTCTCAAACTGGAAATAATTGTGGGTGAGAACAAAGTTACATAGGTCTGCTATCAGGTTGGCAGTGGTGTCCTCTGGGATAGTGTTTCTAATTGCTTGTAATCCGTCTTCATGTGGGATGTTGGTGTATAGTGCTTCTACATCCATGGTGGCAAGGATGGTGTTATTGGGGAGGTTATCGATGTTTTGTAGTTTCCTTAGGAAGTCAGTAGTGTCTCGGAGATAGCTGGGGGTGTTGGTTGCGTAGGGTTTGAGGAGAGAGTCTACATAGCTGGATAGACCAGTAGTGAGTGTGCCAATACCAGAGATGATGGGGCATCCGGGGTGTCCAGGTTTATGGATCTTGGGAAGCAGATAGAAAAATCCTGGTCGGGGGTCAGAAGGTGTTTCTGTGTGGATTTGTTCCCGAGTAGCTGTAGGGAGGCTTTTAAGGAGACAGAGTAATTTCTTTTGGTATTCCAAGGTGGGATCAGAGGAGAGAGGTTTGTAAAATGTGGTGTTGGAGAGTTGTCTGGTTGCCTCCGAGTCGCAAATGAAGCCCGGGATTTGAATTTCCTGGGCTTCATTTGCATAAAGCCGGCCGGCGCCATTTTTAAATGCCGGCTAGTTCGGACTGCGTGCCGTGCGGCTACACGCGGCACGAACTAGCTAGCTCGGATTAGGCTTCCTAATCCGAACTAGCTGTACGCCTCGTGGAACGTGGAACGAGGTGTACAGCTAGTTCGGATTAGGAAGCCTAATCCGAACTAGCTAGTTCGTGCCGCGTGTAGCCACGCAGCACGCAGTCCGAACTAGCCAGCATTTAAAAATGGCGCCGGCCGGCTTTATACAAATGAAGCCCGGGAAATTCAAATCCCGGGCTTCATTTGCGACTCCATATGACTACATTACCTCCCCTAGTTCGAACTAGGGGGGTAGTGTAGACATACCCCAATATAGGTATAAGGCACCTTTTATACCTGTCCATGTTTGAGGCTGCACTGGTAGGACTATATTAGTAAAAAAAAACCCTCATTATAAAAAAACCCCAAACAGCTATACCAGTGCAAATACTGTGTGTAGACCAGGCCTTAGAGAGTATTTTGCCATGTCAGTGCTGAGAAACTGCCCTGGCATTGTCTGAGCTTTCTGTCATTTGTGAAACAAACAGGCTGTGTCTAGACTGGCAAGTTTTTCCGCAAATGTAGCTGCTTTTGCGGAAAAATTTGCCAGCTGTCTACACTGGCCGCTTGAATTTCCGCAAGAACGCTGACTTCCTACTGTAAGAAATCAGTGCTTCTTGCAGAAATACCATGCTGCTCCCATTCGGGCAAAAGTCCTTTTGCGCGAAAGGGCCAGTGTAGACAGCCCAGATTTGTTTTGCGCAAAAAAGCCCCAATGGTGAAAATGGCGATTGGGGCTTTTTTGCGCAAAAGCGCGTCTAGATTGGCACGGCCGCTTTTCCGCAAAAAGTGCTTTTGCAGAAAAGCGTCCGTGCCAATCTAGGCGCTCTTTTCCGCAAATGCTTTTAACAGAAAACTTTTCCGTTAAAAGCATTTGCGGAAAATCATGCCAGTCTAGACGTAGCCACATAGTCTCTTCCACGGTGTTTTCCCCAATGTTACACCTTCCACTACCACTGAATTTACTATAAAAACAAACACTCCTTTTAATGGGGTTAGTATATTTCCATTCATCAGTACATGTTCCGTTCTAAAAAGAGAAATGCTTTTTCATTCCTCTGAATAATCTTTGCATTGCAGCGGCTTGATTGTGCTTTGTGTTCTGTAGTTTGTCAGCAATCAGATTTCAGGGCTACGTCTACACTACAAGGTTTTTGCTCAAAAACCGGTGGAGCGTCCACACCTCAAGCGTGTTTTTGCGCAAGAAAATCGACAGGACAGAGGGCTTTTGCCGGTAGAGTTATTCCTCTCCCCATGAGGAATAACTCCTTTTTGTGCTACAGTTCTTGCTCAAAAAGGCAGATGTGGACGCTCTGGAGAGGTTTTTGCGCATGAAACCCCTATCCACAAAAGCACAGGTGCTCCGATGGCCATTCGGCCATCTGAGCTTTCTTGTGCAAGAGTGTCCATGCAGTGTGGACACTCTCTTGCGCAAAAGCACATCACTTTTGCAATGCGCTTTGAGGTCTGAATGTGCTTTTGTATAAGAAGTTTTTGCCGAAGATCTCTTCCACAAAAACCCTGCAGTGTAGATGAAGCCCCCGAGGGTAAAACGAAGCTGAATGTGCTCTGTGTGGGGCATTTCTTAGGTACATTTTTGTTTGCTTATTAGATTTAAGCTGAAAACCTACTGACTTAAAAGATACTTGGAGCAGGGCATGTGTGTTTTAAATCCTTATTCAGACAAGGTCTATGCACAAACTTGCACTGAATAACTAAATCTGTTTGAATTCAGATCTCTTATTCAGCACTAATCTGTGTGGAAAGTTTTCTGGAATAAAAGGGGCCCCTGCCCTCTTTGATTTTGTGTCCTATTTTACTGACTTAAGCAACATTGAAACGGGACAATTTGATCCCATAATGTGTGTCCACACACAGATCTACTCTGAAATAATAAGAGGAGTGAGTGCAAATGGATTGAGCTCTGTCAGTGCGAGTCTGTAGTAGATTCACAGTCCTGTTTGCAGGAGAGGAGTAACAGTCATTGGACAGAGAGGACATGTTATCAGCTTCTGCGGGGGCAGCAACCAGACCAGACCAGGAAACGGACACCTTCCTTTGTAGAACAGGGGTAGGATAAAGCAGCATTTCAAGCTTTCCTGGCTCCTGAGTATTGCGTTGCCACTGTATCTTCGCCCTGGCCTGGAGCGGAGATCTGGGAGTGTGTTCACCTCTTCTCTTTGGCGACTGCTAACAATGGTGCCAGTTCATGCTGATTGTGCTGATGCTTCTTGCCCTGACATTTTTCATGATTACTGAAGTTACATTTAAATTGCACATGAAAAAGCCTTAAAGAAACCCTTTGATCCAGATTCTCTATACACAACCAAGTGACCCATGCCTGTACATAGAAAAATGGATTTTCTATCCTGCAAAAAATGTTGAGGCTTCAAAAAAGAAATTGATCCTGAAATGGGACAAAAAGTAAAAATGTTGACATTTTCCACTAAATGAACTACTCCCTGGAAGTTCATTTGGGATCAAAATAAATGTTTTGTTTTGATTTTGACCCTTTCTATTTTATTTTTAATTTTTTATATAAAACAAAGTAATCTTTGAAAGAGCAACTCATTTTGACATGAAAAATCAGAACTTTCCACTCTAATTTGGGTGAAATAGCTTGCAGAACAAAACTGGAAAAAAGTTTAAAAAATAGTGAAATGCCTCAATTGGACATTTTCAATGTGATTTCACAAAAAGAAAGAAATGTCTTCACTGAACTGGCATTTTTCAGCAGAAAAATGTTTCATGAAAAAAATTTCAACAAGCTTGATTGCAAAAGCTGTTTTCTGCCTCCCTTTGCCTCTTGCAGTGTGCAGAAATGTCCAGAAGAGGTCCATGTTCTCCCACTGTTAGGACATCCATGTGCAATTCTTCCAACCATGTGGTTTCATTTACAGAATGCTGAGCTGGCGGGAAAGTTTGATCATCAGCCATGCAGCAATAATATTTCTCAGCTCTCTAGTACTTTTCATCTGAGGATCTCAAAGTGTTTACCAGTGATAATGGCAGGTTGCTATTCAGGCAGCCTTTACTCAATAGCTATGAGCAAGAGTTGCAAGATCTGTCTTAACTGAGGCTAGGTCTACACTACAGTCCTTTGTCAGAAAAAGCTACGCAAATTGCGCTCCACAATTTGTGTAGCTTTTTCCGATCACTTTTCCAGAAGAGGCTTTTCCGACATTTTGTCCAGTCTAGATGAGGCCAAATGGCGGAAAAGCCTCCTCTTTCGGTGGAGCCTTTATCCCTTGTGGAACAAGGACCACAGGGCTCCCCGAAAGAGCACATTTACTCTTCTGCAAAAAAAAAAGTGGAAAGCAAATGCATTCTTTGGATGCTGTGGAGTTTTTCCGGAATACACTGCAGTGTAGCCTGAGGGAGATGTATTGGAATGATTGGATTGGAATGAATGGGTCCCATGCAGGATTGGAATGAATGGGTCCCTTAAGCTAGTGGGTTGGGGCCAGGGGCGTGTCTATGTTAACACAGTTAGCTTCTGCTTTGCTTAGATTTGTTAGATAGTCAGCAGATGGAGTGGTATTTTGCTCATTGTAATCAATGTAATTTGTGACCCAACACCAGCTATGTTTGTATTAAATGCAGAGATTGCTAAAATATGAATACCAGTGTTAGTCATTTTGTGGGAATACAGAAAAGTAGGATTGTGCTATATTGTGCCAAATGAAAGGGCTCACAGTTAATAGAAAGAGTCTTGCAAATGCAGGGGCTCCACTTTCAGAGCCTATGCGAAGAGTGAGGGGAGAGAAGGTTACTGTCTGCAGTGGGATATGGGTTCCCCTTCCTGCACTGGTCTGATATTCCCTCCTCCCCTCCACCCCCAGGCGTCAAAGAACAGAGCTAAATAGGCATCACTAGGCACCTCTTCTCTTACATTAATTGTGTTGGAGCTGTGTTTTTTCTATCCTGCTTGCTAAGAGTTCAGATCACTGGGAACTGAAATAATTTTGGACGGCTGGGCAGAGGTCACCGCCAAGAGGGGGATGGCAGCAGATGGTGACGGAAAGATGGCAGCAGGCGGATCAGGTGGAGGGGTAAGATGCCTCTTTACCTTGCCCCACTCAGGGTGGAAAGTGACCTCTGAACTCTGGGTCTTTTCTAAACAAAGGCAGCGACTATGAGCGGGGTGCACAGAAATTGGACCTGTGAAGGGGACATTTCCACTGCTGGACTTAAGAACCCGAGAGGGAAAGGACACTGCCCAGCGCCCGTGGGCTGGGACTGTTACGCAGGGTTTATGTTTCTGAGCCGTTTGTGGTGTTTTCCCGAATCAAGGCCACGTTACTTCTCCCCCTTTTATTTAAAGTTTTTTTCTATGCTCAGACTCTGCCTGTGAGTGGGGGAGCGTTGCCTCTCGGGGGCGCCCAGGTGGTGTGTGAATTTCCCAGGCTACTGGGTGGGGGCTCGAGCCAGCTCTGTGTCGGCTGGATGGAGAGGAACCCCTCGCTATTGAGCCGGGCAGTGGCTGCTACAGGCTCCCCCTGGCATGCGGGACAGATACTCAGGTGGGGAAGCAGAAGCCGGGCAAATCCATAAACTCCCCTTGTTCCTCGTGCCTGCTTCTTCTTGTCCAGCAAGGGAACATTTTCAAAAGATGCCCGGCGGCGCTAAGGGCCGCCTGCCCCTGGCTGCTGGCTCAGCAAGCGCCTGATTCAATGCAGCTCCAAACAGAGGAGGCAGGCGCTCTTTAAAATGCCACTGTCATAGGGCGGAGTTGCCCTGCCTATGCAAAAGGCATCCCATCCCGCCTGAGCCCAGCAGGGTGACCCAGCGCAGAGCTGAAGAAGGGTGGCTACACTGAAAGTCTAGTGCTGTGCACCCGGCGATCAGAGCCCCCACCTTGGGCAGAGGGTCCAGCTTGGGCTGGGGCACCCCAAATGGCTTAGAGGAATTTCCTGTGGCTGTTCTCCCAGCTGCCCGGGTCCCCTGGACACACCACCCTTGTGCGCCTGCTTGAAGCCACAATTGCCAGAGGGTGTCATGTGAAGGCCTCATCTGTAAGAAGAGTCAACAAAGAGCTAGGTAAGTTCATGGCCAATCAGTCGAGCAAGGGCTGTCAGCCAAGCAGGCTGGAGATGCAGCCCCGTGTTGGGTGTGGATGACAGGGGATGGGCCCCTCAGTAATTCCTGTTCGGTTCATTCCTTCGGAAGCCCCTGGCATTGTTCGCTGTCAGCAGACAGGATGCTGCGCTGGATGGACCATTGGTCTGCACCAGTCTGGCCATTCTTAGGGTTTTATGATTTAGTGAACTGCCAACTTTCTGGAATTTATCCCATATTTTCCCAAAGCCCCAGCTCCTGGGATCAGGTGAAAACTAAGAATTGCAGCTTATTTAAAAAGAATAATTTCTAGTGCTCATTTAGTGAAGAAAATGTCATTATCATTTATTATTACTGCGGTAGCACCTCAGAGCTCCAGTAATGACCCAGAACCAAAAGACTGCCCATGCCCAGTGAGCTTAGCTTGTAAACATAACCCCTAACATCACAATTGTATTTGTAAATTCTCACGGTTTTTAAGCCAATCTCCTGGCGTTTTGTGCCTGACAGATTCATTCTGAGCATTGGCAATAGTGGATTTAGTCATTCTGAGATCCCTAATACAGTGGGACAAATTCTGTTTGCAATTACACTCGGGCAATTCCAGAATCCACTTTAGAACTCTGATGTCTATTCCAGATGATATTTTCATATTCACAAGTGGTGATCAATCACGTGTTTACATGGTTCAAACTGACCAAGAGCTCCATTTATGCTTCTATTAATTGAATTGCTTTGCTTTTCGGTGTCAGGATCATAAAAGATCTGAGTTTCCTATCAGTCACAGTTGGGTAAATGAGGAGTTACTCCATGGAAGTTATTATTGCTGATGTAAAATATGTGAGATGAGAATCAGGTCTTTGATAACTGTAGGTCCAGATTGTATGATATTCCTACCCACAACATGTAGGACCATATCCCCATTGGCTTGGATGGCATGACTTGTGATGTGCGAGACGATTCAGTGAAAAGATGGCAGAATCTCACACTATATCAGTGAATCTTTATATTTTGTGTCTGTCTGTGTGTGAGTTCAAGAACTCCTCCTAAATGGTAAGAGCCAGGACCACCAAATTTGTGATGCAGCTTCCTCATCTCCTAACTTAATGCAAGGTCAGGGTTAGGTTGTGCCAGGAGAACTGGAGCCCCAGGAAAGGGACAGTTTTCCGTAACATGCAAATCATGGGGCTGCCCTTCCAAGGGCTGCAATATGAGACCGCAGGGGAGAGCTTCCTGCAGAGTGTCCATTGGGGACAGCTGCCCCACCAAGGGCAGGGGTCTCCAGCCTTTTTAACCACAAGATCACTTTTTCAATTTAAATGCAATGTAAGATCTACCCCCAACCCAAATACCCTTGCCTGGCTTCCTTCCCCCCCATCCCCCCATCTCTGGGGCCCTGCCCCTCCTCCACCCCTTCTCTGACGCCTCCCCCTGCTCGCTCTGTTGCCCTTCCTCCCCGCATCGTATTCACTTTCACCAGGCTGGGGTAGGGGTACAGGCTCTAGTCTTGGTTGTGTGGCAAATGCCTTAGGCCAGTGTTTCTCAACCTTGTTTTATAAAGTGCCCCTTTTTCAAAAAAAGAATAATAAGTACCCCCAGTACCTACAGTTTGCACACAATTTGTTTAACAATTTAATTGTAGTTGATGAAATATTTGGTAAAAAGTAGAAAAATAATAAAAAGCTGTAAAACTTAAAATAAAAGTTGAGTTTTCTCCAAGTTGCAGTTGTTGATGCACCCCCTGTCCTTTGGGTACCCCTAAGGGTACTTGTACTGCTGGCTGAGGGGTGCTGCCCTAGGCCACTCCAGGGTCCACCCCCCCCCCCCTTGCCTTTAAGGGGTCCCTTTCTCCTGCCAGACCCTGGCCCATCCCTGGGGCAGCTAGAGCTTGAGCCCACCACCCTGTGCTCTCCAGGGGAATGTTCTATCCCTTAAGCCACTCCAGGGCTGAGCCCACCCAGTTCTGGTGGGTCCTAGACCCTGGGGTGGCTGTCTGGTTGCCACAAGATGGGTGCAGCTTGGGTGAAATGGAGACTCCAAGCCACAGCCCTGTCCTCTGCAGGCAAGTGCTGTATCTCCTGGCCCACTTGGGAGCCCAGCCCACCTCCCTCTGTGTGTGTGTGTGTGTGGGGGGGGGGGGTTAGTTCTTGAGCTGCCAGCAGCAGAACTTGGGCTTGAACCCACCATCCTGTGCTCCCCAGGCAAATACCCCATTCTCCAAGCCACTCCAGAGCCCTGTTCCCCCTCCTCCTCTACCTTCAGCAGGTCCCTTATCCTGCCTTCCTAATCCAGAGCCAGCTCCACCCCTCAGGCAGCCTGTGTTGGCAGCCCAGCCGTTGCCTGAGTGGGTGGAGGGGGTGGCACGGAGCCCACCACCCTGTGCTCCAGAGGCTAATGCCCATCCCCAAGTTCACTGGAGATCCCACTCCACCTCCCTACCTTCAAGCCGTCCCCTCTGCCCACCCTGGGAGTGACCAGACACAGGACTAGGGACGCTCTGAAGGCAGGGCTGTAGAGTGGGCAGTGGAATGGTCTAGGGGATAGGGCAGTTTCCTGGGGAGCCTAGCAGGGTAGGTTCAAGTCTTGCTAGACAGCTGCCCAGGAATAACACAGTAGAACTAAGACAGCCCAGGCCCTGTCCCACCCCCACAAAGCACCTGGCATGTACAGCAATGGCTCCATGTGCTGCCCCTCATCCACAGGCACTGCCTCCACTGGCCACAGTTCTCCATCATTGACCAATGGGAGCTGCAGGAGTGGTGCCTACTGACAAGGACAGCATACTCTGACTTCCCTAGGGGGCTGCAGACATGCCAGCCACCTCCAGGAGCACAACCAACCCCAGGGATAATTACTCCAGACATGACCAGTTTGGCATTTTAGTACTCGAAGAATTAAATTTAAGTGTAAGAGAGAAATGAAAGTTACGAAATGCACAGTCCAGTCAAACACTAAACAGAACCCACTTTGCCAGCAGTAAAAGTAGCAACAACCCCCCATGTACGTGTGGGGTCAGGGGATGAGAGGGAAGGACAGTGTGTGTTTGTGAGTGACAGAGACACACACAGTGCGTGGGCGTGACAGAGATTTGCATTGCCAAGCTCCCTCCATCCCCCCCTCTCTGTGGATACAGGGTACAGGAGTGGGGGGAGGAGGGACACCCTGACATCAGCCCCCCCTTCTCTCTCCCACACCCTGCACAGCAAGTAGGAAGCTTCCAAGGGGCAGCCGAAGGCAGAGGGCAGGAGCAGCATGACAGTGGGGGAGGGGCAACTGAAGTGCCAGCACTTGAGAGTTTCCCGGCCAAACCCGTCAGGATCCCCTGTCAGAGGTTCCAAGATCTACTGATAGATCCCGATCGACTGGTTGGTGACCCCTGACCAAGGGTGACCCAGCAGACCAAGGCCAAAGCTTCTATTTACATTAAACAAACCCTAAAAACTCTCCCCCCTCACCAGCCTGGTGAACCAGACTGGCACACAGAGAAGAATAGGTTAGTAATGTGTTGATGTTATTTCTGTGACAAGAGAAATTTCAGGCTTCAGCCAAAATTGGGGCCCATTGTCCTATGCCAGAGTGAGCGATAATTTTTGATTGGGAGCCACTCTGAGATTTTGGTAAGTGGTCAAGGGCCGGCCTCTTCTATGGAGGGTCTGGGATGGAGGTTGGGTGCAGAAGGGAGCTCGGGCTAGGGAACAGGGATGCAGGTCTGAGAGGGAGTTTGGGTAAAGGAGGGGGTTGTGAGCTGGGGCAGGGGATTGGGGTGCAGCAGGGGGTGCATAGTCAGGGAGGGGGTATGGATGCAGGAGAGGATTCTGGCCTGTGGGAGTGGTGTAGGAAGATGTGCAGGGTCTGGGAGGGAGTTCTTGAGTAGTGACCTAGGGCAGGGAGTTCGGATATGGGATGAGGCAAAGTACCAGAGGCAGGCTCTGGCGAGGAGGCACTTACCCTTGACAGCTCCCAGCCAGCAGCCCAGCGGGAACTTCAGGCAGACTCCGTGCCTGCCACAGTCCCAGACCACTCAAAGTAGTTGGCTGCGGGTGCCTCATGACTCTCTGTACCAGCCAATAGGAGTTGCGATGATTGTGCTGCATGGGGTGTATGTGTGTGTAGGCGTGCGTGCAAAGTCACCCCACATGGCCCCCCACGGGCTGAATCCAAAGGCTTGGTGGGCTGATCTGCCCCGTCTTAGGTGCTGTAAGACACCTTCTGCCCCAAGGAGCTTTCAGTGTAAACAGAGGCAAGCACAGGGTGGGAGACAGGAAACACAGGCACTGAGCACGGACGTGACGTGCTCAGGATCACACTGCGAGTTAGCATTAGAAAGTGGGGAAAGAGCTGACATCCAGCACCCACCCTGCCCTGTGAAGCTAGACTAGCTACTGCAGTGGCAAATTTTGGGGGCTCGCTGGGGGGAGCTGTGGACCAGCCATCCAGGACTGGCCCTAGGCCAAATGGTACTCTTTGGCACCCCCTCGCCTTTGCCCTCCCAGCATTTGATGGTAGGCAGGCCTGCTGACAGGGAGGGGCAAAGGGGCCTAAGGCACCTGCCACCACCACTGTTACTGCGGCAGCAGCAGTGGCTGGACACCCAGGGCTCTTTAAATTGCTGTTCCAGATGCTGCTGAAGGGGTGGGGGTGTGGTCCCGGTGGCAATGAAGCTCAGATACCTTGGTCCTGCCCCCCCATCCCTGCTCTTACAGCCTGAGGCCCTGCCCCTTCTGGGAGCACAGGGTCACCCCCTCCCCTTTCCAGAAGCCTGGTGAGTGGCCTCTGGTACACAGGGGATCTAGTGGTCCCTTCTGGCCTTCAACTCTTTGATGCCATGAAAAAGAAATAATAGAATAACAAATAATGAGTCTTGCCAACTCCGAACATTCATAAGCCAAACTACAAAAAATCTTGAGATTGGCTTAAAAACCACGGGATTAAAAATGATAAACTTTGGATTCTTTTTGTTTGCCCTCTTGTCTTCTGAACTTCTGAGGCACAATCAGGCCATGCCGCCATCCGGCATGAAGGCTAGGAACTTAGCTTTGATTTAAAAAAAAGTGATAGTCTCTCCTAATTACATGCTTCCCAGGTGTGGGGGTTTTATGAAACCCCAGCATCTTCCGTGGCTCAGGAGAAAAATCGCAAGCCCTGCATCTCGCTGAAGATTTGTGACTGTTACAGTGACATTTGTTTTTTAAAAAGTGCAGCTATAGCAAACAGCTCACATGGCTAAGGCACAGCCCTGCTCTCCCAATTCCAACAGAGCCTGTTCGTTTTGCTTAAGCAGCTGGCTGACTGTTTAAGGAGGCTGAGTAGATAAACTCCTACAAAGCAGGATGGGGGATGCCAGGAAATCAGGTCCACTGGAGAACACTACAGGGGCCTGGACTAGATAACCTCTGGAGGTCGTTCCCAGGCCTATAGTTCTGCGATTCACGGGTTCTCTCTGCTTTTCCGGCCAGGATGCTGTCCCTCTTGGTGCTGCCATGGTGGGGTCCAGAGAAACTACAACTCCCAGGCGCCCCTGCTGTAAGTCTGGCAGGGGGGAAGAGGAGGGGAAATTGCTTTTATACTCATTAATTAATCAAACCCACACCAAAGAGGGGGCACTGAACAAGGGTGACAACTAAACTCTCCACCACGCTTTACTCTTAACCCCCCACGCAAGCGCCTCTCCTGGTGCATTATGGGAATTGTAGTCCCTCTCGCTGCACAGCTGGCCGGAGCTGCCACCCGGGAGAACTACCACTCCCAGAATGCCATGCGACAGAGGTCTGTTGCAGTTTAAAAAAAACACTCTTTGATGCCCAGTTTCCTGGGCTGCTGCTTTAATGCTGGATCTGAGCCCCCCACCGCCCCCCTGCCCCTCCCAGCCCTTTGCCTTGTTTCGTCACCTGAAACCTGTTTGCAGGCGGGAGACTCATGCTGGGGATTAAGGGGTTAAAAAAAAGCTGGTGGGGGGATGGGAAATCACCCAGGCACCATCTCCCCACTCCACCCACCCTCCCTGAAGCAGGGACTTCCTGTGACAGTTCATTTCCTGGTTGGATGGAGCTGGAGCAGAGGGGGGGCTGGAGCAGGCTCAGCCTGTAATGGTCTCTGGCTATCAGCTGCTGTTAGCCTCCCTGAGTGGCAATGGTACCTTATAACAGTGTTTCATCCAGGGCTCGTAGAGCGGCTGCAGCAATGGTAACATTGTGGCCAAGTTGCTAGCTGGGTAGGTCCAGCCTTTCTGCAGTAAAGGGCTGGGGCAGCCTTCCCCTTAGCTCCTAGGTGTGTGTGAATGGGGGGCAGGGATCCAGGGAGAGGTGCATCATTCTTTTATAACCAACTGCTTGCAGTGCTTGGTGGGAGGAGTGCAAGAATTTGTCTGTTAATATTTAGGGGAACGGTGGGAACATCTTTGGGGGTTTTAATTTTGTCCAGGGTCTGGCTGATTTTTTTAAGTATTTGTAATTGTTTGTCCTCCCCCCTCCCTTGTTTTGATACTGTCATTACAGGTCTAAATCTTACAAGCTCTGCCTGCCAGGAGGAGGGGGAAAATCATCTGCCCTACTTAAAACAAACAAGCAAAAATCACCGCTGGGAGTGGATTATTTTAATTGGCTGGAATCAAGAAGGGGAAAATATTGGACCTTGGAAAATAACATCGCCTTTGATTATAATACAGTTATATCTCTGGGGAGATGAAGAAGTTTTTTGACTCTCGTCGAGAGCTGGGGGGTTCTGGCCCTGGTTCTGGTACCAGTAGTGGAAGCGGCAGTTCTAGCGGACCAGGGAGTGGGTACATTGGCAGGGTGTTCCATATTGGGAGATACCAGGTGACGGTGGATGAAGTGCTGGCTGAAGGTAAGAATGCAGTGTCTTTATTCTCCCTTTTCCATTAACTACAAACAGAGGCTTGGGCCTTTCTTTAATCATATTTCTGCCCCCCCCCCCTTTCAAAATTTAATTGCCCTGGAGGGGTTTGTGAACTGGTGGCTTCTACAGCTGACTGGTTTCTCAGATACGTAAATCAATTGCAGGTAATGCTGGTGATTTTTATATATATAAATCCAAAGGGACAATATAAAAACAGCAGGTACTGGATTTTCCCAGCTTCAAACTTGGAATGCTTTAAAAACAACCATCATGGTACATTGTGGTGGGGGAAAGATGCACTTATGAACAACAAAAGCAGTGGTCTTCTAACTTTTTGGCCTGATTCCTTCTACCCACCTTCATCGGGGGACACCTTGAAGTAAATTTTCTCTGTCATATTTTATAGATCAACCAGGGCTAACTGCTGGTTGTGGTGTGGGATTGTTTGTTTGTTTGTTTGTTTGTATATGCGGGGCTACTGCAAAGAAAACTGGAATCCAGATTACATGTTCGGGTTGTAAAGTACTTTAAAAGGGGGAAGAAAAAACCCAACAGGAAGGGCTTGAAATCCTAAAGGTGTTTATACATTAGATGTGACATTCTTGCAATGTAAAAAACTGGTGAAGTGTGTGTAAATTAATATTTTATCTGGAGCACTGCTGCTGTAATTAGAATTTTACTTGTCATGTATGTGCTTAGGCACTAACAGAATCTTCTGAATGCTTCTTGCTGGTAACCTTACCCTCGACCTTCAGAATAATAATGTTGCCTTCCCTAGATCTACTCACAGTTCATCCTTTGCACAGCATCCTCTGAATCTTCAGTCAGACCAGTGTTTTGTCAGTTGTCTAGGGTTCTGCAAATGGATTGCCTGGAATAGGCCAGGGTTAAAAGAGAGAAGGAAGCTGGTGCATGAGAACTGAGTGGGGGGAGGAGGGGAAAGGGAGCAGTGTGTTAGGAATCTCCAACCATCTTTTCAAGTCTTTGTTGATTTCAGTTCCTACCTGGGTGGTGACTCTGGTGAGCGCTGGGGATGAGATGGGGGAGGAGGCCAAAACCTGTCATCTGGAAACACCCCACAAGCTCGTAGGTGGTTATACAGAACTTGTTCTTGTTGGGTGAGGCACTGACTTTACGGGTACAGTCTGGGTCTCTTGGCCTTTAAGGACTATAGCCTGCTGGCAGCGGGAGTCCAGGAAGGAGGCTCACTACCAGCTGGTCTTGCTGTCATTACACAGCTGGCCTAAAACTTGTTCTCTGGCCTGCAACACAGGCAAAATACATTTCTTTGCGGGTGAATAATCTCCGCTGGCAGGTCCTGCCCAGGATGCTGACAGCAGCATGAGAAAGCTTCCATGCTCCTGGGACCTCTCCTGATCAGCCCTCCTAGGATGCATTGTGCGCTTCAGTTCATCTGCGCCCATGCTTAGGAGGGGTGGGCTAGAGGCAGGGAGACTTGGCCCCTTGCTGTGCTATCAGTCACACAACCGCCTGCTGGAGACCTTTTGTGACTGAGTGTCTAGGTGCAGAGAGCAGGGACAAGGATTAAGGACTCCTGGAGTCTAAACCTGGCTTTCAATACGGTTGGCTGACTAGGGGTTGGACTGGGTCAAAGGACTTGACTCCTGGTCCCGACTCTGCCATCAGCCTGCTTGCACAAATGAATCCGGGCACGGCTAACCCTGTAAAACAGGTCTGATTCATGCCTTGCAGCAAGGCTACAGGGATGTGCGAGGAGCTGAGTCCCTTCTCCTGTTGGATGCTGGGGCCAGGGTTCTGTCCCTCAAATGAGCCCGTTGCTACGACTGGTCAAAAATTCCAAAGGAGACTCAGCACCTCGCCTCCTTGGTGCATGTCCCAAAGGCCTTGCCAAGTGACTGGTTAATAGCAGAGCATTGGGCTAGTGGCTTGGTGAAGGCCCATGGGACCCTTCTGCCCCTGGGAGGAAGGGGGAATGGAGGAAACCACCCTTCCATAAATAGAGGGTGCAGCCAAAGAAATGGGGGTCACTTGAGAAGGCAGCATAGGTCAAACTTTCTGCAGCGTCGCATTTTTCCTGCCTGTTGGCATTGCATTCAGTGTGGCACCGCAGTGCCCATTCAGGGCTGTTAACGTGTAGGGTTCTGGAGAACCGCCTAGCAACTTGGACCTTGAGTTGGTGCAATCTAGATCCATCTCGGATGGAAATGTTTGCACCCATAGGCCAAAGTGTGTCACTGACTTGACAGTTCTGAGAGACTGAGCCAAGAAGCCTCGTCCTCTTCCGCTAGAGCGAAACCACCTAGGAAGTGACACTTCCCAAGAGGAGGTGACCTTTGTTGGCTGGGAAAGACGATGGCCCTCCTCTGCCCCTTGTTTAATTAAGCATGGCAAGCTGGTAGAATGGCACTGGCATAGGCAGTCAGAAGCAAGACAGGTTATTGCGAAAGTGATTTAAGAATTGGAGTCTGAAATAATGAATGATGGGAAACGCATATGCGCCTTGTTAAACTAGTTCCTCAGTTTTGTCAGCACTGTTGGAATTCAAGTAGCAAGGGACTTCTCTCTGCTTAATGGGACTTACAGTCACCCCCTCTGGATTGTCCTGGGAAAACTCAGCTGAGGAAAACTTATCCTGGCTCATAAAGGGATTCTGGAAGAGACAGTACATTTTTTGGAATGCATCCAATGACAGATTTCTAAACACTGTCCCCTGCGAGGATTCCTGTGACACCACCATGAAAATGGGTGTGACTTTCTCCTGATACAAATTCTGTTTGGACGCTTCCTTTCCTGTCACATAGTCTGATTTTTAATTTGGGAATATGGCAGCTAGAATGAGGATACTGGTGAAGTACCAATACAGATATCTCTATAGTCTTTGGCTCAAGTGAGTTTAGTGGGTGACTCTCTGAACAGCCATCTTTCCATCTTTTCCTTAATCCAAACATTGTGCCCAACACCTCAGTCGAGGAGATTTGTTTTCCTACCAAAGTTTACAGAGGGTTAGAGAATCCAGAAGGGTGGGTGGGTGGGTGGGTGGGTGTGTGTGTGTGTGTGTGTGTGTGTGTGTGTGTGTGAGAGTGACAGACAGACACCCTTCAAGGCCAGAGTTTAAAAGCAGTGGGGTCAGAATGTCTCCCCTAAAGTCGATGAGATGGGTATGTTTTTTTGGCAATCGGTGTCCATGAAACCAGGATTTCTCCTTAGATGGATCACAAATGGCATGGAATGAGATGGTCACACTACTGTGCTGTTCTTGATACCAGGATACTGGAGTTAGGTGCCATTCGTCGTCCCCTTTTCTAAGAATACTGGAGCTAGAGGGGAGGGGCCAGTAGTATGATAGCAGAGGTTTGGGAAGACAAACCTGTCCCATGAACTCCTTCGCAAGGCTCTCTGCTCCTCCTTTTAAAACCTGAGTCTGCTACTTGTGCCTCAGGCTGCCTGAGTGACCTGCTTGTACCTAATGGCTTAAGCTCTGCGGCGTTGCCTTATGTAACCCCAGAATCTTCAGGCGTGTAACCGAGGGCTGACTTCAGCCAAAGATGTGCGTGCACATTGGCAGGTTCGTCTCATCCTAGCTAACCTCCCACTTGCCTTTGTCTGCTTTTAGTTTAACTTTGAAATCAGAGGCAACATTTCTTCCCTTTCTGTGTACAACGGCTTTTTAAAATGTCTGTTCATTTATTTTTTGCTTTCTAAACCTGATTTTGTAGAAACATGCTACCGGGGAGAATTTGGCTTAACAGCCTTTGAGCTGTTGGCTCAAATTTTCCAGCCAGTTCTGGTGAACACGCATGATACTAACTAGAAAGGCTCTATGCCTTGGTGAGGAAAATCTAACATTCAGCAGTTATGGAATATAATACCTATGGAAATGTGCTGGCACAACAATTCAGTGCCGGTCTTAGAGAAACAAACCCTGCAAAAGGATATTTTGTTGCTCTTCTCTATAGAGCTTTTAAACAGGACAAGCTTGTATTGTCTTGGGTACCATTGTGCTAGTAGTATAGATTCCACTTACGCAGTTCAGGCAACCTGTCTTGGGCGACATTTTGAAGACTTGAGCAGGAGTCAAAGTAACGTCCAACTCTTTGCTCACATCCAGGGAATAACTTTGTACCAATTGTCCAGTGTTCAGAACTAGCTGGACATGGATGTTTTTGGACTGGAGACTAATCTCTGTCTGCTACACACGGGGAACACGCCTGTCTTTGACACTGTGCTGTATGGGAGGCAGTGTGTTTTAGTGATCATCCGTTTGAACTTTGATAGCATAAGCTAGACACACGGGACACACTGCACATTCTCAAGAGACAGGTGGCTGGCGTGTGCTGCTTTGGTTTTTCCTTTTCCCCACTCCCCACCAGGCATGTAGGAAGTACAGAATTCTCTAGTGAACATGGGACTTCAGGAGTTTGGTGAATCTCCAGTGGCTTGTTGGATGAATTTAACATGCCTGACGTGTTCCTTTGCTTTTAGCACAACTTGCTGTGGCCACTGCCACGTCGGTTGTCCCTAGGTATAGTCGGGGTGTTGGGGAAGATGCTAATGGACTTAACTGCAGAAGGCGTTCTCTGTGTACACTTCAGTGCTGGTGGAAAGGTGCTCGACAGCCCTAGAGACTGACATTCCTCATTCCCTTGTGCTTGTGCAGTACCTAGCCACGTGGGGCCCAGCTTGTAGCTGGGGCTATTGGGGGACGGGGCTATATAATATACATGTTTAAATATTCAATAAGTAAATAGATCAGGCACAGCACAGGTAGTGGCAGGGGAAGCTTCCCTCCTATTTCTCTCCCTCCCTTCCCCCCCCCCCAGCCACAATGGAGTACCCCCCTCTTCTGGGACCACCCCTTCCGTGGGCAAGATGTTCACGTATCCCAGTCCGTTCGGTTCTTGGCCTCTGCAGCTTACAAGGGTGCCAGTTAGTCCATTCTCTGGGGTGTGAGCACCTGGCCCGGACTGAAACCATTAAACTCACATGCCATACCCCAGCCAAGCCAATGGAACCAGGCTCGGGAGCAGCAGAGAGGGGCTGGAAGTGGTGACCCATAAATGAGAAGCTCTGTATCCCATTGCCGAGCTCTGTGCCGGCTGCCATCGTTATATTGTCTCTCCCCACCCACTTGGGTTGTACTTGGAATAACTTACAGCAAATGCTGGTTGGAGCTGACATCTGGCTTCCCCATTCTGGCCTGCCATTGTATTCCTCGCTGGCTAACGTGGGGTTCCACGCTGCCCCGTGCACTACAGTAGCAACAGGACTGGAATCTGGGTCTACGTAAGTGAGATTTTTCCAGTTCCCTATAACATTGGCTCAACTGTACAAAATGAGGGGGGGGGGAGACTGTACAAAATGGGGGATCCAAAGCCCCCAGAAATCAGTGGACAAACTCTCATTGGCTTTAGAGCAAATCCTGCATGGGCTCCGCGCACGGAGCAAATTGACGTTGTCTTCGCTTAACATAACTTGAAAGTGGAACCTCCCCCCACCCCCACCCCGTAAGGCCTGTTCCAGCAGAGATTGGAGGGGCTGAACCATGGCTGAGCAGGCAGACTGCAAACTGGAAATCCAGAGTTCTCTTCCCAGCTGCAATGCTTTGGGGGTGTAGACTAAGCAATCGGCCTCACTATGCAGATGTGTAAATCTGGTCTGACAACGCCTGCCTGCCCGCCCATCTGGCTGTTGTGAAGCATAATTAATATTTGTAATGAGTATGGATATCGTTGATGAAATGGGGTTATATAAGCACAAATACAGATGCAAACTGAACCTTTACTAATATCAGAAGGTGACAGAATAAATAACTTGACCAGCGTAGCACGAGTTGATTGCTCTCTGGGGACAAATCTTCCAGATATGTGCAAAAAACCAATTTACTTTTGAGTCTGGGGCTGGCTACTGCCCTTGTTGGAGGTGGAGGGAAGATTAATACGAAACAAGAACAGCTAACAAGGTAGCAAGTCCTTTCTCCTCGTGCTGGCGATGAGACCCAGGGAAGCGCTGGTGAGATGAAAGGGGAAAACGGTTTCATGGGTGACTCTAGCACATCTCTGAGGTTCTCGGACTTCCTCCTTGCAGACTTCCCCCTCCCTCGCCTAGAGATCCCTACAGTGCCTGCCACAGGTCTGTGGTGGGCCACTTGCGGCTCGAGGGCTACGTGTGGCCGGTTGGGATTCTGTGTATGGCCCATGAGACCTTTTGTTTAGTTTCCAGATCCTGCCGGTGTCCGTCCACACAGAACTTTTCTTTTCTTCCGATATTACTAAAGTGACACTCATGTGAAGTGAGGGGCGGGCTGATTGCACGCAGCGCTGACTGTGAGCCGGGGGCTCCCTCTGCAGCCAATCACAGCGCTGCTCCGGTTCAGTCGGCTCACCCCGCAGATTTGCCAGCAGAGTGAGCAAAACTACCCTGCTCCAAGAGACTGGCTCAGCTTTGACAATCTTGTGGCCCACTGAGATGGAGGACTGCTTGTGGCCCATTCACTAGCCTACGTTGTCCCCCCGCCCCCCCCCCCCCCCCCTGCTCTAGATGAAGTATTAAGACAGCTAACAATCTGTTTCAGTTCGGCAGCTGGAAACCGGCCTACTTGGCTCTCCATAGATGTAGGGACTTTTATAGTGAGAAGATCAAAGGTGTAGGTGAGCGCTGCAAGAATAAGAACATAATATCGGCCACACTGGGTCAGACCAAAGGTCCACCCAGCCCAGTGTCCTGTCTGCCGTCAGTGGCCAATGCCAGGTGCCCCAGAGGGAATGAATCGAACAGGTAATGATCAAGCGATCTCTCTCCTGCCATCCATCTCCACCCTCTGACAAACAGAGGCTGGGGACACCATTCCTTACCCATCCTGGCTAATAGCCATTTATGGACTTAACCTCCATGAATGTATCTAGTTCTCTTTTAAACCCTGAATGTTGTTTAAACTCCTCCTCTCTACGTGACTAGGAGGTGGGGGAGTATTCCCACCAGATGCACAGTTGCAGGGCCAGGGAGGGCATATAGGTGGGTGCTCTCTTGCTTAAGGCTGCGCAGGGAATGGGTGATCAAGTCAGGCATCAAAACTGGGTCTCAAGTCCTAATCCAGGCCCTGTCCACAAGATCCTCCTTCCTTCTCTTGGTGGTTCCCATGAAGGGGAAGCCACGGGCATACCTTGCAGGCCTCAGACCGAAACGCTTCTTAGTGTAATAACAGTATTGGAGCAAAGTGCCTCTGGAATCATGTGCTCTTTAGCAGCTGGCTTCTTTCAGACCATTGAAGGACTAATTTAGTACCCTGATGAGAATGAGCGTATAGGTGAAGAGCAGCAGCTGAGAGCTCTTCAGCCTTTGTACTCCATTTGCATGGGCTTTGGTGCTTGAATGTGCTGGTTAAGCTGAGGAAAGGTGGCTGGGGAGATGGCATCTCCTGTCTTCCACAGGAGTATGCTAAAAGCAATAGGCTGTGATTCCTGTTGGATAGGTCACGCTACCTGACCCGATGCACTAACTCCAAAATAATGAGGATTGTTCAGTGGAACGGGATGGCCAGAAAGGACCCCATTATCCTTTTGTCTGACATCCCACGAAACTTCTGTAGCCAAGGGACGGGCAGCACCGGTGTATTAAGTTTCTACCAGCCGAAACACAAACCACAGGCGTGAGAAGAGTGACCCAGGGGCACTAGCCCAAGAGACTGCCATGCTGGAGTGTTTGAAATCTAGGGTGCCCAGGGCTCTGAGCAGCCTCACCGCCACCACTACTTGCCTTTAGCATAAAGCAGTCTCGTTTGGGTTTGCTGCGTTTCAGCTCCCTAAAAGCACCAGCATCTGGCTACAGAAACGCAGCTTTCCGGGCCTCGCACACTCCTTGCAGGCTAGTAATAGGCACATGTCACTGGACACCCGTGGAAAACAGCAGCTTAGCTGCCCTTGGGGGCTGTGTATACACATCTCAACTGCTACAGTTCAGGAGCAGGTCCTGGGGGAACCGGCTTTTAAGCCAACTTCGTTCCCTCCCCCCGCCCCACTCCAGCACTGGCTCCTGCTTCTCCCCCCTTCCCTCCCCTTCTTGCCTTTGAGGCAGGGGCAGTGTGGGCAGGAGAAAAGCCAATAGTCAATTCTATACTTGGCTCCTCATTTACATTGCCTATTCGGAAGTGGCATGAGAAGGCTGGTTTTTGGGGAAGGGAGGGGAGAAGAGGACTTAACTGTGCACATTTTTACCAACAGCAATGAAGAACTATCAAAGCAGATTGCTTCAGACGTATCGGGTCCACAGATGGCGCTGTGCATTGCGATGAATTTCTGTGACGCTCACATAGCACTACACAAAGTTGTTGACATCTGTACAGTAATCCGTTTTTGTTAGAGTGCAGAGTGCACATTTAATTGGGAGCATTGGCCAAAACCACACTTTTGCTTCTGCTCCAGTGGCTCATTGGCTCTTTTAAACATAGTGAGTGTTTCAAGGTGAAGTTCTCCCCTTTAAACTGTGTGGCAGGGAGAGGTGGCATCATCGACTATGACCCAAAAGAAGAGGGTGCGAACAAATAAGGTTTTTTTGAGAACCACTCATTGAAGCAGGCAGGTGGTGGGAGAAAGAAGTTCGACTCAGTGGTGAGAAGGTTAACGTGGGGTGGAGTTCCCTGCTCTGCCACAGACTCCATGGTAATTCCCTTAGTCTCTTTGCACCTCAGTTCCCCAGCTGTAAAATGACTGTATTTGCCTAATTCGTGTGTGTATGTGGGGAGGGAGTTGTGAGGATACACACATTGAAGGTTGTGAGGTTCTATGGTAATAGGGCCATGTAAATGTATCTGCAAATGCTATTGGGTGATGTTTCATACAATTGTACTAGTCCCCTGAACTCACGGCAGGACTAAATATGATCTAGAGACCGTCCCTGACAGGTGTGCATCTAACCTTGCACACCTCCAGTCATGGAAATTCCACAATCGCCCTGGGAAGTGGATACCTTGACAGTTGGGAGGTTTTTCCTAACAGCGAACTTAAACCATCCTTGCCATAATTTAAACCTGTTGCTTCATGTCCTGTCCTTGCAGATGGTGAGGAGAGAATTTTTCTGTCTCTTGCTTGTAACAACCTTTTAGGTTCTTGAAAATTGTTATCATGTCCCCGTCTCTGCCTTCTCTTTTCCAGACTAACCAAACCCAATTTTTTTACATCTTCCCTTGTAGCTCATGTTTTCTAGACCTTTATTCATTTTTGTTGCTCTTCTCTGGACCCTCTCTGGTTTGTCCACATCTTTCCTGAAATGTGGTGCCCAGAACTGGATGCACTACTCCAGTTGAGGCCTAATCAGTGCAGAGTAGAGGGGGAAATCACGTCTCATCTCTTGCTTAAAACACCTCAGAATATGATTTCTTGTGCAACCGTTTTAAGCTGTTGACTCATATTTAGCTTGTGATGCACTGTGACCTCCAGAGCTCTTTCTGCGGTCCTCCTTCCTGGGCAGTTGTTTCCTAAATTGTGTGTCGGCAACTGCCTGTTCCTTCCTAAGTCAAGTACTTCATATTTTTACTTATTGAATTTCATCCTATTTTCCTCAGACTGTTTGTCCAGATCATTTTGCATTGTGACCCCATTCTCCAGTGCACTTGCAGCCCCTCCCAGCTGCACCCCTCTCAGGAGGTTGGTTTTATTCTGGGTAAAGACGGTTTGTTTCCCGTGGCTCTGCTGCTCCACCTCGTTTTTCTCATGAAGCAGCTAAAGAAAAGACTCAGGAAAATGGGAGAGGCGACCACGCTACTTTCCCCATAGCCCTACTTCATGGAGGGGGTTCTCCAGGGCACTGCACCAATCTACTGATTGGTGTAGAGCAGGGGTGTCCAAACTTTTTTCAAAGAGGGCCAGATTTTATGAAGTGAACATGCATGAGGGCCGACCATTTTGCCTGACATTCTTTGAACCATTAAAATTAAACACAAATTAACTATTTTATGCACAGTTTATTGCAAACGGCATACTTGTCATTTCGTCACATGGATGACAAATCTAAACAGGTGTTAAATCACTCTGCCTTTCATATCTGAAGGCCAGATGAAAAAAAAAATCCAGGAAGCTGAAATATATGTCAGGAACATTGTAAAGTACATTACATATTATTGGTAATAAAGGTTGTCTGTCAACTTTTAAGTTCCAAAAATATGAACAGGAACATAACACCAAGTATACATGTTGTGTCCAAATATATTTATAACTGATTTAGACCAACTGACATTAACTGAGATTTTACAATGTATTCATCTCAATACATATGGATTCGTTGGGGGCCATAAAAGATAGATATTGCCAAATTACCTGTGGGGCCGTATTGAACCGGAACACGGGCCGCAATTGGCCCGCGGGCCGGACTTTGGACATGACTGGTGTAGAGCGAATGTTGCCCATGGTGCTGCAAATGGTCAGCACCGACTGCACCAGAGGTGAGCCAAGCCACCTAGGAGTCACAAACTACGCTTGTAAAAGGCTTGGCCAGCGATATGGGGTTGACCAGGCATTGCTGGGTCAAGGCTTTCCAACCGATGTTGTCTCTACATTAGGTACTTGTACCTCATCTGCCCGGCTGTAAAATGGGCATAAGCACTACTTGCCTTCCCCAAGGCTGGTTTGTGACGCACTTGGTGATCTCTGGAAGGCAGCATTTCCAAGGGCTTTGCTGGATAGGCTTTCAGAATCCCTCCTTGGCTGCAAATGGACTGTGATGCCTCGCTCCCTAGGAGCACTGAGTGTTTGTGTGCCCCAGCCAGGCAAAACGGAGGGTCGGCTCAAGTCTTGGGGAAGCGAAGAGCAGGCCCTGGGCACGAGCCGAGCTGGCAAGGTCCAATTTGCCTCCGTAATCATCTGGTGCGTGTAAAGTTCCCCTCGGGGGCTGTGAACCGCGTCCACCAGCCAGTGTTCCGATGAGGGATGTTGCCTGTCGTGGTTGGGGAGAGCAGCTGGCTTGCTAGATGGCAACAGTCTGTCAGAGTGGTGGTGGGGATCACGTGACACTAGACCAGATGATGGGGATGCCTGGATGTAGCACGGTAGCTGCTGGAAAGGGAGAAACTCTGGCTTAAGATTGGAACCCTCCTTGTGGCTCCTAATCCTTTCCCTTTTGGTGTCAAAGTCTTTCAATACCCAGTTGTTTAATTTTCTTTAGCAGTGGCCTCTGAAAGCCCCAACCAACATCATGGCCCTGTTGTGCAAGGCGCTGTACAAACATATGGCAAAACAGTTCCCACCCCCAGGAGTTCATAGCCTAAGTTGTCCCCAGAGGAAAGCAGAGGGGGAAGGGATAATTATTCACCCTGTTCTACAGAAGGGGACCTGAGGGATGGAGCGACTTGCCCCAGTCACACAGGTAGAACAGGGAAATGATCCCTGACCTACCTAGTCATGGTCCAGTGCTTCAACAGCAATAGCATCCTCCCCTGTTCCCATGGAGACCTAGCATTTGTCGTCAATGTCAAAGGGCATGTCATTACTCTTTTTCTTTATTAGGTTCTGGTTCAGAAACATGCTTCCGTAAACACAAAGCACTATCCTCCTGTCTCTGCGCCCTGGGGAGCCATGAGGTGGTTTCCTACCCGCTGGGCACGGGCTGCTTACTGTTGTTGAAAACTAACTTTTAGCTGAACAAAATCCGTACTCTAAGATGTCCAGTAATCAAGCCCTACAGGCTGGTACTGTTGGCTGTTGCAAGGCTGTTAAGCGGCAGTGGTGGATTGTGCCAAATAGGGATGTAAGCGACTAGTCGACAAGCATATGCTTATTGGGTAGTCAAGCAGTGACTACCTGCCTCTATCAGAGAGAGGCAGCAAGGAGCCGGTGCTAGGGGCAGCTGGCTTCAAAGCCGGTTTCTCCCAAGCACCATCTCAGGGGTGCAAAAGAGGCAAAGGCATAGCAGGGGACCAGGGTGAGCTGAGAATCAGCTGATTCTCAGCTCGAGCTCAGACCCAGACGCTGCCTCTCAGTTTTTTAAATGTATTAAGAGCTGTCAGGTGATGCAGAAGATGCTAAACAGCTCAAGATAGTTAAGACCAAAGCAGTCTGTGAAGAACTTAAAAAAGATCTCGCCAAACTAAGTGATCGGGCAACAAAATGTTCAATGAAATTTAATGTTGATAAATGTAAAGTAATGCACGTTGGAAAAAATAATCCCAACTATACATACAATAAGATGGGGGCTAATTTAGCTACAACTACCCAAGAGAGATCTTGGAGTCATTGTGCCTACTTCTCTGAAGACATCCACTCAGTGTGCAGCAGCAGTCAAAAAAGCAAATAGGATGTTAGGAATTGTTTACAAAAGGGATAGAGAATAAGACAGAGAATATCTTATTGCCTCTATATAAAACTGTGGTACCTCCACATCTTGACTACTGTATACAGATGTGGTTGCCTCATCTCTGAACCTTTTCCAGTGCCAATATATCTTTTTTGAGAAGGGCAACAAAAATGATTAGCACTTTAAAGACCAACGAGATGGTTTATTAGGTGATGAGCTTTCTGGCCCACGAAAGCTCATCACCTAATAAACCATCTTGTTAGTCTTTAAAGTGCTACATAGTCCTGGTTTTTGTTTCAGCGACACCAGACTAACATGGCTACATTTCTACCAAAAATGATTAGGGGTTTGGAACAGGTCCCACATGGAGAGATTAAAAAGACTTGGACTTTTCAGCTTTGAAAAGAGGAGACTAAGGGGGGATATGACAGAGGTCTATAAAATCATGACTGGTGTGGAGAAAGTGAATAAGGAAAAGTTATTTACTTGTTCCCATAACCTAAGAACCAGGAGTCACTGAATTAAATTAATAGGTAGGAGGTTTAAAACAAAGAAAAGGAAGTTTCTCTCCACACAGCATACCACCTGTGGAACTCCTTGCCTGAGGATGTTGTGAAGACCAGGACTTTAATAGGATTTTAAAAAAAAGCTAGCTAAGTAGATGGAGGTTAGGTCCATCAATGGCTATTAGCCAGGATTGGTAGAGATGGAGTCCTTAGCCTCTGTTTGTCTGGAGATGGATGACAGGAGAGGGATCACGTGAGGATTAATTGTTATGTTCCCTCCCTCTGGGGCATCTGGCATTGGCCACTGTCGGTAGACAGGATACTGGGCTGGATGGACCTTTGGTCTGACCCAGTCTGGGCGTTCTTATGTACTTATGTAGGTGCAGTGGGGGGGTGCTAGGAGTGAGCTGGGAATCAGCTGTCCTGGCTCGCTCCTGGTTTACCTCTTGCTCCCCCCCTCTCCCTCCAGCATCATGTCTACTTTTTAAATGTATGAAGAGCCAAAGCCTGCTGCGGCTCTGCAGCCGCCTCTCCCCCAATCAACTAATCGAGTAATCGATGGAAAGTCTGTCGACTGCTCGATTAGCTGATTACCCACAATTTAACATCCCTAGTGCTGTAGCATCTATATACATGATATATGGTGACATAAATACCTAACAGAACCATCTACTAACTGGGTGGTGTACATGACACTTGAATGTGTGTTCCGTTTGCATTCCGCAGGACTCTATAGACACTAAGCATGGTAGTTTCCTCAGTCCAAGGGGGAAACTGAGGCACAGAGCAGGTAGCCAAAGGTTTGTAAAACCAGGAATAAGCTGCAGGAGTCCTGGTTCCCTTTTTGCTCCTTGAACCCCTAATTTGTTGTGCCTGCCCATTGTTGTCCTAGCACATTCTATCATGGTTGGGTGTCATTGAGAACACCCATAATAAATGCCCATGCCCTTTCTAGAGAGTATTTAAGGGTGGGGATGCTATCCTAGGAAGTCTTGGAGTAGGGATGGGGGGGTATTGGTATCTGGTAGACTGTCTCCCCATCTCTTTGGGTGCTGACTGGAGTTACGTTGACTATTTCAGAGCAAACCATGCCTACTCTGTAAACCTTGCTGCACACACACCTTTCAGTGCAGGACAGCTCGCTCCTCGAGTCAGGCCCCAAACCTCAACCTCTTTGTGCAACAGTAGAATAGTTGGGGCAAGACTGGGGTGTTTACACTGGTAAGAGTGTTTACAATCCCCCCCACCCCACCCACCACAGCATCCAGAGAAGCTGCAAGTCTGCCCCAGTCCCCCTGCTCCCCCCCTCCCAATACCTGATAACATTATCAGTAGAATGTACCATCTTTCTAAAGGCAGGAGGGGAATGTACCAACTCAGCATTGCCAACTCCAAGCATCCCACCATCTTGAAATTGGCATAAAATCATAGTCTTTTTTTTAAATTTTGAGGCATTTCCTTAATTTTTGCGTCCAGTGTGTGGGCTTTATTTTCAAAAAGCCATTAGAGCATCATTGGTCACACTTTAAAAAAACAAACTTTGCAACCACTAGACTAGATGCTTACATAAGAACGGCCGTACTGGGTCAGACCAAAGGTCCATCTAGCCCAGTATCCTGTCTGCCGACAGTGGCCAGCACCAGGTGCCCCAGAGAGGGTGGACCGAAGACAATGATCAAGCGATTTGTCTCCTGCCATCCCTCTCTTGACAAACAGAGGCCAAGGACACCATTTTATCCCCTGGCTAATAGGCTAACCTCCATGAAATTATCTAGCTTCTCTTTAAACTCTATTATAGTTCTAGCCTTCACAGCTCCTCTAGCAAGGAGTTCCAAAGGTTGACTACACGCTGTGTGAAGAAGAACTTTCTTTTATTAGTTTTAAACCTGCTACCCATTAATTTCATTTGGTGTCCTCTAGTTCTTCTATTTAGGGAACTAATAAATAACTTTTCTTTATCCGCCCTCTCCACACCACTCATGATTTTATATACCTCTATCATATCCCCCCTCAGTCTCCTCTTTTCTAAACTGAAAAGTCCCAGTCGCTTTAACCTCTCCTCATATGGGACCCGTTCCCAACCCTTAATCATTTTAGTTGCCCTTTTCTGAACCCTTTCCAAGGCCAAAATATCTTTTTTGAGGTGAGGAGACCACATCTGTACACAGTATTCAAGATGTGTTCGTACCATAGTAAGATATTCTGGGTCTTATTTTCTATCCCTTTCTTAATAATTCCTAGCATCCTATTTGCCTCTTTGACCGCCACTGCACACTGTGTGGAAGTTCTCAGAGAACTGTCCACGATAACTCCAAGATCTCTTTCCTGATTTGTCGTAGCCAAATTAGCCCCCATCATACTGTACAGCTTCTCCTCTTTACCTGGGAATCGCAGCTTTCATTTAATCCTGTGACTCCAGGCGCTTTAAGCAGAACACCAAATATCATGAATATCACAGTCCGAGTTAGCAACTTGCCTTGGGCCCATGCAGTTGTTCCCGTTTCTGAATGTGCAGTAGACCTTCCGTGGGGCAAGACGCTACCTTATGAACTGGGCTTGTGTTGGACTTGTCTCTGGAGAAATCTAGAGGCTCATCCAGCCAAGACTGCTTTCTGCAGAGATGAACATGATGAGCTAAATCTGCTCTTGACTATCTAACCGTTGGTTTGAATTGCTTGAGCGTTACCGATTGTGACAGTAGAATCCTCTCCCAGTGCATTGCCGTGTCGTCAGGAACGGGAAAGGTCACTGCTGGCTTCAGGGGGTCAATTTGCATCTCTTCCCTCTGCTGGAATTTGTGGTCGCTAACTGAATCTTTTTTTTTTCCTTGCACATTGAGATGACAAGTTAAGAAACTAGTCTAGTCTGCAGCTTAGACACGCATGCAGAGGGGCCAACAGAATGGGCAGGCCCCTGGGCAGTGGTCGGGGGGGGGGGGGGGGGGAGTGGCTCCTTGCTCCCAGCAGCAGCAGGGCGTCAGCCGAAAGGGGCGGGACTGGGGCTGGCCTCCCCATGTCAGCCATTCAGCACCTTCCAGAGTGAACAGTCTGGGGCTCTGGCTGTTGCCGCAGTACCAACAACTGGGAGCCCTGGCACCTTTTGAATCGCCAGGCTCTGGGGCAGCTGCCCTCTTTGTTGCTCCCCTCCCCACATCCGTTGGCCTGCACCCCCACGCTACTCTAGTTGTAAAGAATAAAAAACTCTCAGTAAGTTGGGGAAGAGTCAGTTTGGTTCTTGTAAAGGGAAATCGTGCCTCACCGGTCAATTGGCACTCTTTGAGGAAGCCAGCAAGCATGTGGACAAAGGTGATTGGTCAAAATAGTGTACGTGGACTTTCAGCAAGGTCTGTCACCAACAGCTGTTAAGGAAACTAAGTGGTGATGGATCTGGGGGAGTCTGGTTAACAGATAAGAAACAAAAGGTCAGCATAAATGGTCAGCTTTCGCTGTGGGGGGAGGTAAATAGAGCTCTGCGTAGATTTAAAAAAATGTGGATCCACATCTGATCTGTGAGGATGGTAAACAATAGATCAGTAGATGCAGAGGTCCATAGAAATTTGTGGATTTGCAGGACTGTAGAGGTAATTAGGGGGGTCCCCCAAGGATCTGCACTGGGGCCGTGCTGTTCTACACACTCATAACTTTTTCCAGATTTTGAACAGTGAGGTGATACAGTTTGCAGATCGTAGACGATTACTCAAGGTAGTCCAGTCTAAAGCCGTCTGCAGCGAGTTATCGAGATCCATCTAAACTGGGTGACTGGGCAACAAAATGACAGATAATCCACGTTGATGAATGCAAAGTAATGCAGGTTGGAAAACACCATCCCAACCGCGCCTACAGAATAAGATCTGAATTAGCTGTTATCTCTCATGAAAGAGCGTTTGGTGTCAGCCCAAATAGTTTTAGAAAACATCCACTCAGGATGTAGTGGCAGTTAAAAATTGCTAAACATGTTTAGAATTGTTAGGAACTTGATAGATAATAAGACTGAAAATATCATCATTGCACTATACAACCCCCTGGTACTCCTTCATCTTGAATACTGTCTGGAGTTCTGGTAACGCCATCTAAAAAAGATACCTTAGAATTGGAAAAGGGCAAAGAATCTGACTAGGGATATGGAGCTTTCGCATGAGGATGCTAAAAAGACCAAGACTAGTCAGCTTAGAGAGATGACTAAGAGAAGGCTTGGAGAGAGGTTTTTAAAATCAGGAATGCTTTAGTAGAGCAAGTGAATAGACCTGTTGTTGTTGTTGTTTGTTTACCACTTCATATAACCCAAGCGCTGGTGGCAGGTTGAAAGGAAGTATTTCTCCACACACAGCCCCATCAGCCAGTGGAAACTCCTATTTTTGGCAGTTGCAACCTTCCATGGCAGCAACTAGGTTCAAAAGAGGAAGTTCCTGGAGGATCAGTCCATCAGTGGCTGTTAGTAAAGATGGTCAGGGTCACAGTCCTACTAAACTTTTAACTGCCAGTGGCTGGGGCTGGATGACAGGATGGATCACTTGACAGCTCTCCTATTCTGTTCATTCCCTCTGATGCAACTGGCCTGGGCCACTGTCAGAAGACCAGATACCGGGCTAGAAAGACCAGTGGCCTGAACAGCATGACAAGTGCCTCCTGTTTAACAGCAACACTCTGATTCTACTATAGAAGGTAAGAAATCCCTGGTACTTGCAAGCTAGAAGTTTGCAATTGACTACTATGGCGTGCAAAAAAAAAAAAAATTCTTGCAAGCAAGTTAAGGAAGTCTGGATTAGATAAATGTCCTGTAAGATGGATAGAAAGCTGGCTAGACTGTCGAGCCATTGATCGCTACCCATTGGGCCCGATGTCAGGTTTGCGGTCGGTTTCTAGCAGAGTGCCCCAAGGATCGGTTCTAGGGCTGCTTTTGTTCAACGTCTTTATTAATGACCTGGATGCGGGGATGGATTGCACCCTCAGCAAGTTTGCAGATGACACTAAGCTAGGGGGAGAAGTAGATACACTGGAGGGCAGGGTTAGGGTCCAGAGTGACCTAAACAGATTAGAGGATTGCGCCAAAAGAAATCTGATGAGGTTCAACAAGGACAAGTGCAGAGTCCTGCACTTGGGACGGAAGAATCCCAAGCATTGGTACAGGATGGGGACTGACTAAGTAGCAGTCCTTCAAAAAGGGACCTGGGGATTACAGTGGATGAGAAGCTGGATATGAGTCAACAGGCGCCCTTGTAGCCAAGAAGGATAATGGCATACTAGGTTGCATTAGGAGGAGCATTGCCAGCAGATCTAGAGAAGTGATTATTCGGCTCTGGTGAGACCACATCTGGAGTATTGTCCAGTTCTGGCCCCCTCCTCCCCCCCACCCCCCCCACTATAGAAATGTTGTGGATGCGTTGGAAAGGGTCCAGCGGAAGGCAACAAAAATGATTGGGGGCCTGGAGCATATGACCTACGAGGAGAGACTGAGGGATTTGGGTTTGTTTAATCTGCGGAAGAGAAGAGTGAGGGGGGATTTGAGAGCAGCCTTCAACTTCCTGAAGGGAGGTTCCAAAGAGGATGGAGAGAGGCTGTTCTCAGTGGTGGCAGATGGCAGAACAAGGAGCAATGGGCTCAAGTTGCAGTGGGGGAGGTCTAGGGTGGATATTAGGAAAAACTATTTCCCTAGGAGGGTGGGGAAGCGCTGGGATGGGTTCCATAGGGAGGGGGTGGAGTCTCCATCCCTAGAGGTTTTTAAGTCCCAGCTTGACAAAGCCCTGGCCGGGTTGGTTTAGTTGAGATTGGTCCTGCCTTGGGTGGTGGGGGCTGCCCTGAATGACTCCTGAGGTCTTTTCCAGCCCTGGGATTCTATGATTCTGTGACTAGTTGCGGTTGCTCCAGTGACTTAGTGGCGCATGCATTGTTTGGTTTTGATCTTGGTTTTTGTATTCGCTGAGGACCCGGCCTATAGGCTTTCAGGCCCCGCAGGCACTTAAACAGCCTTTCATTGGAGGTACTCACATAATTTTTCAAACTCTTAATGGAATAAGTGTCGCAAGGCTTCCATGAGGACCATGGACTTCATGGGCGAGCAGACAGTCATAGGAGGGAGGGGCTCTCGTAGGGTGGAAAGATTTCAGCAGCAGAATACTAAAAATAGTCCAGTAGGGGTGGGATGCACTGCTTGGGCACGTAGAGAGCTGTGTAGTTGATCTACACTGGGGCTTCGGGAATGGAGGGCATTTTACTTGGCGAATGGATATCTCACGATCTACTTGGCTATTTCTACCCATGTTGGGCAGGTCCACGGCCGTAAGTAGAGCCCTGCATGATACAAAACTTGTAACACATCCATACCTGCCCAAATGAGCTGCGGATAGCCACAGCTACGTCTGTGAATATTTGCAGGGCTCTAGTGCTAAGTATAGACATATCCTGGGAGACTGTCTCTGTCCCGAAGAGTTTAAAAATGGGCGCAGTGAGGTGTCTTGCTGAAATAACTTGCAGGGCAGCTGAGGGGCAAAGCCTGGAGTAAATGGATTGTTTGTAAAAGCTTGTTTTGCAAGGAAAGGAGTTTAACCTTCCAAGGCTGCTTTGTGGTCTGGTTTTAAGTCCATTCTGGTTTTCGTTATGTTGTCTCCAAAGCATTTAATGTATCTCCCTGTTCCCTCCCTCTTCCCCCCCTTCCTTCCCCCATGGCAATGAACCCGTAAAGAAGTGCTCTCCCTTCTGCTACTATTAGTCCTCTTCCCCCTCCTCTCTTCCCCCCGCTTCCCTCCCCCCCCCCCCCCCCCAGTGTTCTCCATTGCTTTGCCTTTTCTGGCTGCAGCTCCTGGATGCAGAAGTGTCTTGCTGGCCATGCAGTTCCAGTTGTGATCACTCTGAAATAGTCGTGGTCTGCTGGGCCACGCTTATTTCACTTGCTGCTCAGAATAATCGCAGCTGTGAGTAGCCAAAGGGATGGAGTGGGCTTCCTGGTGTTGGGGGCGTTTGTTTGTTTGGAGCTCTTACTCATGACCTTTGAATTGTGCTGGTGGCATCCCCTATGCCCTATCCCGGGGGTGGCATGCTGGCACTCTGCCCAGAGGTGAATTTCGCCCACTCAGGGCTGTAATACTAACTACTCTGTTGCCTTCCCTCTTTTCTCTTTGCTGCTTTAATGATTTACAGATCTGCTTTTGGCTTCCTCAAGGGAGCTGGCTAGGAGCTAAGGGAGTGCTGTTTCGGGGGTGATTTGTTTGCAGGGCTTCTTCTTTTATATGTCTTCATGTTCCTGGGAGGCAATGTCAATGTTCCCTCCAATCGTTTCCTTCCATGTGCAGAATACATTTTATGTGCACCGGGGCAGTGCGAATGCGCACCACCAGTAGAAACCGAAACCCTAGCTGGAGGCGCTCTACTAATCAGCGGGGTGGGGTTTGACTCTCTTGAGTGGCCGCACAAACGCCCCGCTCACAGGGGACACTGGGCAACGTGCTGTTAAATGCCTCAACTCCGCATGGGTCCCATGCCAGTTGGCGGAACTCGGCTGAGGATCTGGCCCTCTAGCTTTAACTGAACTGGAGCTTTGGTTTCACCTGGGGAGATGGAGCCCTGCAGTACATGACACCTTAGACGTGTTGATAAAAGTGTGTCGGGTAGTGGTCAAAGGCTAGAAAGTAAACCCTACTTCAGCCGGAGCTGGGTGAACAGCTGCTTCCTTGTGCTACTTCTGAGAGGGAGAGGGGCTGCAGGCTGGCTTGCAGCATTAGAAGTGGTTTTCTCTTGGCCGTGCGGGGTCTAGACCCCTCCCTTTGTCTGGTTTCTCACTTGGGGGCAGTTAGGCTGTTCTCAGTGTTAAGCTTGTAATGAGGAAAGACTCTCCCAGAGAGCTCGTTCAGTATGAAGCCATCTAGCATGTTGGCTCTGCCCTGTCATCAGGGCTCCTGCCCATGGGAGACAGAGATCTTGTTCTGCTCTCTTCCAGCCCCTCTGCAGGGGTCAGCTGTGCAGTGCCAAACCAGACATGCATATTCAGAAGGGGCTTTAATTATTTATCCAGGCTGAACTGGCTTGTGTAAGAGCTAAAGCTGGGCAAGGAAACTCTAGCTTTGTAAGTCACACGCTGGCTGCATCTATGCCCGAGATGTAAAAAGTAGTTTTAAAATGCAACCGCTAAAAATCCGAGCAGCTACTCATGCTGCAGCATAAAGCTTATATATAAGAACTGCAGCCAGGTCTCCCCTGGAGCCAGCTTGTAACTGGGGCCGGATTAAGACATTTAGAGGCCCTAAACACTGAAAAGATTATGGTGCCTCCCATATGTAATTCAAAATAAAAACAATACTCTACCGTTAAGTGTGTGTGTGTGTGTGTGTGTGTGTGTGTGTGTGTGTGTGTGTGTGTGTGTGTGTGTGTGTGTGTGTGTGTGCGCGCGCGCGCGCGCCCCTGCTTTGCTGGTGCCCTAAGCATGTGCTTAGTCTGCCTATTGGGTAATCCAGCCCTGCTTGTAACCTGCAGTGGTGGGAGGGGGAACCCGGGGCCTGGCCCACCATGGATGAGGGTTGTTAAAATGCATGTGATTTGATTAATCGTGTAACAGCTGAACACTTGAGTGTTTACATGGTTACACACAGGGCGGCAGGCAGCTCCCTGGGAGCTGACACCGAAGCAGCAGCATGGAGTGGCAGGTGACTCGCCTGGAGCACCAGTCTGCCTTGCTCCCCAGCAAACTCCTCCAGGCTGTTCAGGCTCAAATCTTGCCTAGTAGGTGACATCAGGTAACTCCACCCCAGAGCTCCTGGGAGGTTACTTTGCAATGCAAAGGCTCTGCTGCTGTTCGTTCACTGAAGATCTTAAGTTGGCTGCTCCTTTTAAAGAGTCATTTAATAAGTTGTAACATATTGTAACAATTGGGATAAACCCACCTTTCCCTTCCCTCACAGCACTGAGTTGGCTTAGTTAAAACAATAAAAAGTTTATTAACAAAAGGATATAAGCTAAGTGAGACCATGTAGAATAAATAAATATCAGGTTACAAACAAAAGTAGAAATCACAATACTAACAAAAAGCTAACTTACCAAGCTACAGGCTTTGTTTAAGGTAGCTTCCTTACAAAACTTTCCTTGTCAGCAACAGCCCGACTAGTTCTTAGCCAGGGTCCTCCCGAAGCCTAAGAGACAGGTTTTCCTTGGTAAGGGATAATTTAGGGGCTTGCCCCCTGCCTCTTTATAGTCCAGTAAGCCCCTTTGAAATGTGTGCTCCTGAAATGTATCCCCAGATAAAGCTCCTTTTCCCTGCTGAATGTGGCTGTTATGCTCTCTTCCCTTCCCACTGGAGATTTTTGACCGTGCAAATGGTTTTTCCCTGTAACATCCAATTCAGAGGATTATGTATTTGTATCAGAAGTGATGGTCTTTGTCTGGAGAAAACCTGTATATCAACTTCCCCTGGTATGCCTGGTTTAAACACCAGTTAGTCACAGGTATAATTATTAGTGAGTGTTGACAATTCCAGCCACAACATCGTATACATTTCATGGTATGGTGTGTTAGTTTTCAAATGATGTCTCACAAGGCACCTTCTGTACATACCACTGTAGTGATGTGTAAGGTGTGAAAATAGGGATGAGTAGGGTCAAAGTTGCGTCGTTCTAATTTTTTACAGGGGAGCTGTGGCAAGCACCAAGGGAGTTTGCTTTCTGCTTCCATCTTTCTAACTAGAGTCTGTTCTCTGGTCATTGGTATTTGGGTATAGATCCATGAAAAAAGGGATTGCTCTCTGTGTGCTGTTTGTGATACCTCTGTTCTGGGACTGGGGTTGAGGGTGTATTTAGATGGCAAGCAAATTAACTGTATACCTAGAGACTGCATCGCTGATTTCTCTTCCACTGGCAGCAAGCTTGGAAGGCATCAATATCTGTTCTTGCTGTGAAAATTGATACAACTATTTTTCTATTGATGCATGTAGCAATGCTGCACTGCAAAGGACAGGTGAGTTTAGCGGTAAAGATAGTGTGGGTACATTTTGTGGGTGTGTCTAATTTAGGAAAAGAGGATGGGGTTAGCTACCTCAACCTATCTTTTTTTTTTTTTTTTTTTTTTTTTTTTCTTCCTTACCTTAGTCTACTCTACTCCAGACAAATCCTGGATTTGGGTGTCCATAGTTAAAAATGTTCTGAGCTCCTTCCTTATAATTTTTAGCCTCTACTTTGAATTTCCTGGGTTTACATGGTGTTTAGTTGGGGCACTATTTTTAACCCCTCTTCTGCCCCTTGTCTCTCCCCAACTTGACCTAACATGTTTGTATGGAGTTTAACTTTTTATCTTACTCAGCTTCAAATATAATTTTCATTTAACTAAAGTTATCTGCCCACAACTGATTTAGGGAATTGAAGGGTTAAATTGACCCTCCTGGGATGTACCTGCTGTTCCAAGGTGTCTAAATATCAGACCTGAAATTGAGAACCTTAAGTGTCTCTTTTAGGTTGGAGATG
This sequence comes from Pelodiscus sinensis, assembly GCF_049634645.1. Classification (NCBI taxonomy): domain Eukaryota; kingdom Metazoa; phylum Chordata; order Testudines; family Trionychidae; genus Pelodiscus; species Pelodiscus sinensis. The sequence goes on along the minus strand of NC_134738.1, from coordinate 1,500,458 downwards.
GCTGTTGAGTTTTCCAACAGTTTAGCCATCTTGAATGCCTGAAAAGGTTTTCTTCTCGCTGTCAGCTGTTAGGCCAATTTCTGTTCAGTTCTGGAATGATGATGCTTAAACAGGTATGTGACCTTCCACCTGAAACAGTTGGGGGCTATTTGTCTTCTGTCTTGACGCCAGCTGTTAAAAAATGAGACTTTCTAGTTCGTTCGATGTTCATAGATCTGATACTGAAGACAAGCGTCACAAGGCAGTTCTATGCTCCTCTGGTATTACAACTTTTAAAATAGCTGGTTTTTTAACAGCTGGCCAAGTGTTGAAACCCAGCTTCCTTTGAACAAGAAACTCTTGTGCAATACAATGATAGTGTATGTATATCTTCTGAAGGATGTTGTCAAGTATTAGGATGTCAGAGTGTAATCAGTTACACGATTAACCGATAAGCCTAAGCTTTTTCAGCTAATCATGCCAACTACATCCTGTTGTCAGCTACTGATGTTGTCGGGTCAGGATTTACTGCCGTGGTGTCCAGACGGGTCTCTGGCTCTGTTGATGCTGCTTGCATGTATCCTCAGTGATATGGGCCCAATGACCACCAAAGATCCCGACAGGGCACCCAGAAACCCCAAAATCAGATAAGGATTGAAGGTGTCAGGTTTATTGTTAAGTGAAGTACAGTCATAGCGGTCAGTAGACTCTACCGAATCTCTACACACACATACTCATAGCAATGGCCTCAGCACAACCAGCGGGAAACTCACTGCCTCCTGGCTGACCAAAGACTGCCCCACCCCCAAGACACCACTGTATATACGGGTACAAACAAGTTACACATCACTGCTGATGTGTCAGGTTGCCACCCTCTGACGCTTCTTAGATAGCACCCATCACCCTGTACCTCGTGTCCTGATTACATCATCTCGGTCCTTTGTATTGTCATTTTAGACCCTTTCCTGAAGCTGGGTTGGTATCCATGGGGAGTGTGCGCTAAGGTCTGGTGGTAATGAGCTGGTGGTACCGTGTGCTTTCAACTTATGACCAGAACCAAGGACTGTTCTACACCTGGGCCTATTACCAATTAGTGTTTTGCACTCTCAGCCCTGTTTGTGCTCAGTTCTGTGAGCTGGGGCCTGCCTCTTGCTCACAGCTTAGCTTTGCTTTATGTTAGCCATGTTTTGTCCATTGTCAGCTAGGCCTCAGACCAGCCCTGTGCTACATGGGCTTTTGTTTTTGGCCCTCCGTCTCATTACACACACAACATCCCCCTTGCTGCCTCTGTACCAGAGGCAGCAAGGGGGAGGCAGGAGCCGATAGGCATAGAGATCAGGCTTTTAAGCAGAGTGCCTGTGCATATTGGCTCCCACCTGTCCCCACCCCCATGTGGCTGCCTCTGCTTAGCTTTATACTGCAGAGCCCTCAGCGAAGCCACTTCCCAGGGAGCCAACTGAGTTTAACGGAGACCATTAACCAATAAGCATCAGCTTGTCGGTTAAAGGGTTAATCTATGAAATTCTAACATCCTGACTCTCAGGGGTCAGGTGTCAGGCAAAAGGCTCAAGACGCTTAGATCAGAATAGTGGTCCTGTGTGTGTCTAGCTGAAATGGCTCCTGCATCCTTGCCTGGAAAGGCTGAGACAGCAGCTTAGTTTATTGACTTTTGCCCTGGGTGTTTCCAGTACACAAATAGTTGAGGCAAGAAATGCTGTCGCCTCTGATACAGAGGCAGCAGCACGGGGCAGAAGTGGCCCCTGTCTGGGGGGGGGGGGGTGTATCAGAGCTCCCCATGGACAGAGGCTGCTCTGTGGGATGAGAAGCAGCCTCTGTCTGCAGGGTGCTCTGCCTTCCCCACCCTCTGTGGACAGAGGAGATTGCTTCATGGCAGCAGCCCCTCCCCACCCCCGCTGCTGCCTCTGATAGAGGCGGCAGGGGGGACAGGCAGCATTGCGGGGCTGGTGCTGGGGGGAACTGGCTTTTAAGCTCCCCCACACACACTTGCTGCCTCTACTTTGCCACTCACCTGTTGGGTAAAGCTGTGGAGTCCCAGGCTTTGCGACCCTAGTAGCATTGGCATTTCCCTTAAATACTGTGCGCTTTTCTATGTCAAAGGAAATTTGGTTGCAGGTTGCCTGTGAATTTCTGCCAGTCACCAACACAAGGGAACGGAAGTGGAGGCTGAAATCCTGTGAGAGCTGGTAAATCTCAAATTGTGCCAGGGTCTTCCTTTTTTAGTCGTCTTGCACAATGGTGGAGGTGTCGCGTGGAATGTAATTTTAATTCTAAATCTGCTTCGTTATTGAGGCTTCTAATTTAACCTCAGACGCTGTTTGAATTAGAACCAGATGTTTTTAAAACGGTTCTGAGATCCTGTCACTCCCTTTAACTCAAGGAGCTGTAAGATGCTTGATGCTGTAAATAACGAATGACCGCGGGGGCCATTGGTATTGACCGTGTTCCCGACTCTCTTTTCCATCCACGTGTGGAATAAATTTTGTGATGTGCACCAAGGCATGTGTGGATGTGCACCAGTAGAAACACCTGCTGCCAGCTTTGGGAGGCTGTGGATGCTCTGCTAATCTGCTGGGTGGAATTTGATCCTCTCCTGGTGGCTTCCCTGTAAGCTGAGCACTGGTTTAATGCCTCCTGCCCTCCTTTGTGTCCCACTGTCACCTAAGGGCCAAAAGCTGCCTTGCCCCACGTGGGGAACGACTGGAGCCTTAGGGAGGAGTAGTTTGGGCATCATTTAGCTTCATTTTCCTCAGTAGTTTGGGCTTCTTTGTTACTCAACCGCTCTGTGCCGCCCCCTCCCCCCTTCTGTCAGTTGGGGGGCAACGCTCCCTCCCGCCCACCTGGATTAGCACTTAGGAGGTTCTCTGTGTCCCAGCTCTGAGGACCTGAGCACTGCTGCAGAATTCAGACCCTCGAGTGGGGTCCCAAATCAGGGGAGGGGGGTTGCTCTCTCAAACTCTGGTACATGACGCGTCAGCCTCCAAGAAACCCAGTTAATTGTGAACACCGGCATGTGTTAAACCAGTGGTGGGCAACCTGCGGGCTGCATGCTGCCCACTGGGACTCCTCATGTGGACCCTCTGTCTGTCGTCCGTCCCCACCCCGCGCATTGGAGCCCCCAGTTCTTACTCCTCCCCGCTCCCTCCCAGCACTTCCAAAGCTCCTTGAATCAGCTGATTTGAGCTCCACCCCCGCTCCTCCCCAGACCGCTAAGAATCAGCTGTTTGTGGCTGTTGCAGCTCTAGGAGGGAGGGGGCGGTGTAGGAAGTGCAGGGCCCCAGTGTGCGGGAGGTGCATGGAGAAGGAGGGGCAGACGGGAGGGGGGGAATGCGGAGCTGCAGGTGCTGCGGCCCACTGAGATGGAGGGCCACACATGCGGCCCACTCACTGGTCTTGGTTGCCTATTACTGTGTTAACCCTCCTACTGAAGCACACCACAGCTGGGACGTCCCGAGGCACATGGGGAATGATTGTATTCAGCTCCCATTGAGTTACATGTGGCGCTGGACTTCCCGCCGTGTATGGACTCCTTTGGCAAATGAGTCCATAGCTCTGCTCTCTGTGGGGTCTGAGCCACAGCTCACCAAAATCAATTAATTAAATGACTCTTTGGATCAGGGCCTAGGAAAGTCATCAAAGGAAGTGTCCTTCCCCTTTGGACAGAAAATATTTTAATTTACAGCAGTCATTGGGCATATATGTAAATTCCTTGGAGGGGTAGAGGCCCTCTTTTCATCCTGTGTTCTCACACCATGAGATTCTGGTTTGAGTAGGGCTCCTGGGTGCTCTGCTAATACAAGCAATGTTTAATCAGGATCATCATTTTGAAGAAAAGACGGAGCTGCGGCTGAAGTACCCTGCTTTGTACACAAAATCTGCCCGTAGTGTCTGTTGCGAGAAGGGAATCACTTGGGGGAAAAAATTCAAACCAATGTGGTGTTTGTATCTTCTGCAGGTGGCCTGTGTAAACCTTTTCTACATACACAATTCAGTATCAACATAAAAGTGAGTGAGAATAGCACATTAACTCACCACCAAATTAGTACAGCTGCCATAATACCTCACTGCAGCTGAGTAATGGGGATCTATTTGTGTAATATAAAAGCTCCACATAAAAATAAACCGATGGTGTTTATATGCAGTGAGGGAAAAATAACCGAACGTAGTCAATAGGCTTATTATTTATGTACCTTTTGGGGTGCAAGAGCTGACCTCACAGATTTCCCAGGAAACAAGAGGTAGGTAGGTAGGTAGGTAGGTAGGTAGGGGTGGGTGTGTGTGTGTGTGTAAATACTGAAAATAGCTCCCCGAACAGCAACCTGGTTTTGTTTTATAGGGTGCCTAAGTGGGAGATGTGCTTTCTGTTCTTCGCTCTCTCACTGGCCTGTTGTGTAACTTCACAGTCACTCCACATCATGTTCTCCATGTGTAACATGGGGGCTGTGATATTTTCTCAGCTTTGTTAATTACTTGAAGCTCTGTTGATGGAAGCTTCAGAGGAGCTATGGCCCTAGTTGGGGTAAGCTCCTGTGCCCCAGTCCTGTATCTCACTGACAAAGCCATCCGTAGCTGTTCAGAGCCTTCCGCTTTGGCAGAGCTCTAATTATAAGCTGTGGGTTGTACTTTCTGATAATAGAACTGGACACGTTACATTCCCAATAGCATAGACCCTAAATTAACACTAACTGTTATTGATTGTTATAACCCTCTGCCACTGATCCTATTTACAGGGGATATTTAAAATCCAGGATACTGTCATGCTGTCCTTCTGGGAAAAAACGTACTCTGAAGTGTTGACTGGACATGACATACAGCTCGCCGTGCTTACGCCTCTGGTGAGAGGTGCTCATTAAACCAGAATCCTAATCTGTTTTTACGGGCAAATCCAGTTGTGCTTAAGGTTGAGTAATTGAGTTACACTGCTACAAAAGTTACTTAATTTTTGAGGTAAGTTGGATTGTTGTAACATGTTTTATTCAGCATTGTACAAAACCTCAAGTTTACTGTTCCAGTTAGTCTAGAAACAGAAGACAGACTATATTAAAGATTGAGTTGTCTGTAAAGCTTTCAGTTTGTTTCAGGTTCTGTTTTTCCAGGGATAGAGTCTCCGGACTATTGCCATATTCTCTCTTCTACCTCAAACTCTCCATATACTTCGTAAAAGTTCATAAGCATCATTATCCCCATCACATCAAGGAGAATATTAACTTCTGACTCGTTGTGATTTGTCCAAGATCACATGGTGAGTCTATAGCAGAATCTGGGCTAGAATCCAGATCTCTTGATTTCTAATCATTTGATCAGTCTACTGGACTCCTGTGGATCAGCTATTTCAATGTAAGGCAGTAGTCCTGCAGCAATGAAATCACATAGTGTGAGCAAGGCTAACTCTGCTTGAATATTAGCAGATGAGATCTACCATAAAGTGTTCTAGGATAACATGCAGCTCTTGTGCTTTGCCTGTCCATTCAAAATATGAGCTGCTGGAGCCATGACACTGTTGCCCTTCTGCTTATCGAAGGTAGATTTCAGGGGCCTTGTCACTAGCGATGTTAGGCAGCTGCCCGATAAGTTTAGTCAAGTCAACTCCTCGCTCCCTCTCCCTCTGCTGGCTGTGGGCAGAGATTACTCTGGCAGCAGCCCGTGTCTGTGCGGGGGCTCAGCGCCGCACTGAGACCCACAGCCCCAGACTGGCTGCTGGACCTGGTGCGAGCCAGGAGCGAGCAAGCCCAGCTCTGTCCCAGCTCGCGCTGGTCAGGGACTTAACCCTGCTGCAGCTCTGCAGTTTAAATGTAATAGAAGCCAGCATGCCTGGCTCTTACTACATTTGAACTGCAGAGCCACAGTGGGAGTAGCTCCTGGACTGGAGGAAGCCCGTACAGAGCGCCTTCTGTTATCAACGAATTGTGCAGTAGATAGTTTTTATCGACTACATATTGGCTAATTATCTACCTGTTAGCATCCTTACTTGCCACTTTGTTAAAGAAATCAGTGGTATGGCATAAGGCATAGTCTGTCTGACTTACACACGGACTCCTGCTCTTCCGCTCAGACTGTTTGTAGAAACCTCCAGACATTCGCCATTGCTCTGCAACACGGGCAAAACTGACCCTGTAACTCTCCACATATGTGCAGCGTGCCCTGCCACTTGATAGCATGGTCTGCAGCCAGAAGAAGAGCCAGTAGCCAACTGTCAAGGTGAGTCAGTGGACACTTGTCAAGGATCTGTGACTTAGTCTGAAGCTGACCATGTTTACGCCCTCATTTGAAGTGTGGCCACAGAACTGCCCTGTTTTATTCAAGAACAGTTCAGGGATGACCACAGGTGCCTTGGTAGGTCACTGGACAAAAGGGACTCAGTAATGTGTTTTGATCCCTTAACAATGGTGCAAAGTAATTTTTTTTTTTTTATCAGAGGAGTAGACTGTGATCAGCTGTAGGTCAGGATGTAGCTGTTTTATCAGGGCTTGACAGGCTGGGAAGAATCCTGCCTGATATTAAAACTACAGAGAAGCTAAGAATGTAACCGTTAGGATTTGGGCAAAAGGTGTAGGCCAGCACCCTGATCCTTAGGGCAAATTGTCATGGCATCTGTAATGTCCACAAATGATCAACTCCTGTATCGCAGCGACTCGCTGTAAGAATAGGATGCGGGGAGTGAGGTAGCTGGCACAAGAGGCTTAACGAAGTTCCCTAAATCAAAACGGTTGAGTTTGCTTCCTGGCTAAGGGGGTGCAGGACTTATTTGGAAGAAGGGATGTGAAAAAAGCGCGGCTTGAACATGATTGACATGGCCAGTGTTCCTCCAAAATGGATGAGCTCACGAGATGCACTTACTTCACAAGGCTTCCTTTCACTGTAGCCTAGTGGTGTGTGTTTATTTTTTTATTTATTTAAAGAGGCTTTAGAACTAGAGCGATGCTTCAGTTTTTCAAAGCAGCCTGTGGGAATTTAGGCCACGTTTTCTCTTAACTTGAGTGAAAGGAAGTTCCCGTCGACAGCTTTGAAAATCTCAGCCTGCATAATTCTGCTTCTCTGCAAGGTTGGCCTGTGCTGGCTCGGAAGCTCTCAAACGCAGGTGCCTCTGAACAAGGGGCACATGTCGATGCCATCAGCTCCGTTGGCCCTGCTAAAAGGTTTTACTTGGCTCCTTTGTGCATCCATTGGAAGATAAAGGACACGCTGTGCATCTCTTCACCTGTGTTGGGCAGAGACCCTCTCTTCTCTCTCTCCAGTGCCAAAATGGTAGGAAAATGCCTGTCTGCCGATGCAGTCAGTGACAGTGTTCCTAACCACACGTTCCTTTGCCTAATCCCTTCCTCTGGTAAGGGCCGTGCCCTCCCCCGATCCTATAGCGAGCACATCAGTCTAACTTCACTTGGAGCAGCAGAAGTTCTCGGTGACTGTGTGTGGCTTGGAGCTACATAGATCCCACCGCACCCGTGCCTGGTTTTGGAGTAAGAAAAAAAATCTAGCTATGCCAGCGGTGCACAACCTTTTTTCAACCGCGATCGCCATATTCTCATGTCGCGACCCCAAGATAATTTGAGCCGCGCGGCGCTTAGATCCGGCTGGCCAGGGGCTGGGCTCGGCCATTGGCAGCCTCCCAGGAAGACCTCCGTGACTCCCTCGAGGGTTGCGACCTATGGGTTGCGCACCACTGAGCTATTCAATTGGTGGGTGATTGGTCTCTGTCAACCGAGCTGAATGCTCCTGTAACCTGCGTTCCGGTGACGCTCACTTGCTGTGTGGCTAGTTTGTTCTTTCATCCGTTTCCCTTTTAACTTGACTTAAATTTGGGCTTTGGCCTGCAGTTCTTATGGGGTTACTGAGAGAGAATTACAGATTGGTTGTGCTTTGCAGCTCCAGTGACGGGAAACAAATCTAAGTGACATGTACAGAGCCTGTCCTCCAGTAACTGTTTTTCTTTATACAAAAATATTTCACTCCAGTGGAAAGGACGTAACTGCAGCTGACCATTTTTATTGCTCTAATTTTGTAGATCTCCACCCTCTTACTCTTAATTCACCTTGATAGGTTTTTTGGTTCACAAGGGTGGCTGGCTTATTCTTTATTTTTGCTGTAAGTCCCAAGGGCAGCAGAAAGAGAGCTGTGCCAAAGCAAAGTCAGATTTATTGCTGTCTTCTCAGGGGATGTCTCTGCTCCAAACAGACTTTCCTGGATGCTCTGCCTTTTCCAGGGATGTAACAGTGGAATGAGGAAGTGAGGAGCCAAGGGAAAAGAACAAGAACATTTCCAATGGCTTGTGATTGTTTGCAGCTGGTGGGTGTTTCGATATTCAGGGTACAGCATCGAAAACTATCTACCTTTTCCCCAAGAGTTCTGGGCTTATTGTTTACGCTGTCATCAACCCACTGTGTGATCTTGCACATCTCTGCTTCCATTTCCCCTTCCATCTTCTGAGCTCGCCTCTGTTCAGACTGTAAGCTCTTAAGAGCAGGGATTGTCTTTGACTGCATTTCGGACAGTGCTCAGTACAGCGTGGCCCTGATCTAGTAGCTTTTAAGTGCTCTTATCTTTCAGTAAATAGTAATTGTTTCTCTTTAAACTGTCAAGGATTATTGCAAGGACCCTACTAAGTATTTTGTGGCCAACTGTGTTAGAAGTTGTCCGGGTTCCTAAAATCAGTTTCAACAAAGAGTTGTTGGGTCTAGTTTTAAGCAACCCCCTGCAGTGTTTATAACCTAATTATTGCAGCATTGTGCTAAGGCTCTAGAACCAGGGCTGGATTGAGCTCTTCAGAGGCCCTAGACACTCTCATAATTATAGGCCCTTAAATCTGACTACATAGGGCATTTCTCCCTTACCTGTTTCTATCACCGATACACCTAATATCGCCCACTTTCATTTTCACTCTTGACAGTGGCACACCATGTGTGGAATTCATGGGACTTCGTTCTAAAATAACAGTCATTTTGTTGTATGTTACAATTATATTTTAGATTTACCTCCTAGACTGGCCCTGCTCCATGTGGTGCTGCCACTTTGGAGCACTCCTTCGTCTCTCCCCTCTCCCTTCCCCTACCCCTTTCTGATAGGGGCAGGAAGGGAGGGGGGAAGCGATTAGTCGGCTACTGTGTCGACTGTCCTACAAGCATTTGCATATCGGCTAGTCAACTAATTGTTCACATCCCTATTAATGGGACAAGGACGTTTCCACAGCAGCATGCCCATCTCCCATATTGCTCCCCACCCTGGCATATCAGTATGCCACCCACCCTTCCCCCAGCCCAGGAGACAGTCCTGTGTCTCTTCCTTGCACCAGCAGTTGCAACCCAGACAGGAGCGAGTCAGGACACCCAACAAACTCCCCCTACCTCAGCACACAGATGCCAGCTCCTACCCACCTACTGACCCCATGCCCATCAGGCTGGAGGCTGCTGGGTTTTTCATAGAATACTGCAGCCAACCCTATCTGCTGTAATCACACCAATCCTTTCCCCTCCCTGCCCAGCCAGGATGCCCCAAACTCCCCCATTTGATGCCCCCCACAACCTGCTTATTGCCCCCCTCCTTCTTATGTCCCCTCTTCACCAGCCGGAAGAGGCAAACTCCATCTCCAATGTGGTGCTGCTGCTGAGCGAGCAGCCTCTGAGCTCCTGGGCAGGGCTTATTAAGCAGCTGCAAGGCCGTGCTGCTGCCCAGCTTATGGGGAACCTGTATTAGTTGTGTGTGGTGTTTGTTGACTAAAGATTTAATACACCTGCATTTAACTGATCTTCAACATTTGCACATGTATTCTAATAAAAATAGCAAATTAAGTGTTATTTAGCAGTTTTATTATTTTTGGTCAATTATGAATATATTTTTTAGCCCCTAAATGTTTTTGTAGGCCCTAGACACTGTGTGTACTGTGCCTAATGGATAATCTGTCCCTGCCTAGAACCAGACTCTGAGTGGCTTATATCCTGTCTTTCTATGGACTTGTTATTATTTCAAAGTGCAAAAATAATGGAAAGAAATTCTGGGTTTGGATGACCTTTCCAGCATTGACGCTGGAATGGTGGCTGGTACTGGAAAAAGGGAACAGCTTCTAATAATGACTCTTGGCCTGACAAAGGCCCTTTAGGTTGTTGGAGAGATGTAACCATGGCAGCTGATGGTGCATCAGCATGAATTGGAGCGAGGAAGGTCAGCAGAAGAGCGCTGATGGGGGGAGCAGTGCCTTTCTACCTCGGTTTTGGGGTGGATCTATGCTGCCTGCTAAAGAGGTGGGTTCAGAACTCGGCTCTTACACCTCGCAGGCTTGGCCTAGGCCTGGCACCTGTTGGCCTAGGATATCACCTCTCTCTCCATGAAGTGCTGAGCTGAAGGCCTGTTAGTAAAACTAATTTAAGGCCAGCAGAGCAGTCTGTGTTGGGGCCCCTAGAACGTGGGGATTTGCTTCCTCTTCGGGGCCATAACAGCCTAAGTTCATCGGCCTTTAGGGCATGCCAGTGGGCCCCCCTTTTCCATCCTATCCATGAGCAGCAGGGTACTGTGTAGTGGAGGGTGTGTGTGTGTGTGTGTGTGTGTGTGTGTGTGGAGAAGTCAGTTTGTTCTTGTCGCTTTCGTTATGTGATTTGATTGGAATGACTTGATGGGTCTGTTTCCCTTGAATGAGGTAGGAGTGTGCGTGTGTGGACTGTGTGCGTGCAGCACACTGGATGGGTGCTTTTGATTTTTTCATCTCCTACAGCAAAAGATCAATTGAATTACTACCAAGTAAGACTCTCTCTGTCTTCCAGAAACCTTGAGAACTCAGGTTGGCGCTTGTTTTCTCTGAATGGTACGTGATGGGCAATGAAAGTAACCAGAGCCCGTTGGCTGAGCAATGTAATTGAGCAAAGAGCTGTGTTAATTAGTGGTGGGTAAATATAGCTCAGCCTAATTCAATAAAAACCACTTGCTGCTGGAAACATAAGATGTCCCCTGCCACTTGTTTGCGCTTCCCCTTCTTTGTATGAAATCCACGTACCAGGCTTGTATTTTATAATAGCCGGGGAGACTGGATTCCTGGGCTGAATTGACTTCAGTGGTGTTGTGATAGACATCAGATTCTCTGCTGAAGTCAGTTTTAGGGATGTAAAGGGTTAACCTTACTGGGTAACTGGTTAACCAGTGGGCTGGAGCAGCCCTTTCCCGATATAGGCAGAGGCTGCTTCGGCCTGGCTGGGCCCACCGCGCTGCATTGGGGAGGGGGGTCACTCCAGCTGGGCTGGAGCAGCCCCCCCCCCCCCCCCCCCCCCCCCAGGATCCTGATTAAACACAACATTTAACCGGCTAATGTTTCAAACCGGATTTTACATCCCTAGTCTTTCTGGATCTGCCACTGACTCCTTAGGCAAATCACTTCACTCTTCTGGGCCCTTCCCCCATTGTTCAGCTGGGGATAAGTGTCCTGCCTCCCGTTTTACAGCGTATGGCTTGAAAGGCACGAAGGGCAAAATCGTGGTTGTCGTCCTAAAATGATACGATTCCCAGGCCAAATTCTAATGCCTCAGGGGTTCTCTATGGCAAATGAGGGAAACAAAATAGGTTTCGTAAATATCCGCTCTTTGGAAAGCACAATGTACAAAGTAAATGGAAGGAGTTGATTAGATCCATATTCAACAAAACTTGCATGGTCGATGGAGGGAACATACTCTGCCAATGACTTTGTGCCTTATAATGTTTTATTTTCCCCATGTGAGCCCATGTGATCAGTTTGGTTGTGGTGGGTAGGAATATTGCACTGGTGCTCTAATGCTTTGTATTGCAAGGTGGTGGTTTTTTCACTGTGAAATTTTTTTTGAGCATAGGAAACTAACCTTTTGAAAATCCAGTGCCCCAAGGCTCCCTCTTCTGAGATCAAAACTTAAAGTAAAACACTTGAAGGAACTTACTGAAGCTCATTTTAGCTCTTCTCTAAACTTAACACCCTAACAACACAGTAAAGATCCCACTAACTAGACAGTGTCGTGAACATGTGTATGTGTGTTGCTGCTCAACTGTGTGCCATACGTCATATATTGCCGCCTTCTGCTCAGATTTAGAGGGCTGGATTTCTGAAGCCTGAGAATCTGGAACACAGAAAGTACAATACTGAATTAAAACTAGTGGTCCCAGCTAGTCCAGTATCTTGCTCTGACAGTGGCCAGCACCACCTGTTTGGGAAGGAGGAGCAAGAAACCCTGAAGCGGATGGCTATGGGGTAATTTGCTCCCAGGGTAACTTTCTTCATGACCCTTAATTAGCTTAAGCCCTGAAGCATGAAGACTTTGTCCCCCTTTTAAAATCCATGATCTTCTTACTGTTACAGCTCAGGATGATTGTCTTGCTTACCTCCCTGTTGTTGTGGAGTTCTGAGTGACCACAGTGTGTGGTAGCCATGTGGTCCTAGGTAGCCACACTTTTTTTTGGCTCCTAGTCTGTAGTATCAGTGGCCTAATCCTCAGAGCCACCAAACACCCAAAACTCCCATGGAAATGCATGTGTACTCAGCACCTCTGGGAAACTGGGCCATTGTATTCTAATTCTGCTGAGTAACGCTGCTGGAACAAGACTCCACGAAGTCGATTGGAAATGTCTAACTAAAGCTGCGCTGGCTGCTGTCCAGCTGCTCAGTGGCACAGCTCACTTCCTCAGCCTGTTCTGCTGAACAGCATCACTCCTCACTGCAGTTTGAAGCTGCCAGGATAAACTCTCAGCAATCCATTGTGCTGCCCTGTTACTGCCTTTAGTACCTTGCTGAAACAAAACCTGGGGAACTGTAAACCTGTTCACCCCCAGAGTCCACTCTGAGTTAATTGGGGTACAGAGAGTTCAGCCTGAGAAGTCACACTTAAGGCCGGTGGCCCTTTTATCACGCACACTCGCGTTACACCCGAGCCGGTCGGTCTGCTGGCGGAGTAGGGGGGTTCGGGCCCGCCCCCTCTCCGAACCCCGGCCCAGGGCCCTAAAGGCAGGGACCCGTGGTCCCTCCCTTGCGGATGGGGGAACGCCCCAAAACACACCCGCTCACGGGCTCCACGACCCCGCCCTGGGCCGCTTCCTGCTCCACCAGGCCTCCCGGCCCGCTTCCCTTGACCCTTCCTGTCTCACCTCTCCCTCCGTTTCTCCCCGCTTTGCTCCATCCACCGTGCTCCCCTCCTCCGTGCCAGCCCTTGGTTTAAATCCCCCGCCGGCTCCATTCCCCCCTTGCGTCACTTCCCCTGCGACGCCTCCTGGCCGCCCCTCGCTTATGACGTCATCATTCGGCGTCTGCCCGGCCCCTTCTTCTTGGGCCCTGCTGGGCGGCGCACGCTGCCCCCCGACGCTCCCTGTGCCGGCTGCCGGTGTGCCCCGGGGGCCCGCCACGGCGGGCTGGGCCGTGTTCCCCGCCCCCCGATGTACCCGCCCGGCGCCTCCCGGCGCGTCCTCCGCACGGGGCGGGAGTGCCCCGTCCCACCGCCCGACGCCTCCCGGCGCACTCTCGGTGCGGGGCGCGAATGCCCCGTCCCACCGCCCGGCGCCTCCCGGCGCACTCTCGGTGCGGGGCGCGAGTGCCCCGTCACACCACTCCCCCCTCGTCTCATTACTTATACTCGCCCCCTCCCCTGCGGCTCCCTCCGACCTTCTCGATAGGCAGTCCGCGTTCTGGTGGGCACTTCCCGGTCGATGCACGATTTTGAACTTGTATGGCTGCAGACTCAGGTACCACCGGAGTATTCTTGGGTTGGTATCCTTCATGGTATTGAGCCATTTCAGGGGGGCGTGGTCCGTTACCAGGGTAAAGCAGGCCCCTGCAAGAAAGTATCGGAGAGCATCTACCGCCCACTTAATGGCTAGTGCCTCTTTCTCGATAGTGGCGTATCCCTTCTCTCTATCAAACAGTTTCCGGCTCAGATACAGTATTGGGTGCTCGGCCCCTCCCATCTCCTGCGTTAATACGGCCCCTAACCCCGTTTCCGACGCGTCGGTTTGCAGGGTAAAGGGCTTTGAAAAGTCCGGCTGGGCGAGCACCGGCGCCTGAGTCAGTCTTTCTTTTAGAGCCTGAAAGGCCTTCTGACACTGCTCCGTCCACTGGACTCTCTGGGGCTTCCCTTTGCGGGTCAAGTCCGTTAGCGGGGTGGCTAGCGATGCAAACTGGGCCACAAATCGGCGGTAATACCCCGCCAGCCCCAGAAACTGTCTTACTTGTCTTTTTGTGGTGGGGATGGGGTAGTCCCGCACTGCTTGGATTTTATCCACCAGGGGTCTCACCGTCCCCCGCCCTACCGTGTACCCCAGATACGTCACCTCCTTCTTCCCGAACTGGCATTTCTTGGGATTGGCCGTGAGGCCAGCTTGTCTCAAGGCCTCCAGGACCGCCGCCACGTGTCCTAGATGTTGCTCCCACGTCTCACTGAATACTATGATGTCGTCAATATACGCGGCCGCGTAGGGCTGGTGTTCTCTCAAGACCCGGTTCATGAGGCGTTGGAATGTTGCGGCTGCCCCATGCAGGCCGAACGGCATGGTCCGGAACTGGTAAAGGCCGAAGGGGGTTGAGAAGGCTGTCTTTTCTCGGGCTGCTGGCGACAGCGGGATCTGCCAGTAGCCTTTCGTTAAGTCGATCGTGGAGAGGTACCGGGCCTTCCCCAGCTGGTCCAGCAGCTCATCAATGCGTGGCATAGGGTATGCATCGAACTGCGAGATCGCATTCACCTTCCTGAAGTCAATACAAAACCGGAGGGCCCCCTCTGCCTTGGGAACCAGCACAATCGAGCTCCGCCACCCGCTGTGCGACTCCTCGATTACCCCCCAGTCCAGCATGTCCCCCAGCTCCTTCTTTACGACGTCCCACATCTTACGGGGGAGGGGTCTCACCTGGTCCAATACCCGCTTCCCTGGTTCGGTGACGATCTCATGCTGGGCCAGATGCGTCCGTCCCGGTCTGCTCGTCAGCACCTCCCGGTGCCTCTCTAGTAGGTCCCGGAGCTCCTGTTGTTGTTGTCCCGTGAGTTCGGTCCCAAGCGTGGCTTCCTTGACCGTCACCTCCGGGTCTCCCCATGGTCCGAACTCCACATCTTTCATCTGTGTTTCTACCAGGAAGGCTTCCCGGGGCACCCACCGCTTCAATAAGTTAATATGGTAGATCTGGGTGGCCCTCCGCGGACCATCCAGCTGTATCTCATAATCCACCTCCCCGACCTTCCTTAACACCCTGAAGGGCCCCTGCCAGCGTGCCAACAACTTGGATTCTCTGTCTGGTAAGAGGAGCAACACCTGGTCGCCTGGCGCGAACTCTCGGACCTGGGCTCTTTGATTATACTGCTGGCGCTGCCCCTCCTGGGCTCTCTGTAAGTTCTCCCGTGCCCATTCGGCCAGGGAGCCCAGTCTCTGCTGGAGCTGTGTCACATAGTGGACTACCCCCAGGGCTGGGGTAACCTGAGCTTCCCACCCTTCCCTCACTAAGTCGAGGACCCCCCGGGGCTTCCGCCCATACAGTAGTTCGAAAGGCGAGTAACCCACCGAGGCTTGTGGCACCTCCCGGATGGCGAACATCAGAGCAGGGAGTAGCTTATCCCACCCCCGGGGTTCCTCCTGTACAAATTTCCTAAGCATACCTTTCAATGTCCTATTGAACCTCTCGACGAGGCCATCGGTTTGTGGGTGGTAGACGGAGGTGCGGATCTTGCGGATTCGTAGGAACTTGCACAGCTCGGTCATCACCCTTGCCGTCAGGTTAGTGCCTTGGTCCGTCAGTAGCTCTTTCGGCAAGCCTACCCTCGAAAACACCTTGACCAGTTCCTCCGCTATTACGTTGGCGGTGGCCTTCCGCAGCGGGATGGCCTCAGGGTAGCGGGTGGCGTAGTCCACGATTACTAAAATGTAGGCATGCCCTCTTCCTGACTTATCCAAGGGCCCTACCAAATCCATGGCTATTCGTTCGAATGGGACGCCCACGATGGGTAGGGGAACCAGCGGGGCGGGGGCCACTTTCTTGCTAGAGGTCCTCTGGCATTGGGGACAAGACATGCAAAAGTTCTTGACCTCTTGATATACCCCGGGCCAGTAGAACCGCTGTAAGATTCGCTGCTGGGTCTTTTCACTGCCCAGGTGTCCCGCCCAAGGGTTATTGTGCGCTAGCTCCAGTACCTTCCAGCGGTATGGGCGCGGTACTAGCAATTGTGGGTTTTCCTGTCCGTCCGCCCCCACTGCCACCCGATAGAGCCGCTCTCCCCGTACCTCAAAGCGTGGTCCCAGCTGCTGCCGCCCGTCTCCCTCTGTCGTTTCCTCCGCTTGCGCCCGCACCTGGGTCCATGCTGCCTGTAGCGTCGGGTCTTCCCTCTGGTGTGTCAGGAAGTCCCCCTCTTCCACCTCCAGGCGTAGCGGGGGGTTTGGTCTCCCGGCCGCGGGCCCCCCGGTTTCCCCTGAGGTGGGGACCTCTTCCCCTTGGGCTGCCAGAACGGGTTTCTTTTGTCCCGGCCCCGGGCCCTCGTGACCCGCCCCCCATTCCTTTAGCAGGGCGGCCAGCCCGGGCCAGTTTCTCCCTAGCAGCGCTGGGTAGGGGAGTTTGGGGGATATAGCGGCCTGGCAGCGCGCCCGGATCTGCCCATCATCGATCCACACGTGGGCGGTAAGGTACGGATGTACGTCCCCGTGCACGCATCTCATCCAGATCTGGGGCCCCCGGGTTTGGGAATCGGGGACCATGTCCTCCCGCACCATGGTCTGGCCGCACCCCGAGTCCACCACTGCCCTTACCCGCTTCCCGTTCAGGCTTATCGACCTGGTTACCTGGGCCCTTGACGCAGTGGTCCCGGCTGTCCCGTCCCGTTTTCTCTGCCCGAAGGTACAATCCATCAAGGGGCAATCTTTTTTAAAGTGCCCCTCCTCGCCACACTGGAAGCAGGCTCCCCTCGGGCTAGGGTCTGCCCTCGGGCTGGGTGTCCCGGGGTCCCCGCTCACTCCCGGTTGATTCTCGCTCCTCCTCGGCGGGTTCCAGACTGGGGCCAGTTTTCGCTCTACTCCTGGGCCCCATGATGGTCTACGGGCCGGTGGGTCTGCCCGGTGTGAGGTGTCCGCCCCTCCGCTACTGGCTGGGCTCCACCGGGGCCCCGCGGGAGTGGGGGGAGGGTGTCTACCCCCCGTTTCCTCCGCTGCCGAAAAGCGCTCCATCAGCGTGATCGCCTCTTCCAGCGACTCTGGCCAGTGTCGGCGAACCCACTTTTGCCCCTCGGCGGGCAGGATCCGGAGGTACTGTTCTAACACCACTTGTTCCGCTACCTGCAGCCCGGTCTTGTTGGCAGGTTCCAACCATCGCATGCCTGCTTCCCTGACCCGCTGCCCCAGCGCCCGTGGGCGCTCCTTCGGGTCATAGCGGGTATCTCGGAATCGCTGTCGGTACGTCTCCGGGGATATGCCCAGCTGGTCCAACACGGCTTCTTTAACTTTGTAATAACACAAAGCATCCTTGTCTGCCATACTTCTATAGGCCAATTGGGCCGGACCGGTTAGGAAGGGGGCTAGCAGGGTGGCCCAGTGCTCCTGTGGCCACTTCGCGGCGGTAGCCACCCGCTCAAAGGTGACCAAAAACGCTTCTGGATCGTCTTCGGGTCCCAGCTTTGTCAATCGCAGCGGCAGCTGGGCGCCCGGGATGGCGCCACCTTCTCCATCTCCGGGGGAGCCCGTCTCTGCTCCAGGTGCGGTTCCTCGGGCGGTCGCCCCTTCTCTGATTTCTTTCAGCATTTGCCGCTGCTGGTCCTGGAATTGGGTCATCATGTCCCGCAACACCTGATTCTGATGCTGCTGTTGCTGCTTCTGGTTGTCCACCAGCCATTCTATGATCTTGTTGACCTCCATTATGAGTTCGGGGGGGGTCAACTGTACGATGCGGGTGGTCAACACCTAGTTCTTTCCAAACAAACACCCAACGGATCAATCACCCTACCTCCCTTGTTTTATGCCCGCCACCCCCCCCTTTTTTTTTTTTTTTTTTTTTTTTTTTTGTGAGTAACTCTACTTCCTAGAGCCCCTTCTTACTCCCGGGGCCCAGGGACCTATGCCCACATTCTCCACCACGTGTAAACCTGTTCACCCCCAGAGTCCACTCTGAGTTAATTGGGGTACAGAGAGTTCAGCCTGAGAAGTCACACTTAAGGCCGGTGGCCCTTTTATCACGCACACTCGCGTTACACCCGAGCCGGTCGGTCTGCTGGCGGAGTAGGGGGGTTCGGGCCCGCCCCCTCTCCGAACCCCGGCCCAGGGCCCTAAAGGCAGGGACCCGTGGTCCCTCCCTTGCGGATGGGGGAACGCCCCAAAACACACCCGCTCACGGGCTCCACGACCCCGCCCTGGGCCGCTTCCTGCTCCACCAGGCCTCCCGGCCCGCTTCCCTTGACCCTTCCTGTCTCACCTCTCCCTCCGTTTCTCCCCGCTTTGCTCCATCCACCGTGCTCCCCTCCTCCGTGCCAGCCCTTGGTTTAAATCCCCCGCCGGCTCCATTCCCCCCTTGCGTCACTTCCCCTGCGACGCCTCCTGGCCGCCCCTCGCTTATGACGTCATCATTCGGCGTCTGCCCGGCCCCTTCTTCTTGGGCCCTGCTGGGCGGCGCACGCTGCCCCCCGACGCTCCCTGTGCCGGCTGCCGGTGTGCCCCGGGGGCCCGCCACGGCGGGCTGGGCCGTGTTCCCCGCCCCCCGATGTACCCGCCCGGCGCCTCCCGGCGCGTCCTCCGCACGGGGCGGGAGTGCCCCGTCCCACCGCCCGACGCCTCCCGGCGCACTCTCGGTGCGGGGCGCGAATGCCCCGTCCCACCGCCCGGCGCCTCCCGGCGCACTCTCGGTGCGGGGCGCGAGTGCCCCGTCACAGGAACGTTTATCGGCCACTCTCTGAAAAGCCAAAAGTAACCATGGAAAAAAGAGAAGCCCTTCAAAAACGACTGTTTTTCTGTTAAACTGGTTTATTCCACAGTTGCCAATGAAAGTGTAGGCCAGACCAGGCATCATGTACGCTTGCTAACCTTAAAATGATGCCATTGCAGTACTATTCTTCCCTTGTCCACCTGATGAAACACTCAGATTTTTCTAAATAGCCTTTTTTTAAAAAGGCAAGACCTGCGTTTCAGAGTCCGTTGTCACAGCAAGTGAGGGAAAGTTGGTGTGTTGTTTTCTGGCTAACTGTATTTCTAAGGCGGGCATTTACGAGATGCTGATAACAGAATAGCCCCAACTCAATGCCTCTCCTCTGGAGAAGAGATCTAATATGTAGCGATGGCTTCCTGTTGACAGTCTTAAATGTGCCCATGTCTTACTCTGATTTCAGCCTGCGCGGGGCCGTGCTAGGAGAGTCTAGCTGGAGTGGAAGGCTTTTAGTAAAACCAAAGTGCTGCTGGAAGTGGTGTTCATGACTGGTCAGCTGGCATTCTGCCTTACATGTGGAACCAGTGCCCCAGTCACAATCTCACGATTCTGAATCAAAGCCGCTATCCTGACCATCTCTGATGAACCGCGGCAGCAGTTCAGTGTGGTCACGGCATCTTTCCATCTCCCGGGCAGGGGGGTTAACAGCACCAAGAGCCTGTTTACACCAGCACTTTAACATGCTGAGCTCAGTAGGCGGGTTCTTCTACACTGCTGCCCGTGCAAGAAAGTTACAGCACAATAGCTTGCCAGTGTAGACAAGCCATTGGTCTCCGTCACTTCCTTGTGATGTGCAGGGCTTTGCTGGGAGAGCTGTCACTTGGCTGGGTGATGCGCTCTTGTGTGCTGTTAGTTTGGCTAAAACAGTCCCCTGCCTGGTGGGCATGTCGAGGGGAGACCCCAAACATTGGCCTTAGCCAAGAGAAGAGGCCTAGTTTACACTGGTGCTGACTCGGAGGAGCTGTAATTCATGTTGACTTCAGGTGCAATTGCGCTGTTTAGCGCTTGTGAACAGGGAGCTTCTCCGTGACTTAGACCCCTAGAAATGTAGGGCTGGAAGGGACCTTGAAGTTACAAATCCAGCCCTTGGTGGCGAGATAGGACCAGAAAAATTCCGGTCATCTGAAGAAGTGGGCTGTGCCCATGAAAGCTCATGGAACCATCTACAGGTTTTGTTAGTCTATAAAGTACTACCAGACCGATTGTTGTTTTCAAATAAATCTAGACTGTCCCTGACAGGTGTTCATCCAGCCTGGTCTTAAAACCTTTCTGTGATGGGGATGCCACATGGTCCGTTTTGATCCAAGTAGCCTTCCACTCTGGGGTAGCTTTGTTCTGGGGCTTGCAGGTTTTCTGGGGATAGCAGCTGGGCGTGTTGAGGGGAAACCCCAAACATCATCAGTGTTCTACTGCATCGCCATATCTCTGTGCTGTGGTCTATCACCTTTGCTGCCTCTTAGTCTGTGCTTTTCATTCTGAGTCTGCTGGCAGCCAGGTAATGCTCCGGAGCTCTAGATCTCTGCATTCTTGGGATGCTGATGGAGCTTCGTAGTAAACTTGCACTGTGCATGCAACCAGGTGGATGGAAACAACTTTGAAACCTGGGCTGGAAACAAACGCCTTACAACTGCGGGAGCTTTTAGGAGCTCAATATGTTTAGCTTATCCAAAAGCTCGAGATGACAGTGTATAAACTCCTTCCCCAGCAGAAAATACCAGGTACTAAAAGGCTCTTTAATTTAGCAGAGAAAGACACATAACAAAAACGAAAGGCTAAAAGTTAAACCCAGACACATTTAAAATTAGAAACAAGGTACACGTTTTTAACAGTGGATTACGGTTGGAACCAACTGCCCAGGGCATGGTGAAGTCTCCATATTTTGATGTCTCCAAATGGCTTTCTAGACAATATGCGTTTTGCCAAACAAATTAGGCTCAATACACGGCTAATCACATTTTCTGTGGCCTGTGATGTGATGACACTTCTGACCTTAAAATTCATTAAGCCCTTCTGAATGGAGTCTGGCCCGTACATGTTCCTTGACTGATAGCAAGCATAATACGTTCCAATAGTCTATTGAGTTTTAAGATTCTTTCTGCACAGTTTTGAAATCAGAACTAATTTCCTATTGAGAGAAGCTTTCCGCTGTTATGGGTGGCAAGTCCTTCTTCTGGCAACTTACATTATTTGCAAATACACCTAGTCCTTTTGAATTGCTTGAATTTGCAGTCTTGTCAGTTGAAGAGGCTGGAGGAAAGGCTGCAAGAGTATAATTTCACAGCACGTTTTATAAGTTGCGCTGTAAGAAGCATTAATGCTAATTCTAAAAAAACTGTCCATCTTTCTGAACTCAGGCTAGAGAGAGTGCGCCAATCCCACCATACGGACACCAATCCCACCGCTTCGGACAGAAGTCGTTCCCATGCATGAAGCATGGACCATGTTTTTGTGCTACTTGGTCAGAAATTAACTTTCTAATGTATTCTAGACTCCCATTGTCTGCTACCTTTCCACTATTGGGGTCAGTTTAATTGAGGTGGCTTTTCTGTGCTTGTTGGCTTGGTCGCTTCCAGCAAAAAAATGTTTCTGCATATTCTAGAAACCATGCTCTAGGAATGGTTTAGCTTAATAAGCAGGGCAACATGCAGGAATAATTGCATTAGGGGAACGTAGCTGTCTCTGACGGGTATGTCGTGTGTGTGTGTGTGTGTGTGTGTGTGTGTGTGTGTGTGTGTGTGCGCGCGCGCGTTCCACAAACGATCAGCACCTAGAGGGAGAAGAATTATTGATTTGTCTGCTGCCGCTACAGCCCTATCTTTCTACAAGAAGGAATTGCTGACCTGCACTGTGAAGGGTTAGAAATGGGGATAGAGCACCCTTCAGATCTCTAGGGCTCTCAGAGGAGTTGTAGGGCTAGAAATCAGTTTCCTGGGGTACTTTTAACTGATGTCTATTGATGCTTATCTGCCTTCAGCTCTTCACAGTTCCAGATAGTTTTGATGGTGGATCAAATGCCCTCATGTAGGGACGGCAACGTGTAGTCGAGTACGTGATAAGCCTAGGCTTCTTGGTTAATCTTCTTGACTACACGCACAACCCCCCTTGCTGCCTCTGTATCAGTGGGAGCTGGTGTTGTGGGGCACCAGGTTAAAAGCCTTCCCACAAGCAACGGATCTATGGATCTGCCTGCCCTCCACCATCCCCAGCACTGCTGCTTCTGATAGAGGCAGCAGCACAGAGGGGGAGGGGAGAAGCGGGAAGTACACACGGGAAGCTGGCTTTCAAGACCGCTCCCCATGCATATTGGCTCATGCAAACCACCCCTGACCCCTCTTCCCCCACCATGCTGCTGCCTCTACAGCAGTGTGGGGAGGGGGATAGTTGGGAGCTGATATGCACAGGAAACTGGCTTTTAGCCTGGCTCTCCTCACATGCTGGCCCTGTGGATTTTCCTGTCAGTTCCTCCCCCCGCACTGCTGCCTCTATCAGGAGAGGCTGCCTCAGAGCAGCCTCTGTCTGCAGGGAGTTCAGACACATGCTCCATGCAGATGGGGGGCTTCTGCTGCTCCGCACTACTGCCTCTGTGTTAGAGGCAGCAGCACAATGTGGTATGCAGGAGCCAGTCTGTGCAGGAAACTGATTTTTAAACTGGCTCCCCTCGTGGATCAGCTCCCACCTGCCACCTCGTGCTGCTGCCTCGGATACAGATGCAGCAGTGCAGGGTGTCGGGGCTTCCTGGGAGTAGGGCCGGGAGCACACTGGCTGCTGGCACCATCTCCAGGGACTGTTGAATAGTCACGTAACTGCTAAGATTTTGTGTGGTCATGTGACTTCCTTCAGTTAATCGCGGTCTAACATCCCGGCCATCTTGAGATTTGTATCCTGACTTTCTGTGTTTCTGAAATTAAAATAGGACTAGAGCTGGTCACAAATTCTTGTTCAACTATTTTGTGATGGAAAAGTGTGTGTGTGTGTGTGTGTGTGTGTGAAGTACAATTTTTTTCAGAAAGTGTGTTTGCTTTCTGTGGGAAACAAAAATCTTCTCAACAAAAGAAGCCCAAACTGATTTTCTTAAGGTGTTTCCAATGAAAATGTGCTATTATGGGGTTGCAGGAGAGTTTCTTTTGAGAGCCTAACTTAGTGGGTTGTAACTTCTTGCTTTCTTAGACACTGACATTTGTGGAAATGAAGGCAGCAGGGCCAAAAGTGTTTAAACAAATTCTCCAAAACTGTGCAGCAGCCAAGCAAACTTTGTCAGTGAAGGTCTGAGATTTTCCTTTGTTGCTGGACTTGAGACTTCACAGGGGCTTCATTTTCAGGTGTCTCAACTTGGTCACGCAAAAAATTGAGGCCCCACTTCCCCGGACATTATTACTTAGTTGTGAAAATACTGGCCTTGGTTAGAACCGCATCTGCGGGGCATGCTCCACCTCGGGCTCTTAGCGAAACCTCCAATTGCCATCTGTTCTTCTGGGTCTGCAAGTGATTTAATGCTTAAATGTTACTCCGCAGGTGGCGGGTGCATCTTTATGCAACAATGGAAAAAAACCTACACTGGTACAACGGGGCCCCCAATACGTGGTTATGACCCATACGCTCACAGCCTAGACCTAGCTCTGAGGCATCTGGTGCCAGCCCCAGTTGTGCTCTATGAAAGCCATTTAATTTTTCATTGACTTCCCCCACCTCCGTATCTGCAGTTAAGGTCACAGATAAGGTTGGTAAGTGATCCCAGGCAAAGATGAATATTTCACAAAGAGCCTGCCTGAGTTAAGTGTTCTGTCTCCCTTTGTATCTGTAAACCTTTTGAAAGCCCTGTAAAGAGAGATGCTTGCTGCTAAATATGTAAAGTGGTGGAATCCATTCTACTGCTTGTTACGAGACAGCGGTGGGCTCGTACCACCGGCTCTTTTTCTCATTTCTCCCTCTACTCCGCGCAAATAGACTCATGACTCTGGAGCTGAAATAGGTTCAGGTTTTGCCGCTTTTGTGAGTGTCTCCAGTTGGCTTCTCCAGCCTTAAAAACTCCATTCTCCTGGGGCTGGTAACTGTGTGTTTCTTCACCTTCTGTCGCCCATTCCCAGCTCCTGACAAACAAGCTAGGGACACCATCCCTATCCGGCCTGGCTAACAGCCATTGGTCTAGCTCTTTTGAAAAACTCTGTTATAGTTGTTGACTTCACAACATCCTCTGGCCATGAGTTCCACAGGTTGACTGTGTGTTGTATGAAGAAGAAATTTCCTTTAGCCAGCCTTCATGATTATGGTAAGATCCTGGGAGCGGGGGAGAAGTCTAAGATAAGTGATTTCACGGGCTTAGTACTTAAGACGCCCACGGCATCAGAACAAAAAGCAAACGTTGCCTTCGTTCTGCTCTCAGGTGTGTTAAAAGAGCTGTCTTAGGCATCTCAGCAATGAATTTCAACGTCTGGCTTCCCCCACAAGATTCCATATTTCTCTCTTGCTGCCATGGAATTTGATTCCATTTCACAAGCTGAACTTTGCTCTTTCCTTAGCCACATTGACTCCTGGGTGCTCCCCCTTGTAGATCTTGGCCCCGGAGGTCATACCAGCATGGTCTCTGTTCGCGAAAGGCTTTCTAATGAGCGTCTGTACAGATCAGGGCTGCATACCTGCAGGGAGATCAGCTCTTGGGCATGCTCAGATCACTAGCTTATCAATAAAGCAGCATGTGTGGGTGAAAACGCCACCTTGGAGCCGGGAGGGTCAGCCCTAGCCGCTGTTCGGAGCCTGCTACAGAGAAGTACATTCCTGCCGATCCCTTCGTGAGGAGCAATGACCAGATGTTTCCCTGCCCAGAAGGAACCTGCAGACTCCATAGCATGAACGGGCCTATGTTTCACAGGACTGGTGCTCCAACTGGAAGATGGGTTGTGCCCTGTGCAAGAACTGAGCAAAGAGTGTTCCTGAGTCCTTCCAGAATGCAGAACACGACTGTTTCTCGTAGTCCCTTTGGCGGGGGTGCACAGCTTTGCTGGGGGTTTATATTACCACCGCTTCTAAAATCCCTGGTCATGAATGAGATCCTCACTGTACTAGGTGCTGTACACACACACACAGGTGAGGAAACACTTGCTTCTCGGGATTTATGAATTGAGCTTGCAATGGGGATTATTTTTACTTCCTCAGCCCCACCTCCCCCATTAGATTAGATGAGATTTTAATTTTACTTTTGAATTGGTTACCCTCCCAAATGTGTTTAATTTAGAGCCACAGCCATGTGGAGGGATGTTTTCCATACTGGATTGGGAATTTACTAAACAAGGCTGTTCTGTGCCCAAGAATGCATTTTTAAAAAAAATGTTTATACACATTCTGTGCTCAGCATGTCCAGTTGCGTGGTGCCAGGGTCCTAAAAGGCCTGCCTTCTCCTCCTGCCTGCAGACCTGCCACCCCATCACTGCTGTGATCTTGCACTAATTGGTGGGTGCGTTGTTACTCCATTATCGGTATAGCGGGGTGTGACGGTGCATCAGGAAGCCCCCGACCCTGCACCCCCATCTGTAGCCAGATGTGACACTCAGACAGCCAGTAGAGTAGAAGGCCCAGGCTGTAGGATCCCACAGCATGGAAGGGCCCTGACAGTCTGCTCAGCAATGAAATAGGCCCATGAGTCTAAGTCGGCTGGGATGGGTTTTTCTGTGCTGTACAGACACATCCTTTCTTTCCCCATTCTGTAAAATGGGGTTAATGGTAGTCAGTCACCATGCAGCTCACCACACCCCAATAGTAGGAAAGTTACTATTATCCCTATTTGACAGATTGGAATTGAGGTACAGTGAGACCTCCCCAAACCCATGCAATGTGTCAGAACTCCTCGCATTCTAACCATTATACTGTCCTGCCCCTCAATCTGCCTCCCTTTCTGTTTAGATTGTAGTTCTTTGAGACATGGATGATCTCTTCGGGTATGTCTACACTACCACCTAGTTCGAACTAGGGTGGTTAATGTAGGCAACCGGAGTTGCAAATGAAGCCTGGGATTTGAATTTCCCGGGCTTCATTTGCATATTGCCGGGCGCCGCCATTTTTAAATGTCTGCTAGTTCGGACTCCGTGCCCGCGGCTACACGCGGCACGAACTAGGTAGTTCGGACTAGGCTTCCTATTCCGAACTACCGTTACTCCTCGTGGAACCGTTACTCCTTGTCTGAACTAGCGGACATTTAAAAATGGCGGCGCCCGGCTTTACACAAATGAAGCCCGGGAAATTCAAATCCCGGGCTTCATTTGCAACTCCGGTTGCCTACATTAACCACCCTAGTTCGAACTAGGGTGGTAGTGTAGACATACCCTTCAGTACTAAGTATAGCCCCTGACGTGTTGGAGCCTCATCTAAATTGGGGTGGGCTAAAGGAGACACTGAGGCTAGGTCTACACTAAGGGGGCAATGGCCAATTAAGGAATGCAACTCCAGCTATGTGAATATCATAGCTGGAGTCAACATACCTTAGTTGGACTTACCACTTTGTCCTCACTGCAAGGAGGGCTGGGGGGTGGACAGGAAAAACTCTCTCAATGACTCCCCTTATGCTTCTTGCTCTGGTAGCGTACCAGAGTCGATGGGGGTACAAAGAGCGGTCGATTGAGCGAGGCTTTACTAGACCTACTAAATCGATACCTGGGAGATCGATTCCCACAGCAGTAAATGTAGAGAAGGCCTGAATTACAAAGTCCGGTTGTACATTCTGAGTAGTAGCTCAGATACATTATGCCTCAACTATAGCAGGCATTTCCTTAAAGACATGTCCACAACCTGCTGCTAGGCCCATCATTTGTAGCATGCTGCTGTGTTCCCTTTTGATCATTCTGCATCATTTCAGCAATTGGCCGTCCACGTTTGTTTTGATCCCTAAAAGCCACGTTCAGAATTCTGGTGAGAGAATCCTTTAGTCTTCCTAGTCCCATCCCAGCGTTCCGAGCAAGAAGCATTTGCCTTTCTATTTCTGAGCCCTGGCAGCCAAGATGAAAGGCTTTCCTCAGAAGGCCGCTGTGTATGGTGTAGGGGTTGTGACTTCGCTAATAGTCATGACCACAAAATGAATTGTGTGATCCTTTTCAAAGTGCTGCCGTCAAACAATGCACAGGAGATGTGTTTGTGTTTCCATGTGGCAAGAGCTGGGCTTCTAATGCAATTTGTTAAAGTGCTTTGAAAGCTGGGAATGCACTCAGGTTAAAGCCCTTAGTAAAGGCTGTGAATATTTTGTGGTTCTCATGTCTGTGGTTCTCATGTCTCAAGGTTGCTGTTTATATTCCAGATTTCCTCTCCATAATGGAAACTAATGGCACAGTAACAGACCATGTGGCATGTTAAGTAACTTGAGTAGTTGTTTGTTGGACTTTTCTAATTGAAAATTTGCCTCTTCAGATTCTTATTTCCCCAAAACAACCGTGTAAGTAGAGATAAAATATACTGTCAGCCACTCTCCTAGCGTGACAGAGAATACCCTCCTTATTCAGCGTACATCAGTGAGGCAGTGAAAACAGCCAGAAGCCAAGGGGCAAGGCTTGGAAGTGGGAATCAAGGGGTTTCTCCGTTCCTGAATGAGCTGTTTCATGTCTCTTGCAGGCG
This sequence comes from Pelodiscus sinensis, assembly GCF_049634645.1. Taxonomy (NCBI): domain Eukaryota; kingdom Metazoa; phylum Chordata; order Testudines; family Trionychidae; genus Pelodiscus; species Pelodiscus sinensis. The sequence goes on along the minus strand of NC_134738.1, from coordinate 1,473,004 downwards.
GATTTGCTATCGTGTTTCTGGTGAGGACTAATAATGGGATGAAATGTGCCCTGAAACGAATGTACGTCAACAATGAGCACGATCTGCAAGTCTGCAAAAGAGAGATTCAGATCATGGTAAGTCATGTGGCATTAGGGACCCTGATGGAAAGGCATGTCATTTGGGGCCATGAGCGGTCAGTGTTCTCCACGCACTCGTAGTTTTATCACAAGTCTTGCAATATTTATTTCCCCCCTTTTTTAGAAATAAATATCTACTGTATATTTTAGAGTTTGTCTGTTTGAGAGGTCCTCCTAAACCAGCGTTTCTTAGTGTGTTCTGCGGCACACCGATGTGCTGCGAGGCAGTGGAGGTGTGCCGCGGAGAACAGAGTTCAAAATGGCCACCCTTAAAAGGGTAATGCCTGCTCTCCTGATAAAAGGGCAAACTGTTCGGGGGTTATTTTTTTCTTAAGTTCTTTTCCCTGTCCTCTTTTTGTTTTGCTCAACAACTTTTCCCTGGGAGGGGGTGTGTGGGGTTGGTCAACAGTTTTTCCTTTGGGAATAGCTGCCCTTAAAGTGGGCAAGCCGCTTCTTTCTCCCCCCCCCCCCCCCCCAAACAAAAAAAAATCCTTCGTGTTTCCCATTTAAAAAAAAATTATTGCTGGGTCAGAAAATGGGATGTGCCTGGAATGGGATTGCTTCTCATAAAAGCAAACAGAAAAGTGGCAAAATCACCAGTGCAAGTACAGTTCTCAACTGCCATAATTGAGCGACTGTTGAGAGAGACTGAACCAAGATGAGCTGGAAAAAGAGGATGAACCTGAAATAGGATTGTGTCTCAATAAACCTTAAAGAAAAGAGATAAAATGGAGAAATTGGGAGTAGTGCTCTGTTTAGGTGCTATCGGGCAAGTGTGTGTGTGTGTGTGTGTGTGTGTGTGTGTGTGTGTGTGTGTGGGTGAGAGAAAAATACTTAAAAAAAAAAACCCCCCCACCTCCTGGAGTCATGCGATTGAGAATTTCCCCTTTCATTCTTTTTCAAAGCAAGTCTCTAGCTCTCGTGGCTGTTGTGGAACAGGAGAACCTTGAAGTCTCAAAATCCAGAGGGTGAATAAAAACAACCCCAAAATATTTCTTATAATCTGACTCCAAAAAATCCATGAGTCTCCTGATTTTGGGGGGAGGGGCTTAACAAATATTGTTTTAAACCCAGGAGGCAGCTCTGAGCTTAGCACGGTTGAACTGGATCACCGTGTGAATGGCAAGCATCCAAACAGATGGATCTGAGTCAGAGCAGCCTCTGACCTTCAGAGTGGAGTCGGTGACAGATGTTGATAAGAATGTCTGGTGAACATGTGTCTGCTGAGTAGCTGTTACAAAGGTAACTGCCTGTAATGGCCTCGAACAGTCCTGGAATATTCAAAGTAGCTGGTCATAGTGTAGGCTAACTGCAGGTATATTTTAATTTGGGTTGCTGGTTATTTTTTGCATTCGGTCAACTAGTTCAGAGGGTGTTTCTCAGTGCAGGGTGGGGCTGCTTCCAGGGTCCTCCCTCTGGGCCTCTGAACCCTGATTTGAATTTAGCAGCTTGCCCTAAAAGTTGGAGCCTTATCCCACTGTGAATTCCAATGAGGGGCAGCCTTTGGAAAGGGTGGAATCCTTTACCGAGAACAACAGCTAGTGCTCTAACTCACCAGCTTCTTGCTGATAACTGGTGAGTTACTTAAAGGCTGTGACACTCTGAACAGGAGTCTCAGGAGTTAGCACACGACTTCCGTGGGGACGTGACCTTCGCGTTAGATAATATTTTGTGGGTACCGCTGACAGCTGATCTTGTATTAGATTTTTTTTTTCAGTTTATACCCAGAAAGTGTGTTCACTTGCATTTTATTTGTCCACTTCCTTTTGTTGCCTGTGGAACAAAACTATCTGCACGATCTCCTCTTAATGTGGTCAGACCTGAAAAGCCAGTGTAAAAGTGGTAACGCCTTATTCAGCAGGTCTGATCCTTGTCTGTGTTTTAATCTGTTTATGTGAAACTCTTGCTTCGCATCTGACCTGCAGAACTGATGCAGCCCTGGGAGAGCTAACTGAGTTCTCTTCTAGCTTAAACTTCATGCATGGACGACTTAACTGCAGGGCAACCGTGCATTACCTTTGGCTCCAAATTCTGCCTTGTTTACACCTGTGCTTACCCTTGGAAGGCGATGGCTATAGCTGAGGGTAATAAAGTTGGGTGGTGGCAAGTGTAGGTGGAAGCTGATGTGAAGAGTCTGTTACTGATGAGCTTGTGCGGAAGGAAAGAACACACTTTGGTAGTTGTATCTCAGCATGTTTGCAAACCTGGGTGCTAGAAAGGGGCAGTTCTTGGAAGGTGATGAGCGTATGTAATGCAAAAATAGCTAAATATAGAACCCGTGAAGCCATTTTAATGAAGTCGCCCCACAGGAGTGAGCTGCGTTATAAACGGGTTAGTTTTATAACCTGTGCCCTCCCCCGATCAAAGAGGAAATGGAGCTTGTCCTATACAAGGCTACTGCTGGCTCCATCTGCCTTGCGCAGAGGTAAGTGCTGCTCTAGGTTATTCACCCCGGAGCACTCAATCGGCAAGATGAGAAAACTGGATCAAGCTATTATCATGGGCAGAGGCACAGCACATTATTCAGGGAGCTGGGTGGCTTGTTGTTCAAGACTTCTTGCCCTCAGTCTCGCTGGCCTGGAAACCCAACGAAGGCTGAACTGAAATCTCACCAACTTCCTCTCTGTGATGGCTAATGCCAAGTGACCTGTTCCTTAACACAGCAACTAGACGCGCTGGGAAGTCTGTGCTGTGCAGATCGACCTGTTAAAATGTGACACTGCTGTGATGTGAACATGTCTTTGCTTGCAGAGGGATCTCTCAGGACACAAGAACATTGTGGGGTACATTGATTCTAGTATAAACTCGGTGAGCAGCGGTGACGTGTGGGAAGTCTTGATCCTGATGGACTTCTGCCGAGGTGAGTGTTTAGCTCCGTTTGTTGCTCATGGAGACAAGTAACCCCCTTAGAAACTCTCAAAGCACTTCTGTAGTTTTCTTTTTAGGAAAATTACTCCTGGGCCCCACCCTTCCTTGGCATCGGCGAATAATTCGTAACCACGCCAGTCGACAATCCTGGCCCACAATAAAAGGAACAATTTTCCTTGGCACACAAGAATAACAATATGGAAGCACAGCCCAGCACCTTCCCTTGGCTAGGAGCAGGTGTGAAGGGCTGGATCACAGAAATCTCCTTGGGATTGTCCCCCCGAGGGCTGAGCAAGCCACTAACCCACCTTCCTACTCTCTGGGGCTCCTTACCACCCTGTCCTGCTGGGCCAGAAACTCTGGTCTCCCCCAGCCAAGGCACAGAGCTGGAGACCAAGACCTGATTGCTTTCCACTCCTTAAATAGACTTTCCCCCAGGGTGGGGACGCTTGGTGCTGCCTCCCCATCCCCATCAAGAAGTACGAGATTCAAGGTGGAGTCCAGTACAAGGTTGCAGGCTCACCTGTCTAAGATCAGCTGCAGTTTGGGCTCACGGGAAACATAAAGCCATTCACGGGTCTGAGTGCTACGTTCCTGAAGTATCACTAATGGCCCCCATGAGCACATCTAGAATGGAAAACCAGAGTCACATGAATTTTGCATAAATCTTTATGTATATTCATAAGACAATTTGCATAAGGGGGAGGGGCCTCTGTTCCCGCTTAGCTGCGCAGCTGCCTAATAAGCCTCACACCAGGTCTCAGGGCTGCCGCACGTGACGCTGCCATGGCTGGGGGAGAGGCCTCTCTGGGGCCAGAGGAGTGAGTCTCTTCCCCGGCTGTGGCAGAGGAGAGGGGCTGGATTAAGCAAGGAGCTTGTGGGGCTGCAGCTCAGGACCTCGGGCGTTGGCCCATAAATCCCCGGTGTTCTAGGCCAGCTCTTCCTGGCGGGGGAGGCGGCTCCCTGCGCTGCCATTCCTCCCTCCCTCGGCTGGCGCCACAAGCACCGGGAAGCTCTGTCCTCATGCTGACCTTGCCTGGAAATAGCATGTCCCCACTACGGAGGAGCCTCAAAATGAGTCCGAGGCAGGCGCCGTTGTTGTGCACGCTCTACCTTGACGTAGCGCTCCGGGACGCGCTGGGCGGTAACCACTTGGACTGACTCTGGGAAGTCGTTATTTCAATAGCAGCAGCAGAGCGTCCACACTGCCGCTCTTTCCAAATCAGCCTTATTCCTTGTGGAAAGCAGGAGCACAGATTTCGAAATAACAGGCTTAGTAGTGTGGGGTTATTTTGAAATCGCGCCCGTGTGTAGACCAGGCTCCAGAGCCCCATCCCTGAACCTGCTCCACAACCCTGAGCCCCCTCCTGCCTGCTAACATCTGCCCAGACCCTGCACTCCCACTCCAGCCTCCGGCCTGGAGCCAGCTTCTCCACTCCAAATCCTTGAGTCCAGCCTGGAGCTTCAGCCCCACCTCAAAGCCTGCCACAACTCTCCAACTCTGAGCCCTTCCCCCCCACACTGACACCTTCAGTCCCACCCTGCCGCAGACCATCCATGTGCAGAATGAATTGTATTATGTGCACCAACAGGGAGGTAATGCCTTGCACATCATCTCCATACTGGTGCACAGAACAAAATTCATTCCGCACATGGACATAAAAAATTAGAGGGGACACTGCTAAGGACGTCTCTTGCTTAGGTCTCTGTGCTTAATGATTCTTCATATTTTATTTCCGTTTGGTGCTTCCATCTGAATTAACCTCTTGAGGCCACCAGTCTAAACAGTGACATTCTCCTTTGCTCAATGTTATGGTATGAATCTTCCATTTGAATACATTATACAGGACTATATAGCACTTTAAAGACTAACAAGATGGTTTATTAGGTGATGAGCTTTCGTGGGCCAGACCCACTTCCTCAGATCAAATAGTGGATGAAAATAGTCACAGCCATATATACCAAAGGATACAATTAAAAAAAATGAACACATATGAAAAGGACAAATCACATTTCAGAACAGAAGGGGGATGCGGGGGGGAGAGGGGTGAATGCCTGTGAGTTAATGATATTAGAGGTGGGGAAGGGGAGATGTCTGAGTTAATGTGTTCACTTTTTTTAATTGTATCCTTTGGTATATATGGTTGTGACTATTTTCTTCCACTATTCGATCTGAGGAAGTGGGTCTGGCCCACGAAAGCTCATCACCTAATAAACCATCTTGTTAGTCTTGAAAGTGCTACATAGTCCTGTCTTTTGTTTTAGCTACACCAGACTAACACGGCTACATTTCTATCACTATTCTTGAATACATTATGTGAGTCAGTTTCTAAATTACCAGAGTTGAAATGATTCTAACCACAGATAGCCCAAAACCTCTAGTGGGCTGGACGTTGTTCAAGCTAAGTGCCAGGTGGGGGGGTAAGGGACTGAATAGAGTAACTTCTGGCTAAACTATATTGATTTCAGGACTCCGGAATAACCCCCAGGTCAGACTGATACATGAGCATTGTCAAGCAGTGAGGCTCTGATGAGGACTTGATTGCCACAAGCCTGAAAGGAATCTGCCAGGGAGCTATTCAGGGGAAAGATGGATGCAATTTCCACATCTGTTAGCTGTGTAGAGACATCTGTTAGAGGGAAGGGTGAGGGTTTGCTTCCAACAATGATGAAGGGACAGAAGACCCTCAACCAGCTGCCCCCCAGTGTCATGAAAACAGTGGTATTGAACATGTCTGTCTCGATCGCCTCTGTGGAAAATGCTTCTAAGCTTTTTAGAGACAATTCTATTAAAAACATTTCCAATTTCCTGCTATCACTGCTTTCCTCCTTGGCAAAGAGAGCTCACGACTCCATCATTCTGCCTGTGTATGTAGGGGTCATCTCTGATGCAAGCGCATGAACCCTTTAAAACTGAGCATAACATACGGTGCAGCAGTGGGTTTAACACCTTCTGGTGTTTGACGTACACGACTTTCCTGCTTTGCTCAGGTTTTATGTCTGAGATTTTCAAAAGTAACTAGTGATTTTTGGGTGCTCAGCTCAACACACCTGGATGTGCCTTTTTGAGGTACCAAAAATCACCCGTCACTCTAACTTGTAACACTGTTTTCTGACTAAGCTCCCCCTCCCCATTTACATCACAAAATAATTCATGGTTTAGACATATTTCTTGTCAGACGATCTGGATGGGGTGTGTGTGTGTCTTGTTCTGCCTATATATGGACAAAAATAGTTGGTGGACTATGATTCGCCCAGTGGATTTCAACCGGGGTTACACATACCCTTGTGGGTATGCAGAGGTCTTCTCAGGGGTACATCAGCTCATCTAGATATTTCCCTAGTTTTACAACAGGTTACATTAAAAAAAAACCATAGCAAAGTCAGTACGGACTCAACTTTCAGTAAATAGTTCATTCAGCAGTATAAACAATTCATGGTCTGTATGAAAGGTAACTAAATATTTATATTCCAGTTGATTTATAATTTTATGGCAAAAATGAGTAAGTGAGCAGTTTTTCAGAAATAGAGAGGTGACATTTGAATTATGTCTGGTTTTGTAAGCAAGTAGTCTTTTTAAGTTAGGTGAAACTTGGGAGTATGAGAGTAAATTGAACTCTTGAAAGGGGTACAGTAGACTGGAGATTGAGAACTCCTGGTTTAGCTTGTTTAAAACTGACTTCTTTAATCCGGTGGGGGTTGTATGTCTACAGGGGACAATACAAGAACATTGTTTCATCAGAAACATGTTTGAACGTTGCAGTTATTTTTCCTAGTGCAGATGTGGAGAGGGACACTTAGTGAACACTTCAGAGATTAAAATCAATATCTATTCTTAAAGCTCTTATCACTTTCCAAACATAAATTCTCCATGTGGCACCTCCTGACAGGTAGGTACATAAGATGCTTGATTTTACAGATAAGGCAGGAGGTGAAGTTGGATGCTGAAGTGAGATGCCAGAGGCCGCAGGGAGAGAATTTCTAGTTCCCAGGATTAGGCTTGGACCATGAGGTCATACATCCTCCAATACCAGTCAGTTGAAAACCAAGCATGTTGGGTCCCTTTGGAAAACACTGCTCCTTTTGACTACTGCGTGCTTTAGCAGTAGGTGTAGATCTAATTTGTGTTGCTTTCTCCTTTCAGGAGGCCAGGTGGTGAACCTGATGAACCAGCGCTTGCAAACGGGATTCACGGAGAACGAAGTCTTGCAGATCTTCTGTGACACCTGCGAAGCCGTGGCCAGGTTACACCAGTGTAAAACCCCCATAGTCCACAGGGATCTGAAGGTAACTGGTGGCTAGCAATGGCATCAGGTGAAGCTGTCTGAATACCATACTCGACTGTCAATTCTTCTGGGCAAGCACCGTGTCTCCCCTCTTTACAACGCCTCGCACAATGGCTCCTCGCTCCCCATCTGGGACTCCATGTATTACCGTAACATTTATATGGATAATGAGAGAATTTATTCATGAATACATTTTCTGCATATTAACAGAAAAGTCACATTGTTTGCCAGCTGTTCAACCATCATTCAGTCTGCTCAAATTATACAGCCATTTGTGAGCAACCGTGTCGCAGGGAGCCTGCCAAATTTCATTAGATAAATGGTTCACAAAGAATGCCAGCCACCTTTTGTGTGGTGACTTCAGCCCGGGGGTGTCTGTAGGACAGCCCTTGCCTAGCACGTCACTCTGACCCGTGTCTAGACTCTGCACAACACTGCAGGGCAAGAGGGAAAATTTTCCAGAAGCAGACACCTGGCTCTGCTGCCTATTGAGAACGTGGGTCCAAAAGGAGCCTCCTGCATTGTGGAGAGGCCGGTCCTCTGCTGCCTTTACAGGAAGGATGTGGATGCATTGGAGAGGGTCCAGCGGAGGGCAACCAAAATGATTAGGGGGCTGGAGCATATGACCTACGAGGAGAAGCTGAGGGACTTGGGTCTGTTTAGTCTGCAGAAGTGAAGAGTGAGGAGGGATTTGTTAGCAGCCTTCAGCTTCCTGAAGGGAGATTCCAAAGAGGCTGGAGAGAGGCTGTTCTCAGTAGTGACAGATGCAGAACAAGGAGCAATGGGCTCAGGTTGCGGTGGGAGAGGTCCAGGTTGGATATTAGGAAAAACTATTTCACTAGGAGGGTGGTGAAGCACTGGGATGGGTTCCCTAGGGAAGTAGTGGAGTCTCCGTCCCTAGAGGTGTTTAAGTCCCGGCTTGACAAAGCCCTGGCTGGGTTGATTTAATTGGGCAGGGGTCTGGACTTGATGCCTTCTAAGGTCTCTTCCAGCTCTATGGTTCTAAGAACATGGGTCCAGAAGGAGTCTCCTGCATCCTGAAGAGGCTGGTCCCCTGCTGGCCCAGGGCACCTGCCATATCCTGCTGATGAACTTATCAGGCTCCAGCTGAAAACCAGTTCTCTCCCCCCGCCCAGCTCCTACTGAAAGGCTACTCCAGAACCTTATTCTGGAACTTGGTTTCAGGCAGCAATTCCAGGCTCCGGGCAGAGTGGTCAGTGGCCCCCAGGCGCGCACAAGCCCCGCAGGCGCAGTAGGAATGTTGAAAATCGCGCATTTGTGTCCGTGTGTAACCGCTGACATTTTTAGCAGTTACGTGCAGGGGGGCAGGCGGGACCTGGTGCTCGCAGGGAGCTCCCCCACCCCACTGCCTTCAGAGAGGCAGCTGTGTGGGGGGTAGGTGGCACCATGGGAGCCGGCACATGCAGGGAGCTGGCCCCACGCATACCGGCTCTTGCCTGCTCCCCCCACCCCTCATGCTGCCTCTTTATCAGAGGCAGTGTGGGGGAGGGGGAGGCAGCTTGCAGGAGCTGGTGCTTGTGGGGAACCAGCTTTTAAGCACTGCTTCCACCTTTTCCCCCACCCCGCACACTGCTACCTCTGTGAGAGGCACCGGGAGGGAGGGGGCAGGAGGCTTCACAGGAGCCAGTACACATGGGAAGACAACTTAAAAACCCATGGACACCAGCTTCCACCTCCCCTCCTTGCTGCCTCTGATACAGTAAGGGGCGGGGTACATGTGACCATTAAGATTAACCGAAAACCTGCTGTCCTTTAGCTTAAATAGCTCTCCCCTGGTATTTACCTCCCTGATGTATTTATAGAGAGCAGCCAGATCACTTCTTAGCTTTTGTTTTTGCTAGGCTAAGACTGTTGAAGACCATAGTCAAATACCTGCTTCCCCGATTTTGGCAGGAGCAGAGTCAGGCCAATGCTTTCAAAGTTGTCACCCTTGAGATCATGAATCCAGAAATGCATTCCTTATTCCTCTCCACCAGCTCTTAAAATGCCTGAGCCCTGGGTTCAGCCAAGAAGCAGAATCACGAGTATGTTTGAAATTCAAATCTACTTCACGGCTCAGGCTTTGCTTTCTGAGCTCTAAGCAGATGTTTGTTCTATGCTACGGGCCACTTTCGTAAAGAAGCAAAACAAAACACATGCATCCAAGGAGCCAGATAACAAGACTGAGCCCGCTAAGTGTGTGGTTGTGCTTCAGGGCACTTAACATATTTGCGAGCATGGTGCAGTTGGCTGGCCGGCAATCTGCCATAACACGTATATTTTAGAAATGTGTATCTGTGTCTGTCTGCATGTGAGTCTTGTTCCTCTTCTCCTAACTTAAAAGCCAGGTTGGGATTTGGTTGTGCCAGGACAACTGGAAGTGCCAGGAATGGAAATGTTTTCCAGAACATGGAGAGGGAGGGGCTGTTCAGTGGGATGTGATAGGAGTGGCCACTGGGGGGCTATCCTGCAGGGTGATCACTAGGGGTAGCTGTACCACCAAGGGATTGGCCAGGAGGACTGGGCTCCACCATCTTGCCTGCCAGCAGACCAGGTAAGTGGGGCTCCCTGCCTGGGGAACGGCCCCTGTTGTCCCCATCCCTGCCCTCTGAGGGAGCAGAGAGGAGGGAGAGAGCCCCCATCCCAGGAGGGTGTGCAGTCCCTGCTGCCCTGGGCCACCTACAGGGAGAAGCCAGCGGCCACTCCCTGCCCTGAGTTTCCCCCCTCCCCACCCCAGCTTCTCCCAACCTTCGCTTTCTCACCCTCCCACATATCCAACCTTCTGCCCTGAGCTCCCCCCATCTTCAAAGCCCTGCCCTGACTCCTTCACCCCCACACAGCCAACCCTCTGCCCTGAAGGACCCAGGCCATGCTGGGTAAGTGTTCTAGTAGGCCGTATGCATACAAAGAGGTTACAGAGGGAAACTTGTTAGATCATTGCCAACTTCACACCTGTTATATGATGCTAGAGGCAAAATGTAACTGTTTACAAACAAACTCTTTATCTGTATGTAGCACAGGAATAAATGCTGAGACATCTGTGATGGATTATTGAATTAATCCTCTCTGTATACTCTCCATTATATACAGAGAGCTGCAATTGAAACGGACTGCTATCGTCTGGCGCCTAGACTAATACCACTAGATCATCAATGAGGTTTCTGCACAAGAAACCTTGCATGTCTTGAATGATTATGCTCAGGTGTGGGGAAAACCATTTGTATTCATGCTTCCAAGGCAGAGGATGGCAAAGCTGAATATTTTTACTCTAGCCCCAAGAAGCTCCAATCATAGTTCGGGGGCCCAGGGCCAGGAGTACATCCAATAACAAAGCCACAGTCCTTGCCCCAAGAAGCTTGCAACACATCACACGCTGAGAAATCTAGATTGTATAGGTTTTGAAATAATGCAAGTAAACTTAAGGCTTCAGTTTAGAAAACCATATGTTCATTGCGGATTCTGCACATCCACCGGGTCACCATGGCGCTTGGGGATTTCCATTAAAAATACTGTTTGTTTAATTTTCGGAACAATGAGCATGTGGAAGTGTCTCGATACACCTCTGTCGCTAAGGCGGTCAGAAACCAGTGAAAGGGACATGGCCGTACATCACAAGTTCAGATTTGAGCTTTTTGACACAGGAACCATCTCTGTTCCATTTGCAGCACATGGCACAGTGGGACCTCAGCTCCCCACCGAGCCCTTATGTCATAGCGCACTGCAAATAAATACAATATTCAGTAAAAGCATTTTCCATATTCACTTTCTCCACACCACTCATGATTTTATAGACCTCTGTCATATCCCCCCTTAGTCTCCTCTTTTTTCCAAGCTGAAAAGTCCTAGTCTCTTTAATCTCTCCTCATATCGGACCCGTTCCAAACCCCTAATCATTTTAGTTGCTCTTCTCTGAACCTTTTCTAATACCAGTATATCTTTTTGGAGATGAGGAGACCACATCTGTACCCAGTAGTCAAGACATGGGCGTACCATGGATTTATATAAGGGCAATAAGATATTCTCCATCTTATTCTCGATCTTTTTTTTTATTTTTTTTAAATGATTCCTGACATCCTGTTTGCTTTTTTTGACTGCCCCTGCACACTGAGTGGATGTCTTCAGAGAACTATCCACGATGACTCCAAGATCTCTTTCCTGATTAACTGTAGCTAAATTAGCCCCCATCCATATAGATATAGATATAGATATAGATGGGGTTATTTTTCCCAATGTGCATTACTTTACATTTATGCACATTAAATTTCATTTGCCATTTTGTTGCCCAATCACTTAGTTTGGTGAGATCTTTTTGAAGTTCTTCACAGTCTGCTTTGGTCTTAAGTACCTTGAGCAGTTTAGTATCGTCTGCAAACTTTGCAACCTCACTGTTTACCCCTTTCTCCAGATGACTTGTGAATAAGTTGAATGGGATTGGTCCTGGGACTGACCCTTGGGGGGAACACCACTAGTTACCCCTCTCCATTCTGAAAATGTACCATTTATTCTTACCCTTTGTATCCAGTCTTTTAACCAGTTCTCAGTCCATGAAAGGATCTTCCCTCTTATCCCATGGCAATGTAATTTACATAAGAGCCTTTGGTGAGGGACCTTGTCAAAGGCTTTCTGGAAATCTAAGTACGCTATATTCACTGGATTCCCCCTTGTCCACCTGTTTGTTGACCCCTTCAAAGAACTCTAATAGATTAGTAAGGCAGGATTTCCCTTTACAGAAACCATGCTGACTTTTGCCCAACAAATTATGTTCTTCTACGTGCCTGACAATTTTATTCTTTACTATTGTTTCGACTAATTTGCCTGGTACTGACGTTAGATTTACTGGTCTGTAATTGCTGGGATCGCCTCTAGAGCCCTTTTAAAATATTGGCATTACATTAGCTATCTTCCAGTCATTGGGTACAGAAGCTGATTTAAAGGATAGGTTACAAACCATAGTTAATAGTTCCGCAATTTCACATTGTAGTTCTTTCACTCTTGGGTGAATGCCATCTGGTCCCAGTGACTTGTTACTGTTAAATTTATCAGTAATTCCAAAACCTCCTCTAATGACACTTCAATCTGTGACAAGTCCTCAGATTTGTCACCTACAAAGGATGGGTCAGGTTTGGGAATCTCCCTAACATCCTCAGCCATGAAGACTGAAGCAAAGAATTCTTTTAGTTTCTCCACAATGACTTTATCATCTTTAAGTGCTCCTTTTGTATCTCGATTGTCCAGGGGCCCCACTGGTTGTTTAGCAGGCTTCCTGCTTCTGATGTACTTAAACATTTTGTTGTTACCTTTTGAGTTTTTGGCTCGCTGTTCCTCAAACTCCTTTTTGGCTTTTCTTATTATATTTTTACACTTAATTTGGCAGTGTTTATGTTGCTCTCTATTTACCTCACTAGGATTTGACTTCTACTTTTTAAAAGATGCCTTTTTATCTCTCGCTGCTTCTTTTACATGGTTAAGCCACTGTGGCTCTTTTAGTTCTTCTATGTTTTTTTAATTTGGGGTATACATTTAAATTGGGCTTCTATTATGGTATCTTTGAAAAGTGTTCATGCAGCTTGCAGGGATTTTACTTTACTGACTGTACCTTTTAATTTCTGTTTAACCTCATTTTTGCATAGTTCCCTTTTTGAAATTAAATGCCGTAATCTTGGGCTGCTGCGGTGTTCTTCCCACCACAGGAATTTTAAATGTTATGATATTATGGTCCCTATTTCCAAGCAGTCCTGCTATAGTTACCTCTTGGACTAGATCCTGCACTCCCCTCAGGACTAAATCGAAAATTGCCTCTCCCCTTGTGGGTTCCTGTACCAGCTGCTCCAAGAAGCAGTTGTTTAAGGTATCAAGAAATTTTGTTTCTGCATCTCATCGTGAGATGACATGTACCCAGTGAATATGGGGATAGCTGAAATCCCCCACTATCATTGAGTTATTTATTTTGATAGCATCTGTAATCTCCCTTAGCATTTTATAGTCACTATTACTGTCCTGGTCAGGTGGTCGATAATAGATCCCTACTGTTTTATTCTTAATAGAGCAGGGAATTACTATCCATAGCGATTCTATGGAACATGTTGATTCATTTAAGATTTTTACTTCATTTGATTCTACATTTTCTTTCACATATAGTGCCACTTCCTGACCTGCATGACCTGTTCTGTCCTTCCGATATATTTTGTACCCGGAATGATTGTGTCCCATTGATTGTCATCACTGCACCAGGTTTCTGTGATGCTTATTATATCAGTATCCTCCTTTAACACGAGGTACTCTAGTTCACCCATCTTATCTTTTAGATTTCTAGCATTTGTGTACAAGCACTTTAAAAACTTGTCACTGTTTATTTGTCTGCTCTTTTCTGATGTGTCAGATTCTTTTTTATGTGAATGTTTTTTGTCTGATCTGGCCCATACTTTATGCTCTTCCATCCTCTCCTCCTGACTAAAACCTAGAGAATCTCTATCAATAGACTTTCCTCTAAGAGATGACTGTCCAATCTATGTGCTCCTCTCCACCAATTAGCTTTCCCCCATCTCTTACTTTAAAAACTGCTCTGTGATCTGCGACCTTTTTAATGTTAAGTGCCATCAGTCTGGATCCACTGTGGTTTAGGTGGACCCATCCTTCCTGTATAGGCTCCCTCTATCCCCAAAGTTCCCCCAGTTACTTATAAAGCTAAACCCCTTCTCCCTACACCATTATCTCATCAACGCATTGAGACTCTGAAGCTCTGCCTGCCTACCTGGCCCTGCATGTGGAACTGGAAGCATTTCCGAGAATGCCACCATAGAGGTCCTGGATTTCAGTCTCCTAGCAGCCTAAATTTTGCCTCCAGGACATCTTTGCTACCCTTCCCTATGTCATTGGTACCTACATGTTCCATGACCCCCGGCTCCTCCCCAGCACTACACATGAGCCGATCTAGATGCTTCAAGAGATCCACAACCTTCGCACCAGGCAGGCAAGTCACCATATGGTTCTCCCGGTCATCGCAAACCCAGCTATCTACATTTCTAATGATCGAATCTCCCATTACTAACAACTGCCTTTTCCTACTGACTGGAGTTCCCAGAGAGGTAACCTCAGTGCAAGAGGATACACCAACATCTGGAAGGAGGGTCTGCTCCTGTTGACTGCTCTCCTTCCCTGAGCCTTTCATCCTCCTTAACAGTGCAAGGGCTGTCTGACCGGAGGTGGGACAATTCTACAGTGTCCTGGAAAGCCTCATCTACGTACCTCTCGGACTCCCTCAGCTCCTCCAGTTCAGCCACCCTGGCCTCCACAGCCCGTACGCGGTCTCTGAGGGCCAGGAGCTCTTTGCACCAAATGCACACATACGCCACCCGCCCATAGGGCAAGTAATCCTACAAAGACTGGCAAGTGTACCTTGGCCCATTCCCAACTCCCTCTCAAAATTCCCTGTTTGCTGCTCCTGTTCGCAAAGCTCCCTGGTCATTGACTCACTGCTTGATAAGCCCAGGCCTTCCTGATAGCCCTGCCCTCTGACTAAGGCTCAGCCGATTACCAGAGGCTTCTAGTTTTCAAACCTTTAGGTGCATGCTTAGTACCGCAGGGCATTTCAAAACCGGTTTAAAGTTTCCATTGGAGCGTGAATGCCTCAGGGCCAGGCTGGAGATGTTTCTTCAAATCAAGCTCCCATGTAGACTGGATCGGATGACCTCTGATGCTTTCTGTTTTCTTAATGCCTCTCTGCTGCAGGCTCCCTGGTGTTTATATTGAAACCTGCCTAGGGTAAAGGTGGTCTCCATGCCTAAAAGAGAGCGTGCCTGTCCTGAGCTGTTGAGCTTCAGGCACTCCAGGAGGTGAGCGGGAGGACACTCCTAGCAAGTATTGTCCAGGAGAACATCACGGGTGCTAGCTGCTCTGTGCAGGGGTTCTTAAGACTCCCAGTTTGGTGACCCCAGAGTGTGGCTGCCAGCACTTGCTGGTGGTTGCGTTCCCACCTTTTTCCTAAAATATTTAATTAGTGTTTGTAAAGACAAATATGCCCACGTGCACGTCGAAATCGTTGGCATTTAGTTCTCGCTGGCTAGTCCGTTGTGAAACGTGATGCACAAATATTGTTTTTCACAGAAGAGTTACTCGGCTCTACTAAGTCTGGGGACAAACTACTCCCTGCATGGGAGTTCGGGGGAAGACATGGGGGGGCTGTAGCCTGAAACCTTGTGGCTGGAGAACAATGCCCAAAGCTGGAGCCTGGGCCCTGCCATCATGCACCCAGAGTCGGGGACTGGAGCCAAAATCCCCACGGTCAGAGCCCAGCACCCCAGGCTGACATCCAAAGCCCGAGTCCCACCGCCCTTAGGGAAGTGGGGAGTCACTGACTACCAGCTCCTCCAGTGCTGTGCCCAGCAGCCTGTGCCTGCAAGAAAAGGCTGCATTTGAGAAATGCTGCTCTACGCAGTGCCTGGCCAGGCAATGGTTTGTCTAACTTGTCTACATTCAGCCTCCCCCTCCCACGTGACTCATTTGCTAAAGCACAGACCCGTTCCAAGCTCCCAGTGATGGTGAACCACGTGCTCCCTCCGATGCTGTCTCTGTTTCGTCCAAACCCATCAGGCTATCTACTCCTGGATCTGGCAAAGGAGACTGGATTCCCAGGGACTCTCTTGCATCTGTTCTAGCAGAGATGCAGCAGGTGACCCTAAAACTCTGCTCAGGTCAATGCAGATGATTGAAACGCAGGCTCTCTTGGCCTTAGATCATGACTATTCCACAGCCCAATATTTGCTGGCATGCTAACGTTTATGGATTTCTGCGCTTTTTTTGTTGTTGTTAATAGTAACACTAATCCTCCGAGTGTTGTACTTGTGATGCAGTGGGACTAGGCAGTCTGTCGCTGCTGGACAGCAGTTCATCTGATTTTATTCCATCACCACATTTCTACCCCCCCCCGCAGATCCTCCACTCACCACCTATAAACATCTGTCTCAGGATTTTTTTCATGGCTTCTGTGTTTAGCCTAGTGATGTGCATATTTGTTGGAACTTGACTATAATATTAAGCAGTGTCTTGGCCTTGGTGATGCTCCATCGTATGCCGAAATTCCTGAAACTTCCAGTCGCTGTGGCCAGACTGAAGTTCTTTTGCTATAAAATACCACAGTTAAATTAGTTAGTCCTGCACGGGATACAAAATTTGGTATCTGCAACTGCAAAAATGAGCTGCGGATATCTGTAGCCACATCTGCAGGATATAAAGAGGATATCCACGGATTCCTGGGGCTGTCACTACGGTGATTTTTCCCCCCCTCCCCTCCTTGGGGGGAAAGCACCTACATTTTTGGGTGCCTAGCCTAAGATACCTTATAGTGTTGGAAGGTCTGAGTCCCCATTCTCTTTCAAGATGCCTTGGTCAAGTACCCCAAAATGGAAGCACCCCAAATCAGTTAATCTTGAAAATGTTAAGCCATGTTAAGTGCAACATGCAAGGTCTGAAGCTGTGACTGTCTTTAGGGACGTGGCTGCTATAGATGCCCCTTGCCAGTTAATGAAAACTCTGTCCCACTTCATCCACTCCATTAATGTTCCTCTTAATGTGTTGGCAGGGAGCAGTAGCTGTCTCTGGGTCCAAAGTCAGAGGCCGGTCCCTTGGCTAGTGGGGCCAAAACAACCTATTGCTTTTCCCCGTCTTTCTGCATTTCAGGCTGTACGTATCTGTAGACTGGTGCACGCTGAGCTCTCATTGATTTCGTGTAGAGTTCAGTGCCCAGCATCTGAACTCGCCTGGCCCTGGTAGTTGAGAGCCTCACAAAGCGTTTCCTGCCTGTGGTGAAACAGCCTCCAGTCTGTTAGCCTATCCGCCACAAACAGAAATTTGTTCCTCACCTGAATCACTGTATTTCCCTTGGAAGTTACTGGGAGGGGTTAGGAAGAAACTAGCCTGTTCAGAGCCTGCTGCCACCATAGTGAACCCTGCGAGATGTGTCGGTGCCCAACAGCGTGGGACTTCTGGACAAGCTAGAGTGGAGAGGCTCTCGAGGAAATGGTTACAGCATATTTGCCTGCACAAAGGATTAGCTCTGTAGATCTCCTAGGTAGAACAGCTGTGTACAGTGCATTACTCAAGACAGACGGATGTCAGTGGAAAGGGAGGGGTGTTACAACATGAATTAAGCAAGCCAGCACTTTTTTTCCTAGATGCAATTGTTTTAGGCTTTATTTTCTTTGTCTTCTGTTGCTTAACATGCTCCATTTTCTCTGAAGGGAAGGCCCTTTTTAAAAATGGTTTTTTTAGCTAATATTTGTGCAGTTGTTTTGGACATCGAAAGCAATGAAGTTTATGTATCCCACCATCCTCCAGTCTCATAGAATCTGAGCATCTCCCAGGACTTTGATAGATTTATCCTCCCAACCACCTATGAGATGATGCAGTGCTACCTTCCCCATTGGTACTGAGGCTAAGTGAGTGTCCCAAGGTCACGCAGTCTGTGGCGGATTGGAGATTTGCACTGATCTCTCCTAAACCTAGGTTAGTGCCCAAACCACTAGTCTAGCCTGCTTCTCCCTCCGTATTACTCTGTCTCCATCTGTGTGGAAATGACTAAGTGTGAATATTGAGCGGGAGGGCAATAACTTATATAGGAATTATTACAAGCCAGTCAATACTAGTGCTTTTGGCAATGTTTACGTAGTTGGAGTAGCCAGAGAAACAACCGGTGCGTCCTAGGTGTTTCCATACCCAGTTGTATGGATCTGGCTGTCAAACAGCTGTAAGGGCTAAGCCTTTTGATTGTTTGGATGAAGATCAACTGGATAAGATTCAGTGACAATCTTCAACTTCTAGCTCCATTGATCCCAGAAGGAAATTGAGGAACAGGGCTTAACCTAGTGGGCTTAGTTCTGCAAGCTATTTTCTGGAGAAGGCCTTGCCTGGGAGGGCTGGATTCCTTGTCCACTGTCTGATACTGTCTGATAGTAGGTATAAAGCACGTGTTGTATGCTCAGACCGTATGTCGTCTTTGTGTGCTGGAGACCCCGTCTCTTCTATGTAGAATTTGTCTATGCAAAGAGGTGGGGTTTTTTTGTGTTTTTTTGTGTTTTTGTTTTAAATAACTAGTTATTTGTGGGGGCACAACTTGAGTCACCTCTTAAATCGTGGTGATTTTTTTCGTTCTTTCCTACAGACAGACATCAGGTGCTCAGCACCTCCTGAAAATCAGGCCCCTTTTAGGCATCTCTTGTTGGGTGCATCAAATTAAAATTCACTATTGAAAATATAGATGATAGCAATTGGAATATATTTAGGCGTTTGACATTATTAATGAGTCGCTGTCCAGAAGAATTGACAGACTTAATGGAGACAAGATAATCTGTTGGGTTTTTTTCCAGGGGGAGCGAATGAAAAGAGATCCGTAGGGAAAGCCATGTTTTAACAATATTCATGAGAGTTCTCCCTCCACCTTACTCAATCCTCCCGAGGTGTGGTGGGGTCTTGGCAGTTTCTATGGCTGTTCTTTCCCTCTTTATTACAAGACTGTGTTTGTGTTTCAAACTTATCCATCACTTCTGCTGGGGACTCTAAAGAAAACAATATTCACATTGCTGGGGCTATAGAAAATGAGGCGAAATCTTATTTAATGCAAACAAATGGCTGCGTATTGTGTGCATTACTTCTAGGTTGAAAATATCTTGCTACATGATCGTGGCCATTATGTCCTGTGTGACTTCGGCAGCGCCACCAACAAATTCCAGAACCCCCAGATGGAGGGAGTGAATGCAGTCGAAGAGGAGATCAAGAAGTGCGTGCCTCTGTCTCTCTTTTTACCCATTGCTGCTAATGTCGGTACATGAGCCCTCCGGTCTCTGTCGTCTTTCACTTACAGCCAAGATGCCCCCTCTGATTGGTCCATGAGGCCAACCTCCGTTGCCACCTGCTAAAGTTTCTAACAAACCCTGTTTTGCTTGTTCTCCTGCTGCCCCTCACACTTCTCAACCTCCACACAGCTACCTTGTTCTCCCTCGGAGCCCCCGGAAAACTCTCCTTTGTCACCAGGCAGAAAACCATGACAACGGTTAGGTGCTGGTGTGTGGGGGCTGCTGTCTATCGTGCATTGTCGCATTGTTTCCCCCAACAGTTTCTGTATCCATCTGTTGTCTCTGGTCTTAAACTAGACTAAGCTATTTGGGGTAGGGCCTCTCTCTTTGCTCTGTGCTCATGCAGCAGCAAGCACAACATGACCCTGATGTTGGCCCTGCTGTGGTTGATGCTAAACCAAGGGATGGTGCCCTGGCGATTGACTCTAAGCGCCGCGCATTGGAGGGCAGGGAGTGAGGGACTTAGCGCTTTCCCCTTTCCCAGACCGACTGGGGGAAGTACGCGCCGCAAGCTCCTTGCAGGGCAGGGCAGGGTGGTAGGAGACTTCATGCACTCCCCTCGCCCCAAGCCCTGCTCAGCTGGCAAGTGACTCTAAACGCAGCACTCTCTTGCAGGGCAGGGGCAGACTTTGCGTGCTCTCCCCGTCCCCAGACCCTGATTGACCTGCGGGTGGGATGGGGGAGGGGGACATGCAGAGTTGTCTCCTACCACCAGGAGCATGGGCGCCTAGAGGGAACCCCAGCTGTTCAGAACAGCTGGTGATTCTCTGGGGGGTGGAGGGGCATGAGCAAAGACTTCACGTGCTCTCCCACTCAGACCAATCAGGGTGTGTGAGTGGGGAAGCATAGAAGTGTCCTGGTCCCATCACTTCTGCCTGAGGCCCTGCCCCTTTTGGGGGCCCACTTCAAAAATTTCTGAAGTGGCCCCCGGTTAAAAATGATTGCCCACCCCTGTGCTAAACTGTGCCTAGATTTAGCATGATGGCTTGGATGCTCTGGGGGACAGGGAAACAAATTCTCCCAGGAAGCCAGGAAATTGCTTTGAGAGGAGCAGAACCCTTGTAGGACAGACACTGGCCACTCAGCAGTCTGTATTGTGGAAGCTGTTCTGCACTGCTGGGCAATGAATGTGACCAATCCCTGACCTAAATCGTTCAGCAGTGCCTCTCGTGGCTGCCTTTAAAAGTGCAGCACTGGGCACTGAAAAGACTCCCGAGTGCTTATCTGCTGTTTGAAATGGATGGCTGCAAAGTGGGGTCCCGAGGAAGCTTTTAAACGGGGAGAAAAGTTGGGTGATCCTGCAGCAGAGTCAGGGTTGAGTTGGGGGATGTGTGGGAGGGGAAAAGGAAGAGAACGGGAAACCTGAGGGCTCATATGGCTTTAAATGTGTCAAACTCTTTGATTACGCTAACCCTGCCTGACTATAAGATCACACATTCGGAGTTGTATGTGAATGACTAAGCCCTATGAAAAGGTGCATCCTTCCTGCATCTTGTATATACAGCTGTGTGACTTAGGGTTTGTAGTGCTCCTAGTCTGGCTGTACACTTCTTGCTAAGCTTGGAAAAGAAGCTAGCCCTTCCATGATCCCGGGAAATAGCACGCAAGACCCCTGCATCCTTAAATCAAAATATCCACCCTGATATGAAACCTCGTTATTAGGGAGCTTTGAGATGGTGTCTGCCTCTTGCTAGTGCTTAGTTAAAAATGCAGTTTGTCAATTACCATTTGTTTTGCAAAAGTAACTTTCCTCCGGTGTGCAACACCTCTGAGCAGGACTCCCATCATGGAAGCCTGTTTATTAGAAGCTACGCGTTCCTTACTGTGACTGGCGTTTGTCCAAAGTCTCATGAGTGTGGCGTGTCTCTTGCACGGTCCTCAAACAATTTACGTGGAATAACAAATTACCCTTCTGAATTTTTGAATGTTACTAACTCCAGTTTTTAAGAGGATTGGATTTTTTGTGAGCAAACTCTGAGCTGTTCAAAGGATCTTGCAATAGCTCTTGTTTTCCTGGAAAGTTTTAGGGAGTTTAATTTGTTTCCTTTATAACCAGCTTTACTCCAAAGGGTTTGATATTTTACCAGAGAAAGGGCATTAGGAATAATTTTGCTGGTTTAAAAATTCAGCAGAACTGTAACAACAAGGGGAAGTTGGAATTGTTGGGGAGCAGGGAAGGAATTCAGTGTCCTTTAAAAGGACTGGATTTCCTTCTCCAACTCCCGATCCTGTGAGTTCAATGAACTAACAAACTTTTCTGTTGTAGGTACACCACACTTTCCTATAGAGCTCCAGAAATGGTCAATCTGTATAGTGGCAAACTTATTACTACAAAAGCAGATATATGGGTATGTATGAAACCCACTCAAGACTCACATCCCTGACCTCGACACCTAACTAAAATACTTTGATTACCTTGAAGCTTTTGTGTGCGTGCGTGCAGCGCAGCGCAGCGCAAACAACTAGAAACTTTCCACTGGTGTGGGAATACCAGCGCAGTATGCTCCGGACTGTACCAATAATGGGAGCAGGGGAGAGGACATGGACAGCATTTGCATAACTGGGCATTCAGGTGATCAAGAAGGCAGGAGCCATTCTGCAGCTGGAAACCTCTTTGTGCCTGGGGATGTGTTCTCCTCGCAGTCCTGGCTGGCTGGCGCTGCTCTGCCCTGCTCATTTGTCCTGGCGACAGCGGAGCGGCAGCAGGGCCAGTGGTACAGGCCAGAGCAGAGACCCCAGCCAGGACTACAGGCCTGCCTGCACCTTGGGTCTGCAGGGCTCCAGGTCGGGCTCCGCTGTCCCAGCCCCGCTCGCTCACTCCTGTGGCTGCAGAGGGTTCCCTGAGCTGCCATTGGAGCCTTCAGCAGCAGGATGGGTCCTCGTCCACTGTGCAGTCCGGCCTGGGGTCTGCGCGAGGGGTCACTCCTCCCCATTACCTGAGGGGAAGCCTTTTAGAGTGGCCAACAAGCCCTCACTGGCTGCAGGTGTCTGATCAGCCTGCTGCTGCAGGCCGGCTCGCACGGAGTCTCAGGTACCCGCAGCCAATTCAGGGAACAGGAAACCACTCGCCCATCACTCAGTGCACCTGCCCTCCACCAAACTCCTGCTTCACCGCGGCCTCAGGAAATGGAGCGAGCCGGCCCCTGAGCTCGGGGGGGGGGGGAGGGGGGGTAGAGCAGACTGGGGCCTGGTCGCTCCAATTCCCACTGCTGTGGAGAGAGCCAGGGGCCTGGACTCCTGCTGCCAGCGCCAGGCATCCTCTAACTCCCAGGTCGCATCGCTTGGGGGAGGCGGCTGAGGGAGAGGGCGGAGTTTGGGGGAAGGAGTTAAGAGGGGGCACAGCAGGGGTGGGAAGAGGCAGGGCAGGGGCAGGACCTGAGGCGAGGGGGAGTTGCCCTGGGCCCCACACCTCCCTAGGGACGGCCCTGCCTGTGACAGAAGAGGGAATTGAACTTGGTTTTCCAGAGTCCTAGATTAGTGCTCTATTCATTGCCCCCCCCCCCCCCCCCCCCCCTTTGCTGCTGTGGCTGGGCGGCTACTGCTGTCTAAACACGTCCTACTGTTCTCTCCTTTCTCTAGGCACTTGGTTGTTTACTGTACAAATTGTGTTACTTCACATTACCATTTGGGGAGAGTCAAGTGGCAATTTGTGATGGAAACTTCACCATTCCGGACAACTCTCGCTACTCCCAAGACATGCATTGTCTCATACGTGAGTATAATCGTTTCCGTAGCACTGCATAGTTCCATGTTAGAAATAAAGCCCTCTCCTCTTTTGTCATTCCCAGTTGTTTGAGCTGAGAACCTGGAGAGTGTCCTCTCTTTTTGGAAGAAAAAGATCTATTCACATGCACAGATGAGCCAAATGAGTGTACAGGACTTTGACCATTTCTATGTAGATGATCATAGTCCAGCCATGTGGAAAACTAGGCAAATAGACAATCGTTTGGTTTAAGATCACTACAGAAACTCCATTACTGTCTGTTTGCATAAGGAGTTGAAAAGCGTCACAGTGGCTTAGACTAGTGATACGACTTCATCTTCTGCGAACTGAGAAACAGAACTAAAATGTTTATAAATAACCCACTGACTAAAGTGAATGCATAATTAAGGGTACAATGCCTTACTCTCTGCAAAGCAGGAATATCTTGCCTGCTTTCAGTACAGCATTTGGTTGTGCCAGCCATGAGTGAGTATTGCAAATTCAGATGTGTTTTCAAAATAGCCTGCTTAGTTCTCCACAGCTCTACGTGCCCTGGGTTTGAGCAGATAGTAAAACTTAGTTAGTGCTTGAAGTCCAGGTCCCATGCATGGGAAAGTCAGTGCAGATGTCCTTCCCCTACTCTCTATTGGGTAGAGCATTAGGAACGTCTAAACCTTTCTGGTATTGTAGGGACTAAGAGCCTCAGCTGAGATCAGGGCTCCATTGTGCCAGGCGCTGTACATACACATAGCCACAGCTGGTCCTTGCTCCAAACCACTTTCTATCTAAATAGACAAAGCAAAGGATGGGAGAAAGTATTGGTGTCCCTTACTTACA
Source organism: Pelodiscus sinensis (assembly GCF_049634645.1). Classification (NCBI taxonomy): domain Eukaryota; kingdom Metazoa; phylum Chordata; order Testudines; family Trionychidae; genus Pelodiscus; species Pelodiscus sinensis. The sequence continues at coordinate 1,449,345 of NC_134738.1, read as the reverse complement.
GTTGCAGAACTAAACTAGTGTTATAGGGGAAATAACTTGGCCTAAGTGTACACACAAATTCTGCCAACTCTCACTTTAAATGGTGATTTGTGGATGGATGTGCTTGTCTTGGCTTGCTTAGGAAAGTAAACCAACTTCATATTTTAGTTAACGAACTGCTATTGCCCCTGCTGCCATTGATGTCGTGAATAACTTTGTGATTGACTTCAGTGGGAGGTACAACGGGCTTCCATCCTTGCAGTTAAAAACTTCTTGTATACCCTGGGAAATGACCATGTACTCTGTAAAATCCCAGCGGGTCCAGTGCAAGATCTGGTCCTTTGGTCTGTATGGGTAACATACGTATAACGGCAGCAAACCAAGTACAGTCTCCTGATGTGTGTTAGAAAGTTACTGCCTTGCAATCCACACTTGAGCTGGAAGATGTGGCTTCTGCACCATGTGCAAATCTGGTATAAGGCCTTGTCAACACTAACCCCGCCATCTCATCTACATGACTTCAGCTGTGCAAATAGTGTCGCTGAAGTTGATTTTCTTACATGTATGCGGTAAGGTCAGGAGGCTGCTACTCTTCTCGTCTTGGCGGAGTATTGGATTTGACAGGAGAGTGCTCTGAGATCAATCTCTTGCATCTAAGCAGACATGATAAATTGACGGCTGACGGATTGATCGCAACAGCTTTGATCCACTGCATAGTGGAGACAAGCCTTAAATGAGCTCCATGATTATCCATTAATCTTCTAATATTTAGCACCCAAGTCTTCTGATCCTTTTTTTTTTTTTTTTTTTTTTTTTTTTTAAAATAAAGGGTATATGCTTGAACCAGATCCTGATAAGAGACCTGATATTTACCAAGTTTCCTACTTTGCATTCAAGTTGACCAAGAGGGAGTGCCCTGTCCCGAATGTACAGGTAAGTAGCCTGTAGATCCCTTCAGAGGAAGTGGGACCAGACTGCATCTGACGTTCCTTTGCACTATTATTCCCTATCTACATTTAACTTCAGCTGCTGGAGAAACCCATGGCTTCAATTTAGCTTGTGCCTTTGGGGTATACAAATAGCAGATTCCTTGTCTAGACAGTTAGGAGTCTGTGCTTGCACCAGCACCAGGTCCCATCCAGTGAGTAATACTGGATTACAGCACCAGGTCCCATCCAGTGAGATGGTAGATATAAAGCATTCTGGGGAAGAGCACTAGCAAAGTGCAGGGAAGGACGTAATGTTTGCTGTCTTCATGGTGGCATCCATCCATCACCATGTCTAAAAGCAGCAGCAGAAGCAGTGATGGGATTTGACAGCATTTTAAATGATGTGACAATGCAGGGAGCTAGGCAAGATAAATCTCTGGAGGTTTGGTTGTACGGGCCCAAGAAAAATCAACACCCACTCTGGCTGAGTGTCCTCCAGAGGAGGGAGTGAAACCCTGTCTCTAGGAAGGGGGGAATGTGTTTAATTGCCCTTCTTTTATGTTCACTTCGATGTTGGTAGAGAAGCAAAGGCAGGTAGCTGTGATGTAACCCAGAGAGAGGACAGCTCATGGGATTCCACGAATGTTGCAATAAAGTACAATGGGCTGGTGTTTGGAGCGGGGAGATGAGAGCAGTTTCTGTGTATTGCACTACACCAGTATTGGGAGGTGGCGGGGGGAGGGTAAGAAGTGAGGTGGTGGGGGGAGGGGAAGGAGGAGGGCTGGGTTGTTTTCTGTGCTTTGTTGTGTGGATATTGGAGCCCTGTTGATTTGCGTGTGTGAGGGGAGTGAGAGAGTTGGCAGTATAGATACACTTTAGCATCGATTCTCACACACACATTTAGGTTGAAACTTTTGAAAATGATTAATCAGATGCATTGGAAGTAGCTGATTAGGGTCCTCCCGAAATCAGAACTTTCTCTTGAAAATGTAGGCCCTCTCTTTCTCACTGATACTTGAGCAACATTACATGACTGTGTCTGCATGATATTTACGTGCAGTAGAAATTTAGCTGGGCTGGTATGCAAACGATACGTGGTTTATGTGAAAAATAGGGTTGCAGGAGATGCTGAATGTTAGGCAAATGAGCCTATTATGTCAGTGGGTTTCCAGGCCTATAATTAATAGACGCATATGCTGATTGTTTGGTTTGGCTCCTCGCTCCCACAGTAAAATCAGTCTGAGCAAATAACTAGAGCTCTGCACGGATACAAACTTGTATCCGCATCCACGTTCGTGTCTGCAAAAACAAGCTGCAGATACTCACGGATGTAAAGCAGAGAGCCATGGATTGGCAGGGCTCTACAAACAACTTATTTACTGCCATGCTCAGTTTACTGATCTGAGGTTGTCTAGGGGAATTCTGACGAGGTGTATGTGCACGTGGCATCTGGACCAGTCTTGTGAAACTGATTACCAGGCAGATTTGTTATAGCATATGTCATCTGTACTGCAGTTGAGTTTGTGGCTCATGATTAGCCAAATTCCATTTAAAACATATAGCAAATCTAATAGTCATCTGATGTTATTTAAAGTGCGGTATTAGAATCCAATTCAAAACACGGATTCACAGGTGCTTTATACTGTATTAGGGATATTTCAGGGGTACAAAACAGGGTTGATGCAGTTGTCTGAAGAGAACTGTTTGGAGACTTACCTAATTTTTCCAGTCAGCTTCTGGTTCCATCTCTCTCTTGTTTTGCCATCAGAGTTAACGTATGTGAATATTCCATACAAATCTTATCTCTCATCTATATTTGTTTTTCTTTACAATGCCCATTTGTCGTGTCAATCGCCTGTCTATGTATTTATTGGTTCAAAGTCCAAAAATGAGCTAGCTTGACTTAATGGGATTTAGGATCCTAAATAACTTTTCTCAGGCTTTTATGCAAATTTGGCCCATGATCCTGCATGATTTCTACTTCGTGTGTAATAAACCCAATGGTTTTTGGATTTGCAGAACTCTCAGATCCCTGCTAAGCTCCCAGACCCAGTAAAAGCTAGTGAAGCAGCTGCGAAAAAGAGCCAGCCAAAGGCCAGGTAAGAGCCTCTATGATTAACACATTTCTCTTTTCATCGGTCTCTTTTCAGATTTTGAACTCTTTCTAGTTAAAAACCACTGGTATTCTCTTTTGGCTTTCACTGTAGAAAATAGATGGAGGTTTATATTGTGATCCTGGGACTTGTAATTTAAATGTAAAATGCCCATTAAAATAAAAGGCAGCAAATGGTAAGACGAAAGAGTTCCTTCCTTGTGCTGCATCCGAGTCAGTTGCTAGGTTTTGTAAACCAATAGCACCCTTTGAATAGAACAGCTCGAAGTCCATAAGTTAGGGTGGGCAAGATAGGATCCAACAAGCTGTGGCCACCCTGCCAATCCCTCACACCGGGGGTGCATGGCACCCAAGGGAACCGCCAGATATTCAAAATGGCTGGCAATTCCCTTTAGGTGCTGTGCAACCTGGCAGGGTGGGAGCGGGGGGCAAAGTTCATGTGTTTTCCCCACCCCCAGGCCATTCAGGGTCTGGAGATGGGGGAGCAGGTGAAGTCTCCTTCCTCTGACAGGTATGAGCCGCACCTAGAGGGAACAGACAGACCTCTTCTGTCTGAGGCTCCGCCTCTTCCTCTTGAGACTTCACCCCATTGGGGTAGCCCACGACCACTTCCAAAATTCAGGAAGTGGCCCCCCTTCAGAAATTATTGCCCCCCTCACCTCTGCCATAAGCTAAAGCTTTATTAGTCTGCACGGTAGCATGCCTACTAAGGGCCTTCTCCAGAGCTATTGACATGAGTAGAAAGACTCCCACTTACTTCAGTGGGCTTTGGGTCAGGCCCCCAGGGTACAAACATGCAGAGGAACCACAGCAGTGTTACAGGACCCAGGGTGATCTAGTCTGACCTGCAAAACACAGGCCTGAGAACCTCTCCCAGAGCATCTGCTGGAGCTAAAACATCTCTCTTGGCGCCACAGGAAGCCGAGATTGGCAGCAGTGATGGGCAGTCTGTGGCCCGGGAGACATTTTGTTACCCTTGCCCAAGTGCAGGCTGCCAGATTCCCCTGGTTTCTGTCCATGAAGGGTTTTTTCTACCAGTGTTACTCAAGTGACGCACCTAAAGCCGGGGTCCGGGAAATGAGGGGCGTGCGCATTGCACACAGCACTGCCTGTGAGAGCCGGGCACTCCCTCTGCAGCCAATCACAGCGCTGCTACGGTTCAATCAGCATCCCCACAAATTCGAGGTATGTAAGTTCAGTGGGCGAAATGACCCTCTCCCAGGGGACTGTCTTTGTTATAACAGTCTAGCGGCCACTGAGTGGAAGGCGGCCACTCACGAGGTCCACTCGCTACTCTAAGTTGCCCATCGCTGCTCTGAAGGCTGCCGTCAACAGAGCATATTGTTGTCATGGTGACTCAGGGCAGACTGTACAGTTTTCAGGGTACTAAGTACATCTTTGATGTTTACTGCCTAGTGACTAGTATATTCATGGAGCTTATGTAAATAACTGTCCTCTCCAGATCTAAAGAATGCTACTTGTGATGCCTTCTACCTAGTGCCAATTAGCCCCAGAAGTTTCCCTTAATATTATTTTTATACCTGAGCTTCAGTAATAAGAGTAACTTCTAATCTAGCTCAGCGAGCAAACATACTGAAGGGCATTAAGAGGTCTCGAGCATTGCATGGCACAGGAATGCCCTGCAGGTTTGCATTATTATGGGATGATAAATATAAAGCAAAATTGGCTCGAAAGGAAAAGTACAAGTACCTGATGCTTTGGCAGAGGCCAGCTCAGCTCGTTAAGAGTACTTTTTAGACTGCCAATCTATACAGTTCTGCTGAAGGATGCCAGCTGCCATAAAGCTAATTCCTTACACCCTTCATCTGCTCTTCTGGAAATCCATAAAAAGTCCAGATTTGAATAGTCTGTTGTGTCAAACATTTGAATGCATTAAGCCCTTTTGACAAGTTCCAGCTGTCCAGCAAGCTGAAAAGCAATAATCATAAGAGAAGGCAAAATGAACGTGCTGGATTAATTTTGCAAGTGCATTTGTTTCAACTTCCAAATGACTTGCAGTAGGCTGCGTAGGAATGACTCATGTATATTTGCTCCAGTGTCTCTCCCACATCCATTATTCACTTGCTACTTAAGCGCTGTTGGCATCAGTTGGAGCAATGCCATGTGCTACTCTCCCCAGTTTTGCATTGTCATGGAGGGAGTTCCACAAACCAGATACAGCAGCAGATTGGGAATTGGGAAGTATTCTCTGCCACTGTCTGGCTTGGTGGCCTTGGGCAAGTCCCTTCATTTGTCTGCCTCAGTTACTTTCCCCTTTAAAATGGCAACGAGGACTCTGAACTTGGTAAAATACTTGGCCATATACTGATAAAAGTACCTGAAGTATTAAGTTTATTCTGTAAAAACATGATTACTTGAGACTGGCCTCTGGGCCATATTTTGGTTTGCCTGAACTTTGCAGGCAAATCTTAGTTCTTTGTTCTTTAGCATTACTTAATGGGACTCTAAATGGGCTTTTGATCTAGATGGCTCTGACTACAGTTATCTTAGGTCGGCCAGAGCTGTGTAGCCACATCACCTTCCTGCCTTGGGAATCATTGTCCATTGTGTTCAGTAGCCCAGGAAATGGCTTTTCATTTAAGCAGCCAACTTGGAAGCCACTTACCTTTTTCTACCCATGTTTGGTTCCCCCCATCCAGGCTGACTGATCCCATTCCTACAATGGAAACCTCCATAGCTCCCCGCCAGAGACCTAAAGCAGGACAGACGCAGCCCAACCCTGGAATTCTGCCTATTCAGCCAGCCCTCACCCCCAGGAAGAGGCCCAGTGCCCAGGCAGCCGTCCAAGCACAAGGTGAGGTGATTTCCATGGTGTTGGTGCCTCCTGAAAATACACAGGGCAGCACTTCAGCATGGTCAAAAGCTCCTGGAATTTGCCAAATAAATTCAATCCCGTGCTCCACTCCTATTGGGAGAACTGAGCCCAGACAGAATCAATGGTCTTCCAGAAGCTGAACAGACTTCAGAAGAGTCCAGGCTCAGAACGAGTGGGAGTTGGTACTTTTTTTTTCCTTCCCTTGAAGAAGTGTTTTGAGGGGGAATTTTTGTTGTTTTTTCAGCCACCAAAATACTTTGATCAGGATGAAATATTTCTGCAGCGTTTTCTAGTTTGGGGTTTTTTGGTTTGATTTTTCTGACTTTTTTTAATGGAAAAATTGAAATCCTATGGTAAAGGTAAAGGTTTTCAAGTCACAATAAGATTAAAAATTTAAACTTTAGGGGGCGCTTTTTTTTTTTTTTTGCACGTTTGTTTTGAACATTTTTTTTCAATTGTTTTTGTCAAATGGAATTTTTCACAGGAAACTCCTGTGGAAAATCATTGGTGCAGTTCGACCTGCTCTGAGAACCTGGACAGTCTAGCTGAGAACCTATGGATCTTTTGGGTGGGGGGACCCATCCTAAAGAACTCTGTAGCCAGGGGCGTAATTCCCTATCCAGTCCTCTGGGATGCTCTCAGAGGCTGACAGGCTGGTCCCTCTCTATGGGGCCCTTCCCTAAGGGGAGTATAAGCATTGTGCTGGAGCTCTGCTGAGCAGGGGGACAATTGTCTACTCTGATCTCTCGGCCCATCGTCCTCTTTCCCCTCTTAGGTGCAGGGCCTGCTGCATTGAGTGGCTCCCAGCCCTCGCTTCCTGCAGGCGTTCAGCAGCCGAAAGCGCCACCCCCGCAAGCCACGCCACAGCCTCCGCCCCAGCCCAAGCAGCCGCCTGCTCCTCAGCCGACCCCAGCCACCCAGCCGCCAGCCCCTTCTACTCAGCCACAGGCCACACCGCAGCATCAGCAGCAGCAGCAGCTCTTCCTGAAGCAGCAGCTACTGCAGCAGCAACAGCAGCTGATGCAAGCCCAGCAGGTAAGCATGGCCGCGTCTCAGCATGCCTAGCGCCCGTCCGAGGCCATGGAGCTCCCAGGTAGAGGAGACAAGGTCTCGAGCCCTTGCTCAGCAGAGGCACAGGAAAGCGAGAGTGGCGTGGTGTGGGGGGGGCGGGGGGAGGCGGACGGGGGGGCATTCTTTACTCTCTTCTGTTATGCTAGCTCCTTGGGCCGTCAGCTCTGGCTGTGCTGTGTAACGGGCGGGAACAGCCCTGCAGAGTGTACAGCTTGACTAGGCAAAGGGTAGAAAGCAGGATGAGGAGAAGCGAGCTGTCCAGGGTGTGGCAGCAATGACCAAGCTGGGAACAGAACCTAGCTCTCCTGGCTCCTAGGCCTGAGCCTTCCCCAGCAGGCCAGGGCATTTAAATAGGCTGCTTGGAATTAGTGGAGCTGGAATGCCGCCCGTAAAATGCTGTGATGGCCTTCAGGCCACACTGGCAGGGCTCTGCCTTGGCCTGACGTGCCAGCACAGCAACAGCAAACGCTGCATGCTGCTGTGCTGGTCCAAGAACACGCCCCGGCAGTCAACTGATTGCACCACTTTGGGAAAGTCTCTTCTCCCCGCCGCCCTAGAGAGGAGGTAGGTGAGGTCACACCTCGTATTGGACCAGCTTTTGCTGGTGAGAGAGACAAGCTCTCTTCCTCAGGTCTGTGTGAAGCGCCGGGCAAATTCAAACGCCTGCCCCTCACCAACAGACGCTGGGCCACTGAAAAATATTACCCCAGCCACCGTTTGTCTCTAACGTCCTGGGCCCAGCGTGGCTAACGCACAGCAAACCACAGTGGAACCACTCGGTCGCCCACTTCCATAGCTGGTCAGAAGCTGTTAACGGATCTACTGCTACTTGCTGTCGAGCTGTGTGTTGTTGTATTCCACTCTCATAGAGGGGCCTTGGTAGTCCCCTCCGTTGTGGCATCAAGGAGCGTCACTGCAGTACCGATGTGAGCAGCCAGAACAGGCACTCCCCAAGTTACAAATCCCGACTTACAAGCTTCCGCATGCACAAGCAGCGGCTCCCCTGCAGCCTCCAGCAGGGCCGTCCTTAGGATGTACGGGGCTTCACGATGGCAGGGGGGACGTGATGGTTTTTGGAGCTGTGATTTTTATGATCTTCAGCAACACACAAACGAAATCTTTTAAAAGCAAATTTTAAACTAAGGTCCTGTCGACTCACCCAGTAACACAAACTGACAGTATGGACCTGGGGTTGGCAAATGCCTCTGGTCTGCAGTACCTCTTGACTGGCTCTTTCCCAGGTTCTGCTAACAGGTCAGGCCGGATTTGCCACTTGTAAGGCCACGAGCGCCTCTCGGAAGCAAGCAGAACTAGAGAGCAGGAATAGGAAGGGGCACGGCACTAAGACCCAGTGGTGCCCCAGACTTTCAGGTGCCCTACACAGCTGAGTATTCTGCATGTGTGTCATGAGGATCTGACCTCAGGGAGCAGGCAGGAGACACAGGTGGAGGGGAGCTGTGCAAGTGCTGGCTGGAGGACTCTGGAGGAGCAGGGGGAGGTCTCACAACCAGCAGCGGGAGAGAAGCGGCCTTTGAAGCGGAACCGCCGGTCTCTCCAGGTGCACCGCTGTCCCGGGCTCCTCTAGAGTCCTCCGACCCACCCTCGCACTGCTCGCTGCCTCCTGGTCAGAAGGGCTGGGTGCAGCCGGCGGGGCAGTGGCTGTACGGTGGGGCTGGCCTCAGGAGTCACTGAAACAATCCCACAGCCTGAGCCTTGCAAGCCCACCAGCTGCTGAGCAGCCATACCCAGCATGAACTAGGGATGTAAAAGCCTGGTCAGTTAACCGATTAAATGTTAGGTTAATGTAACAGTTCACTGGTTAACTGACTAAAGAAGGATCCAGGCTAGTCTGTGGGGCTGGCTACCAGCTCCTGGCTCCGCATGGACAGAGACAGCTCTAGATGCCGAAACAACCTCTGTGGGGCTGGAGCAGCCACTTGCCCACAGCAGGTGGGAAGCTGCTCCAGCCCCCACCGGTTAACCAGAACTGGTAATCACCACCTGTTTAGGGCAATGCTTGCCGGTTAACCACTCACATCCCTCTTTTCCCCTTCCACCTGCTTAGCAGTGAGGCCCAGTTTAAAAGAGGAGGTTTGCTGCACTGGCCCCCATTTGACGTTGGGATACTGGGTCTATCGCACAACCCCCCTCACACTTAGCCCGAGTGCGAAGCCAATGCAGGAAGTCCACAGCTTACGAATGGGTTGTGTTCCAAAAGTTCGCTTGTAAGTCGGCTCTTTGGAACTTGGAACGCATTTTCCCATTGGAGCAATGTTATAAATGGTAGTTAGGTTCCCAGGGTAGCCCACAAAAGCTGATGTAACCCCCAGTGTAGCTGAAATACTGTAGATTTGCAATGAAAACGACTAGAAATCGTTTATCCAACCTTGGAGGCTGGTGCTTGAGGAAAGGCAGGTTTGCTTAGAGGAGGATCAGGAGGTAGGTGGAGATTCTAAAAAGGGAACTTCTGGGTATCCCCCCGGCTGCTGTCCATCCCCCCCCTTCCCCCCCTCCCCGCCCGGCAGGCTCTGCTAGGTAGAGAGGGCCCAGGTGTCAGGCTGGAGCGTGTCTGGAAGCCTGCACGTGTCTGGAAGCCTGCACAGCAGTGGCACTGGCAGGCTGAGCACGGGGAGCCCAAGGTCTGTCCTGACTGTGCAGCGTCCACACAAGTCCAATGCCCCGCGGATGGTTGGGAGGGGGCAGCCTTTGCTCAGCTTGAGCAGGGAGGCGCATTAACTCAAGGCTGGGCCGCGGAGTGAGCCAGGGAAGTGGCCGAACAGGAGACTTGTCCTTTCCAGTGCTTGACAAAGGTGGGAAAGAACCGAGAAGGTTTCTAGGCGTCAGGGCCCACGTCCAGTTTTTGAGCAGCCTGTGGCAGGTGGCCTGCCAGGCCTCTCAGCTTGTGTTTCACCAATTGCCCTGCCTGTCTCTCTGTCTGCCCCGGCCGCAGTTCCAAGCCCTGCCGCAGTTCCCAGTGATGCAGCAGGGAGCGCCGGCGCAGCAGCAGCTCATGCAGAGCTATTACCAGCAGCAGCAGCAGCACTTGGGCGCCCAGCAGAAGACCGCGGTGGCGGCAGTTCAGTCAAAGCCGCAGGCTGCAGTCCAACCAGCAGCTGCGCAGGAGCAAGTGGTAAGAACTAGCAAGGCCTTGAAAGCTGCAGGGAGGGGCTGGACAGCATGGGCGGGATCAGTGCGCACAAACGTCCCAGGCACAAACCGAGCTCGCAGCCTGCCCGGCTAGTTGTGTGCGGGACACGGTCTGGGAGTAAGGGAGACTCAGGGGGGCCTCCAGTGTTTGGGACCAAGCTTTTCCTGTCAGCCATTTTTCCTGCTCCCCCGGTGCTTTCCAAGAGTCTGGTCTTGTCTGGGCTTCTGCCTCCCGGCAAGTGCTGGGCTCTCTGCAGAAACTCCCTCTGGCTATGCTGTCTACTGGAGTTTGGCCTTCTGTAGCAGAGCAGGGCAGGCTGAGGTGAGAGGAGAGAGGAAAAGTTACTCTCCTCCTTGCTACAGAATATATTTCACCTCCAAAGGGGTCCCTGAAGGCACATGGCAGAGCTGCTCAGTCCTGCATGAGGGAAACATTGCAGTGATGTGTCAGATGCAGGGGGAGGAACCGAGGCACACAGATGGATACAGCAAGTCAGGGAGGAAGAATGGTCCAGTGGTTAGAGCACTGCCCTCGGACATGGGAAACCGGAGCTCAGCCCCTTGCTGTGCCACAGTCTCTGTGACTTCAGCAAGTCACTTAACTCTCCGTGCCTCGGCTCTCCCTCTGTGACATGGAGATAATAGCACGGCCCTGCCTCGCAGGAGTGTGTGAGGAAACTGCCATTGCAGCTCTGTGTGGTGTGGCCATCTTGTCTAAGACTGGAGTAGAGCCCAGAACTCCAGACTCTGAAAATCTGGTAGAATGTGCCCGATGTAGGAGCCTGCAACCTCCTCTTGAAACGCTGGTGCAGAAGAAATGCTAACCAATGGCATAAGAGTGGCGTGTCCTCTCCTGCAACGGGCTGACCAGATTCAGTAGTATTGTCCCCGACTCTGTGTGCCAGCATTAGTGTCCGGGGCAAAGATTGTCCAGAGTGACTAGAAATGTTGAGTGCCCGAAGCAGTGCGTTAGGCGACTGGGGCGCAGGGGTTTGGGTCGTGTTTTTCGCTAGATGGCGGGTGCCCTGAAAATCAGTCCCTCAAAGCCATTGTGGACATTGCTAGATTGCAGGGCAGGAAGGGACCATCGTGGTCCAGTCCGACCACCTAGATAACTCAGGCCGTCAACTTGGGCATCTGCCAACCGAAATCAGGGTCCAAGAATCCTGACCCAAGTTTTCTTGACCCCGGTAGGAAAAAGCGGGTGCAAAAAGAGCAGCCTTCCACTCTGCCTTGATTGTGGTGGGCTGGGTTTTTCCTGCTCTGTCGTAAAGAGGATTTTTACAACACGTTGTACAAAAAAGAAATCTGCTATTAATCATCTGAGCATGTGTCCAAATCAATTCGACTTGCAGCAGCAGAGCGGATGACTGTCCGCTGCATTAGACAGGGGAGATGTGCCAGAGAGCATGAGTCCCCGCTACCAAAATCCTCTGCAGTTGCAGAGGAAAGGAAGTGACAGTCCTTCATTGCTTCCAGAGCCGATTCATGCTTGTTTCTCTTGGTAAGTGGGGGGCCCTTCACTTCAGTTTCATTTGTGCATGACAAGGGCTTGCGCTCGGTTTTTGCACTGTATCCTGTACCCATGCAAAGGAAGGGGGCATTGTGCAAATCTCTTCAGCTACAGAATATTTGCTTCTAAATTAAGAGGCAGCCCCTGCTTGGCTTGCTTAGAACTCTTCCTGGGCCTAGTCCCTATGAAGCTGCAGGAGCAAAGCTGCCCTAGGTTGAGTACTAGCTGCCCCAGCCTGCCTCTTCCAGGAGCACCAGGAGTAATTTGGCCAAGGCATTTGGCAGAATGACGTATGTGCCTAAAGGCTGGGGCAGGGGAGAATTATTATTATTATTATTATTATTTCCACCCCTTTTATGACTAGAGCCCTGCAAATCCACAGATATCCTGCAGGTATCTGCATCCACAGCTCTCTTTTGCAGATGTGGATGCAAATGCACATTTTGTATGTAGAACCCTGCAAATTTGCTGATGTCCGTGGGCCCCTGCAGATGTGGATACGTTTATCTGCAGCTCATCGTTGCGAATAGGGATACGGATCCAGATAAAAGTTTATTTCCGACGGTGTCTTATCGGTCTCTGTTACCTGTTGTGTGGAATATTCCTCTGTAGCTGGTGAGCAGGGGAGGGAGTCGCAGACCTTGGGTTCCTACAGTCGCTAGGTGATCCTGGGCAAGGCGTATTAGCTCTGAGACGCCGGAATGGGTCTGATCCAAAGTCACTGGGAAGTTTGACCATTGAAAGGTACAACACGACCCAATGGCTTGAAGTTGAACAAATTCAGGCTGCAAATAAAGCTCCATTTTCCCATTCTGAGTCATGGGAACAACTTACCCAGAATCAGGCCCACTGATTTGGGGGGGGGGGGCAGACAAAGGGGGCAGTTGCCCCAGGGCCCAGCAATTCTGGCAGCCCTCGGAGCCCTAACCCTGATGCCAGAGCCCCATGACACACACTCCAGGTGGCTGTAAGGGCTAGCAGGGGTGGTGCGGTGCACTGGGGGCTCACTGCCCCGGCCCCCCCCGCCCCTTCCAGGAGTGCCGATGCAGCCCCACCCACTTTGCCCAGGGGTCCGGCATGGCTGTTTGCTCCCCCACCTGGGGACCTGGTGGATTCCCCACCACTGGCAACTTTTAAATCGAGGTTGGGATTATTTTTGTTGAAGTCTGCTCTAGGGATTATTTGGGGAAGTTCCTGCGACTTGTGTGACACAGGAGGTCCTGGCAGATGGTCACCGGGGTCCCTTCTGGCCTGGAATCTGTGAATGACCCCACCGGGGTCCCTTCTGGCCTGGAATCTGTGAATGACCCCACCCCGCTTCCAGGAGAAAATTCCTGAGACTTATTTAAAGAGCCTTTGTGAAGGTACCTGGAGACCCTTCACACACGTCAATTACATGAAAATCTTCTTAACGGGAATAAAACAACCCAGTGTGAAAATCCCCCCCCCCCCCCCCATCTTCCCTGAAGAGTAACCTGTGCAGAGCCCCTCCCATTCCTGCAGCAACCAGGAAGAGCATTGATGGTCTCATTTTAAAAAGGTGTCGTGAGGCGGCATCTCTCTGTGGCAGGCTCTCAGGAGAGAACGCTCGGCTTAGCCCTGTCAAACCTTTCCATGTTGCGAAACTTCATTGACATGCTGAGCCCTCTGCGTTCCTGCGGAGATCCCGGTACAACCCTTCCCTGCCCGAACACCGTGTTGTACTGTGACCTACATAGAACGCCACACGGTGGGTGCATGGGATGTGCTCAAGACCAACTCCCTGCTTCCTGCAGCGCAATGTGAGGCTTAAAATGCAGCCGGTGAAAAGAAGAGCTCTTGATCGCCTCCCCTGCCATTCTGAGCATGTGACCCTGCAGCCACTGGACACCCGGCTGGGGTTGTGGTTTTGGTGGTGGTGGTCTGAAGGACACTGGGAAGTGTCTCTTTCCTGGCTCAAGATGGACCAAACTGCTGCCGCTTACTGGAGCAGAGGCAGAACGCTGTGGCAGTACCATAGACAGACTGCTCGTCTCTTCCCCCTGCTTTTACCTTTTAAAATCAGCATTAAGTGCTAGCCAGATTGCGAAGTCACACTTAGCAGGCTGACTAGAAACCAAGTGGTGACAAACCCTGTGATTTTTTTTTTTTCACACCGGAATCGTTTTAGTGGGGGGGGGGGCATAACGAGCTCACGTTAGTTTCACTTTCTGAGCACGTCCCTCCTTTTGTGAAACATTTTGAACTTCTTGTTCAAGGGCTACAAAATTGGAGCAGGAGGGGTCAATTGTGTCTCAAGACCGGCAGTATGACCTCCATGTGCTGTTCATACTGAGTTACACTGCTCCCCTCTGCAGCCCGCCTTGGTCACTAATGGTTAATAGCTCTGGTTCCCACAGCCCTGGATAGGTTTGCCGTGCCAGCTGGGTCCCATGTCCCCCTAATGGAGTCGTTCTTTTAGCTCAAGTGCTGGGCTCTGCGCTTTGGCGCTGGAGGTTCTGGGTTCTGTACTCATTGGACACCAGTCCAAATCAAACGATCACCGGGATACGTTTGTACCCTGAGTTGTGAAGAAACCATTAGATAAAAGGTTTCTGTGGCAATCCCTGGAAATCCAACCCCTGTTAAACAGCTCGCACTCACCGATATTTTGCTCCTTAGCCCTGTCCCGCTGTAACTTCAACCCATGTGCCCACCCGACGTGGCCTCTCCAATGTGATCTTTCTTGCCCAGGTTGTGAACCATGGCGCCCAGGGGGGTGGCGGTTGCCATTTCTCTGTTAGGGACACGTTCCTTCCCAGAGCTGTACCGGTGAAGGAGAGCGGTGTCGCTGGGATTACGTCTCAATGGGACCCTAATACTGGTTGTTGAGGCTCGTTCGGTTTTGCCCTGCTCCTTTAGGCTGTGTGAGGCCAGGGCCCAGGGGGACTCTCACATGCGCCAGTAGCTTTGACGTTTGCTTCCTTCCAGAAGCAGGCTCCGATACGGCAACAGCAAAAGCCTCAAACTACGCCACCGTCCGCTATCCAGGGCCAAAAGCTGGGCTCCCTCACGCCTCCGTCCTCCCCCAAGACGCAGCGCGCAGGGCACAGGAGGATTCTGAGCGACGTGACGCACAGCGCTGTGTTCGGGGTCCCGGCCAGCAAGTCCACCCAGCTCCTGCAGGCGGCCGCTGCCGAGGCCAGTCTCAACAAGTCCAAGTAGGTGGCCGGTGGCTCTGACGGGTACGGGGGGTGGAGAAGCTGTTTGTGCCCTGCTCTTGAGGGGAATACCCTTAAGTCAGCCCACCTCATCTTGGTACCCACCAGGCTCGAAAGCCTCCCCCTCACTCCAAAGCAGCGTCCTTGCTCAGGGCGGGGGGAACTCCCAACTGTGTTTCCTCTCCCAACATGCCAAGCAAACTGAGTCCCCACCCACTGGACTACCCGGTGGGCAAGAAGGTGCCTCAGTAGCCCTTGGATCCTGCTTCGCCCGGGACCCCAGCAATCCTCTGGCCCGTATTCTGAGCCTGGCAGGTGCAGCGAAGCGTTCCCCAAAGAGTCCGTGCCATTTCACCCACACTATCAAACCCATAAAGTCGGGAGGCTGCCGCCCGGCATATTCCATACAGCTCTTCATGGCACGGGGCAGGGCGGCCTTTCCACAGGTTCCCTAACTCAGCAGGTGGCAAACTCCTTGAGAGCGCCCCTCTTGAGTTACGATTTGGGTTGCGCTCCTCCCCCAACCAGAGCCAAACAGCCACGTGCAGGGTCGCCTGCTTACAAACTGAACCAAGACCATAACGCAGCTGTAGTTACATTACGTTACCCGCACTTGGAAATGTCAAGTACACGGACACTGCCTGCCCCCTGACTCTTCCACCCCACCGTTTGAAAGCCATTGCCCCAGCTGCTCTAAGGCCCTTGTGCATCTCGGTTTGTGCCCCCGTGCAAGAAGTGCATCAGGCACTCCAGGGACAGGCCAGGACTCGGGCGCAGCATCGCTGAGCTCTAAATAGAGCTGTGTATGTGCCACCAATGCCGCCCAGCGGTGGAAATGAGACCAATGAGATTAGGCTGGGCCGTGCCACAGGCAGAGAATAGGGAGGATCGAGGTGCCCCCTTCCATGAGGCCCTCAGTGGCAGGGAAGGAATGGAAGGAGACATACCCAGGGGATCCTGGCAGTGAGCCGCCCCAGACACAGCAGAAGAAATCCAGAGACTCCTAAGATCACTACCATTGGACCTGGCGGGGAAGAGGAGATTTTCCTTCCCAACAGTATGTGATAATGAGGGCCCTACCAGTTTCATAGCCATGAAAAAGTCACAGACTGTGAAATCTGATCACCCTGTGCTGCTAGGAGCCTGGGCTTCCCAGCCGCTGGGCTGGCCAGGCTGGGGAGGGACAGCAGTTCTCTTCACCCTCCCCAGCCACTCTCGGTGGGGGTACCAGACCCGCTTTGAGAGGTCTTGCAAGAATGAGGGTGGTACCACCGCACTTCTGCTCTGGAGAAGCCTGGAGAGATCTGGGCTCCCGTCTTCTGCCCCCCTCCCCTCCATACACACACTCTAGGGCTCCTGCTTCCGCTTTGGGCATCCTCCCCCCCAGCAGTTCTAGCCGGGGCTGTAACTTGTGCTCCCGGTGGCTATAGCTGGGACAAGTTGGGTTCTGGCCTCCCTCTGCAGCTTCTGTGTGGCTCTGGAATTGGAGCGCAGGGCTGCTTCCCCCAGGAGTTAATATCAGGCTTGAGGCTTGCAGGTCCTATTGCCAGGGCTCCTGCCAGGGATCGAGGTGACTGGGTAGCAAGGGCTACTGACTTGGGGTTTTTTCCTAGGGCTGGAGACACCCGTTTTCTGAGGGGCCCAAAAATTGGTTATCTCCAGGACCTGCTCTAGCCTTGTCCTGAAGGCTGTACAGAAGTGACCTCCCTCCCCATGACAACTTTGCAGACTTCCCCCCCCCCCCTTGCTCCCTGCACATGATCCCATTTGGAGGCAGGGACCCCCATTTAGAACACTGTGAAATTAGGGATGGAATCATGGAAAATTGTGAAACTGACCAACTTGAAAAACCACTGGCCATGAAACTGACCAGAATGCCTAGTGAATTTGGTAGGTCTCCAGAGATGATCCATTGAGACCCCGAGCATGTGAGGAAGAACCAGCCAGCCATCTCCTGAGAGACCAAATGCCACCGCAGAGACCAAGCCACCCCACACAATGGCCCACCCTGATCCTTCACTCACAAGAGATAAATTTCCCAGAATACACCAGGGGCAAAAAATCCCTTCTTGGCTCCTATAATAACATAAGACACAAACTGGAAGTGAGCCTCAGGGCTGCTGAGCCCTTCCCCCACCATCTCAAGCAACCACGTCATCTGATTGACTTACCTGGTTACTAATGTTCATGTCTTTGGTTGGGGGGGTGCTTTCAGGTCTGCTTCCACAACACCCTCTGGCTCCCCCAGGACCTCACAGCAAAATGTCTACAACCCACCGGATGTCTCCACATGGAACCCCTTCGATGACGATAACTTCTCGAAACTCACGGCGGAGGAGCTGCTGAACAAGGACTTCGCAAAACTGAGCGACGGTGAGTTTACCGAGCGCGTTAGCTAGGTGCTGGCGGAGGTCCCTCCTGCACCTGGGAAACGGGACTGGCATCACGGTGGAACATGACAGTAGCTACAGAGTCCTGGTGGGAACTTGCAGAACTGACTTGCTTAACATCTTATACATCCTAGAATCCCAGGGCTGGCAGAGACCTCAGGAGTCATCGAGTCCAGCCCCCTGCCCAAAGCAGGACCAACCCAACTCAATCAACCCAGCCAGGGCTTTGTCAAGCTGGGACTTAGAAACCTCGAGGGATGGAGATTCCACCCCCTCCCTGGGGAACCCATCCCAGTGCTTCCCCACCCGCCTAGGGAAATGGTTTTTCCTTATGTCCAACCTTGACCTCCCCCACTGCAACTTGAGACCATTGCTCCTTGTTCTGCCACCACTGAGAACAGTCTCTTTGGAACCCCCCCTTCAGGTAGTTGAAGGCTGCTACCAAATCCTCCCCCCCCCCCCCCCCCCAAACTATTCTCTTCTTCAGCTGGCAGCTTTGTGTCTCACTTTCACTGGGCTTGTGACATCCTGGGCAAGGGCAGTGTTTGTCTGTCTCTGATAGTGCCTTCCTTTCAATGAGGTCACAGAGATGGCTCAAGGTGTAAAATTGTTCTCTGGCCCTGATGAGTCTTGTGGTCAGAAGTCACCAGTGTGGCGTCCTGACCAGTATCTTGCTCCGGCTAGTGATGAGAACCATTTGGCTGCGTGTGCATGCACCCCCTGTGTGTTGTACTGGCTCTGCAGACTTTGAGAGAGCCCCAAATACCCCAAAATCAGATCTGGATTGAAGCCACCCAGCCAGGTTTATGCTTAAATGAAACGCCGTAATATTTGTCAGCAGACTACACTGAACCACTGGATCAGTTAACGGCAGGGTTCTCCATTGCCCCCTAGAATGAACAAGGACAGCCCCTTAGGTACATTTTATACATAGGTACAAACACGTTACACATCACTCCTGACATATCAGGTTGCTACTCCCTGATGTTACCTAGATACCATCCCTTCCTTTGTTTTGATCGAACCACCGTGTACGTTTCTATTCATCAGCCTGTCGTTTCAGACCCTCTCCTGAACTTGGGTCAGTCTGTCCCTGTTACCTGTAGAGAATGTGGAGGTACCAACCTGTTTTTTAACAAGGTGCTTGTTAGTCCTGTTTGTGCCAGGTTCTGTGAGCAGGGCCTGCTTCTTGCTCACAGCTTAGCTTGGCTTTATATTAGCAAAGTCTTGACCACAGCTGCCCCCACACCAGGCCCCGGGCTAATATTTTAGGCCCTCTTCCCTCTCCGAGAGTCTACCACCGTCTGTCTGCTCCACAGCTGCCTGCAGACCTGCTGCATGCAGATTGAGTTACTTTGTTTCATCCGGGAAAGATGGCTTGCAAGGTGGAAGTGTGAAAATAATGTTCTGCCATGGGATTTTAAAGCTGTTTACATAGTGCCAAGAGATCCCCTTCCAAAGGGGCGCAATCTACCATCGAGCGTAACCCGACATTCTGGAATTTCAGGTAAACCTCCAGAGAAGCTTAGCAGCTCCACAGAGAACTTGATTCCAGGCTTCCAGGCAGCTCCATCGACCACACAGGCAGATGCTTTCAGTTCCTCCTCCTTTGCAGCTGGATCAGGTAAGCCTGGGAACACGGCCTGAGAGAGCCTCCTCCTCAGATCACACCAAGTGGTTGGTTTTTCTGTAGCCCAGGGAGGCCCAGCTCCATTTGACCTGACCTTGTTTCTTCAGCCAGTTGCCTCTTTGGGCATCTCACTAGCAAATATCGGGCCATCACTGAAAGACTGTCAAAGGGATACGTGTCCCAAGAGATGCCTGGTAACAAAAGACCTCAGCCTGGGAAACCTGTTCAGTTCATCTCAGGCCTTGTCTCCATTTGAGATTATTGATCTCCCTGGGATTGATGTAGTGGGTCTAATAAGGACGTGCTAAACTGACTTGAAAGTAGGAATAAGGGATCCTCCGGAAAAGGGCTTATTTTCCGGAAAATCGTGTCTAGACTGGCGCTTTTCTCTGGCAAAAACCCCGAGCCGGAAAAAAGCGGCAGCCATGTAAATGGAAATGCCGCGGGGGATATTTAAATCCCCCGCGGATTTGCAATTCCGAAGTGTCTAATCTGCATCCCTTTTCCGGAAAAGGGGTGCAGTGTAGACACAGCCCTAGTGTAGGCCTAGGCCTCGGTTGGCTCATGGACACAGTGAGGTAACTCCTTGGGGAAGTTAGATATTGAATAAACCCCTGAAGTCCATAGGAAAATCTGAGCCTGTCCCTGCTAACCATCATGCATTAGCTATTCTGTGCTTAAAGAGTTCCCTGGAAGGGAGGGGGCCAGGGGTCACTTGTTGGTCCAGACTTGCCTGTCTACTTGAGAGAAATTGGCCAGATGTGCCAGGCGATTCCACTTCTTTGAGTAGCTGTGATGGGATATAGAATCGCAGAGATGTCGGGCAAGAAGGAACCTCAGAGAGAATCTAGCCCATCCCCCTCCATGTTGAGGGACTAAAATTTCCCGGATCATCCCAAGGTGTGTGTTCTTAAAAACCTCAGATGACTGAGTGTCTCCCCTGGTAACCTGCATCTCCCCTGGTAACCTGCTCCATTGCTTTTATACTCGTCGTTAGTTTCCTCATATTGGACCTCAATCTCCCTTGCTGCAAATTAAGCCAATTGTCCCTTGTCCTGCCCTCAGTGGACTTGGAGAACAGTTGATCACTGTCCATGTTCGAAGACTGTTAGTATTTCTCCTTCCCCCTTCGCCCCCCGCAATCCCCCACGAGTCTTCTCTTGTGTAGACGGTAAAGGAGGCCGGGCTGGCAGAATCAGTCTGCCATGGGAGGAAGAGAAAGCCGGCTGATTATACTAGTGAAGATGAAGAAAAGTATGTGGGTGGGGAAGTCTTTCCTAAGTACACAATATAAATTACGTGGTGGATGCAGAAAGTGGGAACAGACGGAAGAGCATGAGTTCCACAGAGCTGCCATTCATTAGGACGCTCTAAAGGACCCGGTCCTGCAACTGTATCTGGGTGTGTGGACCCTGGTGTGGCGAGCCAGTGGACTGAGCACAGGTGCCCAAATGGATGCCCTTGCAGGATCAGGACCTTGTTAAAATCTCATTTCTCTTGCTCTCAAGTGGAACCTAGCACAGCTTCTTCAAGCTCCGAAATCTCCGGCTGAATGCTGGAAAATGCCAGGCCTCTGGAAATACTCACAGCAACCCCAAACAAAATGTTTAGAGCCGCCCTTGAGCCTCCCTTCCTTCCCCGGACCTCCATTCTGGCCTTTTTACCATTTAAAAATGGGATTTGTTGGGTTAAAATGTCCCCAGGGGTCAGCAAGCTTCAAGGAGAACAGGGCATCTTTCTGCACCATAAATTAGCTGTGAGCAAGTGCTAATGAGAGAACAGGCTCTAGGGCTGGGTCAGATTTTGGATCATCCAAGAATCTTAATTACTCAGAAGAAAAAACTGAAGACATCCATTTGAAGCTGACTTCTAAATATAACTGAACTTCGGCTTGTAATTGAGCTCAGTGGAGTGCTAGCTCCAGGGCTGTGGAATTAACTGGGAGACAGTTGAGCGAGTTGCTGTGCTGCAGACAACTCTTTCTAGCCACTCAACACCTAGGTCGTAAACACTTTGTGCGTGTCCAGCCCTGATTTGGGCTGCTGCAGTACAAATAAATCATTAGCATCGTTGGACAACATTGTTCTTGGTTTCCTATCTCTATAGACTCTTCCCTGCACTAAGATCAGTTTTGTTTTGGGCAGAAGTTTTGTTGGTGCTTCCATAGGGATTGGAAATGCCCCTCACTTCTCCTTTCTTCACAAATACGTGCAAAGGCAGGAGTGCTTGTGAATTGACTTGTGTTAGTCAGTGTGTGAGAATTTTAGCTCTGCATGATGCATAATAGTGTGTGCTCTGTGGGGAAGTCAAGTACAATGGTTGTGACACTGCAGTGTCTGTTCGTTGGTCTCCCCATCTGTAAAATGGGGATAATAGAACCTCCTTTGTAAAGCACTTTGAGAGTTATGGATTCAAAGCACAAAGGATCTGCTCCATGGTGGTCCGATTACTAGCTTTTCCATAACAAAATAAACTTGTTTCCCCCAGGCACCGTTTGAAATCGTTTTAAAATCTGTCAATATCTCAGAGCTGTACCTTTTCTGTTTGACTTTTTTCCTCTCGCCCCCCCTCCCCCTTTCTCTTTGCCTGTCTAGCTGAAAAAACAAAAGACATTCTGAGTCTGGACACTAACCCTCCACTTCTGACTGTGCCTGATCCTTTCATTCCTCTTCCGTTATCCGACACACCAGGTAACCACAACAAAGTGCAGAGTTTTAATATTAATATTTGTGACTTCTGATTAATTCCTGGTGAAGCATGAAAATTGGGGGCCCTATATCAAAAGCCTGCAGGATTTATTGAAGTCACGGGGAGTGAAGATACTCCTCACCTTTTGGAAATGGGTCCTACTGGGGGAAAGTGGGTCAGTGTGGGGGGAGAAGGATGTTCGTTACCTAATACAATTGTGTACTCATTCCTGATTTCAGTCCTTGTGTGCTATGGAATTATTACTATAATCTAATCTGTAATGTATTTTAAGGGTTCATCTCATACAAGAACACCTTCTCCACAGTCGATTTTCTTTTTAGCTCCTTGGTTAGTGTGGTTCTAGTATAAAAATGTGCTGCCATCCTGACGTGCAGAAAGCCTTGCGACCTTCACTGGTTTGGCAGAGCCTTCAAGAACAGGTGGTAACTAATTCCGTTTGCTTCCCAACACTTAGAAAATTAATGCTGTCTTTGCCGTTCAAGGCTGCAGCCAATGGCTTAGGGATGGGATGTTCCAATGTGCCTAAGCCACGTATGCATGCTTGAGAACGTTACGCTTGGTTTCTGTGTAACACTGGACAATATATATTATAGGTCTCTTTCGCTGCCAATCCACAAAAGGTGTGAGGCCGTTACAGTGCTCAGCTACAGAACCTGGCTCTACAGCTCAAGCTTCTAGCTCTGGAGGTCACCGGTTCGATCCCTGGTATTGGCCAAGATGGTGGCTGTTGCACACCCACTTCTGCACCTCGGTAAAGGGGCCCTGACTCTTTTGGATGTGCTGAGCACTCTCAACTCCAGCTGAGAACAAATGGGAGTGACAACTGCTCAGGGCTTCCAAAAATTAGGCACTTTTAGGGCTTAAATTTTGGGAAATTCTAGCCATGCAACTTAAATTCTGAAACAGAAGTACAGGTTGAACCTCTCTAGTCCAGCACCTCCAGGACCGGGCCAGTGCCGAGCCAGAGAATTTGCCGAACCACAGGAGGTCGATACTGTCTAGCAGCATTGCCAACCTCCCACTGCTTATGGGGCTCTTAGAAGACATTTAGGGGCGAATTAGGGCTAAACAGCAGCACAGATCGCCGAGAGCCAGGACTGGTGGCTGTAAAACTTTATGGGACAGTGGGAAACTTCGCTACCTTTATGAGAAGCGAACATCCGGCAAACTGAAATCATGCCGACCACTGATGTTGCCGAACTGGAGAGTGCCGGAATAGAGAGGTTCAGCCTGTAGATACTTTCCCAAACTCGGCCTCCCCTAAATGAGCACAGCTCAGGTGCCGATACCCCGTTCAGTGGATCCCCTGGTGTTTTCCTTTTTTCAAATGCTCCTGGCAGCATTTTGTTTTCTTGGCCTGTCAGGCAGAAGCCGTTGCTAAACTCCCTTGTTCAGGGCGCACAACACAAATGGCAGGAGCTGTCCTTTTCCTCTTGCTTATTGAATGTCCACGCAGCTGCCAGCATTGATGGACAGCTCTGAAGTCTTTACAGAAAAACCATTAAGAGGAAGTTGCCTTTCAGCCCTGCCCGTTGGCTGAGAATCATCAAAGGCTGGATAGCCTGTAGTTCTTGAATTGATGGACTGTGCTTGCCCCCGACAGGGCATGTATTAAAGCTCTAGAGCCCGCCCTGCCTTCCCTCGTTCATTGCAGGCAGCCATGGAGTGACCGGTGTCCCTGTTTGCAGGATGCGTGTGCCGATCTACACCCGACACTGGAGCTACTGGCGTGGTTATGTGCAGCCAACAGCAGCTCCTTCTCTCACTGTGGTAGCAGTTTGGTGCTTCTGGCCCGGGCTCCTCCTGTACTTTGGAAATGGAGGCGGCTGCCTGTTCCTCTCAAGCCTGCTATGACGAGTGCTGGAGTGACGCTTGGCTGACAGTCTCGCAAATCCGTCAGGCAGGACATGCCCTGCTTGCTCTCCCAGGGCTGCACTGATGGCCGGGCTCCCTGCAAAAACCTGTCTGCAAAGCAAGCGTGGGCCAGAGGGGAGTGGCTCCATCTAGCTTGAAGGCAGCCCTTTTATAGAGGCCCCTTTGTCGTGTAGAGCCAGACGTGAGCCTCCCACAGGCACCTGCACATGTAAAAACGTCTCTCTAAATGCGCCTGGACAGATGGCCTTAGAACTCCTTATCTTATCGCAGGAGATGTTGGTTATTTGCTTTTTGTACTAGACTGGTATCGCTTCTCTGGCCACGGTCAGTTGGAGAGCATAGCCACTTGATAAATATTTGCTTTAAATTAATGCCTGCTATTTTCCCAAAGGAGGGGCAGGACAGCAAATACTGATCAGCTGTCGAGTATTTGTTAACCACCTTGCTTGCTTGAAATTTCCTTCTCTCCCCCCTCCCCCGGTAGATCTTTGGTAGAAGGTAGAAATTTCCTCCTCCCCAGGCCCTTTAGCATGAGCATATCTCTGGAGCTGCAGGAGTAACTCTTAGGGCATCTTCATTTCAGAGATAATTTCATCTCTTTAGGTATGGCCCATCCACTCCCCAAACCTTCTGCCCTGAGTTTGGTGGTGCTGTAACTCAGACCAGTTGGTTTGGCTGGTGCGTCTCTACTGTATCTGGGAATGAGCCTTCAGCTCAGGTCCACTTGTGTTGATGGGTCTCATGCCGGGCTCTAGAATGGAGAGGGGCTGGGCTTGTGATCACACGCTCTAGCCCATAATGTAACATCCCTTCTGCAGCTGTTTTTAACAAGCTAGCACAGGTCTGCAGGCGCGGGCTGGGGACCTTGCTCCCAGCTGCAGAGTAGACCTATCCACGGAGGGTTAGTCCTTGGGAGCTGCTCTCACGAGGGCGGGAATGTGCCCACCTTGCAATGAGGGAGTAGGCTGAACTGCTTGAGTCCTTACAGTCCCCCAATACCTTCCCACAATTTGTCCTCCTGGGGACACAGAAGTTCTCCCGCAATTCACAGGGAAAGAGATCCAGGAACTTGGGAAATGCTTTCCAGGGCGGCCGCTTCACCTGGGCTCAGTTAATCAGGGCTCTGCTCCTCTGAGTTAACTCTGCAGTGAAGACCTAGCCTTAAATGGTCTCTAATCTTCTCACCTGGATCAGCTGCTGAATCCTAGAACTGGGAGGGACATGGAACGGTCATCAACACCAGTCCTCTGCACTCATGGCAGGACCAAGCACCATGAAGATGTGCAGTCTCCTAGTGGAGGGATTATGATTTCATTTAAATAACTCCATATCCTTAATGTTTCCTCAAACTCATTTCTAAAATGAGGTACAGTGTCCAATGGAGAAATTGAAATAAAAATTAAAGCATCAGTCAGTGGAAATTGGATATTTTTTAGCATGTCCCTTTTTATTCTATGCAATCACCAATGGAAATGTAACTGGCAAGAGAGGTATAAAAATACGGCACACATCTGTTAAAATATTGGAAAATGAAATATTCATGCTGAAAACATTTTGCTTTGTGCCTGTGTAGGGAAGTGAGCCAAGTTTTTCTTAATAAGCTTATCCCAGAGTTCACTGCTGATTAATCATAATGGAGCAGCTGATCAGAATGCTAATTTTTCTGCAGCGTGTGGCTATTTGATTCATGTCAGTCCAAATGGAGCTTACAGTGAACAAATAGTTACTGTATTATTGGAAGTGAAATTTGGCCCAAGATAGTCTGGAAGTCATAAATTAAACTAAGTTATGAAATTTAAAGGCAAATTTTGCTTCATTGAGTAAAATTCCTCCCCTGTAATAAACTTATCGGTATTTTATACATGTGACCTGTACATACAGTTTGAGTTTATGCATCTTTCTCTTTTGCTTAGGGCCTGTTATGAAAGTCATTAGTGCCAACAAGCTTTGGATCCTGCACAGAACTCGCTTTAGCAAAGTCCTTACGCCATGCTTTATTTCAAGCATGTGAAAAGTCTTGTTAAGCACAAGTGCTTTGCTGGATAGGGACAGACTTCTTGACATGCTCAAATTAAAGCACTTGAATGAGAGCCGTAGTATGTCAGCCACACAATATTGGGGCGTATTGGAACGTTTCCCTGGGTTTTTTTTCTTTTTCTTTTTTTTTTTTTTTTTTTCCACTGAATTCACATACTCGGACGTACATGCATTTACGAGTATCGGAAACATGGAGCTATTGAAATACTCTTTCAGGTTTTGTTCATTTTTGTCTCCTTTCTCTAGTTCCACACTTTCCTTCTCTCCCCCTCCCGACCCCATTTTGGTGCTGAAAAAAGTGGGGGGATAGAAGGGAGTGTCGGGGTAGGAGGAGAAACAATGACCAATAAAGTGGAAATTGAAGACTCTTCAGATTTCTTATCAGAGGGGTAGCTGTGTTAGTCTGAATCTGCAAGAACAATGGGAAGTCCTGTGGCATCTTATAGACTAACAGATTTATTGGAGCATGAGCTTTCATGGGCAAAGACCCACTTCATCAGATGCCCACGAAAGCTTATGCTCCAATAAATCTGTTAGTCTATAAGGTGCCACAGGACTTCCCATTGTTCTTTCAGATTTCTTGTTTGTCATCAAAATAATGAAGCAAAATCTGGGGGGAAACTATTTTTAAGGCTAGTTTCATTGCAAGGGAGAGCAGCAGTTTAAATAAAACACTTTGACTGGTCATATGAATCACTGTAAGAGATTCAGTGTTCCGGGTCACACTGACACAAGCCAAGCTGCTATAATTCAGGAATGCAATTCAGTCCCTTGAATATCAGTGGCATCCTGCAGACATGAATGGGACTAGAAATTGAGCCAGGGTAATTCTTAGGAGCGGAATCACATTTCTCCTCGGAAATGAATTTCTCACCTTTTGCCCTGGCAGGGATCCTGGCTTCTTTTCTCCTTCCTCAGAGGAACTGAATGATCCGGGAGGGGCAAGTCCGTGGTTCCAGTCCCTTTGAAGGAGGAACAATCTGTTAGGGGAGAGCAAGGGAAGCATACCTGTGCTCGAAGCAGGGAAGAGGCAGCTGCAGGCCTGTTCCTGATTCTGCTTCTGGCAAACTTCTTGTGACTGCAAGACAGAGACCTTTGATGGCGCTCGGCCTTCCCTTGTCGTTGGAAACCGTTCAGAAAAGGGCAACAAAATGATGAGGGGTTTGGAATGGGTGCCATTTGGAGAGATTAAAAAGACTTGCACTTTTCAGCTTAGAAAAAAGGAGCGTAAGGAGGTATATGATGGAGGTCTATAAAATCAAGAGTGGTATGGGAAACGTGAATAAGGAAAAGTTATTTACTTGTTTCCATAAATAAGAAGTAGGGGTCACCAGATGAAACGAATAGGCAGCAGGTTTTAAACAAAGAAAAGAAAGTTTTTATTCACTCAGCGCACAACCTGTGGAACTCCTTGCCAGAGGATGTTTTAATGGACAGGACTTTTTAACAGGGTTCAAAAAGGAACTAGATAGATTCATGGAGGATGGGCCCATCACAGCCATTGGCCAGGATGGGCAGGAATGGTGTCCCTAGCCTCTGTTTGTCGGAAGCTGGGAATGGGAGATGGATCACTTGATTCCTCCTTCTGTTCATTTCCTCTGGGGGCACCTGGCATTGGCCACTGTTGGAAGACAGGACATTGGGCAAGATCTGACCTTTGTCTTCAGGTACCATGCCTCTCTCTCTAGGAACAGAGGAATATTGTCCATCCAGGAAGGATAATATGGTTTTAAATTATTTTTTCAAACATGGCACTCTTTTTTTTTTTTTTTTTTTTTTTTTTTAGGGCACAGCTTTATTTCATACACTCACCCACCACCCCTCAAAATAACATAGGACCAAATTCTGCCCTTAGATAATCAGTTATTTATTTGCATTATAGTACTGCCTAGAGGCCCACCTGCTCTCAGGGCCCTGTTCCAGTGGGGGCTCTAGAAAGCATAGTAGGAGAGAGCCCCTGCCCCAAAGAGCTTACAATCTAAATAGACAAGAGTGGTAGAGGAAAGGCAGGCCAGAGAGAGAGAATATTTATGCCATCTGTATCCAGGAGCAGAACTCAATTGGATCCCCAGTGTTTAAGTTTCCCAAGTAGTGTTGCTTTTTAAAGAGGAATTACCTAGTGTGTTTATCTTTGAGGCTTTCAGCCAATTCTTCACAAAACGGGCTCTTCCCCCTTGGATGCTTGTTTTTCCCTCTTCAGGTGTGTGTCAAAGCACCAGTATCCCTGTTCTTATCAGCACTGCCGTGAGTGGATACAGCTAGCCAGAAGCTGGACTGCAAAACGCAACGTGAGCGTTTCTGCAACCCCAGTGTTGCCAACCCTACTGTGGAAAAATCAAGAGTTGTGTGCACACACGCACACGAACAGGATTGGGTTTTAAATCGGGAGATTCTTTAACAACTTGGGGTTGTTCTTATTTGGCTTCTGGGTTTTGAGCCTTGAGCTGAGATACCCATAAGGACAAGACTCTGGCAGCTTGAAAAAACTCCAAGAATCATGAGATTTGCCAGAGTTGGCAAAACAGGAGCCAAACGCGCAGAGGCAGACTTTCGAAGCAGCTGAAGCTTTCTAACGCAGGGGTGGCAGTGCTTCAGCTCTCCTGGAACGAGACGGCCATGCAGCCTCCCTGGCGTGGGCAGAGTTCTCTACAGATGCTTTGCTATTGGTACAGATGGGGTATGTCTAAACTACATGGCTCCGTCAACGGAGCCATGTAGATTTGTTTGTTGGGCAAAGGGAAATGAAGCCGCGATTTAAATAATTGCGGCTTCATTTACATTTAAATGGCTGCCGCGCTGAGCCGACAAACAGCTGATCAGCTGTTTGTCGGCTCAGCACGCTAGTCTGGACGCTCCTGCGCTGACATGAAAGCCCTTTGTCGACCTCCCCAGGAAACCTCATCCTACGAGGCATAACGGGGAGGTCGATAAAGGGCTTTCGTGTCGGCGCGGGAGCGTCCAGACTAGCGTGCTGAGCCGACAAACAGCTGATCAGCTGTTTGTCGGCTCAGCGCGGCAGCCATTTAAATTTAAATGAAACCACGATTATTTAAATCGCGGCTTCATTTCCCTTTGCCGATCAGTCTAATCTACATGGCTCCATTGATGGAGCCATGTAGTTTAGACACACCCATGTTTCCCCTTCCTCTTTGGGAAGAGGCTGAACTGATGTCCCCTTCCTACTGGTGTCAGTGCATTTACACTGGGGTTGTACCCAGTAACTTTTTTTGTGGAAAAAATGCACCACCAATCAACATGGTTTTACCCATACGGAAACTGTGTGTAGGTCTAACGGATTTGGATGCTCCATTCCCGTTACAAATCTTAATGACTTACCCCAAGCCCCCTTGGAGACTGAAAACCCCACCCTCCATAGGTCTTCTTTTGGCTGGTGGCTTTATACTTCCCGATACTGAATGATTGTATCTGAGGGTTTTTAAACAAAATGGAGCCACTTGTGTTTACATCCAGAGCTAACTGAGCACTGGGAGGGAGGGGAGAGGGAAACAAAACAAAACTTCATCCAATAATTTACAGCAACATTATTCAGCGAGGGAGAAATGGCTCCTACACAGGGAACCAGCTGAAGGCCTATGGACCACTTTACCTCCAGGATATTGAGAGCATGAAAAGTGCTTTGTGCAGGCTCCAGTGCACAGAGGTGAATTTCACCCCCAACTTGTGTGATTTTACAAGTTCTATTAAACCTGTTTTAAGAAATGTGACGCTGATATGACTTGCTCTTGCTCTTCTAAGGAATTGCCTCCTAGTTATTAAACATCACTCTGCTAATTTCTTGTTACATAAAAAAAAATCTTTTTTTTTTTTTTTTTTTGAAAATGTCACTGAATTTCCCTTCTTGCTCTGCAATATTAAATGTATATCAATTCAGGACTGCAGAATCTCCGTTTGGAGCATGAAAGTTCAGAGCCATCCTTTGATTAGTCAGAGCCTAGTAGAGCCTTCTGAGACTAAATAATGAGAAGTTTTCCTTTAATCTTGGGTTAATCAATAGGAAGAAATCTTCCTGAATGGCTAATCTATATTCACTTCAGTTATTGGCCCACCGACCTTTGTCACGGTTGACTTGGTAGGATTTTCACAACCTTGTTTTTCTTTCTCAGTTGACATAGGAAGAAAAGGACTCTGCTGTGTGCTCTATTGAATTCTCTTTCTTTTTACTTTTCCTCCATGGTACGAGAGTGAGTAACGTTCCTGTAGTGTGCAGTGCCTGGCTGTAGAGATCTTGGCTTTGAGATGTTGCAGCTTGATTGATTGTTCAGAGTTGTGTTGAAATATTGGGGACCATAAAGAAGTGTGGTTTGATTTTAATTCCTTGCCTGCTTAATTTGAAAGTATTAGGAAAACCCCTTTACTGTCTCTCTCATGGACTGCTCCAGTTAAAGGCCCATCAGCCTCTCAAATTCCTCAAGCTTTACAACAGTGCCCTTTAAAACTCACTGCTAGAGCCTTCAGGGTCATGTTATCAAACATGGATGCAATACAAGCCTGAAAAAGAAATTGCCCTCAGCTGTTGCAGAAGGAAAATCGCCGAGTCGAGCCATCGTACTAATTGCAGACTGAAGTATCTGATTTGCATACATGTGATGTGATACAGGTTTTGGGAGCAGAAGCTAAACATTGCCCATGGATCTCAGTGCACAGCACCTTGAAAATGCAGTGCCAGGGTCATCCACGGCAGGTGGATGCTTGCTCGCGCCTCACCCCAAAAGGAAACTGATCGTCGTTTTTTTTCTTGAACCCTTTATTGTCACTAGCTTATGTTCTCATTGGTACTCTGGTGTGGTACTTAAATTTTCTTTGGTACTCTGGCAAGATGTGTTAAGACTTGCCGATGAAATTTGCTTCTCCAGTCAGCAAGCCTTGATCAGGTAAAGCAGGGCTGCCAGCAGCAGTAGCATTCAGACTCATCCTGGCAACACGGAAGCCAAGAGAAGATAAATCTGTTGGGCCCAAGCTGAAGCGAATCAGAATCGCTTACGCGGTGATTGGAGGATTCAAACTGTTCATCAAGCTTGGGGCGGGGATTCCTGAGAGGAGCACGCAGCCGTGAATACCAGAGTGCTCAGCTCTTGGAAAGACAGCAGAAGCTAAATGGGAACAGCCAGTTACTGTAGTAAACATTCAAGGAGCTCTGTGACATAGGAACCCTCAGCAACCTTAGCCAGAAAACGGGCCTACCCTAGAGGGTCCAGTTAAGATTTGCCCATCTTGTTTGTCCTTGGATTAATCTGTGCCCTCATCAAATGTTAATTTCCATAGTGGAATATGGGGCAAAAGACTGTTTGTGAGAGCTCAGCCATTATCACCAGTTCCTTGCATTCTACCCATAAATAAGGCCGTTATATGCCGCTCCAGTGTCAGCTCTAGGTGTGCGCTCACTGGAGCCCCTGGGTTGTGTTGGGCAAGCAGAGTGCGCTGCCGTGACAGCCTGAGGAGTGACACAGCACAGATACACTAGTGCTGGCTGTAATGGAAACGTCCCCACTACATTATCGGCTAAAAACCAGAATTGAACACCGCTTGGTTATGATGATGAGCCTTGATTCTACAACACAAATTTCAGTGACTTCTGTTTTTGTATTAACCGCCTATTACTCATGTAACTTAACTTAGCCTTTTTGACCCCCAGCATAAGAATGAGTTTAACCCTTTAGCGTAAACAGTTAGATAACTTATTTAAGTTTGATCAAACCTTACATAGAATTCCCCCCCCCCCTTCCTCCCCGTTGTAGAGATTTCGGGGTAGTTTTTTTTTCCAA
This sequence comes from Pelodiscus sinensis, assembly GCF_049634645.1. NCBI lineage: Eukaryota > Metazoa > Chordata > Testudines > Trionychidae > Pelodiscus > Pelodiscus sinensis. The sequence continues at coordinate 1,418,154 of NC_134738.1, read as the reverse complement.
AGCACAGATGGCACTGACCTACTAAATTCCCTCTGAAAGTCAGCAGAAGTCTCGTCTGACTGCTATTTGCAGCTTTGAAAAATCTCTCCCTTATTTATATTCTACTAGAAGAGTTTATTAGCTAGGGGGTGACGGATCTGTTATTCTCCTATCCTATAGAAAACCAAAGTCCAAATCTGGCAATATAACAGAAGATGCAGCTACCACTAAGTATCATGTGTTGGGGGAATGTGTTTGGCAATTGATTGTCACGTCACGTGTGGAAGGCAAAGTATATGTAAGGGTTGATGATGACATTTGCTTACACAACAAGCAGCTTTATGAATGTATGTAGTAGACTGGGTGTACGTCAGCTACCGTGTTTGTACTGCTAATATAGGATGAAACCCTGAGATCTTAACTTTTTTTCCTGCCGATGTCTCTCTTCACGCACAATTTCAGCCAAGTTATCAGGTCACACTAGTTTCTTCCCAATCAAGAAGAGACCTCAGATCTGCTCCAGTGATGCAGTTTTCTTGTGACACACAACTAGCATTTAGCTTGAATTGTTTTATTGCTTGGACAGAGGGTAGCGTGATATCGCTAGAGAGGCTGAATGACCAGACAGCTCGGCCCACCACTGAACTGCAGCTGCCCAAGATCAGTGCCTGGGAAGCAGTCTAAACAAAACGAGCCTTCCCTTCTGTTGAATGTACCTTTGCCATCCGGGCTCAAAAATGCATCTTGGTGAAGGTAGGCTGAAGAGTTTGAACGCACGAACCTGTCTGTGCTTTGGCCAAGGCATGTCTTGTGACTGGATGATGCTGGTCTCCTGCAGCTGAGCGGTGGGTTACGCAGATACATGCTGCCTTGAAGGATCTCTTCTAATCTAACCATCAGAGAAGCACTTCTTGAATAATGCAGCATTTCCTGCTGCCTAAAGCAGAACCACAGATCAGTCTCCAGAGCAGTCACTGAGCACTTAATGTACTAAGCAGCCCTCACTTCATCCCAAACAGCAGGGATTTGTTTCGCCACTAGGCCCCTGCTGCCATTAACATGCTTCATCTCAGGAGCCTTAAATTTAGGCCATGGTACAACAGAAAATAGAAACTGTGGGCAGGAGTAAATGCACCCACATGCTTGGAAGCGACTGGGATTTGGATGCTTAAGTCACTCAGTGAGATTTTTCAAAAGCTTCCATGCAATGTTCCCGCTAACTTTTTCCATCCATGTGCAGAATAAATTCTGTTATGTGCACCGAAGCATGTGCAGATGTCCATCTCCAGTAGACACCCAGACTGTGTGCCGGCTGTGAGCACTCCGTTAATCTGCTGGGCGGCATTTGAATCTCTCCTGGATGGCCGCCCAAGCACTCAGCGTCCAGGGAACACTGCTCTTATGCATATGTTCTCAATGAGAACAAACAAGACTATGTGATCATGTTACTTTTGAACTTCCTTTCCCCGCTTCCTACTGCGTGTGTTTGGTCTAGCTGAGATTATTAGCCCCCCTCTTGATGGACAGAGTCTTCTCCTTAGCAATATGTCAAAAGCTAAGAAACAAGAGCTTAAAAACAGGCAATGCAGCATGGCAAAGAACCTATGAAGTTTTTCATCAAATCTACATTGAAAATTTTGAAAACTTGATGGGAGATGGGAGGGGATCAGAACAGATGCACGTTTTCTGCAGCAGGAAAAAGCTTTTTCTTCTCCATTTAAAAAAAAAAAGTTTTAGGTTTGAAAAAAGTCCATTTCTCTGCAGCTCAAAGTGTTTTCTCTGGGGGTAGCTGCCCAGGGACTAGAGACTCACTAACACGGTGGTCACCAAGTAGATTGGGATGTACTGGCAGATCTTGGAGCCTTTGGCAGGTGATCCTGCGAGGTTTGGCTGGGAGGCTCTCAAGTGCTGGCACTTCATCTGCTCCTGCCCTCTGCCTTGGAGCTGCCCCCCAGCCCTGGAAGCCTCTTGCTTGCTGTTCAGGGCACAGGAAGAATAGAAGGGGGTGCTGATGGCATGGTGCCCATCCTTCCACTCTGTACCCCATGTCCACAGAACAGAGGGGGACAGGGATGGAGAGAGATTGCTGGCTGCTTTGGGAGTGGTGCAGGGCCAGAGGAGGGTTGAGCCTGCCTTAGCCCCCTCCACCACCACCCAGAAGCCACCTGTGGTAAGTGGTGCCCAGGTGGAGCCCACATTCTGAACCCTGGCCACAGTCCTAAACCTCTCCTGCACCCTGAGTCCCTGCCCCCAGCCTGCTAAAAGTGAATGAGGATGGGGAGGGAGGATGGAGTGAGCAGGGGCAGGGCCTCAGAGAAGGGGCGGGAAGGAGGCAGAGCAAGGGTGTTTGGGTTTGAGGTAGATCCTGGATTGCACTTAAAAATGTGATCTTATGTGGAGACCACCGCACTAACAATACTCACCCCTCTCAATTATCACAGAAGATGGTTTCAGTGAGTCAGTTTGTGGTTGTGTCTCTAAAATTGTTGCCATATGACTGACAAAAGAGAGCGCCTTTTGCATGTGAGGGTTAAATGGATGCTCTCTTTTCGGTGGGGGGAGAAGGCGGAGGGAGGAAATGGAGGAACATATTTCACTGAAGAAAGCCTGGAATGAAGCGGAGATGCACGAAGAGGTTGGGATGCTGATGGAACAGAATGCTTTCAATCCATCAAGGTGCCTTTTCAGACAGTTTGGGTGTCCAACTACCCCTTTGCAAAGGGGTGAGTTTCTGAGAGCAGGTGCTCCACTGAAGGTGTCTCCAATATGAATAACAAAAACGAAAGATCTAACAGCAATTAAGAAAATGAGCCAAATTTTACAGGAAATGTAAAAGCTAAAACAGTTAGAGATGTAAAATCCCTGTTTAAAATGTTAATCAGTTAAACAATTTATTTAACCAGTTAACTGCCCTCTGTGGCACAGGTGGGCAACAGCGTGAGCCAGGCAGGGCCCACCATGCCACAGATGAAGAGCTGCTCCAGCCCAAGTGGACTGGAGCGACCCCCTGCAGCACGTGGCATTTTGGGCCTGGCCAGGTTGCTCAGGCATCACCGTTATCTCTTTATATCCCTAAAACAATGGGGCACAGGCCCCAGATCTGAACACCAAAAATGGAGCCGGATCCATAATTCTCCACTGTTTGGTATTCCAGGTTGATTTCTAGGTAAATGCAACTTAAGCCAGCCGTACTGTCTTCCTATGCTAATCTGTTACTTCTGCACTGCCTCTGGCCGCTGCCAAAAAAAGCATTATGCCGCAGTGGAAATAGCAGGCATACCATTGCCAAGAACTCAGTGTCTGATTTTAAAATGTATTTGGTATCTGAAAAAAAATAGTGGTAACTGAATAGCGGGATAAGCCAAAGTTACATCTGTGAGGCTTGGCTGCATAGTCTCTTAATATTTTTACTTTGTCATTTTAAAGTATTTGGATATACAGTTTGCATGAAAATCAATAGCAATAGCTTGCCATGCTTCCTAAGGTGGGTTGAAAGGTGGGTTTGAAGAGCTATGTGCCTGTAAACGATGACTCTAATTTAACCAAAGACCATTCTAATACAGGAGAGTTGGGGGATGGCTGGCAAGCTTTAAACTGGTTCATGGGTTCATAGCTGTCAATGCTATCGGAGGACTTGGCTTGTATTTGTTATGCTGACATCCTGAGGGCCACATGGTCGGGTGTTCTAACCCCCACTGCACCACTCTAGAATAACTCCTTCACTGAATTCATGTGTGACCTTGGTTGAGTCCTTTAGAGCCTCAGTTCAGCAGCGTACTTAAGCACGTGCTTACGTACTTACTGAATTAGGCCTCGGGTCAGCTGTGCTATAAGTAAAACGGGTCACTGAGATGCTTCAGTGAAGTGCTTTGAGATCTTGTTTGGAAGGTGCTGTATAAGGGCGGGTGTTGGGTCACATGAGCATGGCTGGAACAAAGAGTCTATAATGTAAGGATGAGCAGCTGTTTAATGTCTTTGCTTTTTTCTTCCTTTTGATTTCTTTCTGCTTCCTTCCTCGCCTTCGTTTCTGCTTAACCCAGAAAAACTGATTGAGGGTCTCAAGTCTCCTGAGACTGCGCTTCTGCTCCCCGATATCCTGCCTCTCGCTGACCCCTTCGGTTGCACCTCTGATGCGGTGAATGGTAAAATAATGCACTGTGATTTCTGTGGCATGTTCTGTTCCTGCATGTGAGCACAATGATGGTGCATGTGTGTGTTGCTGGGCTAGGAGAGGCGAAAGGCAGGCCAGCAGCGATCACAGGACACACCTTGCTTAGAGTGTGCACAAAGGGCCGGATTTGCCTTTCAAGGCTCCGTGCCCTTTGAGTCCAGTGGGAGTTTCAGCTAAGGGCAGAACCTGCTTTTAAACTCTTGATTTTACCTTACTGTCATGGGTAATGTGGCGGCAGCATGGTGTCTGGGGAGAGGTTCTCGGAGCCTGGTGTATAGGGAGTGTGGGGTGCAGGGCTGGCCTTGCCACGAGGTGAACTGAGGCAGCCGCCTCCGGTGCCAGACTGTGGGGAGGCGCCACTAGGATCCAAAGTGTTGAAAATTGTCTGCTGCTGGTGCAGCGAGGAGTCATGGAGGAGTCATTTGAGCTGCCCGCCTCCAGTGCCAAAATATTGTGGGCTGACCCTGGTGGGTGAGGGCAATGGATGTAGGGTCTCTCTAGAGGATGGGCAGTTAGAGAACTAGCCATGGATTGGGCAGATCTGCGTTCAAGTCCCAGCCTGCCACAGAGTTCTCTGTGACCTAGGGCAAGTCACTTTGCCTCTCTGGGTCTCAGTACCCACTCTGTGATATGGGGATAATAGCACTACCCGGCTTCTAGGGGAGAGGGAGGATAAATGCATTAATTGAGAGGCACTTGGACACTTAAGGTGTGTCTACACAGCAGGGCTAAACTCAAAATAAGCTACACAACTTGGGCTACATCAATTGCGTAGCTTATTTTGAAATAGCTTATTTCAAAATTGGGAGCATCTACACAGCATTTATTTCAAAACCGAGCACTCTTCCTCCGACTTCCCTTACTCCACATACAATGAGGGTTACAGGAGTCGGGGTAAGAAGTCCTCCAGCTTGACAGTATTTCGACATTATTTCGAAATAACTGCCTGCTGTGTAGATGCAGACTAAGTTATTTCAAAATAAGGGTAAATCTACACAGCAATTGGCCCCATTACCAATGAGAGATGGAATTTTAATGGATGATTTCTTGGCAAAAACTTGAGACTAATAACTGTCAGGCTCTGGGTTAGTCACGAGTGGTCTATTTCAGTGACAGTGGCCTATGTATTAGAGATACGTAAAGACTCAAACAGTTGCCTTCTCGGCTTCTCCTGTGCCTCCGTGGTAAACTAACGTCTCGCTTCTCTCTGCTCTGCTCTCGTGTGTGTTCGGAAAGGAAAAGATGACATAGCTGTTGAGAGTCTCATACCTGGCCTGGAGGCTTTGCTGCCCCAGCATCTGGCCTCCCAGACCGACTCAGTTGCTTCCAACAGAACAGGTTGGTGAGATGGGCGTTAGCGTGTGTGGCCTGTAGGACCCCTTTCTAGCAAATAGGAAGACCTGATCCACTTGACTAAATGGTTCTCACTCTCCTTCCTCTACCCACGCCTCTTGTTTAAATCGGTCGTGTGTTTTATGAAGCTAACTAGAAAACAGTGGTTCCCAACCTGTGGTCCGTGGACCCCTGGTGGTTCCCAATGGTACTGGGGGGGGGGGGTCTGTGGAAAGTTTAAAAATACTTTTTCTTTTCTCCCCCAGGGATGGGGGGGGCTATGAAATATTAATAGATTGAGAAGGGGGTAGTATGCTTGAAAAGGTTGGGAACCACTGAACTAGAAGACTTACCTGGTGTGTTCCTCAGGTCCTTAACTCCTATACGTTTTAAAGGGATAGCTGTCTGTAACTTTAAAAACCATGAGTATCCTGTGGCACCTTAGAGACTAACACAAATAAATAGGCTCACGAGCTTTCAAATGATGGAAGTGGGTTTTGCCTCCTGAGCCCATATATTTGTTAGTCTCTAAGGCTGTGTCCAGACTCCATGCCTCCGTCGACGGAGGCATGTAGATTAGCCAGATCGGAAGAGGGAAATGAAGCCGCGATTAAGATAATCGCGGCTTCATTTAAATTTAAATGGCTGCCCCGATCTGCCGATCAGCTGTTTGTCGGCAGATCGGGAGAGTCTGGACGCGATGCCCCGACAAAGAAGCCTTTCTTCATCGACACAGGTAAGCCTCGTGAAACCAGGCTTACCTGTGTCGATGAAGAAAGGCTTCTTTGTCGGGGCATCGCGTCCAGACTCTCCCGATCTGCCGACAAACAGCTGATCGGCAGATCGGGGCAGCCATTTAAATTTAAATGAAGCCGCGATTATTTTAATCGCGGCTTCATTTCCCTCTTCCGATCTGGCTAATCTACATGCCTCCGTCGACGGAGGCATGGAGTCTGGACACAGCCCTAGATGCCACGTGACTGCTTTTTTCAGATAAGTTTTGTTTTTCTTTGTTTAAATCATTGTGCTGGGGTAGGGCTGGGGCGGAGGGGTTCAGGATGCAAGCTGCCCCAGGGAGAGAGGACAACCCCAGCCCTCTTTCACCTCAGCAGCTTGGGGTCAGGTGAGAAGCACCAGTCCATGACTGCTGCGGTGAGCACAGCTGGGGGAGGGGTGCCTGTCTCTCTGCAATACACAGTAGAATAGCTCTGGCCCCCTCCTTGCCCCATTGTCATTCTACAGTATAACTGTCCCTCCTACCAAATCCCTCCCTTTCCATTTTATGAGAAACAATCCCAGTTGAGGCACATCCCATTGTCCTGGCATGACCGAACCCTGCCCTTGTTTTAATTTAGAAGAGGAAGCTGCCTAGCTCTTCCCAGTTGGGAGGCATTCTTGAGCAGACAGATGCATGCACATTTCTAAAATCTATGGCCCGTTCCTTGCAGGCCAGTGTTAGCATGCTGGAGGAGGAGTGTGGGGAAGCCTTTGGTTATTCATCCAGCGCTCTGTCTGCATTGCAGAGCAGTTGTCACATGCTTCTTGAAAATGATACAATTTTGTTGTTGTTCCTGTGCATAGGGACAGAGAGGCCCCTAGATCTGTAGGGCCCGGCAGCATGCTCAGAATACGCTGCAGGCAGGGACATGAGCTTTGTGTGTGGGCGTCCTCCAGAGTCGCTAGCAGTTGGCCGTGGGGAGCCAGGCTAGTTGAGGGCAAGCCCACCTAGGACCCTGTCTGTGTACTGGAGCAGCTCGCGTCTGCTGGCAGGCTAACGAGATCCAAGCTGCATGAGCCTACGCATGTAGCAGCCACTTGCACCCAATTGCTGAGTAGACAGACCATGTCTTGACATGGCTTAACCCACTAAGGTCTCTCACCTTAAAAACAAAGGCCCCCAGAATTTGCCCCCCTTGGAATCATGTGTCTCTAGTTACCGACACTTTCTAGTGATGTGTTGCTAATATGAATATGACATTTCCCTGGTAACGTCCAGTTTCCTGCTGAGATCTCCTGTGGCTGTTGTGAATGCCAGTCTTCAGTGTCACCTGCATTGCTCATGTGTTCTGTACTTGGCAATTCATCCCTCTTCCTTACCCCATAAGCCCTGACAATTACTCCAATGGGTGGATCCTTTCCCAGAGCCCCACTGACTTCAACGTGGCATTTTGGTACTTTGTGGGGTAGGCCCCAGCTGACAATCACAATGTGCCACGGTAGATCAGTAGTGTTAGGACAACTGAAACATTACTTTTAATAGAAATGAATGAGATCTAGTCTGCCAAGCCTCTATTCGCAAGGTTTAACTTAGCTACTTATTTATCTTGCAAAGACTGTCAGCTGCATCTAAAATATCATGTTTACAGTTCCTAACGTCCCTGAAACATGGATTCAAATTCCCTTACAAGCAGTTCGCTCCTTAGTAAAGTTAAAATTAAACCTACCCTGAGTACCTTTTGCTATTCCCTTGGCTACTGTCTAGTTCATCCCACTATGCAAGATTCTGACTTGACGGTGCTCTCACGGCTCCAGGAGGGCTGCTCTCTGGGGGTGAATCTGTTTTGCTTCATGTGGGTTGTTAAAACATATTGGGATCCTTCAAAGCTCTCTGACAAGGGGGAAGTTTCCCCATCAGACTGATGTTAGCTGTGGCTCAGTGCAGACTGCTCTTGCGGTACTAACTGGGTGGTAAGAGTGGGACAGGATTCACCTAACAGTCTTGTATGTGCTGTTTAATGCTGTCGTTGCTGTGGCCTGGCGGCTGTTAATCTGGATTCAGACTCTCTCACTGGGGAAGATTCTCTACTTGACTGCTCTCTACTTTCCAACCCCGCTGCTGATCTCTTGGATGAATTTGCTCCTCTAGCTATTTCTGCTCCGGCTCACAAAGGTAACCTGCTGTTGGGTGTAGTTTGTTATCCTGGGACCTGATGATCTAACTTGTTGTAAGAACAAATCCTCAGAAGGAGTAAATAGAAATAAACGGGGCAATGCTGATTTACACCAACTGATGATCTGGCCTATAATCTTTATCCCGTTGCCTTCTTTCCTGAGTTGGTGACACTTGTAACATATAATGTGGCCTTTAATATGGGGTGGGAGGGCATCAAATTGCCAACAAAAAATATGAAAACAGTTTTCAGAATGATTCTGCAAATGAAGCACATGCTGCATGTTCTGTGTGTACATGTATGTAACAGTATTTGCCTTAATGTGCCAATAGACATGGGTTTTTTTCAGGCCAGAAAGGACTGCTGTATTACAATCATCTTCTCTGACCGTGTGTGCTTTTAAACCCTTGTTCCCCTCTTGAAGAGCTAGAGTTGGATTGTCTGTAGTGTAAATCCCCTGGGGCTTGGTATTGCCAGATTTGGGAACCATACTCTGTGCTCTGTGCTGAAGAGATCACTGTAACATCTGTGTCTTCTCTAAGCACTATTAGAAAAATGCCAAGTAATGAGTAATATGCAAATAAAATGTGGAGCATATCTTGGATGATAAATCTCTCTACTGGGAATTTTCCTTCATTTCTTGCATTGAAAAGACAAGAAAGCAAACCTGGATTAGACCTCTGGATGTTTGTTCACACTGAGTTTTGTTTAGCTCAGCTGATATGGTAACAGCAGATGTTCAGTCTTTAGCAGAAGTGCAGCAGATATTGTCTGTAATCAATTTTTACCATCAGTGGCATTTGAAAATGAGATTGCATTTTTCATAGAGCTTTTGGTTTAAACCAGCCAGTCTCATAATTATTCATTGCAACAAGAAATTTCCATGAGTAAATGGCTCGAAATGTATGTTCAGCGGCGGCTGTTCTGTGTGTGGAAATCAACAAAAAGAAAGCTCAAAATATTGGGCTTCAGTAAGAAATGAGAGAATGAATTAACCTAATTCTGCTTGATTCCCCACAGAATATACTATTTCCTCTTTCCCTGTTGAGCTTTTTTGATGCATGAGGGTGTACATTCTTTCCAAAACTTCTCTGCTGCTTTTTTCCATCTTAAGCTCTGGATGATCTCATTCGCCATCTAGCTGTCCCTTCCAAGTTCTTGGCTTCAGTGAAGCCTGTGGCAATAAGTTGCACAGACTGTGCAAAAGCATAATCCGCCTGTGGAACTCAATGCCACTAGATACTACTGATAACACAAACATGCCTTAATCACATCAAACTCAAGAAAATTTTGACTAACTTAGATTTTTTTTTAAATGTTGTGGACTCTTACATGAATAACAATATTCAGAGATGGGATGATCTCTCTAAACCACTGTCTCATTCAGCTGGAGAATTAATATGTGCTGCTTAGTTATATTGTGTTTCTTGGACTATTAATAAAAACCCCTTAAATCTTGGTTGTCATTACTTTGCATTTACCCAACAAACACTGAACGTGCAGGACGGGAATGACTGTAACAAAATGACTGCGTGTTATTTCTATGTATAGATGAAACAGTGAACTGAAGAAAAAACACCTCTCATAATGAAACCAGTCCAAAAGTACATATTGTTCATTGCTTGCATTTCTTTCTCCTTAACAACATGCTTGAATGAATGCACATTTCAACCATATTCCCCTAATGGCTACAGAAGTTTACAAAACTTCATCTGGCTTAGTTATCGATAGAGCAGAAAAAAAACTCTGACTCAAAACAATGCCTAGCTGTGATAGCCAAAGGACACAAGATTTCTTAGCCAAGCCACAAAATCCACTGGCATTATTCTGGCTCTTCTGCATAGGCTTTCTTCTATCCGCAAAAATGAGCTGCAGCTATCCGCATCCACATCTCCAGATATAAAGCAGATATCTGCACATTTGCAGGGCTCTCTACTTATTCTGTAGAAATGTGTGGTGGTTGTTAGGAGAATAAGAAAAGAATATATTTTCACAGGGTTTCCTTTACCAGTACAGTCAAACCCTTGTAGGAGAGCTATCTACTTCATCTAACGGGTTTTTTTTATTCTATTTTGGGGAATGCGTCTAGTCAACAGAACCTATTGACTCCTCTTCTCTGAGCCATAGCCAGGAAATACACTTCTCAAAGGGTCTGAGGACCAGATTCTTTAAGGGATTTAATTGCCTAAAGAAGGAGAGAGACATTTAGTGGGATTTTGAGAGAATCCCTAAGAAGTACGGGCACGTAACTCCCACTGATGTCATACCACTGTTTGCCACCTTTTCTCCTCTGACAAGTTGGTCTTGGGTCCTTTGTACCCCTGCCTTGTGCCAGGCTACCATCGTCCTCCTTGAAACCCCGTGAGTCTAGGAAAATCTCCCTTTGTATGTGGCTCCATGGCAGACTGTTCTCTGGCACTGTGCTGGTGTTCTAGAGGGCCATTTGGGTGATGCAAAAGAACATTTTTATTCCTCTTAGCGCACACGTGTGCGCACGCACGCGCCCACACACACGTCCTTGCTGGCTGTATGGTGGGCCATTGTAGCCTCAAACCCATGTTTCTAGCACAGCTAGGAGAAATACACTAATTGCTGCACCATTTTATTTTATTCTTGTTAATTGGCTTTGCTGAGTGTGTGGGTTTTTGTTGTCATTTGGTTTTGGATGGGCTTTTTTTTAATTTGGGGATTTTTTTTTCTTTTGAGTTTAATTGACTCTTTCCACCGACTGTCATCTTATACTTACCAACATATTTCAACTTTTTATTTAAATTCCTGCTTTTTAAACCACTTTTTTAAAAAAAAAACCCTAACATTTTTTTGGCAATTCTAACATGCTTTTTCTGCTATCTTTGCTTCTTTACCTGCGTTTCATCTGTACGCTGCAGAAGATACTAATCTGATATCAGGCTTTGATGTTCCTGAAGGCCCTGAAAAGGTGGCAGAAGATGAATTTGACCCCATCCCAGTGTTGATATCCAAAAATTCACAAGGTAAGCCAGGATTTTTAAAAAAAGAACACATGCTGGCAACCAGTTTCTTGGACAATCATGCTATGTCGTACACCTACATTACATGCAAACTCTATCTCCTTAATGGTCAGTGAGCCTCATTCTCCTCTGATTTGCACCAGTTTCTGCCTGCATTGTCTCTTAAACTACTCCTGATTTTCAAATATTCGAGAGGAGCATCAGGCTCACTGAGACAAGGCAATACAATAGCGAGAAGAATTAATTCGCCACTCACTCTCTGCCATGCCTCACGGATTGAAAACTGCTGAGAAAGGGCAATGAGGTTCATTAATTCAAACATCTAGTCATCCCAGGAGTCGGCCAGACATCTCTTGCCCTGCCACAAGACTCTAGCAACCAGCTCACCTATCCATTTATATGTATCAATTATATGGCATAACTTTGCTCAGTTAGGCCCTGATCTAGTGCCCCTTAAATGGTAAGGCACCCACGGATGTTAGTGGGCCCATGAAAGAATGGGCAATTGATTTGTCTTCAAACCCCTTCAAAAGTGAGTTCATTGCTTCTGGCTGGGATTTGTGACAGCACTTAGGAGAGTTAGATGCTTAGCTTCCAAAGAATTCCCCTGGCACACAGGCACCAGAAGCTATATGGCACATCTGAAAATTCCAGCCTCTGCCCGTTGAGTTCCTGCCATGTATGTCCATGTTATCATCCTGTCTACAAACCATTGTTCAGCCTTATGGAAGGGTGTAGCTATTAAGAAGCATTGTCTCTCTTTCAGAATAAAATCAAGTGAATGATGCTTCGTTAATGGGCATGGCAGGCTGGATTTTTTTTTTTTTTAACAACTCCTGACAAATGTGACTTGTTTCTGAAGTTTGACTGCGGTGAAAATGTTTCTGAAGTTCAGAAACAAACACAGATTTTTATAATCTGATCCATTGTTCTCTCTTTGGCAGTAGAACCCTTGCCTTTTGTAGTTACCATATATTCTGTCTTTCATAGCATAGTGTGTGCTGCGTGCCTGCTCTGCGGCTAATATTAGCCTTGACAGAATGACCCCCGTTAGGAAAAATCCCAAGTAATTGAGGGTGGGGTTTTTCAATACAGCTCTGCTGACAGCTCTGCTCCCATGTGAAGTTAAGTCAAAAGGGAAGTTTTACCACTGACTGAATTTAAGCAGAGGTGGGCCAATGCTGATTACTTTTTGCAATGTCCACCTAATTAGAGAGAGAGTCTTTCTAGAGAGAGTGACATAAATGCTGTGGAGTTTTTACAGGAAATCTTTAAAAGTCTCTGAAATGGCTGTACATTACTTAATAGTGTCTTGTAGAAATTATCCTTCAAGTTCTAGAATTACTCCTAAAGACACAGAAAAACAGGGTACAACATCCTTTCTGTAGAACTGTTAACCCATCCTTTAGAAAAATCTAATTGCTAAAAATCCTATAGAATCCCATTGATTGGAACCCGGTAAAGTTCTGTTACTTTTCCATGAAGACCCTATTGTATGTGAAGCTTGTCTCTTCTCCCGCCTTCCCCCTCCCGAAGTCAGTGTAATAAAAGATACATTAGCTGACTCACCTAATCTTCTCTAATACCCTTGGTACTAGCACAGCTACCACAACACTGCGTATCAAGGTACCTATAACATAGAATAGCTCAGCCCCAGCTAAAGTCGTGTTCTCTGGTTATTCTTTCTTTGCTTGTGCTTGAACATCTGAAACTAACCTTTGTGTGTACTGAATTCCTATTCCTATCTCTCACCCTTCCAGGTGGGCATTCTAGAAACAACAGTGGAAGCTCTGAATCAAGTCTTCCCAACCTAGCCAGGTCTTTACTGCTGGTGGATCAGCTCATAGACCTGTAGCAGTGACCCAGTAGCAGACGCAGTTTCTGTAACGTACCTAATCTACGTTTCATTTCCAGAGGAGTTAACCTTCAGGTTTTTGGGGGGTTTTATTTAAAAAAAAAAAATCTGCAAACAGAAGGAGACTCAGACAACCCTGTATGTTCCCAGCTCCCCAACCAGGAATGGATTATATTTCTGTCCCACCTACCCCATAATCCTTTCTTCAGTTCATCCCTGCTGCAACCTGCTATGATTCCTTGTGCACCTGTCTTGACTAGCATACGTCTAACGGAAACACTATTCACCATTATCCACTCTGCTGAGATTTACACATAGCTCCACTGACAGCTTAACTGTAAATGAGTTAGTTAATTGTAGTCTATGTATGATCCTTGCTAGAAATGGCATACAACAGAAATTTCTTTTTCCTTAGGTTAGAGCGCTAACGTGTTTTACCTTTTTGGGGATGAAGGGAGGCTTTCTGACAAATGGGCAAAAGGAAAGGACACACAAAATTGCTAGAACTGTTCATCTGTTAGAAGATGAGTTAGAAAAGAAGTCTTTCAATTGGCAGTGTAAGCACCATTGGGGGGGAAATAAATTGGGTTTTGCTGCAGTAAACCTGCACTGTAAACGTAGCGATCATGTAAATTGAGATGGTTTTCCACTCCCTATCTAAAAGACTGCTGTGTTATGATCCTGCTTACAAACGGATTGGGCTTTCTAAAAAAATAACCCACACTGTTAGAGTTAAAGAAATGACCCCAAGTGAAATATATCACGATTGAGAACCAAATACATGCAAGCATGGCTGTAGTGTCTTTTTGCTGAATGAGCTATTGGCTGAAAAGAGCATTACAGTAGCAACGGATGTATTTTCTTGTTATTTTTGTGTGCGTGAGTATGTGTGTGTTGGATTAAAAAAAGCAAATTGTAAATTGTGTACAAATCAAAAAGTCCAACTGTTGTTTGGTTTTTTTTTTTAAACCTGGCTTTCAGTCAAACGTCTCGTATCTGTTCTCGGTTTTCCTCTTTTCCCTTGTAACTACATATAGTGCAACATAGTTAAGTCTGAAAAATGGTTTCATTAGACAAGTTACTGTAAACTTGCATCTTCAGTCGTTGTAGAACAAGCATGCACTCTCTTCAGACAGTTGGAAATGAGTGCTGACCAGCTCAATACAACTTGATGGTATTTACCTTTTTTCTTTTTGCCTTTACATGCTTAGTTTGTCAACTAACTGGATACGCTAAACTTGTTTTCATTGGCTTATGATCTTAAATTCCAGCATTCCTATCCTATATTTGAAAATTCTTCCTGAATAAAATAACTCTTCCTCTGTAGTGGAATAATTACTAGCTTATTGCTAACCTTGTGTATGTGTATGTAGCTGTATTAGTAAAAGTGCGCATTCTCATGTGTGAAAGGATGAATGACTAAATAATAGATGTATTGACCTCTTTCTGAGAGGGAAAGACATTAAAGTCTGTGAGCATTTCTCTCCTATTTCCACTTTCCCCCCTATTCTCCCTCCCCTGCCACCAACATTTAGTTTAACAAATTCTGTAAATAGAACTAACCATCAATTGTCTGCTCTCCGTTAATCTTCTTTGAAGATCTACACTTCATAATAAAAGTAGTGCTTAAATGTGTTGTATCATTACATGTGTAATACTGCACTTTCTAGAAGCTTTACATATGAGAGAATTATGGCAATGATCTTAGAGCGATGTCAATAGAATTTTATTTTTATTTTTTGTTTTATTATTATTCCTAAAGCAGGCAAATTGGACTGGAGAACATGAAAAGCTTTAGATAGAAAGTTTTATTGTATAGCCAGTAATGAAAATACATGAACAAAAAATGGATTTAAAAAAAAGTAACCATCTACTGTATATTAGAAACCAAGAGATTTCTGTGAATTAAAGTACTTTTAAAGAATGTTTTAAGATTTTAAATCTAATAGAATTTGTTTTAAGTGTTCCATAATCAAAATGATAAAAACACTGGGTTGTTTTGGGATAATGCTATTGAGTAAACAGAGGTGAATGTTCTTTTCATGGTTTTTAAAATAGCTATTCATGGATCTGGGAAATACAATACAATGGAAGAATAATCTTTTTATAGAGGTGTATGATTTAGACCTGACTCATAATAAAGGACTTGACGCTGATAAGTAAATGTTACAGAAGAGAGATGTGGAATGGAAAATGAAAGCAGCATGAAGACTTCCGTTGGCTTAAAGGAGGGGGATTAATTTTTAAAAGATAGCTAAAACTGTTGTCAGCCTGCAGATATTAGGTTCATGTGGTGTAAGCTACCCAACTGGGAAGAAGTTGAGTGAAAATTGAAAGAAAGGCACAGAGTGAAATTGTCATCCAGTTTCTATACCAAAAAAGTTGGCATCCATGACCCCCCAAGGGGCATAAGAATACATGTTTACAAACCACTATAAAATGTTCTAACAGTCATTAAAACGAGAGTGGGACAAGTCACATGCATGTCTATCTCTTCCAAGGATTGTTCCTCCAGCTCGTGTACCAAAATGGGCAGAAAACGACAAGTGAAGTAACACAAGTGCTAGTTAGTAATGCCATTGATTCGTAGGACAATTGCAAAGGAGCCATCACCTCCTGTCCTTAGGTCACTAGTGAAGTTCTTGATGTTGGATTTCTTTTGTACCTTAATGGATGCTCCTATCAGGATTTCATACTTGAAAATGCAGCCACTTATATAAAAGTCCCAATTCCCCTTGCAAGGCAGATGTAGGACTTGGTGTTCTTCAGTGTCATGTCAGGAGCAGAATTATTTGTGGACCTCCAATTTACTGCACACATTGGTGAACAGTTAAACTCTGAATTTAAACAATTTCTGGAGTTTCTTCTAGTGGCAAACATGATGTGTCAATTCCTGGGTTCTGTTGTCACATTGCAATGGGCACTTGGCACTTCTAGAAAACCCTTCCATTGAACACAGCTGTGGTGTGAAAGGGACTTCTTCTGATGACCCTGCTACCGTTTGAACGGGAGTTAGAAAGCTCCCTCTCAACAGCCAGCCAGGAGCTAGCACTGCCTGAAAAGATTTTTCTGTAAAGCCATTTGAAAAGGCTGCATCAGTGGAATCCAAGCTCAGACGAGAATCGGGAGGCCCAGGCTAGCTTAGAAAGTTGAGGGGTGCACTGGCAAACCCCAAATGTGGAGACTGAGAGCCACAGACCTCAGAGGGATACAAACATGGATTAAAGCACAAATAGTGATTTGGAATTAAATTTCTTTAACAAAACTGCTGAAGAAATGTTCTGATATTTTTGTTTTATACTTTGAAAGGAATTTACAAAAAATTCAGCACTAGGTTAGCCTGGGACTGTGGCAAATCTGGGTCTAATGGAAGGGATGTAAATAATTGATCGAAATTAACCAAGTAGCATCTCTGCTTCAAAGCGTGGGCACTGTATGCCACTTCATCCTAGCAGAAAACCGAGTTTTGTATAACTATTAATCACATTATTCCTAGAAACATATCTAGATTGGACAGCTGTATCGCATATGGGACTACATTTACCTGTGTGCAAAGGGCTTGCACAAATCCTATGCACCACTTAAGCCTTAAGGCAGGGGTAGGAAACCTTTTTTGGGTTGGGAGTCGTTGACCCACAGAAAAATCAGTCAGGTGGGAGGCAGAGGGGGCTGGAGTGCCAGTGTGGGCTCACCAATGGCTGGGGGGGCGGGGAGGAGCTCTGGGGTGGGAGGAACCGTGAGCCCCAGGGGTCAGATCCAGGCAAACCAGAGACCACATCTGACTCTTGGGCCTTAGGTTCCCCACCCCTGCTTAAGGACTGAAATGGTGGATAGGCCTTCTGTGAGTTTTCTCTACAAGATTTCACTTGTACTAAGACCAGGTCTATACTTATCCTAAGATTGATCTTCCGGGGTTGGGTTCAGAGGGTATAGTAAGGACCTGTTAAATTGACCACTGAGGGCGTCTCCATTGACCTCCAGTACTCCATGGGGTCATGAGGAGTAAGGGAAGTTGACTGGAGAGTTTCTCCTGTTGACCTCCTGCAGTGGGGACACCACAGAAATTCGACTTACGGTACATCGACTCCAGGTACTCTCTTCTGATAGCTAGAGTTGCGTATCTTAGGATGACTTTCTTGTGTAGCCCTAAGTCTTTGTGGTAGTGTGGCCAGGAGGATTCAAAAATGGGCCAGTCCTCAGGAGAGCTGGAATATAGTCCCAGCTCTGCTACTAATTTGCTGAGTGACCATGGTCAAATCTCTTCACTCCTCTGCTTAAATTTCTCCCTGTTTTAAAATGGGGGGAAACGGTACTGACCTTATTTTGTAAAATGCTTTGAGATCTACAGCTCTGAAGGGCTATGTTTAAGCTGGTTTATTTATGATTATTGCTCCCTTCTTTTTAATCTAGATAGAAAAGACTGCACCATCTCCTCGGTGAAGGTGAATAAGGAAAGCATTGATTTTTTTTTTAAAGTCACAAACAAACCCAGCTAATACAAAAGTTGGAAAACAGGGGTATCATCTTTACCCAGTCAACCTCAGATGACAGAATCTTCATGGTTTTGTCTACATAAAATGGGACACAACTAGCAGAATTATTCCATGGAAAGGCAACCTCCCCTCTGGCACTACCTGGATATTTACAAAGATTCTAATTATGGAGCCTATCCAATAAAGTAAACGGAACAGCAAAAGCTGTTCTGTGTATGCTTTTAGTTTTATCGTGTTAATTGTTTTTGTGCAGTAATTGCAACATACTATGTTCGTAAAAAGAAGAAAACTGTTCAAGTGTTGATATTCTAACTGGTAAAGAGCTGTCTCTTCTCTCTCAGCCCATCATATACATTAAGGTTATAACAGGCTTTGTGTTGCTAACCTATACAAATTCAAGTCTCAAAGCAGCACTTCTCACTTGGAGCTGATTTTTTTTTTTTTGTGTCTACATTTACTGTAGCAATGTGAACTACATTTGTTTGTTGTGAGTATTCTACACTGCAGTACTGGCAGATCCTAATGTATCCCATGATACATATTTTTAATATACCGGTATACCTTCTCTCTGAATAAGGTAAAGCAAGTCTATTGTTTTGGGGAAGTGTTTTCTTTAGTACAATATTTGAGACTACAAATTTCCACAAAGTATTCTATATACAGGGGGAAAGTTACGTAAACATAGAACTACCTTTATATAAATATTTAAATGAAGCTTTTAACTGTTACTGATGAGCATGCTTAGAAATATTCTACCAATACAAGTATGGATTATTTTTCCGATTGGATAACCAAAGGGTAGCTTCCCATTGGCAGTGTACTTCTTGGCGAGCTGATGTGGTAGAGTATCATCTCCCAGCAAAGAGAGTTTGTGTGCATCCCATTCTTGCACAACTTTATTAAGATTGACCACTGAATCTGTAGATAATGCCATGAAACCCATATGTAGAGGTTGAGGCTGTTCTTCCGTGTGTTCATAAAATGCAACCAAGCACATTATTTAGCATGCTGACCAATAATTAGAGTGATTGGAGATTGTGCCAGGAAATTGCAGATGTTGGGTACTTCCAAGTCACTAACTTAATACAGTCTCTCTCCTTTCATGTTACTCCAATAGTTTTTATATACATCTGGAAGAAAAATCCCATTGACATTCTGCCCCTCTTCAAAAGGACACATTCCTAAATATTTCTTAAAAAGCCTGGCGGCGTCTTGTTAGTTACGGGAGTGGTGCAGTAGCAACCCTTCTAACTTTTGCTTTACTCTTCTGTTAGTGTTGTTGTAAGGCACTGGGAGAACTTACAACAATGTAGGCCTGGATTCTTCATCAATGTTGAATCCATTGTGATGCTGAATGATTAATTTTTATAAAGGATATTGTGCTAAAAGAATTCACCCCCTTTTCTTCCTTCCTTCAGGAAAAGATGAAGGAAAATTTCCCTTGGTGACTGGTGATGGCAGATCTTTTGTCTTCTGTTAATGTCGCCCTCACAATTAAAATAT
The DNA here is from genome assembly GCF_049634645.1 of Pelodiscus sinensis. Lineage (NCBI taxonomy): Eukaryota > Metazoa > Chordata > Testudines > Trionychidae > Pelodiscus > Pelodiscus sinensis. Next base: position 1,398,940 of record NC_134738.1, on the reverse strand, counting down.
TAATTACCCTGTAAATGCATTAAACCTTAGTTAGACTAAGGCCCCCTCTCTGACAGGGCTGAATCAGTTAAGCCAAGGTAGCACATTAGACTTGTATTCCTTTGCTGATTGCTGCTCATCTTTCTTTACCATATTGCTATCATATAGCAAAGTACAATGGGTGACCATTTAAAAAAGAAAAGTTACTATTAGAGGGCAGTTAACTCCTGGGCTATGTCTACACTGGCGCAATCTTGTGCCAGTTATGCAAATGAGGCTAACTGTGGAATATCGCCGAGCCTCATTTGCATATCTAATGAGCCGCCATTTTGCGGAAGAGGCTCTTGCGCCAGAAGGAGTGTCTACGCTGCCCCTTCTTGCTCAAGAAAAACTCTCTTGTGCAATGCTGTTATTCCTGATAATAATCAGTGTGGCGGCATTGCGCAAGATGGTTTTTCTTGTGCAAGAAGGGGCAGTGTAGACAGCTCCTTCTGGCGCAAGAGCCTCTTCTGCAAAATGGCGGCTCATTAGATATGCAAATGAGGCTCGGTGATATTCCACGCTTAACCTCATTTGCATAGCTCTGGTGCAAGATCGCGCCAGTGTAGACATAGCCTTGGTGTGGGTGAGGGAAGGGCAGGTTTTCCCTGATTAGGGAAACAAGTGTGGTAACCACTAGCAAATGTTGAGATTCTGAAGGCAAGCACCATACATGTGCCTATAACTCCTCTTCTGTCAACACATGGCATCTCAAGGGCCACACCTACACATGCTTGTTTGTCTTCAAAATCTTTAGTATGCTCTAATTTTTTGAGTACCTTTTAGCAACTATTACAGAAGCTTAGGGTGAAACTGGCCTTTGTGCAGGAGACCAGCACCAGATCAAAGCACTGTTTTGGGCACTTAAGGCTCACTAAATGATGCAGAGGCCTTGACCTGATCTTCTGCAGGCATTAATTTGATTCCTGGATGTACAAGGCCTCCCCTTGCTTAAGCCTGACCATGGGATATGAGGAGCGGAAGATCTAGTGGCTAGACGGGAAAGCTTTTACATCCCTTGTGTGCATCTCTGCAGGATGTCTGCCTATCCTAGAGCAACGGGTCTGGCATGGGCTGAAAGCCATGCACATGGTATATACACATACTACAGCATCCCTGACAGCCCATTATATAGCTGCCACAGGGTAGCTGCTTTGCTTGCCTGAAGCTAATAAGGGCAGAGATCATGGAACAAATAACATTTGAAATACAACAATGAACCTATCTGATGCTGTCTCCATATTCTGTTCAAATGGATGCTGCTACATCCCTTAAATGATTGGGGCTTAAATCATATGGAACCATTTTCCTTCTATTTCTATCTTTTATAGATCATAATTTGTACACAATGGTTGTAGAGAAGTGCTTATTATGCACTGATAAAATGATTTGTCTAGTAAAGTGGTCTACTGAAATATGGAATACTTTGCATTATAACATTAATTGTAGCGGAATTTGCATGTATGTGACATCTGTGATGATACATGCTCATGGTCCTCTTCTCTCCTCCCCCCCCCCCCCCTTTCCTCTACTACATCAAGTTCCAGTGTGACTGCATAATTCAGAAAGGTTTCTCTCGTCTTGGTCTGTGTCAGCGGCTGCTTTAAAAATCACACCATAGCACCTAGTTTGGGAACCCAGTAAATATAGAGTCCACTTCTTGGAAGGAAAATATATAACATTGGACCTTTTTGTTACTGTTTGAACTAAGATTCGTACTTAAGTTGAAAGCATTGCTGACATTTCAGAGAAGGTAGACAATATTTTTGTACTGTATCTTATAAAATGCCCACTCATGTCTACACTGTTTTACTTTACAGTGTAATGTATTTAAGTGACTAGTTTCCCAATAAACAGTAATTTGGATGTCTAGTTGAATATTGTCTTCAATTATGAGAAATATGTAATATTATGTTTTATACCATGAAGCTGAGCATATGTTTACATTTGTAATATTTACAGATGTTGGGGAGAGGTGATCGTGCAAGTTAGCAAAACTGCAAGATATGTGCTTAAAATAAAAGGAAGCGTTAGTGCATCTTTCTGTCCCAACACTCAGTGCATATCACCTACCCAAACCTTTTTGTCTGGAATCTATACTGCTTAGTTTTTCATGTGCCTTTTTCCTATCCTCTTGCTAACACGAGTCCAATGACATACTTCTAACCTGCTAATAGTTCTTTGAAGGTAAGATATCTTGTATTCTGATAACTGTTTGTGTGATTCATGAAGCAAAAACAAGCCAACTCTTTGGGCTTCGGTAACTAGAGAACAGCAGGGTTGTATGCCTCCACTTCTCCCATAATTTGTTAACTCCTAGAACTAAGCTATTCAATTAGGCTTATGTTAGATATTTCACTTGTAATCGTTGTACAGGGTAGTTTAAATTTAATTGAGTGTTTGTTTTGCAATGGCTCAAGTACCTTTGTGAAAATTACCAGATTTAATTTTAAAAAAATTCTGTAGGATACCTTGCTAAAGGAAACATTTATTTCTTTGAAAACACACATTACTTGCACAGTAAGAGATGTCAGAAGGCACATTAAATACACCCACAGTGCAAGGCCGCTTTTCTGTAAGCTAGTTCTCAGAAATAAACAAGTGAACTTAAAAGATGCCAAACAATATACAGTGGAACCCCTATTTGATGAACGAATTGGAAATTGAAAGACTGATAAAATCAAAGACTTCATGAAACTGAAGGTCTCAACTTTTGCAGAAGTTGCATTGAAGTGCACCATGTTGCTATTTTTTTCTCTTGTTCAAGGCACTGCAAAGTGATTTGCAATGCACTGAACACATCAGAATGGGGATGATGTCAACTTATTCTTCATTGACATCTTTTGGGTTTTTCTCCCCCTCTCTGTGGGGAGAGATGTCTCATAGAAGAGGTCATCTGTAAGATTGGTATCTGTAAAATCAAGGTTCTTCTATGCTGCTATTTGCATGTTGGGGGCTGTTGTGTCAATAGGCAGTATTGATTAAAATGACATTGCTATTGAGAACTGTCCATCCACTGGTATTTCACTCCAGACAGCAACTCTCTGAAATGTAAACGACATGGGATGTGGTTCTTGTGGGTGACCTAGGAAAGATCCTTGTAGAACAGTGTCAGGAGGGAATGTTGAATTGGAACATCTCTGTATCTAACATCTTCCATCTCTCTCTTTTTTTTTTTCTTTTTTTTTAACATGTACTTGTGGTGTTTTGAATTGTGAGGAAGTGCTGAGTTTTGTTTCAGTGAGTTGTGTGCCATGAAAAACTTGCTTGATCTTTTATTTTGTTTTCTCATTTCCCATGTATGGCAACTTGGATCTGTACATCATAACATTTCTGATGTGATTAAGCTTCCTTTGCATTTATGACTAAGCGGATCTAGCCCCTTGAGTAATGCCCTTGTTTTGTACTTCTAGGTTTGCAGAGGGAACAAGCTGCATATCCTGTTGCAACCAGTGAGCACAAGAAGTTACCTGGTGCTAGCGATGGACTTCCTCAGTACAAAAGCCAGCCTGAGATGTTTGAAGTGAAAACTCAGCACAATTCAGAATCTGATTACTTTGCGAGAGAGGAGCCTTCAAGCAACAGTTCCTCCCACAGCAGTGAGGGAGAGGGGACTGACCATGAGGTGGACATCTTGGATTGTAGTGGGTCCAGGCCTTTACTTATGGACTCAGAAGAAGAGGAGGAGTCCAGTAAGCTGCAATCCAGGCTAAAGGAAAGATTTGTGGCTTCCAAAGATTCCAAGCCCCAGCCTTCCCAGAGTGAGATGGGGAAAGTTTTGTTTACAGCCTTTCAGCAGTCCTCGGGAGAGATTTTCAATGAGCCAGATGTCTTTGCCACGGCTCCTTTCCGAAGCTCAAGAATAGTGCAGGAGGATTTGGACATCTTTACCAAAGCTCCCTTTGCTGCCAAAAGCAATGTGCCTTTCAGGCAGCCAGAAGAGGCAGATGTATTCCTGTGCGCTCCCTTCACTAAAAAGAGAAGCGTGGAAGAGTTGACTTCTCATAACATTTCTAAGGAGCCTCACACTCCAGCCTCTTTCCTAGGTCAAACTGGTGATGTCCAACATGTTGTTAACTCCAAGTTCCAAAACTTAGATGCGGGAACATGCGGATTGTCCATCTCATCTAGCGCTCAGTACTCCAGGGTAGGGTTTATTCAGCCAACCGAGCTTCTGCCTCATTCCATTAGACCAGTGGAGACCCAAGAAGGCATTCCTCTCAAAGAGCATGCTGGCATTCCTAATCATAGAAACCAAGGACATACACTCCCCCCTGAAGCCCACTTGGGTTCAGTGGTTAGTAAGCCTTTCCGTCCACAATCTCTCTCAAAATATTCCCGTCACTACAGCCCGGAAGATGGGCAGGGTATAGAAGTCCAACCCATAGCAGCATATAAAGTTGTTTCTCAGACCAACAAACAGGCTATAGCAGGATCTGTCTCTATTGCTTCTCTGTCTTCCAGGACTAAAGAGCTACCCGGCATCGACCCATTTGCTTCGGCACCCTTTCCTTCCAAATCAGGAAAGCAAAAGCCTTAACCAGCCTGCTGAGAGATGGGGGAGCTGCATCTCTCGTAGGATCTTCAGGCTCTTAGTTGAAATGAGCAATGTAGAGATTTTTTTTCATTGTTCAAAACTCCAGTTGCAGTGATATTTAGTTGAACCATTTTAAGTTATGTTAGATAGTTTCAGGATATTAAATGCCAGGCGCTCAAGTTTTGTTTTGTTTTTGTTTTGTTCTTCACTTTTTTAGTTGCTATTTTTCCCCATTATGTTTTAGATTATCTAAACCAGTAATGTTCCATACTTCCTGACTTCAGGGGGTAAAGTGAATTACCACTGATACTAGTTAGAAAGCCAGAGTAAATCAATCAGGACAAGCTAATGCTCTGGAGAAGAAATGAGTGTGAAGTAAAAAGGTTGTCCTGACTTTTTCTTACCAAGGGGGATTCTGGAAGAGACCAAAGTACAACACTCCCAACTGTTAATCCATGTCTTCACAAACCCCAGCAGCTATAGATTGGGAATTTGACGATAAACTGCGTGTGTGGATATAGATCATATGCACACGGGGGGGCAGAGTGTGAAACTAACACATCTGCCACAAGGTTTTTGCACCCCAGAAGTCCTTTTCAAATATAGCATAGGCCTTGTGCATAGGCGATTTTTTTCTCATGGCAGGTATAATACCTGAAAATGTATATATTTCTGCGGGCCAGATCCAAAAGCTGTTGAACTCAGTGGAAAGACACCCATTGCATTCAATGAGCTTTGGATCAGCTCTTTGAGATCGGATACATATGGATGGAAGTATCAGCAAAGCAAACTTTCAGAAACATTCTTCCTGGAATATTTTTCTATCCTCCAGATATACCATGATCCTACTGTGTTACTGAGGCAGAGGACAGTTGCTTACTATTTATAATATAATTTAAAATGCTAGTGTATCACACTTGAGTTTAGAGGAAAATATAGCTGCTTCCTGTCGAAATTATTTGCGATATTTGTTATGTTACTATTGGTGGCTGAGCAGAATAGAGCTGACCTCCTTAGGAATTACTAGTTCCATCCCCCACCCTCTGCCGTCTTTTCAAAAAGGAAGGAAAAAGGCAAGTAACATGAATTAAGGATTCATATTTAATGGGAAGTACCAGGCAGCAAAACGGTCCCTATCAAACCTGTTGTTTTTCAAACTATTTCACACCAGAAAACCATGGTAAATGTCAGACCATTTAATAAATGACCCAGAGTTTTGCACTGAAAACAAAAGGAAAATTCTGCCTTTGGTTATGTTTGCTACATCTCCTTGAATTCTCTGGGCTTGCACAAGAGAATTCATCCTTGATGTTTTAAAAGCTTGTAAATAGATAGTGTGGAACTGGTCTGAGGCACTGCCATCTTACAAGATGAACACACGCACCTAGAAACCATTAGCTTTATTGAACAGTATGTAGTGGGGGTTCTCCCCTGTCGCTCGTGTCAATTGGGGAGTAACTTGTACATCCAGTGGCGTCTCATGGGTATAAAGCTGGTGTAACAGAGAGTAGAATTGGACACACGACTTTCCTCATGGGAAACTGCTTTGCAAAAATTCAGTTTATAATTTTGAGCTGCAAGATGCTCACATAACTGTTCAAAGAACATAAAAGGCACATTTGAAACTACAGTGTAGAACCCTGGAGATCTTTGCTCTGCAAAGCAAAACTTGTCCTCCTAGGACTCACTGTTAACATCACCGCAAGGGAGGAAGAACTAAAACAAACCTATCTTCCACCAAGTGGGACAGGACTATGAAACTTCCATAGCAAGATGTGATTCACTAACTCCACTCTTCCTCTTTCTTTGCTCAGCCCATATTGCAGTCAGAATGACAGGAGCCACATTTAGCTGGAGAGCTGGTATAGATCTGACTGTAGTGGGGTTGTATGAATGTAACCAAGAGTAAAGAACTAGACCTGAGCAGGAGCACAGGTTGCTGGTGGTTAATGTCATGGTTAGCCTAGCTCAGATTAGAGCCGCTTTTTGAAAAGCCGGGCTACTTCCTGCTTCTGTGTCTGTTGGACTTCAGGTTAGATTTTGTTGCTGTGTGGTGGCAGAGTGGACCCTGTCAGCCATCCTAGGAAATGGAAGTTCTGTAGACACGTTTCTGAGTTTCTCTGAAATAGCTTTCTCCCACCTGAGGATATGGTTTGTATGTGGGTGGTTTGCTTGGTTGTTTTTAAAGTCGCAATCCCCTGTTTATGGTCACTTGTGGTACCTGGAGACATAACTTAGCCCTAAACTGTTATCTTCACTTGGAGAGGGAAGGAAGAAAACTAGATTGCATGGGACTGAATCTGGTGCAAATGAAGAATCAGTCCATGGAAGTAAATAGTTATACCAGTATACATAAGGTGAGAACTGGATGCATTACCTCTGATAACTGCATTCCCAAACCTAGGTTCTCTTTTTTTTTTTTTTTTTTTTTTAAATGGGGTGTCATTTTTTTACTTGAAAAGTTACTACAGAGGTCTGTGGTTCTACTGTCTGTTACTTGGAATGCTTGACTTTTTATTTTCTGAAAAATACTGCTGGAAAAGTATTAGCAAATCCTTCTTTGCACTCCTGCTAGGATCCCAGCTCCTCTCTCACCAGTTGGTGTCTGTAATGAAGGCCTGAACTACAGGTAATTCAGGAAGTCCTCTCCCCAGCTGTCCTACACTGCCAGGCAGGGTACAAAGGGAGAATGGGAAATGTACAGTAGTTTTGATAGCCCTGAGTATTTTTCCTCAGTTTCTTTATTTAGGTTTGTTATGGATTGAATTTCCCAGGCAGGATGTTGGCAGCTGACATCTCATTTCTCAAGCACTTTTTTATGAAAAGCAAGTTAAAATTGTGCACAAAAAACTAGCAACCCTGCTAGCAATCCAAATAAGTAATTAGTTCAATACTGTACGGGAGCACTCTGTTCAAATAAGTTTATTTTGCTTATTGTACCAACTACTGGAATTTTGGTTAAGAAAATTCTGAAAATTGCATCTATTAAGCTATTAATCTGATTTTGTTCTAGATGAACTCATCTCCCCCTCTTCCCTCACCTCCTAGATGCCAGCATGACAACTTGAATCTAATCAATTAAAAATGCAGTTGTGCTCTCCCTGCATCATCTAAAGTGCACTGTTTTTAATGCACAAGGCAAAATGTAAGATGGAGCTTCAGGATTTTTTAGCATCCCTGATTTCATAAAGCTTTGACTTTACTGCTCACACAACAGAGCTATACAATCTAAATGCAACACTGTCAATCCCTTTTCTGAATATATGCACATTTAAAAAAAGTTTTATTACATTTCTATTTCTGCCACTTCCCAGCAGCCAGTAAAATTGCAGCAATCGGTTTCAGTTTTGGCTCTGGCCAAAAATGTTAAGTCCCTTTTTAAAAGCAACCATGACTCCTTGAACTTCAAGAGGTGTAGGCTCCTAAATGCTTTTGAAAATAGTGTCCCTTAAGGTCTTGCAATTGGATCCATGCAGACCATGCCAGTGTGGAATTGCATCAAGGTCACTGGTGCAGTAACTCCTACACAAAACAGGGTTTGGTGAACTTCCTAGTTGGACGTAAGCAATCAACAGCACATGGAGTTATCTCTAAGCTCTGCAACTCAGTGGCTGTCACTATCTGATGGTCTTTGAAGGAGGAGAAAACTCCCTTCATGATAGCAGCAGGATGAGGGAAAGTCTTCCCCCTCCCCCCCCCGATTCTCCTTCCCTCTCCCCTCCGCACCTTGACATTAAACACCCTACAAGTGTCATACCACAGATCTGACCTGGTTTCTCCTGGTTGTCACCCCACCTCTCCCTCTTCCCAAGTGGACTCATGCACAGAAAGAAACTCAAATCTCATTTCTGCTGTGTAGACAAATACCAAAGAGTCCTGTGGCCATCTTAAGCTTCTGTAATTCTCAACTGAGGATGTGGTGGCTTCGGTTTCAAGCTTGCTGCTAATTTAAATGTTTGGTTAAAACCTTTCCTTTGGAAAGGATTAATCAGAACAACTGTGCACACAAATTCAAGCCAGGCAATCAGCTCACTTTGAGTCTCTAGCTCCCCTTGTGTTTCTACAATGATGACAAGGGATGCCAGCTGCTTTCGTATTAGTCTGCATCTTCTTTGTCTTACTGCTGAATTGCTGAATTGCCAAACTCGTAACTGCATCTGCTCTCCCTCCCAGCCAGCTCAGTACTATGTGTGATAAGTGTTGAGTTTACAATCTTATTCTCCTGAAGCCAGTGTGCAATCAATCTGCAATCTACAGTATGTGCATGGAGCACAAAGAAGATCCTAAACTTGCAAGAAACTCATGTAACCAATCTCAAAACACTGTAGTGGGGCAGGTTTGCAGCTTCATTTAATACTGCAAGTGATACTGAGTGGACTCTGTATAACTGTGTGACTTGCAATCGCTCCAAAGTGGTAATCAGTTAAATTAACTCCGCTTCCACCAAAGACTGTCACGTTGGAGAATTGGTTATTGTTTTGGGGTTTTAATGGTATTAAATCAAGGCCTTGTTAAGACACCCAAAGACTCCATAGTATTTTATTATAGGTATTTTTGCCGTGTAATCTTATTCCTCTTTTGAAACACATTCCTGAATTATGATCAGCTACGGTGATGGTCTCGCTAAACCATAGCCTGGGGGTTTTATGCTGTGTACTATAAATACTCTGTTACAATGAATCTAGACTTGCCACCTGTGAAACTGGAGAGGTAATCACTGATTATTCCCTCTCCTCTCAAAAAAACAAAAGAAACTAGGAAAAGGGATTAGTAATCTTATGCAGATGTAGGGAGGACAAGTTTATGTTCTAGATGAGAGAGCCTGATGAAGAATTAGCCGATGGAGCTGAATGGAACAGATTCCACTAAGCATTGAGTAAGATGGTGAAAGGTGCTCTGAATGTCACATTCAGAAAAACAGCGGAGTCTTTCTTACAGAACAGCCTGAGCTGGACATATCGGCTACCTGGGAATACAATCTCTGTGTGCAACTTTAGGTTGTGTATTGCAAGACCAGAGCGTCATTCAAATCCCATTGTTATGAGAGTGAAATCACAATGGTGTTGGAAATACTTTTGGCTTGCAGAGTATCAATCATATTGCACTTCAGGTGTGATTCAGCATGTTTCTGATAATCTTGATGAAGAAATGTGAGAGCTAAAAACTTCTGTACATTTTTATTAAACTCTGAATAAAATGCACCTTCCCTGCTCTGTGTTCTGTCTTGTTCATATGAAATCTTTACTGGGCTGAATATAAAGCTTTTTTTTTTTACAATCTTGGTCATCTCTCTGGTGTTTAAAGGAAACTTTCTTGGTGGTTGAATTTCTGCATACCCAGGTGAATCGTGGTGCAAAACAGCCATGGTCCTACATATCCCTAGAGGACCGGATTCTAGGTTTTGGACCAGGAAATTCAAACTCTGTAGGGTTACACAATGCAAGCCACATGTTATTTTAAAGGGCTCTTGATTTGCCTAACCCAGGGCTGCATAAATAATACACAGGCACACAGAGTACAGGATTTAGCTAATCTGCACTCATGTGATGGAACCCAGGCCTTCATTGCCAAAGCACAGCTTCTTACAACCCAAAAGGTACAAAACTTTCCTTTCCCTGGAAATAGAGCTTTTTACCTTTGCTCCGCTGCTGCTGCCTGGCAACTAACACCCACAAAGGTATACCTGCTAGGGTGCGTCTAGACTGGCAAGATTTTGTGCAAAAGCGGCTGCTTTTGAGCAAAAACTTGCTAGCTGTCTACAGTGGCCGTTTGAATTTGCGCAAGAGCACTGACTTTGTAATGTACAAAATCAGTGCTTCTTGCGCAAATACTTTCATGCTCAGGAAAAAGCCCTCTTGCGCAAGAGGGCCAGTGTAAACAGGGAAGAACTGTTTTGCGCAAAAAAGCCCCAATGGCTAAAATGGCGATCGGGGCTTTCTTGCGCAAAATTGCATCTAGACTTTTGCGCAAAAGCATCTGTGCCAATCTAGACGCGCTTTTGCGGAAATACTTTTAACGGAAAAACTTTTCTGTTAAAAGTATTTCCGCAAAATCATGCCAGTCTAGACGCAGCCCTAGTGTGTGACACTGAGCCTACAGAACGAAAGTGCAGACAGAAGAGCAGTGTGGGCTGTAAGGAAAACTCTACCACCATACCTATGTCTCTTTCAGGCCCATTCCTCAAGGCAGTTATTGAATTCAAATAGCGACCTTGCAAAGGAACATACAACAAAGCTGTTCTCCTGATTGCAGGGATGCAAAAACCATTGTTTCTCCAGGGCCAAGCTCTCAAACCATCCCCCTCTCCTGCAGTCCCCTTCGCTTTTTCAGCCACTCTCAGGCTTTTATAATTACTCCATCCATTTCCTGATGTGTCTGATCATTGAGATGGGGGGCCTGGCCCCTGGAGGAGCAGACCAACTTGTTACAAGGAGGCTTCAGTCAAGCTTACTGGGAGGACTTCACGTGGCTTGCTTTGTTTAGAGTTATTAATAAGGAATGAAAGTAATGGTGCTACCAGATTTGTCCATCAGCCTAGGGTATGCTAGTTTATTAGGGTTACTTTTATGGCGTTGGGGGGGGAGGGTTAATACTTCTATCAATGTGCAGCTTATGCTACTTGTGCTCTCATATGGAGCTGAATTCTCCTGGCTACCAATTCCCCCTCCCCACACGGAGCTCTCCTGCAGGAACTATGTTCCTCAGGTCAGGGTTCTTCCTACCTTAGCAACACATGGATACTCACACCCACTAAAAGCATGTCTGAGAGGACTGGTTCATCTGCACTTATATATACCTGGCTCAGCAGGCTGGTTTAACAGCAATGCCACACTGAACTCTCATGTGCCTATGTACTCAGTGGGCTGGATTTAACAGCACTTTAAGCTGCCGTCCTCATATACCCCCAGCTTCAGCACTTCCCTATCCCCACTTGCACATCTCGGTCATTCTGTTGGAAAACTATGTGATGAGCACACCCTGTGGGATTTTTGGGCACTACGGGGATCTTTTAGCTTAGGCACAGGAAGCATTGTTGCAGAGTGAATGGGGAAGCCAAAACAACACCGCTGAGGAAGAGTGAGCAAGAGAAAGTGAGAGAAGCAACCAGCTTAACAATGAAAGTTATTGATATTTTTGGGGGGAGGGAATAGCATCAAACACCCAAAACAGTTACAATATTAAATCTAAATTGAAACTGATTACAAATGTTAGGGCTAGCAAATCATAGAACTGATTACATAAGGCAGAGTCAGAGGTGGGGTGGGGGAAGAGATCTCACCACTCTGTGGAGCTTGCAGTGATCGGGTTTCCCAAATTGTGATGGTAGCCAGGGATCCACAGGCCAGGAGATAAGCAGAGCAAAGCCCCCAGCATGATCAGGCAGGAGATGAGGAAGTGTTAATAATGGAACTGATGCAGAGTTTACATCCAGACATCAGAACAATTGGTCTTGAGCAAGGGTAGGCGGTTTTTGTAGGGACAGGACAATGGCTCAAGGAGGACACTGGATTTGTTTATGCGTAAACAGAGGGGAGACAATAGAGACTGATCATGCCTGACTGTGGGTGATGTTCCTTGATAGAACTCACAATGCAACTAGGCAGTTTCAGTATTTTGGATATCAATAGGCTCCATTACTGGAATTGGTCTGAGGAAGACTAAATTTGGGGGTGAGCAGCATCTGGAGCAGAGATTTCCCATCAGGCAGTACTTCTCTGCTTTCGGTATCCCATAGTTCAGTGTGGTTCTTGCTTTGGAAGAGCTGGTCTGTACTCTGCATGCTAATGGAGATTTCTCTCTGTTCTATCTTCAATGCAGATGAGGCTGGGGTGTTTCCTTAATCCTATCACCCTTGTCTTGAGGGGTGAAGGTGTGTCTTCCCCTGTCTTTTCATTGCTTTGTCTTTGATTCAAGGACAGGCCTGGGGGAGGGGAATGTTTTCCCTGATTGTCACTCCCTGGTTCCCCAAGAACACAGAGCTGGTAGGTAACAATGGGCAAATGGAACTCTCTCCCTTGAAAGAAAGTCTGATGGGCAAAACATATTGGGTGCGTCTAGACTGGCAAGATTTTGCGCAAAAGCGGCCTCTTTTGCGCAAAAACTTGACAGCTGTTTACACTGGCCGCTTGAATTTGCGCAAGAGCACTGACTTTGTAATGTACAAAATCAGTGCTGCTTGCACAAATACTTTCACGCTCACACTCAGGAAAAATCCCTCTTGTGCAAGAAGACTTGCGCAAGAGGGCCAGTGTAGACAGAGAAGAACTGTTTTGCGTAAAATAGCCCCGACGGCTAAAATGGCAATCGGGGCTTTCTTGCGCAAATCGCGTCTAGACTGGCCACGGATGCTTTTGCACAAAAGCACGTTTTGCGCAAAAGCATCTTTGCCAATTTAGACGCGCTTTTGCAGAAATCCTTTTAACGGAAAAACTTTTCAGTTAAAAGTATTTCCGCAAAATCATGCCAGTCTGGATGCAGCCATTGATTTTTATGCCACTGAATTGCTGCTTTCTTCTCAACAATCTGAAATTGGAAAAACAGATGTGACCAACCTCACTCTAACTGCTATTCAGTTCTCAGGTGGCAGTGATACGGTATCTTTATAGGAGGCCAAGTTTTAGGGTAATTCCCTTTGAATTAATCACAGGTTTATAGAATACTAGCTGGAGTCACCCAGCGTTGCTCAGGAAACCAGAGGAACAAAATGTAGAAAAACAGTAGTCCATTATCTTTTTTGAATGGTAGAAAATTTGCATTGATTTCTATAGGGATTAAAATATAGGTCCACATCAGCCCGGAGGTGCGACCGCGGGTGGAAGGGAGGTTACACGTGCGAGGGGCGCCCCAGCTTGCACCCGGGGCTGCAGGTGCTGGGGGGGGGGGGGGCAGGGCAGGTGCCCAAGCCATCGTGCACGTGAGGGTTGGGGAACTGCCTGCTGGCTCAAAGGTGGGGAGGGGGAACAAGGGTCGCTTACGTAACCTCGCAGGCAGGAAGGGGCAAGTCCTGGATGGTGCTGGGAGCCGCAGGCGGCGGGCACAGGACCTAGGGTGGGTGGGGCAGCGCCTGCAGCACAGCACGGCAGGTTACTTTTTGATTTTTACAGCTTGAGCTCGGGCCTGCTCGGGTCCAAAAGTACCTTGAAACCTTCTTCTGGATGAAAGGTTCTCCCATGCAAAGTTTGGTTGCAGTAGCTCTTGTAGTGTCCAAGCTGTTAGTGCACAAACTTACATTCTCTTTTATACATTAGATGTGCTGATCTTGGTGAGATTATTTAGGATTCAAATGCTCCCCCTGAATGACTTTCTTCCTTATTCAGCAGCATAGCTGTACACCATGCTTCCCAGTAGGTGACATCTGCACAGCAGAGAACCTCTGTGTCAAAGGCTGTGTAATGTAAATGAATGAGTTAGTGCAATACAGTATTTTCAGACCAAATAAGTCTCTAGCAAACTAGCTGGAAGAGAGTCTAGTTAGCCAAATTCTTCATCAGATTTGTGCAACACTTCTATTCAGATGAGCTACCTGCCCCTTTGTAATCTGAGCAGTTAGCCAAAATTCAGAGCCCTGCAGATTGTTTCCATTAGGAGAAGAAATTAATGACGGAATCCGGTAACTCTGTGTTTCTGTTTATTTACAAAGAGTGTACAAAGTTCTGTTCGCCAGAACTCAAAAGGAATCAAACAGTGGGAGGCAGTTTCTTCACTAGTAGAGCCAATCCTCTTTCAGCCAGCACTCAGCCCAAAAATCCTCTCTGTCACTGTTTGTGTAGGCCTATGCTTCCTTGCTGCCTTCCTGCAGGCGTCTTTCGGAATAAGCTTTTTTTGGAAGAGATCTTCCAGAAAACCTTCCTCCAAAAGAGTGTCCACATTGAAAAAGCAATCTTCTTTTTTGAAAGATAGCGTCCATTCAGTGTGGACGCTATCTCACATTTCAGCTGTGATTACTTTGGACAGAGTGGCCACCTGGGCATCTGTGTTTTTTTCTTTTTCCTCTTCTTTCAAAAGAACTCCCTCTTTCCCATCCACACATGCCTTTTTCTGAAAGAGCTCTTTCAGAAAAAAGGCTTCTTCCTTGTAGAATGAGGATTGCTAATGTTGGAAAAAACCCTCTGTTCTTTTGATTTTATTTCAGAAGAACACGATTGCAGTGGGGACGTAATTGAAGTTTTTTGGAAAAATTACAATTTTTTCTGAAAAAAACCCTCTGTAGTGTAGACATACCCAAAGTCTCTGTTCTTTCTGCGGTTTCATGCACACAGCTCTTCACAGAACAAGTAAGCCCCAAACACCTTGGTGTTGACAGCTGTTGTCATTTTTCTTAGACGGGAGGTCTGTGCTGGTGGGCAAAGATTGTATTTTTGATTGTGGAGCTCAATGGGAGTGAGTTCTGCACTGCATATGCTCAGGCAGGTAACTGTTTTTATCTGTGTTTAAGTGATGACTCTGAAATACAGAGGTGAAGAACTGCACTTTTTACAATGGCTGCTGATCATATTGAGACAAAATATGTTGTCAAGCACAAGGGCTAGATCTCTCAAACCAACACTGCATTTGACCTCCCCTCAGCACAGCAGGACCCCTGTTCCTAGTTAGGTTCTGTGGCTAGTATTGTAACAGAAATAATGAATACCCTGGTCAGCACGAGTTGGGATTTGGTTCTTTCAAAGCCTAAGATTGTGGGAGGATGGGACTACCTAAATTCACAGTTTTAATTACAAAATACAGTAAATTTCAAACTCTCACCTCACCAGGGCTGGCAAAGTATAAAGTAAAAAAGAAAAACTAGAAGGCAAATAAAAGCAGCTGCATAGTATTTTTGTATTTTTTTGAAATCTCACTATTTTTCAGTTCCAACATTATGATTTTGCGGGGGGGGGGGGCAAAGGGCTGGATTTTGAACACTTAATGTTGGAAATATTGCAAATAACAGTTTTGCACCCTGAACAGTAAAGGTTTTGTTCCAAGCTGTTACCTCAGCATATACAATCCTGCTAGTTTGTGACAGGCGGAGGTCTCGCAACACGTAGGTAGCTTGGTGCTGCCTGTGGGGGTGGGCAGAGGTCGGGTTTTTGCAGAGGGTATGGGGGGAGGGTGTGCCATTTCAGAGCTGCAAGTAAAAGCGGGATGAGCCCGAGGCCATGCAGCAGCACAAGGAAGGCCAGGGCAGGTCCCAGGGGCACTGTGGGGCCCCTCACTCCATGGCCTGCTGGGGTCTCTTCCGACCCTGCTCTATGCAATGGGCTGGACCGATGCGGCTCCCCCAGGCCCCTGCCCCAAATCCCATCCCCGTCTCCGCCGCTAGGGCGGGCCACGCGCCCCGGGTCCCCAGCGCAGCGCTCGCTGCACTTCCCCGCCGCGGCCACGAGGGGCCGCCCCAGCGCCTGCGCCTCCTTCCCAAACCAGGCGCCTGCGCAGGCAGCCCCGCGACTGGGGGGGGGGGGGGGTTCTCAGCCTCAGTCGCTGCGGGGCATCCAAGATGGCGGCGGGCCGCTGGCTGCGAGCGGCGGCGGGGCTGAGCGGCCGGTAGGTGACCCCGGCCCAGGCGCGCGCTCGCCTCAGCGAAGCCCCGCCCTGCGGGGCGGCGAGCTCCTCTTCCCGGGGGGGGGGGGGGTACGGGGGGGCAGGTGGTTAAGTCCCCTTCTCCCTCCCCCCCCCGCGGGCACGGGGGGGCAGATTAACTCCCCTCACTCCCCCTCCCCAGGTCGCGCAGGGGGCGGGGTTAACGTCCCCTCCCCCGCAGGCTGGGCACGGGGGGCGTCAGGGATTAACCCCCCAGGCCGGGTGGGGGCTGACCCCGCTCTCCCCCGGGGGGGGTTGGCAGTTAACCCCCCCCCCCCCGTGCAGCGCGAAGGCGGGAGACTCGCTCGCCCCAAGGGCTCCTCTGGCCTCACAAGCAAATTCCTGCGAGCTGCCCCGCCTGCCACGAGGCGCTTTGTTCTTTGTACCTCCTGGTGCTGAGGAGCCTGGGGGGCCGGGACCCTGCGGTGCGAGGCGAGGTGCCCTTGTCTGCTGGGTGGGGGAGGGACATGGGGCTCGGTTCTCTTGTCAGTTCCTCCAGCACAGGCAGAGAGGAAGGATGCATCGGGGAGGAAGGTGAAACCATAAGCAGCTGGATGTAGTTGTCTACTCACCCGACTTTGTGCTTGTGAGCCATGAGCATTGCTAAAACTGGGGGCGGTTGCCACCCACCCTTAATATTAAATCCTAAAGTACCTTAAAGACATCTGGGATTCCCTCATCATTCATGCTCTTCCCCATTGTATGGGGAAAGGGATGCAACAGGTCACCTTATGCTTCCGACCTTGGGCTATGTCTACACTGCAGGCTTTTTGCACAAGAACATATGTTCTGTGTGCGTGTTCTTGCACAAGTAAATTTACAGTAAAGCATCAGAAAATAGGGCTTCTTGTGCAAGTGTTATTCCTCTCCCCATGAAGAATAAACTCTCTTGTGCAAGAGCAATTGCTCAAGAAGGCAGTGTGGATGGGCAACAGGGTTTTTTTTTTGCTCAAGAAACCCCTATGAATAAACTGGCCATCAGAGCTTTCTTGTGCAAGAGAGCATCCGCACTGCCATGGACGCTCTTGCACTAAAGCACATGGCACTGTGAATGCGCTCTTGCGCAAGAATTTTTGGGCAGAAACTCCTGCACAAAATAGTTCGTGCGCAAAAAGCCTGCAGTGAAAACGTAGCTGTGATGTATAGTGCTCTGTTTGAGTGAGACACCTAATGAGAATGAACTGTGGGCTGCTGCACTAAGCACTGGGTTTATACGTTCCCAAGTGAACTATCCCAGAAAATCTGAATAGGCAGCAACTTCTACATTTCTGCAATAAGAAAAGTTTTAAAAGGACTGTTACACTCACATTTCTCCCAATTGCTTACATTTTGTATTCAAATGTCTGCAACGACTGTTAAGATTCTGAAAGCAAAATTGACTATAAATGTGGGACTAATTTCATTATTTTCATTGTCTAAACCAGTAGGGAGTGAAGCAAAGACTAAGCTGTATAAAGAAATATAGATTAGATCTTAAAATATTTTTGCTGTCATTATTGAACGTGTTTATTAGTAACAATAAACATGACTATCAATATAGATAAGTATGACATTGCAGATCATTGGAAGTTAGAAGTCTTAGCTTAGATTTTCAAATTATGGATATTTTCATTAAGGATATTAAGATGCAGATGATTCATGTAGTAAATACAATTTGTATCAACTACAATCCATGATTAGTCATAAGGGAAGGCACTCTGTCCCACCTTGCGCCAGGTCCAGGAGCTACCCCCTGCAGTTTAAATGTACTAGGAGCTGGCTGCAAACACAGACACCCCACTGGAACCTCACCACGAACAGAGGCAACAGAGGCTGCTTCATAGACTGTAGAGCAGCCTCTGCTCACAGTGAGCCTGCTTCATTGTAGCCTCCCCAATCCCCCTGCCTGGCAGCAGCACGTGGGCGGTGGGGGAATGACTGGCAGCACAATGGAGACAGTGCTAGGTGGAAACAGCTTTTAAGCCAGTTCCCCCCAATACCATCTCCTGTTTTTCCTCGCTTGCTGCCTCTGATACAGGCAGCAAGTGGAGGGGGGAATGTGAGTGGTCGACTCAACTACCTGATAAACCTAGGTTTATCGGGTAATCGACTACTTGACTGGTCGCTTTCATCCCTAATTTTTATGCCAAGTTTGTGCATGTGATTATAGTGGCAGTGCACAAAATAGGAATTTGCATATAAAAATGAACAGTTGTATGGGTAAAAAAACAAGGACACACATAACAATGGTAATCAGATGTGCAGATATGCAATTCAACAGTTTGAAAATCAGTTTAATTCAGCTTTCCATCTCTTCAGGTTTGTCCTTTCCAGTATATTCTTCACCATTTTCTTCACTTAAGATCTGTGCGTCTCAACAGATGGTTGGTGTAGTTTACCTGACCAGCAAAGACAAGAATTTTTTGTTATAGCTTATCTCCAGGGACTGGATATGAATATCTCTATTGGTACCTTGCTTCTTGAATTAGTACATGTAGCCAGTGAAGCTGCTGTCCTTTCTCCACAGCAGTCCACCACTCGCCACTGGTGAATTTTAAATCAAAATGTTTGCTGTGTGATGATCACTTGGCCACTTAGAAATCTAGGGAGCAGGAATTGAAACCCCATTTTCCCTTTTCCCCCAACATCTAGTTGAGAGGAGGGGAAAATAAGACTGTGGCTGACAGTCTGTGTTACCTGATCTCCTCCTTAAGGTGAAATCTAGCGATATTAAATGTGTGAAATTTTCAATTGAGATGATGTTGGTAAAATCTGTGTCTTTCTTTAGGTTCTCTTGCATGACATTAAAAGACTTTAACTTGACAACTAAACAGCCTCTCTGCCATTTCACACAAAGGAAGCCGTTTCTTCCATCCACAGTAATAAGTAATACAGGTAAATGTAATGTTTGTCATAAAGTACAGCTCTCATGATATTTGCCTCAAGAAGATGGTGAAAGAAGAAACTCTTCTTTGAGAAGAAACCTCAAATGTATGCTGTATTCTGCGTGGTATTTTATTAATGGAGAGGTAGTTAAGTCATGCAGTCAGATTTTAAATGTATTCCAGATGTTAGGTGCTATATGACATTGGATAAGGCAACAAAACACTGTGCCTCAGTTACCTTATGTGTATAATAATGGAGATATTTCATCTCATTGCCAATGTTTGTAAAGAGCTTTGATTAAATAAAGCACTATATTTGTGCTTTGATATCTTAAGGCCTTCTTAATATAATTTCACTGAGAGCTCCTGCTGACCTATTCAAAAGACTGGAACTGCTGACCATACCAAGATATAGTCTTTCAAGAGTGGAGTTAGGGCCTTTACTTTTTAGAGTCTGTGATTTTTGCAGTCTGCTTCTGAATATATCCTTCTATAGGTCCCTGGCCATCTTCAGGGAGAAATTTTGAAGTTTTTTTAAAATTCTGAGCTATACGATTTATTGTAGGTGTTGAGGAGATTTGAGACTTGGAAGTGATCTGTTGTCCTGTCTGTCCGTTAGTTAGGCCAATACTCTTTTAATTTGCCTAATACTGTATTCAGGCACTGTAGAATTAAAATGGACTGAAATTTCTATTTTTCAGCTTTTAGTATTCAACTAAAAATCTATCTATATTATTTAAAAAAGTTTTTCCTGCAGGACAAGAGTGAGGTCATCACGTCACTCTGCGTCCCACAGCCCCTTCCCCCTCAGCCGCCCTGCCTCCTCCCAGCTGCTAACTCAGCAGGGATCATAGAACCATAGAGCTGGAAGAGATCTCAGAAGGTCATCAAGTCCAGCTCCCTGCCCTATGCAGGACCAATCCCAACTAAATCAACCCAGCCAGGGCTTTGTCAAGCTGAGACTTAACTCTTTAAGTTTATTAATCAGCAACTCTTGGCTCCCAAGGAACAGCACTGAAGATAATCTGCAGCTGCTGCTGGGCTTCTGGGGGGGCGGGGAAGAGGAGGAAAATTCCAAGGGGGCAGGGGACTGGCAGA
Source organism: Pelodiscus sinensis (assembly GCF_049634645.1). Taxonomy (NCBI): domain Eukaryota; kingdom Metazoa; phylum Chordata; order Testudines; family Trionychidae; genus Pelodiscus; species Pelodiscus sinensis. Next base: position 1,378,864 of record NC_134738.1, on the reverse strand, counting down.
TAGGCCCTCTGTAAGGGGGGGGGCTAAAAAAGTTGGAGGAGGGGGCTGGTGGCAAGGCTCAGGTCAGGAGGGCAGCTGGAGTGGCCCGCTGTCCGTGGGGGGTGCAGGTGGAGGGTGGAAACTTGGTCAACCCCCTCCACCCACCCCTCTCCCAGCGGCTGGAGGGAGATATCCAGGCCAGCTTCTGTCTGGCAGCCAGATGGGGGAGAGCTGGGCCAGCAGCAGCCTCAGTCCAGCCCAAGCCCCTCATGCCCAGCAGCCAGAGGGAGGGAGGGAGCTGGGCCAGCCTCGGTGCAGCCCAACACCCTTCCCCTCCCCCCCCCCCCGCTGGTGACGGGTGGGAGAGAGCTGAGCCAACCATGGCCTCAGTCCGGCCCAGCCTCCCTCTTCTCCCCCAGTGACCAGAGGGAGGGAGCTGGACCAGACTAGGTTTGCCCCCCTATTGGCAGCCGGAGAGGGGAGAGCTGGGGCAGGCCAGGGTTACCACGCCTCAGCCTGGCCCTCCTCAGTGGCTGGGGGCAGAGCCGGGGCTGCCTACCCCTCGAGATGGGGGTTGGTGAGCATAGTGAGCAGGGGGCGCTGCCCCCTAGTTAACTTATATTAATAAACTTAAAAGACAACAAATAGTCTGGTAGCACTTTATAGATTAACAAAACATGTAGGTGGTATCATGAGCTTTCGTGGGCACAGCCCAACTCCTGTTATCTGAAGAAGTGTGCGGTGCCCATGAAAGCTAATGATACCATCTACATGTTAGTCTTTAAAGTGCTACCAGACTCTTTGTTGTTTTTTAAGTTTATACTGTACAGACTAATTTGGTTACCCCCTATAGCCTCTTACATTAGTTTGTCTGAAAAACACTTCACTATAGAGTCACATTTGAGGTAGCTTCCTTTGCCATTCTAATCAGGGCAATGTTCCCACCTCTTGTGGGTGGAGTTGTGAGATAAATCAGAGGGGCTGCTTCTAAACTGGCAAGATTTTGCTGCCTGTCTACACTGGCCGCGAGTATTTGCACAAGAACACTGACTTTGTACTGTACAAAATCAATGGTTCTTGCACAAATACTCCGACGCTCCCGCTCAGGGATAAGCCCTCTTGTGCAAGTATTCTTGTGCAAGAGGGCCAATGTAGACAGCCAAGTTAATTTCTTGCGCAAGAAAGCCCGATGGCTAAAATGGCCATCGGAGCTTTCTTGCGCAAGAGAGCGTCTACACTGGCACAGATGCTTTTGCGCAAAAGATGGCTTTTGCGCAAAAGCATCCATGCCAGTATAGACGCTCTCTTGCGCAAATACTTTTTACGGAAAAACTTTTCCGGTAAAAGTATTTGTGCAAAATCATGCCAGTCTAGACACAGCCAGGATGTATTTTAGTTGCTATCTCAGGACTATTTCTAGCATGATAGTACAGAGCATCCCGATTTTAATTCTTTTATTCTTTCTCTGAAAACTTAAGAATTTTCATGGGTGGTGATAGTGTGGGTTAAAATCAGATACGTTGTTGCCAGGACAGATACCTGCAGTGGAAATTTGGCAATTTATAGTTTGATTTGTCATCTAATACTAGGTGTCGTGATCAAAATTGCTTTTTAGGAAGTGAAAGCTTCCATTATTTTGTTGTTCCTTTAAACAGGGCCCCCCTTTTGCCTAGACCTGGTCCACACAGAATTTACTAGCTGGGCCTCCCAGGCTCTGGTGTACAAGGGAAATGTGGGGAGTGCCTTTCTGCTTCTGTCAGGGCTGTTCCCCACTCTGGCATTGAGTGCAGAAGATGGGGGGTCTGCAAAGAGCTGAAAAGAAAAAGAACCCTTCGCCTCTACAGACACTGGTTATCAAAAACTTCCCCCCAAGATCACAAGGAGGGTGATGATGCTGGAGTGGTGACCCCACAGAATGCTCAGATACCAAAGTGGTGAGCATGGAATAACAACCTGAATAGAATAGAGATGAGGCACAAATCTTCATGGGGATGTTAAGAGAGCCTCTGAAAGAGGATGGGGGGCAATATTGACTCCATTCAGACTGACACAGAGAATGTGAGTAGCAAGTTGCTTAGAGAATAAAACTGAGTTTAGAATTAGCTGTGGCAGCATTTCATTGACCTTTTCATCTGTATCCCAAATTTAGTGACTGTTTTTTTGATCTTCATGTCAATATGGGTATTTTAATGGAATTAACTGAATTATGTTTTTTAATACATTTGTGTTGTGCAAACAATTTTGCCTGGCTAAATAAACCGAATCTCTATTGTTCCTTATTTGAGCCACTACTCTTTTGAATATTCTTTCTTTCTATCTTTCTCTTTTCAGTAAGATGCATGTTTATTCAGACTCAGGATACTCCAAATCCGAATAGTTTGAAGTTTATTCCAGGAAGACAAGTGCTAGAATCAAGAACCATGGATTTCTCCACACCAGCTGCAGCATTTTGCTCACCGTTAGCGAGGTGTGTTAAAGTATTACATACTTTGTTCAAGGGACTGCACGTGTTAGTTACTAAAACAAATGTATATACAAGATGTCATATTAAATGCAGTTGAATGTTAGAATGGATTAATTGCATTTCCATTGTGGATGCTTCTTTTTCTCATAAAGTAGATTGAGTACCTAGAGATGGCCAAAGTAATTTCTCAAGTTATTTATACTGTGCATGTCAGTGTAATAACTAAGTTCCTGGTAATCTATTTAATTGTTCTGAATCAAACTGTGATAGAAATCATTATTTCTGAAAAGGAAATATATCATTGTGTGCCAGATCCTAGAAAACTTTACTCATGTGAATAGTCTTACGCTAGTAGTTACATTAAAGTCACGCCGTCTCCCTGTGTATTGAGACAGGCAAGCTAAGAAAGTGTCCATAAACATTGCATGTGAAACTGAAATAGTTTTGTAATTTTGGCAAGTACGACTCTGACACTGTTAACCTTAGCTTTGAAGCCATTGGGATTTTTCTTCACTTAAAACATGGGTGTTCATAAACAGTACAATGCAAAAATTAAAATTACTTAAGTTTGTAAACAACCCCTTTTTCTCATCTTACTCATGTATAATCTTTTGAAAAAGTGCTCAATGCTGTAGATGACATGATCTAGAATGTATATATTCCATCTTGTCCCCTATACTGTTTAATATCTACATGAAGCCGCTGGGAGAGGTCATAAGGAGTTTTGGAGGATGGTGCCATCAATATGCAGATGACACCCAACTCTGTTTCCCTGTGTCATTAGAACCAGGTGTGGCAGTGACTGATCTAAATTGGTGTCTGGAGGCAGTAATGGTTTGGATGAAGTCAAATAAGCTGAAGTTGAACCCAGATAAGACTGAGATCCTGTGGATCAGGAGGCCATCTGTTCGTGAATGTGGCATGGAACCTGTTCTAGATGGGGTTACTCTCCCCCTGAAAGAACAGGTACGCAGTGTGGGAGTCCTCCTGGACTCTTTTTTAACATTTGAAAATCAGATTTCTTCGGTGGCCAGGAGTGCCATTGGGCAACTTTGTTTGATCTACCAGTTGTGACCCTTACTGAACAAGCATGACTTGGCCACAGTGATCCATGCTCTTGTTACATCCCGACTGGATTGCTGTAATGCACTTTATGTGGGGCTGCCTCTAAAGAGTCTTCGGAAACTTCAGATGGTCCAGAATGCGGCTGTTCGAGTTTTAACTAACACTAGTTATATGGAGCACATTATGCCAGTGCTTTGGTAGCTGCACTGGCTTCCGGTATGTTTCTGGGCACAATTTAAGGTTCTAGTTATGACCTGTAAAGCCTTAAATGAGTTGGGTCCGGGGTATCTGAAGGACCGTCTTCTCCCATATGAACCTGCCTGGAGATTGAGGTCAGCTGGGGAGGCTTTGCTTCATGTTCCCCCACTTGTGGAGATAAGATTAACATCTACGCGGAACAGGGAGTTCTCAGCTTTTGCTCCCAGGCTGTGGAATTCTCTTCCTCGGGATATTCGCATGGCGCCAACGCTAGCGTTGTTTCGGCGTCAGGCTAAAGCCACCCTTTTTAGTTGTGCTTTTATTAATGTTTGAGTCTGTATGTGTGTGTTCCACCTCTCTATATGTTTTTAGCTGGTTATGTCCCTCTGGGGTCTCATTTTAAATTTTTATGTATATTTGGGGGTTTTTTTGTAAGCCACCTTGAATATTTTAAATAGAAAGGCGGGGAGGTAAAAATATATATATAAATATATAAATATAGTGAAACTATTTGAACTAATACATTTTAGTCCACTTCAACTATGGATCATCACTACAGTTTATTTCTCAATCTGACACTTTGCTGTATTTTCATTGGGTTAAAAAGGGACAGAACAGCATCAAAGGGCTGTCTGAAAGTGGGGGTTGAGATGGGATAGAACCTTGGGAGTGCGTTGCCTGCTGCTGAGATGCATTGGAGAACTGTTGCCAACTTGCTTTCTGGGATTAGGGAGTGTGAGCATTGCCTTTGGAACCTGCCACTGCATCAATAGCAACCTCTGGAGATAATGTTCCTTACAGCTGCTATGAATGTGGGTGGAAAGGCTTCAGTAAGAGGGTGAGATGTGGTAATGCTATAATGCACCTTCCTAAGATCAGAGTTTAATTTGCAGCCTAATGCGATCCTCTCTCTGGGAAATGTAGCCTTATCCAATGTATTGCTATAATCTCTCCAAAATGCTATAATTGATTTGTAACCAACCAAACAAGAACTTTCAAATGAACCTCTTTACTCTAATACAAATGTCCACATGTATAGAACAGCACATGTTATGTTAAAAATATGTCCATGCATACACTTAAGGACAGAGATAGGGTCCAGAATGACTTAGACAAATTGGAGGATTGGGCCACAAGAAATCTGATGAGGTTCAACAAGGACAAGTGTAGAGTCCTGCACTTGGGACGGAAGAATCCCAAGCACAGTTACAAGCTGGGGACCAACCGGTTAAGTAGTAGTTCTGCAGAAAAGGACCTGGGGGTTACAGTGGATGAGAAGCTGGATATGAGTCAACAGTGGGCCCTTGTAGCCAAAAAGGCTAATGGCATATTAGGTTGCATTAAGAGGAGCATTGCCAGCAGATCCAGAGATGTCATTATTCTCCTTTATTCAGCTTTGGTGAGGCCACATCTGGAGTATTGTGTTCAGTTCTGGGCCCCCCCACTACAAAAAGGATGTGGATGCATTGGAGAGGGTCCAGCGGAGGGCAACCAAAATTATTAGGGGGCTGGAGCATATGACTTATGAGGAGAGGCTGAGGAACTTGGGTCTGTTTAGTCTGCAGAAGCGAAGAGTGAGGGGGGATTTGATAGCAGCCTTCAACTTCCTGAAGGGAGGTTCCAAAGAGGCTGGAGAGAGGCTGTTCTCAGTAGTGACAGATGGCAGAACAAGGAGCAATGGTCTCAAGTTGTGGTGGGAGAGGTCCAGGTTGGATATTAGGAAAAACTATTTCACTAGGAGGGTGGTGAAGCACTGGAATGGGTTACCTAGGGAAGTAGTGGAGTCTCCATCCCTAGAGGTATTTATCTTGGCTTGACAAAGCCCTGGCCGGGTTGATTTAGTTGGAATTGGTCCTGCCTAGAGCAGGGGGCTGGACTTGATGACCTTCTGAGGTCTCTTCCAGTTCTATGATTCTATGATATGGTAGAGATTCTTTACAATCCAAGATCCCATTAAGAGTGCTGAAATACCACCACTATAATTTGTAGACACCAAATTATATTAGATTGCAGAATACAGATAACTGGAGGAAAATAATTTTGTTGCACAATCTCTGAAAACAAATTTGTATAAAAGACCAAGAAGAGTACCTGTTTGGGAAGTACAAGGAATACTTGCATGTAGTGCATTCAATACTGCCTTGCCTAATGGCACAGTTAGTGTTTATTTTTGCTACCATTAAAATCCATAGTTTTCAGGCTTTGTAATTGAGATGCCCATTTGCTATGGCATAAGAATACAAATCTTCCAAAGAAATATCATCTGCGTTAGCCTTAGATAATCTGAAGTACATGTGCAACCCCAAGACATTTTCTAAAGTAAAATTTTGGGACCATTACTCCATCAAGCAAATTAGGTTGTGGTGATATTTATAAAAACACACAATACACACAGTGCTACATTTTTAACATTTAAAAATCATTTATGCGTGTAGGCAATTTTCCTCTAAACATCCTTTGCCATGTATAACCACTGGGTAGAGTATCTGATTTGTGCATCTTGAGTTCTATAGTTTCCCGCTGGCCTTGTCTACACTGGCACATTTTGTCACCAAAAGCTGCCTATTGGAGACAAAATAGTGAGAGCGTTTACATTGCAAATTGACTTTTGTTGGGAAAAACACAAAACACCCAGTTTTGGTGACAGAAAACTTCCAGCCTTGCTAGACGCTCTTGTCTTTTCCCCTCCCTTTATTGTCGACAAAGAGCGAGTGTGGACTTTGTTTTGTTGAGAGAACTGGCTTCCGCCAGTATCCCACAATGCCTGCCCTGATGGCTGTGCTCAGTGTTTTGTGATCTCTGCTGCCCTGTAGGCATGTGGCTCTCCCCTTTCAAAGCTCCAGGAAGTCTTGACAGCTGAGTGAGCTGTTCCCTTTGGAGATCAAACAGAGCAAATCTTTGGAATGCTCCTGTTCTGCCCTGGACTAGGAACACAGCGGCAGGCAGACTGCTACTTCAGGGGAGGACTAGCGAGATTCCTGTGCTGCTTTGACTTCCCTCAGCACGGAGACCTCAGAGAACTATGAAGGAATCCCAAGAAGCTCAAACATCAGCTCTGCCTTCTCACAACACTGCACTGTGGATGCTTCCCCACATTGCTTTGCTGAATCTTGTAGACAAGGTGCTAGTAGTGTAGCCATGAAATGTCATCAGCACTTCTGTTGCCAAACCTTTTCAGTGTATACACAGTTTCATGAGAGTCTATTTTTTAGCTATTTGGACTATAGAAAATATTTCAGGATTAGGATTACCTACAGTGTTTTGTTTGAAAATACCAGCTTTAATTTCTGGCTGTTCTAGCTATTTTTTATTGCATCCCTATGGGTGACAGTCATTTAAGCTGTGGTCTCTGGGTATTAAGGTTGTATAGATTTGAAAACACTGATACCTGTGGCCACAGAAATAAAACTGAGCATTTATTGAGAGAGCCTTTAAAATTCTAATTCTCTTATTTTATTGTTAAAAATAGTTTGTAATCAAAATGCTTTATTGTTTCCTGTCTGGTTATAAAGTTTTAGAGTGTTGGTCTGAATTTGTGTGATAATTGTTTAAATGCTGTACACCGAGATGGTGAAGAATGAAATAATCAAGTTTAGATCTCTCTTCATATTTAATTTTAAAATTTTAATAATTTTTAATTGCACTAAGCAATTGAAGATAGCAAAATTAAGTGAAACAGGCTTTGGATAAAGTCTGGCCCTCATACTTTGTGAGTAACTAAAATTTCAAATTCACCAGTGTCACTACTGAGTCACTTATATACCATAACAATGAATAAGTATTTGAAGAATCCTTCCAATTGTATTACCCTGGTGAAACATTGTGGGCTACTTCGCACTGAAAAATTATTTCATTGGATGGCAAGGCCTTGTCTCCACTTTAATGGGAGATTGATGCTACAGAGATCATCTCCAAGGGGGTTGATTTTGAGGGTCTAGTAAGGCCCTGCTAAATCAACCACTGATTGTGCTCCCGTCAACTCCGGTATTCCACCAGGTTATGAGGAGTAAGGGAAGTCTATGGAAGAGTTTCTCCCGTTGACCCCCTGCAGCGGAGACGCTGCAGAAATTCAAATTCAGGTGCGTTGACTCCAGCTATGCTATTCACATAGCTGAAGTTGTGGACCTTAGTTAATTCCTCCTCCCCCCCCCCAACAAGTGTCCAAGTTCAGTTCATTTTGGGGGAATCTCTGTGGAGGGAACAAAATTCAGAACTGCTTTTAGTAAGATTGATTATATTTAAAAGTTTTCAGCAGCCTAATCTAATATTCTAAAGAAGAGTCCCTGTGCTTCCATATTTGCCTGCCAAGAATGTCGGGGTATATGTGTCAGTAATCCTGGAGGCTGATCCAGTAGTTTTCTGGGTAAAGAATACACTCTTGGCTTCCAAAGAGAACTAGGGGCATGAGCATTGACTCTTTCATATTTACAATATATTACTTTTTGCTGTTATGTTCAGTATTTGTTATGGTGTTTTCTGCTTATGCCAAGCTACAGAATGTTGTGGCCATTGATGAAGAACAGAAGCACTTAAACTGTAGAAGAATTGTTTTCCAATCTCCTGTAATGGTTTTATTTTCTTAAGTGATTACTAGCCTCTAGAAATGTTTTCTTGTGGGAAAGCAAGAAACAGAGGAAAACATGATTGATAGAAACTTTCAATTTAGTATTGTTTGTGACTGAAGACTTATGGGTAACTTTCCTTTGCAGACAGTTGTTCAGGATCGAAGGCGTTAAAAGTGTCTTCTTTGGGCCAGACTTCATCACAGTCACAAAGGTAAGCGGAAGAGAGATTCTGATGCTCCACGTGTGAACTGAGACTTGTCCAGTGTGCAGGGAGAGATGAAGGGAAGGGACCTCCTTGCAGATCTGTCCCTCGTTTACATAACTTACAGTGGAAATCTTCTCTTTCCTTAGAATGGCCACAAAATATTCACTCCAGGGGGTTAATTTAGTTCTTCCGCATAATCACTGTACAAAGTGAAATACAATTACCATAAACCTGTTAAGGCGCCCTATATGCTAGTTACAGCTTGTGAGAATATAATCTTTTGAATCTGATTTTCAGAGCTACTGCCAAATATCATGGCTTCCCTTGACATAAATTGTTGTATGTGTTCAGCACTTTTTAATTTCTAATCAAAATGCTAGATGTCAGCCAAATAATTTTTAAGTACAGATTTAACTTCTGTAGTCTGGCACCCTCGGGACTGGACCAGTTCCAAACCAGAGAATTTTCTGGACTATGGGAGGTCAGTATTGCCTAGCAGCATTACCAATACTTTCTCTGCTTACTGGGCTGTTAGAGAACATTTAGGGGTAAATTAGAGCTAAATACCAGCACAGAACACTGAGAGCCAGGACTGGTGGCTGTAAACACATTTTATGAGACTGCAGGAAACTTGGCCATACCCATGAAAAGTGGACATCTGGTTCGCTAAAATCATTCTGGACCCTTGATGTTTCCGGACCCGAGAATTCTGGACGAGAGAGGTTAAATCTGTATAACATTTTGCCCTTCTGTGGTCCTTTTTCTCTAAATCTGAATAAAAGAAGCCTCACATTTTATAGATACATACGTTTACTCTGACATACTTAGGTTAAATTGTCTGGAGCCATATATACTAAGCTAATGGCTGAGACAGGAATAGATCTTCAGAATCCAAATGGATGACCATAAAGGCATCACTGTGCTCTGATGTAGTATGCACAAAGCATTGTGAATAGAACTTGGAACCATCTGCTCCAGAAATAGTCCTTTAGTACTTGAGCTAAAAGAGAAATTTCATTAAGTATTCAGCAGCATTAGGGTTCATATTCTTTAAGCTAGATAATAGAAGGCAGCAAAATCACAAGCACTCACAGGTGAAAGTCTGTCCACCAAAGGACAGAGATACACAAGCAGGTGCATAACATATTGCCTCAGAGTCCCTCCTTTTGTTCCAGGGGCAAAGCTTGTTCATGTGGGGTTCACCCAATCCAGGCGGTATTGTGTAATAAATACATAGCTGCATAAGTACTGAAGAGTCACTATGCCATGTAGTGGACAGCAGATGGGATGTCAGTAATACAACACATAAGCAAAACTTAAACAGGCTTCAAAAATAGTTTGTTGGTAGAAATATTTTCTATGATTTTAATTTCTTTCCATATTAAGTTGTTTGTATGTGCTAATATTTATTTTATACAGTGGGTTGGCTTGCGCATATTGTAGACAAATGTTTAAATCCAAACAATAAAACCTATGAAAACTTTTCTATTTCATATTGGATTTGGTAAAACTGATTAATAAAATTTAAATTTCAAGTCTAAATGCCCAGCAAGGTGCCTTTAAGATGGGGACAGGATCACGTGTAAGAAGATTCATCATCAGAATGAGGCAGAAATAATATATTTGGTTTTCTTAATTTTTTTATAGGTGGGTGAAGATTTGGATTGGAACTTATTGAAACCAGATATTTATGCAACCATAATGGATTTCTTTGCCTCTGGTTTACCTGTAATTACTGAAGAAGCACCTCGTACAGACACAGGTAAATAGAAGACTTGAAAAATTGCTTACCCCTGTGTGCGATCTTGCTCCTTTCTTAGGTTGATATGTTTGGTACATCATAGGTAGCAGGTTTAAAACAAATAAAAGGAAGTATTTCTTCATGCAACACATGTGTGGAGCTCTTTGTCAGAGGATGTTGTAAAAACCAGGACTATTCACGGAGGACAGGTCCGTCAATGGCTACTGTTTGTCAGAAGCTGGGAATGGGTGACGGGGGAGGATCCAGTAGGGGGGACCTGCAGCACCTGGCAGTGGCTGCTGTCAGAGGACAAGATACTGTGCTAGATGGATCTTTGGTCTGACCCATTATGACCGTTCTTATCTTATTTTCATATGTCCAGAGGAAATGAATTTGCCCCACAGAAAGTATGTGAGAAGAGAATACATGAAGCAGTATAAGAGGCTAAAATTAACGTAAGATTCAGCAGTCTGCATAAGGTCCAGTTAAACTAATAAGCCATTGTCTGACCATGAATGTGGGACCAGAATTTCAGCTCGGACAATGCTGAGGCCAAATTTTATGGATTCATTGATTCCAAGGCCAAATGGGACCGTTGTGAACATCTAGTCTGAGCTGTACAACACAAGATACAGAACTTCCCCCAAATAATTCTGAGAGCATATATTTTAGAATAGCAGTTCTAAAAAGAGGTTTTGGAACAGCGGTCTGTGAGCCACCCACTCCTGGGGGTCTGCAGACTGTGCATAAGGTTTCCAAAGGGGTCTGTACCTCCATTTGACATTTTTAGGTGGCTGCAAATGAAAAAAGGTTGAAAACCATTGTTTCAGGAAAATCATACAACTTTCAGTGATACTATCCTGATTTTATACCAGCAAATGATTGTGAAGACTCTTCTAGCCTTTTTTAGGTTTGAAACATTTTTTTAAAAATCTGCTTGGCCTTCTGTGTGTACAAAAATATTGAAGTGTGTGGTAGAATTTGCTTTTTACAAGCTCACTATAAAGATTACTGATCTCCTTTGTAAAGTGTTATAGCTGTATTAATGGTCTAATTGTAAAATTGCAATACTGTTACAACAGAAATGCACAGAAGAGTTGCTAAACTAAGATGGAGGGAAACTCTGCCTGTGTTGAGGGGTCCTAATAGCCCATCTGTTGCTGTCAACTGTTCTTGCAGTTATCCAGAGAACTGCCAGGCATGCCACTTTGAAAGTAATGACTCCTGTTAAATAATTTAAGGAATTTTGAGGTTGATAGGTTTCAATTCCACTGAAAAGATGCTTCCAAAGGTAAAACAAACATATTTGTAATTACTTTTTCAGCTTAATAGCTGGATACAGTAGCCATTTGTCTTTTACATACAAGTAAGAATGCTTTAATGAAGGTCACTGAAACAGTAGTCAGCAACTAATACAGGTCTTGATAGTTTAATAAATTTCACAATTGAGAGCAGTTTGGAGACAAATTTTTATATTTATAATAAACTCCGGACAGGAGGAGAATTTTGTACCTAAACCCTAAGGATCCTCTATTTCTCCTCTCCCCGCATTCCTGCCCTTTGATTCATGGCTGATTCTATACGGATTTTGAACCCAGTTCAATAACGACACATAGATGTTGAGGAAATCTGCGTTGTAGAAATTTATATGCTGAGGAACCAGAGGGTGGATTAGGTTGAAATACATGGTAGCCTGTGATAGCCCACCTATCTGTATTCCATCCTGTTAGTTGCTTTTCTTGTTACTCCTCTCACTTGATCTGTCAGAGGTCTTCTGCATGCTTTGAGAAGAGCTGTGGTTAGTCTTGTATGTGTGTGTGAGAGAGAGAATCAAGGATTATCTAAAAATCTAACGTGCTGTAAATTATATGATCTTAGATTTACCTGTGAATTTAGCTCTCAGAATCATCCTTTGGTAGTCAGACCTACTTAATCATGGAAAAAGAATATTGTTTTTACAAGTATTTTACCACAGAATTATTAATCCTAGTAAATGCCTATCAACAATTTTATTTGCATATGTTTTTCTCCCAAAGCTGCATCAGAAGATGATGACGAAGTCGTATTAATGATTAAGGAACTTCTGGATACTAGAATAAGGTAACTACTTTAAAGCATTGTAACACAATAGGTGCGTGTTGGATTATTTCTGTGTAATGCAATTCTAAATATTTTTAGGCTTACACAAAATAGATATGCAGCATGTGGCCAGATTCTGCACAGACAGGCCAGATTTGTGCTTGGTGTTGTCTCTGATTGAGAAGTACGCCTCCAGGTTTCCCAGTGAAACCAGCTTTGTGCCGAACAGCGTCCGGTTTGCAAGGGTTCTGACTGAGGCCTTGCCTTCATTTACCAGGAGGTCCATGCTGCAGAGATCCACTGGCTCTGTGCTAGTCTCTTTCTAGAGACGACCAAGCTTTCTGCAGCTTTTCCCAGAGATCTCTAGTGTCCTGAAATTGCTGACTGGTCTCTGACTCCCTGATCTTTTATAGTCCCCAGATGCTGCACCACCTTTTTAAATGACCAATTTGGGAGCATTTGCTCTGGCACAAGGGCGCTACCTGCTTCATTTACAGGGGTCACTCCCTTATGACAGTTCTTTAACTATGCCTCAAAGTGAACAGACAAAAATATAGAAATGTGGATGTGGGGAAATACCTAATGTATATCAGAGTTCCTCTTGTTACTAACAAGGGCTTCTTCCACCAATCACACATTCCAGTAGCGAACACTTTTACATACTGTTGCCTGATCTTAGATTACTTATGAATTTCCAGTTACTGCCTTTACGGATGGCAGGTCCTTTGCCCAGGCCCAGTATTTAATTATTGTGCACCACTGCAGCTTTTGCATTATAGGAACTCTTGTGTATTTACAAATATAGTTTATTAATACCTTTAGCACAACCCCCCCAACTCTATAAGATAGGAAATGTACATCTATATTTCCATACCATATGCTCACGCCATTCCTTTTAGAACATCCTGAGGTGTTAACCATCATCTTCCTCATCATCTTCACCTTCTCCATCATAACCCATCATGACTCTCATTCTGGCACCTCCCAAGGATTTACACCATCACCTCCTTCCACCCCTAGACTGATATGCCGCTTTTATAATGTAACGCTGACATTATGTTTCATGAATATTCAATAGGGGATTCTTCCTTTTCTCCTTGTTTGTAGTCCCTCACCTCTCTAATGGTGAAGTGTCTTTTTCCTATAAGTCAGTATATCATTGATCTCAACTTACTATCATATACATCAGTTTGTTACCATGGGCCTTTTGTGGTTTTCTATCACTTTTGTTGTTTCTGTCATACTCAGTTATTCAGTCTGGTCTTAACCACTTATTTTGGGGTTTTCCAAGTAACGCGGTACCTCCTAAGTTTGAGGGTATTTTTGAAGCCCCTGTGCCACTGAAGCACTTTATCTAGGTGAATGGTCCCAAATATATGCACATTGACTTTTCTATCTGAGTGCAAGGTCCTAGGCATGTGCATGCTAGCTTTGCCTTAGCTCAGCATAGAGGATGTGGCCTGTAAGTCCCTTTTGTTACAGCCAGACTGTCAGTATAAACCTACCACAATTACTTATAATAAACATATAATTGAAATTATATATAGGCAAGCAAGTAAGTTAGCCCTGTAAGCCACAGTACCAGAAAATGTGCCAACAGGGACTCTCTTATTTATAATTTCTATAAAATACTGCATTCTGAAAGCTCTTATACAAATAGGCTACGTCTACACTGGCCCCTTTTCCGAAAGGGGCATGTTAATTTCAGAGATCGTAATAGGGAAATCCGCGGGGGATTTAAATATCCCCCGCGGCATTTAAATAAAAATGTCCGCCGCTTTTTTCCGGCTTTTAGAAAAGCCGGAAAAGAGCGTCTACACTGGCCCCGATCCTCCGGAAAAAGCGCCCTTTTCCGGAGGATCTTATTCCTACTTCAAAGTTATAAGGAATAAGATCCTCCGGAAAAGGGCGCTTTTTCCGGAGGATCGGGGCCAGTGTAGACGCTCTTTTCCGGCTTTTCTAAAAGCCGGAAAAAAGCGGCGGACATTTTTATTTAAATGCCGCGGGGGATATTTAAATCCCCTGCGGATTTCCCTATTACGATCTCTGAAATTAACATGCCCCTTTCGGAAAAGGGGCCAATGTAGACGAGACCATACATTGTAAGGAATGTCTTTGAGCTGAGACAGTGATAGTAAACTCCTCTCTCAAAGAAGAGGAAGGGATATAGAGAGGAGGAGGAAAATCTTACTTAATTATAAGGATTGATGTAGTGTGTGTATATATAGAGAGTCTTCAAACTGTGGGGTACCACAGCCAAAATGTATCAAGGGAGCAGATGTTGGGCCAGGAGGAAACTTGGTTTGGTAGGGGGAAGCACACAGACCTTTGCCCAGCAGGTCTTGCTGCCTTTGACCAGGCTTCATGTCCCTAATGCTGCAGTTGCATCCACCAGCTGGTGGGAAGGGCTGGCAAGAGCGCTGCCAGAGGGGGGCTGAAGGCTGCACAGAGCCTCCCCTCATTCTCAGCCTTTCAGTGCAGCCCTGCATCCCTTGCCTAATGGGCAGAGCCTGCTGTGGGGAAGTGAATGGGTAGAGCCCTGTGTGGCTATAAAATGTGTATCCACATCCGTATCTGCAAAATGAGCATGGATAACTGCATCCGGCAAGCTGAAGTGCCTGGCTCAGGAGTGGGCGGCATCCAGCAGGGCGGTCAGTACTCTAGAGTTGAAGCCTTTTGCTTCCCTCCTGATCCTGGCCCTTTAGCTCAGCCCGGTCGGCTTTCCCTTCATGGGGATGATGGATCTGGGCAGAGAGCCAAGTCCTGGCAGCCGAGAACACCTAATTGATGCAAGGAGCAGAAGGCTTCCCCTCCCCAACAGGCCCCCCAAGTTCCAGCTGTGACACACATGGCAGTCTTCTGCATATGCTTCCAAGACCATATTGAGTGATATTTAAGCATTTTGGGGATCTGTTGTATTAAATGCAAAGTGTAGGTATTATTGTGGGCTGAGATGGTTTATAACATCTCCAGGAGAGAGCTGGGACGTGAGTCTTTGGAGTTCAAAGAACTATTGAAAATTTGCTAGATGGGAACAGACTTTGGGGGACAATAAGTTATGCAGAGAGTGAGCCTGTGAAGCTACCACGTGAGGAATGGGTCATACCAGTTCATGGACACTGGAAATCAAATGCCTAAGCTGTCTGAACAGCTGACCTACCCAGCCTGAGTTCTGGTTCTGAAACTAGACTGTTACGAACTTGTAAACACAGGGAAAAACAAGTTGTGGGGTTTGAGAGCCTGACGGTTTAGTTGGGGGAAGATCTCTGGTAAGCTTGTTAATGTGTATGTTTTCACATATTTACTCTTGCAGTTGTGCGCAATACACTGTTCAGAGCCACTGGAGAGACAGCCAATGCAGACACTGGCTTTGGGCAGCCTGGTTCGCTGCGGATATTGCAGTGTAGGCAGGGAACTGTGCATCCTTAATCCCCTGGGCAGGAGGTAGTGAGATGCAGGTCTCGGCTGAAGAGAAGTGAAGGCTAAGGTGTCAGGAGCCTAGAGTGAGTGCACTTGAGGCAGCACTGTGTGTGGAGAGCACTGATGCAGTTGCCTTGAAACAGTGACACCAGGCACCCCTCCCCTCATTTCTTAGAAAAAGTGAGGTGCACCCAAGGACATGGGGGAGGGACTCAGCAAAAAAAAAAAAAAAAAAAAAAAGTTTGGGACCCCCTGGCATGTAGTAGTGATTTGAAAGGCAGCGTTAAAGTAGTCTTTGCTGTCATGGGTTATGTGGTTGTCTAAATCTTTTGCAGTACATTAGCCTTAAAATTCACAGTTGTCTCTTTCATATGCACCAGAAATTCTGTTAAAATTGTTTGTCCTTTTATGCAGTTGGCCAGAAAGCAACAGTAGCCTGTTGTTACTTGTGTCAATATCATTACTGAATAGTTTCCAGGAGCTCTGTACAAGCCCAGTGATACATACAGAGTGTTCATTGTTTACACAGAAGAACATCAAAAGTGTGAGCAAAGGAATCCAAAGCCGAAGAGGTATGTCTGCACTGCAGTTCAATACCTGTGGCTAACCCTTGTCAGCAGACTCGGGCTTACAAGGCTTGGGCTACAGAGCTGTCAAGTTGTGGTGTAGACATTTGGGCTCAGGCACCATGAGACCTCTGGCTCCAGCCCAAGCCCGAATGTCTGCAGCACAATTTTTACAGTTCCATAGCCTGAGTCCCACAAGCCTGAGTCAGCTGACATTGGCCAGCCACAATGGGAGGGAAGAAGGGAAGATTAGAATTGGGTTGCAGCATGTTAAAATCTTGTATTTAAAATAAGGGAGGAATAAATTTTAATCAGATCCTTTTTGTTTGCTGGCTTCCAGGAATTGAGCTGATTTGTTTAGAGTAAGTTGTTGATGCCGATGTTCATAAATTTGACTAAATCTTAAATTATTCCAGAAGGGGAGAAATTCTCAAGCGTTGTTCTTGGAATTGGTATAAAGAGCTTCTGTTCAAGTAACATGATGTTTTTTAGCTTGGCATCTGGAAAAATGTTGCCATGGGGATGCAGTAATAAAGTTGGTCATTTGTTAGTTGTGACGAGACTAGATTGGGGAAATGTCAGTGGCACTGGCGCCTCATCCTGTGAGATCAGCTAGCCAGATCATACTTGGTTGTTTTCTTCCATGGAGAATATACAAAACACAACATTCAACACCATGTAGAATCTAGCATAATGATTCCCTGTTCTACTGCATTCGGTTTGCAACAAGCTCTAATATACCGAAGACATTTTTAGAAAGGAAAATCCTCCAGTTTTGCAGTTTACTAAGGATTCTGCCTTAATATAATACAGAGAGGAGAGTAAACAGGTGACATTTAACATCGATGCCTATTTCAAAGTTTCAGGATGTTGGTATGGGGGTGGAAGTGAAGGTTGTTTATCATGTGTGTTAACTATAACTTAGTTGTCTTGGTAGCTTGTGTAACACAAAGAAATGTTTCAAAGGGGTGACTGAGTTAGTCTATACTGGATAAACTTTAAAAACAACAAATAGTCTGGTAGCACTTTATAGACTAACAAAACATGTAGATGGTATCACGAGCTTTCATGTGCACAGCCCACTTCTTCAGATGACTGTAGGATGTCCAGTTATTTTACTCAGTTATTTTTTATTGTAAAAATCCAGACAAATGTTGTACAAGCTTGTAGCCTGTATTTCCATATTAACTTACCAATAACAAAAATACCAGTCCAGAACATAAAACTGACTCTTTCTCGTCTTTCCGTAAATCTACAGTTAATTTTTTTCCACAGTAGAACAGATGATGGAATTTTCCAACTTTATATAAGACTCAGTGGCTACAGAGTTGTAGAGCCTATACCTGTGTTACTAGTTCAGGGTGAGAGTGGCCAATAGTTGATATCAAATGTTTGACTCTTAGTCTACATGACATGGGTTGGGAAGGATCTCAGGGATGTTAAATTGCATTTAATCAGCTAATCGAGTAGTCAGTGGAATTTCCATTGACTACTCAATTAATCAATAACTAGCCCTGGGGAGCTAGCCCTGCTGCAGATCTGCCTTTTAAATGTAGTAAGAGCCACCTGGCTCATACTCCCTTTAAAAAAGAGAAGCGCAGCATCTGGGACAGGGCGTGAGCCAGGACAGCTAATTCCTGGCTCATACCCAGCCCCTGCTGCTCCTCTGCCTCCCCTGCCCTCCCTCCCGGAGACAGTGCTGGAGGGAACGGGCTTTTAAGCCAACTTCCAGTCTTGTTGCCTCTGATAGAGGCAGCAAGGGGAGAGGGGAAAGCAATTAGTCGAGTAGGGACTCAACTACCCGAGAAGTCTGGGGTGAGCAATAATTTTTGAAAAGGGGACCACTTCAGAAATTTCAGGACTAGGAGACTTCTTGTGCTTTACCACCACCCTGATCGGCCCAGGCTCCTTCCCCCCCCCCCCCCCCCCCCCCGAAACACCAGTTTTTAAACAGCTGGCCACTTCCACTAGGTGCTCTGCAGAAAGAGACCTTGTGTGCTCCTCCTGTCCCCAGGCCAATCAGGGCCTGCGGGTGGGGCAGCATGTGAGGTCTACTTGCCCCCAGAAGAGAGCATGGTGGTTAGAGAGACATGCCGGCTGTTTTAAAACAGCCAGTGTGTGTCTAGCTGCTGTGTGCCCCTGGCAGGGCTGGAACAGTCCCACAAAGCTCCCCCTCCCAAAGGCGCACAGCAGCTAGTGATAAACGCCAACTGTGTTAAAACAGCCAGCCTGCCTCTCTAGCAGCTGCATGCTCTTGCAGGGGCTAGGAGTCTTTGCGGGTTCCCCTGCCCTCAAGTCTTGATTGGCCTGAGGGTGGGGGAGCAGCAAGATGGCTGCAGACTGAATCCACCGGCATGGTGGCCTGAATCTGGCCCATGGAGGGCCCTTTGCCCACCCCTGAATTCAGCATATGCTATTTGGTGGTCGAATAGTCGATTACACCCCCAACCTCAGCTCCCAGTCACAAAACTCATCAAAGTTGGCACATTTCTTCTTTGGCCAAGGAGTAAATGGGCCTTGGACTGTGTCTGCATGAGAGAGTGTACAGCAGCACAACTCTACTGCTGTAGCTGCGCCGCTGTAAGCTCTCTAGTGTAGCTGTTGTGTGTTGACAGGAGAGAGCTCTTGTGTCAGTATAATTAAACAGTGCGCAGCCTCAGCAATAGCAATGCCAGAGGGTGAAGCTCTCCCATCAGCATAGTGCTGTGCACACGTCCATCTATGCCAGTGGAACTTATGTCACTCGGGAGTGTTTTTTCACACCCTGAGCAACATATGTTTTTTCTGACATAAATGGTAAAGTAGAAAGTCAGAGTTGGGGCATATTAACCTGGAGCACTCTAAGGAGACATATGCCCTGCCCGGGTTGGACCAGTTTGTGTTAAAAAAAAAAAAAAAAAAAAAAGGCTTCTGTTCCTGGAACTCTCTCACATGAACATTAAATGAAATCTTAAAAACTTTTAGAACAGAAATTACAGAGTAATATTTCCTATTCTGTTTCTCAGGCCAACAGTTCAGGAAGATGGGGGTGATGTCATATATAAAGGCTTTGAAGATGGGATTGTACAGTTAAAGTTGCAAGGTTCTTGCACTAGCTGTCCCAGTTCTATCATAACGCTGAAGAACGGGATACAGAACATGCTACAGTTCTATATTCCAGAAGTAGAAGGTGTGGAACAGGTATGTGAATATAAAGGTATTTTTTTGATTTTTAGGTACACTCTTCCTCCTCCTCGGAGGCATGAAGAATTCTGCGCAAGTAATTTAAAATACCATTAAAAATTGGGGATGTTAACATGTATTTGACTGCATGATTAACCAATAAGCCTGGCCTTATCAGTTAATCCTATCGACTATGCTTATCTCTCTTCCCCCCCCCGCCCCCTTGAATGAATAGGGAGGCAGGAGCTGGTGCCCATGGGGAGATGGCTCCCCATGAGCATCGGATCCCGTGGATGCACCTGTCCTGTCCATGCTGCTCCTCTGATAAAGAAGAAGCAGCGTGGTGGGTGAGAGGGGCAGATGGGAGCAGGTACACATAGAAGTTGGGGGGGAGTGGTTGGCAGGAGCCACCTCTGGTACAGCCTCTGTCCACAGGGAACTCAGACCTCCCACAGACAGAGGCTGCTGCTGCTTCTGTATCAGAGGCAGTAGTGTGAGAGGAGAGGGGGTTCCCTGAGAGTGGGGCTGGGAGCACACTGGCTGCCGGCCGCAGGGACTATTGAATAATAATGTAACTGCAAAATGTTGATGCGGTTACATGATTATTCAATTAATAGATAGCTAACATCCCTTTTAAAAATACCGTTTTTTAAAAGTACATAAAATGCCATATTACTGGACTTGCAGAATTAAGTAAATGGATAACGGGACACTCTAAAAGGATTTACAGTGTTCAACCCAGAAACATCTATGGGATTGGGAGTTACCAGAGAGCCTTAGAACATTGTTTCTAGATTTCTTGGGGTTTTTTAAAATTTATTGAAAAAAAACCCTTTATTTCCATATGGACTGGATATTTTGAAATGCCTCTGCTTAGAAGCTGTAACCTGCATGGGTTTGGGACCTCACCTCGGACTGAGGCTGCTCTGTGGGATCCTGGAGCAGCCTCTGTCAGCGGGGAGCTCGGCTCCCCATGGACGGAGGCTCCTACCGCCCCTCTCTGCTGCTAAGATAATACTATCTAATACTAAGATACGCTTGTGTCCGCAAAATTACAAATTCAGATACATACTCTAATTAAACATCCGGTATGTGTTAGTGTTAGCATTACACAGTCTTCTTATTTCCATCAAATCTCACGTCTTTTTGATTTAAGTGAGCCCTCTTTCATGTGACCATCATCATACCAGGGAGCTGAACAATTGCTGCTCCATTGATTCCTCTGGGAATTAAGTACTCCTTAAGATCAGGTTCAATGTCATTTACTGTGTCTGAATAACAAATGTCATTTATATTTATGAGCCTGGGCCTTTCTTGAGGTCTTGTGTAATCCTAGAGAAGCAAAATTGAAAATGATTATTTAAACAAAATTTGGGTTTTCGTTTTAGGTTGTTGATGATGATGATGGAGTGGAGAAAGAAGCAAACTCTACATGAGCTAGCAGCGTCTGTGTAAATCTAAATAGCAAAGTTTCCCAGAGGATGTGTGTAATTTAAACGTGTCCTGAGGAACAACAAAATATGCCATTCTGTGCTTGGAAAAAAAATTCATCTTTTATAATGTCCCCCCATTTAAAGATCGTACGCTGCCTTTTCAGTAATTATAAACACACACCTACTTACAGCCTAATCACAACCGAGTATCAAGTAAGGCAATGTGAGTATACGGGTATAAGTTATGGACCACATTCTCATTTGGTTTAACTTCACCAGGTCCTGAATCTCATTAATTAAATCAGCAGAGAATTTCACCTACAGTGCACAAAGCAGCACTTGGTAACAATGGACTTTATGCTCTGTGTGCATTTTAAGAATAAATATTTATTTTAACCAAAAAGCTGTTGGAACTTTGATTTGGAGTCCTAATACAGCGTCTTGTACATAATAGCCAGGATGTGGAGTTTGGAACTCCTGTATTTTTTTTTGTTCTCCTTCCTCTTAGAAGTAAACAGTGTCTAATCTTGCTAATGTATTTATAACAGTACCACTGTGATAGACATTTGCTCTTCTAAGGACCGGCTTGTGTACAGGCTAACACCATGCTCATGTTTTCAGCAGCAAAGTATAAAATGGCTTGTAAAGTTTCTGATTTCTCAAAAATTGAGCTTTTTTTGGCCTGATTTCAGGTCAGTTTCCTGAATACCTTTTATAAACAATTAACTATTCAAATGCAAAATAGGTGTGTTATTGTGAATTAAATAAAATATATGTCCTCTGCATTTGTCTGTCAATGTGTCTGTCATTTGTCTCTTTTGGTCTGGATTTGTATTAGCTTAGACAACATTAACCCACCTACACACTAAGGGCTTAAGTCTGCCTGTGCTATGGATGGGTAACCAGTGCTGATGTCAGAGAAATAGTAAGTATACAGAAGAGGACAGAATTTGGCCTGAATTAAGGTGCCTTGTAGGTAAAGATTAATGAATACACATTAAATCCCAATTGCTTTGTGCTTAAAGCACTGAACTGGGACTCCACAGATTTGAATCTCAGTTCCAGCTCTGCCATAGACTTTCTGTGTGAACTTAGCCAACTCACTCATGTCTCTCTAATTTTTTTCCTCTGAAGCTGGCCTAATACTTTCTCCCTGTATTTATCTGTCTTGTCTATTTAGATAGCAAGCTCATTAGGACAGGAATTGTCTCATGTATAGCACCTAGCACACTGGGGGCTTTTAGGTGCTACTGTAATAGAAATAAAAATTCTACTGTTTACCCTGGATAAACTAGGGATACAGAGAGGTGCTTACTTGCCAGGCTCGTATGCAGGAATTTCTGGGGGATGTTTTTTTTTGTAAATGTGGATCACCAGGGTGTGAATGCATACCCCATGGTCCCCCAAGTAAGCGTGCTTCAGCCGGCGGAAGGCAGGAGCAATGCACTGCCCAAGCTTCCCTTCCCCATGCTCTGCATACCAGGAGTGGGGCTGGAGCGCACTGTCTGCTGGCCCCACCCCCGGGGACTATAGAATAACTGGTAAGAATTCATGAGGTTACTTGACTATTCAATTAACCGATATTTAACATCCCTACTCCTGTTGGAGGGGAGGGAAATCAGCCAGCTGGAGCATGCTTACTTGGGGGATCATGGGAGGAGTGCATTTGCCCCTCCCCGGCATGTAGGCCTGCTTGCCCACGTTCACACAGTAGGTCCATTGGAGAACATGGCACTGCAAGTACATCGATTCAGAGCACCCTGCTATAACCACTGGGCAACATTTCCCAATAAAGTATCCCCAGACAAAAGGAACTAAGGTCACTATTATTCACTATAAAAATGTGCACTCATGAGGGAAAATATGAAACACAGCTTCAGCAATTTAAAAACTAATTGATGGGTGTCCATATTCTTAACTTTCTCTTAATAAACAATATGTAAATTTACACGTGTCAAAGTGATGCTTACAAATCAATGTCAATTTAGCAAGTAAAAACAAAAAACCTGCCCTTATTGTTAGTTAAGTGAAAAGGCATTGGTTTATTAAACTTGAATAAAACAAATGTTTAATGGCAGGATAACAATTGCCTGTATTGCTGTGGAACCTAGAGGGTCCAGTCTTGGACCAGGACCCCATTGTGCTAGGTGCTGTACAAACAATAAAGAGAGATTGTCCCTGCAGTTCTGCATGTAAATTGTCAAGCTCCTTCAAAGGAACCCTGCTTCTGCAACTTTCTGAGAGTAGGAGCGCTGAACCCTGAAGATTAGTTTCAGTACTTATGGTCTGCCATAAGTACAACTCCAGGTGCCGTAGCTGACAGTCACGAAAGCCACATTTTGAATTGCTGGTATTGGACAAATCAAAGGTGTACTATGAGATAGTGTTTGGAATAAAAATAAATGTACCACACATTACAAATGAGAATAAGATTATGAATATGAATATTGTGCATCAGAGGCGGTGTCTAGACTGGCCAGTTTTTCCAGAAAATCAACCGCTTTTCCGGAAAAACTTGCCAACTGTCTACACTGGCAGCTTGAATTTCCGCGAAAGCACTGACTTCCTACTGTAAGAAATCAGTGCTTCTTGTGGAAATACTATTCTGCTCCCGTTCAGGCAAAAGTCCCTTTGCACAAAGCTTTTGTGCAAAAGGGCCAGCATAGACAGCTCAGATTTGTTTTCCGCAAAAAAGCCCCAATCGCGAAAATGGCGATCGGGGCTTTTATGTGGAAAAGCGCGTCTAGATTGGCACGGACACTTTTCCGCAAAAAGTGCTTTTGTGGAAAAGCGTCCGTGCCAATCTAGACGCAATGTTCCGAAAATGCTTTTAACGGAAAACTTTTCCGTTAAAAGCATTTCCGGAAAATCATGCCAATCTAGACGCAGCCAGAATGTTTACTATTCTGTGGAAAAATACAAGAGCTCTGGGTTGTCACTGATACCTTAACTTGCTCTTAGTTTGCAGATACACATTCAAAATATTTTACAAGATTTACCCCCTCCCCCATTCAAACTAAGCTATTGCAATTCTCTTTTATAGACAGTCTACAATGACTATCTAAATTTTCATCTTGAAACTACTCATGGGTCAAAGAGCACCAGGATGTGATTCATTCTAAGTCTCTAAAGAAAACCATCTTGTTAAGTCTTTTTATATAGCAGTACATCTCATCATATAACTTTGCATGATGTGAAGCAATCAGCAAACATTACCCACTATGATGGGATTCATGAGGCAGGTTCTTTCAGCCTAGCAGCAAGAAGAAATAGCTCAGATTACTTAAGTCACCTATTCAAAATGTGGGTCACTGAAAATTGCAAAACTATTGTTTTGGGATATTTTTACCTAGCAGGTGCATAGATAGCTGGCACTTAGTTTCCCCCTGAGCTGGCATTTTCATCAACTGCTCTGCTTGCCCTTCGAACCAACCTTGAGAGTCACTGAATGTGCATGCTGTCTGTGGGTCAGGCCATCCTCGCTGTAAGTCCAAGATACATTCCAAAAAAGCTTGGATTTATAGCGAAACAACTTCAAGGAATTATTTTTCCACAGCTAACTTCCATTTGCGCAGAATATTGGGGTTTTTTGTTTTTGCATGACTTAAGAGCAGGGAATGGGCAGACTTATGATACATTAGTTCCTACTAGTGTCAACAACTTTAGTGATGAATGGATATATATCGGGGCAACAGAGCGGGGATGCCCTGTAACTCATTTTATAGGTACCAGAAGGATCTACATAAGGGTTTGGTGTGTGAGAACCATTCATTACTAGTTCCTAAGCATACACACCTAGAAAAATGACCTCTGCCTCCTGTCTATTCAGTCTTGGAATACCCATACCCATCACTCTATAGTTTTTCTGAAGTGCTTGTGCTGGTAGCATTTTGGTAATAAATACACCCAGGATTTGTGATGATACTAATGACCATATGGAGGGCAGGGATAGGGCCCAGAGTGACCTAGGCAGATTAGATGATTGGGCTAAAAGAAATCAGATGAGACAAGTATAGAGTCCTGCACTTGGGATGGAAGAATCCCAAGCATAGTTACAGGCTAAGTAGAAGTTCTGCAGAAAAGGACCTGGGGATTACCGTGGATGAGAAGCTGGAGATGAGTCAGCAGTGGGCCCTTGTAGCCGAGAAGGCTAATGGCATATTAGGTTGCATTAGGAGGAGCATTGCCAGCAGATCTAGAGAAGTGATTATTTCCCTTTATTCGGCTCTCGTGAGGCCACATCTGGAGTATTGTGTCCAGTTCTGGGCCCCCCACTACAGAAAGGATGTGGATGCATTGGAGAGGGGCCAGCGGAGGGTGACCACAATGATTATGGGGCTGGAGCACAGGACCTATAAGGAGAGACTGAGGGATTTGGGTTTGTTTAGTCTGCAGAAGAGAAGAGTGAGGGGGGATTTGATAGCAGCCTTCAGCTTCCTGAAGGGAGGTTCCAAAGAGGATGGAGAGAGGCTGTTCACAGTAGTGACGGATGGCAGAACAAGGAGCAATGGTCTCAAGTTACAGTGGGGGAGGTCTAGGTTGTATATTAGGGAAAACTGTTTCACTAGGAGGGTGGTGCAGTACTGGGATGGGTTCCCTAGGGAGGGGATGGAATCTCCATCCCTAGAGGTGTTTAAGTCTCGGCTTGACAAAGCCGGGGCTGGGTTGATTTAGTGGGATTGGTCCTGCTTTGGGCTGGACTTGATGACTCCTGAGGTCTCTTCCAGTTCTATGAGTCTATGCATTTCTTGGGTGCTTTGGAAGCCATGACTTTGTCCTGACCTTGCTCCCACTCAAATTGACAAAATTTCCTATTGGCTTCACTGAAAGTAGGAGCTGGTCTTTCATGCCCAATAAATCTAGATTCCTCTCTTCAGATTCTTTGTTGCTTCTGGCTTGTACAAAATTCAACAGTGAGTTTCAGCATGAGAATGTAAAATGCTGGAGTGGTCTTACATGAAATAGCAAAAACAAACAAAAAACACAACCAAGAAAAAAGATTGGCTGTGAAAAGATAGATGGTGGCACTTTGAGGCTGATGCCATTCATGTGTCATTGACCAAATAGATCCTTACAACATCATTGAGTGAGGAGTAGATGGATGGAGAGGTTTTTTTCTATTCTCAGTTCTACAGGCATGAGTGGTTAGTAGATTTCCCTTCTCCCAGGGAAACAGTTCTTTTACTGAATTACTCAGTCTTGTAGTCCATCTACTCAAAATCCAGATTATTTACTTGTCAAAGGATATCCTATTACTTTGTCCCTTAATTAAAATCTGTTAAAATAGGATCATACAGAGTCAGACAAGAGTGAGGAAGATCAAAATTTAAGGTCAATACTCCACCATTAGAAAGAAGGGTGGGGAAAAACTAAACAGTTTGTCTATGACTATGCTGCCCGTTTTGTGTAAAAAATATGCAAATGAGGCAAAGAATAGAATATTGCTGCGCCTCATTTGAATAATTAATGAGGCCCCGTTTTTAGCAAGACTTTTGCACAAAAAGAGCCTCAATTATGCAAATGAGATGCAGCAATAGTCCATGCTTCACCTCATTTGCATATTTTTTGTGCAAGAGTCTATAGTGTAGACATAGCCTTTGATTTAAATAAATACTGAAAAAATCATTTTAAAATGTGTTTCTTTATTTAGGTTACTAGTTGCAGTGTACTTGATGATTATGCAATTTACTTGTTGATATGTATCCTGGGTACTTTTATGCTTTTCAAGTCAATTTCAGCTTGAAGCGACAATGCTGATTTTGAAAACCAGCATGGGGTTGTTTTTTTTAAAGAAAACTTGTCTGAGGGATTTTTAAAATTGTAGGAAATTACCTTTACTTTTGGACTTGCTGAAAGCTTGCTTCTTCTGAATTTACACATACTACGTTAGCTTTTGGCAGCACAGGTTCTCCATTTACTGCTGTTTAAACAGGCTTTTTTATAGAGCGCTCCTGCCAGCAATATACATCTTATTTTCAACTTTTTCATTATTTTGCAGTGCTGTCTAGGGGGTTAAAATAGGGGATTGGGAGCTAGGAGTTCCAGCCACTGTGAATTTAGGCAAATCACTTAACTTTTCAGTATTTCAGTTTAACCATCTATAAAATGGGATAATACAAATAATATGTTGAGGCTTAATTATTGCTAATGAAGTGCTTTGTGATCCTCAGATGAAGTGTCACCAATAACATCATCACTGACTTAAAAAACAAAGCCTTCTCTTATAGTCATAGCTCATAGGTGTCTTCCTACCATACTCACCTGCCATGCAGTGAGTTTGAGCTCTCATTCCTTGCTACCTACTCAAAGTTCCTTCCTGCTAAGCTAGTAAATGGGGTGGTCTGTGTCAAGCTCTGGCTCAAAACTAATTACCAAACCTGAGTTCTAAATAACCGTCCCCGGGGATTTACAATGCAAAAAGTGATTGGTTGCTGGGGTTGTGCCTGAGAGCACAGAAATCTGATGATGAAACCTAGCAGTCATGTGACTTTATCTTCTTTTTAACCGTGTATATCAAGAATCCTTCATTTAGGATGGGCAGGACCAGTTGTGTATTGTGTGTGGGTGGGGAGGTAGAATTAACATGTTATGTTTTCAGCATCTCTCTTCTAAACACTCAGCACTTTCATCTAGGGTTAATGGATTATTTTCGTTCCTTTCAATTTTAACCCACAATGTATTTTACTGCTTTCAAGTGTTGCTCTCTAGGTCCACGATGCCCACAAGAATACACAACTGTTGTCCCCTGACATAGTTACTTATGTGATTTTTTGTTTATGATGGAGCACAGCCCTTAACTGCCTTCTGTAATCAAGTAAAAGCTTTGACTAGGCTTAAATCATAGTCTGATAACACCCCCTCCCCCCAAACTCCTGGTCTTGGACCTGCCTTTCCCTGATCACTTGATTCCTTTCCCTAATACACGTGAAGGGCTGTCTATCCAGGGTTTAGACTGTTTTACCAGCAGGGACTTAACCTTCCTTAGTATTCGTCCAGCGCTTTGCCTGTCAACCTACACACAGCTTTTCTTCAGTTGAGGGGAAAAGCTCCATATAGCTTCAAAGCTTGTCTCTTTCACCAACAGAAGTTGGTCCAATAAAAAGTATTACCCTCATCCATCTTGTTTCAGATAACAGTATTTTCTAGGTTTCATGATTGACACAGAAACTGGATGAGATCCAACAAATATCCCCTTAGCTACTCCACACCCTCTGCTCCCCACATGAATCCCCTATTGGATGTTTGTTATAACTGAATAGTTCTTGGCTTTTGTGGGGGCTACAGACACGGTTCTCTTGAAATGGAGGGCATGCTTGGGCATAGCTTAGCATGCCTACCAAGTCACAAGCTTCCAGAAGGCCTGGTTACAGCCAAGAAACAGGGGTCTGACTTAGAACATGCACTTATAGTACAGACCAGGAACATTGCCCACTTCTCCTATACTACCCTCCAACCCTTGGGCTATGTCTACACTGGCGTGATCTTGCGCCAGAGCTATGCAAATGAGGCTAAGCGTGGAATATTGCCGAGCCTCATTTGCATATATAATGAGCCACCATTTTTGCAGAAGAGGCTCTTGCGCAAGAAGAAGCTGTCTGCACTACCCCTTCTTGCACAAGAAAAACCCTGTTGTGCAATGCTGCTAAGCTGATTATTTTCAGTGTAGACATAGCCTTGATGTACAGGGCAGAGGGGAGTTCTGGCTCCAGACCCATTCAGGCCTGGACAGTTAGTGCTAACTGCAGCCCTTGCAGGGATGTGGGAAGTGCACTGAGACCAACAAACACATCCAATATGGGCCAACTGCTGGATTTCCATTGGTCCTGGGTTGGGTCCAACTTTCTGCTGCCACCTTGCCTGTCCCCATCCCCCTTCCTCTTCCCCCTCCCTATGGTCCTCCAAATTCCCACCTCATTTCCACTCCCCATCCCCTTTTGTTTCCTGCTCCTCTCCCCCACTTACCCTCCTCCCTCTTCATCCCCCTCCCCCCACTTACCCTCCTCCCTCTTCATCCCCCTCCCCCCACTTACCCTCCTCCCTCTTTATCCCCCTCCCCCCACCTACCCTCCTCCCTCTTCATCCCCCTCCCCCCACTTACCCTCCTCCCTCTTCATCCCCCTCCCCGCACCTACCCTCCTCCCTCTTCATTCCCCTCTCCCTCTTCATCCCCCTCCCCCCACCTACCCTTCTCCCTCTTCATCCCCCTCCCCCCACCTACCCTTCTCCCCCTTCAGCCCCTCCCCCCACCTACCCTCCCTCCCCGCACGCGGACGCGGATCCGGCTTCGAGCTGCCACGTCCCCTGTGCCACGGCAGCGGCGCTCCAGCCAATGGCAGAGCGCGCGAGGCGCCTGCGCCCTGGAGCCCGGCCGGCCCCGCCCCCGCCGCTGCTGTGGCCAGAGGAGCGGCGCGGCCCGCAGAGCAGAGCTGGGCTGACCCCGCGCGCAGGCACCATGTGCGGTAGGGCCGGGGGGGAGGGGGGCGAGAGGGGAAGGGGCGGGGGGGCGAGGGGGTGTAAGGGGCGAGAGGCGAGAGGGGAAGGGGCGGGGGGGGTGTAAGGGGTGGGGGGCGAGAGGCGAGAGGGGAAGGGGCGGGGGGGGTGTAAGGGGTGGGGGCGAGAGGCGAGAGGGGAAGGGGCGGGGGGGGTGTAAGGGGTGGGGGTGGGGGTGGGGGGCGAGAGGGGAAGGGGTGGGGGGTGTAAGGGGTGGGGGTGGGGGGCGAGAGGGGAAGGGGCGGGGGGTGTAAGGGGTGGGGGTGGGGGGCGAGAGGGGAAGGGGCGGGGGGGTGTAAGGGGTGGGGGTGGGGGGCGAGAGGGGAAGGGGCGGGGGGCGAGGGGGTGTAAGGGGTGGGGCTGGGGGGCGAGAGGGGAAGGGGCGGGGTGTCGGGGGGGATCTGCAGGGGCTGCAGTAGCTCCAGGGATGGGAACTGTCGGGGCAGGGGTATTGGGGCACACGGGGCAGTACCGGGTATGTGGGTGGGGCGGGGGGCGGGTCTATATTGGGGGGGGGGGAAGGTGAAGGACATGGCAAAGACAAGGGGCGGTATGAGAAGGGGGTGTAGGGTCTGGAAGGGACACATGGGGATATTCTGGGGGGGTTGGGCAAATTAAGGAAAGTGGGTGTGGAGATGAGAGGAAATAAGTAGGAGTGAGGGCAGCGGTATGGGGAAGCTAAAAGGAAATATGGGGGCAGCATGGGGAGCGGGAGATGAAAGATATGGGGTAAGTGCTGTCAGCAGGAGTTAGTGATATGGGAGGTGAAGGATGATATAGAGAGTTTAAGGAATAAATATTGGGGCTGCACAATAATGATTTATATAGGATGAAATAAACTGTGTGTGTCACCAAGAATATGAAACTTACTAGGAAGCTGGTGGATGATAGCTGGGGGCAGGGCAGATATACATCATCTTTAAATGAACAGCTGTCCCATATACACACTGCAACATTTTAAAATTGGGCCTCTTAATGTTATCATGCAAATGTCCTGCTTCAGGATATAAGTTTCCTTTATATGGTTCTTTGTGGACCATGGGCCAGTGGGAGGAAATAATGTTGGCAAATAAAGTAAAAGTTTGTGTTTAGCTTCCCACTCATGCATCCCAATTCTCCTTGCAGTGTGGTGGGGTCCTTTGCATGGTAGTTTGTTGTGGCTGAGAAGTGTAGGAAATTTCTGGTTATTCCTTTGCTGGAGAGAGATGGTTTTGCAAGTCCATTGAAGTGAAACAGAGCTACAAGGCAGATCATGCTTTTAACTAGGGATGATAGGGTACGTGTAGACTACAGGCTTCTGTCAACAGAGGCTTTGTCGACAAAGAGTGTCTAGACTACATCCAGTTCTGTCGACAAAGCAAGCCGCTCTGTTGACATGAGTGTGGACGCAAAGGACAATGTAGATGCAATAATGCCTTCTATCAACAGAACTCTGTCGACAAAAGGTGTTATTCCTCATAGAATGAGGCCCACGGTTTGTCTGTAGCTGAGGCAGCGGCAGGTTGTACAAGGGGTGTTGCTACTCATGTGCTCTGCCTTGTCTAGTGGCTCAGGGGGGAATAGGGTTTTCAAAAGCACCTACGGCCTGCTTTAAACACACAGTTGTACATGTTTAGCTAAAGGTGTGATTTTTACACTGCTGCGAACCCATGAGTGGAGACTGGTTTGCCACACAGGGGTTTGCACCATATTAACACAAGTCAGGATGTGAATGCATACACAATTAACCGATGAGCCTTGGCTCATCGGTTAATCCTTATAGTTACCCATAGCCCCCCAGTTCCTGTATCAGAGGCAGGGTTGCCTGCAGCTTCCTGTCAATCAGAGGCAGCAGGGGAGCGGGGATGGTGAGCATCAGTCCCCTCCTGCAAAAGTGTAACTGGTTACGCGTTTACACAAATAAACTTTTTTTAACATTACTTTTTCTGACCCAAGTCTGACTGATTTGTGTGAGGACAAAAGGGGAACTTGAGTCAGAGTCTGAGCTTAGAGTATAGTATAAACACAACCTTAGAGTACAAGCCATTCCCCGCTCTCCCCGCCTGTTATCCCCCCATTTGCTATGGACCTCTTGAAACCTAACTCCAGTTAACCCTCGGTGCCAGCTTGCCCTACCCACTTATTTTATGTGTAAACAAAGACCTTCGCGTTTTGTCTCAAGCTGTCCCCTTGGCTTGAGTGGTACTTTCCATAAGCATCTGCAAAGCAAGCTTGTTATCCACTTTCAAATACTTCCTCAAAGCTCTCCTTGGCCATGATACCTATAAGAAAACCTGAGAATGGTTCGGAAACTGGTGAGCTGATACTACTGCCCTCTGTTATGACCAGTGTTATGTCATTGATTACTTTTGTTCCTCCATCTGTCTCTTGTTTTTAAATGTGAGTTCTCTAGCAGCGCGGACTGTCTCTTTGATCTGTTTGTACGGTACCTAGCACAGTGGGGTCTTGATCTATATCTGTGGCTTTTAGGTGCTATGGTCATACTGTTACTACTACTGGTAACAATAAGTCAATGGGGCATCCAATGGGGATGGCTCAGTTGATGATTCCCTGTCCATCTGGGGCATCCCGCCTTGGCTGCTGTCGGAAGACTGGACACTGGGCTAGATGGACCTTAGGTCTGATACAGTCTAGCCCTTCTTATGTCATCTTAAGGCACTAAGACACTTTTCAAAATCCCACCTATAGTCAGATTTCCTTTATTGATGACATTTGGGAAAAATCTTCCTTGTCTGGAACTTCCTCTTCAACCCCGCTCCCCCAGTTTGGAGACTTGAGAAGAAAAAAAGTCTCCCAGTTTTGTTCATGTCATATTAGTTTCACTGTTGCGCCTCTCTAGAGAGTTATGCTGTACATTTTTCCTTCCTGGTTCCTACCACAGTTTTTCCTAGATTTTTTTTTTAATTAAATCCTGTTACTGAGCTAAATTAGCTTTTATATATTTTATATCTGCTCTGCACACCTTCACAATTTCTGCACCCTCCATGCAAACAGAGGATTTTGAATCTTTTAGGATATGTTATCTCAAAGGTTGCTCTGTAGCATAGAGAGAATATATAAGGAGTAAGAAGGGCAGCAGTCAGTAATGTGCCTTCCATCTTACCTTATGCTAATTTGCCTCAAAGAGGAAAGTGAGACACTGCTAAGAATAGAATAGACAATTATTGCTGTACGTGGTTTGCTGAAAGTATGGTGCTAGTTTTGGTGCAGGTGAAGTTTCCCTCTTGGGAAAACCAGCCTTTGAGATGTGCAGTAATTTTGCTATTTGCTTTTTAAAATTGTGGTGACGCTGAAAATTCTGTGGGTCAGTATTGTGTATGCACCTTTTGGATCTGGATGCTTGCATAAATATTTCCCCTCTGTTTCAATACAAGCAAAACTCTTGGATGTTGGAATTACAGGCAGTCCCTGACTTACATGGATCCGACTTATGTCGGATCCGCACTTACGAACGGGGCTTTTCTCGCCACCCGTGTCCTCCGGGGCGAGAAAAGCTTCTCCTGGTCTCCCTGGTCTGCTGGGGGGGGGGGGGGGGGGTCCAGCAAAGCCGCTGGACCCCCCCAGCAGACCAGGGACACCCGAGCAAAGCCGCTGCCTGGGCGGCTTTGTTCGTTTGCCCCAGAGCAAAGCCGCCCAGGCAGCAGGACTCCCGCCGCCTGGGCGGCTTTGCTCCGGTCCCCCTGGTCTGCTGGGGGGGGGGTCCAGAAAAGCCGCTGGACCCCCCCCCCCCCAGCAGACCAGGGACACCCGAGCAAAGCCGCCGCCTGGCTTTGCTTGGGTGTCCCTGGTCTGCTGGGGGGGTCCAGCGCTTTGCTGGACCCCCCCAGAAGACCAGGGGGACAGGAGCAAAGCCGCTCAGGCGGCGGGGGTCCCGCTGCCTGGGCGGCTTTGCTCCCGGGCAAACGAGCAAAGCCGCCCAGGCGGCGGCTTTGCTTGGGTGTCCCTGGTCTGCTGGGGGGGAGGGGGCACAGCTAGTGCGTGCCCCCCCCCCCCCCCCCCCCCAGCAGAGCAGGCTTTTGTTGCGGGATGCCTCGGGTAGAGCAGTTGGGGTGCTGCCGGGTTGGTCCTGTGGGAACCTACCGGGCAGTGCCCCAGCTGTTCTGTCCCAGGCTCCAGATTCAGCAGCTATTGAAACTGATCAGGCTGATTCCAGGAAGCTGGGGGCAGAGCAACTCTGCCTCTGGCTTCCTGTAGTCAGCCCCTGGTCAGTTTCAGTGGCAGCAGCTGAATCTGGAGCCAGTTCCGACTTACATACAAATTCAACTTAAGAACAAACCTATAGTCCCTATCTTGTACGTAACCCGGGGACTGCCTGTATAGACTCATAGAAGTAGAAGAAACCTCCAGAGGTCATCACATCCAGTCCCTGAACTCATGGCAGTACCAAGCACTATCTAGAATGTCTTGTTCGATAATACAAAAGGTGTCAGAGCTTTGGCTGTACAAGTTGCACCTCTGTAAACTGGGACACTCTGGTCCAGCAACATCTGTGGACCTGTATCTTGTTCCAGGTGGCCGGGTGAAGCAGAAAGATTTCCTATCCAGAAGAATGAAAACAGGGTACAAAAGAATCATTAGTGTAGGGTGCTGGTGTGTAGTGTAATGATGTGAAGTAAGGATGTTAAAGACTAGTCAACTATCTGATAAGCATTTGCTTATTGGATAGTTTTTTTGACTAGTCCATAGGCCCTTCTGCATTCCTCCTACTGGGGCTCTTGTACATTTCAAAGGAGGAATATGGAACTCCCCTTACAGCCTGGGGCCAGCGGGAACTCCCGCTGACTCCGGCTGCATGTGGGTGCCTTCTTTGAAATGCACAAGAGTCCCCAGCGGGGGCTCTTGTGTATTTCAAAGCCATGGAGCCTGGGATCAGCAGGGGACTCCCCAACTTATCCTGGGCTCCCCGTAGCATTTCCCAGGGAGCCCTCTGTAGCTGATGCTGGGCTCCAGGCAGCTGCCCCTTTGAATTGTGCAGATGCGTGGTTCAAAGGGACAGCTGCTGAATAGCTGAATCACGGATCGGGGCTTGTAGCGGCATGCAGCGTAGCATGGAGCTCTTGGTCAGCGGGGGACTCAGAGTCCCCACTGATCCCGGGCTCCATGCTACGCTGCATGCCGCTACGAGCCCCCTCTGGGGACTTCTGTGCATTTAAAGAAGACACCTGCTTGCCGCTGGAGTCAGTGGGACTTCCTGCTGGCCCTGGGCTGTGCGCGGAGTTCTGCATTCCTCCTTTGAAATATACAAGAGTCGCCGCTGGGGCTCTTGTATATTTCAAAGGAGGAATGCGGAAGTGCCTATCGACTAGTCGATGGAAATTCCATCAATTAGTCAATTAACCACATTTTAGCATCCTTAATGTGGATCAAAAATATATGAGCAAATGGGATCTTTTCCTTCCCTTTC
Organism: Pelodiscus sinensis; assembly: GCF_049634645.1. Classification (NCBI taxonomy): domain Eukaryota; kingdom Metazoa; phylum Chordata; order Testudines; family Trionychidae; genus Pelodiscus; species Pelodiscus sinensis. The sequence continues at coordinate 1,344,093 of NC_134738.1, read as the reverse complement.
CACAAATGTTGAGGCAAAGAGGGGAGGCAATCAACTAGTTAAAAACATTGCATACCAAAGGAAAAAAAAGTTGTAGACCTTTATGGTAGCCAGAATCAAAGGTGAGGGAGCTTTTTGCTGTAGGGCATGCATAAAAGTTGTAGGGAATGCTGGCTTCTGCTGCTGCCCCCTCCCCTCCCATAGAGGAGGGCAGGAGCAGAAGCTGATCCCTCCACATGCGGAGCTACCCCCCCCCTCCAACACAGGAGCTGGGAGAGGCAGCCCACTACCCAGGACGGTGGAAGCAAAATGCTGCTTAGAAGGTTAACCAGTTTACTGATTAACTGGGATTTTACATCCCTACTATGTACTATTCCACACTTGCTTGGGGTTAGTAAGAATAAAATATTATACTTGCCTATCACCATGGCAAGGGGCAGATGAGTAGATTTGATGCTTGGGTTGGTAAGATTTCAAGCTGGTTGTAAAAGGATTTTATAATGCAGTATTCACATGGCAAATCGTAATCAGCATGAATTAAATTAATCTGTGGTGTGAATACACATAGGGAGACTACAAGCCTCTTTCGAAAGAGATCATCTATACAGCCACAAGAGTTGTGAAAAAGCGATCTGCTTTGTTGAAAGAGAACACCCAGACAATCTGGATGCTCTCTTTTGAAAAAGCCCTGTTTGCGTTCAAGAACACCCTTTTTCAAAAGAGCTCTTTTGAAAAAAGGTATTCTTCCTGGTAAAAGCAAGTGTACCAATTTCAAAAGAAACCGCCACATTCTTTCAATTTAAATTTGAAAGAATGTGACGGCAGTCTAGATGCAGGTGAAGTTCTTTTTGAAAAAAGGCCCTTTAAAAAAAAAAACCCTCTGTCTAGACACACCCGTAAATTGTTCAGACTCACCTCAGAGAAAGTTTTAAAACAGGTTTTGCAAGGTAATCTGATCTTATCTTTCTATATAAAAAAGTTTTTCCTGTTGGACAACAGAATGACGTCATCAGCATCAACAGGCTCTCTCATCGAAGTGAAAGCGGCCAGAGACTGGGGGGAGGGGGGGGGGGGGAAGGTAGACGAGCGTAGCGAGCAGAGGGCGCAACCCCCGGTAGTCTGTAAATAATTCGACCAATCAGATCTTGAGTGGCTGGATTTTTTTTTTTAAAGGGCTGAATAATTTTTGGTCTAATACTGTTTGCAGTTATTCAGGATGTAATCAGGTGAAAACTTGCATTTCAGGTTTTATGGTGGTTGCTGCAAGAATCAGAAAGCAATCCTCTCTCTCTCTCTCTCTCTCTCTCTCTCTCTCTCTCTCTTTTTTTTTCATGCCATGAACTCCGTTGTGCAACTAGTTAGATGCTTTTTTCTGGGGCATCAGGTAAAGGCAACCACTTGAACTGGGATGCTAGATTTGATGGCTAATCTCATCTAATTTGGAAAAATCTTGCCTTTCATAGTAAAGAAGCCTTCCGATGAACTAGTATTGTTCCTCCACAGAAGGGTGTTTTTCCTGCTCTCCTTCTCTTGGACTTTTTGAAAAGCTAATGATATAAACGTAAACTAACCTTCACAGCTGAAGGTTGCAGTCGTTGTCATAATTTTCTAATCTGCACAGATTTAGCATCTTTTTGGCACTCGGTTCACCAAATTTTCCGGTTGAAATTAGCAACTAGCAGATAAATGACAGGGATCCAGTCCTGCAGGATGTTGAACAGCCTCTGTTCTGAGTGGAGTCAATAGAAGTTCAGGGTGATTGGCAACTTGTTAAAAAAACATAGAAATCCATCTCCCAGTGCTGAGGCAGGATTAAATACACCTCCCTCCACTACTACTTTCTTGTGGTGCCTAGGTTTCTTTGTTAATATTAGAACATGTTTTGGCATTTGTGGTTTCACTATCAATTTCATTTGTAGGGAAGTCCTTGCTTTCCTCCCCTCTCTCTGCTTGCAAGACGTTTTTGTTTAACCACGTGTTTAATTGATTTATCTAATTTAGACCCTGCACTTGCAACAAATTCTGCACAGACAGAGCTCAATCCAGGGGGAAGGCCTTGATCGTTATCATCAGAACAAAGGACTCCTTTGTCCTGAGTGCATCAATGAATTGAAAGGGATGGTCTGTGGGAATTACTAAATATTAAAACAACAAGGAGTCTGGTTGGCACTTTAAAAGCTAACAAATGTATCAATGTATTAGGACTTTGTGAGCTACAACTCACTCCTTAGATGCTGACGAGAAAAGCTTTTCTCCAGTAAATCACCTCGTTAGGTTTTTAAAGTGCAACTGGACTCCTTCCCCCCCCCCCAAAATAGACCAACACGAGTACCCCTCTGAAATCTAAAAATATAAGACATCTTTACAGCATGTTCCAAACATACTGTAAATTAATATTGCCTTAGAGATTGAGTTCACATAAAGTCATTCAGCAACAGTTACACCTGAATACACTCCACATGTGGATGCTCTTACTGCAGAGCAAGAGACCTTTGTTCCTCTTTAGCTTAGTTTAAGTCTGTTCCTGAATAAATCCGTGTGTAGACAGTCCCTAATACCATGATTACTTGCAGTAGCAATAATGGATGGCACTGTGAGCTGTCTGAGGCGGGAACTTATTTTTTATTTGTGCAAGTGCTGCTGTTACTTGAAATAAATAATGCTTCTGTAAGATCTTTACAGCAACCATTTTCATAGACTCAGTTTATCCATCACAGAGAAATCAAGTGACTTGCTTGAGATCATGTAGTGCTAAGCAAGGCATAGAACTCAAAAGCCCAAATTTCCCATCCCTTGCTCTAAGTCATTGGCGGGCAAAATATGGCCCATGGGCCGGATCCAGCCTTCCTCAGTGTTCTGGGCTGCCAATGTCCTGCGGCCCAGCAGGACCCTTGGGGAGCTCCCTGCCTGCCATGCTCCCCATGTGCTACTCAAAGCGGTCTGCTGCTGGGGCCATGTGCGTGTCTGCACTGTGCCCCCCAGGGCAGGGGGACTTCACATACTGCATGCACCCACAAGCACGGGCCAGACTGCTCCCTTGACTGGGAACTGTCCAGTGGGAGCTGCAAGGATTGTACTGGGTTTGGGGGCAGCACACGAAGTCTCCCTGCCCAAGGGTGCATGTGGCCCAGCAGCCGGTCACTTTGAGCGGCACATTGGGCATGGTAGGCAGGGAGCTGCCCATGGGTTCCGTTAGGCTGCTGGTCAGGAGCCACCTACTTCTGTAAGGGCCTCCCAGGCAGACCCTGCACCTGGCTCCCCACTCCCTGCCTCACGTTACAACCCGCTCCTGGACCTTGCAACCCTCCTATGTTCTTTCTCCAGGTCAGAATCCCCTTCTGCATCCATTCCCCCTTCTGGATCCTGCACCCTAATTCAAGCCCGCACCCAACATCCATCCCAGACTCTGGACCTCCTCCATTAACATAGAAGAGTGCAGTCTTTGACCTCTTACAGATTCTTAGCGTGCCCCATGAAAAATAATTATCCACCCTGATTGAACGGCTCGTCAGTAGTAGAGAATAGGAATTCTCTGTTAATAGCTGTTAAGTACAGAATTTGCTCCTCCTTCCTCAAAGTCGATTCAGTGCTTGTGTTTATTTCAGAACAACCATGGATTCATTTTATAAGACTAGATTTCTAGGAAGGGTATCAAAATTTCTAGACCCTGAAATGATCTACCTTGGTAGTGATCCTAGTCAGAAACTTTTCCGTTTCCTAATATTTTTTTTTTTGGTTGAAAATCATAGCACTATCATAGTAATTGCCTTGAGAGAAATTATACATAAATTAATCAGGCTTAATTGTTTTTATTGCTTTATGATGCTGAAGTCACATTCTTGTTAGTGCTCATGAAATTATGCGGTTGCATTTTTAATGTGCCTGCAAGGATCTGTTGGAAAATTCCTGGAAGATGCTACCTTATGGAATGCTGTGATGTTAGCTGATTTTTTTTTATCCCAGTATTCTTGGCAGTGTTCTTCATGAATATGAATAGGAGGAGGAAAAAGCCTTGGTTTCATGGAACATAATTTGTCATTCTTAATTAAATGCAATGATTAACTCACTTGTAACATTTTTCATTCTTTGTTTCATTGTTTCACCATAGTTTGTCCTATCCAAGTGAGCTAGTGATCTCAAAAGAAATCTGTTTGTTTGTATACGCTTGCCAACACAGCCTAGCCATTAATAATGCCAGCGGTTACTGTGCATAGCAAAAAAAGTCTACTCAAAGCTGTCAGAAATGTTGCAGTGTGTAGTTGGGTGGTTCCCACAAAGAATGTTGGAGTAACAGCATTCTCTGTTTCAATACTGGAGTACTGAGATAGGTAGAGCCCTTAGGGTTGCCAGGTGTCCGGTTTTGAACTGGACAGTCCAGTATTTGAGCTTTCTGTTCAGGAAACAAATTGCGAAAATATAAATGAGAAAATATTAGTGTCCGGTATTTTCTACATAAGATGTAATGTAGATTGTGATGTAATGTCAAGTATGTTTGGTATTTTTTTTTAAACCATCTGGCAACCCTAAGAGCCGTGCAAATCCATGGATAGCTGCTTCATATCCACGGGCATCTGTATCCGGGGATGTGGATTTGGGATGTTTGGCTACGTCTAGACTACAAGATTTAAAAAAAAAAAAAAAGTGGCCTTTTTTTAAAAAAAACTTCACCTGCATCTAGACTGCTGTCGCATTCTTTCAAAATTAAATGAAAAGAACGCAGCGGTTTTTTTGACAGCGGCGAGCCTCATTTTATGAGGAAGAACGCCTTTTTTTCAAAAGAGCTCTTTCAAAAAAAGGTGTTCTGGAACGCAAAGTTGGCTTTTTCGAAAGAGTGTGTCCAGATTGCCTGGGTGTTGTCTTTCGAAAAAGTGGATCACTTCTTCAAAAGTCTTGTGGCAGTCTAGACGATCTCTTTTGAAAGAGGCTCGTAGTCTAGACGTAACCCTTAGTATATACCCGTTTACACAATTAACCGATAAGCATGGGCTCTTTGGTTAATCCTAATGGTTACATACATTCTGTATCAGAGGCGGCACGGTGGGAAAGGTAGGAGCTGGTGCACATAGGGAGCTGTTTTTTAAGCCACCTCCCCACACGTGATGACTCCCATGGAGCTCCCTACTTCCCCCCTGCTACTTTCCACTGAGGCAGCAGCACAGGGGAGGGCAGGTGGTTCCATGGGAGCCGGTGCTTGGGGGGAGCCAGCTTTTAAGCCACTTCTCTGTGTGTGCCGGTTCCTGTGGAGCCACCTCTCCCCCATGCTGCTGCCTCTGATACAGTGCGGGAGGAGGACTGTATGTAACTGCGCAGATTAATGAATGAACCCAGGCTCATTGGTTAACTGTGCACACAGTTACACTTTCACATCCCTGTCTAGAACCCTGCAAATTTGTGGATTCCGCTTTAAATCTCTGGGTTTCCACCTTCACTGATGTGGTTGCAGATATCCCCGGATCATTTTTCGTGACTGCGAATACCAATTTTGTATCTGCGTAGGGCTCTCAAGATTGGGCTAATCCTGCAATGGAGGTGTGAGCATGGAATGAGTTGAAGTTGACAGCTGATAGAACCTTTTGCCTACACTGGTAGAATAGGTTGTGTTTATAACCCATTGTTAAGAGGATTGAATTTTAAACAGGATTTTGCATGTAGCACAGACACGACTAGATGTGTTTAAAAAAGATAGAACCTGCTGTGGTGTTGGTAATTATTGCTAGCGATAGTGATGACATTGTCACAATGCTCGTCCATGGCTGTGCCTGTGACTCTGAAGTCCAAACCATTACACCCAAATTGGCCGTAGGGATGTAAAATTTCAATTAATTGGCTAATCAAATAGTAGATGCAATTTGATTAGTCGATAAGGGAAGTGTAGCAACAGCCCCAGGGGAGCCCAGCATCAGGCTCCACATGGCGTTTCAAAGCAGCACCACATGGAGTCCGAGGTCAGTGGGGGAGTCCCCATTGCCCTGGGCTGCATGTGGTGTTTCAAAGCAGCAGACCCTGGGCTCCACGCAGCGGTGCTGCTGCTTTGAAGCTCTCCCCCCTCCTCTTCCTCCCCACTTGCTGCCTCTTTCTGATAGAGGCAGCAAGGAGTGGGGGAAGCGACTAGTCAAATAGTGTGCCGACTTTCCGATAAGCATTTGTAGTTGACTAGTCATTCACATCCCTAACTGGCTGCATAGAGGATATGGGAGGTCCATGTCCATGATGTTTGAGGATGCAGATCTATGTTTGGTCCCCCTAAGTTCTGCTCTCAGCAGTGTATCCTTGATGCTAATCATTTTCACTCTCAGGAACCTTAACCTTGGTAGCTGGGTCCTGCCAGAGAATGCTCGTTACTGAGCGGAAGGCTGTTTAATGTAGGGGTCTGCTTCAGTCCCTCGGTGGGCTTGCTGAGGACAGTGGTCCCAGGCCCCCTGCAGGCAGGGTGGTCCCTGGCTGGGGAGCCTGGCCTGCCACGAGCAGGGGCTGCTCTGGCATCCCTTCCCTGTGGTGGCGAGTGGAGGGGCATTCCAGTCCCGTGGCAGGCAGGGAGGCCACTCCAGCCAGGCTTGGGGGGGCCCCCCATTGATACCTTTTAATCGGTTAACTGGTTAAACAATATGTTTGAGTTTAATGTGCGGTCAGGAGAAGAGTCCATGTTTTGAGAGGGGATGGGACCACTGCACGGTAGATTTTCTGTTTAGTGCAGAGACAAATGTGTTAGTTCAAGAGCTTTTGTTCAATGTCATCCAAGGGCCTGGCTGGCATTACAGATTCTGGAGGCAATTTCCTTATCAAGAGAACCCTCACTGGAGATGGTCCTGCCCAAAGACTTCAACTCGGAGGAGGATGGCTGGCTTTGGGCATTTGAATGAGGTGCTGGTTGGAACAAGACCTCCGCCTTACGAGACTGATGGGGAGGCCAAAGACGTAGGATGATGCTAATGAGCCTTTAAATGCCCTGTCTGCACTAGATGCAATGAGTTGTGTTCTTTTTCTAGTCTGGGTTGCCTCAGTGTATCCTGCCTATAATCAGTTGGAGAGGGATCTGTTCTATCTCCTCTATCTCAAATCTCTTGGACTTAAATTAGCACAAATTACGGGTTTTGACACTATTTAAAATGCAAGCTTTGCAAATATTAAAAAAAAAACCTCTGGGAATTTATTGAAATGTACACAGCTTTTTTGTTCACCCTGGCATTTATTTCACCTTGTGTTTCACTGTAGCCAGGTTAGAATATGTGCTTATAAGTCAGTAACAGGGATGGTCTCCTGATTTAAGTCATCTTCGGTCGTTCTGATTCACTCCAGGATGTGTGTTTTTAAAGGGTGTGCCCACGCTGGCATTCTTACGTGTGAGCCACACCTCCAGCTCTTTGGCTCTGCCAGTGCTTTCCGTTGAGAGAGTGTGCGTGGAATTCCTGTTCCTCAGGAGGTTCTGAAACTTGAAATATTTTTCGTCCCGAAATGGAGCAAAACCCCCAAACTTTGATGTTTCTGAAGGCAGAGGACTCTCAACATTGGTTTCACAAATGACAAAACAACCCACAATTTTGACTTTTTTGCAAAGTTTCTGTAGGTTCCGTAGCCTGCCAAGATAAGCAGGCAGCTCCATAGGCATAGGCGGCCTGCCTGCCTGTCTGTCCTGGGGGAAGGGTGGTGACTCGTCAGCTGAACGTGAGCGCCCAGTGCCATGCTGTGGCCAAAGTAGCTATTGCAATCCTGAGATACACAACCAGGAGTCTTGAGTCAGAGCAGAGAGATTATTTTCTCTCTGAACTTGGCACTAGTGCGACTAGTGATTTAGTTGGAGTTGGTCCTACTTTGGGTAGGGGGCTGTAGTTGATGACTCCTGAGGTCTCTTCCAGCCCTAGGGTTTTATGATTCTATATCTGCTGCTGAAATGCCATGGCCAGTTCTGGTGCCTGCAATTCAAGGGGGATGTGGATACATTTGAAGAGCCATAAGAATGATTAAAGGATTAGAGAGCCTGCCTCAGGTGTGATGGAGTCAAGGAATTCAATATATTTATCTAAACACAAGGAGAAGGTTAAAGAGTGACTTAATTACCAAGTTATAAGTGTCTACCTGGGGAACAAATATAATGGGCTGGGTCAGTTGAGCAGAGAATATCTAACACGATGCAATGGCTAGAAGTTGTAGCTAGATACATTCAGACTGGAAATCTGTGAATCAGAGCAACTTCCCTGGCAGATTCCCACAGGGCTCCAAAAATAGTGAGCTTGTTAGAGTGCCCAAGACTTCCAGGCTCTTAACTGCAGTAGGGCCCAGGGAAGCTAGTCAGGGTGCTGGTGGAACCTGTCTGATTTCCCTGGTATTTGCATGAAAATCACATGTCCTTGGGGAATGTTTAGATTTCAGCAAAATTAGCATTTTCTGACAAAAGAACACACTCCTCTTTGGGCAGCTCCACCAAGAATGCTCCAAACAGCTGCAAAGAGCTAATTACCACCTACCCAGCACACACACACTATTCAAGGGGATAAAAAGATATCAGCTAATCTAGCCCTGGGTAGGGTAGGAAATTGTTCCTGTGGTTTTCCTTTGTGAGAACGGGATGCTTCTGGAATTTAGCAAAAATGGGAAAACTTAAAAAACGACTAGACTAGCAGCACCGTAAAGACTAACACAACGTGTAGATGGTATGGGCACATACCACTTTCATGGGCACAGCCCACTTAGCAAAAATGGTTTTTATAGCTTCCATTAAATAGTGGGGTTGTAGTGGGTTAAATATCTACGGCACCCCCTCTTAGAGGTGGCAGCATTTTGGTGCTCATGGAAATAATCCCTTTGCTGGCCAGGACTTTACCCTGGGCTCTCGCTCCTCAGCAGCCACTAGAGTTGCCAGATGGTTGAAACAGTAATACCGAACCCCCCCCCCCCCCAAAAAACCCAACACCGTGAAAAAGTTCTGTTGAAGGGGAAAAAAACAGGAGATCAAAAAAAAAGGACTCCAAGGACTTATTAATATCCCTTCAAGTGCAGGATAGGAACAGGGGAGCGGTTGAGCACTACGACCAGGGAGACATTGCTTACCCTAGGTCTTTTGGCTGGTAGCCATTTTGTACAGGCAGCCTTGCGGAACCAGATAAGCGGGGGGCTGGGGTGGTTGGGAGGTTCGGGTGGGAGGGAGGAGGAGGCCAGGCGCTGAGTGTTTGAAGGGTTGCTAAGTGCCCAGCATTTTCGCCTCCTGTCTGGGGAAAAATTCAGAAAATACCAGACTGTCTGGGTGAATACCGGACACCTGGCAACCCTAGGCCAGAAACAGAGGATCTGCAGGGCAGATTGTAATTTCAGACAAGGCTGCACAGCCTCCTTGTTTTCAAAGTGTGTCTAGGGTACCCCAGCATTCCTTTACCTCGGGGTGCCCTACGGCGGTTAAGGGGTACTGCTTACCCTGTAAACATTCGCCTTGCTGGCATGCTTACAAGGGTAACCCGGTAACTGGAGGCCTGGCCCAGCTGGAGCAGCACAGCAGGCCCTGCCTGGCCAGAGCAGCCCCCCCTCCCATAGTGCAGTAAGCTGGGAGCAGCTTGTGGTGCAGTATGGCAGGCCCTGCCAGGTTGGAGCAGCCCCACAGTAGGGCTGGCCCCACCTGCGGCACAGTGCAGCCAGCCCTGCTGGGCCCGGCCGAAGCAAGCCCCCTCCTCCCCACAGGGTTCTGGTTAAATGGTTAAACAGGGCATGTGGGAAGCTGCTGCTTCTGAGTAGCTTGAAGGGATTGAGACAGAAAGAAGAGGACCTTCTCCGTCCTGTGTTTTCTACCACCGAGAGGAAGAGGAGGAAATAGCAGAGCATCACTGGCAGCAGAAGGAGAAGACAAAACCTCCCTTTTGGCTAGTCTTCTTCGCGTCTAGGGGTACGTCTAGACTACATGCCTCTGGCGACAGGCATGTAGATTAGGCTATCCGGCATAGGAAAATGAAACAGCGATTTAAATAATCGCCGCTTCATTTAAATTTAAGTGGCTGCTGCGCTGAGCCGATCAGCTGTTTGTCAGCTCAGTGCGGTAGTCTGGATGCTCCGCGATCGACATCAAAGGCATTTGTCAACCTCCCAGGTAAACCTCATCCCAGGAGTCATACCTGGGAGTCGACAAATGTCTTTGATGTCGACCGTGGAGTGTCCAGACTACAGCACTGAGCTGACAAACAGCTGATCGGCTCAGCGCGGCAGCCATTTAAATTTAAATGAAGTAGCAATTATTTAAATCGCTGCTTCATTTTCCTATGCCTGGTAGCCTAATCCACATGCCTCTGTCGCCAGAGGCATGTAGTCTAGACGTACCCTTTGTGTGGAAGCAAGGCCTTGTGGGTGAGCAGACAGAAGCTTCCCTTCCATGCCATCAACTTGGAGGTGGAAAGCCCCAGGCTTGCCTGACACCCACAAACTGAGGTCTGTAGAAAAGAGGATTGGGAGATGGTCACATGGGTGTTGCCTGCAAGTCCCATCTTATCTGGTTGTCTTGCCTGTGGGAAATAGGTTTCTGGTAAACCTTTCAAGGCTTAGTAACATGAGCTTCAGTGCCTCTGTAAACCCTGAAATCTCTGCTCACACTTCTCAGTATATAAAAGAAGTGATTAGACAGGTTTGAGTGCTAGGACAGTGATTCACCGTCTGTGGACCCCTGGTGGTCCACTACAGTGTTGCAGAGGATCCATGGAAAGTTTAAAAATAAGGGTTGGGTCCACCACAGTGGGCTCGATCCTTACTTTTCTTTTCCTTGTCTTTTTTTTTCTCCCCGGGGGGGAGGGTCCATGACATAGCTTGGAAAGGTGTCCATATGCTTGATAAGGTTGGGAACCACTGATCTGGGACAGTGTCAATAACGATTTGTTTAAGGGCATGGTCTTGCAAGTGCTTACTTAGTCCCTATTTATACAAGTAGATCTGTTGTCTTTGAGTTTTCCTCGCATGTTTAAAGACTACCTTACTGTGGGTAAAGAGGATGGAGACATGCTGATTAAAAAGATAGTCTACATTTTCTGAAATCAGTTAGTATTTGGAGTGCCCTGATTTTGAGTGATCTTAAAAACATCAGTTTTTGGAAATAACAGCATCTATTTTCTGAAAGGGGGAAAAAAAACCCTCTAAGTCTAAGGTGCCTCATGTTGGGAAGTCAAAATTTCGTCACTTTCAGAAGTGTACGCAGTAAGCGCGTATTTTAAATTTGCCAAATCGTTGCACTTTCATACTTACCTATTTCTTTTCTTTGTTAAAATTTTAGTGCAGGGTGAAGGAATAGTTTTCTAATACAAATGTTCTTTGTGCAAATAAATGTGGCACTCTGTTACTGCTTCATCACAGTGTCAAGTGGAATCTTTCTGAATGATCCAAATAATTAAATTTTCATTATAGAGTAGCTTATGTGCATCCATCACCAAAATATCTGAGTGCCTGTCAAGTGTTTAAAAATAGAAATAACAATTTCTCATCTTTCCCAGCCTGTAAGGGAGACAGCTTGATTCCTTTGTAAGGATTTTAGAGGGTATGAGTGAATGAGTGTTTTGGGTATCTGCGTGAAGAACTTAAGGGGAAGTTGTGTTGAAGAAATAAGTTCTGCATATAGATATTGGGTGGGGAGGGGGAGAATCCTATTCAAGATAATGCTTAAGTAGGTGCTTAAATTAAACATTTGCGTAAGTACTTTACTGAATCTGAACTTCAGTTATGACATTGTTCAGTGAAGGTTGTTCTGTTTTAGGGTACCAAGTCTCATGGTCAAACACCAGCTCACCTGAAAATTCTGTCTCTACCAAGTGTTTCTCTGCTGATTGACTATTTTGTTCCGTTGGTTTTAGAATCAAATACATAGTAGGGATAAGGGTTTAACCTTGGCTTTCCCCATGTAAGCACTGCCCCTTAGAGAACTTAGCATATGTGTAGAAAGGGTAAGAATTTAATAGTACTTTTCTGTGAGAGAATTATAACGTACAGTGGCAAGTGTGAACTACAGTATGGCAGTTCTTACACCTTATCCTTTGTGTTGGACTTCTATGGGCACAACATTCTTGGTGCTCTGTCATCCTGTTAAATGGACCATTCTGAGAATATAACTTTCTATTCTATAGGCATCTTCGCTTATCTAAACTACCATGTTCCCCGGACAAGACGGGAGATCCTGGAGACCCTTATCAAAGGACTTCAGAGACTGGAGTACAGAGGATATGATTCTGCAGGTAGGTCATTTAATAAAGTAACAATTATTTTTGTTTCATATTGTAAATTGCCATTTTACTGGTAGACCTGTTAGGCGGGTGGTAACAAGTCAGACTTTGCTTTCCACTGCTGTCCTGTTTTTTGGAAACTAAAACGCTATTCTACATTGTTGCATCCAGAATATTTAAAAGAAGTTTGCTGAGTAGTAATTGCAGTGTTGCATACAAATATTCTCAGTGCCTTTCATTCTAGGATTTGAACATGCCTTTTAAGATAACAAGAGGTTATTTAGTCTTAATTTAAGGGACTTTGTACTATTATTCCTGAGGGGGGAAGAAATAAAAGCAATGTTCTAAAGTTTATTCCTAAGGCCTTGACTATACTAGCATGGTAATTCATAGACCTAAATTACGCAATGTCAGCATACATAACGCATCTGAAGTCAACGTACTTAGCTCTGCTTACTGCAGTAAGCTGACCGCTGATGCTTTCTTGCCGACTCCGCTTACTTTTCTCATTTTGGTGGAGTAAGTACCGGACTCGATGGGAGAGTGCTTGGCAGTCGATTATATATAGTTTCTATACTAGCTCAACCCCTTAGTGAAGATATGCCCTCCATTTATTTGAATATAGAACACAAACCGTGTAACATAAGTCTCAACTTTGTTGTGTTCTGCGGGAAACAGGTGTGGGAATCGATGGTGGAAATGATAAAGACTGGGAGGCTAATGCCGGTAAAATCCAGCTAATCAAAAAGAAGGGGAAAGTGAAGGCTCTGGATGAAGAAGTTAACAGTATGTATCACATTTTAATTCTTTATTACTTTTCCTTTCCAAAAATATCCTGAGTTTTTCCATGTTACCTACCTTTTAACTGCAATCCCATGTGTGTGGAACTTTATATTATATATATTGAGGTATTGTTTATTCTGTATATTCTGGCCTTAGCGTTCCTTGGGGGACACAACTTCTGAACAAGGAAGTCTTTGATCCATCAAACTGAGCCTTAATAAAACCATCAACTATCTGTAGGTATACTGCTACACTAACTAGGGTACGTGCTGCTTTACATGGGAGAAAAATGTCTTTAATAGTGGAAGATGTAACTGAAAATATCAATGAACATTTATGGTGATTTTCTAGGGCAAAGAATTTAAGTCTTCTTTGAGGGTTTGTTCATCATACAATCTGAAACTGAAAAATTTGATTGATCATATTGAATTAATCAGTGTTGTGCTTCTAAAGTAGAAAATTTCAGATCAGTATAGCTTAAGGCCCAAATCCAGCAAAGTACTTAAGCACAAAGTACTTCACATCCAAGAGTAAGGATGTAAAATTTCGATTAATTTGCTAATCAAATAGTCAATGCAATTTTGCATTGATTATTCAATTAGTCGTTAAGGGCGCCTCCACCTTTGAAGTGTAGCAACAGACCTCTACACTTTATAGGTGGGGAGTCCCCAGCTGGCTCCATGCGGCGCTGCCGCTTTGAAACAACGTGGGAAGTCTGGGGTCAGTGAAAGAGTCCCTAGCTGACCCCAGGCTGCACGCTACGTTTCAAAGCGGCAGACCACAGGCTCCACATGACGCTACCACTTTGAAGCACCCCCTTTTCTTCCCACTCCCCTTGCTTCCTCTTTCTGATAGAGCAAGCGGGTGGGGGAGGGAAGCGACTAGCCAACTAGCATGTTGACTATCCAATTAGCATTTACTTATTGGATAATCGACTAGTCGTTCACATCGCTACCCAAGAGTAGTTTTATTTAATTCACTAAGATACACAAGTGATTGTGAATGTTAGCTGGATTGGGGCCAATTTAGCTTGATAAATTAAAAACAAAGTTCTCAAAATAGGGAACAACCTTTTAGAAAGAATGGGGGAATCAATTTCAGGGAATGAACTGTACAATGTTTTGTCATTCGAATAAAGCAAAATAGAGAAAATAATATTGCAACATTTAAACTATATCCACACAGAGGTAGATTCTTCTTATTTCAATTCTGAAAACAATCAGGAGAAAATAATCCACTAGCACTTTTTGAATTTAGCCTTAATAAAAAATTGAAAAGTATAAGTGCATATAACAATTGACTGAGTTCCTGAATGGCCTAACTATCAAATAGTGCAAATGTTAGTTTTATCTTGAGGTGTGCAATAGATGAGCTAAGGAATTGGTTAAGAAAAAATACTCATATACTTGTAAGTGGAATTGTCAAATTGATGAGAAAGCATTAAGTGAGGTATTCTGCTTTCTATTTCTAAATTCTTTATATGCCCTGGATAGAGTCAGATGTTAAATTCGTCACATCTCTTCAGGCAAGAAAACAGCAAGAGTTCTCATATGTGAAACTAAAGAGAAACTGATTTGGTAGCTTTTTAATGTGCTTTTTATCAAGCCTGTAGTAGAATCTCATTGATCCAAATTAAATGTGTGGACTGGATCTTAATTCAGCTAAGACCAAAGTATAAATGAACAAGGTTATAGTGTACACAGGTTGAAAGTCTCTTAACTGGGACACTCCACCGGAGGGCTAGTGCCCTGGAGCCCCACGCACGTCAGCAGGAACCTGTTGCAGAGGCTATGGAGCTGCCTTGAGCAGCAGCAGGAGCCAGGCTCTGCAGTGGGAACCTGGTGAGCAGCCGAGGCGGCGGGGCTGCCTCGGGGGGTAGCCGGGGCTGACAAGACAGCAGGGCCAGTGAGAGGGGGCAGCCAGCTGGGAGAGCTGTAGTCGGGCCGGGGCAGGAGGAGGCTGGGGGCCAGAAATGATCATAGTTGGTCTGGCAAAATCCCTCATCTGGGACCGGTCAAGTCCCGAGGGTGCCAGACCAGGGCAGTCCAACCTGTATATTCAATAACAAAGAAAGACAGTGGAATAATGGTAAGATTTAATAAGCACTTAGGGTAAAATGATGCTTTCCAACTAAAAACAACAAAGAAATCTATATTATGGTCTATGAAAAGCTATTAAGAGGGAGAGAGAAAAGGTAATCTCTGGACAAAAGGACAAAGTTCTATATAGAAAAGACTAATCTGATACTTTTCAGCCACTAAATTGTTACTGCTCGAGATTCTAATTTAATATTGTGTAAAGTGATTATGCTTGGTCAGGCAAAGCTAATATTTCAGTAGCGTCAGAGACAATGGGCGAACAGGTGGGACACAAGGGATGAAAAGAAAATTGGATGACTTGTTAAAGGTTATTTTCTTTTGAGAATAAAAAGGCCTGGAATCACGTGACCACTATTTTGCTAGTTTCTTTATATGTATGTGCAATAGACTGAAGGCCAAATAGTAAGCTGGAAGGGATTTGGAGGAGAGGGAGTTGATAGCTTTGTCACAGACATCTACAGTAATAATTTTCTGACAGGCATGCCACAGCCTGCTTGGAGAATGGAAGGCACAGTGCAAGCCTGCTGCTGATTGCTGTATTGTATGATGATTCACTAATGGTTGTACTTCCCTTGTCCAGTATCCTCAGGACCTGGCTGGTCCCCAACCAAGGAATTTGCTGGACCTGGGGAGGTCAGTTACAGCTCCTCTGCTGCCACTGGTGGTGGGGCTCTACTCTGGCAGCAGCTGAGGGCCCAGCATTGACCAGTCGGAGAGGGAGGGAGGGAGGCACTCGGGAGAAGAGGCAGGGTGGATATGGGACCCTACGAATCATAGATTCATAGAATTGGAAGAGACCTCAGAAGGTCATCAAGTCCAGCCCCCTGCTCTAGGCAGGACCAATTCCAACTAAATCAACTCGGCCAGGGCTTTGTCAAGCCGAGACTTAAACACCTCTAGGGATGGAGACTCCACTACTTCCCTAGGTAACCCATTCCAAAGCTTCACCACCCTCCTAGTGAAATAGTTTTTCCTAATATCCAACCTGGACCTCTCCCACCACAACTTGAGACCAGTGCTCCTTGTTCTGCCATCTGTCACTACTGAGACAGCCTCTCTCCATCCTCTTGGGAACCTCCCTTCAGGAAGTTGAAGGCTGCTATCAAATCCCCCCTCACTCTTTGCTTTTGCAGACTAAACAGACCCAAGTCCCTCAGCCTCTCCTCATAAGTCATATGCTCCAGCCCCCTAATAATTTTGGTTGCCCTCCGCTGGACCCTCTCCAATGCGTCCACATCCTTTTTGTAGTGGGGGGGCCCAGAACTGGACACAATACTCCAGATGCCGCCTCACCAAAGCCGAATAAAGGGGAATGATGACATCTCTGGATATGCTGGCAATGCTCCTGTTAATGCACCTTAGTATGCCATTAGCCTTCTTGGATACAAGGGCACCCTGTTGACTCATATCTAGCTTCTCATCCACTGTAACCCCAGGTCCTTTTCTGCAGAACTGCTACTTAATCGGTTGGTCCCCAGCTTGTAACTATGCTTGGGATTCTTCCGTCCCAAGTGCAGGACTCTACACTTGTCCTTGTTGAACCTCATCGGATTTCTTGTGGCCCAATCCTCCAATTTGTCGAAGTCATTCTGGACCCTATCTCTGCCCTCAAGTGTATCTACCTCTCCCCCCCAGCTTAGTGTCATCCGCAAACTTGCTGAGGGTGCAATCCATCCCCTCATCCAGATCATTAATAAAGATATTGAACAAAACCGGTCCTAGAACCGAACGTTGGGGCACTCCGCTAGAAAGCGACCGCCATCCTGACATCGAGCCATTGATCACTACCCGCTGGGCCCGGCCTTCTAGCCATCTTTTTATCCATTTTACCGTCCACTTATCCAATCCACAATCCCTTAAAACTTGCTGGCAAGAATATTGTGGGAGACCGTATCAAAAGCCTTGCTAAAGTCAAAATATATAACATCCACTGACTTCCCCGTGTCCACCGAGCCAGTTACCTCATCATAGAAGCTAATCAGATTGGTCAGGCACGACTTGCCCTTTGTGAATCCATGCTGACTATTCCTAATCACTTTCCTCTCTTCCAACTGCCTCAATATGGATTCCTTAAGGATTTCTTCCATGATTTTTCCAGGAACCAAGGTAAGACTGACCGGCCTATAGTTCCCTGGATCATCCTTCTTCCCTTTTTTGAAGATGGGCACTACATTTGCCTTTTTCCAGTCATCCGGGATTTCTCCCGATCTCCACAACTTTTCAAAGATAATAGCCAAAGGCTCCACAATGACATTTGCCAACTCCCTCAGTACCCTCGGATGCACTAAGTCCGGACCCATGGATTTATGTACGTTTAGCTTTTCTAAATAGTTCCTAACCTGTTCTTTACCCACCACGGGCTGTCCATCTTCATCTTGTGTCACTTGGCACAGAAGTCCAGGAGCTGACCTTGTCTGTGAATACAGAGGCAAAGAAAGCATTGAGTACTTCAGCTTTCCCCACATCATCTGTCACTAGGTTACCTCCTTCATCCATTAGGGGCTGCACACCCTCTCTGATCACCTTCTTCTTGTTAACATGCCTGTAGAAACCTTTCTTGTTATCCTTCACATCCTTAGCCAGTCGCAATTCCATTTGCGCTTTCGCCTTCCTGATAACCCCCCGGCATTCTCGAGCTATACCTTTAAACTCCTTCCTGGTCATTTGTCCAAGTTTCCACTCTTCGTAAGCTTTCTTTTTGTGCTTAAGTTCAACAAGGATTTCCCCTGTAAGCCACTCCTACCATGTTTGCCTCTCTTGCTACGCATCGGGATGGTTTCTTTCTGTGCCTTCAGTAAGGCTTCTTTAAAATACTGCCAGCTGTCCTGGACTCCTTTCCCCTTCATGTTAACATCCCAGGGGATTCTGCCCATCAGATCTCGGAGGGAGTCAAAATCTGCTTTTTTGAAGTCCAAGGTGTGTATTTTACTACTCTCTTTTCTTCCTTTGGTCAGGATCCTGAAATCTACCATCTCATGATCACTGCTTCCCAGGTTGTCACCAACCTCCACTTCCCCTATTAGTTCCTCCCTGTTTGTGAGCAGAAGGTCAAGCTGCGCACGGCCCCATGTCGGATCCTTCAGCACCTGTGTCAAGAAGTTATCCCCAACATTCTCCAAAAACTTCCTGGATTGCCTGTGTACTGCCGTATAGGTTTCCCAACAGATGTCAGGGTGATTATAGTCCCCCACGAGAACCAGGGCCTGCGATCTGGAAGCTTCGCTCAGTTGTCCGAAGAAAGCCTCATCTACCTCATCCACCTGATTCGGTGGCCTGTAGCAAACACCAACCACAACGTCAATGCTGTTGTTTGCTCCTTTAAACTTAACCCATAGACTCTCAACAGGTTTTTCTCCCTCTTTATACTGGAGTTCAGAGCAATCATAGTGCTCTCTTACATATAGTGCAACTCCTCCTCCTTTTCTCCCCTGCCTGTTGTTCCTGAACAGTCTGTACCCTTCCATGACAGCGCTCCAGTCATGCGAGTCATCCCACCAAGTCTCTGTTATCCCAATTAAATCATATTTCTTGGTCTGGGCCAGGGCCTCCAGTTCTTCCTGGTTGTTGCCCAGGCTTCTCGCATTAGTGTACAAACACTTCAGGTAACCAGTTGATTGCCCTATCTTCTCCATTCGAAACATGGGTCCTCCTTTCTTGCCCCTTCCTCTCTGCATTTCTTCCCGGTATCCGACTTTCCCATTCCCCTCAGGGTTTTGGTCACCGTCCCCCGACGAACCTAGTTTAAAGCCCTCCTCGCTAGGTTTGCAAGCCTGCCTGCGAAGATGCTCCTTCCTCTCTTTGTTAGGTGGATTCCATCTCTTCCTAACAATCCTTGCGCCTGGAACAGAGTCCCATGGTCGAAGAAACCAAAGCCCTCTCTGTGACACCATCTGCGCAACCACGCATTTACGTCCTCAATTCGATGATCCCTGCCCAGTCCTTTCCCTTCAACAGGGAGGATGGACGAGAACACCACTTGCGCTCCAAATTCTTGGATCCTTCTTCCTAGCGCTACATAATCCACAGTAACACGCTCAAGATCATTCTTGGCCGTATCATCAGTTCCCACGTGGAGAAGCAGGAAGGGGTAGTGATCCGAAGGTTTGATCAGCTTGGTAAGCCTCTCAGTGACATCCTGAATGCGAGCTCCCGGTAAGCAGCCCACCTCTCGAGATTCCAGGCCCGGACGGCAGAGGGATGGCTCAGTCCCTCTTAGGAGGGAGTCCCCGACCACCACCACCCGTCGTTTCCTTTTGGGGGTGGTGGCCGTGGAACCCCCATCCGTAGGACTACGCATCCCATGCTTTCCAGGAGATGGTGTTCCCTTCTGGTTTCTTCCTTGTGAGGTCCCTTCCAGAGCTTTCAGCACTGCAGAGCCTGCGGAGAGAGCTTGAAAGCGATTGCTTACCTCTATAGCATCAGGGGATTCCCGTGCTGGCCTTTTTCCCCTTCTAGAAGTTACATGCTGCCAGTTCTCTTCTTGGTCACGTACTGCCCTCTCTGGCTCTTCTGCCTGCTGTGCTTGAAGGATTAAATGCTGCCTTCTATCCAGGAAGTCTTCATCCTCTCTGATCGAGCGTAGGGTCGACACTTGGGCCTCCAGTCCTCTAATTTTTTCTTCCAAAATGTCGACCAGCTTGCACTTGGTTCAGATGAAATCCGTTCTTTCTTCCGGGAGGAAGACAAACATGGCACACGCTGTGCAGGTAACAACAGCAGACCCATCACCATCCATCGCTACTGTCCTGGAAAAGGGATTTAAAAAGAAAGGCAAGAGAACCTCCGGCCCTTCTCTCTCCCCTTCCCAACTCCCTCTCAAAACTCCCTGTTCGCACTCACCTGTTCGCAAGCTCCTTGGTTGCTTGCCCACTGCCTTATAAAGCCCTGGAGTGCCTGAAAGCCCCTCCCCCTACCAAGGCTCAGCCAATCAGCAGAGGCTTCTAGAATTCAAACTTTAATTAGAAGCCAACAGTTCCCACCTGCCAATCACAGCACAAACTCCATCAAGGGGAGGGGGAGGAGGAGGGCAGAGGGGAGGTGGGGGGGAAAAAAAGCCTCACTCTCAAACACAGGGGTAAATAAATAAATAAACAAAAAACAAAAAAGAACACACACCAACCCTCACTCACAAACACAAGCTCAGCACACAGCAAGAAAGCCCCAAACACAACACACACTTCCCTCAAGAGTCCTGTATCTGCTTCTCCTTCACCTGGAGAACTCCCTCTCAAAATTCCCTGTTAGCACTCACCTGTTTGGAATGCAGTCCCGCCGCAGCCGAGCTGTACTCCCGGCTCATGCCACTGGCTCTGGGGCTGTATTGCTGGCCCTCAGCCCCAGGGGTCTTCCCCTGAGCGTTCCCCTTCCTACTCCTCCCTCTGACTCCCTCCCTGAGCTGCAGCAGACCAGGAGCTCTGAGAGGGTGGGGGAGGAGTTGCTGAGTCAGGGCCCGGCTTTTCCCTGTGAGTGCTCCAGCCTGGAAACCCCCGAGAGATGCCATAGAGGTCGAACCTGTTCTTGGTATGTGAGCTCTTACTCCGTTTACAGGTTTTTCTTCCCTGTTCTGGCTGAAGTTTTTGTGAAAAAGGCTTGATTGTCCGTTTGTAGCCTTTAGAGGACACTAAATTGTTGTGTAAGGGATGTTAGTGTATAACTCATTAACCATTTATCCCAATGCTGATGCAAGAGCTGCCCGCCTGGCTCCCAGGAGGAGGCTTCACTGTGGGCTTTGCAGTATAAAGCTAAATTCGCAGCGCAGGTAACAGTGAAACCACTGATGTTTTCAGCGATTACATTTGTTACCCTGCATGATTTATAGCATCCCTAGTTGTCTGACAAGTTTTATGTTTTACTAAGAAGTGTTATGAACGTGTTAATAGCTCATTGTGTGTGCTTTTGAGAATTATGATCCTAGTTTTGTAAGTCTTTCCCATTGTTGCACAATCACGTTCCCGTTGGTTTGTTGGTTAATAAAAGCATGTGAAAGCTACCCAAATAAAATTCACAGGTATTTCCGCAGCATGCAGAAGAAACTGTTATCAGAGTTGAAAATGTTCTCAGGAGAAAAAAATGTGTGTGTAAACAATTTTCAGATGGCTTCTTATTGAGGACTGAGTGGCAAAATAAGTGAACTCCTGAAACCCTGTCTATACTAACCCCGGTCATCAATCTAATCTACATCACTTCAGCTAATAGCATTGCTAAAGTCCAACATATTTATTGTAGTGTCTTGTGTGTGGTAAGGTCAACGAGAGAACGCTCAGAGATCGATTTATCGTGGCTAAGCAGACCTGATAAATCAACAGCTGCTGTATCGTTGCAGCATTGATCCCTGGCATAGTGGAAACAAGCTCCGAGACAGAGAGATTCTTGGTGAAAACCAAAAGACTTGTTGTAAATGTCCTGGTGTTGGGATACGTTTTGCCCTAATACAAGCTTAGGGAATATTCCACACCTGGCTCACAGACAGCTTTGATTTTAATAGGCAATATTCAGAATGCTCCACTCTTATTTTCAGGAAGTGTATGGGCCTAGAAGAAAATAAATTAATCAATTTATATTAAAACATCGGCAGTTACATTAAATGTTTGATCTTTGATGCTGCAAACCTTTACTCGAGTCAGTGGTACTAATCAATAAAGTGGCTCCAATGAAGGGGGCACAGAATGTGTGTATCATATGGAAAATCCTTGATTATATGAGAAATCATCATTTTATTGGCTTGGGCCTTCAACGTGGTCTTGACTGCAATAACCATACCTGGTGTTTTGCTTACATTGTGCTCATAATTTTCTGATTTATATTTTTACTTGAATATTTCAGTGTCTATGTAACTTCCTGCATTGCCTGTTAGGCGCACAAAGTCAGACCCATCTCTTAGGTAGGCTTTAGTGTGAATTGGTTCATTTCCTAATAATGTGACATTTTTGCATTTCTGTCTGCAGAGCAACAAGATATGGACCTGGATATCGAGTTTGATGTACATCTTGGCATCGCACATACCCGATGGGCTACTCATGGTGAGCCCAGTCCCGTCAACAGCCACCCTCAGCGCTCAGATAAAAATAATGGTAAGCCGGCGTTATTTGTGTGAACGGAGAGAGTAAAGGAAATCGGAGCAGTGAATATGCTCTTGCAAACTGCCACTTATTCAATACTTCCAGGGCAGTAGTAGGCAACCTGCGGCCCTTTGGGGATCTATGTGTGGCCCATGAGACATTTAGTTTACTGCTGCCCATGCGCAGGGTTACCAGACTCCGCTGCTTTTCATCTGCGTAGCTTTTTCCCACTGGTATTACCAAAGTGACACACACATGAAGCGAGGTGCATGCTGATTGCACACAACACTGACTGTGAGAGCCGTGCGCTCCCTCTGCATCCAAAGCGCTGCTACGGTTCATTCTAGGTATATAAATGCAGTTGGCAAAACTGCCCTATATCCTCTTGGCTATGACCATCTTGCAGCCCCTTGGGATGAAGGAGGATCACTCATACACTACTCACTAGCCTAGGTTGCCTTTCACATGCCAAGGGGGTTCATACTGAAATTCCATTGGTGCAGTGTGGTCTGTCCCTCTTTGAAAGCACGTGCTTGGAGGCAGAGCATACAGAATACATATTCTGTTTCAAGCTGTGGTCTTCATCTTGCTTCTTTTGAAGCCCACAGGCATTTGGCCATTGACCTCAATGAGAACAGCTCCAGCCTATTTTATCATTGGCATTGGTCCTGCCTTGGGCAGGGGACTGGACTTGATGACCTCCTGAGGTCTCTTCCAGCTCTAGGATTCTAGGATTGTTATTGTTATAAGTCATTTCATCTATGCACCAGCTTGAATCTCAAGTGCTTTACAGACAGTGATAATTTACTTGTGTCATTATTAGCATTCTCACTTACTGATGAGGAAAAATCAGAAAAAGCAAGGTGATTTGTGGCAGAGCTGGGTGTAAGAACAAGAGTACTTAGTGCTTTCTGTTCCATTATCTCAAACCCCTTACAAAGGAAGGCAGTATCATTGTCCCCATTCTAAGGATGGGGAAACTGAGGCACAGAGGTGAAATTATTTGCCCACGGTCACCTGGCAGCCCAGTGGCAGAGCTGGGAATAGAACCTGGATCTCCTGTTCCTCATCCTCCATCTGTTAAACTAATTTTAGGTGATTTCAGTGTTGTGTCAAATGGTGGTTCAGTAAAAACTGTTGGGATTAAAAGACAAGGCCAAGATATTTGGAATTCCTGGAGATGTTACCAGTTAGTTTATGAAGATTTTCAAATGGAATAAATTGTGCTGACCATCCTATTTGTAGTGTAAAATAAAAAAACAAACCCGAGATACAATAGTACAGGTTGGACCTCCCTTATCCTGCACCTTTGGGGCCTGATTCATCCTGAGTGAGGCCTCCCGGAACACTCCCCTTACCTGCAGTTGGCTCCTCTCCGGCCCCACTACCACTGGACTCCAGCCTGCAGGGCCTGGACTTAGTTTCCAGTTCACTGAGGCTCCCTGAAGATGGAGCTTCCAAGCCACCATGGCCCCATTTCTCCCACACCTGGCTGAGGCTCCCTTGGGACAGGGTTCGCCGGTGCCACTCCTGGGCTCCCGGGGGATGGGTCTCCCAGCCAGTTCGTGCTCTGGGGCTCTCTGATCTGGCAACATCCACGATCCTGCTGGACCACAGATGTTGCTGGACCAGAGAGTCCTGGATTTCGTAGGTTCAACCTGCAGCTTGTATAAAAAGGATCATCTCTAATTATATATTGTTGAGACGAGTACTGCTCATAAATTTGTTACAAGCAGATATTAAATATATTCTGTAATCTTCTGGTCACAAGATTTCTGCATAATTATTGTGTATGTTTAGCATCCTCAGCACTAAGACCTGATTTGATAAGCATGACTAACAATATTGGGTAATGGGCACATATGAAGGCTAGCCTAGATTCTCCTCTTCTACATTAGAAAAATTACCTCTATTTTGAATTGCATGCAATGATACTAAGAAAACATTGTTAGAGGAGTTGGTATTACTAATACACAGTGTATCACTGTGGCAGCTGTCTTTATTAAATACAGTAAAACTCCATTGGTCCGGCACTCCTGATGGTCCAGCACCATCAGGAACCCGGAAGTACTCCGGGCAGCCAGACCATTAGAGCTGCTCTGCCCCCGGCTTCCCCTATTCAGCCGCTGCTGAAACTGACCAGCGGCTGAATCGGGGAAGCTGGGGGCAGAGCAGCTGGAGTGCTGCCAGTAGGTCCCGTAGCGTTGCCCCTTGGCGCTGCGGGACCAACCTGGCAGCACCCCAGCTGTCCCCGATTCAGCCGTTGCTGAAACTGACCAGCGGCTGCCTCGGGCTTCCCGGAGTCAGCTGCTGGTCAGTTTCAGCTGCGGCTGACTTGGGGACGCCTCGGGCAGAGCAGCTGGGGTGCTGCCGGGTTGGTCCGGTAGTGCCGCCCCTTGGCGCTGCGGGACCAACCCAGCAGCACCCCAGCTGCTCTGCCCCAGGCGTCCCCAAGAGCAACTGAGGTGCTGCCGGGTTGATCTCACAGCGCCAAGAGGCGGCGCTACTGGACCAACCCTGCAGCACCCCAGCTGCTCTGCCACAGGCGTCCTGACTCAGCTGCTGCTGAAACTGACCAGCAGCGGCTGAATCGGGGACACCTGGGGCAGAGCCTGAATATCGGAAGGGGGGGCTATGAGGGGTCTGGGGTGGCATCCCCCCACACCACCTTAGACCCCTCATAGCCCCCCCTTCGGATAGTCCGGCATATCTGATAATCCGGCACCCCCTGGGTCCTAAAGGTGCCGGATTATCGGAAGTTTACTGTACATTTTAAAAACGCATGGAAGTTAAATAAGCTGCCCTCAAAAGAGAACAGATTGGTGAGTTTTCTTTGTAATATTTGCTCTGAAAAGGTTATTTGGTGGTGTGAGAACTCTACTCCAACACATGGAGAACAGGACTAGGAATTGGAACTTACGGGTTTTACTCCTGGACAACTTAGAATAGTCCTTGCCAACAGCAGGGAATCTGTGCAAAGTACTTGCTGTGTATTACAGAAACTGCTCACTATTTTGATGCTGCTACTGTTGTCTAAGTAGGCTTATTAGAATAAAATATTTAATGTGCTGTTATTGTCTATGTAAAGTATTTATATCGTAGACCTGAGTAACATTTTTTATGATTATTCACTAGAATTTATTGTTATCCACAATGGCATTATAACCAACTACAAAGACCTGAGAAAGTTTTTGGTAAGTAAAGCTAGCTGTGCGCCTGAGCTGTGGGAAAAAGTTATAATGGCACCCTATGCTAGTTGAACCTCAAAGTCCTTGCATTAGCTGTCTTGCCCCAGAGGCGAATAGTGCCCAGTGATTTCAACGTACAAACGTGGAAACTCTTCTGAGACAGGTGAAGGCTTCATGGCTATTGTGGTGACCATGGGATGATCTCAGGTGGTCATAAACTCTGCCCATCTGGCCGTCCCTGTGTTGATTTGATTTGTGGGTGGAGCTTAGAGGCCTTAGGGGTAGCTATCCCCCTCCTCAGGTCATGGATCGATCACACTGTCCCGTGTATGAGGTTGAGAACACTCTCTTTCAGGATGAAGGATCTGTTTTCATGTGCTGGCCTTTGGCGGTAATGGAAATAATATGCCAGCTGGCCATTCTGTTCACAGGACTTCATAACCCTTTGATTATGCTGTCAACAGTGGGGCCCTGAACCCAGTTTCATACATCAAGAGCACCCTGACGTATAGTAGCATGAGAGAGATTATGCGAGGGAGAGGGCACCCGTGGAGATGCTTATTATGTACAAGGCTGGCTGAGACGACTTAAGAATTTTTGACTGAGCTGTTTTCCCTACTTAGTGAGCTTCTTAACCAGGGCCAGGCTATTCAGTGACTGTTTTGGTGTTCTGCAGGACTCCACTGTTTTCTATGTTCATGGTGAATAGCCCCACTCACAATGTCCCTTGCACCCACTCTGATGCCATGCTTCTCTCTCCTCTTCTCTTCTCACTCTGCTTGGTCCCCTGCCCTTCACAAGACAAGCATCTCGCCCATCTTAACAAACAAACAAACAAGCCCACCCACGATCCCATCTGCCTCTCCAGGACTTCGCCAGCTCTGCCTCTCCCTTTCATCTCTCTGCTCAATGAACAGGCTTGGCACAATTCCTGTCTAGAATTCCTCTCCAGCCTGTTTCTGCCCCAGTGCTCCACTGACTCTTCTCCACCAAAGTCTATAATGACGTCATCTTGTGGCTTGTTTTGCTAGATCCATTCAGAATGCTGCTGCAAGCCTCATCCTTCTAGCCTGTCCCTTCGACTGCTTCCCCTCTCCATCTCATCTGTCTTAAGCTACTTGTCTTCATTGTCAAGGCCCTTCTCTGCTTATTCTTTTCCCCCCCACTCCCTCCACTATCATGTTTCATTCACTGTCGAGATGTCAATCCCCACCTCCAATCGGCCTGATTCCAGCCTCCATCATCCACTTGTTACATTTTCAAATAAAGCTTGAGAAGAGCTCCCTGAAAACATCTGCAAAACTACTTCCCTGTCCTCCTTCAAAACCCTCCTTCGCCTACAGAAAGCTTGACAATAGTTAGGGTGCCGGTGTGCTGAGACCCCTGCGTATCTGGCTGCCCACTGTTCCTTGTACTTCTGTCTGCTGGCATCAATCTTTATCTCTTATTTTATACTTAGATTGTAATCTCCTTGGGGCAGGGACCATCTTTCCTGAGTTTGTACAGATCCCAGCACAGTGGAGCCTATGACTAGAACTTCCAGAATTTAGAGTAATACAAATAATGAACATTCATCGTAATAACCTGGCATTTTTGGGGTTTGCTTTCAGGAAAGCAAAGGGTATGATTTTGAGTCTGAGACCGACACAGAAAGCATTGCCAAGCTTGTCAAGTACATGTACGACAACCGTGAAAGTGATGACATTAGCTTCACCACCCTGGTGGAGAGGGTTATCCAGCAACTGGTAATATAGCAATTAAATTTAAATATTAGTTTATTAAAACTGTTTTTAGACCCAGAAGTAAAGCTCCTGGTGCGGGTCTCACATTGAAATATTTTAGCATAGTTTTTATTTTCAAGTCGGAACACAGGAATTGCTCAGTCTGACCAAGCATTGTCTAATCCAGGGGTGGGCAATAATTTTTTGCCGGGGACCATCTCAAAAATTTCTGAAGTGGCCTTGGGCTGCACTGGAAGGGGAGGGGCCAGGATACTTTGGGTTCCCCACCTTCAGATCATGATTGGTCTGGGAGTGGGGGAGTGCCTTTGCCCGCCCCGTTCCCATGTGCCCATGACCCTGGCTGGGAGGAGACTTCCTGATCGGCCTGGAGGAGGAGGAGTATGGGGACTGGGGGTGGTGGAGCGGGTGAAGTCTTCTTCCACCCTTCCAGGAGCTCACGGCACTTCTAAGTGCCACATGCTCCTCACAGGGTGGGGCCAGGACGGAGGAAACTTTGTCCTGATTGGCCTGGGGATAGGGAGAGCACGCGAAGCCTCCTCCCACCCTACCAGGAGCGCGTGGCACTTTTAATCACTGCGTGCTCCTCGCAGGGGGAGGACAGAGCAGAGGAAACTTTGCATGCTCCCGCCGCCTCCAGACCCTGATTGGCCTGAGGGCTGGGGAGCACACACAGCCTCCTCCAGCCCTGTCAGGAGCGCCTGATGCTTCCGAGTGCTGCGTGCTCCTGGCAGGGTAGAGGAAACTTTGTGCACTTCTCCCCACCCCCAAGTCCTAATTAGCCTGGGGGCAGGGGAGTGGAAGGGCCTCCGTGGGCCGGATCCACCTGCTTGGCAGGCTGAATCCAGCCTTTAGAGGCCCCTTTGCCCACCCCGGTCTAATCCAATATGCTGCTGTATTCTGTGTTCTTTAGTAAGTAGTGCAAGAAACCCCATAGTGGACAATTAAAGAATAATCTATATAGAAATGTTCCTTCCAGGCAATCAGTGTTTGGTTTATGCTCTGAAGCACAAGAATTTATATTCCTATCTAATAAACTATGGATTTTTTTCAATTAAATGTTTAATCCTGCTCAGCTTCTAGACTGTAAACTGAAGGCATTGTTCTGTCAGTCAGGAGTGGGACGAGGTCTGATTCCTGATCCACATCGTGTGCCGACAGAAGCCCCTAGTGTGTAGTTGCAGCTGTGTTGACAAGTGTGTGCCAGCTTTATCAGTAAAGCTTGTTGCATTTGCAGGGTCAGTTTTAGTGGGCTATACAAACACAGGTTGGCTTGTACAGCTGTGTCTTTATTAGAAGTACTTAGCTGAGATACTGGTATTCTTACCCTGATGAAAGTGCTCCTAGAGGAGATGTGGCTATCGACGTGACAGCAAGTTGCACAGTTAAAAGTATGGATTGTGGGTGCTTTTTTGTAGTGCTCTGCGTTCGTATCTATATCCACATTCATAGCCGCGAGAATGAGCTGTGCATATCCACATCCCCAGATGCACAGGGCTCTGCTTTATTGCATCAGATGATTGTTGGCACCACGGGCTCTCCACAGTGTGCGTGTGTTTGCAGTAGGATGCTTGTTTCTTTACTCGGTCACAATCTAAAGCCCGGTCTCAGGAAAGCACCTCTGTTTAGGGCAGGATTTAAGCTTGTGCTTATGTCCCATTGAAAGCTTTGAGACGGTGTTTCCTTTCCTGAAACTGGACCTGAAGTTGGTTGGTTGTAAACCTCCAGTAATGAAAGAGATGCTGACCTCTTGTGGAAACTTGCTTGAAAAGCATGTATGTTTAGTTACAGGTCCATCAGCCCCATCTTCTGAGGGTTTTTTTTATTAGTAGTCATCTGCACAGTCCTGTGCATAAAAACAGCATCAAAGCACTTTGCTTCCTCCTGGTGCTATTTTGCTATTTGAATAGCCATGGGGTGACAGGAGAATGGCAGCAGCCCTAGGCAAGGCACCAATTTTGCATAGCACCTTTGGTGGCTGTGGGAGGTGTTCCAATGGCGTGAGAGCCCAAGCGGTTTGGCAAATAGATTCAAGTCATTCAGCACAAAGGTTTGTTGGCTGGATCTTTTGTATGTCGATTGTGGGCTGGGCACTCCAGAATGGTAGCTACCCTGTTTTAATGGGGTTGTGAGGGCTGACTTGCTGGGGTCCAAGACTGACGCTTCAGCCCTGAGTGGCAGGGCTCAGGTTACAGGCCTGGAGGCTGCAGCTGAAGCCCTTGGGCTCTGGCTTTAACCCACCCCACCTCCCACTTGGGTTGGAGGGGCTCCGAGTTTGGTCCTGCCTATCCGGGGCAGCAGGGCTAGGGCAGACTCAGGCTTCGATTCCCCCTTCTGAGGTCGCGGTGCGATGAGGTTTGAGAACCTCTGGCACCGTTTGCCAATTCACCACCATCTGAACTGCTCTAAGAGCTTCTACATTGGTAGTCAGTTGAGGCTAACTAGGGAGTCCTGCTTTTTTAAAAAATAACTGGTTTAGACCAAGGGAATGAAAGGACATGGTTTCAAAACTAGGCACATGAAATACTGACTCTGAAAAACGCACCAACAGACAGTTGTTGGATTGAATAAGAATATTCTTATAGGTGCAGTGTACATGCTGGTATTTGAAAAAGTTGGCTGTAAATGTCATTTGTAATGGTATCCTCATTTGTGTCCTTTCTTCCAGGAAGGTGCTTTTGCCCTTGTATTTAAAAGTGTCCATTATCCTGGTCAAGCTGTTGGCACGAGGTAAAGATTGCTATAGTAAACAATGTATCTTTCAGTGGACAATATTTTCCTTTTATCTGCAGTCATAGCCAATGCAATTTCATAAACTCTTCCTCTTCTTGCTGCTGATGGCGGTGTATCAGTCCGAGGAGAGTAACCTAGGGGATGTTCTCCCTGCATTGTTTGAAAATCTGATTTTTTTTAATGTAGTTTACTTTTTTCTTCTCTTTCCCCCATCTCTTGTTCATAAGGTCCCTCTTCTGAGAAATTCTGAACTACCAGATTCATTCTCAGAATCTCACTTATACCCATGTAAAACAGGTCTGAAATCACGATGTTTAAAAACTGTTATTCAGGTAAACGTTTAACTGTTGCACATTTCAGCAGTTACACACTTACATGCAGGCAGGAGTGGGCGGGGGCAGGCCAAAGAGATTTAGCCACACCATTCCCATTAATTTGAGCTAAAATTGTATGGCTAAATCACTAATGAGCTTTGAAAACCGCATCCTCAGTGTTTGGGGGAGGTTAATGTAACTGAGAAGAGAATTTTGTCCTAGTTTTGCAGCCTCCTTCACGTGCATTAACCAATTGATTGTTTGAGAAGAGTGTCAATAAAACAAGCTGGATGAGGTTAATTGGTTTTGATATCGGGGTGTTGAACAGCAGTCCCTCTAGTTTCAGGTTGGTACATTGATGCTCTGTGTATCATCACTTAACGCTCCATGTTTAATATGCAGACGAGGAAGTCCCCTGCTGATTGGCGTTCGAAGTGAACACAAGCTCTCCACTGACCACATTCCAGTACTGTACAGGACAGGTGAATTGTACAGACTGTTTCTCTTTTAATTTATACTGTTCCATTTAAAAAATGATTATTTTCACTGATTGTGTGAAGTTATTTTTCTTTTTTTGTTACACTTTCAGCTGTGCAACCTATAGATCATTCTGTGGGTGGAATATCCATAGAACTGGAGAAAGGTGCCTACTTGAGACATACCTATAATACAACAAGTTTTGCCTTTTCTTTGAAAAAGAATTGATAACAAGGGAAATTAGCATGGCCTCCTTAGGATGTGGTTATTGCTTTCCATGTAGCAAAATGAAACAGACCCAAAGATTTTTACTTTAGAATACCCCCCCCCCACCCACCCCAAAACTGCTTTCCCGTAAGTATGAGTGTTACAGTGATTCTGAATATATTGTGAGTTTAATTTGGCTAATTGAAGAGGTTCTTTCATGAGTTCCTTGTGGGATTATTTACTGCGCGAAAGAGTGAAATAAGATTTTTTTTTTTTTTGTAAAAGGGATGGGGGTAAAAAACACTGAAATTATACCCCACTGGAATTAGAAAACACTTTCACATTGAGAAACCTCATCACCAAAGCAAAGTGGTTTGAGCAAACTGTTCATCTGATCTGCAGCATGTGATTGATACAGTGGGGTTCACATTGTAGCTTGGGTTTATTTCACTTTTTAGATCCTGACTTTTTTCCCCAAAAAAAATCTATTTCTGTACTTGAGTTTGGGGCGTGCCTTTAGCTGTGATGAATCATTGTTAATTAACAGTCTAATCTGTTTTCTCAAGTTCTCCTTTTCTGTTTTAAAAATAGCCTTTCACGCACCGTCTGACACAGTGTGAGGTTGAACTAGGAGAGTTCTTTATAAGGATTCATAAGGAGCTAGGAAGGGGATAAGTCTCCGTAGTAGCTTGGGGCTGAATTTAATTTCATGTAGGTACATCATAATGGGATGCACATGTTAGGAATAGCGAGTGACCTCAATAACAAGGCAGTGTCATGATGTTTTAGAGGGTTTTGGAGCTATGGAGGTGATCGTGGACTGGTCAGTGTAGCCAACTTACACTTAATTTTTGAAGTGAAAGGAGTAGGTGATTTCGGCTTCTCTCCATCTCTGTAAGCACAGATAAAGGTCTGGTGGCATACCACAATTTGTCTAATTAAACTGCATTAAAATGGTTGGTTTCTCACTTTTCAAAAACAGTTCATGCCTGTGGTAAGACCTACTGCTGGCAGCTTAGCAAGATGTGCTGCTCTTCCTTTGGTAGCTAGCAATCGGGTTTCATATTATCCCAGGAAATGCATATAATGGCATGTGGTTTTAGGTAAAGACTGTGAATTAGCCTATGCCACTCTGTCTTTGCAAATGCCTCGCAAAGCAATTTCAAAGGTAGCCTTGCTCAAGTAAGCACGGAAAGTACCTCATAGTAAGTAGAAGCTAATATTATTCTCTGCCATGTTAGCATTTTAAAACTAGGCTATACTTGAAAGTGCTACAGGGGGTTGATGAAGTATCACAATATGCCCAGCAGTTTTTCTTCCAAGGGATTTTGAAGTGCTCGTTTTATTCTCCCCCAATTATCTACAAAATCTCCACCTATTTTTGCCCCGAGTAGATAGCAATCATTGTTCTGAAGGTGAGGACTTGCTGCTCTGTGTCTATTAAATAGTAATACATGGCAGCCAGGTGACCTATATCAGTGATCCCATATATCCACTGATGATATGCAGTTGGCTTTGGTTAGGTGAAACTGACCATTGTAACTAAAGTAGTGATGACTAAAAGATTGAATCTAATGCATTTTATTACATGAAACAAAACAGCATGAATTTGCTCTCAAGGCTGATCCATTCCCCATTATTTAGACGTGTGTGTGTGTGTGTATGTGCTGTCTTGCATATGCACGCCCTCCTATTGTATTTACAGCTGATCACTAAGTATTGTCATTGGGATTGTGCAACACAGGGTGTTTGCTCTTTGGAAAGCAATGCCAGTGTAATAAAGATGATGTGGTGAAATGTGCCTGGGAAAAGAAAATCTGCATGCTTTAATCAAGGGTGGGCGTTTTATTGGAGAAGGGACACTGGACCCATTGCTCTGCCTTTTCTGGTGGTTGTCTGTTTTCTGGTTTGCAAACTGAAAGAAAAAGTCTGAGGTGCTCTGAACTGTTGGTTTAGCGGAACTTCCTTATTTTTCATCAGTATCAACATGAAACTATTTTTGATTATAGAAAAAAATGGTTTTGGAAAACATAACTAAATTGCAGCTGTATGAATTTTAATATTAGCTATTGTGTGGAGCCCCATCTAAATCAATGAAGTACATGGTCTATAATTGAAATGCCGCCCAATTTATGCTATTTTAGTCAAAGTGAAATGATCAGGGTTGTAGATTATATTCCTTGTAGTATATATCAATGTAAAATATGTCCTCTAAACTTGCAGTTTCTCTTGTAACCCATCTATCCTCTGTGTCTTCTGCTTTTTCTAATCATCTGCCTGCCATGGCAGAGTTGCTCTCTGTCTTGTTACAATGTTTTGTCCAAATTTAAATATTAAGTAACACTTTCCTTAAATTATATTACAGTGTCTTCACTGCTAAATATTTCTTGAAGTTAAGAAAAAAAATCTAGAGATAGTTAAAAATATTGAAATGCTATAGAGAATTTTCAGTGAAATTTCAGGCTTTTGGAAAATTTTCTACCAATTCCCCAAAAACGTATCCTTTGATTCAAAGATTATTGCTGTTAGTTACGCCTCCCTTGGACCAACAGAAGTTATTCCTATGAGCGGTTAAATCTGAGGGTACGTCTAAACTACATGGCTCCGTCGACGGAGCCATGTACATTTGTTGTTTTGGCAAAGTCAAATGAAGCCGCGATTTAAATGATCGCGGCTTCATTTAAATTTACATGGCTGCCGCGCTGAGCCGACAAACAGCTGATCAGCTGTTTGTCCGCTCAGCGCGCTAGTCTGGACGCTCCCCTGCCGACATCAAAGCCCTTTGTCGGCAGCCCCGTTATTCCTCGTGGGATGAGGTTTACCGGGGCTGCCGACAAAGGGCTTTGATGTCGGCGGGGGAGCGTCCAGACTAGCGCGCTGAGCGGACAAACAGCTGATTAGCTGTTTGTCGGCTCAGCGCGGCAGCCATGTAAATGTAAATGAAGCCGCGATCATTTAAATCGCGGCTTCATTTGACTTTGCCTATGTGTCTAATCTACATGCCTCTGACGACAGAGGCATGTAGTCTAGACACAGCCTGAGTGTCCAAATTGCAGGCTGCTGGTGTTACAAGCTTGGACCAAAATTATAAGAAGCTCATTTGTCAGTTGCTCCACTTGTAGACTCATGCAGACAGTACTGTGCTCTCATGCTCCATAGCCTCTGTGTGAACGCTGCTAACAAACGGACCAGGAGAGAGAGTTTGCTTTTGGGTTACATCTTTTGAGCCGCACAGAAGACCATGTGATTGCACAGGTGTAGTAGAGGGAAGAGATTGGTGTGGTGAATTTTTATTAAGCCTGGGGCGATGAAGTCCTGCTTGTTTCTCAAACTCTAGGGTGCGTGTGCCCAGCAGTTCTAAAAAAAGTTTAGACTTGTAAGTAGGACAGAGTGAGAGAAAAAATATTGATATTGAATAAATTCAAAACCTCCAGAAATGGAATAGAGTCGCACAGAGATTTCCGAGCATAGTACTTTTACTGATGTTTTCTATAGACATTCAAGAAGTATGGAACATCTTTGTAGTATTTTGAGCATCAAGTTAATCCAAAAAGCTTTCATTGCCATGTGAGCAACCTAGGAAAGAGCTCAAGAATGGGAACAAACGATATATTGCCCAGAAAAAAAAACCTGATCACTTTGGCTAAGCCTCTTTTCATCAGTGTTAAATTGATTCTAGTGCCTTGATCTTAAAAATGTGAAGTGTTCAAAATAAAGCTTCATGTTGATACTGTGAGTTGGGAACTGTGATCAAGGCTGACATATTCCAATGCCTTATTTATTGTGCAAGTGTAGGTGGCACTAAATGCTAATACAGTGTCCGACATTCCAGGTAAAGACAAGAAAGGAAGCTGCAGCCTCTCCCGTATTGACAGTACCACCTGTCTTTTCCCCGTTGAAGAGAAAGCTGTGGAGTACTACTTTGCTTCTGACGCGAGGTAAGATTCTGTAAATTCAGAGCCCAAATGAATAACTTAATACAACTGTTGCTTTATCAATAACACTTAACTGTCACAGTGTCTTAAAAACATCAACTAGATGTTGCCCCTCAGTACATTGTATGCCCCCTTTTTTACTGATGACAAGGAGTGGGTGAAAGGGAAGTTAAATAAGACTTAAAGAAATAAAGGCTTGAAATATTCTAGTGGCATTGTCCTAGTGCAAATTATGCAATTAATATGATTCCAGAGGTGAATAATGGGAATCTTGTGAAGATAGTGGCCTTAATTAAAAAAACAGACTGACCCAGAAATTATCAGGAGAGTTGTGCAATTCTTCTAAGGCAGTGTTTCTCAAACTGTGCTCCGCGGACCCCTAGGGGCTCTGCGAGTCATCTCCAGGGGCTCCACGAGGTTGACAAACTGGAAACATCGATAAGTACAACACATACAATCAGTGGACCGCTGGGGCTCCGCATACATTTTTGCTTACGTAAAGGGCTCCGGAGCTCAAAAAGTTTGAGAACCGCTGTTCTAAGGACTCTGTGCTTGTTTAATTCCCCATATCATCTATAAAATCTTTTATGTTAACCCTATTGGAGGGTAAAAGATACTGGTAAAAAATTAGCCTTGGTCAATCCCTGATGAAACTGCTACTCTTTAGCATGTTGTTAAAGTAACAGTGTTTGTTCCAGAAGCACCTGTAAGTGTGACAGTAACTGACTTGCATCTAAGAGGTTTGAAGAGCTTTACACATGTGGCCTTTTGATACCCATGTGTCTTACCTGCTTTTTACACAGAGAGTTTCCATGCTAGGTATACAGGGCTCACTATAACCAGCTGATGTATTTAAATATGGTTTGCTCTGTCCAAGCTCAGGTCACAATCATATTTAAAATCGCATCAGTTAAAAGCTTGTATTTTCAAATCTGTTTTTCTAGTATAGAGGTGAGAATAGAGTCCAGTAATGCTGGTTTCCAGTCTGTTGCTTGGAATGATAAGACTACACTGCTGCATAACAGGCTTTGCCTAAGGAATTCATAGAGATTTCTTATAGTGGGGCCTTAGATTAATCTAATAATGGTGCACTAGAAAGTGAACGGTGCAACTTCTTTAAATAAAAAATTGCATGTGAGATTATGAGCTCAACTCTAGACCTCATCTCCTTTGTGAAGTGGTGCCCTATGGCAGCTGACCTGTTCTCTTTATAGCGCTGTCATTGAGCATACCAACAGAGTGATTTTCCTAGAAGATGACGACGTAGCCGCTGTGGTGGATGGTCGTCTTTCTATCCACCGGATCAAACGCACAGCGGGCGACCACCCTGGACGTGCTGTCCAGACCTTGCAGATGGAACTTCAGCAGATCATGAAGGGTAAAAGTTCTTTACATTTGAATATGGGACCGTTCTCTGCCCATGGGAGCCAATGGTTTAATAATCAAAACTGTAGGGTTTAGGATCCTAGCTCCCATTCAGAAGCATCCCTTGCTTCCCAGATTGGTCCCCAAGAGAAAATAGAACTTGTCATTTTGGATCAGACCATGGGACCATCAAGTCTGATGTCTGACCTTCAGCAATAACCAGTTCCCGGTGCATTGGTGAAAGGCCAAATAACAGCAGCGTGCACCTTTCTTGTTAACACAATCACATACAGGAGTGAGAAAAATCACCCCATTCTAACAATCGGCATGTTCGTTGTCATGTGTTCACCTTTTCATTGCATACCTGTTCAATAGTATAATGAAGTTTCCATTGTGTGTGTGTGGTTTCTTTTTAAGGTAACTTCAGTTCATTTATGCAGAAGGAAATTTTTGAGCAACCAGAATCTGTTGTTAACACAATGAGAGGAAGAGTCAACTTTGATGATTACACTGGTAATTTAAATTAATCCTTTCACTGTTTTAAACCTGGTGCTTGCCAAATGGCGGTGGGGTGGTGTAGAGCAGAAGCACGGCCAAAGAGAACGATGTCCTATGTCTACAAGAGGAAGTGCCATTGCAGAGAAGGGGCCTTCCATGGCTGTGTGGGGATAGTTCATTCTACTGACAGAGTTGCCATTTATAATGGCTGCTTCTATATGAGCGCCCTCTCTGCTAGGAAGTAGACTGAGCCAGACTAAGGAGTTATACAGTCATCAGAGGGGCCCTGGGGATCGGTGTGTTATATCTGTCCTTGAGCAACAGGGCTATCCTTACTTTTCCATCCAAATCCCTTACAGTGAATCTGGGGGGATTGAAGGATCACATCAAGGAGATTCAGCGGTGTCGACGGTTAATCCTGATTGCTTGTGGGACAAGTTACCATGCTGGAGTTGCAGTAAGTGGTTGTGACTATTTCCTTGCAAACTGATCTGAATTAGCTGCTGCCGTCTACTGTATATTTTAGAGTTCATGTGTCTGTCTGTGTGTCCATCCGTCTGTTTAATCACTCCTCCTAAACAGTGTAAGCTACGACCACCAAATTTGGTTCACAGCTTTCTCTTACAACTTAAATCAAGGTCAGGATCTGATTGTGCCGGGACGATGGGATGTGCATGGAATGGGATTGTTTTGCATCAGATGGAAAGGGAGGGATGTGAGAACAGAGACAGTTATACTCACGAATGACCACAGGGGGGCAGCACATGCCCCAACCCTGGGAAGCAGTCGCTGGCCAGCAGCACGTACCCTGCCACCTCTACCTCCGCTGGGGAGCAGCTGCTGTCTGCTGCATGGCCCCTGTTACCCTGGGCTGCCCCCCAGGTCACTGTGGCATGCATCCCCCATTGTCCCATGTGGCCCCTGCTGCCCACAGGCCACGTCCCTCCCTCTGCTACCCCCCAGACCAGGTTGGAATCTAATCAGCCTCTTCAGCCAGGTTGCAGACAAACACATTTTGTAAAATAATATTTTAAACAATGTTTGATCTAAACAACTGCGTGGTATTCTAGTCATCACCACTCCAGATTGTGGGTCTGTCCCTAGGGATCATATTTCAATATCATGGTCATAAGCAGCCTTTTCATATTACGGATCCAGTGTGACTTTTGAGTCTAGGTCTAGCGAATAGGCTTGGGTTATATTTTCATTGACCTGCATGATGGTGTTTTTACAGTAATATTTTCCAATTCTTAGCAATTTGAGTAGTAATAGAGATGTAGCCGTGTTAGTCTGGTCTAGCTGAAACAAAAGACAGGACTATGCAGCACTTTCAAGACTAACAAGATGGTTTATTAGGTGATGAGCTTTCATGGGCCAGACCCACTTCCTCAGATCAAATTCTGGAAGAAAATTGGCATGACCATATATACCAAAGGGATAAAAAAAAATGAACACACATAAAATAGACAAATCAGATTTTAGAACAGAGGTGTATGGGGGGGAGGTTAATGTCTGTGAGGTAATGATATTAGAGGTGATAATTGGAGAAGCTATCTTTGTAATGGGTGAGATAATTAGCATCTTTGTTAAGTCCCGTTCGTAAAGTGTCAAATTTAAGCATGAATGATAGTTGATGAACTGTCTACCTCATAGAAGTGGGTCTGGCCCATGAAAGCTCATCACCTAATAAACCATCTTGTTAGTCTTGAAAGTGCTGCATAGTCCTGTCTTTTGTTTTAGCAATTTGAGGGCTTTTTTGGATTCAGGACCTTTTTGTTAAAATGGGGTTAAACACACTGTAACTTCTTGACCTCTCTATTTTACCAGACCCGTCAAGTGCTTGAAGAATTGACTGAATTGCCTGTTATGGTTGAACTAGCCAGTGACTTTTTGGACAGGAATACGCCAGTCTTCCGAGATGACGTCTGCTTTTTTATCAGCCAGTCAGGTAGGGTTACTCCTCTACTACAAAGGAGAAATCCACAGCCAAATTCTGCACTCTGTGAGTAGGACTCATGGGGAGTTAACCACTGTAGAATTTAGCTATGGAAAGGCTTATCTCATCCATCTTCATACCAGTGCACTGGACACGTACTGTTGTGTTTTGTCCAGTCAGTCAGAAATGTGGCAAAAATGTTTGTGCCCTTTCTCTGGAAAGAATTTTCCCCAATTTAATAAAATAGAACTTGCTGTTATATGGAATATCAGGTTAAAGATGTCTCTTATTGTTCCTTTACACACCTATAGAAGCCTCATCCAGTGGCTTTTGAAATCCATCAGGTCCATAGACATACATAATTTAACACAAACGATTATACAAGAATATATAAAATAGTAAATCACAAACTAGAATGGAGCATAAGGTAAAACACACTTAGAACAAATGGCATTCTTAATGAACTATATTACGCTGAAACCAGATGAATGCATTTTTAATATTAAAGGTCATTTGCAACAAAGCAAGGTCATTATGCCCTTCTGTGGTGTCCTGTTAGTCTGAAAGCTTGAACTTTCATATGAAAAGGCATATTTGGACAGAAATAGTTTTTTTTCCCCTTCTTTCCTACCACTATACAGTAGGAAAAATATTATTACTTTTTTATAAAAATAAAGTTTCCTTGGATGTATGTGCTGGAAGTGCATGGTAGTGTTTCAGCCACTTTGACTATTCCAACTTTGGCTCTTGTTTTGAATGCATATGTGTTTGCTGCTTTTCTCCAGGAGCAATGCCGTTTTTTCTAACATGGTTCCTGTTTGTTAATGTATCATAGAGACACACATGCCCTTAAACTTTGGATATCACCAATAAACAGGATTCCCCTGATAATACCTGCATTATTCTTGTTGTCTCCTGGGGGAAGAACATGGCTGAATGTCTCCAAATGCTAGAAAACCAAAGTAAATGTTGAGGTTACAAATAGCCCTTCCTAAATCTTTGCTTTAGCCTTTTAAAAATTCTTCAGTCTGTGGTGATGATCTAAGCATTGTAGCATGCTGTCAGGGATTTCTGAATATTGCTACATTATAGTAAAAGTAGAATTTACCGATAACAACCTTGTTTTTATTACCTCTTGATGATACTTGTATTGTACACATAGGCTGTGTCTAGACTGCATCCCTTTTTCGTAAAAGGGATACAAATTAGACCTATCGCAATTGCAAATGAAGCAGGGATTTAAATCCCCCCCCACTTCATTAGCATAAAAATGGCTGCCGCTTTTTCTGGCTCGGAGCTTTGCTGGAAAAAAGCGCCAGTCTAGAAGCGGATCTTTCGAAAAATAAAGCCTTTTCCGAAAGATCCCTTATTTTAAGAGGGATAAGGGATCTTTCGGAAAAGGCTTTATTTTCCGAAAGATCCGCTTCTAGACTGGCGCTTTTTTCCGGCAAAGCTCCAAGCTGGAAAAAAGCGGCAGCCATTTTTATGCTAATGAAGTGGGGGGAGATTTAAATCCCCGCTTCATTTGCAATTGCGATAGGTCTAATTTGCATCCCTTTTATGGAAAAGGGATGCAGTCTAGACACAGCCATAGAGGGAAAGCTTGCTTGGGTATTACTTATTAACACTTTCCAGTGAGACATGGCAAAATTAAGGGATTTTTCTGTCCAGTACTGTCTCTGTGTGCAGTAGAAGGCTGCATATACACTGGCATGATTTTGCGCAAATTCTTTTAACGGAAAAGTTTTTCCGTTAAAAGTATTTGTGCAAGAGAGCATCTAAACTGGCATGTGCCTTTGCACAAAAGATTTGCTTTTGCAGAAAAGCATCTGTGTCAGTGTCGACGCTCTCTTGTGCAAGAAAGCTCCGATGGCCATTTTAGCCATCAGGCTTTCTTGCGCAAGAAATTGATGTTACCTGTCTACACTGGCCTCTTGTGCAAGAACAGTTGCACAAGAGGACTTATCTCTGAGCGGGAGCGTCAGAGTGTTTGCGCAAGAAGCACTGATTTCATACAGTAGAACATCAGTGTTCTTGCTCAAATACTTGTGGCCAGTGTAGACAGACAGGAAGATTTTGCGCAAAAGCAATTGCTTTTGCGCAAAATCTTGCCAGTGTAGATGCAGCCGAAGTGTATTTATCAATAGAATTTTATGCTTGCTTTTTCAGAGGCTGTAAATTGTTTTTGTCTAATTCTCTTAAGAAAACCTGACTGTATTCTTCCTGTCTGATGAAAACAATTGACTGAGTCAGCCCCATCTCACATGTACAACCTAGGCCTTTGAGATACCATTTTGAAAAGGGTTAAATTGCATGGCATTTTAAGCCAGATCCAGGCCAGTGTGTGTGACCAGAACACCCCTATAACTTAGACTGATCCCATTGTTTTCTACAGACTGTAGATGCCAAACCATGTTTTGTTTTTCAGGGGAGAGGAAATTTCTGGAGGAAACTACCAAAAATGGAGTCTTAACAGGTTGCAGCACAACTCTTGAGTAAAGAATATTAGAGGCATTTGGGGGCTGTAGAAATTCACACGACTAAGCCAGCACTTACTCCAATGGGCCCAACTCTCTGCCAACCCCAATCTTGCTTTTAGAATTTTTTAACGCCAGAATATTTTAAATAGGTGCATAGGAGGATGTTAGGAATTGTGACATTTATCCTTTGCATGGAAATGTTAACATCATTTAAGATCTTGCATAGGTAGTATATTTGGGCATGATTAACTTGCAACTGTATATGTATTAAATCATTTGACAAAGTGGAGTGTTCTTGACTCATGGTGAATTACTAATTACTAAGGTAGAAGAGAACTGTTTTCATTATAATTTCCAAGATATACCCAAATGTACCATTCCTGCTGAACACTGTTTCCATTACACTAAGCATAAGGGTAACCGTTGATCTCCTTCGGTATCCGTTTCAGGTCTGCAAGTATTGCACATTTCCAGGATGATGCTCTGGTTTGCAATGACATAACAAACATCTGCTGACTGACCTGTTTGAGTTTCAGCAGCCTCCAGTGCAGAGTAGTACAAAGGCTTGTGATCATCTTGCCTATAATTGATCTTCAGTTGTGACTGTGTAAATGTATCTCTGCAGGTGAGACAGCAGATACTTTGATGGGCCTTCGGTACTGCAAGGAGCGGGGAGCCCTCACTGTAGGGATAACGAATACCGTGGGCAGTTCCATTTCGAGAGAGACAGACTGCGGTGTCCATATCAACGCAGGACCAGAGATTGGTGTGGCCAGCACAAAGGTGAATACCATGTTTATAGTTCTCGCGTTCATTGGAAGACTGGTTGCCTCAGCTTTCTAGTCTATCTGAAGCTCATTAACCATACCTGGTATGTTACATTTTGAGATTTTAACAGTTTATATATTAGCTAACTTCTGCCTATTTGAAAAAAACTAACTCCCAGCTGTGTTGGTACAAATTTAATAAGACTAAAACTACTACAGGTTGGACTTCCCTGGTCCGGCACCCTTGGGACCTGACTGGTCCTGGATGAGGGATTTTGCCGGACCAAGGGAGGTCATATCTGGCCCCCTTCCTACTAGCCCTTCCAGCACTAGACTGACCGCAGGCCCAGCTGCCCTGCTGGTCTCCGCCCCGCTTTCCCTCCATCCAGGCAACCCCGCTTGCAGCACACTGGGCTCCTGCCCCACCAAGCAGCCAAACTGGGGTGCACCTGGCAGCCTAGCTGAACAGCTCCCGTTGTGACGTGCTGGTCCCAGCCCCTCCACGCAGCATTGCTGCAGTGCTCTGGGCTTCTGGCCCCTCTGGGCAGTGCTGGGCAGCCCAACTGGGGTGTGCTGAGCAGCCCTGCTGCGGAGCACCAGGCTCACAACCCTACCAAGCAGCCCCTCTGGGGCACTCCTGGCTTCTCAGCTGTGGGGACCTAGGCTCCTGACTCCAGTCTGCAGGTCTCCTAGGCACCAGCCCTCCACTGGGATCCTCTGGTCCTGGAACCCCCATGGTCCTGCCGGATCACAGATGTTGCCTGACCAGAGAGACCCGGTTTACAGAGGTTCCACCTGTACAGACTTTCAGTGAGCCACAAGATGCTGCTATGGAATTTGTCTTAATATTTGAAATCAGGGAACAGCGTGAATTCATTCTTTGATCCAAAGAGAAATGTAGGTAAGAAAAAAGCTATTTAAAGAACAAGAATTATTTTCATTGTTTTATTTTAAACTGTTTCAGTCTTACTACACAGGTCAAAGGAATTAAAAATACAATAGCTAACATTGCTGCGTACATAGCAGTGAATCCAGGCATGGCCAAAGATTTGACATTACCCATAACCAAAAGAGCCTGCTTGTTGTACAGCCTGCCTGTGCATTTAAGATGGACGATTCAGTCACTGATCAGCAGGGCTGCAGCTTGCTGGGAACATTTTTAAGGGACTCTGAGTTGACAGAATTACCAATGTAAAGAGAGAGAGCCGTGCCATTAACACACAGTGGGACACCTCGTTGCTACTTGGGTGGCTCCCTGTTACCCTGCTTTTCATTCCAAGTCTGTCCCTATTTAATAGACCAGCTGGCTTTAGCTATAAAAAGTTAGTAGAACTCTATTTTTATTTAAGCTTGTTTTAAAATGAGCTAATTTAGTGGCTCTTGGCACATGCACCGTTCTCAATCCAGATTCTCCTCTCACTTAACTTGCTATAAATCTGGAATAATCATTCAAGTTGATGGACTTATAGCTATAGAAATTAAAGAAAAATCAGTCCTGTTAACATGAAAATCATACTGTGATCTACTTGGTAAATCCTCCAATCCCTCCTGCAGTTAAGGCTTTCCAGCTGCTTCTTCAGGGATTCTTCTGTGAAGCAAGAAATGTAAATCAAATTACAC
The DNA here is from genome assembly GCF_049634645.1 of Pelodiscus sinensis. Lineage (NCBI taxonomy): Eukaryota > Metazoa > Chordata > Testudines > Trionychidae > Pelodiscus > Pelodiscus sinensis. Next base: position 1,300,739 of record NC_134738.1, on the reverse strand, counting down.
CATGCTGTAAAGGTTAGCAGGTTGGGGCTGTGGACTCTCACGTTCCAAATTTGAGGAGCCCATATTTTCAGCCCTGTCCAATTAAAATAAGAATAAGAGGAGGTCACAGCAGAATAGAATTGTGCAGACAATGTACATACATAATTCTCATTGAAGGCAGAGGTCTTGGCCCTTGGTAAACACTTTTATATCTCTCCTCCTGTTCTTTGTGGTGTCACAGTGGCATGTTATAGCTTACCTTAATGCTCATACAGTATCAGCCCAAATGAAGTTTGGTCAGATACTGTATAAGGGAAACGTGTAAGAGAAAATGGAGGCTCTGAAACTAGGGGACAAGGAGGAATCTGCTTATTTGCCACACAAACTGCACTCTCAGCTGGTTTCAGGATAACTTCCAGAGCTGATGGCAGAAAAAGCTCCAAGATGTTTTGAAAGTCTTTCTGGTTTTTGTCAGGGCATTTTTCCAACATCTCTCTCATAGTTTGCCCCCAGGTGCTCCAGCTGTGGTGCTGGTGACAAAAGAGGGGATTAAATGTCTGAATTATTCTGATGAAAGGAAATAGCTGCACTTAACGGCAGTAATTTTAGCAAACAGCCTTCTTTAAAAAAAAAAAAAAGTGCATAGCTGTCTACTAACTGTGAGGTTTAATTGCCCTGCCTGATGCAGCTGACTGTTTAAGGTACAGCGTAAGATACTTGCTTTGTTGCTTTTGCTTGCTCAAGGGCTTCTGCCCTGTGAAATCTGCTTTGATTTAGTTAAGTGTAGGGGAAAGAGATGATGTCAATCTGCTACATAAATTCAGCCAAAAACCACATTTGAGTTTTTAACAGGTCATTGGGGAGTTCAGTCATGGAAAATTCATGACTTCTTGCAAAAACTCTTGTGTGAGCTATATGTCCCTAGCCTGATTTCGCACTGCCAATGCTGTACAGTTTGTAGGTCACTGAAAACACGTTTTGTCTCTAGTGATGCAGAGATTTACCTGTACGTGCTGCAAATGAACAGCTCTAGAAAATGTTGCTCAGACAATCCAGTTTGAGAACATAAGAATCCAAAAAGCAGCCTTTGCTGGTGACAGAAAGAAATTGAAGCAGTGTTAAAATTGCTCTTGAATTAGTACAGACAACTTTTATACTTCAACAGTAATGCTACAAAGTGGTGGGAGCAGTTTTCGATATCAAACTTTGTTACAAAACTAAACTTCTTTACAATTTCTGCAGCAGATTAATTGTTAAACTTGTTTCCCATAATGATGTATGCATAATTACAAAACTTTTTCTTTGTACAAATTTTAGATAGCAGAATACATTTCTTGATTGTGCTATGTGGTGGTAGAATGCATGACTACCAAAAAAATCAAAACTGGCCCCAACTCTCCCGCCCCCCCTTTTCCAGTTATATTACACTTTTCTTTGAAGCATTTCACATATTAAGCCTTGAAACAGCTGTGTTTTATGCTAGGGAAGCAGAAACTTGTTAAGGATAATTACTTTAATTTGAAAATTTAGCTACCACCTGTAAATTCACTTGTTTCTGAAGGTGCACACTGTTTGAATCCCTGGTTTTCTTTGCTGCAAGAAGTGCAATTTGTCATCTGTTTGAACAATGTTTCTTTTTTTACTTTATTATACAGTCTAAGAAAGCTCAATTTGCATTTCCCTGACTCATTCGCTCATCATCATCATCATTTGCCTTATGAGATTTTAGTAGCGAAGTCCCCCTCTTTAATTCTTGTTTTACAAGAAGTCGGTTAAAAAATTGCAAGCGAGACTGTGCACTAATATCTGCCAAGGCCAGCCTGGGGAAGATGGTTCTTAGTCAAACTCTTTGGATTGAAGTATCTTGATTCAACTCTCAGGTTCATATTCCAAATGGTTTGTAAGAAGAAATGCTGGTCTTTACCTGGGGTTAGTCATCTTCTAACGGGTGGATCAGAATTTATCACCATAGAGATGGAGAGCAAGAATAATTACCTCCAATGTTCCTCCTCATCCAGGTGAATCAGTGGTGTTTTTGTCATTGGCTCCAATGGCACCAACTTTTAGCCTTTTTACTGCACTTTTGACTAAATTTTCATTCTATGTAAAGTCAAATTTTCCACTTTGTTGGCTGTTCTTATGACACATTCTTTACCATGCACTGTTCATGAACACTGCGTGTGTGTCTTAGCTAAGGCAGTTAGGAAAGAAATCGGAGCACAACTGATCAGGAGGGTTCACAATTTGAACAGATGTCTTGCACGTTTCAGTTCCTTGTTTTCTTAATTAGGGTGGAAGGTGTTTTTTTGCAGTTGGAAACTAGCAGATTTACCCAGCATTGCTCAGGTCCTTATCTCTAGGAATGGTTGGGATTTTTTCATTTTTGGAAACTAAAAGGAAAATGTGCATGCTGTATTTTTGATTGCATCAGGGAGGGGGTTTGGTTATGGGGGAGGCTCAGGGCAGGGAGGTGCAGCAGGGGTGGGCAATAATTTGTTATGGGGACCACTCCAATCATTTGGAAAGTGGGCAAGGGCCACACTCTTCCATGATATTAATGGAGGAAATGCAGGGTCTGGGATGGAGGTTGGGTGCAGAAGGGAGACTGGAGTAAGGGATCAGGGTACAGGAGGACATGTGGGGTCTGGGAGGGAGTTTGGGTGAAGGAGGCAGTTGTGGCCTGGGGCACTGGACTGAGGTGCAGGGGTCTGGGATGTGACTAGGGCAGGAGTTGTGGTCTGGGGCAGGTGATTGAGGTGCCAGATCTGGGAAGGGATATGGGCAGAAGATTTAGGTATGTGGAGTAGGGGAGCAGAGGGTGAGGGAAGGGAGGGGCTGGGGTACCAGAGGCAGGCCCTGGCCGGGAGACTTACCTGGGTGACTCCCGGCCAGCAGCCCAGCAGATTTATAACGCAGCCTCCTGCCTACCCCGCCCCCACACATGCTGCAGGGCCATGTGTGTGTGAATAACTACGAGCCAGAGAGGAGGGGACGTGATGCTCCATGGTTGCCTGTTTTGGGCCAGAAACTGGCCAATGGGATTGTACGGCGGCAGGGACAGCTCCTGAAGCTTCCCCCTCCCTCCCCTCCAGCTTCACAATTTTGAAAGCGAAACGGCCCAGCAGCCACTTTTCTGAGCAGCATGCGAGGGGAAGTGGTCAAGCAAGGAGCTTGCCTGGGGCTCCCTGCTGCATCCGTGGGTCAGATTCAGTGGCTTGACAGGCCGTACTTTGCCCAGGCCTGGAGCGGAGGATGCTGGAATGAGCAGGGGGTGGGGGACATGGGGCTTGAGGTGGGCAGGGTTAGGGGGGGCGCAGGAGTAAGTGTGGGAGGGGCTCAGGACAGAGGATGGGAGGTGCAGAACTCAGGGCAGGGGATGGAGAGTTCGGGCGGAGCTTACTGGGGACGGCTGTGGCAGCGAGGGTGGCGGTGCTCCGGCAGCATCTCCTCCTGGGTGCTAGGGCTGCACTCCCTGGCTGACAGCTCCTCGTGGGGAGCTGGGGCTGTGGGGGCCAGCCCCAGCCTCCAGCTGGTCAGGGCTGAGGAGTTCTGGGCCTGGGCCCTCACCTCCAGCAGGATCTGTCCAGGGGAGGGGCTCTGTGGGCTGCCCATAGACTCCTGCTGCCACTCCCCTCACGTGCTGCAACTGGTCTGGGGGAGGGGGCAGGGTTTGGGGGCCAGCCCTAGCCTCCATTTTCCCCCCCTTCCCATGCTCTGCAGCTGGGGGGGGGGGAGCATCTCCTAAGAATGTGGAGGGAACTGTGCTGCAGTTCCTGGCATTTCCTGCCGTGGGGCATCTCCTCAGAGGTTGGGGATGGGCCACAGTTCCTGGCCCCCACCTCCCTGTGTGTGTGTGAGGGGGGCTCTCCTGGAGGAGTTGAGTTGGGGGGGAGGCTCCCCACTCATCTGGTATTGTTTGGGGGGGCAATATGGCCACTTACCTGGTTTGGTGGCTGGACATTTGGAGCCCCATCCCCCACTGGCCACTCTCCTGCTGCCTACAGTGGTCAGTCTGCAGTATCGCTGTCCTTCAATCAGCCCCCTCCCTTTCCGTGTTATGGAAAACAGTCCCTTTCCAGGCACTCTGTTTTCCTCGCACAACCAAATCTTGACCTTGCTTTAAGTTAAGAAGAAGCTGCTTCCCAAATTTGGTGGTCATTACGGTTACCCGAGAAGTTCTAGAGCAGTGTTTCTTAAGCTTTTTAAGACCGAGGAACACCAAACATTTTTTCTTTTAGGAACACCAAGGATTTTTTGTTGAGCCAAAAAAGGGGGAGGGGGAGTTATTAAAAAGGTCACCTGGCCCTTTAAGGGCAGCCATTTTGAACTCTTGTTCTCCATGGCACACCTCCGACTGCCTCACGACACACCGGTGTGCCGCAGAACACAATTTAAGAAACACTGTTCTAGAGCAAATGGACTCCCAGACAGACAGATGTACTTTAATGTATAGATAGATAGGTGATGACTTTCATGACAAAAACAAAATCAAAAGACTAGTCTGAAACTGCTTGTTCTAAGTGGACATTCAAAAAGAAGAAATTAAATCCTGAACCAGTTCATGTACCTATTAAAAGCTATACATTTAAACCACAAAAATGGTGTGTGGTTTACCATCTGATAGCAGTGCTGTCTTAGGGTACGTCTAGACTACATGCCTCTGTCGCCAGAGGCATGTAGATTAGGCTATCCGACATAGGAAAATGAAGCGGCAATTTAAATAATCGCCGCTTCATTCAAATTTACATGGCTGCCGCGCTGAGCCGACAAACAGCTGATCAGCTGTTTGTCGGCTCAGCACGATAGTCTGGACGCGCGGGTGTCAACATCAAAGGAATGAGGAATGAGGCATACCTGGGTGGTTGACAAATACCTGTGATATCGACACCCGCGCGTCCAGACTATCGCGCTGAGCCATGTAAATTTAAATGAAGCAGCGATTATTTAAATCGCTGCTTCATTTTCCTATGTCTGGTAGCCTAATCTACATGCCTCTGGCGACAGAGGCATGTAGTCTAGACATACCCTTAATTGTATGAATCTCCGACTCTTGCACAGGGTGTGTTAATTTCACCATGCCATTGTTTAACTCTTAACAATATGGCACCTTTACGATATTTTTAAATCTTAACTACTAAAGGAGAGCCCCAAGCCTTGGACTTGATTCTCTTATGTTATATTCCTTGTATGACTCTGACTGATTTATTTTCAAAGGTGCCAGTGAAATTCAGTGCTAACTAGGCACATAACTTCCTAAAACCCTCAGACATTACTCTGTTGACAAGAGTGCAAGGTGTTCTGAATAGCTTGTATAAATGCATAGTCTTGGAATGCCTGACACTAAGGTATGAAAGTGGTGAGACTTGGGCACAGGAGATTCTAGAAGTGTTAAGACTCAGTGGCTGGCTAATCCTCACAAAATCGTAGTCTATCGGGGGATATCTGATGTGCTTCTAAACGTGACGGCATTTATGTCTCTCCTCCTTAGGCCTACACTAGCCAGTTTGTTTCTCTGGTGATGTTTGCCCTCATGATGTGCGATGATAGAATTTCTATGCAAGAAAGACGCAAAGAGATAATACGTGGTCTAAAGGTATTACCAGGTATGAAGCATCTGTCTGTGATACTGCATATACACTGTCCTGCGTGGGGAGGGGGGAAATGTGGCTCCTGGGGGAGGGCTGGCACAGGGTCTATGCAGCACTTTGTCCCACTGAAGAACCAGGCTTTGGGGTGAGATGAAGCTTGTGGGGGAATCCGATGGAGGGTACTTTCGCATCTCCATGTGAACTTCCGACCTGATTCTCATCCAGAAGCATAGCTTGGCAGAGCAGCATGCCTGGCCTTCGGTGCAAGGGAGAATCCAGCTCAGTACATCACTGCTGCATAGTTGCAGTTGATATGAAAGGACGTCAGACATGTTCGCTTGCTCCTAGTACTGACCAGACTTTGGCATGCATGTGTGTGCGTGTGCGTGGCTTCAGGCTTGTGTGTTGACTTATCCTTTTGCCTCTTCTAACTAATAGATTTGATCAAAGAAGTGCTGAGTATGGATGATGAGATCCAGAAACTGGCAACAGAGCTTTACCATCAGAAGTCTGTCTTAATTATGGGACGTGGCTATCACTATGCTACATGTCTGGAGGGAGCTCTGGTAAGGAATTTCTCTTCTGTTCCCCTACCCAAACTGCCTTTGGTAGAGCTGCCTGCGAAGTGCAACTGCACTTACCATGGGTCTCAGGATTGTGTGAACTTTAAACATGGGCACCGCTTGTCCCAATCCAACCTCATTGCACTCCATTCGTGCTACATGAACTTGGCTCTGGTGCTGGAAGTTGCTTGAATGATTGAGGGATTGTTTTCCCAGGGTGCTCAGTAGCCATGTAATCGGGGCCAGATTTTCAAAACTGACTAGCACACCCAACCCATTGAAGATCTGACCCGGTGTCTTGTTTTCAGCAGGAACTGTGTGCTGCTACTAGTGACACTTAATATTTCCTCTTGTCACAGTGGCCTTTTCAAGCCCTCTCTCAAACATCCAGTCTTCGTGCTTGAAAGGAGGGCGACATTATCCATTCTACAGATGGGTTTAAAGAGAAACACCGAATCACCCAAACCTGTAGTGTCAGGGGCAGATGAGGCTATAGAGGGTGTGATGGCCTCTGAGCCGCTTGACACAGGTGTAACACTCTTCTAGGTTTCCTGTGTTCTTTAGCTGATTTATGCAAACAGACTGGACTGGAGTTCACAAATGAACAACCTCCACATTGCAAGGAAGGGTGATTAACCGGAGAACTGGTTTATGCATCGTCATAGGAAAAACATGTCCCTGTACTTGCTCAGTATTCTGGGCCAGAGCCAAACTGTAGCTTGATTAATAGGGCTCTATCTCCATCTTCCTCTCCAGAAAATTAAAGAAATCACATACATGCACTCGGAAGGTATAATGGCTGGTGAGCTGAAACATGGTCCCCTCGCCCTGGTAGACAAACTGATGCCTGTTATCATGATCATCATGAGGGACCACACGTATGCAAAGTGCCAGAATGCTCTCCAGCAGGTTATTGCACGGCAGGTGAGTATTCAGAGATGGACACGGCTGGGATCCTGCACAATCTAGATGTTTAAATTGCTCCTTTCGTCAGTAAAAAGCTCAAGAAATGTTCAGATTGGGATCGCTAGAACTGCTTTAAGCAGTTGTACGGTGCCCCTGAAAGGGTTCCTTTGTGAATGCCTGTTCCAGGCAAGCAGTAACAACCAATGTTGCCGCTAATCTTTTCTAGCCACGTGCAGAATAAATTGTGTATGTGCACCAAGGCATGTGAGAATGTGCACCACCAGTAGAAACAATCTAGCTGTGGGTGGTCTGCTAAGCAGATGGGCAGCATTTGAATCTCTGAGTGGCTACACGAGCATACAGGGAAATCTGGTAATAATTTTGTTCCCATCTAACGAGTGTTCAGTGATGTCAGTCTGGTTAGGCTAATGCTTAAAATTGGATTCTGAAGTCTGTTGGGGCTTTTAAGTGGCAGTTTCTATAAGAAACATAAAGGTAATAGTCTAGAGTGTGGCTTATTAGTTTAAAGAGGTTTGTTTATCTTGAATTTCCAAAGCTGTACAATGTGAACTGTTGTGAAGGAAGAATGCAACCTTTTAAAAAAATGAAATAATATTACTCTCCCTCTATATGCAAGCCCCAAGTAATGAAGGAAAATGCTCAGTGTTTTTAAAGACCAATAGAAGAAACATTTTCCTTTACATTTTAATGACCGGAGTTTTAAAAATACTTTCTCCACAAATACAGCAGCATTGTGACCCAAACTGTCCCCTTCATTAGCATAGAGAGTAGAATTTGCACAGTAAAAGAGAGGCAGTCCTGCATGTTGAACACATAAAATTGCCTTTCCCCCAGGCTTGTGAGAGAGATGCACATCCTAAGCTGTAAGGCCTTGGTGCTACTGCTGATCATATAAATTTGAAGAATTTGCAAGAATGCTGTAGAGTCTTCCCCATAAAAAGTCACCTCTAGTAAGGCCAGGGACCAGACACCATCCCTCGCATGCCCCAAATTTTAGACTCACCTATCGGAAGGGGAGGAGGAAGAGCAACCGCTTGGATTATGGTAACTGAAATACTATTGCTCGTCTCACTTGCAAGGTTCCTGCCCTTCTTGATCAGTGGAAGTTTTGCCAGAGATTTCAGCAGAAGCAAGAAGGGGCCCTATCATGAGCATTGTGCATCTCGTTCTCTCTCTCTGCCTGATACTTACTGGCCCCTCTCTTCCTTCCAGGGACGACCGGTAGTGATTTGTGATAAGGAAGACACAGAGACAATTATGAACAATAAGAGGACAATCAAAGTTCCTCATTCTGTGGACTGTCTGCAAGGAATCCTGAGCGTGATCCCTTTACAGCTTCTGGCTTTCCACCTTGCAGTGCTCAGAGGCTATGACGTAAGTACTAACCTACCTTTAACGCCCTCCTTTATGGTGTACACACTGTCCAAACTTCAGCAGTCAATCTGTTCTTCTGAACAGAACCCCAAGAAGTTCGGTAAACTCATTCGCACCTTTAATCTAACACAGATTTCATGATCAAGTCATTGGAGGAACAGTTACTGCAGAATTAAGTGACTTATGTTAATGACAGATAACAAACACGTTTCCTGCTTTATAACACTGGCTACTCCGTTTTCGGAACCTGGACCTCTTCGCACAGTGCAACTAGAAGTTAGATCTGCCATTCCTTGTTAAAAAAGCCAAATTATGGCTCAGGTATTGCTACCATCCATACCCAGACTCCTGCAGAAATATTTTGCAGATCCAGGACACTTTACGAACTTGATCACAATCACTCCTGCAGGTTTTGCAGAATGTTTCCACAAAGCTGTCTTCCCTTCTGCATTTCTCATATCTCAGGGCACAACTGCACAGAGGCTTTGTGCACAGCAAGTCGGGCAGTATTTCAGAGTCCACACAAGCTACTTAATGTATGGCAGCTCCAGAGCTGTCGATCCACTTCCTGTCTTGTGTGGACAAGCCCTCAGTGTGCAGGAAACTAAGTTTATCACTTGAGCTAGATCAGGGACCAGAGAAGTTTCCCGTTTTCTTATTTATTAACAGTTCTCTCAGCTGAATTACTGTTTCCACTGTGCTCTTAACAAAACTACACTCAAGTGGTCTGTTTCCTACTTGAAAACCCTAGTAAAGAATATTTGAATGAAAATTCACACTTTGTGCGTGTTTCAGTTTGAGAAAATATTTTTCAAAGTGCTATAAGTTTGCAGACTTGTAAGAGTTAACAATCTTACATGACATACTTATGTCCAACATTCAGTACCAGGGCTTGATTCCCCTTTTTAAGGCTAAAATTGTAAAATTATTTTAAACTACGGAAGACTGAATAGTTCCTTGCAGTAATTTGTCTTCTCCGTTCTTTAAAAATACCTGTGTGACTGTGACCAATCCTTTATGCCTCAGTTTACACATCTTAAAATAGATGTATTAAACCTCTCTGAAGTAAATAAATAGTTTAAGCCTATGCAGCAGAGGCCTATGAAAAGCAATTTTGCAAACTGGTTTTTTTTCATTATACTTATTTACTTGTTTGGACAATAGCCTTTTAACAGATGCCAGCAACTTTAATATTGACTTATCTTAAGTGGCCTTTCATGAAGTGTAAAATACAATATATGTGGTCTTGCTTACAAAAAATCATTTTTTTCTCTTACAGGTTGATTTTCCAAGAAATCTGGCCAAATCTGTAACTGTTGAGTAAAAGCACCTCTGAATCTTAAGGGCATGGGGAAGTAAATGAAGAGACTTTTTTGGTACTAGAATACCTTAATTTTTAAAGTCCCCTAGATCAAATCTTCTTTTGCTAAATCATTTGTGTATCAAATCACCATAATTGTTACATTAGTGATTGTCAAATTGCTTCCATATCACTAGCTTTGTGTTGTTGAACGATAAGATTTTCATGACAGGTGTTACCTAGAAGACTTGGTAATCTTCTAAAGAAAGCAATTGGAGGGATTTTTTAATTTAAAGAGATAATTTAGATATAAGTGAACCTCACTGATGTATCTGCAGTGCCTTCAGCAAGTGAAGGGGCAGGCCACCACATGATATTAAAATTAAAGCTGTAATTGCCCACGAATGAATATACTGAACTTAGATCAAATTCTTCCCTGTTTACATAAAGGAAAATCCAGTGACTAATCAGCATCTCCCTTTACATCTTTTTAGGTAATTTGGTTAGCGGGCCTAAAATTAGCCTCCGAAAGGATCTTATCTAAATCAAATGCTGAGCAGCTGACAATCCTGCCAAGTGGGGCAAAATCTGTTCTTAGACAACGACTAAGGAGTAATTGCAATTTAGTCAGTGGAACAAGTGAGCAGCATCTGACCCAGTTCTGGAGAGTTTACCAGAATAGAAGGTACGCTGGCACTGTTCAGAGGCCCGGGGAAGAGGAATCAGTTGCTCTCACATGAGCGCTGTAACACTAAAGAGAATCCCAATTTAGGTGCTGGGCTTATGTTGCTGCTGCTAATGCGCTGCTGTTGTGAGCAAGTGTAATTTAGAACATGAACAAAAAACTTGCTCTAAGAACCAGGATCCTTGTGTGTTTCAGCCTTCCTGCTTACTCCATTCCATGTGTGCTCACACAAAGGCAGGGACGGCGCTAAATGTAGGCTTGCTACACTTGATAGCATCCCTGAATATCCTTCATGGACTGATGTCTTTGTTTGACTGTTGGGAGAATTGCAGGGAACAAATTCATGGCTTTCATTTTCATTGCTGCAGCTGTTCGGTTGGGTTTTTTCTCTTAGTGCTAGTGTCAGCAGCTAGCTTCAGAGTGGTGTAGATTTCAAGAGTAAGACCAGTTGAAATCTAGGGAAATAAACAGAAAGCTTCGGTCACAAGACCACAAAAGCTGTAAGTAGCCTGCATTGGACTAAAAGCAGATGGTGTTAAATAGCAATGGTCTCTCGGACTCAAACAGCCAGAGTTGCACAGAAGGTAGATAAAAAACACAGCACTGAAAGTGAAGCCTGTAGCTTATAATTCTTAATGGCACACTTAAGGTCACCTAGCCATATTTAGTAATTTTTTTCTTCACAAAATGTAATATTTTGAGCTTGTAGACTTGCTCTGTTGCCAGAGCGACTGTCTGATATTAGGGTAAGACCTTGGTTGTCTGAGCGAGTATTCTGTAGTCTGTTGCTGAATTGCATAATCCAGACTGACTCGGAAGACAATTGCCCAAACTCAAGTGGATTCAAAAGAACCATGACTGGACATACTTTAAAGTTCTTACCAGTTCAATACGAAAATGTAGGAGCTGGTCACAGCTCAGTTTTACCATCTTAACAAGAGCCAGAAGCCATTCCATGAAACCAATAATAAGCGGGGACTTGATTTTTCTTTAAATGACAGACTTGAGTACAGTTATTAACGCATTGGATGTGGGCCATTTATTGTGTTCAGCTGCTAATTTGTATTTAGGAACGAAATAGTAAATATAGCAATGTAATTCCTACAGTATTTGCTTATTTCAGTAGATGCAAATTCCCCAATACATCTTAGCCTAACCTGGTGATGGAGTCTTCCCCACAATGATTTATGAACAAGCAACTTTTCTGGTGTAGCCAAGTACTTAGCTAAAGACAGCCAGGTCTCTTCTTCCTGCCAACCCTCTTTCCGAGGCAACCTGCCTCTGCTTATATTAGCTGTTAAACTTGGAAGGACTGACGGGTAAAGGGTGAATGTGCAGGCTGATATCCCTGTTCACAGTGATTCTAGGGTAAATGAAACCCTAAGAGGGAAGCATTCTGGGTACGCTCTTGTGCCAATCGATTTCCTGGCGAGGAATTGATTTGGAGGTCATTTTCCCTAATCAACTCTGTGGAAAATTAGCTAGAATTGCTTGTGTCTAGGCTTGTACAGATGAGTTTTTATTGTAGAAGTAGGGCAGCTGCTTCTCTGCTGGCATAAGAAGTAATATCCTAGATATATTCTAAATATGAATTGCTACATGGTAGAAAATCTGAGAACAGCAAGTGCTTAATATTTATGAAAAGAAAGTAGCTATGTTTGTATAAAGGACCAAAGAAACAAGATACTAAATTAAAGAGATGTAGATTGACAGTTTCTATACAAAGCTGTTTTACCTTGTGAGATTGTATAAATGTGGCAAAGTCAGTCACTCACTGGGTTTGAGGGTAGGATGGACAGCCCCTATTCATTATGAAGTCACGTAAGACTTACTGCAAAGACTTTTCATTAGTTAGTAATTGAGCAAATTAACCTCAATGATTAAATTCAGCTCGATTTTGTAAATTGCAGAGGACGAGGTTAAATCAGGAAACTGCATTAAGATCCGAAACTCAGCCTGGAAATGTTTTTGACTAGACTATCAGATATTGCAATGCATAATACGAATGTGACCGCTTAGTATCTAAGAATGTTATGGAACACACTCACTGTGAATAATTTTTTGAATGATTCTGGTATGATATCCTTAAAGCATTGCGTTACTGCCAATTGACATCCCAGTGCTGTGCAAGTGTACAGAGGATTTTCTCATCTTGCTTTTTATCTAGCTGTCTGACATTTTGATGAAACAAATGTTCTGTCCCCACCTCTCTTCTCTCTAGACTAGTTTGTTGTCCTGCTGCTAGCTGGAAGTTTTCAAATGTCTTGTGCTCTCTGAAATGAATGTTTCGATTACTGAGCCAGTAACATGAATTCCTTCCTAACTGATATATTAAAAGAAATTCAGTAGCCCTCTCCCTAAAATTGAGCCTCACATCCATCAAATGCATAGGCCCGCCCTTACTGTTTGTCTGAAAAGCATTTTTACTCAGTTGATGGATATTTTGTTTTAGTGCATATACTTGTCTCCTGGTCTACATGCATAAAAGCTTCAACAATAACTCCTCCACTGCTGCTATTTCAAGAGAAGAAATTAAAGGCTGTCTCCCAATTTAACTAAGCCAGAGTGTTTTTTAAACTTACAGAAATTCCATGAAAAATTGTCTAGTTCTAAGGACACTGCTCTTCCCTGTGGAAGTGTTAGTGTATTTGCTAAGCAGAGCTCGTTGTAGCTTACTCCTGGAACATGAGGCGGGTGTGTTGATACCAGGGCGTACAGTAGCAGAAGCACTACCCAGTGTGAGAGTGTTGCATCAAAGAGAGACAGGAGGTGCTGTGTGTGTTTAAAATCTTGACATTTACTGCTCCATCACATTTTAGCAGCACCATGCCATTTGGAACGTGCCCCACGGCTTAGTACGTCATGGGATTTGCCAGGTTGGGAAGGTTTTAACAAAGGATGTTAAAATCTGTTTTTGTAAACATGTAACTGCTGACCTTTTCAGTGATTGCAGGTTGACGTGGGGCAACATGGGGAGCAGGTGCTTGTGGGGATACAGAGGCAACAGTACAGGGAGGGGGAAGCTGCTTGTAACCCCGAGGGTTAACCATTGAGCCCAGACGCCTTCATTAGCCATGTACACAGGTACACGTTCACATCCCTAGTTTTAACTAGCACCTCTGGATGTGGGGGCGAAATTGTTCTGATCTGTAATTTGCTTGGAAGGAAAGCACGGATGTTGCGGATATTCTTTGGGCAGAACAATTAACCTCAGCTTTTCTGAACAGCAAGACCCAAAAGCAACGCACCCGGACTCTGGTCTGTTCTACATTGTGCACCGATAAAGAAGTTGCCCTGAAAGAACAGTTTCCAATGTAAGATGAACAAACTCCAGCTAGAAATAATGGTGATGCGCTTCGGGAGCACGTGTGTTCTGTGAAATATCTTTGGTTGACTTAAAAGGCAAATTGTGTAATTAATTGCAAAAGGGGGCGGGGGAGTCGCAGCTTTAAAAACCTTTCCCCTGCTTGTATTTAAACTGCTGTAAACATGGAAGACGAAATGCACAGGAATGTTTGAAAATCCGAGTCAGTGAGTGTTCCAGAAGCACGTTGTAACCCAGCTCCATCCTACTGTGCTACCAAAGGGAGATGTGTTCCATTCAGGGCTATGATTGCAGCACTTTGGGGGCATGCCTGGATTGACAGAGCTATGGCTACACAAACCCACCCAGGACCCAAGTGCACCTCCTGCCGTTATCTCATGTCACTGCAGCTTCCCTATTAACGTTATTCAAGCTGGTGCGGCGCCGCCTGCGTGGGCTGCCTTCTCCGCGCGTTGCAGTGTAGACACAGCCTGTGCCTGAAGATAGCGTTAGATGGGATGTTGAACTTCTCTTGAATAATCTGCCCTGTTCCCGAAGTTACCTGCTTGTCCGCTAGACCCCAGGCAGCCCTCAGAATGGAAGACAAAGGGGTCAGGGAACAAAGCAAGCCATGCTAAAACAGACTGTGAATGGTTGTGGAAATGGTTAGGTCCAGGCAAGTATCCATGGGACGTTTACCTCAAGGCACGGGATCCCTCCCTGTGCAAGAAAACTGACACGGGGAAAATAGTTGGTGTCTGTCTGAATTGAAGGCCAACTTAGTTTTCTTTGCTCCTTCAGAGCGTGTACATAGAAATGGGAAGTGGCAAATATTTCTTCCTTTCTCACGTTGTTTCTTTTGCGAGTACATATCAGCTGGCTTGGTTTATGGGGACCACTCTGTATCTTGCGTTCTGTTGTATGCTGTCTGCTGAAGAGGTTTTATGGTGTTGTGTAGTATTTTATAATTTGGGTTTTGTCTTTTTCTTACTTTTTGTGTGTCACCTTGGAATAAAACGAAGTGCCCAACGTGAAACAGAGAGATGTCATCTTTAGTTAAATCCATCTTCATTTCCATCGCATCAGATTTTTTTTATTGCTAAAAAGATCTGCACTAACACATTAGTTGAAGGAGCATTAGTCTGTAAAAATGTTAAGTGAAGCAGAATATTCATTGCATGATTGAAGATCTGACTGGAGCCTAAGGTTCCCAGTACTGATTTAGGAATCCAGCTTCCCCCCCAGGCCACCAGGATGCCAGGAATTACCTTGATCTGCAGCGTCCATGTGTGTAGCAGTTACCATACTTCATCTTGCCCCTGAACTCAGCGCTCCAGGTGGGAGTAAAACTCTGCAATGGCCAATTACAGAACAGCCTACCCTATGAAAACTTCCTGCTGCACCATGTTGCTTACTGATGGGTTCATCTCCTGAAATGCTCCGTGAGCATTCGTATCCCTTCTAATCTAGCCATGCTCGTTATCCCTATTGTGATCTAGATTTAAAAGCCTGCGTTGCAGATGCCCAACAATTGAATGGATTCCAGGGGATGTAACAGTAGAAGTTTGGGGGCACATTTTGCTGCTGTTTACAAAGCTTCCCAGAAGTGGCTGATGCCGATTGAATCCTACCCTGTCACCGAGGTGTGGGGAGCCCCCAGGCCTGGCACCCCCATCTGCAGCCAGATGTGACCCTCGGCCGGCAGGTAGAACAGAAGGTTTGTTGATTCACGGCTGCTGCGCAGCACAGGAACCAGGAGCAGTCAGTCCATCCATCTCGGGGGGAAGGGCCCTGTTCCCCCATCCTGCTCCAGGCCCCCTGAGAGAGAGACCCACAGACTCAGCAACCGCTCCCAGCCTTCAGGCAACCTGCCTCCCCCTTTGTCTAGCTTCCTGGGCACAAGGTGTCACAAAGTGCCTCTGGTCACGGCCCCTCCCAGGCTCAGGTGATGGCAACCATTGCCCACCTGCTGGGCAGCATTCGCTCCGTGCGTCACACCCGAATCCCTAACCCCATCTAGATCGGGGACTGGCAACGCCATTCACAAACCTTTGGCAGACTGGTAACATTGGATTTGCATATTTTCATATTCATTATGCAAATAAAATGTTACAAGGCTGCCTAGCCCCAATCCAGCCCCTAGCTCCCCAGTGCCTAACACCCTTTGACCCCCACTCCTGTGCCCTCTGCCCTTTGACCCTTAACCTCTGATCCCTACAGTCTATGCCAACACCCTCTTGCCCCATGACCCCACCATTGCCTCATGCATCACCCCTTTGCCCCACCCCACCCCCATGCTCACCAGAGCAAGGCTGCCCTCTCCAGGGAGCGTGACCATTACTGCCGTGTGAGCAGGGAGAGCAGCCCTCCCTCATGCCTCCTCCCTCCCCAAGTGTGTCTTGCACCTCCATGGGTGGGTGGGGGAGCACGCAGCCCCGACCAGCTGTCATGGGGGGGGGGAGAAGGGAGGGAGATGCTGTGTGGGTGGGGGAGAGCGGGAATCGGAGCCCTGGGGAGGCGCCTTCTGCCGCCACTGGTGAAAATGGCTGCACAGGCAGGGGGAAAAGGCACTGGCAGTGTGTGTGCCCCTCTCCATCACACCCACCTCCCTCTCCAAGCCCAGAAGGAGGGAGGCGCCACCGTGGCTGCTAGAGGAGAACCGCTTGGAAAAGGTGGCTTGAGCTCCCAGAGCTGCCGCAGCCTGGCAACCAGCAGTGGGAACTGCTGATCTAGATAGAGCAGTGACCAGGCAAACACCTAGGCTACGTCTACACTGGCATGATTTTCTGGAAATGCTTTTAATGGAAAAGTTTTCCGTTAAAAGCATTTTCGGAAAAGCGCGTTTAGATTGGCAGGACGCTTTTCCGCAAAAACACTTTTTGCGGAAGAGCGTCCGTGGCCAATCTAGATGCGCTTTTCTGCAAAAAAGCCCCGATCGCTATTTTCGCAATCGGGGCTTTTTTGCGGAAAACAAATCTTTGCTGTCTACACTGGCCCTTTTGCACAAAAGTTTTTCGGAAAAAGACTTTTGCCCGAATGGGAGCAGCATGGTACTTCCGCAAAAGCACTGACCATCTTACATGAGCTCATCAGTGCTTTTCCGGAAATTCAAGCGGCCAGTGTAGACAGCTGGCAAGTTTTTCCGCAAAAGCAGATGATTTTGCGGAAAAACTTGCCAGTCTAGACACAGCCCTGGGGTTACTGAGGTCAGTAGAAGCCACATGAAGCAGACAGTGAATACAATCCCCACTTGGTCATAGCCATGCTCTTAGCCTCACCCAGCTCCATTCCTGGGGTAGCCTCTGTTGCCACTCCCAGGGTGGGTGAGACTTGAAGTGGCCACCCTGCACTCCCCAGGGGAATGCCTTAGCCCCTTGTCCACTCCAGAAGTCGGGCCACCTCCCTCCCTTCAGCGGGCCCTTTATCCTGCCTCTAATACTGGGGCCAGCCAGGGCCGGCCCGAGCCCTTTTGGCGCCCCGGCCTGGCCACTGCTGCTGGCTCATGTGCCAATGCAGGGCCCCACAGCTGTGGGGGGAAGGGTGCTGTGGGAGCCGGGCGCGTGGCGCCTGGTGGCAGCTATAAGGGATGCCGCATGCCCCTTACAGCTGCCATTAGGCGCCCCCCATCGGTTGGCACCTTGGGCAGCTGCCCGGCTCACCCATGCCTCAGTCTGGCCCTGGGGCCAGCTCCATCCCTGGGACAGCCTGTGTTGGCAGTGCTGTGGGGTGTCTTTGTACTTTGACTGCCCCAAGCCTTAAAATCTGGGTCCCTGTGATTCTCCAGAAACAGACAATCTGGCAATGCCGGGTGCGGGACACGGATCTGTAACTTCAGTGGAACAGGAGCAGGGAGAACAGGCACGGTACTTCTCCAAGGGCTGTTCTAGACTCAGATTGACAGGCTCAGGCTGGAATGGACCATCATGGACCTCTAGCCCAGGGGGGTTTCTACCTTTTCCCATTTAAAGCCCACAGAGCCTCACCCACCCTCTCCTGTCACAGACCCCTAACCCCAGGCTAAATTCTCAGGTCAGGATTCCCGTTACAGAGAAGCCACCGTTTCCATGTGGGGTTCAGCCAGGCCAGGAAGGTGTAAAGCAGAGATCTCAGCCTCCTATCCAGCCAGCCATTCCAGGCTGGCGCAGTTGTGCAATCCAGCCTGGGGGGGGGGGCTGTCCATTCCTGTTCCAAGTGCTGCTCTCTTCCCTCCCCCCCCCCACAAGAAGGTGGCTTCGGGGATTATGGGACTGTGTCTGGCACATGGGGGCAGCAGTGGTCAGGCCCTTCTCATTGCAAAGCTTGGGGAATGGAAACGAACAGCCTCTCCCCCTCCACCACCAGGACTCCTGAGCTAGAGAGTACAACCGCTCTGGCCAGGGACAGCTTGAGGGTGGTGTAAAGGGTGTTTGAAACAATCAAACCATGATCTCTGCTCTGCCCGGTTCAGATGGAGTGCAGCCTTCCTCTACTCAGCTGTTGGGTGGAAAATTGGCTCCCTAAGTTAGCAGCTGCTGGTTTTAATGGTCAAGTCGGTAACGTGCCCCCCACTCCTGAAGCCCTGCCAAACACATCTCTGCCCAGGCACAGGGGGCCGTGACTGGTTAGTGCCCAACCCCGCCTAGTCTGCACTCCTGGGCCAAGCCCACACTAGCCAGCTCACCTGCTGGCCGCAATCGCTCAGTGCTGCGTCACGGGGATGCTGCAGAGCTACGCCACTGCTGCCTCTGGGGATGGATCATCTGGGAGCAGAGGGATGTAGCAGCACCAGTCTCCCGCCCCGCAGCTCTTCCCACCTTCCATGCAAGTCCCTTAGGTTTAAACTGGAGCCAGCTCAAGGCTGCTCTAGATTAGGCTGTGGAGCAGCTGGAGGCAAGAGGGGAGCCCCGGTACCCCTGCTGCATGCGCCTCAGGAGGCTTGGGCCATATTCTGCAGGGCCCCCCGGCCGCCCAGCATGGCCCCCCACCTGCCCAGTATGGCCTGGCTGTGGAAACAGGACAACGCTGCAGGGCAAAACACTGAGGCAAGTTCCAGCCTCTGGTCCCGGAGGGCGCGTCTACACTAGGAACTAACTAACTTTGACATAATGCCCCAAATATTCATTTCAAAGGAGCGTGTCCACACTAGAGGGAAGCCTCGAGCTGAGTCTGAGGCAGGATGCGCTACCCTGGAGCCCCGGGGACGCCTCGCTTTGAATGACTCTGGGGAGTTGTTAGTTGGAAATGGCGGCCCCGGCGTGTCCGCACTCCCGCTCTTTCAATAGCTTTTGAAATAAATGTCACTGCTCGTGGAAAGCAGGAGCTGTGATTTCGGAATAACGAGCTTGCCAGTGTGGACGCTCCACTTGTTATTTCAAAATCAGGGGAGCGATTCCCAAATAACGCCCTAGTGTAGACTGGGGCTGATGCTCCGTGCCTCAGCCAGGCATGTGAAGACAGCACAAGCAAGCGGCGGAGAGAGGCCGGTGGTTTGTACGGAGCTGCTCTCTGCAGGACTCCGCTACTTAGGGAGAATTTATATTATAGGAGCAGTTCCTTACGATCGTTCACATCAGAAACGGTTACCGGTAGCACAGTCCTCCAAGGGAGCAGCTCTGTACAAGCCACTGGCTCTCTCCTTGGCGGAATTACGGGCCTGGCCAGGTGGGGGGAGCAGCCTGTTTGGGTTCCTAGGGTGATTTCTGCCTGGACAGCCCCCCACCATGGGCGAGCAAGCTCTGGGCTTCGCCTCCTCTGCAGCTTGTCTGAGACATGACTCAGCCCCCTCTCTTGTGAGCCGCCACCGCAGGGTCTGTCCTGACAGCATTACACACCCTATACTGTTACCCCAGTGATCAGTCGCACAGGCTGATCTTTCCCTGGCTTCCTCTCCCAAGTGGGGCTTAATCCAACTTCGGCAGCCCTCGGGGCGAGGGGGCTGCCACGTGGCTCTCTGTGGGTCTGTCTGGCTGTGGGTCTGCTCCATGCTATGCATGCCACGGGGCAGAATTCGACTGGGACTGCAAACCCACTCAGCTTTCGTTGGGGATGGGGCAACAGGGAAACCAGGCTTTAAACTTGACCTGTGGCGGGGGCGGGGATTAAAACTCTGCAGAACCGGTTGCCGGGAAAACATCGCCGGACACACGTCCTAACTTAGCCCCTTTGCTTGGCACAGGCTGCCTCTCAGACGATCCTCCTCGCCAGATGCTTGACCCCCCTCTCGCCTGCCCAAATCTTTGATCTTCCTCGGAAGCAAAGCGGCCCAGTCACGCTCCAGCAGGCAACAAGCCAGCAGCAATCGACTCCTGCCGCTCGCTCTCCTATTAATATCCACAGCCACCGAGCAAAGCTCATGACAATCTCCACCCCCGCTCTGGCCACTGTCATGTAACATTCCAGATTGCCTTGCTGTGCAATCACCTTCTGGTCACACACGGCCCTCCAGGAAGTGGGTTCTAGGCCTGGGGGGAATGTTTCTCATTGCAGCTTTTTTTCCCCCCTTCCCCTTGGACGAAACAGGCTGTCATGAAAAGCTCCCTTTTCCGGATGTGCTCGGGGCAGTTTTCACTGGGAAAACAAACCAAGTTTCCATTCTCAAAAATGGAAAATAAAAGTACTTTTCCTGACAAAAACCGCAACATTATTTGAGGGGCGGAGCGGCCACAAATGACCTCTGCTCCGTCGGCTTCCCAGTGAGGTGCCTGCTACAAGCCCCACAACGACCTGGGAGCTCTGAACTCATGCGTGTCCTCCTAAGGCGATACCTGAGCAGCAGTGTGCTCTGCGAGCCACAGGGAAAGCACTGGTGTGTGTAGCCTGCAGCTAGTGCCATGCCTTGAGGTTGCTGAAACCAAAGGGGGAGGGGATTGACAATGTGCGGCCCCTATAAAATCCAAAGACAGGACATGCCTAGCGACTCAGGAGAGCGACTGTAGGCAGTGGCAGGCGGTTCCCAGGCAGCTCATATTCAGCAGCAGGGATGCTCCTTTTGCAGTTTCCCGAGAGCAGTTTTTGAAGCCTTTTCCGGAAGACGGATGCTTTTGGGCATGTTCCTTAATCAAGTAGCCCCAGCTGACCTGCACTGTAGGAGAGGCTCAGAGAACCTTGAGCCAGCTCAAGCCATGTATATTCCTTGCCAGACAGATGCAGTAATGCAACATTAATCCTACCCAGCCAGCTGTGCCCTGGTGGAATTTCAGCTGTTTCTATAGGACTGGGGAAGGGGAGGGACAGTGCCTTGCCAGGAATTGCTAAAAGCCGTGTAAATTCCAACCTCACCTCAACAAAAGTTCCCACAGTCATGAACTGCTTGACTCACAAGGCCAAATGGGGGGCTTTGCTCACTAATCACTTTGGTAAGGGGTATTCTGGGCCCCCTCATTACTGAAAGGAAGTGGACACATTGGAGAGGGTAACAAAGCATATGGATACACCAAAGGCAAGTCAAGCCTGACCAACCTCATTGCCTTTTATGATGAGGTAACTGGCTCGGTGGACATGGGGAAATCAGTGGATGTGAGATACCTAGCAAAGCTTTTGACACGGTCTCACACAGTATTCTCGCCAGCAAGTTAAATGAGGATGGGTTGGATAAATGGACTGTAAGGTGGATAGAAAGCTGGCTAGATTGTCGGGTCCAGCGGGTAGTGATCAATGGCTCGATGTCAGGTTGGTGGTCGGTTGCAAGCAGAGTGCCTAAGGGTTGGTTCTAGGGCTGGGTTTGTTCAACATCTTTATTAATGACTTGGATGAGGGGATGGATTGCATTACACCCTCAGAGGTTTGAAGATGACACAAAGCTGTGGGGAGAGGTAGATAGGTTGAGGTAGAGGGCAGAGATAGGGGCCAGAGTGACCTGGACAAATTGGAGGATTGGGCCAAAAGAAATCTGATGAGATTCAACAAGGACAAGTGCAGAGCCCTGCCCTTGGCACAGACGAATCCCAAGCACTGCTACCGGGAGGGGACCAACTGGCTAAGCAGCAGTTCAGCAGAAAAGGCCCTGGGGGGTCACAGTGGATGAGAAGCTGGATATGAGTCAGCTGGATATGTAGCCAAGAAGGCCAATGGCATATTGGGGTGCATTAAAAGGAGCATTTCCAGCAGATCTATGGAAGTGATTATTCCCCTTTATTCAGCACTGGGGAGGCCACATCTGGAGTACTGCATCCCCTCCATTACAGAAGGGATGTGGACGCACAGGAGAGGGTCCAGCGGAGGGCGACCAAAATGAGTAGGAGGCTGGAGCACATGACTTATGAAGAGAAGTTGAGGGATTTGGGCTTATTTAGTCTGCAGAAGAGAAGACTGGGGGGGGGGGGGGGATTTGATAGCAGTTTTCAACTTCCTGAAGGGAGGTTCCAAAGAGGCTGGAGAGAGGCTGTTCTCAGTGGTGACAGATGCAGAACAAAGAACAGTGGCTTCAAGTTGCAGTGGGGGAGGTCCAGGTTGGATATTAGGAAAAGCTATTTCCCTAGGCGGGTGGGGAAGCACTGGGATGGGTTCCCTAGGGAGGGGGTGGAGTCTCCATCCCTAGAGGTGTGTAAGTCCTGGCTGGACAAAGCCCTGGCTGGGATGGTTGAGTTGGGGTCGGTCCTGCTTTGGGCAGGGGGCTGGACTCGATAACTCCTGAGGGCTCTTCCAGCCCTGGGATTCTGTGATGAATGGAGAGCGTGGAGGGTGTTTGTTTTGCCTGCTGCCAATTAGAACTTAGCCAAGCAGGGCCTAGGGACGAGCACAGCACGAGGAATGAATCAAGTCAAGAAAGTCCATTTCTGGGGCATTGCCAGTCAGGGCAAGGGAAGCGAAGGCGTTACTGAGCCGAACGAGCGTGGCAGGCACTAGATCTCAGCCATGCCAATAAACTCCAGTCCGGCAGCATATCCTGGCGCCTGGCTGTCCAGTCACAAAGAAATTAGGGACCCAAACCTGCAGGGGGAAGAAGGGTGTTTGCTCAACTTCTCAGACTCTGAACATCAGGTAAGGCCTGCGAGGGGAGAAGGTCTTGTGGGCTGCGCCATCCAGCATGTAGAACCGAGTCGAACACCAAGCTCTGAAGGTTCTTCTCTTCCCAGCACCCTTCCCTACGTCTCTGACCGTGCTTCGGCTCCTGATACGTTACATCCAGTCTCTCTAGGAAAATCCCTAATGACCTGCACCTGCCCAGCCCCTGCTGGGTCCTCAGGGTCACAAGCCCCGACCTGGGCGCCTATCTCACATGGCCCTTCCCCGAACATACCGTGTCCGTTTCAGCTCGACAGCACTGGTGTACACGGGCGAAGCTGGTTCATTCCGGCTGCTGCACAGACTAGTGTGGTGGACATGAAGCGACCTAGCAATTGTGTGAATCCCACCAGCTCCGCTCTCTGAGTGCCTCAGGGTTTCAACGGGGCGGAGAAAGGGCACAGCACACACTGTGCCGGCATCAGAAGAGACACAACTGCCTCAAGCCGGGGCTGTTGGGTTGCGCAGCGAATAGTAACTTGACTTAGTAATGGAACCCCAGCCAAAGTCACAGAACCCACCACCAAATAGATTTTCATGCACGGAGCTGCAATGAGTGCAGCTATAAATAATCCCTAGCACTTATGCAGAGCTTAGCATTTGTGGATCTCAAAGCACTTTGCAAAAGGAAGTCAGCCTCACTGTGCCCATAGTACAGATGGGGAAACTGAAGCACAAGTTAGCAAAGTGACTTGCCCAAAGTCATCCAGATGGGCAGTAGCGGAGTTAGGAATGGGACTCAAGGGGCCTGGATTCACGTCAGTGTTTGAGGCTAGATCATCTAGTCTGACCACCTTCATAACACAGGGCACTACCACCTCCAAGATACCTCTGGAGTCAATGAAATGGTTTAGTGCAATGCTCTATGTTCTGCTTGTGTGGAGACACCTCAGCAATTTTCCCTGCCCCACTCCAAAGCAAGAAGCGGTACATGTACTATGCTTGCTCTTATCACATTTCTTTCCCTTATTCTAAAAAGCAAATCAGGAGCTCTCAAACTTTGCCACAGTGTGAACCACAATTTAATAGGGTGATTGTCTACCATAAACCTTCTGTAATTTATATGTAGCTGTCACTGTGTATATTCCCTGGTAAACAAGAGAGACAAAGCTGGAACATAAGCCGGTTGGGCCTATGGCTGTGTGCATGTGAGTGTATAAAACATTCTTTAAGAAAAATTCACTATATTATGACACCGCACCTTCCATTTGGAAGCATAACATTCACAACTGGCAAGTACAGCCAATATGTCTATGGAAATGTAATAAGGAAAGGAATGCATTCAAAATTTAATGCAACAGCTGGAAACAAAGAAGAGCCAAAGCCATTTGAATATGTGACCAGCAAGTTCTCAGCACAGCAGCCAGGACTCCGTGGATAACTAGAGGTTCATGGATCATTGTTATAAAAATAAATCCTTTTTGATTCCATGTGTGGGTCTGCTCTTTGCACACGGAAAAGAAACCCTTCAGAATTAAACTAGAGGTGAATCTTAACTTCTTGGTCCTTGTGAGAAGGGAATGAAAAGATTACTGTGACGTTGGGGCTTTAGAAAAAGCAGGATCACCCCTTTTACAGATGTTGAAACTGAGTGACAGGCAGGGAAGAAACTTGGCAGTGTTAGACTCAGACTTTAAGGCCAGCAGGGACCACCACGATCACCTGGTCTGAGCTCCTGCATGTTTCCGGTCAC
This sequence comes from Pelodiscus sinensis, assembly GCF_049634645.1. NCBI lineage: Eukaryota > Metazoa > Chordata > Testudines > Trionychidae > Pelodiscus > Pelodiscus sinensis. The sequence goes on along the minus strand of NC_134738.1, from coordinate 1,276,344 downwards.
TGATCCTCCTCCATCCGCTCCTGCAATAGACCCCTAACCTCTGGCTGAGTGACTGAAGTCCTCAGATCCTGGTTTAAAGACTTCAAGGAGGATCACATGGACTAGAACCCAGGATTTCTCCCCCCTCGTTCCCTTATAGAAAAGGATTCCACATTTGAATTTTTATTTCTTTTCCCCCAGCTCTAGCGGCTGGGCTTGGTGCCTCAGATACGTGTGGACACGCGCGCTTTAGTTAACAGGCGGCGTTAGGGACGGGAGTCACAAAGCCCTGTCAGTCCCACCCCTGCCCGCAGGACTGCATGGTGCACAGCCCCATAACTGAATGCACTTCAGCCCCCCAGAAATGGCAGCTGTCTCCACGGCTGCCACTCACAACCACCACCCTACACAGGTACCACGTTCCACGGGGGGAGTCCAAGGCGCTGAAGATCCATTGTGGATCAGACAAACGCTTGCTGCTAGTGATATCAACGGAGCAGCAGCTTCAGGGGCAGACCCCTGCCCAGCATTTTATGAATGCAGCCATTTTAGGTATCTCCTATGTGTCCAAAATGTCCTGTGAGTTTGCCCCCACCACGGCTGGTCTCCCTGCCATAGTTCTGAGACTGGTTCTTTTGTGGACAATTTGGGTGGCGGGGGAGGGAAATAGAGATTTAGGACCTGATCTTGCAGTCCTTACTCGGGCAAGACTCCCACTGTACTCAGAGAATCATAGAGCTGGAAGGGACCTCAAGAGGTTATCAAGTCCAGTCCCTGTCCCGGCGAGAGAGAAGAGTTCTTTGGCCCAGTTGCACTGATATGTGGACGGACTAAAGCCAGCCATGGCTCTACCCCCAGCACATTTTACCCCCCACTCCTTCCCCCCGCATTCCGGTCGCATTAGGGTCGTTCCATCAGAACTGAGCACATGGAGTGCTCCTTATAAGGGAATATTTCTGGCACTGCATATTTCTCCACAGCTACCTTCTATAGCAAGTATTACCGTCAGAGGGAAATTGTGCATACAAAATTCTCCTTGGTTTCAAAGAATTAAACCCATAGAGATCACTGATCTCAGAAAACTTCAAAATAACGCATTGCCTCCCCTGAATCACACAGTGGCTTGATTTTCAAAGGAGCATCTCTCCGAGGGACCTGATTTTCAAACACCACATTTTGAAAATCAGGATTTTGAAGGCCTCTTACATGAGTACCTCCAAAGTTACAGCATCCAAAAGTCACTAGGCACTTTTGAAAAAATTTGTTCTAACGCTAAAGATCAACATTTTTTAATAACAAGATCTACAGTCCCCTCTCCCCCCGCCATGGGATTTAAAAAAATGGGATTGTTTTAAAAAGAAAATGAAGAACATTTGTGCTGGAAAGCTGCAAATGCATCTTTCTTGGCTGGCTCCAACCCTCTCGGCTCCAGGAGCCCAAGAAGCGTAGCCGAGGTCAAGAACTGTTTGAAACCCGTGCTGTGAGACTCGAGGGCAGACGGAATGTACATGGATGTGGTGCCGACATATATTTTAGCCTCGGTTTAAATTCCAGGCCCTCTCCCATATTAACAAGGGCAGGAAGTGCCCTGCCTGGACGGCGTGGAGTTTTGTGGCGCTTTCTTGGGCTCCAAGTATTAATGCTGAATTGCAAAAACTGCCCAGCGAAAGGAAAAACTCCAATCAGTGTGACATCATCTCGGCGAGGCTTTGGAACGGGTTCCTCCAAACAATTCCCTGTTCTTCAGGGAGGAGGTAACCAGGGGTCACTGCAAAACCTGTGAGTGAAATCCTACCCCCCCTTCCACAGCCAAACTCCCACCCACTGGCTCTTCAGATGGACTTTCTTAGAGATGAAATCTCAGCTTCACAGCCCAGAGCCCCACCTCCTTTGTTTATCTGCCGCTTTGTGGCAGGGAATAACCATTCACATTTCCTCCACTAGTGGGCGCCAGCCCATACCTGACAGAGCAGCGTCCCTGTCTGGCTCAGGCTGCCCATCCCAGAAAGGGACCAACAATTTATTCTCTTAGCAAGCTTTATTCTCTATTGCAGTAGGAGACGCCACCAACCCACTGCACTAGCCACGCTGAGGAGGAAGAAGGGCAAAGGGTACTAGCCTGGAATTCATGCCCTGTTCCTCCATAGGGCGGCCTTAAACAAGTCACTTATTTACGCCACTGCCTCAGTTTCCCACGTGTTTCTTGTGCAAGAAAATATGCAAAGCAGTGAATATCGCCGCACATCATTTGCATACTTAATGAGCTGCCATTTTTTCTCAAGGGGCTTTTGCGCAAAACCCCTCTCTTGTGCAAGAGGGTTTTGTGCAAAATGATGGCTCATTAAGTATGCAAATGAGGCACAGCAATATTCACTGCTTCGCTTCATTTGCATATTTTTTAAAGCAAGAGAGGGACGTGTAGATGTAGCCTAACTGTAAACCGTAACCCTAACCCTAACCGTAAGGTTTAACCCTAACCCTCAATCCTGAACCCATCCCTAACGTTAGGGTTAGGATTGGGGCTAGGTGCGTGTGTGAATAAAAGCCGGAGGGAATGGTGCTTTGTGCACTGCCTAGTCTTGAAACAGGGATGGGGACAGTGCATGAAACCCCTCTTGCCCCCCACAACTGTGAAACACAAACAGCCCGGCAGACACTTTTCTCAGTGGTGTGTGGGGGTGGGGCAAGCAGGGAGTCTGCCTGAGCCTTACTGCTGTGTTCACAGGCTGGATCTGGCAGGTGGCCTCATTTTGGCCAGACCTGTCTCAAAACATTTCACAAGCTGAATAGTTTTATCCTGAGTGGCAATCAGAGGCACAGAGATAAGGGACTCACCCAAGGTCACACAGTGAGTTTTGGAATCTTATTTGCCTTTTAGGGTCAAGTTTTCAGGTGTCTGTAGCCAGACAGGAACTCCCCTTGTAACATCCATTTTTGCTTGCCTGGATATGCAGGCTCAGTGACTGTGAATGGCTGTAAACAGAGATATGCCAATTTCTGACCAAGAGGCTGCAGAGGAGTGCCCTTGACTAAAACCCATATTGATACGAACACACAGCCGTCTGTGGGGGGAGGAATCTCTTGCCCAGTAAAAAAAAGTCTAGTACTCACAATTTAGTTATCTCTCTTGCAAGTGTAAATTAACTTGAAACTCCCTTGTAAGAACTGGCGCCACAAAACGGACCAGTACAATTTGGCAACTTAGATAAGAAAGAGGATACGGCCCCCAGGCGTATAAAGATGGGTCCAGCAGCACATTTACTCTGAGTGTCAATCTACCATCTATCTGCTGGTCGGGTTAGATGTTTGACCTCCCGAGGTTCCACGGGGACGCCCACCTTGTATTCGTCTTTCCTAGGAATTGAGGGACCGGCCCTGGCTTGACCCGCTGGAGTCGAGAGACACAGAAGGGGGTAAAACTTGTACCTGGATGTGGTCCTTTGTCTTAAGTGTACACATAGACTTAGAGCTCTTTAAAGATTAAGCTGTCACTTGGTACCATTATTTCTATTTTCTATCTTTATTTTCTTTGTAACCATTTTTAAGATCTATATTTGCTAGCAGTTAAGAAAGAGAGCAATAGCCATTGCAACCATATGCTTTTATAAGTCTTTTTAATAAACTTGTAACTGTTTAAGTTTTTAACCTGACTCCTTCAGTTGCTGTAACAGAACCAAGCACAGTTTAAAAGAACTTCAGCTGGTCATAAGGGACAGGTATAGGAAGAGCTTGGGCATTTGGATCGTGTCACTCCCAGGTGACAGATCCGTTGGGGCATCTCTCAGTCTTCCCTAGACTGCCCGCTGCGAAGGGATCCTGTATTTTAGCAGCTAAAAATCTGAGGTGTAATAAGCTCTTCCTATAAAAAGGGGTGTCTGTTAGCCTGTTGGCTGCCCTCTGCGACGGGATCCCAGTCCTAGCAGTAAAGTCACGGACGTTAAACCTTTTCTCAGCACACACACACACACACACACAGTGCCCTGACCGTCAGCTGACAGTGTCTAAAATGGGACTAAAATGTCCTTGTTAAAACTGAAAGCAGAAATTCCACACAGTCACCTGACCCCAGGAGCTGAGGTTTTAAGAAAATACCAGCTACCATGAGAGCTGCCAGTAGTTATATTCACATCACACATACAGTAATGGGGAAGGGGAACATTTACACCCTTCCAACAGAACTCATCTCTCCCTTTGAATTTCGATGTCTACACACCACAGCCCGCGAGAGACACACAAAGCAGACTGATCGTCTTTTTGAAGGCCCAGATCACATGCTTCCCTGCAGGGCCCTCCTGTGATCAGCAACCTCTCCCAATTTTAAAGTGATAGCTTGAAATGCTTTCCAGTACACTGCCCCCTAGGGGTACCCAACCTTAGCATGGGAGTGCTGTCAGTCAGCACAAATAAGCTGTGAGCCCTTAGAATCATAGAGCACTAGAACTGGAAGGGACCTTGAGAGGTCTTCGAGTCCAGTCCCTTGCCCTCATGGCAGGAACAAGCACTGTCTACATCATCCCTGATAGATGTCTGTCCAACCTGCTCTTAAATATCTCCAGTGATGGAGATTCCACAACCTCCCAAGGCAACTTATTCCAGTGTTTAACCACCCTGATAGGAAGGAACTTTTTCCTAATGTCCAACCTAAACCTCCCTTGCTTCAATTTAAGCCCATTGCTTCTTTTCCTGTCATCAGCGGCCAAGGAGAACAATTTTTCTCCCTCCTCCTTGTAACACCCTTTTAGATGCTTGAAAACTGCTATCATGTCCCCTCTCAGTCTTCTTCTTTCCAAACTAAACAAGCCCAATTCTTTCAGTCTTCCCTTGTAGGTCATGTTTTCTAGACCTTGAATCATTTTTGTTGCTCTTCTTGGGATCTTCTCCTATTTCTCTACATCTTTCTGGAAATGTGCTGCTGGACACAATACTCCCATTGAGGCCTAATCAGTGCAGAGTACAGCGAAAGAATGTCTTCTCAGGTCTGACTCACAATACTACTGTTAATGCAGCCCAGAATCATGTTTGCTTTTTTTGCAACAGTGTCACACTGCTTGTGATCCACTATGACCCCTAAATCCACTGTGATCCCTTTCTTCAGTACTCCTTCCTAGACAGTCACTTCCCATTCTGTATGTGTGAAACTGATTGTTCCTTCCTATGTGGAGGGAGCACTTTGCATTTGTCCTTATTACACTTCATCCTATTTACCTCAGACCATTTTTCCAGTTTGTCCAGATCATTTGGAATTATGACTCTATCCTCCAAACCACTTGCAACCCCTCCCAGCTTGATATAAACTGCATGCTTAATAGTAGTACTCTCTATGCTGTCATCTAATAGTTGATGAAAATATTGAACAGAACAGCTACGTCTAGACTGGCATGATTTTCTGCAAATGCTTTTAACGGAAAAGTTTTCTGTTAAAAGCATTTGCGGAAAAGAGCATCTAGAGTGGCACGGACGCTTTTCCGCAAAAGCACTTTTTGCGGAAAAGCGTCCGTGCCAATCTAGACATGGTTTTGCGCAAGAAAGCCCCGATCGCCATTTTCGCCATCTGGGCTTTTTTGCGCAAAACAGTTTTCAGCTGTCTCCACTGGCCCTTTAGCGCAAAATCATTTCCGGAAAAGGGCTTTTGCCTGAACGGGAGCAGCATAGCATTTCCTCAAGAACACTGACAATCTTACATGAGATTGTCAGTGTTCTTGTGGAAATTCAAGAGGCCAGTGTAGACAGCTTGCAAGTTTTTCCACAAAAGCAGCTGCTTTTGCAGAAAAACTTGCCAGTCTAGACGCAGCCAACCAGTCTCACAACAGACCCCTGTGGAACTCCACTTATTAGGCCCTTCCAGCATGACTGAACCATTAATTACCTCTCTCTTGTGTGGAGCTGAATTACTGGGTGGGGCTGATTAATCACCTGTGAAGCTGTGCTGCCACCCAGTTCAGTGGGAACACTGTAAGATGTTTGCAGATGAATTTCTTAATTATTTGCTCCATTATCTTCCCTGACACAGTTTCCTGGTCTGTGGTTTCCTGGGTTGTTCTCATTTCCCTTTTTATAGATTGGCACTAGATTTGCCTTTTTCCAGTCTTCTGGAATCTCTCCTGTCTTCCATGATTTTTCAAAGATGATAGCTAAAGGCTCAGATACCTCCTCTATCAGCTCCTTGAGTATTTTAGGATGCATTTCATCAGGCCCTGGTGACTTGAAGATATCTAACTTTTCTAAGTAATTTTAACTTGTTCTATTTTTATTTTAATTTCTAAACCTACGTCCATTTCCACTAGCATTCACTATGTTAGGCATCCCATCACCATCAAACTTCTTGGTGAAAACTGAAACAAAGACATTATTAAGCACCTCTGCCATTTCCAAGTTTCCTGTTATTGTTTCTCCCTCTTCACTGAGCTATGAACCTATCCTGTCTTTTTCTTGCTTCTAATAGATTTGTAGAATGTCTTCTTATTACCCTTAATGTCTGTAGCTAGTTTGAGCTCATTTTGTACCTTTGTCTTCCTAATCTTGCCCCTGCATACATGTGTTGTTTGCTTATATTCATCCTTTGTAATTTGACCTAGTTTTCATTTTTATATGACTCCTTTTTGATTTTTAGATCTTGCAAGATCTCCTGGCTAAGCCAAGGCGGTCTTTTGCCGTACATTCTATCTTTCCGACACAGTGGAATAGTTTGCTTTTGGGCCCTTAATAAAGTCCCTTTAAAAAACTGCCAACTCTGTGCAGTTGTTTTTCCTTTTAGTCTTGATTCTCATGGGACCTTACCTACCAGCTCTCTGAGTTTGCTAAAATCTGCCTTCCTGAAATTCATTGTCTCTATTTTGCCGTTTTCCCTTCTTGCTCACGGGGACGATTGACCTGGGTGAATTGTGACCCTGGGTGAAAGGTTCTATGCAGGCTGGGAGGTGCCCAAATCCTCATCAGAAAAGCTGGTGCCAGCCTTTTAGTTACTGAAGCTGCTTGCTGTTAGAGCGATAGCTTCATCCTGGTGAGACGGGTGGAGATAAGAAGTCGTGTGGTTTTCCACTGTGACTGGAGGGGAAATATATTACACACCATGTATGTGACACCCGACCCACTAACTCAGCTGTGTAAAGTCTGGCCAAGCCAGCACTCCACAAAGGTGTGGAAAGCTTTTGCCTTTGGAGCAGTTCTGGGTGATTAATTTTTCCCACTTGCCTGAGCCCCTAGGAAAGAGGCTGCATTATTCCACTTGCAAAGCTCAGTTCAAAGGCTGAGTGGGAGCCACTAAAAAAACTGAGAGAATGTTCCCCTGGGCTGATGCCGCAATCAAATTCAAAAGTCCAAAGACATCAATGGAAAGACTGGATCTGGCCCTTCCTGCACAGGTCTGGATTTCTTCATCTGTCTTGTCTGTTTAGATTGCAGACTCTGGAGGGGAGCTACTGATGGTCTAGGTCAGGCTACACTGCAGCTGAAGGCATAATTTCCCTGCAAACAGATTAAGTGAAACCACAGGCAGGCACTTAGATGCATGCTGCAAATTTCTTTGCCAGCGTGCCCACGTGGGTCTCCCCCAGCGTGGGTATAAAGAGCAGCATAGATAGGGAGATGTGGCTTGAGCAAGGAAGGGCACATCTGAAAAGTGTGGCTACGTACTCGGGTTCATACCCCACACGGCTCTCTACTCACCTACACTGGGTCTCCTCCACTCCGCCCCCCACCACCAGAGCCTTTCACTAGCACATTCAGCTACACAGACTGGACATGGACCCAGCTGGCTTTTCCAGTGCGTAGCCATGAATTCCCAAGCTGCTGCCAACGGGGCGCAGTGTAAACACAGCCTTGGGCAACATGTAGAGAAGATGCAACTGACACTAGGCAGGGATCTGGCTGTGAGTGTAGAAACACCCCCTCTTGGAATGATCTTACTTACCCTGCTGGTCCATCAGTATAGCATAGCTACTGCCATCGTTTGGTCAGTCAGGGGTGTGGTTCTTTCACACCTGACCCAGCTACGCCTGACCCAGTGATCAAGCCTTCCTGCAGAATAAGCATGTCCACATTGGGAGCACTTGAAATTCACACCCTAGCTTATTTGTCAATAGTTTCCCCATTTGATAAGCGCAACTGATTTACGCTAATCTGAAGAATTCCTGGTTTAGAGGAAAAGTGTCCATGCAGCCTTAAACCGGTTTTTAAAAAGTCACATCTGAAGTCACAACTGGTGCAACTTGGCATTTAGATAATCCCATTAATAATGAATTAATTTACCCAAGAAACTGGAAAATAAAGTGTAGTAAAGAAGTATAAAATTAAATCTCAGGAATAAAGCCCTAATAATAATGCCAAGCTCTTATACACCACTTTCTCCCCTTAGATCATAAAGCACTTTAAAAGGAGAGCAATATTATTATCCCCATTTTACAGATGGGCAGAAAAGCAGAGAGGCAGAAAATAACCAGCAGGCCAGTGGCAGAATGAAAAATAGACCTCACTGCTGATTGGGTTCACACTTTCAGTGGATTAAAGCTACGTCAGAGCTGCTGCGCTACATCACATCCAGCAACTGGACTACAGTTGATCTGAGGAAGTGGGTCTGGCCCACGAAAGCTCATCATCTAATAAACCATCTTGTTAGTCTTTAAAGTGCTACATTGTCCTGCATTTTGCTTGGACTACAGGAGCAACTTGCAAGCCTTGGCTCGCACACATGCCAACATACACAACTCTTTGTATCAAGCTCAGAAAGCCACAATCTCTCGAAAGTCCAGCATTCCGCTCACTGCTGCCGCTTGAGGGAGTTGGAAGATTTTCCTGGTGTGCCGGCATTTGTGTGGGATGACTGTTTAGGTTTGTTGTCCTTGGTCTTCATGGTGGTCCTGCTAATGGGTGGATGGGCAGAGAAATGATCTGAGTTTGCCAGATTGTGGTTCTCCCTTTAAATGGAGATTAGTAAACTCTTAACATTTCCTGCTAACATGGACATATTAAAGGTTCCCCACACTAACAACATCTCTGCCTACAGTTCTGATGCAAGTCAGTGGTTAACCCATTGAGTCAAGCAATTAGTCTCTGACTACTTCCCAGCAATTCATGCCTCCCTTACGCTTTCCTTATTCCAGTCTGGTTTCGATTTGCTTAATGTTTATGTTGTGAGAACCTTCGATGGGCCCAGTAGGTTAGATCACTGCTCTGGGGGAACCAGCATCTGGCCTCTACCAAAATATGGCGTTTCAGCCACATGCTTTTGGTAAATCATGGAGGCAAAAGGGAAACAAAGCAAAGACCAAATCTTGCAGTCCGTAAGCAAACAAAACTCCCAGGGTATGTCTACACTAGATCATTAATTCAAGCTAGGTAGGCAAATCAGGCAACTGGAGTTGCAAATAACATGCTTTATTTGCATGTTCCCATCCGGCCGCCATTTTTAAATCCCCCTTAGTTCGAACGAACTGCCCGTGGCTACACGCGGCAGTTTAAAGTTAATCCGAACTAAGTTCTTAGTTCAGATTACCTGTTACTCCTCGTGGAATGAGGTGTAACAGTTAATCAGAACTAAGGACTTGTTCGGATTAACTTTAAACTGCCGCGTGTAGCCACGGGCAGTTCGTTCAAACTAAAGGGGATTTAAAAAAGGCGGCCAGACGGGAACATGCAAATGAAGCCCGAGATATTTAAATCCTGGGCTTCATTTGCAACTCCAGTTGCCTGATTTGCCTACCTAGCTTGAATTAATGAGCTAGTGTAGACATACCCACAGTGACGCCAAACCCGAGGGGAGGAAGGTCCAGTGGTTAGAGAAACTAGTCTGGCAGTCCTGAGATGGGAGTTCATTTTCTGCTCTGCCACAGGCCTCCTGTGAAACCTTGGGGGTAGGTTGCCTCAGTTTCTCCATCAGTAAAATGGGGATTATACTGCAGATTAATTATTCCTGATTATAAACCCCTTATTTTGAAGTGTCTCTATTTCAGAACAAGAACAGCCACACATAGAGTTGCTCTGGAATAAATTTTCATGTAGACAAGCCAATCATGCAGTATAAGAACTGTGCTATTTGAAGCTTTTGCACTCAAATCCAAACCCTAGTTTATTTTGCAGTAACTTCCCCAAGTAGACAAGACCTTAGTATAATGCCTGCTCTGTCTATGAAACTGTAGCAGTGTCTGGAACATTTGAAGCCTGTTCTTCTCCAACAACTGTCCCAGTAAGATAGAAGAGGTCTACGAGAAAACCAATGATGCGTTTCCCATTGGATGGCCCCGAGGCCTGGCTTTCTGAGCGTCACTCGAAAAATGGCTTTCACACTTCTCTGGCATATTTAGCTTTCCCCTGACATTGGTGTTCATAGCAGGGGCAACCTTCCTGCTCTGAAACCAGCCGGGAGAGAAAATGCTGAGAACTTGGCGGGGGAAGAGCCACGCAGAGGTGAATTGTTTGGCTCCTGTCTCTGTCAGACTGAGCCCAGGTTCTCTCTCAACCCAGGTGCTTCTGCGTCCTGTCATAGCTGGAAAGGTTCGAAGAGCCGACTCCTTTTTTGCAGCACTGCTGACCCTACACAGCACTGGGAGTGGAACCTGATGCCTGGAAGCCCCCATGTTGCCAAACAGCTCGGAGTCCAGGGAAAGCTCTAGGCTCATTTTTATTAGGTGAGCTGCAGAGAGGCCTGCGCTGAGCCAACCTCCACGGACAAAAGCAGCGGCGAAAAGGGATATTTCATCCAATAGAAGCGCCAACTGGTAGGGAGCCCAAATGGAAGCACAAAGCAAAACAAACACACATGAAAGGCTAGAGCACCCCTCCGAATAACACCCCTGAAATAGCCTTTATGGCCAATATTCCCTCCCGCTGTGGCCATCCATTGTAAATACACAGAGTGTTGGTCCTCGCAGCTGATAATGAGAAACACGTGGCTCTAGCCCTGCTGCAGAAAACCAGGGAGACTCATATGTATTGTTATGGCAGGAGTCACCAGACGGTGCCAGGACACGTAGTCCTACAAGTTCTGTCTTTCAAGGAATGCTGTGTTGTTAGCCGCATGAGGTGGGTTCTTTGGAAGAGGATGGAAAGCTCTGGCAAATGGCAAGGGAGTGTGCCTTAATCTCGCTAATTTAAGAGTCAATTTATGGGACAGAGCTGCTCTGGGAACTGGGCTGTGGACTGAGATCCCCGAAAGAAAGAATTGCCTGTGTGCTGTTTGTGAACACCGCTGTTCCAGGACTGGTGTCTTCAATTTCTCCTCCAGAAGGAAACAGACTTGCTTGGCCATGGTATCAGTTACTGCTCAGCAGAGAGGTGACAACAGCATCACACACAAGCTCTGGTGTGTGTTGCTCTATGTTTAGATCATGTTCTTCTTTGAGTTTTTGATTAAAGAAAGTACAGCCTACAGATTGGAGAAAGAACCCAAAGTCTATCCTCTGGTTCCTTCATGGGGTAACCTTTGGGCCATTAATTTAACTTTACCCATTTTTCGAATGGACCGAGACCCTCTGTCAAGGCCTAATCCCCACTCTGACACGATAAATGCAGAAGTGAGGGCCCACAAAAGTACCCCAAAACCTTATCTCCAGGCTTTGGTATAAAGCTTCCCCCCAATATCTTAAAAAGCTAGATTTTGGGGATAAAAATCCGCTGCCACCACCCAAGTAATGATAAGGAAACCAGGAAGGAGATCACCTGGGAAATCTCAGCCCCAAAGTAAAACCAGGACACAAAAACATTAACCAATACCAGGTTAATAAAAGAGAAAGAACTTTTATTATCACCACAATACTCCTGTTAGAAGCATAATGACTAGATGGAAAAGTCACCACATTAATAGACTCATGGGGCTGTGTCTAGCCTGGCCAGTTTTTCCGGAAAATCAGCCGCTTTTCTGGAAAAACTTGCCAGCTGTCTACACTGGCCGCTTGAATTTCCACAAAAGCATTGACTTCCTACTGTAAGAAATCAGTGCTTTTTGAGGAAATACTATGCTGCTCCCGTTCGGGCAAAAGTCCCTTCAGATTTGTTTTGCGCAAAAAAGCCCCGATCGCGAAAATGGCGATTGGGGCTTTTTTGCGGAAAAGCGCATCTAGATTGGCCACGGACGCTTTTCCACAAAAAGTGCTTTTGCGGAAAAGTGTCCATGCCAATCTAGACGCTCTTTTCCGAAAATGCTTTCAACAGAAAACTTTTCCATTAAAAGCATTTCTGGAAAATCCTGCCAGTCTAGACGTAGCCCTGGGGAATTCCACCATGGGCCAAAACTTAGTTAACAATGGAAAGAAAACCCCATTTGTAAATGCACAGACATCAGATTCCCATTCCCAGACCATAAACCAATAAAACCTAATGTTGTTATCTAAACTTTACCCTACTTACATATAGTGAAGAGTCTTTTCTTGGAGAGGGAGATGTGTCTGTCTCCCTCAGTATCTGGAGAGAAATACTGCCCAGAGACAAAGGAAGGAAAACCCCCCAAATCCCTTTGTCTCAGTTTGAAATCCGTATCTGCATTTCTATTGGCAAAGCAGATACCTGGATAGGTACAGTTAACCCCTTAGTCCCCAGGCTGTTGCCCATATCTCATGGTCATGACACCTCCTTGTTTGCAAACCCATCAGAGTCCTTCAGTAAAAAGTGCCAGGCTGTCTCTCATGAAATGCACCCCATAGTCATCTGCAAAGGCCCCAGCTTGGAAAAGACTAGCATTTTCCTTTCATCTGCTCCCATGAGCTAACCAGAGTAATCTAAGGGAAAAAGCCCAGGGAATTTCAATCTGCAGATGGAAACAGGACTGTCCTTTGTATCAGCAGAGCCCAAAATATTTCTAGTGATTAGCAGCCAGAACAGGGCTTTCCTTGGTCGTTATCTTTGATGTCTTCCATTTACGAAGGATGCCCTTTCAAACCTCGCCAGTTTTGCCTCCCACAAGTAGATAAAGTTATTTTCCTATGTGGAACACTCCCAAGTTTCCTCTGCTTGCTGTGGAGAATGCTTGAACTATTTAAAGAACTGGCAAACGTTTAAAGGGGGACTAATCACTGTGTTTCTTTTCCAAAGAACTTCAACACTCATGACTGAAAGGGTATGTCTAGACTTCATCCCTCTGTCGGCAGAGGGATGCAGATTAGGCTGGTCGACATTGCAAATGAGGCAGGGATTTAAATATCCCGTGCCTAATTTGCATAAAAATAGTCACTGCGTTTTGCCAACTCAGCACTTTGTCGGCAAAAAGCAGCGGTGTAGAGGGGGATCTGTCGAGAAAGAAAGCCTTTTTTTGACAGATCCTGTAAATCTCCTTGCAGGAGGCATAAGGGATCTGTCGAAAAAGGCTTTCTTTCTCGACAGATCCCCTTCTAGACTGCCACTTTTTGCCGACAAAGTGCTGAGTTGGCAAAATGTGGCAGCCATTTTAATGCAAATTAGGTGTGGGATATTTAAATGCCTGCCTCATTTGCAATATCAACCTGCCTAATCTGCATCCCTTTGCTGACAGAGGGATACAGTCTAGACATACCCCTAAAAAATCCCGCAGATTGTAACATTAAAATTGAGAGGTTAAAAAGCATCTTTGAGTTATACATCAACCAATTTTCACAAAGCACGGGGGGGGGGGGGGGGGGGTCTATCACAGGGAGCACTTGGGTAAACGAACCTGCTCTCCCTCTCTGCATGGAGTGTGCACCTCTCAGCTCTCTTGTGGAGCCCCAGAGTCAGAGAAGCCCCCAGGATTTGGAGCAACTCGCCGAGGACCAGGCGGTGGCTGCAGTGCCCTGGGCTTGGGTGTTGATCCGCACGGCTGGAGAGGCCTCCTGGCAGCCATGCCCAGAAGATGGGAGAGGGCCTGTCAGGGTGCTAAGGGGTAGCAGCCTGGTTCACCCAGCTTCCCAAAGAACACTGCAGCTTGTCCATTTGCAAGCCCCCTTTCACACACTGTGTGCAAGGAGGGTTTCAGTTCCTCAGTACACATTGACACATTGCCTACTTCACATTTGGGGATGTCTACAGTGAGTGGAGGTGTGACTGTGGTTTGCCTGCACTAACTTTAGGGAGGACAGATATCCAATTGTATTGTAGACAAAGTTGGCCTGGGCTTTAGCACAGATTAGCTGCCTGAATCCTGCCAGAGATCCTGGTACATACTTGGGTTGTTGGCGTCTGTACTATCATGTCTACACTATCAATAGCTTCTGAGTTAGTCTGTAAGTAAAAAAACTTAAAAATAAATGAATAGTCTAGCAGCAGTTACAAAATAAATAGGGTAAGGGGGGGAAGAGGAGCGAGAAGGAAGAGAAAAAATAATGAATTAGAGTGTTTATGTTACATGAAGCTACTAGAGAAGATGCACATTGCTCTTAAGGACCCATGACTTAAAATACATTAGGATGTGGAAGGTAGGGTGCTAGCCAGGTAATGTCTTTATTCATACCTTTGTGATGGGTCCCAAACCTGTTAATCAATCTTACCCATGTTAGCTTGATTTAAGCTATAGTCTATGTCTACACTGAAGATCTGCTGTGTCCAAGGAATGCGTCTGTTATCCTGAAAAAAAATTCAGAAAAGTAGATGTGTTTTTTCAGCATCCCTGTAAATCTCATTCTACGAGGAAGAAGGAATGTTCCAAAAGAGAGTTTTTTCCCGACATTTGGCCCCGTGTACACAGGCCAAATGTTGGAAAAGACTCTTTTGGAAGAAAAGCAGGAAAAGATACACAAATTGCAGTTTCTAACGTTTCTTTGTAGTACAGACATAGAGTGGGTACGCAAACCCACTTTCATGGTCAGTGCAGACAAACTCATTGAGGTCAACTAGTCTCACAAACATCTTTGAATTTAAGCTCTGCTTAATTGCTTTGCTGAATTGGGCCCTTGGTCCTGCTGTTTATGCATTCACCTTCCTTAGTCTCCTTTCATTTCTCCCATGGAAGGAAATATTCTACCCACATCAAAATCCTAGTAGGTTAATGGTGGTGAAAGGAGTAGAATGAATACCAAAAGGGAGGGCCAGTGTTTAGCAAGTGCAGTCTGACATGTCAGTGTGGATTTGGTATCTGCAGACAAACCCCTTTGTGCTTACACAATGACAGCTATTAGAAACCCACAACAGCAGAGCACAGGTATCCCATACCCAGTGAAGGGCAGTTTCACTTGGAGCACATTCTCCTGCTTTTCTCCCAGTGTGTTCACTTTTATCTAGTAAATAAAACATACGGAAGCAGGCATGAATTAGTGTGGTTCTTTAATAATAACATCAAGATCAGCAAGAGTAGTTTAACAAATGACACATGAAACAAACACAGGGAGTGGAACATCATCAGTGAAACCTGGCTAAACAGTCTTCTTCCAACCAGTCCTGAGATCTCAACACTAAAGTCAATATGAAAATAGGAAGCCTATTTCCTTCTCACTGCTGCATAAGCCTCAGCTATTAACAGCATTCTCGGCTCATACACCACTGGCTCTCAAAGAAACTAGACAGCCCACCCCAACTCCCGTAATCGGGACGATGACAGAACATGCTTTGACACAATGTGGAGCAGTAGGAGAATTTGGAAGCTCACAAGGCTAATTTGAACATGAGGATTCAAATTACAGCCAGCAGCAGCTGGTAACTTTTCTGCCTTTTGAAATGTGTGTAGCCGTTGCCAAACGCTGCTGCTTATTCATTTCAGGCGGTGGGACAGATTGACAGAGAGCATCGAATATACAAATGTACATGACTAAGGAGTAATATACGATTATGGCACGAGTGACCTATTCACAGCAAATCGCTCAGAGCTGTACATCGCTATCAAGACCAATTCTGTCACTTCTCTATTTGTGCATGTGCAAGTGGTAAAAATGATACAAAAATGAAAACCTAATTCCTGTTGAAACTACAGGGCAGATGTTTCACCATTCAGCTCCTTCCTTCCTTTCCTCATGTTCTTTACTGAACTTTTGCCTTCAAGTGGCTAGCTTAGAATGACAGCCCTGTAATAAGGACAACAGGGAAGTTCTATAGGGAGAGGATACATAGGGTCCATATACAATACACCAGTTCATTCGACCTTGTTTGCATAGCGTTAATTGATGCCGGAATGCAATGTCAAATTATGAGCAATGTTCTCAAACCTGGTTGCCTAAAGTTTTATAAGTTTGGTCAATACTACAAAGCTAGGCTGACTTAGCCACATTACTCAGGCGCAATGCTCTCTCTAGTCTTTTCTATCCATGTGAGGAATAAATGATTCTCTGTACACCAAGGCATGTGCAAATGTGCACAGAGAGGTCTTTGCCCATACACAGAATATGAAGCTGAGTAGGGCACCTGAAAATCTGGGTCACCACTGGGTCTTAATGTCCCCCTGCTCGCCTCTTCCTATGGCTCTCCTTCCTCCAGAGAGGAACTAGTTAAAAATGAAAAAACCCTCCCAGAGCTATTAGCAGATACTGAGCCTGTGAAAGAGCCATCCAAGCGGTAAGGGAACCTTTTAACAGACATTTGCCAACCACACACGTGTATTGGCAGTTTCTGAATGTATCATGTTACTCAACAGGACCTTCGTTTAAAATTGGATTCAAATACTTTCCTGAGTGTGGTGCTGAAGATCATAAAATCACCTCTCTAAAGAATCATTTCCTCTGCTCCCCACAGCTGCCGGTGGGCATAGGGCACCAGTTTAATAGTACTGCCTAGGGCCCCACAAATCCCAGGGGCGGCTCTGAATGTGCACCACCAGTAAGACACAAACCTAGCGGTGGGCGCTTTGCTATTCAGCTGGGCAGCATTTGAATCTCTCCTGAGGGGCTGCACAAGTGCCCAGCTTAAAGGGAATGCTGCTCCGGTGTGTCAGAAATCCCCTCCCCCCCCCCAGCAATGTGGCTAAATCAATCTAGCCCAGCGCAGACAGAGCCAGGTGACAGAAGAATTTTCCAGTCAGCCTAGCTCCTGCCTCTCTGGGAGGTGAATTACCTACAGGGATGGACGTGCCTAGGAAGTGCCACTCTAGTGTTTCAAAAGTAGTCAAGTCCCTAGATTCATAGATTCCAATAAAACCACTGTGATTATCTAGTCCAACCTTCTCCATAACACAAGCCAAAACTTCCCCAAAACGACTCCTACAGCAGATCGTGGACAGAAACAGCCAGCCTGGATGGAGAATTCTCCCCAACCCTTGGTATGTTGGTCCACTGGTTAATTATCTTCTCTGTAAATTGCCCTCCCTGTTCATTACTCTCACCATTATGAATTCCCACCTGACCACCAGTCTGAATTTCTCCAGCTTCTCTTGCCAATCACTGTTCTCTGCTAGGCACCTAACTCCATATTTCAGCACCTCAACCAAAGGAATCTGATGTTTTTTCAAAAGAGCCCAGCACTTGTGGCTCCCCTTCATTTCAGTGAGGTCGGCCGGGACTTAGCGCCTTGGCAGCTCTGCTCGCTTCTGTTAAGGTGCCCAAATATAAACATGGGAGCCTAGTCTACAGACTTTGGCCTAGTCTATACTACACCCCTCTCCCCTGTCGATTTAACATACTGTGCTCAGCTTCAGTCACTGTACTCACTGCAGTGTCTTCTACCCGGCGGGCTGCTCTCCTGTCAACTCCCGCTACTCTTCTCATCCTGGTGGAACACTGGAGTTGATGGGAGAGCGCGCTGAGTCGACGGGAGTGCTGCAGTGTTGACCCACCATGTCAAGCCGCTTAGGAACACAAGTTTGATGGCATTTGGGCCCAATCCTCAGCTGATGCCAATCAGGACAGAAGTCAGTTGGGGCATATGGTTTACACCAGCTGAAGATATCTCCTTTTGGTCTTAATTTTTAATTCAACTTCTGGTTTTACCAAAGATGCCTTTACTTCCCACACCTCCTCTCTCTCTCTCCACCCCCAATACCTTAGTTATTCCCTTCTCTCTCTTCATATGACTGCAATACAAGAAAATTCAGAGATGAGAGCAGATACACTGATCTTTCATAGAGACACAGGGGCTATGTCTACACTTCCGTTTTCTTGCAGCAGAAGATATGCAAATCATGCTCACATTTGCAAATCACGCTGGCATTTGCATATCTTCTGCTGATCCTTTTTGTGGAAGAAGTTTTGCCGCTAAAAATCCCCGTGAAGATGGGGCCCTTTGTTGGAAAATACCCCTTTTGTGCAAGATCCTTCATTCCCCAAAATCTGAGGTTTACAGGATCTTGCACAAAAGGTTTTTTCCCCGACAAATGGCCCCATCTACATGGGGCTTTTTAGTGGCAAAACCTCTTCCACAAAAAGGATCAGCAGAAGATATGCAAATGCCAGCACAATTTGCATATTTTCTGCCGCAAAAAAACAGCAGTGTAGATGTAGCCAGTTTCTACGGCCACATGAGGACCTGTCCAATCATCCGGTCTGATCTCCTGCATAACACAGGCAGTCAAATGTCACTTGATCAC
This sequence comes from Pelodiscus sinensis, assembly GCF_049634645.1. NCBI lineage: Eukaryota > Metazoa > Chordata > Testudines > Trionychidae > Pelodiscus > Pelodiscus sinensis. Next base: position 1,257,983 of record NC_134738.1, on the reverse strand, counting down.
TTCTACATTGAGCCTCTCATTTCTGGTTGAGCTACAGCATAACTTTAGGAAAGGCATCCCATTTTGATTTAGAGGCTTCTAGTGAGGGAGAATCTACCTTCTCCCTCAGCAAACTGTTCTGATGGTTAATTACCCTAACTGTGAACAATGTGTGTCTTAATTTTAGTTCGAATTTGTCTAGTCTCAGCTTGTTGCCATTGAATCTTGTTATGCATTTGTCTGCTAGATTATGTTTCAAGTACCACATGCTGGATAATACATAAAAGGACTCCATGTTTGTCAAATTAAAACTGGCCCTTTATTAGGAGAACTATTTACAAAGATGCTGAAACTGGAGCTAGCATTCCAGCCACATGCTCACAGACTGACTTCCCGATGCTTTCTTTAAACCTTTCCCTCCTGCAACCTGTGCGCCAGCCTCTACCTTCAAAGCTGTTTGTTACAGATGAAAGACCCTGCGCTATGAGAAACCGTCTCCCCTTTGGGAAAGGTTAGTTCAGAGTTTTGGAAAGATAGGGCCAGACATTTGAAAAGGCCCGTACGTGTTTGCACAGAACACTGCGCTTCGATAGTTTGCACCTGCTGAAAGTCCCTTCAGAACACACAAGTGGGCATCTGCATGCAGGCACAAACATCAGCATTTCTGCCGTGCCCCTGTCAATTTAGTACATGCATCTATTTCAGCCCCAGAAAATGTGGCCGTGATGCTGTGCCTGCTGACGTCAATGGCAGAACTCCAGCTGACCTCCTTGCTTCAGCACCAGGCCCCAAACCTGCATGACTGTGCAAACATATGTTGATTTTAAATGCAACACAGGAGGAGAATATATTCTGCTAGCCAGCCTTGACTCTGGTTTTGCGGAGTACATTTTACATGGTCAGAGTATACTGAAAACACATAACTTGCCTGGGGGCAATGCTCCCTCTAATCTTTTCCATCCACGTGCGGAGTAATTTTTATGCGCACTGAGACATGAACGAATGTGCACCAACAGTAGAAACACAAATCTAGCTGAGGGCGACATTTGAATTTCTCCTGAGCAGCCACATAAGAGCACAGTTTACAGGGAACACTACCCATGAGCACTCTGATTCTATGTCCAGAGTGTTCCTGAATGTTCAATGTCTAGCAAATAACTGGCTAATAATCAGTTAATAAAAACAGGCATTTGCTTATCGCTAAGTGTTTCTACACATACTCACTGCAGTATGGCCATACACTACTCTAGATCCAAGTGCATGACCCCGAGTAAGTGGATCCAGGGGAATGTACAGCCCACAGTCCTTGTACTTCAATTAATGCTATGCAAAGCAGGCACTCGTCACTACAGGAAATATTTGTACATTTATAAAAAGCAACAGGAACATAAAGAACAAAAATACAACAAGCACAGCTTGATACAATAACGTGCCATGAAATATCATTGGCTTTATAATAATTTACTACAACTTGAAAAATGTTCTTTTATCCACACTGGATAGGAAATGCTCCCATCTAACATATGGTAAGCATGCAATAACAATATATACAACAACAATTTGGAGTTTGTATTTTACCCATGAGAAAGACTGGAGTTCAGGGATACATTACAATTATTTTTTTCAGGCCTGATCGACACTTTTCTTTTACTCTGTTTAAGTTTGTGGTTTTTTTCCCTGTTAAATTGTGGCAAAGAATTTTTATAGGACTCTGCAAACATTGCTTTTAGTCCTAGGATATTAAACCCATATATTTTTTGCTAGCAGTTGTTCTAATTTACTAGTTTACAGTAAAAAAAATCTTAATGTCATTTGGTTAAGCAATAATCTTCTTCCCAAACTTTTCTGTACCATTAAGAGAACTACCTAGCAATCCCGCAGGACAGTATTACACTATTCCCAGTTATTACACTTTCCATCTTCAGCTATTTCATTAGATGGCATTCATCCCAATAGGAAGTCCAACCAAACTTTTGTCAGGACTTCCCAAGATTTCCAGTCCCACTGGACAACCCTAAAATCATCTTGTTGAACTGAGCCCGGCCTCTACTTGCTACATGCTGAGTAGCAACCAACTCAGGGAATGTCAAAAGTGCCATGTCTGCTCATAGCGGGGACTGCTCTGTGCTGCCTGCAGACAAAACAGTTGTGATGGTGGCCACGTTGGCCTTTTACAGCCGGCAGCCCTTACATGGGTCATTGTGGTCCCCACACCAAGTCAATTTGTTCATATGACACAAAAGACACTGGACTGAAGCTGAGCCTGATAGAAGGGGACTATTAATAAAGGTCCCTGCTGAAAGATATCCCAGTTTGTTCCTTGACTGGGTCTTTATCTTTGTATCTGCTCTGTCCCTCTTTCTTGTACAGCCTCTTCCTCCAGAGAAGTCATATTTCCAGCAGCACTGCGGTAACTATTTGGCAAATGCATCTCTCTATCTGGTCAAAACCAACTACATGATATGAATATGAAAGCCCTTAGATCGTTATAGAACTTAGCTACAAATATGATTTCTAGGGGGGCCATTGCATAATACAGATGACTGTAAAAGTAAACTAAGGAGGTGGAGGTTTGATTTTAACACTGACTATTTCTATCACTGTGTTTACAAAGGCAGGTGATCAGGAAATTTACTATTGGTTAAAACGTGTACATAGGGCAGTATTGTAAACTATGGGGAGATCCCACCGGAAAACAAGAGGAGAAAACATGGAGAAATGCAGCCAGTGCATTTCTTGGAAGCCTGATTCCCATCTAGGGCAGCTTTGTGCATGAGACTGGTAATGAAAGTGACCAGAAGAAGACGTAGCTGCACAGCGCCCCTTGCGCAAAGTATCCGGGAGACGCCTGCTGCTGATTCAGCAAAGGGGAAAAACAAATCCCAGCAGAGAAGCTGGTAGTGCAGAAGGAGGTGAGCCATAACCGAAAAAGCGGCGCTGATATTATGTGACCTGGTGGCAATAACAGGATTTAAGAAGCCTCGGGGGGCTGCAGTTTTTGAAAAACCATTAATAGAAGCAACCACTTGTTCGTACTTCAGCTGTTTCAGAAACCTTTGTTTGGAAATGGAAATGGTCCCTGAATTACTCTGCCATGCTCGTCAGAGAGCAGTTAGCCTACACGCAGTGTAAGGCCTCTTCTTTCAGCCTTCTTTCCTTTGCTCAGTGGTTTCCAGACCCCTATGGCCTGATGATTGAACTTTGAACTTTCACTAACTCTTTGTCTTCAGGTGTGGGGCTGGAGCCCTCCGGTGGGTTATTTTTAAAAATTATTACAGGTGATTCGTGTTTCTGATGGCGCTTCAGCCTCGTCCACCCACCCTTCCGCATAACAGCATCCACAAATCCCTACACCAGACACCTACTCCAGCACCCTCCTGGGAACTGAACGAAGAGGGCCCCGTTCCTTCTCCAAAACAAAGTCCATTGGGAAGGCTGCTTTTTTTCAGATTAAAACTCAAGAGTCTAACACTCCTCATGACGTTATCCTGCTGTTTGCAGACATGGGAGAGATAAGCCATTTTCCCATTAATCTGAAGCACTGCAACAAGAAGAGAACTCACGCAGTGGTGGCAAAGGAGCCTATGGTGATGTCCACATGGTCTGCGGGAGCTTTCAGCTGTGCCGTTCGCTGCGGAAGATGGCCCCGTGGTTTCTGGATTTTCTAAGAGCTAAGAAATGTCCAGTTTCTTCCGGGATCCCCGTGGGAAGCCACAGAGGGCAGGAGGGGTAAGGGCCCTGCTAACGCCACATTAGTGAATTAGGTTTCTGCAGTGGCATCATTTTTGCAGGCCCCTGGCTTTTTTCTCGTTGCTGGCTGGAGGACACTGATGCATTATGGGATTATACAGAGACAGATTAACAGACTAGCAAGTGGTTTGTTCTATTGTCACCTATTTCAGAATGTAAAGGCCTCCTATAACCCTCCCCCCAGACAGGTTTGTTACAGTGCTGCTGACAGAGGCCTCCGAATGCTTCTGGAAGAGAGAGGGACGAGACTGAGCCCCTAGACAGAAGGGCGAGGTGGGGGCCTGGAGGGAGGAGGGGCTCGGTTGGGAGCAGGAGCCTGGGGAGGTGGGGGGAGTGGAGGGAGAGTGGATGATGGGGATGGGGTGGGAGGAGGTGGGGTGTAGATCGGGGCAGGGGGCGGAGGGTTGTAGATCGGGGCAGGAGGCGGCGAGGAGGGTGGGTATGCGTTGTTGAGGGGGTATTTCGGCAGTGCCTCTGCATTCTTCACTCGGGTGAAATTGATACAGCGGCCCTAGAAGAGAAACAAAAAGGTTACTGAGCATGGAGATCAATGTTCCTTCTAATTTGCTCCTGCTGCATGTGGAATACATTTTGTTACATGTATGGATGTGCACCACCCTTAGAAACACATGCCACCGACAGCTGCCAGCTGTGGGCGCTCTGCTAATCAGTGGGACAGCATTTGAATCTCTCCTGCGTGGCCGCCCAAGTGCTCAGCAGGAACACAGCTGCCAACGATGTAACAGCGGAGGACCATGCTGGCCTTTGCAGTGTCCTACTCACAAGCCAGCTGTCCACGTGTATTTGTCTGGGGGCCCAGATGGAGTCAAAAGCTGCTCAACCCAATGCAACTCTTGCTGGACTGTTCAGAGAAACCCCAGATGGAGTCACGTCTGGAAAGCAGCGGCTGCTGGCTGGGTGGCCGGCCCTGGAGGCTCTGCCATCACCAGCAGCGACACAAAAGGAAGGGCATACTTTTACCTTACAGTATTGAGTGAAAGTCCACAAAAGAGCAGATTTAGCAGGGGAGACCTGATTTCACAATCCATGGCACATGTTCCTTGAGCGTGGATTTGGTAGGTCCTTAGACAAGAATGTCAGTGGGGTCTGAGCCACCATTGGTTAGAATGCCAGCCTGGCACAGGAATCCTCTGGCTTTGTATTGGAGGAGCATGAACTGTTCCTTCCACAACAACCAGCCCATTGCCACAGAGCTTGGCAAGACCAACCCTGGATATACCGATGACTATGTCTGGGTATCCAGATGCGCAGATTTATCTGCTAATCTGGAGCCCCTCAGGACAGTTAGCCTTATGATCATCTGTGCTAACATTCTAGTTGTCCAGGTGTGTGCCTGGCCACTGCAATCCTAGGATCACACTTGTCCTCTATGGGTGTATCTACACTGCACCGTTATTTTGAGATAACTAGTGTTATTTCAAAATAACAATCTGAGCGTCTACATGGCCAATCCATTATTTTGAAATAATTTCGAAATAACAGACGACTTATTCCGAAATCTGTAAACCTCATTCTATGAGGAATAACGCCTATTCCGAATTAGCTATTTTGAAATAAGACGTGTGTAGCCGCGCCACTGCTGCTATTTCAAAATAGCCCCTCCCCAGGGCCATTCTAAGTTATTCCTCCCTAGTGCCTCCTGAGGCTCTAAATTGAGGTAACGCGTCTACATTAGGGGAGCCTGTCTCTGACTAATTTTGAGACTTCCCTGCAGAGTAAATGTTCTATTTTGAAATAAGCTATTTTGGAATAACTATTCTGGAATTGCTTATTTTGAAATAGCCATGCAGTGTAGACATACCCTATGAAAATAGATGCAGCCCTATTAAAATACCGCAAAGATGCTGCTACAGTTTCATGCCCTCAAGTGTGCTGTTTCCCAACACAGTCAAAGGATAGGAAATAATCAATGCAACTATTCAGCTGTGGACTGATAACTCCAGTAAGAATTCCCTTAAAACGTAATTCATAAGGAAGATAGCTGTGAGAGCGACAGCCAGATCCAGCTATCAGATCTTGCTAGAAATGTATCCCCCCTCCACCACACCTGTACACCCACGTGCTAAAGGCCATGGGTAGCAGGCAATGTTCCCTCTAATTTTTTCCATCTATGCATGGAATACATTTTGTTATGTGTGGCAGGTGTGGGCCCTGGTCTACACTAGGGAGTTATTTCAAAATAACTCCCCTTATTTTGAAATAACAAGTGGAGAGTCCACACTACCAAGCGCGTTATTTCAAAATAACAGACTGATTATTTCGAAATAATAATTCCTGCTTTCCACGAGGAATAGCATTTATTTCAAAATAGTTATTTCAAAATAGTGGTAGTATGGATGCTTGACTGCTGCTATTTCGAAACAGCTACTCCTCAGAGTCAACATAAGAACGTAAGAACGACCCTACTGGGTCAGACCAAAGATCCATCTAGCCCAATGTCCTGTCTGCCGACAGTGGCCGATACCAGATACCTCAGATAGAGTGAACAGAACAGGGAATCATCAAGTAATCCCGTTCCTGTCACACATTCCCAGCCTCTGATAGAGGCCAGGGACACCATTTCTACCCATCTTGGCTAATAAACATTGAAGGAAATATCCTCCATGAATTTATCTAGTTCTTTCTTGAACCCTGTTAAAGTCTGGTATTCACAACATCCTCTGGCAAGGAGTTTCACAGACCGACTGAGCTCTGTGTGAAGAAAAACTTCCTTTTGTTTGCTTAAACCTGATACCTATTAATTTCATTTGGTGACCCCTAGTTCGTATGTTATGGGAGCAAATAAATAACTTTTCCTTATTCATTTTTTCCACACCAGTCACAATTTTATAGACCTCGATCATATCCACCCCTTAGTCTCTTTTCTAGGCTGAAAAGACCCAGTCTTTTTAATCCCTCCTCATCTATGACCCATTCCAGACCCCTAATCAATTTTGTTGCCCTTTTCTGAACCTTTCCCAATGCCAGTATGTCTTTTTTGAGATGAGGCAACCACATCTGTACGCAGTATTCAAGATGTGGGTGAACCAAGATTCTATTTGCTTTTTTGACTGCCGCTGCACACCGAGTGGATGTTTTCAGAGAGTGACTCCAAGATCTCTCTCTTGCATAGTTATAGCTAAATTAGTCCCCATCATATTGCAATTCAAAGTAATTACTCCCCAGTGCCTCCTGGATCTCGAAGTCGAGGTAGTGTGTTCACATTAAGGGAGTCTGCCTCGGACTAATTTCAAGGTTTCCCCGTTGTGTAGACGTGCTATTTTGAAATATTTATTTGGGAGTCACTATTTCAAGAGCTGGCAACAATGGTTCATACTCCCCCTTTCCGGCTTCTAGGTTGGAACTTTACCCGGGTCCCTCCAGCCCCTCCCCCATGCTTGAAATCTGGATTTTGCATCCTGCATCTACCCTTCACTCATGACCTGCGCCAGACAGGAGAGGGAGTAGTATTTACCCAAGCTAGTTGCTTGTATCGTGTCCTTCCTAAAAGAGACAAACTGTTAATAGAATGTCTTGGCCTGCTGCTGAGGCGAAGCCAAAAAAAGCGTTTTTAGCTCTGCTATGAAAATGGTGCTAAGTTACAGTTTGTTATGTATTTTAAACAAAACCTTTGCCCTCTAAGCTGTTTAGCTTTTTCTAATAATTTCCACCTGTGAAAGATCCCACATTGAATTCTCTACTGTCAGAATCCAAGTGATTGTATTACAGGCTCCTTCTTCCAGCTATGAACTCATGCACAAAGACACTGGAGGGTTTCTGAGCCCAGAGTTTGTTTTCCATTTCGGGGGTTGGTATGCAAGGATGGGGGAGCTCGGGGGGAGTTTTGCTTTTCTGTGTTTTCCTCTTTCCTTTTAAAAAATCAATATTAGTGCTGGTGAAAATGCCAAATGGAAGAATGCCCCCAGGCAGATGGAGGTAGTTCCAGTGCGTGGAGGAGTTCTGAACTCTCTCTGTGCCACGGGGCAGATTTATCATACCCATTTTACAGACAAGTAATCTGTAATAGAGGATTATGAGCAGCTCATCCATACCATCACGTCACATTGCTGATAAGTCCCTCCACTCCGCATGCTTTGCATTCTTAAAATGCTAATGGACTGTTTTTCGATCTGCAACTGGATCTCATCTCTGGGCCCTGCACCTTTGCAAATCCTTTACACAAGGGGAATGCTACCAGATGAAACTGAGACATTCAATCATTCCTGGTGCCACGTTGCCACGGGGACAGTCTGGTCCAATGGGAGGAGTGGGTACTTAGCACCCCTGGCAATCAAGCTGATTGGGTGGTAATTGCTTGATTTGTTGCTTTGGCACAGGCAGCCAGATGGTGTGTCTTTCTTTCAGCAGTTGTGTTTGTCTCTCTAATTCCGATGCCTTCCAGTGGGTAGGTGGACGTACATGCACCACTAATGAATCAGAAACGAAATGTTCCATTTCCTCCCTCCCCCTGCTCCGAGGGCAGGCTGGAAAGGCTGCACGATAGGGTTTAATGGGCTGTGCAGGCTGCGGGGAGGGGCCTGATGGAAGGGTCTATGGAAATGCACTGCTAATGAGATCATCATTCTTGGTGGATATTAAGAAACATCTGTCTGAATCTTATAGGAGCAGCAGAGGAAAGTAGATTCTGCTTTTGGATTATAAAATACCCTGCACGTAGAGCCCTGCGCAGATACAAAATCTGTATCCACCTCTGCCTCTGTATCTGCAAAAATGAGCGGCGGATATCTGCACGGACACCCGCGGATGTGGATACGGATCCCCGTGGATATAAAGCAGATACCTGCATTTACACTTGTGGATGTGGATACGGATCCCTGTGATTATAAAGCAGATATCTGCATTCACAGCCATGGATGTAGATCCAGATACCCGCTGATATAAAGCAGATATCTGCACTAACACCTGCGGATGCTGTTACAAAGCAGATATCTGCATTCACACCTGTAGATGTGAATACAGATACCTGTGGGTTTAAAGCAGATATCTGTACTGAAACCTATGGATGCGGATGCGGATGCAGATCCCCATGGATATGAAACAGATATCTGCATTCATACCCGTGGATGCAGATATAAAGCAGATATCCACAAATTTGCAGGGTTCTAACTACAATTCTACAATAATGAGCTGAAGATACCCAGAGATATAAAGCAGATAGCCATGGATGTGCAGGGCTCTACCTGCACAGCCCGCAGCTTACGGCAGTCATCTAAGGGAACGGCATTACAGACAGTGTCTTGGGCATGGATGATAAACATGCTGGGCTGAGCCACACCACATCAGGGCTGTAATGGCCAGCTGCTGCTAAGAGACTGGTGAAGCCTGCTAGGGTCTTGGAACACCCCAGCTCCCTGCTGAAGTCAGCGGTGCAGTACCTTGGCTCTACTAGACTGGGGGGATCCTGTGGACTGAGTCATCAATCCATAGGGAGTGTTTTACACCAGGTCCCATTAACATGCCTGTATTAACATCTGTTCAGATGGGCACTGCATCGTCACTGTATGAAAGGAGCTATGTTTCCGCACTGCATTGTCATTAGGGTGACAGTAATGCTGGGAGCCAGGTGTGTGACTCCCAGCTTGCATATACAAATGCAGTGCCTGCTTTCAGTGAGCTAGCATGCTAAAATAGCAGTGGAGCCATGGTAGCCTGGGCAGTTGCAGTTGCAGTAGCAGGCTGGGTTTGCCAGGTCTGGCTGGCAGTCAGTATCAAGCAGAGCACCGCAAGGGTCGGGTCTGGGGCCGGGTTTGTTCAACGTCTTTATTAATTAACTGGATGAGGGGATGGGTTGCACCCTCAGCAAGTTCGTGGATGACATTGAGCTGGGGTAGAGGTAGAGATGCTGGAGAGTAGGAATAAGGTGCAGAGTGACCTAAGAGGGAGAGAGGCTGTTCTCAGTAGTGACGGATGCAGAACAAGGAGCAATGGGCTCAAGTGGCAGTGGGGGAGGTCTAGGTTGGACATTAGGAAAAACTATTTCCCTAGGAGGGTGGGGAAGCACTGGGATGGGTTCTTATTTTAAGAGGAATAAGGGATCTTTCGGAAAAGGCTTTATTTTCTGAAAAATCCCCGTCTAGACTGGTGCTTTTTTCCGGCAAAGCTCCGAGCCGGAAAAAAGCGGCAGCCATGTTTATGCAAATGAAGCGGAGGAGGGGATTTAAATCCCCGCTTCATTTGCAATTGCGACGTGTCTAATTTGCATCCCTTTTACGGAAAAGGGATGCAGTCTAGACACAGCCTAAGACTGTACAGTGCCATGATCCATATTCAAAGGGCTCAGGGGGATTTGTATTCAGGGCGGCTAGCAATAATGCTTGTGCTGCCATGGCCACATTAGTATTTTTGGTGTGTTAGCCTGATGTGAGGAAGTGTGAGTGTGTCTGTGCAAGCTGGGAAGCCCACCCCTAGCTCTACAGTGTAGACGCAGCCGAAGGGGTTTTCTGTGGCCCAAGCCGGTAGCGTAATGCACTTGCACCCACACTAGCATTCGACAGAGTGAAGCCGTGGTGGCACAAACGATGGGAGGGGCTTAGCCCTGAGCACAGACCCTGCCCTGGCACTAGACACAGACTAATCCCTCACACAGCCACGGGCACACTGCTACTTGGCCAGCACTAGTGCGGGAACATCTCCGTAAGCTGGAATGGAGAGACACCCTGGTGGGAGACACTGCTGTGCTGATCGGGCCCCATGGCTGGGGGCCAGGAGCGCAGCCCCAGACGGTTCCACAGCCACCCTGCCTCTTCCTCAGAGTGCCCTTCTCCCGTCCCCACTCGGTCAATTCCAGTCCCTCAACTGCCACTGGAGACCTGCCTTGACCTCCCTGGTCCAGCAGATTCCTGGGTTTGGGACCAGTTAGGTCCCTTGGGCACCAGAGCAGGGAGGTGCAACTGTATGAGTAAGAGCTGCCCTGAAGAAATCCTTGCCTCTCTCTTGCAAAGATCTTCGCTGCATCCGTAACATGGGCTGAGAAGGGGGAAGTCGCAGAAGTGTCTGGATTTCTCAGTGTCAAGCAGGCCTCAGTCTTAACTGGATGCCCAGGGTTTTATTTTCTCTCTGTGGGCTGGTGGCTCAGCTTTAACATTGTTTTAATGCACTTTGCTGTAATTTTAAGTAAATGCTGTGGGACCTCGGCCTGCTGAGTGCATGAAAGTCTGAACCTAAGATTAAACAATTTTATTCAGGGGGAAAAACACGTAAGAATGTTTTATTTGTGCTGGTTCCATGTCTCCTGCAATGTAACTTTAGCAACTTCTGACTATCACGTGCAGGGTCTTTATTTATGTTGAAGTATTTATTAAAAGAACCAGGAAACTGGGCCAGAAAATAATGGGTCGTGATTCTTCTGCCGAACAAGCTGCTTAGTTTGGCGATGTTCTGGTTTTGTGGGTCTGACTAGAACTCAAATCATGCTCAACATCAGAATGCTGCTGACAGCAGATAGTCTTTTGGATCAAATGAACTCAAGTCCAACCCAGGGTGTGGGCTCTAAATAACATTCTCTCTGTGACAACATGGGGATTGTCTTTGGTCTGCTTGCTTTGTTATATTGCATGCAATTTCTGCTGTCCTGGATCAGTCCTGTGTGTGTGCCTCTATTTCCCTGGACATTGCACCAGTGCCTGCATAGGGATGGGAATTTCAGGTGTGACTTTCAGTGCCTAAGCCCCAGCATGCAAACAGTGACCAAAGCTTTCTGTAACCTGAGCCTGGGAGGGGGGGTGACACTTTTTCCCCTGCAAGCTGGACAAAAGCTGGTGGTGGGGATTGCTGCAGGCAGAGGTGGGCTGCTGGGTGTGTGAGTGATTCTGGCTGGTTTGGGATACAGAAGTGGGGGACACTCCCTTGGCTCTGAGCCACTCTCCCCAAGATGGACTGTATAGACTGCTACTGGTTCCTGTGCTAACAAGTCTGTGCTATGCTGTAACCTTGTGGACTAATAAACCTTCTGTTCAACCCACTGGCTGAGTCACTTCTGGTTGCGGATAAGTGTGCAGAGCCGGATGACTCCCCACACCTTGGTGACATGGTGGCAGCGGTGGGAATGGAGATACTGCATCCCATGAACAGAGCATCTAGTAGTAAGTGACCGGGGCACAGCAAAAAGAATTAGGGACACCTTTCTGCACCTTTCTGTGGGACAGATCACTGTCCTTCTTAGGGTCCTTTGGAGCACTCTAGCACTAGGCATAGGGACCCAGCCTCATCTCTCAAATAGCTATACTACTACTTTCTTGGGACACGTGTCAGCAATACATGTTAGCATGAGCTTAACTTGAAGGGTGTGCTTAAGTAGATCTCTGTTCAGCAATGTTTGCTAATGCTGAGCTTTTCAGCTTTAGGAGGAGCATTGCCAGCAGATCCAGAGAAGTGATTATTCCCCTTTATTTGCCTCTGGTGAGGCCACATCTAGAATATTGTGTCCAGTTCTGGGCCCCCCACTATAGAAAGGATGTGGATGCATTGGAGAGGGACCAGTGGAGGGTGACAAAATGATTAGGGGGCTGGAGTGCATGACCTATGAGACTGAGGGATTTGGGTTTGTTTAGTCTGCAGAAGAGAAGAGTGAAGGGGGATTTGATAGCAGCCTTCAACTTCCTAAAGGGAGGTTCCAAAGAAGATGGAGAGAGGCTGTTCTCAGTAGTGGCAGATGGCAGAATGAGGAGCAAATGGTCTCAAGTTGCAGTGGGGGAGGTCTAGGTTGGATATTAGGAAAAGCTATTTCCCTAGGAGGGTGGTGAAGCACTGGGATGGGTTACCTAGGGAGGGGGTGGAATCTCCATCCCTAGAGGTTTTTAAGTCCCTGTTTGAGAAAGCCCTGGCTGGGTTGATTTAGTTGGGATTGGTCCTACATAGGGCAGAGGGCTGGACTTGATGACCTCCTGAGGTCTCTTCCAGCTCTATGGGTGTGTCTAGACTACATGGTTTTGTCGACAAAACTATACCTGCATCCACACTGCCTTTGAGTTATGTCGACATAATGTCGACAAAACTCAGCAGTTTTGTCGACGTATGTAAACCTCATTCTACGAGGAATAACGCCTTTTGTCGACAGAGTTCTGTCGATAGAAGGCATTATTGCATCTACACTGTCCTTTGCGTCCACACTGTTATGTCGACAAAGCGGCTTGCTTTGTCGACGGAACTGGCTGTAGTCTAGATGCTCTTTGTCGACAGAAGCTTTGTCGACAGGATCTGTCGACAAAACTTCTGTCGACAAAACCCCATATTCTAGACATACCCCCTAATACTATGAAATGAACCTAAGAGGAATTTCCAACTCCTTTAAGCTCCCATGAATACCCCAGTGTTAGTAAGCGCTTCGCTTAATACAGATGGATTTAAGCATGTGCTCTAGTGCTTTGCCTCAGACAATGTCTCTATTGCGATCACGCAGCATGACTGCAGCTCAAGCAGACTTCCTTGAGCTAGAGTTAACTTAACTTCCCCGAGCTAGCCTTAACTTCCCTGAGCTAGCCTTAACTTCCCCGAGCTAGCCTTAACTTCCCCGAGCTAGCCTTAACTTCCCCGAGCTAGCCTTAACTTCCCCGAGCTAGCTTTAACCTGCCTAGCCCAGGCCCCAGAGCAGTGAAGCTGAGTAATTACCTAGGGTTCCAGGCAGGCTTTTCCAAAGCACACTGAAGTGTGTCCTGGCATCATGTACTGTTCCAGCACCTTCGCTGGTTAATATTTGCCCTATGCCTTGACTATAAAGCAGGAGGGAGCAGTATACTGGGTTTGCAGAACTGGTGTGGAAGGACTAAGGAGTGATAGAAAAGAATCCCAGCAAATGTAGGCGAAACATGCTTTCCTTTTGTGACCCAGCCGCCATGTTCTCCACATAGATTGCTGCTTCCTGAATTCATGAATGAAGGTAGAAAGTGCTGAGTGAGCCTCAGCTGTGTAAACACAACAACAATCAATGCTTCAGCTTTGCAAAAATGTATGAAAAGGAGCTTAGTCGGCAGAAACTAGTCCCCACGCCCCCTCGGTGAGTATGGTGGGAGGTGGAAGGAAAACGGCAGCAGATGCTGATGTCATTTACTCATCTGAATATGAGAGAGTTTGTAAACTGCTGTTTCCTGCCTAAAGAGCATTTCTAATTATGCAGGAGGACTTTGCGGCTAGATCTGCTAGTCTCATGGCTATTCTTCTATTCATGCCAACAGCAAAATCATGAATGTTGAGATTGTTTTTAAAAGCTGAGACTTTTCCTGTTTGCCAGAATCACTTCATATTTCTAGATATTAATTCTCATGAAGATTTGGGGCTCTTTATTGAGCGATAACCCCAACATGATGGCTCAGATTACTCCCTGGTATAATTTCATTGACTTCAGTGGATGGGTTAGCATAGATATCTGACCCATGTGACCACAACTAGATTTTTTCCAAATGTAATTAAAATGCAAGTTTAACCCCAATGGAGATTATTTCAAGAAACAGACTCTATTATTAATAATATTCTGTGTTTCTATTGCACTTGAGATTCATAGAGCAATGATAAAATGCAGCCATCTCTAGTGGGAGGGCAGTAACTTGCCAGTCCACAGCATGCTGAGTGATAGCCAGTGGATGGGGAAAGGAATATTTCAACCAGTGATCTCTTAAGGTATCCTGGAAAAGCTCTGCCGCATCCAAGGAACATGTCTGCTTTTTTGGAACAGTTTCCGAAAAAGTGGACGTGTTCTTTCGGCATCCCTGTATTCCTCTCGGTGAGAAGAATAAGGGATGTTCTGAAAGAGGAGGGTTTTTTTTCCTGAAATTTGGCCCCATGTAGAAGGTCCAAATTTCGGAAAAGCCTCTTTTGGAAAAAAAAAAAGAGAAAAAGATACACAAATTGCGGTTTGCCATTTGCGTATCTTTTTCCGACTTTTCTCTGCAGTGTAGACATACAGAAAGTACCCGGGGATATATATGGCCCAATTCAGAAGCTGATTGTAAGTACTCACCACCACTGAAGATCAGGCTATGCAGTATGGATTTAAGGTATCAGATGAAAGACCTATGCACCTTGTGCTACTTAACAACAGATCTAAGTATGCCCACTTCTTTGTTTCAGAGACCAGAAGAATTAAATTCTCATGGCCAACAAGGGAGTTCATGGTCATGGACTAGGAACATCCCAATCTCCTTTTGATCTCAGTTACACCAGTCTAAATCTAGAATGGTGTCTGTGAGGTGCAGTGGCATAAAATCAGAGAAACGTCACAAGCCCCAGCACTCTAATATATGGCACCAGGCAACAGACTGGAGCTTGGAGGGGGGGAATGATTTCCCAATCCTGTGAAAATTTTCATGATTCCAAAAAATGTCCAAACCCAAATGGGAACAAAAAGTTGAAATTGAAAATCTTGAATTTGTTTTTGAAATAAAAAAAACAAATCAAAACAAAATGGTTTGGGATTAATAAAAACATTTTGTTTTGATAATTTTGAGAAAAAGTTTCATTTCAATTGTCACAATTTTTTAACTCTAATTAGCTACATTTCAAAATGAGAAGTTGCTTTGAACCAGAAAAGCAGAATATATTGTTTCGGAAATGTTATTTTCAAACTTTTTCAAGTCAAGACATTCATAGACTCAGAGAAGATTAGAGGTGGAAGGGACATTAGGAAGTGCTCTAGTCCAACCGCCTGCTCGAAGCAGGATTAACCCCAACTAAATTATCAAATTCATCAAAACCCATCCTTTACCGTGGCAAGTTTTGATTTTGATGAAAAATGAAAAAACAATTCTTCAATGAAAAAACAGCTGAAAAATTCCGGACCAGCTCTATAACTTTATAACAGACACCATGCAGAATCTGACCTCACTCCCAGACATGCAGCAGACGTCACCAAATAGCACAGGTACTGCATACCCTTAAAAAACTATTTCGGGAGGGTCAGCATTCCACATATTTATTTAAAAGGACTGTAATTCACATCAATGAATATCTGCCAAGATGCATGCAGTTAATGGCCTCTCTGTCTAGTATCCAAGAAGATATATGTGGTGCTACAACAAATGGCTGCCAGAAAGTATTTTTTCAGCTCAAGTACTGGTTATACTTTGATATCAGAAGGTACTTAGTTCAAGTCTCATTAAAGACCTAACTTCAAAGTTCAATCCTTCTATCCCTAAACAAAAGAGTAAAGGGCATGTCCTTAGCTGGTATAAACAGATGCGCAGTTATGGCATCCATTTACACCAGGTGATCACTGGGTGAAATGGACATTCACATGATGTTGTACTTCCTTGTCTACTTGAATCAGCAGTTCTCTGTATAAGAGGGGCTGCTGTATTACTCTGTATATGCAAAATCAACGAGGAGTCCCGTGGCACCTGAAAGACTCAGGCTATGTCTACACTGCAATGTATTTTGGGATACCGGAGTATCCTGAAATAGCTATCCCATGTCTTCACAGCAAGCCCATTATTTTGGGCTCGCTATTCCGGCGTCCCTATAAACCTGATTCCACAAGGAGTAAGGGACATTTCAGAATAGCGGGTTATTTCAAAATTTGGCACTGTGTAGACAGTGCGAAAGTATGAAATATACTATTTCAAAATAAGATAGAAATAAGATACACAATTTGTGTAGCTCAAATTGTGTAGCTTATTTCGAGCTATGGTGCAATGTAGACACACCCTAACAGATTTATTTGGGCATACGTTTTTGTGGGCAAAGACTCACTTCAGATGCTAGTTCTCTGTGGGTATGTCCACACTACAAAGTTAATTCGAACTAACAGCCGTTAGTTCGAATTAACTTTGATAGGCGCTACACATGCAAACCACTAGTTCGAACTTAATTCGAACTAGCGGAGCGCTTAATTCGAACTAGGTAAACCTCATTCTACGAGGACTAATGCCTAGTTCGAATTAAGGGCTGTGTATTAATTTGAACTAGTGGGAGGCTAGCCCTCCCCAGCTTGCCCTGGTGGCCACTCTGGGCACAACCAGGGAAATTCTTCTGCCCCCCTCCCGGCGCTGGAGCCCTTAAAGGGGCACGGGCTGGCTACGGTGCCCATGCCAGGTGCAAGCCTGCCAGCACCCAGCCAGCAGACCCTGCAACTGGCACGGCACGAGCCAGCCACCCGCTGCCACCCAGCCCTCCCCCTCTTCCCGGGACCAGGCTGGCGGCTCCCAGGAGCCTGCCCGGGGCTGCAAGAGGTGGGCTCCCGCCTGGTCTAGTGCGGAGATTGTGGACCTCATCCAGGTTTGGGGGGAGGCCTCCAACGTCCACGACCTCTGCACTAGGCACAGGAAAGTGGCCGTCTAGGGCAGGATAGCTGCCAGCCTGGCCACCAAAGGCCACATGGAAACCCAGGAGCAGGTTTGCATGAAAATCAAGGAGGTCTAGTGAGACTCCCCGACCCTGAGCCCTGAGCTTAGAACATAAGAACATAAGAATGGCTGTACTGGGTCAGACCAAAGGTCCATCTAGCCCAGTAGCCTGTCTGCCGACAGCGGCCAACACTAGGTACCCTGGAGGGGATGGACCAAAGACAATGACCAAGCCATTTGTCTCGTGCCATCCCTCTCCAGCCTTCCACAAACAGAGGCCAGGGACACCATTTCTACCCCCTGGCTAATGCCACTCCATGGACCCAACCTCCATGAATTCATCTAACTTCTCTTTAAACTCTGTTATAGTTCTAGCCTTCACAGCCTCCTGTGGCAAGGAGTTCCACAGGTTGA
The DNA here is from genome assembly GCF_049634645.1 of Pelodiscus sinensis. Taxonomy (NCBI): domain Eukaryota; kingdom Metazoa; phylum Chordata; order Testudines; family Trionychidae; genus Pelodiscus; species Pelodiscus sinensis. The sequence continues at coordinate 1,240,548 of NC_134738.1, read as the reverse complement.
CTATTTGCTTTGTGAAGAAGAACTTTCTTTTATTAGTTTGAAGCCTGCTACCCATTCATTTCATTTGGTGTCCTCTAGTCCTTCTATTATGGGAACTAATGAAGAACTTTTCTTTATGCACCCTCTTCATACCACTCATGATTTTATAGACCTCTGTCATATCCCCCCTCAGTCTCCTCTTTTCTAAGCTGAAAAGTCCCACTCTCTTTAGCCTCTCTTCATATGGGGACCTGTTCCAAACCCCTGATCATTTTAGTTGCCCTTTTCAGAACCCTTTCCAAGGCCAAAATATCTTTTCTGGGATGAGGAGATCACATCTGTACACAGTACTGAAGATATGGCATACCATAGTTTGATACTTCCCCTCCTCCTTCTTCCCCTGGCTTCCCCCTTCCAGCTCCCTCCTCCCAGGTTTCCCCCTCCCCTCTCCCACCCTCTCCCACCTCCTTTTCCCAGTCTCCCCAGAGATTAATCCTCCCCCCAGTTTTGTTAAATAAAGAGAGTTTCTATTTTTGAACATACGTGTCCTTTATTTTGTACATCAGGAAGGGGGGCTAGGGAGGGGTAAGTGGAAGGAGGTGAGGGGGAATGGGGTACAAGCCCCCGATGGGGAGGACTGGGGTGGCTCTGCGGGCTCCTCGGGGTGGAAACTCTCCTGCTGCTCCCCGATTGACCCCCCTGGATTGCAGCCTGCGGCAAGTGCAGCCGGGCTGATGGCCGAGTGCTGTGATGTGCCCAGTGTGGGCACTCAGGGCACTCCAAGCCAGGACTGCTTTGCTGTCCCTTGTCAAGGTAGACAAGCAAGCGAGGAACCCTGAGAACTGTCTGTCCGGGGTGGGGGTCGGGTCCCTTTAAGCACAGCCCTCGGCTAGCCTGAGACAGCAGTTCCATGCTCTAAGTCCTAACCTGATGCCCTGCCGGCACTGCTTCTGGCCATCCTTAACTTCTGTTCAGGGTCCACTCAATGTGGACATGCTAGTTCGAATTAGCAAAACGCTAATTCAAACTAGTTTTTAGGTCTAGATGCGCTAGTTCGAATTAGCTTAGTTCGAATGAACTAATTCGAATTAAGTTAGTTCGAATTAGCGCTGTAGTGTAGACAGACCCTGTGAAATTAATAGTGTGCTGAGTCTCCTTACATACTGATACCACGTTATGGATAACTCTGGAATGCATCCAGCATGCATGGAGAGTAGAAATAAGGCCAAGCTTTCTCCTTATTCCAAGTGAATTAGCAGGCTGAGGAAGTCTTTTCTGTGTCTCCCAGTGGAGGACTCACTGTTAGACATTTCTCTCACCATGGCTGTGAATGGAAAAAGCCAGATTGGAGTTTTCATCCCAGATGGACTTTGGCTCTTTTGCAGCTGCACAGAAGATGGACAAGCCAACATCTCCTAGGGAAGGAACTGTCCGATTGTATGACAAGGAGAAGTCTGGGAAAAATTACCATCCTATTTCACAAGAGAGCTGGGGAATGTTTTCACAGTGAGCTGAGCAAACTTGAAAAGCTGACCAGGAAGGGAAAATGCTGCTTAGACCAAACAGCAGGATGTTAAAATAAACACGGCTTTTTGTAGTGGACACAGAAGCACTGAGGTTTGGGCCTGCCCGAGTGTGACCACAAACCAAGCAGGGAGTTATTCAATGCTATAGTGCTGGAAGGCATGGCTGCTGCCAAGGGAATGGTAGGATAAACAACACACCAAGACCCACCAGCACCGAGCATAGTGGGGTTCTGGTCCTAGTGGGGCTGCTAGGCACTTCCAGGATACAAAATATCAGTATTAATGAGACCAGTGTTCAATGGTGCTTAGTCATTGCAGTTGGTAAACTGGGTGAAGATGATCTATCGCTCAGACACCCCATCTGATCCATCCCTCTATCTATTTATATTGGTGTCCATCATGGCGATATCTGCAAAAATAACAAGGAGTCCTGTGGCACCTGAAAGACTAACAGATTTCTCAGGGCATAAGCTTTTGTGGTAAAACCCACGTGCACGCTTGAATGCATCTGACGAAGAGGGCCTTTGTCCAGAACAGCTTATTCCCAAAGAAATCTGTTAGGGTATGTCTACATTACCCCGCTAGTTCGAACTAGCGGGGTAATGTATGCATACCGCAATTGCAAATGAAGCCTGGGATTTGAATTTCCCGGGCTTCATTTGCATAAGCGGGGCGCCGCCATTTTTAAATCCCCGCTGGTTCGAACCCCGTGCCGCGCAGCTACACGCGGCACAAACTAGGTAGTTCGAACTAGGCTTCCTAGTTCAAACTACCGTTACTCCTCGTGGAACTAACGGAGCGCTTACTTCGAACTAAGTAATCCTCATTCCACGAGGATTAAGCCTAGTTTGAATTTACTAGTTCGAATTAAGGGCTGTGTAGACCCTTAATTCGAACTAGTGGGAGGCTAGCCCTCCCCAGCTTTCCCTGGTGGCCACTCTGGCCAGCACCAGGGAAACTCGTCTGCCCCCCTCCTGGCCCCGGACCCCTTAAAGGGGCACGGGCTGGCTACGGTGCCCGTGCCAGGTGCAAGCCTGCCAGCACCCAGCCAGCAGACCCTGCACGGATCGAGCCACCCACCTGATGCCCCCCAGCCCTCCCCCTCTTCCCGGGACCAGGCTGGCGGCTCCCGGGAGCTTGCCCGGGACCGCAAGAGGCGGGCACCCGCCTGGGCTAGTGCAGACAACGTGGACCTCGTCCACAATCTCCGCACTAGGCACAGGAAAGTGGCCGGCTAGGGCAGGAGAGCTGCCAGCCTGGCCACTCAGGAGCAGGTGTGCAAGAGAATCAAGGGGGTCCACTGAGACCCCCGACCCTGCGCCCTGAGCTTACAATGGCCGTACTGGGTCAGACCAAAGGTCCATCTAGCCCAGTAGCCTGTCTGCCGACAGCGGCCAACCCTAGGGACCCTGGAGGAGATGGACTGAAGACAGTGACCAAGCCATTTGTCTCGTGCCATCCCTCTCCAGCCTTCCACAAACCTTGGGCAGGGACACCACTCCTACCCCCTGGCTAATACCACTCCATGGACCCAACCTCCATGACTTGATCTCACTTCCCTTTAAACTCTGTTCCAGTTCTAGCCTTCACAGCCTCCTGCAGCAAGGAGTTCCACAGGTTGACTCTTTGTTTTGTGAAGAACAACTTTCTGTTACTAGTTTGAAGCCTGCTACCCATTCCTTTCCTTTGGTGTCCTCTAGTCCTTCTTTATGGGAACTAATGAAGAACTTTTCTGTATGCACCCTCCCCACCCAACTCCTGCTTTTAGAGACCTCTATCCTGTCTCCCCTCCGTCTCCTCTTTTCTAAGCTGAAAAGTCCCAGTCTCTTTAGCCTCTCTTCATATGGGACCTGTTCCCAACCCCTGATCATTGTAGTTGCCCTCCCCTCTCCTAACCTCTCTTTTCCCCTCTCCCACCTCCTTTTCCCAGTTTCCCCCAGTTTTGTTAAATAAAGACAGATTCCATTTTGGAAGACACGTTATCTTTATTTTGTACATCAAGAAGAGGGGCTAGGGAAGGGTAAGTGGAAGGAGGTGAGGGAGGAATGGGGCACGAGCCCCCGATGGGGAGGACTGGGCTGGCTCTGCGGGCTTCTGGGGGTGGAAGCTCTCCTGCAGCCCCCCAATTGCCGCCTCTCCCCAGATGGCAGCCTGCGGCAAGTGCAGCCGGGCTGATGGCCGAGTAGTGTGATGTGCCCAGTGTGGGTACTCCGGGCAATCCAAGCCAGGGCTGCTTTGCAAGCGGGGCACCCCTGAGAACTGTCTGTCCGGGGTGGGGGTCGGGGTCCCTTTAAGCGCAGCCCTCGGCTAGCCTGAGACAGCATCTCCACACTCTAAGTCCTCCTCTGATGCCCTGCCGGCACTGCTTCTGGACATCCTTAACCCCGGTTCAGGGTCCACTTAATGTGGACATGCTAGTTCGAATTAGCAAAACGCTAATTCGAACTAGTTTTTTAATCTGGATCCGTTAGTTCGAATTAGCGCTGTAGTGTAGACATACCCAGAAGGACTAGCCACTCTGCATTACTAAGTTCTCTTTTATTTTCTTTGCATCGCAATAGCACCTAGGAGTCTTGAGAAGGGAAGCCCTGCTCATCCGTAAGTTGATAAAGAACGAGGAGTCCTGTGCACCTTAGCGACTAACACATATATAGGACCATCAGCTTTTGTGGGTAAAATATACTGAATCTACATTGTCTAGAGAGGTATCCAATTAAAATCAGGACCCCTTTGTGCTAGGCACTATATATGCTCATAGTAAGAGATAACCCGTCCAGCAGAGCTTAAAATGTAAATAGAGAAGAGAGAAAGAGGGTGGAAGATAGAGAGTATTATTATTCCCATTTTACAGACGGGAAACTGAGGCACACATTAAATGTTTGTATAGCATCTAGTACATTGGGGTCCTGGGATCTATGATTATGGCTTCTAAGCATGACAGTAACATCTATACTTATAAAAGGAGAAGCATCCATGACGTTGCCTGTTATAGAGAACATCTGAGAAGACTTGAGAAGTTTCTAAGGGGAGGCAGGCCCCTATTCCCACCTACCGCCCCGCCACCTCTGCGGGGAGGGGAGAACGAGGAACAGCGCACCGAGCGTGCACACGCCCCCCCCCCCACGGGGAGGGGAGGAGGAGGAACAGCACGCCAAGTGTGCGTGTGCCGTCTCCCACCATGGGGAGGGGAGAAGGAGAAACAGTGCCTCAAATGTGCATGCAACCCCCCACCACAGGGAGGGGGTGGGGAGGAACAGCATGCCAAGTGTGCATACGTCTGCCCCCCCCACCATGGGGAGGGGAAGAGCGCATGTGCACACAGCCCAGCATCCCCAGAGCAGTGGGGAGGGAAGAGGCCGCATGGCTCAAACCCCTCCACTCCCAGGAACAGCAGGAAGGGAGGCGGCTGCACGGCCCAAGCCAGCCTAAACCTTCCTGCCCCCGAGAACAGCGGGGACGAAGGAGGCCATGTGTACATCGACTGTCACAACGGGACAGATATTGCTAGTAAATTACAAGTGACTCAGTCAAGCCTGCAGTAGGAATAGGGACAGGAATTTAGCCCGTCTCTCCTGAGTCCCAAAGCAGTGCCCCAAACACGAATCTGCCTTCTATCATGCCAAGAAAAGCTCTTATGTACAGCAGCAACGTGCCTTTGAGTGTAAGAGCAAATTTCATCTGCGTTTCTAGGAGGGAGACGGTAGTCAGACCCGCATAGTGTATGAACCCAGATAACAAGCCTTGGGTTATATGGCTGCTTTTTTAAACTACTCTGCTATGTTGGATTTTCCTTTCTGCAGCTGCAATGCTTCGGGGGAGAGAACCGCAGCTGGGAGTAAGAAGAGACAACCGAAGCAATATGGAAACATTGTAAGATCTGAAATTTAGTCAGGTCAGCAAAAATGGAGGGAATAATTCACTCTAGGGGTTTATTGTTGTTTTTCCAATATTGCTTTCAGGCACAAGCAGTCTGAATTCCTCTGCTTGTGGCATTCCTGCTCCAGTTCCTGCCCCTGTTTCTACTAGGTATTTTGGCATCGAGCCAGCCAGCAGTGCCCCAGAATAGCAAACACTCAGAGATGCCCTTAGAAACCTTGGAGGTCCCATCTGGAGAGACAGCTGTCTCACGCTGCAAGCCCTCAAATGCAGAACTCCCAGAAGTTACATGCAGGGAGGATTTGCTTGAGCAAGGCTTTCGCTTGTCACTTGTGGCTGTGCTAATAGTGCATGGCAGAGAGCAGGTGGGTGGAGAAGCAGCTGAGAATTAAACTGGACTCAGTAAAGTAGAGGCTACATGGGTTGCAGATGTCTCCATGTCTGAATACAGCCTCCCCCCTTTCAGCAGAGAGCAAAAACTCATGGAGCGTCCATCCTTCAAGCACGTTTTTGCACAAGTAAATCGAAAGATCAGAGGTTTTTTTGCGCAATTGGGAATCCTCATTCTACGAGGAAGAATGCCTTTTTGTGCAAGAGCTCTTGTGCAAAGAGGCGTGTGTGGACAGGGAAAAGGGATTTTTTTTTTGTGCAAGAAAAGGGAAGAGGAAAAAGCACAGGTGCCCTGGTGGCCATTCTGTGCCTAGCAATCACTGCTTACTTGTGAGAGAACATCCAGGCAGTCTGAATGCTGCTCTCTTTCGCAAAAGCACATAATTCTTTGATGCACTTTTGCAGTGTGGACACTCTTGCACAAGAAGTTTTTGCGGAAGATCTCTTCCAACAGAAGATTCTTGTGCAAAAAGCCTGCAGTCTAGACGTAGCCCTGGAAGCTAGGGATATCATTCCTACCCATCCTGGCCATTAATGGACCTAGCCTCCATGAATATATCTAGCTCATTTTTGAACCCTGTTAAAGTCCTGGTCTTCACAACCTACTCAGGCAATGAGTTCCACAGGTTGACCTTGCATTGTGTGAAGAAAAATTTTCTTTTGCTTGTTTTAAACCTGCTACCTATTAATTTCATTTGGTGACTCCTAGTTCTTAGGTTATGGGAACAAGTAAATAACTTTCCCTTATCCACTTTTTCCAAACCACTCATGATTTTATAGACCTCTATCATATCCCCCCTTAGTCTCCTCTTTTCTAAACTGAAAAGTCCCTGTCTTTTTTTAATCTCTCTTCATATGGGACCTGTTCCAAACCCCTGATCATTTCTGTTGCCCTTTTAAAAATCTTTTCCAATGCCAATATATCTTTTTTGAGACGAGGCAACCACATCTGTATGCAGTGGTGTTCCCACTAAGATTTTCCATCCATGAGCAAAGTGAGTTTTGTCTTGTGCACCAGTATTGAGGTCATGTGCGCTTGTTTGGACGTGCCACCAGGCACCCAAGTCATAAACCTCTCCCTTTTCCCCTCTGCTGCCATCTCTCCCATCCTTCCCTCGCCCCATCTGCTCCCCTAGTGCCTGCTGCTGCCTCCCACCCTCTCCTCTGCTCTCCTGGCTCCTGCCCTTCTCACTCCCCACAACCCTCCTGGGACCTGCCCTCCCCATCCTCTCTGACCCCTGCACCCACCCTTCCCTTCCGCTCTGTGCCCACCCCTCCTCTAGCCCCTTCCCCATCCCCTCTCCTAATGTCTCTCCCTCTTCCCACCTGCCCTGCCTCTCTCCTCTGTCCTCTGGTGCCCGTCCCTCCCCTCCTGTCCCCTCCCTGTGTCTGCCCTTCTGCTTCGCCCCCACAATCCCGCTGGCGCCTTCACCTTCTCTTACCCCTGGCACCCTCCTGGTGCCTCCCCCTTCCCTCATTGCCTCTGCCCTCCCAACACCTGCCCCCTTGCCCTCTTCCTCCCTGGTGCCCAACCCCTCACCATCCTCTGCCCCAGTTCTCCTCATGCCCCTCTCCACCCTCACACATGACGTGCTCCATCGCCTGCCTTCCTCGTGTCCACCCCTCCTTTCAGCCCCCTTCTTCCTTTCTCTTGCCCCTCTTGCCCCTTTCCTCTCTCAGCATCATCCTGTCCCCTCCCTTCTGCCACTGCCACTGCCACTTTTCCCATTCCTGCCCTTTCCCATCGTCTCCTCTTGGCCCCCTGGCATTTGTCTCTCCTCCACCCTGCCCTTTGGTGCCTTCCCCTTTTTTCTTCTGCCCTGGCCCCCTCTCCTCCCCTCAGCACAAGCCCCTTCCTATACTCACCACCACCTTCCCCTTAGTTCTCCTTCTGTCCCTTCCCTCACCTTCTGCCTTCCTGACACCTGGGCTGTGTCCAGACTCCATGCCTCCGTCGACGGAGGCATGTAGATTAGCGAGATCGGAAGAGGGAAATGAAGCCGCGATTAAAATAATCGCGGCTTCATTTAAATTTAAATGGCTGCCCCGATCTGCCGATCAGCTGTTTGTCGGCAGATCGGGAGAGTCTGGACGCGATGCCCCGAAAAAGAAGCCTTTCTTCATCGACACAGGTAAGCCTCGTGAAACCAGGTTTACCTGTGTCGATGAAGAAAGGCTTCTTTGTCGGGGCATCGCGTCCAGACTCTCCCGATCTGCCGACAAACAGCTGATCGGCAGATCGGGGCAGCCATTTAAATTTAAATGAAGCCGCGATTATTTTAATCGCGGCTTCATTTCCCTCTTCCGATCTCGCTAATCTACATGCCTCCGTCGACGGAGGCATGGAGTCTGGACACAGCCCTGCAGCTGCCAGGTAGGGAGGCAAGGTGGGCAGCTGCCCTGTGTGCTGGGGATGGAGCCAGAGCCACGGTGCTATTTTTTGCACTGCGGCCGTGGCCCAGGAGCAGCTGCACCATGGCCTGACACCAGTCCCAGCACACGGGGAAGCCACCTGCCACACGGCCTAGCCCCAGGACAGCTGGGACCGGGACTCCGGTACTAAAAATAGCACTGCAGCCCTGGCTCCAGTCCCAGCACACAGGGAAGCACATTCCATGTGCTCAGACTCGAGCTGTGGCCATGGTGCTATTTTTAGTACTATGGTCCTGGCCCCAGCTGCTGTCAGCAGCTAGGCCACATGGCAGGTGGCTGCCTAGTGTCCCAGGACAGGATCCGGGCCATGGTGCTATATTTAGTACTGCAGCCAAGGCTCCAGCTCCAGCAGCCGCCATGCAGGCCACATAGTGGCTGCCCAGATGCTCCTGCGGTGGGCAGTAACCTGCCACATGGCCTCACCCCCGGGAGCAGCTGGGGCCGCAGCTGCACAGCTCTGCTGAGGGGGTGGGCGGGAATGAATTTTTTGGTGTGTGCCCACATGGGTGCACACCTTACAGGGAACCCTGGTATGCAGTATTCAAGATGTGGGCGTACCATGATTTTATACAGTGGCAATACAATATTCTCTGTCTTAGTCTCTCTCCCTTTTTTAATGACTCCTAACACCCGGTTTGCTTTTTTGACTGCCGCTGCACACTGAGTAGATGTGTTCAGAGGATTATTCACAATGACTCCAAGATCTCTCTTGGGTAGTTGTAGCTAAATTAGTCCCCATCAGATTGTATGTGTAGTTGAGATTATTTTTTCCAATGCACATTACTTTACATTTATCAACATTAAATTTCATTTGCCATTTTGTTGTCCAGTCACTTAGTTTGGTGAGATCTTTTTGAAGCTCTTCACAATCTGGATTAGTTTTAACTATCTTGAGCAGTTTAGTATCGTCTGCAAATTTTACCCTGTCATCTGTCATTTCCTCTAAGTATGTACAGCACCTGTTAAATGAGACCCACAATCTCCTGTGGGCTCTCCTGTAATACAAACAATAATAGTATCTTCCTCCACACACTTACTATAAATGCAACATTCTGTGGCCTTGATCCTGCACTTGGAGCTGTGCAGTCAATCTCTTATGCCCATGTGGTATCTCATTGGGTTGGGTGCTGGCATCCATCTGTCTGGATTAGTATGGAGCCTTAAACATCACGGTTTACCACAGCATGGTTTGATTCATTACTCTGGAATGCTTTAGTATTTTTCTCCCCTCTCTTATCTATCTTACCATATTGACTTCCCTCACTATAGGATCTGAGAGTTTACTCTTGAGTTGTCACCAAGTCTCCACCTAACATTTTCTATCCTTGGGAGGGTTGAATTTTCTTTTGTGCGGGTTGACATTTCTTATGTGCAACACCAATATTGAGGTAGTGTGTGGACGTGCACCACCAATACAAACAAAACACATCTGTGTAAATGTACACATATATACTGTGGCTGCTGCACACTGAAGGAGGGAAGACATGCTGGGTGAACTGCTTTCTTTTCCCCCAGTAAAGAAAAACCCAAAACCTAACTGCAGCATAATCAGGCAGGCACCTGCGGTCAATTAGAGCTTGCCAGAAGCTACAGGCTGATTAGACACCTGCAGCCAGTTAAGGCCTGTGGTGCCACTTTAAAAGGGCTCCCCTGGGCAAGGAAGGGGGAGGAAAAAGAGCAAAGGACAGGAAGGGAGAAGAGTTGTGTGCAGGAGTTGTATGGGTATGAGCGGAGGCCTGATGAGCAGGTACCAAAAGGAAGGTGCTGGGAGAGATTGTCTGGGGACATGTCCCAGGGAAAAGCTGCCAGATTGCAAGAGGCAGTAACCCTGTCTGTTGCCGCTGCCTTAGGGTACGCCTCCACAGCAGGGTTACACTCAAATTAAGCTACACAACTTCAATAGCTTAAGTTGAAATAGCTTCTGCCTTCTGGCGGTGTCTACACTGCAGGAAGTCACAGGAAGAACACACTTCCTTCCACTTCCCATGCTCCTCATGAAATGAGGATTACCAGGAGTCAGAGTAAGAATTCCTCCAGCTCAACATTATTTCGAAAGGCTTGTAGTGAAGATGCACACTATGTTATTTTGGAATAACGTTAATTATTCTGAAATAGCACTGCTGTGTAGACATACTCTAGGGGGCCTGGGCTGGAACCCAGAATAGTGGGTGGGTCAGGGTTCCCCCCAACTCTCCCCACAGCACTATAGCGTCTGTCCCTGGATAGGGAACCCAGGACTAGACAGGGGTTTCACCCCCATATTATGGACTAGCCTGTGATGAATATGGCTCAGAAGGCTGTGGCTCCTGCCTCTCGTAAAGAGAAAGAGACCGTGTGGGGGGCCACAGTGAGCCTCTGAGGCTAACACTATCCACCAGTAGTGCAAGACCCATGGACAATACCTGGAGCTTTGCCACAATACACACACATACACACACACACATTATATATGTCCATATGTGTGGAAGAAAATATATGAAAACAAGACACCTGTATCTAGTTGCTGTGAGGTACCCTTAGTGACTACAAAGTTGCTGTACAAAGGTAGGGAATTAGCCTTCTTCCACTGGAGGAAGAGTAGAAACCCCAGAACATATTAACACATGGCTTCAGGGTTTGTAGACAGATGCATGTTTCAAAGAGCTTGCAAATGAGGTTCCATCCTACAAAACTAGCATCACACCTAGTATTCACTACTTCTGACTCATAAGAGCCAGAACTCTATCACAGATCTAGTTTTAATGCAATACAATTTACTGTGTATTAATTAGTAACACGGGATTTTTTTAAAAAATCATTAAGTTCAGAGATATAGATATCTGCAAGGCTCCAAAAAATTATGTTAAAATAATAATTTTCTTTCTTATCTTAAGCCACTAACACCTATGTACACTTTGTTTGAAATATAATCATGCAGATGTCCTCCTGGCACACAAAACTCCCATGAAGCCTGCTCCCTCCCCCCATCCAACCCCGACAGACAGAGAGGACTGCAGCAAGTGAGTCAGGATACTGCAAATAAAGTACCCCTTCCTCCACCTCACTTTACAGATGCCAGCACCCACCCACTCCTCTTTCCCCCACCTAGCCGATGCAGTCATTCATCCTCTTACCTCTCCTGTCCCTGCCCAGGAGGGTTGAAGAAACTGCTGGGTTTCTGTCTCTGTCTTTCTCCTTCTCCTTGGGCAGACGGGACTCTCCAAACTCTCCTCCCCTCTGACTTCCCCCCAAGGCAATTAATTAATTACTCCCTCAGTCACTCACTCTCCGCTGCCACTTATTCCCCGCTTATCTCACCTGCTTATCTTGTGTGCTTTCCTGCTTTGGGTGCTCTTCAGTTCAGCATGGGGCAGCTCCATTTAGCTGCTGCTTACAGATGCCTCATCCCCTACCAGTCAGCTGAGCCCCTGCCTGCATGGGAGCTTTGAACCTCTAAGCGGGGCTCAGAAAATAGCTGTGCAGTTTCGTGGCCATGCAGCTTAGAGGGAACTTCAGTTGTCACCTTTTTGTATCTATCTTGTTAATTTCACAAATGAAAAGTCGATTTGGGAAAGGGAAGCAGCCTGAAAGCATGTTAAGTGATATGCTTTCCATAGTAAGAACCTGTTAATGTTGAAAAGCAAGATAAAGAGAAAGATAAAATAAATTCTTCTTAAGTAGAGATGAAATATGTTTCTCTGTTTGCCCTGGTTTTATATGAGCCTGGAAATAACCACCTGGAAAAACAATAACGTTTAAAAATCATAACACACTGAGGCTGGCTTCTGTGTTCCTGAGTTTTTGAAAAAATATTTGAAAAGGTTTGATCTTAATGCCATTTTGCAGTAGTTATTAGTAAAACTTCTCAAACAATATTCCTTGTTAGAAAGAAAGAAAGAAAGAAAGAAAGAAAGAAAGAAAGAAAGAAAGAAAGAAAGAAAGAAAGAAATGATTCGACTTCTGATTTCAAAGTAAAACAGAAAAAGTTGCTGCATCTACTAGTCATTAAATGAACACAGGCAGGTGTTAAATAGATGCAACGCTTATTGCTCGGGTCTGGGAACAAATGATTGATTAGAATGTAGTTAACATTAAAAGCTATGCATATACATAGGGAAGTTTGAGGGAATCCTAGGATAAATTGTATGGGCAAAATTCTTCCCCTGGATGCACACTATGGATCTTTGTTGCTTGATTTGAACTCAGTACATGTGTGGAACTTCTGCAAACGTCTGTGGGAGCAATGTGTGGAGGCAGTTCAGGGGACAGAGTCAAGATACATAGTGGATCCAAAAGCAGCACAGTGTCTCTAGACCCTATGATGGCCAATGGGCACTTTGCTTGGTTGCTAGACCTGTAAGAAGAAATCCTGTCACCTCTGCAGAAAGTCTAGTGCAGTTCTCTAGGTCACAAGGCTGGAATCCTTTGCAGATGGTGCTCAGCAGAGTTCCTCTCTACAGGGGCACTGAAGTGGGGACCCTGGGAATGGGCGGGAGTAGGTGGGGTGGCCATACTGGGCACAGAAGCACAACCAGAGAAGATGCTATTACTGCATAGGCTGCCACTCCGCAGTCTGGGGGAAGGAGGATTGCCGAGGTTTTGGATTCCTGGAGTTTCCCTGCTCCAGGCCCCTAAATCTGTTCAGGAGCTCGCCTGGCTCCTGGAGCATGAGGAGGCTCTGAGTGCTCGAAATTGAGTTGTGCTGGCAGCGCCGCACTTTGAAATCACATGAGGGTGCCCGAGGCAGTTTTAGGAAACTAGCTTCTTGGATTTGTGAGCCAGCCTTGCCAAGACAGATTGTGCTGCGGGTGCTCTGTAATGCCTGAAAAACCTGTGCAGTCATGATATAGGTCCCTCTATGTCGTCTGGTCAGCAGCAACTGTTTTATTTCTAGATAAAATCCTCTGCACTGAAACCACCTCCCTCTGGTTCTCATTACAGAATCCAGGGCCGGGTACTAAGTGTCACTTATAAGAACGTGGAAAACGTTTCTCATTGCATTCCGTATATCTTGGGCACTCGATAAATGACAGATGAAATGTCTGATCCAAAGTTCCTTTGGAGCAAAGGAAAAGATTCCCATTGGGCTCAGCAGGCCCTAAACAGGCTCAAATGACCTGCATATCTAGCATGTAAAAAGTGCATTTCAAATTAGGGATGAGCCTGACACAAAACCTTCAATCAGAAAAGCTCCAGACTTTGAGGAAGTCCAGAGGTGGATCCAGACTTTTCAACTTGGGTTCATGCCTGCGTCGATATTGGAAAGACAAGACATGTGAAGTAATCTGAAAGTCACAGCAAATACAAGGTGTGGCAGATTGCTAAAATCAAGATGTTAACGCAAGTTGCAAGAAACTATTCAGAATGCAGGGGCAAGTTACACCGTAGCCTTTGGGAAGAGTGAGCCAACTCCTTCCCTGGTGCAAACTGGCACACTTCCATTGCAGGCAACAGTGCAACATCAATTTATCGAAGTGGAGGTCATGAGCATAGTATCCAACCCAGCGACAAGTGAATCTCAACAGGAAGATGCTTAGTGAATTACAGATGAATGGGAGGATGGATCAGGGTAAGACGTTTCCTCCACAGCTGATCAGCAGTCATCTACATTTTTGGCAAACAAGAAGGAAAAAAAAGGATAAAAAGTTAACTAAACTTTTTGATGTCCCAGAAAAGGTTTGGTTTGGATTCAGTTCAAATTCTGGGTAATGGTTTGGATTTGTACTTATTTTATTCTACTTGGTTCAAGCAAACCTACGGCCAAGATACCTAGGGAGAGGGAGTCTCTTCTATTGCTTTGCAATGGATGCTTTTGCTGTCATAAGACACGGGTCTACAATAAATGGCAGATTTAAAATCAAGACTTTTAAATCATCAACATGAAAAGCCAAAAGATTGCAAGAAAACTAGCTAATTACATTAGTTTGCTGAAAAGATAGGCCAAGGAAATACAGAGTTAGTGTGTTTGAAAACAGCATCTTTCACACTAAGAGCCCCTAGAGCACTTTGGTTTAAGTCCATACAGTGTAAGCTCCATGGCACAATGGCTTTTTGTTGTGCTTGTACAACGCCTAACACAAGGGAGGTTTGGTCCTCTCAGGTTCCTAGGCGCTATCACAGTACAAATAATTAATGCACGCTGCTTTGCAAGTTAGAGATGGGTCTGAACCAAACCCCTTCATTCACACACTGCCAAACACTGATGTTCCTGATATCTGGGTCTACATTTTGCAGCTTCAGCCCAGCTGGGAACCTACCAGCATGAAAAGAAAACATTGGCGGAGGTTAGCAGAGCAATCTCCATGGCTTATGAAAAGTGAAACAACATGTCACAGGCAGCCATGTAGCCAAATTGGAGCATGAGAATAAATCTCCTTTCTCAGCTATTGGTCAGAGCCAGAACTGGGGTGAAATGACTCATCCAGAACGAATGAATGATTGTGCGTGTGCACGTGAGTGTGTGTAAACAGGCCTGATTTCTATCACAGCAGCCATTTGTGGCTGATCGTCACAGCATTATTGGTGTCCTGTCCAAGAAGGTCCCATTGTTTTATTGGAAAAATGCAGCACTGCTCTTACAGCTACCCCACAAGATGTAAATAAAGAGCTTCGAGATGGCTGGGGGATGTTGAGCATGTACCACCAATGGCAGTGGCAGGAAGGTGAAGTTGGAAACACTCAAACTGTAAATTAGTTGCCATTTTTAAAATGAGGGTGATTAATTTTGGAGTAATAAAGGGGTAAAGTAAATTTCCCATCACTGGGAAATTTTGAATCGAGCTGGATGTCTTTCTAACTCTAGCTCAGCCATGAATTAGGGGCTTGATGCAGGAATCACTGGGCGAAAGTCCATAGCCTGTGTCATGCAAGAGGTCAGACATCTTAGGGCGGATGTCTGAATCGCATCAAAGTCAGCGGAGCTTACACTGATTTACACCAGCTGAGGATCTGGTCCTTATCGCTGAGGGGAGGAAGTCCAGCAGCATAATTGTATTTAAGCACAAAGCAGGTAGCTCTGGAACAAGGCCAAGGGAGTTTAGTGTCTATGCTTGTGAACTCCTATTGGAGAGAGGGAGTATTTTAAGCTCGGCATTCCGCTATCAAATCTATTGTGTGTTGGCCCTGCTGTCTTGGAAGAAAATGTAATAGGAAATGACAGCGCTTCAAACTGCTCCAGGAACCATCAGTTTGGAGCAGCGTTTGGTCTCACATGGCACCATCTAAGAGGCACAAGACTGCTTTTGGACAAGAAAGGAGAATGAGGGATCACGCACACCAGGGCTCAGTCAGCCTTTTGCTCTCTTTGGGCGCGCCTCTGTCCTCTGAGCAATGCACAGGTCCCCTGCAAGGGGATGAATTGCATCCTCTGTGGCAGTGTTTCCCAAATGGTGTTCCGCGGAACCCCGGGGTTCCAGAAGTGAAAATAAGGGTTCCCTGAGAAAATTCCATTGCAGTAACATTTTATGATTTAAAAAATAATAATTAATATTTAAGCATTTATGAATTTTATTGAAAACAATTTTCATTCGTGTTTGCCATGATAAGTGTCCCCGTGTAATGCCAGGTTAGCCAGAGAGTGGGGACGATGATGTCGCTACTCAGCGCAGCATGTGCAGGCAGTCAGTGGTGCGATCGCCTGTTATACACCAGCGTAAATCCCCGTGCTCACTCTCAGGGAGCATGGATCACATGAGTGACCTTGTTTAGCTTTTCTTTATTATTATCCTTACTTATTTGTGGTCTACTTTCTCTGCTCCATATATAAGACTGTTCTTAGGGGTTCCGCAAAATTCTTTGGAGTTTAAAAGGGTTCCGTAGCCAAATAAAATGGGAAACACTGCTCTGCGGGGTGGACACAGTGTATGCGGGTTACAGACGCTCTAGAACCAGGCTGAGTTTAGAGTAAGAGCTCTGATGGATCCTATTTGGACAGAGAGGAGCGCTTTCCTCCATGTTAATGCTTGTTTAGCAAAGGAGGGGAAATTTGCTCCTAAGTCAGCAGTTGAAATCCTGGAAATAAGACTGAGGCAGGCTGCTTGGAACTTAGTAGTTTATTAGACTTTGTAACCAGCTCCTGCACAGATAAAAACAGGAGCATTCAGCACAACTAGACTCCTACCTTATCACATTGTCAGACCATGGCTGCTAGATACCAGACATAACTCTGTTCTCATTCAGTTGATCCCTTCATATTTGCTTGGGGCTGAATTTCCCAAGAAGTCACAAATCTTTTTAATTAAGATTAAACCCAGGGCCATAAAGAGGCAGAACCTGCTTTGGGCTGTCGCCCACTAAACCACTTATGTTACCTCCCTGTGAGCTAGGCAGAGCAGCGGGAATGGTGGGGATGGGTGGAGGCGAGAGGGCAGCACTGAAGTCAGGGTGTCCTCCTGCTCCGGTACCCCTTCTCTGCAGAGCAGGGGTCAGGGCGAGGGAGATGCCCAGGGGAGCTGCTCCAATCTGGATGGAGGAGTGCCTGTCTTAAGAGGCAGTGCCCTGTTTCTAAGAGTTCTGTGCTTGTGCTTTCACACACACACATTCTCCCCGCCCCCCCATGTCTCATCTCTGCAAAGTGGAGGAGGAGCAAACAGAGTAGGACAGCTTTCTCTGTCTTAAAGAGACAGTGCATGGCTTCTCTCAAACTTACCCAGCAGCATCTACCAGCACACACACACTCTATGCCACTGTCACACACACCCAGTCTGTGCCACACACACACACAGACACACACACACTCTCCCGTCTCTGTGCCACACACACTAAATCTGTGTCACAAAGTCTGTCTCACACACAGAGGGTGCGTCTAGACGTCACCGCCCCGCCCCCCTTGGCCTCCCGCCGTGGCGCTCGGCTGAGTTCTGCGCCGCTCAGCCGGGCCGCCGCGGGGGAGCAAGCGGAGCAAGCGGCCATTTGGGCTCCCCCGTGGCAGCCCGGCTGAGCAGCGCAGAACTCAGCTGAGCGTCATGGCGCGAGGCAACAGCGCCCCCCAGAGGTGACTCGTAACACTACAGTGTTACAGAGTCACAGACATTGGGCTACTATATATATGATAGGAGCTAGGACCACCAAATTCAGTATACAGCTTCCTCTTATTATAACTTAGGGTTAGCACGATCAGGGTTTGGCTGGCTCAGGACAATGGGAGGTGCCTGGAAGGGGATTGCTTCTCAGAAAACCATACAGAAAAGAGACAGAATAACCGTGCAAGTGAAAGGGGCTGGCTGGGAGTATACCCCCTCTCCAGGATTGCCCCAGCCTTAAGCCTCTTACTCTCTCTCCCCCCCCCCCCCCACCTCCGGCCTAGGCCTGAACATTGCTGGCTGTTCCCCTCCATCAGGGAGCGAGGGAAAAGCGCAGAGTTTGCTGCACTCCTCACTCTGGCTGGGGAGAGCAGAGGCAGACGAACCTGGACTTGTGCCAGTGGGGTGACATGTACCCCTCAAACGGTTGTGCCCACTGGAGCTGCAGCAGCCATGGAGAGGAGCTTCTCACCTGTCCCCAAGCTGCTGTGGTGAGAGAGGGTTGGGGTTTGTCCTCCCTCCCCGGGGCACCCTGCATCCTGAACCCTCCTCTGCAGCCCTACCCTAGAGCAATTATTTAAATGAAGCCTGGACATTTTCATTTTATATTACAAAAAACAAAAATTAACTGAGTTAAGGACCTGAGCAATGCTGGGTAAATCTTCTAGTGTGTGTGTGTGTGTGTGTGTGTGTGTGTGTGTGTACTATACTTTATCCCATCTCCTTGTGTATGTGTGTGTGTGTGTGTGTGTACTATACTTTATCCCATCTCCGTGTGTGTGTGTGTGTGTGTGTGTGTGTGTGTGTGTACTATACTTTATCCCATCTCCGTGTGTGTGTGTGTGTGTGTGTGTACGTGTACTATACTTTATCCCATCTCCTCAGAAAGTCCTTGTCACAAAGTACATTCTCCACCCCTGGATAGAGTCTCTTAACTTCCACTGGTCTCCTGTTAAATGAGACACACATCCTAATCCCAGAAGCCCTTTGTCTGCAGGACTTCCATTGGCTTTAAAGAGGGTTTAGTGCTTGGAGAAGTGAACTCATAGTCCTGCCCAGTCCGTGTGGTCCCTGGTATATTGTGGGCAGGCTTGCCATGGTTTGTGAGCTGGCCATCTTTCCCCTTTCAGGAACACTGATGCAGCAGGGAAGAATTCAAGCACACAAGGCTACCTCTGTTGATACGTATATTGCAATGAGCTCTGCTGTAGCACTGTAAGTTGATGAGCAGATGATCAGTGGAGCTTTTGGCTACTGAGCTATGAGTTCCAGGAAAAGAGCTAATGTTTAGATTAATTTTCCATGACTGTATAGAATGGAAAACCGCACCACAGTCAGATGAGCAGAGAGAAGGTTACAATTCCATTCCAAGGCCCTGCAGCCCATCGGTATAAGTCTGTTATTTTCAGCTGATATCTTTTTCTGAAGGCAAGTTTAGCAATAGTTTGTAATTAGTATGTAATGAGGCTTTCCTAAGACAGCAGTAAGAAGAGTTGTCTAGTAGTTAGAACAGGGGACTTGGGAGTAGAGACCAATGGAGTCTAATCCCAGCTCTGGAAGGAAATGTAGCTCAGCAGTAAAAGCAGGGGACTTAGGCATGGGAACACCTAGCTTCCGGTCTCAGACCTTGGAAGGGGTGTAATCTGGTGTTTAGAGTTGGTGAGTTGAAGTAAAAACATGTGGGTTCTACTCCTGATTCTGTGATCTTGGGCAAGTCACTTATACATCCCCCACGCACTCATCTGTCAAACAGATGCCTACCATACATACTAACAAGAAACCTGGACATGACATGCTTCACTTAGTCATGGCTCTGATCTGTTCCTTTTGGCATCTGAATGGTCTAGAAAATCACACTTGTGTTATGTGTTAATGCTTAATTTGACTGTGTAGTGAAATAGACTAATAGACCCTGTTGATAGGACATGAGCTCAAATTTAGCATATAAGAACCAGAGTACATGGGATATAATTTCAATAACATGAAAACTGAAGTGTTATGCTTAGACAATACCAAACATGCAGTTTCCAGTAACCGGGTTTCAAAATTCAGGAAAATGGGAAAGTGGAAGAAGAAATTAGAGCTCAGCTCTGACTCAGACAGAGATAAGTGGTATATTGTGTTACAGGAAGGTATCAATGTGATTAAAAGAAAAAGTCTAATAAATGGCCCATCCAGTTTCAATCTATGGTGCTGAGTGTGGGGCAACAAGAAAAACAAGAGGAAATGGTCTGTCCCCTCCAAATGTGAATGTTGAGTGGTGTGACTGGAGAGAGAGACCACAGGAGAAATGCTCAAAGTCAGACCCATTAACAAAAACACAAGGGAATCCAGGCTCAGATGGTTTGGTCATGTAAACCATGGTCCTGACAAAAATGTGGGTAAGAGAGTCCAACAGATCAAGACTGAGGAAGAAAAAAGACAGGAAGGTTGAGCCAGGAAGAGTCCTAAAGGAAAATGTGTTAGCATGTGGTATGATAGAGGGTATAGCATTGAACAGAGCGCTTGGGATGAGTGTCCCAAGCAGACTCCACTGATGGGATTAATACAAGGGAGAAAAGTGAAACAGACTGAATCTTCCACCTTTACACCCGAGTGATTTCAATAGGAGCATTTGAGGAGAAAAGTGTTACTCAGTGTGAGTATGGCAGAATCTGTCCCTACATTTCTATGGGTACGTCTACACTACAGCGCTAGTTCGAACTAACTTAGTTCGAATTAGTTAATTCGAACTAAGCTAGTTCGAACTAACGCATCTAGAACTAAAAACTAGTTCGAACTAGCGTTTTGCTAGTTCGAACTAGTAAGTCCACATTGAGTGGACTCTGAACAGGGCTTAAGGATGGCCGGAAGCAGTGCCGGCAGGGCATAAAAGGAGGACTTAGAGCGTGGAGATACTGTCTCAGGCTAGCCGAGGGCTGCGCTTAAAGGGTCCCGACCCCCACCCCGGACACACAGTTCTAAGGGGTGCCCCGCTTGCAAAGAAGTTCTGGCTTGGAGTGCCCTGAGTGCCCACACTGGGCACATCACACCACTCGGCCATCAGCCCGGCTGCACTTGCCGCAGGCTGGCATCTGGGGAGAGGGGGCAATTGGGGGGCTGCAGGAGAGCTTCCACCCCCAGAAGCCCGCAGAGCCAGCCCAGTCCTCCCCATCGGGGGCTCGTGCCCCATTCCTCCCTCACCTTCTTCCACTTGCCCTTCCCTAGCCCCCCTTCTTATTGATGTACAAAATAAAGCTAATGTTTCTTCCAACATTGACTCTGTCTTTATTGAAAAAAACTGGGGGAGACTGGGAAAAGGAGGTGGGAGAGGGGAAGAGAAAGGCTGGGAGAGGGGAGGGCAACTAACATGATCAGGGGTTGGGAACAGGTCCCAGATGAAGAGAGGCTACAGAGACTGGGACTGTTCAGCTTAGAAAAGAGGAGACGGAGGGGGGACAGGATAGAGGTCTCTAAAAGCAGGGGTTGGGTGGAGAGGGTGCATTCAGAAAAGTTCTTCATGAGTTCCCATAAAGAAGGACTAGAGGACACCAAAGGAAAGGAATGGGTAGCAGGCTTGAAACTAGTAAGAGAAAGTTGTTCTTCTTGACAAAGCAAATAGTTAACCTGTGGAACTCCTTGCTGCAGGAGGCTGTGAAGGCTAGAACTAGAACAGAGTTTAAAGGGAAGTGAGATCAAGTGATGGAGGTTGGGTCCATGGAGTCCTATTAGCCAGAGGGTAGGAGTGGTGTCCCTGCCCAAAGTTTGTGGAAGGCTGGAGAGGGATGGCACGAGACAAATGGCTTGGTCATTGTCTTCGGTCCATCCCCTCCAGGGTCCCTAGGGTTGGCCGCTGTTGGCAGAGAGGCTACTGGGCTAGATGGACCTTTGGTCTGACCCAGGACGGCCATTGTAAGCTCAGGGCTCAGGGTCGGGGGTCTCAGTGGACCCCCTTGATTTTCATGCACACCTGCTCCTGGGTGGCCAGGCTGGCAGCTCTCCTGCCCTAGACGGCCACTTTCCTGTGCCTAGTGCGGAGATCGTGGACGAGGTCCACGATGTCCGCACTAGCCCAGGAAGGTGCCCGCCTCTTGCGGTCCAGGGCAAGCTCCCGGGAGACGCCAGCCTGGTCCCGGCAAGAGGGGGTGGGCTGGGAGGCATCGGGTGGGTGGCTCTGTGCCGTGCCAGGTGCAGGGTCTGCTAGCTGGGTGCTGGCAGGCTTGCACCTGGCACGGGCACCGTAGCCAGCCCGTGCCCCTTTAAGGGGTCCGGGGCCGGGAGGGGGGCATAGAGTTTCCCTGGTGTTGGCCAGAGTGGCCACCAGGGAAACCTGGGGAGGGCTAGCCTCCCACTAGTTCGAACTAAAGGGCTACACAGCCCTTAGTTCGAACTAGCTAGTTCGAACTAGGCGTTAGTCCTCGTAAAATGAGGTTTTCCTAGTTCGAACTAAGCGCTCCGCTAGTTCGATTCAAATTCGAACTAGCGGAGCGCTAGTGTAGCGCATAGGAAAGTTAGTTCGAACTAACGTCCGTTAGTTCGAACTAACTTTCTAGTGTAGACATACCCTATATGTTTAGCAAATAGTACTTTGAGGATCTTTTAATTAGAGCTACATTCCTTCTGCATTTCTTGACATAGCACTAATGATGTACTCTGGTGAGCCAGCAATATTTAATGGTCTTTATGTTTCCTTTTGCACCATCTGGAAATTGAGTTTTTGGTAAGTGAATAATGGCTGAAAATTAGTAGTGGGTAGTTAACACTCACACAAATGGCTCTACATTCCCTAGAAAGATTTCTCCCTGGTTAAATGACAGGCTCTCAGTCACCTGCGAGGTCACCTTTCAGCAGAGAAGATACACAGAGGTGTATGTGGATGAAGTGAAGGGCAACTTTGAGGCAGGAACTCTTTTCACTTGGTGGGTTTATTTCCTGCTCCCAATCAGAGTTTTGCCATTGCTTGTTTGCCTGCCTCTACTAATGGTTTTTCTATCTGCTCATGACCATTGTATCTAAGTGCTGTGCTGGGAGATAGAGTTTTGCTCTATATTTTTTGTTACATTGAAATAAGGCAAAATATAGGTGGATATATATACTATACATTTTAGAGCGTTTGTCTGTCTGTTTGATCAAGAACTCTTCCTAAATGGTAAGAGCTAGGACAACTAAATTAGGTATTCAGCTTCCTCTTCTCATAATTTAAAGCAAGGTAATGATTTGATTATGCCAGGAAAATGGGATGAGCCTGGAATGGGATGATTTTCCTCGAAGCTGGGTTCTGGGGAAGCTTGGAACCCTAATGCTAAGAGACACACTAGCCACTGGTGAAACAGCTGGCCCTGCTCCCGGGCATGGAGATTCTACAGGGGATACTGCCCATTTGCTTACTTTACTCATGTGAATCCAGTTCTTGCAGATTGGTTTTCATGACAATTATCAGATCCCTTTCCTGCCTGAGCTTCGGAGGGGGAACAAGAACTGGTGTTATTTTATGCAACAGGTTACAGCCAAACCCTCCAATCAGAAACAATTGATTCTTTGTGGTTAATTTAAATGTTCCCTACATAGACAAACCATAACCAAACCCTGGAAGCCAAATGCTCCATGAACACTATGGAGAGGGTGTAAAAAGTTTAGAATCTGCATCCACCTTTTCCAGTTCTTTTCTCATATGTACTTCTGGACATTTACTACAGTTCCACAGGACCCAATAACCTCGCTTTCCATTCAGGGTAACAGTGGTAAGTTCTGCCTCTTCCCAGATGTGTCAAACAGATGGATTCCTGAAGTCCAGGGGAGTTTTGCCATTGGCTTGAGTGAAGCTAAGATTTCTCTCATGACATTTGCCTTGTGATGTGTCTCATCTGAGGTCATTTTCTATCAGGTCTGAGATGCTGCAAGCCATTTGTAGTATCTTCCCTAACAATAAAGGAGGGATGGTGTGTGGTTAGGACAGAAACGTAGGAGCTATGTTCCCTGTAGGCTGGGTGACTGCACGACCACACTGCCCTTTAATAAGCCCCGTGCAGAAGCTCAGAGCTCCCTTGCATTTGTCGACATGTTTCTGTCGACAAATCCTGAAGCCATATGTTAATTTGTTCTGGGGCTTCTGCTCTTTGAGTTTGTGACACACACAAGGTGAAAGTTTTAAACCAGGAGAACTTTGATCTGTTTTTATAGTCTGTTTCACGTGTTCTTGTATAGCATGGATCCTAAACATTCCTCAGAAAAACTGTATAAGCCTTAGTGAATGCCTTTTACTCTCTTTTCCAGTGTCAGTAAATATTGTATTAGTATTTGTGAGAGTAGGACTATTTCTAGTTGACTCACAGATTTGTTTAGCATCTTAAAGCTGTGCTATGTGTAAATTATATGCATTTTGGTGTGTTTATTAGCTTGAGCTGTTAGAAACTATGATGATACATGTACTCCAAGGGTAGTGTTAATTTTCTTTTTTATTTGATTTCATATTAAATATCGTAAGTATTGCTTTTTGTTAATGATCCATTGTTTTAATATATTTTCTTCCATCCACACACTACCTCAATATTGGTGTTGCACATAAGAAATTTCAAGCCACCCAAAAGAAAATTCAACACACCCAAGGATAGAAAATGTTAGAGGGAACACTACCTAGGATCCTGAGTTTATTTCCCTACTCTGCTACAGACTTCCTGTATAATCCTGAGCAAGTCTCTGAGGGGTAGCTTTGTTAGTCTGTATATGCAAAAATGAGGAGTCCTGTGTGCATGTTAAAGACAACGGATTTATTTAGGCATAAGTTTTCATGAGTAAAAAACCACTTTGTCAGATGCATCTGATGAAGTGGTTTTTACCCATGAAAGCTTATGCTCAAATAAATGTTAGTCTTTTCAGGTGCCACAGCACTCCTCATTAATCTTGAGCATTTATTTAGTCTTCATGTGACTGAGTCTTCTGTATGTAAAAGAGAGATGTGATAGGGATAAATGGTTAAATTCTGAGGCCCTCAGATACCACGTAGTAAGGGGATGGAGGAAGATAAATAGCTCTGATAGATACAGTCTAAAGTCTAGAGTTTGTTAGGCCATGTCTACACTAAATGGAAGATCAGTCTTCTGGAGTTCAATTTAGTGAGTCTAGTTAAGGTACATTGACTCCAGCTACATAATTAATGTAGCTGGAGTTGTGCATCTTGCTTCGACATTCCCTATGAGTGTAGACCTGGCCTTAGAGTTTGTTCTGAATATGAACTGAATTACTGGCAGCCCTGAAGAAGGGCTACCCATAATTTCGAATTCAAACTATCACTGACAAAAATGGCCTTTTTCAAAAGGAAAATTTTAATTTTTTAAAACTATCCTCTTTTTTTGCTATAAAAATGTTTTCTATTTGGAAAAACTGAAAAATTGTCAGTCTGGTGGGGGTTTTTTCAACAAAAATCCAGAACGATTTGTGGGTTTTTCTTTTTTTAAAGATACATCATTTTTATTTCTTTCAAAAAATTTGTCTCTGAAAACACTTCCTGTCTTCAGGCCAGCTCCACCCTGAAAATTTACAGTCTAGCCTTTAGTCTATTCAGAAAATTACTACAGAACTACTTACTCCATGTGAAGGAAAGTTTGACTAGATCTTTCCATTGGCTGGTTTTGCCTTTTTTGCTTTAAAAAGAAACCCCTTTTTATACTTTTCAGTTCATTATAAGCACCTGCTTCTCTTCCCAGCATTCAGAGGCATGGCTCCTTTTCCTGAGCTCAGTTGAGAAATGTAAAAACCTTCCCAGACTACGAAATTTTCCTAGTCACTCACTTCCCTGGAAATTTCACAGTAAAATGCACAGATGGGGCATTTTTGTGCTTCAGTTAAAATCACACCTAAGTTAGCTGGTGTACTAATTATGGTAATGGAAAAAAAACCCATCAACACAGCAGCTGCATTTATACAATGACTCAGGTGGAGACTGCAGGTTTGGGGTGGAATGGAAAAGGAGTGGAACTATATTAGCCTGTAACCAGACAAAGGAGGATATGTCTACACTATAACCCAGAGACGTGACTGCAGCATGTGCGGACTATTTGTAGCACACTCATTAGATTAAAGCTAGTGTGGGTTTGTCTGTATGTGCTGCAACCACACCTCCAGATTGCAATGTAGACACACCCTAAGTGAGGGCCATCATGAGCAGACTACAACATTAGAAAAGGCATAAGTATTCCCCTTTATTCAGCACTGGAGAAGCCACAACTGAAGTATTGAGTCCAGTTCTGGGGCCCCCACTATAGAAAGGATGTGGACGCATTGGAGAGGGGTAAGCAGAGGGCAACCAAAATGATTAAGGGGCTAGAGCACATGACCAACGAGGACAGGCTGAGAGATCTGGACTTCCGTAGTCTGCAGAAGAGAAGAGTGAGTGGGGATTTGATAACATCCTTCAACTTCCTGAAGGGAGGTTCCACAGAGGCTGGAGAGAGGCTGTTCTCAGTGGTGACAGATGGCAGAACAAGGAGCAATGGTCTTAAGTTACAGTGTGGGAGGTCTAGTTTGGATATGAGGAAAAACTATTTCCCAAGGAAGTCTGGATGCTCTCTTTCGAAAAAGCCCTGTTTGCATTCAAGAACATCTTTTTTCGAAAGAGCACTTTCAAAAAAAGGCGTTCTTCCTCGTGAAATGAGGAGTACCGCCGTCGAAAGAAAAACCGCGTTCTTTCAATTTAATTTCGAAAGAACGCAGCTGTAGTCTAGACGCAGGTGAAGTTTTTTCGAAAAAAGGCTACTTTTTTCGAAAAAACCCTGCAGTCTAGACACAGCCTAGGAGGGTGGGGAAGCACTGGGATGGGTTCCCTAGGGAGGAGGTGGAATCTTCATCCCTAGAGGTTTTTAAGTCCAGGCTTGACAAAGCCCTGGTTGGGGTTGTTCCTGCTTTCAAAGGGGGCTCTGCACAAAATGACTCTTGAGGTCTCTTCCCGCCCCAGGTCTCTATGATCCTATGATTCTAAGTCTGTCACATCCTCCCATAGTGGCTGCTTCTATGTATCTCTGCTCAGCTGATGACCCCAAACTGTGTGCACCCTCATTTACACACTCTGTAGGCCACTCCTTTCTCACTGAGGCCCGCGGAGGAAAGGCTGTGTCAATGTAACTCTCGGGGAACTGTGTGTTACAGGTCTCCCAGTTGTGCTTGACTTATGGGGGATACGATTTTGGTCCAGAGACCTGTAACATGCACTTTTCAGTTTGTATCATCACGTTCTGGCCATGCTCAGAACAGTCCCACTGACGGAGACTACGTGGGGGAGGTACCAAAGGGATGCTGAGGTAGAGCGGAAGGCTCTCCTTGTCATTAAGGTGTTGAATTGCGACTCAGCAGAATTGGCTTCAATTTCCCACTCTGACACAGACTTCCTGTGTGAGCTGGCAGGGGAACAAAGAGGTTCCAGGGAACTTAACTAGGATACATGGACAGATACTGGAACAAACGATTAAACAATCAATTTGGAAGCACCTAGAGGATTCTAAGGAATAGCCAGCATGAATTTGTCAAAAACTAATTATGCCAGAGCAAATTAATTTCCTTCTAGGCAAGGATCACAGGCCTACAGTGGGTGATATAGTCCCATATGAAACTAGAGAAATTTGGTTTGAATGAAATTACTAGAAGGTAGGTCAAGTGGGTTGAAATGCTGTATTCTAAGGGTAATTATCAATAGTTTGCTGTCAAGCTGGGAGGACATATAGGGTACGTCTAGACTACATGGCTCCACGACGGAGCCATGTAGATTTGTTTGTTCGGTAAAGGGAAATGAAGCCGTGATTTAAATAATCGCGGCTTCATTTAAATTTAAATGGCTGCTGCACTCTGCTGATCAGCTGTTTGTCAGCAGATCGGGGCAGTCTGGATGCTCCCCTGCCGACATGAAAGCCCTTTATCGACCTCCCCAGTAAACCTCATCCTACGAGGCATAACGGGGAGGTTGATAAAGGGCTTTCAGGTCAGCGCAGGAGCGTCCAGACTTGCGCGCTGAGTTGACAAACAGCTGATCAGCTGTTTGTCGGCTCAGTGCGGCAGCCATTGAAATTTAAATGAAGCCGTGATTATTTAAATCGCAGCTTCATTTCCCTTTGCCGATCAGCCTAATCTACATGGCTCTATCGATGGAGCCATGTAGTTTAGATACACCCATATAGTGAGATCCTGCAGGGGTTAGTCCTTGGTCTGGTATTAGTCCATATTTTCATTCTTGACTTCAATAATAGAGTAGAAAGCAATAAAAATTGTGGCTGACACAACGCTGGGTTGGGCTACACCGTTGGAGGACAGAATTAGAATTCAAAATGACAATTGGTGTGGAATCAAGAGGGAGAAATTAAAGACAGATGCAAAGTAGGACTCTTAAAAGGGAAAAATCAAATGCCCAGCTACAAAATGGGGAACGACTGGTTAGATGGTTGAGCTACTGGAAAGGATCTGGGGGTTACAGTGGACCACAGACTGATTAATAATCTGCAGGGTGATGGACTCATGAAAAAGGCTAATGTCATTCAGGGGTATATTACAGGAGTGGTGTGTGTAAGGCAAAGGAGGTAAATGTTCTTCTCCACTGAGCATCAGCTGGAGTAGTGTGTCCAGTTCTGGGCACCACGCTTTAGGAAAAATACAGGCAAATTGGTGAGTCCACGGGAGAGCGAGCAAATGATAAAACCTTGACCTATGAGGGAAAATTTTTAAAAAGGGCTTGTTCGGTCTTGCAACAAGCAGACTAAATGGGAACTTGGTAATAGTCTTCAAACATGGAAAAGGCTGTTATAAAGACAACAGCAATCCATTGGTCTCTATGTCCACTGAAGGGAGATAGTAGGGAAAATGTTCTAACTCTACGGGTGGTTAAGCTCCTCAATAGGCTTCCAAAAGAGATTATGCAAATCCCATCTCTGGAAATTTTTAAGACTAGATGGACAAGCACCTGACAGGGCTGGTTTAGGAACGTTTATTCTTGCCTCAGCACAGGAGGTTGGTCTTGGTGTCCTCATGAGGTCCCATCCAGCTCTACATTCCTATGAGATAATTCTATGATATCTCTTTAGCACCCACATCTTAGGCACCTGTATCAAAAGTAGCTATGCTGGGTCCACTGCCTATTACTCAGACCAATATTGTCTCATGTCCTTGTGCCCTTCATCTGTCTGTCTGCTGTCTCTTGTCTTCTAAGCTCTCTTGTGGAGGTAGGCACTTACAGGGCCTTAAAAAAATCTGGCCCTAAGTGATTTGACCAAGGTCACACAAAGAGTCAGTCTCAGAGCTGAGAGCAGAATGCAAGTTCCCCAATTGTCAGTTTAGTTCCCTAACCAGCAGATCATGCTGCTGTCACATGAGAACAGCGTACATGTTAACTGAACATGTTACATCTGTCATTGTAGTAGCTTATAAGATGAACATGAAAAGGGCTATCAATCTCCACCTTCAGGGCCTCAGATGGTCACTAGTAGGGGTCAATCAAGCAAAAAACTCTTGCCCCTCCCCATTTTGCATAATTGTAGGGATTTAGGCCCTGATTCAGCAAAACATGTAAGCATGTGCCTGTCCCATTGAATTCAATAAGACTTGAGTATGTACCTAAAGTTCAGCATGCATTCAAGTGTGATGCAGAACCAGGGTCCTAATCATGAATGGCCCATTGTTCTATGGACAATGAATCTATTTCAATGTGGCAAATCTTATTCCCTAGGCTGCAGGAAACATTCATAGTGAAACCTGAAACCATCCAAAGTTGAGGTTTTTGGCATTTCATTGCAACTTAAAGAAAAAAAAAAAAAAAAAAAAAAAACTTAAAGAAATAACCTGCCTGAGGGGTGGAGAGAAATTTGTGCAGGTTTCATGCTTTTCTCAAGGAAAATGTTCACTGTTTTTCAGAGCCTCATTCTTGTCAGCTAATTAAACAGAGTTTGTACCTTAGACATTTTATTGATGTCTAACAGGATACTAGCTCAAGTGACTGCACTGGAGAATTTGCAAAAGTATCTGAAAAATACTTCTTTCTGTACATTTTGAATAACTTTTGTGGCCCCTTTTTTATATATAATCATACATGGTCTTATTATGCTTTTTCCTCCACCTACATGCCCAACTAATGTGAAAGCAAAGCAAATTAAATTACCAACAAAAAATAAACATGATTTGCTTCCAGCTTTCAATGTCACAGGCTACATTTGAGCTCCAAACACATTTTTATAATCAACTTCCAAATTCCTGAAATCAGCCTTTACCATGGAAACACAACAGGCAACCTTGGGTGCCACAATAATTACTAGGACCCTTTGCACTAATGAGAACTTGCCTCCAGAATTATAAAAAGGCCCAAATATTTTTTTTAAATCCCATCTGATGATGTTTTGACTATAAAAATAACCTCATTAATGCAGACAAAAATGCAAACCTAGTCTCTCCAGAATGCGAGAAGACCACAGGAATCCCACGTTACCCTGACTTCCTTGCTTTATTAGAAACAGCTGCATCTGCTGGTAACCTCAGACCATTTCCAGGTTTGACGCTGAGGAAAGAATTTCACAACCTCTTTGTGCATCTCGGCTTGCTTGACCCTCTCTTTTCCTTTTGCTTTGCAATGGAAAACACACTTCAAAAAGACCCCCTGGTATTGTAAACAAGGGCTCGCTGCACATTCTGTCCTTGCAGATACAAAAGAGAGGGGGATGTGTGACCCGTCAAGGCAGAGATAAATACCAAGGGTTGGATCCTCGACTGATCTCAATTGGCTGAGCCTCAATGGTCTGTTAGACAAAAAAGAACTTCCAGGAATACCGAGTGCCGATAATCGCGTGATATTTCTGCACACTGTCATAATGCCAAGCCCAGCTATAGTCCTACAGGGCCTTCCACCCAGGAACCTCACAGTAATCACACTTCACAGCCCCATGAGAGGTTAGGATGCACCTTCATGGTCTGAGCATGGGCATATCTATTGGCCTCAGTGGGCTTTGGGCCCAGCACTAAGGGCTAGGTTCACAAAGGGGTGGAGGCATTTAACTGTCACTTGGATAGCTAAGCCCATGTGTCAACTCTTCCAAACCCCTGTTCAGCTGCTGCCTTGCCCAGTAGGTGCCTAATGCTCCTTGGCACCTA
Source organism: Pelodiscus sinensis (assembly GCF_049634645.1). Lineage (NCBI taxonomy): Eukaryota > Metazoa > Chordata > Testudines > Trionychidae > Pelodiscus > Pelodiscus sinensis. Next base: position 1,210,253 of record NC_134738.1, on the reverse strand, counting down.
CCTGTCTGCCAGTGGGCATGTGCAAAGCCCCCGTGCAGATTCACCGGCTAGGTGTTCCCCCACTTACCTTGCCTGCAGGGCTCGCTCTCTGGTAGGTGCTCTCTGAGCTCACTTCACCTATAGAAAGTGAGGGGGAGGCAGTGCCTCCTCCCATTGACAATGAGCAGAGCACTCAACTAGGAGGTGGCAGGAAGGGCCAGAGTTCCTTTTCTGACTTAGGGAGGGTGGGGTTTGAAGCTAGTGGGTGCCCCAGGTACAAGGGTGGTTGGTTCTTTTTTTCTGAAAGGGCTGGCCTAGCTTAAGAAAGGCTTCATGCTTCTGAATCCTAAGCAGAGAGAGACTCCTTCTTCCGGCCCAGAGTCAGGTGCCTAACTCCCTTTGGGCCGTGGGGTGAATGTAGCCTGAAGAGAATGAAAACAATCTTCAGGGTGCAGAAGCTGACAGTGGGAGGAGGCGGCTGGGGTCAGGCGGGACCGATAAGTTGACTGGAGTTGAGACTCTGTATACTGTTCTCTTTCTTCTAACTGTGCCTACTTGTCACAGCCATACGCTGGGAGCTTCTTGGGGCAGGGACCAGCCTGTTTATCTGGCACACTGCAGGAGCCACCATAAATAAGCAATAATAACTATGTGATGCAATGCTGAAGCGAGCACCATGAGGCTTTCTGCTGAACAGCCTAGCTCATGGCCTTGACATGCTTAAAGGAGCTGACTACTTCAAGGGCTGCTTGTATGAAAGTGGTGTCATCCTAGGATCTAGTCCAATTTCTTTCCAGCCTCTGAAATAAACAGATTCTTTTCAGTTATTTTGTATCTTGCCTTCTTTGTGTAGCCTTTCACCTTTATGCTGACTGAGAGGATGTATTAATGTGCCTATGTAACTAATCAAGGGGTTGGACATCACCTATTGTTTCGGTGGGGGAGAAAACGGAAAGAAAATAAGGTGCCAGTTGCTTTCATGATGGCCTCCTTGTAGCTCTTAGAAATAACACAGGCTGAAGGGTTCCTCTCCCCAGATGTCAAGTGACTCTTTACAAGCCTGCAACAAGGCTCCAAATACTTACCTAGGCCATTTGCTGAGAATGCAAAGTGCAGCGCTTCTCAAGGTGGAGGAAAGCCAGGGCTCTGTGGTAATGGGTATGAAGGCTACTGGACTCAGAAGAGACCTAGTTTCTAGTTATCTCATTCCCAGACTGATGGATGGAGCCCGCACTGCCTATATTCACCACACAGGGGCTGGAATGGAAGGCAATGAAAGGAACTAGCGACTCCACGGATCCAAACGGCATGGCAGACGAAAATACGCAGCGCTGCTCTGAGAATCAGCCATGCAGAGGGGGAGTGGGTGCGCCACAGCTTTCATTGAGGGGCAGCAGGAGATGGCAGACCGATGAAAATAATAAGAGATGGGTCCCATCTCAGATTTGCATCAGAACTGGAGTCCTGCCTCCTTGCCGATCTCCCACGGAATGTTCCGGAGGCCCCCCAGCTCTAGCAAGTGGACAGCATCTAGCAGAACATCTCTCGATGGTTGGACATGTGAATTGTTCCGGTGCCCTGCAAAGTGCAAATCCCAGGTCTGGTGATAGTGAACTTCTGCCTAGAGACGTGATGTACAAAGCAAGTGTGCTAGACAAGAGGGACACGGTGCTCGCACAGGTGTAGTCGGACGTCTATACTTTGGGGATGGGAGGCAGCTCCAGTCATTCCAATGGGACCATGTGTAAGTGTGTATGCACAGAATGGCCACCAGGGTACTTGTGCTTTTTTTTCGATTGCCTCTTTTTGAGCAAAACCCCGGTTTCCCATCCACACACACCTCCTCACAGAGGAATACCTACACCAGAAAAAATTCTCTGTTCTTTCATTTTACTTGCACAAAAATGCACTTGAGGTGTGGATGCTCCACGAGTTTTTGCGCAAAACCTGCTGTTTTTGTGCAAAAACTCTGTAGTATAGACCTAGACTGTGATTCAAAGGAAGAAACCAAACCAAAGCTCCCCAGCCAGACTCTGCCTGCCTGGCCATGGGACTCTTGTTGTTTGATCTGTGCACATCTATGGAAATGTCATGGCATTGCGATGTGATGAGTGTTGCAAAAGAAACACGTCGTCTGATTAAGCAGAGCCTCCATGTGTTGATTTGAGTCCACCCAGACGTCCCTTGGAGGTCATCTCTGTAGGGCTTCCCCATTTTTCATTTTGAGAAGGGGATGTTCTGTTTTATTCTTACCTTTAGGGGAAGTAAACCATTAACAGGGACCCTGGAGCATCTGTATTTGGGTATCTGGGAGGCAGAGACAGCTGCAGATTGGATTTGTGGCTGTTTTCACACTGCTGCCCCAAGCCACTCAGCACCAACCTTTGTGCTGGATTTCTCTTCAGCCCTGGGTGCCAATCATACCAAGGCAGGAATGTCTCTTATGTGATAGTGTTTGCTGTGTGCCGGCCTGGGAAAACAAGCTAACCCATAAGTAACCTGGGCTGTGCTGGGTTTATAATGTTGTCCTTGGCCAAATGTTTCCAGTTTATCCACCAGAAAAGAGACCCAGAGAACAACAGGGGGAGCACTGAAGAGATCTCAGGGGGCTTATTTTATTCATTGACTTTATTTAATTGATTACATATAATTTTTAACTACGTGTATTTAAAATTTAATTTAACTGGCATCTCCCTGTGCTCCTTGAGCCCCTCTCACACGAACAAATTTAGCTTTAGACTGTGAAGTCATGATCATCATCTCCACTTTGTGGATGAGGAAGGAAAGAGAGGGTAAAGGACTTGCCCAGGGTCACACAGAATATGAGCCTGGTCGTAAGCCTCCCAGGTCAGTTCCGTAACCATCCTTCCTCCGAAAGTGAAACCGTAACTCCCCTTCACGCTACAGGGCTTGCCCTGGAGGCTGGGCTCTGAAATGCAGTGAAAGGGGAAGGTCTTGGGACCTAGGGTGCCGCCCAGTGCCACACATCTCCCTAGCAGCACCCTGCGACCCGAGTCAGCTGATCTGGGCTCTGAGACTTGCTGCGACAGGATTTTTATCCCCTCTGAGTTCTAATTCCGATTGCCTTTCTGGCCACAAGGCTGCGCTCCAACTCCCACAGCTGGAGAATTTATTTTTCATTCATTTAATTACACTGTCTCTAAGTCACAGCATCTATGGTGCTCTCATTTGTTCACCACGTGTTCTAGGGCTATTTCCCACTCACTTTGGGTTCAGCCTGCAGTTGAAAAACATGGTAAATTTGCATGAACTTCAGGAAATGGCTCCATGGGTTTCACTAAGCATTCAATCAAGGGTCAGTGCAGCCATGCCCATAAAATATCCACAGCTGTGCAATTTGTCCATCACAGGCCTACAGTCCCTATACCAACTCCCATTGACTCAACTGGAAATTCTGCCAAGAGCTGGGTCACATGCACTGCTGGATAAAACAACTTGGATTGTAAACTCTTTGGGGCAGTCACCATATTTTTGTGCTGTGTTGCAAGTGAATTAAACCAAACCAAATTAAAGCCACTTTAATTATGAAAGACGGCATCCACACAAGGGTTTCGTGTGGGGCACGTAATCCTTTTTGACTTCATATCTTTAGTTAATTTGGATTAGTTTTTCGGAGTGTCCCTGTTTAGACAAGTAATTCCGCTGCATGGACTTATACAAATGCAAAACCAGCAAAAGAAAAACAGGACCAGCTGAGAGTATGCGAAGTCCAAAGTACAAATGGTTCAAAAAAGAATCAGATAAATTCATGGAGCTCAATGGAGATCTGTTCAATGGCTATTACCTAACCTAGCCAGATGCACAACCCCATGCTCTGTGTGTTCCCATCAGCCGGGAGCTGGGACTGGATGAAACTCTTGGAATTGCCTGGTTGTGTTCATTCCCTCTGAAACAACTGACACTAGACAGTGTCAGAAACAGAACACAGGCCTAGATGTGCTATTGGTCGGACCAGACGTGGCTGTTTGTCTGTTTCCATGCACATAGGAGGCTCCCAGTTATAATGACATAGAACGCTGCTAACTCCTTTGGCTTCAGTGATGTTATTCTCGACTTTCCCAGGAGCATTGAGATCAGACTCTATCAAACAGCACATCCATGCAGCTTCTCAGCGTAAGCAATCAATGTATATAAGAAAAAACACTACTTGTACTCAGCTCTCCATGGGCAACATTCACACAAATGGCCTGTTTCAGCAATTTGTGGAGTGTTACCTCCCGGAGATGGGTATCAGACAACTAAGCCATTTTCACAATTTCCCCCCTGAAGGCAGAAAGTATTACAACTTTTATTCACAACTCCTCCCTGACCCCCATTCATTTGGTAGCCAATGGCAAATTATACAGGGAGCCAAACACTACAGAACAATGGCCCACTACCAAAAATGTGACATGGTTGTTAGCACTGTTCTTGTCTCACTGAGTTTCCTGATATCTTCTGAATGGTACACACCAATCTGAACTGAGCCAAACATGTTCCTGATGTAATACAACTGCACTCAGCTAATTCATGCCAGGAATACATTGGCCCTGTCTGCTAACTGTATACACAACTAGTAGAATTCACAGAAGATTCAGTTCTACTGATCAAATACATGCATGTAAAAATACACATACAAACAATGATAATGCATTGTTAATGCTGTAAGTTTGTTCAATTAAAGTCACAAAAAGACAAAGTCCAGAAATCCAAAACTTATGGCTCCTACAGTTTTGTCAACACACCCACGTCACACATCATGTATATACTCTGAAATGCATTTTAGAACATAAACTACTTATATTAATCTATAGGTATGTCTACACTTGCAGCCTGTTTCGGAATAGGGCTGCAAATGGAGGCATTCGGAATTGCAAATCAAGCCCGGGATTTAAATATCCCGTGCTTGATTTGCATCTTCCCGGCCGGGCGCCATTTTTTCCAATTTACAAGCCTGGAATAACTGCTCGCGTCTACATGTGGCAGTGAAACTGGCGTTCAAAATAAAACCCTATTTCGAACTACCTGATAAACCTCATTGCAGGTAGACGTGGGCAGTTATTCCAGGCTTGTACATTAAAAAAAAAAAAAAAAGGCACCCGGCAGGGAAGATGCAAATCAAGCGCGGGATATTTAAATCCCGGGCTTGATTTACAATTCCGAATGCCTCCATTTGCAGCCCTATTCCGAAATAGGCTGCAAGTGTAGACATACCCTTAGTCTTTAAGCTGAAGAAAAAATAGGGATAGAAAACATTTTATAGGTAAGATGCAACAGAGCATTGGCATTGGTGCCTCAACATATACCATTCCTCCTTTCACCTTCACGCAAAACACGAGTCCATTGCCTGTAGTGAATTCTACTGTCCCTTCCTCTGAAGAGGAGTGCAATTATAAGAACACATGAATAGATGCAGACATATAATCTGTGCTCCTTCTATACAATTAATTATTCAGAGAGCTGTGAGCCCAGGATCTGCTGCAGACAGAGTGAACTTGCGAAGGGATGCTCCAACCCACACCTACCCCCTTCCTTTACTGAGCAGATTTTCACGTGCTAGAAATTAATGTTGGAGAACCAACAGCTTTAGGAGGTTCCAAATTAAGACACACAGAACATTCTGCACCTCAAACTGCAATCCCTGAACAGGAAGAACTCCAAATTATGGAGTAAAATCCTGGCTCCATCAACCAATGGGAGTTTTGCCATTGACTTCAATGAGGTCAGGATTTCACTCTTGGAGTCAAAAGTGAGCACTAAGCTATGAGAAATCCATGCACGTTTTTCTTCCACATCCAAGGCTCCAGCTAATGGAAAGTGGATATCAAATTGTGACAGCAAAACTATTTCAGGTTGAGAGTTTCTATGTAGTTGGACAATTGCTATTGCAATGTGATTTATATAACTTACCCATGTCAACAGGGCTCCAAGGCAAAGGAATCTGAGCCCTCAGGATTTTCAGTTGCAAACAAAGTTCATGCAAGTGGCTAAGGTTTGTTTCTGAGATGACATGTTGGTGTCTGACAACAGGGACAGGTATCTCCAGGCTAAACAACCAGTCCGTCCCACTGGAGAAGGGACTCAGAAGTTGGTGGGTGTAGCTGGGTTTTTAAACGTACAATACATGTTATAAAAGGGACAGTACCTGGTCTCCAGGCTGGGGGCGCATCACAGACACACGATCATAGCCTTTCCGCAGCAGGACCCAGAGAGCATCCAGCTTGCCCTGCAATTACAAGAAATACAATGAATTATTTTGGATGCGATCAACATGTGCTGAGTGGATAACACAGGTCAGCGGCAGCACAGCTTGGCCCTCTTTGCTTAAACTGAATGCTGTGCGTGTGAAAGACACAGGATCATCAGTCCTGGAGTGGGATGTCCAGAAGCACGATCAGCTCCTACTGCAGACTCAAAGGTGAGGTTTTCAAAAAGCAATTAGGCCCCTGAGACCTGCAGAAAATCAACAGAATCTTTTGGGTGACTAACTCCCATTTGTACCTCTGAAAATTGCCCTCAAAGCTTGTAGGCAACTTGCATACCTGCCTCCAGCCTTAACTCTCAGCTGAATGGGCACCAGCACCATGCGGGGCGGAGAGACTCTCCACTATTTAAGCAATCTCTAGTACAATGGTGGGCAACCTACAGCCCCACGGCTGCGTGCAGCCCATTGGGGTTCTGCGTGTGGCCCATGAGACATTTTGTTTACTGTTGCCCACATGCATGATTGCCAGATTCTGCTGGACTCCAGTCGTGTTTCCTACCGGTGTTACTAGAGTCTCATGCACATAAAGCAAGGGCATATCAAACGAGGTGCTCATTGCACACAACATTGATCGTGAGAGCCATGCGCTCCCTCTGCTTCCAATCACAGCGCTGCTACGGCTCCATTAGCACACTCCATAAACTCTACACGAGCACAGTTAGCACAACAGCCCGATCCCAGGAGACTGCCTTGGTTACGACAACACACTGAGATGAAGGAGGCCACTCATGCAGCCCACTCACTAGCCTAGGTTGCCCAGCGCTGGTCTGGAATCTCTGCAGAGGTTGCTGATGAAAATGCTACATACACACAGGAAACATTTATACCTGGTTTCCCCAGCAAGTTCCTCTTTCTCTCCCCACTGCCAATCACTGCCCTCCTACCCCCCATCGGGCTCTGCTGCTCTTGGTGCTGGGATGTTGGTCCAAACAGAATCCTAGGGTTGGAAGAGACCTCAGGAGTCATCAAGTCCAGCGCCCTTCCCAAGGCAGGACCAACCCAACTCAATCATCCCAGCCAGGGCTTTGTCAAGCTGGGATTTAAAAACCTCTAGGGATCAAGATTCCACCCCCTCCCTAGGGAACCCATCCCAGAACTTCACCACCTGCCTAGAAAAATCGTTTTTTCTAATAGCCAACCTAGACCTCTCCCATTGCAACTTGAGCCCATTGCTCCTTGTTCTGCCACCACTGAGAACAGCCTCTCTCCATCCTCTTGGGAACCTCCCTTCAGGAAGTTGAAGGCTGCTATCAAATCCATAAGCTCAAATCCCTCAGCCTCTCCTCATAGGTCAGGTGCTCCAGCCCCCTAATCATTTTGTTCTCCCTCCACTGTCCCCTCTCCAATGCGTCCACATCCTTTCTATTGTGGGGTGCTCAGAACAGGATGCAATACTCTAGATGTGGCCTCACCAGAGCTGAATAAAGGGGAATAATCACTTCTCTAGATCTGCTGACAATGTTCCTCCTAATGCACCCTAATATGCCATTAGCCTTCTTTGCTACAAGGGCATGCTGTTGACTTGGCCACAAGGGCACACTGTCCAGCTTCTCATCCACTGTAACCCCCAAGTCCTTTTCTGCCCAACTGCTGCTTAGCCACTTGGTCCCCAGTTGGTCCCCAGCCTGTAACAATGTTTGGGATTCTTCCGTCCCAAGTGCAGGACTCTACACTTGTCCTTGTTGAACCTCATCAGATTTCTTGTGGCCCAATCCTCCAATTTGTCTAGGTCCCTTTGGACCCTGTCCCTGCCCTCCAGCGCATCGACCTCTAACTCTGCTGCTCTGACCCTGGGGCACTGCGCCTCTGCTGCTCCGGCTGTGGACCAGCCAGGGCTTTGTTGCTCTGGCCAGCTAGGGCTCCATTGTTCTGCCTAGCCAGCCAGGGCTCTGCTGCTCCAGCCAGCCAAGGAGCCACTGCTCCAGCTGGACAGGACTTGGCTGCTCCGGCCAGCAAGGGCTTCACTATTCTGGCCAACAGGGGCACAGAGGCTCTTCTCTACCCGAGTCCAGCAATGCTCCTGACCTCAGCCCACTGGTTTTTCCCCACATGTTCTCCAGCCCCTGAGCACCCAGGCGGTCCTCAATTTTGCACAACCTGTTGCCAGACTAAGGAAATCTGGATTAGAGAGGTTCAGTCTGAGTTGTTTTGTGGCCACGAGAAATCTCCTGATATGCTTTTTCTTTGGCTTTAGCTAAAGAGAAGTTTTCCACGCCATTGTAATGTCACATCTCACTGAGGGATTTCAATGGGGGAATTTGTTAGGAATAGAGCTGGTTGGAAAATGAAATGTCATTTTTTCAAAATGGAAAAGTGTCTGACTCTGTCTGGCCTTTGAGTTCTCTGACAAAAAGCCAAAAATTTCCATAGAAAGGAGACACTTTGTGCACTATAAATAAATACAAATATAAATTCAAATAATTTTGTCAGAAAAATGAACTGTCTGTCAAAACTGGTTTCAACAGGACGCTTTTGAGCAGCTCCCAGTTAGAGGTGACAGATTGACATGTGCCAACTCTGCCTTTGTAGCACAAATTGTGCAATCCCAAAGAAGGCATCCCTCTATTTCTCAATGGAATGAGCTAGTGAGAAAAGGTGCAATTGCTGTGGCTGTTTCCCAGATGAGTTTAAGGAGGTCATAAAAAGTGTACAGGGTAGACAGCAACATGTGGTCAGAAACGCATATTCTCTGGTCAGGGATTCCCTGCACTGCTGTCATTTTTTCCTGTCCCTTCTGTAAGGGGCCACTGTTTCACTCCCAAAAATGAATCCACTTATCTGAGATTCAAAAAAGATTTTTCTGGAGCAGACTGTGCTGGAATTTTTCATTTCCGGAAGAATGGAAGAGCACAGAGGTATAACACACTAACTGGCATATTTCCCAAACACACTCTGAATTTCTGCCAACTGGATCTCTCCAGGCTGAATGCATGACAATCAGGATTTGGTTTAGTTTGGTACTGTCACAGAAGGATGTTTGAAGACATTTGCAATAAAACTACCTGAATGCTACTAAAATCCTGAATGCTGCTTGCCATTTGACTGACTAGCTGCCAGCACCTTTGCAAATATTTTCAAGTACATTTCATCTCTCCACCTGGCAATGTATTTCCAGAGGAACCAATTGCCTTTGAGGATGATTACAGCCATCCCAGTCTTTTCACTAGTTACTTATTTGAGATAAGATTGAACCTTAGACCAAAATACCCCTGGGTTAGAGCAGGATCAGCCCCATTTGCTATCTGGCTCTTCAGGCTAGTGACCTGTTGTCTAGTCTACATTTGTACAGCTCCTAACACAATGTTGTCCTGATTGTGGCTGGGGTGCTCGGACATAATAATAACAATAATAATGGCCTAGAAATGGCCCTTATGGGATGAAATCAAGTCAAGGGAAATTGAAGATGGAGATGAGAAAAAAGCATTCTCACAGCTAAGAGCCAACAAAGTCTGGAACAGTCATTCAGAGAAACCAGTAAAAACCTCTTGTTGGGATTCTGAAACAAGAACTGCACAAACACTCAAAGCACTGTGTGTGCCTGGGCATGTGTGTGGGGAGGGATAGCTCAGTGGTTTGAGCATTGGCCTGCTAAACTCAGGAGAGTGAGGTCAATCCTTGAAGGGGTCATTTAGGGATCTGAGGCAAATCTGTGAGGGATGGTACTTGGTTCTGTGACAGTATGGGGCTGGACTTGATGACCTCTCAAGGTCCCCTCCAGCTCTATGGGATGGTGTGTGTGTGTATATATATGTATATATTATTTTTTTTGAGACACATCTTATCCTTACTCACCCTGCTGGCAACCTTTACTCTAGAATGAAAGTTACCTTTCCATTTTTTCCTCCACAGAAAATGTAGACAATAAAGAAGCAGTTTCCATTTTTATCAAAAATTTTCAGTGGAAACATTTGACTTTGAATTAAAAGAGTCAATCCTAAAAATTTTCATCTGAAAACTGAAAGAGGGTTAATTTTTGGATGAAAATATTTAGAAGAAAGAAAGAAAGAAAGAAAGAAAGAAAGAAAGAAAGAAAGAAAGAAAGAAAGAAAGAAAGAAAGAAAGAAAGAAAGAAAGAAAGAAAGAAAGAGAGGATTTTCTAGTTTATATCTGTGGGAGCAGAAGACCACACTGGAGGAGTCTAGCTACCTACAGACACTCCTGTGAGAGGAAACAGAAGAAAAACTCCATGAAATAAAGTGACAAAAGCCAGGGGATTTCGAGTGAGGGTGGCCCTTGTGCTGCTGTGTAAAGAGAAGGATCACAGGCAAATGATCACCTCTTACACGTAAGAGGTATTTTAAGCAGTGTCAGAGGGAAAGGAATGCCTTGTTTAGCCAATGGAGAGTCATGGGCATTTGAACACTGGCATGAAGGAAAATTTAAAATGGAGACATTTCCAGTGTGTGAGGCCATTTAGCTTGTGGAATATTCCCCGACAGGAAAGAGTGGATGGCTATGTGTAAGTTTAAAGCATACTGGAAAAGGCACTGAAGGATACACTTGAGTTAGCAGTCCTGCCTTGGCTGGGCGTGTGGACCTAATGACCTAATAGATCTTTCCCACCTCTGACTGTGGTGATTATGTGAGAATGTCCCTGCACGACATAATGCAAATTCATCTCAGTAAGGTCATGCTGTCCAGGGAAAAGATTTTGCTGAGAGTGGAGTGGGATGCTGGAAATGTTTCTTACAGCATGGGAAGAGCAGAACCTCACGTCCCCAGACATCGTTCCTTCTTTTCTGCTGCGTTCTCATGGATTGTATTCAGGGAAAGTCTTGGATGCACATATTCTGTCTGCATACATCGTCTTTCGGGGGTAATCCAGTGATGGGTGGTGATGGGTGTGGTGGAGATTAATAACTCCATGAAGACTTTTCTACAGATGGGCTCAAGCCACTGAATTCAGTCCAGATGTTAAACACCCCTCCCCCAGTGTATAAGAGCATTTAGATCAGGGGTTTTGTTTGGGCCTTTCGGTAGTTTACATGGAGTTTGAAGACTGAAGGTTTAGATTTTCAAAGAGAAATAGTCCCCCACCTCCCATGCACACTCCTTAGGGGCCATATTTAATAATCCCTGTCTGGAATGCTTACATTAATTTTTAGTATTATTATTTAAGTCAAAGCTTCTCTTAGTAGAAGAATGGGCCTAAACATGAACCCAGTTTCTCCTCAAGGCTTTGCCGAACATTGCTAGGATCCAGATCTTCATACCACATGAACGAGAGTGGCTCAAACTTGGAAATTAGTCAGAAATCTCCCAATGTTCAACTTGGACTCTGCAGTAGTGGGGGAAATGGGTTGAGACTCAGGAGCATCCTCCCGGGGATTTTTCCTGAGATATCACACACCTAGGTCTAGTCAACACTTAACATTTAGGTTGAATTAGTTGCATCTCTTGGAGCACTGACAAATTTCACTCCAGGAGCACCTTGATGTGGCACCTATATGCCAGTATAATAGTGCCTTGTTTCAGTGTATTTTATGCCATGTAGGCTGGAGCAGCCTCTGCCCGTAGGGTTGCCAGATGGTTTAAGCAAAAATACTGAACAGTCCTGTGGAAGAAAACATTGTCCTCACTCTGAGTTTGTAAGCAACAAGTAGCCAGAGGCAGTTTTATTACGAGCTGCAGCAAGGGAAAAACTGGTTCGGACAGGGGCGGGGGGGGGGGGGGGGGGGGGGGCAGATCTTCGAATACAAGCAATTATGAGGCAGTTTATATACTGTCCATTAGACATAATAACAATAACAATTAGTCTCCTTCCCATTACAAACACCAATGGCTAACAGTTATTTTAGTTCCACCCAGATGCTCCTTATCTCAAGGTCCCTGCCACAGTCAGCATTCTATCCTTATCTCCTGAGAGGCAAAGGCAGCAGCTAATTCCAGATCTCGCGTTGTCAGGCCACAGACTTAGCCTGACTCTTGCTCTCTTGTTAACAAGACCAAGATGTCTGTACACAAATTCCCTTCTTCCCTTTTCCTGCCTCCACACTGCTCCCCTTGAAAAAAAACCCCCGTGGAAAAAATTCTGTTGAGAGAGGTGGGTAAAACAGCTATGTGAGCTGGCATTTCCCTCCCCGCTGCTTGGAGCTTTGTGTGTTGCCATTAGTAGCACTCACCTGCAGGCTCCATTCCAGCCACTCCCATTGGCTGTGATTCCCAGCCAATGGGATTGGCAGAGGGCAGTGCTGACAAGCGCAGGGTCGCATGGAGCTACCTGTTCCCCCCTAGGATCTGCACCAGGTAAGTGTCCCAATCCTCTGCCCCTCCCATACACTCCCTCCTGCCCAGAACCCACACTCCACACCCAAGCTGCCTCTTCTCACACACTGAACCCTTCATTTTGGCCCACCCCAAAGCCTAGGGAGCCACCCAAAATCTACTGGCCCCAGGTCCCCAGAAGAGCTGATCTGGCCCTGTTTACCAAGGGCCAGTGGAGGTTAAGCTTCAGGTAGCATAGTGGGAGGAAAGACGCATAGCTGGGGCTCTTTATACCAAACCACCCTTTCGGCCATAGGTGCGTTGTGCAAGTTAGAGCAGCCTTTGGATGGATTCCCAGGCATGAGTCTGGGGACTTAACACAAAGGCAGTAACCACTTTAGCCTTTGCACATGAAAACTCCACAAGGTTGTCTGAATATTTAACATGGATCTACTGACATCATTTTGCACTATGCAACTGAGTCCTACCTTGATTGGCGTGTACCACCTCCGGGGAGAAGAGGACCTGCGCATGCTGTTCCCCAGATTCCTGGGTTCTGGGAATTCATATTCTTGCTCTGGCATCTTCACTCTGGCATTCTTGGCTTTCTCTAGCTTGGCCCCTTCTTCTGTGGAACCTTTTTCTCCCCAGCGGACCTAGGAAGAAAAACATGGTGCCATAAGAACATAAGAAGGGCCACACTGGGTCAGACCAAAGGTCCATCTAGCCCAGCATCCTGTCTTCTGGATCTATATTTCCCCATTGTCCAGTTTCAGTGTTGAGAGAAGGACCAGCTGAGGATTTGGATACTGGGATCTGAGGTTTCAGTTCCCTCCAATCTCTGCAAGGATTGGCACATGTAAATACTGAGTTTCCTAGAACTGGAGAGGATCCTTTGCCTCAGAGAAGACAATTATTACGCAGAATCCTGGTGTCTTTCCTTACTTAAAACCTGATTCTGAAGCCAGGCACCATGTGGGATGTCCTCATTCAGGCATGCAGTCCCACTGGAGCCACAGGACCAGATGCTTGAGTTGAGATTGGCAGAAAATGCAGTTACACGGGGCTAGCTTCATCCCGTTCCTTAAGTATACTCTGGCTACTCTGCAGTTTCCCAGTGGAACAAGGGCTACTAGCCCACTGGAATACCTCGCTATGGGATGTGGCATCACTAGAAGACTTTACATTAAGACTGGACATCTCTCTAAGGGTACGTCTACACTTACCGCAAAGTGTAGAGCACAGAAACTGCTTTCCTGGCTCATACGGTCTAACTAGCAGTGTAGACAGTGAAGGATGGCTTAGGTGAATAGAATAGGATGCCTTAACAGCTGAGTCCACAGGGTATGAACCTTACACAGCTGTCTGCACACTCAAGCAGAGCCTCCCATGACTACACAACTATTTTTTGCAGCACGATGTCCTGCTGTCTCCAGCGGTGGGGAAAGGCTCTGGTGGGCCCCTGCTGCCACAGCCTTTAACTATGATGTTCAGCTACACTCTGCAGAGACCAGCACGGACCCAACCAGTGCCTGTGCTCTATGCAGGCTCACCAATGGGAGGAGAGGGGGAGCAAGGCAATTTAAATCACTATTGGAACCCTGAACAGTGCACTCTGTGTGTCTCTGAGGGCTAAGAGGGCATAGTGCACTCTGTGTGTCTCTGAGGACTAAGAGGGCATAGTGCACTCTGTGTGACTCTGAGGGCTAAGAGGGCATAGTGCACTCTGTGTGACTCTGAGGGCTAAGAGGGCATAGTGCACTCTGTGTGTCTCTGAGGGCTAAGAGGGCATAGTGCACTCTGTGTGACTCTGAGGGCTAAGAGGGCATAGTGCACTCTGTGTGTCTCTGAGGGCTAAGAGGGCATAGTGCACTCTGTGTGTCTCTGAGGGCTAAGAGGGCATAGTGCACTCTGTGTGACTCTGAGGGCTAAGAGGGCATAGTGCACTCTGTGTGACTCTGAGGACTGGGGGGTGTGGTGCACTCTGTGTGTCTCTGGAGGCTGAGGGGTGTGGTGCTCTCTGTGTGTCTCTGGAGGCTGAGGGGTGTGGTGCACACTGTGTGGTGCTGAGGACTAAGAGGGCCTGGTGCACTCTGTGTGGTTTTGAGGGCTTAGAGGGGTGTGGTGTGCATTGTGTTTCTCTGGGGGCTGGAGGGGTGTGGTGAGCTCCGTGTGTCTCTGGAGGCTGGGCGGTGTGGTGTGCTCCGTGTGTCTTGTGGGGATAGAGGGGTGTGGTGCACTCCGTGTGTCTCTGGCGTCTGGGGGAAGTGGTGCCTCCATGTGTCTCTGAGGGATAGAGGGGTGTGGTGCGCTCCGTGTGTCTCTGGGGAATAGAGGGGTGTGGTGCCCTCCATGTGTCTCGGGGGGACAGAGGGGTTTGGTGCGCTCCGTGTATCTCTGGGGGATAGAGTGGTGTGGTGCGCTCCATGTGTCTCTGGCGTCTGGGGGAAGTGGTGCACACTATGTGGTGTTGAGGGCTAAGAAGGTCTGGTGTGCTCCGTGTGGTGTTGGTTGGTTTGATTTTCAAAAGTTCCATAAATTCCCATTGACCTCAGTGGAGCTTCTTCCAATTAACACTGGTACCACAGAGCATGAGGTTACACCTCCTCTTTCTTTCCCTCTGGCTAAATTGCAGAAGGATCTTGTGGCTGAGTTTACAAATGAGTTTTTCTGGTTAATAAGAAAATGTTTATTTACCTCCATCCTTTTAATGCCGCCAACACCTCGGCCACCATAGTAAGACGCATCAACTGTTGGCCACTTCTTCTTAGGAAGACCATCGTCATCTTCTTCCTAGAGAAAGGAGATAGATACATCATGGGCTTATGCTGTCAGTGGACACAAATGAAGTGCATATGAAAATGGATATCCAAGTAAAGTGCAACCATAGACTGTAAGATCTCTTTATGCAGGCTATGTTGAGCCAACAAAGGCTGCACACAAATTAGCTTACTGATGCAAACTTGAAACCAGTTGGTAAGTAGTGAAGACAGCACAGTGTGGGCTTCAGTGCAGGCAGGGTAAGCTGGGCACAGACTCTGAATATGTACTCAACTCACTAGCCCGCTCTCGGTTGTTTCCATTGTTATGTTGCCTGCTAGCTGGACTAAAGCTAGCCCATGCCTATGTACAGATATGCCTGTAACTTGGCAGGGTGCTAGAAAGGGATCCTTTAGTGGTCATTTTCCAGGAGACGTGAATTCCTGTCATGACAATATTGTCTGGGTGAGGAAATAACATCGCTTGAGAGGTACAGTCCTGTCCCAGCAAAACAACTTGTTTTGTTTTAAAGATGGAATCTGTCTTGCATCATATCTCTGAATTCTGAGAAGTGAATGGGCTGATTCCACAGTGTTTCCAGTTGCAAAATCACTGCTGGAAATTTGGTTGAGACCTCCTTAAAACATAAAAAAAAAGAAGCAGGAACACAGGACCAGATGCTCAGCTGTTGCCAAGAAGCACTTGGAGGCATGAAGGTGGCTTTAAAAGCATCTTTGCCCTCCCTCAATCTGAGGGCTTGCTGGGTGCTGCTCTGGGTCCCTATGCTGGCTGTCAGTGGCAACAAGGAGCCATTCTGAAGCAGTAGATCAGGGGGATTTACTGCCAGTGCTGGTGGAACCCTTCTGTAGCCAGATACGTCTGTTTAGGGTCGGTTTGCACAGTGGAACAGTGAGGAGAGATTACGGGGGGCGGGGGATATGACTGGGACTTTTCAGTTAAAAGAGATGACTAAGGGGGGGATATGAGAGGTTTATAAAATCATAACTGGTGTGGAGAAAGAAGAGTTATTTACTCCTGCCAGTAACACAAGAACTAGGCAGCACCAAATGAAATTAATAGGTAGTAGGTTTAAACCAAACAAGAAGTAGTATTTTTTCACACAACGCCCAGTCAACCTGTGGAACTCCCTGCCAGTGGATGTTGTAAAGGTCAAAACAATAAGAGAGTTCAAAAAAGAACTAGATAAGTTCATGGAGGAGAGGTCCATCAATGGCTATTAGTCAGGATGGGCAGGGAAAGTGCCCTACCCTCTGTTTGCCAGAAACTGGGAATGGGTGACAAGTGTTGTGGTTGGGGTTTGTCCTGCTTTGGGAAGGGGGTTGGACTCAATGACCTCCTGAGGTCTCTTCCAAGCCTACGATTCTGTCTACTGATGACTGACTGTTCTGTTCATTCCTTCTGGGGCACCTGGCACAGACCATTGTCGGAAGACAGGACACTGGGCTAGATGGACCTCTGGTCTGGCACAGTATGGCTGCTCTTATGGTCTTATCTTCTGAAGGGCACATATAGCAGAGTGTCCCACTGTGCACGTTCGATACCAGACAAATGTCAGCAACTCAGGATTTCAGAGAACAGGGGGGTAAAGAACTCACTAAGAAGCAAAGAGGGATGCACTCTTTTAGGGATTCAAACAACTTGCTTCTCCAAATGAAAAGAGGCTACTGGGTGTAAATATCAAGGAGGGAGAAGATTGCTCAGAAGTGGTTCAAGATGGCATTTCCATGAACAGGATACCGGTGAGCAAAGGGAAATGCAGACCTATCATTGGAAGACAGTCCTAAAATGAGCTTTGACATGTGTAATCACTAGGGAGGCTGCTCTCTCGAGGCAGATACGAACACTCTGCTGGCATGGCTTCAGGGACTTTACCGGATTTATTCCAGCAGACAGTTTGGCCCACTGGGTAAAAACTGAGATCCTGTGTTTAGCATTACCCACCGTGGGAAGTTCCGTTGAAGCCAGTGGGACTGTTCATAAAAGGGAAACCTATACAGAGTCGGGGTCTAAGGAAAGGATTTGGCCCAGTGAATTCTATTAAAGCATTGTACAGTCCCCTGCGAGGTAAGTGAGTGTTAGGACAAATTACAAAGGATGAATATAGGCAAGCAACACGGGAATGCAGGGGCAAGATTAGAAAGGCAAAGGCACAAAATGAGATCAAACTAGCTACAGGCATAAAGGGAAACAAGAAGACCTTTTATAAATACATTAGAAGCAAGAGGAAGACCAAGGAGAGGGTAGGCCCACTGCTCAGTGAGGAGGGAGAAGCAGTAACAGGAAACTTGGAAATGGCAGAGATGCTCAATGACTTCTTTGTTTCGGTCTTCACCGAGAAGTCTGGAGGTGTGCCTAACGTAGTGAATACAAGCAGAGAGAGGGTAAGTTTAGAAGATAGGATACACAAAGAACAAGTTAAAAGTCACTTAGGAAAGTTAGATGTCAGCAAGTCACCAGGTCCTGATGAAATGCATCCCAGGATACTCAAGGAGCTGATAGAGGAGGTATCTGAGCCTTTAGCTATGATCTTTGAAAAATCATGGCAGACAGGGGAGATTCCAGAAGACTGGAAAAGGGCAAATATTGTGCCCATCTATAAAAAGGGGAATAAGAACAACCCAGGAAACTACAGACCGGTCAGTTTAACGTCTGTCCCAGGGAAGATAATGGAGCAGGTAATTAAGGAAATCATATGCAAACACTTGGAAGGTAATAAAGTGATAGGGAATAGCCAGCATGGGTTTGTGAAGAACAAGTCATGCCAAACTAATCTGATAGCTTTCTTTGATAGGATAACGAGCCTTGTGGATAAGGGAGAAGCGGTGGATGTCATATACCTAGACTTTAGTAAGGCATTTGATATGGGCTCGCATGATATTCTTATTGATAAACTAGGCAAATATAACTTAGATAGGGCCACAATAAGGTGGGAGCATAATTGGCTGGATAACCGTAGTCAGAGAGTTGTTGTTAATGGTGCTAAATCCTGCTGGAAAGGGATAGCAAGTGGAGTTCCGCAAGGGTCTGTTTTGGGACCCGTACTGTTCAATATCTTCATCAATGATGTAGATATTGGGATAGAGAGTACGCTTATTAAGTTTGCAGATGATACCAAACTGGGTGGGATTGCAACTTCTTTGGAGGATAGGGACATAATTCAAAATGACCTTAGCAAGTTAGAGAAATGGTCAGAGGTAAACAGGATGAGGTTTAATAAAGGGAAATGCAAAGTGCTCCACTTAGGAAGGAACAATCAGTTCCATACATACAAGATGGGAAGCGACTGTCTAGGAAGGAGCATGGCGGAAAGGGATCTAGGGGTCATAGTGGACCACAAGTTGAATATGAGTCAACAGTGTGATGCTGTTGCAAAAAAAGCAAATATGATTCTAGGTTGTATCAACAGGTGTGTTGTAAGCAAAACTCGTGAAGTCATTCTGCCGCTCTGCTCTGCACTAGTTAGGCCTCAGCTGGAGTACTGTGTCCAGTTCTGGGCGCCACATTTCAAGAAAGATGTGGAGAAATTGGAAAGGGTACAGAGAAGAGCGACAAGAATGATTAAAGGTCTAGAGAACATGACCTATGAAGCCAGGCTTCATGAACTGGGCTTGTTTAGTTTGGAAAAAAGAAGATTAAGGGGGGACATGATAGCGGTTTTCAAATATCTAAAAGGGTGTCACAAGGAGAAAGGAGAAAATTTGTTCCTCTTGGTTTCTGAGGACAGGACAAGGAGTAATGGGCTTAAAGTGCAGCAGGGGAGGTTTAGATTGGACATTAGGAAAAAATTCCTAACTGTCAGGGTGGTCAAATATTGGAATAAGTTGCCAAGGGAGGTGGTGGAATCTCCCTCTCTGGAGATATTTAAGAACAGGTTAGATAGACATCTGTCAGGGATGGTGTAGACGGAGCTTGGTCCTGCCTTGAGGGCGGGGGGCTGGACTCGATGACCTCTCGAGGTCCCTTCCAGTCCTATTATTCTATGATTCTATGACTCTACTGCCCTAGAGGGATTCTCAAACTGGGGGGCGGGACCCAGTAGTGAGGTGAAGTAGCAGCCCACAGACCCAGAGGGGGAGGAGCCATGCCCCAACTGGACTACAGGCCCTAAGGGGGTTACATGGTTACTATCTGGGGGTTGTAAGCTGCCAGACTCCTCCTCCAAACCCTGCTTTGCTTCTAGTATTTGCCATAGTGTGAAATATATTAAAAATGTATTTTGATTTATAAGGGGGCGGGGCGGTGTCACACACCTGGATAGAAGGGTCACCAATACAAAAGTTTGAGAACGGCTATGCAGTAAGGGACAATCCTGAACTGTCCCAGGGCAATGCAATAGCTGACCCTCATTTGTTATAGTTTCCATTTCTCTAACTGGGCTGCAAATTGGCAAAGCAGAGCTGGTTAGAAAAGGAGACGTATTTACTGTGAAAACATTAAGGAAGAATTTTTTATTTCATTTCTAAATTGTTACAGGAATTTTTCAGGTTTTTGATAAAAAAGCAAAAACTTTTCAGCTTTCAAAAATCCAAATCAACCAAAACCCATCTTTGACTAAAAACAAAAACAAACCCTAGTCCAACATTTTTAGTTTTTCATTGAAAAACCATAACTTTCAAAAAAACCTAGCATTTTCATTTCCAAACAAAGGCATTCTTTTGTCATTTTTGTGTTTCAGTTGGAAAATTCTGACTTATTCTAAAGAAAGTCTAACAATTAGCTAACAAATGCAAGTTTCTTCTTTGCCGAAGCCTCTCTTTGCTGAAACATAAGAACTTAATATCTCTGTATTAAGTTTTCCATGAGGATTTTTTTAAATTGGGATCAAAGCCATCCAAATATTTTCCTTCAATGTTCTCTCTCTCTCTCTCTCTCTCTCTCTCTCTCCCTCCCTCCCTCCCTCCCCCCTTTTGTTCAGCACAAAGTGGACTTCTCACAACAGGAAATGCCAAGACTTAAAAAATCTTCCCCACAAGCTCTTATAAGCTCTCCCAGTCATTCAGATCTTGAAAGGAGGCGTGTCTACCCAAAGAACAACAAAGCCAGCACCTCCCTCCCCTGCCAAATGGCTACAGCCTAGGCTTGGAAAGCAAGAGAGTCACAAGCCCATTGCAGGATGAGGCTGTTTACATGATTTATAGGGACAGTCAGTTTTGCAACACAAGCACGAAAAACATTCTTGTTGTGCTTCAGACTTGGCCAGAAATTCAAGAGGACATATGAGTAGCTAAATCAAAAGAAGCCCAAATGCAGAGGGAGAGGCAGATGGGTCACAGGTCTGGTCCTGTTAGTCTCACTGTCCCCATCTTACTATTGGAGGCACTGTGGGGGATGGATCGGCGTTCATATCACACTCTCCATCAGTACCCGGAACGGGCAAGATGATGGCCCAACCAGCAGACCTCATTCAGGGGCCATGTGCTGCTGGAGGCAAGTTGCACATGGACTAAGAAGAATTTGGGACACAGAGGGATAAAGTAACTCTTATAGGTTCATTGGCCATTGTGATAATTTAGTCTGAGCTCTCATATAACACATCCCATAAGTGAGGTCAGGCAGCAAGTCGATGGCAGAGTCACAAATAGAACCCAAATGCCAGGAGTCTCACTGAAGTGCTTTAGCTTCAAAACCATCCTTCTTCTCAGTTGTGAATGTGGAGCCAAAGTCAGAAGTCCTTGCTCAATCATGAGTCAGGCGTTTGTCGCACCACCCTTCCAGTGGTGGTAATGGGAATTGTTCTTGTGTAAGAACCGAGTCAGAGCTGACGAAGGGGTCCAGTCTTTGTCCCAGCAGCAGTAGGAAAAAGGACCCTAAAAGCCCAAGTGCATTTCAGGAGGTTGGAAGCAGACTGCATGAAGTTGGCATCTTTCCACCCAAAATATCTGCTTTAAATGGAACTAGAGTTAAATTAAAATTAAAGAAGATGCAGACACAGATACATTTTTGGAGCCAAAGATGCAGCTTCATAAAAAATGGATGACAAAAACCAAAGGTCTCAGTCTCGTGGTTTGTAGCAGCCTCCGTGTTCTTCAACCCTGACCCAAGGGAACCTTTTTTGTGGTTGACATGAGGATAACAATTAATTTGAACAGCCATGAAAGAGCTGGGACATCTTCCCCTCCTCCCTGCCTTAATAATGATGTTCACAGTTGCCTCTGCTCTAGAGGAGCCTAAAGCGCCAGATAGCGGGGCATTATTATCCTCATTCTACAGCAGAGAAACTGAGACAGGGAGTGGTGACACACGACTAGCACAAGGACAGTGGCAGAGGCTGGAGTAGAACTAACTATTCTCTCCTCCCCAACATCTCCCAGGCAAAACGCTTTGAGAAAGACTGCTCATGTGACCGGAAGGCAGCTCTACCAATCTAACAAGGCAACCAGTTCTCAAGAGACTTTTTGCTCAGTTTTGCAGACTCCAACCTTTGGCATAAGATTCTCACCAGCATCCCAGGACCAACCCTGCAAGCCCTGTATGGGTGGAGCGCCTACTGGCTTTGAGAGCAGTTTTGTAGGCAGAGTGCCCCCATGCACTTGCACTCTAGAGTGGGAATTTTGTCCTTTGCTCTGGTCATAAAAGGGAAATGAGATACCCTAGGGAAATGTCCCCCACTCCAGAGGTCCACGTTTGCAGTCCCTTATGGGGAGGAGGAGGTACGTGTGAGTTCTCCTGTGCACTCACTATTCTCCACTTGCCACAAGTCCCATAGAAATGATGCCCTAACTAGTGCCGGGGGCCAAACTGAAGCCCAGGCGAGTAAGGCACAACCCAGCACTAGGATGCATTCTCCTGAGGTTCATTCCTCACCAGTATTCAGGTCAGCTCCCTCCTTGCCATCTATGCTCCCAAATGGTGTCCTTCAACTGCGTACTGCTGCCCACTGCAGTTTCTTGTGCAGAAACTTAATTGCTGTTTGCAAACAGAGAATTTCTCCTGACCTAATTCTGCAAATTCCAGATCTTTGTAGCAAATGAAACACAAATATTGTCGGAGTTGCTGTAAAAAGTCCTGAAAGACACACTTAGCTCAGGGGAAATTCTTTGTTTCCATATTTCAGCCAAGCAGGCTGGCTTTGGACAAATGGATTTGTGTTGCCGAGGGCAGAATGAAGCTAGCCTGTAACATGTGGTGCCTATTAACTCAGCTGGATGCCATATTGCTCATATACCTGCCTGTCTTGAGAAAGATCAGAAACCCTTCAGATTAAAGGGTGCATACGAGATTAATGCTTGTTTCGGTTTATTTTTTATTAGCTGTCTCTTCATGTCACTATATAAAAAATTAGCTTCACAATAGGAAGCAGGGTCGTCCCTCCCGATACACAAAACATGCAGCTACATAGGGCACCATGAAATCTGGGGCACCAAACTGCCCTATGCAGTTCTATGCAGCCATGTGCTGCATATGGGCTCCGGACACCCCCATCCCCATCTCCCGACTGCCCCTGCCCCCAGCTCAGTGCTGGTCTGGAAGCCCCCATCTCCATCCCCATCCCTTGATTCAGGGCCAGTCCGGCCGCCCCTCACCTCACCCCCTAGCTACCCTCTCTCAGGGCTCAGGGCCCAGCCCCCGCTCACCAGGCCGTGGTGAGCAGCCCTCACAGACTGGAGGACTCAGATGGAGCAGGGGCAGCCACTCAGCGGGTGGCTGGAGAGAAGAGCCGCTTCTCTTTGGTGACTATGCAGCTATTTGCTGCTACTCTGGAGTCTTCCAGCCCACGCCTCCCTCCTGGCCCTGCTCTAGGCAGCCAGCTCTCCCAGACAGGATGGACCAGACGTCACTGCAGTAAATGGCATCCAATCAGGGAGAGCGGGCAACCCGTTTTCCCCACAGCATTAGCTCCCCACCCCCCGGGGCAGGTCCCAGTGCTGGGCTGCATAGGGCACCAGCACCAGTAGGGATGGCCCTGATAGGAAGAGAGAGTACCTGATCTGAATAGATACAGCAGACAAAGGAAATGTTATTATCCCATTTGATAGACCGTGGTACAAAGAGATTAAAAGATTTGCCTAAGACTATGCAGATAAACCGGTGGCAGAGGCAGCCATTGAATCCAGACCACCAAAATTACCTAGTCCACGCCTTAACTGCAAAGTCATGTCCCTGCTCTTTCAAGCAATGCCCCTTCTGGTTAAAGGTGTGTTGTGCTGCTGGAGATGCCGTCTTTAGCTAAGATATAACAATGGTGGTCTTTGACAAGTAAGTTCATTATAAATTCCATAACCCTTTCTATGATGTGTAGCCAATGATTTTAGTTTGTTTATTTATTGTGTGATGTTATGATTAATTAACAAGTTATAATAAATATATTCATTGTATATTAAATAGAGTTAATTTATAGGATTATAGAAGGAGAAGATTGACTAGTATTTAGTAGGAATTATGTATCTACTATATATATTTAGAGTTTGTCTGTCTGTTTGATCAATAACTCCTCCTAAATGGTGAGAGCTAGGACCACCACATTCGGTATATAGCTGTAACTTAAAGCAATGTAAAAGGCTTGGGTGTGCTAGGAAAACGGGATGTGCCTGGAATGGGATTGCTTCTCATAAAGCCAAACAGAAATGAGACAGAACCACCAAAGCAAGGCCAGTTCTCAAAACTGACAAAACTGAGCAAATGTTGAAAGATACTGAACCAAGATGAGCCATAAAAATAGGATGAACCTGGAGTACAGAGATCCCTGTAAGCTGTGCACTTGTGCAGCTGCTCAGGAGAGATTCAAATGCCGCCCAGAGGATTAGCAGAGTGCCCACAACTAGGTTTTTATTTTTACTGGTGGTGCACATTCACACAAGCCTCGGTGCACATAAAAATACTCCGCATATGGATGGAAAAGCTTTGAGGGAACACTGCTGGAACAGGATTGCTTCTCAATAAACCTTAACGAAAAGAGCTAAAAGAGAAGAAATTTGGAGCAGTGCTCTATTCTGGCACAGCTAAATCAATGCTGAGGGTTTGAAAATGAGAAGAAAATGTTATTGCAAACCAAATTGACCAGAACCCTTTTTTTGTTGAAACATAGCGAATGATAAGTGTTTATCCCTGGACATTAATGCTCAGGTTACAGACCCCCTGGTTGGGGCTGATATCTTTAGATTCAGCTTTGCTCTTCCCTTCCTGGGGCAGTGGGGATTGGTTGGGCACAGGCTTCCATCCCTCCTCTTAGGGTCATTTTTTGTTGTACGAAGGGAGCTGCATTGCAGTGAAGTTTGAGAGCTCCAGTCTATAGACTTTGGGGTTCTGTATGTTTTTAGGGGACATAAGCCAATAAGAAAAGGGAGGGCAGACACTCCCATGTGCATGTATGTCACGTAGGCATAGACAGAATCCCATTATAAAAAAGGGTGCTAGGAGTGGGAAAACTTAAGCATCGTATAGAAAAACTCCACCAGGGACCATCCCCATATTGATGATCAGACTCTGACACCATCTCGGAGGATGTGACTATGGCTGTAGTTATAACTGGTGCATGGATATATTTAGGAACTGTATATGCTATGGCTTTCACAAATTTGTTGGCAACTTTAATAGAACTTTTAAAAGATAGGGGACCTTTTTCTTGTAATTGTATGAGTTACTTGTCTATGTTCCATGTATTTCTATGAGCTCTAACAAACAGAAAGATCTCTGTTGAACTTTCAGAGAGATAGCTGTGTTAGTCTGTTTCACCAAAAACATACAAGGAGTCAGATGTTACCTTAAAGACTAACACATTTATTAGAGCATAACTTATTAGAGCATAATTTATTAGAGCATTTATTAGAGCACATTTATTAGAGCGCGACCAGGAACAGCTAACAGGAGAGTTTGGAGAGGGAGTTCTCCAGGTAAAAGAGGAGTAAAAACGGGACCCTTGTGGTAAGTGGCTGTCTGGAGTGTGTGTTTGTGGGGGGGGAAGTTATTTGCAGTGTGCTGAGCTTGTGTTTGTCTGGATTGTTTGTTTGGTTTGTTTGTTTGAAGGAGCTTCTAAAAGGTTTGAAATCTAGAAGCCTCTGTTAATTGGCTGAGACTCAGTCAGGGGGAGGGGATACCAGAGCTATATAAGCCTGTGACTCAGCGACCAGGGAGAGTGCAACCAGGAACAGCTAACAGGAGAGTTTGGAGTGGGAGTTTAGAGGGCACTAGTGACTTTAGAATAATCTATACTCCAGGGCTGTGTCTACATTGGCCCTTATTCCGTAATAGGGATGCAAATGTAGCACTTTGGAATAGGCAAATCCGCGGGGGATTTAAATATCCCCACGGCATTTGCATTAACATGGCTGCCGCTTTTTTCCGGCTTGTAGAAAAGCCGGAGAAAAGTGCCAGTCTGGACGTGATCCTCCGGAAAATAAGCTCTTTTCCGGAGGATCTCTTATTCCTACTTTCAAGAGATAAGAGATCAAGTAGGATTTTAATTACCCCCATATTGACTGGATACATATCACCTCAGGAAGAGAAGCGGAGATAAAATTTCTCAATGGCTTAAATAACTGCTTCTTGGAGCAGCTGGTGCAGGAACCCACAAGGGGAGAGGCAATTCTCGATTTAGTCCTGAGTGGAGTGCAGGATCAGGTCCAGGATATAACCGTTACAGGACCGCTTGGGAATAGTGACCATAATATAATAACATTCAACATTCCTGTGGCGGGAAGAACACCTCAGCAGTCCAGCACCCTGGCATTTAATTTCAAAAAGGGGAATTACACAAAAATGAGGGGGTTAGTTAAACAGAAATTAAAAGGCACAGTGACTAGAGCCAAATCCCTGAAAGCTGCATGGAAACTTTTTAAAGACACCATAATAGAGGCCCAACTTAAATGTATACCCCAAATTAAAAAACATAGCAAGAGACCTAAAAAAGAGTCACCGTGGCTTAACCACCATGTAAAAGAAGCAGCGAGGGATAAAAAGGTATCTTTTAAGAAGTGGAAGTCCAATCCTAGTGAGATAAATAGAAAGGAACATAAACACTGTCAAATCAAGTGTAAAAATGTAATAAGAAAAGCAAAAAAAGATTTTGAGGAACAGCTAGCCAAAATCTCCGGGACCGGATGGCATTCATCCAAGGGTTCTAAAAGAACTAAAATGGGAAATTGCTGAGCTATTATCTGTGGTTTGTAACCTATCCTTTAAATCGGCTTCCGTACCTAATGACTGGAAGGTAGCCAACGTGACACCAATATTTAAAAAGGGCTCTAGAGGCGATCCTGGCAATTACAGACCAGTAAGTCTAACTTCAGTACCGGGCAAATTAGTCAAAACAATAGTAAAGAATAAAATTGTGAAGCATATAGAAGAACATAATTTGTTGGACAAAAGTCAACATGGTTTCTGTAAAGGGAAATCCTGTCTTACTAATCTGTGAGGGTATGTCTACACTACCCTCCTAGTTCGAACTAGGAGGGTAATGTATGCATACCGCACTTGCTAATGAAGCCCGGGATTTGAATTTCCCGGGCTTCATTAGCATAAGCGGGGAGCCGCCATTTTTAAATCCCCGCTGCTTCGAACCTCGTTTCACGAGGAGTAACGGTAGTTCGGAATAGGCACCTAGTCTGAACTACCTAGTTCGAGCCCCGTGTAGCCGCGCTACACGGGGTTCGAAGCAGCGGGGATTTAAAAATGGCGGCTCCCCGCTTATGCTAATGAAGCCCGGGAAATTCAAATCCCGGGCTTCATTAGCAAGTGCGGTATGCATACATTACCCCGCTAGTTCGAACTAGCGGGGTAGTGTAGACATACCCTTAGAGTTCTTTGAAGGGGTTAACAAACATGCGGCCAAGGGGGATCCAGTAGATATAGTATACTTGGATTTTCAGAAAGCCTTTGACAAGGTCCCTCACCAAAGGCTCTTGTGTAAATTACATGGCCATGGGATAAGAGGGAAGGTCCTTTCTTGGATTGAGAACTGGTTAAAAGACAGGAAACAAAGGGTAGGAATAAATGGTAAATTTTCAGATTGGAGAGGGGTAACTAGTGGTGTACCCCAAGGGTCAGTCCTGGGACCAATCCTTTTCAACTTATTCATAAATGATCTGGAGAAAGGGGTAAGCAGTGAGGTAATAAAGTTTGCAGATGATACAAAACTGTTTAGGATAGTCAAGACAGAAGCAGACTGTGAGGGACTCCAAGAAGATCTCACCAAACTGAGTGATTGGGAAACAAAATGGCAAATGAAATTTAATGTGGATAAGTGTAAAGTAATGCACATCGGGAAAAATAACCCCAACTATACGTACAGTATGATGGGGGCTAATTTGGCTACGACAAATCAGGAAAGAGATCTTGGAGTTATCGTGGACAGTTCTCTGAGAACTTCCACACAGTGTGCAGCGGCGGTCAAAAAGGCAAATAGGATGCTAGGAATTATTAAGAAAGGGATAGAAAATAAGACCCAGAATATCTTACTGCCCCTGTATAAAACTATGGTACGCCCACATCTTGAATACTGTGTACAGATGTGGTCTCCTCACCTCAAAAAAGATATTTTGGCCTTGGAAAGGGTTCAGAAAAGGGCAACTAAAATGATTAGGGGTTTGGAACGGGTCCCATATGAGGAGAGGTTAAAGCGACTGGGACTTTTCAGTTTAGAAAAGAGGAGACTGAGGGGGGATATGATAGAGGTATATAAAATCATGAGTAGTGTGGAGAGGGCCGATAAAGAAAAGTTATTTATTAGTTCCCTAAATAGAAGAACTAGAGGACACCAAATGAAATTAATGGGGAGCAGGTTTAAAACTAATAAAAGAAAGTTCTTCTTCACACAGCGTGTAGTCAACCTGTGGAACTCCTTGCCAGAGGAGGCTGTGAAGGCTAGGACTATAATAGAGTTTAAAGAGAAGCTAGATAATTTCATGGAGGTTAGGTCCATAAAAGGCTATTAGCCAGGGGATAAAATGGTGTCCTTGGCCTCTGTTTGTCAGAGGCTGGAGAGGGATGGCAGGAGACAAATCGCTTGATCATTGTCTTCGGTCCACCCTCTCTGGGGCACCTGGTGCTGGCCACTGTTGGTAGACAGGATACTGGGCTAGATGGACCTTTGGTCTGACCCAGTACGGCCGTTCTTATGTTCTTATGTAACTTTTTGTGAGATACAACCCCCGTCCTCAGATGCTTGAAGTGAAAGAAAGGCAGGGGGATCCAGAGATGGGAGTGTAACATCAGTGCTAATTGAATGAGGGTGGATGTGGCTCACCTCCAAGATTGATGAGGTGAGCATACCTAAAGGGGAAATTACTTTTTGTAATGAGAGAGCCATTCCATGTCTCTATTCAGACCCATTCGGACAGTGTCAAATTTCTTTAAGGTGCCACCCAATTCCTTCTTGTTCCTGTTGAACTTAAAGAGACTGTAGCCACAGAGCCAAACCCATGGTGGGATAATATAGTTAACATTAAATAAATCTGTCCACAGCTGCGAAAGGAATGAACCCTACGTGTCTAAGCAAATTCTAACTTCAGAGGGAGTTGACTTCTCCCTATCTTCTGCTCTCATCAGATCTGCTGCCCTGGTCCCCTGTTCTCCCCCCACATTTCAAATTCAGTTTGCCTATGTAAACCATCAGCTTCCATACCTAAAACCACTTTTCCCCTGTTCCAAAGGGCATCCAATCACTTTTCTTTTACAACTTAATTCCTTTTCTCTCCTGGAAAGCTCCTCCTCCTCTTCCCACTCTGCAAACCACAGCTACTGATGAGGGGCTGAGTGACAGATGCAGGCACACAATTGCACACTGGCTTTTTTCAGGAATGTGTTTCCTTCTTGGCCGTCTGCAAAAAATTCCGCACAGACTCTCTCTGTCTCCCAACAAGCCCTTTCACAACAAGAGAGGCAAGTGCACCGGAAGAGGTTAATCAACACTGATCAACCCTGGTGCCAGCGTCTTTGTGGACGAGCCCCTGCAGGCTCTTCTCTGGCTCCAGGAATGTGCCAGCATGTACCTGGAGATGGCTTGGGGAAGACCAAAGCAGTTCAAGGGGGAGAGAGATGAACAGAAGTTTTCTTCTGATGGCTCAAAGCCTCCAGGCTGGGAGTTAAATTCCTCCAAGCAGAGGACAAAGGAGCCTGAGTGGTTTGCAAGCAGACTTCCCTTGGCAGTGATAATAATCACCTTCCGCCTGTCATAAAAGTGCTGCTGAATGCGCCTTTCTTTCCAGGGCTTTCTTGTGTGTGTTTGTCTTGGTATATGTGGGGAAGATGACAACAGACATAAGCATTATCCAATTACGGGCTGGCCGGTGGCTTGGCGCTGGTGCTGTGCCGGCAGTGACCTTGCGGCTTGAGTGAAAAGGCTGATGCAGCATGGAGGGAGCAGGTCGGAGCTCTGGGGAGAGAGGCGGCGTGCTGTGCCAGTCGGTCGGGTTCTCCTTCCTGAGTGTAGTAATGGCAGGGCCAGGCCTCACGTCACTGAATGTCTCAGGTAGAGAAGGTGTCACAGTAGTGGGAAATACATCCAGACACCTCTCCTTCCCAGCCTCCAGAACAAGGACAGAACGGACTCTGGGGATGTCCAAGAGGCATAATGTCTCTTTGGGTTCCTGTCTATACTCTGTCCCTTGCGCTGGGGCTGGATTCACAATCTACCCCTGTAGATCAGTAGCAGCACATTGGGGCTGGTAGGGAATGGGGACCCAGTGCATGTTACAAAGTCCTGACATGACATAGCCTCTTTGGTTTGTCCCACATAGGAGATGGGCCGTCATGTTTTGTGCCAGGTTCAGCTCCTTGGTGAATTTCTTGTCTGGTCTGAACAGCCAGGATACCTGGAGCCTTCTTACCAGCTGGGGATGGAAGCCAATGTTCCCTCCAATCTTTTCCATCCATGTGTGGAATAATTCTTTGTTTGTGCACCAAGGCTTGTGTGAATGTGCACTA
This sequence comes from Pelodiscus sinensis, assembly GCF_049634645.1. Taxonomy (NCBI): domain Eukaryota; kingdom Metazoa; phylum Chordata; order Testudines; family Trionychidae; genus Pelodiscus; species Pelodiscus sinensis. Next base: position 1,180,165 of record NC_134738.1, on the reverse strand, counting down.
GTAATAGAAGCACAATACTTATCTGTGGGCGCTCTGCTAATCAGCTGGGCAGCATATGAAATTTTCATAAGCAGTCGCACGAGTGCTCAGCTTACAGGGAACACTGATGATAGCATGTGTGGTTTTGATCCACCAAGGCCAGCAAAGAGTCTGGCATGCGGCATGAATGCTCTCTGCTAAAGGGCATAGACTCCAATCGGAGGGTGATTGGGCACTTACTTGGTCTTCAAGTCTTTTAGCTGTTCTGAACGGCAGTAGTTAGACTATTTCTGGATTTAATTCAAACCATCTGTTCTTCATCCAGGCCCTGTGCTATCTGTGGGACAGCGTTTGTGATCTTGAGGTTAATCAGAAAGCTTCAGCTGATAAAATGTCTTCCTTTGCCAGTGAGTATGTCTCCAATCTGTCTCAGAACTCCTTTCAAATCAAACCGTGGGCAGATTTCGGAAAGAACGTCTGCTAGTTCTTCATTGTTACAGTAGAATGTGGATGCAAAGCCACATGGACTCAGCTTTTAAATCTGCTGATGCAAGAATTCCTCTTGTCTTATTTTTGCCAAGAGTTTGGGGGAAAAAAATCCTTACTGTAAATGTAATGCTGCCGCTTAAGGGTTTAGCCCTGCTTCACGCTGAAGAGGAGCGGTCACCAGGGTTCTATGTGAGTGAGAACTATCTCCAGCCCACAAACAACATCCAGCGGCAGTGCCCCTTTCAGGATCAGACTCTGTTACTGTAGCAGAGTCCAACCCTTTGTCAGAATGTCAGCCCTCTTCTTGGGGCCTGATCCTAGCAAGAGCTGAGCGCAGTCTCAATGGCCGCTAATTTCTAAAGATAGCTGGAGAAGTTTTCAGATTCTGAATTTTAAAATATTGATGTCGATTGTATTCCATGATACGGGGTGCTGGCTGATTTAACAGTCAGGCAGTGTCCCATCTTTCCAGTGGGGTAAAAGGAGGAAGGAAACTCTATGTCAGACCGCTTTCTGCTGCTAAAGTGATGTCAAGTGTAAGACTAAGGTAAATGAGACGCAAGGTTTATAGATTCTAAGCTTTGGAGGAAAGTGCTGCCAGATATAAGGTTTTAACCACATTTGCCATATTGGCACCCTTTGTAGTGCCCATAACCTGCAAAGGAGAAGAGCCATTTTTTTGCTTTTGTCTTTGACCAAATATTTTGAGAGCCATGTCACGCATAAAGCTCTGGGCTGGTGCAGGGGAGGGGGGCAGAGGAGGGGGATCGGGGTCTGGGTGCAGGATGGGGTTCTGACCTGGGGCACGGGTTCGGGATGTGGGAAGGGGTGCGAGGTGCAGGATCTGGCTGGAAGGTGCTTACCACAGGCAGCTCCAGCTGGTGGCAGAGCAGGGCTCAGGCAGGCTGCCTGCACGCCGGGGCCCTACACCGCTCCTGGAAGCAGCCAGCTGCTGGCACATGTCTGCACGCCCCTTGGGGAAAAGGAGTTTCCGTGCACAGCCCACTCCTGCAAGCACTATGCCTGCAGTTCCCGTTGGCTGGGCCAATGGGAGCTGGAAGACGGTGCTGAGGGCGGGAGCAGTATGTGGAGTTGCCTCCCGCCCCGGCCAGGCTGTGGGAGCAGGCTGTGGGAGCAGCTGTGGGAGCAGCGTGGGGCCATGGCACACAGGCAGCCTGCCTGAGCCCGGTTGCACCACTGGACTTTCAGTTTCTTCAGAAAGTCTGTTTTTTCACAAAACAGGTGCCCGCAAGGAGGCAGCCAAAGAGCCGCACGTGGCTCCGGAGCTGCAGGCTGCTGTCCCCTGGGCTAGCCACCCAAGTGTTGTCTGGGCTTATCCTTGGGCTTGCGGTAATGTCCACACTGCTATTTTTAGCAGGCTAGTTAGAACAGAGCCAGAGCATGCCTGTCTACCCACACTGAAAGGCCTGCTCCCAGCTGCAGGGTAGACTTATCCTGTAAGGCCAGAAGGGACCCCCAGACCATCACAGGGTAACCCATGGCAGAACGAGGAACACGCTCCAGGAATCAGATCCCCCACTTGGGTAGTGTGATTGGCCATCAGAAGAGGCACCTAAAAAGATTGGGCCTCCCTGATAGAGCCTGGTGAAACTACCTGTGTAATCACAGTGCACACAGGCAGCTGACAGAGGGGCAGGTTTCCAGCGAGACAGCCGCCCCCAGTTATATGTCCAGTTTCGCTACACTTTCCAAGTTACCGACAGCGTGCTTAGCCCTCCGATGGCTCAACAAAGCCCAACAACACACTCAGCATTAGAAAAAAACCTTCAGTGAAAATAAGAGAAGGAAAAGGGCTCTTGCAATCCCACCTCTGTGTTTGCTCCATGCATGGCAAGCCAGCAGGATATGGCTAAAGAAACATAAAACGCGTGGAAAAAGCATCTTCACAGCAGTTTAATTAGTTTCTTGTTCTTTAGTCAGCTTCTGCCAAGAGAGACTGGCCAAACACAACCAAACAACACTGGCCGAATGCCGCTTTACATCCATTCCTCTGTCACACCCAGATGTAATGTCCCTGCCCAGTGTTTGAGCAGTGAGCTGCATTCCAGCCTGATGTATTTTAATTGATTTCAGCTATTGGAGCCCTTGACTTGGAGGCATGTGCAGTGCAGAGCAGATGAGCCACGTCCAATTTCAAATTAATACATTTTCCCTGTCCTTCTGAAGCTGGGAACTGACAAAGCTGTTGGATTTATTTAGGGCCCAACAAGAGACATAGCTGGCTTGGGAAGTATGTCAGATTGCTGCAAAGAAAGACATGGACTGACAACATCAGTCTGAGAGATGGGCCGATCCCAATGCAAACGTTCCAGGACCTCGGCAGCACTATGACCAGCACTGCTTCAGTGCTAGAAAGTCTAAGGTTCTGTTCCTGGCTTGGGCTCCAGCTATTCTGAGCCATTCCACGGCGGGGGGCTCACGGGCTTTCCCATGATTACTACACAAGCAGAGGCTGAGCACAATCCCCCCCCTCCCCTCCAGAGGGTGCTTCTAGGCCAGGCTGCATGGGAAGTGGCAGCAGGCTCAGCCCAGCAAACACAATCTCCCTCATGAGCTGTGAGAGTCCAGAAAACCAGCAGCAAAAGGCAAGGGAACACTCCACTGCACCACCCTCTTCATGGGCTTCAACCTCCTCTCACCTACCCTGCTGGAAGGAGCTGATCTGCCCCACCTAAATCAATGCCAAGACTCCCAGTGACTTCACTGGGCTTGGGACAAGGGCTAGTAGCTGAAATGCAAAGTGGTGGAAGGGAGAGAAAGCAAACAGGGTGTGACTATGACATAGCAAAGCCAGGCATATATCAAGGAGGAGTCTGTCCCAAGAAAGCAAACAGGGTGTGACTATGACATAGCAAAAATTACTTTTTGTAATGAGAGAGCCATTCCATGTCTCTATTCAGACCCATTCGGACAGTGTCAAATTTCTTTAAGGAGGAGTCTGTCCCAAGAAAGCAACAGTGATCCAGATTCAATTAGCACGGATTGCTGGATTTGTATAGAAAGTGGGGAGCCTGTTTCAGATTTTCACACAAGAGTTTTAATGTTGCTTTTCTACTCCCTTGAGTAAAATCTCTGCATCCAGCTCTTCGCTGGTGTAACATGGTGCAGCTCCTATGACGTCAATGGAATTGCACCAAATTACATGAGTTAATAATCTGACCTGTAGGCTTCAGACATAATTGGTTACACAGCCTTTACTCTGGTGAAGTGGTGTGACTTAGTGTTCACTCGGCTGTCTAGGGGTATAGTCTGCTCCTAACTCATTCGATCATTGAAAAGGCAGCTAAGCATGCGCTTCAGTCCTCCTCTTGCGTTAAACATAAGCATGTGCTTAATTGTTGTTCTGTACAGGGCTGATTTGCTACACTGCTTGTCCACTCAAAGCAGAGAATCGCTTCTCTCCCTCCCTCCCACTCCCTTTATTCACCGTACAGGCAAAGCTCTGACTGGCTGTGGGTCTTTACTGAGTTACATTGTGAAAACAAAGTGACTGATCCCCACCTGAAAGAAACATGCGCTGAAGACATGAACCAGGAAGCAGAGTGCACCCAAACCCATGTGTGTAGCTAAATCCGCCCTGATTGCCGACCGGGTGCAAGAGCACGGAAGGTGAAGGCAAAACGCTAACTCCTGCAATGTTCTACATGCTACTTGTCCAGAAAACCAAGCGCAATGAGAGCTGGCCATGCCGATGTCACTTACCTCGCTGTCTTCTTCCGGGGGTGGGGGGGGCTCCTTGATAATCTGGAAGGAACAAACAGAAACAGACAACCTTAAATTCATGCTTGGTTCTTTGGCATGATGCAAAAGTCACTTGAATAGAGAATGTGTCCCTGACGGCTCCTCTAATCGCAGCTGTGATGTGTGTGTGATTCCATGGTTCCGACATATGCTGACTCTGCCGGGGGAAGTAGGGGGTCTCTGTGAAACCTTGCCATGCAGTCATTTCCTAATTACAATTCCCGGTTGAATTTTATATCACCTGTATTAATGTATTAATTTTATGATCACCACCAATCAAGATGTCAAGGGGGATCCAACCAGCCTTGTAACTGACACTCCAGCTTCTGATCCATGAGCAGCATTCAGCTTAAAACTCCACAGCTGGATAATAATGGGCTGGTCTGAGCTAGAGAATTAGCTGGACCCAAGGATGTTGCTCAGGGGCATGAAAAATCCCACCTCTGCGCAGTGTAGTTAAGCTGATCCAAGCTCCCATGTTGTCAGCGCTCAGCCAATGGAAGAATATGTCTGTCAACCTAACTACCCCATCTTGGGTTATCCACAGTGATGGGAGAACAGCTGTAGTGTCTACACTGCAGTGCTGCAGCAGCGCAGCTGGGCAGAAACCTATTACTGTATCACCTAAAGGCCTCAGCTGAGATCAGCACCTCACGTGCTAAGCACCGGACACAGACAGTAAGATGCTCCTTGCCTTGCCTTGCTCCCAATCTACATAGAGAAGGCAGATGGAGACTCAGAGAAATGACTTGCTTAGAGGTCAGATGCCAGGGCAGTGGCAGCAATAGAATCCAGGTCTCGTGCACTCCGGTGCAGTGCCTGGTTCACCAGACCACATTTCCTTCTCCGGGTCTGTGCCAGCTGGGCCGGCTCGCAGTCATTGCTGATTATTATTCATGCCATTGGACATGACTCTCTTGGGAGCATTTTAATAGCAAAGAGAAATTGGAGGCTCTTCTAGCATTTCTAGCTAGTACAGCAACTGGGGTGAGGTTTGGGGCTGATCTGGTATATTCTCAAGAAAAACAAGGTGAAGTGAGACTATTATTTCATGCATGAAGTTTGCAGCTAAGACTGAGGAAATAGCTGGCTATTCTTACAGCTCTTCACTCCAAGGGCAATAGAAAGCCATCCAAAGGGACAGCTATTACATCCAGGCATGTCAAATATCTCTCCTTATCTCCATGTTCCTCCCTGGGGCATGGCTGTGGAAGTCAGTGGCCTGAATCCAACTTTGGGGTAAGCCTAGTGAGGTCAATGCAATTACACTGACCAGGGATTCATTTTGTCTGTGGCCACACATTTATCTGAGGCTACATTTAGACTACAGACGTCTTTCGAAAGTAGCTCTTCCAAAAAAAGTCTTCCAAAAGAGAGCATCCACACACAAAAATGCATTGAAAAACCCATCTGCTTTTTCAAAAGAGAGTCCATACTGCAAAAGTGCATCCAAAAAGTGATCTGCTTTTTTGAAAGAGAGCATCCAGTCTGAACGGACTCTCTCTCGCATGTAAGCTCTGATTGCTATAGACGAGTGGCCACCAGGATACCTGTGCTTTTTCTTCTTTCCTCTTCTTCCGAAAAAACTCCCTTTTCCCCATCCACACATGCCTTTCTGTGAAAGAGCACTTTCACAAAAAGGCTTCTTCCTCATAGAATGGGGATTACCAGTGCCGGAAAATCCCTCTGTTCTTTCGATTTTCTTGTGGAAGAATGCAATTGCAGTGTGGATGTTCCTCAAGTTTTGTCAGAAAAACAGCCATTTGTCTGACAAAACTCTGTAGCGTAGACATACCCTGAGGGTCTGTCTACACTACCACCCTAGTTCGAACTAGGGTGGTTAATGTAGTCAATCGAAGTTGCAAATGAAGCCCGGGATTTAAATATCCTGGGCTTCATTTGCATCTTCCCGGGTGCCGCCATTTTTAAATCCCCGGTAGTTCGGATTCCGTGCCGCGGCTACACGCGGCACGGAGTAGGTAGTTCAAATTAGGCACTCTAATTCGAACTACTGTTACTCCTCGTGGAACGAAGTTCATTTGCAACTTCGATTGACTACATTAACCACCCTAGTTTGAACTAGGGTGGTAGTGTACACATACCCTGAGTCAGTGGTCCCCAACCTTTTGGAGCTGCCGGGCACCCGGGGGCGGGGCCACCCATGCATCTGGGGGCGGGGCCACCCATACGGCACATGCCTGGTGCTAGTGCCACCCATGCGCAGCACTCCAGGGGCCAGTGCCTGTGCCACATGCCCAGGGGTGGGGCTGCCCATACGCCGTGCGCCGGGGCTGGAACAGCCCACATGCCGTGTGCCCAGGGGCCGGCACTGCCCACATGCCGTGTGCCCAGGGGCCGGCACTGCCCACATGCGGTGTGCCCAGGGCCGGCACTGCCCACATGCCGCGTGCCCAGGGGCCGGCACAGCCCACATGCCGTGTGCCCAGGGGCCGGCACTGCCCACATGCCGTGTGCCCAGGGGCCGGCACTGCCCACATGCCGTGTGCCCAGGGCCGGCACAGCCCACATGCCGCGTGCCCAGGGGCCGGCACAGCCCACATGCCGTGTGCCCAGGGGCCGGCACTGCCCACATGCCGTGTGCCCAGGGCCGGCACAGCCCACATGCCGCGTGCCCAGGGGCCGGCACAGCCCACATGCCGTGTGCCCAGGGGCCGGCACTGCCCACATGCTGCGTGCCCAGGGGCCGGCACAGCCCACATGCCGTGTGCCCAGGGGCCGGCACTGCCCACATGCCGTGTGCCCAGGGGCCGGCACTGCCCACATGCCGTGTGCCCAGGGCCAGCACAGCCCACATGCCGCGTGCCCAGGGGCCGGCACAGCCCACATGCCATGTGCACAGGGGCCGGCACAGCCCACATGCTGCGTGCCCAGGGCCGGCACAGCCCACATGCCGCGTGCCCAGGGCCGGCACTGCCCACATGCCGCGTGCCCAGGGCCGGCACAGCCTTTGCACCACACACCCAGGGCCGGGGCCACCCAAGCGCCAAGTGCCCGGGGCCGGCACTGCCCATGTGCTGTGCGCCTGGGGCCGGCGTTGCTCCTGTGCTGCATGCCCGGGGGCCGGCACTGCCCACATGCTGCGCGCCCAGAGCCGGCACAACCCTTGCACCGCGCACCCGAGGCAGGGCCACCTAAACGCTGCGCACCCGGGGCAGGGCTGTCCATGTGCTGCGCACCCGGGGCAGGGCTGTCCATGTGCTGCGCACCCGGGGCAGGGCTGTCCATGTGCTGCGCACCCGGGGCTGAAGCTGCCCGTACGCCGTGCGCCCAGGGGCGGGGCCGGCCCCGTTCACTCTGCGGGAGCACAGAAATGGCCTGGTGGTGCCATGGCGCCTGCGGGCACCGCATTGGGGCCACTGCCCGGAGTGAAGAAACCCTTTCTTTAAACTGTACTCAAAGGGCCAGAGTGACAAGCAAGTTGGCAATTGGCCTCAGTTTCCCTGACTTCAACACCATGCAGGACTGGGTTCTGGGCATGCGGTTTGTGACAGATGCGCTTCCATCCGGGAGTTAGTCATTTTGGAAAGTGAGACTCCACAAGCAGCTTGACTGTTTAAACAGAAAGGGAGGGGGAAGGCTGCTGCACACGAGTCCCAGAGACATGAATGTTTATGAAAATTCTTCTTGTTCTCTGTTTTTCCTCTCCAGTGACGTCACTGTTTCTATTTTCTCTTGCAAGCCTCGAGTCATGCAATGTGGCTGTTAATGAGGAGCATGTGCTTGTGTCACAATGGTGAAAGGGGATGCTTAGGGGCATGGCTAGCCACTCGGAGCAGGAGTATCCCTGCCTCACCTGTCCGTGGGCAGAGTAGCTGCCGTTCGTTTGCTCTGCTGTAGCGTGGGCCTCCTTTGACCAGCCTGTGGCTATGTCTAGACTGCAAGCCTCTTTCGAAAAAGAGCGTCTAGACTGCAAGCAGTACTTTCGAAAAAGCAAGCCGCTTTTTCGAAAGAAAGCAGCGAGTGAGTCTGGATGCTCTCTTTCTAAAAAGCCCTGTTGGCATTCAAGAACGCCTTTTTTCGAAAGAGCACTTTCGAATAAAGGCGTTCTTCCTCGTGAAATGAGGTTTACCACCGTCGAAAGAAAAGCCGCGTTCTTTCGATTTAATTTCAAAAGAACGTGGCTGCAGTCTAGACGCAGGTGAAGTTTTTTCGAAAAAACCCCTGAGTCTGGACACAGCCTGTGTGTGTGCACTGAGCCCAAAGCAGCCCTTTGGTGCCGTGTCTAGAAGCAGAAAGGCCATTTGGAAGGAAGCAGTGACACCTGAAAAGGGTTAAAGGGAGCAGCACCCATCACTCCCGGCGACACCTGAAGGGCCAGGCTCTGGCATGAGCTAATGCCACAGTACAGGGGAGGGCGCCTAAGGAGGAATCCCGGCTCTCTTGCAGCTGGAGCTAGCAAAGGATGCAGCAAGTATAACCCAGAGGTCAGTGTGTGCTACAGTGTCCCTGATCCAAGGAGACTCTGGGTCTGTTACCGCCCCAGCAAGGGAGTCTTGTCTCTTCAGAGCCTGCTTTCTGCTCTGGAGGTTTCCGGTTCAATTTGTGGTGTGCGTGGCCTACCCGAGGTCGTGCACACAGCGACATCCCGTAAGAACCACAGTCCTTCACAAGGAAAGAATGAGTTCTGGAGGCTGAGCTAAAGGACAGCCGCAGCTGTGACCGGCTCAGAGCAGCAGGCAGGGCTGGTGTATTACACCGGCAATCTCAGCCCACACTGGCACTGTCTCAGCACAGGCTGACACGGTGTCTAACCCTGCCAGGAGCGAGGCTAATCCAAAGGCACCTGCAGATTTGAATACTGCTGGGAGCGGAGCCACTAGTGTGCGGGTGCAAGATGTGTCACATACGGGACTGGTAAACAAGGTCACAATCCCTGGAGCCAGCAAGTGTGGGAAACATGGCCATGGAGTCTAGCATAATGAAAGGGTTCCTTTGTGTGTTGGTTGAATCCTGGTTGTACTTATCTTGGTTGCGTGCAAAGCTCCAGTGCCCCAGTGTGTGGGAAACACGTGGTTTTCCCATGGGGGGGCAGCAGGTGGAAACCCATCAGGCTGCAGGCTGCTGCAGCGCCCTGAGATGGAGGAGAGCGCTCCTGCGGCCCACTTACTACTCATGGTTACCCATCGCTGTTACATAGGGTTGCCAGGTGTCCGGTATTCACCCGGACAGGCCGGTATTTTTGCCTTCTGTCCGGTAAAAAAATTCAGAGAATGTCTGGTATTTTCTGATTTTTTCCCCAGACAGGAGGCGAAAATGCCAGGCACCTGGCAACCCTACAAACACTCAGCGCCTGGCCTGTCCTGCCCCCGAACTCCCTCAGCTCCCAACACCCCTAGCCTGATTGTACTCGCCTGCTCTAGCAGGGCAGGCCAGCAGCAGGAACTGCATTTCTGCACATGGGGCTCGCACCTGACATCAGGGCGAGGCAGCAAGCAGAGCTCTGCCTCTGTCAGTTCACAAGCACATTGAGATCTTGTGGTGAAAGATGGTACAAAGGCAACAAGTCACTTTGTTGGCCTGAGTTTTCACAGCTAAGTGTGCACAAGTGCTGACCGCAAATCTCAAAGATTCTGCCAAGAAAGCCAGTGACCACACTCTTTACTCTCTGCCCGCCGTGACCTTTCGAACAAAAGGGCCATGAGGAAGCATTTTCATAATATGGTGATGAAGCAGAAGCCTTCAGGTGTCCAAGGCCTAACCAGCTAATATGGTCACTAAACCATGCAGACACTGGGGCCATATCAGCAAGTGACACCAAGCAAGCAGAATAGCCAGAGGTTATAAAAACAATGACACCCCACATGACCAAACTCTTCAGCTTGCCAAGCTAAACGAGGTCAAGCGTTTTGCTTGGCCCCGCGTTCTCCCAGCTGATTGCACTCTGCAGGCCTTGTGGCACACACTGACTGAGAATGAGCAAGCCAGCCAGCCCCACTTCACAGCCCTGCACAAAACACAGCAGGCTTGATCGTCCTGTCCCACCACTGCCCTGTTTCTGCTCCGTATTGAGACATCACTTTATGTTTGTGCAAAGTGAACAGGGGTGAAACCCCACCTCTCTGCTCTAGTACCATTTTACACCCACTGTGCGTCTGTGCAGATAATGATTTGTGTGGGGGAGAGGGACGAGAGAGAGAGAGAAGCAGAGGGAGACAGAGAAAGAGAGAGAGAGGGAGAGCACATATATTTCAAATCCATCTCTCTGGATTTCAAATCCAATCAAAAGTCCTGACAGTTTCCGGCCACTTTGGCCATGCAGGTGAATGCTTTGATACTTAGCTGGGCCAAACCTCCTGGGTCCGTTTATCCTCATACTTATGGCCAGCAGAAATCAGGAGAAACTCCACTGAACTCCATGGGCTCACACAGCATAAATAATGTGTGAGACGAGCTTAAGGCATCTTTCAGTGGTTACGAAAAGTCGCAAATTTTGGGTCCTGACCTGAATTTACACAGGTTGGATCTGAGGTTTTGGCTGCTTTGGAGCTTCACACATCACTGCAGCCAGAAACCCAAATATTTCTGAAAGCAGAGCTAGGAAAGCCACCGCTGTGGACTTTGGAACTTCTAGGTGCCTGGTCAGCATTTGTTGTGTTGAGAGCCATGTTCCGGGGGTCTTCTTGTCTCCAGGTTCTTAAAACAAAGAGCACTACTTTGAATAAACAATCTTGCTTAAACCTATAATTTCATCTCCAGCCAGCAAGGCTGTTTGATGTGGGCCCCTTCTCACCCACCCAAAGCTGAACACCAAGACTCTGTGTTAGTTGAACCCCCTTCACAGAGTACGCCAGTGGCCTTTGATATACTAAAACCTTTATGTCTGAGGCATTTGAAAGTGCTGAATAGCCCGTGGTCCTGCACATTCCAGAGAATAAACACTTGGGTTAAGCAAGCAAACTTCTCCGAGGCCTTGTGCCTTGGAGCCCTCGCAGGAGTAGAAATGGGCATGTTCGTTCTTTGTCCTCCCTGAGACATTTAGCACGCCCGAAAATTCCTACAGCCTGAGGGTGTTTTATGAGCTGTGGAGAAATAATAAAGAGAAGCACCTATTCTCCTTGAGTTATGCGTCTAGAACAGCTTCCATGTTCTTATCTATGTAGCGTCTTATACCACTCTCACCACCACGGCATCTGAGCACCTTTCAGGCTATGTCTACACTACAGAGTTTTTCCAGGATACTGGAGATATCCAAGAAAAACTCCACCGCATCCAGGGAATGCGTCTGCTCTTTTTTGCGGAAGAGTAGACATGCTCTTTTGGAAGCCCCGTAAACCTCGTTTTACAAGGAAAAAGGGCTCTTCCAAAAGAGGCCCAGTTTTTCCAAAATTTGGCCCAGTTTAGACGGGCCAAATTTTGGAAAAGACTTTTCCAAAAAAAAGAATCAGAAAACGGTGCATAAATTGCAGAGTGTAATTTGCGTACCTTTTTCCAAAAAAAGAAGTGCAGTGCAGACATAGCCCCAGAGGTGCAGTAAGTGATGTGATTACCACCTGTTACAACCCTTCATTCTTTTCTCTCATCATGTCCCCAGAGGGAAGAATTGTTTGTGGAGTTCCTGATCCTGGTTCTGACACCTAAGCCCTCCCATAATACATGTAACAGTAATACATGATCGCCCTTTGCACTTTTACTAACAAATCTGTCCATCTCCCTACATGGTTCCCTCACTGTGGTGTCTCCTAGTCATTGATGCATTGATCCTCAACACCCTTATGAAGCAGGGAAGCATTATCTCTCTTATATTATAGATTGGGAAATGAGGCACAGAGCGCCATTTGAGCTTGGCTCATTTCTGACTACCGTAAGGTCCTGTTGCATGTTCCCAGAGTGGTGCAAAGGAACTTTAATATAAACAAGAATCAGACTCTAAAGCAGGGGTGGGCTGAATACCTCTTGCGGGCTGGATCCGGCCTGCCAAGCCACTGGACACAGGCCCCTCAGGCACACAGAAGCGGCTGTTTTAAGCACATGGCTGCTCCAGATGACTCTGTCTTCTGGAGGGAGGTGGAGGCTTTATGTGATCCCCCACTCCCAGGTCAATCCTCAGCCCCTATTGGCCAGAAACAACCAGCCAACAGGAACTGACCCCAGCTAATCTCTCAGCTCCTATTGGCTGGTTGTTGAGAGACTGGCCTGGGAGATGGGGGCAGCACAAGCCTTTCCCCTCTCCCGGAGCTGAGATCCACATGGAGGGAGCAGCCTGCAGTTTTAAGCAGTCTGAGACTGCAGCAGGCAGGGAGCCCAGCCTGCTTTGAGGATGCTGCAGAGCTGCTGGCTGGGAGATGCTTAGGTAAGTGCCTCCCAGCCAGAGCCTGCCTCTGGCACCACTGCCCTTCCCACACCCCAACTCCCTCAGCCAGGTCACCATCCAAACCCTTTGCACCCCCTCCCCAGGTCACAACTCCCTCTCGGACCCTATACCCCTCCACCAGGCCAGAATCCTCTCCTGCACCCATAGCCCTTCCCTGACCCACACCCCAATTCCCTGACCAGGGCACAGCCCTCTCCTTCAATCAAACTCCCTCTCAGACCTCACACCATCTCCTGCACCCAACTCCCTTACCCTGTGCACTCTTCTGCACCCAACATCTGTCCTCGACTCCACACCTCCTCCACAGGAAAGTGTGGTCCTTGACGACTTTTCAAAATTTTGGAGTGACCCCCCAACAAAAATTATTGCCCACCCCTGTAGGGATGTAAGCAACTAGTCGACTGGTGAGGTGACAAGTCACTTCCTCCCCCTTTGCTGCTGCTATCGGAGAGAGGCAGCAAGGGGGGAGCAGGAGCTGGTGCTGGGGGGAGCTGGCTTAAAAACTCTGCGGGGATCGGGGGAGGTAGAGGCACAGCAGGAAAAGTTGTGAGTGGGGACTGAAGTAGTCTCCTCTCACACCAGGTCTGCTGCAATTCTGCTTTCAAATGTACAAGCCCATTTCAAAGGCTCAGACACTGCAGGGAACAACAGCGGAGTCCCCACTGGCCCCACATTCCCTGCAGGGCTTCTGCTTTTGAAATGTACAAGAGCTCTGGTGGGGCTTTTGTACATTTCAAAGGCTCAGTTGCTGCAGGGAGTGCAGGGCCAGTCCCCTGCTGGCCCCATGCTCCCTGCTGTGCTTCTGCTTTTGAACTGTAGCAAGAGCCTGGCAGGACTCTTGCTACAGTTCAAAGGCAGAGGTGCCCTTATCGACTAATCTAATAGTTGATGGAAATCCCATCTACTACTTGATTAGTTAATCTAAATTTAACATCCCTACACCCCTGTGGTAGCAGAAGAGTGAAGGAATGGGAGGCTGCTTCGAAGGAAGACATGTTATTGTGCTTAGGGAGGTGGAAAGGGCTTGGAGTGAAGGGGTGTGTTGCTTCTCAGCGACAGGCCAATCGAAAGGCTGTTAGTGATTGGTACCTGCAGTCTAACCTTGTTCTATTCCTAACTCCATCTAAGTGGTTCTTCAAACAATAGCTTTCCTGCATGCTTGGTTCTCATGGATCATTTAGTTAGATTCTCTTCCAAGAAATTTTCCAGATTTTTTCTTGTTGCTTTCCATACAAGCCCTAATGATTTATGTATACTTTTGCGGATAGAAATCTGGCTTCTTTGTCAGGATTACAGGAGTGAATTTATAATCCTGCTGGTCCTGAACTTTTTAACTCTGCTATTCAATCAGTTCTGACTGATCTCACTCATCTCATATAGGAGTCATTTAGAGAAGGAGAATGATGTTTGCCGAGATGGAATTTGACCCTTATTCATTGGAAAGTTACAAAGAACACTTACACAGGTGTAACCACTGTAAAATCCCTTTCAAGAAGTGTAGCCAGACACAAAACCCCATCTTGTTTTTCCACGAGCCCCATCTTGTTCCCCCCCCCCCCCCAGAGAGCAAGAGAAAGGCAGTCAGCCTTTGATGCCCTGGGAACACAGGTTTGCTGCCTGTCCCTGACTCTACCATAAACAGAAACCAGACAGTAAATGGGCTAGCTGACGACCCGGGGCCTCCCGTCGCCCTGATGGCTAGTACCAGTAATTGACACGCCTGCACTGTCCCAGGAGAGGAATCTTCGCCCATCACATACCAGAGGTGCCCATTGTCTGCATTTTCCCAGGTGTAAATTATGCTTTGCACCCTTCGTGGGAAACTTGGCATTCAAAGCCATTTTTCCTAATTGGCCACTTGAAACCAGGAAGAAGCCTACATGACCCAAGGGGTATAAAAAGAGGTTCAGCAGCCCGCCCAATTTGAGCTCCAATCATCTATACCTGCTGGCAGGTATTGATTGTCTCCCGAGGTCTGTGGGACGCCCAACCTCACCCTACTTCTTCCCGAGGGATTGAGAGAAAGACGCTGGCCACGCCAAGTCTGGAACGCAGGGGTGAGAATATATACCTGCTATGTGTCTATTTTGCATGCATTTAATAAGAGCTCAGAGAACCAAAGGGTTTCATGGTACCTGTAAGTGACTTATTAGTGTAATTTCTGTCCTGTCCTTTGTAGTGTCTGTGTTATCTGTAACACAGTAGTAGCATTTAACAACTAAGTTTACCCTGTAACAATAAATAGTAACTGTTTAAGCTTTAACCTGACTCCTTCAGTTGCTGTAACAGAACCAAGCACAATTTAAAAGAACTTCAGCCGGTCATAAGGGACTCACTGCCCTGACCGTCGGCTGACAAGAAGGAGGGAGCAGATCCAGGCATCTTGAGCTGAGCCCATCTAGAATCTGGAAGAAGTGGCTGTTCTCACATCTGAGACAATGTGTCTGGCTTTTGTTTGCAAGTTGAAGTGCAAAAACGGACATGTGACTAACTTGGTTGAATATTAATTGTGGTTCATGCCAAACTCCTCTGTGTGCTTATGTGAGACTTGATCCCATAGATTAAGAACTAAAACCTACCATTAATTAACCTGCCTTGGCTTGTGAGGGGGTTTTCAGATGGTTAGATGCAATTCCACAAGGAAAGCAAATGACACTCCCGAATCTGCAAGGGACATTCTCTTTTCCTAGGCGGGTTTTCTGACCCAATTACGCAGACAAATTGGGCCAGGTTCAATGGGTGTTGCCCCTAAATGTCTAACCCATTTCCCTCAGAATTAATATGTAAATGAAACCCATTTGCAGAAACAACAACAAAAAATGTCATTGCTGGTTTTTGGATCCAGTAAGCCTTGCTCTGATCCAATTGCCTAAGGAAGGACCTAGTTCTGAAGCACTGTTTCTTCTTAGACAGGGAGATGTGAGAGATGATGCATTTGCTAAAAAGTCTGATCTCATTCTCGAGTGCATTGACAGGAGTGTCAGATTTAAGACCCAGGAGGTAGCTGTCCTGCTGTTCTCTAGACTGGTGAGGCCTTGGAGGGAGTATAATGTCAGAAGCTGGGAATGAACAACTTGAAAATTCTCTGTTCTGTTCACTCCTTCTGGGGCATCTGGCATCGGCAGATGGACCTTTGGTCTGACCCAGTAAGGCCGTTCTTCTGTTCTGAACTCCATGCTTTAGGAAAAGAGTGAACACACTAGAGTGAATCCAGAGGAGTAGACCTGCCAATGGGGGGAAGGGGAAGGGGGTCATTGCCCTGCACCCCCACAATTCAGATGAGCCTGACCTGTGGCGGTGGCCAGAATTCCAGTCCCTTTAAATCTCCACTGGAGCCCCATGGGGCAGGCTCCATTGACACTTGTGGGGAGGGGGTGCTGGAGTGATCTGGGCGGTGCTGAGGGCTGATTGCCCCAGCTCCACCCCTTCCACCTGAGGCCCCACCCCTTCTAGGAGTGCAGAGCTGCCAACCCCTCTGCTTTCCCAGCAATTCTGTTGGCCCCCTTGCAGAAAAGGGCGACAAAAACAAGATTTAGAACAACTGACCTGGGAGGAAAAGCTTTAAAAACTGGGCATGTTTAATCTTGAGAAGAAAAGATGGGGTGGGGGGAGGAGTTAACCTGGTAATAATATTCCAGTCTGGGAGGAACCCTTCTAAAGATAACTGTGATCAACTATTCCCCATGACCACTGAAGGCAGGGCAAGAACTAATGGTCTTAAGCCACAGCAAGAGAGATTTAGGTTAGATTTGGGGAAAAGCTTTCCAACTGCAACGGGTAGTGCAGCTCTGGAACAGGTTCCCTAGGGGGGCGGTGGAATCCCCATCATTGGTGGCCTCAAGGACAGGTTGGGTCTAGGGTTACTTTGTCCTGCCTCAGCACAAGCACCAGATGGCCTCTCAAGGTCGCTTCTAGCTCTATATTTTTATGATTCTATGACCAGGGAAAAGATAAGGGGGGAGAATTTTTCAGTTTACCTGCAGCAAAGAAAGAATAGCCCCTCTACTATTCAGTCAGCTGCAGAGTGGTTGAGGGATCTGGGAGGCTGGGTCTTGGGCCCAAACTTTCAGGCCATGTCTACACTCATGGCTTCTTGTGCAAGAAATATGCAAATGAGCAGGGCTCGACAAATCAGTGAATCTATTCACCCATGGCGAGCAGATTACAGCAGGTCACCCCGATCACTTGCGGCACGTGTATACGCAATGCGGGTCTTGCGCATGCGCAGTGCGGGGCTGGCGAGTAGATTTTGCTGCCGTTTGTCAAGCCCTGCAAAAACCCTCTTGTGCAATGCCGTTATTCCTGAAGAGGGTTTTTCTTGCGCAAGAAGGGGTAGTTCAGACAGCTCCTTCTGGCGCAAAAGCCTCTTCTGAAAAAATGGCAGCTCATTAGGTATGCAAACGAGGCTTGGCGATATTCCACGCTTAGCCTCATTTGCATATTTCTCTCACAAGAAGCCACGAGTGTGGACATAGCCTCAGTGATTTGGAGCAATTCCATTTTTGGATGCCCAACTAAAAGCAAATCCTATGGGCCTGATTTTCAGAGAATGAGTGATGAGCAGTGTCTGAAAATCAGGCCCCAATAAAAAATATGCATGTACTTGTATGTCTAGAGAACAGTCCTGTCATCACATTGCCTTGTTCCTCTCCAGCCCCTACTCCCCAGTTGCTCTCTTCTGCCCAAGCAACAGGGCTTCTCCCTGCCCCACCCCCACATGCTCCTCGGAGCCAGCATCCAGCTGCTACTGAGGGCTGAAGCTCCCTCCTGCCAGACTGAGGGCAGAGAGGAGCCAGCCTCAGCCTCTGCAGCTCACTCCACCCCATAGACGTCCCCAGCCCCAGTAGAAGTTGCATAGGCTGAATAGGGTTGCCAGATGGTTTAACCAAAAATACACCCCCACCCCAAAAAAACACTGTTGAGAAAGAAAAGGGGGAAGACCAAAGTTGTTGAGCAAAACAAAAACAAAAAAGGACCTTGACAGTTATTAAGCAAAAAAAACCAACCAAACAAAAAAAAAACCCCAAAAATCCAGCTTGGCCCCTTTAAGGCCTTGGGGTTTGGTTTTGGTTTTTTTTTTTTTGTCAGTGGCCATCTTGTTTCCTTACTCTGTGTGGGAAGAGAGCTCCTCTGTGGAACCAGGTAAGTGGGGCTGGGTTAGGGGGGAACCCGGGGGGCTGGGCCTGGTTGCTGAGTGTGGTAGGGTTGCCAAGTGTCTGGTATTTTCGCCTCCTGTCAAGGAAAAAAAAAGAAAATACTGGACATTTTAGGTGTCTGGTATTTTCTGATTTTTTTTTTTTTACTGGACAGGAGGTGAAAGTACCAGGTCAATACTGGATACCTGGCAACCCTAAGGCCGTGTCCAGACTCAGGGGTTTTTTCGGGAAAAGTAGCCTTTTCCCGAAAAAACTTCCCCTGCGTCCAGACTCAAGCCGCGTTCTTTCGAAATTATTTCGAAAGAACGCGGCTTTTCTTTCGATGGCGGTAAACCTCGTTTCACGAGGAAGAACGCCTTCCTTCGAAAGTTCCTCTTTCGAAGGAAGGCGTTCTTCAATGTAAAGAGGCTGTCTTCGAAAGAGAGCATCCAGACTCGCTGGGTGCTGTCTTTCGAAAAAGCGGATTTTTCTTTCGAAAGATCCGCCTGCAGTCTAGACGCGATCTTTCGAAAGATGCTCTTTTGAAAGATGCTTTCGAAAGAGCATCTTTCGAAAGAAGCCTGCAGTCTAGACATAGCCTAAGGCCGAAGGGAATCCCCAGGCAGAAGCTGTGTGGGGCACGGGGTGGAAGCCACGAGGCCTGCAGAAGCCACATAAGGAGGGGGGTTTAGAAAACTCCTAGTCCCTTACAGAAGCTGCACAGGGGAGGAAAACCCAGACTTTCCCACCCCAGCAGAATGGGAATGGGGGGTAGCCGCTGCCTCACTTGCACAGTGCTCCATAAAATGTAAGGACAGCCCTGCCTATAAGATGGGTCAGAATTGGACACTGAAAATTTATGGGTATGTCTGATAATTTGGCTTCTGTGTGTCTGGATAACCCTTGCCTGACTTATGGCGCTATTAGAGTTAAGGTCAGTAAAGTGCTGTGGAACTCCTGGAATAAAGGTGGGTGCTTAGAAACTAAATTGGTTTAACCTCCCTCTATATTCATCAAGTGCCTGGTTTTTTTTTATAACCCCTAGCAGGACGGCAGGAACCGTAATAAGGAAACAGGCTGAATGAACGTCTTTTCTCTGCTTCTCACCATCTACGCTCTGTCCTCATGTATTCGGGCATAAATCTGGAGTAATTCCAGTAGAATTATAACCAAGAACAGCATGTGACCTACTCCAAGCAGTGGACATAAGAATGACCATACTGGCTCAGACCAAAGGGCCATCTAGCCCAGTATCCTGTCTGCTGACAGTGGCCAATACCAGATGCCCCAGAGGAAGGGAACAGACAGGTAATCCTCTCGTGATCCCTCCCCTGTCACCCATTTCTAGATAAACAGAGGCTAGGGACACCGTTCCTACTCATCCTGGCTAATAGCCATTGATTGACCTAGCCTCCATGAATCTATCTAGCTCTTTTTTTAACCCTGTTAAAGTCCTAGTCTTTGCAACATCCTCTGGCAAGGAGTTCCACAGGTTGTGCATTGCGTGAAGAAAAACTTCCTTTTGATTGCTTTAAACCTGATGCCTATTAATTTCATTTAGTGATTTTTCCTCTCATTCCAGCTTATGTCCTGTGTGTTTCTTTGCCTCAATACACACCCCTGCACGCTCTCTCTGTGGCAGAAAGAGTATCTGTAACCTCGTTGTTCTTGTCTTGACTAGGAAAAGAAGTGGCATTTAGCTGGGGTTTAGCAAACTTGACCGAAATGCCACCTTTCTCCAAGTAGAGATGCGAGATTGCACCCATGGCTTGATATTAGCTGGTCGAACTGTAGCCTAGGCTTCTGGGCATTAGGTCTAGTGAGGGTACAACTCATCTAGCTACAAGATGTGACCCTGAATCTCGCTGAGGAAAAAGGAGTTCGGTCAGGTGACTCACTTCATCTAACCTTGAGCCCTGCTCCAAGTCAAGACAAGGCCAGTTTCCCCAGGGAGGATTGCAGTGGCTTGTAAATGTATCGTCCCTGAGAGAGAGGAAAAGCCACAGAGGCTGGCATCACACCAAAGAACGGAATTGTCATCGCTGAGTCCTTTAGGAGCTTTAATAGGGATGGAAAATTAGGGCCAGATCCTGCATTTCTCTCAGTCAAAACTCCTATTGGGCCAGTTAGGGCCAGATTCCGAGCACCTGACTCCTGCTGACCAGCACTGAATGCCATCTGTGTCCAAGGGGTCGGCTATGCAGAAGCAAGGCCCAGAGCTGGGGGCTTGGGCTGCAGGGCTAAAAATGGCAGTGTAGACACCGGGGCTCAGGCTGTTTAGATGTAGCCCTATTAACTACAGTGGGATCACTCCTGGAGTAAGATGCCGTCCAGTGTGAATAAAAAGGTCAGAGCATCATCTGGCATAAATCAGCGCAATCCATTGACTTCACTGAAACTATCCCAATTAACACCAGGTGAGGATTTGGCCTTTGGCCCAAAATATGAGAACCTTGCTGTGAATGAGGACTGGGGGACGGTCTCTCGCCATATTCATATCCCTGTCAGCGCTTTCACTAGGCTGTCGGTGGGTTTATTTTTTAAATCTTCTTCACTGGAGAGGCATTGGAGCT
This sequence comes from Pelodiscus sinensis, assembly GCF_049634645.1. Taxonomy (NCBI): domain Eukaryota; kingdom Metazoa; phylum Chordata; order Testudines; family Trionychidae; genus Pelodiscus; species Pelodiscus sinensis. Next base: position 1,159,895 of record NC_134738.1, on the reverse strand, counting down.
GATTTCACAGATGCGCATGGGAGTAGATGGTGTCAGACAGAGTACATATAACTGCTAGTAAAGGCTGACAAGTTGGAGGGAGTAGGTGTAAAAGATCATTTCAAGGCTCTTCAGGGTTACTGTAGACTCTCACTCTGTTTTCCTCCTCGCCCTGAAGCTCAATAGTACTTCTTGCATGTTTTTAGACTATTTCCTGTTTTTTCCTCTCTCCAGCTTTGGCTGGCTGCATTCCAGACTGAGAACCAAGCAAATCACCGGATTCTTCCACACAGCCCTCCAGAAAGCTGTGGTAAAGCCGAGACTGGTGTTAGATGTTAGAGCTGTAGCTCAGCACCTCAGCAGAGTACTGTCCTTGCCCCTGTATTTAAAGAAGCTACGGCACAGAAATAAGAAGGCTGGACATACTGTTGCCTGCTCTACATTAGACCAGGGAGGTCGGCTTAAGGGGCCCCTCCAGCTATGCAAAATGCCTACCTGGATTCAGCTGACTTCAAGCAGTGTCCACACTGCGGGAGGCTGAGGGGAGCACATGCTCCTGCTGGCTTCCCTTACTCCTCACAGAAGGAGGAGTACCGGATGCCGGCAGGGGCTGCCTTCAGGGTTCGATTTAGTGGGTCTACACGAGAACCCACTACATCAGGGGTCACCAACCAGTGGATCGGGATCTACCGGTGGATCTTGGAGCCTCTGACAGGGGATCCTGACTGGTTTGGCCAGAAAGCTCTCAAGTGCTGGCACTTCAGTTGCCCTCTGCCTTGGAGCTGCCCCTTGGGAGCCTCCTGCTTGCTGTCCAGGGCATGGGAGGGAGAAGAGGGGGGCGCTGACGTCAGGGTGTCCTTTCTCCCCCACCCCTGTACCCGATCTCCACAGAGAGAGAAGGAGATGGAGTGAGGGAGCTTGGCAATGCGAATCTGTCACTCACACACACTTGTGGTTTGTCCTTTTCATATTTGTTCATTTTTTTTAATTGTATCCTTTGGTATATATGGTTGTGACTACTTTCTTCCACTATTTGATCTGAGGAAGTGGGTCTGGCCCACGAAAGCTCATCATCTAATAAACCATCTTGTTAGTCTTTAAAGTGCTACATTGTCCTGCATTGTGTGTCTCTGTCATTCTCACAAACACACAGGCTACGTCTAGACTGGCACGATTTTCTGCAAATGCTTTTAACGGAAAAGTTTCCGTTAAAAGCATTTGCGGAAAAGCGCGTCTAGATTGGCACGGACGCTTTTCCGCAAAAGCACTTTTTGCAGAAAAGTGTCCATGGCCAATCTAGATGTGCTTTTCCGCAAAAAAGCCCCGATCTCCATTTTCGCAATCGGGGCTTTTTTGCGCAAATCAAATCTGAGCTGCCTACACTAGACCTTTTGTGCAAAAGCTTTGTTCAAAAGGACTTTTGCCTGAACGGGAGCAGCATAGTATTTCTGCAAAAAGCACTGATTTCTTACAATAGGAAGTCAGTGCTTTTGCGGAAATTCAAGCGGCCTGTGTAGACAGCTGGCAAGTTTTTCCAGAAAAGCGGCTGATTTTCAGGAAAAACAGGCCAGTCTAGACACAGTCACATTGTCCTTCCCTCTCATCTCCTGACCCAACATGTACATGGGGGGGGGGGGTAGTTACTTCTTTTATTGCTGGCAAAGTGGGTTATTTTTAGTGTTTGACTGGACTGTGCATTTCATAACTTTCATTTTGCTCTCATGCTTAAATTTAATTCTTTGAGTACTGTGGTAGGTTGTGTTCCTGGCATGTCCCTGCAGCCCCCTGAGAAAGTCAGAGGAGGGGTTTTGCACATACTGTGCTTGCCCGTCAACACCACTTCTGCAGCTCCCATTGATCAATTACAGAGACCTGTGGAAGCACATGGAGCTATTGCTGTACATGCCAGCTGCTTTGTGTGTGGGGGGGGGGGGGGGGGGAGGAGGGGGGGAGTGCAGAGCTAGGGCTTGAACCCATCACTCTGTACTCCCAATTGCCCTATCCCCTAGTCCACTCCAGAGGTTTGGCTTCAGAAGATCCCTAGTCCTGTGTCTGGTCACTCCCAGGCTGGGGAGAGGGGACAGCTTGAAGGTAGGGAGGTGGAGTGGGATCTCCAGTGAACTTGGGGATGGGCATTAGCCTCTGGAGCACAGGGTGGTGGGCACAATCCCACCCCCCTCCACCCACTCAAGCAATGGCTGGGCTGCCAACACCGGCTGCCTGAGGGTTGGACCTGGCTCTGTATTGGGAAGGCAGGATAAGGGACCTGCTGAAGATAAGGTGTGTGGTGGGCTCTGGAGTGGCTTAGACACTAGGGCATTTTTCTGGGGAACATATGGTGGTGGGTTCAAGTCCAGTCCCCCAGGCACCCCAAGCCCCCCACCCCAGGAGCAACCAGGCTCAGGACAAGGGATCCCTTGAATGCTGGGCAGGTGGACTCTTGAGTGGACTAGAAGATATACAGTCTTGGGATGTATTAGGCAAGGTATTTCCAGTAGGCATAAGGAGGTGTTAGTGCCATTATACAAGGCATTGGTGAGACCCCATTTGGAATACTGTGTAGTTTTGGTCTCCCATGTTTAAGAAGGATGAATTCAAACTGGAACAGGTACAAAGAAGGGCCACTAGGATGATCCGAGGAATGGAAAACCTGTCTTATGAAAGGAGACTCAAGGAGCTTGGCTTGTTTACTTTAACCAAAAGAAGGCTGAGGGGGGATATGATTGCACTTTTTAAATATATTAGAGGGATAAATACCAGGGAGGGAGAGGAATTATTTAAGCTTAATACCAATGTGGACACAAGAACAAATGGATATAAGCTGGCTAGTAGGAAGTTTAGACTTGAGATTAGACAAAGGTTTCTAACCATTAGAGGAGTGAGGTTCTGGAACGGCCTTCCAAGGGAAGTCGTGGGGGCAAAAGATCTATCTGGTTTCAAGATTAAACTAGACAGGTTTATGAAGGGGATGGTTTGATGAGCTAATATGATCTTGGTTACTAATTGACCATTAGCAGTGGGAAATAGGTCAATGGAGGGATGATAGGAGTTACTATAGAGAACTTTCTGGGTGTCTGGCTGGTGAGTCTTGCCCACATGCTCAGGGTTTAGCTAATTGCCATATTTGGGGTTGGGAAGGAATTTTCCTCCAGGAGGTTTTTCGCCTTCCTCTGTAGCATGGGGTACAGATCACAGCTGGAGGATTCTCTGCATCTTGGGGTCTTCAAAGTATTTGAAAGCTTCAATATCTGAGATATAGGTGAGAGGATTATTCTAGGAGGGGTGGGTGAGATTCTGTGGCCTGCTCTGTGCAGGGGGTCAGTCTAGATGATCATAACGGTCCCTTCTGACCTTAAAGTCTATGAGTCTATATAGCACCTGTTTGAGGAGGACAGGATTGTGGGTTGGAGCTCCCCCAAGCAGCCCAAGCCCCACCCCCCCCCAGGATCAACCAGACAGCAGATACAGAACCCACTGGAGGTGGGGTGCCCTAAGGGATAGGGCATTCACCTGGAAAGCACAGGATGGGGGGCAGGATAAGGGACCTCCCTAGGGCAATGCTTCTCAACCAGTGGTACAAGTACCCTTGGGGCACTCAAGAGAAGTCTGGTGTACATCAACACAACTGAAATTTGGAAAAAACTGAATTTTTGTTTTACCAGTAAGATTTACAGTATTTTATTATTTCGTCACCCACCCAGCTACAATTAAGTTGTTTAAACAAATGTGTTGCAACAGTAAAAAAAAAAAAATTGTGTGTGAAAACTGTAGGTACTGAGAGTACTTATATATATATATATTTTAAAGAGGTACAGGCAGTCCCCGGGTTACATGGATCCGACTTACATCGGATCCCTACTTACAAATGGGGTGAGGCAACCCCGCACTAGCTGCTTTCCCCCAGCAGACCAGGGAGACGCGAAGCTAGCACCCCCCCACAGCAGACCAGGAAGACGCGGAGCGGCTTTTCTCAGCAGACACCTCAGCTTGAGAATAAAGGACTGAGGGAAGTGAGGTGTGGGAGAATAAAACTGAGCTCTGGAGAAATGTTTGGCTAGAGTTTCCCCTACAATATGTACCAGTTCCGACTTACATACAAATTCAACTTAAGAACAAACCTACAGTCCCTATCTTGTACGTAACCTGGGGACTGCCTGTATTTTATAAAAAAAAAAAAGGTTGAGAAACACTGGCCTACAGGAGAGGGCATTTGCCACACGCCCAAGACTAGAGCCTGCACCCCTACCTCAGACTGGTGAAAGTGAATGAGATTCGGGGAGGAAGGGCAACAGAATGAGCAGGGGGAGGCCTCGGAGAAGGGGAGAAGGAAGCCGGGCAAGGGTATTTGGGTTTGAGATAGATCTTACATTGCACTTAAATTGAAAAAGTGACCTTGTGGTTAAAAAGGTTCACGACCCCCGCGCTACATCAAATGCTAGAAGATCGACCTCCAGAGGGTCAATCTTCTCTGTGGTGTAGACATACCCTGAGAGTGGGATCTGATCCTGGCTATGTCTACACTAGGAGTCAGGTATGCAATTCCCAGCCCATGTAGACAAACTTTCATCAGGTCTCATTGGGCAAACATGCTAAAAAGAGTAGTGTGGCCACAGGAAGTGGCACTGGCTAGCTGCCCTGAGTATGTATCCAGAGTGTCCTGGCATATCTGTACTCGGCACAGCCCTTGCTGCTGCTTCTTGCTCCTTCTGCTACACAACTGTGCTTAGCAAAATCAGAGCTAGAGTATGGCCTTGCGTGAGGTGGGAATCACACCCGCAGCTCGTAGCCTTGGAAGTTGTGTGTCAGGTGATGTAAATCTGCCTCTCTTATGCTCAGACTCTCTTCAACCTCCATATTTCAAGGTGTAGGCAGGCTTTATAGTAGATGCAAAGGTCACTCAGGGCATCAGAACAGTAAATAGGTCAGGGGGTTACAGTATAGGCATCTGTGGGAGTTATGGGGCAGGAAGGCTTAGGGAGAGGGACTAGCATAGGACAGGGTTTCAGATGGTACAGGAGCAGGTTCAGAGATGAGTGAAACTAACCCCAAGTGCTCTGCTGAATCGACATTTCTATCTATGTGCACATTAAGAGAAGGATGGAAGATGAAATGCCAACTACAGCAGAATGACCCTACGGGTCATGCCTCCAAAGGCGAGTATATCTGGAAAACACCATGAATGAAATTCTGGCTGAATGGAAATCAGTGAGAATTTTGTCATTTAAACAAGTGAGAGGAGGCAAAGGGTCCTGGGCAAATTAACAGGGCCCTGGAGCCCAGCCACTTCAATAGCTCTACCAGCAGTCTGGGAAAAGTGTCTCTTGATACTTTCGATATGCCCCGTGCATGTTCCTGGCTAGTATTTACTTAATGTATCTTGGTAAAGCCTAAGCTGGCCTTCTGCACAGAGGTGGGTCTCACTCTCGTGTGCACAAACAACCATTGCACACACAATGCACTTAGCTGTCCCTTTGCACTTTCATTTATACACTTTGCCTGTGCAAATGCTGGGTGGAATTCTGGTCCCACTTGTTTAAATGACAAAATTCTCACTGATTTCCATTCAGCCAGAATTTCATTCATGGTGTTTTCCAGATATACTCGCCTTTGGAGACATGACCCGTAGGGTCATTCTGCTGTAGTTGGCATTTCATCTTCCATCCTTCTCTTAAGGTGCACATAGATAGAAATGTCGATTCAGCAGAGCACTCGGGGTTAGTTTCACTCATCTCTGAACCTGCTCCTGTACCATCTGAAACCCTGTCCTATGCTAGTCCCTCTCCCTAAGCCTTCCTGCCCCATAACTCCCACGGATGCCTATACTGTAACCCCCTGACCTATTTACTGTTCTGATGCCCTGAGTGACCTTTGCATCTACTGTAAAGCCTGATGAGTTTCAGATTTCATCCCAGAATCCTTTGGAGACCCATGCACATGGACACATTTAGAAACAGTGTTGGTTTTATATGGGTGGATGCCAAAGGAGACACTGGGCCAGATGAATCCCTGGAACAAGTCCCTGGATTTCAATGGACTTACTCCAGGGATGAATTTCGCTTCATCTATTGCCTGGATCATTCCTGTTTAATTAAAAAATATGCCAAGACGAAGTTAAATGTTTAGAAATGAGCTTGTGACTCATTTAATCCTGGTAATAAAAATCTTCCCCCTCACTGCCCCGGATGCACACTAAATTATCACTGGGCTGGAGTCCATAGCAGTGTCTCACTTTGCAGTTTGAAGGATTATCAAAGCTACTGCTTGTCTGCCTTCTGTGTCTGTTGGCCATGCCAGCATCTTTGCTGCGCTTTCTCTTCATGCCCTGGAGGGCTCCAGATTTCTCAGTGAACCAATGGAACAGGAAGATGAGCAGGGTTGGTCCCTTCCCAGAAAAACCAGCGAAGAAAGATAGTCTGCTGTTATTCACCTTTAATTTTACTGAGTCCTTTGGTAAGCAGTGAATGATCTTGGGTACTATTTGCCCAACTATATCACTAGTGCCTGGAGTTGCCCTAGAGAGAGGATGAGGTATTGTACAAACTCCTGTGGCAAAATCTTCCAAGCAAATCAGGACGTGTTCTATACTGGAAATATCAACATTTTAATCCTCACTCTGGGGGAGGAGGCAGCTGAGCAGTTTGATATCTAGGTAGGTGGGAGATGATGGAGGAAGCTTGATCCAAGTTGAAAGCTTTACCCGCATGATGGTATATCTGGGATATGTCAAGCTTTAAGTTTAATGTGTATTTAATCTCTGTTTTCCTGCTATCTTTGATATAGCCCCCTCTGATCAGCTGGACTGTATTTCTCATCCTTAAAGAAGCACCATTACTCACCACTGCATTCACACTATTCCATCAGCTCTCTGATTGGGGCCCAAGTCAAAATGACCCCCCTTCTTTTTAAAACTCCAGGTTTCATTTGCTCCAGATCCTGCCTCTCTGTGCACACATCCCTACTCACTCTGTCCCGTTACAGAATGTCCCTATTGTTGAGCAAGGGCCATCCCCTACGCAGCATTTGAAGTTGGGAAGAGCCCTCTTGTGCATCCTGCCCCCTGTTCCCAGTCTCTTCAATTCTCCAGCTTGTTTCAAGTCTCAGTTGAAAACATCTTAGTCTGAATTTTCTATGGACTTCAATGGGGCCACACCAACAAAGAACCTCTCATGCTGCTTCTCCTTCGGCCACTTTTAGAAACGAACCTCTCACTGTTCTGAGAAGTTCAAATCAATATTTTTTCCTGTTCTGGGTTTCATTTGAGTTCAGAGGTGCCAAGCTGAGATGTGTTGTTACTCCTGGTATTTCCAGCCAGAAGCAGAACAAGCACCAGAAGTCTCATTAGTCTGTTCTTGCAAAAGTCTGTTGCTGGTCTGAGGAATGCCTCTCACCCCAAGGATTTATTCCTAAAAGCTTTCAGCTCCCATTGGCTCTGCAGCTCTCAGTGTCAGGCCTTACATTTTGTAACATGATGGGTACATTTACAGCACTGACTGCATGATTTAAATGATAAATAATAATTATATTGATCCAAAAAATTAAGCCAGCTTGGAAAAGCTTAAAATAAGCATCCAAAATACCTACACCAAACCCAGACTCCAAAGCTGTATGTGAGCATCACTAATTACTGCTATATAGTTATGTTAGATTAGTGCATTCAGGCCTCAAACCAAGTGCAGGGCCTCACTGTGCTAGACTCTATATAAAACACATGTCAGATAAGCTGTCATGACAGGGACTATGTTCTAAATCCATGGTGTACAACATGCTAGCCAGTAGCCACATGTGGCTATTTGGCCAGATGAGTGTGGCTAATTCACTATAACAGTAGGCAATATAATGGCTACTGCTTCAGAACTAGTTGGACACCACGGTTCGAAATAGGAAATAGAAAAGGGAGAGAGGGAACAGAGGCAGAAGAGATTTTCTGATTCCCCAAGATGAGACAGCAACTCATTGGCAGATCTGGGAGTAGAACTCCCAGTCTGTTTCTGTTCCCTTTTCTTTCCTTTCTTGCCTTTTTCCTGTTAATTTAACACAACATATTATTTTCTTTACCCTGTGGCTGCACTACTGAACTCTGCAAAACATTTTGTGAAATGACCAGAATAGAAACCATCGCTCAATATAATAATAATCACAAACATATTTATATAGTAACTTTCATCAAAGTATTTCAAAGTGCTTTCCAGTTGGATAATTAGCATTATCTCACTGTTATAGATGGGGAAACTGAGGCACGAGACAGTAATGTGACATGCTTAGTTTGGAAAAAAGAAGATTAAGGGGGGACATGATAGCGGTTTTCAAATATCTAAAAGGGTGTCACAAGGAGGAAGGAGAAAATTTGTTCCTCTTGGTTTCTGAGGACAGGACAAGGAGTAATGGGCTTAAAGTGCAGCAAGGGAGGTTTAGATTGGACATTAGGAAAAAATTCCTAACTGTCAGGGTGGTCAAATATTGGAATAAATTGTCAAGGGAGGTGGTGGAATCTCCCTCTCTGGAGATATTTAAGAACAGGTTAGGTAGACATCTGTCCGGGATGGTGTAGACGGAGCTTGGTCCTGCCTTGAGGGCGGGGGGCTGGACTCGATGACCTCTCAAGGTCCCTTCCAGTCCTATGATTCTATGATTCTATGCCTGAGATCATATGGTTAATGAGAGGCAGAGTCACTAAAAGATACCACATCTTTTGATGCCCAAGCCTGCGCTTTACCCACTATACAATATTGCCTCGTTTCATTCACCTCTTTGTGGATGAAGTCAAATTGCAGCATTATTTCTCTTCTGAATTTACTGAAAACAAAACAGCTTTGTACAATCAAACCAAACCTCTGTGCATGTGAATGACTGAGACCAAAACAGTAAGACTCTGTAGCCACACCACTTAGAGCAGCTTCACATTCCTCGCTCAGAAGTGTGAATAAGCCACCCGGAGCGATGTAAGTTACACCGACCCAAGTGCTGGTGTGGTATGTCAGTGGGAGAGTCTCCTGACAACATAGCTACTGCCACTCCTGGGAACTGGAGGATTTAAGTCAGTGGTGGGCAGCCTGTGGCCTGAGGGTCACAAGCAGCCCATCAGAGTTCTATGTGTGGCCCACGAGACATTTTGTTACCGTTGCCCACGTGTAGGGTTGCCAGATTCTGCTCATTTCCATACACATAATTTTTTTCTTGTGGCATGACTGAAGTGATGTGCATGTAAACCAAAGGCATGTGGAGTGAGGGAGGGCTGATTGCACACGGCACTGACTGTAAGAGCCGTGTGCTCCCTCCGCAGCCAATCAGAGCACTGCTACGGTTTAATCGGCACCTTGCAGATTATAGGCACACAAGTGCAATGAGCAAAACTGTCCTGTCCTGGGAGACCGTCTTGCGGCTCCTGGAGATGAAGGAGGCCATCCTGTGCCACTCACTAGCCTAGGCTGCCCGTCGCTGAATTAAGTCGACAGGCAAACTTTCTGCCCTTGGCTTGCAGTGCTGCAGTTGCACCACCGCCTAAACAATGTGCTGTAGGGAGTAATACATTGACTGCAGGAATGAACAGGCCTTTTCCCATCTCCAACTTCTAGGACTCTCTGCAGCCCATCCATTGTAACTGGCATGGCCCCCCAGCCCCAAGTGAGCGATGCTTTCAGTGGGCCGTGCACTCCTTTCCACACAGAGGGGACAGCATGATCACGGCTACCATGCAGACAGAGTGGGGTGGATGTGGGGACTCACCACTGTGCAGCAGAGAGGCCAGAACCACCAGAGCAGAGCCAGCATGAGGAGAAGGAACAGGATCAGCAGGGCGATGGCCAGGATGGTCCCATCAGACTGCAAGGGGAGAGGCAAAGAGAACGTGAGCCACAGCAGGAGCTAAATACAAACTCCCTCCTCCCCAGCACTCCCAGAGCATCCTGCTCTCCGAAGGGAGTGCCAGGCTCAGTTACCGAGAGAGGCCCTTGCGCTCTCCGAGTACCTTTACTTTCAAGGCATAAATCCCCAAGCCCCGCAGCCCTCTCCTGGCACCTTCCCTCCTCCCTCTCCCCACATCGTCTCTCAATCACTCCAGTGCTAGTGACAGTGGATCCTTCAAAGCCTGGCGGTAGCTGTAGGGTTGCCAGGTGACCGATATTCACCCAGACAGTCCGGTATTTTCGGCTCCAGTCCAGTAAAAAATTCAGAGAATACCGGACACCTGAGATGTCCATTTTTTTCTGAATTTTTCCCCAGCCAGGAGGGGAAAATGCCGGGCACCTGGCAACCCTTCAAACACTCAGCGCCTGGCCTCCCCCCCGAACCGCAACCTGGCCCCCAACACTCCCGGCCCCCCGACCCCAGCCCCCATGCTTACCTGGTTCACAAGGCTGCCAGCACAAAATGGCTGCCAGCCAAAAGACCTAGAGTAAGCAATGCTCCCCCTGGTCTTAGTGCTCAGCCGCTCCCCTGTTCCTATCCCTGCACTCACTCTTAAAGGGGACATGCTGTTTTAATGCTGTGTTATTTTAATTTTTTTTGGCTTACTTGTAGTCCTTTTTTGTTTTTTTTTGCTCAACAACTTTGGCCTCCCCCCCCTTCAACAGAATTTTTTTGGCGGGAGGGAAGGGGGGAGGTTCAGTATTTTTGTTTCAATCATCTGGCAACCCTGTTGTAGCTGTGCAGAAGGATCTCACCCTGGGGGTGAGAAAGGGGTTCTTGCCCTCTGAGCTGAGAGTGACAGCTAGGGGAACCAATCAGAGCTAGTTTACTGATGTGGCACCTGCCTATTTTACAATGGATTGAGGCCACTGGCTCATGCCTCACAGGCCTAGGAACAGCAGCCGGACGGTAACCAGATTTAACCGTAGCAGTGGGAGGCGTCCGACCACCATTATGAAGAGCCTCCCAGGCCCCCGGCTGGTTTAGATCCTGTCTCGATGAGTTATCACGGTGGCTTATTTGAGAGGAAAGTCTGTTCTGACTCAGAAGAGCTCAAAATACCCAGTAAACCATCGGTAGCCACATGGCACTCTGCAGTTATCCCATGGCTCCTGGGAATTGATTGGCAGGACCAGGAACAGAACTCAGACCCTCCTACTCCAAAAGGTGAAGCGCATTAACTCTTCTAGTCAGTATAGGGGCCTAGACAGTGTTCACCAGCCATGGGGGCCCCCAGGCAATATGTGTGGCTGGGGCCTGACTCCCTGCCCTGGAAGAAATGGGGCAATGAGCAGAGGGGAGAGGGTCCTCAGCACTGTGCTGGGCACCCCACAGCCCTTGGAGCCGCCCAGAGCACTCCGCATGGTGCTCTGCTGGTGAGTTAAGGGGCCCGGGGCGCCAGCCGCTGCCTCTGGTGCAGTAGTAGCAGCAGCTGCGAGCCCCGGGCCCCTTTGATTCCCCAGGCCTTAGGACAACTGCTCCTTCTGCCCCCCATTGCCAGGCCTGTATCTCAGCACCTACCCGTAGTGCAGCAGCTATTAGCAGTGCAGGGAGTAGGCCACAGAGCCGGGCAGTTCGATACCAGTGAGCCAGAGGACAATGGCGCACACACAGGAAAGTGAGTATTCAGCCCTTCCCACACTGGAACTCTCTCTCCCGTTCAGGATTCCCCTCCCGCCTACCCGGCACCGCTCTCCCATGTAGCAGCGAGGAAAGGAGAGTCCCAACCCCTGTTTGCCCCTCCCCCTCATTGAGAACTTCTGCACCATCCAACTCCCGGCACTGACCCGCACAGACCATGATGTGTCTCGCTGCTTCCAGCTTTAACTGGAGGGGTAAGCTCTTGGCTTCCTGAGATAAGCCTGTGTTTCTGTGCCACTCCTGTCTGCTATCCTCAGGCTTTGGGGCCAGTGAGCAGGCAATTTGCGTTGGCTGACGTCCAGTTGTGCTGTCTTTGGTCTAAAAGCCAGACAGTGTTTTTTTTAAAAAGACCAAGATTGCAACTTCCAATGGAGGCCTCTCATGCCATTGGGTTGCACTGGGGGGTTCTGGAGACTCGGTAATCCAGGTGTTTATTTAAGTAGCTGTAATCCATTGGCTGGCTGATCATTGATCCCAAGGTGATGGGCAACCATATGAGCTCAACCAGGGTACGTTTACACAGCAGCGCTAGTTCAGAACAACTATTTTTATTTTGGAATAACTAACTGGACATCAGCCAATGCTAACGTTATTCCGAAATAACGAAGAGCGCATCTATGCAGGAAGCCATTATTTTGAAATAATGTCGAGCTGGAGAATTTCTTACTCTGACTCCGGTAACCCTCATTTCACGAGGAGGAAGGGAAGTCAAAGGAAGAGTGTTCTTCCTTCTACTTCCTGCTGTGTAGACAGTGCCAGAAGCTAATTAGCTATTTCAACGTAAGCTACGCAATTGACGTAGCTCTAGTTGTGTAGCTTAATTCGAGTTTTGCCCTGCTGTGTAGACCTGCCCCCACTGACAATTCAGGTCAGGAAGGTTTCTCAAACCCATTTGGAATTCAGAAATAATTGCTAGAAAACTAGAATCAAGGCTGCCCAGTCGCCCAAGCACAAAGAGATGGGGAGAGGCAGCTCAAGCAAAAGAAGAAGCCTCCCAAAGATTTCACTGGACCCAAACCAAACTCTATAAAATCAGCTGGGGACCCTCTACGCCCTGCAGCAGCACAGAATCCAAAGGGCCCAAAGTGGCACACAGCCACCATGGCCCACCCCCTCAGCTCCTAGGCTTTGGGTTCTGAGCTTCACCATTAGAGACACAGCACAGAGTCTCCCCTCCTGTGCTTTCGCAGGGAGCTGCCACATAGTGAGCACTCCCCACCCCCAGCCACTGCCAATTGCATTAGCTGCCATGGAAGCACGGAAGAAACAAACTCGGGAAATCTTTAGGTGCTCTTTGATCCTTGCTCCCATAACTTCTCTGCTGCCTGCAGTTCACAAAAGCATCTTTGCATTAACAATCGTCTAAAATCTGATTGCTACAAAACAAAGAAAAATTACAGATCTTTTTATAATTGTCTCTTGACCACAATTTATATTTAGATGGTTTTTCTTTACCAATTGCCTGCAAACACCCTGCCATATTACTCTAGCACAGCTGGTTTTGTGCTAAGCATCTTAGGCTGCCAGATGTTATATTGTATCTCAAAGCAATGAATCAGGCTGGCAGAGTTGGAAGGATTCCTCACAGACAAGGTCAGCTCCCAGACTACTGCACTAGGCAACGCACCATGGGAAGGAGATGGGCTGCCCCCGGTGGAGAAAGAACAGGTTAAGAACTATTGAGAAAAATTGGACATACACAAATCCATGTGACCAGATTTTATGCATCTGAGGCTGCTGAGGGAGTTGACAGATGTCATTGCAGAGTCTTCGGTCATCATCTTTGAAAACTCATGGAGATCAGAAGAGATCCCAGACAACTGGAAAAAGGCAAACGTCGTGCTCATCTTTAAAAAAGGGAAGAAGGACAATCCAGGGAACTACAAACCAGTCAGCCTCACCTCAGTCCCTAGAAAAATCATGGTGGGGATTCTCAAGGAATCCATTTTGAAGCACTTGGAAGGGAGGAAAGTGATCAGGAACAGTCCGCATAGATTCATGAAGGGCAAGTCCTGCCTAATCAACCTGATTGCCTTCTATGATGAGGTAAAAAGCTCTGTCGACATGCAGAAGTCAGTGGATGTGGTATACCTTGACTTTAGCAAAGCTTTTGATACGGTCTCCCACAATATTCTTGCCAGCAAGGTAAGGAAGCCTGGATTGAATAAATGGACTGTAAAGTGGATAGAAAGCTGGCTAGATTGTTGACCTCAATGGGTAGTGATCAACGGCTCGATGTCAGGTTGGCAGTTGGTTTCAAGCGGAGTGCTCCAAGGACCAGTTCTGGGGCTAATTTTGTTCAACATCTTTATTAATGACCTGGATGAGGGGATGGATTACATCCTTAGCAAGTTTGCAGATGGCACTAAGCTAGGGGGAGAAGTAGATACGTTGGAGGTCAGGGACAGGGTCCAGAGTGACCTAGACAAATTGGAGGATAGGGCCAAAAGAAACCTGATGAGGTTCAACAAGGACAAGTGCAGAGTCCTGCACCTGGTATGCAAGAATCCCAAGTATTGTTACAGACTGGCTAAACAGTAGTTCTGCAGAAAAGGCCCTGGGGATTACAGTGGATGAGAAGCTGAATATGAGTGAACAATGTGCCCTTGTAGCCAAGAAGGCTAATGGTATATTAGGATGCATTCGGAGGGGCATTGCCAGCAGATCTAGGGAAGTAATTATTCCCCTTTATTCAGCACTGGTGAGGCTACATCTGGAATATTGAGTCTAGTTCTGGGCTCCCCATTACAGAAAGGATGCGGACGCATTGGAGAGGGCAGTGAAAACGATGAGGGGGCTAAAGCACATGACCTACGAGGAGAGGCGAAGAGATCTGGGCTTGTTTAATCTGCAGAAGAAAAGAGTGAGGGGGGATTTGATAGCAGCCTTCAACTTCCTGAAGGGAGGTTCCAAAGAGGATGGAGAGAAGCCGTTCTCAGTGGTGGCAGATGGCAGAACAAGGAGCAATGGTCTCAGGTTGCAGTGAGGGTGGTCTAGGTTGGATAGGCTAGGAGGGTACTGGAAGGGATTACCCAGGGAGGGTCATCTCCTACACTTCAGTTAGTCTATAAGGTGCCACAGGACTCCTCGCCGCTTTTCCATCCCTAGAGGTGTTTAAGTCCCAGCTTGACAAAGCCCTGGCTGGGATGATTGAGTTGGGTTGGTCCTGCTTTGGACAGGGGGCTGGACTCAACGACCTCCTGAGGTTTCTGCCAACCCTAGGATTCTATGATTTTGTAGGCCAAAATTTCATGTCCTTACTCAGACAATTACTGTTACTGCTGTTCAGTCTTGTCTCAGTGAGAATTGCAGGATTTGATTTGATGCACCCACCAAAATGCTATCTTGAAAAACATTGGTTTTAATTTGTACAAACTTTGAAAGATTAAATCTAGTTTGTGACGACAACTTTTGAAATATGTTTTCTTTTACCAATTTACTGATCATCTCAGCCTACAAATACTGTGCACTGACTTATTAAAAGTAAGAGTGATCTGCCAGTTATCTGTCTAACCCTATATCGATCCGAGTGGCTGGCTGAATCCAGATTGCTGAGCCATCTATAAAAAAACCTACGTGTAAAGCTTGCCATTCACTCCTTGACAATTGTTGAGAAGCACCAATTCTTTTATTTTTAAATGTCTTGCTATGATACCAAATATTTTTTTAAACATTAGCCTCTAATGAACTGCAGACTTTACATGGTAGGACTCTGACGTCCAAACTTTGAAACAAATATGTTGGTAGAGGAGCAAGGCAGATGTGAGAGGAAACCATATTTTCACTGCCAAAGAGTCCAGCAAAGCCATAAAATGCTGCAAAGTGTTGTTGGCAGCTGAAAGACAACAAAAACAAACACTTGCATATACTGTAAAACATAAATTTGCTCTCTTATAGAAAACATATTGGAGGCATTTCCTAATAGATTCCTTCCTCCCCCACCCTTGAAAAAAATCATAATAAAATCCAAGAATTCTTGGCTTAGCAACATCAGTGCTTGAAAGAATGTGCTGTACAGTAAGGCGCACACATGTTAAAACCATATGGCAGGAGCCAGAGATGCATGGTCGCGGTGGAAGTTTTTTCCATAAGGGAAACTTTCCCATTTGAGTTTCATCTTGGAATCCTATTCTGCACCAGCCCTCCAGACTGGTGTGAAGTGGGTGGTGCCCATCTGAAGTGGGTGGTGCCCATCTGTCAGACGAGAAGGAAAACGGGTCCCAACCCATTATTACGATTTGTTATTTGTATTGTTGTAATGCCTAGCAGCCCCAGTCAGAAGCCAGGACCTCAGTGTGCTAGGCATTGTACAAAGAAAAAAACCCTGATGGGGCCTGCCCCAAAGAGCTTAGAACCTAAGCACTTCTCTTTAAGAATCCCACAGTGCTCAGGTGTGCTCACCGGAAAGGAACCTGAGCCAGAATCTGCCTCTCACTCAAATCTGGCTTCAAAAGTGGATTAAAAATTCAGTTTCACATTCAATTGTTGTATCTTATCTCTAAGCACCTCACAGAGAGGAGTATGATGCTGGGAAAACAGTGGGAGGCCCCGTGAGGGTATAGCTTGGCGGTGGCTGCTCACGTACAAACCCAAGCTCCCTGGAGGACTTGGATGGTCCAGGCAGCTGCAGCTTCACTGTTATTGTTATTTGAGCTAGCTAGATCCATGCTAGTTCAGGTATGTCCATATGTGCTTCAGTCACACCGCTGACTGCAGTGCAGACACCGTGGGGGATTTCCTCAAGCGCTTAGCATTGGCTTCACTCCAACGCTTATTGAAGTCAATGGGAGTTTGACCTTTGGCTTTGTGTGAGCACAGTTTGCTCGGAGAAACAGAGAAACTCATTTGTTTAATTTACTTTTTTCTTAACGTTCAGGGGAAAGGAAGATAACAGGTAATCCTCCTTCTCACCACAGAATTGGATGCTGTAATTGTGAAGCCCTGTTTCTGTTTGACTCCAGTGGGGACAGCTTTCCTTACGGAAGTGACAGCTGATGTCTATCATTCCCTTTATCACACATGCATTAACTTTCATTTTTAATATAACTGAAATAATCTGGTCCAATAGAAAGGAAATGAAAACTCACTGCAAGCGCTCCTTTTAGAGTCCACTTCTTTTATCACATTCTACGTGCATTTTCTTGAATGGCTGCCAATTCAGTGGAGGACATGACCATAAAATACGTGCTCTAGGCTTACCCAGTGTATGTAATCTAGTTAACTATGTTATGAAGTGATATGTCTTCTAGGAAAACCCAACCAATTGTAAAAGATGAGAACCTTTGTGTAGGCTTTCAGCGCATCTTCTGCTATTTGTATTATGGGAGAGCTACAGACCCCTGCTGAAATCAAGGCCACATTGTGTGAGGTGCTGTACAAAAGTATAGTACAGTATAAGACAAATGGGGGCACTGAGGTCAAAGAGGACAATATTCTAATCCTGCAAATACTTGCACATGCTTAATTTTTACTTCAGTGAGTCTGTCCACAAGCTTCAAATGAAGCATGAGCTTAAGCTTTGCAATAACAGGGCCAGATTTCCCAAGGGCACACAGGAAGTTGGGGTGAAGAGTTAAGAAAGGAATCCAGAGTCCCAGGGTGGTACCTTAATCACAAGGCCATTCTTCCCCCACATCTGCCTACAGAATTCAATGAGAAATTGCATCTCTGCTGTATAATTTGGTCAGATTGTTACAAAAAGCCTAGACAAAGCTCAGTTTCCTTTTTGAAGACTATCGGCTTTGATGATCAGTCCCATAGATTATTTTCAGGCGATCAACACCTCTTCAGTAAGAACTCATTTGAGGGAGTGTCCTACTGCAGTCAGGTGTGACTGTAGCATACGCAGACATATCCAAGCTAGCTTTGGCCTAGCTAGCTCAAGGAACTATAACAGTCACTGTATTATAACAGGGCTATACAGGCTTTCTAACCCACCCTGAGATACTGGATACTCAACCATAGAATCATAGAACACTAGAACTGGAAGGGACCTTGAGAGGTCATCAAGTCCAGTCCCCTGCCCTCACGGAAGGACAAAGTACCTACTAGATCATCTCTGATAGATGCCTATCTAACCTGCTCTGGAATATCTTGAGTGCTGAAGATTCCACAACCTCCCAAGACAATTGATTCCAGTGTTTAACCACCCTGACAGGTAGGAAGTTTTTCCTAATGTCCAACCTAAACTTTCCTTGCTGCAGTGTAAGCCCATTGCTTCTTGTCCTATCATCAGAGGCCAAGCAGAACAATTTATCACCCTCCTCCTTGTAACACCCTTTTAAATACTTAAGAACTGATATCATATCTCCTCTCAGTCTTCTCCTTTCCAAACTAAAAAAAAACCAAATTATTTCAGTATTCCCTCATAGCTCATGTTTTCTAGACCTTTAATCACTTTTATTGCTCTTCTCTAATTTCTCCACATCTTTCTTGAAATGTGGTGCCCAGAACTGGACACAATACACCAATTGAGGCCTAATCAATGCAGAATAGAGTGGAAGAATGATTTCTCATGTCTTGTTCCCAACACTCCTTCTAATGCATCCTTGAATTATGTTTGCTTTTTTTGCAACTGTTGACTCATATTTATCTTGGTCCACTATGACCCCTAGATCCCTTTCTGCAGGGCTCCATCCTAGACAATTGCTTCCCATTCGGTATGTGTGAAACAGATCATTCCTTCCTAAGTGGAGCACTTTGCGTTTGTCCTTATTAAACGTCATCCTATTTGCCTCAGACAATTCAAGCGATTCACCCACACACGCTGCCATAGCTTCACTACAAATGTGAGCAGAGCAAGCTAGAGCGAAGCTAGTTCAGGTCTGTGTGTGCATGCTGCAGTCACACCTCTGATTGCTAGGTAGGCATCCTTGGAGACCCACCAGCACATTTCCCGCGTGAGCTACAGAACAGGCCTCAGTCAATGGAAAGACAGACACTGACTGGGCTTGGCATCAGGCTCCTGATGACTCCCATCTGGTCTGGATACAAGATGGCCATTTAGGGGCTAAATCCTTTGTCTTCCATTTTTCCAGACTAAGACAATGCAGTTTTCTCAACATTAACACATTTTGTGGTGATGAGTCGATTTCAAGAGAAATGTAGATGGTGACGTTTCAGACCCAATCATTTTGACTTAGAATCATAGAATCAATGACTCTCTCATTTTGTTTTAATAATCAGGGCCTTTGCTCGCAAGTGCCTCAAGGCATGAGACGGTTTCTGTGAAGGACCTCACACACTTGTGGGTACTAATAAAATAATCTGGCTAGCACTGTTAGCCCTGGTCTACACTATGGAGTTATTTCAAAATAACCCCTCTTACAAGCAGAACGTCCACACTACCAAACCCATTATTTCGAAATCTGCACTCCAGCTTTCCTTGAGGAATAAGGCTTATTTCAAAATTCTTATTTTGAAATAGTGTGAGTGCTGCTATTTTGAAATAACTGCTCCTCAGAGTAATTACTCCCCAGTGCTTCCTAAGTCGAGGTAGTGTGTCCACATTAACGAAGCCTGCCTTGGACTAATTTTGAGGCTTCCCTGTAGTGGTATTTCAGTTTTGTTATTTCGGGGGTTATTAAATCATTTTTAGTTATTTCAAAATAGTTTCCTAGTGTCGACCCGCCCTTATGTGCAGAACAATTTCAGCAAGTGTGGCCTATATCAGCAGAGTTCAATGCAAATTATATTTGTAGTGTTAAACAATTAAGAGCAATTTATTTTAAAAACAAATCTGAGGCCTTTAGTCCCCACAAAGCTCTGCCTCAACTAATAATATACAGGTCAAGGCCTAGGGAAAATGCCCATTAAATGTAGCTTGCGTTTCACAAAGCTTCTATTGATACAACAGTACAGTGCACCTGAGTGGCCCGTAGACTTGGGCACACTGATAATTGGCAAAGCCTTCCTTCTACAACACAGCACAGTGTCAGAATTGAAAAATTAATTCAGAAAGGAATCATATGGAAGAAAATAACCCTGGAGCAAAGGGGGCCTGTTGTTTTTACAACAGTCTGCTGCAGTTTTCAGCTTCCATGGGTTTGTTATTGGGTTCTTTTGGTTGTTTAAAGATCAAATCCACCCATCAGTGCTTAACATTTGAAAATGGTTTAAGTTTCTTCTGTCTTCCAAATGGCTACAACATCCATCTGAACCAAGAGATGAATCAGAGTTCTTTTTCCTCCTGTATTTACTGTTAAAATTGAGTGAAGGTTAAGAGGCTCAATTCTCCCTGCCTGATCATTTCAATGGGAGATGCACCCATGGGAAAGCTAGAATCTAAGTGCAGTTCTTATCTTTTCTGAAGCCTGTACCACATCTTACTACTCACCAAACGTCCCAGGTAATTTGTTACTGGTCACATGTGGCACCTGCACTGTTGTGTGGTGACCCCCTCATTAAAGGCAGGTCTCCAGTCCACAAGGCCCTCCATCTTCCCTGGGTTGGCATCAGGTGCAGCGAGTCACAGGCATCCAGGTACATGAGGCAGAGTTCCCAGGAGCCTTGAATTCCACGGCAAGGCTGCACTGAATCTGGCTATGTCTAGACTGCAGAGTTTTTCTGGGATACCTGAGATATCCTGGAAAAAGCTGCTGTGTCCAGGGAATGCGTCTGCTTTTCCAGAACAGTTTCCAAAAAGTGGGCACATTCTTTCAGCATCCCTGTATTCCTCATTTTAGGGCCAAATGTTGGAAAAGCCTCTTCTGAAAAAACAAGTGGAAAAAGATCCCTGAAGGTAGAGAGGTTGGTGGGCTCCACCAGTGGATCAGGTACTTGCTTCTGAAGCCAGAGATCAAGGGTTCAAACCTCACCCACCCAACACAAGCTTTCAATGGATGGACTTGGGACATAAGACAGATAAGGGGGGCTGAGGATGTAGGTAGGCAATTCCCCCCCCCCACAAAAAAAAAACCCCAGTAATGAAGATATACTTTCTGAAATATGGCCCTCAACTGTTGGCTGCTATGAAGGTGCTTGATTCCTGGCTAGGCATCAGCTCACACTGTGATTTCCCTCTCAAAGAGCAGTTCACAGCTCCAGGGTCTCAAGCCATGTAAGGAGGGGTGTGCTTTTATAGGTGTGGGGTGGATCAACAACTTTGAAGAAACCAGCAACAGCAGATACAGAGACAGTATAAGCTGCCCCTTGCTAACGTGCCTCACTCCTGAGCTGGAAGGGTCCCCTTTCCAAGTGAAAGCAGAGCTTATTTTTCCATGCTCATTCAGTCCATGACTTCCCTGATGAGGCTGCCTGCTGTGCTGTGGGAAGATATCCCCTGTGAACTAGATTGACCTGGCCAGCCACAGAACAACTGGCAGATAATAACTACTCATTAATTGCCCTAGTTGCTTCACTCTCTCTGAAGCAGTGGTTCTCAAGCAAGGTTGCTCCCCTTCGGGGAGGTCCATCTAGATCTCAGCCTAGTTTTACAACAGGCTACAAAAAAGGCACTAGCCAAGTCAATACCAACTGAAATGTCATACAATGACTTGTTTACACTGCTCTCTACAGTATACTCTGAAGTGTAAGTACACGATTTATATTCCAACTGCTTGGTTTTATAATTATATGGCAAAAGGGAAAGGAAGCAATTTGTCAGTAACATTGCGCTGTGGCGCTTTTGTAGGTAAAACCTGGGGGTGCACAAGGCAAATCAGACTTTTGAGATGGGGACAATCATCTAGAAAGGCTGAAAGCTGCTGTTCTGAAACATCTAGCATTGGCTGCCATCAGAAGACAGGGTTCTGGGCTGATGGACCCTTGTCTAACCCAGTACAGCTGTTCTCACCCTCTTATGTTACTAACCTCGGGCAGATCTGAATGCTCAACCCACTGTAGAAAGGTTCTCTTGTTCTGACTTTCTCAGCCATCCTGCCCTCTTGCAAAGATGCACTTTACATTTCTCCTTAGGTGAGACAAGTACAAAGCTGCAAAAGACCCTAGTGCAAATAGCTGCAGGGCATTTCTCGCATGCATTAAATTAATGTTCCTCTGAGCTGCTGGGATTCAAAGAAGCACTAGCCCATATTTGTACCACTGCCGCTGTCAAATTGCGGGGGAGAAGGCAGGGAGGTGCACGCAATTGGCAATGAGCTTTAATCCATAACAAAGGAGGCTGAAATAATCCTGAAAGGTACTGAAGTGCTCTCCTTACGTTGGTGGGGCCACAAGGATGGATTTTTAAAGTGTTCAACAATGGCTCACTAGGCTCCCGTTAAAGTCAATGATCAAACACCCATTAACTTCACCAGAAGCAGAATTGGGCCACTTTTGAAAACCACATTGTTAATCACCTTGTCTGGGCTCTCTGATTAAAGGGGAAGATTGTAGAGCAGTATGATGCTATCCATAGCATAAATCCCACCTGTCAAGTTCCAGACTTCTAGGGCTGGAGGCTACACGGATCCTTAGTTTCTGTCTGAAATAGCAATATATTTCTCTGGCAGATATGTTAAAAGGCCCTGGGTAAACCCAGTGTTAAATGAAGGAGAGAGGCCATTGTTAAGACTCACAAGAATAGGAAATCAGTTTTTCTTGTCTATGAAGATACACTAAACTTTTAAATATACAAATGGCTATCCCTAAGTGTTTCCTGCTGTCTCTTCATCCAAACTGTAAGCATTTTGGGCTTCATTGAGCCGGGGATACTTTGGCTTCCCTCAGCACAAAGGGCTTGGTAGCTGAAAACAAAGGAATCTCCTAAAAACAAATAAGTCCAGCCCGACAGACGGGTGCCTTTCTAGGACACTGGGAAACAGGCTGGCAACAGCCAGCTGAGATCATGAACAATACTAGTATGTAAGAAAACTAGTCTTATCTCCCAAAGTATTAGATTGTAAGCTTGTTGGGGCCAGGACTGGCTTTTCGTTCTGTGTTTGTACAATGCTTGGCACAAAGTGTCGTGGGCCAAGCCTGGAGCTTCTAGGTGCTACTGCAAAACAAATACATAATAATATATTCATCATAAATACTGAAGAAAGCTGGAAATTCCTTTCCACCCCTGGTAAGACAAAATGCCAGAGGCAGCACAGAGGATATTGATTATAAAATATTATTTGTACTACAGAAGTGCCTGCAGATCCTGTCGGAGATGAAGGTCTCATTGTATTAGGCCCTGCACAAAAAGATGGTGAGAAACAGCCCTTGCCCCAAGAACTTTGGCACTGGTGAGGCCACATCTGGAGTATTGTGTCCAGTTCTGGGCCTACGATTACAGAAAGGATGTGGACGCATTGGAGAGGGCCCAACAGAGGGCAACCAAAATGACTCGGGGGCTGGAGCACATGACCTACAAGAAGAGGCTGAGGGATTTGGGCTTATTTAGTCTGCAGAAGAGAAGAGTGAGGGGGGATTTGATAGCAGCCTGCAACAGCCTGACGGGGGGTTCCAAAGAGGATGGAGAGAGGCTGTTCTCAGTGGTGGCAGATGGCAGAACCAGGAGCAATGGTCTCAAGTTACAGTGGGGGAGGTCTAGGTTGGATATGAGGAAAAGCTATTTCCCTAGTGAGAGGGTGGTGAAGCACTGGAAGGGGTTACCAGTGGAGGGGGTGGAATCACCATCCCTAGAGGTTTTTAAGCCCCGGTTTGACAAAGCCCTGGCTGGGATGATTTAGTTGGGATTGGTCCTGCTTTGGGCAGGGGGCTGGACTTGATGACTCCTGAGGTCTCTTCCAGCCCTAGGATTCTATGATTTTATGAACTTCCAGTCTAAATAGTCAAGGCGAAGGATTGGAGAAAGGAAGGGCATAGCCTGGATGCTCTTTAGAGCAGGCAACATCTTTTTGTTCTGTATTTGTACAGTACCTAGCGCAGTGGTAATACAAACAATAAATATCCCCATTTTCCAGATGGAAAAATGAGACATGGAGGGATTAGGGGGCCTGTGGCAGAGCTGGGATTGGGCCCAGATTTCCTGAGTGCTAGTCCAGTCCTCAAACCACAGGGGCATCCCTTCCTTTCCTCTCTGCCTCTTCTTTCCCTATTCTTTGTCTATGCAGAGGACTGAAGTCTCAGGGCCGTATATTTGGCACCTTTCCCCAACACTGAGTTCCATCCAAGCTGTCTTTCTTTGTCCCTGTGTTATTGTGTTTCCTTTTGCTTCAGGTAGTGCACTAGCAGCATGGTATTTGAATCATGCGTAAGAGGGGGAAGATTGTTTCTCCTGCTTTCTATACAGGGACAGGAAATTTTCAAATGAAAGAAAAACATGGCTTCTTTTATGAAAAGGTAAAAGTTTAGAAAAGGCAACTTTAAAAAAACCTCCAAGACAAACAAATTCATCTAACATTTCCAGCCAGCTGAGCTCCTGGCGATTTATCCCACAACTAAGTGTAAGAACAACCCACCATCTCGGGGACATTAATAATGTGCTCACACCAGGACGCTGCCTATGGTCATGCAGTCTGGGTCAACACTACCTTAACTTAAACCCAGGCCCCGACAACTCAGCTTCGGGGCAGAACTTAGTTGTCTGTCCACAACCCCTCCTGCTTTACACAGGAATTTCCCCTTGCTACTGAAATAAAGCCAACACTCGGATGCTTGTCATCACGAGCCAAACGGCAGCCAACCTCAGCTTTGGCTTGCAGCTAGCAGAGCCTTGAAAAGAAAAAAAGAGAAACAGGTTTGGCCTTGGACAATCGGGTTCAAGTTTAATATTTAAAAAGATCAAATCTCTCCAGTCCCAGCAGCCTCAGGTTTCTCTCAGACATTGAAACAAGACTGAGCACTGCCGGAACAGCCATTGGGGACGGAGGCGTTTCAGCTGCGTTCCATAACTTCATAAAAGCAGACTGGAAATACGGGGCATGCTTTTAACGATGAGGGTAATTAACCATCGGAGCAATTTGCCAACGGTCGTGGTGGGTTCTCTATCACTGGCAATTTTTTAATCAAGATGGGAGGTTTTTCTAAAAGCGCCGTTCTAGTTCAGAGAAGACCTACGTTCTGTGTTATGCAAGAGATAAAGTGAGGTGACCACAGGTGGACCTCCTGGTTTCATGGTAAATGAAAAAGCCCCTGACTGGAGAGAGGAGCTGAGATAGACGTATGAGCTGACCCCAGCAACCATGAAAACCTTTCTATGCTCTGAAGTTACGAGAGAGGCTGGTTCCTGGCCATGCTTTACAGAATCATAGAAGCAAAGGCCTGGAAGGTACCTGGGGGCCTCTAGTCCATCCCCTTACACTGAGGCAGGACCAAGCAACCTAGACCAGTGTTTCTCAACCTTTTATTTATAAAGTACCCCTTTTTCAAACAAAAAAAATGTATAAGTACCCCCAGTACCTACAGTTTTCAGACACATTTTTTTTCTACCATTGCAACACATTTGTACAAACAGCTTAATCGTAGCTGGGTGGGTGATGAAATTTTTGGGTGTAAAATGTACAAAAATAATAAAACTTAAAACAAAAATTCAGTTTTCTCCGAATTTCAGTTGTGTTGACGTACCCCCCAGACTTCTCTCAAGTACCCCTAAGGGTACCACTGGTTGAGAAACACTGACCTAGACCATGCCCAATTCTGGATTTTGCCAGCTGCATTTGTTCTTTGGTCCTGCTATGGGCACACCTGGAGGATAGGGGGATGGGAACTGAATACAGACCTTGTTCAAACATTTCATTTTCCCCAGCCGGATTCTGCCATCATTTCCCTCTGCTTGGCCCAAGCCTAACATCTGCCAGAGTGTACACTCTCGTTAGCCAAGTAAGGGCAGGTGCTGGCTAATTAATTAGCTCAGGCTCACTTTATAACCTGGCATAGCATTGATATTCCTGGCCCCTCTGCAAGACACGCTGACTTTCCATTGCTGGCAGATGGAATTCTGCTCTTAGGTTTAATGATCTCGCAGGTGTGTAGTGTGGCCCAGCCAGGTTTCCTGTTAGAGACTTCAGCTCTTAAATATTGTAATAGCAATAAGTTATTTAGACACAACAAAAACATGATCTATGAGAGAGTAATATTGAGGAGGTGGGGTATTTAATTTAAAAACACAACAGTATTTCAGATGGAAATTTCTCCTTAAAAAATTCCAGTTCTAACTTATTACAAATTATGTGATCCTGAACTAGAGCTAAAGAGAAAGTCCAAGAGCTCTGAACCTTGGGAAAGTTTGGCTCCAAATTTCACAGCTCACTCCTGACTCTAGTAAGGGCCACACTTAATGCATTCACTATGGACACGATCTCCCTCTAACTTTGTGGAAGTTCAGTTCTTTTCTTTGTAGCTTGGGCACTATATTGTCATAACACCAGCTGATCTGACATAGAGAGTGCTGCTCAGAGTGAGAGGCAAGTACACACTGACCTGAATCAATCTTCACTCAAAGCTTGAACCAAAACAGCTCCAGGAGCTAAAAACATCCCCCTGCTTTGTTGTTCATAGAATCATAGAATCCCAGGGCTGGAAAAGACCTCAGGAGGTCATTGAGTCCAGCCCCCTGCCCAAAGCAGGACCAATCCCAGCTAAATCAAGCCAGCCAGGGCTATGTCAAGATGGGACTTAAAAACCTCTAGGGATGAAGATTCCACCCCCTCCCTAGGAAACCCATCCCAGTGCTTCCCCACTCTCCTAGAGAAACAGATTTTACTAATATCCAATCTAGACCTCTTCCTGCACTTCTTGTGTTAGTCCAAAAGCGGAAGTACTGTAATTCAAATTAAACATTTTCCTGCCTTATCCCAGTAGGGAATTTGGCCTACAGCTTTTTCTTATTTTCATCATCATCATCGCCTTTCACACCCACTGATGTATAGGGCAGCAACAAAGGTTCTCCACTTTTGTCTGTCTTTGGCCAGCCTCTCAATAGTGCTCCAAGTGTGATTCATGCTCTTCATTTCTACTTCAACAGCCCGGCACCATGTTGTCTTAGGCCATCCTCGTTTCCGTTTC
Organism: Pelodiscus sinensis; assembly: GCF_049634645.1. Taxonomy (NCBI): domain Eukaryota; kingdom Metazoa; phylum Chordata; order Testudines; family Trionychidae; genus Pelodiscus; species Pelodiscus sinensis. Next base: position 1,133,477 of record NC_134738.1, on the reverse strand, counting down.
CCTTAAGGGGTCCCGTACACAGCAATCTTTGGGATGGAGCTTCCATTTTTCCTGAGCACATGCCAAATCCATCTCCAGCGTCTTTTCATAATGATAGTAGCCATGTCACCTTGTTTGCACAGTGCAAGCAGGTCCTGATTTGAAATTATTCTTGGCCAAAAAATACAGAGAATCCTCTGAAGACTTCTGGTGTGAAAAGTTGACAATTTATTGAGGTCATACTCTGTCATTTGCCAGCATTCTGATCCATATAATAGTGTTGATAAAACACAGCTCTGATAAAACTTCAGTTTGGTATGGATGCTGTACTGTGATGATTTCCATATAATATTCAGACGCATGAAGACATTTCTGGCTATACTGAGTCTGCTCTGGATATCCAGAAAAAAGTTAGGAAAAAGTTCCTAACTGTCCGGGGAGTTAAACACCGGAATAAATTTCCCAGGGAGGCTGTGGAATCCCCATCTCTGGAGATATTTAAGAGTAGGTTAGATAAATGTCTATCAGGGATGGTCTAGAAAGTATTTGGTCCTGCCATGGGGGCAGGGGACTGGATTCGATGATCTCTCAAGGTCCCTTCCAGTCCTAGTATTCTATGATTCTGTCACTTCTGACACCTCCGTTTTGCCTGATAATACTACCCAAGTATGTAAAGCTCTCTGTGATAGGTAGGTCTTGGCCATCAATCTTAACTGATGCCTATGCCTTAATATTTAAGGTCATTACTTCTGTCTTCTTCAGGCTAACTCTTAGTCCGACTTGTTTTCCAAAAGTAAAGAGTCGATTTGTCTTCTCTTGCATATGACGATGCGTATGGGAGAGCAGCATGAGGTCATCAGCAAAATCAAGGTCCTCTAATGTGGAGAAGACAGTCCATCTGCTGCCTCTTGGCTCATCTTCTGTTGTATGCCGCATAACCCAGTCTATGACTAAAGCTATGTCTACACTGTGCCCGTTTTGCACAAAAAATATGAAAATGGGGCAAAGCGTGGAATATTGCCGTGCCTCATTTGCATAATTAATGAGGCTCCATTTTTGGCTCAAGAGACTTTTGCGCAAAAAACCCTTCTTGTGCAAGAGCCGTTCTTTGGCATTTTTTTCAGGAAGAACGGCGGCTCTTGCACAAGAGAGGTTGTTTGCGCAAAAAGGAGTCGTGTAGATGGCTCCTTTCTGTGCAAAAGCCTCTTGCGCAAAAACAGAGCCTCATTAACTATGCAAATGAGGCTCAGCGATATTCCACAGTTCACCTCATTTGCATATTTTTTGCGTAAAACGGTCACAGTGTAGACATAGCCCACGTTAAAGAGCATCGGCGACATGACACATTCCTGTCTTACTCCAGTCTTAACTTTGAAGCGTAGATCATTGTTCTGCATGTGAAATTATCATCAAGGCTCTTAATGAGCTGTATTACTTGTTGTGGTATTCCATATGCTCTGAGAATACACCAAAGACTATTCCTATGAATGCTGTCAAAGGCTTTTTCAAAATCAATAAAGTTGGTAAACAACTGCCTCTTCCATTCAATGCATTGCTCAATGATGTTACATGCAGTACAAAAATTTGATCTATACACCCTCTTCATTTACGAAAGCCAGCTTGTTCTTGCCTCGGTAATTTGTCAACAGTGTTTACAATACGCTGAATAATGACTTTTCTTATTTTCTTCTGTGCTAAATAGAGGCCAAACTTTGGAAAAACAACCCGCGGAAATCCAGGTAAATGTCTCTTGACTCCAGAAGGTTATGATCAAATGTCAGCTGAACCTTTGATTCACAAAGGGTCATCCTTGCCCAGGAGATCTGAAAGTCAAGCTAGATTCTTCCTCACTCCCACAGCCTCACCAGTCATGCACTGGGAACTCGGTAATTCTTCCTAATGGATATGTGCATCTCTAGTCAAATTCTGGATTGCCTGATACCTAGAGCAAGGCATTTAAATATGTATTACAAACTTCTCTGTCCATAAAAATTCCTTTTGAAAATCCATTCTGTGATTAAAATGTATGAAGGAAAAATAACATCTTAAACCATATGCCTCCTGCTGAGTACTTCACATCTCAGGCTTGGAAAGAGCCAATTTAAACCAATTTTATTTTTTTAATATAGACTTTGTACACCAAGACACAGTTCAAATCACATTTTTTTGTTTTGTTTTTAGGTTATTACATTTTTCCAATAACATATTTTATTGTGGAAACACTGACAGAACCTTCACTGCAAATGCTTCTCTTTGGAGAAAATGCATTTTTTAAAATGTTTGGCACAGCACTCCATGCTTATGTACTGATGAAATATGCTAAATGAAGAACAGGGCATATTATCATCATCATTGCTTCTCAAATGAACTTAATTGGACTTGATGATCTCCTGAGGTCTCTTCCAGCTCTATGATTCTATACGAGTTTAATTCTTATCAGAATGGAATGAACAGAGATATTGTCTGGCTCGCACACTAACTTCCGCATCCAATGACTTAACCAACCAACCAACCAAACAATGGAAGTGCTAATTGTTCTTATCAGCTTCTTGTAACTTGAACAATCTGACTTTTTTCCTCTCTCCCCCCCCCCTTCCCTTATTTATTCTTGGATCTGCACTTTTAATACTCCAGACATCTGAAGAAGTGGGTTTTGCCCATGAAAGCTCAGGACTGGTTTAGTCAGGAAGCTCTCAAGTGCTGGCACTTCAGTTGCCCCTCCAATCCATTGCCAAACTGCTCCTGCCCTCGGCCTTGAAGCTGTTCCCTTGGAAGTCTCCTGCTTGCTGTGCAAGGTGTGGGAGGGAGAAGGGGGGGCAGCGTCTGATGTCAGGGTGTGCCTCCTCCCCCCACTCCTGGACCCTATCTCCACAGAGAGAAGAGGATGGAGGGAAGTTGGCAATGCAAATCTCTGTCACTCTCACAAACACACAGACTGTGTCTAGACTGCATCCCTTTTCCGTAAAAGGGATGCAAATTAGACACATCGCAATTGCAAATGAAGCGGGGATTCCTGAAATAGCTATTCCACATCTATGGAAGCATTCCTTTAGTTTGAACTAGTTTTCAAAATAACGGGTGGCTTATTCCAACATCCCAGTAACCCTTGTTCCACGAAGGTTAAGGAGAATTTTGGAAAAGCAAGTTATTTCGAAATTTGGTGCTGTGTACACAGTGCCAAATTACGAAATAAGCTATTTCAAAATATGTAACACAATTTGCATAGCACAAATTGCATAGCTTATTTCGAGCTAAGGGTGCTGTGTAGACACACCCTTTAAGTCCCATTGTTGTTTATGAGACTTTGCTTTAATGTGTAAAGATGGATGCAAACACATGCCTAAGTGCAGTCTCAAATCAAGGCCTCACTGTCTGATGTTGGGCAGGTAACAAAGGGCTCATCGCACAGAGAGGCCGTGAATGGCAAATCGGAGTGTGCACCTACTGTGCTCTTGCTGCCACATGCTCTGTGGCCATGTAGACCCTGCACTGACTGGTCCCTACACTTGCATGGGTTCCCAAACTGGGGGGCGTGCCCCCCTGGGGCTGCATGAAGAAATTCCAGGGGGGGCACATAGCGGCCCAGCCTCCTCCGCCCCATCAAGTTTTACTGCCCTGGTCAGTTCCTTTTTTTTTTTTTTGCTCAACAAGTTTTGCTGCTATTTGGGGGGTGGGGGAGGGCGTGAGGGTTTTTCAAAAATCAAAAAGGGAGCATGATGCCGAAAAGTTTGGGAACCACTGCCCTACAGTATGGAAAGGTTAGTGCACAGTAGCAGGGACCACGTGGTCCCTTAGGAATGTCTACACTCCAGGCGCTCCAGCGGCACCACTACAGTGCTGCAGCTACGTCTCTTACTGCATCTGCAGAAGGGTTTTCCACGGCTGTGATAAATCCATCCCCTCCAGAGGTGCAGTTGGGTCGACAGAAGAATTCGATGTAGCGGTTTGCAGGCAGGGGGTTAGGGAAGTACTAATTATTGCTCATGAAGACCTAGATCTACACCCCAGATCTGAGTAACTCTCGAACGTTGCAACATTATCCCGTCTCTAACACATAAGGGAGCAAGTTGTGCCCTCTCTAGGGGGCTTTGGAAAGCAGAATCAGTGGAGTCAGTCCTGATGCCAGGTTTCCATCATGCCTGTTTGTAGGTGCAGAGCCTGGAGGGGGATTCAGCTCTACATTATAACAACTCTCTCGTCATGATTTACAAAGCCCCTTGTTGTGACTAATCTGGAACAGCGGGACCGACAGGTATTTGACAAGAACAGCCCTTTGGTGCTGCAAACAAGGTCTATTTTGGGGGCTTTCTAAAGGGCTTGGAAATGGCCCAAGCTAGTCATCACATATGCTCCATACTCCTCATCTTCAGAATGTTTTCCTCATTTCCTGCTCAGATTTCACATGTCAGGAATGGCGTATGTTAGACTCTGTGCACTCTATAAAGTCCTGCCTGGCCCCTATTGCAAATGAGCCCGGCATTCAGAGCCACAAAACAACACGTACAGGGCTAGCCTGTTTCCCCAGGCCAGGCTGGAGCAGCACCATGACCACAGTCTGGGTCAGGTCACTTTAGCTTTGTTCCTTTAGCATAAAATTCATACATCACATCAGTGATCCTCCCCCCACTAACCTGGGGATCTCTGCAGGGAAAAAGCAGGAGTGGAGGTCTGGGGGAAAAGGCTGGAGTGGGGGAGGGGTACGGGTGGAGGCTTGGGGGAAAAGACTTGAATGGGGGAGGGGCAGGAGTGGAGGCTTGAGGGAAAAAGCTGGAGTGAGGGAGGGGCAGGGGTGGAGCAGGCATGGGAAGAGGTGGGGCAGAAGCGAGAGTTTGGGAGATGAGATGGGGTGGAAGCAGGACCTGGGGCTGGGGCATGTTGAGAGGGGCTGGAGCAGAAGTCGGCGCCTATTGTAACAGCAGAGGTGCGGCTGCGCTTGCCTGCACTGTCACTGCTAGGGCTGCCATGGCTTGTGCTAGCTTGGAGAGCACTAGAGCCAATGTGAGCCACACTAACGGGGTCACGCCCACAGACACGGCCTTAGAGTCCCTTCCAAAGGGATTCGGCCCAACTCCCATGGAAATCAACTCCCAGTGAAACCAGTAGGCATAAGGTTCCTCAATACATAGAAACATCTGAAGCCTAAGTGGCTAAGGGCCAGGTGTGCACAAGGATTTAGGTGCCTAAAGATGGAGAAAAGCATCAAGTCAGTTTTTTCAAAAGTGCCTAAGCAAGTTAGACTCCTAACCTTCTGCAGCTGTAGGGCTCAAGTACCTTTGAAAATCTGTCCCCAAATCTTCCTGAAAATGGGTCGTAGTCTCTTGTCAGAGAAGATCGACCCTCCAGAGGTCCATCTTCTAGCGTTCAAATGAATGGTTCTAGTGAAGACTCGCTAATTCAAACTGAGAGGGCACCCCGTCCGTGTCCTGCCCATTTCAAGGAGTAAGGGTATGTCTACACTAGAAAGTTAGTTCGAACTAACGGACGTTAGTTCGAACTAACTTTCCTATGCGCTACACTAGCGCTCCGCTAGTTCGAATTTGAATCGAACTAGCGGAGCGCTTAGTTCGAACTAGGTAAACCTCATTTTACGAGGACTAACGCCTAGTTCGAACTAGCTAGTTCGAACTAAGGGCTGTGTAGCCCTTTAGTTCGAACTAGTGGGAGGCTAGCCCTCCCCAGGTTTCCCTGGTGGCCACTCTGGCCAACACCAGGGAAACTCTATGCCCCCCTCCCGGCCCCGGACCCCTTAAAGGGGCACGGGCTGGCTACGGTGCCCGTGCCAGGTGCAAGCCTGCCAGCACCCAGCTAGCAGACCCTGCACCTGGCACGGCACAGAGCCACCCACCCGATGCCCCCCAGCCCACCCCCTCTTGCCGGGACCAGGCTGGCGGCTCCCGGGAGCTTGCCCTGGACCGCAAGAGGCGGGCACCTTCCTGGGCTAGTGCGGACATCGTGGACCTCGTCCACGATCTCCGCACTAGGCACAGGAAAGTGGCCGTCTAGGGCAGGAGAGCTGCCAGCCTGGCCACCCAGGACCAGGTGTGCATGAAAATCAAGGGGGTCCACTGAGACCCCCGACACTGAGCCCTGAGCTTACAATGGCCGTCCTGGGTCAGACCAAAGGTCCATCTAGCCCAGTAGCCTGTCTGCCCACAGCGGCCAACCCTAGGGACCCTGGAGGGGATGGACCGAAGACAATGACCAAGCCATTTGTCTCGTGCCATCCCTCTCCAGCCTTCCACAAACTTTGGGCAGGGACACCACTCCTACCCTCTGGCTAATAGGACTCCATGGACCCAACCTCCATGACTTGATCTCACTTCCCTTTAAACTCTGTTCTAGTTCTAGCCTTCACAGCCTCCTGCAGCAAGGAGTTCCACAGGTTAACTATTTGCTTTGTCAAGAAGAACAACTTTCTCTTACTAGTTTCAAGCCTGCTACCCATTCCTTTCCTTTGGTGTCCTCTAGTCCTTCTTTATGGGAACTCATGAAGAACTTTTCTGAATGCACCCTCTCCACCCAACCCCTGCTTTTAGAGACCTCTATCCTGTCCCCCCTCCGTCTCCTCTTTTCTAAGCTGAACAGTCCCAGTCTCTGTAGCCTCTCTTCATCTGGGACCTGTTCCCAACCCCTGATCATGTTAGTTGCCCTCCCCTCTCCCAGCCTTTCTCTTCCCCTCTCCCACCTCCTTTTCCCAGTCTCCCCCAGTTTTTTTCAATAAAGACAGAGTCAATGTTGGAAGAAACGTTATCTTTATTTTGTACATCAAGAAGAAGGGGGGCTAGGGAAGGGCAAGTGGAAGGAGGTGAGGGAGGAATGGGGTACGAGCCCCCGATGGGGAGGACTGGGCTGGCTCTGCGGGCTTCTGGGGGTGGAAGCTCTCCTGCAGCCCCCCAATTACTCCCTCTCCCCAGATGGCAGCCTGCGGCAAGTGCAGCCGGGCTGATGGCCGAGTGGTGTGATGTGCCCAGTGTGGGCACTCAGGGCACTCCAAGCCAGAACTTCTTTGCAAGCGGGGCACCCCTTAGAACTGTGTGTCCGGGGTGGGGGTCGGGACCCTTTAAGCGCAGCCCTCGGCTAGCCTGAGACAGTATCTCCATGCTCTAAGTCCTCCTTTTATGCCCTGCCGGCACTGCTTCCGGCCATCCTTAAGCCCTGTTCAGAGTCCACTCAATGTGGACTTACTAGTTCGAACTAGCAAAACGCTAGTTCGAACTAGTTTTTAGTTCTAGATGCGTTAGTTCGAACTAGCTTAGTTCGAATTAACTAATTCGAACTAAGTTAGTTCGAACTAGCGCTGTAGTGTAGACGTACCCTAAGGGAAGTCGATGGGAGCATTTGCTCCTGTTGATCTACCGTTGTGTGGACGGCCCAAAAACGTGATTTAAGATACATAACTGGAGCTGACATAATCAACATAGCTGGATTTATGTATCTTAAGTTGACTTTCCCCGTTAGTGTGGCCCAGGCCTTAGACATTAAATGCTTTTGAAAATGTTACTCTTTAATTTGCATTCTCATTGTTTGATAAAATGTTAGAGATTATGGGGTTGGGAGATTAGATAGATAGATAGATAGATAGATAGGGGGGGTATGTGGGGATAGATAGATAGATAGATAGATAGATAGATAGATAGATAGATAGATAGATAGATAGATAGATAGATAGATAGATAGATAGATAGATATGTGCAGGGTTTGGTAGATTTGTCTGTCTCTCTTCTCTAGGAATCTTTAGATACTAGACCCAGGAGGCAGAACCTAAACTGTTAAATTAGTTTAGCTCCATTGACATCAGTGAAACTGCCAGTTTTCATCTGCTAAGAATCTGGCCCAGGATTTCAGGCAACGGAGTGTTATAAAGTCTTTTCAGTCAAGGGTGGTGGAGCCAATAGATTCAGCTTGTGATCTGATGACTGTATTAATCATCAATGATTTAGGAGTCAGAGACATTTTATGATGCCTTGTATATTTTAGGTAATTGGTTGCTGAGTGTTCAGGTTTATGTGAGTGTCAGTTCTCGTAAGCAGTTATCCTTTGAGAAGGGGTGTAGTGTTAGGGATGCAATGTTAAGAATGGTGTCATGGGTTGGAGTCTCTAAAAGATTCAATCCTAATGCTCTGGATGATAAGTTTAGACAGCAGTGTTAGTGGTGTGTACTTCAACAAAAGACTTTTATTTTTGATGAATGAGTCCCATAAGAAACAACATAGCACATAGCAGTTACAGTAGCACATTTAGCCTTGGTCTACACTAGGGAGTTATTTCAAAATAAGGGTCTGGTTATTTCAAATAAATAACTCCTGCTTTCCACAAGGAATAACACATATTCTGAAATAGTTATTTTGAAATAGCAGTAGTGTGGACACTCCACTGCTTCTCTTTCAAAATATCTACTCCCCAGAGTCATTCAAAGTAATTACTCCCCAGTACTTCCTGGGACCGTAAGTCGAGGTAATGAAGCCACATTAAGGGAGCCTGCCTCAGACTAATTTCAAAGCTTCCCTGTATTGTGGATATGCTATTTCAAAATAACTATTCCAGGAGTTATTATTTCAAAATAAGTTATTTTGAAATAATTTCCTAGTGTAGACATGCCTTTAATGTTGGGATCTAGAAGCACTCAGGGAAATCTGGCCTGATAGTACCTCTTTATATTGCTAAGGGCCTTAAAATTATCTAAAGCAGCTATTGGCAATCTAGAGTGAGTGGGTGACCCTCCTTCATCTCAGTGGCCACAAAATTGTTGTAACCAAGACAATCTCCTGGATAGGGTAGTTTTGCTCACTGTGCTTGTCCCTGGCTTTTGCAGGGTGCCAACTGAACTGTAACAGCGCTGTGATGGGAGGCGGAGGGAGCGTATGGCTCTCAAAGTGAGTGTTGTGTGCCATCAGCCAGCACCTCACTTCATGGACCCTGGCTTCACGTGTGTGTAACATCGGTAGGAAAACCCCCCGATGTGGATGGAAACCAGCAGAATTTGGCAACCCTGCACAAGGACAACAGCAAACAAATTGTCCCACAGGCCACACCTAGAACTCCAATGGGCCGCAGGTTGTGCTGCAGGCCACAGGTTGCCCGCCACTGACAGAACAGAACATTAACATAACTGAGGACCATAGAATCATAGAGCTGGAAGAGACCTCAGGAGTCATCAAGTCCAGCCCCCTGCCCAAGGCAGGACCAATCCCAACTAAATCAACCCAGCCAGGGCTTTGTCAAGCCGAGACTTAAACACCTCTAGGGATGGAGACTCCACTACTTCCCTAGGTAACCCATCCCAGTGCTTCACCACCCTCCTAGGGAAATAGTTTTTCCCAATATCCAACCTAGACCTCCCCCACTGCAACTTGAGATCACTGCTCCTTCTTCTGCCATCCGTCACCACTGAGAACAGCCTCTCTCCATCCTCTTTGGAACCTCCCTTCAGGAAGCTGAAGGCTGCTATCAAATCCCCCCTCACTTTTCTCTTCTGCAGACTAAACAAACCCAAATCCCTCAGCCTCTCCTCATAGGCCATGCGCTCCAGCCCCTTAATCATTTTGGTTGCTCTCCACTGGACCCTCTCCAATGCATCCACATCCTTTCTACAGTGGGGGGCCCAGAACTGGACACATTCTATGTCAGAACTGGAGTATTCTAGATGTGGCCTCACCAGAGCTGAATAAAGGGGAATCATCACTTCTCTGGATCTGCTGGCAATTGTCCTTCTAATGCACCCTAACATGCCATTAGCTTTCCTGGCTCACTGTTGACTCATATCCAGCTTCTTATCCACTGTAATCCCCAGGTCCTTTTCTGCAGAACTGCTACTTAGCCATTCGGTCCCCAGCCTGTAACATTGCTTGGGATTCTTCCGTCCCAAGTGCAGGACTCTGCACTTTTCCTTGTTGAACCTCATCAGATTTCTTTTGGCCCAATCCTCTAATCTGTCTAGGTCACTCTGGACCCTATCCCTGCCCTCCAGCATATCTACCTCTCCCCCCTAGCTTAGTGTAATCTGCGAACTTGCCGAGGGTGCAATCCATCCACTCATCCAGGTCATTAATAAAGATGTTGAACAAAACTGGTCCTAGAACAGATGCTCGGGGCACTCCAACAGATCCTTGGGGTCCCCATTGGGCCCGACAGTCTAGCCAGCTTTCTATCCACCTTACAGTCCATTTATCCAATCCATATTCTCTTAACTTGCTGGCAAGAATATTGTGGGAGACCGTATCAAAAGTTTTTCTAAAGTCAAGGTATATCACATCCACTGACTTCCCCATATCCACAGAGCTAGTTACCTCATCATAGAAGCTAATCAGATTGGTCAGGCACGACTTGCCCTTTGTGAATCCATGTTGACTATTCCTGATCACTTTCCCCTCTTCCAGGTGCTTCAAAATGGATTCCTTGAGGATCCCCTCCATGATTTTTCTGGGGACTTAGTAAGGCTGACTGGTCTGTAGTTCTCCGGATTGTCCTTCCCTTTTTTAAAGATGGGCACTACATTTGCCTTTTTCCAATTATCCAGGATCTCTCCCGATCTCCACGAGTTTTCAAAGATAATGGCCAAAGGCTCCGCAAAGACATTTGCCAACTCCCTCTGTACCCTCAGATGCATTAAATCCGGGCCCATGGATTTTTGCATGTTTAGCTTTTCTAAACAGTTCCTAACTTGTTCTTTCCCCACCAAGGGCTGTCCATCTTCGTCCCATACTGCGTTTCCTAATGCATTTATCTGGGAGCTGACCTTGTCTGTGAAGACAGAGGCAAAGAAAGCATTGAGTACTTCAGCTTTTCCCACATCATCTGTCACTAGGGTACCGCCCTCATCCAGTCAGGGCCCCACATCCTCTCTGATCACTCTCTTATTGCTAACATGCCTGTAGAAACCTTTCTTGTTATCCTTCAGATCCCTTGCCAGCTGCAATTCCAATTGTGCTTTTGCCTTTCTGATAACTCCCCTGCATTCTCGAGCAATATATTTATACCCTCCCTAGTCATCTGTCCAAGTTTCCACTTCTTGTAAGCTTCCTTTTTGTGTTTAAGTTCACCAAGGACGTCCCCGGTAAGCCAATCTGGTCGTCTACCATATTTGCTTTTCTTGCTGCACATCGGGATGGTTTCTTCCTGTGCTTCTTTAAAATACTGCCAGCTCTCCTGGACTCCTTTCCCCGTCATAGGATCAGGCCTATCAATGGGCATTTTCCAAATAGCCTATGGGACTTAGGTGTCCAATTCCCATTCAAAGCCAATGGGACTCGGGTGCCTAACTCCCATAGCCCCTTTTGAAAATCCCACATTAGGGAGTCATATTGTGGACCTTATAAAGAGAGCCCATGCTAATTGTTTGATAGGGGTATGCCTACATGGCGGTTGGCAGACAGACACATGCTAGTGTGCTAAAAATAGCAGTGTGGTCACTGGGGCTCCAGCAGAATGGGCTTGGACTCAGCAGCTAGCCAAGCCTTCACCAGAACGGCACATCCACATGGCTATTTTAGCCCACTGGCTCAAGCTAAGCTAGTGAGCGCCTGTCTTCCTATGCAAGAGGCTCACTCTCAGCCGCAGTGTCGACCTCGGTGACACCCTAGATAATGCTTCTACTGTGACATGTATCCGGCCTCACAGATGGGACTGGGGTGGAAGGAGAGATGCTGATGGTCCCAGTCTTCAGAACAGAACACACAGAGCTCCAAACTCTTCTGATCTTCAGACTGAAATCTTGGACATGAACTTCTGGCTTGAACCCGTCTCCAGCTGGAAGGGTTGTTACTATGATTTCTTCAGCTATTTATAGAATTCCAAACTTTGCAGCCCACAGATTGCCTTGGACTAGGGAATGAGAGGGGTGTACCGTGCACCATTCTCTGATTCTCAAGCCTTGAGCCAACACATAGACACGCACGCTGACTTCTTCGAGGTTTCACATAGCATAGAGCCGCCTCCTTTCATCGTCTGGGTAGGAGCCTCCCTAAACCTTAAGAAATACGAAGACACAAGTGATCTAGGTGGGAGATGCACAGATGGGAGAAATTCTTGGTACAGTCAGGCTGTTGTTCGAGATCTAAGGCAGGTTTGGCGTGCAGTCTGCAATGAGCTCCACCGAAGTGAATGGAGGAAAGATTTACTTCATGCTTTACAAATGACCTGGTTCCCCCAGCTTGTTTGCAAAATGAGGCAAGAGGGTGTCTTGGCACTTTGCTGTCAACTCCTGCTGCAACTTTCCAAATTTCCCGGCATTGGCCCTGATTCAGGAAACACGCATGGTCTTATCTTTCGGACTTGAAGCCAGTGCAACTATGCCTGACGTTACGCACACATGTGGGCATCTGCAAGAGCGGGGCCCTTGCTTTAGCTTTCTTTAAGGCAGTGGTTCTCAAACATTTTGGCCTGTGGCCCACCCAGCTCAATGCAAACCTTTTGGCGGCCCACCAGCTGCTAATGGAAACTTCCCATTAATTATATAATTATGCCTGAGCCATTTTGCTCGTGCTGCAGCTGGGGAGAATGGTTTAATTTAATAGGTAAGAAAGGAAATATTCATTTAAATTATCAAACATACTGAGCACTTTACCTTTCTCCTGTTAGTTTACCAAACTTCATTTGAAATAAAGTAAAATATTACGTCCAACACAAAAAGGTTTCAACATTGTCTTTATGGAGCGGGAACCTTTTTTGCATCGGGGCCACTGACCCACAGAATAATCAGTTGGGGGCCACACAAGTGAGAATCAAAAAAACCTTCCAAAGCCCCCAACCCTCACTGATGTGGCCCCCAACTGAGATACCTCACTCCACTGGCACTACAGCTCCAGGGGGGCGGGGGGAGGACAGGGAGGACTGAAGTTCAGGGCTTCCCATAGGCTAGATTAACTCTTCTGTTGTTCTGGGGTTAGTGGATTTTGTAGACCCCCCCCCCCAGGCTCTAATAAGGGGTTCAGTGTGCGGGAGAGGGCTGCCAGTAAGTGGGATAGAGATGGGGATGCAGGATCTGGGTGGGAGATGGAGTGCAGGAGGGGGCGAGGGTGCAAGGTCTGGGTAGGAGGTAGGGTGCAAGGAAGGCTGGGAGCAGGCTGTCTGGTCAGCAGAAGGGTGCAGGAGCAGGGTGAGAGTGTGGGGTCTCAGTGTGGGGAGGTGCAGGAGCAAGGGGTGTGTGGGGTCTGTGCATGGGGGGAAGGAAAGGCACTTACTTATTTTCATGCCCCGCATCACTCTCAGCACCATGTCCCAGGCATGTCTTCCCGCTGCTCCCATTGGCAGGTTCTTGCCAATGGGAGCAGCGGGCAAAGCCTCCAGGCAGTGCATCCATGTGCTGCTGTGCCTCTTCTTCCCTGTGAGCCAGATATGGTGGAGAGGCTTGGGGCTTTCTTTCCCTCCCCCCAGCAGGATGTCACACTGCTCGTCCACAGTGCTACTGGAGCTAAGACAATTCACACCAAATATCTGCCCCAAAGCACACTGCAAACGTCAAACAGCTGTATTCTACTGTTCGGCTGTATGGCGAAAGACAGCTAAAAATTGCTTGTAGTTCATTCTCTCTCTCTCTCTCTCACACACACACACACACACACACACACACACACGAGAGAGAGAGAGCACAGCAGCAGTAGCAAAGAGAACTTGAATTGAAATATCAAATCCAGCTGAAATAAAAGCCCCTCTCTCAAGGCATAAAGATGCCTTTGTCAACTCCAGAGAAATGAACCTTCATCTGAGCTCTGAAAACGGATGTTAATCATGTCAGAAATGCTGGCATCTCCAGGCAATCTTGTTGTTGTTGAGAAAGATGAAATGGTTGAAGAGATATTTTCCCCTTAAGCCTGTGCATCAGCATTCACAGACCACAACGGAGTAGTCATGGTAGTACATACATTACAAAACTTGGCCTTTCACTAGGTCTGCACAGAAACATGATGCAATTGTATTTGGTAGATTTGCAGAGAGCAGGAAAGAGGCATGTCATAAAAGTCTTCAAGTCAAATCCTGCAGTCAAGTCTCAGCCAAGACTCCCATGGAAGCGTTGCCGGAATACTGACTGCAAGAACTGGTGCTTTGTGTGAAATACATGTTAGCACAGAGGGCCAGCCCAAGGCACAAGCAGAGCAGAGGCTCTGTGCTGCTCTCTCGGGACAGGGATCAGTTCACCTCGCGACGAAAAGCCAGACTGCCAGGAAGCACAGGGGTCCCTTGGTGATGTCTGGAGATCCCGGGCTAGACCCTACCTAGATCTCTGGCTAGGTGCTCAGGGTCTCAACGCCCCCAGGTGTCAATGGTAACCAAAGGCCTGTTGCTCAGTCATGCAGGAGCATTCAGCATTATTATTGTCACCTTACCTGACCTCACAAAGCAGCAGTCAAAGACCACAGAGCCCCCTTTTTCTAACTTTGTCCCACACATGTCAGTCAAAAGGCTTGACCAAACAGACAGATCTCCCCTGCTCTGCACCCGGGTCCCAGCCCTACTCTCTATTCAGCCAGTACTCCCGAGCTCTCATGAGATTCCCATATTTTCTGCTTCTATTCAGGCTGCAGAGATCATGAGCACAAAGGAAATTCCTCCCAAACCTTCTTTATCCTCACTACTGTGATCCCTCTCTTCCCACGGGTCCCATTTAGCAGCGTTGTTAATGGTAAGATGCTTTCCTTTGCTCTGGCTGCTGCAAGAGGCTTATGAGAACAGATGACCCAGGCATTGCTAGCCAAGAAGGTCAGCGCCCCACACTTCTGGGGGAGATCATATCAGTTTAGAAATAAAGGTCTGATTGCCCCTGCCTTGCAATCTGTACCATTGTTTGCAGTTGGGCAAAGCAGATGTAAGCAGCTACTGCTGGAGTGAGTAGATGCTTTGGATCAACTGCAAGTTTTACTCACTGGGCAAGGAACAAAACAGTGGAGAACCATTCCCCGAGACCTCTGCAGTATCACAAAACCACTTCTCCATCTCTCGTACATGCTCTTATCTCAGATAGGGCATGTGCTGCTTACTCCAAACCTGTACTAAGGTGCACCCTACACAGGCAATGATAGCGCACCAGGGTCATTACAGGAGCTCGCCACTACGGCAGAGAGGTCTGGGCTCACCACTCACCCAAGCACCTTATGTGGATTGGAACCTTGTGCTACGGAATCATTTCATGCACCGAAGTTGGCACTTACACAGTGTGTGCTGGAGATGATGACAGAGCTCGAGATGAAACTGAGGCCGTCATTCATGCTGACCTGAAGTGCTGCTTCCCTGTAAAAGAACAGGACAGCCATCTGCCATGATGAATCACTCATGCAGTATGCCCAGGGCCGTCCTTATTCACATGCAGAATACGCAGCTGCGTAGGGCACTAGACAATTTGGGGCACCGCTCAGTCTTAATGTCCGCCCACCTGCCTCTTCCTCTCCCTTCCTGTGGCTCTGCTTCCTCCAGAGAGGAGCTAGGAAACTCAAAAGTGAGAAAGCTGGCCAGAGCTTTTAGCAAACACTGAACCTGTGAGAGAGCCATTCTAGTGGTAATTAAGCCATTTAACTGGTAGTTACCAATTCCAGGTACTTGCTGTCAGTTTCTGAATGTACTGTGTTAGTCGACATAATTTGCTTTAAATCTATTTCATTAGTGTGTAGCTTAAGATTATAAAACCACAGCTCTAAAAAATTGTTATCCCCGCCTGGCTGCCATCAAGCCTACGGGGCAGGAGTCACTGATGTTATCCTGAAATAGCAAAGAGCACGTCTACATGACAACCCTTTATTTTGAAATATCATCAAGCTGGAGGACTTCTTACTCTAACTCCTGGTAACACTTATTTCACGAGGAGTAAGGGAAGTCGAAGGAAGAGTGTTCTTCCTTCAACCTCCTGCTGTGTAGACAGCGCCAAAAGCCGAATTAAGCTATTTCGACTTCAGCTACACACTTGACGTAGCTGAAGTTGTGTAGTTTAATTTGACTGTAGCTCTGCTGTGTAGACGTACCCTAATTTAGAATCTGCCTGTCGTTGGGGAAAGTTGCAAAAACTTTTCTCTGAGGCTGTGTCTACATTGGCATTCCTACTTTTCAATAAGGGATCTTCTGGAAAAGGGCTTATTTTCCGTAAGATCCCATCTAGACTGGCGCTTTTCTCCGGCAAAACCCCGAGCCAGAAAAAAGCGGCAGCCATGTTCGTGCAAATGCCGCGGGGGATATTTAAATCCCCCGTGGCATTTGCAATTCCGACTGGTCTCATTAGCATCCCTTTTCCGGAAAGGGGTGCCAATGTAGACACAGCCTGATAGTATAACCCATTTCCACCATAACCAGAAGGGCATTTACATCATCAAGAAATAGAGACTCCACAAACTCCATTAGGGACCTTGCGATTGCCAATCCAGTACATGTGAAAGATCTGATAGCAGGGTGATGGGCAGCAGTGCAAACCCTTTAGACAAGAGTTAAAAGTTAGGACTGCACCTGCCTGCCTCATTGTGGTGATGCTACTATGGAGAGGAAATGGGACAGAAAAAGAAAATCACATTTTTAAAAAACTAATTATTGTTGGGCCCAAAGGGTAGTGATCAACGGCTCCATGTCTGGTTAGTGGTCGGTTTCAACCGGGGTGTCCCAAAGATTGGTTCTAGGTTCAGTTTGTTCAACATCTTTATTAATGACCTGAACGAGGGAATGGATTGCACCCTCAGCAAGCTAAGCTAGGGAGAGAGGTAGATATGTTGGAGAGTAGGTTAAGGTGCAGAGTGACTTAGACAAATTGAAGGATTGGGCCAAAAGAAATCTGATGAGGTACAACAAGAACAAGCACAGAGTCCTGCACTTGGGATGAAAGAACCCCAAACATTGTTACAGGCTGGGGACTGGACTGGCTAAGTAGCAGTTCTGCAGAAAAAGACCTGGGGATTACAGTGGATGAAAAGCTGGATATGAGTCAACAGTGTGCCCTTGTAGCTGAGAAGTCTAATGGCATATTAGGTTGCATTAGGAAGAGCATTTCCAAGAGACCTAGGCTGTGTCTACACTGGGCCACTTATTCCGGAAAATCAACCGTTTTTCCGGAATAAGCTGCGAACTGTCTACACTGGCCCTTGAATTTCCGGAAGAGCAACGATGCTCTACTGTACAAAATCAGCCGCTATTCCGGAAAAACTATTCTGCTCCCGCTCGGGCATAAGTCCTTATTCCGGAACACTGTTCCGGAAAAGGGCCAGTGTAGACAGCCCAGTAGTCTTTTCCGGAAAAAAGCCCCGATCGCGAAAATGGCGATCGGGGCTCTTTTCCGGAAAAGCGCGTCTACATTGGCCACAGACGCTTTTCCAGAAAAAGGGCTTTTCCGGAAAAGCAGCCTGCCAATGTAGACGCTCCTTTTCCGGAAAAACTGAAAACGGAATAGTATTCCGTTTTAAGCATTTCCGGAAATTCATGCCAGTGTAGACACAGCTCTAGAGTTGTGATTATTCTCCTTTATTATTCGGCACTGGTGAGGCCACATCTGGAGTATTGCATCCAGATCTGGACCCCCCACTATAGAAAGGATGTGGATGCATTTGGAGAGGGTCCAGCAGAGGGCAACCAAAATGATTAGGGGACTGGAGCACATGGCTTAAAAGGAGAGGCTGAGGGATTTGGGCTTATTTAGTCTATAGAAGAGAACAGTGAGGGGGGATTTCATAGCAGCCTTCAACTACCTGAAGCAGGGTTCCGAAGAGGCTGGAGAGAGGCTGTTCTCAGTGACAGAACGCAGAGCAATGGTCTCACGTTACAGTGAGGGAGGTGTAGGTTGGATATTGGGAAAAACTATTTCACTGGGAGGGTGGTGAAGCACTGGGATGGGTTCCCTAGGGAGGTTATGAAATCTCCATCCCTAGAGGTTTTTAAGTCCCAGCTTGACAAAGCCCTGGCTGGGATGATTTTGTTGGGCAGGGCTCTGGACTTGATTACCTCCTGAGGTCTCTTCTAGCCCTATGATTCTATGATTCTATTTAATCTCTTTTTGGGGTCACAAAAGCATCAGAGGCTCAGTACATCACTGTCTAGATTTACACTTGCAATTTACATTTTACTAGATTTACAGGCAGTAAGTGGGATCAGCCAATTTCAGATGCAGGTGGGTCTCTCTAAGAACTTACATTCCAACTTCTCGTAATACAGGTGCTGGGCAGAGCAAATAGGTATCTTCTACTGCAAAAGGCTTCTCATCTGAAAAAAGAAAGAGAGAAAGTGGTCTGATGTGTGACGAATTTAGTAATGCACCATATACAAGCTAGGATTACCTTAAAGTTTACAATGGCTTAATTCTCTCTAGTTGCATATAAATTCACATATAAATAAGCTTTGAAGGATTAGATTTTATCTGTAAATGTCTGTAACTCTGTTTCATTGTAGAAACACACACTAGCTTATGAAAACATGTTACTACTGATAATAGCTGAAATGTAGCGTTAAACAAAGTAAGGAATATGGTGCTTAAGAACTTATTAGAATTTAATATAAAGATATTTACTTTGTATAGTTTGACATTGGATGTTGACAAGTGAAAATTTGTGTCCTAAAGTTTACCAAGCCTTAATTTTTTGAATACCAGTATCAGACCCTCCCATAGGTGACACCTTCATTTATTTTCCACATCTCTGAAAATTTAAGTAGATGAAAATAGAAAAAAATTGCTTAAAATCCATGGCCTTGTACAACTGTGAAAATGTAAATAAATACAAATGAAAGGAAGATTAAAAAATGATCTCTTTCAAAATGTTAAAAAAATAGAATTCTGCCAAGCCTACATGCAAACACACGGGAGTGTAGGGTGAAAATCAAGAGGTCAGCCTGCGCTGAAGATAGCTGGCTTCTAGAACTGGCTCTCCACTGACTAGGAATGGCCATGTTAAACAAATGCATTTCTCTTTCTGTGCTTCAGTTTACCCATGTGTGAAACAGGGATAATAATACTTACCTGCCTCAGGGCTGTTGTGAGGCTCAGTTAATTAAGGAGAGCCCCAGGCATGAATGTCTATGTGCATTTCATATGGGGCTTTCTCTGCGGTTGTGCGGTGCGGTTACTAGAACTGGGTGAAAATTTCCACAAAAATGTTTTCAGCAAAAAATGCATATTTGGCAAAATTGAAATATTTCACCAATTCATGTCAGTTTCGCTGAAATGTTCATTTTGACAAACAAAAAAATTCAGAAAAAGTTGACATTTTCTATAGAAAATATTTCAATTTTTCTTTGAAAGGAGTTTGAAAGGAGTTGTTCTTTCAAAATTCCCTTCAGCTATATTAAACAAGAAGTCAAATGTGTTAACGCTCAAACTTGAAAGGAAACATTTCACTTTGGATCAGACAAAACTTTTTGTTCAAAACATTTATTTTTTTTACTTTATGGTTTACTGAAAAGTTAGTTATTCTCTAGCTGTAGCACTGCAACCCATCAAGTATTGTAGGCTTCTCTACTGCTCTGTAATTAGAGACGTGCAAGCATCAAAATGTTCAGAGGTGATTGTGTCAATCACTTTGGCTTAGAAAATATCTCCAAAACTAAGCTCAAAGCCCTGAGATGCCAGATGGTTCTTTGGTTTTAGCTTTTCTTGAATTACTCTGCTGGTTCTGCTTCTAATTCCTGATGAAATCAGGATAGCTGGAGTTTGTAAGGGAATTCAGGTTGGGATTTTCAAAAGAGTTTTATGGGAATTAGGTGCCCATGTCTCATTGACATGAATCACTCCTTTAGGATCCTTTGGAAATATGAGCCTAAATTTTCAACTTTTCAACCTTCAGAAAGGTTGATGGTTTGGACGAGGGTTCAGGGAATCTATTTCACCAGAACTGATTTCCTGGCTCCAGAGAAAACATGGTGAGTGTGCATGCCTGCCTTTCTAGGTATTCATAATGTGCTCATCAAAATAACGTCTCTAGTATTACAATTAAAGCCAAGCACGAGAAGTAAGAAGATGTGGCTAATGTGTCTTATGCGACCAATAAGTAATGGTGGCTTTTCAGTTTTGCAAAGTAGCTGTGCAGATGAGTAATTTCAAGTACATAAACAGTTCTACTGAGGTCAATGGAACAGATCACGTTCATAGTGTTACCCGCATGCTTAAGCATATTGCTAGTTTGGGGGCCTCTCTAACTTTGGTTAAATTATATAAATCCCCATGCCTCAGTTTCCCTAGCTATATACTGATAATAATCCTGATCTACTTTACTGGGAGTTTCATTCAAATTAGTAAAATGAACAGAATGATTGAAGAGGGCTCCCAATTCCACTGAGTGCATTTTGGATCGAAGATGGATATTCTGTCATTGTGTAGTTATTGAATGAAGGGAAGGCAAAGCAGTGAGATTCTGTAATCCAAGAGGGTCTCTCTTCATTAATCTTCCATGCGGTTAATTTATTTCCCAGAGCACAAGTAATGCCTACACCTGGGGGTGTGTGAGATTATAAGAAGCTCCTATCAATAATAGTCAGTGCTTTTCAAAAGTCAGTCTCAAAAGAGGTCAGTGTCATTTTCTCCATATTAATGGGGAAACTGAGGCACAGAGCAGATTGAAGATATAGCCAAAGTCATCCAGCAGGGCAGGGAACCGAATGCAGGGCTGCTGAGTACCAATCTAGCGCTTTATCCTCTAGGTCATATAACCTCTCACTATGGGCAACTGGAACTGGTAGGTACAGAACACGCTCCCCTCCCCCCAAAAAAGGAGGGTCCTGAGTAGCAGCAGAGCTCTTTTGAAAACCTAGCCCTCCATTTTCAGGGACTGGTGGGCAAGTTGGAATTCTGTATTAACAATCAATATGGCTGTGTCTACACTGGCAGCTTCTTGAGCAAGAACTCTTTTGCGGAAGAGTTCTTGCGCAAACAGTCTTCCACAAGAGAGCGTTTACCCGGGCCTGTGCTTTTGCGCAAGAGCATCCATGGCAGTGTAGACGCTCTCTTGTGCAAGAAAGCTCTGATGGCCATTTTAACCATAGGGGCTTCTTGTGCAAGAAATTCATGTTGCCTGTTTACACTGGCCTCTTCTGGAAGAGCTCTTGTGCAAGAGGGCTTCTTCCCGAGAGGGCGTGTCAGAGTTCTCGTGCAAGAATCCCTGATTGTCTACAGTACAACATCAGTTTACTTGCGCAAGAACGCGCGGCCAGTGTAGACAGGCGGCATGTTTTTGCGCAAGAGCAGCCGATTCCACAGAAGAACGCACCAATGTAGACACAGTGCATGTGTTATTTCTATGACCAGAGTCCTGGACCAGGAGCCCCGGCCATTACGCTAGGCACTGTACAAACAGAAGCAAAAATTGGTCCCCCCAGAGAACTGCAGTGCCACGTCAGAAAGAGGGACACACTGACGCTGAACAGAGCACTGTGCACTTCCAGGGACAGATTTTCTTCAGCAGCTTCTGACCTCATTTCAACTCCCATTGGTCACTCTGCAGCTGTTCCCCTGCGCAGGCCAGGCCAGCCCACAGCCACAGCATAGCCTTGTGTGAAACCAGGGCCGTCTCCTCAGTGGTTAACTCTGCAGGGCTCGCTTGGAAGGAGGCAGTACAGCACATCTTGCTGCGAGCCCCAGGAGGTTCTGAGGAGGACAGGCAGATACTGATCACAGAGCTTTTATGGCCCTGCAGCTAGCAACATGAAACCTTCCAGGGGCTGGAAGCAAATAGCAGAAGAGAATTCTCTCCCTGATATTTCTGTGGCAGCTTTTCTTATTGCAAAGAAACATAAGTCTCGATCCATGATACCCTCCCAGTACATACATGTACCTCCCAGAACTTCATGTGTTTTCCTGCTATGGCAGCAGTTTGAGAGAGGATTTTCCAAAGCCAACTGGGAAATATTTCTTTTTATGCCAATGGAAAATTTCAACACTAATGGGGAAAAGGGCTCATTTTCATGAATGGTTTTGTTCAGAAGTTTTCATGGCTTCATTAAGATTATACCATTGTAAATCAAGAGTATCTTTAGTGAGGTTAATGCCTGACAGCAGAATCAGGTGATCCACTTTTTTCTTCTAAAAGAGCGAGCAAAAAGGCAAAGAACGTATGGGCTCAGTATTTAAAACTCCAAACGCTCTTTTGTTTTGCAAGGCCTTTCACAGAGAATATTTCACGAGCATTTTGTTTCTCTTCTCCTCTCCTCTTCCCTTCTCCCAAAATTAAATTTACTCTTTTTCCAGTCCCCCGGCCTACTCTAGTTTAGAGCTGGCAGGTTTAGCTATGGGGAGAGATTGTTTTGATTGGAGAATGTTTTTGTTTCACCACAGGAATGAGTAATTTTAACCCCTCCCCCTCCAACAAAAGAAGTTCCATTTGGTTTGCATAACTCCAGCCATCTGACTCCTTCCTGGAAAACTGCATTGGGAAACAAAACAAAAACGCCTTTCATCTGCCATTCAGTTTGTCTGTGCAGGGTACATTGGAAATGCTGCTGCTTCTGTTTCAGGCTTCACAAAACTCGGCTGTATTGCTCTGAAGCAAGAGATGGGTTAGCACTTTGTGGCTCAGATCTGTCTCAGTACACAACATGCAAGGAAGCACTGTTGGTGATAGAGTAGTCAGGTAAGCCAGGGCATTGGATGGGAGACACAAGACTTGACTTTTGTGTCAGGCTCTGCCACTGACCAGCTATGGTACCTCAGGAAAGTCACTTCACCTCCTAGCCTCCATTTCACGGATGTAGAACAGATCAGAAGCTCTTTACAATCAGGTCTCTTTTATTACAGCACTGCCTACAGGCCCCATTGTGCTAGATGTGTTATCCACATATAACAATAGAAATGACCAGCCTGTAAGACTTTACAAATATTAGTTTGGGGGGGATTCTGCAATTGTTGCATTTGGAGCCATAGGACTGAACAGTAAAGCCGGAATCCGTGTCCTTGTTGATAGTCTCAGTAGAGAAGACACAGAGCAATGGGGGTGCGGACACCAACTGACCATTGAACGGAGGGGTACATTTCCATGGCAGTGTGTTCATGGGAAACAAGTCTTGCTGGGAAGTCTTCCCATGAAAACAAGTCTTCATGGGAAACAAGCCATGAAAACCTGTTCGGTGCCTAGAGACCAGCGTGTAGTAAGGAACCTGCCAACAGCGCAAAGCTTTGTACAATCCACTCACTGACTTTGAATTCACACTTCTCTGACTCAAACAGTATTTTCAACCTGTAGAACCAATGAGCCTCATCGTTCCCTTCTGCTCCTCCCCTTGGTGAGCATCGGCCAATTGCTTCCATTGACCCAACCTTCTCTGCAAGCTGTAAACGTAGGTGAAAACCCCCCCCCCCACCCAACCCTGGATTTCAAAGCAAGCTCAAAATGGATGTTTTGAGGAGCAAAATGACCCACACAGAGCCATCAGAAGAAGGAAGTACTACGTTCATACAACCAGGAAGTGCAGAAGCAGGCCAGCTTTGGGCTAGAAGCTTACTCTGTAGAGATCATTGGAGGACAGACCAATGATCTGGCAAACTAGCCAGTGATTGTTACTGCTTATTGCTTGCATTGAAGACCTGGTTATGGAGCGAGACTCCATTGTACTAGGCGCTGTACAAACATGGAACAGACCCGCTACCGCGAGGAGGGCACACTCTCTAATGGAGTAGGACTGCCTCTGTTGCTGAGTGACACATAATTCAAAGGGGCCTGAAAGCTCAGCGCTTTCTGAAAATAGTCCTGCATTTTGCTTCAGCTACACCAGACTAACACGGCTACATTTCTATCACTATTCTGAAAATCAGATCTCTTTGCCAGATCTCAACTCCCAAATGACTAACCATGTCCTTTTCTCTTGGCCGAAGTGCGTGATTCTTCATTTATTTCATTTGCCTAAAGTGCATCTTTGAGCCTCATCAGGTCTTGGTGTGACCCATTGTTTCCTTGTTTGATAACTGGGCTATTTGGGGGCAGGAATTTCTCTATTGCCATGGTGTCCAACACACTATCACTAGCCACATGTTGAGTGTGGCTGGTTCACTATGTGAGTGTTGAGTGTGGCTTGGAACTGGGTGGTTGTGTTGTCTAGCGCCTGGTACCATCGGGTTGGGGCTCCACAACACAGATCCAATAACAGTCCCTGAAGCAAGCGGCTTTCCCAGGAAAATCTGCTCTGTGCTGCATCCTAGATGCTTCATCAGGAAGCATTTCAGACTAGCCTATCTTGAGCCTTTTAGCCCTTTGACACCAGGCAGAGAGGTTTGGGTTTGGTTTGGTTTTTTTGATTTATTTTGTTTTGTTTTGTTTTAAAGGAGGTCAAGAAAATACCTTGGAAATCTTCACACCATACAGTGATCTTTGTTTGTCCTGGCTGATTTTTTTCTCCCACTCTAGTGCTTATGGTAGCCCTCCAAGAAAAGATCCTTTTTGGACTGGAAACCTGTTTGCGGGGAGGTAGGAATGCAGAAAGAGAGACACTGCTGTGTTCTCAGGGCTAGAGACATTGCCTATTAAAAGACCCTGTAAAGAAGAAATGAATATTTTGCTAATGCTGTAATGAAAACCATGCCGAAATCATGCTATAATTTCCCTGTGTTGCACAGGGAGCCGTGCGCTCCGAAAGCCAAAGCCATTGAAAGGTGATTTAGGGGATGTGTGGAGGGGAACCGAGCAGAGAGCTGTGATGTCACATTCAGAATGATTTGTAGCCAGTGTGAAAGGATCTGGATGGAATCTGTTTTCTCTGACGGGTTCATCTGTGCTGGGGATTTTATTTTAAATGGCAACACATGCTTTCCAAAGGCTGCTAATGGAACTTGGCATTGTATTACCACTGGGCTAATTTACTTTCACTAATAGCTGATAGCTCAGGAGGGCAGCCCATGCTCTATAAAAGAGTGTCATTCCTTAGAAGAAATCTTTAAGGCAGGGGTCTCCAGCCTTTTTAACCACAAGATCACTTACTCAATTTAAGTGCAATGTAAGATCTACCCCCAACCCAAATACTTTTGCCTGGCTTCCTTCCCCCCTTCTCTGGGGTCCTGCCCCTGCTCCACCCCTTCTCTGAGGCCTCACCCTGCTCGCTCTGTTGCCCTTCCTCCCCGCATCTCATTCACTTTCACCAGGCTGAGGTAGGGGTGCAGGCTCTAGTCTTGGGCATGTGGCAAATGCCCTATATTCTAGGACAGTGTTTCTCAACCTTTTTTTGTACAATACCCCTTTTTCAAAAAAATATCTATAAGTACCCTCAGTACCTAGTTTTCACACAATTTTTTTTTTACTGTTCCAGGGTTAGTAGAGCTGGGTGAAAATTTCCACAAAAATGTTTTCAGCAGAGGAACAACACCCTGACATCAGCGCCTCCTCTTCTCCCTCCTACACCCTACACAGCAAGCAGGAGACTTCCAAGGGGCAGCTCCAAAGCAGAGGGCAGGAACAACATGACAGTAGGGGAAGGGGCAAGTGAAGTGCCAGCACTTGAGAACTTCTTGACCAAACCAGTCAAGATCCCCTGTCAGAGGCTCCAAGATCTACCGGTAGAGCCCGATCACTGGCGGGTGAGCACTGCTTTAAGGCATATCCACGTCCAGAACTCCAAAACATCACATTTCACCCCAGCCCTGGAGATTGGTACCTGGGCACCTCCATATCTCCGGCTTCACATTAGTATTATGAATATAGACACTGAGCATAGTGTGGGATGGTCCCTGCCTTCCCAAGCTTACACAAACTAAACACACAGAGGAACGAACTGACTTGCCCAAAGTCACACAGCAGACCAGTGGCCAAGCCTAGGTCTCCTGGGTTTCTGTCCAGTAGGCTCACTGCCTCCCACAGCACGGGGAATGCCAATCAGTGGAATCAAACCGGGGATCTCTGGAGCTTAGTGCAGGGGCCTCTACTGCATGAGTGTAAAGCCCGCAGGCTCGCAGCTGAGGCTGTAGAGCAAACTCGCTGTTCTCTCTGTAAGTGATCTTGGTGCCACTACATGGGACAGTGACGTACACCCGGCAGGCGTGGGAGTTCCATTCTTACCCTGGACGAGGAAACGCAGCCTGAGCTTCAGAGACATCCCAGCTGAAAGCCTGGACAAGCCCCACTTGTAATGCCGACAAGCAGAATCAAACTAGGCCCTCTGGAGCTTAGTACAGGAGCCTCAACCAGAGGCCTGGGCAAAATTCAACCAGCGGCCCAGATCCAGCCTGCCAAGCCACCTGATCCAGCTTGTGCCCATGGTGAGAAGCCTCAGGCAAACTCCCTGCCTGCCCCCTCCCCCCTGAGAAAAGCAGCTGCTGGGCCGTTTGTGTTCCACACCTGGGGGAGGGGAGGGAGGAGGAGCTTCATGCACTGTACCCTGCCTCTGGCACTATCCCATTGGCTGGTTTCTGACCAATGGGAGCTGCTTGTTTGAAGAACAGGCAGCAAGTGAAGCACCACTCCCCCGGGAGGCTGTCACACTGAGGGAGATTCCCCCCGGGACCATACAGGGCCAAGCATGGGCACAACCACTGAGTCCGAGACATAATCCCAATAACATGTACATTGAAATCTATTAGTTCCATGGCTTGAATGACTTCAGAGAGTCTTGGCCATCTTGTTCTGCGTCTCATTTCAGCTGATCTAAGGTTTTAGGAACTGCCGGCTTCATCTTCTCTCTGAAATAAACCTCTTGCCTGATATCATCAGATGCTGAGAGGTTTCAAACAAACACAACAGCTGAGCTATCTGGCCCCCATATGGTTCCTATTAATCCCTAGCCGAGCTAACGCATATTTTAAACCTTGCAGCCACATGTCACAAGAAACATCAAGGCTGGGTCTGAAGTGCTGTATTGAAAATAACAAGAAGCCAAATTCTCCCTGGGTACAAGTCAGCATTGGCTGAAGCTACAGCATCTGGCCCAAGATTCAATATCTCTGCTGGATTCCAGTGCCAAGCATGGATGGCGCAGGAGGCCTTAGCTTTTCTCCTTGGCTTGGCAGTGGGGCGTGTGACCTTTCACTTGTAGAGAACCAATTCACATCTCGGCAGAGGCTGTGGGAAATTAGCTCATGGCTCCCGTTCCGAGTGTCTGCCTCAAAATAATCAGCTGCCTGGGAGAGACAGAACTGCACCTTTTGCCCTGCTCCCTGCAGATCAGAGTTGGTGCTTTTAAGAGGAATAAGGGACCTTTTGGAACAGGCTTTATTTTCCGAAAGATCCCCGTCTAGACTGGCGCTTTTCTCCAGCAAAGCCCCGAGCCAGTAAAAAGCGGCAGCCATGTTTATACAAATGAAGCGGGGGAGATTTAAATCCCCGCTTCATTTGCAATTCTGACTTGTCTCATCTGCATCCCTTTCCGGAAAAGGGGTGCAGTGTAGGCACAGCCCTAGTCTCTCCGTGCCTCAATTCCCCATCAGCGTGACAGAGCTAATGGCACTGCTCTGCCTTGCAGGGGTGTTGTGAGGACAAATGCCACCCCAGGGTCCCTGGATGGGCTCCTACCACAGGGTCTCTTTACCATAATAGCAACCATACAAGCATGGCTCACAGAGAGCCAATTTGGTAAACAGATGGGAAATCTAGGAAAAGAAAAAGGGTTTCAGACCAGCCTAAACACTCACTTCTCAAGGGATGCTAGAGTAACAGAGTGGAAGTCAAACACTCATGTGCTTTTTTTTTGGTTTTGCCATTGGCTCATTTGGGGCAAGTCCCTACTCCCCCTATAACTCCGGATCCCCATCTCTGAACTGGGGGATTAAAACTTACCTGCCTCCAGGAGGAGTTCTGATTGTGTTCGGTGAAATGAGCCAAGGATTATCTATATCTGAAAAAATCTACACTCCAAACTCCAAACCCACATCGAGAGAAGGATCATATTTCCAGTTGCCCTGCACTACAGATTCAAGGTTCTCACGCTGTGTTCCCATTCTCGAAGCAGAGGCTTGTATCGAAACGTACAAACTCAGCACAAAATCCAGAGGGGCAAGAACGCTCAGTCCACCTATTATTGCTCCTGTAATTTCCATTGGAGAAATTATTCTTCACATTTTGCTGTGTAGTGTTGGGGGTCAAGTGTAACCCACACACCTTCTGGGTTCCATGCACTGTCCCATCTAGTGGCACTGTGATCACTTATAGAGGGAATGGGAAGTCTGCTCTACAGCCTTAGTTGAGAGCCAGTGGGCTTTTTGCAGTAGAGGCTTGTGCACTAAGCTCGAGAGATCCCAGGTTCAAGTTCCACCTCCCAAACAGCTGCAGTTCACGACAGATTACATGATTTTCTTTTTTTACACTGCAGAGTGGTTTGGGGAGCCTCAGAGGACAGGTGCCGCTAGCTTGTGTAAGGTAGTCTTATCCAAATGACTCAGACATTAACATGCTGCTGCTTTCATTTTATCTCTGTTATTTATAGCATATTCCATACTGTCGTTTTAGCTTCCAAGATAGAAGCTAGGCACTAACTCATTGCCATGCAAGTCTGCTGTCACGGTAGCTGCTCTCCTGGCTCACTGAAATACTGCGAGGTTGGCCAAGGCATGGGGGAGGGGAGGTCAGATTACCCATGTCTTACTCTCAACTCTTCCCCGGTATTGGGGACATCCCTGATGGATGGATTCAGACACAAAGGGCTTCTTCTTTGTGGTGACCGAGACAGACAAAGGGAGGGGCTCATATGCATGCATTGTCTGCTTTGTAGGTTTGATTCTGGGTTGCATTAACAGGAGTGTTGTGAGCAAGACACGAAGAGTCATTCTTCTGCTCTACTCTGCACTGATTAGGCCTCGGAGTATTGTGTGGAGAGAGTCCAGAGAAGAGCAAAAAAAAAGTATCTTTTTCCGATACTTTTGTCAGAAGAGGCTTTTCCAAAATTTGGCCCATCTAGACTGGGCCAAATTTCAGAAAAAAACCCTCTTTCGAAAGCCCCCTTCTTCCTTGTAGAACAAGGAATACAGGGGCTCCCAAAAGAGTGTTTGCTCTGCCCTGCAGTCTAGCCGTACCCTGAGTGGGGACATGATAGCAGCTTTCAAGTACCTAAAAGGGTGTTCAAGTACCTAGAAGGAGAGAAGATAGGCCAAGAAGCAATGGGTTTAAACTGAAGCAAGGGAGGTTTAGGTAAGGAAAAACTTCTTGTCAGTGGTTAAGCACTGGAATAAGTTGCCTAGGGAGGCAGTGGAATCTCCGTCTCTGGAGATATTTAAGAGCAGGTTGGACAGACATCTATCAGGGATGGTCTAGCTGGTGCTTGGTCCTGCCATGAGAGCAGGGGATGGGACTTGATGACCTCTCAAAGTCCCTCCCAGTTCTAGTGTTCTGTGATTCAAAGTGATGTTCCCTCCCTGTTGACCAGCACCACCATACCCTTTCTGACTGCTCATCCCCTCCCTTAAGCAACCACCAGTAAGGCTTGCAAAGAGAAGACCAGATATAAATCAGACCTTTTCCTGAGAACTACAACTGTCTCTGGGTTTCTCAGCAAAGTCCTTCTAGTAAACATTGCTTCCAATCAGTGCTGTAGCTCTTCTAGCACATGCCATGGTTTACAATAAAACAACTGCTTTGTAAGAAAATTGCTGTGCTTGTTTCATATGATTCTGCAGGACCACAAATGGCATTACGGTATAATTTAAAAGCCAGTCCAGTCCTTGATTCCCCCTAAACACACACACACACACACACACACACAAATCCTCCCCTCATGGTCCCAAAATTAGAATGCCATGTTCACGTCACACACACACACACACACACACACACACACACACAAATCCTCCCCTCATGGTCCCAAAATTAGAATGCCATGTTCACGTCACACACACACACACACACACACACACACACACACACACACACACACACACACACACAAATCCTCCCCTCATGGTCCCAAAATTAGAATGCCATGTTCACGTGACTCAAATAGCTCGGAGGACCTAAGCCTCCCAAAAGGTCTTAGGCCTGAAGGATGCTCAGGAAGGAGGTTTTGGAATGGAGGAGAGAGTCAAAAATTTCCCATCAATGTTTTTTACACAGTGGAGATTTTCACACACAGACATTTCAGTTTTAGTAGAAAATGTTCATTGAAAGCGAAAACCAGAAAATAAACACTGTTCACTTTCCAGCAACCGAAATCTGATTTGGGGGCTTTACACTGACTTTTTGATAAGTAAAAACCCATACAAGGCTATGTCTAGACTGCAGGCTTCTTTCGAAAGAGCATCTTTCGAAAGATCGCGTCTAGACTGCAGGCGGATCTTTCGAAAGAAAAATCCGCTTTTTCGAAAGAGAGCACCCAGCGAGTCTGGATGCTCTCTTTCGAAGACAGCCTCTTTACATTGAAGAACGCCTTCCTTCGAAAGAGGAGCTTTCGAAGGAAGGCGTTCTTCCTCGTGAAACGAGGTTTACCGCCATCGAAAGAAAAGCCGTGTTCTTTCGAAATAATTTCGAAAGAACGCGGCTTGAGTCTGGACGCAGGGGAAGTTTTTTCGGGAAAAGGCTACTTTTCCCGAAAAAACCCCTGAGTCTGGACATGGCCCAAGATCCTACGCAAGTTTTCAACACAAAATGAAAACAAAGATTCCTTTCCTTTTAAGTTTAAATAAGAAAACAAAGCAACCTCCCTCCCAGCCCTATAGCAGAGCTATGTGAGACTTAGCCACAGAGAGGAGCCAAACTAAACCCTTGATCTTAACTCCCCTGAGCTTTGGAGAACTTCAGCTCCGAGCTGGAAACCTTGTGGCTCAGCCCCATCAGTGAAGTAGAAGCCAGACAAGATTCCTTAGGAAAGCCGGAGTCTGGGGGTGTGTCTAGACTACACCTCTCTATTGACAGAGAGATGTAGATTAGGCATGTGCGGGATTTAAATATCCCGCATTTCATTAGCATAAACATGGCTGCCGCTTTTTTCTAAACAGAGCTGTTTCGGAAGAAAAACAGCAGTCTAGACACAGATCTGTTGAAAAATAAACCCTTTTTCGAAAGATCCTGTAAGCCTCATTTTATGAGGGATAAGGGATCTTTCCAAAAAGGCTTTATTTTTCAATAGATCCACGTCTAGACTGCCGTTGGGAAAAAGCTCCATTTCGAAAAAAAGCGACGGCCATGTTGATGCTAATGAAGTGCGAGATATTTAAATACCTGCTTCATTAGCAATTTCAACGTGCCTAATCTACATCTCTCTTTCCACAGAGAGGTATAGTCTAGACACACCCTGGGAGCCGGCTCTTCCTTTTGCAACCCCCTGTCTGCAGCTGCAGATCCTATCACTGGCCTGTTGGTGCAGCTGAGGCTGTGATTTGTGCGCTGACCAGCCAGCTCTTCAAGGAGCTCCACCCACCTTGTCCCTAGGATGCTTTTGCCTGCCTCTCCTTCCCCACCTCACAGCTCCACCTTCCCCATGGACAGTGCTCACCTCAGCCCTGCGCCTTCCCTTCGGACTCCCTCAGAGAAAAGAAATCCAGGCTGGAAAGGGTTAACCTATGACCAACCCAATACTCTGCTGACAGCCAAGCGACAGAAGACTGGAACAGGAACTCTGCCTTCTAGGAGTTACACTCCCTACGCCTCAGACACACAACCAGGCCTGTCCTGACCGCTTAGCCTCATTCTGTGTAAGGCAGACAGCCAGGCCACTGCCCTGACACTTTCACTGGCAAATTACGCAAGGGAGAAATGGGGCCTTCAAATGCTGCACGTGCTCCGATGAGTTCTGCGCTCAGCACTTGGTGTTGATTTCCTTTGCATCGGCCAGTTAGCAGCATGCAGCACCATCGCTGACACTCGGGCTGTTACAAGGAGCAGGAAACCTCAGCTGCCAGACAAACTGTCCAGTTTGATGGAAGCATGAGCAAGGCCAGCGCTCGGCCATTGGACTTTGAGGTAAGGTTGTTTTTTTCAACTCGTATTCTTTGAAGGGTGAAGCTCTGTTCCCAACCAATCAGCTTTTGTGTTGGTTCCACGTTATGCAAGATAATTTCTCCCCTCCCTTATGATGTCAGAGACGAGCCACATCCTAACTGGCTGCCAGGAATATCAGACAGAAAATACACACATCCCATGGCTCCATAGCTCCTTTCACCCAAGTGAAGCCCTAACACCCTCTTCTATGAATGTAAAGTAAGAGCCACACCTCCGAGGCCAAGCTAGTTAGACTGGCATACGGCAGGTCTAAAACTGTAAACTCTTTGGGTCTGGGATTCAGTTTTGTCTGTGTTTGTACAGCGCCTTGCACAATGGGGTCCTGACCCACCACAGGGCAGCTGGGCAACAGAAATGATAAAATCAAGAGGAGAAACAAATCCACTCTATGCTCACACTTCCCACAACATCTCTGCATGCACTTAGGACCCCTCATATGGAAGCAAGGAAGGTTCAGCTTGGACATCAGGTGACACTTCCTGTCAGGGTGGTGAAGCAGTGGAGTAAGTTGCCTACGGAGGCTGTGGAATCTCCATCTCTGGAGACGTTTAAGGGCCGGTTAGACAGACCCCTGTGAGGGATGATCTAGGTCAGTGTTTCTCACAGTGGTCGGCGAAACCAGCTGTTAACTGGCTGTGCCGGTTTGTTTACTTACCAGCACTGCAGCTACAGAGCCTCGTGGCTCCAATCGGCTCCAGTACACTGTTTGCAGCCAAGGGGAGCCATGGGAAGCTCTACACCTGCAGTGTGGTGCCCCCACAACTCCTCAGAGCTGCATGGAGTGTGCGGTGCGGTGCTCCAGCGGCAACGGAAAGGGCCAGGGGCTCCGACCACTGCTACTGAGGCTACAGCAGCGGCTGGAATCCCTGGGCCCCTTTGAATCACTGGGCTTCGGGGCAACTGTCCCCTTGCCCACCCATCAGCAGGCCTGGGGATGGGTCAGGGTCCTAGTTCCATTCCCCTGAGTGAGGTCTGGGGTCAGGAGGACGGACGAGTCTCTCCGATGTTGCTCCTTGGCATAATCTGTTGAACCCTTAAACCAACAGAAAATGCAGTTTTGTCTTTTGCCCATAATGGATGTAGCCGCACGGAAAGGAGAGCGGAGCTAGTCAGTGCATCTGCAGCCATTTTATGCAGTTCTTCACTGTTAGCTATAAATCCACTCACGGCCAGCTCTGTTCCACCCTGCGAGATGCAGCGAAGGCTGCCGTGGTTGCCAGGAAAACTAAGATGTGTTTTTATTGGGATACAGCATTCTGCATTCAGACTGCCTGGCCGCCCCACTGGGCTCCTCTCTCATTTGTGTGCAGCTCTCTGAGCACTAATACCTCAGGAAGCCATGCCCAGGGAGTGGCTTTCCTCCAGCTCATTGCGAGACAGGCACCAGTTCTTTGCTGCAGCACCCCTACATTCAAGCGCTCTCCCTCTCAGGGTTACAACGCCCAATGCAGGGTGGGGAACCTGCTGCCTATGGGCCAAGTTAGATGCTGAGCAGTTTGTTTACCTGAGCACCTGTAGGCCCAGGCTCTCGCAGCTCCCAGTGGCTGTGGCTCACTGTACGCGGCCAATGGGAGACATGGGTCATGGTGGCCCGACCTGCTCCACTTTCCACAGCTCCCCTTGGCCAGGAACGGTGAACTGTGGCTGTGGCCATTGGGAGCCGTAGGACTCAGTTCCTGTGGATGCTCAGGTAAACAAGAAGCACCTAACCCTGATGAACTGTGTGCGGCTGGTGCACCGGAGGTTCCCCACTTCGGCCCCAACGTCTTTTGGAGGAAAACAGCAGCTACTGAAGGTAAAACAACAAGCTACTCACTGAAAGTAACCGTTTCATTGATGCGGAAGCTGCAGAGCACTCGATCGACATTCCGGGCGTGTCGGAAACCGTTCCCTCTCACAACGACTTGGAACGTCTCTGAGGGAAAGAGGAAATGGGTTATTTGCTTTGTGTCAATAATAACGGGCAGGTAGAGCTGCTCTGACAACAGACCTTTTCCTCCTGAAAGAAATTTCTAATAAACAGTCTCAGGCCATGTCTACACTACAAAATGAAATCAACCTAACTTACATCGGCATACAGCCGCTGCAGTAGTTACATCGCTTGTGTGTGTCTACACTTCGCTCCTCACGTCAGCAGTGCTCACCAGAAGCTCTTGCATCGATTGTACTGGCAGTGTGGGGCACTGTGTGGGGCTCCTGCCAGCAATGCAGCATCTACACTGACTGTGGGAGGACCTAACTACATCAGTTCCTACTTTGAAGTTGGAATAAGACCCTCCGGAAAAGGGCGCTTTTTCCGGAGGATCGGGGCCAGTGTAGACGCTCTTTTCCGGCTTTTTTAAAAGCCGGAAAAAAGCGGCGGACATTTTTATTTAAATGCCGCGGGGGATATTTAAATCCCCCGCGGATTTCCCTACGACGACTGGTGAAATTTACATGCCCCTTCCGGAAAAGGGGCCAGTGTAGACGTAGCCGAGGAGTTTTGCAGCTGAGCTGACATCTGCAGCACTCAACTCCCATTGACACTTGAAAATTAGTCTCACCATGCATGTGGCTTTGTCTGCAGTAGCACTTTTGCTAGCGAAACTTTTGTCAGTCGGGGTGTGACAAGGCGCTCTCCCCTCTATAGAGCTCCTGCTGCCTGTTGGGGGATTAATGATGCTGGGAGGGACAGCTCTCACCGGTCGGCACAGAGCTGCTACACAGACCTTACAGTGACACAACTGCATAGTGCATAATACAGCGGAGCCACTGCAAGGTCCTAGACCAGGGGTCACCAACCAGTAAATCAGGATCTACCGGTAGATCTTGGAGCCTCTGACAGGGGATCCTGACTGGTTTGGCCAGGAAGCTCTCAAGTGCTGGCTCTTCAATTGCCCTTCCCCCCACTGTCATGCTGCGCCTGCCCTGTGCCTTGGAGCTGCCTCTTGGAAGCCTCCTGCTTGCTGTGCAGGGTGTGGGAGGAAGGAGGGGGGGCTGATGTCAGGGTGTCCCTCCTCCCCCCACTCCTTGTACCCTGTATCCACACAGAGATGGGGATGGAGGGAGCTTGGCAAGGCAAATCTCTGTCACTCTCACACAGTATGTGTGGCTCTGTCACTCTCACAAACACACAGGCTATGTCTACGCCGGCGGGTTCTTGCGCCAGAAATATGCAAATGAGGCTAAGCGTGGAATATCGCTGAGCCTCACTTGCATAGCTAATGAGCCACCATTTTTGCAGAAGAGGCTCTTTTGCCAGAAGGAGCTGTCTACACGGCCCTCTTGCGCAATGCTGTTATTCCTGAAAATAATCAGTGTAATGGCATTGTGCAAGAGGGTTTTTCTTGCGCAAGAAGGGGCCGTGTAGACAGCTCCTTCTGGCGCAAGAGCCTCTTCCGCAAAAATGGCGGCTCATTAGGTATGCAAATGAGGCTCGGCGATATTCCACGCTTAGCTTCATTTGCATATTTCTGGCACAAGAACCTGCCAGTGTAGACATAGCCACACTGTCCTTCCCTCTCATCTCCTGACCCAACACACACGTGGGGGGTTGTTGCTACTTTTACTGCTGGCAAAGTGGGTTCTGTTTAGTGTTTGACTGGACTGTGCATTTCGTAACTTTCATATCTCTTTCATGCTTAACTTTAATTCTTTGAGTACTACAATGCCTAACTGGTCAGGTCTGGACTAACTATTGATTATAACTTTTACTTATAATTTTTTTAAAGGGGTTTTTTATTATTAAAAAAAAAAGGTTGAGAAACACTGGCCTAGGGGATAGGGCATTTGCCATACACCCAATATTAGAGCCTGTACCCCTACCCTAGCCTGGTGAAAGTGAATGAGATTCGGGGAGGAAGGGCAACAGAGTGAGCAGGGTGAGGCCTCGGAGAAGGAGTTGAGCAGGGGCAGGGCCCCAGAGAAGGGGGAAGGAAGCCAGGCAAGGGTGTTTGGGCTTGAGGTAGATCTTACATTGCACTTAAAAAGTGATCTTGTGGTTAAAAAGATTGGCGTCCCCTGTCCTAGAGAAAACACTCTCCTAGACAAAACCTTTGCAGTTTGAGGAGAGGCAGGAATAGTCAGTGTATGAAGAGCTCTGTATGGAGGCTCTTCTCTGCCATGCTAAACTTCTTAGCAGCAAAACTGATCCAAATGTCTGACCATTCAAAGTTTTTCCTTGTCCATTCCAGCAGCCACCTTATCTAATTACCCCGAGGGACTCCCGCGCTGTAGCTGTCCAAATAGCGTATTCGCGCTGGAATCTGGGCTGTGTTCCAGCTCTCATTTTCTAATAGCCAGGAAGGGGTCAGCTGCAGACAAACCGAGAATATCTATCCAAGCAGCCTGCCTTTTAATCCCATTGTGTGATGTCTAAGCTCATTCGAGAACAGGGGGAGAAGTGCTGAGCTCAGGGCGGGGGGGAGGAGGGGAAATGTAAAATCTTTAGGAGCAATTATGAAAATTGTATGGAATGGGATTCCAAGTACAGTAAAGCACAGAAACCTTTGTGATAACCTAACCAGTCTGGAATGATAATTAACAGGTTGTGATGATGATCACATTTCTATATTTATGCAGAAGCAATAACTACGGAAGCTATCTTTTCAGAATGAGGAGTCACTTCTGATAACTGGCCCAGGCTAGGGGAGAGGGAGGTACTACGGACTGTATCTTTAAGGGCTAGGCGTCCCAGACTGAACGTCTGTGAAGCTCTGGTTACACATAGCTGTTGGAAACAGACACTGGATAAAACAGCGCTCTTGAAAGCAACTTCAGTGCTGAGTGTTTGCAGCCAGTGTGCAGCTGAAGCGTAATGTCTGCACTGCAGTCCGAGAGGGGTCTACAGCACATGTAGACACACCTGACTTAGCTCTGATAACCAGATCAAAAGTATCTTGAGTGACAACAGCAGTGAAGTCAAGGCAGGAGGAAGAGACTCCTGAGTATGTTCCCAGGCAGTGGGGCGTAGTCCTTGCAGACATCCATAGTGCCCCAGCATCTCTGCTCGCTTTGCTGAGTCCTCAGTGTGTCTCCTGCTGGCAGTGTTGGCATGCCCTAAACCATGATCCCCACAGGTACAAGGTAGAGGACAGGGAAGTAGCCACACCATCCCACACTGAAGCCATCCAGGCACACACAGAATGTGGGGACCGCAGCCTCGTCTAGTCCAGACCCTTTCTGGCCCCCACCTTGCGTGCCCCAGACCTGAAAGCGAAATACAGGCATTCCCTAGAGAACCGCACGTGGGGCTCCAGCCCTTTTCCACACAGGCAACCAGAGCTACTGCGGCCATAACCTGTCCCTTCAGAACTCTCAGACTCTCCGTTTTTCTAGTGATTTATGTAGCTCTCTGCATATTTGCTAGCTGTGGGCTCCCCTGCACTTTGAACTCAATGGAGGTTTTGACTGAACACAGATGTTCGGCTTTGAGCTCCATTTCAGTCACCAAGAAGTAAGGACTCGCTGCAGCGCTGCTGGCACATCGTGTTGTGACAGACTCCATACCTAGCATGTGTGAAGAGGCACCATGCTCCTTCCCAATAAGGCACAACACAGTGGCCTGGGGTGAGTAACTGAGGTCAGTAAAAAGTCCCTTGGGAACTTTCTGAGTTATCATCTCTCCCCTTGTGGCATCCTGGCCAAGTTCTAACTTGGGTGATTACATAATCTTTTCCGATATTTTCCCTCTGCTGTTTCAGTTGGATACAGTATCCAGTCACATTAGCCTGCTCCATTTGTAAATGGCTTGCCTATGGTTAATAAATGTTACAAGGATGTCAGCGACATGATTTATAGAGTGCTGTAGATTGTGCTAAGCATGTAAAAGATGTTACAGATTATTATAAACCATGAATATAAATAACTAAGGGTACGTCTACACTGCATCCCTAGTTCGAACTAGGGATGCAAATGGAGACAACCGAAGTAGTTAATGAAGCGGGGATTTAAATATCCCGCGCTCCATTAACATGATCTCGCCGGCGCGCTAGTTCAAATCACAGTTGATTCGAACCAGGAAGTGCGCGCCGGGACGCGTTAGTTCGGACTAAAGCCCTTAGACCGAACTAATGTTACTCCTCAAAAAATTACTCCTCCTATTTGCATTAACATGGCTGCCGCTTTTTTCCGGCTTGGAGATAAGCCGGAGAAAAGCGCCAGTGTAGACGTGATTCTCTGGAAAATAAAGCCTTTTCCGGAGAATCTCTTATTCCTTATTCCTTTCAAGTAGGAATAAGAGATCCTCCGGAAAAGGCTTTATTTTCCGGAGAATCACGTCTACACTGGCGCTTTTCTCCGGCTTATCTCCAACCCGGAAAAAAGTGGCAGCCATGTTAATGCAAATACCGCGGGGGATATTTAAATCCCCCGCGGATTTGCCTATTCCGAAGTGCTACATTAGCATCCCTTTTCCGGAAGGGATGCCAGTGTAGACACAGACATAGTGTTTATAATAATGCAGATTGTAAAAAATATTCACAAAGAAATCTGAAAACTTCCAGATCTGTCTCTTTACAAAGAGGATCTGATTTTGCAACGTGGCTTTACAATTCCACAGTATTTTGCTTAAAGGTTAGCACTGTTTGGTGAAAAATGAGTTGTTTTGAGCTAAGGTCATCGTTTGGATCAAGCAAAGATTAATTTTCAGAAATAAACATAATTGGTTGATTTAGTTGGGATTGGTCCTGCCTAGAGTAGAGGGCTGGACCTGATGACCTTCTGAGGTCTCTTCCAGCTCTATGGTTCTATGATTCTATGATTCTATGGTTCTCTATTTTAATTTCCTTCATTTTGAAAGAAAGTAAATCTTGTGAAAGTTCACAAAAGTAGTAAAATAGTCTAGAAATGAAATCCAGTGAATTCAGTTGTTCTGGGCTCCTCAGGAACAGGTGGGCAGAGGCAATTGCACAGGTAAACAGGGAGGACTGGGATATACTGTTTTAAACTTACCTCCTGCACATATACTGGAAGGCTCTGCGGCAAGAATCTCAATGCAGGATTTCTTCAAAATCTAGAAGCCAAGGAAGAAAGGAGACATCTCAGAGGATATTTTATGTTGGAATTCAGCTTCCTTTGGGCAATAGTAGCCAAGTCAATGGAAGGGTTTTTCTGTCAACCTGCCCATGGCAACACCAGTGGATAAGCCTGCATAGGTACATGCAATTTTTCACAGCCCTGAACAACAGAACTTAAAAATTAGATCTACAAAGCTAAATTAAGGCCTGACTCTTGTCCCCAAGGGACATTGTTCTCAATTATTTTAATGTCTTGTACTCTGAAATCATTTCCATTTCCATTGCCAGAACAGAGCAGATGAGAATTGAACCCACTAACCCTTAAGGCCTGATCTTCACTTAAAGCTAGAGCAACCTAGCTACATGGTTCAGAGCTGTGAAAATATTTTCACCCTGAGCCAATGGAATCCACAGCGTAGAGGAAGGCAGATAGATGGAATAATTCTTTCATCAACCCAACTCTCACCTCTCCGAGAGATGGATTGACTAGACTAGCTAAATGGAAAACCTCTTCTGGCCATGTAAGGAAGCCAATACACTACAGCGACATGGCTGTTACACTGTAGCTGTGCCATTGTTGTGGATGTCATGTAGACACACCCTGGCTACGTCTAGACTGGCATGATTTTCTGCAAATGCTTTTAACGGAAAAGTTTTTCCATTAAAAGCATTTGCGGAAAAGAGCATCTAGACTGGCAGCTGCTTTTGCGGAAAGACTTGCCAGTCTAGACGTAGCCCCTAAGTATAATGGCTTGTTCACGTGCTGCAATTTAACGTAAAATTTGGTTTTAAACCAATGTACCTCTGGGTGTTCTTACTTCAGTTTAGATTAAGTCAATTAGAAACAGTTTTACACTAGAAATAAGGGTGTCTACACAGGTTTACAGCAGTTTAACTAAGCCACGGGAAGTGTGTATAAGCAGTCTCGGTACAGCTACACAGCAATTAGACACCCACGCCGTGGTCTTCGGGGCTGTTTAATTGCAATGTAGAGGTTGGGGTTTGGGTTGGGGTCTGGGACACTCCCACTTTGCAGGGTTCTGCAGCCTCAGTTTTAGCTCAAGCCTGAACCACAATTAAGCAGCCTTGTGAGCCTGACTCAGCCAGTATGGACCAGCCCCAAAGATTGAACTGCGGTGTTGTCATAGCCCCAAAGGCCACAGGTTCAGTCTGGAGCTACGTGTACCCCCGGAATGCTGGGCAAAGTGTAGCTTCAGCCATGAGCGAGGTTGGGAAAGTTACTGTTCAAATACCCCGTTCAAACTGATCCAGCTGTTCTTTGCCAATGACAGCCCTGATGCTGCAAAGCCTAACTATGCAAGCTTCACAGTGTGCACTGCATGGAGTCCCACAAGCACATGTGTGATCTTTGCAGGATAGGGGCCTGAATGAGGAACTGACAGCTCAGCCGCATTCTGGAACGGGACCTCGGAGCGGCAGCACATAAGCTCATCACATTTTAGCCAACTCCGAGAGGCCAATGCCGGCCAAGCAACACAGCTCAATCCAGCAGCAAGATTGTTTTCCCAACCTTAAACTGAAACATCTGTAAGAAACAAGCTACAGCTAATGCAGTATGTTACCTTAAGAAAACAGACAATCCCTGCATCAGAAATACCTGCTTGCCAAAGGTTCAGATTTAGTTATGGGTTTATTTGGGGTAGTTTCTGGGGGTTTTTTTGAAGGGCTTATTAGTCACTCAGATGCAGCGATACCAAAGTCTTCTGGGCTACCAAGGACTGAAGAGCACCTGGTACTTCTGAGGTGGTGACAGACTGACAGTGCAGGGGGGAAAGGAGAAGTTTTGGAGGTGCAACAGGCCAGTCAGATGAAACTGCAAGGGAGAAACAAAGACAGAAAGAGAGAGAAGCAGCAGTTATACAGTCGAGAGCACAATCGGCAAGCCACAGGAGGCTCTGAAAGCAGAATCAGAGAAAGGACACTCAAGATGAGGGGTGGGTTGGTGTTGTAATAGACAGCTGGCCAGATGGCTCCCAGGTGCTGTCTCGCCATTCCTAAGACTAGATCTTCAGTCAGTTGCTAGGCAGAGGCCTATAAATCTCTCCTGACCACCTGCTGAGTCCTACTCATGACAAATCTAGCTCCATGTTTGATTGGTGCACCCAGGAGTTCCAGGCCTGGCTCATTTAATAATGACTTGCTGTGTGGCCTTTGGGGGTGGGGGAGCAGGGAAGCCCACCCTTAAGTCCACACCTGCGCAGACACGTGCTTAGAGATAAGACCGTGCTTAAGTGCCCTCCTGAACCTCAACAGTCTCAGTTTCCCCATGTATTCTAGGGGAATCATAAGCAATGTTCCCTCTAATCTTTTCCATCGATATGTGGATTTTTTCCCATCCATGTGCAGCATAATTGTATGTGCACAAAGGCATGTGTAAATGTGCACCACCCATTGAAACACAGAACCTACCTGTCAGTTCTCTGTTAATCAGTGGGGTGGCCACATGAGCACACAGCTTACAGAGAACACTGATAATAAGCGTGTCCCTACCTTGCAGGAGTTATTTAGTTAATGGACTTTGAAAATATTAATACTAAGTGTAATGTGCTCTCATGGATGATTGATACTTCAGTGTTTCCATGGCTTGCTCGTATCACAGGGTAGAATGGCCCTTTAACAGAGGCAGCATATCACTACCTGTGACTAATCCATAGCCTCCCAGGTGATGGGTCTGAGGCCAAAGACCAGGTTGATCCTATAGGTCACCTCCTACTAGGATCAAGCCCAACAAACAGCTCAGTTGGGAGGGAGATCTGCAGGAGACTCTGGGAGACCCTAAGTCCATCTCTTCTCTGGCCCAGCAGCTAGAGGACATTTTCTATTGAATTTGGACTTTTTAGTGAGAAAACAGGATGTGGAAGTTTAGCAGAGGGCTACTGTGTATATGTGTTAGTGTGAATGACCTGTAGTCTGAGTCTAGGTACTGATCACCAAGTTTTGGTGAATCATTGCAAAACAAAGTCTGTTGCCAATTACAAAACAGCAATTTAATTCTATTTATACGAGACTTCCTTTCCAGCATCACTAGCATTTGGCACATAAAAAAAAACAGCCCAACAACAACAACATGCTTCAGAGATGATTTATGGGAAGAAGGGTCAGATCTGACCACACATTGTGCTGAAAATCAATT
The DNA here is from genome assembly GCF_049634645.1 of Pelodiscus sinensis. Taxonomy (NCBI): domain Eukaryota; kingdom Metazoa; phylum Chordata; order Testudines; family Trionychidae; genus Pelodiscus; species Pelodiscus sinensis. The sequence goes on along the minus strand of NC_134738.1, from coordinate 1,091,568 downwards.
ATAAACATTAAACTTGTCATAATGCACAATATACACACTTGGCCCAAATTTTCAAGCCACATTTTACGTGTTCGGAACATGTGTATTGCTAACTAGTTAACTGTCTTTGACTCTCCTCATGTGTGCATGTTCCTCTGACGTGTACAAGCTGGTGCACACACAACAAACGTGCAAGTAGGGTTTGCATGATGACCGCAAGAAAAGATAATGGCACATCTTAGAATTGGCAAAGGTCAAACAATTTGGGTCTTCAGAAGCACATGTACTGAGCTCAGTGGATTCTGGGATAAAATTTGTTCTTCGGAAATGTCCATTTTCCTATAGGAGCTCAGCTATCTATGTAAATACAGCAGTTGGAGAGTTTCATTTTCCATGTTAAAACTTTCAGTGGCAACATTGACAGAACAAATGTAAGAGTTGAGATATGAAGAGAGATTAGAGACCAATACATTGTATGTGGGTATAAAGGTGAAATATAATGAACAAGCAGGATATTAAGTTAAATAGGGGAAATAAATTATGCAAGAATACCAATCAATCGAAATATAGATGATTGGATTCTCTTCTAAAATTAAAGATTAAATGAAATCCACTATAATCCTGCCTCTAGTTCTTTTTTATTGTTTTCTTCTTCTCACATGCAGAATTTGTACAGAAAAAGTTTTTGAGATACAATTCTTTCCATTTCTGAATTGAGTTTTCAGCTGCAATAAACCGCAAGGACCTGGGTGCGTTCCTGTGTCCAAGTCATAGCAGTGTTACTACACTGGTTAGGTTATTACAAGCTACACGGGAGATCCTTATCCTAACTCTTTCATGATGTGCTATATTCCACAGCCTGAAGCACGCCTCATACCACACAAAGAAGTCCTGGGCAGCGGATGAATTTGAGCTTCAGGTTTTCACTCCAGGTCTTGCTCCATTTGCTCTAAATTGACAAGTTATGAGCTACAGAAATTCCCATGGAAACCACAGCAACAAAAAAAAGCCATAAAATACTTTGTTCCACTGAATTGTTGTCCAGCTCACTTTATTTCCTTACACCTTAAAAACCTCAAATTACCCATTACACAGACTTTTCCAGTTGCAGCTTTATCAGTGATCATCTGACACTGAGATGGGTTCCCTAGGGAGGGGGTGGAATCTCCGTCCCTTGAGGTTTTTAAGTCCCAGCTTGACAAAGCCCTGGCTGGGATGATTGAGTTGGGATTGGTCCCGCTTTGGGCTGGGGGCTGGATTTGATGACTCCTGAGGTCTCTTCCAGCCCTGGGATTCTATGAGTCTATGACACTAGGAGTGAGAAAGCAATTAGTTCATGCTAATGTGAGAGAGACTAAAAAGTGGGTGAGAAGCCCAATCCTACTCACTGCTGAGCATCTTCACCTCCTCTGACTTCAGTAGTAACTGAGGTTCCCTGACTGAGCCCTGCTCTGCATCGGAGAGTTAGGTTAATGTAAGGCAGCTCACGCACACCTCACTCTGTAAGTGCCGACCTCAAAACGTAGCTCCCCGCAACGTGACTCTCCCACTAGACCAACTTCATAATCCACCTCCACGAGAGGTGTAGTGCTTAGCTGAAATAGTTTACCTGACACGGCTCTAGGCCAGGTCTACATCGGGGAGAAGACAACCTAAGGGTATGTCTACACTGCCAAGTTATTTCGAAATAACAGCCATTATTTTAAATAACTTTCCTAGGGTATGTCTACACTACCCCCCTAGTTCGAACTAGGGGGGTAATGTATGCATACAGAACTTGCTAATGAAGCCCGGGATTTGAATTTCCCGGGCTTCATTAGCATAAAGCCGGCGCCGCCATTTTTAAAAGCCGGCTAGTGCGAACCCCGTGCCGCGCAACTACACGCGGCACGGACTAGATAGTTCGGATTAGGCTTCTAATCCAAACTATCTGTACGCCTCGTGGAACACCTCGTGAGGGCAACAGAGACAAAATGCTTTGCTGTCCCTCATCGAGGTAGGCAAGCAAGCAGGGAAAGCTGAGAACCGGCTGACTGGGGGGTGGGGTTCCTTTAAGCACAGGCCTCAGATAGCCTCAGGCAGCAACCACACAAAGTAACTCCTGACCTGATGCGCTGCCGGACCTGGTTCCGGCCAGCCGTAAATGCGATTCATCATCCACTCAGTGTGGATGCGCTATTTCGAAATAGCAAAACTCTATTTTGAAATGCATTTTGTGTGTAGATGCGTTATTTCGAAATAACTTATTTCTAATTAACTATTTCAAAATAAGATATTTTGAAATAACACTGTAATGTAGACATACCCTGGGTGGCTTTTTAGGACTTCAGGCAAGCGAGCAGTGTCTGTCTCCTATTTCCCATCACCTTCATGCTCTGCTTTCCTTAGTGAAGGTGGGAGAATGACAATGATTTCAGGTGCTTTGTCCTGTCTAGACGCAAGTCTAACCTCTATGCAGTATCATGGTGCAGAGCGGAACTGCACAGAGCACCAAAACAGAGCAGTGAAGAATAGCTGCCAGCACAGGTCACAATAAGCAGCAGGAGGAAAAGCGGAACTGAGCACCTTTCCAGTGTGTCAGTGGTTATGTCAAGAGACTGGGATCCTAGTCTCTACTCACTGGCCCCCGTGTGACCTTGAACAGGTCACTTCAGTTGCTCACTGCCTCAGTTTCCCCATGTGTAAAATGGGAATACCAGCCTACTCACAGAAATGGGTAATTCTTGTAAAGGATGGGGAGACCAGAGCCAGGCAAAAGGTTTTGATTTTTGAAATTTCTATTTCTTTGTTTTTGGAGGTTCAGAAGGGGGCAAAGCAGGAAAAAAATTCTTGATTCCTCCTCCACACCACATTTTTTGACAGATCTGATAAGAAAGTGCCAGATATTTCTAATGTGGCAATATTAGTGAAAATAGATTTGTCCTCCAACTAAAGCAGAGAATGCTTAAAAAATACTACAATAGCAATGACCTGTCACGTAGAGTATGGTAGCCAGGTTCCCCCGACTTCCACACACATGCATACACGTCTCCACACATACAGCCAAGGTTAATACTCACAGAATCTATGATCCCCTGCAGGGCTTCAAAGCCATCATTCACGGGAAAGACATGATCCTTGCTGTCAGCGATTCGCGCCAGCTGATAGAACAGAAAAAAAACCACACACACAGAGAAAAAACCAATAGAATAAATTAGCCAGCTGTCAGCAAATTAAAAGGAATTCTTCACATGCATCCAGTTTCAAATCAAAATAAATCCTTTCAATACTCAATGGAGCTTAGATTGCTAATAGATATTAGCTAGCTGTTAACACCCTGGGCTTGGTTCATTCTAAGGGACCTGTGCTTGGAGTCAGAGAAGGTTTCCTGAAGTTATAAGGTGGAACAGGCCAGGGCTCTTGCTAGAAATGAATCACCACCTGCCATCCCACCATGTCAACTCCTTAGGGCAGGGACTGACGACAGGAGGGGAAAGGGGACAACTGTATCCAGGCTCTGAGCCCAGTCTCCCCCCGAAAAAAAATCTGTAAGTGGGGTAAAATGGGAGGCAGTAGAGCCCCAGTGAACATGATGTACCAGGACCCCAAATTTCTCTTGGCCAGCCTGCACGTAGCACAGTGATGGCCAGTCTGAGTTGAGGCCTCCCTTCCAGCTGTCATACAGCACCAATTCAGCACAGCACATAAGCACAAGCACAGCTCGGAGAATGGGAGTAGTCTCCTTACAGGCAAACGGGTGCTTAAGTGTTCAGAATCAGGCGCATCTGCCTGTGCTTTTCTATAGGGAGGCTTGATTCCCCCTCAGCCATCAGGACTGGCTCCAACTTGTAGCTGGGCCCAGGGAACGGGGCTGGTTGGGAATTTTTTTCTGTGGAACATTCTTTCATTGGCAAATGCTGACATATGCAAACTGAAACCGGTTGAGGGAAAGGGCCAGTTTGAACAAATTTCCCATCTCAAAGGAATTTTGATTTTTTTTTTAATTAGCTAACGAGGATGTTCTGACATTTGCAAAGTCAAAAAGTTCAGTGCTTTGAGTTGGCATGTCTTTTTGGTTCAAATTTAAGTTCATTTATAGCAAAAACAAACAAAAATAACAGTCAAAGTCCAAACAAAGCATTTGGATTGAGGCCAGTCTGAATTTTTTAAATTATTCTTTCCAATGGGTGAAAAATATTGTGCTGTCCTCTTTTCGTGCCAGGCTGAGATGGAAACCTGTTTCCTGCCCAGCTTTGTACAGCAGGTGAGAGCAGAGGCCACGTGCCCAAGGTGAATGATCCCAGAGCCAGCGTCAATATGAAAATGGGGAGGCAGCAGGAGGCAGTGGATCAGGGGGAGGGGAGACAAAGAGCAGGAGGCAAATAAGCATCATGTGGCCCCCTTTGGCTGGAAGAGAGAGGTGAGGCCTTAAGCGGGGGAAGGAATGAAAGACAAGTTTATTTGCCTTTGGTGCACTAAGGGTTAAGGTGAATGGGGAGTTTGGCTCAGGAATAAATGAGCTCTCCATGAAGCAGCTGGAACAGACTCACGTTTTATTGCTGCCTCATCGACTTTTGTTTTAATAATTCTCTGGAATAGCAGGGGAGCATCACCCACCAGCCCGGGGCTCTGCCTCCCCTCGTCCATTCCAAAGTGGAGGCAAAGAATGAGCCACATACTCATCTCTAAGCCTGCAGGCTTCACACCCCTCCCCGTCCCTTCCCCCGCCATTGTCCCTCTCAATACATTTCATGGACGATCCCATTTACAGATTTCTCTTAAAACAAACACAGTCTCCACGTCTGTGCCCAAAGGGAACATCCCAGGCGATTGACTCCCATCTATTACAAGTTGCTTAGGGATCATAAATCAATATATAGCAAAAATAACGAGGAGTCCCGTAGTTCCTTAAAGACTAACCGATTTATTGGGGCATCAGCTTTCATGGGTAAAAGCCACATCGCCAGATTCATACAAGCATGCAAGTGGTTTTTACCTACTAAAGCTTATGCTCCAATAAATCTGTTAGGGTATGTCTACACTAGCCCCCTAGTTCAAAGTAGGGAGGCTAATGAGGGCTACCAAAATTGCAAATGAAGCACGGGGTTTAAATATCCTGTGCTTCATTAGCATGTTCCCGGACAGTTATTCCGGGCTAGTCAATTTCCCGTGCAGTCTCCATTTTTGGAAATTGACTAGCCCGGAATAACTGCCCGTGTCTACACGCGGCAGTGAAACGGGAGTTCGAAGTAAAGCCCTAACTTGAATTAGCTGTTATTCCTCCTGGAATGAGGTTTAACAGCTAATTTGAATTAAGAGCTTTACTTCGAACTCCCGTTTCACTGCCGCATGTAGACGCGGACAATTATTCCGGGCTAGTCAATTTCCAAAATGGCGACCGCCTGGGAACATGCTAATGAAGCTTCATTTGCAATTTCGGTTGCCCTCATTAGCCTCCCTACTTCAAACTATGGGGCTAGTGTAGACATATGATTAGTCTTTAAGAGTGCGTCTACACTGCACCCTCACCTCGAAATAAGCTATACAATTTGTGCTACGCAAATTACGGAGCTTATTTTGAGGTAATTTTAAATTAGCTTATTTCAGCACCAAATTTCGAAATAACTTGCTATTCCGGAATGCCCCTTAACCCTCGTGGAATGAGGGTTACTGGGACATCAGAATAAGCTGCCCATTATTTCGACATCTATTTCAAAAAAACGGGCTGCTTCAGCAGACATAGGATAGCTATTTCAGGACACTTCTGGTATCCCGAAATAGCTCCGCAGTGCAGACATAGCCTAAGGAGCCACAGGACTCCTCTTTGTTTTGGAGATGCAGACTAAGACAGCCACCCCTCAGAGACAAGCTAGAGCAGTTCCAGTTAATGGGTATGTTTACAGTTCCTGAATTCATTCCCTATGGTTTTTCTGCTAGATGCTTCTGGGGTTTCAAATAACAGTGGGGTTTTATCATCAAACTGGCCTTAATCTCTCCAAAGTCTTGGGCTGTGTCTACACTGGCATGAATTTCCAGAACTGCTTAAAATGGAATACTATTCCGTTTTCAGTTTTTCCAGAAAAGGAGCGTCTACATTGGCAGGCTGCTTTTCCGGAAAAGCCCTTTTTCCGGAAAAGCGTCTGTGGCCAATGTAGACGCCCTTTTCCGGAAAAGACTACTGGGCTGTCTACACTGGCCCTTTTCCGGAACAGTGTTCCAGAATAAGGACTTATGCCCGAGTGGGAGCAGAATAGTTTTTCCGGAATAGCGGCTGATTTTGTACAGTAGAGCGTTGTTGCTTTTCCGGAAATTCAAGGGCCAGTGTAGGCAGCTCGCAGCTTATTCCGGAAAAGCGGCTGATTTTCCGGAATAAGTGGTCCAGTGCAGACACAGCCTTGATGACTTCAGGCTGTGCCTGTCTTAATGGCCGCTCCTCTCTCCTCCCTTGGGTGTTATCTTGGGCTTGTCTATAGTGGAGATTTTTGCACCCATACTAAATGCACAGCTCACACCCCTATTATGGGTTTGGCAGTGTAAAAGTGTTATGTGTCACTGCAGCCCCACCCAGTTACAAACCAGGGAACCTGTGAAGTGTCAGCACAATTACACTTCTGCAAAAGCCCTCTGTCCAGGCAAGACCATGGAGAGGGAGTTGGATTTTTCTCCACCTCCACAAATACTCTTATTTTCTTACCTCATCTTATATTAGGGATGGGAGCTAAACCACAACCCTGGACACAGACACAACCGCAACCGCATTGAGAAGTTCAGATCCCTCTCTTCATTGTAGACCAGGCCTATCTCCGTCCTTAGAGCTCTGTAGTACTCAGCATGTTTGGGTCCCAGGGATTAGTGCCAAGCAGGGCCGGACGGAGGCATGGGTGAGCCGGGCAGCTGCCCAGGGTGCCAACCCATGTGGGGCGCCTGATGGCAGCTGTAATGGACGCACGGCATCCCTTACAGCTGCCATCAGGCGCCGCGCGCCCGGCTCCAGCAGCACCGGCCCCACGGCGCTGGACAGCAGCACCCTTGCCCCCGTGGCTGCGGGTCCCTGCACAGCCCGGCACGTGTGCCAGCAGCGCTGGCTGGGCCGGGCTGGGCAGCGCATGTGCCATGCGCCCCGGGGGCGGGCCCCAGGCTAGACGCCAGCGCATGCACCAAGCGTCCCAGGGTGGGCCTCGGGCTTCGCGCCAGTGGCCATGGCTGGCATGCGCATGCGCCGTGCGCCCCGGGTGCAGGCCCGTGCACCTTCGAGGGGGGGGCCCGCGCCCCATGGGTGAGCCTGCGCATGTGCCCTGCGCCCGGGGCCAGTGCCGCACACCCAGGCTCGGCACCAAAAGGGCTCGGGCCAGCCCTGGTGCCAAGTGTTTCTTTGGGGACCTGCAGGCCTGTTGATGGGGGGGAGGGGAAAAGGAAGCAATTGCCCCAGGACCTGGCAATTCATAGGGACCCAAGGCTAAAGTTGCTCCTGCTGCTACAATGGTGGCCCTTTAAATTGCTGCTGAAATGCTCCGCCAGGTGCTCTGTGTGGCTCTGAGGGCTGGAAAGGGGGTGCACCGCAATCCAGGTGGCACTCAGGGCTTGCTGCCCCAGCCACACCCCTTCTGCCGGAGGCCCCACCCCTTTCAGGAATGTAGCGCTGGGCCCACCACACCTTGCAGTGGCTGTTGGCCCCGCTGGTGACTGTGGGTGACATGCGGGTCATCTCGCCCTGAGGAGAGTCAATACGACGCCAAAGATTCAGACTTAAAAACAGCAATAACCAGACACTTTTTTCTTGTCTACATCAAAACAACAAAAACAGCACCTGTCCCACAATAACTGACCCCTGGCCTAGGTTCACTGGAAACCATCAGGCTCTTTGTTGTACCTTCCAACAAGCTTAGCCTGGATCTGTGGCTAAATCCACGATCAGAGGAGTTTGATACATTTATCGCTACATTTCTTTTTCTTCATTAGTGAGATTTTGCTATTATTATTGCCGGGAGAATGCTGAGTGTTTTGGACGGGGGCGGGGAGGCTATGGGAAGTCCTAAAGGAAATAGAACTCTAGAAAGATTTCGAATACTTAGAGAGAGTCAAAGACCCTCAGCTGGTGTAAATAGGAATAGTTCCATTGACTTTTATGGAGTTACACCAATTTACACCAACTGAAGGTCTGGGTCTCGTGTGGATGTGAATAGGGATGTTAACTGTTAGGTATTTGCATAAACAGATAGCCAATAGAAATTTTAGTGGTTACACGTTTGCACACAGGGGGCAGGCGGGATCCGGTGCTCGCGGGGAGCTGACTCCCACCTCCCTTCTCCCCCCTCACTGCCTCTGAAAAAGAGGCAGCAGCGCGGAGGGTAGGCTGCTCTGTGGGAGCTGATATGCATGGGGAGCTGGTTTGAAAGCCACTTCTCCTGTGTACCAGCTCCCGCCTTTTCTCTTACCCCCACACTTCTGCCTCCATGGAGCTGGCATGTACAGAGAGCTGGCTTACAAGCTGGCTACCTGTGTGCGCTGGCTCCCCCCCGCCCCCCCCCCCCCCCCCGCTCCCGATACAGAGGCAGCAAGGGTAGGGGAGTGCGTTTAGTCGATAGGATTAACCGATAAACCTGGCTTATTGGTTAATTGTGTAATTGACTACACATTAACATGTGAACAGTACCTGACATTGCCCTAGCTTGGCTCAAATGAAAAGTCCATTCATAGCTGCTATATGTGAACTGACAGCACGTAGCCCACCTTTGGCAAAATTCCAAACAAATGAAAGGAAGGAATCATTTACCTGCGTTTCATTGAAATCTTTCACCCCAACACAGTAGACGGTGGCTCCCAGGTCACGAGATCGATTAGCCTGCAACCAGAGTGCAAAACTTTAAAATAAACATGGACATGTGACAGATGCAGATTTCTGTACATCTGCAATTGTATTTTTAATGTCACAGTTCTGTTGTCATCAAGAACTAGGGGGCAGGATAAGAGATAGAATTACGGTCAAAATTCTTCTCTATGGCTATATCTAGTCTACGGAGTTTTTCTGGGATACCAGAGGTATCCCGGAAAAACTCCGCCGTGTCCAGGGAACACATATGCTCTTCCGACATTTTTTGTGGAAGAGCAGATGCGCTCTTTCAGAAGCCCTGTCTTCCTCGTTTCACAAGAAAGAAGGGCTCTTCCAAAAGAGGAGGCTTTTCTGAAATTTGGCTCAGTGAAATTTGGCCAAATTTTGGAAAAGCCTCTTCTGAAAAAATAATTGGAAAAAGATATGAAAATTGCGGAGCACGATTTGCGTACCTTTTTCTAATAAAACTCCGTGGTCTAGACATAACCTCAGATCTGGAGAGCAGATCTCGACTCTAATATTCAGTTCTCCTGAAGATGCAGGAGTTTGTCGATTTATTTGTGTGGCAAACATAAACAACATTTACCATTCTCTTAGCCAACAAACTGAATTTCTAGCCATTCCAACTTAATCACACCTGCCCATGGAATGTGTGCGATAGAAAACAAATTACAGAGATTTCAGCCTTGAGAGTTTATGTAATTTCCAAGGACAGTGGAAGCCCTGAAACAAAATTGTGGGTTCTGCTCCTGGGATCTATGATAATGATGCTACATCCTTATACTTTGTACAAGAGGCATTTCAGTACGATCACTACAGCAGAGCTATAAAAGGATCTTTAAAAGGGGAGATAGAGAATTTTCCACAAAAAAACCCTCTTTTCATTTGAATTTTCTTGTAAAGCCGTTTATTCATAAGTAGTCCAGTATTCAAAGTCCACTAGGAAATCACTTCCCTTGCAAAGCTGTGTTACTCAATTAGTGGCTCTCTTCCAAAGAGTTCAGGCCAGATTTTCAAGTGCTGAGCAGCAAGAATTCGGCCGAACTTTCGAAAGGAGCACAATAGTACTCAGCAGTTCCTGCTTACAGACATATTTCCACAAGTGATCAGCGTGCAAAGTGCTTTTTCTTAACTTTACCAGAGCTCGTGTGGTCTGAAAGCTTTGCGGAAATACTGCTTCTGTTAGTTTATTCCTACTAACACATGCATCTGTAGCACTCATCTCTTGTTTTGGAGCAGTGAGAGAAACCCTGGACCAAGGCTGTATATACACTGCAGGGTTAAGTCTACATTGGCAAGATTTTGCGCAAATACTTTTAACGCAAGAGTTTTTGCGTTAAAGTATTTGTGCAAGAGAGCGTCTACACTGGCACGTGCTTTTGCGCAAGAGATGTGCTTTTGTGCAAAAGCATCCGTGCCAGTGTAGACGCTCTCTTGAGCAAGAAAGCTCCGATGGCCATTTTAGCCATCGGGCTTTCTTGCGCAAGAAATTCATGTTGCCTGTCTACGCTGGCCTCTTGCGCAAGAACAGTTGCACAAGAGGGCTTTTTCCTGAGCGGGAGCATCATAGTTCTTGCGCAAGAAGCACTGATTTCACACATTAGAACATCAGTGTTCTTGTGGAAGAACTCCCTGACAGTGTAGACAGGCAGCATGTTTTTGCGCAAAATCATGCCAATGTAGACACAGCCCAGTTGTAGAGGGTGATTGCAGCACATGAAGCTATATCTAAGATAGCTTTTATCTAGCTAGTTCAGATGCCAATTGCAGTGATATAACATCATGGGCTTTGGCACAGGTTGTACAAGCCCACCCAAAACCTCAGCCAGCCCATGCTGAAAACCTTGCTGCTACATCTTCTTTTCTCCAGTACCCAAGGTACCTCAATTAGGGTTTGCCTATAGAAGCAGCAAAGATGCTCTGTGATTACAGTATAGCTAAGTCCTGAATCTCTTACCTCTCTCTCAGCATAAAAGAAGAGGTCCTCGTGAAGTTCACCATCTGTCAGTGCAATGATGACACTGGCAGTTCTGTAGCCTAAATCAATTAAACAAATGACCTTCACCAAAAAAGTTCACAGGATGAAACTGCTGAACCATTCAAACAGCAAGCAAACCAGCTCTCCATCATTTCTGTTTAACACCCTAGACTGACAAGGTCCCAAGTTTCAGTGGAAATTTTTAACCGCTTTTAACAAAATACCTGTCTGCTGTATCTATTTCTACACTACATCAACCTAAGCTACACAGCTCCAGCTACATGGATAAAATACCCAGAATCAATGCATCTTAGGTTGAGGGGGCAATGGGAGAAACTCTCCCGTCAACTACCCTTCCTATTTTCAACCAGGTTAGACTAAAAAGGTTGACTGGAAAGTGACCTGTGGTCAATTTACTGGTCATCATTAGACCTGCTAAATCAACTGCCAGTGAATCGATCTCAGAGCATCAATCATTGCTACAATGTAGATAAAGCCTATCAGTCTTCTAGTCATTTATATTGTGCTCCTCCTAAAGATGTCTGAATCACAGCACCCTGACAGCCTAGTAAACAAATATTTCAATCAGAGAATACAAAAGAACTGGAAGGAACCTTGAGAGGTCATCAAGTCCAGTTCCCTGCCCTCATGGCAGGCCTGAGAAACGGCTAGATCATCACTGAGAAGTGTCTCTCTAACCTGCTCTTAAATATCTCCAGTGATGGAGATTCCACAACCTCCCTGGGCAATTTATTCCAGTGTTTAACCACCCTAATAATTAGGAAGTTTTTCCTAATGTCCAACCTAAACCTCCCTTGCTGCAATTTAAGCCCATTGCTTCTTGTTCTATCCTCAGAGGCCAAGGAGAACAATTTTTCTCCATCCTGCTTGTAACACCCTTTTAGATACTTGAGAACTGCTATCATGTCCCTTCTCAGACTTCTCCTTTCCAAACTAAATAAGCCCAGTTCTTTCACTCTTCCCTCATAGCTCATGTTCTCCAGACTTTTAATCACTTTTGTTGTTCTTCTCTGGATCCTCTCTAGTTTCTCCACATCTTTATTTAAATGTGGTGCCCAGAAGTGGACACAGTACTCCAAATGAGGCCTAATCAAACAGATTTGACTGATGGAACAGGAGCCATTTAAAAAAATGTTCAAAGCATTTCCCATTATTTCCCCCCCCCTTTTTTTTTTTTTTTTTTTGCATTCTGTCTAATAATTTTCTAAACCCACTGAGATTTTCAGCTTATAGTTGTGTTTTTAAGGCTGAATTGGGATCTAATGAGACTTTGGTAGAAAAATTATTAAAAAGATTCGTTCATCTTCATCCTTTCAAGCACATATATTGACAATGGAGTTGTAACAAGAAGACTATAATTTTCATTTATAATATTGATTGTAGCTCATGTTTGTATGGGCCTTTTCCTGTACAAATTTATAGCAGCACTGAATGGAATTAATTTGGATTTTGGGCAACGGACCCTTGATCTAAATCTAAAGTAGCTCTGCAGACATGCACTACATGTGAGCATTGATATTTCATTTTAGTAAAAGCTAAAAATAATTTCAAGGCTTGTGTCTGAAAAAGTGAAAATCTGCTTAATTAACAATATTTTAAAATGTCCTGAATCATCAGGAGGATTTTCACGTAGTTATGAACAGCCGTTCATTTAATGGTTGGCGCTGACAATGGGAAAGAAAAAAATCTTTTGTTGGAATTATCCAGTTTGTGTCCGTTTTCTTTTGCAAACCGATACAAACTTTCCTTCCATTTCTGTGGTTGGCCGGTGCCAGCATTCCTGACCTTAGGGAATAAGAAACATGAAGGAAGAGCTATACTCAACGGACAGACAATGTCCTTGTAGAAGTGCCTGAGGGTGTTATATGGGAGTGCTGTGAATTTCAAAGGCACCTACAGGAAATCAAATACCCAACTCCTGCTGAAAGTTAATGGGATTTGGATACTTGCTTAGTCTTCTGTTAAAATCCCTGCCTAGAGTAATAAAAAATTTCATTTCACACAATCATGCAACAAATAAAAGAGAAATGACTTAATGAAAAACAACAACACCGCAGTGAGTCCAGCAAAGACAGAATGCCAGGTCTCATGAAAATACAAAATCCATAGGCCTACATTGGCAGAATTGTCTCCTTCTCCACTGGTTTGCATCTTGTGTGATCATTTGTAGCTCTGCAGGGTGTGTGTGTGTGTTTGAGAGAGAAAGAGAGAAGGCAATGGGATTCTCACGTGCAGAAAGTGAAGCAGGGGCATAAGCGCCTGCAAGCTCAGAGGTTTACTGTGCCCTGAAAGAGGTGCAGGGCATTGGAGAATTCGGTCTGTTTACCGAAGCTGCATGAAATTTGTCTGTAGTAACTTTAGACCCATATGTCTTATGCAGCCTCTAACGAGCTTGTGTTTCCAGAAGCACTGTCTACACTTCTGCCCAGATCAATATTGAGACCATAACATCTCCCGTACTGGAACTGCTAGAAATACATTTCTTGATCGGAATTGTGTGGTTTAAATGTATCACCTACCCCCCTCTGTCCAGTGCCTCCAGCTCGGGGTACATCTTCACTTTGAGGTGGAGATGCCATTTGATTGGGCTAGTGGCTAAAAACAGAGGGTAGTCACTGAGACACAAGTGATGTGGGGGCCAGCCGCATGAGAACCTGCCTATTGTACTTGGGATGCCTAGTCCCTCTCACAGCTGTCCTACGCTTCTACAATTATTCCATTCACTCAATCAGACCTAGCGCAAGTTTGTCTCCTCAAGCTGGAATTTGCCACTCCAGCGCAAAGCACAGACATACCCTGGGGACAAGCCCTTTCTCTGAATTCCCTCATGTTACAGTGGGTGGAAATTTTGCCTGCCAAAACATTATTTCCCCCTATGAAAAAATGACTTTGAACCACAAACATTTTTCAGTGTTTGGTTTTCCATTGGGAAATAACAATTGGAAAGGGAAATTTGGGGACAGAGGAGAAAATAAAATGTTTCAAAAATATCTGTGGACAATAATTGGGAATTTTTGACTGGCTGCTCTGACTGGTGCTTGAGAAGTTTCACTTCAGCAGTGTCTCTGCGCTCCCTGAGTCCTGTGTGTACATGAATCCACAATATTCTTGCCAGCAAGTTAAGGAAGTATGGATTGGATAAATGGACTGTAAGGTGGATAGAAAGCTGGCTAGATTATCAGGCCCAATGGGAAGTGGTGGTCAATTTCTAGCAGAGTGCCCCAAGCATTGATTCTAGGGCCAGTTTTGTTCAACGTCTTTATTAATGACCTGGATGCGGGGATGGATTGCACCCTCAGCAAGTTTACGGAGGACACTAAGCTAGGGGGAGAGGTAGATACGTTGGAGGGCAGGGACTTAGACAAAGTAGAGGATTGGGCCAAACGAAATCTGATGAGGTTCAACAAGGACAAGTGCAGATTCCTGCACTTGGGATGGAAGAATCCCAAGCATAGTTACAGGCTGGGGACCGACTGGCTAAGCAGCAGTTCAGCAGAAAAGGACCTGGGGATTACAGTGGGTGAGAAGCTGGATATGAGTCAATAGTGTGCCCTTGTAGCCAAAGTGAATGGAATATTAGGATGCATTAGGAGGAGCTTTGCCAGCAGATCTAGAGAAGTGATTATTCCCCTTTATTCAGCACTGGTGAGGCCACATCTGGAGTACTGCATCCAGTTCTGGGCCCCTCACTACAGAAAGGATGTGGATTCATTGGAGAGGGTCCAGCATAGGGCAACCAAAATGTTTAGAGGGCTGGAGCACATGGAAAGGCTGAGGGATTTGGGCTTACTTAGTCTGCAGAAGAGAAGAGTGAGGGGAGATTTGATAGCAGCCTTCAACTTCCTGAAAGGAGGTTCCAAAGAGGCTGGAGAGAGGCTGTTCTCAGTGGTGACGGATGGCTGAACAAGGAGCAATGGTCTCAAGTTGCAGTGGGGGAGGTCCAGGTTGGATATTAGGAAAAATTATTTCCCTAGCAGGGTGGTGAAGCACTGGGATGGGTTCCCTAGGGAGGGGGTGGAATCTCCATCCCTAGAAGTTTTTGAAGTCCAGGCTTGACAAAGCCCTGGCTGGGCTGATTTAGTTGGGGTTGGTCCTGCTTTGGACAGGGGGCTGGACTTGATGACCTCCTGAGGACTCTTCCAATCCTATGATTCTATGACTCTATGAAGGGGAGAAATTCCCCAGATGCTTCCTTAACAGGGGCAACTACATGGACTCAGGTACCTAGCTGCTCTTTAAAATCTCACCGGGCGTCACTCATGTTTGGGGACTGTGCCTGTAAGGACTGAACCTCCCAGATGAATTCAGAGAGCAGCACGGTGAAGTTTTATTGTTATGCACAGCTATGTGGTCGTGCAAACCGAATCAAGTACCTTAAGCACTGAGGGACCACTAAACACCACAACACCTATCTGCCTCTTTGTGCAACTGGCCCTCAGTCTTCCGTTTGACATCTACTCCAAATCCTCTCTTGATCTTGAATGGGGACTGCATTGAAGGGGAATTGTATTGAATAATCTGCAAACAGCCCCAGTCACACCCTTGTTCGGTGGTGAGTTTAGCCTCCAGGATTGATGTCAACCACACAGACAACAAAGCAAGGGGAGCAGGAAAACACACTCTTACCTTGAACATTTTCATGGTAAATCTGTTCGCTTGCCTGAAATTAAACCCAAACAGCAGCATTAGCGATAACCAAATAACACTTAGGGATGGCTCCTAGCTCACCCAAACTGACCTGCTAAGAATCTGGAAAGTGGCAGCAAAGATACCAAATTTGGAGGCTGCATTTTATCACAGGTGACATTCATCCTCAAACCAATGTTCCTCTAAGCTCTGCACCCCATGCAAATATCTCACTACAATCATGTTTTCAGTTTTACATTTCCCTTTGCTTTGGCTCTGTTCCAGGGACCCACCCTGCATGTCTCCTGCCACCGTTTGTACCAACGTTCCTTTTGCCAGCCGGTGAGATGGAGCGATAGCATTAGAATGTCACCGTCAAATTCACTACAATGAATTTGGGAGTCTCCACCTTAGCCTGGGCTATTTTAGTGTGCCCTTAATATTCTTGTGTATTGCAGTAGCACATAAAAGTTGCAGTCATGGGCCCCTTGTGCTTTGCACCTAAATATGGTCCCTGACTCCAAAGATCTTACAGTCTAAGGATAAGACAAGAGACAAGAGGTGGAGGGAGACACACAGACAGACTGACTGACTGACAGACTCACACACAGGGGAGCACAAGGGAACCATGTGTCCTACACTTTAATTAAACTCATCCAAACAGGCGGTGCTAGTAGGAGTTCTGTTAAACTTTCTCCGATGGAAATTCCACTGTCTGCATTTTATGCTTTACACCAGTGGTCCCCAACCTTTTGAGGTTGTCGGACGCCAGGGGGCGTGGCCGTTCACCCGCCGGGCGCCAGGGGGCGGGGACACTTGCGCGCCCGGGAGCGCCCCCCCATAGCCGCTTGCCCCGGGCTGGGGCCCCCCCCATAGCCACGCGCCTGGGGTCGGGGGCCCCCCCATAGCCACGCGCCCGGGCCCCCCCCCGCAAGTGCCGCGCGCCTGGGGCTGGCGCTTCCCCTCGCAAGCGCTGTGTGCCTGGGGCCGGCGCTTCCCCTCCCCCCGCAAGCGCCGCGCGCCCGGGGCCGACGCTCCCCGAAAGCGCCGCACCATGTGCCCAGGGCCAGGCCAGCCCCGAGCACCTGGCGGGCGCATTCAAATGCCCCCGCAGGCGCCATGGCGCCCACGGGCACCGTGTTGGGGACCACGGCTTTACACACTAACAAGCAGATTTTGCCAGACAGAGTTCAAACACTTCTGTGTGTCCCCGGCTGTGTCTACACTGGCATGAATTTCCGGAAATGCTTAAAACGGAATACTATTCCATTTTCAGTTTTTCTGGAAAAGGAGCGTCTACATTGGCAGGCTGCTTTTCCGAAAAAGCCCTTTTTCCGGAAAAGCGCCGGTGGCCAATGTAGACTCACTTTTCCGGAAAAGAGCCCCGATTGCCATTTTCGCGATTGGGGCTTTTTTCCAGAAAAGACTACTGGTCTGTCTACACTGGCCCTTTTCCGGAACAGTGTTCTGGAATAAGGACTTATGCCCGAGTGGGAGCAGAATAGTTTTTCCGGAATAGCGGCTGATTTTGTACAGTAGAGCATCGTTGCTTTTCCGGAAATTCAAGGGCCAGTGTAGACAGCTCGCAGCTTATTCCTGAAAAGCGGCTGATTTTCTGGAGTAAATGGCCCAGTGTAGACACAGCCCCCGAGATTGGAATTAAGAGCTGGACCTGCAGCTGGGCTTTGAACTCCCCTTTCTAGTTGCTGAATTTGGATCTGGCTTTGGCTTTGGAGCATCCCCTGCAAAGTTTGCGGGTGTTTGGCTCCGGGAGCTCTGTTGAGGCTCGTCTCTGGCTAGGACCGAGTCTCAGATTTGGCTAGCTGTCCTTGTAGCTGGGATTGCACTGTGATTTCCACGTGTGCTGCAAGCCATCTTCATCTGGGGAGGGGCATAACGGCTTCTGTAAGCCTCTAAAATACGTGGTTAGTGGAGGGGAGAGCGAGGGATGAAGCAATCCTGTGCAGTCTGCCTGCAAATGTTTGAGCTAATAAAGACTGCAGCAGGGCAGAGCAGGGACTGCAGGGCAGTGTGACCTCCCCATGAAACAGGCTGTGAGCCCAGATAGGGCTCGGGGAGACATGTCCCCAGCCCCGTCCCAAGCTCTACCCCTTTTTTCCCAGTCCCCAGCCCCACAGGACCCAAGCCATCCTCCCCCAGCACCACAGGGAGGGCAGGCAGCATGCAGCCCCAGCCTCTCTGGCCCCAGATCACGGGGAGGGTGGGCACTCGGGGGGCAGCAGCATTCCATGCCCTCCACGCCTCCAGTAGGTGTGATGGGGGTGGAGAATGGGCGGGGCCAGGAAGACCAGCTTCAGGATCCATTCCAAGCCCAGACCATCCACACAAGGGCCCTTGCTGACTTCAGGGTCTCCTGCAGTTTGCCCCTCCCCCTTTTGCAGCCTGGCTCCCAGTGGAGCTGTGTGGACAGGATTCCGCTGTCCTCTCCCCTCAAGCCCGCCCCTGAGGAGGGAATGCCAAACCCTGAGGGGAGAGACACAGGAAGATAAGATAGCCTGAGCTACCGCTCCGGTCTGCAGTCTGCAGGGTGAATGATGCTCACAGGGCCCAGTTCCTCAGTCTTTCTGCCTCAGTTAAGGCCCCCCAGTTAAGACACGGACAATGCCACTTACCTCCCAGGGGTTGTTCTATGGCTCCATTCATGGATTAGTGTTTGCAAAGTGCTCGGAGCCCCCCTGGTGAAAGCCACTTTAAGATAGCTTAGGTTTATTCACCCTTTCAAATCCTTCGTGCATGTACGTGTCGCCTCCCGGCAGGACTTTCTGCAGCTCTTCTAGGCCTTGACGTATCTGGTCCCTGGAAGGTTAAGACAGACACTCGCTCAGGTCTGTTAGCACTGTCAGGCCGAGCAGGGCGCGACATGCAGGTGGGCAGGCGGGAAGTTAGGCCAGGTCTACTAGCTACAGCCTATGTCAGCAAACTATCCCCCCCGCCAGTAACAGCGCCAGCACCGGTGTACATAGCACTGTGTGGGTGGGAGAGCTTCTCTTGCCCACACAGCTTACACTGCTTGTGGGGTGGGATTTCTGCACAATGGGAGCGCTCTGGTATCGGCAGTGGTATCGGCACAGCCGCGCTGCGGCGGCGCTGCATGCAGACACGGCCTCGTCAGCTCAGGTCCTGCGCTGCTGCTGCACCCACCCCTGCAGCCAGCAACTCTAGGAACCCTCCTAGTTCCCTCCTCTCAGCTGTTTATTGGTGCTACTGTAAACGACCAGAGGGGCCACCAGCCACTGCAGGCCCTGGGCAAGGTGTGCAGGGGCGGGGCCTCGGACAGAAGAGGTGGGACTGGGACATCCAACCCTTGGCACTGCCCAGACCATGGCATGCCTCTCCCCAGCCCTCAGAGCATGGAGCTCTGCCGCTCCGGTGGGAATTCAAAGGGGCCTGGGGCTCTGGCGGTCACCACAGCCGCAGTCGCCCCGGTGAATCACTGGGCTCCAGTGCGACTGTGCCCTTTGCCCCGCCCCGCCCTCATCAGCGGGTCTGTAAACAACAAACATGTTTAATCCCCTCGGCTACATATGGCAGGTCCGGTCCTTACATACAAACTTCAGCCACAGTCTTGGTAACCTAAGAATTGATGGGTTGGCTTTGTAAATGGGAAGAGGGGCCTCTCCCTTTAGGGGTGTGAAAACTAGGCCCAAGTCGATTTACACGGCTATTTCCACAGCCTGGAGAAAGCATCAGAAAGAAACCTCACCTCTAATCTAATACTCTGGCATCGGTACGTCTCTCCACTCGTACTCCCTTTACAGCCCCACTGTATCTCCTGGCCAGACAATGGCAGCTGTTAACTTACATCTGGCTTTCATTCTTCAGTCATGCTTGGTGATGACACCAGCTGAATCCAACAGCCATGAATGTGATAACAATAATCTAAAGCTCCAGTATATTTGGATACGACACCTTCCACTCCCAGCCAAACCCAGCTTCAAGATTAATGAGCTAATGGAAAAGGCTTTAAGAGTCAGGGTGTCCCATTCAATGTGTTGGAATCCCAGGCATAGCGACTGATCAATCAGAAGTTAAGCATGATGGGCCCCATGTTTCACTGAGCTGCAGACTCCGACATGTGGGAGCCAAGTACGGTTTTAATAACGCCTTTGTGGTGTGCAGGGGATCTCTGAATGAACTATTGCTATCTCTCTTCATGGGAACTAGGTGGAACCAGTTAGTTCGCAACACCCCCTACTCTGCTGACCTAAATGCCAGAGATTTTTACCCACGTGGCCCTAAATCTCCTTTGCTGTGTGGCTCCAGGACTCTTCTAGGAATGGAAGAAACAAATAAAATGGGAATAAAATGTCCATGCGTCCACCTATCTGTACCGTTTGAGTTTTCAAATGTGGGCACTCATCAGAAAATGAGCTCATGCCTGAAAATTATGGGGTTACCACTCCCTTCTAGAAATGCAGGTATTTTCATGAAGTTTAGGATACCGTAAAATCACCCAAATAAGACATAGTGAGGCTGGCAACTTCAAAAAACAGGCGGTTTTAGAATATTTCTGACCCTTCTCAGAGAACAAAGTATAGAAAAATGGAAACCGATATTTGGATAGCTCGCTGTCCTAACTTCACTAACACTTCCAAGAATGGCCACACAAGGCCCATCTAGCCCTGTGTCCTGCCTTCCAACAATAGCCGATGCCAGGTGCTTCAGCAGGAGTGAACAGAGCAGGTAATTATCACCCGAGCCATCCCTGGCGCCCATTCCCAGCTTCTGGCAATTCAGTTTGGCTTAAGATAAATGGATCCAAATTCATCTCTGTTGTAATTCCATTTATTTCAAAGACATTAATTCAAAGATGACCTTGTCTCAATGCTGAGAGGCACTTTTGAAATAGGATAGGATCTGATAGACATTCCAGGACACCAGATCTTGTACTGGATTTCCCCATCCTTTAACACATTTTCCTAAAGGAAAATGTTCAGAATGATTCAGCTTCTTACAACACTAGGCATCCATATGTTTTCACTTTGGGTACATCTACCCAGCACGCTTATTACAAAATACGTAATTATGGAATTTGTTTTCCAAAATAGCTTATTTCAAAATAGCATGTCTACACTACAGGGAAGCCTCAAAATTAGTCCCAGGCAGGCATACAAATTAGTCTGAGGCAGGCTTCCCTAATGTGGACTTGCTACCTCAATTTAGAGCCCCAGGAGGCATTGGGATGTTTGAATGACCCTCGGGAGGAGCTATTTCAAAATAGCATCAGTGGAGCATCCACACTAGCACTATTCCAAAATAGCTATTTCAGAACAAGCGTTATTCCTCACGGAATGAGGTTTACAGGTTTTGAAATAACAGAATTGCTGTGAAGACACTCGCATTGTTATTTCGAAATAACTGTGCTGTGTATTCGGACCCTTTGGAAGGATCTCTTTTTGGTGGTAACAGACTGTGGTTAATAAACCCCAGGAAATCAAATCCTCTTTGATTTGGAATATTGGGCAGTGCCTGACCCTGATTCTGTAATTAGATCTACCCAGCTAACCTATGCAGGGCATAATGGGGCAGATTGCAGGACTGAGGCCTTTTTTGCCGGTGACACTAAGGGCAAAATGGCGCAGCGGAGTGCAGCTGGGTGGGGGACAAAACGGAGGGAGGATTTCTCAGTGAAAACTATCAAACAGAGCCACAGGTGAGCAGGCCAATCAAAACATCACCTGAACTTTGCAGGCAGAGCGTCCGTGCTCTGTGCACTTTTCCTGTGGAGCACCCAGATGCGCCGGCAGCATCCCTGCTCAAACGGGCTCATCCAAAGTACCACCCGAAGATGGCTTTTCACAAATCCAAGTAAAAGAAAAGGCCTTTGCAGACAGCGATACATTGGGAAGGCTGTTGATTTATGCCACCAGACCCACATTTTACCATCAATCCTCCAGTCAAAACGGAAAACTCCCAACCTCCAGGATGCTGAATTTTGTCTAGTGCCACACTACTGTCCTGCCTGAAATGAACATCATTTCTAGGTCTGTTGGGTACATTTATATATTCTCCTATTGAAACAAAGTTTCTTATGTATGTGGCAGGCAGCCTTGCAAGAGTCTCCTTTGCCCATTCAGTGTGAGGGGGTAGAGGTTGGATGGGGGGTTCATCAATTGAGTTAAATAAATTCATTTTTCCATTGCCCTCCATTGTTATGGTAAACAGCAAGAGATGTAGATTTCATGCTTTGACTGGCCTATTTTAATAACATTTTTAGGCTGATGTAGACCATGCTATAGGAAAGTGACCAGTTTCCTATTAGTTCATAAACAAGGGCTATGCTGGTATGCGATTTCAGAGAAGTACAATATGGGAAACATATGCTATGCATATAGCATTCACATGTGTTACACATACTTTTTTTCCACGTGGCAATGCATTTGAAAGAGGAAACTGCAGTGATTTAAAGGGCCCGATCCAACTTACACTCAAGTCATTGAAAAGACTCCTAATAATTTTCTAATTTTCCATAAGTTTTATGCTTATAATATGGCCCAGTCAAAAAACCACCCAGCTCACCTACATTCCCTTTGCATGTGTGATAGCTGCTTACTCCTTTCAAAGGTTATGTCTAGACTACAGGCTTCTTGTGCAAGAAGCTTTTTTTGTGATCCATTGAAAAAGTGATGCACTTTTGCTGAAGAGAGCATCCAGACTGCATGGCCGCTCTCTGGAAAGAAAACGCTGATAGCTATTCACAGAATGGCCACCAGGGCACCTGTGCTTTTTTCGATATGGGTTTTTTGAGCAAAAAGAGGCAGTTTCCCATCCACACACACCTTTTTCACAAGAGCTCTTGCACAGAAAGGAGTCACTCCTTGTAGAAAGAGGAATAACTCTTACACAAAAAACCCTCTGGTCTGTTGATTTATTTGTGCAAAAACTCTGCAGTCTAGACATAGCCAAAGGCCTTAACATTGACCTTAACATCCATCACAAATGCCGCCCAGTAATTGTACTGAGCAGTCAAGTCTAACCCCTCGCCATCTCAAGGCACTTCCTAGCATGGTACTGAGACCTAACGAAACCGTCTGGAAAGGGGTGAACAGGAGATGGAAAAAATAACACTTGCAAAAGCTTTGGGCTCCTGTGCAATGGCAGCAAACACAGCTCAGCTCCAGCCTGGAGCAAGGCGGGAACTCAGTGGACAGACCTGGGAAGGGAAACGCTGTCTTGATCTGACTGCCCGCTGCCGCTCCCTTTCTATGTGCTCAGGGCCAAGCAACCGGCACATGCACAACAGCTCCAGAGGCCACTGTCCCAATGTGCCATACGGGCGCTTTCTCGGCTATTAGAGAGCTGAGAAACCTGCTGCCAGGGTGCTCTGGCCTATGGCAGGAGGAAAGAGACTGGGAGGGGGGGCGTATTTCTTTCCATTGAATGGTGGAGCCACCTAGAGATGTTCACGGGAGACTGAGAGCACTGCCCACGCACTGCGCAAACAGAGGCATTCTGTGCTCTCTCCTGCCCAAGAGCAGAAGAGGAAACGCCACGAAAGGTCCTGAAAGGTGGAATTAAATCCCGACGTGCCGGATTATTCTCTGAAGTTGAGATTTTCAAAGTTCCCTCAAGGAATCTGGATTAACTGTAATGGAAACTGGGCATCTAGTGCCCTTACAGAGCTTTGAAAAATCTCACATCAAGTGTTTTTAATTTACCCTTCCATGGCCTGGGTTCCCGCCCCCAAACCTGTACTCCTAGTTTTACCCAGAATTCTGTAGAGCCAGCAAGATCCCAACAGAATTCCTGTTTCTGTTCTTGCAGGTACCCACACAACAAAGATCCTTTGCAAAACAATTGCTCCAAACTTGATTCTTCTGATGTTACAACTGAGCTACTCTGCTGGTCCTCGACTGAGACATCGGATCACTAATACGGGATTATTAAACCTCAGGGATGCAGTGTGACAAATTTACATGCCACTTTACAAAACTGGAATGAGGCCTCTTTTCTGCTCTGAGGAATCAGCCATCTTAAGTAGATGGGAAATCAGGAACAAGACGAGATGTAATATTTGTGAAACATCCTCCTCTAGTAACTGAATGGTCTCTAGCAGAGAATAGTGTTTCATTGCTGCCGCCAGCTAATGGAGTTGCTCCTTTTTGCTCAAGTCTTTGGTGCTTAGTTTCCCAGGCGTTGAGAACCCATGGTAGGGGAACAGTTCAGGTAAAAGAAGGCATAAAGAGGATAGAAAATGAGGCAACCCAAGTACTAAGGTTTTCTAGAAGTACAATTAAGGAGGGAACATCACATGGGTTGCCAAGTAGAGGGGAAACAGGTTTCAAGAGCCAGTGGTATCATAACTGATGGTGCAAAGCTGAGTGTAGGAGCAAGAGACGAGCAACAGGGTAGGAACAGGAAACAAAGTGGGGAATATGGGAAGCTTAAAGGGAAAGGGCAGATTATGGGGAGACAATACAAGACTTTGAAGAGGATCACAAAGAACATGAATTTGGAGCAATGGGAGAAGGGAAAAGATTCACTGGGACCCAATGACAGGGAAAGTGTGATTACTGGCTTCCCCTATTTCCCCCATCATCCATCTCCATGGCCCATTTGACCCTTTGCCTCTGTACGGAAATACTGACAAAAGCCAGCTTTTGAGACACAACAGCAGACCGCTGGTCACAAAATGAAGGTAGATGAGAGGAAGTTTCCACAGAAAAGTTCAAGTTTTTGTCAAAACAAACAACTTCCAGTTTCAGCTGAAATTTGGGTTTTTTTTTTTCTATTTTCTTTTCCAATGATAAGAATCAACAATTTTTGAGGAAAGCAGACACTGTCTGGGGGAGAAAACATTTTCCCACCAAAACCCAGTGTAATTTTTAAACCAGCTCTTCCCTGAAGAGCCTAACGTGCATATCGGATGGTAAGTACACCCAGGTGATTGAAAGTTATCGACTCATTTGACACAAAGCCAGAATGCACTAGCCAGGAAAAAGGGGAGGAGAATGCAAAAGGAAGGACTTTGCTTTGAGTTATTGCCCCCACATTCTTCTTACCTGTCTTCGGTTAGCCTCATTAGAGTTGAGCCTCTCGTTGAGAAAACAATGAACGACATCCTCAGCTGGGGGCTACAGAAGGGGACAGATGGAAACGAGAGTGGATGATTTGCTATCCTTTTCTCCATTCGTCCACCCCGTTGGTATTTCTCTTCTCTCTTGCTCTACCCTACTGGCTCCCCACAACGACCCCTCTTTGTGCCACTGTTCCCCTCCCAGCCTTTCTCTGCCTTGTCTTCCTGTAATATTTTTGGGGCAGGGACTCTTTCTCGATGGATATACGTACAGCGCCTAGCACAATGGGGGCATGTTCTTGGTTGGGGCCTATGACTGCTACCTAATAATAATAATATAATCATAAAAAGATGAAGCCTTAAAAGTATCTTTGTCCTTCCCTTGGGAGAGGACTTGTGGCAGCTAGTCAGAGCCCAGCAGGGCTGTATAAAAAGATGGTTGGGCAGGAAGAGCTCACTCTTGCTCCAGCTCTAGAGGAAAAGGCACTAGCAGGGTACCTTGGACAGAGCAGTGCTGGGGGGAGGCAGAGTAGCCAGGGAGCTCAGGCCTGAATAAATCCCAAGCTTAGGCCCAGCGACAAAGGCCAGTGAGGTAGTAGGGCTGCAAAGGAGCAGCCAGGGCAGGAGAAGGCAGCAGGTCCAGTGTGCCGCTGAGGCAGGGGCTAGGTGACTGGCAGTGGGTCACTGAGACAAGGTTGGTACAGGGGTTGTGGCTCCCTAGTAGGGGAGGACCCCAGAGCCAGGGGTATCATTGGTACCTCACAGGGTACTGCCGTGGGGAAGTACACTGAGGGTAGGATGCCATGGTCCAGGAGGTCCAGACCAATGGTGGAGAAAGGACAAAAATGGTAACAGCGGCTGAGACTCTGCCAGGAGAGGGCCCTGTGAGGCTGGATGGAGCTGATTCCCAGAGTGGCCAGCAGGAGGTGCCATGGCTGTGAGTCACAGCGACCTATACACCATTACATGTCACATGCCATCTGACCCCAGTGCACGTCAGCCAGCTGGGTTTCTCTGCAAAACCCGCCTTTCTCTGCAAAACCCGCCTTTCTTACCTTATGAACTTGTGGGCAAGATGTTCCACAAAGAAATAGATTTCGTTCCAGTGATGCATCACGCTTCCTGATCTGGGAAAACAATCATTGCAGGAAATATTAGTTTAATTTCATAGCGTTATGCCACTGCTTCATTATTCCCAGCCTCATGTATTGTTACACATCTGCTCACCTCGTCATTTCTTTTGTCTTAAATCAATCTACAACTAAAACTTAAAGTGGGCTTGGGGAGAGAGGGTGGAACTCAGCTCCTATCTCAGACCCAACTTGGGGATGCAAAGATTGATATGCTGAGCAGTTGAGGCTGCCACTTGACAAGACTATAGAGCAGCTCCGTCAGACCTTTAACTCGGCGCTAACAAATAACCAGCATTAGAGCTGGTCTATGTCACTGTCAAGTATTTGGGTGGATTCCAGTGGCTGACTTGCCGTGTCATTGAGCCTCGCTCTCAGCATGAGTGCAGTCGGGGAATAGAATGCATTTGGATGAAGGGAACTATTCCTAAATCTGAGCCATGGTGTCCCTTGTGCTGGTGACACTGAGAGGTAAAATCCCTTATTCCTTTAATTCAGCCATATCTGCTTTATTCTCTAGCACTGAGGTGAAACACGGTGACATGCTGCTGAGATATTCAGAGCCATGAGCCACAGAGGTGACTTTCTGTCTCAGCAAGAGTGAGTATAATCACCAACAGGCAGATCTGAACCTGGGGGAGGAGCTGCTACAGTTTAAGCGGAGAGCCTCTGGCTTGGTGGCTTTTTGCTGCAGATTACATTCTCTGTCAGCTCCCTGCCAGACCAGTCTGTCTTCTTCACCAGCAGATCCCCCCCCCCAGGCTATTCCTGCCTAAACCTTTCTAAGCAGGTGGCAATCAGTGAATGCAAGCCCCCTGAGTGCCTCAGAGATATTTTCTGCAATGCACAGCCCTTGCCATTGATAGAAGATTAGTGCGCTGTTAAAAAGTCCGTACATCACAGCTGATTTACTTAACCCAGGTAAATATATTCTTCCCTTCAAACACAGCTCTGAACTCGTTTATAGTCAAAGTAAATTGAGTAAATTGACAGAAAGGCATAGAGCAGTGATACCAACTAAAGGAGAGAAAGGTAAAGATGGCTGCAAGCAAATGAAAACACATCTCTAAAAGTCTAAAATTGAAGCTAGCAAGATGCAATCTTTAGTTAAGATATTCTGTCTCATGCATAGTCTCCTTTTATTCTGTCTCGTGCATAGTCTCCTTTTTTACTGGCCAGGAACTACCAGAGGCCAAATCACTTGGTTTCTTTGTAACTTAGCATGACAGATAAAGATAGAGTCTGTCTGCTCCTTATATTCCTAAAGGGATTGGTTTTGTCCTACATGTCTTCGCCTCCTGGGAATTCAGTCTTCTGTCTCTCTCTGGGATGCAGGAGCCATGTTAATACTCTCTATAGTTCAGTGCTTTAGTGTAAAAGTTTTGGTTACGGAGGTAAAGCCAAATTCCTATGTCTAGGGTAAATCTGTTTATCACCTTGACCTACACTAAGGTTATGTCTAGACCGCAGGAAATCTTCCGAAAAAAACTTCTTCCGAAAGAGAGCGGAAACACACAAAAGCGCATCGAAAAAGCTGAATGGACGCTATCTCGCATTTAAACTGTGATTACTATGGACGGAGTGGCCACAAGGTCACCCGTGCTTTTTCCTCTTTCCTCTTCTTCCAAAAGAAGTCCCTCTTCCCCTTCCACCCATGCCTTTTTCCGAAAGAGCGCTTTTGGGAAAAGATTTCTTCCTCGTAGAAAGAGGTTTACCAATGCCAGAAAAACCCTTCTGTTCTTTCAATTTTCTTTTGAAAGAATGAAAATGCAATGTGGACATAATTGATTTTTTTTTCCGAAAAAATGGCCATTTTTCTGAAAAAATTCTGTAGTGTAGATACACCCTCGGCGGTCTCATCTTAAACCTGTTCTACTAACATTATGGAGAGGAACATCAAAACTTCACATATAACAAAATCAATATGTGCATTTTAAAGTGATATTAATAATTAGCATGTTATTAGTTTTCATATGATACCTCACAGGTCTTATTTCATCAAGATATTTATTGCAGTAGGAGGTAGGGTGTGAAGACAGGAATATCTATGCTCAGAGGGGTTGGAGCTGAATCCTGCTTCCAGTGAGTTCACATAGGCTATGTCTACAGTACAAGGTTTTTGTGCAAAAACAGGCATTTTTGCGCAAAAGCCAGTGGAGCATCAACACCTCAAGCACGATTTTGCACAAGAAAATTAACAGAACAAGGGGCTTTTGCCGGTAGAGTTATTCCTCCCCCACGAGGAATACATCCTTTTTGCGCTACAGCTCTTGCACAAAAAGGCAGGTGTCAATGCTCCAGAGGGGTTTTTGCGCAAGAACCCCCTATTGGCAAAAGCACAGGTGCTCTGATGGCCATTCTGTGAATGGCCACCAGAGCTTTCTTGCACAAGAGCATCCATGCAGTGTGGACACTTTCTTGCGCAAAAGCACTCTTTTGCAATGTGCTTTGAGGTCTGGGTGCACTTTTGTGCAAGAAGTTTTTGCACAAGAACTCCTCTGTAAAAGGCTTCTTGCACAAAAACCCTGCAGCCAGACAGATTTCCCATTCATTTTCATTAGATGGGGTCTGTGCTGTAATTTTTCTTCTTTACATTGATAAACAGCAAAAAAGTGAGGTTAACCAGACAGTTTTCGCTTTTCAGTCTATGTGCTAACCCTGGTGAGCACTACACAAGTATTCCCACTGAGTTTATATTGTTTCAGTCCACTCACTGGGGTTGTCTTTATTCTGCCATTACAGATTTCATAACTGAAAGAGCAACAATATTACTGGTAAACGCTACACTGAATATCATAGAAGAGACCTGAAATGTGGAAGTTTGGGGCTGGGTGCTGATAAGCTTTTGAAAAAAAAAAGTAAAAGCATTTAACATTTCTCTGTTATATCTCCTCTCTGGGAAGCCAAACTATGAACCGTAAATGAAATCATCACACACTGCAGAAGCTGGTGCATACAACTCCAGTGTGGCTGTTAAAGTTGTGACTTCACTTCCCTGACAAAGTGCAATGCAAAGCCAAGCCACAGTGCATAGATTAGGCATTCTTGCTCACAGCAACTCAATAAAAACCTGGTTTACTTTCTTATTCTTTCAGGCTTGCATGCAAAATTATATTTTCAGAGGAAACTTGATCATGGGTAAAGAATATAAGGCCTCTCTCTGCTCTCAGTGAAATTCCCATTGAATTCCATGAGATCAGAATTTGGACCCTACTAATAATAACTAGCACTTTTCATCAGTAAATCTCAAAGTACTTTACAAAAAGGAGACCATAGAATCAGTTAGAGGTGGGTAAACTGAGGCACAGAACAGTGAAGTGACTTGACCAATGTTACACAACATGACAGAGCTGGAAATTGAATCCAGCTCTTCCAAGTCTACATTTCATGCTTTCCGCCTACCCCCACTAACCTACACTCCTTTCCACCAGAATCATCTTCTGCTGGCCATTGGTGCAATCTGGTATTCCTATGTTCCTATTAGAAGCCTCTGAACTAAGCTGGTTTTCACCATTTTTTTCTTAAACACAGGGAGGCAGCTACAAATGACAAACAGCCACAGAACCGTAAAGTAGGTGGGTCATTATATAAAACAGTGCCATTTTCCATGGCTCAGAGAAGTCCTACATTTTTTTGCACAGCATTAGCCAGAACTGATCTTAAAACCCAGTTGCTCAAGTCAGTTGTATGCCAGTTGCTAGCAAACTGCGTTCCCTGTTTAAGTGTTTGCCTTTGTGACTGTTGTTCCACAGGACTTAAGATTTAAGTGGTTTTGGAAAAGGCAGTTTTCTCAGTTACACACTGTTTTTTAATTCCCCACATAAGCTTCAGTTTCAGTTTCACCCCCCTTGCCATTTTGGTACAAGATTCCAAACATCTGAAATTACAGCTCTTCTTTTTCCATGAAACCTTCCCACACATCTAGGACACACAGGGGAAGAAAAGCACAAAGTCCAAGACCAGCAGAGATTTCACACGTGGGTTTTAAGGAGAATTTCTTATCCTTCTCACTATGAGAATATTTATTAAAACAACCCAGAGCCCCCCTGCAAAAAGGGTCAGATTCTGATCTCAGGTGGGAAGGAATTAATGGAATTCCAGAGTAATTCCGTTGTTTTCAGCAGAGGTACATCCCTGCGAGTCAGAATTGGTTTCCAAAATGAAATCCTTTGTATCCCATTCCTCCAATACTGGGCTTCTCCATGTTGGGGGGCAGGAGGTAGGGGGTGTTGCCCCTTGCCCTGGTGGGGGAAACAAACAACTATTGGGGAGTCTAGTTACTGTAAAAGGGAGAGGGCTCCTTGCTACACGAGAAAGGGGTTGTGCATGCACATGAGTGTGGTGTCACTCTACAGAAAAGAGTTGAGAATAATTCACCCTTTTTATCATACAGTCATTTCTACTTTCAGAACATGTTACAAGCTCCAGGGAACTAATTGCCACAACCCCTCTTGTGTGATAGGCAAGGGTTTTTATACCTATTTTTACACACATGGCAAAGACACGGGGATGTTAAGTGACAATCTTAAGGCCTGGCAGAGAGAAGCAGTGTCAGAACTAGGATTGGAGACCAGTAGTTGCTGGTTTCCCAAACTGTTTTCAGATATTTGACTTGTCCAAAAAATCTTTAGCTAATAGTCATCACAGATCTCCCACCCTCCCTTGCTTACACTCACAAAGCCAGCGTGACACACTGAGCTAGCCAAGTCCAATCAAGAGCTATTAAACTGCATGCTCTGAAGAGCTAGTTGACCCAGAATCTCCAGCCCCAGGCACTACTACCAAATACTGTAGGTCCACCTTCCTGCCCCTTATCCAGTAGTGCAGGTTCTGGGACTGTGGTTATCCTCCTGACCCAGGGGAGCTGTTCACTATTGAGCTGTTCTCTTCAGCCAGGCAAAGTGGCATCACAACTGTGTCTACAGCTGCAACCTAAGGAGCAAGGATGTTTCCAATTTTCCTCCCTGGCCCTATTGTAATGTCGATTGTGTCTCATGTCTGAGCTGTGCTTAGAGCTAGGGGCTCAGAGACAGGTCTCCCAAATTCTAGTCCAGGTGCCTACAGGGACTTCCAAGCAGCCTGGGGAAAGACACTTAGCACCAGCGCTCAGGGGCAGATTTCCAAGAGTTCACAATTGAGGCCGGATTGCCTAGCTCAGCTCCCATGCAAGGAACTAAAGACAGGTCAGATTTTCCAAAAGCATCCCACATTGCGGCACTTGTAGACAGATTGGCTGCAGAGCTCAGCACCCAACGTAATGAGTTCTTGTAAAACCCAGGCTCCTTTTGGTGCCTAAATGGGACCTGAGTGCCTATGAAAAATCTAACCCCTTAAATTCTCCGTCCCTCCATCTGGAATGGAGCCGGTGATGACCCCAGGGGCACTGCAAAGCTTCATTCGTTAATTCACAGAAAACACTGTGCCTGTAGAGGAAAGATCCACTGCCTGCATCTACACTGGCATGATTTTGCACAAATACTTTTAACGGAAAAGTTTTTCTGTTAAAAGTATTTGCGCAAGAGAGTGTCTATACTGGCATGTGCCTTTGCGCAAAAAATTTGCTTTTGCGCAAAAGCATCCATGCCAGTGTAGATGCTCTCTTGCGCAAGAAAGCTCCTATGGCCATTTTAGTCATAGGGCTTTCTTGCACAAGAAATTGATGTTACCTGTCTACACTGGCCTCTTGTGCAAGAACACTTGCGCAAGAGGACTTATCCCTGAGCGGGAGCGTCAGAGTGTTTGCGCAAGAAGCACTGATTTCATACAGTAGAACATCAGTGTTCTTGCGCAAATACTCACGGCCAGTGTAGACAGGCGGCAAGATTTTGTGCAAAATTTTTGCGCAAAATCTTGCCAATGTGGACACAGCCCATGTGTAATGGGGACAAAGCTCTTCGATTATCAGCGTCTCTGAGCATCTACGCTGCTATTAAAATCCCACAGCGACCTGTGACAGCTGACACTGGCTCACTGGGCCCGGGAGAAGGGCTCTTTCATTTAGACCCTCAGGTGATTTTGGCAATTGTACCCTAGGACACTCTGGCTTTGTCTTCACTACAGAGTTTTTTCAGAAAAATGGCCGTTTTTCAAAATAAAATTCACCGAGCGTCTCCACACCTCAAGTGAGTTTTGGTGCAAAAATCGAAAGAATGAGGGGAGGGAGGGGGAGGAATTTTCCAGTGGAGGTATTTCTCATTCTACAAGGAAGAACACCGTGTTGCAAAAGAGCTCTTTTGCAAAAAGGTATGTGTGGACAGGGAAGAGGAGTTTTTTGCTCAAAAAGAGGAAAGAGGTAAAAGCACAGGTGCCCTGGTGGCCATTCTGTGCATAGTCACCAGAGCTTACTTTCCAGAGAGCGGCCTTGCAGTCTGAACGCTCTCTTTGCAAAAGCGCATCACTTTTTCAATGCGCTTTTTCAGTATGGATGCACTTTTGTGCAAGAAGTTTTTGCGGAAGATCTCTTCCAATAAAAGCTTCTTGCGCAAGAAGCCTGCAGTCTAGACACAGCCTCTGAGGCGGGAGGTTTCCAAGACCACACTGCAGCCTGAACCTGCAAACAAATAAGCCCATAATCCCAACCAGCTGGTGCAGACCAGTCACAGGTGCGTTTGCTGGGTAGAGGCACCTTCTGTTATCCAGCCACTCCGCCTTCTGCTTTTTCTCTGCTCAGAGCATCTTCATCCTGACATGTAGCCATGGTGAGTCCTACCCTAACAGCTGTGCCATGGTTTTATTGGGAGCTGTTTACTTGGCACTGTATATCACTTGCTTGTTATCCTCAAAATAACCCTGACGGCAGGAAAATCCTTGATTTCAAAGGCTCTCTTTCACACAGAAGGTCAAACCCTTCAATCCCTGACCTCATCCTGCTTAGGTTCAAGGGGATACAAGTTTTGACATTGACTTCAATGGAAGGAGTACCCAGCCCCGTAATTATTATTCATACTTTGCAGAAATCTCATTGAGATTAATGGAAGCTTTGCCAAGTAAAGACTTTATGTCTCTGAAAGGATCCCTTTAAGCCAAGAAAAGAATACAGGATGAGGCAGAGCAGCAAGTGCATTTGTTTTTGCTTCACAAACCCACACATCTAACCAGGTCTGGTCTATGAGTTCTGGGTTCCAGATAGCTGATCCCCCAGAATTTCAGGCGGTTCCGAGATTTCGTTCCAGTTTAGTGCATATGAAATAGAGACGACCATGGTTTTGCTCTTGCAAACTCAAAACATGGTGTAGTTGGGATCCATGTCTCAGTTTAACCAGTGGGAAGTTATTTTAAAAAACAAACAAACCCCATAATCAGTAACTGTTATGATCAACCGTAATAGCACAGGTTTTAGAGAGGGAGTTGTGTTAGTCTGCTTCAGCAAAAATAATAGCACAAATCCTAAGCTTCTGATCAGAAGCATTAAGTATTAAGTACATCAGGAGCAAGAAGCTTGCTAAACAACCAGGCTATGTCTACACTTCTTGCGCAAGTATAGCAGTTCTTGTGCAAGAATCGGCAGAGCGTCCACATGGCCCGCCCGGTCTTGCGCAAGGAAATTTACAATACAGCATGGTAAGAGAGGGCTTCTTGTGCAAGAGCTATGCTCTTTTTTAACAGGTGTAAGCCCTCTTGCGCAAGAGGGCAGTGTGGACGCTCGGCCGGAGTTTCTTGTGCAAGGAAGCCCTATGGCTAAAATGGCCATCAGAGCTTTCTTGCGCAAGAGAGCGTCCATGGATGCTCTTGCACAAAAGCACAGCTGGCACATGGCAGTGTGGATGTTTTCTTGTGCAAGAGTTCTTGCATAAGAAGCCGCTAGTGTAGACATAGCCCCAGTGGGGGCCCTGGACAATTGAGATGCTAACAGAGCACTCTAAAGCTACTTCTACAGTGGCAGCTTCTTGCGGAAGATCAGCCGTTCTTCTGCAAAAACTTGCCGGCTGTCTACACTGCACGAGCATTCTTCCAGAAGTAAAGTTACAGTATAGCATTGTAAAACAGGGCTTCTTCCGGAAGAATTATTCCTCTCCCCATGAGGAATAAGCCCTCTTGTGCAAGAGCTCTTCCAGAAGAGGGCAGTATAGAGAGGCAACATGAATTTCTTGCGCAAGAAGCCCTTATGGTTAAAATGGCCATCAGAGCTTTCTTGCAGAAGAAAGTATCTACACTGCCATGGATGCTCTTGTGCAAAAGCACATCTCTTGCACAAAAGCACATGGCCGTGTAGATGCTCTCTTGTGGAAGAGTTTTTGCACAAGAACTCTTCCGCAAAAGAGTTCTTGTGCAAGAAGCTGCCAATGTAGACGTAACTCAGGACAATAAAGTCGTTGCAGAGAAAACCAATGAATTCTTTGCTTCGGTCTTCACGGCAGAGGATGTTAGGCATATTCCCAAACCTGAGCCATTCTTCATAGGTGACAAATCTGAGGAATTGTCCCAGATTGAGATGTCATTAGAGGAGGTTTTGGAAAAAATTGATAAACTTAACAGTAACAAGTCACTGGGACCAGCTCTGAAATAACTCAAATGGGAAATTGCGGAACTATTAACTGTGGTTTGTAACTTATCCTTCAAATCAGCTTCTGTACCTAATAACTGGAAGATAGCTAATGTGATGCCAATATTTAAAAAGGTCTCTAGAGGTGATCCTGGCATTACAGACTGGCAAGTCTAACATCAGTACTAGGCAAATTAGTTGAAACTATAGTCAAGAACAACATTGTCAGACACATAGATGAACATAATTTTGGGGGGAAAAGACAACATGGTTTCTGTAAAGGGAAATCATGCCTTACTGATGTACTAGAGTTCTTTGAAAGGGTCAACAAGCCTATAGACAGAGGGGATCCAGGGGATATAGTACGCTTAGATTTCCAGAAAACCTTTGACAAGATCCCTAACCAAAGGTTCTTAAGTTGGCTGTCATAGGATAAGAGGGAAGCTCCTCTCATGGATTGAGAACTGGTTAAAAGACAGGAAACAAAGGGTAGAAATAAATGGTCAGTTTTCAGAATGGCAAGATGTAACTAGTAGTGTCCCCCAAGGGTCTGTATTGGGACTAATCCCATTCAACCAATTTATAAATGATCTGGAGAAAGGGGTAATCAGTGAGGTAGGAAAAATTTCAGATGATAC
This sequence comes from Pelodiscus sinensis, assembly GCF_049634645.1. Taxonomy (NCBI): domain Eukaryota; kingdom Metazoa; phylum Chordata; order Testudines; family Trionychidae; genus Pelodiscus; species Pelodiscus sinensis. The sequence continues at coordinate 1,056,868 of NC_134738.1, read as the reverse complement.
CAAACTGCTCAAGATAGTTAAGAACAAAGCAAACTGTGAAGAGCTTCAAAAGGATCTCACAAAACTAGGTAACTGGGCAACAAAATGGCAAATGAATTTTAATGTTGATAAATGCAAAGTAATGCACATTGGAAAAAATAATCCCAACTACACATCTAAAATGATGGGGCGTAATACAGCTATAACTTCTCAAGAGAGAGATCTTGGAGTCATTGTGAATAGATCTTTGAAAAAATCCACTCAAGGTGCAATGGCCATCAAAAAAGCAAACAGAATGTTAGGAATCATTAACAAAGGGACCAGGGAATAAGACAGAGAATATCTTATTGCCTCTACATAAATCGATGGTACCCTCACATCTTGAATACTGCATACGGATGAGGTCACCTCATCTCAAAAAAGATACATTGGAATTGGAAAAAGTTCAGAAAAGGGCAACAGAAATTATTAGGGGTTTGGAATGGGTGCCATATGAAGAGAGATTAAAAAAACTGGGACATTTCATCTTAGAAATTAGGAGACTAAGAAGGGATAGAGGTCGATAAAATCGCGACTGGTTATTTATTTGTTCCCATAAGAACTAGGGGTCACCAAATGAAATTAATAGATAGCAGGTTTTAAACAAACAGAAGAAAGTTTTTCTTCACACAGCACACAGTCAACCTGTGAAACTCCTTGCCAGAGGATGTTGTGAAGACCAGGACTTTAACAGGCTTCAAAAAAGAACTAAGTAAATTCATGGGTCCATCAATATTTATTAGTCAGAATGGGTAGGAATGGTGTCCCTAACCTCTATTTGTCAGAGGTTTGGAATGGGTGACTGGGAAGGGATCATTTGATAATTCCCTGTTCTGTTCGCTTTCTTTGGGGCATCTGGAATTGGCCACTGGCAGAAGACAGAACACTGGCCTCAATGGACCTTTGGTCAGATCCAGTATGGCCGTTCTTATGTTCACATTCCTAGCAGTCTTTTCCCCATTGCTGCAAAATATTTTAATAACATTTAAGTACCAATCAGTAAGGTGTCTGAATGGGATAATCATTTCTGCAAAGCTTCACAGTTTTAAAACTAACTCCAATTTTTTTATGTTGATAACTGTAGATCTAGCAAGGGGAACAAATTGATGCAGCCTTAAGGCTTGTACAGTGTGTGTGCAGAATAGCTAAGAAATATCATAATGAGAATGCCAGGAACTCTCTTTGGCTATGTCTACACTGCAAGAAGGGGTCAGAAAAAGATACGCAAATTGTGAAGTGCAATTTGCGTATCTTTTTCCACTTTCCTTCCAAAAGAGGCTTTTTCAACATTTGGCCCTTCTACATGGGGCCAAACATTGGGAAAAAACCCTCTTTCGGAATATCTCTTCTTCCTCATCGAATGCCGAAAAATGTGTCTGCTTTTCCGAATTTTTTTTCAGAAAAGCAGACGTTCCTTGGATGTGGCAGAGTTTTTCTAGGATACCATAGGTGTCCTGGAAAAGCTCTGCAGTATAGACATAGCCTTTATTTCAGAAACAAAAATTCATATTTGGACTTCACCAAATATGCCTGTAGCAGGTAGGTTAGTTTCCCAGTCAGCCCCATTAACATTTGGAAGACACAAACGAAATCCAGGAGAGGCCTGAAGACCTGCACTTGTATAAATGAGAACGAGATCTGGCTCAGAGTTTCTACCATTGCATGTATGGCCCAGATTCAGGAAAGTAATTCGGCATGTGTTTACGACCCATTGACTTCGGTGTATAAATGAGCTTAAAGTTAAATATATGCCATTGTGTTTTCCTGAATAGGGGCCACATTTTTATTCAGGTTTTTATTTCAGTGTCCCCCGCCATGTAGAGTTTCCTGTTCCAATCACACCTGTACCACAATTTACACTTACAGGTTTCCTCTCCTCCAGTGATGCCAGGGCAATTACCCCTCTGTACATGAGGACAGAATCAGGCCCACAGACTTCATGAGTTCTGTGATCACAGTGACCCCATTTGGCCTTGGATTCTATGAATCTAAGTTCATAGCTACTCATATTGAGATGAGAACAGCTGACAGCTGATGGAGGTCAGATTCTTCTCTGTCATGTCAGTCTGGAGTCACTCACTTCATTCCATGGCTGTCAATGAGATCTGAACGTGGACCAGGAAATTTTGTTGCAGCATCTCACTGAGCTCTTTAGAAACCGCTATGGTTTTGCTGAAAGAGGCAGCAGCTTCCTCCATCTTCCTCTAGTTCCAAGGGGCATATGGACAATGCCCATAGCTTTGGACACAGCACATCAATGTTAGCAGAGCTATTTAAGTCTATTGTTTGTGCTGCACTCATACAAGGACAGTTTCAATACAGACCAGTCAGTCAACACTCAGGGGGCTTACTCAGTTGCAACCAGAGCAGAGTTTAGTCCTTAGGCCTAAATGCAGTCCTGGTCTGAGAGGGCAAAAATGCCACTGAAGTTAGTTTGCCAGCGAGCATGTCACATTATTGTCATGTTCAACACGAGGAACTGCACTGCAGAGCCCCAAAACTAACTGCAAACATCTCTGCAGTGTGAGCCAAAGAAGCAGGCTCTTCAGCGATCAGTCAGTTAGGGCACATCTGCACTGCAGTGTTCTTTCAGAATAACTGACATTCCGAAATAACATAGCCCGCGTCTACACTACAAGCAGCTATTTCCACATAATATCAACATAACGTTGAGCTGGAGGACTTCTTACCCAAACTCCTGTAACCTTCATTGCACGAGGAGTCTGGGAAGTTGGAGGAAGAATGCTCTTCCTCAGGCTTCCTGCTGCGTAGACAGTGCCAAAAACTGAAATAAACTATTTCAAATTAAGCTAAGCAACTGACAGAGCTCAAGTTGTGTAGCTTATTTTGGCTTTAGCCCTGCTGTGTAGACGTGCCCTCCAGTCCCTCATCCTCTGCAGATCCGGGAACAGACACTCCCAGTCCATGGCATGCCCACACCTTGACTCCTGCCTGCAGTTCCTGTCACGAGGTAGATGAGAATTGGTAAAAAGACTAGAACTTCTCAGCTTGGAATAGAGACAGTTGAGGTGATAGAGAGGTATAAATCATGAGTGGGGTGGGGAAAGTGACTGGAGACACTTTATTTACTCTTTACAAAACACAAGAACCAGGGACAACCCAGTGACATGAATAGGCAGAAGGCTTGAAACACACAACTAGAAATTTCCATGACATGCCTCTGACGAAGTGGGTCTTTGTCCTCGAAAGCTCATGCTCCTACACTTCAGTTAGTCTATAAGGTGCCACAGGACTCCTCGCCGCTTTTACAACTAGAAGTGCTTCTTCCCACAATGCCCAGCTTCCTTGTGGAACTAGTTGCCAGGGGATGTTGTGAAGCCCAAAACTATAATGGAATGGAAAGCGGAATGAAGTAAGTTCATGGGCATCAGGGGCTATTCGCCGAGATTGTGGGGGATGCAATCCCATGTCTGAGGTGCCCCAAGCCTCTGAATGCCAGGCTAGGAGTGGATGATGAGGAACAGTTCACTTGATGGCTGCCTGTTCTCTTCATTCCCTCCAAAGCACCAGCCATTGGCCACTGTCAGCAGACTGGATACAGGGCTACATGGACCTCGGATCCAGCATGGCTGTTCCTGTGCTTAGCCACAGAACAGGAACAGAGAGAGATGAATTACAAGCTTCTCCACACTGTCCTGACAATCACCTTACACTGCATGTGGAAGAAACACATCTAATTGGAAGCTCAGCCTCTATGCCAGCCAACAGCTGAGCCAACTGTGTGTGGCAGACACTAGACCGTTACAAACTGGATTGAGACCCACCCTTTCACAAGTAAAAAACTTTGGTCTCAAGAGACTTGGGACAGACTTGAACTGGCTCCTTAGAGTCAAAAGTGTCTTCTTTCACTATAGCCTGTGTTTCTGGTGACTAACATCACTAGCATAATCCTTTCTTCCAGAAAGTTTTATGATGGGTTTTGCTAGAGCTCTCATTTCTCCCATGGGAAGAATCAACCCCCCTACAGGAAGTGGTTCCTGGAGGACAGTCTTGGCTCCATGTGATGTCGAATGCTTCTTATTTTTGCTGTTTCCTATCACTTGGTGAGCTCAATTTCCTTCTTATTTATACTGATGCAAACAAGGAGTTAATTATATCAACAGGGTCACACCAAGTAAAGTTAGTATAAGGGAGAGAAAAATCAAGCCCTTTAATTGTTAAATGTACTTTTAATAACAGGAATTCATTTCAGTGCAGTTTGTTAAAAACAGACCAACTGGCTGGATGGGCAATGAAAGGATCACAGGAAATGGCTCAGATTACTCACCTCCCTTCATCGCTGCTCTCTTACCGCCAGATTTTTCATCTGGCTCAAGCAAATATTGCATGCGCCCACCTGTTTGCATGCATTCACAGACGAATCAGTTTCACTATTTGTCTATGCGGGGGTGTAAAGTGCCTGTGGTTGTGAGAAGTCCTTTTGAAAATATGGCCTTTAACCTTGGGCTTCTAAATGACACAGAAAATATTAGTGCTAGATTTTATTATTCATGTCTCTCTAACTGCAAATCCATAGTTCCTTGAGCCTCCCACAGCCTGTGTTCAGGTAGCTGGAGCCTCAGCCATATCATGATAGACATTGTAAATCAGATGGACAGATTCATTAGTCAATCAAATGTCGTGAAACTTTTCTAGGTTTGTTAGATAATAGCGAATGGAACAACCAACTGAAGGAATGATTTGCCTCTCATGCTGACCAATATCTATCATCTCATTGTTTTCTTGTGCTCTGTTCTCTCTTAACTTAAAGACTTAGACTGTAAACTCTTTGGAGCAGGAATCATCTTTTTACTGTATTTGTACAGCACTTTTCCCAATGGGGACCTGATCAATGATTGCATCTTCAAGGCATGACTGCAACTCAGTGCATAAAAAGTGATGTGCCGCAGGAATTCAGCTCTCCCAACAACTAATTCTCATAAACATCCATAGCTACACCCAGCTTCTTTATTCCCATCATACTCTGGTCCAACGTAATGAGATACCAGGAGAAATTTCTTCATGTCTTCCACTATAGCACAATCTAATTAATTAATCCAAAAGTAAATACAGCACAGTCTGAAAACCTCCGTGCTAAGGAACCTTAGCCCCACCTAACTGCACTGAGCAGCAACGCAGTTTAGGCTGCATGATCAAAAATATCAGCCTCTCGGTACATTTTGCCAAAAACCCATAAAACCAGGGATGAAAAGAAATTTCTGTTACTTGCACACATCTGTGGGAAAAAAGTCTGCTGTCTGAGAAACCTCTTATTGGTTCAGCCCATTGCTAAACAGTTAACAGGCCAAACCCCAAATTCCCCCTTTTTTTTACCCAAATAGTTGCTCACACTTACAGAACCTGTTGGAATGGGCACTACATGCAATATGGTGGTAGAGTATATTTGAAGGGCTGAGATAACACCATATTTCGTTATGGTATAGGAAAGTACACTTATTAAGTTTGCAGATGATACCAAGCTAGGAGGGGTTGCGACTGCTCTAGAGGATAGGGTCATAATTCAAAATGATCTGGACAAATTGGAGAAATGGTCTGAGATAAACAGGATGAAGTTTAATAAAGACAAATACAAAGCGCTCCACTTAGGAAGGAACAATCAGTTTCATACATACAGACTGGGAAGTGACTGTCTAGGAAGGAGTACAGCAGAAAGGGATCTAGGGGTTATAGTGGGTCACAAGCTGAATATGAGTCAGCAGTGTGATGCTGTTGCAAAAAAAGCAAACATGATTCTGGGATGCATTAACAGGTGTGTTACGAGCAAGACACAAGGAGTCATTCTTTCGCTCTCCTCTGAGCTGGTTAGGCCTCAGTTGGAGTATTGTGTCCAGTTCTGGGCACCACATTTCAAGAAAGATGTGGAGAAATTGGAGAAGGTCCAGAGAAGAGCAACAAGAATGATTAAAAGTCTAAAGAACACAACCTATGAAGGAAGGCTGAAAGAATCGGGTTTGTTTAGTTTAGAAAAGAGAAGATTGAGGGAGGACATGAGAGCCGTTTTCAGGTATCGAAAAGGGTGTCATAAGAAGGAGGGAGAAAACTGGTTCATCCTGGCTTCTGAAGATAGAACGAGAAGCAAGGGGCTTAAACTGCAGCAAAGGAGGTTTAGGTTGGGCATTAGGAAAAAGTTCCTAACTGTCAGGGTGGTCAAACACTGGAATAAATTGCCCAGGGAGGTTGTGGAATCCCCATCTCTGGAGACATTTAAGAGTAGGTTAGATAAATATCTATTGGGGATGGTCTAGACAGCATTTGGTCCTGCCATGAGGATAGGGGACTGGACTTGATGACCTCTTGGGGTCCCTTTCAGTCCTAGTGTTCTATGATTCTATTATTCTTGCCTAAGAAAATCCTCTCAACAAGGAAACCAAAAGAAAAGACATACATTGAGATTTCCCCAAAATTCTAGGGGATTTAAACCCAGATTCTGCATTAAAACTTGTGGAAGATCTGGCTCTCAATACCCTCTGGCAGCTTTGGAAACCTCAGGGCAAGTGATTTACAGGCTCAGACCCCATTGGCAACAAACATCTCAGGTAATATTGAAGGTCCTGATGTCAGCTGTTGATCTTTTTCACTGCACAGGTACAAATATTAGAATTAACATAAGACTCTGGAAAGTCCTTCCTTTCCCTCGCCAGACCAGAGCCTGAGTTCCTAATGCAAGATCCCAAACCTAAAGCCTAACCTTCTTTCTCAGGCAATGTTACAAATGGCTAAATTCTGGGTGGTTCTCAGCATCTGGATTACCTGCTGATGTCTCAGGAGTATGCCCTTGGAAATTAACAGGCCTTGTGACTCAGGGTGCATCTACATAGCAGGGCTTAACTCGAAATAAGCTACACAAATTGAGCTTTGTCAATTGCATAGCTTATTTCGAAATAGCTTATTTTGAAATTAGGAGCATCTACACAGTACTTATTTTGAAATAGAGCTCTCTTCCTCCAACTCCCCTTACTCCTTATATAATGAAGGTTACAGGAGTCAGAGTAAGACGTCTTCCAGCTTGACAATATTTCGACATTATTTCAAAATAACTGCCTGCTGTTTAGATGCGGACTAAGTTATTTCGAAATAATGCTAGTTATTTTGAGGCGGGCTTCCCTAATGTAGACATGCAATCTCCATTTAGAGCCCTGGGAGGCACTGGGGAGGAATAATTTACAATGGCTCTGTTAAGGGGCTATTTCAAAATAGCAGCAGTGGAGTGTCTACACATGGCTTATTTTGAAATAGTTATTTTGAAATAAGTGTTATTTCTCATAGAATGAGGTTTACAGATTTCAGAATAAGCTATCCATTATTTTGAAATTATTTCAAAATGGCCATGTAGATGTTCACATTGTTATTTCGAAATAACACTAGTTATCTTGAAATAATAGTGCACTAGACGCATCCTAAGTGAATTAGGACCCAACACTCAGATCTGTAACCTCAGGGTATCTTTGACTCCTCTTTTGCTCTGTATGTCAAAGCTGTATCCAGATCTTGCTGCTTTTCCCTCTGTAACATTTCTCAAGCAGTTCTCTGCTTGCTGTTCAGAGAATCAAAACTCTCATCGAAGCCTTCCTCATCTTCCGTCTTAGCTCTCATAACCTTCTCTTCTTACATACAGACAGCCTGTTGTATACTCCTTTGGTCCACACAACACCCAGCTAAGAGGGTTGTGTTCTTTCCTTGTCATTCTGGCCTCCTTCAAGAGCCTAATCCAGATTCATTGGGAATCTTTCCATTGACTTCAATAGGTTTGAACCCCTCCATTGTCTCCCTCTTTTTCAATACAAACTCAAGCTTGACCTTGGTTCCTCATTCAGCTTTAAGGCCCTTCACAACTCTGCCTGCTGTCTTATTTCAACTATTTCACTTTGGCTCCTTCTCTTCACTGGCAAGTCTAACCTTGTCTGCCTGTTTGTTAGCTTCCCACCGGGACTGTCTTCTAGCCCGTCCTGTAGGCATGGAACGCCACCCCTCATCTCTTCTGTATGCCTCTCTTCACCTTCAAATCTCTTCTTGAGATCAATTTTTGAAAGATGCTTATAAGATGTCAGTAGTGGCCACTGATGAGTTTCATGGTACTTGGTATTTTACTTAGAGACAAGTGAATACAGGAGCACATCAGATGCTTTTTTGTCACCATTCCTGTTTTTGGTTGTTGTTGTTTGGTTGGGGTTTAGTTTTTGTTTTTGTTTGTTAAATAACTTTCTAGTCTTCATGGTTACAGAGAAAAATTTGAGAATGTGATCTGACCAGAACTCTAAAGGCTCAAACACCAGAAGCAATGTGTAAGAGTTTGTAGGATTGGGGCCTTAGACAGTAAACTGAACTAAGAATAAATTGAACATTTATATGGATATTATAAGTATGCTCGGCATAATTACCAATATTTTTGGAAGGGATATTAAACTTCAGATCATTGGCCCAACTGCAAATATTAGAAAAACTTTAAAAATGACTAATAGTCTTACAGCACCTTAGAGCCTAACAAAACATGTAGATGGTATCATTAACTTTGGTGAGCAGAACCCACTTCTTCAGATGAATGGAGTTATTAAAGGTTCAGCTTCTAAATAAATAGGGGTTGGGAGGGAGAAGGAAAAAAATGGAAAAAAAGAGGGAAGAAATGGTCAATTAGAATGTCCATGCTACAAGGTGCAAATTGTTCTTAAGTACCCATTGTTTGGTCTTTTACATCAGTAGGGTGTGGAATGTAGTGGGCCATCCGGCCAATGCCTTTATTCATACCTTTGTTGAAGGAATCAAACTTGTAAATTAATTTAAGTTCTAAGGCTTCCCTGGGGAGTTGGCTTGTGGTATTGGCCTGAAACAATAACGGTGACTTTGAAATCCATTAGCGAGTGCCTGGGCAAGTTAAAATGTTCCCTAACAGGTTCTCCTCCTCCTCCCCCCCCCCCCCACACTATTTATTTAAAACCTTTCCTGTTTGCACCTTTAAGTTCCCCATCTGTAAACAGCACTTAGGTCAGGGTCTGTTTTACTTTCTTCCTTTGGGTCTGTCTTAAGAGTAACTGAAATTCCAGCAACAAAGGACCCTTAACAGGCACAGGGAAGAGTTTCATTCTGAGACATAGCATGTTCATTTTGATGATGGGAGCGATCCATTACACTATAGTAAGCAGTCTGCTTTCAGGGATGGAAGGAATACTGTTAAAAAGTAAACAGAGCCCTGTAAGTCAAACAATACTGGAGCCCTCTACCGACTCCTCTGCCTTGGTGCTTCATTAGTTTTAGTGTCCATTTAAATCCATGGCATGCCCTGCAACCAGCTGTTGTTGGTACTGCATGCAGAATCTCCTCTCGGATCCCTGACTGGCTCTCAGAGCTTCCACAAAAAGGACATTTGCAATGAGCAACTAATCTGTCATTGAGAACAATGGCACTGCTCAGATTCTGTACCATCATGCCCTGTGCATGCCAGTTTGGGCTCCTTGCTACTCATTTGATACACCATTCAATGAAACATGATCCCACAGGCCATGTATAGCAGAGGCATCCAGGGTGCAGACAGAATGGTTGGGAACCCTGCATGCAAATAAACCATTTCTCATGGTGGCCGGAAGGACACAGAGCCGATCATTCGGCAGATCAAGAATATCCCAGCATTCCCCTTCTGTGACTATGCCCCACAATGGTTAGGTGAGAGTAGAAATCTGACTGACTGTCTAAGACGTCTGGGATGCCCCTACTTGGGAATCACAGAGGCCAGTTGTTATTCCCCCAGGCCTCCTAAGAGATTGTGTAATGGTTTCCTGTAGCTTTGGCAGAAATGGATACTTGGGGCCACATGACCTAGTGTTGCTAAACCCCATCCTGACGCTGAACAAGAACCACGCTGCAGTCAGCAGGATGAAGGAAAGACACAATTTGAAATTGTGCCCTTCCCGCTCCAAACCACACAAAGCTGGGCACTGTCATAACTGAGGAGTAAATCGTGAGGTTCCCCAGGTACAGCCTGGGTCGCTGCTCAGCCACAAAACACATCTGGGCAGCTAACCTGCTAGGTGAGCAATGGCAAACATGAACATGGGGACAAACTCAGACCTGACAGCAACTCCACAGAAGTCTATGGAGCTGCATCCACTGGCAGCAGGGCTGATCGGGAACAGATAACCCGTTTTTTGCAAAATGTTTACTCTAAAGGAGATAGCAGCCTTTTCCATTTGTTGCTACTCTCTATGGAAGGTATTACGATGACTCACTAAAGCAGGGTGCTGAGCACCCTTTGTGGGGTGCTGATAGCACCCATCTCCCCAGAGGCTCTCAGTTGCCTGCAAGTTCATGTCCACAAAGCATCCAGCATGGGAGGACCTAAGCACTATGGGCCTGCTCCAGATCCCACAGACATTGTTCAGTGGGTTTTGAATCAGGCTCCCTCTGCAACATTCAGTGAAAAGCCCAGCTGCAAAGAAGCTGCAGCAGTGCAAACTGAGGCTCACAAAAACCACTGGGGCAGCATTTCTACATTTGGCCTTTGTGCTGTCTGGGGCTACGCGAATTTTCACTTTTCTACACAAGTTCATGATACTTTAAGCAAATCTTGCAGGTTATACTCTTTGTATCATAAGAGAATGCCTTAGAATTAGAAGAATGGCTCTGAAAATTAAGCTAACTGAAATGTATAACTAAGCAGATCTATGCAGAGGAGAAAAATCTCCGGCTACCTCCACATTAGCCTTAGGGAAAAATTAGTATATGTAAGCAACCCGCAATAGAAATCATACTCAGCTTTTTTTAAGCATTGCCACGAAATCTGGTAGTAACAGGAAATATGGCAAATGACAGAAAAGAATAACCGAAGAAATAAGTTTTCGGTGAGATGCACTTTTTCACTGGAGTAAGTAAAATGAAAATAAAATCACTTTTCTCTTGAATATTTAGCATTCTGTTTTTTCTAAATCTCCACTGTATTTTTCTCACTTTTTATCAAGTATCATGCTGTATAATGAATTGTAATTCAGAATAGGCTTTTATACAATTGAATCTGGGAGCCACTGTAGAATACGGATGGAGTTAGCTAGTTTTTGGTTTTTGTTTGATTGAGTTTTTTGCACTTATTTTTGGAGAACTTCTCATTTTGTCCACTTGTATATAGGGCAATTAGAAAGCCTTTAAATTGCAGCAAGAAGCCACCAGTACAAAGACAATAACATTATATCACATGAGTAGTAAATAACGTGAGTAAGCATTCATCTCCACTGTACACTATTGGTTAGGGAACAAAGAAAGTCTGACTCAGAGCTGAGAAAAACTGACTGACATTATAAAGTGCCTTTCGAAGGTCTATATACTTTCCATCACAAAGATCAAAATCAGATTTTCTTTCAAATAGAGTCCTCAGCCCTTAAAGCGCTGGGTTTTTTAATTAGCCAGTCTCTTACACTGGAACGTTTGGCTATCATGGGGAAAGTGGTTTAACAGTAACACTTCAGGCAGACTGGAGTTTTTTCTGAAAGTGGTCAGCTAAAATTAATGCCTCCAATAACAGTTCCTAGACATCTCCAGTTAGAAGTGCCTCAACCTTCGCAGGTCAGAGAAAAAGCAAATATCACCCTCCCCGGTCCGTTCCCACTGCCAATTTTAGGACACTGTAAAGGATCCAATATAGCATCCATACTAGTCACAATAACCAAACATTTCAATTCACAAAGCAGGGCAAATCTACTATAGACTTCATTGCAGAAGCACATACTACAGCTACTGTAGAAGTTACCAAAACAAAACTAAAGCCATAAGAGTAGGACCTTTTTCAGGTCCTTTGGAGACAGCTTTACAAACCCTAAGTTGAGCTCTTTTAAGTGCCAGTTGATAACATTTCCATGCCGTGGCAAAGGATTTGCCTAAAAGAATAAGTCCAAATCAACTTACTTGTCTAAAATGAAGTACAAATCAAATCCTCCATAACAAGCAGGACCTCCTTTCTCTCTATTTCCACCTTGTCCTTCGCAGGCTAACACAAACGCTGCAAAGAAGAGAAATCTGAAGCCAAATCTCAAGGCTCTTTGCTTTACAATGGCCATTATATCCAGAAAGGAGGGAAAGGTTCTCTTCTTCCAAAGCTCCCTTTTTTCACACTCTTCTCCAAAAACACCATTCAATGGCCTTGAAATAGATACACATATATTTGACTCCTTAAACTCCACTTGCAGCGATTGTCCTCTGAAATTGCAAGACTTTTCCCCCTTGTTTCCCCGGCAGTTCTGTTGCTTGGTTTCAGATTTCAAGATGCACAATACTGTATTTCGCTTTTTTATTTAAAGGGACTTCTCCATCACTCTCCTAGGCAGCTCTCAGAAAGCAGTATCATTGTTTTGCAATAGGAGAAACTACTTCCCGACAATTCTTGCTTTGCCCCCGATTTCAGAGAATCTGAGGAGGTTTGGAGTGTTTCTTCTTTATTATTGTTGTTATTGTGGGCAGTGGGGTTTGTTTTCTCTTATAATAGAAAGTTCTGAGAATGCCATCTTGTGGTGAAGTCCTGATGAAACAGACTGGAGCTCTGAAACGATGTTAATTAGAACACGCATGCCCTGAGCACACAAAGTACATATTGCAGCAATTTTTTGTTTCATACATGTGACCCATCTTGCATACACTCAGGGGGTATGTCTACACTACAAAGTTAGTTCGAACTAACGGACGTTAGTTCGAACTAACTTTAATAGGCGCTACACTAGCGCTCCGCTAGTTCGAATTTAAATCGAACTAGCGGAGCGCTTAGTTCGAACTAGGAAAACCTCATTTTACGAGGATTAAGCCTAGTTCGAACTAGCTAGTTCGAATTAAGGGGTGTGTAGCCCCTTAATTCGAACTAGTGGGAGGCTAAGCCTTCCCAGGTTTCCCTGGTGGCCACTCTCGCCAACACCAGGAAAACTCTATGCCCCCCTCCCGGCCCCGGACCCCTTAAAGGGGCACGGGCTGGCTACGGTGCCTGTGCCAGGTGCAAGCCTGCCAGCACCCAGCCAGCAGACCCTGCACCTGGCACGGCACAGAGCCACCCACCCGATGTCCCCCAGCCCACCCCCTCTTCCCGGGACCAGGCTGGCGGCTCCCGGGAGCTTGCCCTGGACCGCAAAAGGCGGGCACCTTCCTGGGCTAGTGCGGACATCGTGGACCTCGTCCACGATCTCCGCACTAGGCACAGGAAAGTGGCCGTCTAGGGCAGGAGAGCTGCCAGCCTGGCCACCCAGGAGCAGGTGTGCATGAAAATCAAGGGGGTCCACTGAGACCCCCGACACTGAGCCCTGAGCTTACAATGGCCGTCCTGGGTCAGACCAAAGATCCATCTAGCCCAGTAGCCTGTCTGCCGACAGCGGCCAACCCTAGGGACCCTGGAGGGGATGGACCAAAGACAGTGACCAAGCCATTTGTCTCGTGCCATCCCTCTCCAGCCTTCCACAAACTTTGGGCAGGGACACCACTCCTACCCCCTGGCTAAGACTACTCCATGGACCCAATCTCCTTGACTTGATCTCACTTCCCTTTCAACTCTGTTCTAGTTGTAGCCTTCACAGCCTCCTGCAGCAAGGAGTTCCGCAGGTTAACGATTTGCTTTGTCAAGAACAACAACTTTCTCTTACTAGTTTCAAGCCTGCTACCCATTCCTTTCCTTTGGTGTCCTCTAGTCCTTCTTTATGGGAACTCAGGAAGAACTTTTCTGAATGCACCCTCTCCACCCAACCCCTGCTTTTAGAGACCTCTATCCTGTCCCCCCTCCGTCTCCTCTTTTCTAAGCTGAACAGTCCCAGTCTCTGTAGCCTTTCTTCATCTGGGACCTGTTCCCAACCCCTGATCATGTTAGTTGCCCTCCCCTCTCCCAGCCTTTCTCTTCCCCTCTCCCATCTCCTTTTCCCAGTCTCCCCCAGTTTTGTTCAATAAAAACAGAGTCAATGTTGGAAGAAACGTTATCTTTATTTTGTACATCAATAAGAAGGGGGGCTAGGGAACGGTAAGTGGAAGAAGCTGAGGGAGGAATGGGGCACGAGCCCCCGATGGGGAGGACTGGCCTGGCTCTGCAGGCTTCTGGGGGTGGAAGCTCTCCTGCAGCCCCCCAATTACCCTCTCTCCCCAGATGGCAGCCTGCGGCAAGTGCAGCTGGTCTGATGGCCGAGTGCTGTGATGTGCCCAGTGTGGGTAGTCCGGGCAATCCAAGCCAGGACTGCTTTGCAAGCGGGGCACCCCTTAGAACTGTCTGTCCGGGGTAGGGGTCGGGACCCTTTAAGCGCAGCCCTCGGCTAGCCTGAGACAGCATCTCCATGCTCTAAGTCCCCCTCTTATGCCCTGCCGGCACTGCTTCCGGCCATCCTTAAGCCCTGTTCAGAGTCCACTCAATGTGGACTTGCTAGTTCGAATTAGCAAAACGCTAGTTCGAACTAGTTTTTAGTTCTAGACGCGTTAGTTCGAATTAGCTTAGTTCGAATTAACTAATTCGAACTAAGTTAGTTCGAACTAGCGCTGTAGTGTAGACGTACCCAGGCTGTGTCTACACTGTACAGTTTTTCTTGAGTATCTCAGAAAAACTCTCCCGCGTCCAGGGAATGCGTTTCCTCTTCCAAAAATTTTTTCAGAAGAGCAGATGCACTTTTTCAGTATCCCAGTAAACCTCATTTTACAAGGAAGAAGGGATGTTCTGAAAAAGGGTTTTTTCCCCAACATTTGGCCCAGTGTAGATGGGCCAAATGTCGGAAAAGCCTCTTCCAAAAAAGGAAGCAGGGAAAGCTATGCAAATTGCAGGTTACAATTTGTATAGCTTTTTCCAGAAGAACAGTGCAGTGTAGACATAGCCTCATACACAGGTTGACATAGGACAGAACAGATCATCAAGTGACCAACCCCCATCGACCATTTCCAGCCTCTGACAAACAGGGTATGTCGACACAGCAGCGTTATTCCGAAATAACTATGTAGCATCTACACAGCTAGCCCGTTATTTCGAAATAATTTCAAAATAACAGGTGGCTTATTTCGGCATTTGCAAGCCTCATTCCACGTGGAATAATGCCTCTTCCAAAACAGATCTTTCGAAATAGTGCCTGTGTAGACTGGGTGCCTGGAGTTATTTCAAAATAATTGGCCTCCAGCCCTTCTCACGGTGCCCTGCTCGCCACTCTGTCTACACTCAACAAAACTCTGTAGTCCCTCCTTCCCTGGACCCCTTAAAGCTGCAGCCTCAGGGCTCATGGCACACTGCAGGCCCTGACAGCCCTGAGCCACCCCGCAGCTGTCACTGCGTTGAGGTAGCTCAAAATGAGCGACTCTGCTGCTCCTACCCAGACCTCCACTGCTCCCAGAGGGAGCGGTCTCCCAGCTCCCAGGACCCTGCCCGGGGACAAAAAAGAGATGCACTTTCCTGGTCTGGTGTGGAGATCCTTGTCCTTATTGAGGTTTGGGGTGATGAGAGCAACCTCCAGGATCTCCACACCAGACACCGGAACACAGACAGCTATGACCGCATGGCCAACAGCCTAGCCACTAAGGGGCACATCTACGTCCAGGAGCAGGTGCGGATGGAAGTGAAAGAGCTCTGCCAAGCATGTGCCAATGCCCAGGAGTGCAGAACCCGTCTGTAGCGATTCCCCCGTCCTGGGCTCTTTCCTACATCGGTCAAATGCTGTGGTGGCAGCAATCACCCCTCGGTCCCAGCGGGCTCTTCACCCACAGTACCGGGCATAAGGGTCCCGTGAGCACCGGGTTTGGGGCCATCGACGCCAAGGGGTCATCCTCCAATGGTGTCGCCCCCAGTTCAGTCTCCCGCAACCCTTCCCTGGGGTCGTCCTCCTGGGCTTCCTCCCTCTGCCCTTCGGGGCCCGTCGGGGTGAAGGTCGTCCTCTCAGCCGCCCGCCTGGAGCCTTCCACCCCTGGCATTGAGGTTCTCCTTCCCTGGGGGCTGCTATTCCCTAGGCCTCCTCCTGCCCACCTAGCCCCCTCATTCCACTCTCCTCTTACTCCACGCCTCCCCTCTTCCTGCCGCCCCGGCACCGCATTCAACCCCCCCGCCGGGCCGCTGGAGCATGCGCAGCAGCGTCGAGGTGCGTCGCATGGCACAACCACTGACATCAGCGCCCCAGGCGCTGCCACACCACTGAGAGGGGACGGGCTCACCCCGTCACAGGGGCCATGTGAGATGTCAAATGAAAGTTAATGTGCTACTGATTTTATGTATGTTACTCGTGTACTTGTGTGATATCTGTCTGTGGAGTTATAAATATGGACTCTGTGTTGATGCTTGAAGAGTCTCTGTCTAAGACAGAGCCATGTGCCAGGAATCTTCCGTCAGTGACTATGCTAATTAGCAAGGCTCTGAGAGAGGCGAGGACGCGCCTGAGGAATGTGTCTGGAACCTGCAAACCAGCCACAATCATGATTGTTGACTTGGAACATTTGGATAGGTCACTGGGCCATGTGACCTGCTCCAGCTTGGAAGAGACCAGGGATGGGTATAAAATGCCATGAGGCAGGCTCCATCTTGTCTTCAATTCTGCTCCTGATCCCAGATGCGACCTTATGAGAGACAGAGAACTGGAAAGAATCGTGGACCCATCCTGACACAGGATGGACACCTGGGTATGTCTACACTACCCCGCTAGTTTGAACTAGCGGGGTAATGTAGGCATACTGCACTTGCAAATGAAGCCCGGGATTTGAATTTCCCGGGCTTCATTTGCATAAGCCGGCCGGCGCCATTTTTAAATGCCGGCTTGTTCGAACCCCGTGCCGCGCGGCTACACGCGGCACGGGCTAGATAGTTCGAACTAGCAAGCCATTCCGCACTATCTGTAGCCATTCCACGAGGCGTACAGATAGTGCGGAATGGCTTGCTAGTTCGAACTATCTAGCCCGTGCCGCGTGTAGCCGCGCGGCACGGGGTTCGAACAAGCCGGCATTTAAAAATGGCGCCGGCCGGCTTATGCAAATGAAGCCCGGGAAATTCAAATCCCAGGCTTCATTTGCAAGTGCGGTATGCCTACATTACCACCCTAGTTCGAACTAGGGTGGTAGTGTAGACATACCCCCAGAGACTTTTAAGCTAGCAGTTTATAACATCTCTGCTAAGAGCCTGCATCGAGACCTTGGTGATTGGTGCATGTGATGTATTCTCCTTAACAACCTTACTGTCATGCTTTTCTTTCTTTCATTAATAAACCTTTAGATTTTAGATTCTAAAGGACTGGCCCAGCATGACCTTGTGGGTAAGATCCAGAGTGTAAATTGATCTGGGAACTGTGGCTGGTTCTTTGGGACCAGAAAGACCCGTTTGGAGTAGGTGTGATTGGGTTCTACAACCCCTCACCTGTGTGTTAGGCCCGGAGCTGATTGTAGCACAGGGAGAGCTGGGTTGTCTGAGGGGTTTTGCTCAGTGTGACTAGTTTGTGGCCTGTTTGGGAAGGTCGCCAGTCTGGGGCTGTAAGGAGCCCTGAGTGTGAGCAATTCGTCCTGAGCAGATGCCCTCAGCAGTGCTCAGACCCGGCCCAGTCCATCACACTCTACTATGAGGACCTGCACTGAATACTAGGGGGTGGGGCAGTCCCTCCCGATAGTAGACTCAGGGCTCAAGATGCCCGTCGTCACCCTCCTGGGGGAGAGAGATGCAGAGGAGGAGTAAGAAGAGGAGGATCCGGATGAGGCCAGCACAATCACTTTCCTGACCCTGGAGCCAGTAGCCCATTCTCTGGATGTGTCCCAGGCATTGTCCAAGGCTGGCGACGCCACATCAGGTGAGTGCCATCACGTTTCCCACACAGAGGGTGGAGGCGCAGGGCAGTGAGGGGCTGGGGCACGCTTCTTGCTTGGCCTTCGCAGCCTGGGGACTGAACTGCAGCCTGTGCCTGTGGGAACACGTGGAGTGTCAGTCTGGGGCACAGAGCCCCAGGAGGCTGCACCGGAGGATCTTATGCTATTGGCCACTGGGTGTCTGGAGAGGCCTGCCATGCTCCTGACACCGGGGTGGGACATGGGACACCCTCCCACCACAAGCCTTCGCTAGAGAGAGGCTGACAACATGGAGACACACACACACACTCAGCATGCCCTTGGGGTGGCATCCACTCCCAGTGACAGTGCAAGGAGGCGCAGGGGCGTCTGCCATTCACACACACCTCCCCCAACATCTGCCCTCCCTCTCCTCCAGCAGGCAGGGATACAAGTTCTCTCCCTGCGGGACACTGCCATTGCCACATCCAGCATGTGCGTGGCCCCCCCTCCCACCTGCAGGATCCCGGTCTGGCTGGCACCTTCACCTGCCTGCTTGTCCCCAGGATGTGGGGGTAGTGAGGCTTTCCCCTTGGACATCTGGGCCCATGCAGGAAAGGGCCCACTGGCTAGACCACACTTGGCCTCGCTCCAAGCACATCATCTTCATCTCAACCAGCACCTTTCAGTCTTGCCTCAGAGGTGAGGGCGAGGCTTCAGGCACAGTATCTCCAGGGTTGACCGACTGTCTCTCTCTTCTCCACAGCCGGACCAGCTGCGAGAGGGGAACAGTCGACACCACCCGTGGAAGCCTCCTGACCCTGAGGGACACATTGGCACAGGAGACCCATGGATGAGTTCCAGCGGGAGCATCTTATGGATCTCTGATCCCTGGACCGGAGACTGCAGGAAGACATCCAGCTGCAGCAAGATACCTGGTGGGAGATGCTGGAGCAGGGCTGCTCCTTGTGCAGTAGTTCAGTTCCTGGTTGCCATCATGCTTCCTGCCCCTGCTCCTGCTCCTGCCCCTCCTGCTCCTGCCCCTCCTGCTTCTCCCCCACTCTCTCCTTCTGTGGCTGCTGAGGCCCCGGCATCCATGGCAGTGGGATCACTGGAGCCAGGCCTCAGCCCTAAACCTCTTCTTCTCTCGCCCCTCCCTGGTTCTTTCCCCAGAACCTCCCCAGTTACTTTGACCCCAAATAGAAAAAGGAAAGAGTTTATTTTTTCAAAAACAAAAAGTGTGGTTTATTGTCTCTGCCAGGGAGGGGAAAGGGTAAGAAGGGAGGGGTGTGAGAGCAAAGGCACAGAGGGGTGATGCATAGGCCCCTAGTGGGGAGGCCCAGGAAAGAGTGTCACTGGGGTCCTTGTGAGAAACTCTCCCTCAGGGCCTCCCTTGATGGGCCTGCTGGATGGCAGCCATGCACAGCTGCCCGAAGGCCCTGCCAAGCCAGTCAGACCCAGGGAGGAATGTCACCTCTTTCCTCTCACAATATCTGTGAAGGACACAAGTGGCCACCATGTATGGGATGTTCCATTCCCCAGTGTCCAGATGGGACAGGAGGCAATGGAACCTCGCCTTAAGATGCCCTTCACCATCATGAGGGCCCTGCTTAGCCTGGCGTTGGAGTGTTCCTTGGAGTGGTCAAGGTGTCCGATGTAGGGCTTCATGGGCCAAGGCAACAGAGTGTAGGCCATGTCCCCCAAAATACAGAACAGCATGTCCATGTCCCCGACCCTCATGGTGCAGTCGGGGGGAAAAGTGCCAGCATACAGCTTCTAGAACACACTGGAGCTGCAGAAGACACCAAAATCATGCGCCTTTACCATCCACACAATGTAGATATCGGTGAGCTGGCCCCAGTGGCCTGCAATGACCTGCAGGACCACCAAGAGGTCCCCCTTCTGGTTGATGTGCACAGATGGTGTTCGGGGGCCCGGATAGGGATGTGGGCATCAACAGGCCCCCTCCTCCCCCGCAGTTGGGAAAGCCAATGACCATGGTTTCCACTTCACTGAGGTTGATGACCCTGTGCAGCAGGATGGTGTTGACAGCCTGCACTACCGGCAGAAGGAGACAAACAAACAAACAGAGCCATAGGGTTGCCAGCAGTGTTCCCTCTAGGCTGCGTGAAGCTGCGTGGCAGCACAGTTTCACAGGTGATTAATCAGCCCCATCCAGTCATCCATTTAGGTAGGGTTCTGAATTCTGCTCTTAGGGTATGTCTACACTACAGCACTAATTCGAACTAACTTAGTCGAATTAGTTAATTCAAACTAAGCTAATTCGAACTAACGCAGCTAGACCTAAAAACTAGTTCGAATTAGCATTTTGCTAACTGATTGGATGCAGGGGCACATTTAAGGGCGGCTGAAACCGGTTCCGGCAGGGCATCAGGTCAGTAGTTGCTTTGTGTGGCTGCTGTCTGAGGCTATCTGAGGCTCGTGCTTAAAGGGACCCTCCTGGACAGCCGGTTCTCAGCTTTTCCTGCTTGCTTGCCAACCTCGCCGAGGGACAGCAAAGCGTTGGTCTCTGTGCCTGTCTGTGTCGGTGCTTCCCTTTGTGGACGCCGCCACAGGTGGCAACATGGAGCCAGAGCTCGCCCTGCACCTTCTGGTGCACTTTCTGTACTTGCTGCTGCAAGCCTGCCAGCAATGGCTGGAGGCTGCCTGGCACCACCTGGTGCATGTCAGCCCCCTGCCTCTCCGCCTGGCCGCCCTGGGGGCCGTGGAGGAGCCACAGCGGCGCCCGGATGCCAGCGTGCCCCACTGCTGGCGTGCCCCGCCGCATCTTGCGTCTGGACACCAGCAGCGACTGGTGGGACCACATCGTCCTGGAGCGCTGGGAAGACCGACAGTGAACCCAGAATTTCAGAATGAGGGGGGACACCTTCCTGGAGCTCTGCGAGTGGCTCGCCCCTGCTCTGCAGTGACGGGACACTCGCATGAGACCCGCCATCCCCCTCCAGAAGCGTGTGGCCATCACCCTCTGGAAGCTCTCCACGCCGGACAGCTACCGATCCGTCGGGAACCAGTTCGGCGTGGGGAGATCCACCGTCGGAGCGGTGCTCATGCAGGTACAGCACTCGCCGGCCACTGGACCGGGGGGAGGGGGGCTGCAAGGAGGGGATGGGCCGCCCCAGGGAAAAAGGGGGGGGGAGGGAGGAGATGAAAGTGCCCTGCCATACTACACGCCGGCCATACTACACGCCGCCCGGGGGGGTTGCTTCCGGGAGTGGGGTGCGGGGCACTGCCAGGGCACAAACACTCCCAGCCACCCGGGTGCCCCACTGATTTGTGCTTTGCTGTGTCTCTCCGCAGGTGGTCAGGGCCATCAACCGGGTGCTGCTCCGCAGGGTGGTTCGCCTCGCCGACCCAACTGCGGGGGGGCCATCGACGGGACGCACATCCCCATCCATGCCCCGGAACACCAGGCCTCCCGGTACGTCAGGTACTTCTCCGTGATCCTGCAGGCCGTGTGTGACCACCGGGGACAGTTCACAGACATTAACGTGGGCTGGTCCGGCAAAGCACACGATGCCCGGATGTACCGCAACTCCTCCGTGTGCCAGAGGCTGCAGGCCGGGACCTTCTTCCCCAACTGCCACATCAGGGTCGGGGACGTGGACATGCCCGTCTGCCTGGTGGGGGATGCAGCCTACCCCCTACAGCCGTGGCTGATGAAGCCCTACACGGGGCACCTCAATCCCTCCCGCCAGGCCTTCAATGCCAGGCTGACCAGGGCCCGCATCGTGGTGGAGGGGGCCTTAAGGCAACTGAAATCCCGCTTTCGATGCCTCCTCACCCGCCTGGACCTCGCCGAGCACAATATACCTCCTGTAGTGGCAGCATGTTCTGTGCTGCACAATTAGTGTGAGCGGAAGGGGGAGGCTTTCCTGCCAGCCTGGATGGCTGAGGCTGACCAGTACGCTCAGCCCCACACGGCCGCCATCCGGGAAACCCACCGGGGGGCCGTCAGGTTCCGGGAAGCCCTGCAGGAGAGCTTCCTGGTGGAGGAGGAGGAGGACTGAACTCTCCCTGCATGCCCCACTGGGGCCTTCTTCCACCTTGCCCCCCTTCCCCTTTCCCCTTCCTAACCACCCTTCCTAATGTCAAATAAAGACACCTGTTTTGGCAAGCAACCTCTCGTTTTATTTAACATAAGTGGGGTTGGGGGACGGAGGAGTGAGGGTGGGAGAGGGGAGGGGGAAACCTGGGAGGATGGAGCTGGAAGGGGAGGGGAGGGGAGGGAAGGGAGGAAGGGAATGGAAAGCTCAGGGGTGGGGGTCCAGCTGCCTCTCCCGTCTTGCAGCACTGCGGGTGTGGGGGCCTCGGGGGGGAATGGGTGTGGAGGTTGGGGCAGGAGGGACGGGGGCTGCGGAGGAAGCAGGAGCAGGGGGAGCAGGGGGAGCAGGAGCAGGAGGAAGCAGGAACCGGTCGAGGAGGCTCTGGAGGTGGCCTCTGAGGGCACGGCCCTGCTCCTTCACAGCCTCCAAGCTCCGCTGGCGCAGCCGAAGGTCCTCCTGGACCCAGTGGTCCTGGGTGCGGAGCTAGTGATCCAGGAAGCGGAGGTGCCGCCGCTGGTAGTCCTCCTGGTTCCTGGCTCTCCTGCTGGCCCGGGCGCGGGTGGCTACTGCAGGTGGGGTGGTGCGCCCTGCAGGCCCAGGTGCTGCGGCTGTGGTGAAACAAGAGCAGCGGTCAATTATCCCTGGGACCCAGGTGGGTGAAACCCAGCCCCCCTCTGCAAGGCCAGGGCCCCTGCATGACACCCAGCTGCTGCTCCGTGGTGGGCAAGGCCCAGGCGCACGGTCCCTGGGCTCCCTCTCCCCCCAGCCCCCCGTACACATAAGGGGAGCATGATGGTACTCACATGTGGAGGCCTCCCCGGCCTTGGACGACACAGGCGAGCGGCTCAGTGGGGTGCCTCGGGGGTCCTGGGTCCTGGGCAGGCTGCCGCCAGGCTCCTGGCTCTCGGTGTCCTCCTCCTCTGTGTCAGGGAGTGGTCCCTCTGCCCCGGGGTCAATCACCTCCCGGGGGTCAGGGACGGCATGAGCCCCCAAGAGGCGGTCCAGGGTGTGGAAGTGGGGGCAGGCCTCCGGGTCGGCCCCTGGCAGGCAGGCCCGGGAGTAGGACTGCCGCAGGTCCTTAATCTTGCAGCGGACCTGCTCCCGGATCTGCTGGTGGCCTCTGGAGGCCAGGCTGGCAGCTATGCGGCTGTAGACAGCCGCGTTCCTGTGGCTAGTGCGGAGATCGTGGACATTGGAGGCTTTGCCCCAAACCTGGATGAGGTCCACGATCTCCGCACTAGACCTCGTGGGAGCCCGCCTCTTGTGTCCCCGGGTAGGTTCCTGGGAGCCGCCAGGCTGGTCCCGGGAAGAGGAGGAGGGCTGGGGGGCATCGGATGGCTGGCTGATGGGTGTCAGGTGCAGGGTCTGCTGGCAGGGTGCTGGCAGCCTTGCAACTGGCACAAACAGTGTAGCCAGCCCGTGGCCCTTTAAGTGCTCCGGGGCCGGGAGGGGGGCAGTAGAGTTTGCCTGGTGTTGGCCAGAGTGGCCAGCAGGGCAAGCTGGGGAGGGCTAGCCTCCCACTAGTTTGAACTAAAGGGCTACACAGCCCTTAGTTCGAACTAGTAAGTTCGAACTAGTAAGTTCGAACTAGGCGTTAGTCCTCGTGAAATGGGGTTTACCTAGTTCAAACTAAGCGCTCCGCTAGTTTAAATTAACTTTGTAGTGTAGACATACCCTTAGACACGTAGGTGTAAATCCAGAGCAGTTCCACCCGAGTCTAACACAGACAATTGATTATTAAGCACATTTATCTCTCTCCCTAATCAAGGAGGTTCCTTCCCAGAATTTCCCTTCATGAGCTCATTTCAGACACCTGAGGCTATAGCAGTTCTCCTGCTAATTAGCCAACAAAGCTCAGCAAGGTTCCGTAGTCTCACTCATTCTTTGCTACCAAATGGTTTCTTGGAATCTGCAAAGGCAGGCGATGGGTTTAAGCAGGTGAATCTTGTCTGAGCCTGTCTGTGTTCCTGTATACTAAAGGAAAGTCACGGCAGAGGACCCTGAGTTGCCACTGGGAATAGTGGCTGAATATAGGGACACAGCAAGATAACCTATAAATGTCCATCTACCATACCTCCAAATTCCTCTCAAGAATTAGCAAAAACAGCAACTATGCTGCTGAACCTGGTGGGCTAATCAGCCTGGCTGGGCATCTTCAGGGATCTGTAATTAGCTCATTAAGAAGGAGTTTGCCTGGTTGTAAATAAGGGAGGAGCATATTATGGAAGAACTAAAATAGCCTGAGGGATTATTAAGCTTGTGTGTTATGCTACTGTTCTAAACATCAGCTAAGCCTAGTTATACCACACACATTGTAATAGCCTCACATGCCATTAGTAGTAGAGCCAATCCCAAGCATTCCGAAATCACGAGGTGTTTTTTGAACTGTTTGTTGTAGGTCCTTTTTATTTTACCTATTTCTTCATTAATGATTTAGATCAGTGTTTCTCAACCAGTGGTATGAGTTCCTTTAAGGGTACTCAAGAGAAGTCTGGGGGGTATGTCAACACAACTGAAACTTGGAGAAAACTGAATTTTTGTTTTAAGTTTCACAGCGCTTTATTATTTTTGGACTTTTTATACCCAAAAATTTCATCGCCTGCCCAGCTACGATTAAGTTGTTTAAACAAATGTATTGCAATGGTAGAAAAAAATGTTGAATGTCTGAAAACTGTAGGTACTGGGGGCACTTATAATTTTTTTTAAAGGGGGTACTTTATTAAAAAAAAGGTTGAGAAACACTGATTTATCTAAATGGGATGGTGAGTACACTTATAAATTTGCAAATGCTACCAAGCCGGGAGGGGCTGAAAGTTGTTTGGAGAAGAGGGCTATAATTCAAAATGATCTGGAAAAACGACAAAATGGTCTGATATAAATAAGGTGAAAGTCAGTAAGGACAGATCCCTTGTACACATATAAAATGGGAAATTACTATCTAGGAAGAAGAACTACAGAAAGGTATCTAGGGTGTCATAATGGAGCACAAGCTAAATATGAGTCAACAGTGTAACACTGTTGCAAAAGAAGCAAACATCATTCTGGGATGTATTAGCGGAAGTGTTGTAAACAGGACACGAAAAGTAATTTTTCCATTCCACTCCATGCTGATTAGGCCTCAGCTGGGGTATTGTGTCCAGATCAGAACATCACATTTCAGGAAAGATGTGAACAAATTGGAAAAATTCCAGAGAAGAGCAACAAAATTGATGGAAGGTCTAAAAAACACAGCCTATGAGGGAGGATTTAAAGAACTGGGTTTGTTTAGTATGGAAAAGAGAAGACTGAGAGGGGACATGATCATAGCTTTCAGGTACCTGAAAGGTTGTTAGAAGGAGGGGTACGTCTAGACTGCAGGGGTTTTCCGGGAGGTATCCCAGAAAAACTCCACTGCATCCAGGGAATGCATTTGTTCTTCTGGGGGGTTTTCTGGAGAAAAGCAAACACTCTCTTTCGGCGAGACCTGTATGCCTTGTTCTATGAGGAATAAGGGCTCCTCTGAAAGAGAAGGCTTTTCCACCATTTGGCCGCATCTTGATGGGGCCAAATGGCAGAAAAGCCTCTTCCGGAAAAACAATCAGAAAAAGCCACGCCAATTGCGCTCCACAATTGGCATAGCTTTTTCTGAAAAAAGGCTATAGTATAGACCTAGCCGAGGAGATGGAAAAATTATTCTCCTTAACCTCTGAGGCTAGGACAAGAAGCAATGGGCTTAAATTGCAGCAAAGAAGGTTTAGGTTAGATGTTGTCAGAAGGGAGTGCTGTTGCACGGGTGATTAGGCCATATATATATATGCTAGCTGGACTTACCCGGTGTTGCCCGGGAACCTGGAGGAACAAAATTTAGAAAAACAGAAGCTGGTCCTGACAGCCTCCAGCCACACTGCAGCTGCCAGGGCCTGACATCTGGGCACTATAGCAAACCCCCATGCTATTCTACTGCTGCATAAAACAAAATCTCTGACTCAAAAAAGAGACATTGCAATGTTGAGAATCAGAGCTATTTGACTTGGCAAACTGAGATACAAAAATCACAATAGAAACTAGGTCTCTGTTTTCTTCCCATGTCATGAGACTTGGAGACATGAAAAGCACAGTGGAAGGGAGAGCCCCCACATCATCATGGCTTGCTTCCCCACCATTGCTGGAAGCATACGGAGGCCCCTCTTCAATAGTGCAATGTTTTGCTTCCTATCAGATGGTATTTTTGCTAATTATCCTTGTAGAAGCTAATGTTCTTTTGGTAGGAAAGTAGGGGATAGGCATGCTGGGTCTGCAAATTCTCATCCAAGAGCTGAGTATAGGGATACCTCAATCAATGGGGCTGGCCCTACTGAATCTGAGAGATTTCAAGGTGACACCTCAAACTCTTCTCCCATCTTTTTTGATGAAACTATGAATCGACTGCCTGAGCCTGCAGGCACCTCTATAGTCCCTCCTCCAACACCACCCCCTTGACAAGCTGCCCCTCCCATGGACTGCATTTCTCATCCCCCCCCCCCCCCCCGGATCATCCAGTATCAAACCCAGGACCAGTGCCCAGATTTGAGGGATCCCCCCACTGCCTTGGATTAATTTCTCACCCACCCAACATCATCCAGTGCTGCCCCTTGGGCCAGTGCCCCTCAAAAGAGACCCCTGCCCCATCATGGGCTTCATTTCTCACTCACTCCCTGAAGGATTGTCCAGCCCCACCTCCTTCATCCCCCTACAATCCTGCCCTCACCCACTCGCTCCCAATGGTCCAGCCCCCCTGGATCAGCCCGCCCCCCCAAAGATCCAGCCCCCTCAATCCTGCCCTACCCCCCATTTGCCCGCAACGGTCCAGCCACCCTCCCCCTATTCATTTCCTCCCCCCCACCTCCGGGTCCCCGATGCGCCTCCTTCCAGTCATTTTTTCAAAGTGGCTGCTGAGCACTAACACCAGCCCCGCCCCCTCCACCTAGAGCGAGCCCGGGCAACAATCCACCTGCCCATTGGTCAGCTGCCTTCTCCTGGAGGAAAGGTTCTCCCATGGAAAGTTTGGTTGCGGTAGCTCTTATAGTGTCCAAGTTATTAGAGCACAAACATGCAAACATTCTCCTTTATATATTAGATATATATATAGCCATTAAAAGGCATGTTAAAAGCAGTGTTTAAAATGAATAGTTAACTGTCTAATTCTTAACCCAGTTTAACACATACTCTCATAAGCACATTCACACATACCACTCACCCTCTGGGGCTGGCCACACCCCAGGTAATGTTGGTTGAGGTGGAAGTCACCCCGATATGCCGAATCGATGGACTCTGGCCCGTGTGGCAAATTGGTGTGGTATATATCCCCTTGGCAAGGGACAGTTCAAGTGGAGTTGATGTACAATGATCTCACCACCATCCCGTTGTAAGCAGGATGTTCCAAGATTGGTCGTAAGCACACCAATCTTGTGCAATTGGTGTGCTTACGACCAATCTTGGAACATCCTGCTTACAACACCCAGTTCTGCTTGCCTAGCCACGAGCGATAAGCAACAGAATGTCCTTGGTCGAGTTCTTTCCTTGCTGACTCCTCTTATTTGGGAACTTTGCCTTCTTTGTGCAGTTTTGCTTCTCTCAACACACACAATCTTTTTTCACACAGTCTTTTTCTCAAAGTGATAAACAAGTCTATAATCCACCAGGGCACTGACTCGGACCCTAGTATGGCCTCTCTTCAGCTCACTTACTGTTAATTCACTCATGCCAACCATTCACATGCCCCATGATTCGTAACAATGTTAGGAAAAACTATTTTCAGGCAGAATGCCTCTTGCGCAAGAGAGTGTAGACTGCTCCTTGTGCAAAAACCACTTGCACAAAAATGGCGGCTCATTAGGTATGTGGGTCAGCAGTTGATGGGGAGATGTGAATATTAAGAGAGGGGGAAATTGCCTTTGTAGTGAAATAAACATTCAAAATCCTTATTCATCCTAATTTGATCGTGTTAAGTTTGCATTGTTGAAAACACACCAGGCAGCTGTGTAAGAGGCTGGTGCACATGTATAAGTGCAGTACTGTGTGAGAGGGAAAGGCCTGGCTCATGCATGAACCAGACATTTGATACAGAAAATTATCTGAATACAGGGAGCAAAAATTCCTCTAAGTGGAAAGGGTGAAAAAAATCCCCATGGAGTGCTGCGGGCTGTATTTGATGAGCTTTGGCAAAGGCATGCGGAGCCAGATTCTCTACCTAGCTCCTGACTTGTGCCACCATGTCTGCAGTTGGAATCCAGCCCTCAGCCTGTGTTCCATATTTGAGTAACAGTGAAAAGCAAAACTGGGGGGAAGAAAGACATCTATGTCCAATTGGCCCAGATGAGAAAACGCAGACAATGAAAATCCTGCAAGAGCCTCAGGAAAATAACTTTGGTCAGATGCTCTAAACTAGCAGAGAAAAAGGAGGGGAAAAGCAGGGAATCATATTCCCTACATGCAGCTCTGGATTCAGGCTCACAGACTACTCAATAGGGTTTGGGAACCAGCCAGTGAATAAAGCATCTAAGAAATCTGGGAGCAGTGATTCAGATGAGAGAGCAGCCAATAAGTGCAAATCCATCATTCTGTGTGCCTTGGCTTTGTGTTTTCTTCCTTTTTCTCGTCCATTTGGTCCTTTGTGCAACCCTGCTTTTTGTTTTGTGATCTGATGACAAGGTGATTGTGCCTACAAAAATCAGCAGATTCTGGTAACCACGTGCAAGCTGCAAGGGGGGCAGATTTTAGAATTTCCACCTCACTCCCTTGCTTGCTAAAAATGCCAGGCCCAAAAACCACAGCAGAAGAGGAGCACATGCAGCTTTGTGTTAAAGACCTAGCAATTTTTGGAAAGTGGATTTCACTGGCTGCAGTGTGTATGAGACAGAGACGAAAATTAACAAATCTCAGCAGTTGCATTGCTGTATGTAATTACGATAGCGCTGGTGCTGCTTGTGCGTGAAGATAATTTCTATGTGTAAATAATGGGGGGAAGGGAGATAAGAGAGCCAAACACTGCCTGTCAGCCCTCCCTGGTCTTATTATCTTCCTCATTACACTGGCATTGAGAGTCCTCTGAAATTTAGGGCCCTAACATCATTGGTTTGGCCCATCTCTTATCACAGATGTTTTGTTTTATGAAGTGAGATGTGCAGTGATGATATCGCCCTGTTGTCATGGGAACTGTCACACATAGCGCTGTGGGCAGCTTGCAGCTGCATAGGACACCCTACAATTTGAGAACCGCTGGTCTGAATGTCCACCCAACCCGCTCTTCCTATCCCTGGTCTCTGGCTCTGCTGCCTCCAGAGAGGAGCTAGTTAACTTACAAGTGCAAAATAAGGATGTTAAGTAATGGTTAACTGACTAGTCGAGTAGTTGATGGAATTTCCTTCAACTACTCGACTAGTCGATAGGCACTTCTGCATTCCTTGCACATTTCAAAGAGCCCCCACTGGGGCTCTTGTACATCTCAAAGGAGGAATGCGGAACTCTGAGTGCAGCCTGGGGCCAGCGGGAAGTCCTGCTGACTCCGATCTGCACACGGGCGTGCCAGCTTTGAAATGTACAAGGATCCCCAGGGGGCTCTTGTGCATTTCAAAGAGGCAGCACAGAATGGAGCTCAGGGTCAGCGGGGGACTCAGAGTCCCCCACTGAGCCCGAGCTCCATGCTGCGCTGCCAATTTGAAATTCCACGTGGAGCCAGTATCAGCTGGGGGCTCCCCAGCTGATCTCGGGTTCCGTGGAAATGCTGCGCTGGAGCCCGGGATCAGCTGGGGCGTTTCAAAGGGGCAGTGCTGCACAGCTGATCCTGGGCTCAGGCGTGTGCCGCTGCCACTTTCAAGTACCCCCACTTTCCCCCTTTGCTGCCTCTAGCTGATAGAGGCACCAAGGAGGGGGGAGGAGGAATCGACTAGTCAACTAGTCCTTAACATCCCTGGTGCAAAACCCTGCCAGCCCTATTAGCAGGCCACTGAACCTGTGAACAAGCAATTGAAGTAGTAATGGAGCCATTTAACAGGCATTTGCCAGCCCCAGGTACATACTGTCAGTTTCCAAATTTACAGTCTTAATTGACGGGACCTTAGTTTAAAATTTACTTTAAAATATTTCATTAGTGTGTTGCTAAAGATTATAAAATCACAGCTCTAAAAAATCATCATCTCCCTGCTCTAGGTTGACATTGGGCACAAGAGCACCAGTTTAATAGCCCTGAGGAGGGCTCCATAAATCCTAAGGAAAGCCCTGCCTGCCGACATGCACTACAGTTCTGCCATGCCTCTCGACTAGCTGGCCTGCTGCTGCTATGGAACTTTGAGTGCATGGAAGGAGAGGCCACACAGTCAGTTAGTCCTGGCTGACTACAGAACCATATTTACATCCCAGTTTGCCACACATGAAATTTCCCTCTGGACAAGCCCTTAGACAAGAGACAACAGACAGACTCAGGATAAGGGACCCTCTGAAGGTAAAGGGGGTGGGCTCTAGAGTGGAGTTGCCTGGGGAACACAGAGTGAACATAAGAACATAAGAACGGCCGTACTGGGTCAGACCAAAGGTCCATCTAGCCCAGTAGCCTGTCTGCCGACAGTGGGCAGCACCAGGTGCCCCAGAGAGGGTGGACCGAAGACAATGATCAAGCGATTTGTCTCCTGCCATCCCTCTCCAGCCTCTGACAAACAGAGCCATCCCCTGGCTAATAGCCTTTTATGGACCTAACCTCCATGAAATTATCTAGCTTCTCTTTAAACTCTATTATAGTCCTAGCCTTCACAGCCTCCTCTGGCAAGGAGTTCCACAGGTTGACTACACGCTGTGTGAAGAAGAACTTTCTTTTATTAGTTTTAAACCTGCTCCCCATGAATTTCATTTGGTGTCCTCTAGTTCTTCTATTTAGGGAACTAATAAATAACTTTTCTTTATCGGCCCTCTCCACACCACTCATGATTTTATAAACCTCTATCATATCCCCCTTCAGTCTCCTCTTTTCTAAACTGAAAAGTCCCAGTCGCTTTAACCTCTCCTCATATGGGACCCGTTCCAAACCCTTAATCATTTTAGTTGCCCTTTTCTGAACCCTTTCCAAGGCCAAAATATCTTTTTTTGAGGTGAGGAGACCACATCTGTAAACAGTATTCAAGATGTGGGCGTACCATAGTTTTATACAGGGGCAGTAAGATATTCTGGGTCTTATTTTCTATCCCTTTCCTAATAATTCCTAGCATCCTATTTGCCTTTTTGACCGCCGCTGCACACTGTGTGGAAGTTTTCAGAGAACTGTCCACGATAACTCCAAGATCTCTTTCCTGATTTGTCATAGCCAAATTAGCCCCCATCATACTGTACGTATGTTTGGGGTTATTTTTCCCGATGTGCATTACTTTACACTTATCCACATTAAATTTCATTTGCCATTTTGTTGCCCAATCACTCAGTTTGATGAGATCTTTTTGGAGTCCCTCACAGTCTGCTTCTGTCTTGACTATCCTAAACAGTTTTGTATCATCTGCAAACTTTACTACTTCACTGCTTACCCCTTTCTCCAGATCATTTATGAATAAGTTGAAAAGGATTGGTCCCAGGACTGACCCTTGGGGTACACCACTAGTTACCCCTCTCCACTCTGAAAATTTACCATTTATTCCTACCCTTTGTTTCCTGTCTTTTAACCAGTTCTCAATAAAGGACCTTCCCTCTTATCCCATGGCCATGTAATTTACACAAGAGCCTTTTGTGAGGGACCGTGTCAAAGGCTTTCTGAAAATCTAAGTATACTATATCTACTGGATCCCCCTTGGCCGCATGTTTGTTAACCCCTTCAAAGAACTCTAACAGATTAGTAAAACAGGATTTCCCTTTACAGAAACCATGTTGACTTTTGTCCAACAAATTATGTTCTTCTACATGCTTCACAATTTTATTCTTTACTATTGTTTCGACTAATTTGCCCGGTACTAAAGTTAGACTTATTGGTCTGTAATTGCCAGGATCGCCTCTAGAGCCCTTTTTAAATATTGGTGTCACGTTGGCTACCTTCCAGTCATTAGGTACGGAAGCCGATTTAAAGGATAGGTTACAAACCACAGATATTAGCTCAGCAATTTCCCATTTTTAGTTCTTTTAGAACCCTTGGATGAATGCCATCCGGTCCCGGAGATTTGTTAACATTAAGTTTTTCTATTTGTTCCAAAACCTCCTCTAATGACACTTCAATCCGGGGCAGTTCCTCAGATTCATCACCCACAAAGGATGGTGCAGATTCAGGAATCTCCCCAATGTCCTCAGCAGTGAAGACTGAAGCAAAGAAATCATTAAGTTTCTCAGCAATGGCTTTATCGTCCTTGATTGCTCCTTTTATAGCTCGATCATCTAGGGGACCCACAGGTTTTTTAGCAGGCTTCCTGCTTCTAATGTACTTAAAAAACATTGTTATTTCTTTTTGAGTTTTTGGCTAGCTGTTCCTCAAAATATTTTTTTGCTTTTCTTATCACATTTTTACACTTGATTTGACAGTGTTTATGTTCTTTTCTATTTATCTCACTAGGATTGGACTTCCACTTCTTAAAAGATACCTTTTTGTCCCTCACTGCTTCTTTTACATGGTGGTTAAGCCACGGTGACTCTTTTTTAGGTCTCTTGCTATGCTTTTTAATTTGGGGTATACATTTAAGTTGGGCCACAGGAATATTGAATGTTATATTATGGTCACTATTCCCAAGCGGTCCTGTAACGGTTATATCCTGGACCTGATCCTACACTCCACTCAGGACTAAATCGAGAATTGCCTCTCCCCTTGTGGGTTCCTGTACCAGCTGCTCCAAGAAGCAGTCATTTAAGCCATTGAGAAATTTTATCTCCGCTTCTCTTCCTGAGGTGACATGATCCAGTCAATATGGGGGTAATTAAAATCTCCCATTATTACAGAGTTCTTTATTTTGGTAGCCTCTCTAATCTCCCGTAGCATTTCAATGTCAATCTCCTCATTTAATACGTGGTACTCTAGTTCACCCATCTTATTAGTCAGACTCCTAGCATTTGTGTACAAGCACTTTAAAAATTTGCCACTGCTTATTTGTCTGCCCTTCCCTGATGCATTGGATTCCTTTGGATGCGGTTGTTTGTCTGCTCTGGCCCATGGTTTGTCCTCTCCCCTCCTCTCTTTCTGACTACAGCTTAGAGAATCTCTATCAATGGATTCTCCTCTAAGAGAAGTCTCCCTCCGATTTATGTGCATCTCCGCACCAATCGGCTTTCCCCCATCTCTTAGTTTAAAAACTGCTCTACGGCCTTTTTAATGTTTAGTGCCAGCAGTCTGGTTCCACCCTGGTTTAGGTGGAGCCCATCCTTCCTGTATAGGCTCCCCCTCTCCCAAAAGTGTCCCCAGTTCCTAATAAATCTAAACCCCTCTTCCCTACACCATCGTCTCATCCACGCATTGAGACTCTGAAGCTCCGCCTGCCTACCTGGCCCTGAGCGTGGAACTGGAAGCATTTCTGAGAATGCCACCATAGAGGTCCTGGATTTCAGTCTCTTTCCTAGCAGCCTAAATTTGGCCTCCAGGACATCTCTTCTACCCTTCCCTATGTCATTGGTACCTACATGTACCATGACCACCAGCTCCTCCCCAGCAGTACACATAAGTCTGTCTAGATGCCTCGAGAGATCCGCAACCTTCGCACCAGGCAGGCAAGTGACCATATGGTTCTCCCGGTCATCACAAACCCAACTATCTATAACAAAATACAGGACTATGTAGCACTTTAAAGACTAACAAGATGATGATGAGCGTTCGTGGACCAGACCCACTTCCTCAGATCAAACAGTGGAAGAAAATAGTCACAGCCATATATACCAAAGGATACAATTTAAAAAAATGAACACATATGATCTATGTTTCTAACGATCGAATCACCCACTACTAACACCTGCCTCTTCCTAACTGGCATTCCTTCCCCCCCCCCCCCCCGAGGTATCCTCAGTGCGAGAGGATACCGCAACATCCTCTGGGAGGAGGGTCCCAACTACGGGATGGTTTCCCTCTGCTCCCATTGAATGCTCTGTTCCCTTGAGACTTTCATCCTCCTAAAGAGCACTGGGGCTCTCAGACTGGAGGTGGGACAGTACTACAGTGTCCTGGAAAGTCTCATCAACATAGCTCTCTACCTCCCTTAGCTCCTCCAGTTCAGCCACCCTGGCCTCCAAAGCCCGAACTCGGTCTCTGAGGGTCAGGAGCTCCTTGCAACGGGTGCACACATACGCCACCCGCCCACAGGGCAGGTAATCATACTTGTTACACTCGACGCAATAAACAGGATAACCCCCACTCTGCTGCTGGGCTTCTGTCTCCATTTTTCTACTGAATAAGTTTAAGTGTAAACTGGGATTCTTTTTAAACCTCTGGAATATAGATTATTCTAAGAGTTATGTTTTAAAGAAGGTCAGAAGTCACTAGTGCCCTCTAAACTCCCTCTCCAAACTCTCCTGTTAGCTGTTCCTGGTCGCGAGTGGTGGGTTCAAGTCCTGCCCAGCCTGAGAGCAACCCAACAGCTGCCCCGGGGATGGAGCAGCAGAGCCAAGGCAGCTCCACCCCTGCCCTGGCCCCATCCCTCCCCCAAACACAGCTGGCATATGCAACAATGGCTCCTTGTGCTGAGCACCAACCCCACAGCCTCCACTGGCCACAGTTCTCCATTATTGATCCATGGGAGCTGCAGGAGTGGTGTCTGCAGGCAAGGACAGCATGTGGGGAGCCCCTGCTCTGACCTTCTCAAGGGAAAGCAGGGACATGCCAGCCACCTCCAGGAGCACAACCAACCCCAGGGATAATTACTCCAGACATGACCAGTTTGGCATTTTAGTACTCGAAGAATTAAATTGAAGCGTAAGAGAGAAATGAAAGTTACGAAATGCACAGTCCAGTCAAACACTAAACAGAACCCACTTTGCCAGCAGTAAAAGTAGCAACAACCCCCCGTGTACGTGTGGGGTCAGGGGATGAGAGGGAAGGACAGTGTGTGTTTGTGAGAGTGACAGAGA
This sequence comes from Pelodiscus sinensis, assembly GCF_049634645.1. Lineage (NCBI taxonomy): Eukaryota > Metazoa > Chordata > Testudines > Trionychidae > Pelodiscus > Pelodiscus sinensis. The sequence continues at coordinate 1,022,036 of NC_134738.1, read as the reverse complement.
CACACACAGTGCGTGGGCGTGACAGAGATTTGCATTGACAAGCTCCCTCCATCCCCCCTCTCTGTGGAGACAGGGTGCAGGAGTGGGGGGAGGAGGGACACCCTGACATCAGCCCCCCCCTTCTCTCTCCCACACCCTGCACAGCGAGCAGGAGGCTTCCAAGGGGCAGCCCAAGGCAGAAGGCAGAAGCAGCATGACAGTGGGGGAGGGGCAACTGAAGTGCCAGCGCTTGAGAGCTTCCCGGCGAAACCCGTCAGGATCCCCTGTCAGAGGCTCCAAGATCTACGGAAGATCCGGATGTGCTAGTCGGTCAGCACTGAGCCATGTGGATTCGACGGTTCCTCACAAAAGATGTGAGGCTCAGTAGCAGCAAACTTTAACCAAGCTTTAAAGGAACTGAAAACCCATCGGTGAAGAACTGTGTTCAACAGGCTGGACTGAAAGCTTCGGCCTATTCTGCGTGGTTAAATTACTGTTATTCATTGTTATCAATAAAGTACCGAGCACTTGTGGACCTTACAGAGCTCTGATATAGTCCTGCCCCCGTGAGAGCCAGTGGTGAAACGCACATTGACTTCAATGGGGCTTAGATTTCACTCCCGGTGCCTGCCTCAAGGCACGTACGTGAGACACAGACTGCTGCGAACCAGGAAATCACTCGGGCTATGTCTAGACTGCAAGTCTCTTTTGAAAGAGAGCGTCTAGACTGCACGCGGAATTTTCGAAAAAGCAAGCCGCTTTTTCGAAAGAAAGCAGCAAGTGAGTCTGGATGCTCTCTTTCTAAACAGCCCTGTTTGCTTTCAAGAACGCCTGTTTTCGAAAGAGCACTTTCAAAAAAAGGTGTTCTTCCTCGTGGAATTAGGTTTACCGCTGTCGAAAGAAAAGCCGCGTTCTTTCAATTTAACTTCGAAAGAACGCGGCTGCAGTCTAGACGCAGGTGAAGTTTTTTCGAAAAAACCCTGAGTCTGGACACAGCCTCGGTGCCACACTCGTCCGGTGCCTCCCGCCCTCCATGTTAGACCAGGCCTCTGGCAGCACCACGGAAGGGAGAGGAGCCAGCGCCACTCCTGCGTAGAGGACGAGTGGCTGGGGGTTCAGTAGGGACTGAAAGCAGCCTCTGCACGTGCCCCAAAGCCCACAGCCGTCACCCGCCTTCCCCTGCATTCATGCTCCCTAGCCTGCCTGCCCGCAGCGCAGCGCTCACACGCAGTGGTGAGGAGTGGGGCCCAGTAGAAGGGCAAGGGCACGGTACTCGGTCCTTACTGCTGCCCGGAGGGCAGTGCTGGGCTCTCGGAGCCGCGTGGAACAGGGCAGCAGCGCTCCCACCGCTCAGAGGCGCCTGGGGCTCTGGCCAACGCCGCTGCGGCAGTAGAAGCAATGGAGACAGGGAGCTCGGAGCCCCCTTGAAATGTGGGGCCCTTGTGCAATTGGCCCCTTTGTCCGCTTCCCCTCCATCGGCCGGCTGGCTTGCAGCGGCCTCATGTCAGAGCTGAACAACAGTGCAAAGTGCCCTTCTGCAGCCTGCATGAGCATCGGGCCAGATCCTCCCCGGGTGGAAATCAGCATCACTGAGTCCGCATCCGTTTATAGCAGCTGGGGATCGGGGTCATTGGGATGCTAATTTCTTTTAATCATATTAAAATGAAATATGGTTCAAGACTGGCCCCCAGTGGCCAAGTGGATTTATTTCCCTCTGGGTCATTCCCGTGTTCCAAAGGGCGGGACTTCTCTGTCCTCATCTGACTTTGCATCTGCAATATTTGCTCTCTCTGCTACAGTATCTGGGCACCCTGCTGCAGTGTCTTTCTATTGACTAGAGCTTGTCAAAGAAGACCAGGAATTCATGGCATGTACATGCAGGTAGGTACCTCGCTGTGGGATAATCATCCCAGAGGCGGGAAGGGAGCCATGTTGCTTGGGAAATGTAATGCTAGACGGGCCAAAACATTAGAAAATGCACAAGAGGGAACAATCCTGACATGAGCAGGAAACGAACTGAAGTTAATGGTCTCATCTTTTTAACATCTTCTCCACTTCAACAAGGACAAGTGCAGAGTCCTGCACCTAGGGTGGACTAAGCCCATTAACTGCTACAGGCTGGGGACCAACTTGGCTAAGTGTCAGTTCTGCAGTAAAGGGCCTGAGGATGACAACGGATGCAAAGCTGGACATGAGTTAACAGTGTGTCCATGTAGCCAAGAAGGCTAACGGCCATTTGGGGTGCATTAGGAGGAGCATTGCCAGCAGATCTAGAGAAGTGATTATCCCCCTTTATTCGGCTCTGGTGAGGCCACATCTGGAGTATTGTGTCCAGTTCTGGGCCCCGTTACAGAAAGGATGTGGACGCATTGGAGAGGGTCCACAGAGGGCAACAAAAATGATTAGGGGGCTGGAGCACGTGACTTATGACGGGGTGGGCAATAATTTTTTGCTAGGGGCCACTTTGGCAATTTTTGAAGTGGCCCCGGACCACATAGGAAGGGGCAGGGCATCAAGTGGAAGGGGCAGGGCCAAGATACTTCCTGGTTCCCCAACCCCAGACAATGATTGGTCTGCGGATGAGGGAATGCCTTTGCCCTTCCCCCCCCACCTCTCCCCCTTTTCCCCTAGGTCCCTGGTGTGGGAAGAGACTCCTCTGCTCTGCCCCTGCCCTGTGAACAGCATACGGCACTTCAAAGCATCTCATGATCCTGGTAGGGTGGGTGAAGGCTTTGCATGCTCCCCCGCCCCCAGATCCAAATTGGCGTGGGAGTGGGGGAGCAGCAGGGCCTCCGTGGGCCAGATCCACTCGCTTGGCAGGCCGGATCCAACCCACAGAGGCTCTTTTGTCCACCCCTGACTTATAAGGAGAGGCTGAAGGATGTGGTCTTATTTGGTGTAGAGAAGAGAAGAGTGAGGGGGGATTTGATAGCAGCCTTCAACTTCCTGAAGGGAGGTTCCAAAGAGGCTGGAGAGAGGCTGTTCTCAGTGGTGACCGATGGCAGAACAAGGAGCAATGGGCTCAGGTTGCAGTGGGGGAGGTCTAGGTTGGCTATTAGGAAAGACGATTTCCCTAGGAGGGTGGGGAAGCACTGGGATGAGTTCCCTAGGGAGGAGGTGGAATCTCCATTCCTAATTGTTTTTAAGGTTTGAATGATTTACTCAAGTTTAACCAAAAGCGGCGAGGAGTCCTATGGCACCTTATAGACTAACCGAAGTGTTGGAGCAAAGACCCACTTCGTCAGATGCAGAAAAGCATATGCAAATGAGGAAGAATGGCTCTTGCGCAAGAGGGGTTTTTGTGCAAAAAAGGAGCCATCTACATGGCTCATGTTTGCGCAAAACCCTCTTGCGCAAAAATGGCTGCTCGTTACTTATGCAAATGAAGCGCAACGATATTCCACACCACGCTTCATTTGCATGTGCTTTTCCACAGGAAGGCTACAGTATAGACGTAGCCTAGGTGTCCAGTCACCTCTGTCATACTTAAATCCCAGCTTCAATCTAGGAAGAGCGGGATCCAGGTGTGACAGAGCCAAGAGTCTCAGGCTCTCTATTAGCCCCCATTACCCAGGGCGGGGTTCACTGTAGCCTTCAGTAATGCTTTGTTAATTCACGTGGCATTACATATCTCCTGTCTGGTATGTGGAGAGATTGTTGACATAGTTGAGCCCTGCAGAGCTCAAGTCTAACTACACCATTAGCATTTAATTAGGCAATTTACATCTAATTTTGGTGTCTGCAGGAGTATGCAAATAGCACCAGGAAAACACTGTTTATTTGAACGAGCATTAAGTACTTTGAACTGATGTTCCAAAGGATTTAAAGTAAAAGACTCATCACTTGTGCCCAGCAAGAGGGAGCAAACGAGCAGAGGATAAGACGTTCAGATTTACAGACTGCACTGTACATAATCCTGCGGAGATTTAAAACATCCTACTGTGTTTTATTATAACTACAAAAATAAGCTGCAGTATTTGAGGTGGGTCACCAGCTTGTGAGGAGTCGGAGTGCCTGTTAGCAATGTATGACTGAAACCACCTCCACTGTCAGGTGAGAACTAGAAAACACAGCCCCTTTCATTTGAGATGACATTTCAGACTTAATTTCCACTCCTTCTCCTTAACTGTGTTCAAACAATCGTCAGTGTCTGACTCATTCCTTCCAAACGGCACCATAAAAATAGACTTGGAGAAAACCTGACACACATGCTATAAGTCAAGAATTACTCATTACTCTTTCTCACTTCAGCGCTTTGGGATAAGATCTGGCGATTAGAATACAATTGAATGTGCACAGGCAACAGGGCTCTGATCGGATTGTCCTGCTGCTATTGCAGGCTAAATATGAAAGGATGATGGTGAGTGGAGTCCGAAGGGCTATGTCCCGTTTCTGTCACTAACTCTTATGTAACATTTGTAACTTGTAACCGTGTTGCAATATCCCAGTCCCAGGATATTGGCAAAACAAGAGAGGGTGAGGCATTATCTTTTACTGGAGCAACTTCTATTGATGAAACAAAATACAGGACTATGTAGCACTTTAAAGACTAACAAGATGGTTTATTAGGTGATGAGCTTTCGTGGGCCAGACCCACTTCCTCAGATCAAATAGTGGAAGAAAATTGTCACAACCATATATACCAAAGGATACAATTTAAAAAAATGAACACATATGAAAAGGACAAATCAAATTTCAGAACAGAGGGGGAATGGGGGGGGGAGGTAAATATCTGTGAGCTAATGATATTAGAGGTGATAATTAGGGAAACTATCTTTGTAATGGGTATGATAATTAGATTTTTTATTCAGACTCAAGTGTAAAGTGTCGAATTTAAGCATGAATAACAGTTCAGAGGATTCTCTTTCAAGTGCAGTCTTAAAAGGCTTTTGAAGCAGGATGCAGGTAATTAAGTCATTGAGACAATGTCCTTTCTGGTTGAAATGGCAAGAAACTGTTTTTTCTTTGTGATCCTGTCTAATATCTGTTTTGTGGGCATTGATCCTTTGGCGAAGTGTCTGAGACGGACACTTTTGGCACATGATGCATAAATTATATTTCTGGATGAGCAGGAATATGTGTTCTTGATTTTATAACTCACTTGGTTAGGCCCAATAATGGTATCAGCAGAATGAATATGTGGACAAAGCTGGCAACGGGGTTTGTTGCAAGGGAAGGTACCAGGGTTGGTATTAGTGCAGCATGTCCTGTGGTTGTTGGTAAGAATCATCTTGAGGTTAGGTGGTTGTCTATAGGAAACTATGGGTTTGTCTCCCAGAGCCTCTTGGAGTTTAGTATCCTGTTCCAGTATAGGCTGTAGTTTATTGATAATGTGTTAGACAGGTTTAAGTTGGGGGCTGTAGGTGATGACAAGTGGTGTTCTATTGTTGGTTTTCTTTGGTCTGTCTTGTAGTAGATGGTTCCTAGGTATTCGTCTGGCTCTTTCAATTTGCTTTTTTATTTCTCCGGGTGGGTAGTTGAGGTTTATAAATGCTTGGTAGAGATCCTGAAGTTTCTGGTCTCTGTCAGTGGGATTAGAACAGATGCGGTTGTATCAAAGGGCTTGGCTATAGATGATAGATCATATGGTGTGTTGTGAATGGGAGCTTTCTAGCATGTAGGTAACTGTATGAGTCAGTGGGTTTTCTGTAGAGAGTGGTGTCTAATTTTCCATTGCTGATTTGTACTGTGGTGTCCAGGAAATGGATCTCTCGTGTAGAATGGTCCAGGCTGAGGTTGATGGTGGGGTGTAGGTTGTTTGCATCCTGCTTCAAAAAGCCTTTAAGACTGCACTTGAAAGAGAATCCTCTGAACTGTTATTCATGCTTAAATTCGACACTTTACACCTGAGTCTGAATAAAAAATCTAATTATCTTACCCATTACAAAGATAGTTTCCCCAATTATCACCTCTAATATCATTAGCTCACAGATATTTACCTCCCCCCCCCCCATTCCCCCTCTGTTCTGAAATTTGATTTGTCCTTTTCATATGTGTTCATTTTTTTAAATTGTATCCTTTGGTATATATGGTTGTGACAATTTTCTTCCACTATTTGATCTGAGGAAGTGGGTCTGGCCCACAAAAGCTCATCACCTAATAAACCATCTTGTTAGTCTTTAAAGTGCTACATAGTCCTGTATTTGTTTCAGCTAGACCAGACTAACAGGGCTACATTTCTATCACTTTTCTATTGATGAAAGAGACAAAATTTGGAACTACACATAGAGCTCTTCCTGAGACATGAAAAAGTGCTCTGTGTGGCTGTAGCCAGACACAAAACCCCATCTTGTTTTTCCACGAGCCCCATCTTGTTTCCCCCCCCCCCCCCCCCAGAGAGCAAGAGAAAGGCAGTCAGCCTTTGATGCCCTGGGAACACAGGTTTGCTGCCTGTCCCTGACTCTACCATAAACAGAAACCAGACAGTAAATGGGCTAGCTGACGACCCGGGGCCTCCCGTCGCCCTGATGGCTAGTACCAGTAATTGACACGCCTGCACTGTCCCAGGAGAGGAATCTTCGCCCATCACATACCAGAGGTGCCCATTGTCTGCATTTTCCCAGGTGTAAATTATGCTTTGCACCCTTCGTGGGAAACTTGGCGTTCAAAGCCATTTTTCCTAATTGGCCACTTGAGCCCAGGAAGAAGCCTACACGACCCAAGGGGTATAAAAGAGGTTCAGCAGCCCACCCCATTTGAGCTCCAATCATCTATACCTGCTGGCAGGTATTGATTGTCTCCCGAGGTCTGTGGGACGCCCAACCTCGCCCTACTTCTTCCCGAGGGATTGAGAGAAAGACGCTGGCCACGCCAAGTCTGGAACGCAGGGGTGAGAATATATACCTGCTATGTGTCTATTTTGCATGCATTTAATAAGAGCTCAGAGAACCAAAGGGTTTCATGGTACCTGTAAGTAACTTATTAGTGTAATTTCTGTCCTGTCCTTTGTAGTGTCTGTGTTATCTGTAACACAGTAGTAGCATTTAACAGCTAAATTTACCCTGTAACAATAAAATAGTAACTGTTTAAGCTTTAACCTGACTCCTTCAGTTGCTGTAACAGAACCAAGCACAATTTAAAAGAACTTCAGCCGGTCATAAGGGACTCACTGCCCTGACCGTCGGCTGACAGAATTGGCGTAGTCGGCAGGATTGTGCTACTGGTTCACATACAGCAACATGAAGCCTGTCATGATAGACATGGATTTTAGTGGTATAGAGAAAGGGTTTGCCCAGGAAGGTTGGGGCAACCCAAAATTGGATAGAGAAATGTTAGAAAATGATTGGGGAAATCCTGAGGAGTTGTGGGTACAGTTCTGTAAGTATAGAACTGCCTGTAAGCTAAAGAATGGGACAAAGCCTGAGTCTGTGGAAAGGAGCCACTTTTCATTTAGCAAGGAAAACAGGATCAGGCCCAGACAAGCAGGCAGAAATGAAAAACAGGATCAGGCCCAGACAAGCAGGCAGGTAACAGATAAGATTGAAAGCCTTGTGGTAGAACTGAGAAAAAGGCAGTAAGTACTGGAAATCTAAATCCTTAAACATACTTACAAGTGTAATATCTGAAACAAGGCCAGTTTTTATTTTAGAGATAAGAAAGTGTTTTAAGAAAAGAGAAAACACAGAGAATTTAAACTCTGCAGAGAATGGAGAGAATTGAGCAGTTGTGCAAATGCTAAAATGGTGTAGATAGAAAATTGTGGTTTCTTTACAGTCATTCTGAAGGAAAAATGGGCCCTTTTTCCAAAGGAATGTCTGTAAATAACCTAGGCAAATTTGACTCAAATCTGAACATTTGATTACAGAGACTGCTAAAAGAACTCTAAAGGGAGGGGGTTCTATTGGAACTGAACTACCCCAATGAATAAAAAGGGAATGTAATTGTTGTATAGCTATGTAGAAATAGTGTAAGAAAGGTTCAGAGAGAATGTATGTGTATCTGTGTGTAGATATATATATATATAGTGTAAATAATATGAAGTTTTCAAGGTCCAGTAATCTTGTTTGTTTGTAGGTTTAAAACAAATTGGTTTGGTAAGACCATTTTAGTCCAAGTTGTTTAATGAAGGAACAGGAAAACTGTAAGCATAAAGAAAGAGTTACACTATATGCAAAGTTTAATGTGGCTAAGTAGTGTTGTAGACAAAGATTGCACATTTTCCTGTAAACTATAGAATGAGTAAAAACTGCAAACAGACTAAAATGCTGTGAAAGCTCCAGGAGCCACACCAGGTTGTGATTCCCTTTGTGGTGCAAATGCCCTAGCTGGCAGCACAAAGAAGCTTTGCAGGTAATAGGTAAGTTTGATTAGCAAACTAGCTGAGATCAGAAAGTTCAAATTGTAACCCTCCAGAAAGGAAAGAAAAAGGAGGTATTGGTATTGCTGTTTTAGTCCCAATAGGAGGTTGGGTATACTAGAAAAGGTTTAAATGTAAGCAGTCTTTTAAGAAGGCAGAGAGAAGACTGAGACAATTGGCATTTGTAAAGATGTTACCCCTTTTGAACACAATCTTGCAAAGGTTCGGGCATAGCCCTTGGTCTGATCAAGTGTTAATTGCTGTCCATACAATTTCAGACCTACAAGACAAATTGGCTAACTGCTTGTGTATATGTAAACCCTCAACTTCAAAGGAGAGGGAAACAGCTGCAGCTTTTGTCTTCTGTGGAAAACCTGTAAAGAGGTGTTCTTCAAAAATGTAAAAGCCTCGGCTGCAAAAGTGGAGAGGTAGAAATGCATGTCCCTCAGTACCCAGACGAGCTAGATTCCCTTAAGGATGGGTGCTGAGAGTTAAAGAAACTCTCAGATTTATTTTTTTTTCTTCCCTCAGGAATATGTTTAAGAAAAGGACCAGGAGGTATAAGGCTTAGTAAACAAGCTCACCCTCCTTACCAAATTAATAGTAGACAAACCTGTGTCATTGGGAAAAGTCATTTAGCATGTGAAAAGGGGAAGGCAAAAAGTTTGGAGCCCTATATGGACATAGTTGAAGGAATAAGGAAAGTAAAGCAGACATTGAAAGTTACTAGGAATGTCCTTTGAAAGGACAAAGCAAGTGATTCGAGGGAATGTGAAGATAAAAGGTGGACTCTATGGGAGTGTGGAAGGAATTAAGTGATGGTTGTAATATGTGAAGGGAAATCTTGTTTTAAAAGGACACCTTGTTTCTTTGCAGCCTCTTAATGTGCAAACCATCTATGCAAAGAAACAATCAAATGTAAACATTTTGTCTATGGACACCTTTGTTAAATCTGCAAAGGAAAATTAAGGATTCTACTAAAACTTAATTGGTTAACTGCATAAAGGAATAAGCTCTATATATTGTAACTCTATTTTGTGGATTTCAAATGAACTAGTTTTATTTTGTTTTGGATAATGTCCTCTTGCTTAAAATTGCAAACAAACAAGGCACAAATTGGTTAGTGCTTCTGTTGGGCATTCAACTTTTAAGGACATTTAACTTTCTAGAAACCAAATTATTAGTTTAGAAACTCAAGCTTTGAAACTTAACTGTCTCTTTCAAGGCTGAGTTGATAACACTTTTGGCTTGCTTTTAAATTCAACATTATATGTGAATACAGGCTGCCTGGCTATTTCAAAGGAAAGTGGACAGGGAAGGCTGTTGCTGTCTCAGCAGACACATCCACCGCACCCCTGTCCACAAACATAGAAGGAACAGCTCAGCTTGCAGAGCTGGCAGCAATCAATTAACTTGTGAGGCAGGGGCCAGTACCATCTACACTAACTCCTGTGCTATATGGGCTGGAGCCACCCAGTGGATAACTAACTGGGAAATAGGGGGAAAGCCTGTTTGGAGATTGGAATATTGGAAATGGATATACCAGCATGCAACTCCACATGCCTTAAGCATAAGTCATGTGTCCAAAAGAATAATACTCTAGCTGCATAGCTAAATAACCTAGCAAATGCAGCAGTACAAATTTTTGCTGCCCAGGTGGATTGGGAATGCCTGTACATTTGGCTACATAAAACCTTGGGACACACAGAGAGCTGGTGCGGCAGGCACATGCCAGGGGGTGGCCTATCACCCACAAACAAGCCAGAGCTCTGGTACAAGCTTGCACCCTATGTGCTGAACTCAGAAAACATAACAGAAAGGCAATGATTTGCCAGGCTAAGAGATGGAAAAATACTATGGGCAACCTGGCAAGTAAATTATATTGGTACACTACCCACCAGTAAGCAAGGGTGGAAGTATGTTTTAACTGGAATAAAAATTGTTTCAAAAATTGGTTTGCTTACCCAACCCGATGGACAACAGGGTTGTCTACGATCATGGGACTAAACCACTTAATAGCCCTTGTCCCAACACCCCAATTTGGGGACACAAACCCATGTACTGCACTCCTACAAGGGAAAAGGAGTCTGGACCACTGCAGATGCTGGGCTAACACCAATAACCATCACTGAGGCTTGGATTGTATCCAAGACCGGCAAACCTTATGTTTTATTACAGGAAACTGAGGCAATATCCCTGAACAGTGTTCCAGTGGGATGGATCCCTCCCAGTGCTGGTGCGAATCCGGGAAACCACCATGAACTTTTTGTATATATATATACCGCTTGCTGTTGTGATTGCAACCACTGTTGTTAGTTACAGACTATTGAAATGAGACATGGTACTCCAACTCGCCATGGTCTTCTTCCTCATCCCAACTGCTACTGCTGTACCAGAACACCTTACTTGACTCCTCTACTGGACTGGGAATCGAGTTTGTCCCTCTCAGCCCAAATGACTGGTGAAACAAAGTGACATCTTCCGATGGGGACCGGTATGGTTCGATGACAGCGACTACCGCAATCCTCTAAATAACTCTGGGGGGAGGTTAAGGGGGAAGGCAAGGGAAGTGGCAACGAACGGTATGGGTTAGACATGCTGTAACTAAAAATGTAAAGCCTCATGGCTAGATTGTCTAGCCCAACACCTAGGACTTCCGTTAACTCCATTCCTTCACTCTATTGTAAATACTATATTAACCATTTTACTTGTTGTAATTGCTTACTGCATGCTTCTATGTATTGTTAGGCGTTTTGTGTACACTGCTACCTCCTCTGCACAAATCTGGTATATGGCGTTGGGAAGTGATCCTAATCAATCCCTTGATCCAAATTATCTGATCAGACCCTGCTGATAGGGCAATTTTAGTTTCCTCCAAGGAGGGCAAAGGGTGCTGGCATCACCGCCATCTTGCGTTCTGGGACATAGTGAGGCGTGTCAAGGGGGTGGAATGTAGCCAGACACAAAACCCCATCTTGTTTCCCCCCCCCCCCCCCCCCCCCAGAGAGCAAGAGAAAGGCAGTCAGCCTTTGATGCCCTGGGAACACAGGTTTGCTGCCTGTCCCTGACTCTACCATAAACAGAAACCAGACAGTAAATGGGCTAGCTGACGACCCGGGGCCTCCCGTCGCCCTGATGGCTAGTACCAGTAATTGACACGCCTGCACTGTCCCAGGAGAGGAATCTTCGCCCATCACATACCAGAGGTGCCCATTGTCTGCATTTTCCCAGGTGTAAATTATGCTTTGCACCCTTCGTGGGAAACTTGGCGTTCAAAGCCATTTTTCCTAATTGGCCACTTGAGCCCAGGAAGAAGCCTACACGACCCAAGGGGTATAAAAGAGGTTCAGCAGCCCACCCCATTTGAGCTCCAATCATCTATACCTGCTGGCAGGTATTGATTGTCTCCCGAGGTCTGTGGGACGCCCAACCTCGCCCTACTTCTTCCCGAGGGATTGAGAGAAAGACGCTGGCCACGCCAAGTCTGGAACGCAGGGGTGAGAATATATACCTGCTATGTGTCTATTTTGCATGCATTTAATAAGAGCTCAGAGAACCAAAGGGTTTCATGGTACCTGTAAGTAACTTATTAGTGTAATTTCTGTCCTGTCCTTTGTAGTGTCTGTGTTATCTGTAACACAGTAGTAGCATTTAACAGCTAAATTTACCCTGTAACAATAAAATAGTAACTGTTTAAGCTTTAACCTGACTCCTTCAGTTGCTGTAACAGAACCAAGCACAATTTAAAAGAACTTCAGCCGGTCATAAGGGACTCACTGCCCTGACCGTCGGCTGACAGTGGCAGAAAGCGTGTCTCTTTCACAAACAGAAGTTGGTGCAATTACCTCACCTACCTTGTCTGTCTCTCACTGAACAATTCATTTATGTCCTACAGAGCCCTGCCTGTTAGATGTTTGTTGAGCATCTAACAAACGATCATCACCCCAATATAAAAGCACTTCTTCACCTCCTTTGGAAGCATCTGAGAAATATTTTCCTCCTCCAACCCAGGTGGGCTAAAACTAACAACTTTTATATGAACACCCCACTCCAGAAACGGGATGATTATGATAAAATGAGCTCTGGATACTAAGCATTCCTGAGTTTTGGTTTGGTTTCTAAAGTCAAAGCCTAACTGAGGAAGTTTTGCAAAACCCAAAACAAAATATGACTTCTTCACTGCCCTGTCTAAGCAAAATCCAGGCTGGGATTTAATTCCTCCTCTGATGGGTATGTTCAGAGCTAATCTTTAAGTTTCAAGAAGAGTATTCAGTAAGAGCACATACATTTTTTGTTCTTATGGTTTTCAAATAATAGCTTTCATCTGGCTGAAGTCTTTGGTTACTGATGTGGAAATGTGTCATTTTTGGAGCAATTTTCCTGTAACTGTGTTTCCATAGTAACAAGCTTGATGATACAAAACGACAGCACTGGGCAAGCAAAAGAAAAAATGATTTATTTTAATAATGCGAGGTATTAAAGTCCTGCAGTCTTTGCTCAGGCAAAATTCCTATTGATTTCTGTTCAACACGAGTCAGACTACAACTGAATTTAGGCAGATAAGAATTGAGGAAAGAGCTTACATCTCATGCTACTGAGTGCTCTTAAAAGGAATAGATAGATAGATAGATAGATAGATAGATAGATAGATAGATAGATAGATAGATAGATAGATAGATAGATAGGTACTGGCTGGATGACTGCTTGAAAGATCAGGCAAAGGAATCTTTACTGCAAACCACTTATAGAAATTAATACCTAAATTATCAGATTTTTCTTCCTTCCTTTCTAACCCATGTAAACACATGTGTCATTTCAACTAGGGAGAGGCCCCAGTCACAAAATTCAGATCCAGATTCCAAACTCTCCAAAAACCTGGTGCATTCAGATTTGGGGCTGAGGAGAGTGTTAGTTGAGCCCATTACAGAGAAAAGAAGGGAACAGCTGTGAAACGTGGTAACTGTTTGGGTCCTTTGTTAACCGTGAGTATTCACAAGTAAAGCTGTGGATTCCACTTTTCGTTCCAAATATTGATGCTGTCAGAAATGCATTGGCTATGGTCCGTATGCCTTTCCGATCAGTTGGAAAGTTTTCTGTGGCTGCATGTCAGCTCTGGCTTTTGCAGAGAAGAGCCATTCTCTGGAATGAGACGTGTAAAATAAGTGAGAGTCATGAGGCTGAAATACTATATATAGCTTTTGCTGAGTCCTTTGGTTAGAAGAGCATAACACCTCCACACAGGTTCACATCCAGAGTGAGGAGTTTAACACCCATGCAGACAGTACCACTAAGTACTCTTTGTGGTCCTATAAAATAAAGACAGCATAAGTCAGTCCAGCAACAACAAAAAATCCTCAGAAATCTTTACTGCAGTTCTAGTAGAAACCACTAACTAACCTCTTAAAATTAATCTATAATGCCAACCATCTTCATTCCTGATCTTGCGGTGTGTCTACACAGCAGGACTTAGCTCAATTTGCGTAGCTCATTTTGAGTTATGTCAATTGCATAGTTTGTTTCAAAATTGGAGTGTCTACACAGCACTTATTTTGAAATAAAGACCTCTTCCTCCAATTTCCCTTACTCCTCGTACAATGAGGGTTACAGGAGTTGGAGTAAGAAGTCCTCCAGCTTGACAGTATTTTGACATTATTTCGAAATTACTGCCTGCTGGGTAGATGAGGACTAAATTATTTTGAAATAATGTTGCTGTGTAGACGTCCCCTTGAGGAATAACTGGTTGCGCAGCCAGCAAACACTCCTGTCCCTCAAGGTCTCTGCTGAGGCTGTATAAGCTTGAGACTCTTGGCACAAAGAGAATGTTTGGATCGTTACGTCACCGAGGCTACGTCTACACTAGCCAGCTTTTAGTGACACATCTGTGTCACTTCTAGGGATGTTTAAAAGTTAACCAGTCAAATGTTAATTTTGACCAGTTAACTAGGATCCCATGGGCAAGGGGGCCCGGTCAGACCGCAGCAGCATCTACTCACAGTGCTGCTCCAGCCAGGATGAGTTGAGCCTGTTGTGCCACAGGCAGGGACTGCTCCAGCCAGGCCCACTATGCCACACCGTAGTCAGGGAGCTGCACTAGCCTAGATGAGCCCACCATGCCATGCCATAGGCCGGGGGGGCTTCAGCCCAGCACAGTGGGTTAACCCTTTACATCCCCAGTCATTACAGCCATGCCACTAAAAGTTGTGCAGTGTAGCCCCTGTCTGTCGGCTCTCCTGCCGGCATAAAACTTCTAGCCCCAAGGAGCATGGTTAGCTTTGTCAGCAAGAGAGCGCTCCTGCAGACACTTGTCTGGCATTTGTCATTGGCAAAACTTTTGTCTTGCAGGGATTTTTTTTTTAAATGACAAAAGTTTTGTCATTCAGATGCCAGTGTAAACATCTCCTGAGTGTCATTGTGTATGGACTGTAGGATATACAGTGAATCATGTCTGAGCAACCACTGTCCTTACAGGGCTTCTTGCCTTAAGTAACCACGTCAAATGGCCCCATGTGTAAGGACAAATGGCCTCTTCTGGACAATTGAAAAAACAGAAAATCATTACATGAATTTTTCAAGGCTGCTTTCAGTAAATCTGTGTAGAATGCATGCTCTTTGGGGCAGGGTCTGTCTTTTGTCCTGTTTTTCTACGTATTTAGCGCAATAGGTTCATATACCAGTGGTGGGCAGCCTCTGGCATGTAGCCCATCAGGGTTCTACGCATGGCCCATGAAAACATTTGGTTTACCATTGCCCATATGCAGGGTTGTCAGATTCCACTGGTTTCTGTCCACATATTTTTTTCCTGATCAGCATTAATAAGTCACACACACGTAAAGCAAAGGCAGGTGAAGTGAGGTGCGTGCTGACTGCACACAACATTGTGAGATCCAACCAAACACTGCTACGGTTCAGGTGGCACACACTGCAAATCTAGGCACGCAAGTGCAGCTAGCAAAACTACCCTGTCTCGGGAGACCATCTTGGTTACCAGTCTTCAACTGAGATGAAGGAGGGTCACTCATTCAGACCCCTCACTAGCATAGGCTGCCCATCACTGTCCTAGACACTCCTACAATAATCTTCATAATAATTAATACATATATTTCTCATTATACTCGGGCTGAACTCACTGTCATACTCAGTAGCCCAGAAGGTAGAAAGTCCTTTGCATGTTGCCCAGATAGGTGCTCCGAGTCCAGCTACATTTCTGACATAGTTGAGGGATATCCCATAACTTCTGTGGAGGGAATTCAGGCCCTGAAAAAATGATGAAAGAGTAACCACTTGTTTTGGGCAAAACCATGAATCAGACCTGACAACTAGCTGGCTTCCCAGATTCTTTTGTATTGTTAATAATACTTATGATGGTAATAATGTATTTACACAGCATCTGTAACCCTGTTGGGTTCCCTAAACCACTTCCCAGATGGCAGGGCTATTTAGCTCTGCAAATGTGCAGGTCCCAATGACAATTATGGGCATTCACCTGTGAGCATGATGGGACCCTTTATGCCTGGTTCTCCTCTCATGTACACCCGTGGAAATCCATAGAAATTCCTTGGGCTCAGTAGAATTACTTTTCTAAAGCCACAATAACTGAGAGGAAAACCAGACTCTAAACCTTTCACCGGTCCCTAAAATGCAGCCACCTATGTCTTGGAATGTGGCATCTGTTTGGCCTAATGGTGCAATAGTTTGGAACTGGAAGCAAAAAATATCACACCTGATTGAAAGTGCAAGGAAGGATTCAAACAAATTGGAATTTGGTTAGGACATGGGGATTAGCACCCCTGTAATCAGCACCAAAGGTACTTTTAAAATGGAGATTTACCATATCACACAGCTGGAAGGGACCTTGAGAGGTCATAGAGTCCAGTCCCTGCCCTCACAGCAGGACCAAGTACCATCCACAGATTTGCCCCAGATCCCTAAACGGCCCCTGAAGGGCTGAATTCACAACCTTAAGCTTAGCAAGCCAATGCTCAAACCTCTGAGCTATCCCTCCCCCAATGACCAAGAACTCAATTTTACAACTCATTTAAAAAACAGTATTATAGTGCTCTAGTGGCTGCCAGTGGGGTGGAGAGAGGAAGAGAGAGAGAGAGACTCTGTGGCTGCGTCTAGATTGCCAAGTTTTTCTGCAAACGCACTCGCTTTTGCAGAAAAACTTGCCAGTTGTCTACACTGGTGTGATGGCGCGTTGGGGGTCCCCTGTCTCCTGCATCCCGAAATGGCACAAACAGACTGCACCAGCCGGTGTAATAGAGGAAGTTTATTGCCTCTCCAGGATACAGCACAGCACAGATGTAATCTGGTCACAGAGCTGGGCTAGGATGCCTCAGGCCCCCTTGAGATGGGGGGAGACTGGGCCCCTAAACTCCAGCCCCTTTCCCTAGGCTGTCTCCTCCATGCTCCCAGACAGCGACTAACCCACACTCTTCCAGCCCTGCCCCCCCAGCCAGGGCAGCATTCCCCCTTCCTTTGTTCCTCTCCATGGGGGGTATCTGGTTCAACAGGTTTGGCATCACCTTTGCATAGTGAGGTTTTCCCTGCTGGGTCTTGCTCCAGACAGCAGAGGTCACCACAGCCCAGCAAGTACCCCCACTACGTCACAACTGGCCACTTGAATTTCCGCAAGAACACTGACGATCTCATGTAAGATTGTCAGCGTTCTTGCGGAAATGCTATGCTGCTCCCATTTGGGCAAAAGCCCTCTTGCGCAAATGCTTTTGTGTAAGAGGGCCAGTGTAGACAACGTAGTATTGTTTTGCGCAAAAAAGCCCCAATCGCGAAAATGGCAATCGGGGCTTTCTTGCGCAAAACCGCATCTAGATTGGCAAGGACGCTTTTCCGCAAAAAGTGCTTTTGCAGAAAAGCATCTGTGCCAACCTAGACGCTCTTTTCTGCAAATGCTTTTAACGGAAAAACTTTTACGTTAAAAGCATTTGCGGAAAATCATGCCAGTCTAGACGTAGCCTCTGTGTGTGTGTGTGTGTGTGTGTGAGTGTAAATATAATATATACATTTAAAGTGAGATAAATGTGTAAAAAAACAATGTCACAGGATTAAATTCCATTTGTATTGAGTTTTACTTTGACTTCAGTAAATCTAGGATTTAACCTAGAGAGGTGTAGAAGCAAATACCATGTATAACTATTATTTGTCTTAGTTACCCTTTGATTATTGACCATGTCCTCAAGTTGGTTTAAAGTTGGAAAAGTCACCCTGTTCATCTTGGAAACAACACACATCTTCTTGTAGGGCACGTGGTAAGCAACTATACCCTGGAAAACACAACCACAAGTTTCAGCAAATCTTTTCCTTTAATTGCCAGTTCATTTATCCTATTTTAAAGACTCTTGCAAATCAAGATACTTGGGATTTTTACAAGCTGCTTCACACTTGCACTTTGCTTCTTGTTTGACAAGAAGCAGAGTTCAATGCACTGGATTAAATTAATCTCTTGTGTGACTCTATGGATTTCAGTGCAACTATGCCAGAGACATTTGTGCAATGTGCTTGGCTTCTAAAAATACACTTATGCAACCTACAAACCATCTTACGGATTATGCAGCAAACGACAGTCTTCCTAGTTCAAATGACATTCCAGAAAGAGATACAAGACATCTGGGCTAAAATCTATTTACGTTTACACTGATGAAATCTGCAATAATGTCAGAATGTGACTCCATCTGACCTTTGTATGTTTTTACAATCCACTGTCTTTACTGTGAATTAACTTTGAACATATCTCAAATAGATTAATTCCAAAGCAGTGATGGTGGGGAATACCAATTAAATTAGAGATATTTTGGCTTACGCTTCTTGGAATTTAATGTAAAGACCTAAATATTCAGAAATCTGCTTGGAAAATGTAAGTATCTCTAGGGAAAAAGGCATTTAGTATTTAATGTTCCAGGAGATTGCACATCTATTGCACGGGTGTGGAGGAGACTGAAATATGCACTTTACTCAAATGCCTGGCAGCTTTGTTGACCACCAGGGACTACCTTGCCTTCCCCCTGTTCCCTTTGGGATGGCTACTATGGCCAGGATATTACAGAATGCCAGCAGAGAGCACTCCTTGCCCTGAGATAACAACACTCCTTTACGTAAAGGGCACTAAGGCCAAAAGCTCCCAGCCCCACCTTATACCATGTACAGAGGTCAAGCAAAACCCTCTGTGGTCACACTGCATGTTAAGGTTCCAATTAAAAATGATTGATAAAGGGTTAATAAATGACTGGTCAATGCTATAAGCATGTTACACATTTGAGTAGCATGCAGAAGATTGTAAGCACATCATTTGAAGGTGCTATAGATGGTTATAATTCACCTATTGACCCTTTGCATTCTGTAACAATCTATGGCAACTTATTAACCATTTACTAAAACTTCTACTATATTAATCTTTAGCAAACTATTTATAAACTAGCCAATTAGCCCGCCATAAAACAGGATTTTCAGGTCTTCTCTCCTGAGCTCTCTCACTCTGTCTTTCTCTCTTCCTACTGCCTACCCTTCTTTCTCTCAGCTCCCCTCCGCCTCCTGCCTCTCTCTCCGTCTCTTTCTTTCTCTTCTCCCCCTCCTGCCTCTCACTCTCGCTTTCTCTTCTTCTCCTCCTCCTGCCTCTCTCTCCCCCCTTTTCCTTCCCCTTCCCTCCCGCCGTGGCGCTTGGCTGAGGGCTGCCGCGAGGGAGGGGGACGGGGCGGTGATGTACATGGCTGGGGCTGGAGCCATGTACATCACCGCCCTTCCTTCCCCTTCCACCCCGGGGGGAGCCCAAACAGCCCTTTGCGCTGCTGGCTCTCCCAGAGGCCTGGCTGAGGGGCGCAGCACTCAGATGAGTGCCACAGCGGGAGGGGGCACTGAGGTACACGCCCCGCCCCCTGGCTGTGTACGTCACTGCCCTACCCCCTTCCCCTCCCTCCGTGGCGGCTCGGCTGAGTGTTGCACGCTTAGCCGCTCAGCCGGGCCACTGCGGGGGAGCAAGTGGTGGAAGCAGCCGTTTGGGCCCCGCACTCTGCATGCAGCACGGGCTACCCAGAGGGAACAGCCAGCATTTCAGTGTTACAGACTCAGGGTATGTCTACACTACCCTCCTAGTTCGAACTAGGAGGGTAATGTAGGCATACCGCACTTGCTAATGAAGCCCGGGATTTGAATTTCCCGGGCTTCATTAGCATAAGCGGGGAGCCGCCATTTTTAAATCCCCGCTGCTTCGAACCCCGTGTAACGAGGAGTACCGGTAGTTCGGAATAGGCACCCTAGTCCGAACTACCTAGTTCGAGCCCCGTGTAGCCGCGCTACACGGGGTTCGAAGCAGCGGGGATTTAAAAATGGCGGCTCCCCGCTTATGCTAATGAAGCCCGGGAAATTCAAATCCCGGGCTTCATTAGCAAGTGCGGTATGCCTACATTACCCCGCTAGTTCGAACTAGCGGGGTAGTGTAGACATACCCTCATAGACACTGGGCTACTATATATATGATAATATCCACTGTGGGTTTTGACAAAATAATCTTAAGAATTTAACCAGGAGGTAACTTCTTTCTGCATGAGCTACAAAGATGCAATTACTACATCTTTTTATTATGGATGAATGATCCCTTTTGTTTTCAAGTCTAATGCTATTCCTTCCTAATGAAGCGGAGGAATTATGCACATCTTTCCAGATGCTGACGGTCCATAATTTTATTCTTTTTGCAACAAACAGTGTGTAAGATGAACAAAGCAACCAGATCAGCTCCTCTTTTGACACTTACATGGTCGTAGTCAAAGATTGCATTGGAGGAATGTGCTCCAGAATAAACATTAAATGTAACAATGTTCACATCATGGTTGATATTCACTGTCTGATAGACAGTACCTCCATCATTTCCCTTATTTATGAGCTGGACAACCTAAAATCAAAGATTTATTATCAGATATTATTATATCTCAACCTAAGAATGTCTCTCTCAGCAGTTGCATCTAACAGAAACGAATGGTGACATCAGAATAGTAGGGAAGCAAAACTGATACATAAAAGTTCAACTCGGCGTTAGCTCACCCAGCGGTAGGGAAATGTCTGATTCAGTTTTGCCTCCACTTCTAAACAACTGCCCCACTCACCCTTTGAGTGAGGTTAGAATTTGATCTAGGGTTATGATTATAGTCAGGTTTGTATTTACCATTTGGGCCAGGAGTTAGATTAGGTTAGGGTTATTCCTTGCCTGAAGGCTAAGCCTAAAGTTCTGGGTATTGCTTGGTTTAGGGTTAGCGCTCAGATTGACCCAGCTTTTCCCTGGTCTACTGAGTAACTGCTGAAGCCCAAAGGCTTTATTGGTCATATGATGATCAAGCCTTTTCCCTATTTCTATATGACCATTCATGAATTGGGTGGTGGTTTGTGTAATGAAGAAGGGCAGCAGAGGCTGCCACAAACAGACCCCTCCATTAAGATGTGACCAACATTATGAAAAAGCTGGTGAATTGCTGCTTTGACTCCCTCTACCAATGGAACCATTGGTTATGAAAACATAGGAAGTCTGGCCCATTGATAGCAGAACTAGCTTTTCCACTGGGTTCTAAGGAATGGTGCCTTAGATTTCCCAGGCAAGATCATCTCAGGCCATGTAGATTAAAAGGCAAAACTTTGAGGATGAACCCTCCAGATAGCTCACAGCAGGCACCCACCTGTTAGTCTAGCCCTAGTCTCAAGTGTGCATGAGATTTCATCTATTAATGAAGCCATTTATTAATTAACTAAATAGCAGAAACACAGGTAAATACTTTAAAGCAAGCAAGCTCACAGACTATTATGTTCACCGGTGAGCCCAGTTATAATAAAGAAAAGCACTGGGAGAACGCAACTTTAGTTTATATAACTTGACAATGCTACATTTTTCATAAGAACAAATGATTTTTCTGCTTTTGGATGCTGATTTTGACATGCTAAGCAATAGCTGGAGCATGGAGCGTTTAATGAAAACATTGTCATAAATGTGTTACATCAATTCACTGAACATATTAACAGAGAATGCCTCATAAAGAAAAGTCCGTATTTTGGTTTAGTAAAGATAGTAATGTCATAACAATATGGCAAAGCAGATGCATGAAAGAAAGATCATAAAGTGTGACACATGGCACTTTACTTACATTGTTTGCAAATGCCGGATTCATAAAGGTACTCAGAAAGACAAGAAGAATCTGTAATACATCATGGAAACATTAAGAGAGATTTCTATACGCTCTGCAGCTCCTTTTTAATTGTCAAAGACAACTAAAAGCACATGGTAAGATGCTGCTCCCCAGTCTGATTTTCCATAAACACACATACGTTAGTGAGTGGGATTTTATAATTCATTTATTTTATCTTTTGTATTCACAAGAGCTACATAGTACAACTGTATTTAGGATGGTCCTAACACTATAAAGCTAGGTTCTGATCTCTGTCACTGAAGGGAAATTCCAGAGTGATTCTATTGTTACCATTAATTAAGTGTCATGTCCTGTCTCCTAAAATATTTAAAGTATGTTATAATTGCTTGGCATCCCATACAGTGTTCTTGATTATTTACAGAGCTTTAAAAAAAACCCTTGTGTCAAATCCTGCATACCACACACTGGTCATCCCACTGCGCACACTTTAGGCATGTGCTTAAGTTTATTCATATGTTTAGTCCCATGGGCAGTGCCAGATTAAGATTCTGTTGGATGGGAGGAGTGCTGGCCTTTTCTGAACATCCCAGCAACTGGTAACTAAAGGGTTACATTCAGGTAGCTAGAGGATATTGGCAGGGAGCAAGGAGAGCCAATGGGAGAAGGTATTGAGATTTGAATGGAAGATATACCTGCCTGATGATTTTTAATTTGTGTGAGTTTAAGACAGGAGTTGGGGAACAAAATGAATTGAACCAGGCAGAACTTCCATGGCTACAAGGAACACTGGGCATGTTAATGGACTGGACGCTGACGCACAGATTGTGAGTAGATAGGGAAATATCTATTTAGATGTAATCAAGTTATTTTCTTTGTTTTGTAGTTTGATTAAACTTCTCTGTGCTTAGTCCATGTGGCTCGTCCTTCCCTTCCCCCCACCTCCCACAGTACTTTAAGCTGTATCCCAAGGATGGAATTTCTCTGTGTTTTTAAATTGTTCTTTTCTCAGTTGCTTAAAACACCTAGAAACCAAGTATGCTTTATCAAGTATAGCTTTTTGCTTTGTTGATACTAGGGGGCTGTGTCCCCTGCTCGCTCTGCTCACCAACCCCTGTCTCACAGGGGGTAGGCAACCCTGGGTGTCCCCGTGGCCACTGGGGAGGGCCGGGCTGTGGCTTTGCCTAGGGCAATGCCTCTCAACCAGTGGTATATGCACCCCTAGGGGCACTCAAGAGAAGTCTGAGGGGTACATCAACACAACTGAAATTTGGAGAAAACTGAATTTTTGTTTTAAGTTTTACAGCATTTTATTAATTTTGTACGTTTTACACTCAAATATTTCATCACTCACCCGGCTACAATTAAGTTGTTTAAACAAACGTGTTGCAAAGGTTTCAAAAAATTGTGTGAGAAACCTGCAGGTATTGGGGGCACTTATAAATTTTTTCTTTTTTTTTTAAAGAGGTATTTAAAAAAAAAAAAATTGAGAAACACTGGCCATGGGGATAGGGCATTTACCACACACCCAAGACTAGAGCCTGTACCCCTACTCCAGCCTGGTGAAAGTGAATGAAATTCAGAGAGGAAGGGCAACAGAATGAGCAGGGTGAGGCCTCAGAGAAGGGGTGGAGGAGGGGCAGGGCCCCAGAAAAGGAAGGAAGGAAGCCAGGCAAGGGTATTTGGGTTGGAGGTGGATCTTACATTGCACTTAAATTGAGTAAGTGATCTTGTGGTTAAAAAGGTTGGAGACCTCTGCCTTACACAATCAAGGCTGCTGTGGTGACACCCATCAGGCCTGGGTTTGTTTGTTTACTAGACTGGTGTAAAACAAAGGATCAAAGGGTATGTCTACACTAGCCCCCTAGTTCGAACTATGGTGGCTAATGTAGGCATTCGAACTTGCAAATGAAGCCCGGGATTTAAATATCCTGGGCTTCATTTGCATCTTCCCGGGCGCCTCCATTTTTAAATCCCCTTAGTTCGAACTCTGCACCCGCGGCTACATGCAGCAGTCAGAAGTTAATCCGAACTAAGTTCTTAGTTCGGATTAACTGTTACACCTCATTGCAGGAGGAGTAACAGTTAATCCGAACTAAGGCGTGTAGCCGCGGGCAGTCAGTTCGAACTAAAGGGATTTAAAAATGGCACCCACCCAGGAACCCGCAAATAAAGCCCGGGATATTTAAATCCCAGGCTTCATTTGCAAGTTCGAATGCCTACACTAGGGGGCTAGTGTAGACATACCCAAATAGACTTCAGCTCTTGTTTATTTTTTCGTTAGAGTGCTCAGAGTTTAGGTGAGGAAAGTGAATGAGATTCTGTTTATCCAGGTGTGAAAAAGCAGAAGCGACCAAAATCTATTCTTGTGCAAAAATCTGTTCTCCCAGACTCTGGCCTGAAGTCAATAAGGCTACAAAGGCGTAGCTGTCAACAGGAATTTGGCTTTATTCTCATTCCCGTCTCGAATCACACACATTCCATGCTTACCCGACATTTTCTACTTGGGAGATAAGGAAGTTTGAGTTGGGGCAGAAAATTGAGGACTAACATCAGGTTGATTTAGATTTTTTGGAATGAAATGCAAAAGAAATCAAATCAGAGGTACTTCTCTGATGGACTGAATAGCTAGAGATGCAGCAAACTGATACAGCCCTGTCTTGGCATATTCAGCCAGCACAGCCATCACAGCCTGCTAAGAAGTGAATTTAAAATCCTGGAGGGAGAGCCTGGGGAGGGAGAAACCTTCAACATTGTGTGCTGAGCTCCCTGCAGTGCTTTGGCCACCCCTTAGAAGTACAAACATGCGTTGGCCTGAGGAAATAGGCTGAGCATAAGGAAAGAGCTTGATTACCTGTGAACCAGTAAAGAAAAATACCAAGAAAGTGGATTTCTCTGATTTTTAGTACAGAGTTCAGTACTGAACAGAGGGCATCATAAATCTGCACCCCTCGGGGAAGGTACTCCATGAGTAAAAGCACTGGAATGCAGAGTGGCGTGTTTTGTTTTTCCTCACATGGGGAATTCGTTCCTTCCGGGAGGGAGGCAGGGTGGAGGGAATAGTTCTAGCTGGATAGCGTGTGCAGGTTCCGTGTGAGCTTCCCACCCTGGTGCTCTGGTGTGCGCTGCCCCTTTCCTCCAGCGCTCCCTCGCCCTGCCCCCACAGGCACTCACCCCTTGCCCAGAAACGGACCCGGCACACATAGAAATGCTGGCAATGGGCAAAGGAGCCTTGTTCCTCCCTGCCAGCGAAGCACAGCAGCGGTGCAATCAGGGCGAGAGGCGCCGGCGGGGGCACGATGCCTGCTCAGACTAGCCCACAGCTGCCACGGGCTCCCAGATTTTTCATGTCCCGTCACTCCTCTTAACCGGATACCTGACCGTGTATTCCTGCAGCAGCGCAGGAAGAGACACAGACTGGAGGGCACAAAAGCGACAGGCTGCTGCCGAATGCTCCTTCTAAGCCACAGAGGGCTGCTTTGCCTTTCCCGCTGGCTCCAGCAGGGCTATGTGAACATGCTCGCTTCACCTCCCTCACCCGGCCCAGCCCGCCAGGCCTGACCAGTAGGGCCTAAGCAACAGGAGGGCCTAAGGCTATGGCCTTATTAGCCTCAAGGTTAATGCCCTGGGTTCTCAGGATGAGGGCATCAGTCATCACTCAGCAAAGGTAGTAAGGGCTTCAGGATACAGCACAAAATTCAGGTCCTATAGAAGTCAGTGGAAGTTTTGCCAGCGACTACAATAAAGACAGAATTGTACCCTGATACGTCGTTGCCGAATTGGGGCCTTCCCAAAAGGTAGCTAATTCCCATTGACTTTCTATGGAAGTTGGACACCTCTCCGGTTTAGGAGCTTTTATAACATCTATTGAGCGCCCATCTTCATCTCGGGGTCTGGAAATCCCTTTGTAAATCTGGGCGCTGTTGACTCAGCTTGCGAGTGGGTGCTTGGCACCTCTCAGAATCAGGCATTCACGGAATCCAGTTGGTTTCACAAAAGTTGGGGCAGCTCAAAGTAGTGGCCACTGATAGTGAAAAATGAGGCCAAAGAGCCCTGATTTGTAAGGTGCTGAGCCCCTTCCCACACCCATCTCCCATTTTCTTATAGCTTGTCTTATCGATCCCACCAACTTCAATGTGAACTCTCAAAAGGACCCAGAATCGGGACCAACATATACTAAAAATATAAACGGACTTCCCTGGTGCTGCCCGGGTCTGACCCAGGGCCAGTAGAGGGGCTGGCCCAGTGCCTGGCCAGGGACGTTGGGGAGTCCTAGCCCAGGGCTTGGGGAGGGAGGCCATTTACCAGTGGCAGGCAAGACGGTGGAGCCCCAGCCCTGCTGACCAGTCTCTATATATGCAGGGTGACCTCTAGCAGTCACCCTGCATATATAGCTCTCCCCTGCACTCACTGCCCTGAGTGGTGAGTGTGAGGATCTTGTCCCTCCTCTTGCCCCCCTCCCTTTCCATGTTATGGAAACCTATCATCCCGTTTTCCTGGCACAACCAAACCCCGACCTTGCTTTAAGTTAGGAGAAGAGGAAGCTGCATCCCAAAGTTGGTAGCCCTAGTTCTTACCACGTAGGAGGAGTTGGACTCACAGACAAACACACTGTAAAATATATATATATATATAGGGGTCAAAAGTACTTACAAGAGTCTTCATTGTGAATCCAAGTTGGATTTGATGCTGATTTGAAGTAAAATGCTGAAGAAAATGAATTTGTGTATCTTACACTGAGCTTATATATTTTGTCAAGGTTGGATCTGAATATTTGTTTTTCTCACTATTAACAGAAGTGAAACACTGGAGCAAACTAAACGCTTTGTGCTTTATATATTTATCTATGAGGCTGGGTAGCACATATTCCCTGCCACCAGTCTTCATCTAAGCAGGGGCGGATATAGGGCAGGGCGAACTGGGCAGCCGCCCCGGGCCCCATGCTTAAAAAAGCCCCGTGGGGGGCCCCGCGGAGTTATGCTGCCCGGGGCCCCGCAAAACAGTCATCTGCCCCTGCATCTAAGCTTTCCCTTTCAGATGATTAATGATACAGGTATGAGCATTAAATTGACCATGGAGTTTGGTTCAAGGCAATCAAAGGCAAATTTCCCCCTTTTTCAATCCTGGAAACTTTTCTCCATCTGTTTTCATCAGAGTCTTATTTTCAAACCTCTCTTGACTAAGGGTTGTCTCTATAAGGCGGGTCTCCGCAGCAGCGTTATTTCGAAATAACAAAGTGAGCGTCCGCACAGCAAGCCCTCAATGTCTGAGGAATAATGCCTATTTTGGAATAGCTCTTTCAAAATAGTCCATGTGGAGACAGTTATTCCAAAATAAGGGGCCTCGATGGAATCCCATGGTGCCCTGCTGGCTGTGCTGTCGTCTATAGCCCTCCTTCCCCTGCAGTCCGTAAAGCTGCAGGCAGCAGGCTCATGGCTCGGAGCAGGCCCTGCAAGGCCGGTGCCAACCACAGCAGCCCCATCTTCACTCCCTGCTGTCGTGGCTGAACCCAATGCCCCAACCGAGACCCCAGCAACTGCCACCACAGCTCCGGGCAGCTCTCAAGCCCCTGGCCAGGGGCAGAAGAAGAGAGCCCATCCTGGTCTGGTGCAGAGATCCTGGATCTCCTGGAGATCTGGGGGAGGAGAATCAACAGGATCTTCACGCCAGACGATGGAATGCTGACATTTACGGGTGGATGTCCGCACGCCTTGCACAGAGGGGACACATGCACGTGCAGGAGTAAGTGCGCACGAAGATTAAGGAGCTGAGGCAGGCGTACACCAGAGCTAAGGAGGAGCACCCCAAACCTGCCCCTATTTCGAGTAGCCCCATCACATCCTTGGAGGGGAGGTCAGTCTCTTCCCCTCCAGTGTGGATTCAGGACTGAAGACACCCATCGTGGCCCAGTGCTGAGTGCTGGGGGGATATCAAGGCAGAGGAGGAGAAAGGCGCTGGGTGAGGCCAGCACCATCTCAAGGGCTGCCAACCCTGACCTGGAGTGGGTGTCCCCCTCCCAGGATGTCTCCCAGGTGCCACCCAAGGCAGGGCAAGGCTCACCAGGTGAGTGCCCCCCTTTCCCTACACACACACAGGGGGAAATGGCAGCAGCCAGTAGCTGCTGGGTGCTCCTTGCTCAGCCTTCTCAGCCTGCGATTGCACAACGGTCTGCTCCCGGTGCCCCAGAGAGCAGGGGCAGAAGTCCTCTCTCTGGGTGGGAAGGGTATCAAGGCTCCTCCCAGGGACATCGGTGTCCCTGAAGGAAAGGGCCCACTGTACAGGCCTGAGGTGGCCTGGCTCACAGCACATCCCCCGCGTCTGACCCAAGACCTTTCGGTGCCAGCTCAGGGCTGAGGGCCCGGCTTCAGGCACAGTGTCTCCAGGGATGACTGCCCTTCTCTTTGTTCTCCACAGCCGGACCAGCTGCGAGTGGGGAGCTGGCGACACCTCCCATTCCACCCTCCTGACCCCGGGGGACCCGGAGGGGAAGGTGGACCCACGAGGACCTGCCTGCATGCCCTGCAACACTCCCAGGACTGGCAGGACCGCAGGCTCCAGGAGGACCGGGCTGTCTGGCATACCACCTGGCAGGAGCTGCTGCAGCAGGGCCAGTCCCTGGGTGCAGCATTCATGGCCGCTGTTGAGCACCTGGGAGCCACTCCTGCCCCTTCTCCTGAGCCTGCTCCTGCTCCAGTCCCAGCCCCTCCTCCCCATCCCGCCTCCCTCCTCCCCACAAGTTCCTTCTCCAGCCCCTCCTCAGTTACGTTTACCCCGAATAAAAACAGTTCCAGTTGTTGGTTTCAAAGCAACAGGTATGCTTCATTGTCTTTGGAACAGGTAAAGGAGCGGGGAGGAGGAGGAAAGGGGGGAGAGGGGAGGAGGAAAAAAGGGGGGAGAGGGAGGGGAGGAGGAAAGGGGGGGAGAGGGAGGGGAGGAGGAAAGGGGGGAGTGGGAGGGGAGGAGGAAAGGGGGGAGAGGGAGAGGAGGAGGAAAGGGGGGAGAGAGGAGGAGGAGGAAAGCGGGGAAGAGGGAGGGGAGGAGGAAAGGGGGGGAGAGGGAGGGGAGGAGGAAAGGGGGGGAGAGGGAGGGGAGGAGGAAAGGGGGGGAGAGGGGAGGAGGAGGAAAGGGGGGGAGAGGGAGGGGAGGAAAGCCACATTGGGTCTCTGCAGAGGCCCCTTGTGGGGAGGCCCAGGGGAGAGCCTCATAGCTGGCCTTGGCTGAAACTCTCCCTCAGGGCCTCCCAGATCTGCGCAGCCCCCTGATGCGCCCGATGGACCGCAGCCATCCGTTGCTGTTCAAAGGCCCTTGCGAGATGTTCCACCTCTACTCCCCACGCTGGCAGGAACGTCTCCCCCTGACTGTCACAGATGTGGAGGATGCAACCACTGCCTGGGGGACGTGCCACTCACGGTACTCGAGGTGGGGAAGGAACGAACAAAACTTCCCCGAGACGCTCAAAGGCTCCTGCCACAACCATGAGGGCTCTGCTGAGCCTCACATTAAAACGTTCCCTGGTGCGATCCAAGTGTCCTTATACGGGCTTCATAAGCCAGAGGGTAGGGATGTGTCCCCCGCCATGCACATGGGCATGTCCACGTCTCAGACCCCGATGGTGCGCTTGGGAAGAAGGTGTCAGTGTGCAGCTTGTGGAAGAGGCTGGAGTTCCTAAATACACGGGTGTTGTGTGCCTTCCCTGACTAGCCGACGTAGACGTTAGTGAACCTGCCTGGGTGGTCCATGACGGCCTGCAGGTCTAGGGAAAAGCAGCCCTTGCGATGGATGTAATCCAATGCCTGATGGCCAGGGACCTGAATGGGGATGTGGGTGCCATCAATAACCATCCTCCCACACCCCCCACAGTTGGGGAACCCCCTGTTGGCAAAGCCAGCGACAACAGCATCCACGTCGTCCAGAACGATGAGCCGGCGGCAGCAGGATGGTGCTGGTGACCCTCTCCACTTGAAGGAGACAAACAGAGAATCATGGAAGGTCCCCGAGTCCAATCCCCACTTCCTCTCCACCACGCACATCAGGAGCAACCCCAGCTTGCCCCACTCCCCTCATGTGCCTTGGTGAGGGTAGGACTAAAAACCTGTCCAGGAAAGGAGCCTCCTCCACCACCACCAGCCCCAGCCTTTCCCTGGGGAAACCCCATTCCAACAGTTCACCACCCTCCTGGGACAATGGCACAAGGGAGCCAGACCTGCATGACCACAGCGCTGACAGTTGATCTCCCCGCCCTGAACTGGTTCCCAGTGGATCAGTAGCTATCCAGCATGGAGAGCTTCCACAGTGCAATGGCGACCTTCTTCTGGAGGGGGGTGGAGGATTGCATGTGGGTGTCCCATCACCTGAGGGCAGGGGCGAGCCACTCACACAGCTCCAGAATGGTGTCCTTCCGCACAAGGAAGTTCTGGAGCCACTACTGGTCATCCCGCCACTCAAGGATGGTCCGGTTCCACCAAGAGGAACTGGTGTCCCAGCACCAGAAGCGGTAGTGCACAGTGTGCAGGGAAGGGCAGGAGGGGTTGAGCTGCAAGAGCAGCATCTGGAGAGCGGAGAGGAGGTCTCCTGCACTGAGGTGGGGGCCTGTTTCTGCAGGGCCATGAGGGCAGCCTGCAGAAACTGCACCACGAGGTTCAGTACAAGCTGTAAGAGCCATCGACTGCTGAGAGGCAGCTCTGGCTCCGTAGCTGGGAGTGCTGTGGTGTCCAACCAGGCTACCAAAGCTCACAATGAATATGCTTTGCTGTCCTTCAGGGTACGTCTACTCTACAGCACTAATTCAAACTAACTTAATTTGAATTAGTTAATTCAAACTAAGCTAATTCGAACTAGCGCATCTAGACCTAAAAACTAGTTCGAATTAGCATTTTGCTAATTCGAACTAGCATGTCCACACTGAGTGGACCCTGAACCAGGCTTAAGGCTGGCTGGAAGCAGTGCCGGCAGGGCATCAGGTTATGACTTAGAGTGTGGAGCTGCTTCCTCAGGCTAGCCGAGGGCTGTGCTTAAAGGGACCCGACCCCCACCCCGGACAGACAGTTCTCAGGGTTCCCCACTTGCTTGTCTAACTTGATGAGGGACAGCAAAGCAGTCCGGTCTTGGAGTGCCCTGACTGCCCACACTCAGCACATCACAGCACTTGGCCATCAGCCCGGCTGCACTTGCCGCAGGCTGCCATCCGAGGGAATCAATTGGGGGGGCTGTCAGGATCCAGGAGGCCCTGTGGGAGAGCTTCCACCCCGAGGAGCCCGCAGAGCCACCCCAGTCCTCCCCATCAGGGGCTCGTACCCCATTCCTCCCTCACCTCCTTCCACTTGCCCCTCCCTAGCCCCCCTTCCTGATGTACAAAATAAAGGACACGTGTGTTCAAAAATAGAAACTCTCTTTATTTAACAAAACTGGGGGGGCGGGTTACCTGTGGGGAGACTGGGAAAAGGAGGTGGGAGAGGGGAAGAGAGAGGGTGGGAGAGGAGAGGGGGAAACCTGGGAGGAGGGAGCCGGAAGGGGGAAGCCAGGGGAAGAAGGAGGGGGGGAAGTATCAAACTATGGTAGCCATATCTTCAGTACAGTGTACAGATGTGGTCTCCTCACCTCAAAAAAGATATTTTGGCCTTGGAAAGGGTTCAGAAAAGGGCAACTACAATGATTAGGGGTTTGGAACAGGTTCCATATGAGGAGAGGCTAAAGAGACTGAGACTTTTCAGCGTAGAAAAGAGGAGACTGAAGGGGGATATGATAGAGCAGGAGTTCCCAAACTTTTTGACATGGGGACCAGTAAATCCATTCACGAGCTTTCAGAGGCCCGGTAACATTCATTTGCATATTTGCGTATTCATTGAGCAAATTATGAATATGCAAATATGGTGTTTGGGGTCCTCTCAAAGCCCCCAGAGCCAGCTTTAGCAAAGCTTTTGATACGGCCACCCACAATATTCTTACCAGCAAGTTAAGGGAATATGGACTGGAAAAATGGACTGTGATCCAATAAAACCCTGCACCCCCACATCATGTATTAAAAGGGGCTCATTTATTTTCAGAAAGCCGACACCATCTTTAGAATTTTTTATCCATATTCTCATTCCGGATGGTGAATGCGCCAGGCTCTGTCCATTCTGACACACTGCAGGGCCTGTCAGCAGTGGGGATATTAGAAGGCACTGCTTATACATTTTTAGTCAGAATCTGCGTGCGCCCTGAACTGTCCCGCTACCCGCTGGCCGATTCTCCCGATCTCTCCTGGCAAGCCCTGCTGCCCCCGCGAGCTGGTTTCCTGCCTCCTCTCCCCTGGCCAGCCCCACTGCCCACCCCCCCACCAGCCCTGCTTCCACCGGCCAGTTCCCCAGCCAGCTCTGTGGTTTGCCCCAGCCAGCCTCACTTCCCCCACGAGCTGGTTCTCCCCCCCCCCCCCCCCGCATGATCTCCCCTGGCCAGCCCCACCGCTCCCGCCCCCTCCGGCCAGCCCTGCTTCTGTCAGCCAGTCCCCCCTCCCACCCGCGATCTCCCCTGGCCAGCCCCACTCCCCCCCCCCCCCCCCCCCGGCCAACCCTGCCCCGCGATCTCCCCCAGCCAGCTTCACTGCCCCCGCCAGCCGGTTCCCACCCGTGTGATCTCCCCTGGCCAGCCCTGCTTCCCCTCCCTATCTCCCCCGGGCACCTCCACTGCCCCGACCCTGCTTCCCTGTGGCCCTTATCCAACCCCTCCTCCCCCCCTCCACAGCCAGCAGTAAGAGCTCACCTGGTAACCCTCACTATGCCGCTGCTGGAAGCCTGAACCATACGGCTGTATCCGCCCCGCCCGGCTGAGGGCTTGAGGAACCCAGTGCTGAACGGGCAGTCTGGGAACTCGGAACACCCTGGCAGCCATGCTGAGGCCTGGTATTTTCTTCCTGCGGACCAGTACCGGGCCATGGCCCATAGTTTGGGAAACGCTGTGATAGAGGTCTATAAAATCATGAATTGTGTAGAGAGAGTGAATAAAGAAAAGTTCTTCATTAGTTCCCATAATAGAAGGACTAGAGGACACCAAATGAAATGAAAGGGTAGCAGGTTTAAAACTAATAAGTGAAAGTTCTTCTTCACACAGCGTGTAGTCAACCTGTGGAACTCCTTGCCACAGGAGGCTGTGAAGGCTAGAACTATAACAGAGTTTAAAGAGAAGTTAGATAAATTCATGGAGGTTGGGTCCATGGACTGCTATTAGCCAGGGGGTAGAAATGGTGTCCCTGGCCTCTGTTTGTGGAAGGCTGGAGATGGATGGCACGAGACAAATCGCTTGGTCATTTTCTTCGGTCCATCCCCTCCGTAGTACCTGGTGCTGGCTGCTGTCAGCAGACAGGCTACAGGGCTAGATGGACCTTTAGTCTGACCCAGTACGGCCATTCTTATGTTCTAAGCTCAGGGCTCAAGGTCGGGGGTCTCACTGGACCAACTTGATTTTCATGTAAA
The DNA here is from genome assembly GCF_049634645.1 of Pelodiscus sinensis. Taxonomy (NCBI): domain Eukaryota; kingdom Metazoa; phylum Chordata; order Testudines; family Trionychidae; genus Pelodiscus; species Pelodiscus sinensis. The sequence goes on along the minus strand of NC_134738.1, from coordinate 989,175 downwards.
CCTGCTCCTGGGTTCGCCTGTGGCCTTTGGTGGCCAGGCTGGCAGCTATCCTGCCATAGATGGCTGCATTCCTGTGCCTAGTGTGGAGGTCATGGACGTTGGAGGCCTCCCCCCAAACCTCGATGAGGTCCACGATCTCCGCACTAGGCCAGGCAGGCACCCGCCTCTTGCGGCCCCGGGCAGGCTCCTGGGAGCCGCCAGCCTGGTCCTGGGAAGAGGCGGAGGGCTGGGTGGCAGCAGGTGGCTGGCTCATGCCATGCCAGGTGCAGGGTCTGCTGGGTGGGTGCTGGCAGACTTGCAACTGGCACAAGCACCGTAGCCAGACCATGCCCCTTTAAGGGCTCCGGGGCCGGGAGGGGGGCAGAAAAGTTTCCCTGGTTTGGCCCAGAGTGGCCACCAGGGCAACCTGGGAAGGGCTGGCCTCCCACTAGTTGGAATTAAGTAGCTACACAGCCCTTAATTCGAACTACTTAATTCGAACTAGGCATTACTCCTCGTAGAATGAGGTTTACCTAGTTCGAATTAAGCGCTCCGCTAGTTTGATTTAAATTCGAACTAGCGGTTTGTATGTGTAGCCCCTATTAAAGTTAATTTGAACTAACGGCTGTTAGTTCGAATTAACTTTGTAGCGTAGACATACCCACAGAGAGGTAGGTAAGCAGGAGAAGCACTTGAGAAATGGCTGTACAGGGAGGTTCCTTTAAGCATGAGCCACAGAAAGCCTCAAGCAGCAGCTCCAGGAAGCAAGTGCTGTTCTGATGCCCTGCCTGAAGTGCTTCCAGGTGGCTTTAAATGTGAAGTGCATTTAAGTGTTTTAAATGTGATTCTGCCTCCAATCTGTGTGGATGTTCTATTTCAAAATAGCTCAGTGCTATCTTGATGGCTGTTTGTTGGGTAGATGCACTATTTCAAAATAAGCTATTTAGAAATGGTGCAGAGGGCCCTATTCAACCTGGCACATTCTGTCCAACGGTGTTGGAAATGTCAGCTACTCACTAGAGTGGTCATCTTCAGATCAGTGCTGGGACTAGCAAGAAACAACTTTGCATACATGCTAAGGGAGTATGTGCATTGAGGTACACAACATTTGGGAAGGAGCAAAGTGGCATGAGATCTTTGCTGCAAGCATGGAGAGAACATGGAATGAAAGACCTATGGATGGATTCAATTTATGTAAATCCTCTTTCAGGTGGGGTTCCTTGAAATACTTGAGGGATTTGATCCTCATTCTCAGGGAGCTAGATGACAGATGGTGAATGGTTTATTTATTTAATTATGTTTTGTTGTTGCTGATCAACATTACTTTGGAGCTGGGGTTTGATAAGAGACTGAAACCTCCCATTCTTCAGCTTGTGCAAAGCTTGGCTTTAAAACTAAATACTTATTTAAAAAGTTCGTTCTAATTCCTGCTAGTGGAAGAAGTTATGCAAAGAAATACCAGTAAGAGAGCAAAGTAGGTCATGGCATAAATGTGAAGATTCTTAAAGGTGCTGCATAATTCCTCCAAAAATAAATGAAAACCCCTGCTGAACTTTTTGCCTTTTTCCTGTCATTTTTTTGCATCACAGCAAACTGTGTGGATACGTCTACACTGGCCCCTTTTCCGGAAGGGGCATGTTAATTTCACCTATCGTAGTAGGGAAATCCGCGGGGGATTTAAATATCCCCCGCGGCATTTAAATAAAAATGTCCGCCGCTTTTTTCCGGCTTTTAAAAAAGCCGGAAAAGAGCGTCTACACTGGCCCCGATCCTCCGGAAAAAGCACCCTTTTCCGGAGGCTCTTATTCCTACTTCAAAGTAGGAATAAGAGCCTCCGGAAAAGGGTGCTTTTTCCGGAGGATCGGGGCCAGTGTAGACGCTCTTTTCCGGCTTTTTTAAAAGCCGGAAAAAAGCGGCGGACATTTTTATTTAAATGCCGCGGGGGATATTTAAATCCCCCGCGGATTTCCCTACTACGATAGGTGAAATTAACATGCCCCTTCCGGAAAAGGGGCCAGTGTAGACGAGCCCTGTAAGAAGAGAATTGGGGCTGTGTGTAGGAATTAAAAATGAAAGTTAGTGAAACAACCACAAGAACAGAGCTAATAGCAGCTCAAGCAAAAAAAAAGTCTGTCTCCCATGAGAGTTAAGTTGTGATCATCTGGATTGTTTAGTCACTTTTCTTGAAATGAAGGCTGGAGCTAACAGGCGAACATAGTCTGCTCTCAACATGAAAGAAAGGGATCAGTAAAAATCATACCATGTGCTGGGTATGGAGGAATTGAGGGCTTGTCTGTGGATGGTTGTTTTCTCCCAGAATTCATAATTTAATCTTAATACACATTTTAGAAATGTGCATCTGTCTGTCTGTCCGTGAGTTCATTTGTTCAAAAACTCCTAAACAGTACGAGCAGCTCCCTCTTCTCATAACTTACAGCAAGATAAGGATCTGGTTGTGCCAGAACAATGGGATGTGCCTGGAATTTGATTGTTTCTTCTACAATAAAAAAGGAGGGCTCTCATAGGAGGGAGTTGTACTGTAGAAACTTCCCTCAAGAACTATAGACAGAGATGGGGTATGTCAGTATTTATTACTTGAAGATTTCTGTATAGCTCGAAAGCTTGCCTCTCACCAACAGAGGTTGGTCCAGTAACAGAAATTACTTAACCCACCTTGTCTTTCTGTTATTTATCATATCAAGGCTTCTACAAGCAGCAAAGTGCAACCATTTCATGGATGACCTGATTTTGAAAAATTGTCGCATCATGTCTAATTAAACAAAAGAAATAAGATAAATAAGGACAGGTCTGCGCTGGTGATAGGTTGATTCAAGCTATGCAATAGTGTAACTTGAATTGATGTATCTTACATCTAATTATTCCCAGGGTCCACTCTGGGGGGGTCAACAGAAAACACTCTCCTATTGACTCCCCTTATTCCTCTCATTCTGTAGGTGTAACAGAGTTGACAGGAGTGAGATTAGCAGATAGTTTAATGGGTCTTTGCTAGACTTGCTAAGTCAACCAGTAGTGGATCAACTGCAGCAGTGTCAATCCCATAGTGGAAACAAGCCATAAAAATAAGCCTACATCAAGAGCATGGTTTATTCAATACCATGGTTAATTTCTGAAATAGACAAGACTGGGTAGGGGTACATAGCTATCTGAGTGCCTGTTTTGACAGCTGCTGAACCATCCATTGGGCCACTAAGCCAATTATTTCAATGTCTCTGACTTGACTTCCCCCCTTGTTCAGTTTTCAGCAGACATTATTCTCCTCTCTGTCAGGTTTAAACCAGCTATCCACAGATCTTCTCTACTCAGGTACAATGCATTTCATTAGGCATTGTATAAACAATATCACATTTATCATACGAAATAATGATCTAAGCCTGGGCAAAAAATGAATCTCCTTAATATTTCAGATACATTTTTAAAGCTTAGAAAAAAGAAATGGTGTGCTTTAACTTAAATAATTCCACTGCTCAAGAGCTTAATTGTCCACAACAGCCCTTTAACTCAAGAAGCCTAAAATTCCCCAACTTCCTCCAAATTTTGTTCATGCAGTTCAAAGCTTCTCCAGAGATGCCTGAAGAAGTGGGCTGTGCCCATGAAAGCTCATGATACCATTTACGTGTTTTGTTAGTCTTTAAGGTGCTGCTAAACTATTTGCTGTTTAAGTTTTTCCAGTTACAGACTAATTTGGCTATCCCTCTGAATCTCTAGAGACAGTTTGCAGTCCAGCTTTTGATGTTCATATTAGGGGGAGCTCGGAGGAGATCTCATATTTCTATTCTTGCATGGCCTCCTGGGGATACAGTTGTGCCCTGAGGGCAGAAGCACTAAGGACTAAGCGTACCCTAATGCCATGCTTCAGATTTGGTGCAAACCTGACCTGAAAGCGAGCATCACTGTCCTACTGTATAAGTAACCTCATTTCCTGCACCTTGTTGGGCTTCCTTTGAATATTTCCCACCCACATATTGACCCAACCCAGCCTTGACTTGCTTGTGAGATCACATCCTGATTTGTGTGACTAAGGATATAAAAGAAGAGAAACAGAACATAGCTGATTCTAATGCTAACTGTATTTAATTGACAGATACTGTAACAGCCTAGGTTTTTCTACGCACCAGGCATAAAAAGAAAGCTAAGACAAAACATCTGGAAAATGCAGTATGACAAGAAGAATGATACATCTGGTTGTATCCAGTTGGTGGGCACGTTGTCAGATCAGTTCCAAGCAGTGAAGAATTTATTACTTGAATTCAGCTTCACCACAGAAGCCAATGTTAATAACCCACAGGATGCTAGCATCAATACAACTTCCAGAATAGAAGAAGTTTGCTCCTTTTGGTCCTTAATAAAAAAAAAAAGTTTGTCAGGTGATGCCCGATGCAGATACTAGGAGCTCAGTCCATTCACTACAGTACAAGACATAGAACCCTGCACCTTGTCTTGCCACTGACACCTGCGAAAATGATTATAAAGTGGGTGTAAAATGCTACCCACTCAGTGGTAACATTTTATGACCATTTTGCACAAATATAAATAACTGCCAAAAGTGCAAGGCAATGGAGGTCAGACTCAGAGAACGCCCACTGTTCTACAGGATGAATTCATGAATAACAGTGAGTTCCCATAGCAAGGAAAAAACTCCTTTCCTGGAGAACAAAGAACATTGTAACATGAGAGAGTAGTACAAGACATAGCATCTATCAGACAGTGGATGATTTATCTTTGCATGGTTTGTGACCTCATGGTAACAGTTCAACAATATTTTTATACAAGCAGGGGTGAAAACAGGCAGGTGCGCCCTGGTGTGCAGCTCTAGCAAGAGCTGGCAGAACTCGGGTAAAAGCCAGCAGGGAGCGGTTTAAAGAGCTGACAGGGATGTGGGTCATAATAGGACAGTTCCTGTAAGAAATGTTAAGTTACTTTCACCCCCTGTATACAAGTACATATTTCTAATGCTTTAGTCAAGGAATCTTTTTAAATATAAAAGCTTTTGAAGTGTACAAATGAAAGCATAAAAATATCAACAGAAACAATTGGATTTTGCTTAAAAAATGACCAAAATTTTGTACTGGTTAGTATTCTACAAGAAAACTTAGCTAATTAATCCTCTCAGCAAGATGTGTGGTAGCGAAGTAATAGCTAAGTAATATCTCCATGAGGAGCCTGTAAGCTACTAAGGAATATGGTATGATCCTTCAAAGTACTTAAGCCTGTTCAGGCTCACAAGCCATCCCACTGTAGGACTGAATCCTCTGCAGTTCTTCCATGGCGACACAGCAAGTGAGAAGCCAAAAGCACCAAATCCCAGCACCAAGTTAACTCCACTAATAACACTGTCCCTCTTCCTTAGCTGAGGGTATGTCTACACTACACGGCTTTGAGCCATACTGCTTTGTCGACACAAGCCGTCAGGTCAGGCAGCATAAACACTATCAGCACTTTGATAGAAATGTAGCCGTGTTAGTCTGGGGTAGCTGATGCAAAATGCAGGACAATGTAGCACTTTAACAAGATGGTTTATTAGATGATGAGCTTTCGTGGGCCAGACCCACTTCCTCAGATCAGATCTGAGGAAGTGGGTCTGACCCACGAAAGCTCATCATCTAATAAACCATCTTGTTAGTCTTTAAAGTGCTACATTGTCCTGCATTTTGTATCAGCACTTTTGCAGACAAAAAACCTCTACCCCCTATGAGCGGCATTTCCATTGTCAGCAGCAGAACACTCCTGCAGACAAAGCCCTGTTTACACTAGTACTTTCTGCTGCAAAGCTTTTGTTCTGAGGTGGGGGAGCAGGGGAGGGAGATTTTAAGCACCTGTGAATGACAAAAGCTTTGTCGTTCACTTGCCAGACATAGATCCAAGGTAGCAATTTCTGTACCAGGTTTTGCACAACCCCACGTTTGGGAGTGATGAAATCTGACCGACTGACCAACACAAAATTTGATATCCACAGTCTGATATCTTTCTGACGCACCCCACCTCAGGACAGCAGCATGCTTTCCATGCAGAAAATCAGCTCTACATGCTACATGAATAGTCATTTTAACTTAAACTCACTCTGAACTTCATGAGCCACGTAGGTAGGAAGTCCTTTGCACAAAGCTTCGATGTTCTTCCCGTAAGGGGTCAGGTCAGGGACTCTGGTCTTTGAGACAGCGTATCTCAGTTCCTTCGGAGGAGGCCCTTGAGCTACAGTCTTCTAAACATCCAGAAAGAAAACTCAGAACAATGCCATTCAATACACCTGATGACTGGAATCATGTATTACAATTTGTGTGCCTGCAGCTGACATTTCTGACACAGCACACAGTGCATGTCAGCGTGAATAGGGCCCAACGGATCAGGGCAAGCAGGGAATAAGCTTCTCAGTGCAGATCTCACCCCAGAGCATAAGGTGGGAGTGAGAACTAAAGGTGCAACTGCACATGAAGAGAAGAGCAATGGAAATGGTATAAAACTGACTGGCGAAAAGAGGAATACAAGCTGTATTTTACCTCTCTCTAAAATATTCCCTTAATCCTATGGTAAATCCTATACCATAGGGCTGTGTCTACATTGGCAAGATTTTGCGCAAAAGCAGCTACTTTTGCTCAAAAACTTGCTGCCTGTCTACACTGGCCACGAGTTCTTGCGCAAGAACACTAACGTTCTAACGAAAGAAATCAGTGCTTCTTGTGCAAGAACTATGATGCTCCCACTCAGGAATAAGCCTTCTTGTGCAACTGTTCTTGTGCAAGAGGCCAGTGTAGACAGGCAACATGAATTTCTTGCACAAGAAAGCCCAATGGCTAAAATGGCCATAGGAGCTTTCTTGCGCAAGAGAACATCTACACTGACACGGATGCTTTTGCGCAAAAGCACGTGCCAGTGTAGACGCTCTCTTGTGCAAATACTTTAATACAAAAACTCTTGCATTAAAAGTATTTGCACAATATCTTGCCAATGTAGATGTAGCCTAGGTGTAGAAAGAATTGTAGACAGGAAAAGTGAGGGTTGGCTAATATGTTAATTTACTTTCTCATAATCAGAACAAATGAGAAGGCAGGAAGATGTATATTAACCACATTTGCTGAAATGTTTACAGACTGTTCTTGAGAATGCTAATGAATGTATTGATAGCATGGCATACCGTTTGCTTGAATTCAGTGAAAACTGGAAACCTGATATTTCATCATTTGTTTTCATTATGAATTGGAATAAAAGTTGAAAGTTGAAATTCTGATTTTTTTCATGGAACTTATAATTCCAAAATTCTTCAACCAAGTTGGATCTGTTCTTCAAATGGAAACAAACCAAGCTGCTGTCTTTTGAGCCAAGTTCACCAGTCAGCTGTTCTTTCCTGTTCTGGCTTATTGACTCATGGGAGATGTAGATCAGGTTGCTGATGTCCCTAGTCTCTTTGGTGGGCAGTTCCCTTACTTGAGTACATGTCCCATGATGCACTCACAATGATGTAAATCCCATGATACATAATGTTACGCAGAAGAAAAATGCTCTTGCATCATGGGAGACCTAGTCCAACAAGGGGGCCAACCTCATAGAAGAAAGTTCAACTCTTACAAAATGAAGCATTTTAGGTCAAACGGACTCCAGACAAAATATTTAGTTTAGGTTTTCTCAATAAAAAATAAGAAAAAAATCATTAAAACAAAATTCTCCCCTAGAAAATTTCAAATTTGCAACAACTGCATTTTTCATCAGAAAATCATTGTGTTGAAAAATCCCCATATAACTCTACTTTTCAACAGCACTGAAGCTATGATGGGGTATCTTATAAATAGGAATTTTAAAAACACCTCAAATCTTTCACTAGCTTGGTGCGATCTGATCTTCTTCAGGGTGAGAAAATAAGCTGTTCAGTAATGAGGCCCCAGAGTTCCATAGTATTTAGCAGGGAGGACTGAGAATTATCCCTCCAATTTTATGGTGAAATTGTAACAACGGGCTGAGCTCTTTTGAAAAAAAAATCTAGCCCCAGATGTGTGTTCTGAACTACTGAAAATGTGTCTGAGTTCCTTTGAAAAATTGATCCCAAGGGGTTAAAATTAAAGCCTTAGAGAAAACCACAATTTCTTTCACAGCTGGATCATTTGCACACACACACACACACACACACACACACACACACACACACACACCCTCATCCCTCTCTAATTGGAGCTGGACAGAAAATGGATTTCATGTGATGTGAAACATTCTGAATTTTTTATTTTTTTCTTCATCCTTGAATGGGGATGAAAAGCCAATTTATTGAAATTTTTTATGAAATGAAATTCCAAATAAAAAGTTCTTTCATGTCAATATACTCAGTATATTTTGAGATTTTATATATATATATATATATTAAATCAGTAGGATAAAAATACATATGAATTTAAAAGCAAAACCTTAAAAAAAAAAAAAAAAAACACCTTTTGTTCCACTATTATCAGAACAGGAGTATGCTAAATTTTTTCCAGGGTTTTTTTTCCTGAATGTTTTTAACAAAATTTCAATATAATTATGCAAAAAATAAAAGTTTCATCTAAACTAGAATTTCTGACAAAACTGTTTTGATTAACATTTTCCTACTACCTATATGAGGTTTAGCTTTAAACTACTACTAGGTTTGGTGTACATGGGAACACTCAGGAATATTAAGGAGAATTCTTTAAAGGTGTGATGTGAATGTCTATAAACTAAAGTGTGTCATGGATGATTTTTCATGCCTATGTGGATGATTTTAGAAAATTACCCAAGTTTGTTAAGGATTAAGCTAAAGTCAGAATAAGACTTGTGAGGATGTAGACATTTGTCTACAGCAGTGGCTTCCAACCTTTTTGAGCGTACAGACCTCTTTTCAATCTATTACAATTTCATGGACACCCCCACTTTCCTGTGGGAGAAAAGAAAGAAAAGAGAAAAGAGAAAAAAGAAAAAAGGAGAAAAAAGAGAAGAGAGAAAAAGAAAAGAGGGAAAGAGAGCGAGAAAAAGAGAGAGAACAAAAATAGAAAAAGAAAGGATTCCGTCTGCTGTGGTGGGACAAATCCTTATTTTTAAATTTTCCCTGAACCCCCTGGAGTACCATTGAGGATCACTAGGGGTCGGCAGACCACAGGTTGGGAACCATTGTTCTATAGTTACTAGCCCTCCCCCGCCCACTGTCAATCTAATCTGTGAGACACTAGCTACTCAAACAGTGTAGCTGAAGTTGACACAATTATGACGGCATCTTCTGTATGGTAAAGTTGGCAAGGGAGGCTCTCTCCTTGATGCCGATTATGTGGATTACTGGTTTTGATGGGAGAATATGTCGATCCCCAGCATATTGGAGATAAGCTTAGAAAAAAGCAACCTCACTCCTACCCCCACTTCTACCACTCCTTTCCATCTTACCTTCCTTTCTTCAAGCAGTTTGGGAATTTCTACAATGTCAGGCATGACATTTTTGTTCATTTTAGCAATGATGCAAGATTTCTTGGAAAATACCCTGGTTGCCATAAAGCCCTGTGAAATAAAATTACAACGAGCTAGATTTTGTTTGAGCATCTCCACAAAAGATGAGATTCAAATCAGATTTGCTTCATTTTTCAAAGTAAATAATGTTTACTACAGATTCCTCCCTCCCACATTTAGGCAAATTTGCATAAATTATCAATTATTAATCATTTGCATGCATTAATTTATGACTAATCATTTAGTATTACTCAGGCCAGTGACTCCATTACATTTCCTAAAAATGCATGTTTGCTACTTACAGTTTTGTAGTCCAAAACAGAGTTCCATGAGTTCCAGCCATTGTTTGAGTCAATGTTGGCCACGTGCTTATCATTGTTGATGCTCACAGTCTGGTGTGAACTTCCACCAATGTTACCTTGATTGTTTTCACTCACATTCTGGATTTTTAAGAGTGGCAAACATTTAGGTTTTTCTGGTTTCTCACCACCAAGTGTGTCATAACCCCAAGTGCTATGGAAAATGGCTGCTCTTAACATTATATTACAGAGCTGCAATGGAGTATTTCTTCCCTTCTCTCTGCCCCGCCCCCAAAAGCTAATAAAGCTGTCATGCCAAACCCTGAAATCTCTTATTCTGTCTTATACAGCCATCCTTCTGCAAAGTGCCTAATGATATAAATCTAGAGGCTGAGTTTTGACTGAGAGAGAACTCAATAAGAGCTTGTCCAACTGGCTTCAGTTAAAGTATAGACAGACTACTCAAGCACAGATCAACCCTAACAGAGTTTGCCTTCCTGCATGGAAGTAAGAGGTCATCTTATCTGTCCATGAAAGACTGACTCTGACATCTCCAGATCCCACTGATGGTGATTAAAAGTGAGATAATTCAATAATTAATAGAACCTACAAACCCCAGTCATGAATCAGAACAATCATGCTGGAAAGCCAGTTTGGAGATGGGTTTGTTGTTTTCAATTACATTTCTAGCATAATTAATTAAGTTTTGTAATTGACAAAAAGCTATTGTATGGTTACCACTGTGTTATCTACAGTTGTCATCATTCTAATCTATTGTAGTCATGCAGGCAGAAACATACCTAAATATTGCTGAGCTTTGTGAACAAATTTTCAGCATTATTAGTATACTAATTATCTGATCTTTTTACAACAGCCTGGCTTGTAAAAAGGTCATAAATTGGGTGTAAATTAAATATAATTCCTTTGCAAGGACTATTTACACTACTAGAAAAGTATAATGGGAACTCAGGGTAAATGAGAATCAGGTTCATTATATTTACAATGGTATCACATTACAATTATATCCACCTAATGGAAAAATATTCACTTTCCCACTAGGAACTCCCCAATAATCACAATATTTTGACAATGGATAATGGCAAAACAATATTACACAATGTTTTCATTTCATGCGTGATCTGACATGCAGTAAAATTACTTAGCAAAAGCTTCCTTTCAGTAGGTTAGGGTAATAATTATTTTCCTTAGAAGACAAGCCCAGTCTTGTGATACTTCAGTTTTATGTACTAAGGACATTTTAGATTTTTTTCCCAGAGCTCTCTCCCAGAAGTGTGAAAATTAATGAAAAATAAAGTAAACAAATTGAAAACAGGACAATTATATAACATGCTTCATCATTATACTCACATCAGTAGCAAGAGATTGACTTAGGCAGACTCCAAAAAGAACGACAATCACAATCTGAAATAAACATTGAAGGCATATCACTATAAAGGCCCATTTGACTAAAAATATGGTAAGAAGAATTTTGACTCACACCTTTCCTCTAAAGTAAATGATCTGGACTGAATTTGTTCCCACACTGGCTGCACACAACTTCAGTTACTGCTGGACTGACACTAGCATGAAATCAGCTGCAGCTCTTTGCTTTAATTTGTAACATAACAGCTGTTTATGATTATTTAAAGGGGCAGATCTTTCAGTCCTTAGGGTTACCACAGAAGCTTTGGAAAGCCTTGTGCTTGAGTAAGGAGAGCAGAATTAAGCTCACACTATTTAAAAGTTATAGAAAGTGGATTTGATCCCAGTTTTCTGATGGTGTAACTCCATTGACATCCATCACAATAGACCATGTTCAATTCCCTATAATTTCATCTAAATCTTATTCAGCTCTGTTCAGCTTAATGTGCTATCATACACTGCATTTCCTGATGGAGTGAAATCACTAATCACCTCCCTCCAGAGCCCTTCTACCTATGCTGCTCCCATTGAAATGTCTGATATTTCTGTGTGTGTAGAAGCAACTGGTTTGGAATCAACTAGAGTATTTCTGCTATATTATTTTGTAGGAAGCAAATAGTAAATATACTCACAGAGAGCTTCATTTTGACAAGAGAGCTGGTGAAAGAATTGCTGGGAAAAGTGACACAAACCTTCCACTTTATATACACTGGTTCCCCAAATTAGGTGTGGAAAGGTTAGATTCTGAAATAAACTTATCATGCTAGAATGTACCCATTAATATATGATATTGCACATTATCTCCTGGTACAATGACTACACAAACAAAGAGATTTGAAACTGACCTGATAAAGTCAATCACCTGTAGCAGATAAGGGTTGATTTGTACTGGTAAATTCAATACATGTTATGATAACTTTCTGTCATGTAGACTTTAGATATACTTAATCAAGATCAGGCATTCAATCCCTAAAGCCAAACAAGATTCCTAGTGCAAAATAGTGCCTGCACGCCCAGCTAACATTTTTCTCTATATAATTCACTATTGATAAAATGTGTTATCTGTTTGTGCCAGGGACAGAGCTGCCTTTACGGCTCTGTGTCAGCTCCTCTGGCACTGTGAAAGGAAATCTCCATCTGTCCAGGATCTGCACTGAGGGGAAAGGCACATTCAAGGCATGTGGATGCAGGAACAGATGGACAATCCTGAGGAGACCCCATCCTCCTCCTTTCAGCTTGTGGAACATAGACAAAAAATAATATGTCTGCAGACTGTGTTTTCTTTCCCTTGGCCCCCAAGGCCAGGATCCTGGGGTGAAATGTAGCTTGGGAGTATCCCCAGTTACTACTGCACAAGAACTAGCAGACCAGCTGAGGGTCAGAGCCATGGCAAATCCACTAGATTTAGCTCCCGTCCTCCCAGCCCAGTTCCAGGCTCCAGATCCTCTGTCTGCAAAACATTAATTTTAACATTTACTGGTTCCCGTGAAAAGGGCATCAAGAAACGGAAGGAAGCAATGGGAAGCAGCTGACCCTTGTGGTGCAGAGACTAATACGACTTCAATAGCCATAATTATTTCATCTGACACATACAACATGTACCTCTTAGAAATGTGAGTTGCTCTTTCCCTTGAGACTCTGGGTTGCTCATTATGGGTCTGTCTACACTACAGCGCTAATTCGAACTAGCTTAATTCAAATTAGTTCATTCGAACTAAGCTAATTCGAACTAGCGCATCTAGACCTAAAAACTAGTTCGAATTAGCGTTTTGCTCATTCGAACTAGCATGTCCACATTGAGTGGACCCTGAACTGAGGTTAAGGATGGCCGGAAGCAGTGCCGGCAGGGCATCAGATTAGGACTTAGAGCGTGGAGCTGCTGTCTCAGGCTAGCCGAGGGCTGTGCTTAAAGGGACCCGACCCCCACCCCGGACAGACAGTTCTCAGGGGTTCCCCGCTTGCTTGTCTAACTCGATGGAGGACAGCAAAGCAGTCCTGGCTTGGAGTACCCTGAGTGCCCACACTTGGCACATCACAGCACTCGGCCATCAGCCCGGCTACACTTGCCGCAGGCTGCCATCCGGGGGGTGTCAATCGGGGGGCTGCAGGAGAGCTTCCACCCCGAGGAGCCCGCAGAGCCACCCAGTCCTCCCCATTGGGGGCTCGTACCCCATTCCTCTCTCACCTCCTTCCACTTACCCCTCCCTAACCCCCCTTCCTGATGTACAAAATAAAGGACAAGTGTGTTCAAAAATAGAAACTCTTTATTTAACAAAACGGGGGGGGGGGGGGTTAACCTCAGGAGACTGGGAAAAGGAGGTGGGAGAGGGGAAGAGAGAGGGCAGGGCAACTTAAATGATCAGGGATTTGGAACAGGTCCCACAAAGCAAAGAGTCAACCTGTGGAACTCCTTGCTACAGGAGGCTGTGAAGGCTAGATCTAGAACAGAGTTTAAAGGGAAGTTAGATAAAGTCATGGAGGTTGGGTCTATGGAGTGCTATTAGCCAGGGGGTAGAAATGGTGTCCCTGGCCTCTGTTTGTGCAAGGCTGGAGATGGATGGCACGAGACAAATCGCTTGGTCATTGTTTCGGTCCATCCCCTCCAGGGTCCCTAGTGTTGGCCACTGTCGGCAGACAGGCTACTGGGCTAGATGGACCTTTGGTCTGACCCAGTACGGCCATTCTAAGCTCAGGGCTCAGGGTCGGGGGTCTCACTGGACCACCCTGATTTTCATGCAAACCTGCTCCTGGGTGGCCAGGCTGGCAGCTACCCTGCCCTAGACGGCCACTTTCCTGTGTCTAGTGCGGAGGGGTCGTGGATGAGGTCCACGATGTCCGCACTAGACCAGGTGGGCGCCCGCCTCTTATGGACCTGGGCAGGCTCCCGGGAGCCGCTAGCCTGGTCCCGGGAAGAGGGGGAGGGCTGGGTGGCAGCGGGTGGCTGGCTCGAGCCGTGCCAGTTGCAGGGTCTGCTGGCTGGCTGCTGGCAGGCTTGCACCTGGCATGGGCACTGTAGCCAGACCATGCCCCTTTAAGGGCTCCGGGGCCAGGAGGGGGGCAGAGGAGTTTCCCTGGTGGTACCCAGAGTGGCCACCAGGGCAAGCTGGGGAGGGCTGGCCTCCCACTAGTTCGAATTAAATGGCTACACAGCCCTTAATTCGAACTACTTAATTCGAATTAGGCGTTAGTCCTCGTGGAATGAGGTTTACCTAGTTCGAATTAAGTGCTCCGCTAGTTCGAATTAAGTTCAAACTAGCGGTTTGCCTGTGTAGCACCTATCAAAGTTAATTCGAACTAACGTCTGTTAGTTCGAATTAACTTTGTAGTGTGGACATACCCTGTAGGAGTTGCATTGCCAGGACTCCTCAGTCTGGGATAAGCTTTGGAACTAATTAGATTAACAGAAATGAGAAAATACTCTGCTGCACTCTTCCTTCGACTTCCCTTACGACTCATGAAATGAGGTTTACAGGAACTGGAGTAAGAAAATAACGTCAGTTACTCCGAAATAATGCTTCTGTGTCGACGTATCCTTATGGAGTGCAGTGAGTATCTAAGGTCAAATGGACCCTGGTAAGAACAGATTCTTGAAATATAAACCTAGAAGGGACCGTTGTGATAAGTTCATATGGCCTCTTATATAACACAGGCAATAGGAATTCCCTGTATTAATTCCTGCTTGATCTAGAGATCTTGCCCTGAGGCCCAACAGGTCTGTTGGTCCTACTGGTTGCTCCAATTAAAAAATTGCACCTTATTTCTAGCCTAAAACTGTTCAACTTCAACTTCCAGCCATTGGATCATGTTCAACCATTGTTAGCTAGATTGTAAAGCCCTCTATTATCGAATTTATGGTCCGCATGTAGATATTCAGAGACTGTGATCAAATCAGTCCCTTAAACTTCTCTATGATGAGCTATACAAATTGAGTTCCTTGAGTCTTTTGCTATAAGGTGTGTCTTTCAATCTTCTGAACATTCTTATAGCTCTTCTCTTAATCCACTCGTTTCTCAGAATTTGTGAATGTCCAAAACTGGACAGAGTATTCTAGCAATAGTCACACCAGTGCCAAATAGAGAGGGAATAAATATTCTTACTCACCTTTGGTCCGTCATGGGAAAGGGACCCTACCTCTTAAAGAAAAATGGGAGCACAAAGCGTTATGACCCCATATTTCCAAATCAAAATATTTGTGATTTAGATTTGTAGCTAAAAGTAAAAGTTGCCGGAGGGAGGAGGGGAGACAAAAATAACCCTTACCATTTCCCCCTCAGCTCTTTTATTCAGCCCCACACTGTCCCTGACAAGGCCAGAGAGAACATGGCTATAAAACTCATGCAATCCTCAGCTGGCAGATAGCATGATAGGTACCAAAATATTTTAGGACAGTGAGCTAACCCCAGCATCAGGGATTCACAACCTGATCCTTTGGGCCCCCTTTCTCCCACTGTGCTGCACTCCAGTTCCTCCAGTGACTGTGTCCCCAAGTACTGACTGAGAAATACATTTTGTCAGCTACACGTTATTTGCTTGAAGTGGAAGGGAAAGTTCAGTGGAGGCATAGTATCTGAATGCAAAGGTCATGTGTTGTTAGTTTTTCAGGTGGTGGCATACAGCTCTTATCTCTTTTGGGTGAAACCAACATTTATCAGGAACATATCAAGAAATGTACTACAGGCCACTGAATCAGGAAGATGAGGCTTTCTTCGGACAACTGAGAGAAGCTTCCAGATTGCAGGCCCTGGTTCACCCTGATATCTGTTGGGAAACCAATATGGCAGTACACAGGCAATCCAGGAAGTTTTTGGAGAATGTTGGGGATAACTTCTTGACACAGGTGCTGAAGGATCCGACCAGGGGCTGTGCGCACCTTGACCTTCTGCCCACAAACAGGGAGGAACTAATAGGGGAAGTAGAGGTGGGTGACAACCTGGGAAGCAGTGATCATGAGATGGTAGATTTCAGGATCCTGACCAAAGAAAGAAAAGAGAGTAGTAAAATAAACACCTTGGACTTCAGAAAAGCAGATTTTGACTCCCTCAGAGATCTGATGAGTAGAATCCCCTGGCATGCTAACATGAAGGGGAAAGGAGTCCAGGACAGCTGGCAGTAGTTTAACGAAGCCTTATTGAAGGCACAGAAAGATACCATCCCGATGCGTAGCAAGAGAGACAAACATGGTAGGAGACCGAATTGGCTTACGGGGGATATCCTTGGTGAACTTAAGCACAAAAAGGAAGCTTACAAAAAGTGGAAACTTGGACAAATTATCAAGGAGGGGTTTAAATGTATAGCTCAAGAATGCCGGGGGGTTATCAGGAAGGCGAAAGCGCAATTGGAATTGCGACTGGCAAAGGATGTGAAGGATAACAAGAAAGGTTTCTACAGGCATGTTAACAAGAAGAAGGTGATCAGAGAGGGTGTGGAGCCCCTACTGGATGAGAGTCGTGCCCTAGTGACAGATGATGTGGGGAAAGCTGAAGTACTCAATGCTTTCTTTGCCTCTGTATTCACGGACAAGGTCGGCTCCCGGACTAATGCGCTAAGTGACACAAGAAGGGATGAAGATGGACAGCCCGTGGTGGGTGAAGAACAGGTTAGGAACTATTTAGAAAAGCTAAACATACACAAAACCATGGGTCCAGACTTAATGCATCCGAGGGTACTGAGGGAGTTGGTAAATGTCATTGAGGAGCCTTTGGCCATTGTCTTTGAAAAGTCGTGGAGATCGGGAGAGATCCCGGATGATTGGAAAAAGGCAAATGTAGTGCCCATCTTCAAAAAAGGGAAGAAGCACGATCCAGGGAACTATAGGCTTACCTCGGTTCCTGGAAAAATCATGGAAGGGATCCTTAAGGAATCCATTCTGAGGCAGTTGGAAGAGAGGAAAGTGATTAGGAATAGTCAGCATGGATTCACAAAGGGCAAGTCATGCCTGACCAATCTGATTAGCTTCTATGATGAGGTAACTGGCTCGGTGGACATGGGAAAGTCAGTGGATGTGATAGACCTTGACTTTAGCAAGGCTTTTGATACGGTCTCCCACAATATTCTTGCCAGCAAGTTAAGGGAATATGGACTGGATAAATAGACGGTAAGTTGGATAGAAAGCTGGCTAGAAAGCCAGGCCCAGCGGGCACTGATCAATGGCTCTTTGTCAGGATGGAGGTCGGTTTCTAGCGGAGTGCCCCAAGGTTCGGTTCTAGGACCGGTTTTGTTCAATATCTTTATTAATGACCTGGATGAGGGGATGGATTGTGCCCTCGGCAAGTTTGCAGATGACGCTAAGCTAGGGGGAGAGGTAGATACGCTTGAGGGCAGAGATAGGGTCCAGAGTGACTTAGACAAATTGGAGGATTGGGCCACAAGAAATCTGATGAGGTTCAACAAGGACAAGTGTAGAGTCCTGCACTTGGGACGGAAGAATCCCAAGCATTGTTACAGGCTGGGGACCAACCAGCTAAGTAGTAGTTCTGCAGAAAAAGACCTGGGGGTTACAGTGGATGAAAAGCTGGATATGAGTCAACACCATGCCCTTTTAGCCAAGAATGCTAATGGCATATTAGGTTGCATTAAGAGGAGCATTGCCAGCAGATCCAGAGATGTCATTAGTCCCCTTTATCTGGCTCCGCTGAGGCCACATCTGGAGTATTGTGTCCAGTTCTGGGGCCCCCAGTACAAAAAGGATGTGGATGCATTGGAGAGGGTCTAGCGGAGGGCAACCAAAATGATTAGGGGGCTGGAGCATATGACCTATGAGGAGAGGCTGAGGGAGTTAGGTCTGGTTAGTCTGCAGAAGCGAAGAGTGAGGTGGGATTTGATAATAGCCTTCAACTTCCTGAAGGCAGGTTCCAAAGAGGATGGAGAGAGGCTGTTCTCAGTAGTGACAGATGGCAGAACAAGGAGCAATGGTCTCAAGCTGAGGCGGGAGAGGTCCAGGTTGGATATTAGAAAAAACTATTTCACTAGTGAAGCACTGGAATGGATTCCCTAGGGAAGTAGTGGAGTCTATATCCCTAGAGGTGTTTAAGTCTCGGCTTGACAAAGCCCTTGCTGGGATGATTTACCTGGGATTGGTCCTGCCTAGAGCAGAGGGCTGGACTTGATGACCTTCTGAGGTCTTTTCCAGCTCTATGATTCTATGATTCATTCACAAGGGGCAATTTCTAAACATTTTGTTCATTTGAGTTTTTTTAACCTGGTATTTCATGTATTATTAGTCTGCTTCTGCAGGGTTGAAATGAAAGAAATTTGACAATTAGAAAAAAACCTCTATCTACAATTTTAGAAATTTTTCTTTCCAACGAGACCAACCCCATGACCAAAGCAGGACCAACCCCAACTAAACCCCAACTAAATCATCCTAGCCAGAGATTTGTCAAGCAGGGACTTAAAAACCTCTAGGATGAAGATTCCACCACCTCCCTAGGGAACCCATCCCAGTGCTTCACCAGCCTCCTACTGAAATAGTTTTTTCTAATATCCAACCTAGACCTCCACCATTGCAACATGAGACCATTGCTCCTTGTTCTGCCACCTGTTACCACTAAGAACAGCCTCTCTCCTTCCTCTTTGGAACCTCCCTTCAGATAGTTGGGCTGCTATCAAATCCCCCCTCATTCTTCTCTTCTGCAGACTAAATAAGCCCAAATCCCTCAGGGTATGTCTACACTTCCACCCTCTTTTGATAAAGGGATGCAAATGAAGACATTTGAAATTGCAAATGAAGCCGGGATTTAAATATCCCTCACTTCATTTCCATAATCGTGTTATGACATTATTTTGAAATAGCGCTATTTCGAAATAAAACACGCTGTGTAGATGCGTTATTTCAAGAGAAAATCCTTCTCTGAAAATAACCCTTATTCCTCATAAAATGAGGTTTAGCAGTAGCTGTCTACATGCGCCTTTTTGTGCAAAAAAACCCCTCTTGCACAAGAGCCGTTCTGCATTTTTTTCAGGAAGAACAGCTCTTGCACAAGAGGGGGTTTTGCGCAAAAAGGAGCTGTACAGACGACTCCTTTTTTGTGCAAAAGCCTCATGAACAAAAAAGGAGCCTAATTAATTATGCAAATGAGGCATGGCAATATTCCACGCTTTGCTTCATTTGCATATTTCTTGCCCCAAATGGGCACAGTATAGACATAGCATAGGAAATTATTTCGAAATAATAACTCCTGAAATAACTATTTTGAAATAGCATGTCGATATTACAGGGAAGCCTTAAAATTAGTCCAAGGCTTCCTTAATGTGGATGTGCTACCTCAACTTAGAGCCCTGGGATCCACTGGGAAGTAATTACTTTGAATGACTCTGGGGAGTAATTATTTTGAAATAGCAGCAGTGGAGCATCCGCAGTACAGCTGTTTTGAAATAATGATTTCAAAATAAGGGTTATTCCTCGTGGAAAGCAGGAATTATTATTTTGAAATAACCAGTCCCTTATTTTGAAATAATGGGCTCAGTAGTATGGATGCTATGCTTGTTATTTTGAAATAAAGGGTGTAGCCCAGGGCTAAGAATCCAGTAAGCAGTAGAAGTTTTGGTAATGCTATTAGACACTATTGACCTCCTGTGGTTTGGCAAATTCTCTGGTGCAGTAATGGTCAGATCCAGGGGTCCTGGACTAGAGATGAGCAAAAGTTCAGGTTTGCTAAGTGATACTCAGTTTTGCCATCTTTAGTTTATGCTGCTTTCATGTTACACAAGGATTAACATTATAGGAAGCACTGCACATGGACTGGAAGCAATTTTATGGTCTTCGGTGTTTAATCATTTACCTAGCTTTAGTGAACATAGCAAGTAGACAATTAAAAGAGGTTTACATTCTCACTGAAAATCTCCCATTGGTGCTTTCGGGATGCACTGTGCATAGAATAAATGGGGACTATATTCCCCCCAAGTAGCAAGTTATTTGTGCTAGGAGGAATATGCAGAATGAAATGAATTATGGTGCACAGATAGGGTACGTCTACACTACAACGTTAATTCAAACTAAAGGATGTTAGTTCGAATTAACTTTCATAGGCGCTACACTAGCGCTCCACTAGTTCGAACTTAATTCGAACTAGCGGAGCGCTTAGTTCGAACTAGGAAAACCTCATTGTACGAGGATTAAGCCTAGTTCGAACTAGCTAGTTCGAATTAAGGGCTGTGTAGCCCCTTAATTCGAACTAGTGGGAGGCTAGCCCTCCCCAGCTTTCCCTGGTGGCAACTCTGGCCAACACCAGGGAAACTCTTCTGCCCCCCTCCCGGCACCGGACCCCTTAAAGGGGCACGGGCTGGCTACGGTGCCCATGCCAGGTGCAAGCCTGCCAGCACCCAGCCAGCAGACCCTGCACCTGGCACGGATCGAGCCACCCACCCGATGCACCCCAGCCCTCCTCCTCTTCCCGGGACCAGGCTGGCGGCTCCCGGGAGCTTGCCCGGGACCGCAAGAGGCGGGCACCCGCCTGGGCTAGTGCAGACATCGTGGACCTCGCCCACGATCTCCGCACTAGGCACAGGAAAGTGGCCGGCTAGGGCAGGACAGCTGCCAGCCTGGCCACCCAGGAGCAGGTGTGCAAGAGAATCAAGGGGGTCCACTGAGACCCCCGACCCTGAGCCCAGGGCTTACAATGGCCGTCCTGGGTCAGACCAAAGGTCCATCTAGCCCAGTAGCCTGTCTGCCGACAGCGGCCAACCCTAGGGACCCTGGAGGGGATGGACCGAAGACAGTGACCAAGCCATTTGTCTCGTGCCATCCCTCTACAGCCTTCCACAAACCTTGGCCAGGGAAACCATTCCTACCCCCTGGCTAATAGCACTCCATGGACCCAACCTCCATGACTTGATCTCACTTCCCTTTAAACTCTGTTCTAGTTGTAGCCTTCACAGCCTCCTGCAGCAAGGAGTTCCACAGGTTGACTCTTTGCTTTGTGAAGAACAACTTTCTGTTACTAGTTTGAAGCCTGCTACCCATTCCTTTCCTTTGGTGTCCTCTAGTCCTTCTTTATGGGAACTAATGAAGAACTTTTCTGTATGCACCCTCTCCACCCAACTCCTGCTTTTAGAGACCTCTATCCTGTCCCCCTCCGTCTCCTCTTTT
Organism: Pelodiscus sinensis; assembly: GCF_049634645.1. NCBI lineage: Eukaryota > Metazoa > Chordata > Testudines > Trionychidae > Pelodiscus > Pelodiscus sinensis. The sequence continues at coordinate 967,932 of NC_134738.1, read as the reverse complement.
CTAAGCTGAAAAGTCCCAGTCTCTTTAGCCTCTCTTCATATGGGACCTGTTCCCAACCCCTGATCCTTTTAGTTGCCCTCCCCTCTCCCAGCCTCTCTCTTCCCCTCTCCCACCTCCTTTTCCCAGTCTCCCCCAGTTTTGTTCAATAAAGACAGATTCCATTTTGGAAGACACGTTATCTTTATTTTGTACATCAAGAAGAGGGGCTAGGGAAGGGTAAGTGGAAGGAGGTGAGGGAGGAATGGGGCACGAGCCCCCGATGGGGAGGACTGGGCTGGCTCTGTGGGCTTCTGGGGGTGGAAGCTCTCCTGCAGCCCCCCAATTGCCTCCTCTCCCCAGATGGCAGCCTGCGGCAAGTGCAGCCGGGCTGATGGCCGAGTGCTGTGATGTGCCCAGTGTGGGTACTCTGGGCACTCCAAGCCAGGACTGGTTTGCAAGCAGGGCACCCCTGAGAACTGTCTGTCCGGGGTGGGGGTCAGGACCCTTTAAGCACAGCGCTCGGCTAGCCTGAGACAGCATCTCCACGCTCTTAGTCCTCCTCTGATGCCCTGCCGGCACTACTTCCGGCCATCCTTAAGCCCGGTTCAGGGTCCACTTAATGTGGACATGCTAGTTCGAATTAGCAAAACGCTAATTCAAACTAGTTTTTTAGTCTGGATGCGTTAGTTTGAATTAGCTTAGTTCGAATTAACTAATTCAAACTAAGTTAGTTCGAATTAACGTTGTAGTGTAGACATACCCATAGTTAGAAACTAGACAGTATGTAGGGGACTGTTGGCCTCTTACTAAAACTCAGTGGGAGTGTTTGGTTAGTTAGCACCCAGTACCTAAAGGAAGGGGAAGTGTCAATGAGAAATCAGGGCCCTGAGACTGAGACAAGGGGAGATGCCAGTGAGCCAGGTCAGCCTGATTGACAGAGTAGGGAGGCCAATGAAGGAGTCAGGAGGCCAGGGGATGTCCCATCCTCTGTGTAAGTTGGATTTGCCAAGGTCATATGGAGTGGGGCAGAGACAAGGTGAGAGCAGGGGCCCAAGCGGAACTGGAAAGCAGAGCCATGCCAGTGAGAGAGAGCCAGAGGCACAGCCCAGAAAGAGAGCCATGCTGAAAAGAGAGCTGCAGCCACAGAGCTTGAGACACGGCCCAGAGAGCAGAGCCTGAGACACGGCCCAGAGAGCAGAGCCTGAGACACGGCCCAGAAAGCAGAGGTATCCCGGAAAATCCAAGGACCACATTTGCGTTTCCGACAAAAAAAATCAGATTTTTTTTTGGAAAAGCAGATGCGTTTTTTTAGCATCCCTGTAAATCTCATTCTATGAGGAAGAAGGGATGTTCCGAGCAGGGGCGGATATAGGGCAGGGTGAACGGGGCGGCCACCCCGGGCCCCGCGCTTCAGAAAGCCCTGCACATGCGCCGTGGCAAAGGGGAGGCCCCGCGGAATTACACTGCCCGGGGCCCCGCAAAACTATCATCTGCCCCTTGTTCCGAAGGAGGGTTTTTTCTAACATTTGGCCCCGTGTAGACAGCCAAACGTCAGAAAAGCCTCTTTCGGAAGAAAAGTGGGAAAAGATATGCAAATTAAGGTTCGAAATTTGCGTATCTTTTTCTGACTTTTCTTTGGAGTGTAGACATAACCACAGCCTAATTATAATTAGTTGGTCAATTTTTTTTTCTGAAATAATTGGAGACACTGCTTTATTTTTCTCTCTCTCTCCCTCATGCAGCTCTGTAAATGAGTAAAGTCCAAAACTCTCACCCTTTTCTTCCCCCACACCCACCCAAACACACACACAGCTCCACCCTTTGTACTAATATGGTATTAGCAATGGCAGAACTGTGTGTTTACATATGGAGTTTTCTTCCACTGCTAGTGCCCAAAGGCAAAGAAAAGGTAATTATGCTATTTTCACCTGTGCTAGCTGATATGGAATCATTAAAAGATCATAGATGGAACTTACCTGTTTTTACAAAGACATTTTTTCACAATAAGGCCACACTGTAAGGGTGGCACAGAGATCTAGCTGAAATAAAGAACAGTCAGAACTGAGAACCAAGAGACCTGGATTCTATTCTCCACTTTTCCAGTGGTTCACTCTTTGACCTTTGGCAATTCACATGTCCTCTATGTGCTTCAGTTTCTGCATCCATTTATCCAATTTGTGCATTTAATGAATCATCAGTATTGTATTATTATTATTACTTCGGTAATTTTAAGGAGGCTGTTTTGGAGACAGTAGACAAAACTGTGAGGTGCAGTATTCGGGAAATTAAGATGCTCCTCTCCAGTCCCACAAGGTGTAGGGGTTTGGTTCACTCAGTCTCCCACTAAATGCCCACTTCCAGTTTACCCAGCTACATCTGGACAAATTGGAGAAATGGTCTGAGGTAAATAGGATGAAGTTTAATAAAGTCAAATGCAAAGTGCTCCACTTAGGAAGGAACAATCAGTTTCATACATACAGAATGGGAAGCGACGGTCTGGGAAGGAATACGGCAGAAAGGGATCTAGGGGTTATAGAGGACCACAAATTGAATATGAGTCAGCAGTGTGATGCTGCTGCAAAGAAAGCAAACATGATTCTGGGATGCATTAACAGGTGTGTTGTGAGCAAGACATGAGAAGTCATTCTTCCGCTCTCCTCTGAGCTGGTTAGGCCTCAATTGGAGTATTGTGTTCAGTTCTGGGCACCGCATTTCAAGAAAGATGTGGAGAAATTGGAGAGGGTCCAGAGAAGAGCAACGAGAATGATCAAAGGTCTAGAGAACATGACCTATGAGGGAAGGCTGAAGGAATTGGATTTGTATAGTTTAGAAAAGAGAAGATTGAGGGAGGACATGATAGCCGTTTTCAGGTATCTAAAAGGGCGTCATAAGGAGGAAGGAGAAAACTTGTTCATCTTGGCCTCTGAGGATAGAACAAGAAGCAATGGGCTTAAACTGCAGCAAGGGAGGTTTAGGTTGGACATTAGGAAAAAGTTCCTAACTGTCAGGGTAGTTAAACACTGGAATAAATTGCCCAGGGAGGTTGTGGAATCTCCATCTGTGGATATTTAAGAGCAGGTTAGATAAATGTCTATCAGGGATGGTCTAGACAGTATTTGGTCCTGCCATGAGGGCAGGGGACTGGACTTGATGACCTCTCGAGGTCCCTTCCAGTCCTAGTATTCTATGATTCTATAATTGATAAATAGGCGGGATAAGGGATGCCCTAAAGTTAAGGTGGTGGGGTGGCTTGTGGCATGGCCTAGGGGATAGGGCAGGGTGTTGGGTTCAAGCCCTGCCCCCCCCCCCCCCCCCGGGAGCAATGGGACTGGACAGGACACAGCCAGCACTGAGGCTGCCCCGTGGAAGGCAGGATAAGGGTGCTGGCCACATAATCCCCTTGGCTATGTCTACACTCGCGGCTTCTGGTGCCAGAAATATGCAAATGCGGCTAAGCGTGGAATATTGCTGAGCCTCATTTGCATACCTAATGAGCCACCATTTTTGTAGAAGAGGCTCTTGCGCCAGAAGGAGCTGTCTACACTGCCCCTTCTTGCGCAAGAAAAACCCTCTTGTGCAATGCTGTTACGCCAATTACTTTTCAGGAAGAACGGCATTGCGCAAGAGGGGTTTTGTTGCACAACAAGGGGCAGTGTAGTCAGCTCCTTCTGGCGCAAGAGCCTCTTCTGCAAAAATGGTGGCTCATTAGGTATGCAAATGAGGCTCTGCGATAGTCCATGCTTAGCCTCATTTGCATATCTCTGGTGCAAGAAGCCGCAAGTGTACTGTTTGCTATAAAACTAATATGAATTAACCATGCCAGTCTGAGGAGCCAGTGGCTTGGGGGAACCTTGACTTTGACCTATAATTGGTATTTAGCCAGTGCTTGTGGGTTGCCATTCTATGGATACTAACAGACTTGCCCAGCATTGCCTGGGTCATTCAGGGCAAAGGGCTGGTGTGTGGGAGAGGCTGGGGGTGGAGGATACAAGAGTGAGGGTTGTGATTGATGAGGAGAGGATCAGGGTAGGGGGTCCCATCTGGGTCTTTTCTCTCCCTCTAACCTCCCCCTGACACCAGGGGCCTCTTCTCTTCCCCCAACTAGCTCCCTCTTCATCAGCTGCCAGGGGCATTTTCTTTCCCCCTGCCCCAGGGCTCTTACTTACTTGGTGTGCTAGCAGACAAGATGGCAGAGCCCTAGGCCTGCTGGCCGCTCCCTTGCTGATGCAGCTGCCCACAGTAGACACTCTGCAGGAAGCTCTCCCTTGGGCTCACTGCCCACAGTGGCCAATCTCAGTATTAAATCCCTCCAAACAACAGCCCCTCCCTTTGCATGTTATGGAAAACAGTCCCTTTTCTGGGGCTTCTGGTTCTCCTGGCACAATCAAACCCCGACCTTGCTTTAAGTTAGGAGAAGAGGAAGCTGCATCCCAAATTTGGTGACCCTAGCTCTCACAGTGTAGTAGGAGTTTTTGCAGACACACACACACAGACAGATACTCTAATATGTGTGTGTGTCTTATATAAATATATATAATAACTGTCCAGGTTCACTATTAAGCTATGTGGATGTCTGCGGATGGAGATACAGACAGGAAAATGTAAAAAGTAGGAAAGAGCAGTAGAGTCATTCCTTATATTCACGTCTGCTAATGAAGAAAACTTTACAAGTTAAACCTTTGTGTATTACAAATGAAAACTAGCATTTGTATACTCTGGAGAGTTAATTAGTAAATAATAGATATTTGCGAAGTGAGCAATTTTAATCTTTTCAGGGTGGACTAAAGCACTTACATCCTATCAGAATCAAGTTATCTGTCCAGGCCCAAAATTCAGATAAAGCCGTTTACCATGGTGTGGCATGCAGATACGGGATTGCTCGAGTCACAACGCATATTTCTGTCAACTGTTTCCCACACCTATAGCAAGATATAAAAGTTAGAGGTCTCGGCAGTTTTTTTCCATTTCATCCACAACTTCTTGTTCTTATCTGAAGGAAAAATGAATACAGTTGTGAGTATCTTTGTCTTTTATTGTAATTGTAATTATTTTTAAAGATACTATTTGTACAAAAATCTTAATTCTTTTTTACTAGAAGTGTGTTCAGTAAAGTTAGCATTGATTTGAGAGGACAAGAAGAATAATTATGTTTCATTATTTGGTCCAGCTTTCTTTGCACTACAAAAATCCCCTTGAAACCACTAGGAATCATGCATTGGAAAAGGATATAGGATTGAGCCCAAACTTAAGCATGTTTTCACTGCAAATTTTTGATATTTTTTTAGAGGAATCAAGAAATACTTTGGCAGCAATTATTGTAATTTCTGACTAACAAGAAAAATGTAACTTCTCCAAAGAAAAAGTATTGCCTGTTACTTTCTGAATGGAATAATTAAGATAACTGAAATTACAAAAAATTTTACACAGGCAAAAGTGTGAGAAATGTTTCAAATTACTAAAAATATTTAGCAAACTTCATTTTTTAAAGTTAGATTTTGGACTGGACTTTGTAATATTTTATCCAGTAAACGTAGGCCTCAACCAAGTATGGGAATCTAGGAAATGCCATATTACATCTGATCTGTGGTCATTGTTTGTACCATGTCTCTGACAGTTATTGACACCAGATTCATCAGAGGCAAGTGCAAGAAATTGTGCAGTGGACAATTAGGGAATCATCAACAACCAGATATAAACATCTCAAATTTTGTGGGGGATCAACATGCTTCTAGTTCCAATGGAAAGGGGAAGGGATTTTTAGTCTAACCACCTAAAAATTGTCCTTGTTTTTGTTAATGGACATTTAATGTCAATGACTAAGACTTTGGAGGAAGAATGTGTTTGTTAAATACCTCATTCTCTTCAGCTGAGGTATGAGAGCTAAGTTGGAGCACCAACAGGCCCTCCAATCAAATTATGGCAGAGTAGGTTTGGGATTCTAAAATTTCTATGGCAAAAACACAAGTATCAAATATATCAGAAAGATGACAGCCAGCTAGCTTTATCTTTATATACAGTAATACAGAAGTAAACAAATCTTAAGCAAGAATTGTTTTAAATTCCTTCTTCTGTTCCCTTTAAGATTAAGTCATCTTTATAAAATTTCACAGTGATTCAAGCGAAACTTATCCAAGAGAAACTTACAATTGGCAAATGTAATCATTTTCAGATAATCTGCATACAATGCAAAATAGATAAATGTTCAAGTCTCAAGAATGAAACAGCTTCCCTCGAGTCATTAATCCTGCAGGCTGAGTTTTGGCCTGAATGCAGTCCATGTGTCTCGATGGTTTTTAGTGTTTCTATTGCATCTGAAAGCTATTATTTCTTTTTCAGGCTATAGTAATTGCTGTGCTGGGAGTCTTCTGGACTCAAGCTTCTTCATATGAAGTAAGTAGACTGCCAGAGCTTTGTATTGTCCAGTGTTCATTTGCAATGCATTAGGTCCCTAGAGAAGTGGTATAACCTGGAAGAAAAGCACTGAAAAAGTTAAGAAAATGTTTATCGCTGAGCACGAAGGAAATGTATTCTTCGCCAAACCAGAAAATCCTATAAATTAAGGAGCCAGTGCTGCAGTCATTGCTCCGAAAAAGCTCCTACTGACACTTGCCTAAGTAAGGACCATTAGAAAAGGCCCCAAAGAAGGAGCAGATCTGTGAAGTCACCTCCTTCCATCCCATCAAATCAGTTCAGGGTTATTCCTCACACAGTTATCTGCGAGTCCACTGCTTCCTAGGCAAGCACAATCCCCCAGAACAGAGGTCTCAAACTCCCAGTCCATGGGCTAGTCCCTGCCAGAAAGATTGCACAATCTGGCCCAGCTGGCTGGGAAAGGCTTCGTTCTGGCCTGCAAGCTCTGCCCTTCCCCCATGCTACCCCATTCCCCGACCAAGCATATAAGAACATAAAAACATGAGAACATAAGAATGGCCATACGGGGTCAGACCAAACGTCCATCTAGCCCAGAATCCTGTCTGCCGACAGTGGCCAGTGCCACATGCCCCAAAGGGGATGGACCAAAGACAATGATCAAGTGATTTGTCTCCTGCCATCCATATCCAGCCTTTGACAAATAGAGGCCAAGGACATCACTCCTTACCACCTGGTTAATAGCTTTTTATGGACCTAAACTCCATAAATTTATCTAGCTCTTTTGTAAACTCTGTTATAGTCCTAGCCTTCACAGTCTCCTCTGGCAAGGAGTTCCACAGGTTGACTATGCGCTGTGTAAAGAAGAACTTTCTTTTATTAGTTTTAAACCTACTAGCCATTAATTTCATTTGGTGTCCTCTAGTTCTTATATTATTGGAACAAGTAAATAACTTTTCTTTATTCACCCTCTCCACACCACTCATGATTTTATATACTTCTATCATATCCCCCCTTTGTCTCCTCTTTTCTAAGCTGAAAAGTCCTAGTCTCTTTAATCTCTCCTCATATGGGACTGGTTCCAAACTCCTAATCATTTTAGTTGCCCTTTTCTGAACCTTTTATAATGCCAGCATATCTTTTTTGAGATGAGTAGACCACATCTGTACGCAGTATTCAAGATGTGGGCGTACCATGGATTTATATAAGGGCAATAAGATATTCTCTGTCTTATTCTCTATCCCTTTTTAAATGATTCCTAACATCCTATTTGCTTTTTTGACTGCCACTGCACACTGCATGGACATCTTCAGAGAACTATCCACAATGACTTCAAGATCTCTTTCCTGATTAGTTGTAGCTAAATTAGCCCCCATCATATTATATGTATAGTTGGGGTTATTTTTTCCAATGTGCATTACTTTACATTTATCCACATTAAATTTCATTTGCCATTTTGTTGCCCAATCACTTAGTTTTGTGAGATCTTTTTGAAGTTCTCCTCAGTCTGCTTTGATCTTAACTACCTTGAGCAGTTTAGTATCGTCTGCAAACTTTGCCACCTCACTATTTACCCCTTTCTCCAGATCATTTATGAATAAGTTGAATAGGAATGGTCCTAGGACTGACCTTTAGAGAGCACCACTAGTTACCCCTCTCCAATCTGAAAATTTACCATTTATTCCTACCCTTTGTTTCTTGTCTTTTAACCGGTTCTCAGTCCATGAAAGGATCTTCCCTCTTCTCCCATGACAATTTAATTTACACAACAGCCTTTGGTGAGGGAACTTGTCAAAGGCTTTCTGGAAATCTAAGTATACTATATCTACTGGATCCCCCTTGTCCACATGTTTGTTGACCCCTTCAAAGAACTCTAAGGGTATGTCTACACTAGCTCCCTAGATCGAAGTAGGGTGGCTAATGTAGGCATTCGAACTTGCAAATGAAGCCCAGGATTTAAATATCCCGGGCTTCATTTGCATGTTCCCGGGCGGGCGCCATTTTTAAATCCCCTTAGTTCGAACTGACTGCCCGCGGCTACACACGGCAGTCAGAAGTTAATCCGAACTAAGTCCTTAGTTTGGATTAACTGTTAAACCTCATTGCAGGAGGAGTAACAGTTAATCCGAACTAAGGACTTAGTTCAGATTAACTTCTGACTGTTGCGTGTAGCCGCGGGCAGTCAGTTCAAACTAAGGGATTTAAAAATGGCGCCCGCCCAGGAACACGCAAATGAAGCCCAGGATATTTAAATCCTGGGCTTCATTTGTAAGTTCGAATGCCTACATTAGCCACCCTAGTTCGAACTAGGGGGCTAGTGTAGACATACCCTAATAGATTAGGAAGACATGATTGCCCTTTACAGAAACTATGTTGATTTTTGCCCAACAAATTATGTTCTTCTATGTGTCTGACAATTTTATTCTTTACTATTGTTTCAACTAATTTGCCTGGTATTGGCGTTAGACTTACCAGTCTGTAATTGCTGGGATCGCCTCTAGAGCCCTTTTTAAATATTGGCGTTACATTAGCTATCTTCCAGTCATTCCACCAAGACCCCACACCTCCCAGCCTGCTCCTGCCCTCTCCCCCCTGGCCAGACACCTACCTCCAGCCTACTCCTGCTCCCTCTCCCTGGCCAGACACCCTGCCCCAGAGAGAGGGCAGTTGGCAAGCCTAGTGAGCAGGGGGCACAGTTCCCTAGTAGTTCTTTAACTTCATTAACCCTGGACTTAACAACAGCGTTTTACCTGTCTTTTATGCACTTCTCAGATGAGTGTAAAAGGTGACTCTATGACATGCTTTGTGTTTTGTACTCAGATCTATAGCCTCCCTGGGAATAACAATGATTACGTCCAACAAACCGTGACTATCAACAGTGAACATAATATTGTCGATATCCATGTGCATGCTGGGATGTGCTCCTCTGACACTATTTTTGACTACAATCGTGTAAGTGAAAACAAGAATCTGTCTTGACTTAAATTATCTCTATGCATTTTTTTCTTTTTAAACAAAGAAATTTAGCTTAATACATCTTTTTCCTCCTCATGAATAACCTTAACAGATGCCTGTTTTAGACACCTATCTCTTTGGTTTGTTCGTATGTCCGTTCTACAGAAATCCATAACGAAGACAGGAAAATATAGAAATTGCCCTTAGAACTGTAGAAGGCTGAAACATGGAGATGTAAATTCTGATCCTAGTTACAGTGGTGTAAATGCAGAGTAACTCCACTGAAGTGCATCAGGTCACTCGGAACTGACACCACTGTATCTGACAGCAGAAACTGGCCCATTGTGCCAAGAGAATTAACAATTGGATGGCAGTAAGTATTTTCAAATTACAAACCTGCTCTTGTGTATCACAGGGATACATTGCAACCAGACTGTTTTCCCGGAGGGCCTGCTTTGTATTAAAAATGGAGAAAGGCTATATCCCAGAGATAGAAGAACTTGGACGTCTTGCGTATGAGAAACAGGTAATTCTCCAGAGTATTATGTACTGTACACAAGCAAATCACATTAGAGAGGTGATGTGATGGAAGTAAAGGGCCGTGCCACGGGAGTACGCACTGTTCTTAGGAGTTTTTCTTTTTAGACTGGTGATAACAAAACAGAGACATGACAAGTTACAATTTCAAGGGAGGCTTATATGAAGGCCAAAAAAAAAGGAGGGCGAGATGTCTTCTTCTTCTTCTTCTTGAGTTAGCTAACGCTGGTTAAAATAGCAGTGAGGACACAGCATCTCAGTTTTTAACTCTGGTTAGCAGCAGGAGTCAAAGCCTATAGCGGGACCTGGGATAGAACTCAAGCTTCTGGCACAGAGTGCAGCTTCCAGGGTACAGAAGAAAATTACAGCTAGAGCATTAAGATCCAACTGATTTCAGTATTCAGCCTCTCAAATAACAGGTGACCAGTAACAAGTTCCTAGCAAAATTACCTGTACAGGCTGGGAGTATAAACAGAGAAAACAAAGAGCAGTTCTGGGGCACCTTAGAGAACTTTAAAAACAAGCAGAAAACAAAGGGAAAGCTGCTCAAGTATAAAACTACATGGCTGTTCTATATTATTATTAATGCTTATTAAGTATTTTAGTAATGCAATTCATTTTGCTGTGTACAGAATTACTCTTTAGTGAACAAGGATGTTACAGAAAAATAAGAAATATTGTAACTGTATTTTATTACTTTCTCCTTTTAGATGATGAAGAAGATATTTTCTGAAAGAAATCTGTGGGTGCAATATGAACCTAGTGATTCTATAATTGCTGAATTCAAGGAGTGGCTTCTCTTTGGTAAACCCATTGAGAAACTCTGCAGAGATGTGCCTATCTACAGGGTTCACAGAGTTGAAGGTGAGTACCAAGAATGAAACTAAAGGGATTGAGTCTTAAAAGAGCTGCTTTTCATAATCCTGTCAATGGCTCTTGTGTGAGCAGTAGTATGTGAGCACCCCACGATCGGTAGGATAGTTTCGTGGGAGATAGGTAAGTGTTATTAATCCCATTTCATCAATGGGTAACTGAGGCAGGGAGAAGCTAAGAGAAGAACACTCAAAAGAAATCAGCATAATTCCTTTTGAGCATTCTATACTAAGTGACTTGCCCAAGGTCACACAGGAAGTTTCTGGCAGAGCAGGGAATTAAACCCAATCTCCCATGTCCAGAGCTAATACACTAATCACTGTATTGTCCCCTCTTTCTTGCCAAATATAAAATGACAGCTTGGGCTCATCTGTGTTAAAGTGACTCTTAATAATGAATTGATTTGCTGGTTTGGTGGCCAGGATCTATCTTGCAAGGTAGACAAAGGCAGCACTTTCTGGGGCCCCTATTGCTGCTCCTACATTACATCGTGCTGCTGGCAAGACTCCCTTGTCCTCCAGTGATCCCTGGATTGTAATGGCTATAGCAGGTCTAACTTATGCCAAAGCACTGGCTTGACACAACTGGCCCAGGACCAGAAATATGGAAAGGCGGCTTAAAGCTGAATTTGCATCCCTCCCTTCCTCCCCCCATTTGAGTTGCACCATAAGAGTCTGGTCTACCTCCTGCACAAATCAACGGGAGTCTCAGATGTGTGTTGGACCGAGCCCTGGCGGGGAGCCAAGTCCCATACTTGTACATTTCTTGCTGGACTTTGGAGAATTGTCACTGACGTTGTGTTTCTCTCCATGTTTCCTGTTTAGGTGCCCTAAGAGCTGGCGGCTGTGCCAAGGCAGGAATCCTCGGCATTTTGGGCATTTCCGTCTGCGGAAATATCAGTATTTAGACATGACTGTGGCAGTGCCATTGCTTGGAATGGGCTTATTATTCCCCACGTGCTTTCATTTGTTGTAAGCCGCAAGGAACATTATTAAATTGGGATCGATTTCATTGTTCCCCATAATCAGCCTCTCCTGATCAGCCTGCAAACTATGATCCACTAATAAAAGAATAAAACATTCCATCTGCCTAGCTTTTCTTTCACAAAACAAGCAGTATACAACTAAATGAATCACCTCCCCTCTTATTTCAGTGCTATTGTGCTTCCCTCCAAAGCAGACTAAAACTGCCCTTGATGCATTCATCCATTCAGTGAGACACACAATGTAGGCTCAGTCTCGCAGGGGGTGTTAGAGACAAAACTCCTCAGTGAAGTTAGCAGCTTGATACTTCAATCACTGTGGCTCCATAAATGTGAAGGCTAGAGAGGCTGAGACAGAAGGGACAGACAGACAGACATGTTCTTAATTCAAATACATTTTGTTTTTCTTCATTTACATCAATGCTCTGGGGTGGGGCTGGGGAGGAGTGGTTCAGTGTGTGGGCTGCTCTGGGGACAGAGGACAACCCCAGACCTCTTCTCACTGCAGCAACTCTGGTGTCTGTTCATGGCTGCTACGGCTGCAATGGACATAGCTGGGGCAGAGGGCGCACACACAGACACACAAATGGGCAAACTCTGAAATATATAGTAGATAGCTGTTGCTTTCTCCACCTCTGCCCCCTATTCGCCCAATGGGGTTATAGCTGTCCAGATCCCCCCTCTGGACCCGTGCTGCTCCCCTGTGGTCATTCTACAGTATAACCGTCCCTTCTACCAGACCCCCTCCCTTTCCATTTTATGAGACACAGTAGAATTCTAGGCACACCCCATTGTCCTGGCACAACCAAACCCTGACCTTGCTTTAAGTTTGGAGATGAGGAAGCTGCCTAGCAAATTTGGTGGCCCTTACCATTTAGGACAGGGGTTTCCAACCTTTTTAACCACAAGATCACTTTTTCAAATTAAGTGCAATGTAAGATCTACCCCCAACCCAAATACCCTTGCCTGGCTTCCTTCCCCCCTTCTCTGGGGCCCTGCCCCTCCTCCACCCCTTCTCCAAGGCCTCACCCTACTTGCTCTGTTGCCCTTCCTCCCCGAATCTCATTCACTTTCACCAGGCTGGGGTAGGGGTACAGGCTCTAGTCTTGGGCATGTGGCAAATGCCCTATCCCCATGGCCAGTGTTTCTCAACTTTTTTTTATAAAATATTCCTTTTTCCAAAAAAAAAAAAAATGATAAGTACCCTCAGTACCTACAGTTTTCACACACAATTTTTTTAACCGTTGCAACACATTTGTTTAAACAACTTAATTGTAGCCAGGTGGGTGAAGAAATATTTGGGTGTAAAAAAGTAAAAAATAATAAAATGCTGTAAAACTTTTTAAAAAAAAACCCAGTTTCCTCCAAATTTCAGTTGAGCTGATATACTCCCCCCAGAATTCTCTTGAGTACCCCCTAAGGGTACTTATACCACTGGTTGAGAAGCACTGCTCTGGGCCACTCCAGGGTCTACCCCCTGTCTTACGAATGCAGGGGGCTGGTCCATCCCTGCAGCGGCCTGTCTAACTGCTCCTATGGCAGCCAAGACTTGAACACATGATCCTGTGCTCTCTAGGGCTATGTCTACACTGGCAGGTTCTTGCGCAAGAACACATCCACACTGCCATGTACGTGATGTGCTTTTGTGCAAGAGTGGTGTGGTCACGTGGCAGAGATTCTTGTGCAAGAGCTATGCTCTTTTCTCACAAGTGCAAGCTCTCTTACATGCTGTACTGTAAATTTTCTCTTGCGTAGGAGTGGTTGGGCAATGTGGATGCTCACGCAAGAGCAGCCATTCTTGTGCAAGAAACTGCCAGTGTAGACATAGCCTAGACGAATGCCCTATCCCCTGAGCCACTCCAGAGCTGAGCCCACCTCCCTACCCTTGGGGGGTTCTGTATCAGCTGTCTGGTTGCTCTTTATATATTATTATTGATCCAGAGAGGAGGTACAGCCTGAGAAAATGTCCCCAGCTGGTTGTGCCAGTGTGCTTCAACACTACTCTGAAAATATTGCTGGCAGGGCAAGAAGGTAATTTGTTCACCACTCACTCCTCAGGTTCTCTGTTGAGGGTGCCACCAGGAGGCACAATTTAATTGGTAGGATTTGTAATGGACACAGCAGTATATTAGAACCTGGCCTGGCATCAGTATTGGGTGGGAATTGATCTTGAAAATTCCAAGATTTTGAAAAATTTTCCTATCCCAAATCAGGACCAAAAAAATAAAAATCTTGGAAAGTAATAGAGATGTAGCCATGTTAGTCTAGTCTAGCTGAAACAAAAAACAAGACTATGTAGCACTTTAAAGACTAATATCTTGTTAGTCTTTAAAGTGCTATATAGTCCTGTTTTTTGTTTCAAAATCTTGAAAATTACCATGAATTGACAAACCAAAAAATACAGTTCAGGTCAATTGAAACATTTTGCGTAGATAAATTCTAAGGCTACGTCTAGACTGGCATGATTTTCCGCAAATGCTTTTAACGGAAAAGTTTTCCGTTAAAAGCATTTGCGGAAAAGAGCATCTAGATTGGCACGGATGCTATTCCGCAAAAGCACTTTTTGCGGAAAAGCGTCTGTGACAATCTAGACGCGCTTTTGCGCAAAAAAGCCCCGATCACCATTTTCACGATCAGGGCTTTTTTGCGCGAAACAAATCTGAGCTGTCTACACTGGCCCTTTTGTGCAAAAGCTTTGCGCAAAAGGACTTTTGCCCGAACGGGAGTAGCACAGTATTTCCTCAAGAAGCACTGATTTCAGACAGTAGGAAGTCAGTGTTCTTGTGGAAATTCAAGCAGCCAGTGTAGACAGCTGGTAAGTTTTCCGCAAAAGCAGAAAAACTTGCCAGTCTAGACACAGCTTAAGTGGGGGGTTTTTTCACTTTGAACTTTTTAAACCCGATTTGAACTACATTTACAACATTTGTAACCAAAAAGTCATTTCAACTCAAACTTTTCATTTTAACTATTTTGAAACTTTTTTTTGCCCCCCAAAAACTCAAATTGGGAAATTCATTGAAACTGTCCCTGTTTTACAAACAGTTTTATTATTGACAAATTGGAAATTTTTATTAAAAAATGTTTCAGTGGAAAATTCTCAACCGTCTCTAACTGAGACCTGTTGCTTGTTTTACACCTGGCATGGAACAGCCTCCAAATGTTAATTATATGTAGTTATCACCACTGACACACATTGTCACTGACCTGAAAATGTAGATATGGAAGTCTGCCTACATATTTCCAGTTCCTTGGGCCACTCAAACACCTAAAGACATAAAAACCGGTTGCCTCTATTAATTCAGACATTATTACACTGGATCTTTGATTTAGACATTCCTGGTTATGTTGCTCATGGCATGCTGGCTTGCAATCTGTTATGCAATGTTAATTTCGGATGCTAAAACAGAAAAAAGCCTGTGTGTGTGTGTGTGTGTGTGTGTGTGTGTGTGTGTGTGTGTGTGTGTGTGTGTGTGTGTGTGTGTGACAAAAGTGTTTTAAAATAATTAATCCGCATGTATTGTTTTAAAATAATTAATCCGCATGTATATGGTCATCTTAATCTGAACTGACTGTATACCTGAGTTTGTACTTTTACTGCCCTTGCACTTCCTTAAAGCTCTCGTGCTGTTATGTAGGCTGCTGCAGTTCTAATAAAGCAAAATCAAACCTGGGTCTCCAGCTGTCCTTGGATTTAGGTCTATATCAATACATAGGTCCTCTTTCATTATTTCTGCAGCGAGGCTGAGAATGAAGAGCAGAATACGGCAGCCGTGGGGTCATGACACAAGCTCAGTGTTTTAACTTTCATCCAATATTCTTTTTTACCAAGCTCTGATGGGGGATGGGGAGGAGTCAGGCACAATCCGTTTATTTAACAGTTGGAGGCCGGAGGAGAAATCAAACCAGGGAAAGCATGAAATGATGCATTTCTAAAAACAAAAGTAAACAGACTGATAAAGAGAACAGTGAATTAAAAACCCAAAGCAACAGGGCTCCTGCCCAGCCAATGGCTAAGCTTAGCAACCTGAGCTGTTGCCACACAGGTAAATGCCAGACGGGCCCAGGATTCCAGTATCAGCACAACCTTGCGATTCAAAACATGGGTCTCCTCCTTCAAGGGAAAAAGTAAAGATGGCTAGAAAAAAAGAAGCCAACATAACGAGATACGTCAGAGATCAGATCATTACCCCGCTACGTGAGAAAATGGCTTCCAGCAGGGCTGGACAATGCCCTAGAAACAGAAGTTTCTGTAGCCCATTCTCAATCCCATCCAGGGATTATTCAGTGCAATAATCTTACTAACTGTGGCCGGCTCTCCTGGGCAGTGGGATGGCCTAGTGGTTAGGTCCCGGTGTTAGCTGGGGGCCCGGGGTGTAGGACTTCTAGACGCTTACCAGAATCTATTCCTTCAACTTGGGGCCTGGCCCCAAGAGTCCAATGTCCCTCTCCTCAGTGGGGATTTCTTTCTGGTTCTCCCCCTTTGCGCCAGGAGGAGGGCCTGGAAGGTTGCGTCCTCCTGCGTACGACCCAGCAAATAGCTCTGGCAGATGGCAGAACCTTCTCCTGCCTCTTTTCTGGTCAGCCCCTAACTGAGCTATGTTCCCTCCTTTTATTCTCCCTCCAGGTCTGGCCTTGGCTGCAGCTAAAACGGGGCGGGGCTAATTGGGCAAAAAGGCCTTGCTTAGCGCCTGCACTGCCAGGCCCTCCTCTCACTCCCTCACACTAACGCTAATGTTTGAAATCAAGTTCACAGTACACGGGTTTAAAGAAAAGGCACTGTACCTCAGGGGTCAAGCTTGCATTATGAAAAACTACAAGTATTAGTTACAACGTTCACAAGCTACTTAGAGCAAATAACAAGCATTGTCCCAGATTAAGGTGTGTACATTTTTAAGTAGTAGAAGATGAGTGTTCTTGAGTGCACCACCACCCACAGAGTGTACAGAGTCAGAGTCAGTGGCAGTAAAGCAGATATGTACATGAGTGGAGTCTGTCCCTAGATCTGTAGGTGTTTGATGGGTCTTCTATAGAAAGCTACAGTCTGTCAGGGAAGAAATTGGGTTATTTCCCTGACTGTGCCCCTTGTCAGAGGTCTCATTCACACACCCTGGTATTGTCAGTATCCTGTGATGTGCTCTGTATATACATCTCTGGACCATCTGATGACATTGGGAACCATGAACTGCCTCCTGAGCCAGGTGTATCACCTACCAACTCTGCACACTGTCAGCATCAGCATGCATCTAAAACCTGACTCTGATCTGACACTGGATTAATGCTGATATAATTCCACTGCCTTCAGGTGCAGTTACCCCAATGTACACAGCTGTATGAGTCTGAACCCTTGTTGATGAGTGGTTTTGGGGAAGTGCTATGACTCATGGTATGGAGAAGCTCAGATTACATCAGTGGTGGGCAACCTGTTTCCTGAGGGCCACAAGCTCTGTGTGTGGCCCACAGGACATTTTGTTACCATTGCCCACGTGCAGGGTTGCCAGATTCCGCTGCTTTCTCTCAGCATAATTTTTCCCGACCAGTATTACTAAGGTGACATGTACATAAAGCAAAGGCACATGAAGTGAGTGTGTGCTGATTACACACACGATTGAGAGAGCCCTGTGTTCCTTCTGCATCCAGTCGAAGTGCTGCTCTGGATCAGTCGGCACCCTGCAAATTCTAGGTACATGAGCGCAGCCAGCAAAACTACCCTATCCCGGGAGACCGTCTCAGTTCTGACAATTTTGCAGCCCCCTGAGATGAAGGAGGCTACTCACACAGCCCACTCACTAGCCTAGGCTGCCCGTCACTGGACTAGATGATCACAATGCTCCCTTCTGACTTGGGAATCGATGATCAATGAACCCATGAGGTCATCAGTGACAAGCTCTGCGCAAATAAAATCAGACACGCTGAGCCTTAGGGGGTAAGGACAGGCATCCATATTGCATGGATCACCACCACAGCTGCTACTACAGGCATCCTTTTTGGAAGTGTCCACATAGCACCTATGGCAGTATTTCTTAAACTTTTTAAGACCAAGGAACGCCAAACTTTTTATGAGGAACACCAAGGATTTTTTTGTTGAGCAAAAAAAAAAAAAGTTGGGAGGAAAGGGATCGGGGGAAAGTTATTGAGCAAAAAAAAAAGGTCACCTGCCCCTTTAAGGGCGGCCATTTTGAACTCTGTTGTTCTCCGCAGCACACCGGTGTGCCACAGAACACAGTTTAAGAAACACTGACCTAAGGAGTGGTCAAGAGGACTGATTCAGAGACACTAGCTACCCTTCTCAGATGAGCATTCCTAAATACAGGAAGGCCCAATTGGGAGGACAATGGAGGGGAAGCTTGCATTACTTCTGAACTGCTCAGGAGATAACCAGATGACTTAGGTCTCTGCTAGTGCTCTCATGGCTACATCTTTAAAATGTGTTACAAATATATTTTAATAAAACAGACTTGCAATCCCCCTGGCTGATTTCAGGAAGATGAGCAGCGTTGTAATGCTGTATAAAAACCATCATAGCGAAGATAGAAAGTACCCAGGAATAACCTAATTTCCATCATACTAAGGCTAGAAAATATACGTACTAGAGTTTTTATTTTGTCCTCTGGGTGATAATCAAAGAAATAGCTAGAAAATGCCTCAAGTTCCCTGCATATAAACGTAAATATACATTTCTCCTATCAGTAACTAGGAGGCTCATGGAGATAGGAAATCTTCAGCACCCTAGAGTGATTAAAGTTCTTTCCTTATCTCACTGAGAATTCCCCATGAACAATCTAAGTCGGCCTTCTTCATCTCTAGCTCAAAAAAAAAGACTCAGCTTAATATACTGAGTACTATTTGCACATGGGGCAGTACTCTAAGCCCTTATTTAGAAAGAACAAGTGGAGCATCTACACTACTAAACCCATTATTTCAAAATAATAACTCCTGCTTTCCATGAAGAATAACACTTATTTCAAATTAGTTATTTCAAAATAGCGGTAGTGTGGATGCTCCACTGCTGCTTTCTCAAAATATCTACTCCCCAGTCATTCAAAGTAATTACTCCCCTGTGCTTCCTGAGCCTGTAAGTCAAGGTTGCACATCCACATTAAGGGAGCCTGCCTCTGACTCATTTCGAGGCTTCTCTTTAATGTGGACACTACCTCAAAATTATTACATTGGGAGTTATTTCAAAATAATTTCCTAGTGTAGACATGCCCTGAGATAGCTACCGTGAATCTCCTCAAAACACAAAAAACTCTGGGAATATGATGGTGCCAAAATTACTCTCATTTTGGTTGCAATTCACATACATGAAGGAAGCTTTTGCAGCACTCTTGATTCCCACTGGGCCAAATCTTGAAGTACTTTGCATAAGATAGTCAGGACTTCGCTTTTTATCTTCAAAAAGCTTCCCAAACAGGGTTGATGGTGATTATAATTGATTACAGCAGCAGTACTGAAGCACCAGTCAAGGCCCATTGGGTAAGGCCTTGCACACCTGGTCCATGCCCCAGAGAGATTACAATGTAAACAGACAAATGGCCAAAGTGAGATAACAATGGGAGTGAACAGGGTGGTGGCAGCAAATCTCATGTGACTTCTAAGGTTTGTGGGGAGTGAGGCCAGGCTTAAACTCAGCCCTCACTGCATATAGGGGATGCAAGAAAGTGCAATGAGGAAACTGAGGCAGGGAGCTGAAGTGATTTCACCAAGTCTTCAGAGGAAGTTGGTGTTAGAGCTGGGATTAAAACTCAGGCATTCCTAGTTCTATTTTCAGTCTCTTTCTCTCTCTCTCTGGCTTAAATGCCTCATCTACTCCCAGGGGCAGATGACCGTTTTGCGGGGCCCCGGGCAGCATAAATTCCGCGGGGCCCCCCCTTTGCCACAGCGCATGCTTTCTGAAGCGCGGGGCCCGGGGTGACCGCCCCATTCACCCTGCCCTATATCCACCCCTGTCTACTCCTAAGAAAAGGGACACATTCCTGGTGGGAGGGAGACAGCCCCGCAGCCCTCACAATAATGAATTTGTTAGTCTTTAAGGTGCCACTTCTTGTTTTTGCTGAACCAGACTAATATGGCTACCTCTGAAACCTAATAGCTTCCAGTAAACCAATGCAGTGCTGTGCAAAGACATGCCGGTGGTGCAAGGCAGCATCGTTCGTATGTACTGCGTCCTGAGATGCTTTGCGGGATGGATCTGCTCTGAGCTGTGCAATGCACTTTTTTGTTTGCAGAGACGGGGGGAAGATTTCTATAGTGCCCAGAAAGAATGTCTAGAGGCTGCATGGTGCTGAAAGCCCTGAGAGCCCTGAGCTGACCTGGGGAATGTCAGGGTGGAAATGGAATGACTGGTAGAGTGTTTCCCTTCTGCGTATCTCTGCTGGATCAGAAGAGAAGTGAAGGAACAAGGTGGGGAGATTGTTAGCCAGTGCCGGAGCGCTACAAGGAGAGAAAAGCCTGACCTCTGCTCCCCAGCTATCTTGCTTATGTCAATTACCCTGCCCCCTCCAAGTGTGGCTTTGTTCATTACACTTTAGATTTCTCTTTTTGGTGTTGCTTTTAAAGGTGCAGAGCCAAATTCGCCACTGGCTACAGGGCTCGCAGCATGACTGAAGCGAGTTGGGCTTGAATCACTGCTGGCCTAGGCAGCCACAGCTCTGATGAATGAAGAGGATCCAAATTTAGTAAGAGGCACAGACCCAGAAAAGTATTTAGGCTCCTCGCTTGCCTGTAAAGCTTGTTCCTCCTGAACCAGGGCTGAATTTGGTTCAATTGAGCTGTAGCTGGTTATCCTATGAGTGCATTTGCCCCACCACAGCTGTTAATTACTGGTCAGACACTAGAGACTGGCTGTGTCTGTGTTTTAAAAGTGCATCCACTTCTGCACCATCTAAATGCCTAGCAGGGTCTTTCACGGAATAGTGGAAATTTCTTCATGTTCTATATGTTGTGTCAGCCAAGACTTGAACCAGGACGCTTCTAAAGGCGGCATCTCTGCCTTTGGATCTCTGGTGCAGGGTCAGGGTTCAAGACAATAAGACCTGTGCTAATCTCACTGCAGCTGACAGCAGCTCTCTGTCCGGCATCTTGAAGGAGACATCCCAAGTAACTGTGGGATTCTGAGGCACAGAGCAAGACACCGAGCCAGTGCAAATCTGTTGTTACAATTGTAACGTGTTTAATAAAATGGCTTTACAGCACAGCTTGTATTGAACGCACAATCACATTGCACATCTGAGTACCGGGCTATAACGCTACGTTGCAAGTCACCAGAGAGCAGATACATCTCCTAAGGGCTTGACCCTGCTTTCCTGTCTCCTCTTAATGCCTGTACAAGAAGTTCAGAAGCAGGGTCTAAATCAGCCCATGGCACTGACAGAGGACCAGGCCTTCTGGTACAACCAACGAACAGAGAAGCTGCAGAGCAAGGATGCAGAGATTCCATAAGAACATAAGAGCGGCCAGACTGGGTCAGACCAAAGGTCCATCTAGCCCAGTGTCCGGTCTGTTGGCAGTGGCCAATGCTAGATGCCCCAGAGGGAGGGAACATAACAATTAATCCTCACATGATCCTTCTCGTCATCCATCTCTAGACAAACAGAGGTTAGAGACACCATTCCTACTCATCCTGGCTAATAGCCACTGATGGACCTAACCTCCATGAATCTATCTAGCTCTTTTTGGAACTCTCTTAAGTCCTAGACTTCACCATATCCTCTGGCAAGGAGTTCCACAGGTTGACTGTGCTCTGAGTGAAGAAAAGCTTCCTTTTGTTTGTTTTAAACCTGCTGCCTATTAATTTCATTTGGTTCTTATTTTGTGGGAATAAATAAATAATTTTCCTTATTCGCTTTTCCCACACCAGTCATGATTTTACATGACTTAGATCACATCAGATTCACCCTTGCACTCCTCTGGTCCTAGGAACTAAAGTAAACAGAAGCAAACACTATCCCCAATATTACAGATGGGGAACATTGCCACCGATTCTCAAAAGTAGTTAAGATCCTTTGAGGATGAAAGCCATGGAAATGGAGCAACTTGCCAGTAACTGATGGTGAGTCTGTGACAGAGCCAAGAACTAAACCTAGATCTGCTGAGCCCTCATCCAGTGCCTTCACCTTCCTACAGGCTGAACCTCTCTAGTCCAGCACCCTGGGGACTTGATGGGTGCCGAAGTAGAGAATTTACTAAGCCACGAGAGATCAATATTGTGGTGAGTGAGTCTTTTTTTATTTTATTTCACTGAGGTGAATAAACGGAACAACTCTTGCAATGCTGCTCAGTAATTACTGCCTGACTGTATTGATACACCCTATATTAGCCTATGCCTAGACAAGTCTGATCACCTCTTTGCACAACAAAGTGTTAGCGCAGTTACACACAATTGTATTGTATCAACACAAGGCAATAAGTAGATAAAGCACAGGATCCATACTTGTGCTTAGCAGCATTACCAGCACTTCCATGCTTACCAGGCTCTTTGAAGATATTTAGGGGTATATTAGAGCTAAATAACAGCACAGAACAGTGAGAAGCAGGACTGGCAGCTATAAACAAACTTTACAGACTGCACGAAACTTGGCCACGTCCATGATAAGTGGACATCCAGCTAACTAAGATCATGCTGGACCAGATCATGCTGCCAGACCAGAGAGTGATGGACCAGAGAGGTCCAACCTGTATAATTAAATGTACTTTTCTTCATACAAATGGCCAACTCAAAAGTAGAGGCTGGGTTGTCCTCAATATTAAATATTAGCAAACCTTAAGAGCACTTTGTCTATTAGCTTAGAAGGCAGTGCTGTGTGTGCAGGAGCTTTGTGACTGGAACTCTTACAAATGGTGAAACGAAGAGCTGCAGTGCAAAGCTCCCAGATATATTATCATGCAACTGTTTGGTTTGGCTTTAGCGGGAGGATAAAGTGTTACGAACATAAGAACGGCCATACTGGGTCAGACCAAAGGTCCATCTAGCCCAGTATCCTGTCTACCGACAGTGGCCAGCACCAGGTGCCCCAGAGAGGGTGGACCGAAGACAATGATCAAGCGATTTGTCTACTGCCATCCCTTTCCAGCCTCTGACAGACAGAGGCCAAGGACACCATTTTATCCCCTGGCTAATAGCTTTTTATGGACCTAACCTCCATGAAATTATCTAGCTTCTCTTTAAACTCTATTATAGTCCTAGCCTTCACAGCCTCCTCTGGCAAGGAGTTCCACAGGTTGACTACACGCTGTGTGAAGAACTTTCTTTTATTAGTTTTAAACCTGCTACCCATTAATTTCATTTGGTGTCCTCTAGTTCTTCCATTCAGGGAACTAATAAATAACTTTTCTTTATCGGCCCTCTCCTCACCACTTATGATTTTATATACTGCAGGTTTGGAAGAAAGGAGGGGGGTGGAGATGAACGAGGGTCGGACACAAAGAATCCTAAGGCATGATGTGCTTTTCTGCCCAGGATAAAGAATCAGATCGTGTGCAGGAGGGCGAGCAGGGAGTGTAATGCAAATGGGTTTATTTGTCTAGTTTATTTTTCCTCTACATGCCAGTGGTTAGAGGATAACTGATTTGAAGCCCTATGTGCAAAGCAAATGCCTGGAACATCGGTTTCATCTGTTTTATTTTCATCTCTGCTATGGCAAGGTGTTTCACTTGGTGAAAATCACTTAATTCCTCTTTGCCTCACCCTTTTATAAAATGGAAATTTTACTTCACAGGGATGTTATTTTAATTAGTTATATTTGTAAAGCACTGTGCGATATCTGAGTAATAAGCCCTGTGTAAGTGCAAAGCTTTACTGCAGGACAATTATTATGTATGACTTATTACAACAAAGAAGTAGAAATTGTCTAGAGGTTGAAAAAGTTTGGGGAATTTACTGAACTGTACACGTTCCACTTTAAAAACATCTGTACTGTATGGAAAAATATAAAAAAATGATATCCTGTATCATGACCAATGTTCCCTGTAGCTTTTTTTCCATCCGTGTGAGGAATAAATTTTGGCATGTGCAGATGTGCAACACCAGTGGAAACACATTCCTTGGGCTGTGGGCACTGTAGGAGCTCTACTAATCAGCTGGGCAACAGCTGAATCTCTCCTGGGTGGTCACCCAAGTGCTCAGCTTACAGGGAACACTGATTCCTGACCTGTCCTGATCTCTCCTTCCCTTCCCTATGTCATTGGTACCTACATGTACCACGACCACCGGCTCCTCCCCAGCACTACACATAAGTATGTCTAGATGCCTCGAGAGATCCGCAACCTTCGTACCAGGCAGGCAAGTGACCATACTGTTCTCCCGGTCATCACAAACCCAACTATCTATGGGTATATCTACACTACAAAGTTAATTCGAACTAACAGCCGTTAGTTCGAATTAACTTTGATAGGCGCTACACTAGCGCTCCGCTAGTTCGAACTTAATTAACTGTGTAGCCCCTTAATTCGAACTAGTGGGAGGCTAGCCTTCCCCAGCTTTCCCTGGTGGCCACTCTGGCCAACACCAGGGAAACTCGTCTGCCCCCCTCTCAGCCCCGGAGCCCTTAAAGGGGCACGGGCTGGCTACGATGCCTGTGCCAGGTGCAAGCCTGCCAACACCCAGCTAGCAGACCCTGCACCTGGCATGGCTCGAGCCAGCCACCCGATGCCCCCCAGCCCTCCCCCTCTTCCCAGGACCAGGCTGGCGGCTCCCGGGAGCTTGCCCGGGACCACACGAGGCAGGCACCCGCCTGGTCTAGTGCAGACAACGTGGACCTCGTCGACGACCTCCGCATTAGGCACAGGAAAGTGGCCGTTTAGGGCAGGAGAGCTGCCAGCCTGGCCACCCAGGAGCAGGTGTGCATGAAAATCAAGGGGGTCCACTGAGACCCCCGACCCTGACCCCTGAGCTTACAATGGCTGTACTGGGTCAGACCAAAGGTCCATCTAGCCCAGTAGCCTGTCTGCCAACAGCGGCCAACCCTAGGGACCCTGGAGGGGATGGACTGAAGACAGTGACCAAGCCATTTGTCTCATGCCATCCCTCTCCAGCCTTCTACAAACTTTGGGCAGGGACACCACTCCTATCCCCTGGCTAATACCACTCCATGGACCCAACCTCCATTACTTTATCTCACTTCTCTTTAAACTCTGTTCTAGTTCAGCCTCTTGCAGCAAGGAGTTCCACAGGTTGACTCTTTGCTTTGTGAAGAACAACTTTCTGTTACCAGTTTGAAGCTTGCTACCTATTCCTTTCCTTTGGTGTCTATTATGGGAACTAATGAAGAACTTTTCTTGATGCACCCTCTCCACCCCACTCATGCTTTTATAGACCTCTATCCTATCCCCCCTCAGTCTCCTCTTTTCTAAACTGAAAAGTCCCAGTCTCTTTAGCCTCTCTTCATATGGGACCTGTTCCAAACCTCTGATCATTGTAGTTGCCCTCCCCTATCCCACCCTCTCTCTTCCCCTCTCCCACCTCCTTTTCCCAGTCTCCCCCAGTTTTGTTCAATAAAGAGAGATTCAATTTTTGACCACATGTTTTCTTTATTTTGTACATCAGGAAGGGGGGCTAGGGAAGGGTAAGTGGAAGGAGGTGAGGGAGGAATGGGGTACGAGCCCCCGATGGGGAGGACTGGGCTGGCTCTGCGGGTTTCTGGGGGTGGAAGCTCTCCTGCAGCCCCCCAATTGCCCTCTCTCCCCAGATGGCAGCCTGCGGCAAGTGCTGCCGGTCTGATGGCCGAGTGCTGTGATGTGCCCAGTGTGGGCACTCAGAGCACTCCAAGACAGGACTGCTTTGCAAGCGGGGCACCCCTAAGAACTGTCTGTCCGGGGTGGGGGTCGGGACCCTTTAAGCACAGCCTTCAGCTAGCTTCACGCTCTAAGTCCTCATCTGATGCCCTGCCGGCACTGCTTCCGGCCATCCTTAACCCCGGTTCAGGGTCCACTTTATGTGGACAAGCTAGTTCGAATTAGCAAAACACTAATTCGAACTAGTTTTTTAGTCTGGATGCGTTAGTTCGAATTAGCTTAGTTCGAATTAACTTATTTGAACTAAGTTAGTTCGAATTAGTGCTGTAGTGTAGACATACCCAAAGTTTCTAATGATCGAATCACCCACTACTAACACCTGCCTCTTCCTAACTGGCATTCCCTCCCCATCAGAGGTATCCTCAGTGCGAAAGGATACCGCAACATCCTCTGGGATGAGGGTCCCAACTACGGGATGGTTTCCCTCTGCTCCCATTGAATGCTCTGTTCCCTTGAGACTTTCATCCTCCTTAAGAGCACTGGGGCTCTCAGACTGGAGGTGGGACAGTACTACAGTGTCCCGGAAAGTCTCATCAATATAGCTCTCTACCTCCCTTAGCTCCTCCAGTTCAGCCACCCTGGCCTCCAAAGCCCGAACTCGGTCTCTGAGGGTCAGGAGCTCCTTGCAACGGGTGCACACATACGCCACCCGCCCACAGGGCAGGTAATCATACTTGTTACACTCGACGCAATAAACAGGATAGCTCCTACTCTGCTGCTGGGCTTCTGTCTCCATTTTTCTAATGAATAAGTTTAAGTATAAACTGGGATTCTTTTTAAACCTCTGGAATATAGATTATTCTAAGAGTTATGTTTTAAAGAAGGTCAGAAGTCACTAGTGCCCTCTAAACTCCCTCTCCAAACTCTCCTGTTAGCTGTTCCTGGTCGCTGAGTCACAGTTTTATATAGCTCTGGTAGCCCCTCCCCCTGACTGAGGCTCAGCCAATTAACAGAGGCTTCTAGATTTCAAACCTTTTAGAAGCTCCTTCAAACAAACAAACAGACCAAACCAAACAGACAAACACAAGCTCAGCACACTGCAAATAACTCCCCCCCACACAAACACACACTCCAGACAGCCACTTACCACAAGGGTCCCGTTTTTACTCCTCTTTTACCTGGAGAACTCCCTCTCCAAACTCTCCTGTTAGCTGTTCCTGTTAGCTGTTTCTGCCCTTTATGTTCTCAAACCCAGAAGGAATTTGATCTAACTTTTCTTCATCTCTTATTTTAAGCTTCAATAACGTCCATTACGCCAGTTGGAAAGGTAGTTGGGTTTGCACTTAAGTGTGGTTATTGTCTGAAAAGTGAATTGCAGAGTAATATTTATCTCTGACCGCCTCTTCCCAATTGAATTTGCTGGGATTGTGAGTCAAACCAGTGCTGCAAATTTCACCAGAAAGCTGAGAGTCAGGTCCTCTGGAGTGGTGTGGTACGGGCAGGGGTGAAAACCAGTGTGGGTCTGTTGAAGTCAGTGGAGTAACACAGATTTATACCCATTTAAGATTCTGGCCTTGAAACTCCAGCTGGGCTGTTTCTGTCTCTTACTCGAGTGACAGTCAGAGAGATTCTGGAAGCAGAACTTACTTGACAATTTGCTTATGATGCATGAGCCAGAACAGGATGAGGCTCGCTCTCCTGTTGCTGAATTGTGACTGGGGCATCAAAGCTCACTTATTACTAGTGAGACATTTGACCTCTTGAGGGCATGGAGATCAAATGCATGCATCTCCCCAGGTACAGTTAAGCCTGTTAGGCATTATTGGAGACAAAGAATGACTCTGAATCCATTTCATCAGCAAATATCCTCAATGGCAGGAGGTTCCGAAACTTTCTCATGCAGGTTCCCTCAAATCCCTCTGCCATAGAGATAGGACCACAGCTAGTAATACAAGCAGAATAGACTGGCCATGATCCCCTACCATGTCTTCCTAAGAACTCCCTGTTAATAGGCAACCCCACCCTACATACAAACTTTGGGCCCAATCCTGTTGCCTATAGCAAAATACCCATTGGCATCAAAGGGAAGTAAGGCCCAAAATGGCTGCAGAGCAAAGCTGGGGAGAAATGATTTCCAATTAGACTAAAATAGTCACAATAGCTAAGACAACACAAGTGCCGAGCCAGCTGCAGTGTGAAACAAAAGCAGACCTGAAAACTATGAAACAACCTTCACTCAGTGAGACCGTTTTGGGAGTGTATCAAGTTGATATTGTTGATTATTGACATTTCCTGCGTAGGAACAGCCTCTAAAATATGTAAATTCCTCTCAGTCCTGTTGTTAGTCTAAAGGGAAACACTTGGGAGAGAAATCAAGAGAACAATAGGCCGCAGCCTAATAGCAGTGATGTTAATAAGGTGAAATTTCTCCCTCTCCTTTGACATATTACTTAACTTAGACATATCCCTTGATATCATGAAATACAGAAAGCATTTGATGTTGCATATCTTATTATGTACCAATAATATCAATGATCTATAGAACCCTTCACATTGCAGGATCCCACCATTTTGCCAGTTATATGTAGAACCTTCACCAGCTCCTCTAAAGTCAACAGAAAGAGACTCGTTGACTTCAGTGGCAGATGGTTTGAATCCCAAGACAATCACCACTGTACAGCTCCCTTTTGGGTAGAGAACAGCTGGCAGCCAGCAAACAGCAGCCTGCGCAGTGGAGAGCGAGGGATGTTTTGGTCAGATTTGACACAGGAGATCCCACGCTCATACCCAAATTTCCAAAGGATTTTCAATGTAAACAATGGGCAGAGCACACAGGACACGAAGGTTTGTCAGTCACAATGAGAAGACCCTCCCCCCAGTGCAAACTGCATGAAAGTCCATGTATCTACATCAGAAGGGATCAAGGTTTGAGTCTGTCCCACCAGTATTTGAACCTGTCAGACTGAAAACGGCAGAAGCCCAAATGCATGTAGGTGGAAACGCTCAGAGGTATTTGGGGAAGGCATCTGAGAGGAAAAGCAAGGATAAGAAGATAGCAGAGCTCTTACTCTTTGTGAGTTATCTTAAAGAACCCACTTGATCCTGCTGGCTGCTGACTCCCATCAAAGTGCTATAGGGAACTGAATTTGGTTTGGCTCTGACTCAGTCGTATACTACATTGAAGCTTTGGAAATGTATTTTATAGTAGAGGAGAGAGAGAGTACGTATGTGAACTCGCCCATCAGGAGTGTTTTCAAACAACTCTATGAGTCTAATTAGTGAGGGTGTTAATCCCAGGCCAAGATATCAGAATAATACTGAGAATGGATTTCTGCCTTGTTAAAACCAGAATGGTGATTAAGAGCTTGTCTGGGCTCCCAGAGCTGGTAACATTCAGTGCACACTGACGAGCAGTTAAAATATGCCAAGCATTCCATGGTGGGAACTAGCACAAATACCAGTCTCATCTCTTAACCTCTGCTACATTTCACCTTTGTCAATCCCCATGCTCATCAGTGGGGCAGTGAAGGCCCACAGCCATCCACTGCCAAGCCCAAGTATTTATCTCGGGGGTCACTGGAGCACTCAAGCCTCTCCACCATTACAAGATCTCTTGAATATATAGTACATATAACACCGTGTTTCCCATATATTTTTTATAAACATAGGAGAAATACATTGAATTTCACATAATGCATGAGAGTTAAATGGAGAGTGGAGTTATGGAAGGGATGGAATGAATACTAAAAAGGTGGATTGCTGCATGGTGTGTCTGTCTGTTTGTTCAAGAACTCCTCCTAACTGGTAAGAGCTAGGACCACCAAATTTGGTGTACAGCTTCTTCTTATCATAACTTAAAGCAAGGTTCTGCCAGGAAAATGAGATGTTCCAGGAATGGGATTGCTTCTCATTAAACCAAACAGAAAAGAATCACCAGGCAGGTGAAAGGGCTGGCTGGAGACATGCCCCCACCCATCCGGCACTGACACAACCCTTTGTCAGGGAGCAAGGGGAAAGTGCAAAGTTTGCTATATTCCTCATTTAGGCACCCAAAGTTTGAATATATCTGCCTCAGAGGAAGCTGAGTTAGGGCTTTGCTAGGTTACATGTTTACTGAAACATCCGCCCTCAAACTTTGCACAGCACATAGTCTGAATAAGAACTACTGGTGTATTTTTATCGGCCACTAGATGGCAAATGATTACAGTAATCAAAGCAGTTATGCTCCTCACTGCTACTTCCATGTTCAGTGTTGCTGTTATAATTCAGCACTAATGTGTTGCTCTTATTGGGTTAGGTGAAAAATTTGGGACACAGTAATCAAGAACTAAAACACAGGTCAGGAATCAGTGTTCCCTGTAAGCTGAGCACTTGGGTGACCACCCAGGAGAGATTCAGCTGTTGCCCAGCTGATTAGTAGAGCTCCTACAGTGCCCACAGCCCAAGGAATGTGTTTCCACTAGTGGTGCACATCTGCACATGCCAAAATTTATTCCTCACATGGATGGAAAAAAAGCTACAGGGAACATTGGTCAGGATGCAGGATATCATTTTTTTATATTTTTCCATACAGTACAGATGTTTTTAAAGTGGAACGTGTACAGTTCAGTAAATTCCCCAAACTTTTTCAACCTCTAGACAATTTCTACTTCTTTGTTGTAATAAGTCATACATAATAATTGTCCTGCAGTAAAGCTTTGCACTTACACAGGGCTTATTACTCAGACACAGTGCTTCACAAATATAACTAATTAAAATAACATCCCTGTGAAGTAAAATTTCCATTTTATAAAAGGGTGAGGCAAAGAGGAATTAAGTGATTTTCACCAAGTGAAACACCTTGCCATAGCAGAGATGAAAATAAAACATGAAACCGATGTTCCAGGCATTTGCTTTGCACATAGGGCTTCAAATCAGTTATCCTCTAACCACTGGCATGTAGAGGAAAAATAAACTAGACAAATAAACCCATTTGCATTACACTCCCTGCTCGCCCTCCTGCACACGATCTGATTCTTTATCCTGGGCAGAAAAGCACATCATGCCTTAGGATTCTTTGTGTCCGACCCTCGTTCATCTCCACCCCCCTCCTTTCTTCCAAACCTGCAGTTTCTTTCCTCCGCCTTTCTTGCAGCTCCGACTGCCACACTTCTAGTAAAATGGCTGCCAGCCTTCAAGCGACTCAGCAACTACAATTTCAGTGGAAAACTTTGTTTCCATACTATAGTTTGCACTCGCAATAGAAGAGAAGTGCTTAGGATTTGTAGATCTGTACGGTGAAATCTCACCTCTGCTCCAGTCACTTTATGTTGGGCAAAATGGTCTAAAAATGGCATAAATGCCAAAAGTCCTGCTTGTGGCCAGAGGATTCCCCCTGTTCCAGGTGTCTGGTATTGACCTGCACAGTCCGGTGTTTGACTCCTGTCCGGTAAAAAATTCAGAAAATACCGGACACCTGAAATGTCCGGTATTTTCTGTTTTTTCTCAGCCAGGAGGCAAAAATACCAGACACCTGGCAACCCTATACACTCGGCAACTGGGCCCAGCCCCTGGCCTTCCCCCCACCTCGGGCCTGGGCCTGGGCGCCCTTGCTTACCTGGTTTCGCAGGGAAGCTCCCTTCCTGCTGGACCAAAAAACCAAGATGGCCACAGGCAAAAAACCTCAAGACCTGATCAAAGGGAAGCAATGCCTTCGCTGGGTCTTAGTGCTCAACCATCTCGTTGAGGGGGGATATGATAGAGGTATATAAAATCATAAGTGGTGAGGAGAGGGCCGAGAAAGAAAAGTTATTTATTAGTTCCCTAAATGGAAGAACTAGAGGACACCAAATGAAATTAATGGGTAGCAGGTTTAAAACTAATAAAAGAAGGTTCTTCACACAGCGTGTAGTCAACCTGTGGAACTCCTTGCCAGAGGAGGCTGTGAAGGCTAGGACTATAATAGAGTTTAAAGAGAAGCTAGATAATTTCATGGAGGTTAGGTCCATAAAAGGCTATTAGCCAGGGGATAAAATGGTGTCCTTGGCCTCTGTTTGTCAGAGGCTGGAAAGGGATGGCAGGAGACAAATCACTTGATCATTGTCTTCGGTCCACCCTCTCTGGGGCATCTGGTGCTGGCCGCTGTCGGTAGACAGGATACTGGGGGCTAGATGGACCTTTGGTCTGACCCAGTACGGCCGTTCTTATGTTCTTATGTTCGTTTCCTATCCCTGGCCTGTTCTGATTCTGCACACATTTAAAGAAGGGGCCATACTGTTTTAATGCTGGTGTTGGTTTTTTTTTTTTTTTTGCTCAACAACTTTTTGGTCCCCTCCTTTTTTTTCCCCCTCAACAGAATTTTTTCCCCATTTTTTGGGGGTGTGTTTTCCATATTTTTGTTGAAACCATCTGGCAACCCTACCAGCCAGGCACCACAGAGACGCGCCTAAGAGGCACTAGCAAAGGTGTGCAGGAGTGAGACTGAGCCAGGAGGGCTATGTTGGGGGTAAGGATGTAGCGCTGTGGAAATTCCAGGTTAAAAACATAATAGGACACACACATATCCACGACTACAAGTTCTGTTTGACTACTGTAATCCACTGGCAAGTGTTACAGGTCCCCAGAGAACCAACGCACAAGGACTGAAGCAGGACTCTCCAGAGCTGAAAGCATAAGCTGCTATATCACAGCCAGGGACTTTGTCATCACGTATCCTTGGTGGCTACTATTATGCTCACAGGTCAGTGACTCTCACCCACTAATTCCTGCATTGACTCCTTTACTCTGCACATCATTTCAGCCCTGCATTTTAGGTTACGTCCAGGACCAGCCCAAGCCATTTTGGTACCCTGGGCCGCAGGCGCGTGGTGCTGCCCCCGGGATGCGTGGCCCCGCCTCTGGGCACACGACGCATGCGTGAGCCCGCCCCTGGGGCGCATGGGTGGACGCACAATGCATGTGCTGCCCAGTCGGCCCAGCCACCGCCGATGGCGTGCAACCCAGGGCCGCCCAGGGCGGGCGGCGCCTGGCCATGCAGGGCCCTGCGGCTGCGTGGGGAAGGGTGCTGCTGGCTGGTGTTGCAGGGGTTAACACGGCCCCCTCCCTGGGTGGCAGCTGCAGCCCGCCGGGAGCCGACGCCCGCCATAGGTAGGCGACCTGGGCAGCTGCCCGGCTAGCCCACCCCTTAGTCTGGTCCTGGATACGTCTAGAACGTGGCGCTATTTCAGGATTCCAGAAGTATCCCAAAATAGGAACGCCATGTCTTTAAACGCTCCAGATATTTCCCAAAATAGCAGGCACGCTATTCCGGCAACCTTGTAACCCTCATACCATGAGGTTTAAGGGATATGTTGCAAAAATGCTTTGTTTTCTGCTCTGTTGAGGCCACATCTGGAGTATTGTGTCCAGTTCTGGGGCCCCCACTACAAAAAGGATGTGGACGCATTGGAGAGGGTCCAGCGGAGGGCAACCAGAATGATTAGGGGGCTGGAGCATATGACCTATGAGGAGAGGCTGAGGGAGTTGGGTCTGTTTAGTCTGCAGAAGCGAAGAGTGAGAGGGGATTTGATAGCAGCCTTCAACTTCCTGAAGGGAGGTTCCAAAGAGGATGGAGAGAGGCTGTTCTCAGTAGTGACAGATGGCAGAACAAGGAGCAATGGTCTCAAGTTGTGGTGGGAGAGGTCCATGTTGGATTTTAGGAAAAACTATTTCACTAGGAGAGTGGTGAAGCTTTGGAATGGGTTACCTAGGGAAGTAGTGGGGTCTCCATCCCTAAAGGGGCGTGTCTAGACTACATGCCTCCTTCGATGGAGGCATGTAGATTAGCCAGATCGGAAGAGGGAAATGAAGCCGCGATTAAAATAATCGCGGCTTCATTTAAATTTAAATGGCTGCCCCGATCTGCCGATCAGCTGTTTGTCGGCAGATCGGGGCAGTCTGGACGCAACGCGCCGACAAAGAAGCCTTTCTTCATCGGCACAGGTAAGCCTCGTGAAACCAGGTTTACCTGTGCCGATGAAGAAAGGCTTCTTTGTCGGCGCATCGCGTCCAGACTGCCCCGATCTGCCGACAAACAGCTGATCGGCAGATCGGGGCAGCCATTTAAATTTAAATGAAGCCGCGATTATTTTAATCGCGGCTTCATTTCCCTCTTCCGATCTGGCTAATCTACATGCCTCCGTCGAAGGAGGCATGTAGTCTAGACACACCCAAGGTGTTTAAGTCTCGGCTTGACAAAGCCCTGGCCGGGTTGATTTAATTGGGATTGGTCCTGCCTAGGGTAGGGGGGCTGGACTTGATGACCTCTTCAGGTCTCTTCCAGCTCTATGGTTCTATGATTCTATGAAATTGGGTGCTGTCTACTCAGTGCCAAATTTCAAAATAAACTCTTTCGACCTAGACTTAGAATAAGCTACGTAATTTGAGTAGCACAAATTGCATAGCTTATTGTGACAGAAGGGTGCTGTCCAGATGCACCCTTAAGTCCATCCCTATTTGGCAAAGTTTTTAGAGATGTGCTGTGTGAAACAGGTGCAGCTTTCCCTAAAAGAAACATCCTTGCTTCAGAAAGTCGCTCAGATCCTGTTTTGAGGTGTTTGACAGTAACACATTAAGTGAGGTCCCTGGGGGCATTACATTAAGAGCTAAGCCAGGGCAGTCTGCCACTAGTTGCAGATAAGTAAAGCCCTTTAACACCACAGACTGCGAGGGGCTTGTTCCATGCTCTCAGTAAGATAAGCTGCCATCCACGCCTCATGAGACACTCCTATTGGCCAAGCAACTCTGAGAAAAATGGGGAGATGTGCAGCCTGATGTAAAGCATGTTACAGATTCACCCAGCCTCTAGACTCCGCCGGTGTCACTTATTAAAAGAGGTAAAGCAGGGAAAGGCCTTCAAATCCAGGTTTCATCAGGTGTATTCTATCATTGCTAATACATGTTGGTTGAAAGGGGGAACAAGTCACACAAAAAATAATTTAAAATTCCCCCAGATTTTTTTTAAAATCGAAATTCTGAAATTCAAGTGACTGGTCAAAAATAGATTGGGGAGCTGGGGAATTATCAACATTTCAATTTATGTTATTCCTGATTTTTTTAATGTCAGTAATTCATGTTTAGAAATGGCATTAGTTGACATTTGAAAATGTGGATTTATTAAAAAGTAATAATAGGTGTATAGAATACCTACAATTCTCTAGGGGTATGTCTAGACTGCATCCCTCTGTCAGCAGAGGGATGCAGATTAGGCAGGTCGACATTGCAAATGAGGCAGGGATTTAAATATCCTGCACTTAATTTGCATAAAAGTGGCCACTGCATTTTGCTGACTCAGCACTTTGTCGACAAAAAGCAGCCGTCTAGAGGGGGATCTGTCAAGAAAGAAAGCCTTTTTCGACAGATCCCTTATGCCTCCTGCCAGGAGGTTTACAGGATCTGTCGAAAAAGGCTTTCTTTCTTGACAGATCCCCCTCTAGACTGCTGCTTTTTCCGGACAAAGTGCTGAGTCGGCAAAACGCGGTGGCCATTTTTATGCGAATCAGGCATGGGATATTTAAATCCCTACCTCATTTGCAATGTTGACCTGCCTAATCTGCATCCCTCTGCCGACAGAGGGATACAGTCTAGACATACCCTAGGTGATAGGACACTACAGTGATAGGCAAGGGATGGGTAGATAGATAGAGAGCTCAAACAGAAAAAGGTCTTTGACCAAGTACATGAAGCACTGCTAAGATGTGGCTGCCTCTCAGATTGAGCTGACAATCAGTCAAATGGTGAACACTGTGCAGCAGTGAGGAATGGGAAGGATACTACTACATGTTACCTTACAGTTATTGCTAAGAAAGCCTCAGTTTCAATCAGCTTTGGTTTTTAAGGCTGTAATTTTTACAGTCATTTTTCAATAGAAACTGACTGAACCAACACTTTGCTTTTAAAGATCTATACAATTTTTCACAAAATGCTAATAAAGATAATGAGGGAAAGTTCAAAGTAACATCTGAATCAACTTCTGTGATTAAAGTCAGAGATAAGAAAATTTTCTAAAACTTTTCTGTCTAAGACAAGAAAGGGGAAATTTTGAAATTAGCCTGCATGAGAGAAGGGTAACTGTGAATTGGCAGTTTATAACCTAATTTTTGTTACTTATAGAACCTTACGTAGCAGTTTCCAGAATCTCAGGGCTTGTCTATGGGTGCGTCTATACTGCACCTTTAGCTCAAAATAAGATATGCAATTTGTACTATGCAAATTTCCTAGTGGCTTCAATCTCCCCCATTTCAAACTGGGACAGATCAAAGTGCATGACAGAATTGTTAGTGTGTGGCACTGCAGTCCACACAGACATGAAGGGTACATCTATACTGTAACCTTCTTGCGGAAAAGCTTATGCAAATGAAGCTCGGCATGGAATATCACCATGATTCATTTGCATAATTAATGAGCAGACATTTTGGTGCAAGAAGCTTTTGCACAAAAAAGAGCAGTATAGACGGCCCCTTTTTGCACAAAAAACCCTCTTGTGCAAGAGCCGTTCTTGCTCAAAAAATGGGGAAGAGGTGGTTGCACAAGAGGTGGTTTTTGCACAGAAAGGAGCCATCTATACGGCTCTTTTTTGCACAAAACCTCTTGCACAAAAATGTCTGCTCATTAATTATACAAATGAAGCGCATTCCACACCAAGCTTCATTTGCATAGTTTATCCACAAGAAGGCTATAGTGTAGATGTAGCCTTAGTGTGTGCAAGCTAGTGCATGGAAGATTTAGCCCCAGCTTATTGTGAAGTAAATATCAATACAGACAAGCCTTAGGTGTGATAAGCTTTATATTTGCAGATCTTAGAGCTTCTTGTAGCTGAACATGCATGGCTACTGTGTATGTTTAATCAGAATATTATACCAGCTCCATATAATTTACTTGCCCTGTGTTTTTTCTTCCCAACTTCAACATCTGTAGCGGCTTCCCGCTCGCCACAGCGCCACCTGCCGTCAAGTTGGGGAATTAGCCCTGCTGGCCGGTGGCCGGATCCCTTTCAGGACACTGCCCTCCGGCAATATCCACAACAGCCTGAGCTTCCCCCTCTTCCGGGGGATGTTTGTGATAGGCCGCAAGGCCTTCAGGAGGCGGCTCCTCCACCTCCAGCACAGGGAGAGACATGCCTGCCTCCCTGCGTTACCGCGCCTTAAACTAGTCCGGGCGGGCGAGTCTCTTCCCGGCCTTCCTTCAGGAATAAGCCCACCACCTGTCCGTCTATTAGGTTCGGCCCTCGAGCAGGGCGGCCCACAAATACCGCCGGCCACACCCAGGCCCTAACTCCGGGCGGGCGGCAAATGGCGGCCAGGCCCTGACGCCAGGCGTGGCCGCACCCAAACCCCAGGTTGTAGAAGCTCCTCCTTCAGGAGCAGGCCCGGGAGGGCACCGGCAGCAGCAGCGGTGAGGGGGAGACTGCCACCCGGTTAAGGAGTGGCGGGGGGGCGCAGGCCCACCCACCTCACTGCGCCCCAGCCCAGTGACCCTGATGGCAGCAGTGCAGCTGCGACTGGCTCAGCAGGGCTCCAGCCCGTAACTTGCTGGCCACGGGCAGCTCTCCGCCCGGACTACCCCCTGGGCCACTCTCGTCTCCCCCTTCCCAGGTACCTGTAGCTCCAGCAGGTTCGTCGGGGAGTCGAGGTCGGTGTCGTCCCATCAGGGTCCGGGTGGCCCAATCCAGGGGTCAAGAGGTTGGAGCTCTGCAGCGTCCCGCGGGCTCGTCCGGCCCCGGCGTTCCAGTCCCCATCGGGGGTCCAGCCAGTCCCCCAGCTTGGGCCAGTCCTCTGGGTCCCTGGGAGTTTCTGCTGGCTGGTTTGGCCCGGCCTCTGTAGCCCTGGCAGGGACGCCTTGGCTAGCCTCCGGGGAGGCCGCTGAGGGCGGCCTAGCCCCGGTCCTAGTCTCCCCAGGCAGGAGCTCTGGACAGGCCTCCATCTCCGTCAGAGGCTGGGCCCTGACTGAGCTCCCTGGCAGCCTTCTTATAGTCCTAGCCCCGCCCTTTGACTTCCAGTCAGGTGAGGGGGCGGGGCTAGGCTGGGCCCAAAATGGCTCCCGGAGGGGTTCCTCCGCCTCCGGTTCAGTGGGGGACCACTCTACCCCACTACACTCTTCCCCCCATAAGTCCAGTTCCCGGCTTCCGGGACTGGGCTTCTGTTCTTTCTCCATGCGGGACAGGGCATCTGCATTTGCGTTGTCCCTCCCCGCTCGGTGTTTTACTGTAAATACATACGGTTGGAGGGACAGGTACCATCTCATGATCCGGCTGTTGGTGTTCCGCATTTGATGGAGCCATTGTAGGGGTGCATGATCTGTAAAAAGGATAAAAGAGTCTCCAAGGAGGTAGTACCGCAGTGCCTCGATGGCCCATTTTATCGCTAGGGCCTCCTTCTCGATTACTGCATAACTGCACTCTCGAGGAAACAATTTCTGGCTAATATACAGCACTGGGTGTTCTTCTCCCTCAACTTCCTGGGACAGCACTGCTCCGAGTCCGTAGTCCGATGCATCTGTCTGGACAATGAATGGTCGGGAGAAGTCGGGGCTAAACAGCACTGGCTCACTACAAAGAGACGCTTTTAGATTCTTAAATGCGGCTTCGCACTCAGCCGTCCACGTGACCCTTTGGGGCCGGTCTTTCGTGAGGAGCGCTGTGAGGGGCGCCGCTAAGGTTGCAAACTGCGGCACAAAGCGGCGATAATACCCTGCCAATCCCAAAAATTGCCTTACTTTTTTCTTAGTGGTAGGCGCTGGGTAGTTTTGGATTGCCTCCACCTTCCCTATTAGCGGCCGGATTAGGCCCCTTCTCAGTTGGTACCCCAGTTAAGTTGTTTCCTGCCAGCCAATTTTACATTTTGTCGGATTGGCTGTCAGGCCTGCATTTCAAAGGGTCCGCATGATGGCTGCTACCCTCTCGAGATGTTCCTCCCAATCTTGGCTATAAATTACCACATCATCTAGATGTGGTATGTGGGGCTGTATGTGGGGCTAGCAAGTGATCCATCATTCTCTGAAAGGTTGCCGGTGCGCCATGAAGTCCAAAGGGCATTCTTGTAAATTGGAACAGTCCGGAGGGGGTTGAAAAAGCAGTTTTTTCTCTTAATTCTGGATCCAAGGGGATCTGCCAATATCCCTTTGTCAGATCAAGGGTGGATATAAACTTGGCAGTCCCTAGGCGGTCTAGCAGTTCATTTGTTCGTGGCATGGGGTAGGCATCAAATTTTGAAATGGCGTTTACCCGTCTAAAATCAATGCAAAAGCGGATACTACCATCTGGCTTTGGTACGAGAACAATTGGACTCCGCCATTCGCTCTTGGAGCGTTCTATCACTCCGAGTTGAAGCATAGCCCGTACCTCCTTCTCGACTACCTCCCGCATCCGGCGAGGGAGAGGACGAGTCCCTTCTCGTATGACTTGGCCTGGAGGGGTCCGAATGTTATGCGTTATCACCATGGTACGTCTAGGTCGGGTTGTAAAAGTTTTCTGGAATGTATCGATGAGACAGCGTGCCTGTTTCACCTGGGTCGCAGAGAGGGTGACTCCAAGCTGTGGTTCCCTTTCCTCTGCCAGTTCGGGGGTTTCAGGCCCTAGGGCAGGTTCTGCCGGGTAGGGGGTAATCATCAGGGCCTCCCATTCTTGCCAATGCTTCAGGAAGTTTATGTGGAATATCTGGGTTTTCTTTTTCCGGTCAGGCTGATAGATTTCATAGTTTACTGACCCGACCTGCCGGGTGATCTCATAAGGCCCTTTCCAACGAGCTAGAAATTTTTGATTGCTCCGTGGGGAGGAGGAGGAGTACCTGATCCCCCGGTTTAAAACTTCTTTCCTGGGCTCGTCGGTTGTAGTTCCGCTCTTGGCTGGCCTTAGCCGCTTGTAGATTTTCCTGTGCCAGGGCTCCGGCTTGTCTTAGTCGCTCCTGGAGCTGAAAAACATACTGCAAGAGGCCCTGTGAGGTCGAAGGGGTCTGCTCCCACGTTTCCCTCATGAGATCCAGGATTCCCTGGGGACGATACCCATATAGAAGTTCGAAGGGGGAAAATTGGGTCGATGCTTGGGGCACCTCCCGGACCACCAGCAGCAGGGGAGGCAGCAGCAGGTCCCACTGTTGCAACTCTGCTGGGGGAAACCGCCGTAGCATCCCCTTTAGAGTCCGGTTAAAGCGTTCCACCAACCCGTCGGTTTGGGGATGGTATACTGAGGTTTGTAATTTACGTATCCCCAGTATGGCACACACCTGTCGGAGTAATTGTGACGTAAAATTAGTCCCTTGGTCCGTGAGGAGCTCTCGGGGAAGCCCGACCCGAGCAAAAATTTTTACCAGCTCCGAGGCGATGGTTCGGGCGTAGGTGTTCCTCAGCGGTATGGCTTTGGGAAATCTGGTGGCATAGTCCATTAAAACCAAAATGTGGCGGAACCCTGCTTTACTTTTTGGCAGTGGGCCCACCAGGTCGATGGCCACCCTTTCAAAAGGAGTCCCCACTACCAGCAGGGGGACTAACGGGGCCCGTGGCACTCCCAGGTCGGAGGCTAGCTGGCAGTTTGGGCAAGATTGGCAATAGTCTCGTACTTCCCGGTGCACCCCGGGCCAAAAGAACCAGGACAGTACTCTCACCAACGTTTTTTCAGTCCCCAGGTGGCCAGCGGCAGGAATATCATGGGCCAATTTCAGTACTGCCCGGCGATGAACCCGGGGAACCAGGATCTGGGTCTTGACCTCTTGAGACCGGGGGTCTTGCCCCACCCGATAGAGGCGGTCGCCTTTCATTTCGAAGTGGGGCCAGTGGGATGGCCTCTGGGGGTCTACCACGGTGCCATCGATCGCGGCTACCTGCTCATATGCTGCCCTCAGGGTGGGATCCTTCCTCTGGTCCCGGGGAAAGTCTGTCAGGACAAGGGCCTGGGCACTGGCCTCCGCCGGTGCCTGGGCATTGTCGGGCAATTCACCTGCCTTTGCCCCCTGGTGCTCCCCATCCTCATTTGACTCCTCGGGCTGGTCCTCGGGTGGCGTTTCCCCCAGAAGGGTTCCCTCCACTTTTCCGTGACCGGCCGGAGCCCTGCAAGTGGCCTCACGCATCAGATCTGCAAATCCGGGCCAGTCTTGGCCTAGAACAATCGGGTAGGGGAGTATCGCCGCTACCCCGATGACCATTTCTGCTGACCTCCCTTGGATGGTGAGTCTGACCTTTGCGCGGGGATAGGCCTTCACGTCGCCATGTACACACCGCAGGTATAGCTCCCCTTCTGGCTTCAGGCCCTCAGGAAGGATGTCCTGTCGAACAAGAGTCTGCGCACAGCCTGAGTCCAGAAGGACGGCTACCTTGTCCGCATCTGTCGGTGCTTGGAGCACAAATTCCACCTGGTTGACCGGCAGGATGTAGATCTGCTCGGGTCCCATCGGACCGCAGTCGCACCCCACTTCCAGACAGCTCCCTTGCCACCCCTTGGGAGGTTCCATCATCCACTGGTCCCAGCCTTTCGTGGGTAACAGTCCCATATAGGGAGCTGCCTGGGCTTGTGACAGGGGAGTAGGTGTGTGACTGAGCGTCCTGGGTGGGGGTGTTGGGGAACAAGCCCTTAGCCTAGTAGCGTCCCTAGGCCCAAGCTCGTCCATTTGCCCCATGCAAGTTTCGGGGGGACTTTCAGTCTCACCCCTCGGGGCCTGAATCCCTCCAGCCGGGTAGGCGGGCCCAGGGGCCAGCCCCAGCACTGACCTGTGGGGCTGGGGCCAGGGGCTGAGCCATTGCTGGAGGTGCTGGTGTTGAAGTGCCTGGAGGTGCTGGAACTGAAGTCCTAGCTGCTGTACCAACTGCCCGTGTTGGGTGACCAATTGCTGAGCCATCTGCCAGTGTCGGGCCACCAGTTGTTGCAGATGTTGGTTCTGGCGCTCCACCACCGCTCTCACCATGCTGTCCAGTTCCATCCTGGCTTTGGGGAACAGAACAAGAAAACTACCCACGCCCAAAAAACCCTAACAACCAAAAAAAAAACCTAAATTATTTTTTTGTTTGAACCACTGAGGCACATGCCCAGCCCCTTACATCAGGGGCGGGGTCGAGGTGCCCACATTCTCCACCATCTTGTAGCGGCTTCCCGCTCGCCACAGCGCCACCTGCCGTCGAGTTGGGGAATTAGCCCTGCTGGCCGGTGGCCGGATCCCTTTCAGGACACTGCCCTCCGGCAATATCCACAACAGCCTGAGCTTCCCCCCCTTCCGGGGGATGTTTGTGATAGGCCGCAAGGCCTTCAGGAGGCGGCTCCTCCACCTCCAGCACAGGGAGAGACGTGCCTGCCTCTCCTTCAGAGGCTGGGCCCTGACTGAGCTCCCTGGCAGCCTTCTTATAGTCCTAGCCCCGCCCTTTAACTTCCGGTCAGGTGAGGGGGGAGGGCTAGGCTGGGCCCAAAATGGCTCCCGGAGGGGTTCCTCCACCTCTGGCTCAGTGGGGGACCACTCTACCCCACTATAACATCAAATAAATATCTACTTTATATTTGAGAGAGTTTGTCTGTCTCTTTGTTTAAGAACTCCACAGTTTCAGAGAGGTAGTCATGTTAGTAACTTTAAAAACAACGAGCAGTCCTGTGGCACCTGAGCCCTGGTCTATACCAGGGCCGGCCTAAGCCCTTTTGGTGCCCTGAGCCTGGGCGTGCGGTGCTGCTTCCGGGTGCAGGGCGCATGCGCAGGCCCACCCCCAGGGTACAAGGTGCATGCGCTGCCCAGTCTGGCCTGGCCAGCACTGCTGGCACGTGCGCCAGGCCAGGCAGGGCCCTGCAGCCGTGGAGGGAAGGGCGCTGCTGGCCGGTGCTGTGGGGCCGGCGCTGTGGGAGCTGGGCACGCGGCGCCTGATGGCAGCTGTAAGGGACGCCGCGCGCCCCTTACAGCTGCCATCTGGAGCCCCTCATCGGTTGGCGCCCTGGGCAGCTGCCGGGCTCACCCATGCCTCCGTCTGACCCTGGTCTATACTAGGAAGTTACTTTGAAATAACCCCATTATTTCAAAATAATAAGTGGAGCCTCCGCACCACCACACCCGTTATTTCAAAGTAACGGCCTGGTTATTTTGAAATCTGTACTCCTGCTTTCCTCGGGGAGTAATGCTTATTTAAAAACAACTATTTTGAAATAACAATAGTGTGGATGCTCCACGGCTGCTATTTCAAAATAATTACTCCCCAGAGTCATTCAAAGTAATTACTCCCCAGTGCTTCCTGGGGCTCTAAGTCAAGGTAATGCATTCCCATTAAGGGAGCCTGCCTTTGACAAATTTTGAGGTTCCCCTATAGTGGGGACATGCAATTTCGATTGTTATTTCAAGAGTTATTATTTCAAATTGAGTTATTTGAGAGAATAACTCATTCCCTGAGAGAAAAATATCATGAGCTTCAGTAGGTAATCCCATTTCATCAGATGATGAGCTAGAAAACTCCACTTCAACTCATCATCTGATGAAGTGGGTTTTACCCACGGAAACTCCTGATACTATATATATATATGTTTTTATTAGTCTCTAAGGTGCCACAGGACTACTCATTGTGCCTCCTAAACAGTAAGAGTTAGGCACCAAATTCGGTATTCAGCTTCCTTTTATCATAAATTAAAGCAAAGTAATGATTTGGTTGTGCAACACCGGGTAAATCAGCTCGTAAGAAATATTAGACATATTTGTCTCCTTTTGCTAATTGTAGTTGAATTGAGTTGTTTGTGAAGTGTTACATTTAAAGTTACTGTTTTATGGCCAAATCCAGGACCACTGATTGATTTCAGAGGGAGCACGATCACACTCAGGGTTATTATCAAAGTCATCAATTAAATAATTTCAGAGAATCATAGAATCCCAGGGCTGGCAGAGACCTCAGGAGTTCAATGAGTCCAGCCCCCTGCCCAAGGCAGGACCAATTCCAACTAAATCATCCCAGCCAGGGCTTTGTAAAATCCAGGACTTAAAAACCTCTCGGGATGGAGATTCCACCCCCTCCCTAGGGAACCCATCCCAGTGCTTCACTAGCCTTCTAGTGAAATAATTTTTTCTAATATTCAACATAGACCTTCCCCTCAAGTTGATCCTACAACTTGAGACCATTGCGCCTTATTCTATGGTCTGTCACCACTGAGAACAACTTCTCTACATCCTCTTTGAAGTCCCCCTTTAGGTAGTTGAAGGCTGCTATCAAATCCCCCCTGAGTCTTCTCTTCTGCAGACTAAACAAGCCCAAATCCCTCAGCCTCTCCTCGTAGGTCATGTGCTTCAGTCCCCTAATCATTTTCATTGCTTCTTCTGGACCCTCTCCAGTACATCCACAGCCCCCAAATCATACCAATACTCCAGATGTGGTCTCACCAGAGCCTAATAAAGGGGAATAATCACTTCTCTAGATCTGCTGGAAATGCTCCTGCTAGTATACCCCAATATACCATTAGCCTTCTTGGCTATAAGGGTACACTGTTGACTCATATCCACCTTCTAATCCCCAGGTTCTTTTCTGCTGAACTGCTGCTTAGCCAGTTGGTCCAGAGCCTACAACAATGCTTGCGATTCTTCCTTCCCAAGTGCAAAACTCTGCAATTGTCTTTGTTGAACCTCATCAGATTTCTTTTGGCCCAATCCTCCCATCTGTCTAGGTCACACTGGACCCTGTCCCTAGCCTCCAACATATCTACCTCTCCTCCTAGCTAAGTGTCATCCGCAAACTTGCTGAGGGTGCAATCCATCCCCTCATCCAGGTCATTAATAAAGATATTGAACAAAACCGGTCCTAGAACCGAACCTTGGGGCACTCCGCTAGGAATGGACTCCCAACCAGACATTGAGCCATTGATCACTACCCATTTGACCTGACAATCTAGCCAGCTTTCTATCCATCTTACAATCCATGTATCCAACCCATACTTCCTTAACTTGCTGGCAAGAATACTGTGGGAGACCGTATCAAAAGCTTTGCTAAAGTCACATCCACTGACTTTCCCATGTCCATAGAGCCAGTTACCTTGTCATAGAAGGCAGTCAGGTTGCTCAGGCATGACTTGCCTTTGGTGAATCCATATTTACTGTTCCTGATCACTTTTCCCTCTTCCACGTGTTTCAAAATGGATTCCTTGAGGATCCCTTCCATGATTTTCCGGGGACTGAGGTGAGGCTGACCAGTCTGTAGTTCCCTGGATTGTCCTTCTTCCCTTGTCTTTTTCTAGTTGTCTGGGACCTACCCTGATTGCTGCGAGTTTCA
Organism: Pelodiscus sinensis; assembly: GCF_049634645.1. Taxonomy (NCBI): domain Eukaryota; kingdom Metazoa; phylum Chordata; order Testudines; family Trionychidae; genus Pelodiscus; species Pelodiscus sinensis. Next base: position 923,291 of record NC_134738.1, on the reverse strand, counting down.
AAGATAAAGGCCAAAGGCTCTGCAATGACACCTGCCAATCCCTCAGCACCATTGGATGCATTAGATCTGGCCCCATGCATTTGTGTATGTCAAAGTTTTCTAAATAGTTCTCTTTCTCCACCGAGGGCTGCCCATCTCCTTCCCATGCTGTGTTGCCTAGTGCAGTAGTCTGGGAGCTGACTTTGTCTGTACAGAGAGAGGCAACAAAAGCATTGAGGGTATGTCTACACTACCCCGCTAGTTCGAACTAGGAGGGTAATGTAGGCATACCGCACTTGCAAATGAAGCCCGGGATTTGAATTTCCCGGGCTTCATTTGCATAAGCCGGGCACCGCCATTTTTAAATCCCGGCTAGTTCGAACCCCGTGCCACGCGGCTACACACAACACGGAGTAGCTAGTTTGGATTAGGCTTCTAATCCGAACTAGCTGTACTCCTCAAGCCTAATCCGAACTAGCTACTCCGTGCCGCATGTAGCCGCGCGGCACGGGGTTCGAACTAGCTGGGATTAAAAAATGGCGGCACCCGGCTTATGCAAATGAAGCCCAGGAAATTCAAATCCCGGGCTTCATTTGCAAGTGCGGTATGCCTACATTACCCCGCTAGTTCGAACGAGCGGGGTAGTGTAGACATACCCTGAGTTCTTCAGCTATTCCCACATCATCTGTCACTAGGTTTCCTCCCTCATCCAGAAAGAGTCCCACACCCTCCCATTGCTAACATGCCTATAGAAATCTTTCTTGTCACCCTTCAAGCCCCTTGCTAGCTGCAATTCCAATTGTGCTTTCGCCTTCCTGATTACTCCCCTGAATGCTCGAGCAATATATTTATACTCTCCCTGGTCATCTGTTCACGTTTCCACTTCTTGGCATCATCCTTTTTGTGTTTAAGCTCACCAAGGATTTCCCTGGTAAGCCAACCTGATTGCCTGCAATATTTGCTTTGCTTACTGCGCATCAGGATGGTTTGTTCCTGCACCTTCAATAAGGCTGCTTTAAAATACTGCTAGCTCTCCTGGACTCCTTTCCCCTTCATGTTAGCATCCCAGGGGATCCTTCCCATCCGTTCTCTAAGGGAGTCAAAGTCTGCTTTTCTGAAGTCCAGGGTGTATATTTTGCTGCTCTCCTTTCTTCCTTTGGTCAGGATCCTGAACTCGACCATCTCATGATCACTGCTGCCCAGGTTGACACCCACAGCTACTTCCCCTGCTAATTTCTCCCTGTTTGTGAGCAGCAGGTCAAGCTGTGCATGGCCCCTAGTCAGTTCCTTTAGCACTGGTACCCGGAAGTTATCCCCAACATTCTCCAAAAACTTCCTGGAGTGTCTGTGTACTAGGGATGTTTAATATTGGTTAATTGAATAGTCGATTAATCTCATGAATTCTTATCAGTTACTTGACTATTCTATAGTCCCCAGGGTGGGGCTGGCAGCCAGTTCATTCTGGCCCCACTGCTGAGAAGCCCTCTGCCACTCCATGTTGCTGCCTCCGTATCAGAGACGGCAGCAGTGCAGGATGCCAGGAGGGAGCTGGTCCCTGTGAGTAACTAGTTTAAAAACTGCCTTTAGCGCGCTGCCTGTTGCCCCCTATTGCTGCCTCAGATACAGAGGCAGCGGGGGAGGTGGGGGTAGCAGCCCCTGTCTGGGGGAAGGGGCTGAGCTCCCAGACCTGGCACGAGCTGGAACTAGGCTAGGTGCCTACCCGCCCGGCTCCTAATGCACTTTAGATGCAGAGCCGCAGCCGGGGTAGGTCCCAGACCCCGCACAAGCTGGGATGAGCTGGGCTACTGGCCAGACTGCTAAAAAAAGTCCTGGCAGGGGGTGGGAGATGCGTGGAGTCCATAGCATTAACCTATACGCTTTTGCTTAACTGTTAATTGACTACACTGTTACATCCCTACTGTGCATTGCTGTATTGGTCTCCCAGCAGACGTCAGGTGATTCAAGTCCCCCAGGAGAACCAGGGCCTGTGATCTGGAAGCTTCTGTTAGTTGTCTGAAGAAAGCCTCGTCTGCCTCATCCACCTGATCTAGTCTCTAGCAGACACCGATCACGACATCACCCCAGTTGCTCCCACCTCTAACCTTAACCCAAAGACTCTCCACAGGCTTTTCTCCCTCTATATACTGGAGCTCTGAGCAATCCTACTGCTCTCTTACATACAGTGCAACTCCTCCTCCTTTTCTCCCCCCACCCCCGCCCTTCCTGAACAGCTTATACCCTTCCCTGACAGCGCTCCAGTCATGAGCCGTTCCACCAAGTCTCCAATATTCCAGTCTAATCGCAGTTCTGTGACTGTGCCTGGACTTCTCGTTCTTCCTGCTTGTTTCCCATGCTATTTGCGTTTGTGTACAGACCCTTAGATGACTCTCTACGATCATTGCTACTGTGGAAGTGGAAGCAGTTGGAGCCTGGGGTCCCTTTTGAATTGCTGCTGGAGTGCTGGAGTGCTGCTCTGTGCTTCTCTGTGAAGCACTGGGGGTGGTGCACTGCAGTACGGGCAGCACCAAGGGCTGACTGCCAGCAGCCCTGCCTCCTCCACTCATGGCCCAAGGCTCCCGCACCTTGCCCCAGGGCCTGTGGTGGCTGTCAGCCCTGTTGCCTGTGATAAGAAGAGGGCAGAGCCATTGCAACCTGATGTGAAACTAACTCTGTCCTTGGGAAAGGAACTAGATTGAGAAGGGATACTGGTACACTGCCCACCAGACCATATGTCTAGGGCCATCCTTAGGATTTATGGTGCCTTATGCAATACTGTTACTTTGATGTCTCTATGCCCGGTGGCAACTGGGAGGAGGGGGGGCAATGTTTTAGAGATGTGGTTTCATAATCTTCATCAATACGGAAATGAACTATATTTTTAAAGCAAGTGTTAAACTAGGGTATGTCTAGACTACATGGCTCCGTCAATGGAGCCATGTAAAATAGTTTACTTGGCATAGTCAAAGAAGCAGGGATTTAAAAATAATAATTTAAATAATCCCCGCTTCATTAAAATAAAAATGGCCGCCACGCTGTGCTGACGATCAGCTGATCTGGCACAGCGCGGCAGTCTAGACACGGCGCGATTGACAAGGGAAGCTTTTGTCGACTGCTCCGGTAAACCTCGTTTCACAAGGCATAAAGGATCTGCTGACGAAAGGTTCTGGGGTAGGCAGATCCCCGTCTAGACTGCCGTGCTGTGCCGACAATCAGCTGATCGGCAAAGCGTGGCGGCCATTTTGATTTAAATGAAGCGGCAATTATTTAAATCGCCGCTTCATTTCCCTTTGCCATCCTGCCTAATCTACATGTCTCCATTGACGGAGCCATGTAGTCTAGACACTCCCGCAGTGAGCGACATTCCCTTCTTAGTCTGCACAGGGACATGGGATGGGTTGGCCACGGTCATGCAGCCAAGTGGGAGGGGATGGAAAAGAACCCAGCGGAAATAAGGCCGGGCGAGAGCCTTCCCACATCAAGCTAGCGATGGACATGTCACTGTTCTCTCCAGAGGGACACAAGACCAGGTTATACAGCACGCTGCATGAATCTCTCTGCCAATACGGCCACACAGCAGCTTTCCCACTTCCCGCTGGGTTGCAAGATGGCCTTCCTTTCTCTTTCATAGAGTCACAGAGTTTAAAGAGCCATCAGATCATCTTGTCCGAAATCCTGCATAACACAGACCATAGAATTTCACCTAGTCACTCTGCACTGACCCCAAGGACTGGCATATGGCTAATGCATATCTTTAATGTCAAAGACATTGTCATATTCTCTTCCTCTGGACTTCTTTTCTTTTAATACCATCTGACACATTTCCAGTGACCTCAGCAATCAGAACAGAGCGCAGCTGAGATCGGTCCATTTACGGAAAGAGACCCACGAGCAGCCATGAACCATGACAGGTGGGAATAAGGACTTAGTGAAATGTGGGATTGGAAACTAATTTTAGTTATTCCATTGCAAGCTCATCACACTGTCAGTGTCACACTCTCTTTTATCTCCCCTATCACATCCAACAGTTACCTCATGCCGCAGCCATCTTCCGATGGAGACCATTGTAGGGAATTTTCCTAATAATTTCCTGCCCATGTTTTGGAAAATGTCCTACCACGTATCACTGCGGTCACTAGACTAGCATGGGTCACATTGCTCCATTGCTTCCCCGAATGGCACGTGAACGAGCGTTGTCATTCCGATTAGAGAGAGATCTGGAACCAAAATCCTTGCATTTGAGCACCCTCCGATTTATGGAAATGGGCAAAATCTGCCAGATCTCTGAATTTTTGTTATGGCCCTTATCTTGATATTAGCTGGACCCCAGGATATTGGGACGGGATTTTGCAATCTGACCCAAACACTTATAGAATGTTATTGTAGCAGTTTCTATTGACTTTTATCCCACTGTGGATGAAATGTGGGTCATTTTCACAAAGAGATTTATCAGTGGGTTCTAAGCACAAGCAATGTGTGGCACCCAGAGCTTTGAAATATTGCAAGGGGCTATCCCAGGAAAATATTCACTTTTCACCTTCATGAATCTTACATGGCTTGAGTGGAAAAGGCCCAGTGTGTCTGGCTGAAAAGCCACTCATTCCTGAAAGGAGAGAAACGAGAGGGAGGGGGGTTAAAGAGCTGTGACATCCTAATGCACAACCAAAACTTGCAAGCACATAAACTGCAAAACTGGGACCAGAGGGCATATCTGCTAGTGATTAAACCAGGCAAGTCATTTAATCTCTCTATGCCACAGTTCCCCACTTGTACAATGGGGGGAGTATTATTTCCTTTCTCTTGTCCTTTATCATGTTTATTTAGATCATAACTCCTTCAGGGCAAGGACTGTGTACAGCACCTAGCACAATGTAGTGCTTTCAAATGGGGACCCTGAGAACTACTATCCTATAAATAGTCTAATATAAAATATTTGTTCACGTGGTGAATGCTTACAAATAATAGATACACTAGTATCTCCTGCTCAAATTCAAGCAGAACAAAAGGAGGCGCTTTCAAATTAATTCTATGCATGATGAATATTATTTGCAATGAAAAAATTGAGTGGCTGTAACAATTACATAGAAAAATATGAGGGTTAATTAACTGATATGTAGACAGTTCTGTGAGATCTTTGGATTAGAGATGGGGCTGCACCACATACTTCTTGGATTTGGAGGAAGTTTGGGATTTGGAACTAGAATGTGCATCTTTACCTCTACAACAAGAAAGGTTCTAAAAAGAACACAGTGGAGCCAATCCCTGTCCTACTCTGGGGAAGTTTAGAGCTGGATTGGGTGTAAACATATCTCATCCTTAGCTGGGATGAAAGGTACTATGGGATATATTAGAGGTGATCTGAAATGTTCCATTGAAATGTTATTTTGATGTTGGTTTTGGGGGTGGGGAGTTGTTATTATTTTTTCCAATAAATGCCATTTTGATTAAATTGAAAATTTTGCATTTTTTGAAATATTTCATACTGTTGTCAGAAAACTGAAAATTTTACTTTTCAGTAACTATTTTGGTTTTGAACCAAAGCAATTCCATTTTCAGTTGCTGAAAACCAAATAACTTCTGGTTTTCTGGTTTTCAGTGTTTTGATGATAACCAAAAAAGAAAGATTTCAACAACAAAAAATTTTAAAAAAATCTTTTAAAGAAAATAATAATTTTCCAACCAATTCTGCATATAGGTGCAAACATTTATTAGGATTCTCTAAAGGATATAAGTACTTTATATCTATAATCTACCTTATTGGATTCTTATGATGAGACATACACAAGATATTATTTTGCCTAACTACCAAACTTGTAAAATCTTAAAAAACAATGAATAGTCCAGCAGCACCTTAAAGACTAACAAAACATGCAGATGGCATCATGAGCTTTCGTGGGTACAATCCACTTCTTCAGACAACACCAGACTTTAACAAGAATCCCCTACTAGTTCAAATCCAAAAGTCAACAGCACACATACAGTATCACACATTTTCTCCGGGGGAGGTTCCATTCTAGACAGGGTAATGAGAACAGGTGATAGTTGCTTAGAAAATAATCGTACTAAAGAAAGGTGAGACCCCATTAAAAACCACATTCTTCTTGCCCAGTTCCTCTTGCACAAATAAGGATCCCACCTTTTCCATCATAGCGTATCATTGATCTTGACACTTCCTAAAAGCCCTGCTGCTTTTTCTAGCCTTTCAGCACCACGCATGCTTCACACATTCCTTCAGAGACCACTGCAATTGCACTGCCTCTTGGGAGGGGAAACCCAGGGGGCAGAAGGTGTGGGCAACCAGGGATCAGATTCCATTTCAGAGCCACTTCCATGAGGGAATGATCCTCTGAAAAAGCAGAGCTGCTCCTGGGAGCCAGGCACCTTCCATTCCCACTGATGTCAACAGCAGTTAAGGGTGCTCAGTATTTCCTTTCTGTGGTCTATGGATTCTCATAGGCACATTGGAACTGTGATGTCAGATTGGACTGGGGCTCATCCCACCTCCGGCAAAGGTCAATATTCCCAAGGGAAGGTCAGAATTATCATTTAAATACTGTTCAATGAGCCGGGCAACATATGCTGAGGAGACATTGTTCCCTGTTCCCGTTGTGATCTTAAGCCTAGAAAGACGCTTGAGCTGTCATTAGCTCTACTTTACTACGCATCGCTATAATTCTGTGCTTTTTGGCTTGTCACATAACACATCTCTGGCAAGCACTCTGGAAGGGAATTTACAGTATCATTAATAATAAAAAATTTCGTTTGCACTATACATTACATGGCATTTTTACAGCCACTCAGGATAGATTCAAATGCCACCCAGCCAATTAGCAGAGCCCCCACAGATAGGTTTTTGTGCCTGCTGGTGATGCACATCCACACATGCCTCAGTGCACATAAAATGTATTACACACAGAGATGGACAAAATCCATACATGGACGGAAAAGATTAGAAGGAACATTGTAAGCAACCCCATGGCTCTGATGCAAGTCCCCTTGAGGCCAATGGGTTTCTTTCTGTGGATTTCAGTGGGAGTGGGGTAAGGCCCTATGTTCACAGCTGATTTGCTTTAATCCCGAAATAACTACCTGTTAAATAAACATGGCCGAAGAGCGGTGCTTTTTTGAGCGCTCTTGAGTGCTAATTGAAATGATCTTTCTGTTTTTATGCTACTCCCTCACCTGAATCTGCCTAAGGGGCCTTACTGTGTTTTGGGCAGGTTATCAGGTTAGCTACCAATAATAAAAAAGGTACCACCAGCCACTGGGCCAGGCTGCTACCAGTCCATCCCAGGTTTGTCTGCATCTAAGACTGGCATGCCCAGTAAAGAGTTCTTTCCTGCAAAACTGCCTACCTGCCACATCACTTATTGTTCCAACAAGCACACTGTTTATGCAATAAAGTTAATAAAATTCTTCACACAACACATCGTCAACCCATGGAACTCCTTGCCAGAGGTTGTGAAGTCCAAGGCTATAACAGGGTTAAAAAAAAAGCTAGATAAATTAATGAAGGACAGATCCATCAATGGCCATTAGCCGGAATGGACAGGAATGGTGTCTCTAGCCTCTGTTTGCCAGAAGCAGAGAATGGGTGACAGTGGGTGGATCACTTTTTCTGTTTATTCTAGGGATGGGGAACTTAAGGCCTGGGGGCTGAATGAGGCCCCCGGTTTGTCTGGATCTGGCTGCTGCAACTCAGGGCTCCCCCCCCCCAGCATTGGGGAGACCTCGCTGTGGCTCCAGTCCTCTGCTGTCTCCCTGCAGGGCTGGAGCACACAAAGTCTACTGGGCTGCTCCCCCTAGGCTCTGGTATGTGCGGGGAACGTAGGGAGCGTCTTTCTCCTCAGCCGGGGGCCACATCACTGAGGTTTGGTTGGGTTTGGTTTTTTGTTTTTCTTTTAAACTGGACAGGTTACTGGGCTTGATGGACCTTTGGTCTGGCCCTATATGGCTGTTCTTCTGTTCTAATAACAATAGGAAGGATCAGGAATATTGCCTCTCCAGCTAGCATAGGTTTCTGCGTTTTGTTCAAAGGAAAAAAACCATGTCATTCTTGTAAATGAATTTTAGAGGAAAAATTAACTAACATTTCTAGGTCTACAATTCAGCCTTTTAATTCGGCAAGAAGGCTGCATGGTTTAAATTCTTCATCCTCCAAAGCAAAGGAAACAGGAAACTGCTTTTACACCAGATGTCATCTAGTGGTACTGTACATCTGGCAACCCACCAACAGCTGTACAGAGGCTAAGCCATGTGAGCTAAGACATTCAGCAGTAGGCTGTGTTGCTTACATGAGGTGTTCAACAAGTTCTCAAACAAGAAAGGAAACACGAAGAAATTTACAATGGTTGAGCTGTAATTCTGCTTGTAACAAGGTACTGGCACATTTGTAGCTTTCAGAGACATGTGTCAGATTCCCACATGTGCTCCAGCCTTTACTTAGGCAACGGTGTCTGCTGGCTGCAGAATGTGCCAGTCATTGTAAAGCTTTGTGATTTTATAGCCAAACTAGCAGACTTACCCAGTGTCGCCCAGGCCCTTGAAGGTAGGGCTTTGGTGATGTGGAGGGGAGGGTGTGCAGGATGCAGTAGACAGAGGGGGGCAATAGTGAGGGTTGTTCCTTCCCCCCAGTCTGCCCTAGCCTACCAGGGGCTGTTCTCTCCCTGCCAAGGCTCTCCCATCTGCCTCCAGGGGGCCTGTTCTCCAACTTCACATGCAAGAATGATAGAAACGTGTCCCTGGTCTCTGTCTGTCAGAGGCTGGAGAGGGATGGCAGGAGACAAATCGCTTGATCATTGTCTTCGGTCCACCCTCTCTGGGGCACCTGGTGCTGGCCACTGTCGGCAGACAGGCTACTGGGCTAGATGGACCTTTGGTCTGACCCAGTACAGCCATTCTCATGTTCTTATGATAAATGCACAAAAATAGTATATAAACATTCAGCAGACTGTCTATTAAAACTGATAGATTATATGAGGCATATATATATGTCTAAAGCATCTTCATAATATGCATATTCATATTCATAAGCCAATATTCATTAAGTTTGGGAGGGGCACGACAGCACTAATTTGTAACTTTCTTAATCTCCGTTTCATTATGGATGTAAGGTCACCTCCCCAGTGCTGCATGGCCAAGAGATGAATCATTCAAAAAAGGAAGGTTGCGAGTCCACTTTTTTGAATAAATAGCAATCAGTGGGATTCAGATCCAAAATCTCACAAAGTTTTTGGCTGTTCAGCGTCACAAAACCACAAGCTCATAGACTCATAGATAGCCATGCAATTCAGATCCTGCTCTGAATGCTCCTTCAAGGTTCAGGATCAGCTGCTTCTGAGTGGACCTATGTGTAACAATAAAAATGAGGAAAAACTTAAAAAACAACAAATAGTCTGGTAGCACTTTAAAGACTAACAAAATATGTAGATGGTATCATGAGCTTTTGTGGTCATGTCCCATTCCTTCAGATGACCAGAGCATTGGATGTCAATTAGGGTATGTCTAGACTACATGGCTCCGTTGACGGAGCCATGTAGATTTGTTTTTTTGGCAAAGGCAAATGAAGCCGCGATTTAAATAATCGTGGCTTCATTTAAATTTACATGGCTGCCACGCTGAGACGACAAACAGCTGATCAGCTGTTTGTCCGCTCAGCGCGCTAGTCTGGACGCTCCCCTGCCGACATCAAAGCCCTTTGTCGGCAGCCCCGGTAAACCTCATCCCACGAGGAATAACGGGGCTGCCGACAAAGGGCTTTGATGTCGGCAGGGCAGCGTCCAGACTAGCGCACTGAGCGGACAAACAGCTGATTAGCTGTTTGTCGGCTCAGCGCGGCAGCCATGTAAATTTAAATGAAGCCGCGATCATTTAAATCAAGGCTTCATTTGCCTTTGCCTACAACCCTAATCTACATGGCTCCATCGATGGAGCCATGTAGTCTAGACACAGCCTTAGGTTGGTCATTTAGGCCTGGTCTACATTAAAGGAGAAAGTCAACTTCAGATATGCAACTCCAGCTATGTTAATTATGTAGCAGGAATCAAAATATCTTAAATTGCATTTTGGCACCATTCACACGCAGGAGGTCAACAGCAGCACATGCTCCCTTCGACTTCCCTTACTCCTCGTAGGAGCAGGACTACCGGCACCGATGGGAGTGCCCTCTCAGTTCGAATTAGCAGATCTTCACTACACTCGCTAATTCAAACCCCGGAAGATCGACTGAGGCAGCCACAGTCTTCTCTGTAGTGTAGACAAGCCCTTACTGTGTTAAACTGCCGTGGTAAAAAGGCAAGCTGTTTGAGAGGAGAGTTTCTGAATGAAGCAAAATAGCAAAGGGACACACAAATATATGGCTCGGTGCTCTTAATGAACAGTGCTCTCTGTGAATATAATCTGAATAAATACAATTATCCTTGTTCAAAATTGCATCGTGAAGTGAGCTAGAGTTGTTTCCCTTGTGCCAAGATGGCAGTTGACCTATTTGAGAAGAAACAGCATCTGGACAGTCACAATAAATAGATGTACCAAATGGACAGGATGTGCTCAGTCCTAACTGAGGAGTGGAATTGTCCAAGGCATGTCTACACAGAAGCATTATTTCTGAATAACTGATGTTATTTCGAAATAAGAAAATGAGTGTCTATACAGCAAGCCGTTATTTCGAAATAATGTCAAGCTGGAGGGCTTCTTACTACAACTCCTGTAACTCTCATTTCACGAGGAGTAAGGGAAGCGGAAGGAAGAGTGCTCTTCCTTCGACTTCCTGCTTTATAGACAGTGCGTAAAGCCGAATTAAGCTATTTTGGTTTCAGCTACACAATTGACATAGCTGAAGTTACGTATCTTAATTTGACTTTTGCCCTGCTGTGTAGACGTGCCCCAACAGAGCTTTGCTATTTCAGTCAAACCATGCGCTCTTTAGTTCTTGCAGATATACCTCACAATGAAGTCAGACACCTTCTGCTACTAACAAAGAGATTCTCCTTTGCATCAAAGGGTGGAAGGCTGGGTGTTTGGCTCAAAAGGCATGCGTTCTAATTTTCCTGTCACAGGGAAGTTCCCTGTGAACACTGGGCCAGAACAGAGACAGATATGGTCACAATTTTCAACTTACATGGTTGCTTTGGTTTTACTCATTTGTCTGCAGTCCTCAAACTTTTTGGAAATTTCAAAAATCTGACCATCCCCACACCCCAGCCCAGAATTTGTTTTTTCCGGAAACACACTGAACATTTTCCATGAAAACTGTGCTGTGGTTTTCAACCCGATCTGCTCATAACATCCTGCCCCTGAGCCACGGCGCGTTGATGTGGCCAGAAGTAATGCTGGTGTCTCTGCAGCAGACTAGAGGTCCCTTGAAGTTTAGTTTCATGCCAGTTACAGCAAAGCTCTCTGGCGGGGGATGGTATGACGGCAGCATATGGAACAGAGCTTGAGTGAATGTAACCTGCCATGCCAGACACATAAGAGGCGTGGGAGAAAGGCGGCATTTTAGGAGCCAGTTGCAATTGTTTCAGTGCTCCCTGCTGAGTTTGTTTCTACACATTTCTGTGGAGCCCGTCCCCAGAACAGCAGGTGTTCAATGGGAACCTGTGGTTTCTAGAGAGAATAACTAGCTAAAATATCTGATATTAGGAAATCTGATATTAGAAATGGCAATATACAAAATTATCACAAATCTGATATTAGGAATGGCAACATACAAAAACCTGTAGGGGAACACTTCAATCTTTCTGGACACACAATTGCAGATCTAAAAGTAGCCATCCTGCAGCAAAAAAACTTCAGGACCAGACTTCAAAGAGAAAAACTGCTGAGCTACAGTTCATCTTTAAGTTTGACACAATCAACTCTGGATTAAACAAAGACTGTGAATGGCTTGCTAACTACAAAAGCAGCTTCTGCTCTCTTGGAATTCACACCTCCAGATCAGCTGCTAGAAGTGGGCCTCATCCTCCTTGATTGGATCCACCTGGTCATCTCCAGCCTGATCCTGGCCTGCATATTTATTCCTGCCTCTGGAAATTTCCACTACATGCATCTGATGAAGTGGGTCTTTGCCCACGAAAGCTTATGCTCCTACACTTCAGTTAGTCTATAAGGTGCCACAGGACTCCTCGTCGCTTTTGCAGATTCAGACTAACACGGCTACCCCTCTGATACTTAGCTAAAATAAACACCACTAAAAACATTTGCTAATTGCCTTCTATTTGTACAGGACAAGCTGGTGGTGGCAGCCCAGGGGCAAAATGGAGAACCAGGAACAGCTCTGTTGGCCATGCCCAACCTCATCCCTGCCTGCGTTTCTCCTGTTCCCAAAGCCCCTTTCCACAAGGAAGCCCTGCATGACACACCAGCCCAGATGCAAGGAGCGCAAACTCTCTGCTTCCTACTGCTTGATAGAATCACACCAGTTTCACTGCATTTAGCACCTCCCGTGGTGTTTAGATTGTTTGTTATTTATATTATCAGGGTGCCTAGGAGCCACAGGCATGACTCCCATTGTGCAGGTGCGTACAAACAGAACAAAAGGATGGGCCCTGCCTCAAAGCGCTTTTCAGCCAAGTAAAGACTTTCCTTGGGCTGGAGAGTTTACTAACTCTTAATATTGAAGGAGGCTTTTGTTTACTGTTGGTACAGAATACAAAATCCTAGACGTAGGCTCTGTGTCATTTGCATGTTTGCCTGAAAGCATAACAAAGTTGCATGGATAAAACTTGGCCATACATGCCAAAGAAAGTCAGCTCCAAGGGAGAAAGAAAGGGCAGATCCTGTCCAAGGAGAAAATTGTCGTATCTCAATATGTCCAAGTGCAGAATGTTTACAAAATGCTCATTAAGGGAAAGGGGGTTTGTGAGATAGCAACAGAAAATCTGGTGGACAGCTTACACTGCAAGAGATAAGAGAGGCAAGGCTACCATAGGCGAGCGTGTGTTATATCCAATTACTGAGACCTGGTTTTGGAGGGTGTGTGGGGAGGCGGGAGAGAGAGTGAGGACTGATCACAAGTTTCAGGCAAGGGCTTCCAAACTTGTCAAGTCTGTGACACAAGCTGCGCACAAACCAGGGGATAAAATAGCCACTTAGCGCACACAAGAGCTAAACCTTGGTGAGTGCGGCTGGACGCTAACGCGAAGGAATGGATACTGTTGCCATTCAGTTGTGGGCAACCCTCTCTCTGCTGGTGCACCTTGCTGCTTGCAGCCCCATCATGAGCCTGGAGCAGTCGTCCCTGGAAGAAGATGTGCCCCTCTTTGATGAACTCCTTTCAGAGCAGGAAGGTGTCGATTTCAACACGCTGCTTCAGAACATGAAAAATGAGTTCCTGAAGACGCTGAACCTTTCTGACATTCCCCTGCATGAAAAGTCTAAGGTGGAGCCCCCAGAGTACATGTTAGAGCTGTACAACAGGTTTGCCACTGACAGGACCTCAATGCCATCGGCAAATATTGTTAGAAGCTTCAAAAATGAAGGTAAGATCCATGCTCCTCTGTGAACGAAGAATAACTGGGCATTGCTCAGAACCGACAAGGCACTTCTTCCCAATGTGTGGAGCAAGACGACTTAATTGGGGAGAAAAGGAGTTGACAGTGATTAGATAGAGATGCAACTGGAGCTAGGGAACTAGCATGGCCTGTGTCTATAATGAACAGCTCACATTGCTTGTCTGATGTAATCTCGCCCTCCTTATTTTATATCCTTGAGCCAGTGAGCGTTCTGGGGCAGGAGCAATGTCTTCCTTTGTGTTTGTGTATTGTGGGTGTATTTATTTATAAATAAATTGTCATAGTTCCAGGAAGCATATGCATCATTTATATGTTACCTTCATACGCATCCGATTTTTAAATGGAGATGGCAACTTATCTTCCTTATTTGATTAATGAGAAAAGGCCTCTTTCACCACCCATGCAATAGTACAAATTCTCATTTGGAAAGCCAAATTTCTTCATGGATTCCCAACCAAACAACAAATGGCTTTCTGGAAATATTTTCCCAATTTAGTTCCTCAATTATTGTGTAAAATAAGGTCAGTAGAATATATAGAAATGTGTGCGGCTAGCATCTCTCTATAACAACTTTTGCCTCACCATTTATTTTTGAGAGAATAAAATTTGTAGTGATTAGACAGGGATGCATGCCTTTTTTCAAAAAAGGTAACTAAAATTTTATAGAATTATGAGTTTAGACTGTTACGAATATTGCGCAATTCAACATTTTCCTGAAATTTCTACACAATTCGGGGAATAAAAAGCTCTCATGCTATTACTGATTCTTCATGCATGAGTACCAATATGGAATATGGGTTGAAAAGGCTTTTCAGAAAATCATTATGTCCCAAAGTAGCAGTCTCAATTTTACTGATGAAGTTCACAACTACAAGATAACAGAGCAAAGACTGAGCCTATGTAACCTAAATTTGACAACTCAGTTTTAGATTCTATAACTGCTTGTGGGCTAATCTATACCTTGCTCAGACGCATGCATTCTTATCAAGCTACATGTTTCTGGTTTTAAAAGGCTCCGCTTTACAGTTCAAATCCACTTTAACTTTGCATTTCTTCTACATATAGACAGCATTTAATTCATTGAGGGCTGCACTGAAAGTGACTTATGCATACTGAAGACCTCAGGGCAATTTGTGTGTAGAGAAGGGATTCACAATCTGGCCCTGAAGGAATATGGAATAATGATTCTGACACTTACAATTTTAAGATGAAAAGTAATAGGAAAACTAATGGACTGTAATTGGGAAAGCAGAGTATACTGAGTGGAGAATGCTATGTGTTTTACTAGTGTACATATGCAGTAATTCCATTAGTTACAATAGAATCATTCCAGATTTATATTGCTACTTAGAGGATTTGCCCACTGTTGCTCAAGTCCTTAACTGAAATAATTTTAAAAACAACAAGCAGTCCTATGGCACCTTAGAGACTAACAAATATAGAATATTATGAGCTTTTGTGGGTAAAACCCACGTCATCAGATGAACTAATTTTTCTTCATTTGATTCATTGCTCTCGGGAGGGGGGGGGGGTCAGTGTGCAGGCTGCCCTGGGGAGAGAGGATAACCCCAGCCCTCTGTCACCACAGCAGCTTGGGGCCAGGGAGAAGTGCCTGTTCATGGAAACTGCTGGGGGAGGGGTGCATATCTCCCAGCTGGGCAACACACAGACAGACAGACACACACACAAACTCTCTCAAATATATAATAGATACTATCCTTTTCTCCACCCCGTGCACTGCTGCCCCAATAGGATTATAACTGTCCCATTCCCCATCTCTGGCCCCTTGCTGTCCCCCTGTGGTCATTATACACTATAACTGTCCCTCTTAGCAGACCCCTCCCTTTCTGTTTTGTGGGAAACACTCACATTCCAGGCACATCCCATTGTCTTGGCACAACCAAACCCTGACCTTGCTTTAAGTTTTGATAAGAGGAAGCTGCCTACCAAATTTGGTGTTCCTAGCTCTTACTGTTTAGGAGGAGTTCTTGAACAAACAGACTCACAGATGGACAGAGAAACACAGACACACAAACTCTCTCAAATATATAGTAGATTGATGACATCAGAATCCATCCTTCATTTTTAGTAAATGGAACAATGCAAAGATCCATTAATTTTCATAAACACAACAGTTTCCAAGCAGCGTGTTCATCACCACAAAGTCTGCAATGGCAATGTCAAATGCAGAGTAACTTACTACCTTCTCAGAAGGTTCCTGTCCTTTCTTCTAGTCCACAACTTCAGAAATAAATTCAGATACTTGTATTCTAATGCAAATGCTCTCCATAGGCACATGTATACCACAGAGGGTCTATTTCAATTGTCTCTGCTTTGTATGTCTAAAAAGTCATTAACAATTAGGGAACCTGGATTATATGGCACATGAGTAAACTAAAGTGCTTGCATTTATTACTGATAAAAGAGATGGAACAGATCACACCGTGCAATGTTTATACTCATCAGCTTGTGGTAGTAGATGATGATAATGGAAATTGCATGGTTGAAAGCAGTAGAACTTGATGACAGTTGTTCATTAGCGGTTTTAGCTCATGGAGTTGTCTGGCTCTGTTGCAGCTTGGATTGTAATGTGGTCGTTGCTTAAAAACTGAAATAAAGCTTTCTGGGCTAATTTGTCCTCCTTCAGACACCAGTGTGTCCTCATTGACACCAATGAGGATGTACAGGAAATAGTGAAGAGTATTTGACCCTTTGAGTTTTCTTGCTCAGTCTGTCTTGTGGGCAGTTGCCAGTTCTGATTTATTTTTCTCCCTAATCAGGAAGCGAGACACCCAGTTTCCCACAAGAGTGTGTCTCTATCCCTTCCAATGATTGATTCATGTCCATTTTCTGTGACTTTTCCCCACCCCAAGACCATATGTATCATCATAACAGTGGACTTGTTCTCCAGCAGCCTGGGGGTGGAGGTGGGCGATAGGGCTGAGGGGCTGTAGATCACTGAGTTCTGGTGCCACTTCCAGTTGTGAAGTGGGACACATTCACTAGACAGACAGCCTATGGATTTACAAACATCAACAAATTCCAAAGACCGATTAAAGTCAATTATTCATGTGCTGATGTGCTTCGCTAGCTCAGGGCCAATATTTGTAGCTTCGTCAACCAAATGTTTCCATAAATGTATCAATCCCAGAGTCATAGAAATCTGAGATGGGA
Source organism: Pelodiscus sinensis (assembly GCF_049634645.1). Lineage (NCBI taxonomy): Eukaryota > Metazoa > Chordata > Testudines > Trionychidae > Pelodiscus > Pelodiscus sinensis. The sequence goes on along the minus strand of NC_134738.1, from coordinate 906,630 downwards.
AAATGTACAGGATCCATGCAGTCCATCCCCTCAGCTCCTGTCAGCATGTCCGCTAAGTCTCTATTTCCCAACCTGGTTTCAGAGTCATTATTGAATGAAATGTAGCAATAAATACAAAGCATTTTGTTAAATTGCCCATATGTATGAAGAAATGCAGATGGGGCATGTATAAACATGATGGATAAATAGATAGATGATCATTTGTTTGTTATACATCTGATTCATTAATACTCTCAAAAGCTAAGTATGTACAGTAGTTTTCTTTTGCTCTTTTCAAGACAGATCCAAACACCACTGATGTCAATGGGAATATTTCCATGGCTTTATTGGGTCTTGGCCCAAGACCCGAGTTCCCATTCCTCCTAGTTACAAGCCTTTGCATCACCCTAAACAATTTGTCTCTTTCCTTGAGGGTCACACTCTTCAGTCACTGGTGGAAGTTTATGGTAGCATTTGTTGCCACTGGGAGATCTGTGCACTCTGCATCCAAGACAGCAGATCAGCACTAGGGATTTTAATGTGTTGTATCAACTCACCAGTGAAGATACAAATTCACCTGAGGAGTATGGGACTGTGCACTGGGGATGAACTGAGGGAAAAGGAGATCATACTATTTATGAGGGGAATCTATTGGATACTCTATAGAAAGTTAGGTCCCCTCTTAATAGATAAAAAGATAAACAGATCCGAATGCAGCCTTCCTTCACTGCAGGAACAGTTTGTGTCCCCCTCTGCCCCATCTCCAATCCCCTATGTCCCTTCGGTTGGAATAGAATTCCTCTTCCCTTCCTGCCCTAAACTTTCTGTAATGTCAATAGTCACATGTTAAACAGCTGCTGTATTTGCACTCCAGAGATGGCTTCATTTCGGTGCTGGGCAAAGCAGTTCCTCTACACAATAAACATAATGTGTACGATCAGAAAGGATGTTGTATAAAGCACTTTGATAACCACATTAAAGAGAGCTATAAATCCCCCTTCATTGCCATTACCATAATCTGACCTAGTTTTCCTTCAAGATCCAATATAAACCTTCTACCTCACTGACAATCAATTATTCCTATTTATCCTCATTTTCCTGTTCCTGGAAAGCAAGGAATATCAGGCATGCAAGGCTAGGGTCCATGCATGCACATTTCTGTTGGAAATATTTGCAGTTCTTAAGTGTTTATTTATACTGATCTTTGTCATTTCCAGATCTGACTACCCACCCTATTAGTGTTACAGCAATCCGGAAATACCCTCTTCTCTTCAATGTCTCCATCCCTCACCATGAAGAAATCACCACGGCAGAGCTGAGACTCTACACACTAGTGGAGCGGGACAGAATACTCTATGATGGGATGGATAGGAAAGTCACCATTTTTGAAATCCTGGAGAACAACCATGCAAGGAGAGAAGGAGAGGAGAGAAAAATGGTGGCACTTGCATCCAGGCAGATCTACGGCACCAACAGTGAATGGGAGACCTTTGATATCACAGATGCCATGAGGCGGTGGCACAGATCAGAGTCGACCACCCACAGGCTAGAGGTGCAGATAGAGAGTGAAGAAGGGGAGGAGCCAAACAGAGAGGGGAAACTTGATATTGACATCAGTCCCGAGGCCAAACATGTGCCTCTGTTGATTGTGTTCTCAGATGACCTGAGCAATGACAAAAAAGAGGAGAAGCAAGAACTGGACGAAATGATAGACCATGAGCAGCTGCTGGATTTGGAGAACCTGGGTATGAGCAGCGTCCACAACGGGCCAGGTGAAGAAGCTCTGCTCCAGATGCGCTCCAACATCATTTATGACTCCACAGCCCGGATCCGAAGGAACGCCAAGGGCAACTACTGCAAAAGGACTCCTCTCTATATCGACTTCACAGAGATTGGCTGGGATTCCTGGATCATCGCCCCAAAGGGATATGAAGCCTACGAGTGCCGTGGAGTGTGTTCCTACCCATTAACTGAACACGTCACACCAACTAAACACGCCATTGTCCAGACTTTGGTTCATCTGAAGAATTCCCAGAAAGCTTCCAAAGCCTGCTGTGTGCCTACCAAGCTTGATCCCATCTCCATCCTCTATTTAGACGCAGGGGTGGTAACTTACAAGTTCAAATATGAGGGGATGGCAGTTGCAGAGTGTGGTTGCCGATAGTGGAAAGGAATGCATGCACCACGCGTGCGCTAAGGGAGTATTTAATAATTCAACCTGTAAATGTGTACATTTCGCATTTCCTATTTAATAAGGTTATTTAATGAGGTGTGTACAGACAATTATATGTTTCATGTGATAGGGAACAGGTAGATCATATGATTGTAAGGAATGTATATTTTATTTTGCACTTGCTTCTTGCTGTTTCGCTTCTTATCAGAGAGGCTTCCTTCATAAACAAAAGAAGGAAAACCAAATCATTGGGTTGTTAGGGGTTTTGGCCCCAAAATAGACAACCTTCATGCCATGGAATAACATTCATGGATTTTATTTCTTAAAAAATATGTTTAGGTGTTGCAGTCAAGGACATGGTTTGAAATGCACGCCCCACTGCAGGGGTTAAAACATGGACTGAATGAACATAATGATGTGATATGTTACATACTTAATATTATGAAGTGTTTTGATAGGTTTCCATCCCTCCATTCCCCCTACCACTCCATGTTAGCATTTTAGTCTCAGGAAAGATCCTGTGTATTTATGCCCTAACTTTTCATTACATTTCAATAGAAAACAATTCCTTGCTGGTGTGTTTGGAGTAAATTAAAACAGTTTTGAAGTTACTGTGTTCATATTAAAATTTGCAGTGAACCAAACTGTGAACCTGGTGAAACCCAACTTAGGTTGAAAAATTGTCTGAGATCAGGAGAGAAAATCTTCTGTAAAATTACCCAGTGAAAAACATCTGACATCCACAATGTCAGGCTGCGACTGTGCTCTGGCTCACTGCCCCCTTGGATACTCCACAAAGCAAGAAATGCTTCTACCATTTTGTTTATTATCAAATCCCTTGCATATAGTAGTGATGCTGACTTGAGATGTAAATCTCCACATTTGATGCATGTTGCATATCAATAGCAAGGACTTTAACTGGGAGAAATCTGCATAATAGCTCTGTTGAAATCCTCAAAGATTCAGCAATTTATTTCAACTAGGAGCCTGCCCCAATGTGTCTAATATGTTTAATAAAACTATATACTGCAACTGAAATGGCAAAGTAACACCATTCTTAATCCATGTAAAGCTAGGCAGAAAAGGAAATCCCTCCACCCCAGCTACCCAGGGAGGATCTTTCCTTTCTGTACGTGTTGAAGTTGTCAATTCATAAAGACGTTGCTCTTGCACACACACACACTTGAACTATATATGATGGAATCACATGCCATGTTTCCGCCACTCTTCTGCAACAAATCATGGTGATAAGAAGGTGTCAGAGCTGAGAAACAATAGGCCCGTCACTTTATTTATATTAAGCTGCAAATTTGTCAGATTCTTGGGAAAGTGTAAGTGACGTTGAATCTCCTAGCCACCGCCAGAGCCTACTGTACTGTCCTGCATCTGTCCTACACTTTTAAGGCAAAGTTATCTTCAGTGGAAATGATAAGAGACTTGTCTTTGAAAGAACTGACTCTGACACTTCATGGGAATGAACACAAAAGACTTTATCAAGCACCAACGGAAACCAGTTTCACCTCCATCCATGCAAACCCTTCTGTGCTTCCCATTATTTATTGATCTATTTATTGACTGTCTGCCTTTGTAATATAATGTAGAATACAAAATGTTTTATTTTTGTGCTCCTATGTATTCCACACCGATAAAACCTTGTACTGAACAATTTATATTCTGAGGCCTTCTGTTGAACATTGCTCCAAAGTGGTTTTTGCTTATAGATCTTTGTAAATATAATATATTGTTATTATCTTTCCTGCCTTCAGACTATCAACCACAGGGACTTAAGAAAGCACCTCGAAGAATGCAGTGTTGTCTGATAAAAATAAGCTCTTTTAAGGACATCCTTGCTTTAAATTCTCTGATTCCATAATCTATTGTAAAATAGTGCAGAGTAGGTAATGTGTTTCCAACTACAGAGCTTGATCAATGGCGCTATATTGAATTAGACTAGCTGAGAAGCTGGCCCTTCCAAGTGAGGGAATGACTGTCATTGATTCATGAATGACTTTGCAACTTCATAATCTTAACCTTGGATAAATGGCAGGTTAAAAAACATGTAATCAGTGTGAAATCTTAATCCACTAGCATGAATCATTTTAAGTGAGACCTCCCAACTGAAATTCCTTTTTTATGTCATGCTCAAACTATCTGCATTTCATGTGTAATTAATACAAAACATTCACCATGTCATTGTTATAACAATTATAGTTTGCAATTATCCATTATTTATTTTATCATCTTTTTTCTGCAACAGGCTTATGTATATTTGTACCCTTTTTTCTCTACTGGATAGCACCAAAAATGCTCAACTATATATCATACAACCTATACTATTTACAGCCAGTGAAGAATCTCCTTTTGCTTGAATTCCAGTGGTAGGAGATTGCAAAAGGACATGTGTTCCGTTCCCACACACTCACCATAAAACATATGAAATGTCCCAAACAGACATAGATTTGTTACATTACTGCAAAAAGGCTAAGAATAGCCCTCATTGCTTATGCTATACATGCAGGATAAGGTCCATAGTGTGAGACAAAAAAAAGTAGAACATAGGGTTCAATTTTGCAAACATTAATGCACAGGAGTAATTTGATCTTTGAGCAAAGTTCCATGTATAAGCATTTACAGGATCAATACATAGGAACCAAGCCAAATTAGCACAATGGTTCATGAAGTCTAATTAATTAATCTTTTTACTGCAGTACACCAAACCATTAAGGTACCAGTAGAGTGCCAAGCTACCCATGATCCAGATGCAAATTTTGAAAGCTCTTTGGCCGGTAGACTTTGTAGACACTAGCCCTGGCTAGTAGTTGTCTCTGATTGCAGCCAGTATCTAAGTGTCAGAGGAATGTGCAAGAAACCCCCTAATGGCAAATAGTAAGAAAATAAAAAACACCTTATTATGATGTTCTTTGGGAAAACATTGTTAAACCACAATTTTAATCTCTCATAAAGAATGCATTTGTGCATGCTCTATATTGTTCAGACCCTTAGATTTAAACTAATCAGATTATTCCAGCGCATTGTAAGTTTTCTATTTTAAAAAAGGACATTTGCTTTAATGGAATGGCTTCAACCCAGTGCAAAAGATAACTGGGTAACTGCAATTTGGTGGCTTTTCCATGGATTCAGACTACAATATTGTTTATATTATCAACATGCACGATGGAGTGGGAGCATGTGGTCTAATTTATGTTAAAATAAAATAAGAGTTTTTCTTTGTGCCATTTTAAAATTAATAAACTAAGCCTGATCCTGCAAACATATATATGTTTAACGTAAAATGTACAGTGTCCCACTAAATTCATGCTCTCTATTGAACCATTTAGCAATGACTTTGGAGGTTCGGGGCCTTGGTTGCTAAAAACAATACAATATAAAACATCATGTTTCACATTCTGTTAACAGTAAATCAATGATATATCTCTGGAAGCATTTTCTAGGACTGGCTGAATTATATTAATGAAAAAAAATAATTTATTATTTCTGTTTTACTTCTTTTACACACTCATTTTTCACTTAATTAGTAGCCTAAATTGATTTTCTTTCCTCTCCTGACCTGCTTGATGCCAATGTTAATGGATTTTTTACTCTTATTTTTTTAAAAGCCAAATAAAAAAGAAAACAAAGGAAATAGCTTCAGTTTTGGAGGGGGTCTTTTAATAAATTTTGCAAAATATATCTAAAATGTAGCACATAACAAAAATATATTTTGTTTGTAAACTGCCTATCACAAAAACCCTTGCTTGCATAAACCATGAAATTTAATGGGATTCTACTTCTGTCTGTTTATTATTTATATAAGATTAGCATGTGCAGTCTGGTCTACACTTAAAATTTAAATTGCGATAGCTACTGCTCTCATTAGTGGGAATAATTCACACCTCTGAGCACCATAGCTAGGTGGTGCTAATCTAATCTCTGGTATAGATGCAGCAAGGTTAACATCACTAGGGTATGTCTAGACTGCAGAGATTTTCCAGGATACCAGAGTATCCCAGAAAAGCTCTGCCACGTCCAAGGAATGCATCTGTTTTTCAAAAAAAAAAATTGGGAAAGATGCTTTTTTCGGCATCCCTGTAAACCTCATTCTACAAGGAAGAAGGGTTGTTCCAAAAGAGACTTTTTTCCAACATTTGTCACAGTGTAGACGGGCCAATTGTCAGAAAAGCCTCTTTTGGAAGAAAAGCGGAAAAAGATATACAAATTGTAATTCTCAATATGCATATCTTTTTCCAGTAGAACTTCGTAGTCTAAACACAGCCCAGATTCCATCACTCAGGGAAGTAGTGTTCCTACGGCAACAGAAACTTCCCTTCCATTCTATCATTCCAGGACAATGGTGGGCAATCTGAGGCCCATAAACTGTGTGAGGTCCATTGGGGTTTTATGAGTGTCCTGTGACACATTTTGTTTACTGTTGCCTACACACAAGGTTGCCAGATTCCCCTGGTTTCCAGCTGGTAGTTTATTTCCTACCAGTATTACTAAAGAGACACACACACAAAGTAGGAGAACACGCATAAAGTGAGGTACGGGCTGATTGCATATGACACTGACTATGAGAGACGTGAGTGTCCAATCAAAGTGCTGCTACAGATCAATCAGCACACCTGCAAATTCTAGGTACTCGTGTGCAGTTAGCAAAACTAGCCTACCTAAAAGCCATCTTGGTTACGACAATATTTCAGCCCACTGAGATGAAGGAGGCCACTCATGCAGCCCACTCACTGGCCTAAGTTGCCCAGCACTAGAGCCCTCCAAATCTGTGAATATCTGCTTTATATCCTCAGGCATCTGCAACCACAGATATGCATGCGGATATGCACAGCTCATTTTTGCGGCTATGGATGCAGATGCAAATTTTATATCAAGAATCCTGCAAATCCATGGATATCCACTTTATATCAACAGGTATCTGAATCCATGGATGTCAATGCAGATATCCTTGGCTCATTATTGTGGATACAGAGGCAGATGTTCATACAAATTTTGTATCTGTACAGGGCTCTACCCATCACTGCTCTAAGATGCACTTACCCTACAACAGTGGTCTCCAATCATTTTATACCCAAGATCACTTTTTAAATGACAGAACAAGCCAAGATCTACCACCCGGCCCCTTCTTTGAAGCCACGCCCTCTCTATTCTCCTCCTCTCCATCACTTGCTATCCCCAACCCTTATACTGCTGCTTTTTTTCCCAATTCTTCTGTCAGAAGAAGTTTTTCCAACATTTGGCCTGTCTAGATTGGACCAAATATCAGAAAAACCATTTTGGAAGCCCCATTATTCCTCGTGGAAAGAGGAATATAGGGGTGACCGAAAGATCATGTTTGCTCTTCCACTAAAAGAAGTGGAAGAACAAACGCATCTCTGGTTGCAGAAGAGTTTTTCTGGGATATCTCCGGAATCCTGAAAAACTCCTGAGGACTACGTCTAGACTGGCATGATTTTCCGCAAATGCTTTTAACGGAAAAGTTTTCCATTAAAAGCATTTGCAGAAAAGAGCGTCTAGATTGGCACAGACACTTTTCCGCAAAAGCACTTTTTGCGGAAAAGCGTCCGTGCCAATCTAGACGCGGTTTTGCGCAAGAAAGCCCCGATCGCCATTTTCACGATAGGGGCTTTTTGCGCAAATCAATACCACGTTGTCTACACTGGCCCTCTTGCGCAAAAGCATTTGCGCAAGAGGGCTTTTGCCCAAATGGGAGCAGCATAGCCTTTCCGCAAGAAGCACTGATTTCAGACAGTAGGAAGTCAGTGTTCTTGCGGAAATTCAAGCGGCCAGTGTAGACAGCTGGCAAGTTTTTCCACAAAAGCAGCTGCTTTTGCGGAAAACCTTGCCAGTCTAGACGCAGCCCTGCAGTCTAGCTGTACCCTCGCTGGGTTGAGACAGGATTTGTAGGCTCTGGGGTGGGAATGAGGGATTTGGGTGTGGGAAGGGGTGAGAGGTGGAAGCTCTGGGAGGAAATCTGGATGCAGGAGGAGGTGGATAAGGGAATGCTGGCTCAGGGAGGGGGCCCCAGGCCGGGCAGTGTTGGGGTTGGAAGTAGGGTTGGGGTACTAAGCAAGCCACAGACTTCTGGATGTGAGGGTTCAGGAATTTGGGTTGGGGTATGTGACAGGCTCAGGGCAGGGGGGTCCAGTGTATGATAGGCTCAGAGGTACAGTCTGGGGAAAAGGAGAGCGCAGGAGTGTTATGATGCTGTGGCCAGATGGGGGCTTGGCCCCAATTGGGGGTTTGTTGGCCAGGCTTCATTTTCAAATAAAATACTGTCTCAAACACAAAAAATGTCTGCATTGCCTTTATTTCTGAGAAGGGCAGGGAACCTGTTTTGAGTCAGGGGTCACTGACCCACAGAAAAGTCAGTTGGGGCCACACAAGAGAGATGCAAAAAAAACCCTCCTCCAACTCCCCTCCCCCTCTCCCCCAAGCTCCACTAATGTGGCTCCAACTGTGTTGGTGGGAGCAGGGGACATAGTACTGGGGAAGGGTGCTAGTGGGTGCTTCGGCAGGGGACAGGGTGCCAGTGGGGACAGAGTTCTGCGGCTGGGGAGTGGGGAGAGGGGGCAGGGGAGTGGGGAGAGGGGGGCAGTGGGGAAAGGGAACAGGGGAGTGGGGAGAGGGAACAGGGTGCCAGGAGGGCAGGGAACAGGGTGCCAGTGGGGACAGGTTTTTGAGGCTGGGGAGTGGGGAGAGGGAACAGGGGAGTGGGGGCAGAGAGTCCCCTGCACCTGCCTCCTCCCAGGATTCTCCCTTGGCCCCCCCCCCCCCCGGAAGCCAGCGCGTGCGTCCTCCGTGGCTGGCGCGTGTCTACTGCAGCGCAGCGAAACCCCCACGGGTGCCTGACACGGAGCCAAACCCCGGGGCTGACCCTCGCTCCCGCGGCACAGGGAAACCCCTGCGCTCGACTCACCCCTCCTGCGTCACAGGGAAGCCGCCGCACTCCTCCTCCGGGGCCAATGCCCCCTCCCACAGCGCACCCAGCTTGCCACAGAGCTGTGGGAGGGGAGCAGCAAGCGCACTTCCGGAACATGAGATTGTCAGTGCTTTTGCGGAATTCAAGTGTAGACAGCTGGCAAGTTTTTCCGGAAAAGTGGCTGATGTTCCAGAAAAACTGGCCAGTCTAGACACAGCCAAGATGACTTCAGGTAAGAACACATTGCACTTTTATAGCCTCCTTGGTAGCACTTTACAAACAGGGACTCGCTGGCCCTTACTACAATCTTGGCTAACAACTAACATCATTACCTCTGGTTTACAAGTGCACAAAATGAAGCACAGAGACATTAAGGCACAAACATTTCAAACCTGGCTTCTAATTCTGAGTGCCCAATTAAAATCACTGGAGCCACTTGCAGCTCCTCTGATGCCTACGGCACCTGTGGGTATTCAGAATGTCTGACAATCAAGCCTTAGATTTCTTCAACAGGCTGCCCCAAAAAAGAGGCAATTTTAAAAAATCTGTTCTTAAGTGATTTGCTTCAAGTTGAATAGTGATAGAAATGTAGCTGTGTTAGTCTGGGGTACTTGGAAGGCAAAGGAAGACCCAGGAACCCTGACTTCTGCTCCCACTACTAGCTAACTATTCTTAGGGTGCACACAATCCACACAAGCACTCTGCCTATATAAAAGAAAGGATTTAGGCTGGAATTTTCATAGGAGCGAAGAAGTTAGGAAAATCAGTGAAGTTTGGGTGTTAATTTTCCCGTGCTCCTTTGACAAATCCAGCCTTGGCTACCAATAAAAAGAAAGCTACAATGAAGCATTTTCTGCACAAAACAGCTAAGTTAAATCCTTGCTACACCCTTCATAAAAATTATTTTTTGGCACTTTTGACATTTGTTCCAAGGGTTTGAAAAACTGCAGCCCAATGTTAATTTAAACTTCCTTAGGACCCAGTTCAACATTTGAGGAGCAAGCACAGTTAATAGGATGGGAACTATGTTGATGCTGGGTTGCTTACTCTGTTGGGAAACAAAGCCGGAACAAAAACCAGCCTGAGCTAGAAGCTTTGTTTACATTGCTGACCCATCTGTCTTGATTAGCGCTATTTACAGGAAAAGTAAAAAAAAAAAAAAATCAGCCTCCACTCCATCTTTAGCTGCAACAGCAACAGAGACAAAAGGGTTTGTTTGCCCCCAAACTAAAAATGGAAATGCTTATCATATCCACTGGGAAGAAGATGTTTATTATAGGAATTTTATTATTGTTGTTGACTAGAGTTGGGCTCAACCATTTCAACCAGGACTTGTTCATTTCTAGGCACAGAAGAACAGATCATTAAAGGTATTTAGGTGCCTAGTGCTATTGAAATTAACAGGAGTTAAGTACCTGAGTACTTCTGAGGGGCAGGGCTCAATTTGTGCCAGGGCTTGCCAGGTCTAAGCTCTGGCACCTTTGGGCCTGCAGCAAGGCCAACAGCCATCACAGGCCCTGGAGCTCAGCATCCCCAAAGAGGGCAGGGCCTTGGGTAGAAGGGACGGGGCCGAGGGCAGTCAGCCAGAGTCACGTGGAGCGGTGTTCCAGCGCTCAGGTGGCAATTCAAAGGGTCTGGGACCCTTTGAATCTCTGGGCCTGGGGTAATTGCCCCCTTTGCCCCACGCTGTCAACAGGCACACCCAGCCAATCTCTGGCAGTGAAATAAAAGCAGCAGTGAGCCTTGAATGCAGGCGCTAAGCCTGGCTTTGCCCCATTGAGCGAAATACAACTCATGTCAGTTGTCACGGTTCTATGGCAGGGTTGTCTGCAGTCATGGGGGACTGAGCTTGTTGACCCACAGGGTCCCACCCAGTCCTGTGTAACTAATATGAGGTAAGCGCCTAGTGTAGTTTTCTCACAATTAACAGGTTGAGGTGAATCTTCAGCTGCCCCATAATCTTCACCACTGACATACTAACTTGTGTTAGGACTACAAACTGCCTTGTCTTCACGAGGATTTACCTCAGGTTAGTTACCATATCTTAGCAAACGCCAGATTCTTACCTTCACATATAACCTTCACCAAGCCTTCACATTTAACCAGCAAATATATTGTGGCAAAGCTTCAGCCTTGCCTCAGGGGGCCTGCATTTCTAGGCAGTTAGTGTTAGATTCAGAGGCTCGCTGTGGCCTTCAACATAGCCTCTCGCCCTTCACTAGAGGCCAGGGCCACAGCCTACTGAGCTACCTACATCACAGGCCAGTCAGTGCATTGGGGTGGAACCCCTCTGTAGTCCCAGCCTCCCCTTCAGGGGCACACTCTACCGTGGTGTGGGGAGGGTTGGGGAGAACCCAGGTCCACCTACTACTCTGGGTTCCAGCCCAGAGACCCTAAGACTGTGGCATAGGCAGTGTTTCCTCCACTCAGAGGCTGTGTCTACATTGGCACCCTTTTCCGGAAAAGGGATGCTAATGAGATACTTCGGAATTGCAAATGCCGCGGGGGATTTAAATATCCCCCACGGCATTTGCATGAACATGGCTGCCGCCATGAAAGTAGGAATAAGGGATCTTCCGGAAAAGGGCTTATTTTCCTCAAGATCCCGTCTAGACTGGCGCTTTTCTCCGGCAAAACCCCGAGCCAGAAAAAAGCGGCAGCCATGTTCATGCAAATGCCGCAGGGGATATTTAAATCCCCCGCGGCATTTGCAATTCCGACTGGTCTCATTAGCATCCCTTTTCTGGAAAAGGGTGCCAATGTAGACACAGCCTTAGGGTATGTCTAGACTGTATCCCTCTGTTGGCAGAGGGATGCAGATTAGACAGGTCGACATTGCAAATGAGGCAGGGATTTAAATATCCCATGCCTGATTTGCATAAAAATGGCCACCGTGTTTTGCCCACTCAGCACTTTGTCGGCAAAAAGAGGCAGTCTAGAGGGAGATCTGTCAAGAAAGAAAGCCTTTTTCGACAGATCCCTTATGCCTCCTGCCAGGAGGTTTACAGGATCTGTCGAAAAAGGCTTTCTTTCTCGACAGATCCCCCTCTAGACTGCTGCTTTTTCCTGACAAAGTGTTGTCGGCAAAACGCGGCGGACATTTTTATGCAAATTAGGCATGGGATATTTAAATCCCTGCCTCATTTTCAATGTTGACCTGCCTAATCTGCATCCCTCTGCCGACAGAGGGATACAGTCTAGACATACCCCTAGTGCTGCAGCTTTTCCTGGGCCACTTCCCCAAGCAACCCCTCCCAGTACCTTCTTCCTGGTACCTGAGCAAGCCCTTCCTGCTTCTCCACAACACACTTCCTCACTCCTGGTCCTTAGCTCCCCTGCCCTGGCTGAAAGGAAGCCTTTTAAACCAGCCCCAGCATGTCCTCAATACGCTGCAGGTGTTTTGATGAGCCTGTCTCTCTCACTTCCCTCAGGCATCCTCTTAGTTGGCGCCAGGTGCCTGTCTGACTTAACTGTGCTGCAGCAGCCCCGGCCCTGGTCACTTAGGATATGTCTACATTGCGGCGCTATTTCAGGATACTTCTGGTGTCCCGAAATAGCCATTCTGCATCTTTGAAACAGAAATATAACAGGCTTGCTAATCTGACATCCCTTTAAACTTTGTTCCCGAGAATTACGGGACATTTCGGAATAGCTGTTTGTTTCAAAATTTGGCACTGTGTAGACAGCACCAAATTTTGAAATAAGCTATGCAATTTGCGTAGCTCAAATTGTGTAGCTTATTTCAAGCTAAGGGTACAGTGCACCTGTAGTGAAAAGAAAACTATTCACACACTGCCCAGTAAATCTACCTTCGATCAGACTTCAGTAGCGAGCTCAACCAGAAGTTTGCTAAGGAGGGGGAAAAAGTTACCTGGCTGGCCTCTCCAAGCATGAGTGACACAAGAATCCACACAAGTCACAAAGCCAGTAACTGAAACTTAATCTTCCTGCTCCTCCATCATGATGCTGGGTGCAGTAGGAGGCCCAATTTGAGTGCATGGTGTAATCCTGTGACTTGGCTCACAGGATTACACCATCAGATACGTAACTTTGGCTCAGCCACATCTTTATCATCTGGTCAAGAGCAGCTTCCCCTCATTGTGCCCCTGACAAACAGAGGAAGGAAGGAAGGAAGGCTTAATGATTAGGATATTATCTCCTAATGAGGAGCAGGTTTAAAACTAGTAAAAGAAAGTTCTTCTTCACACAGCGTGTAGTCAACCTGTGGAACTCCTTGCCAGAGGAGGCTGTGAAGGCTAGGACTATAATAGAGTTTAAAGAGAAGCTAGATAATTTCATGGAGGTTAGGTCCATAAAAGGCTATTAGCCAGGGGATAAAATGGTGTCCTTGGCCTCTGTTTGTCAGAGGCTGGAGAGGGATGGCAGGAGACAAATCGCTTGATCATGGTCTTCTGTCCACCCTCTCTGGGGCACCTGGTAATGGCCACTGTCGGTAGACAGGCTACTGGGCTAGATGGACCTTTGGTCTGACCCAGTACGGCCGTTCTTATGTTCTTATGTTCTATGTTATCCTAGGAATTTCACTATAGGCTAGAAAATGCTTCCATGTCTGATGTCTAAAAAGGTAGAGGATACCTCTCTGTTCCTACTTCATTCATGAGTCATTTTGATCAGCCTCCTTTGCACTGTTTTGGAGGCTTTGCAGCTCTTTTGATCGTCTTTTCTTTCTAGTAAACAAAGGAAATCTGAAGGTTAAACCAGTAATTAACACAGCCACAATAAAGGAAATGATAGGAAAGGAATGGGTTTTCTTGGCACAAAACAATGCTTCCTGAAAAAAAATGGTTCTTTCTCTTTAGCTCCCAGAAGAGCTGGGGTTTCTCAGCACTAGGATAAGGCAAAGTCCAAGATGCAGCTGTCGTACCTCGGTGTTTTCGTACCTTGGTACCTTTGGTGGTCTGGACTGTCAGTGTCAGCGTTGTCTGGTCAAGGTCGTCCTGGCGCGCTCCTGACAGGACCTCTACTCCATTAGTGGTGATAAACTTTCGGCTGCGTGCATAACAATCGGTACTCCCTTTATCTAGAGTGTTAGACCCCGTGCACTTGGGTCAACACAAGAGATCTCTGAGAGGCCCCGGAAACGACAGATGCAGGCAAGGTTTGAAATAAATCGAGCAGGTTTATTGTCAAATGCGAAGCTCTACCAGTTGGTAACAGAGATCAGTCCAGTGTTACCCACTGGGCACTATGGCCCGCGTTGACAAGGTACCAACACCGGGCAGGCCTATTGCCATAGAACAGATATTAACAGCAGTTAGTCAAAGTTAAGCTACTGTGCACTCTGTAAGTTCAGGCAATGACACCTGCTGTTCAGGCACCTAGTGCACCCCCCCCCCCCCCCAAGGTCGGCCGGAGAGCACCCTCTGTGGTGTCCTTTTATAGACAGGTACAAACAACTTACATCATTTCTTTACGTACCAGGTTACCACCCTCTGTTGCCTAGTTACCACCCCTCACCTTATGGAAGGGAGGGCTTACTTACTATCCTTCATGCTGTCAATTTCAACCCAGTCCTGAACCTAGGTCGGTATGTGCATTAGTTTTTAGGGAGTTTTTGTACCAAGACGTTTCTTATTAAGATGTTCCATTACTCCCCTTTGGCTTACAGTCTGTACCCAGAGCCTCCCTGTGTCCTTCCATGCTCGACCTAACTTACACAATCACACAATTATCAGTAGGGCTTCTTTCTTGGCTCCTGTTACTGAACCAAAGTCTTGCTCACTAGATTGCAAGGCCTGTTGCTGTTTTCATGTTACAGGCCTTAGGCCTGCTGACTCCATGTTACTGACCCTCAACTTACTACATTCCCCCACTTTTTGTCCTTTTATGGGGAAGATGTTTACCCATCGTCCCAGAAAAGGAGAATGCATGAACTGAAGGTGACCCAGTGGGCTAAACACTGTCATGTGGACACCTTTGTTGTACTGTTCACACACTCCTACCCCATCTGTCCCTTAGTCTGCACATTCCCTCGTACGACTGATGGACAGATTTTATTTTCCAATTCTGTTAGGTCCCCTATGGTGGGCCTGGGAATGTTAGGCCCAGGACAATAATTGGTAGGGTCTTTTATATGAGGGTTCAGCTAATTAACCTTTTAATGATTTACTGGTTACATAGATAACATATATATGTGTACAATTATTCTCCCTACATACTACTATATGTGATTATAATTAAACATTTAAAATATACTATATTTTCTAATCCCTTCACCTTAATTCTACTATTACTTTGTTACTATGGCCACACCTTCAATGATACCATCCTTACTCTGCCAGATGTCGTTGTATGGCATTATTCATAGCAACTTCCATTCCTCTTTTGACTCTTCTTTGTTATTTCATATCTTTAACCCGATTACACATATAACAGCACATTCCCAATAGAACTACAACTGTTACGGCCTGGGTTACCATTAATAGTAGGCTTAATGTTCTAACTATTGGATGGAGAGTCACCTCCTCTGGTATTGCCCACCAAGGTGTTTCCAGTTCTTTTTGTACCTCATCTATTTCCTCACTCTGTTGTTGTATCAATTTAGTAATGGGTATCAAAGCTTCCTTATTTCTGCCTACCAACTCATGGATATCTAGTTGCAAGTGTTCTACTGGGGGAAATAGTTGGGTTAACAAGTTTTTTATGGCTCCAGGTGGAACAATGGTTTCATTGACAGTATTTATCTTGCTGGTTGGCCAGAAAGCATGGGGTCCTACTTGCATTGTGCCCACAACCGGCACACAAAACCCTGTATCCCTATTTCCCTTTGACTTTGGTGAGTTTTGCTCAATTTTTAGGCAACAAAAGAATGTAGATAATCCTAGATTTCTGAAAATTTAGGGCTGGAAGGACCCACAGGAGGTCATCTCATCCATCCCCCTGCTGCCAAAGGGTCAAATATACCTAGAAAATAAAAATCCACAGCAGGTGGCATGTTCACAATAATGTTATTTGTGTCTTTGGCCATACCATCAGCAACAGAGATCTTACTTGTGAATCCTGTCTCTTTCTTGAATATCATGCTCTATTGTCAGAGATCAAAGACCCAGCTCTTATAGGTTTTAAAGCAGAATTAAGTTTGATTTTGACATTGCATACACCCATTTTGAATGCTCATGGCACCCCTGAATTCAGCCAGAGGAGAACTACAGCGTAGGTCTCTGTTTAGACAGAGAGAAAGAACCTTCATTACTTGCAACTCATTCTGCTCTGCATGCAGATGATCTCCTGTAAATTTTTCTACTTAGTGAACTCAGTTTCTCACAGCTCCCCATTGCAAGCTCATTAGTAGAGATGAAAGTGTGACAGACACACCCCTTCCCGTACTGTATGAAATTGTCTTGTGGATACAAATATGCATAACTTGAAGATGCTTTAGACAAAATAACTCATGTAACCTATCAATTTTAATGCCACTGTCTGTTGGATCTGATTTTGATGGATATATCATTTTTGTATGTAAAGTTAGAAATATGGGGTATGGAATGGTTTTAGGTTTTAAATGTGCAAATGAAAGCCATCAAGAGTATTTCCAATGCTGGGACACCTCAATGTCTGGGTAATCAGCTTAATGACCTGTAAATAGCCTGGTTTCCTCTTTTAAGTGTAAGCGGGGTCAGGGTAAACTCTACCCTGACATCTGGTGGTGAACTGTGGCAAGTGATGCAAAGACACTTCAGGGGCTGATCCCAATTTGCATAGAAACACCCACCCTGTCTAATATGTGCTCACAGCAGTCCAAATGGTCACTTTGGCCACTGTGGGATCCCCAGTCTCTCTGGGTATGTCTACACTACCCTCCTAGTTCGAAGTAGCGGGGTAATGTAGGCATACCGCACTTGCAAATGAAGCCCGGGATTTGAATTTCCCGGGCTTCATTTGCATAAGCGGGGAGCCGCCATTTTTAAAACCCCGCTGGTTCGAACCCCGTGCAGCGCGGCTACACGGGGCTCGAACTAGGTAGTTCAGACTAGGCTTCCTAGGTCAGAGCAGAAGTTCTCCACATACTGTCCTTGCCAGCAGACACCACTCCTGCAGCTCCCATTGATCAACAATGGGGAACTGTGGCCAGTTGAAGCTGTGGAGTCAGTGCCTGTAGATGAGGGGCAGAACATGGAGCCATTGCTGTACGTGCCAGGTGTTTGGGGTTGGGGCTGCCTTGGCTCTGCTGCTCCATCCCTGGGGCAGCTGTCCAGCTGCTCCCAGGGTGGGCAGGACTTAAACCCTCCACTCTGTGTGCCCCAGGAGACTGGCCCACCCCACCTCCCTACCTTCAGAGGGTCCCTTATCCTGTGTCTGGTCATTCCAGGGTGGGCGGAGGCGATGGCTTGAAGGTAGGGAGGTGGAGTGGGATCTCCAGTGAACTTGGGGATGGGCATTAGCCTCTGGAGCACAGGATGGTGGGCTCAATCCAGCCCCCCCTCCACTCACTCAGGCAACAGCTGGGCCAGCAACTCAGGCTGCCTGAGGGATGGACCTGGCTCCTGCATTAGGAAGGCAGGATAAGAGACCTGCTGAAGGTAAGGGGAGGGGGCTCTGGAGTGGCTTAGAAGATTAGGGCATTTACCTGGGAAACACAAGGTGGTGGGCTCAAGCCCCCCCCCCCCACCCCCACCCCTCTCTAGATAGTCCAAGCCCCCCTGCTCACCCTGGGAGCAACCAGATACAAGACAAGGGACTCCCTGCAGGCAGGTGGGTTGGGTTGGGCTGGGCTTTTGAGTGGACCAGGAGCAACAGCACTTGCCTGAGGAGGACAGGGTTGTGGGTTGGAGTCTCCACCCAGCAGCCCAAGTCAGAGCTCTGCCTACCCTGGGAGCAATGAGACAGCCACCACAGGATACAGAACCCACCAAAGGTAGGTGGGCTCAGCCCAGCCCTTGAGTGGGCTAGGGGATAGTGCATTCACCTGGAGAACACAGGGTGGTGGGTTCAAGTCTTAGCTGCCCTGGGAGCAGCTGTACAGCCAACACAAACTGCCCCAGGGATGGACCAGGATCCTACATTAGGAAGGTAGAACAAAGGACCCCCTGAAGGTAGGGGAGTGGACTCTGGAGTGGCCTAGGGCAGTGCCCCTCAACTGCCAGGGGCACTCAAGAGAAGTCGGGGGGTACGTCAACACAACTGAAATTTGAAGAAAACTGAATTTTTGTTTTAAGTTTTACAGCGGTTTATTATTTTTGTACTTTTTACACCCAAATATTTCATCACCCTCCCAGCTACAATTAAGTTGTTTAAACAAATGTGTTTCAACGGTAAAAAAAATAATTTGTGTCTGAAAACCGTAGGTACTGGGGGTACTTATACATTTTTTTATTTTTATTTTTTTGGAAAGGGGTACTTTATAAAAAAAGGTTGAGAAACACTGGCCTAGGGGATAGGGCATTTGCCACACACCCAAGACTAGAGCCTGCACCCCTACCTCAGCCCGGTAAAAGTGAATGAGATTCGGGGAGGAAGGGCATCAGAATGAGCAGGGGGAGGCCTCTGAGAAAGGGATGGAGCAGAGCGGAAGGAAGCCAGGCAAGCATATTTGGGTTTGAGGTAGATCTTACATTGCAAATGAAAAAGTGGCCTATGTGTTGTATAGTCTTGCATTAATCTTTGTATTCATGCCTGTCAGTGTGAGAGAAGCTATTTGTATAGATTTGCTTGCATATGCAACCACTCTTAAGTTGAGGCCCTCAGCATGTTCTGTAAGTGTCACTGTGGTCCCCGGGGCTTCCAAAGTTGAGTTGCCCTAGCTCATCCCTGACAGGCGTCTGGCTAACCTGGTCTTAAATATCTGTAATTTAAGCCCATTGCTTCTCATCCTAACCTCAGAGGCCAAGCAGAACGATTTTTATTCCTCCTCCTTATGATACTCTTTTAGATACTTGAAAGCTGCTCTCATGTCCCTTTTCGGTCTTCTCTTTTCCAAGGTAAAGGCCAATTCCTTCAGCCTTGCCTCATATCTCATGTTCTCTAGACCTTTCATCATTTGTGTTGATCTTCTCTGGACTTTCTCCAGTTTCTCCTCATTTCCTGAAATGTGATGCCCAGACTGGACATGATACTCCAGCTGGGGCCTAATGTAGATGGCTCATTCCCTGCCTAGGGGACGTGAGATTGGGTGGGTTAATTTCCAATCCTCCTGTTTATTCTTGTCCTAAGTTAGGAGGGCACAGTAGTTCTGATGGGGGCTGGAGAGGGGATGGAAGCCAGATCCAAGATCAATGAGCAGACCTGTGGATGCCTTGGGGGTCTGCAACAAGGGCCTGCTTTGGGAAGCCCCCTCTTTGGAGGTGAATGTGGCAGCATTGAGACACCACCCAGAAGCAGGCACCACAGACACTAACTGCAGAGTCATGAGACGGCTCTCTCAGATCTTGCACATGCATAAGATGATAGATCTGCAGGAGGGGAGGCAGTGGCGTAGTGAGGGGGCTAGAGGGGTCAGTTGCCCTTGGGAGAAAAATAATATAAAATTTAGTTAAAAATAGATGTCACGTTTTTAAAAGGAATACCGTATCTCCTGCCTTTTGTCTATTTTTGTCTCTTTAGGATCCCAGTTAAAATTTTCAAAAGCACTTGAGTGACTAAAGTCATTTTTGAAAATTGGACTTGGAAATCTAAGCTCAGATTTTCAAAGGTAATTAAGCTCCTAAAGAGACAGTTGCCAGCTCCGATCTTCAAAGATATCTATCTGATCTTTACACACCTTTGAAAATCTGGTCATAAGTGTCCTAGTCAGTTCTGAACGTGAGATGTAGTAGCCCAGTCCTAATTCCTTCAGACTTTTTTTTTTTAATTTGAACATTTATCTACACTATTCCCCTCCTTTCTCTTTCACTATCCAATAAATGCATGGATCAAAATTATAGGTGCTTTGTGAATATGCTGACTTGAGAGTGGAAAGATTTCCTGTTGTCATGTATGATTCCTGGTAACCCATCTCAAATATGAAAAACTAGGCTCATATCAGGAGCTGTTGAATTCAGTTCACCATTTGCAGTATCTCATTATGATGTTTAGTGGAGAAGATATTGTTTTGTTTTGTTTTTTATTTATACTGTGGGCAAAGCATGGGCTCACAAGAATTCCTCCATTGTTTTACCATGATTTTCAAAACATTTGGGCTGTGTCTACATTGGCACCCTTTTCCATAAAAGGGATGCTAATGAGACACTTCGGAATTGCAAATGCCGCAGGGGATTTAAATATCCCTTGCGGCATTTGCATTAACATAGCTGCCGCTTTTTTCCGGCTCGGAGTTTTGCCGGAGAAAAGCGCCAGTCTAGACGGGATCTTGCGGAAAATAAACCCTTTTCCGGAAGATCCCTTATTCCTACTTTCAAGTAGGAAGTGTCTCATTAGCATCCAAAGTGTCTCATTAGCATCCCTTTTCCGGAAAAGGGTGCCAATGTAGACACAGCCTTGGTGTTTTTCTAAAGGCCTGGAGTCAATTGATTATGTAGGAATCTCAGCTTTCATTTAAAAAAAAGTGCTCTCTACTTCTGGGCCTTACAGCTAAGGAGGAAAGCTTTAAAACATGAACCCTAAATACTCAAGAAACAAAAGGCCGATAAAAATCCAACATGTTTTAGTTTTTAAAAAATCTTATGATTTGTAGACCAGTCCTGTGTAGGCGTTCCTGGTGATTTTTGGGTTGGCAATATTGCTCTTTGATTGGTGAATTTAGAGAGGTCTCTCCCTTCAGTTTCCCTTTCCACCCTCCGTTTTTGTCACAGGTCATCAGAGAATCATAGAGACAATGGAGAGTAGGGTGAGTCCATGACTATGGTTAATGACTGGTCAGGGTGACTAACTATTATCAGACAGTGGTCTGAATGAGCTATCTACTGCCATCTGCTAATCAACTGTAGGAAAAGGCTTCAGGAGCAAACCTTATTTATTTAGACAACTTACTTTGCCACAGAGATCAGTAGACACACTTGCTGTGTCAAGATGATCAATTTTGGCTCTTTTGGGTTGAAATTCATTTAAGACTTGGAGCTGGGAGAATGAAATGTTGTTATCCATATTGTAGGAGTAAAAGACCTGAACTTAATATGACCTGGCTTAGGGTCTACCATAACTTGAACACTAAGCAGAGGATAGTGAAAGTCACAGAAGATGGAAACAGGTTTTATTTCTGGTGGTGTAGAGTCTATTTGGGAGTCCTCAATTATATCTGACACTTTACATCCAGGCTACATCTAGACTGGCATGATTTTCCGCAAATGCTTTTAACGGAAAAGTTTTCTGTTAAAAGCATTTGCGGAAAAGAGTGTCTAGATTGGCACGGACGCTTTTCCGCAAAAGCACTTTCTGCGGAAAAGCGTCTGTGCCAATCTAGACGCGCTTTTCCGCAAAAAAGCCCCAATCGCCATTTTCGCAATCGGGGCTTTTTTGCGCAAAACAAATCTGAGCTGTCTACACTGGCCCTTTTGCGCAAAGAAAGGGACTTTTGCCCGAACGGGAGCAGCATAGTATTTCCGCAAGAAGCACTGATTTCCGACAGTACGAAGTCAGTGTTCTTGTGGAAATTCAAGCGGCCAGTGTAGACAGCTGGCAAGTTTTTCCACAAAAGCAGCTGCTTTTGCGGAAAACCTTGCCAGTCTAGATGCAGCCCCAGTGTTTAATGGCAGAACTGACTAGAATCAATTGAGTCCTTGTCTTGTCTCAGTGATCACTTGAGCAAAAATCATTGATAAAATCTTGTGTAAACTGACCTTGGATTCAACATGCAGGCAGTGTGTTGAAGGGCCGTGCAAAGGAGGCAATGGTGGGGAGGTACCGTATTACCTAGTGAAATCATTGGTGCTGAAATCACTAAGCACTGGAATTTGACCACAGAACTGACACTTAACAAAGACTCCGTTTTTGCTATTTAAAAAGTAAATCAATGTAACAGAAAACTGCAACGCTCTCTGGTAACTTTTTAAAAATCAAACTTTAAACTTTATCGAAAAAATTGGATAGTTTGCAATTGAAAATATTTGACCTACACTTAAGGCAACTGATTTAATTTTGTGTGAAATTTTGCATAATAAAGGATGGCATTTTTTTTTAAAATGTTCAGTTATATAGATCTACATTTTGATCACATCTACTTGATCCTGGTGTGATATTTGTGTGTGGTCGTGGTTGTGTGTGTGTGGTTTTGGTTTGGTTTTTGCTCAAAAATCCTGGGTGGGAAGGGCGGGGGGCACCACCAAAACAGTTCGAATTGGGCCCCACACTCCCTGCTAGCCAGGACTCTGTTAAGCTGGGACTTAACCTCTAGGAATGGAGATTCTATCTCATCCCTAGGGAACCCATCCCAGCGCTTCCCCACCCTCCTCGGGAAATAGTTTTTCCTAATATCCAGCCTAGATCTCCCCACTGCAACTCGAACCAAATGTAACCTACAAATATCTTTCCAGGACTGCCAGCTCTATTGTTCTCTCTGAGTTCTTTGAATATGTTGGAGTTAGTTAGAAGTGTGAGTGCCAGGCACAAAAGTCACTATCAGATAAAAGAAGTATTGTGGCAATCTTAGATTATTTCTTTGGTTTAAAATTTTGTTTTATAAAAGAAGTGGAAGCTAGAACGTGGGTACCATTTCCCTAATGAAAACAAAAAGGGAGCTTGGATATTTAAGTAAGTGATAGAGGCTGTGAGATGCAGGAAGTCAGACCAGATAACCATAGCAGTTCCTTCTGGCCTTGGAATCCATTGATTTGTGAACACCTCCAAATTTGTGCATGGTCTTTCAAACTATACTTGCAAAGTGCTGCAAATATTGGACTTGGAGTCTTAGGTTAGCTAAGAGATTACGTTTAAGATGATCAAGTTAGCTATCCAAAGCTGTGTAGCCATAAAATGCCAGCTATGTTCTGAGATTAATACAACATGGACCAGGTAAGTGTCATCATAACCAACCTTCTTTCTTGATCTCTTTTTTTTAACTTGAGGCAGCATGCTCAGTGCTGAACAGACAGAGGCAGAAGTTTGACCAAAATGACCCTTCAAATCAGTTGACTGAATGCCTCCCAGGACATGACCTGCTTCAGTTGGTGGTGCCTAAAAATTATTTCCATCTGACAACTGACTGGCCAGTAGCCTGGGAACTGGTCATGTCAGTCCAGTTCTTATTGGACAGCTGCCTCCCTCCACAAGTGGAAGTATCTCAGTAGAAAAGGCCCAGGAGTTCAAGGGCATAGAAACTGAATTAACTCCTCACTGTTGGGAGTTTGTCCCTCCAGCTGCATGAACTACATTAGCAAAAGGCTGTTCTTGCCCTTGGTCTGGGATCTGTTCTGTGCACAGCTGAGGGAAATCTCAGTCTCCAGCATCAATCAGAACTGGCATATTTCACAAGCAATACATTCACTTCTAAAATCCCACCGCTTAGCCAGCTCTCTGCTTTATCCAGCACTGCTGCCATAGGGAGCACTCACAAACACACACACTAGGGCTGTGTCTACACTGGCGCGATCTTGCGCCAAAGCGGCCGCTTTTGCGCAAAAACATGCTGCCTGTCTACACTGGTGGGGAGTTCTTGTGCAAGAACACTAACATTCTAATGTGTGAAATCAGTGCTTCTTGCGCAAGAACTATGATGCTCCCGCTCAGGAATAAGCCCTCTTGTGCAACTGTTCTTGTGCAAGAGGCCAGTGTAGATAGGCAACATGAATTTCTTGCACTAGAAAGCCCTATGGTTAAAATGGCCATCGGAGCTTTCTTGCGCAAGAGAGCATCTACACTGGCATGGATGCTCTTGCGCAAAGGCACATGCCAGTGTAGAAGCTCTCTTGCGTTAAAGAGTATTTGTGCAAGATCATGCCAATGTAGACGTAGCCTAGGGATCTAGTCAGCAGTCCAGGTGCAGAGAAACTTGCACTCAAGTTAAAGCATTTGCATCTGCCACAGGTTTTCAGGATTACGTGATATATAGAGACCTGGTCCATTTTATGCATGAGCCTGCATACACACAAGCACACAATTATCAACTAGCACATTTATCCAGAGTTGCTCTAGTCCTTAAGGAGGGTGTAGTGGGGTGGAGACCTCCCCCACTACCGGAAGGGAGAAAATACCCCTCCGGAAGCCATCATGGGTGTATTATGGCCCCGCCCAGTCACCTGACCAGAAGGCAAGGGGTGGGGCTAGGACTATAAAAAGCCTGGCTGAGAGCTCAGTCAGGGCCCAGCCTCTGAGGGAGACAGAGGCCTGTCCTGAGCTCCCTGACCTGGAGGCTGAGGCCTGGCTGGGGCTGCCCCCAGTTGCCTTCCACGTAGCCAGGGAAGACTTCCCTGCCCGGGCTGCTGAGGCCTGGCCAAGCCAGCCAGCAGAGCTACCCTCTGACTCAGAGGGACCCGGGGCTCTGCTGGTGCCTGGTGAACTTGAGGACCTGCCTGAGTCAGAGGTCCTGCTTAAGCCCCGAGGCCTGTGGACACCCTGAGACCCTAAGGTCCTGCCCAAGCTAGAGGACCTACGGACTGATGGGGACCCTGAGGGCTTGCCAGAGCTGGTGGACCGGCTCGAACCCTGATGCCGGCCGGGAACCTGGGGCCTTGCGAACCTGCTGGATGCCTGCCTGGATCGGGCCGCCCAGACCCTGCTGGGATGACACTGACCTCGGCTCCTTAGCCTGCTGAAGAAACAGGTACCTGCGAAGGGGGAGATGAGGAGTGGCCCAGGGGGTAGCACGGGCTGAGAGCAGCCCTAGGCCAGCAAGTTGCGGATCAGACGTTTTAAAGGGGTGTCAGCCGACGGTCAGGGCAGTGTGTGTGGGTATGTCTCCTAAGTCTTCAACTGCTAAGACACGAAGTCTCGTCGCAGCGGGCAGCCCAGAAGGCTGAAAGGAGCCCAGAGTGTTTTTAACGTCCGTGACTTTACTGCTAGGACCACAGTCCCTTCGCAGAGGGTAGCCAAACAGGCTAACAGACGCCCCAGTGTGTAGGAAGAGCTTATTACACCTTAGATTTTAACTGCTAGAACACAAAGTTCCTTCGCAGCGGGCAGCTTGAGAAAGGCTGGAAAGGTGCCCCAACGGATCTTGTCACCTGGGAGTGACACGGATCCAAACGCCCAAGCTCTCTCTATGTCTGTCCCTTTATGACCGGCTGAAGTTCTTTTAAATTGTGCTTGGTTCTATTACAGCAACTGAAGGAGTCAGGTTAAAACTTAAACAGTTACAGGTTTATTAAAGGAACTTATAAATCATATGGTTACAATGGCTATTGCTCTATTTCTTAAATACTAGTAAAATATAGATAGATCTTAAAAAGTGGTTCCAGGAAAAAGGTAAAGATAGAAAATAGAAATAATGGTACCAAGTGACAGCTTAATCTTTAAAGAGCTCTAACACTATGTATATATATACTTAAACAAAGGACCAAATCCAGGTACAATTTTTACCCCCTTCTGTGCCTCTCGACTCTAGCGTGTCAGGCCAGGGCCGGTCTCTCAATTCCTCGGAAAGACGAATACAAGGTGGGCGTCCCCTCTGGAACCTCGGGAGGTCAAACACTAAACCCGACCAGCAGATAGGTGGTAGATTGACACACAAAGCAAGTGTGCTGCTGGACTCATCTTTATACCCCTGGGGGCCCGTATTCTCTTTCTTATCTTAAGAGGCCAAATTTTACTGGTCCGTTTTGTGGTGCCAGTTCTTACAAGCAGGTTACAAGTTAATTTACACTTGTAAGAGAGGAAGATAACTAAATTAGGACTGCTGGATGTTCTTGTTGGGCGGGAGATTCCTTCCCCCGTGGACGGGTATGTGTTCGTATCGATATGGGTTAAGTCAAGGGCATGATGTACAGACTCTTGGTCAACAATTAGTTTGACCACCCTCCTATCTCTGCTTACAGTTGGTCACGGTCACTGAGCCAGCGTATCTAAACCTCCTGCTCCAAGGTTTTCAAAGAATATGCTGTTTTCCTGCTCTTATGTGCCCTGCATGGTTTCAAGCAGACAAAGATGGATGTTAAAATGGGGGTTCGCGTCTGGCTACAAGGGGCCAGGACTAGAATGATTGCCCTGCCCATAACTGAGTTAAGAGACTTGAGGAAACGGAGAACTTCTTCCCCAGTGGCCCGGACCTGAAGCAAGGCCAGGCCCCTGAACTATTGCCTCTCCGCCCGACCTGAAACAAGGCTGGGAATAGACTCACAGACTCGGACTATTTTAAGGTACGGTAGGGCCGTAGGGCGGACTAGCCACCCACTGTACCAGGGTCAGAAGGACCGCCTCCCAAAGGCCTACCGACCTACAACCACCCAGCCCCCGGAAGGGGGGGAAGCGTAGAGGCTGTTGTGGGCATTGCCAGAGGGCAGTGTCCTGAAAAGGATCCCGACACCTGCCCGCCAAGCTAATTCCCAGAACCGACGGCAGGTGGCGCTGTGGCGGTACGTGTACCTCGCTACAGAGGGGCTCAGGACAGGCGGCCAGAGATGTGGGTGGTATAAGAATCAGGGTTGGGGGTGAGAAGAGGCTCTGTGGGGACTCTGTATCTCTGTGTGAGTCTCAGGAGACTCTGTGTGTGTGTGTGTGTATTTGTGTGTCTACACTGCACGGTTTTGCACAAGAACTATGAAAATGAGGCTAAGCATGGAATATCGCCCATCCTTATTTGCATAATTAATGAGCGGCCACTTTTTGCACAAAAACACCCTCTTGCACAAGAACCGTTTTTTTCCGCTTTTTTTCTGGAAAAATGGCTCTTGCGCAAGAGGGGGGTTTTTTTTTTTTGCAAGAAGAAGTCATGTTAGACGGTTCCTTTTTGCATAAAAGCCTCTTGCACAAAAAGCAGCCACCCATTAATTATGCAAATGAGGCTTGGCGATATACCACGCTTAGCCTCATTTGCATATTTCTAGCACAAAACCAGCGCAATGTAGACATAGCCTGTGTGTGTGTTTCTAGGGAGGTGTGTGTGTGTGTGCGTGTGTGTGTGTGTGTGTGTGTGTGCGTTTGTGTTTTTCTAGGGAGGTGGGCAGTGAGAGTGGGGGTCCAAAGTCTACGCCCCAAAATTCATACTTGGGGGGGGAGACTGCTTGCTCTTCCCCTTCTTGTCAGTGCACTCCCCACCAGAGTGAGGAATGCAGCAAACTGTGCAATTTGCCTTTGCTCCCTGGTGAAGGGGAACAGCCAGTGATGTCCTTATATGAATCGGGAGCTGGGGGCAGGCAGCTTCAGCTCTACCCCACACACTCCCTAAAGGGTGCCTGGGAATTGGGATGCTCGGGACTGAGGCAATCCTGAATGGGGGAGGGCGTGCACCCCCAGCCAGCCCTTTTCACCTGCCTGGTGATTCTGTCTCTTTTCTATATGGTTTTAGGAGAAACAATCCCATCCCAGGTACATCCCATTTTCCTGGCACAACCAAATCCTGACCTTGCTTTAAGAGGAAGGTGTACACCAAATTCGGTGGCTTAGGAGGAGTTCTTGGACAACAAACAAACACACAGACAAACTCTATAAAATATATAGTAGATTAGCAAATCTCATAGACTCATAGACTTTAAGGTCAGAAGGGACCATTATGATCATCTAGTCTGACCCCCTGCACCGTGCAGGCCACAGAATCTCGCCCACCCCTCTTAGAATAATCCTCTCACCTATGTCTCAGATATTGAAGCCTTCCAATACTTTGAAGGCCCCAACATGCAGAGAGTCCTTCAGCTGTGATCTGTGCCCAATGCTACAGAGGAAGGCGAAAAACCTCCAGGGCCTCTGCCAATCTACCCTGGAGGAAAATTCCTTCCTGACCCCAAATATGGCGATCAGCTAAACCCTGAGCATGTGGGCAAGACTCACCAGCCAGACACCCAGAAAGTTCCCTATAGCAACTCCTATCATCCCTCCATTGACCTATTTCCAACTGGAAATGAATGGTCAATTAGTTACCAAGATCATGTTATTTCATCCAACCATCCCCTTATCATAGAATCATAGAACTGGAAGATACCTCAGAAGGTCGTCAAGTCCAGCCCTCCGCTCTAGGCAGGACCAATCCCATCTAAATCAACCCGGCCAGGGCTTTGTCAAGCCGAGACTTAAACACCTCTAGGGATGGAGACTCCACTACTTCCCTAGGTAACCCATTCCAATGCTTCACTACCCTCCTAGTAAAATAGTTTTTCCTAATATCCAATCTGGACCTCTCCCACCACAACTTGAGACCATTGCTCCTTGTTCTGCCATCTGTCACTACTGAGAACAGCCTCTCTCCATCCTCTTTGGAACCTCCCTTCAGGAAGTTGAAGGCTGCTATCAAGTCCCCCCTCACTCTTCGCTTCTGCAGACTAAACAGACCCAAGTCCCTCAGCCTCTCCTCGTAGGTCATATGCTCCAGACCCCTAATCATTTTGGTTGCCCTCCGCTGGACCCTCTCCAATGCGTCCGCATCCTTTTTGTAGTGGGGGGCCCAGAACTGGACACAGTACTCCAGATGTGGCCTCACCAAAGCCGAATAAAGGGGAATAATGACATCTCTGGATCTGCTGGCAATGCTCCTCTTAATGCATCCTAATATGCCATTAGCTTTCTTGGCTACAAGGGCACACTGTTGACTCATATCTAGCTTCTCATCCACTGTAACCCCCAGGTCCTTTTCTGCAGAACTACTACTTAACTGGTTGGTCCCCAGCCTGTAACTATGCTTGGGATTCTTCCGTCCCAAGTGCAGGACTCTACACTTGTCTTTGTTGAATCTCATGAGATTTCTAGTGGCCCAATCCTCCAATTTGTCCAAGTCACTCTGGACCCTATCTCTGCCCTTAAGCGTATCTACCTCTCCCCCTAGCTTAGTGTCATCTGCAAACTTGCTGAGGGTGCAATCTATCCCCTCATCCAGGTCATTAATAAAGATATTGAACAAAACCGGTCCTAGAACCGAACCTTGGGGCACTCCACTAGAAACCGACCTCCATCCTGACATCGAACCGTTGATCACTACCCGCTGGGCCCGGCCTTCTAGCCATCTTTCTATCCATCTTACCGTCCATTTATCCAATCCGCATTCCCTTAACTTGCTGGCAAGAATATTGTGGGAGACCGTATCAAAAGCCTTGCTAAAGTCAAGGTATATAACATCCACTGACTTTCCCATGTCCACTGAGCCAGTTACCTCATCATAGAAGCTAATCAGATTGGTCAAGCACGACTTGCCCTTTGTGAATCCATGCTGACTATTCTTGATCACTTTCCTCTCATTCAAGTGTCTCAAAATGGACTCCTTTATGATCCCTTCCATGATTTTTCCAGGAACCGAGGTAAGACTGACCGGCCTATAGTTCCCTGGATCGTCCTTCTTCCCTTTTTTGAAGATGGGCACTACATTTGCCTTTTTCCAATCATCCGGGATTTCGCCCGATCTCCACGACTTTTCAAAGATAATGGCCAAAGGCTCCTCAATGACATTTGCCAACTCCTTCAGTACCCTTGGGTGCATTAAGTCTGGACCCATGGATTTGTGTACGTTTAGTTTTTCTAAATAGTTCCTAACCTGTTCTTTACCCACCAAGGGCTGTCCATCTTCTTCCCATCTTGCGTCGCTTAGCACAGAAGTCCAGGAGCCGACCTTGTCCGTGAATACAGAGGCAAAGAAAGCATTGAGTACTTCAGCTTTCCCCACATCCTCTGTCACTAGGTTACCTCCTTCATCCATTAGGGACTGCACACCCTCTCTGATCACCTTCTTCTTGTTGACATGCCTGTAGAAACCTTTCTTGTTATCCTTCACATCCTTAGCCAGTCGCAACTCCATTTGCGCTTTCGCCTTCCTGATAACCCCCCGGCATTCTCGAACTATACATTTAAGCTCCTCCCTAGTCATTTGTCCAAGTTTCCACTTTCTGTAAGCTTCCTTTTTGTGCTTAAGTACACCAAGGATTTCCCCTGTAAGCCAATCTGGTCTCCTACCAGGTTTGCCTCTCTTGCTACGTGTTGGGATGGTTTCTTTTTGTGCCTTCAGTAAGGCTTCTTTAAAATACTGCCAGCTGTCCTGGACTCCTTTCCCCTTCATGTTAACATCCCAGGGGATTCTTTCCATCAGATCTCTGAGGGAGTCAAAATCTGCTTTTTTGAAGTCCAAGGTGTGTATTTTACTACTCTCTTTCCTTCCTTTGGTCAGGATCCTGAAATCTACCATCTCATGATCACTGCTTCCCAGGTTGTCACCCACCTCTACGTCCCCTATTAGTTCCTCCCTGTTTGTGAGGAGAAGGTCAAGCTGTGCACGGCCCCTGGTCGGATCCTTCAGCACTTGTACCAAGAAGTTATCCCCAACATTCTCCAAAAACTTCCTGGATTGCCTGTGTACTGCCGTATTGGTTTCCCAACAGATGTCCCAAATCATCGATACTTTCAGTGAATGCTCTGTGGGTCAAGGGCTGTCTTTTTGTTCTCTGGTGGGATCCATGATGGGAGCTGCTAGATGCTACTGAAACACAAAGGCTGTGTCTAGACTGGCCAGTTTTTCCGGAAAATCAGCCACTTTTCCGGAAAAACTTGCCAGCTGTCTACACTGGCAGCTTGAATTTCCGCAAAAGCACTGACGATGTCATGTAAGATTGTCAGTGCTTCTTGCAGAAATACCATGCTGCTCCCATTCGGGCAAAAGTCCTTTTGCGCAAAAGGGCCAGTGTAGACAGCCCAGATTTGTTTTCCGCAAAAAAGCCCCAATCGCGAAAATGGCTTTCCGCAACAGATGCTTTTCCACAAAAGTGCTTTAGCAAAAAAGCATCCGTGCCAATCTAGACGCTCTGTTCCGAAAATGCTTTTAACAGAAAACTTTTCCGTTAAAAGCATTTGCGGAAAATCATGCCAGTCTAGACGTAGCCAAATAATTGCAAGTAATAAGTCCTTTCAAGGGAGCTCCTGCCCTTGGATTTGGATCAGGCAATGTATAACTCCAGCGCATTATACAAGTTGTCATAAACAAAGACCTATGGAACTTGGCTTCTTTCTTTGGAACCCCCAAACAACGTCTGTGAGCTGTGTGCCAATGAGGCTAACCAGGATGCAAGGGTAAGCTGGTGTTGAAAAGCTGCATGTTGAGTTAAGTGAGAAGGTTTAGAAGCAGGGTGAGCTCTGAAAGCGAGTACAATAACTCACTAGCAACCACAGCTAAACAACAACCCCATTGTCCATAGCTCTCAGGGTTATGTTGGCTTTGCTGTAGCAACTCCTTATCGTTTCGGAGATTAGAACATTTTAGATCAGGAGTTGTGTGATTCGCTTTCTGAGCTGTCAGTCTCGGCTAATCAGGCAAAGTCAAGCCATGAGGCTGCAGGATGGAGAGGTAACACTCAAACAATGAGGATATTCACCTCACTGCTACGTGAAGGCAATTTGCTGGACACCAGACACAATACTCAGTCACAGGCCATTTTGCTGCTTAAAGTGTGTGCCCCCTTGTGCTGCAAACAGAGCTGCCTTCATATCCCAGCGATGAATGGGTCTCTTTCTCATTTGCAGGCAGTGGCAACTGGGCCTGTGTCATTGACAGTAATTATCGATTGCCCGTGATTAGCACCTTCACTACCTGCTCACTGCTTCCTGCTTCAGTCTCCCTGGCCTGCCCACCACTAGATGCTCCTCCTCGGCCCTGTGAAATCCAAATAACACTGCAGGGGAGCAGGAGAGTAAGGAATGGGAGGTGAGCCCAGATGTCATCAGAAAATTGGAACACAGGCCCAGATGGGAAATAAACTAAATGCATGACATGCCGGCAGAGTGCAAAGCTCTGAAGGGCCCATCTCTGGGGCTGACCTACAAATCTAGCTCAGCCACGGCCTCAGCTGAAGCCCAAAGATGGACGCTCCCTTACGCCTTCCAGCACCACGCTCTGAGGGCTTCTCTACAAACAGAAGTTGCAGCAGTTTTGCTTAAAATGGTTTTTAAATAGATTTAGCTAAAATGATGCCAAGCCCAATGTGGACAGATTTGTACCAGTTTAATTGGGTTGATGGTGGTTTAGTTATAGCCATCACAGGTACAATCTAGACTAACAGAATCCACATGTAGGCTGTGTCTAGACCGCATCCCTTTTCTGTAAAAGGGATGCAAATTAGACATATCGCAATTGCAAATGAAGCAGGGTTTTAAATCTCCCCTGCTTCATTAGCCTAAAAATGGCTGCCGCTTTTTTCCGGCTCGGAGCTTTGCCGGAAAAAAGCACCAGCCTTTTCCGAAAGATCCCTTATCTCTTATTTTAAGAGGGATAAGGGATCTTTCGGAAAAGGCTTTATTTTTCGAAAGATCCACATCTAGACTGGCGCTTTTTTCCGGCAAAGCTCTGAGGCGGAAAAAAGCGGCAGCCATTTTTATGCTAATGAAGCAGGGGGGATTTAAATCCCCGCTTCATTTGCAATTGCAATAAGTCTAATTTGCATCCCTTTTACGGAAAAGGGAAGCAGTCTAGACACAACCGTAAAGTGACTGAAGTATGTCCATGAATAAAGGTGCTTTGATTCAATTAAATGGGTTTAAAATAACAGTGTCAGCTAAACCCGTGAGAGTGTCTGCGTCTCCCCAGCATTGCTACGTTACACCAATTTACACCATGCCTTGTCACTTCCTGAGGTGTAGCTTCCACCAGCGGTGAATTTGCCCCAGCAGTATTGATCGCATGCATATTTCCTGGGCTTCAAAACTCTTCTGGTTTCTTCTTTCATCCCTAATGAGGATGTCAAAGATAAACAGTGCCCTGTGAGCAAGGACCTCACCCCTGCTAATGGCAGGACTGGGAAGGCACAGGGGATGAGCCATGTTTTGTGAAATATAACCCCCCTCTCTACGTGGGCTGCCGCACGCATTCCTCTGTGACATTGCTCAGGGCACTGCGTGCAACACTAATGAGCTCCGAAAGAGGCAAACAATTTAGACAGAGAACCCACCATCCTCCCCAGAGATGCATTAACCCCTGCACTTTGTTCACAATGCAGCATCATAAGAATAGTTGAGACAGTAGGATCCTGCTGTGTGTCACAGGCCGCACATACAGAATTCATTGCAGCTGGAACATCCTTCCCTCTGGGGTTGGTGGGAAGCAGGCACCATGCTGAGTAGCAATGGGCGAGAGAAGGGATCTGAGGTACAGATACACAGCAGACAGAATGCCTCTGAACGAAGTCTCATCTCAGAGTCCCCTTCCCAATGGTGCTTAGTTCACCTGCGTTGACTCTGCACCTATCTGAGTGTAAAGTGTTAATGATCAGAGAGGCCCCTGACCATTAGGTGCTAATTAACCAGGGGCCCACTTGACCAATACTCATGGCGGATTCTCCACCAGTGGCAATTTTAAAATCAAGACTGGGCATTGTTTCTGAACGACCTGCTATGGAAATGATTTGGGGGCTTTTTATGGCCCGTGCTGTGCAAGAGGTGAGATTAGATTCTCATAATCAGGGCTGTGGAGAGACTTGCAGGGCCCCTGGGCAAAGTGGGAGGGGGCCTCAGGCAGAAGGGCTGAGGGTGGGCCTAGCCTCCCCCAGCCAGCCTTTCCAGGGCACCTGGGACACAACCTACAGGGCTCTGGCAGCCAATTAAAGGGCCTGGGCTGCCAGCTGCTGCCGGTGCTACAGCCCAGGCCTTTGCTCCCCCATTGGCAGCCCTGACCACAAGGGCTCCTTTTGGCCTTGGAATCTATGGATCTATGAGCTTGTGGGTCTAAGCAATTTAGCCCTTATACAGGTTGAACCTCTCTAGTCCAGCGCTCCCTGGGTCCAGCAACAGCTGTGGTCCGGCATGATGTTAGTTAGCTGGATGTCCACTTTATCATGGGTGTGGCCAAATTTAAGATACTGGAGCTGGGTATTCAGAAGCATTGAACAAGCACTGAACTTTGTTGACATAGTGAATATTCAGTTGACAAGCCTATCTCCTTCAAAAACTGAAATGTTTGTGTAACTTTGGGTGGCCCAGACTTCACTGCCCTTTTCCACTGTTGAAAAAAAAAACCCACTCCACTCCCACAGCCGTACTGAAGACCCGGAGTTCAGCCTGTAAGGAATTTCAGCGAAAATCGCCCGGTGTCAGCCTCCTTACTTTCAAGTTCCAAAAGAAATGAATTTAATTAAATATCTTTATACAATCCTATGAAGAAACAAATTATCGAATTCTTACAACACGGCTATTTCATAACCCACAGAAAATGTCCACAGTTACAAAGTTACAAGTAAAATTTGAACAGCTCAGTCCACTGAAGGAAAGACTGGGAGGTCCCAAAAGCTGAGGTTTTATACCTCCGAGAATCAAATCTGCCCCGTATGCTGAGTCTGAACCATTCCTCCACTTGCTGCTAAGGATCATCACTTGGGCTACATCTAGAATACATCCCTTTTTCGTAAAAGGGATGTAAATTAGACGTATCGCAATTGCTAATGAAGAGGGGATTTAACTCTCCCCCGCTTCATTAGCATAAAAATGGCTGTCGCTTTTTTTCGGCATGGAGCTTTGCTGGAAAAAAGCGCCAGTCTAGACGCGGATCTTGCGGAAAATAAAGCCTTTTCCGAAAGATCCCTTATCCCTCTATGAAATAAGGGATAGTGCAGAATATGGTTGGGGGTGATTTCTAAGCACATTAACGTGGTACACACGAAAATTGGTCCATGCTGACCCTGCTGGTGCGCACTAAAGGTTCCCTAGTGCACTTGGGCATTGCACTGTCTGTGCTGTGTACATACACAGAGGATGCCCTGAAACACCC
This sequence comes from Pelodiscus sinensis, assembly GCF_049634645.1. NCBI lineage: Eukaryota > Metazoa > Chordata > Testudines > Trionychidae > Pelodiscus > Pelodiscus sinensis. The sequence continues at coordinate 871,845 of NC_134738.1, read as the reverse complement.
ACTTTAGGACATCTCCATAGAACTCAAATATTGCTCAAAATAACCTGTGAAAAATGCAATTAATAAACCCCTAACAACAGAAGTCCTGCACATGTTCTGTGACCTGCTCTGAAATGAGTCTGTGGAGGGTTTTAAAAATCAAGAGCTAAATTTTGAATTAGATCTCAAAATAAATGGACATTGGGAGCGGCTCTGGACAAGCATAGGGTCCAGAGACTCTTCTAACAGCCAAAGCAGGAAGAGGCTGTTTATCTCTGTTCTGATATTTCTGTGCCACTTCGGTGTCTAAAATTGCAAAGAGCTTATATTTAAAAAAAAGAAGTTGCGCTGGTGTAAGTCCACCCTTTCCTGGAGTTGCTTCTGACTTACATCGGTGTAATTCTGTGCTGAGGCAAAGTTCTATCAGAAAGTTGCCTTTTGCGCTGTAAAATTTGTACTAGACAGGCTATTCCAACAACCACAAGTATTTGTGGCTTAGCAACCCAAACGTTTTTTGCACAATAAACTAAAATAAAGTTATGTGGAAAACAAAAAAACAAAAAGCAGTGTTGCTAAGTGGTGCTAGTAGCACTTGGGAGTGGGTGCTAGTCTCCAATCTGGCCCTAGATAACCTTTGGCACTCTGTGCCTCAGTCTCCCCAACTATAAAATGAAGATAGGACTACTGACCTCCTTTGTAAAGCACTTTGGGAGCCACAGATGAAAAATGATGTACAAGAGCTAAGTTTTATTATGGTATGTGAAAGGCAGCCTGTGTGTTTTCTTTGTTCAGTAAATATAGTGATCAAAGAATGTAGTAGTTTGGTAGCCCTGGAAACTGCAGATCACTGGACAGGATCATGAGCAGTTGCAGAGCAAACTTTCTCTGTGCTGCTTGTCACAGCAATAAACCCGCATCACACCTTGGAAAGAACACCTCTAGGGGTGTGAAAATACTTCAGTTTCCACAGGACATTCAACCCTTTGCTTCTCCACTATGCCTGCCAACAGGGGTGTTAGATGTTGTGTTCAGGACAACTGTCTATTAGGTACTTGACTGAGGTCCCTGACTAACACCATTAAAAACCTCCACATAGACTCGTCTGCCAGCCAAAGTTAACTATGAGACTAAATAATGATCAAACAAATTTAGGGTCCAATCTGGCTGTTGTCACTTGCGAATAATCCCACCTTTAGGCTAGAATTTCAATAAAACTCAGTGCACACAAATGGGGCCAGGTTTTCAGCAGACCTCAGCACCCTGGGCATACATTGGGAGCTGAGCACTTTGGAAAATCTGGCTGAAGATGTGGATATTGAAATCTGGCCTTGAATGACAAAGGGATTCACTCACGTCAGTAATGGTGGCTGGACAAGTGAGTCTCGGAAAAGAATGGTAACAAAATTAAACTTTTGCTGCATAGCTATTGATAGGAGCCTCAGCCAAAGCTCCCTGGAGTCACTGGAAGTCTTGGATCAGATGCTCTGCCAATTGCTATCATGGGATTAGAACAGAAGGGAAGCAAGGAAACATAGATGGGGAAAGGAAGAATCAGCCACTCCTGTGCTCAGAAAGCAGAGGTCAAACACTGTTATACCCTTGCTAATTGATTTAAGATGTGACTAACTCGCTGCCCCATTCGTCTCATCCCCACAGCAGCTGATTTACCCATGCTTAAATGCACTGATTTGAAAATAGCTCCCTGGATGCGGCAACAGCAGCCCAGGCAGCTGAAGAGATTAAAGGAGCATGCCCCTGTTCCCAGTTCCTGTTATCAGAACATTGTGTTAAGAGGGTCTAAATATCACATCATGTTTTTACGCGTGATAAGGCAAATTTGCACAAGCCGCACCAGCAGCTGCAGATGGTATTACTGTACGTAAGAGCGTACTCCACTGCTTCTGGCAGAGGGTCACGAAGATATGCTGGGTGGGGACAAAATAGTGAGACAGTCTCCGACAGGGCAGTATATGAACCGTGATTGCCTGTGCTTGGTCTCCAGTACTGAAAAATCCCCTCCACTGCATTTCCTCCACAGGAGGCCAACCCTGCATTCCTGGGGTGAATTGCTGGCAGACCAGCAGTGTCAACTCTTTTACAGTTAAACTATCTGAAGTGGAAACCATTCATGGTGTGAATTACCTATGCTGTGTAAACGATCAACCAGGCAAGTTCTTCTGGTGGGCATGTCTACACAGCAGCGTTATTTCGGAGTAACTAATGCATCCACACTACATGCCTTTATTGCAAAATAACGTCGAGCGGGAGGACTTCTCACGCCGACTTCTGTAACCCTCATTTCATGAGGCGTAAGAGAAGCTGAAGGAAGTGTGTGTAGACAGAACCAAAAGCCGAGTTAAGCTCTTTCAACGTAAGCTACACAATTGACGAAGCTGAAGTTGCAAAGTTTAATTTGACTGTAGCCCTGCTGTGTAGATGTACCCAGTGAAAGCTATCCCTGATGTAAGATATCTGCACAGTTCCCTAGACTCTAAGGCAGTGGTCACCAACCAGTCGATCGGGATCTACCAGTAGATCTTGGAGCCTCTGACAGGGGATCCTGACGGGTTTGGCCGGGAAGCTCTCAAGTGCTGGCACTTCAGTTGCCCCTCCCCCACTGTCATGCTTCTCCTGCCCTCTGCCTTGGAGCTGCCCCTTGGAAGCCTCCTGCTTACTGTGCAGGGTGTGGGAGGGAGAATGGGGTTGCTGATGTCAGGGTGTCCCTCCTCCCCCCACTCCTGTACCCTTTATCCACAGAGAGGGGGGGATGGAGGGAGCTTGGCAAGGCAAATCTTTGTCACTCTCACATACTGTGTGTGTCTCTGTCACTCTCACAAACACACACTGTCCTTCCCTCTCATCTCCTGACCCCACACGTACATGGGGGGTTGTTGCTACTTTTGCTGCTGGCAAAGTGGGTTCTGTTTAGTGTTTGACTGGACTGTGCATTTCGTAACTTTCATTTCTCTCTTACGCTTACATTTAATTCTTTGAGTACTACAATGCCTAACTCAGGGGTGGTCAACCTGTTAGAGACGAAGAGCCAAAATAGCAGCGGACAGAGTGGGAGCAACCAGACAGCCACACAGGCTACAGAACCCACCAAAGGGAAGCACACTCAGTGTAGGCCCAGAGTGGCCTAGTGGATAGAGCACTCACCTGCAGAGCAAAGGGAGGTCGGTTCAAGTATTAGCTGCCCAGGGAGAAATGAGACAGCCAACACAGGCTGTATCAGGGCTCAACCCAGTCTCCTGCATTAGACAGGTGCAGGATAAGGGACCACCAGTAGGCAGGGGGACTGGCCTAGGGCAGTGCTTCTCAACCCAGCCAGTGGTACAAGTACCCTTAGGGGTACTCAAGAGAAGTCTGGAGGTACATCAACCCAACTGAAATGTAAAGAAAACTGGATTTTTGTTTGTTTTACAGGATTTTATTATTTTTGTACTTTTTACACCCAAATATTTCATCACCCTCCCAGCTACAATTAAGTTGTTTAAACAAATATGTTGCAATGGTAAAAAAATAAATTGTGTGTGTGAAAACTGTATGTATTGGGGGTACTTATAAATTTATTTTTTTTAAACAGGGGTACTTTATAAAAAAAGGTTAAGAAATACTGTCCTAGGAGATAGGGCATTTGCCACACATTGAAGACTAGAGCCTGCACCTCTACCCCAGCCTGGTGAAAGTGAATGAGATTCGGGGAGGAAGGGCAACAGAGCAAACAGGGTGAGGCCTCGGAGAAGGGGTGGAGCAGGGGCAGGACCCCAGAGAAGGGGGGAAGGAAGCCAGGCAAAAGTATTTGGGTTTGAGGTAGATCTTACATTGCACTTAAATTGAAAAAGTGACCTTGTGGTTAAAAAGGCTGGAGACCCCTGCTCTAATATCACTGCAGTGTAAACTAGGTGCACTGTCATTACCCAGTGTGTAAACTCTTCACACTGCAAATCACCACTGCTTGGCAATTACCTGCACACAATCCTATTAGGGTTGTTTGTGTGACTAGCTAAAAGGTTCAAGGTCTGGCCCTCAGTCTTGTTTATGACTCAGCTTCCCATCTGTAAGGGAAGATTGTGATAATTCTCTGCCTGTCAGGATAAATTAATTAACAGTTGTGCCCAGTTCAGATACTACAGTGACATGGTCATGGAAGAACCTAGTCAGTTATGTTGTGCTTGTACAGGCAATATCCTTGAGGGACTGTAGGGGGCCATATTGCATCAGCCTTTAATATCATTGAATAGTACCTTGAAAACAGGTTACTAAGGGTACGTCTACACTGCAGCCGTAGCTCAAAATAAGATATGCAATTTGAACTACACAAATTGTGTAGCTATTTCAAGTTAATTTCGAAATAGTTTATTTTGTAATTTGGGGCTAGCTACACAGCGCCAAATTTTGAAATAAACTGCTATTCCGAAGCATCCCATAATCCTAGTGGAATGAGGTTTACAGCAACATCAGAATAGTGCACCCGTTATTTCAAAAGCTATTTCGAAATAATGGGCATGCTTTCAAGACATGGAATAGCTAGAAGTATCCTGAAATAGCACTGCGTTGTAGCTGTACCTTAAGGACATAGCTACACTAGGAAATTATTGTGAAATAACTTATTTCGAAATAATAACTCCCAAAATGACTATTTCAAAATAGTGTGTCCCCACTACAGGGAAGCCTCAAAATTAGTCTGAGGCCAGCTCGCTTAGTGTGGACACACTACCTTGACTTAGAGCCCCAGAAAGCACTGGGGAGTAATTACTTTGAATGACTCTGGGAAGTGCTGATTTCAAAATAGCAGCAGTGGAGCATCCCTACTACCGCTATTTTGAAACAACTATTTTGAAATAAGTGTTATGCCTCATGGAAAGCAGGAGTTAATATTTCTAAATAATCAGCCCCTGATTTCAAAATAACAGGTGTAGTGATGTGGACACTCCACTTGCTATTTTGAAATAACTCCCCTTATTTTGAAATAACTTCCTAGTGTAGTCCAGGGTTAAGGAATTACTCAGAGTAAGGATGGAGTGTATTTTCAAATGATGGGAGATAGCTACCCATTTCCAATTGGGCATCAGGGGCCCTAGTGAAGGCTGGTTTGTGAATGCATTATTTGTTGCTGGGCAGTTACTCTTACTCATAGCTCAACCTGGCACTATTTTTTTTCTAATTTAAAGTGAGCCCATTTTGAGTAATTCTTGTGGCGAAAAACACACCCACTCTCTTACAGGCAAGCCCTGGTTAATGTCTGGATAGCTTTCCCACATGTCCATATAACCTTTCTTGCGCATGCATGCGCGCACACACACATACACACACATACACACAAAGAAAGAAAGACTTTCTATTTTATGCAGCAGCCAAGCTAAAAAAAGAACCATTACCATCATGCCAAAAATGCAACATTGATAAAATGGAGAGGAAGAGGCAGCCTAAATGTGCCTGCTCTTAGATCCAGAGACTCACGTGAGAGTGAGGGCTTTCTAGCTGTGCCAAATAGAAACATCTCCCTGGCTACTAGGATGTAAATATACAGGAAGAATGGAAACCAGATTGTCTCCATTGAACTGGCAAGGTCAGGTAGAGTGAGCAGACCTGTGCTCTGAATATCTGGCTGCTAGATGTAACGTCCTTCTGCTCATTCACACGTGGTTAAAAGAGCAGAGAGCTGTTCAAGCATATGCATCAAGTTCTAATTGCTCCAAGTGTATAGAACTCCTGCAGCAGAGGTCTCAGTCTGCCCACGGGCCATCTATGGGCTGGAGCATATTCACAAGCCAGAGACCTGGCAGCCCAGTGGGTGTTACCCATCCCTGTCCCCCAAACGACACCTCTTGCCCCCACAACTGCCCTGCCCTTCCTACCCCATTGTATCCTGGCCCCAAGGGACATCAGCGAGTACTAGGGGAGCCTGGCATGGGGAGAAAGCATCATTGGAGCCCTGCACTTCCCACAGTGAGAATGGCTGGGAAGTGGAGCCAAGAGACGTGAGTGTGCGTGCCAAGTGTGCGCCACTTCCCCATGGCTCCCACCACCATGCAGAGTGTGGCGTGCCAACCGCTGTGGCCATCCTACACGGGGAGGGTGGTGCTGGGTGGGGCTTGGCAACTGGGTACAGACATCTCCCTCCTCCCCCCTGGAATGAATCATGCATATGCTCCAACCTATAAATAGACTGTGGGTTGTGAGTTCAAGACCCCCTGCCTACAGAGGATGAGAACTTTCTTTGTTTTTTCAAAGTATGCTGAGGACAGAATTCTGTCCCTGCCATAGGATTCCCTAGGATGAAAACATCTTTAGAAAGAGCCTGCTCTTTGTTAAACTCCATGGGCCTGGTTCCCCATGGCTCTGAACCTTGTGCAAGGGGAGGGTCCAGTGGATGTAAACTGCCGACATTCTGATGTCACAGCATTTTCCTCTTGCTTCGCACAGGTCTAAATTCTTATCAAGCACTTTTAATTATTAGGTCATAAAATCACTTTACAATGGAGGCTGGGATCGTTAGCCCCATTTTACAGGTGGGGAAACTGAGGCACAGAGCAATGGAGTGACCTGTGCAAAGCTGTGCTATGCAGTGGCAAATCAGACCCCTTAGACTTATAGAGTAATTTCTACATCATCCTATTACATTCCTCTAGAAACTACTGATTTCATCCCTTTGGAAATCAAGAGGGCCAATGCCCTGAAAGGCAAAGTGTATATTCCTCCCCTAACACATCTCCACAGGAGAGAGACAAAATGTGGCTGTAAGCACAGAGAAGCGACTAACACTCAGCACTTCTGCGGGGGGCGGGGGGAAAGAGTCATGTCCAACGAAGGAGAAAGCACAGCCATGGCTTCCTCTCTTGGCCCCATCATTCCCTGGCAGTGACTTTATAAGCCCAAGGGAATTCTGAGACCCTGCATTGGTTTTGTAGGCCCCAGCATTCCTGCCTTATACCTGCAACAAACATCTGAGACCTGACAGGTTAGAGCTGTGGTGGGAAGCCTGCAGCCTGGGGTTTACATGCGGCCCACTGGGGTTCTGTGTGTGGCCCACAGGATATGTTGTTACCATTGTCCACACGCAGGGTTAATCATAGATAGAATCATAGATTTCTAGGAGTGGAAGGGATCTCAAGAGGCCCTCATGGCTGGACCAAATACTGTCTAGACCATCCCTGATAGACATTTAACTAAACTGCTCTTAAATATCTCCAGAGATGAAGATTCCACAACCTCCCTGGGAAATTTATTCCAGTGTTTTACTTCCCTGACAGTTAGGAACTTTTTCTTAATATCCAACCTAAACCTCCCTTGCTACAGTTTAAGCCCATTGCTTCTTCTTCTATCCTCAGAGAACAAGATGAACAAGTTTTCTCCCTCCTCCATATGACACCCTTTTAGATTCTCTTTTTTAAACTAAACAAACCCAATTCCTTCAGCCTTCCTTCATAGGTCATGTTCTCTAGACCTTTAATCATTTTTGTTACTCTTCTCTGGACCCTCTCCAATTTCTCCACATCCTTCTTGAAATGCGGTGCCCGGAACTGGGTACAATACTCCAGCTGAGGCCTAACTAGTGCAGAGTAGAGCGGAAGAATGACTTCTCCTGTCTTGCTCACAACACACCTGTTAATGCAGCCCAGAATCATGTTTGCTTTTTTTGTAACAGCATCACACTGCTGACTCATATTCACTATAACCCCTAGATCCCTTTCTGCCATATTCCTTCCTAGACAGTTGCTTCCCATTCTGTATGTGAAACTGATTGTTCCTCCCTAAGTGGAGCACTTTGCATTTTTCTTTAATAAACTTCATCCTGTTTACCTCAGACCATTTCTCCAATTTGTCCAGATCATTTTGAATTATGATCTTATCCTTCAGAGCAGTTGCAACCCCTCCCAGCTTGGTATCATCTGCAAACTTAATAAGCGTATTTTCTATACCAATATCTAAATCGTTGATGAAGATATTGAAGAGAGCCAGTCCCAAAACAGACCCCTGCAGAATCCCACTTGTTATACCTTTCCAGCAGGATTGTGAACCATTAATAACTATTCTCTGAGTACGGTTATCCAGCCAGTTATGCACCCACCTTATAGTAGTCCCATCTAAGTTGTATTTGCGTAGTTTATTGATAAGACTATCATGCGAGACCATATCAAACGCCTTACTAAAGTCTAGGTATATCACATCCACCACTTCTCCCTTATCCACAAGACTCGTTATCATAACTCGTTATCCTATCAAAGAAAGCTATCAGATTGGTTTGATGTGATTTTTTCTTTACAAATCCATGCTAGCTGTTCCCTATCACCTTGCCACCTTCCAAGTGTTTACAGATGATTTCCTTAATTACCTGCTCCATTATCTTCCCTGGCACAAAAGTTTAACTAACTGGTCTGTAGTTTCCTGGGTTGTTCTTATGTCCCTTTTTATAAATGGGCACTATATTTGCCTTTTTCCAGTCTTCTGGAATCTCTCCTGTCTCCCATGATTTTCCAAAGATGATAGCTAGAGGCTCAGATACCTCCTCTATCAGCTCCTTGAGTATTCTAGGATGCATTTCATCAGGCCCTGGTGACTTGCAGGCATCTAACTTTTCTAGGTGATTTTTAACTTGTTCTTTTTTATTTTATCTTCTTAGCTTATCCCCTTCCCACTAGCATTCACTATGTTAGGCATTCCTTCAGACTTCTCGGTGAAGACCGAAACAAAGAAGTCATTAAGCATCTCTGCCATTTCCAAGTTTCCTGTTACTGTTTCTCCCTCCTCACTGACCAGCGGGCCTACCCTGTCCTTGGTCTTCCTCTTGCTTCTAATGTATTTATAAAAAGTCTTCTTGTTTCCCTTTATTGTTGTAGCTACTTTGAGCTCATTTTGTGCCTTTGCCTTTCTAATCTTGCCCCTGCATTCCTGTGTTGTTTGCCTATATTCATCCTTTGTAATTTGTCCTACTTTCCATTTTTTTATATGACTCCTTTTTTATTTTTAGATCATGCAAGATCTCGTGGTTAAGCCAAGGCAGTCTTTTGCCATATTTTCTATCTTTCCGACACAGCGGAATAGCTTGCTTTTGGGCCCTTAATAATGTCCCTTTGAAAAACTGCCAACTCTTCTCAGCTGTTTTTCCCCTCAGTCTTGATTCCCGTGGGACCTTACCTATCAGCTCTTTGAGCTTACCAAAATCCACCTTCCCGAAATCCATTGTCTCTATTTTGCTGTTCTCCCTTCTACCCTTCCTTAGAATTGTGAACTCTATGATTTCATGATCACTTTCACCCAAGCTGCCTTCCACTTTCAAATTCTCAACCAGTTCCTCCCTATTTGTTAGGATCAAATCTAGAACAGCTTCCCCCCAGTAGCTTTTTCAACCTTCTGAAATAAAAGTTGTCTCCAATGCAGTCCAAGAACTTATTGGATAGTCTGTGCCCCGCTGTGTTATTTTCCCAACATATATCTGGATAGTTGAAGTCCCCCATCACCATCAAATCTTGGGCTTTGGATGATATTGTTAGTTGTTTAAAAAAAGCCTCATCCACTTCATCCACCTGGGTAGGTGGCCTGTAGTAGACTCCTACCATGAATCACCCTTGTTTAATTCCTTTTAGCCTAACCCAGATACGCTCAACTCTTCAGTCTCCTATGTCCATCTCCACCTCACTCCAAGTGGGTTCATTTTTAATATATAAGGGAACACCTCCTCCCTTTTTTCCCTGTCTATCCTTCCTGAGTAAACTGTACCCTTCCATACAAACATTCCAATCATGTGTATTATCCCACCAAGTTTCTGTGATGCCAACATTGTCATAATTGTACTTATTTCTTAGCACTTCCAGTTCTTCCTGCTTATTACCCATACTTCTCACATTTGTATATAGGCATCTAAGATACTGAGTTGACCTTGCCGCCTAGTTTTGCCCTGATCCTCCTTTCTCTCTGCCATTATAGCCCACTCTCCCTCTCATTTCCGATCCATCTCCCAGGTCTCCATGTTCTCCACTTACCTGTGGGCTTTGCTCACCTGTCCCCGTTGAACCTAGTTTAAAGCCTTCTCACTAGGTTAGCCAGTCTGTGTCCAAATAGGGTCTTCTCCCTTCTCAAAAGGTTTGCCAGACTCCGCTAGCTTCCGTCCATATACGTTTTTTTCCTATTAGTGCTCTCCCTCTGCATCCAATCAAAGCACTGCTATGGTGCAGTCGGCACAGCCCGCAGAGTCTAGGGACACAAGTGCACTTGGCAAAAATACCCTCTCCCAGGGGACCATCTTGGCTATGACAATCTTGTGGCCCCCTGAGCTGAAGGAGGCCACTCATGTGGTCCACTCACTAACCTAGGTTGCCCATCCCTGGGCTAGAGCAAAGGTGTATTGACAGCACATTATGGCAAGTGTGCACTGCCCCTAACTCCCATAACTCTCCTATGGAGAAAGAACTGCACTTCAAAGAACTGGCAGTCCAGCAACTTTAATCAGCACTTTAAAAAAACGCAAGACCAAATTCTCTACTGAGATCGCTCCACTGAAGTCACTGCACTGACCCCAGCAGTAGATCTGGCCCACTGAGACTTCACAGAGGCTATGTCTACACAGCAGTGCTATTTCGGAATAGCTGACATTATTCCAAAATAACATAGTCCGTATTTACAGAACAAGCAGTTATTTCGACATAACATCAAAATCATGTCGACTTGGAGGACTTCTTACTCCATCTCCCATAGCCCTCATTTTACAAGGAGTAAGGGAAGTCAGGGGAAGAGTGCTCTATCTCGAAATAACTACTGTGTAGACAGAGCTCAAGGTCAAAATAAATTATTTCGACTTAAGCTGCTCAATTAGCATGGCTCAAGTTGCGTAGCTTATTTCAAGTTTAGTCCGGTTGTGTAGATGTGCCCTGATAGGCCTGATAGGCCTGATTTTTACCCATATTGGGAAACCACAGATAAGCTGAGTTTAGCCAGGGTTCCATCTGGAAGGCTTGAGCCAAAAAATGTGGCTAAAGGTATGAAAGGCATCCGGGCAAGGGTGGGATCTGCCTTGTGTGTGCCATTGCACACAGTTCAGACTCAGATCTGCCTTTGGTTCAACACCTGACGTAAACCTCATCTGGATTCTGGTGTCATCAGAGATAGAGTGTGGGTTTGGCCCATGTCTCAGGCAGAGTGGAGCCAGATTCCTAATGCACAGTCAAGTCACACACCAGCATACACACACCTACACTAGCACCCATTTGACAGGATGCCCATATTGCTTCCTTAGTGGTTTCTAGCTAGCCTGACCGCCTGCTTAGAACATGCCTCTTTTAGCAGCATCGCTGCAAACGCTGCACATTTATACAGTCAGAAAATCTTTCAGGAGGCTTTGCTGAATCTTCGGAAACAGATGTGTTTGGACAGAGGTCCTTCATTCTGGCCTATCTGCAAAGGAAGTGGTGGAATTTGCAGTTTATACAAAATTAATGTGCACTTGTCCTGATCTCAGAGACCTTTGAGGCCCAGCCAAGCTTTCTCACGTCACTAAGATCTGCTGTTGGTCTATTAAGGAATTAGCTGCCTCTTCATATGCTTGAGCTCAACAGAAAGGAGCTTGTGACATTTCCAGCACAGATGTCAATATTTCCCATAGACCTATTTCATGTTAATGAAACTAAGTCCCACTAGTTGGCCGCCAAATGATAGCACAAGGTACTGCACAACCAACTAGCATGCCTTGACTCTGAACGAGGGAAGAGCATCTCTAAGAAAAAGTCATAATGAGGTCCAGTGGTTGGAAACTGAAATTAGACAAACACTGCCTAGAAATAAGGTGCAAATTTTTAATTGCAAAGGTAAGTAACCTTGGACAACTTGCCTAGTGGCTTGGTTTTTAAGACAAAATTTTCTAAAAGCGATGCCATAGCTCAACCAAAAGTTATGGATCCCAGGCAGCACTTAATGGGTGAGGTTCTGTGTTATGCAGGAGGTGATCAAGATGGTCTCTTCTGGAACTATTTTTGGGTACTGAACTGTATCCCCCCCCCCCCCCCCCCCCCCCCGTTTAGACCTGTTGTGATCAGGACCAAACTCCATTGCTGCTACATGAGAATTGGCAACCCTTGCCACCCCAGGCTGGTATCACAGCTGAGGGTGGCTGTAGAGGCCTTGGACAGCAGCAGGACCCCAGGGCTCACAAGATCAGAGACCAGTGGAGCCTGTGGCAGGCCAGGCAGGTGGTGGGATCTGGGGGGACCAGCAGAGTCCATGGCAGGGTATTTGCTGGTGGGACTCTGGGGGGCTGGCAGAGCCCACGGCAGGGCCATTGGGACCTAGGGGTGAGGGGGGTGACACAGCACACATCAGGGTCAGTGGAACCCCAGGGGGGATGCCTGGAAATTGGGACCTGGAGCTGGAGGAGTTGGCAGCTTAGCCAGTCCCCAGTTGTGAGGAAGCCAGTGCAAACCTGAAGGTGCTGCAGCACCCCTGCACCCCTACTTCCCATGCCTTCTTCTGGTCTTCAGAGCCACAAAAAAGAGCAAGTTCTGCCTCCATGACCCATTTAGTTCTTGATCTCTCTGATGAAACTGCCAAAAAGAGGGGGAGAAATTAGTCAGTTGTGAGGCTGAATTTTGTGATGTGAACATCTGCCTCTAGATCCACCCACCTTTCAGAGAGAGATAAATGTTGCTGCTGCCTAATAGTTTGGATGGTGGGAAAGTAGCAGAAAGGGCATTTTTAAGATGCAGTTTTAAAGGGAGTCAAGTTTTTATAGCAAATGTTCGAACAAAGAGCTGGATATTGTAGCTAGGAGGAGGAGAAAGGGCCAGAAAACAGCTGGTAGGTAGTAACAACTTTTCTGCTGAGTGGTGAAACAGCTGAGTCCAAAAGTTTCAGGGGCCCCCTTTACAGCGAAGGGAAGCTGTGTTTGTCAGTACCAGCAGAACACTGCAAGGGTTCAGAACTGGATTCCAAAAGCCATTCACAATGCATAACATTGAACCTACCAGCTTACGAGCGACGCTACATGTTTTTGTGGTTATATTAGCTAGTTGGATATGCACTGTAAACTATGCGCCAACCTTTATACAGGACCCTTGTAACTGTGAGGCCTAGTCAGGGATAGCAAGTTAGCGTCTTTTGGGGTGGGAGGGCGAAGTGTAAGATAGGTCTGGCTAACACAACTTCTCTCTCATGTAGACTGGGCCATTGTTTGGCATGGAGAAGTTCTGCACACCGTAAGGGTGGCTGCTGATCTGACAATTTTCATCAGTAGCAGGTTCGCTTTAAAACTTTTGTTTGATTGGTTTGTTGGTTGGTTGGTTGAAGTGGAAATATTTATGTGAAATCAGACATGCTAGAAAAATGAATGTATGTAAACTGGGCCCTAAAAAATTCTTCAACAATGCAAAAATAAAAAATGTTGGCCAAGGCAGCGAGGGTATGTCTACACTACAGAGTTAGTTCGAACTAACAGACGTTAGTTCGAACTAACTTTAATAGGCGCTACACTAGCGCTCCGCTAGTTCGAATTTAATTCAAACTAGTGGAGCACATAGTTCGAACTAGGTAAACCTCATTTTACGAGGATTAAGCCTAGTTCGAACTAGCTAGTTCGAATTAAGGGCTGTGTAGACCCTTAATTCGAACTAGTGGGAGGCTAAGGCTTCCCAGGTTTCCCTGGTGGCCACTCTGGCCAACACCAGGGAAACTCTATGCCTCCCTCCCGGCCCCGGACCCCTTAAAGGGGCACGGGCTGGCTACGGTGCCCGTGCCAGGTGCAAGCCTGCCAGCACCCAGCCAGCAGACCCTGCACCTGGCACGGATCGAGCCAGCCACCCGATGCTCCCCAGCCCTCCCCCTCTTCCCGGGACCAGGCTGGCGGTTCCCGGGAGCTTGCCCGGGACCGCAAGAGGCGGGCACCCGCCTAGGCTAGTGCGGACATCGTGGACCTTGTCCACGATCTCCGCACTAGGCACAGGAAGGTGGCCATCTAGGGCAGGAGAGCTGCCAGCCTGGCCACCCAGGAGCAGGTGTGCATGAAAATCAAGGGGGTCCACTGAGACCCCCGACCCTGAGCCCTGAGCTTACAATGGCCGTCCTGGGTCAGACCAAAGGTCCATCTAGCCCAGTAGCCTGTCTGCCGATAGCGGCCAACCCTAGGGACCCTGGAGGGGATGGACTCGAGACAGTGACCAAGCCATTTGTCTTGTGCCATCCCTCTCCAGCCTTCTACAAACTTTGGGCAGGGACACCACTCCTATCCCCTGGCTAATACCACTCCACGGACCCAACCTCCATCACTTGATCTCACTTCCCTTTAAACTCTGTTCTAGTACTAGCCTTCACAGCCTCCTGCAGCAAGGAGTTCCACAGGTTGACTCTTTGCTTTGTGAAGAACAACTTTCTGTTACTAGTTTGAAGCCTGCTACCCATTCCTTTCCTTTGGTGTCCTCTAGTCCTTCTTTATGGGAACTAATGAAGAACTTTTCTGGATGTACCCTCTCCACCCAACTCCTGCTTTTAGAGACCTCTATCCTGTCCCTCCTCCGTCTCCTCTTTTCTAAGCTGAGAAGTCCCAGTCTCTTTAGCCTCTCTTCATATGGGACCTGTTCCCAACCCCTGATCATTTTAGTTGCCCTCCCCTCTCCCGGTCTCTCTCTTCCCCTCTCCCACTTCCTTTTCCCAGTCTCCCCCAGTTTTGTTCAATAAAGACAGATTCCATTTTTTAACACAATTGTCCTTTATTTTGTACATCAAGAAAAGGGGCTAGGGAAGGGTAAGTGGAAGGAGGTGAGGGAGGAATGGGGCACGAGCCCCCGATGGGGAGGACTGGGCTGGCTCTGCGGGCTTCTTGGGGTGGAAGCTCTCCTGCAGCCCCCCAATTGCCCCTTCTCCCCAGATGGCAGCCTGCGGCAAGTGCAGCCGGGCTGATGGCCAAGTGGTGTGATGTGCCCAGTGTGGGCACTCTGGGCACTCCAAGCCAGGACTGGTTTTCAAGCGGGGCACCCCTGAGAACTGTCTGTCCGGGGTGGGGGTCGGGACCCTTTAAGCACAGCCCTCGGCTAGCCTGAGACAGCATCTCCATGCTCTAAGTCCTCCTCTGATGCCCTGCTGGCACTGCTTCCGGCCATCCTTAAGCTCTGTTCAGGGTCCACTTAATGTGGACATGCTAGTTCGAATTAGCAAAACGCTAATTCAAACTAGTTTTTAGTTCTAGACGCGTTAGTTCGAATTAGCACTGTAGTGTAGACATACCCCTAGAGAACTACCATGGTCTTGTATTAGTGGGGTCATATTACAATGCTAGATGGAGACCTCTAGGTGGCAGCAGATGTGCACTCAAACAATTGGCATCTCCATGTATAGAAAACTGCTCTCTGAGTAATTTGCATATTTTTTTCTGCTTTTCGTCTGAAAGTGGCTTTTCTGACATTTGGCCCATCTACATGGAGCCAAATGTTGGGGAAAAACCCTCTTTCAGAACATCCCTTCTTCCTCGTAAAACGAGGTTTACAGGGATGCTGAAAAAACACGTCTGATTTTCCGACTTTTTTTTAGAAAAGTAGACGCTACGCAGTAGAGTTTTTCCAGGGTACTCTTTAGTATAGACGTACCCACAGTCACTCAAGCGCTCCAGTGGTGGAGTGGGTTGCTGCTAAGCAGCCAACGGAGCCTGCAGGGGGCGCCAGTAAGGGTCTCTGTGCAGGGTTCCTGCTAAGCACCATCCTGGCAGCTCCCATTGGCCGGGAATGAGGAATTGTGGCCAATGGGAACTGAGTGGTTGGTGCCAGCAGACAGCCATGTGCCCTCTGCCTCCAGGACCACAGGGGTGCATTCTGGGATTGGGCTGGGGCTGAGGCAGCCAGGAAGCCTGCCTTCGCCTTGCTGGTACATACCACCTTGTGGGAGGCCTCATGCCAACCCTCAGTCTCCTGCTAGAGCCAGCACCCCAAGCCCCTTTCTGCACCCCAAGCCCCAGTCCTGAGCTCCCTCTTAGAGCCAGCACCCTGCCCTCTGCCTGCCCCCCTCCTAAAGCCTGTCTTTGTGTATATGTGCACGTGGCTTTGTGTGTGATGTGGCACTTGAAATATTATGGTCACAGACAAAAACAAAAAAAGGTCTCTTCTCCTTTGAAAGGTTGCTGACCCCTGCCTGGGCTGGGCAGACGAGACTTCCCAAGCACGGGAGTGCCTGGGTGGGAGGAGTTGAAAGTGCAGCGCGCAGTACTGAGATGCTTTTGAGTAGCTCTCTGGAGCCCAGTTCACAGGGCTGCCTTAGTGTCTGCCACCCTGCAATCAGAGGTATGATGGCAGCAGGTGCAGATGTACCCAAACCAGTTCCGGTCTAGTGCACTCCAGTAACAGCAGTTACACTCGAGGACACGCACAGGGTCCCTGGTACGCTTGTGTAGCCTGCCCTGCCTCAGCTCACTGCTGTAGTTACTGGCGCTAAATCAGCTCACTTGTGCTCACTCACACACCTCTGATTGCAATACAACAATAGTTATGCTGGGAGCTGCTGCAGGCCCCGTGTCTGAGCGTTTTGTGCTGTGCTCTTAGAATGGATGTTGCATATAAGGGTGTGTCTAGGTTACATGCCTCCGTCGATGGAGGCATGTAGATTAGACAGATAGGCAAAGGGAAATGAAGCCGCGATTTAAATAATCGCGGCTTCATTTAAATTTACATGGCTGCCGAGCTGAGCCGACAAACAGCTGATCAGCTGTTTGTCGGCTCCGCGCACTAGTCTGGACGCGCCGCGCTGACCTGAAAGCATTTTATCGACATCCCCCTTATGCCTTGTAGGATGAGGTTTACAGGGGGTGTCAATAAAAGGCTTTCATTTCGACAGGGGAGCTTCCAGACTAGCGCCCGGAGCCGACAAACAGCTGATCAGCTGTTTGTCGGCTCAGCGCGGCAGCCATGTAAATTTAAATGAAGCCGCGATTATTTTAATCGTGGCTTCATTTCCCTTTTTTGAATACACAAATCTACATGCCTCCGTCGACAGAGGCATGTAGTTTAGATGTACCCTAACTGACAAAGTCTGACTGCAGGAGCAAGGCCTGTCTCCTGATCTGTTACTGACTTCCTGAGTGCCCTTGGGCAAATCACTTATCCTCTGTGCCTCGGTTTCCCATGTATACAATGGTGATGCTAGCCCCTAAAGATAGTGAAGTGCACACATACTACAGTACTGGGGCCATAGCAATATCATAAACTACTGGGCACCTGCCATATAACTTGTTGTATATTGGGTTGTAGATATAGATCTTGTTGTTATGGTAACTGAGTAGGTCACTGGGGTCAGCCCAGCTAGTCTGGGCTTGTTCTGGTGAGTTCTATGCTATGCAATAAAATGGACACTTGCACCTACTCAAGCTCTCTGCCTTTCCACTGATTTCTTCCTATACTGTGAAACTCCCCACGACAGAACAAGTGGCGACGAGGGTGGGATGCCTGTGCTGCCTCCAGCAACAAAAGAAATAGAAGTCAATGTAAGAAAACAAACTCTTTCTGGCTGTTCTGGAAGGTGGGGTAAGAACTGACGGCTACCCTGTGCAAACTGAAACTAAGATCAAGGAGCCCAGAGACTGGAAAAGAAAAAAAAAGGGGGGGAGTGCAGCAGCCATGGCTACACTTACAGGGCCACTGGGACCTTTTGAGGAGACTGTAGAGCAATGGCAGGTATATACTGAGCGCTTTGAACTTTTTGTTATTGCAAATGACATTAAAGAAGAGAAGAAGGTGCCAATATTTTTAAGTGTTGTAGGGGCTAAGACCTATTCTCTGCTACGCAGTTTGCTGCTCCCTGTTAAGCCAGAGACCAAATCTTACAGTGACATTGTGGAAATCCTGGGGTCACATTATGCTCCAAAACCACTGGTAATTGCAGAAATGTACAGGTTCCATAGCAGAGACCAAAAAGAAAGTGAAACCATTGTACAATTTGTAGCCAATTTGAAAAAGCTTGCTGAACACTGTGAATTTAAGGAGATGTTAAATGATGCCATACGTGACAGGTTAGTGTGTGGCCTGCACAGTGAAGCTATACAGAGGCGTCTGTTAACAGAAGCTCAGCTCACCCTACAGAAGGCCATTGATATTGCGGTCTCCCTGGAACTGGCCACACAGGAGGCACAATACCTGAGTGCACCCCCTGGGGTGCATAAAATGTCCCAAGAACCTACTCACAAAACAGTGGGGAGCCAGGAATGTTACCGCTGTGGTAAGACAGGTCACCATGCCGCAGAATGCTGGTATAAGAACCTAGTGTGTCGACAGTGTGGAAAAAAAGGACACATTGAGCGTGCCTGCAGACAAAAGAAAAAGAGGCTTGTGGCCTGGCGGAACAAAAAGGAAAATCTGCATCCCATCGAGCAGATGCCTGATGATCAAAGCGACACCTTGTCTGAAGAAGAAGTGCCCTGCTATGTTTTGTCTTTGAAAGGGGGCTCCCATGAATACTGGGTAACCCCACTGTTGGATGGCAAACCGGTACGCATGGAAGTGGACACTGGTGCAGCAGTTTCATTGGTCTCAGACTCGGTGTATAAGGAAAAGTTGAAGCATCTTCCACTTAAAGCAACAAAGATCATTCTGAAGACATACACCGGAGAAGCAGTACCCCTATTGGGCACTACTGATGTTAAGGTGGAACTAAATGGACGGACTGCAGAATTACCACTGTTTGTGGTGAAAGGCCATTACCCAGCCTTAATGGGGAGATCATGGCTTAGGAAGATCCCACTGGACTGGGCAGAAGTGCACCGGATGACTAAAGAAGAAACAGGTCTGACTGATATATTAAAGAGACATGCTGCTGTTTTTGGAGAGGATCTGGGAAGTATGAGGGGAATCACCGTGAAACTGAACATTAAACCTGGTAGCCAACCAAAATATCTGAAGGCCAGAACTGTGCCATATGCTATCAGACCAAAAGTTGAAGCAGACCTGGAGCGCCTAGTAAAAAATGGAGTCCTAATACCAGTTACCCATAGTCCATGGGCAACTCCAATAGTTCCAATATTGAAGAAAGATGGTTCTATTCGGATTTGTGGGGATTTTAAGGTCACTGTTAACCCTGTTTTATGTGCAGAGCAATACCCCCTTCCTCGCATCGATGACATCTTTGCGGGCCTGGCTGGGGGACAAAGGTTCAGCAAGATTGATCTGAGTCAAGCATATTTACAGATGCAAGTTGAGGAGGAATCCCAAGAGCTGTTGACTATTGTGACTCATAAAGGGCTTTATCGTTACTGTCGCTTACCCTTTGGAATAACTTCTGCTCCAGCCTTGTTCCAGAGAGCTATGGACCAGATCTTGTGTGGCTTGCCAGGAGTTCAGTGCTATCTTGACGACATCCTGGTCACGGGTGGGAATGAGGAGGATCACCTTAAGAACTTAGAGGCTACCCTACAAAGACTGGAAGAGTATGGCCTACGAGTCCGTAAAGATAAGTGTGCATTCTTTCAGCCCTCTGTTGAATATTTGGGACACATCATTGATGCTACTGGTCTTCATAAGTCCCCTTCAAAAGTTAAGGGTATTGTGGAAGCTCCACCCCCTCAAAATGTTAGTCAACTTCGCTCATTTCTAGGACTATTGAACTATTATGGAAGGTTTATTTCATAGCTAGCCACACTATTAAAACCACTTCACGAGCTCCTTGGCCAGAACAAGGTCTGGAAGTGGACTGACGCCTGTGATGTTGCATTTAACAAGGCTAAATGTGCATTGCTGAATGCAGAGGTCCTGACGCATTTTGATCCATCCTTACCTTTACAATTGGCTTGTGATGCCTCCCCATATGGAATGGGAGCGGTCTTGTCACATGTTATGCCCTCAGGAGAGGAGAAACCAATTGCTTTTGCTTCACGCACCTTAAGCACAGCTGAAACTAACTATGCACAAATTGAACATGAAGCATTGGGAATCGTTTTTGGAATTCGGAAATTTCACCAGTACCTGTTTGGACGGAAGTTTACACTTCTCACTGACCATCGACCTCTGACGGCAATTTTTGGTCCACACTCAGGTATTCCACCAATGGCTGCTAGTCGTATGCAACGATGGGCATTGTGGCTTTCAGGACACACATATGAGATCAGATATCGAAAGCCACTCTACATGGCAATGCAGATGGTCTCTCTAGGCTGCCTTTGCCAGTCAAACATCAAGATAGTGGCCAGAAGGAAATCTTTTACTTTGAGCAGGTAGAGAACAGGCCCATCACTGCTGCACAAGTTAAGAGAGCAACTCGTGTTGACCAAGTACTCTCCCAAGTAATAGAACTAGTGATGCGTGGAACATCTCTACGGAACTCTCAGGTCTCATCTGATCTTGTCCCTTACATGTCCAGGAGAATGGAGTTATCAACCCATTCGGGGTGCTTGTTGTGGGGAATGCATGTCATTATTCCAAAAATACTGAGACAACAGATGTTAGAGCAACTGCATTCAGGTCACTGTGGAATGGTGCGCATGAAAGAAATTGCATGAAGCTATTTTTGGTGGCCTGGTTTGGACAGTGACATTGAAAAGAAGGCAAGAGCTTGTATTTCTTGCCAGGGTGTGAGGAATGCACTTCAATTGGCACCTCTGCACCCATGGGACTGGCCTGAAAAACTATGGCAACGTTTTCATGTTGATTTTGCTGGCCCATTTAAAGGTAACATGTTTTTGGTGGTGGTAGATGCTCATTCCAAATGGCCAGAAGTCTGTATAATGCCTTCCACTACTGCTGAGAGTACTATCCAAAAATTACGGGGAATCTTCTGTCATTTGGGTATTCCTGAACAACTTGTGAGTGACAACGCAGTCCACAGTTTGTGTCTCAGGAGTTTGGAAATTTTATGAAAGCAAACGGGATCCATCACATCACTTCAGCACCGTATCACCCGGCCACAAATTGATTGGCTGAAAGGTTTGTCCAGACAATGAAACAAGCTTTGAAATCGGTTAGAGAACATTCACTTGTACAAAAGAGTCTGGACACCTTCTTACTATCCTACAGAAACACTCCTCACGCTACAACCAAAGTGTCCCCGGCTTTTCTAATGATGGGACATCAGCTACGCACGTGCTTTGATTTGCTGAAACCTTCAGAACCACGACAAATTGTGCAACGTCAGCAGGAAGGTCAAGTTATCAGGCGTGCATCCAGAGCAAAAGACCAAACCTTTAGTCCTGGACAGACAGTTTTGGCTCGGAACTATGTTCCTGGAGCTAAATGGATCCCTGCCACTATTATTGCTCAAACAGGACCTGTTTCCTATACTGTCCGGACTGCGAAAGATCTCATCTGGCGGTGGCATGTAGATCAGTTATTGACAGGTTATTCCTGCCCCCAAGGCACATCTCCACTTGAGTTGCCTGTCCTTCCCACTGCTGGTGAGCTACCATGTCAAGAATCACCTGCTCCTGACTCTCTTCCTCCATCACCACCAGCGGCGAACAATAACCTACTCCCTGAGCAGGCTGATCCAACAGCCTCACCTGTTCACACTTCAAGTTCCCAGCCCAGTGTCAGGCCTGCACCCATAACATCTTCGGGTGCGAGAACGCCGGATGTCCACCGTAATCCACCTAGAGAAAGGAGGCCTCCTCCTTTAGTTGGGATTAACTCACAGATGGGGCAAAATAATCCCCAGGGTTAGCTGGGAACTTGAGGCGTTCTACCCTCATTTCATAGTTAGTTTTTGTTTTCTTAAAGGGACGTTTTTATTAAGGGGGGAGGAATATGTTGTATATTGGGTTGTAGATATAGATCTTGTTGTTATGGTAACTGAGTAGGTCACTGGGGTCAGCCCAGCTAGTCTGGGCTTGTTCTGGTGAGTTCTGTGCTATGCAATAAAATGAACACTTGCACCTACTCCAGCTCTCTGCCTTTCCACTGATTTCTGACCCATAGTCTCCTATAGACAACCACCTAACCTCAAGATGATTCTTACCAACCACCACAGGACATACCACACTAATACCAACCCTGGTACCTTCCCTTGCAACAAACCCCGTTGCCAGCTTTGTCCACATATTCGTTCTGCTGATACCATTATTGGACCTAACCAAGTGAGTTATAAGATCAAGAACACATATTCCTGCGCATCCAGAAATATAATCTATGCTATCATGTGCCGAAAGTGTCCGTCTGCTATGTACATTGGACAAACATCTCAGACACTTCGCCAAAGGATTAATGCCCACAAAACAGATATCAGACAAGATCACAAAGAGAAAACAGTTTCTTGCCATTTTAACCAGAAAGGACACTCTCTAAATGACTTAACCACCTGCATTCTGCTACAAAGACCTTTTACATCTGCACTTGAAAGGGAATCCTCTGAACTGTCATTCATGTTAAAATTCGACACTTTCCAAAAAGGACTCAACAAACATTTGAACTATCTCACCCATTACCAAGATAGTTTCCCCAATTATCACCTCTAATACCATTAACTCACAAACATCCCACTCTCCCTACCTCTAATATCATCAATTCACAGACACTTACCTTCCTTCCTCCCCCCCCCCCCCTGCATCCTCCTCCTGTTCTGCAATGTGATTTGTCCTTTTCATATTTGTTCATTTTTTTAATTGTATCCTTTGGTATATATGGTTGTGACTACTTTCTTCCACTATTTGATCTGAGGAAGTGGATCTGGCCCACGAAAGCTCATCATCTAATAAACCATCTTGTTAGTCTTTAAAGTGCTACATTGTCCTGCATTTTGCTTCCTATACTCTGAAACTCCCCACGACATAACATAACTCACCCCTGTTGTTCAGAAAAAAAAATGATCTGATAGCACTTTATAGACTTACAAAACATGTAGATGGTATCGTGAGCTTTCGTGGGCATCGCTCATGGTACCATCTACATGTTTCGTTAGTCTGTAAAGTGCTACCAGACCATTTGTTGTTTTTTTCTGTAACAGACTAACTCGGCTACCCCTTGAAGTTCCTGTTGTTTAGGTTACTGCTGAAATTAGCCCATGAGAGCCTCGTCTAATTCCTTTAGTGTCAGGCATGGGGGACTGTTGTTTCTCATAATTAAGGTTGTGACCAGGATGCCAGAGTAGGAAACAATCCTGCACACAAATCTCACTCTTGCAGGGGACAGAAAAAAATAACCTAGAGGGTCTTTTTTCTAATGTGGGAGCGAGAGGGAGACTGAAGCATTTATCTTTGTGAGTGACCTCATCTAACAGTGCTTTTACTTTTATTATTTAAGGTCTAAGGTATAAGTAGTGCTTTAAAAATACTTAGAAAGACATGGCCCCTTCCCCTAGAAATTAGCACATTTGCCTTGGTTCTTACAATTTATTTGTTAAGTTAGTTAGTGTTCCAGCTACTAAACCACAGTTCAAATGGCATCAATCTTCCTGTCTTATTCTGGATGTGGCTGCCTTTATATACATGTTGCCTTAGCTAAAGAGTGCCGACTCACATTTCTTTAGTGCTGGGCATCTGTTGTAGTTTCCCGCACCCCAATGTGCAACCAAAACTCCCTGGCCCAGCTGTGCCACAGCTGTTTTCTGCATATAATTGTCGGGCTGGCGTTAGGGGTTAGGAAGGAGGGCAGTTGCCTGGGGCCCCATGCCACAGGGGGAACCCCAAAGCCAAGCTGCTCAGTCCTACAAATCGAGACTTTGGCTTTCTGCCCTGGACCCTAGTGAGTCTAACACCAGCCAGGCCCGGCAGACCCCTTGAAACCTGCTCGCAGCCCCCAGTAGTCCCTGGACTCTGGCTGAGAACCACTGATTTACGTCACTGGAGACTCTGGCCTGTTCATCTAAGTCAAAGCACTACTGCAGGTGTGGCCAGTTTGAGCCAAAGACAGAGCCACAGTTTACCAATGTACATTGCCAAAGAGCTACAGTAATTTGTCAGCAGTCCCCATCAGGTGCCTCCGCTCCTGTCTCCAGTATCTTTTGCCCACCAATGGGCCCACCGATCAGTGCCTCCTCTTCCTTCCCCACGCCTCCTGCCCACTATATCAGCTTTTGCATGGCACTCGGTGGGGGAGGAAAGGAGCGAGGGTGCACTACGCTTGGAGGAGGAGGTGGAGCCAGGAGTTGAGCACTAGAAAGTTGGCACCTGCCGCTGCAGCCCCAGAGTCAGTGCCTGAGCAAGGAGCCACATATTAACTTCAGAAGAGCCACAGGTTGGCTGCCCCTGCACTACTGTGAGGGGATCCAAGCTAAGCTCCTAAAGTCCCAGGCTGGGGGTGGGCAGTAGAGGGTATAAGACACAACTCACACTTACTCCTTGCTCTGAGTGGCTGTGGATTGTCCCCAGTCTGATTCTCCTCCAGAGGGCAGGTGACTGTCATGTTTGCAGTAACAGCATTCAACACACTAGAGGCCCAGTTAGGAAAAATAATAACCGCTTTTAATTAAGAAGCTTAATTCAATTGTGCTCAACTCACACTGCATGAGCAGGGACATCTAGCTTATCCACAGCTTCCTCTGGCAGGTCACTGAGTGACAACCCAGCAGGCCAATAAAATGCAAGTAGAATCATCACATCATGGGACCAAGCTCATGCTGGCAGTGACCCAAGGCAGACTAATGTTATTTCCATCATGTAGGTTTTTGGAGGGCAGTGCAAAGGAGCATGTCAGATTTTCCATGAGCGCTAGCGATGGGTGACCCTGATGAAGTTTGAAGTTTGTTTAAACCCCATTAATGATTTGTTGGGGAGAGGGTTCCCCAAAATAGTTCAACTTTCTGCTCCCCGTACTTGAAACTCATATTTATGACAGGGATGTTTTATTTTAGAGAAATGCCATTGAGATTTCCAGCTGAAGACACTTGGGCTCATTGGTAGGGACAGAAGAGCCAGACAGCAGCTGGAGTGACGCAAATGGATACAGAGGAGACCTCAGTATTTTGCATTAGCGTTTTCTCAACTCCTCCCACTTCACACTCCCTCTCATACCATATTTCTGTGCTTTTTTTTTCATGGTCTCTCCCAGGCAGAACTTGAGACAAACTTTTGAGCCTATGAGCTCAGATCCATGCAGCGTTATTAAATATTCTATATACTGGGCACCCCGTCGAGTGCAACAGAGCGGCACCTTGTAATGCCCCACCTCATCTCTTTTCATGTCCATAAAGGCACTTTTGTACCGAGAGTAAGTTCTGTGGCCCGTGTTATGTAGGAGATCAAACAAGAGGACCACAGGGTCCTTTCTGGCCTTTTAATGTATAGGGCTATGTAAGCATCATTCCCATGAATAAAAAGTCCAGTGAAAGAACAGATTTTCTTGCAACCGTATTGGCTTGTTTCCTAAGCAGAAAGCAGCGTCCTGAGAGCTCCTAGCTAGGAGGTGCTGGGATGCTGGGAGGGACCCTCTGGTGGCTAGCCAAAAAAGAAGTAGTCAAAGCAACTGGCAGCCAAACCAATTCCACAGGGCCTTAGGGCTGAATTGTTCAGTCCTTAACTTGCTGTCAGTGAGCTCAGTGCCTGCAGAAGACATCCCTGAAGGTCTAGTTCTTGTTGCACCAGTGAAAATGAGAGATGGCTCCAGCCCTTGCAGTGCGTTTTCCCCACCCTAGCTTGCCGGCAGGGTAAAACCTAAAGTGAAACCATTTATAAGTTTGCAACTGTTAAGTTGCAGAGAAGTCTCTCAAGGGAAATGGTGCAGGCCTCACTGGCTAAACTAGGTCAGGTGCACTCTTTGTATTAAAGTTCCATTCAAGTACATCAAAGGTTGTTAAAGAGAGGAGAGCGATACATTGTTCTCCTTATTCATTTAGGATAGGACAAGAAGCAATGGACTTAAATTGCACCAAGGGAGGTTTAGGTTGGACATTAGGGAAACTTCCTAGCTGTGAAGGTGGTTAAGCACTGGAATAAATTGCCATAGGGTGTGTCTAGACTACCTAGTTTTGTCGACAAAAGTGGACTTTTGTCGACAAAACTATACCAGCGTCTACACACAGCAGTTTTGTCGATGCTGGTATACCTCATCTTACGAGGCATAACACCTTCTGTTGACAGAACTCTGTCGACAGAAGGTGTTATTGCCTGTAACATTGCGTCCAGACTACGGAGTTCTGTCGACAAAGCAGCTTGCTTTGTCGACAGAACTCAATGTGTCTGGACGCTCTTTGTCGACGGAAGTTTTGTCGACAGTATCTGTCGACAAAACTTCCGTCGACAAAACGCGGTAGTCTAGACATACCCTAAGAGGGTTAAGGAATTTCCATCATGGGAGGTTTTACAGACGGGTTAGACAAACAGCTATCAGGGATGGTCCAGATAATATTTGGTCCTTTCTCAGTGCAGGGAGCTGGACTAGATGACGTATCAAGATCCCTTCCAGGCTTAAATGTCTATGAGCTCAATAAATGGTTTATGCAGGGTTAATAAATAATGTTTTAAGATACCAGTAGCATGTGTTATGGATGGTCACAAGCACATCATTAGCCTGTTATGTTTATAGGACATGGTTATAAGCAATCTATTGGAGTCCTCAGCAATCTAAAATGATTGACTGACCATTTATTCAAACATCAGTTCTGGTTTAATAATCTCTTATGGGCTATTTATAAATGGAACCTTAATATAAAGTGTGACAGGTACAATATACTCTGGGGAATATATCCCACACTAGACTTCCAGGGGCAGGAGTGCATAAGATGATCTAGATGCTTCTCTCCATCGCTATGACAGCTATACTAAAATGTAGACTTTATTCTCAAAACGGTAATTTCACTCAGCCTAGGAGCAAAGGCTGGAGGGAAAGGATTTAACCTTAGGCTATGTCTACACTGCAGGCTTCTTGCACAAGAATGGTCGTTCTTGGGCAAAAACTTGCGGAGCATCTACACTGCACACATGTTCTTGTGCAAGTACATTTACAGTAAGGCATCAGAACAGAGGGCTTCTTGCACAAGAGTTATTCCGCTCCCCAGGAGGAATAAGCCCTCTTGTGCAAAAGCTCTTGTGCAAGAAGGCAGTGTGGACGGGCAACAGGGATTTCTCGCACAAGAGAGCATCTGCACTGCCATGGACGCTCTTGTGCAAAAGCACATGGCAGTGTGGATGCGCTCTTGTGCAAGATTTTTTGCGCAGAAGTTCTTGCGCAAACCAGTTCTTGCGCAAGAAGCCTGCAGTGTAGACGTAGCCATAGGCTGCGTCTAGACTGGCATGATTTTGTGCAAATACTTTTAACAGAAAAGTTTTTCCGTTAAAAGTATTTGTGCAAGAGAGTGTCTATACTGGCATGTGCCTTTGCGCAAAAGATTTGCTTTTGCGCAAAAGCATCCATGCTAGTGTAGCTCTCTTGCGCAAGAAAGCTCCGATGGCCATTTTAGCCATCGAGCTTTCTTGCACAAGAAATTAATGTTGCTGTCTACACTGGCCCTCTGTCTACACTGGCGCAAGAATACTTTCACAAGAGGGCTTATTCCTGAGCAGGAGCGTCAGAGTATTTGCGCAAGAACCACTGATTTTGTACAGTACCAAGTCAGTGTTCTTGCGCAAATACTCGCAGCCAATGTAGACAGGCGGCAAGATTTTGCACAAAAGCAGCCACTTTTACACAAAATCATGGCAGTCTAGATGCAGCCTTAGAGTGCAGTACAATGGCCAGCCAATAGCCTATGTCATGATAAGGCTCTTCCAGTTTTTCAATGTTACTTTTGGTCCTCTCTGAGAAACTGAAAAATCACCAATCCTTTCTCCCACAGGTGTTATCACCCTCCAGGCCAGAGAACTACTGTGGGACAGAGATTCCTTCAGAACGTCTCTGAATTGATATGTGGAACTCCCTGCCACATGGTATTATTCAGTCCAAGTGTTTAGCAGAATTCCGAAAAGTATTGACCATTTACACAGATAACAGATAAAAAGAAAAAAAGAAAAGAGAGTTTTGAAAAGGAAGTTAACCCTCCCGCTTCAGGGCACAATCCAACATCTCCTACTGGCAGTCAGGAAGGAACTTTCCCGCGAGGATGATTAGCCTGTAGAGCTCCTGGCGGTTTCCACCGAAGCTGCTAGTGCTGGTCATTCATAGCAACAGAATGCTGGACACGAGAGAGACCCCTCATTCAATCCAGTCTGGCAATTTTTATCTTTGTCCCAGCTGTGCCCCCTGTGTGTGCACATCAGGGTCCTTCTCTTATTTTCTTTTGTCCCTGGGATCACTCCTGGATTTAACTAAGTCCTGGACCTCCTTCTCCAGCACCTTGTTCCTCTTCTCGACATCCTCCCGCGCACGCTCCACGTTCTGAAGCTTCAGTTCCAGCTCCACAAACTTCTTCTTCTCTTTCTCAATCTCCTCATTCAGCCGCACCACTTTGGCCCAGACTTCGTAGTTCTCCTTGTGGAGGCTGCAGTGAGAAGGACAAGGGGATAGGAAGGTCATCGTGTGGCTGTGTTATTGTGCAATACATCACTTGACGCTGTTGCCCTGAATTTGCATATCCTCTTTCGAAAATAGAGCGTACTCTAGACATAGCCATGATGATTGACTGACGATTAGGCCATGCTGCCCTGAAGGACTTAGGCTGTGGCATTCCATATGTGAGGGCAGGACCATGGGAAGTACAAATACCCCCTCCCCACTCCAAGTGGGGATGGAGCACAGATAATATTATGCCAGATTGTGTCTATTGGCTACAGTTCTGTACTGGAGGTGGGACAGAGCTCCAGTGATCTAGAAGGAGCTTTGCAGCACTATAGAAGGGTTTAAATAGTGGTCTTCAACCTTTTTTCATTTGCAGAGCCCTTTCGAAATTTCCAAAGGAAGTGCTTTGGAAATCTCTTGTCATTATATATAGCTGAATTCTGTTCGGTCAGTTTTATGGACCCTTTAGACATAGGCCATGTCTATACTACCAGAGAAGGTCAACCTAAGATTTTCAACTCCAGCTATGAGAACAGTGTATCTGTAATCCATGTACCTTAAATCAAATTTTTCCAGTGGCCCCACTGCAGGAGGTCAATGGGAGAAACTCTCCCTTACTAAGTTACTCCTCATGACCAGGAGGAGTACCAGGGTCCATTGGTGCCATCAGCGGTCCATTTAGCAGGTCCTCACTAGACCTGTTAAATCAAACCCTCGGAGATCAATCTCCAGAGCACTGATCTTGGGGTAAGTGAAGACAAGCCCATAGCTGTGGACCCTGGACCACAGGTTGAAAGCCAGTGGCCTAGAATGCATTCTCTCTCATAGGCAGCAGCGGGAATGCATGGAGCTGTGAGTGTGGGGTGTCTCTGAGTTGTTAGAAGGGTATGCAGTCATGTTTGGTCCTTACACCATGGGCAGAAGGGAAGGGAGGGGCAAAGATACATGCACCCTCCTCTGTTCCTGCAAGTTTGCAGCTGGCCAGGTATTTTTGCAATGAAATATTTTTGGCTAGAAAAATGCCAACACAGCTGCAACAACACTCTTACCTTTTCATTTGCTCTTCATAGTCCTTTTTCTGCATCTCCATTTCTTTTTTCAGCTCCAGGATCATCTTTTGAAGGGACTCCTGGTTCTCCTGACCAGAGCCACAGTCCTCGGCATCGTGGTTTGGACCCACTAGTTCCTTTGGCACCAGGCTTGGGCTTTGGCTTGCTAACAAATCTTTCTTGGAGTTGCAGCTTGCCGTCCTGAGAGGCCTAGTGCAAGTGTTCTCCCTGCCCTCAGCTTGGCAGGTAGGGACATTGTCATAGGTCGAAGTCCGGTGAAGGTCGAGCAGCTTACAAAGATCCTGAGACAATGTTCTTTTGTGTCCATCAGTTGGGAAGGTAGGTGAAACCTGACTTCCTGAAGATGTCCAAAAGTCATTGCAGAATATGTCATTTTTATCACTGTTGGCTTTCTCTCCCTGCGAGGAATCAGTTAGGAAAGATTTCCTGTTGGGAAGAGTCTGAGTTCTTTTCCTGGACTGTGTTTTCCACATTCCCAATGCATCTTTGGGTTGATTTGTGTCATTATCTTCAACCAGAGCACCCAGCTGGGCTGCTGCTCCAGAGGACGTGGGGCTGCTGGCATCTAGGTCGTCTCTCTGAAAATAGAGCCAAGGACATTCGAAAGTAATTTCATTTTCACTCATACACAGTGTGGATGAACACTGGGGACAAAAAACACATTTTATATTAAAGTTCACAAAGCACTCGTTAATAAATGATGAGTGGCCTGGTAAAATGAATGGCAAAAAATAATGAGTAGAATCATAGAACACTAGAACTGGGAGGGACTTTGAGAGGTCATCAAGTCCAGTCCCCTGCCCTCATGGCAGAACCAAACATATTCTAGACCATCCCTGGTAGATGTCTATCTAACCTGCTCTTAAATATCTCCAGAGATGGAGATTCCATACCCTCCCTAGGCAACTTATTCCAGTGTTTCACCACCCTGACAGTTAGGAACTTTTTCCTAATGTCCAACCTAAACCCCCCTTGCTGCAGTTTAAGCCCATTGCTTCTTGTCCTATCTTCAGAGGCCAAGGAGAACAATTTTTCTCCCTCCTCCTTGTGACACCCTTTCAGATACTGGAAAACCGCTATCATGTCCCCTCTCAGTCTTCTCCTTTCCAAACTACACAAGCCCCATTCTTTCAGTCTCATATTCTCTAGACCTTTAATCATTCTTGTTGCTCGTCTCTGGACCTTCTCCAATTTCTCCACATCTTTCTTGAAATGTGGTGCCCAGAATTGGACACAATACTCCAACTGGGGCCTAATCAGCACAGAGCAGAGCGGAAGAATGACTTCTCGTGTCTTGCTCGTAACACACCTGTTAATGCATCTCAGAGTCATGTTTGCTCTTTTTGCAACAGTGTGAGTAGACCTAGTAAAGGAAAATTCTGTCAAAACTTTTTCTCTGGAAAACTGAATTTTCAACTAATTTAATATTTCTGTGGAAAGTATCTTCTTTGTGGGGGAAATTTTGACTGCTTGGTAAAAAAAAAGTTTTGAGGTTTCAACCAAAACTCAAAAATAAAATTGTCTGAAAATTTAACTCTTTATTTTTCACTGGAAACTTTTTGGTTTTAAGATTTCCAAATAAAAATGTAAATTTTCATTGAAAAGAAACCTGTTTTCCCACCAGATGTTGTTATAATCATTTTACAGGGACAAACAGTATTTTCTCTAAGCACATCTGTATGACAGGATTATAGATGGTTATTAGTAATCTCTTGACCTGTAGATGACCCATTTATTGAAATGCCCACTAATCATTTACTTACCATGTATTGACTAGTTATCATTTGTACCTTAATACAAAGAGTGATCAGAAATTCATCTATGAAAAATGTCGTCCCTTGTATTATTAACAATACAGATGTTGCATGAAACAACCCTGCTGGGATACATGAGTTTCATGAACATTTTTGAGTTGTCAGCCTTTCACATTTTGATGGCAAAGAAAACCAGAGGAAAAAAATCCAGATTAATTCTCCCCCCTGTTACCTTGTTTTAAAACACACAGCTCTAGATGGATAAAATATTTCAAATGTTTTGAAATGTATCAAGTATGTGTCATCAGAATCTGAATTAAAAAATGGTGATAGAGATGTAGCCGTGTTAGTCTGGTGTAGCTGAAACAAAATACAGGACTATGTAGCAGTGAGGAAGATCTGAGGAAGTGGGTCTGGCCCATGAAAGCTCATCATCTAATAAACCATCTTGTTAGTCTTTAAAGTGCTACATAGTCCTGTATTTTGAATTAAAAAATGGGGGTAATGTGGTAATTTTCTTGATTTTTTTCTTTCCCTCTTTTTTTTAACCAGCACTACTTAGTAAATCTTTCCAATCCATGGAGGCAGCGTTCTTAGTGGCTAGAGCGCTGGACTGTGACTCAGAAACCTGGGTCTTTCCGTGGCCACTGTTCTACTTTAGGAGCTTTGGCAAGTCACTTCACCTACCGGTCCCATAATTTCCCCACCTAAGCAATAGGAATAGTAATGCTGACCTCCTTCATAAAGCAATTTGAGATCCCATGGTTGATACATGCTCAATAAGAGCTTGGAATTATTATCTCACAAGCTTGATTCTTACCGTTTGGCCTTGGGTTAAAATGTTTGCCTTAGACGCTGGCGGTTCTTCTGCAGCATCCCAGCCCACAGAACTGCGGGGCACTTGGATTTTCTTGGAATTGCTCCTTTGGGAGGGTGGCGAAGAGCTCTCATCTTTTGAGATAGGGAAGAGCTTGGCATGGTCACTTATCATCACTGTCATCACTCTCTGGATCTGGGGAGTGCCTGCAATAGAAAAGAGCTGCATCTTTCAGCACCAAGGGAGAACTCCCTGAGCCATCAAGCTAGGAATGCAGTCAGCTGAACCAGCCGAAGAAACAGTCTGCTTCTATGGCTCAGTAACATGAAAAATGCACCACGGTTAATCAAATACCAGGCGCAAGGGAATAAGACATGTGGGAAGAAATGCAAACCATTCTTTTAAATCAGGCACACAACCCTAAATACTTTCCTTCCTGGCATTCACTGCACATTCTTCAAAGCAGAGCAGAATTTGGGGTTTGTGTGAAAGTTTTCTCTGTAGAAATAGTGGGACTTAAGCAACTCACAGGCCTCACCATCAGTGGTCACATTCACCATTTGGTAGCTCTGTGAAGTGAGCAAATCTTACACACCTGACACATTTCCTTAATTAGTTTTGAAGCATTTGCCCTTTGACCACAAAGTTCGGTGGAGAGGTCAAAAATCTACCAATTACCTTGAATGGCTATTTTCTGGAGTTCCACATGGGGCTGCAAAGGTATGAAAGAATTTCACACCTTTCTGAGGCCCAGCATGTTGCGTATCCACCCTTGTATAGATGGGATGCACAATACAAGGGTGAGGCATTATTATTTCAGACACATGCGTTGCCTGATTGACCTGCCATGCTTCAGGCAGAATGTTTTCTATCCAGGTAAAATGGTGTTGTGGCTTCTATACTGTGCCAGACTTAGGAAGCTCATTGTTTTAATCCTTTGGATACAGTAATCATTCAAATAGTGCTTGGGTTGCCTAAGTCAATGGCGTTACAGGCTTCCACTGTACCTCTCATTATAGCTGCAGGGTCTTCTATCTTTGGCCTGATGAGATTCACTCCAATCACTGTTGCCAGGTTATCCACACTCATCTTGTTAATGCTGGAATTCAGCTGTATTTCATGTAGGAACCTGCCAGAATCCAAGAGCCAACGTTCCATGTTGGAAAACAAACAGTCGGAAGATAAATCTTTTAAAAGATTTTATAAACCCCAAACAATCCATCCAGCACTTGCTTCAGGCCCCAGGGACAAAATCATAGATACAGACCCCTTATTATTACAAAGCAGGCTGAGCCTTTGTCTTTTTGGCATCTCTACAGAAGCCAAATTTGTCAAGTGGTAAAATAATTGCATCCCCCCCCAAAGCAAAAAGAAACAAAGATTGGTTCAATCCTTAATGATATTGCCAAAGAAAAATGAGACACCAAACAGGGGTGGGGTGGGGCGAAACTAAACAGTTTCACCATGCAAGGGTTTGGCTACATACAGTCCTTGATTCTAACTCTGCTGGGTTCAATGCACTACACATAGAATTGCACATGCAAGGCATAGTTAATCTCACTGAGGTCATTAAATTCATGGGTTTTAAGATCAGGAAGGGGAATTCTGATCATCAATTCGTGGCTCATCTATTCTGACCTCCCTGAACAGTGGCCAGAGAATTTCATCCACAAATTACTGCACCCAGCATAAAATTACATCTCTGTTCACTGGGGCTAAATTTAACCCACAGTTTCCCTCTCAGTTCTGGGCCAAGCAAAATGTGTTAGAACCCCTGAATATGTAATAGATATCTCATTAAAACCAATTGAAACCATGTTTTTTTATGACAATTTATAAATGAGCTCACATTTACAGAAAGCACAAAAAAGGTTTGTGGGTGTCTAGCCACAAAATCTAGACACATGTGACAAACCACCCCATGTCTGGAAGAGTTCAGATCTGAGAGTCTGGTTCAGGTCTTTGTAAAGACAATGAGATTCAGGTTCACATTTCAGACCAGGAGGTTGGGGAGAGCCCACCTTGGGGCACCTGAGCTGAGTTGCACATTTGGAAAGAAAAAGCCCAAAGCGGGCGAGCTTTGCATGATTTGGAATTTACTGGGATACCATTTTGCTCAGATCTGGCAAAATGAAACCTGTGTAGGGGACTCAAAAGAATTCAGTCCCTGAAGGTTTTAAAGGGGACCTGATTGGAGTGTAAGTAGGGTGGCCATCAAGGTACCTCAAGAATAGAGGACAGTTGCATTAAGTGCATATGGAGCCCAGGGCAGAGGGATGTGGGGGGTTTAGGAATCAGGGCTATAGGAGTGAGTAGGGGAGAAAAAGGCACCATTTTGGGATAGTGGGGGGCTCAGCCGCACATATAATGTCGCTGCTGCTCTTCTTCTTTCTCTGACTCTCAGGGAGTGAGGGGAAAGTTCACAGCCAGCTGCATCTTCCTCTGCAGCCAGGAGCAAGAGGAAGGCTCAAGCTGAGCTCCCTGATGGTTGGGGAAGAGGAAGAAGACCTGGCATGTGCAGCTGCAGCCCCTTGCTGTCCCAAAAGGGTGCCAGGGAAGGGGCTGGGGGCAGCCTCAGACCAGGGAGCAGCGCACCCCCACCCCCCGCCCCACCTCGTCCCTTTCACCTGCCTGGCCTCTTGTTGCTTAGCAAGGCAGACTACAGGAAAGCTCCAGGAGCCCAGCCTGGCTGGGAGCAGCTGCAGCCAAGCGTCCAGCCAGCCAGCTGCTTCTTGCCAGAGCACCACACCGGGCACATCAGCTCCTTTCACCTCCGCTCTCAAGAGAGAAATGGAGGCTGGAAAGGTGTCCTGTTTCATCTCAACAGAGGCAAGAGGACTGAGTAGCAAAAAAAAAAGAGGACAAACGGCCACCCTAAGCGTAAGGCAGCCTCATGTTTGCCTTCTGCAAGTGTCAGTTTCACCCGTAGGCTATGTCTACACTACTAACTTATTTCGAAATAATGACTCCTGAAATAACTATTTTGAAATAAGTTTATTCCTCTTCACAAGCAGGAGTTATTATTTTGAAATAACGGGCTTGGTCGTGTGGACGCTCGCCTTGTTATTTCAAAATAACTCATCGGTGTAGACATGCCCTTAGAGACTAAGGTTCTACCTCCTCAAGATCCCCAGATCTGGGCCTAAGTTTTCCCACGCCATGATGAAAGGGCACATACCTGCAGATGTAACTGAGAAGGTTGTAATTGACTCGGGGAAGCAGGGACAGCTGCTTCACTAGCTCCTGCTGACCCTAAACAGAATTTTAAAATTGCTTTGTAAAGGCTCATCAAAACCATATCTCAACTCCAAAGCATCTGTGAATTTGCCCCATTTCTCCAGTCCTCTCCTGGTGCGGTATCTCCTCTCAGTGCTTGCTCACCTTTGGAATGGAATCCACATGCTGAGTTTCTTTAGCAGTCCCAGTACATAACATGGCCAAGATTTTCTTGGCTGCTGAATCATCATTCGGGACCTATTTTCACCTCCCATTCAAGCAGCAAGATTAGTGGCTAGATATCCAGAAGTACTCCACTCTGGTGCGGGCTGAGCTCTTTTCAGAATCTGATCTCATGTTCTTATATTTACGGTGTCAAATTTTTTATCACATGGCATGTTGAATCCCAACGTGAAACTACCTGCAGGAGCCATCCATCATGGAAAAGCAGCTGCCAATGAAGTGAACCACTGCTGCTCTTTGGGAGCACTCTACTGAGCAACAGAAGTACGCTACTCCTGTGTAGAACTGTTCCAAACACAGGGACTCGGATTCCCAGCCAGGAACCCTGGCCCTCTTGTGCTCGGCACTGTACAAACACAGAGCAAAAGGATGGGCTCTCCTCTTCCCCAACAAACTAAAAACTTCCATCAACAAATTGAAACTCAGGAAATGTCAATCTGCTTTTTTCTGACTAGCTCTAAAGACAGATTTTCACCACACACGCTGTCATAGTGTGACAGACAATACTAATTATGCTCATCCAATTCCTATGTCCCTGTCTGAGTGACTGAAATGTTAAAACCCAGAGACTCTCAGCTTCTTTTTATATAGATCAACCCTCGTCCTCCCCAGCTAGTGCCACACAATGGCTGGTTGGTTGGATTTGTGGCTTCTGTGAGAAAGCGAGAGTGAAAACATGTCCCCACAGTCATTCTGCTCTGTTCCTGGCATGAGCTCCTTGCTGCAGGGCCATCTGCTAGGAAAGTTCTGATCCCAGCCACTGCTCGTGTTTCCCCAAACCATTGATCCAGTCTGGTCTGTGCTTCTCTCAGCCTCGTCATTCGCCCCATCTCCTTTCTTGCTCACCCCATCGGCATGCAGGATGTTGCACTTCCTTCCTCTGATAATTTTTTGCACTTTTCATTTACTGCAGGGACACTCAACTAAAAAAGGAAATATGAGAGACTGGGCCACATTCACACACCCTGACTGCTACACCGTAGGGTAGGTAAGCCTACACGGCCAGACTGGGGAGCTAAGTTTACTTCTTTGAACAGCAGTTCAGACAGGAAGACACATAAGTCATGCACTAATCCCTCTAATGTGCGACTGAGCCCACATGCAAGCACTCTCCTACTGGAAGTGGCTACACTAGTGTGAGGTCTGAGGGGAGTCAAGACGTGAAGGGGAGAATGCAAATAGCATCTTTGCCTGCGGCACCAATACTAGCCAGGATTCCAGTGTATCTTGGCAGCTACTTTTGAAATTGTAAAGCAGCAAATTCATCCCTCATGTAACTCCAAGGCAGTCAGTGAAAGCCAAACCTCGCCGAATGGCACTAGAGGAGTTTGTAACGGACCCCTCCTCCCCCATGCTTGATTAAATTGTCTTGTGGATACAAATAGGCATTGCTCAAAGATGCTTTGGGACAAAATATCTCATGTAATCTATCAATCTTCATGTCATAATCTATACATGATCTATACATCTTATTTTGGTGTCTGTATCACTCCTCTATGTAAAGTTAGATATATGGTTTATGGTTTTCAGTATTCAAATGCAAGCCATCCAGGGTGTGTCCCTCAATGTCGGGGTGATTAGCTATAAACAGCCCCTTTTGTCCTTTAAGTCATAGCAGCAATTGGTTCTTGGAAGTCATGTGACCTCCCCAACTGGAAGGGTGGAATGTAGAAACAGAATTTCCTACCAAAGTGGAATCTATAAAACAATGGGAAGCTGGCTGTCCCTTTGTCTTTGGCTGGTGTGGCACACCAGAGGTAACTAAAGACCCCGGGGAAAAGGAGATTTCCCTAGTTTGGAGGCTTAGCTGGAACAAGAATAATTTTAGGGTGAATGTAATAATAATAATAATGGGCTACGTCTACACTGGCCCCTTTTCCGGAAGGGGCATGTAAATTTCACCAGTCGTCGTAGGGAAATCCGCGGGGGATTTAAATATCCCCCGCGGCATTTAAATAAAAATGTCCGCCGCTTTTTTCCGGCTTTTAAAAAAGCCGGAAAAGAGCGTCTAGACTGGCCCCGATCCTCTGGAAAAAGCGCCCTTTTCTGGAGGCTCTTATTCCTACTTTGAAAAGGCCCCGATCCTCCGGAAAAAAGCGGCGGACATTTTTATTTAAATGCCGCGGGGGATATTTAAATATCCCCCGCGGATTTCCCTACGACGACTGGTGAAATTTACATGCCCCTTCCGGAAAAGGGGCCAGTGTAGACGTAGCCATGGAGATTGCCTATCTCTGAGAACTGGAAGGGACCTTGAAGTCATTGAGTCTAGTCTGCTGCCTTTGCAGCAGGACCAAGTACTATCCCTGACAATTTTTGCCCCAAACAGTCTCTGCAAGGATTGAATTTACAATCCTGGGTTTAGCAGCCTAATGCTCAAACCACTGAACTATCCCTCCCCCCGTTTGTAATAAGCTTGAGTGTATGTTAGAATTATCTAAACATTTTTTGTTATTTTACATTTGTAATCTACTATGCTTTGCCTGTTTTCACTTATAACCACTTAAATCTTACTGATTGTACTTAATACAATCACTTTTATTTACTATCAACCCTAGTGTAAATGTCACCTGGGGGAGCAGTCAGTGTGTACATCCTCCTTTCATTGTTAAAGGGGGCTAAAGAATTCCTTTGGGGATCTGATCCCATTTGGGGAGTGGTACCCATGGGCAGGGCTTGACAAATCCGCTTATCTACTCACCCGTGGTGAGTAAATTTCAGCCGGTCACCCCATTCACCGGCGGTTGGCGCATGCGCAGTGTGGGGCTGGTGAGTGGTTTTCACCGCAGTTTGTTGAGCTCTGCCTCTGAGTGCTGTGCCTGAAACTGCATTCGCCTCAGAACTAAAGTAATTCAGTGTCTGCATTGCTCTTTTTTGGGGGGAGGAGGAGGGTGGATCTCAGCTCTGTGCCTTGGCTGGGGGAGACCAGGTGAGCTGACCCAGCAGGACAGGGTGGTGAGAAGCCCCAGAGAGCAAGGAGGTGAGTGTCAGGGGCTTTGTCAGCCCTTCGGGAAGCAGCCCCAAAGGGTCTTCTGTGATCGCAGCCTGTTACAGTGTTATTATATTCACTACAGTTGTGATCTGAGGGCCAACCAAAAATATGGCACTATTGTGCAATGCACTGCACAAACACAGAGTAGGAGATAGACCCTGCCCCAAATTGTGTCTCTTCTTTTCTACCTACTGCCATACAAATCTATCTATCTATCTATCTATCTATCTATCTATCTATCTATCTATCTATCACATCCATCAACATTTGTATTTACGCACTGAATTGTAGATTCATGTAGCACTTCAATTCTTCGATTTCCGAGAAGTGTTTAAGGGGGGGGCATAGCCCCCTTCCCTCCTGCTTGAAGTGGTTTCCATTACATACTGGCTGTGTCTACACAGGCCAGTTTTTCTGGAAAATCAGCCGCTTTTCCGGAAAAACTTGCCAGCTGTCTACACTGGCCGCTTGAATTTCCACAAAAGCACTGACTTCCTACTGTCTGAAATCAGTGCTTTTTGTGGAAATACTATGCTGCTCCCGTTTGGGCAAAAATCCTGTTTGCGCAAAACTTTTGCGCAAAAGGGCCAGTGTAGACAGCTCAGATTTGTTTTGCGCAAAAAAGCCCCGATCACGAAAATGGCGATCGAGGCTTTTTTGTGCAAAAGCGCGTCTAGATTGGCCACGGATGCTTTTCCGCAAAAAGTGCTTTTGCAGAAAAGCGTCCGTGCCAATCTAGACGCTCTTTTCCGAAAATGCTTTTAATGGAAAACTTTTCCGTTAAAAGCATTTCCGGAAAATCGTGCCAGTCTTAGACGTAGCCTCCGGGTTTACAGTTTGGTTCAATGGCTTTCAGTATGCCCACTATACAAATTGTTCCAGCCCCTCTTTAGTCATTGGTACCTTCATTTCATCAGCATTCAGGAGCATTCCACACAGGAGAAAATCCTCATACTGCAACCAGGGCACAACCGGCTCGGGGAGTTCCCTCAGGTAGAGTTTGAACAAAGAAGCCACCGTATGTACATCGGTGTCACTGTAGAACAAAAGGTGAGATTGGAATCAAAGAGCGATTCAGATGCTGTGGGTGAGGGAACCATGGGTCAGTTTTGCTCATCTTTGTTGTGTGAATTTAGCATTTGGGAAACCTGCTTTGAGCAACCCTGGCCTCCCCCTCAGGAAAGTGGTGGGGCTACGAAGGGACTGAGGACACAAATCAAAACTGGATGAGCAGGCCACCAGCGGGGGACACCAGGAAGAGAGCCCAGGGAGCACCCACTGCTCTGAGACGAGACTAAAGGAGACAGAGGAAGGGAAGTGAACGTTTATCAGAGCTTCCTGCTCTACCACAGGGTTAGTGGTGTCCCATCATTCATAAGCAAGTAATGTTTTCCTGCATTGACTTAACAGGCAAATATTTTCTAGCACTCACATAGTTGGCAGGCCTTTTCCACTCAGAGCTTGCCTAGGTTTTGAAGGTTAACAGCAATTACTGAACATGGTCTGCTAGGACAGATGTTTGCAGCTTTGCCTACCATATAGTTTATATTATGTCATAAAGGACACTGTCAAGATTAGCCTCTGTTTTGACTTACCTTGAAGTTGTTAAACTGTTAAAATCTACTGGCAAAAATCCACTAGGACATTTATTTTTTAAGTTGTTGGGATTTTTTTTAAAGCCTGCCACTCGATCACTGAAAAATTCTTTAAAATTCTTTAAAAGCCACCATTTTTGTAGACCCGACCGAAACAAAATATTGTTTCACCTGCCTGCTCTGCATCAGAATTTCTATCACAAGCACCATGCCATATATGGCAGAGGAGACAGTGGGGGGAAAAGATCTTCAAAGGAAGACTGAAGTTATCAAATTCTTACTGTTGTTTTTACATAAAAAGAGCCAATAAGGGATCTTCCCCAGTCCAAGGCTATGTCTAGACTGCAGGCTTCTTTCTGAAGCCACTTCCTTGGGGATGGGATACCATGGGGGAGAGAGAGTGAGGAAGGGATGGGGCTTGTGGGCCAGTAACAGACACCCTCCTCCTCCCTGCCCACTGAGTGTCCTGGGCCGGATTGCACAATCATTCCAGCTGGAGCTGGCCCGCAGACCGGGCGTTTGAGACTCCGACCTTAGGGAGTCATTACGCCATTTATTCCAAATCCTGTAATGCAAAAGTGACATCACTGGGCACTGAAAAAACAATAGCCCATCCAAAGCATTGTTCTGCCAGAGGCTTTCCTTTCCTGCACACCCAGCACAGGTTGCAACAGGATCCGCACCGGATGTTGTAATGCAGAAACTCAGAAAGCAAGAACTGTTCAACTCCAGAAAGCAACAGCCAGGGAGGCCAGTTTTAAAACACAACAGACATGGGGGCTTTCAGATATCAGCTCAGCACAGGGATTATTATGGACTGTGGTTTACTTAACTGCCTTGCAGTGAACTTTCCTTTCTATATAAAGGAAAATAATAAAAAGGAAGGGTGATATTGTGGTTAATGTGGTGGACTAGGGCTCTAAAAATAGTGGTTCACTTCCCAACCCTACCCTATACACCTTGGGGAAATTAATCAAAACAAAACTTTCCGTGGTCTCTAATTTGAGGTCCCTCCATTTCTGGATGCTCACTTTAAGGCCTTATCTACACTTACCAGAAGATCTTCACTGCGGGAATCGATCTCCCGGGTATAGATTTAACAGGTCTAGGAAAGACCCACTAAATCAACTGCTGATCAAGCTCCCATTGCCCCTGGTACTCCAATCTGTGCTAGTAACTGGCTATTTCAGTAGATGGACCAAGAGCTGAATGGGGAATGAGGACTAAACTCTGGCCTCACAGTAGGTTCGCCAGGCAGGACGTAGGGTATGTCTACACTACCCTCCTAGTTCGAACTAGGAGAGTAATGTAGGCATACCGCACTTGCAAATGAAGCCCGGGATTTGAATTTCCCAGGCTTCATTTGCATAAGCGGGGAGCCGCCATTTTTAAAACCCCGCTGGTTCGAACCCCGTGCAGCGCGGCTACACGGGGCACGAACTAGGTAGTTCGAACTAGGCTTCCTAGTTCAAACTACCGTTACTCCTCATTTCACGAGGAGTAACGGTAGTTCGAACTAGGAAGCCTAGTTCAAACTACCTAGTTCGAGCCCCGTGTAGCCGCGCTGCACGGGGTTCGAACCAGCGGGGTTTTAAAAATGGCGGCTCCCCGCTTATGCAAATGAAGCCCGGGAAATTCAAATCCCGGGCTTCATTTGCAAGTGCGGTATGCCTACATTACCCCGCTAGTTCGAACTACCGGGGTAGTGTAGACATACCCTGGGACATATTCTCAAGGCAGAGTTTGTGGGGAAGAGCTGCACTGCGTCTGTTTGCTGAGCATGTTCGGTAAGTAAAGAGGAAACTTCAATTTCAATCTGTCCAGCACCTTTCCCCTATAATCTTCCAAATCCTCTTCCTAAACTGTGAGTGATGTTGTCTGCCAGTGTTACCAGTTATCCCTCCATCCCTGCGGTCACAGTCCAGGCTTTGACTTTCTCTTCACCCCTATCTTCTTGGAATCCTCTGTTCTAATTGGAGGAATGACCTTCCTTGCACAATGGGCAGGGACTTGTCTGCTCCTCCACTGAAATCAACTGGGCCAGGGACTTCCACGAGCTCTCAGTTGCTAACAGGGAATAGATAGACCTGACCCTGAAGGTCTTAGTTGGGTGGAATCAGGAAATGCAAATGTTACCGGTCAAAAGATGGCCTTTCCCCAGCATCAAACGCATCCCGTAGGTGCTTCACCAGGTTGTCTTGGCCAGGAAGTCGGAAGATGCCCTCCTCATTCATGCCGTGCTCACGTATGAACTCTGCGCACTTCTCCATCAAGATGGGGACCGGGTGCTTTCCGAATTTCTGTTCATATGCCACCGTCTCGGCCAGGCGCTGGCCAAAGACCACTGGAGAACAGAAGGGTTTTGTGAATATAGGCTAGAGG
Source organism: Pelodiscus sinensis (assembly GCF_049634645.1). Lineage (NCBI taxonomy): Eukaryota > Metazoa > Chordata > Testudines > Trionychidae > Pelodiscus > Pelodiscus sinensis. Next base: position 829,487 of record NC_134738.1, on the reverse strand, counting down.
TGGGCCCAGAGGCAGCCTGTGGGATTTATCCTAGTCCCCTGCAATACTGACAGTGCATGGAGCTACTTTCAAAACTGAACACAGGTTTGGTTGCTAGATGAAATATACAACCAGATCCTCAGCTCAATCTCCCCTGATGTTCATGAAGCAATGCCAATTTACACCAGTCGTTTACATCTGGCCTGCACAATCATAAAAACTTAGAAACTCCCCGACCAAACTGGAACTATGGTCCATCTAGCTTGGGATCAGTGGCCACTGCAAGATGCTTCAGGCAATTTACACCAAAGGTGTAAATGATGTTTTTGTGTAGCTCAGCTTATTCTCTATCTGCCTGCTTGTTGTAAACTTCTGCTGAAACTTCCTTAAAGGAAACCCCTACCCTGAGATAAGCTGAAAAATTCAGCTCAAAACTTCCCCAAAGTTCCCGATTTGAGGCCACTCTGCACATTTCTGTTTATAAGCTCTCTCAGCACTGCACAACAAACAGCTGGTAAAGTTAACATGCCATAGATAGGAAATCGGGGTACCCCAGACAGAAGTTTGCTTTGTTTTACAATATCCAGTGACAAACACTTTCTTACAAATATTCCTCCTGAATGTTTGATGGGAGACAGATCAGGAGAAAATTGAAGGGGATAATTCATAGAAGCTATTGATTAAATAACAGAAAATAAAACATCTTCAGTGGAATTAAATTAACCTGTATTAAGCCCTTTCCCTCAAATGGTGTTAATACTTTAAATTTTCAAAGTGCCATGCAAATGTTCACGTAATGGCCTTGTTTTAAGGAGGATTGTCTGTTTACAGATGATGAGTCTGAAATAGAGCCAACATAGGGACATAATAAAAATGCCGGGGGAGTCCAGGGAGAATATGAAAAATGCCAATAGGATTCCAGAAGTGCAGAGGGTTAGAAAATCTTCAGGGAATAGCAGATCTGCAACGGCTATGTCACATCACTGCCTGGCTCCTGACACACATGCAGGGTAGAAGTGCCTGGGAATCCAGAGCCAGATTCCATGGGTTACGTGGGGCCCTGTCTCTTAATTCCTCCACACACTCGGGGGGGGGGGAGGGGAGGAGGGCAGGGGGATTATGAGTTAAGAGCCAGTTTCAGAGGCACTGAGCATGAGCAGCTCCCAGCGGAGCCAACAGCTCAGCACTTCTACAAACCCGGCTTTTCCAGGTGGAGCAAACCTCTAATATCAAGTCAAATGCCAGAGCTGTAGCTCAGAGATCTTGGTTTCTGGTCCCCTCCTGGGTTCCTTAGCTCTCACTGCCTCCCTTGTAGTCAGAGCCATTGCTAATAAACAGAGATCTTAAAGCTAAGGTGGCAAAGGAATAACAGCCTCACCATTGCAGCTCCAGGGGGTTTGGGCAGGCAGCCTTTCCCTAGCCTGATCCCCATGTGTCCTCCGCCATCACTAAGCTACACAAGTGCTGCTTTTTTAAAGGATCAGTACCTTTCCTCCGGAGCAACGGCTTTTTCCTCCTGAACTCCCAGCAAAAAAGCAGCCCCAAGGCTGGAAGGCAGCCGCCCACATCCCAGCTCTTCATCCTCAGGGCTTTAGGCATGATGACAGCAGAGACGTTCCAGGCCCCAGTGGCTCCCGAATATTAACGGCAAAGGGCCCCACGGCCTCCTACTGGATTCTGCCCCATAACGTCTTTGCCTTCTGGTCTGAAGGCTGAAATAATCCCTGCGTGTCTCTGGCAGAGCAGCATTGTGCTCGTAACTTCTCCCATCTAGTACCACAAGACTTGTCAGCACCTGCCCTATGTGATTTTTTCATTGACACAAGACTCCCCTTTGCTTTTAAATAACACACATAAACATGTCACTGTGCTCGCTACAAGTAAATGGCTCCTTTTTCTTAGTTCATTATTATCTGCCATTCCATTTTCACCCAGGAGGATCATAAATATCAACCCTCTTCCAACACTGCTCTGTGTATCAGTCATTCCATTGACACAGAGACTTCCACTTAGCATGCCAGCCAGGCCAGAGCTACTGCCCTGGGCTCAGAGGCCTCCTAAAGGCTTGTTTCACTCTACTCTCCTCCTCCACTTTGTATCCTGGAGCAAATTAACAAACAGCTGTTGTGTCTGCATGAGTCACATGGGACATTTTTCAAGGAGGATGCAACCAAGCCATAGGGCATAGAGATGTACAAGACAGATCGTATCCAGACCGTAGCCTGCTGCTTGGGAACCCATTAACCCCACGTTAATGTGTAACATGGATCAACGTCACTGAAAAGTGGCCTGAATCCTCATTTACAATGAAGCCCCTTTACACCACTCTGGGGCTTGCATTTACATGGGCTTTAAGGCCACTTTACCCTGCCAGCACAATTCCTTGGTGTAAATGAGCGTCAAAGCTAGAGTCTTTCTTTGCAATCATGGGAGTTTTTAGGGGGGCTGGCTTTGGGGGGGACCTTGCTCAAATGACCCGTTTTGTACCACTGGCGGTACAGCAACTTTCAAGACAATCAGAGGGGGCTTCAGAGCACTTAGAAAAACTGGCTGTTAAACATTAACCTTAACTACAGCAGCCCTACTGCTTGGATAGAATAATGCTCTAATGCCATCCACTAACCTCAGATCTTTGCCTTGTATTGTTGTTGTTTGAATCACAATAGCACTGAAAGGCCCCGCCTGAAATCAGGGCTTTGTAGTGCTGTGGAGAGACTGCCCCTGCCCAAATTGCTTATGGTTTAAATAGGCAAGATGGACAATAGGACGGATGGGGAAACAGGAGAAGAGACTTGTGCAGGTCCATCAGAACCACACAGCTCTCCTGATTTCTAGTTCTGTGCTCTATCCACTGGTCCATGCTGCCCCAATCTCTCTCTCTCTCTCTTGCTCTCACGCTCTCATGTTCAGTTCACTCCTCTATAGAATACTACTAATTCTCTTGATTGCAGAGTATGTCAGTCCAGAAATCTGAGCCCACCACCGACAGTCCCTCTGTTGTGGAGCCTACCCCTCAGCTGTTACAATGTCTTTTGCAGAGAGTGTCAATAAAGTCATAAGATACTGAGCAAAATATTAACCTTTTTAAAAGTGCATATTTTATAAAGCATTGGAGTGGCCACACGCCACAATGATGGGGGCACTCCTGGAAATCCCTAAGACAGATGGATGCTCCCATCACTCTTGGTGTATCTACAACACTGACTCGTTTACATCATGCTGCCTTTCTAATTGGCTAGGCATCCCTCTTGGCACAGGCATAAAAAACTGGACATTGTGCTGGGCAGTGGGGAACCAGATGCTGTAACTCTTCCTGCACCCAGCAGGGGCTGGGGAGACAAACACGTTGCTCACGCTGCAAAGCCAAACCACATGACTCTGCTGTGAATGGGCCAGATGGCCATGGGAGAAAGGGATGCAGCATGGTCTAGAAGTTAGAGCAAGGGATTTCCTGGGGGCTATTCTTGGCTCTTCCACTGTCAGCTCTGGCTGGAAGTGGCTGTAGGTCTGGATGCCTGCTGATGTCCATGGGAGTCTTTCCAAAGGATACTGAGTTAGGTCCTTAATGCGCCACTTGTTTTTGGGATGCTATTTACTTAAAATGTAAGCGCTCTGGGGTAGGGTCAGTTTTTTGCTTGGGGGTCCTGGCTGGGGCTTCTCAGCATTTCCACAATACAAATGAATAATATATAAATAAACAGCACTCCACTCTTCCATGCGCCGTTACAGTGACAGGGCAGCTGTGCTGCAAGGTTTAATTAGCATATAAGAAGTGCTTTGAATTCCGTGGGTGACAGTTCCTATAGCACAGGGGTCTCCAGCCTTTTTAACCACAAGGTCACTTCTTCAATTTAAGTGCAATGTAAGATCTACCCCCAACCCAAACAGTCTTGCCCAGCTTCCTTCCCCCCTCTCTGGGGCCGTGCTCCTTCTCCAACGCCTGACCCTCCTCACTCCATCCCCCTTCCTCCTCCAATCTCATTCACTTACACCAGGCTGGGGTGGAGGTGCAGGCTCCAAGGGGTTTAGAGTGTGGTAGGTGCCTCGCCCCGGGCCACTCCTGAGCCCATCCCACCACCTCCAGTGGGTCCCTTATCCTGTGTTGGCTGCCTGGTCACTCCCAGGGTGGGCAGGGCTTGATCTCCTGAGGGGGTGAGACTCCAACCCACAGTCCTGCCCTCCTTAGGCAAGTGCTGTATATCCCTAGGCTGCATCTACACTGGCAAAATCTTGCCACCTGTCTACACTGGCCGCGAGTATTTGCACAAGAACACTGACGTTGTACTGTACAAAATCAGTGGTTCTTGTGCAAATACTCTGACGCTCCCGCTCAGGGATAAGCCCTCTTGTGCAAGTATTCCATTAAAAGTGTTCTTGCGCAAGAGGGCCAGTGTAGACAGACAAGTTAATTTCTTGTGCAAGAAAGCCTGATGGCTAAAATGGCCATCGGAGATTTCTCGCGCAAGAGAGCGTCTACACTGGGCATGGATGCTTTTGCACAAAAGCAAATCTTTTGTGCAAAGGCACATGCCAGTATAGAGACGCTCTCTTGCGCAAATACTTTTAACGGAAAAACTTTTCTGTTAAAAGTATTTGTGCAAAATAATGCCAGTGTAGATGCAGTTCTAGTCCACTCAAGGACCCACCCCACCTTCCATGACTTCAGAGGGTCCCTTGCCTGGTCACTCCCAGGGTGGGTGGTAGGCTACTAGGAGGGAACAAGACTCAAACCCACCATCCTGTACTCCCCAGCTGAATGCCCCAGCCCTTAAGCCATTCTAGAATCCACCCCACTGCCCTCTCTTAGCCTGCCTGCCTGCCTTCCTAATACAGGAGCCAGCTCCATCCCTGGGGCAGCTGGGGTTGGCTGCCCAGCTGCTGCCTGAGTGGGCAGAGGTGGGTGGGATCAAGTCCACCAGCCTGTGCTCCAGAGGCTGATGCCCCATCCCCAAGTTCACTGGGGATCCCACTCCACCTCCCTACCTTCAAGCTCACAGTGGGAGCGACCAGATGCAGGATAAGGGACCCTCTGAAGGTAAAGCAATAGGGTGGATTCTAGAGTGGACTAGGGGATAGGGCACTTGCCTAGAGAGGGTTGGGTCATGAGTTCATGTCCCAAGCACCTAGACAGCTACCCCAGGGATGGAGCAGCAGGGCCTGTCCTAGCCCCCCACCACCCCTAAATACAGCTGGCATGTAGAACAATGGCTCCATGTGCTGCCCCTCATTCACAAGCACCACCCTCCCCTGGCTACAAATCTCCATTGTTGATCAAGGGGAGCTGCAGGAGTGGCCCACAGGCAAGAACAGCATGTGGAGACCCCTTGCTTGGCCTCCCTCAGGGGCTGCACGGAGCAGAGCTGGCTCTAGGCACCAGCAAATCAAGCATGTGCTTGGGGCAGCACATTTCTAGTGGTGGCATTTCCAGGTAAGTGCCTGGCCCTGCTGATTTTAAAGGGGCCACGAGAGCTTGGCTCTGGATGCTGGGAGCTGGCTGCTGAGTCCAGCCCTCTTCACTGGTGAGCAATGGCCCTGCTCCCCATCCCCCTCTGGCTCTGTGCTGTCCCTGCACCTGCACCCCCCTGTGGGTCAGGAGTGAGGGGTGCTTGTCCATATGGAGGGGCAGGGAAAAGGCTGTTGTGATCCAGCAGGGGGTGCAGGGGGTGAAAGGAGATGGGGAGTTTACTTGAAGTGCCTTTGCCTTTATGGGGAAAAAAAATAATTAAAATTATATTTGCTATTTATAGGGCTAAAATGCCGGGACGAAAACAAAACAAAACAAAACAAAATTGCAAAGTGCAAACATGTAAAAGACAACAAAAAAGTGGGGCGGGGGAGGGGGCGGGGGAGGGGCGCAAAACATAGTTTGCTTGGGGCGGCAAAAATCCTAGAGCTGGCCCTGGCAGGGACATGCCAGCCGCCTCTAGCAGCACAATTCACCACAGGGAGAATTACTCCAGACATGACTCAAACAATTAAATTTAAAGATAAAAGAGAAATGAAAGTTATGAAATGCACAGTCCAGTCAAAACCCAAAAATAACCCACTTTGCCAGCTGTAAAAGAAGGAACGACCCCCCCACCTATGTGTGTGTGTTTGTGAGTGACAGAGACACACACAGTGTGTGAGAGTGACAAGCTCCCTCCATCCCCTCTCTCTGTGAAGATAGTGTACAGAAGTGGGGGGAGGAGGGACACCCTGACATCAGCCCCCCTTCTTCTCCCTCCCACACCCTGCACAGCAAGCAGGATGCTCCCAAAGGGCAGCTCCAAGGCAGAGGGCAGGCGCAGCATGACAGCAGGTGGAGGGGCAACTGAAGTGCCAGCACTTGATGGCTTCCTGGCCAAACCCGTCATGATCCCCTGTCGGAGGCTCTAAGATCTACTGGTGGATCCTGAGTTACTGGTTGGTGACCACTGCTATAGAAGCACAAGATGTTCGTGAAAAGCCCCCACCCCACCTCACCCCAATTCTATTGCAGCTGCCCTTTACCTCCTGACGGAGATCCCACCACTCTTCGGATAGATTTAACCCACTCATCCATCTCAGACTGGGAGTTGGCCATCAGTACATAGGAGTCTTGTCCTGTCCGATTCTGGTCTCCCGAGACCCCTGGGAAAATAATTACTTGTAAAGGCAGTTGGGAGTGGAACAAAGATGTGTGCCCTTATTCATTTCTTAGCTAAATGCTATGGGCCCCAAAACCCTTTATCCTCTATGGCAGTGTTTCCCTATTTTATTTGGCCGAGGAACCCTTTTCAGCTTTTCAGAATTTCAAGGAACCCCTAGGTTTTTCAACAAAAAAAGGGGGGGAGGGGGAATCCCCACCAATGCATGAAAACCACATTCCTTCTCCAAGACCCTTCCACCCCCCCTTCCTTGAGGCCTCACTCACTCTGGGTCTGTCTACACTACAGTGCTAATTCAAACTAACTTAGTTCGAATTAGTTAATTCAAACTAAGCTAATTCGAATTAGCGCAGCTAGACTTAAAAACTAGTTCGAATGAGCATTTTGCTCATTCGAACTAGCATGTCCACACAGAGTGGACCCTGAACAGAAGTTAAGGATGGTCGGAAGCAGTGCCGGCAGGGCATCAGATGAGGACTTAGAGCGTGGAGCTGCTGTCTCAGGCTAGCCGAGGGCTGTGCTTAAAGGGACCCGACCCCAACCCCGGACAAACAGTTCTCAGGGTTCCCCGCTTGCAAAGCAGTCCTGGCTTGGAGTGCCGTGAGTGCCCACACGCGGCACATCACAGCACTCGGCCATCACCCTGGCTGCACTTGCCACAGGCTGCCATCCGCGAGGAGGGGACAATCGGGGGGCTGCAGGAGAGCTTCCACCCCGAGAAGCCCGCAGAGCCAGCCCAGTCCTCCCCATCGGGGGCTCGTGCCCCATTCCTCCCTCACCTCCTTCCACTTACCCTTCCCTAGCCCCCCTTCCTGATGTACAAAATAAAGAAAACGTGTGTTCAAAAATAGAATCTGTCTTTATTGAACAAAACTGGGGGAGACTGGGAAAAGGAGGTGGGAGAGGGGAAGAGAGAGGCTGGGAGAGGGGAGGGCAACTAAAATGATCAGGGGTTTGGAACAGGTCCCATATGAAGAGAGGCTAAAGAGACTGGGACTTTTCAGCTTAGAGAAGAGGAGACGGAGGGGGGATATGATAGAGGTCTATAAGATCATGAGTGGGGTGGAGATGGTGCATAAAGAAAAGTTCTCCATTAGTTCCCATAATAGAAGGACTAGAGGACATCAAAGGAAAGGAATAGGTAGCAAGCTTCAAACTAGTAACAGAAAGTTCTTCTTCACAAAGCAAAGAGTCAACCTGCGGAACTCCTTGCTGCAGGAGGCTCTGAAGGCTAGAACTGGAACAGAGTTTAAAGAGAAGTTAGATCAAGTCATGGAGGTTGGGTCCATGGAGTGGTATTAGCCACGGGGTAGGAGTGGTGTCCCTGCCCAAAGTTTGTGGAAGGCTGGAGAGGGATGGCACGAGACAAATGGCTTGGTCACTGTCTTTGGTCCATCCCCTCCAGGGTACCTAGGGTTGGCTGCTGTCGGCAGACAGGCTACTGGGCTAGATGGACCTTTGGTCTGACACAGTACAGCCATTCTAAGCTCAGGGCTCAGGGTCGGGGGTATCAGTGGACCACCCTGATTTTCATGCACACCTGCTCCTGGGTGGCCAGGCTGGCAGCTCTCCTGCCCTAGACGGCCACTTTCCTGTGCCTAGTGCGGAGTTCGTGGACAAGGTCCACGATGTCTGCACTAGACCAGGCAGGTGCCCGCCTCTTGCGGTCCTGGCCAGGCTCCCGAGAGCCGCCAGCCTGGTCCCGGGAAGAGGCGAAGGGCTGGGGGGCATTGGGTGGCTGGCTCATGGCGTGCCAGGTGCAGGGTCTGCTGGCTGGGTGCTGGCAGGCTTGGCCCTGGCACGGGCACCGTAGCCAGCCCATGCCCCTTTAAGGGCTCCAGGGCCGGGAGGGGGGCATATGAGTTTCCCTGGTGTTGGCCAGAGTGGCCACCAGGGAAACCTGGGGAGGGCTAGCCTCCCACTAGTTCGAATTAAGGGGCTACACAGCCCTTAATTCGAACTAGTAAGTTCGAACTAGGCTTAGTCCTCATGCAATGAGGTTTACCTAGTTCGAACTAAGCGCTCTGCTAGTTCTAATTAAGTTCGAACTAGCGGAGCGCTAATGTAGCGCCTATGAAAGTTAATTCGAACTAACGTCCATTAGTTCGTATTAACTTTGTAGTGTAGACATACCCTCACTAGGTTGAGACAGGGGGTGTGTGGTGGGAATGAGGGATTTGGGTGTGGGAAGAGGTGAGACGTACAAGCTCTGGGAAGGAATCTGGATGCAGGCGAAGGGGCTGTTGGCTCAGGAAGGGGGCTCCAGGCTCGGGAGTGTTGGCCTCAGGTGGAAGGTTGGGGTGCTGAGCAAGCCATGGGCTTGTGGATGTGAGGGTGCAGGAGTTTGGGCTGGATATGTGAGGGACTCGGGGCAAGAAGGTTGTGCATATGAGGGGCTCAGGACACAGATTTGTGATGTGTGGATGGTGCAAGAGTGTGGTGACAGAAGACTGAGGATGTGGGGATGCAGGAGTTTGGGGATGTAAGAGGCTCAGGACAGGGGATTCCAGTGTATGATAGGCTCAGGTTTGGGGTCAGGTGGTGTAGGAGTGTTATGATGCTGCAGTGAGATGGGGGTTTGGACCCAACTGGGGGCTTGTTGGCTAGGCTTCATTTTTAAATAAAATATTATGTCAAACTCAAAAGGTTTTAGCATTGTCTTTATTTATAGAGGGGTGAGGAACCTGTTTGAGTCAGGGGTCACTGACTCACAGAAAAGTCAGTTGGGCCACACAAGTGAGATGCAAAAAAAACCCAACAACCCTCCAAAACCCCCCAAGCCTCACTAATGTGGTCCCAAATGTGCTGGTGGGGGCAGGGGACAGAGTGAAAGTGGGAGCTGGGGCTGGGGAGAGGGTGCTGCTGGGTGGAAGGATGCTGGCTCAGGTGGCAGGGTGCTGGGGTCAGATACATGGTCACTAGGGGGACTGGCAGGGTGCTGGGGCCAGGCCAGGGTGGTGCTGAGTCCTGGGGTGTGAGGCAGGGTGCTGGGGACAGGGACAGGGAGGGGACTTGGGTAGGAGTTGGACCTCCATGCTCTGACACCCTCTGGACCTGCCTGGTCCCAGATGAGGGATTTTTGGACCAGGGGAGGACATTTCTGGGCTCCTGGGCTCGTCCCCCCATTAGGCTTCTTTGCACCTCTATCCCCTGCAACCCAACTGAGCTGCCCACCCCTGCTGGTTCCCTGTACCTCCCCCAAAACCATCCCCCACAATCCAAGGGAGTGCAGCACCAGTTCCCTGCAGCCCCTCACAGCCCAGCTGAGCCCTGTTTCCCTGCACCTTTCCCAAGCCCCGCAAAACTGCTGAGCCAAGCGCCGATTCCCTGCCCCTCCTTCCCCTTGAGTCTAGCCCCGGTTCCCAGCACCTTCCTCCTCCTGCAGCCAAACTGAGCTCCACACACACACCCCCCGCAGCCCAGTCCAGCCCAGCTCCCCGGACCTGCCCACTCTACAACCCAGCTGAGCTCAGTTTCCCTGCACCTTCCCCCAAACCATGCAGACATGCTGAGCCAGTGCTGATTCCCTGCACCTGCCTCCCTCCCACTCTCCCCTTGGCTGTGTCTACACTGGTGCGATCTTGCACCAAAGCAGCCGCTCTTGTGCAAAAACTTGCTTCCTGTCTACACTGGCCACGTGTTCTTGCGCAAGTAAACTGACGTTCTCATGTATGAAATCAGTGCTTCTTGAGCAAGAACTATGATGCTCCCGCTCAGGAATAAGCCCTTTTGCGCAACTGTTCTTGCACAAGAGGCCAGTGTAGACAGGCAACATGAATTTCTTGTGCAAGAAAGCCCTATGGTTAAAATGGTCATCAGAGCTTTCTTGGGCAAGAGAGCGTCCACACTGCTATAGATGCTCTTGTGCAAAAGCACAGCTCGCAAGTACTGAGTTCATGTGGCTTGTTTGGATGTACCACTGAGGCACCCAAGTTATTAATAAATATTTTTAAACCTTTACCTTTTCTCTCTGCTGCCATGTCTTCTTCCCTTATTCCATCACCTCCCCTGGTGCCTGCTGCCCCCCAACTCCTCACCCTCCTCTGCTGTCCGGACTCCTGCCCTCAGACCTCCTGTGACCTGCCCCACTCCTCCAGCCCTTCTCTCCTCCCTGTGCCCACTCCTCCAGTAGCCCCACTCTGATCATGTGAGCTACCCCTCCTCATCCCCTCTCCTAACACCTCCTTGTACAAACCTGCCCTGCGTCTCTCCTCTGGTGCTGGTCCCTCCCCTGCAGGTGTCTGCCCTTCTGCTTCACCCCCAGAATCCCCTGGCACTTGTACCTTCTCTTACTCCTGCACCCTCCTGGTGCCTCCCCCTTCCCTCACTGCCTCTTCCTCCTTTGCCCTCTTTTTCCCTGATGCCCACCCCCTCACCACCCTCATGCCCCTCACACATGACTTGCTCCATCCCGGCCTTCCTCATGCCCCCCCCTTCTTTCAAGCCTTCTCCCAGCATCTCCCTCTCCCTCCTGTAGTCCCCAATGCCCTTGCCCTCTCCCGTCCCAGATCACCCTGTTCCCCTCCAACTGACACCTCCCCTCCTGCCTTTTTCCTCATTGTCTGCACCTGGCCCCCGGTAGAGTCTCTCCTCTACCCTGTCCCTTTGGTGCCTTCCCCTCTCTTCCTCCTCTCCCTTCCCCTTCCGCACAAGCCCCTTCCTCTCCCAGCCCTTCCCCTTCCCCTACCTTTTGCCTTCCACTTTGTGGGGCTGAAGTCTGCGCTATGTCCCCGGACTCCGAACCCGCAACTCAGCTGTGCGGCGCAACACAGCACCCAGCACTTTTAAAATCCCGGGCCGTGACGTTACGTCATGCCCAGGCATCTCCCTGCCCACCGGTTTGAGCATGCCGCGCAGGGCAGCAGCAGCCAGCAAGGGGGAGCTCAGTGAAGGTTGTACACGGCAGGGACGGGCCAGGGATGGGGCTGGGGAAGAGATGCTCTGGGGCCGGGGTGGGAGGACGTGCGGGAGGGCTGGGGCCTGCTCCAGCTCCAAATATTGGTGGAGCATGGGCACCATGAACCCATACAACTCGCCGCCCATGCCTCTGCTGGCTGGCTGGTTCTCTCTCTCTTTCAGAGAGGGCGGGGGCGTGCCGGCTCCTCGCAGAACCCCTAGTTTTGCTTTGGGAACTCCAGGGTTCCCCGGAGCACCAGTTGGGAAACACTGCTCTATGGGATGTAAAATGAGCTTAGGGAGATGTGCTGTTTGTATCAACTCTCCATCACTACAGCATTCCACCAAGGAAGTGTATTAACAGAAGATTAACCCTGTCTTCCCTCCGTGCATTTACCTGGTACCTTCTCCCAATGTGACTTACAAAGCTTGGGCCTGACTCTCTTCCCAACACCAGTGTTGCTCCAGATTTTCCTGGCTTACCCTGGTGTTCATATGACAACAATCAGGCCCTATGCATACGGTCCAGACTCCCTTTAGCACCAGTGAAAAGCAGCCAGCTTTTGCAAGGCAGCTCTTTATCAGTTTAGAACTACAAGTGAAGAACACATGGCCGATTGAAACTAGTCATTTTTAATTAGACCCAAATTAAGCCCCAGTCAAGAACCTGGAGTTCATCTCCCAGGGAGCAGTGCTGGCTGGAAAATGGAATTTCTGTCCCACTGGAAATCCTGATATTTCAAATTTGGTTTTTGTTCTAAATCAGAGTTGAAATGAAAACTGTGAAATTTCTTGCAAAATGAAAATTCTGAAAAATTTAAATTTGGCAACATGTCATTTCAGTAATGTTGAAACATAATATAATATAGACTATTACATATAACATGTCAATAAAATAGACGATTGAAAATAACATTACAACGATAGCAGCTGAACGCCCATGCTACTGCCTGAGGGTAATTTGTAACATCAAATGGCTAAGACAGTAATCACTGGGAGGCAGCAAATTGCAGATCCCAGTGATGGCTGAAGCTGGTGAGGGTCTGAACCAAAGGGCACTTGCCCGTGCTTGCAGCAGTTTTCATCATTTCGCACCGACTCAAGAAACTCTTTGGGCTTCAGTGTGATACACACGGCCGGGGGCCGGCAGCCTCGCGGGCCCCTGGACAGGGTGTGTGGGGTCCCGCTCCGTGCTCCTGGTGCAGCCAGTCCTCAATGCCACCCAGAGCTCGGTGCTGAGTCCCCGCCCCAGCCCTCAGCGCCACATAGAACATCTCAAGCACCGTCCTGAGGAGACGTAAAGAACCCAGAGCTCCAGATTCTGCAGCCAGGAGCCCTGAGCCCCTCTGAATCGCCGGGGCCTGGGGCAGTTGCCCCCTTCCCTGCCCCCAGGCCTGTACACAGAACAGCTGTGTATTAAGAGCCCAGGAGTTAACAGGAAATCCAATGAAATGGGACATTCTATTTTAGATACACTGAACTGAGATGGGAAAGTCAAAACTCTTCATTTTGACACTTTTTCCATCAACATTTTCACCCAAAATGGATCATTCCCACAAAATATGCAGATGTTGATAAAACTGCATTTTCTCACTGAAAACCGTTCCTCCAGAATGTTCAGCAGACTCTCCGTGAGCCGCCCCCCTGCCAGGGCAGCAGATCGAGCTATAAGCATGCGAAACAAGAAGCACACAGGAGATCTCTGTGCTGTCACGGTGCTCACCTGGGATGATTTCAAAGATAAACTTCCCTGCTTCCTCTGGGTTGCCAGCTGCCTCCTTGATAGTGCTTCCCTGCAGAAACAGGCAGCCCTGGAAACAAAGCCAGCAACAGCCTGGAGTCAGCCATTTCAAAATAAAGAGCCCTTGGCAGTGACGGATGTAACGCTCATGGGCCCGTTGGGCTGGAAGGGAGCTCCAGCCATCATTAAATCCAGCCCCTGGTGCTCAGGCAGAGCCCAGTGAACCTGGGCTGTCCCTGACAGGCGTTTGTCCAACCTGTTCTTAAAACCTCACTCCATGGCTGGAGGTTCACACACTCCTTTGGGAGCCTGTCCCAGAGTTTAACTCCCCTTAGAGATAAAAAGTTCTCCCTAGTCCAATGGTCACCAACCAGTGTACTGGCAGGTCTTGGAACTTTTGACAGGTGACCCTGCCTGGGTTGGCCAGGAGGTCCAACACCTCATCTGCCCCTTGCAGCACTGCCGTGATGCTCCTGCCCTTGGCCTTGGAGCTGCCCCCCACCCTTGGGAGTCTCCTTGTTGCTGTGCAGGGCACAGGAAGATGGGGGGCTGATGTCAGGATGCCCCTCCTCACACCCTGTACCCCATCTCCACAGAGCACGGGGGGCAGGGAGGGAGAGAGTTTGCTGGCTGCTTTTGGGAGTGGTGCAGGGCCAGAGTAGGGGTGAGCCTGCCTTAGCACCCTGCACCACCACCCAGAAGCCACCTGTGGTAAGCAGTGCCCAGCTGGACCCTGCATTCTGAACCCCAACCCCCTCCCGCATCCCAAACCCCTGCTGGCACTGAGTCCCTGTGTATGGAAACTCCTTCCCAGAGCCTGCACCCTGAACCCCCTCCTGCACCTCAACTCTCTTCCCCAGGCTCAGCTCAGAACCCCTCCCACACTCCAAATCCTTTAGCCCAAGATCAGCATCTGCACCCCCTCCCCTGCACCCCAACCCTCTGCCCCCAGCTGATAAAAGTGAATGAGGATGGCGGAGGGGGGGATGGAGTGAGCAGGGTGGGGCCTTGGAGAAGGGGCAGGAAGGAGGCAGGGCAAGGGTGTTTGGATCTGAGGTAGATCCTGGATTGCATTTAAATTCAAAGAGTGCTTAAAAAGGTTGGCGACCACTGCCCTAGTACCTGGGGGTATGTCTACACTACCCTCCTAATTCGAAATAGGAGGGTAATGTAGTCATACCACAATTGCAAATGAAGCCCGGGATTTGAATTTCCCGGGCTTCATTTGCATAAAGCTGGCCGGCGCCATTTTTAAATGCCGGCAGTTCGAACCCCGTGCCGCGCGGCTACACGCGGCACGGAGTAGCTAGCTCGGATTAGGCTTCCTAATCCTAACTAGCTGTACTCCTCGTGGAATGAGTAGTACAGCTAGTTCGGATTAGGAAGCCTAATCCGAACTAGCTACTCCGTGCCGCGTGTAGCCGCGCGGCACGGGGTTTGAACTGCCGGCATTTAAAAATGGCGCCGGCCAGCTTTATGCAAATGAAGCTCGGGAAATTCAAATCCCGGGCTTCATTTGCAATTGCGGTATGACTACATTACCCTCCTATTTCGAATTAGGAGGGTAGTGTAGACATACCCTGGGTGACTCTCTTGCTACCAATCAAGCCCATTACTTCTTCCAGTGGACATGGAGAACATTTGATCACCATTTCTTTATAACAACTGAAAACATGTCTGGAGACTGTTAACAAGACCCTCCTTGTTCTATTTCCCAAGACTAAACATAGGCCCAGTTTTTTAATTTTTCCTCGCAGGTCAGGTTTTCTAAGCTTTCAGCATGTTTGCTGCCTCCGTTTAATTTGTCCAAATCTTCCTTAAAGCATCATGCCCAGGACTAGACACAGCGGAGGCCTCACCAGTGCCTGCCCTAGGAGAGTGTGCCAATTACCATCCGTGTCTTACATACGAGACTCGTGTTAACACATCCCAGACTGACCAGAGCCCGTTTTGGCAACAGAACCACGTCATTGACTCTCGTTCAATTTGTGAGCCACCGTGACTGGCAGACCCTTCTCGGCAGTACCTCCAGCTTGCTGGATATTTAGAGCCACGTCTCTTTGGCTGAGCACTAGGTGAGACAGTCTGAGAAACGGCTCCTTTAGCCTGGATTCTCTCACTGCCAGTTTTAGGGAAGCTGCAGTTTCAAACTGATTGGGCAGGAGACTGCAGGAGCTGTGTCACTCGGTATCACCTAGCTCATCAGCCTCATGACTCTTGCGCCCGCTTCATCAGATCACATGTCCAGCCTAAAAAAGGATGTGGACCCAGGCTGGCAGACATGAGACCCGGATGTTTCAATAACTGCATGAGTCAGCAGAAGGCGTGCCTCACTGGGCTGTGGGGGCAGGGAGGGGCGGGTTTAGGAGATGGTCCCATGTCTGCAAAGGGAGCTAATTATGGAGCCCACGTTTTCAGGCCACATGGAGATTAGGGGTGTAAAAGGTTAGCCGATTACCCGGTTACCCACTAAGCCTTAGGCTTACTGGAATGTTTACCTGGTAACTGGCTGGACCAGCCATGTGGAGTTACCAGCCAGGCAGGACCCCAGACACACTGGGGCAGCAGCTGGCAGCCACTCTAACTCAGCCAAGGGGGGCAGGTGAGAACTGGCCCTGCCTGCCGTGTGCTGGCCCACCATTGATTAACCCGTTAAATGGTATAATTTGAATCATTTAACCGGATAGCTATTGTAATGGTGATTTACAGACCTAATGGAGAGTGCATCCAGCAGCTTGGCAGTGGGAAAGGAATAAACCCAGGAGGTGCTATGTTAATAATGAACCTTTCCTGCGGCAGGCTGAGGTTCTCCACAGAAATACGGACGCACAGTTCAAGGGTTCAAGAAAGAGTTAGATAAGTTCATGGAGGTTAGGTCCACCAATGGCTATTAGCCCGGACAGGTAGCCTCTGTCAGAGGCTGGGAATGGGTGACGGGAGAGGGACTGCCTGATGATTCCCTGTTCTGTTCACTCCCTCTAGGGCACCTGGCATTGGCCACTGTGGGCAGACAGGACCCTGGGCTAGATGGACCTTTGGTCTGACCCAGTCTGGCTGCTCTTCTGTTCTTATGAAATGACTGGGAGTAATATCTCTATGTCCCCTGGGTAGCTCTGCCCGTTTCAGTGCTCAGCCTGGAAGCAGTTGAAGACTCCTCTCTGGTGCTGACAGGAATTTTGTCATCATAAAGGAGTTTCAACCAAAAAACGGGGGGGTCACAAAAATTGTGGACGTTTTAATTTTCATTTACATTTCTCACCAAAAAAGGCAACATTTTTTTGTTTTGCTTGGGGGGAAACAACAGGAAAAAATCAGTCTTGGTTAAAAATGATGAACTTTTAGTTGAGTGAAAATGGGTTTTCAGAAACCTAAAATATGTCTGTTGATAAAGCAACAAGAAAAATTGCAGGACATTTTGAGAAAATTGAAAAAAAATATTTTTTAAAATTTCCTCCACAAAGTAATTGATATTTTTTAACAGTTCTGCTTGTACCAGGGATCAGCCATTATTATGTGTAATTTACTGAACCAGGGATTTGGCTTATGGTTTGGAGACAGCACCTGAATTACAGGTCGATGTTAGAAGCTGATGGATGTATCCAGCTTGTGTATCCATCGGGATAGAAGACAGGGCACCATGCCGGGTGGGGATATTCCTCACCCTATGACCCGGAGGCTGGACACAGCCCACCAGAACATTTCATAAGGCCTGCTGCCTGCTTCAACACACTATACCAACAGCCAACACATTAGCACTGTGTCATCACAGTTGCATCACTTTAGCTTACACAAGTGGGAAAACAGACACTGCTGTACATAGGCCGTTTCTATCTAAATACACACAAAACAAACTGCACTTAAAATGGAAAGCAATGCAGGCGATTTTAAATTGCATTTACAATATGTAGAATCCCTTTGGCTCATACAAGCTTGGGCTTAGGGGTTGGTAGCAATAAGGGAGGGCACCACAGCTCTAGGTGATGGAGATCAGTAGCCCAGCTGTCTTCAGGCAGCAGTCAGCTCCATCTGCCCTCCCCAGAGGAGATGTGGAGCAATACAAAGGGGCAGAGTCATGTAGCTGTTTTACTTCCCTGGGGTCTGTGACGTTCCATTCCTGTGTCACTCACAGGGGATTTAAGCAGGTTCCATGACCAGGCATCAGGCAGCTCCTTTAACGGAAAGATCCTGCAGCCAGTGGGTGAAATGCCAGCGAGTCACTGGAGCTGTTCCCCTTTAGCCAGCAGCAGTAGCAGATGAAACCTTTGAAGCCAAGGGAGCTGAGCCTCAATGGACCAGCAGGAAATCTCCCCACCCCCGCATGTGGCCATGCAAATGAATTGTGAGCTGTCCCAGTGCAGCCATGGCTTTTCAAAGGCTGTTTGAAATATTAGCTGTTGTTAACACCTCCTGTGCACTCAAAGGATGTGGTGGGGGGCAGGGATGCTAGTGACAGGGGATAAACATCCGCAGGGCATAAACATGCAAATTCTGAGCTTTCCCCCCTATTTTCTGGCTATGACAATAAACCCTTTGGGAGCTAATATATTTCTGAGCAGCAAATATCCTGGCCTTGAAATGCACCAGATTGCTAGGCGTTATCACAAGGGATTTCCTTCCTAAAGGGTCACCCCTGCAGTGCAATAATCAGACTGAATTTCACCCTGAATTTTTTGGAAGCTTTCTTTCTTGCCCCTTTCTTCTTCACCTTATTCCCCACAGCCATCTTGAATGGTCAGGTCTCCTATGGCTTTGGTGACAGCCCCCGGTGCCAGGGTTCTAGTAGCACTGGACATTGGGCCATACGTTTCCTACAAAGCCCAGGGTGTGTTTTTGGAAACACTGCTGTATAAATCATTCTGCCTCACTGCACAGCCAATAAGGTCCTGCCCCCACCCCCGCTCCCACTTTCATAGCCAGAAAGAACAGAATTCGCCATCAAGGCTCGGCCTAAACTTAAATCCCAGAGCTGAGCCACCCGAAGGCAGGAGCTGGAGCCAGATGCTAAAGTGGCTTTCTCCTCACAGCTGTCAACTCAGCTGCAGCATGGCCAAACCTGTCTTCGTAATCTTCCTCAGTCCCTGCGAGCAACACCACCAGCCTACCCATTACTCAGGGCCAGAATGGGGGCATCAGCTTGGACTCCAACCCCCGTCTAGAGCCTTCCATCCAGGCTGTGTCTAAATCTTTCCAATTCTGCCTGCATCACGCCTTTCCTGCCCATTCGTATCACTGAGCCTCTCGTTCAAGCTCTGCTCTTTCCTTCTCTCTGGCCTTGAGAAATACAGTCTGGCCTCTCTCCTGTCCATGCAGGATGCAGCTGCTAAGTTCATTCTCCTGGCCTGTTGTTTGGACAATACCAGCCATCACCGCCTCTCTCTTCTTTATCACAACAAGCCGCCTTTCCAGGTCCCTCACGGCCTATCCCCACCCTTCCTATCACCTCTCATTCACTATCAAAATATCAACCCCACCTCGGATCAGCCCAGCATGCCAGCCTCCATCCCCTACTTGTTACATTTTCCAACAGGCAGCTTTGTGCTTTCTTGCATCCTGCCCCTTTCCTTCTTGGCACACGCTCCCCTGAGACATCTGCAAATGAAGTCAGTATGCTCTTTCCAAACCTGCCTTAAAACTCTCTTTTGCCACAGTGTCCACAAAAAACCTGACAGTGGTTAGGGCCCTGGTGTGCTGAGACCACTGCCTGTCCTACCAGCCAGTACCGTCTCACTGTTTCCTTGTACACCATCACTGGTGTGTCTGTACCACCACTGATATGTATCCAATCTCTGAGACGTAGCTTGTAAACAGCATGGGGCAGAGGCCCACTCTTTGGTCAGCATTCGTACAGAGCCTAGTACAATGGGGTCTTGGTCCAGGACTAGGACTCCACAGTGCTATGGAAAGACAATAATAATATCAGTAGGGCAGGGGCCAGGCTGTCCAAGGCTACATCCTTCCTGGCAAAAAACATCTCCCCTCTGTCATCCCTGCAGGACCTCATCCTTAGCCAGTTTCTTTCAGGTCAAACCACAAGTAGAGGATGGCTACAAGGCAACAAGGAGGTCTGCGCTGACTGTACCTGGGGTTTGGCATCCTCCTCATCTTTGTAGTAAAACAGCTGCTGGCCCTTAAGAACGAAGTACCGCTGCTGCCAGTTCTTGACAATGGAGCGCTGCTTCTTCAGCCAGCCGATCTTCAAGGGCCGCTCCAGCTGGTTGTGGGAAGCCATCCAGTTACAAGCCGCCATGGGATCCCCAGTCATCATGCTCCTGGAACGAGCTGGAGAAAGGAAGACAGACACATACTGGCAGAGGGACATGGGATTCAAAGGAGCCCTCAGGCAGAGATTCTCAAGGTTGTCTCATTAGGGGAAAACCAGCTGTAGCATGGAACATGGGTCCCTTCAAATGGAGTTAAGTAAAACCTAAAATCAACTGCACGGATCAGAGGCAGCTATCTGTCCCCTCTGCCTGCGTAAAGCCAATGGGCTACAGGCTTTTAAAGGAAGTGGCTGCAGTATCTGTCAAAATATGCTTCCTTTTTCCTGCGTGGGAGTTATTGTCTCACAAGAGAGAGAGAGAGAGAGCGAGAGAGAGAGGAGAAAATAATTAGCTCCTGTAAGGGACTGTTTCGTTTAAACCCATCCAAAAACAAAGACTCAGCCGAGAGGGGGACATTTCAAAAAGTGTTTTAAAATACTGGTTCTCAGCCAAGGGTACACCAGGGGAACACCAACGCATCTAGATATTTGCATAGCTTTACAATAGGCTGCATAAAAACACAAGCAGTCAGTACCAACTACGGTTTCATACACTGCCTGGTTAACACGGAACTGGAAGTATATTATAGACCTTGTCAGCCATGTTTCAGTGACAGTGTGTGGGATACGTTAGTATTTTTATGTCTGACTTGGGGAGCAAGTACTTTTGAAGTAAGATGAGACTTGGGGGCATCCAAGACAAATCCAACTGCTGCTAGGAGGCTGCAAAGGTCGAGAGCCACTGGTTTAAAGTGTTTATTCGGGATGGCACTAATGCACGGTAGAGAGCTGTGTGGCACAATGCCGCCCTGATGTTGAGAGGTTCCCCTTGGAGTGCTGTTGAATGCCAGTCTGGGGTGATGGGTTCCTAAAGAGGAAAACTATTGCTGCTCCTGTTATTTTCACCGGTGGGCCAGTCATCCGGCACCGCACCAGCTGTGTCACATTCAGCACCGCAGGTCAGACTGGGGGACCGGACTGGAAGCCTGGGCATTTAACTCTCTCAGCGTGAGTCTCTTCCCACTACCCCCATGTAAATTGGGAAGAAGGCCACTGTGGTCAGCAGAGTAAAGCTGCTATGAGTGACACAGGCCTTGAACCCACTGAATCATAAGTCACATTTCGAAAGCCATTTCCTGTTGGCAGGACCATTCTTGCCGTTCCCTTAAACTGATTAGTGCAACATAAATAATAAAATCTAGCTCCTATCTAGTGTTTATCAAGAAGGATCAGGATCGTTATCCCTATTTCAGAGATGGGGAAACTGAGGCACATGGGGCAGAGCCAGGAACAGCACCTTGGTCTACTGAAGCCCAGCCCATACTCTGGCCAAGACCAAAGCAGGCTGCCACAAGGTTAAAGACTTCCACAGCCTTTCAGAGCCACTCGGTTGCTCTGGTTGCCCATCTACTGATGTGGCCCCCTTTACCATCTGAGTGCTTCCCATTTAACATTTAGAAATGACTCTCTCTCTCTCTCTCTCTGTCTCTCTCTTTCGCTCTCTGTCTCTCTCACTTCCCCAGCTGGAGCAAAACCAACTTGATTTGTTTTCTGTCTGTCTGCTTGTTTCCATTTGTGCACATTGTGAGCAGGCACATCCTATGTCTGTATGTGCAGGCATGAAACGGGCATGTTCGTGTGTGGTGCACATGTGAGTGTGTGCCTGCCCTTGTGGACTTGTGACTGTGCATCTTTGGGGGCAAAAATCACTGAGGGAAGGTTGAGCCAAAGAACTGAGCTGTGTCCTGGCTTCTGAAAGTGCTTTGTGGTTATTTCTGTGGTCACGGAGTGTCGGGGGGCTGGAACAATTTGCTAAAAGCCATTGTCCCAAACTATAAATCCTGTACTTGATGGAAATCACTTCAAGCCAAGGGGTGCAACCGCATCCCCAGCGCCCCTAGTTCCAGCCCCTATACGGGAGTTGCAGTTTAGGGGACTGACAGTGAAGGCTGAATACAGCCTGGCTCCCGCATGGCTGTTAACACACCTCCAGAAGCAGAACCCGCTATGTCCTTGCAAGACAGACACCAGCCTATTGCAAGTCTTTTAGCTTATCTAGTCACATGCACTGTGTGGAGTGGATGCACACCACTCTCAGTCTGATTTCTGTTGTTTCTCACTCACTTTGCACAAGTGTAAAGGACTCCTCAAGGTGGGATGCAGTAGAGAACCGGGGCTTGTGTTCCTGCAGCAGGCATATGTTGCTATGGGAAGTTCCCCAATATATGGATTTGGAGGGGATTTGAGTTAGTCTTTCAATGGGATTTGAATGCCAGACTCCTCTACAGTGTATGTCTTCTGCAAAGAAAGGCCCACAGTGCCAAGTTTCAGAGCCTGGGTCAATTGACTAGATCTTGTGGGACGGAGCTAAAAATAGGGTCCCGGAGCCCAAAGGTCTGCACCTCCACTATTAGCCCTGCAGCCTGAGCTGAGGATCCTGAGTCAATTGCGATGCAGAACATGGGTTTTCCTTTGTAGTGTAGCTGCACCTTGAGACCCGCTTTGAAAACTACAGCCTCAAAGCCCCAGGAGCACTGCTCCTAGCCTGCGAACAAAACCCTGCGCATTAACAGCAGCATCCCCACTCCCTGGGCACGTGGCTTCATGCCCCACAGAGGATGCTAAGTGCTCAGCGGGTTGGATTTTTAGAGGCTGAGGGCTGGACACAGTGAAAATCGGACTCCACTAAACCGAATGTTGCTGTCTGGAGAGCGCAGCCCCTGCTAGTGCAGATTCCGTTTTGCAAATGTTTGTTTTGAAAAACCACAAACTGCTTCTAATGTGTTAAACCAGGACTGGGCCACCTTCAAACCGCTCGGTCTCTGTTGTTCAATGAACTGTGCTCCCACGCACAGCACTGGGACGAGTATGAGCCCTGGGCCAATGGCTCAGTCCCGATCATAGGCGTCATCCAGGAGCTAACATAACGCAGTAAATGAGAGAGCTGGAAGATGCTGTCCATGCCCAAATAGCCTGGACTCGTTTAGCAGGAGTGGAGAGGCCCCACTACAAACATCTACTCAAGGCAGACCCGTGTGAATCGACAATAGTTCTGCACTGGCCCATGTGACCAGCTGGATTTCTAGCAAGAGAGCCCATGGTTTCTAGTACTGCATGCAAGGGAGTCACTCTGTGAATTCATCTGCAGTGTATTAGCTCATCTCCTCACTGTTCCTCAGCTCCTCACCTCTACCGTGGGGATAATGCTACTTGCTTTCTCCTACCCGCTGTTGGTCTTGTCCATGTGGAATATAACCTAGGATCTGCCTGACACGCTGTGTACAGACAGCTCTGGAGCCCTGGCCTCTCTAGCTCCCACTGAACCACACATGTTAATGAACATGACACTCACTGTGCACGGCCACAAAGACCAGCAGGAGGCATGGGCCCATCATTTTCATTGTTCTTTTCCAAGCCCATATGTAGTTGTCAGATCTCTAGGAATGGTGATTCCTCAAACCTCCCTCTGCAAATGGGTCCACTCTCTTGCTCTGCAGCAGCTCTTTAATATTTAACTGGAATTTTCCTTGCTGTAGAGTAAGCCTATTACTGGACCATGAGCTCTGGCTGCTTTGACTAATGACTTCTTTACACCCCTCACATGTCTCTAGAATGCTAGTCACTGCGTTTCCCCTGTCTTATTTCAGAGGCAGAGGCAGCTACTGCAGTAGAAACAGCAGAGATAGCCCAGTGATAACAGCAGCCCTATCTCCACAGCCAGCTAATCTACCATCTACTAATAGGCATTGCTGTGCTGTGCTGGATCTAAACAAATTCGAAGGGTTTTGGCCAGCAGTCCCGGGCTTCATTTGCAACTCTGGTTGCCTACATTACCCCGCTAGTTCGAACTAGGGTGGTACTGTAGACATATCCTAACATCTCTGAACAGGGAAGCTTTAGGCCCTGTCTATGCTACACATTTTCTGAACGAGTAGCCAGCCAGTGACATGACTGGCTGCAAACCCGCTTCGCACCCCACTTGCACCATGCTGAGTACCTGGTCAGTAACCGTTATGCTTTTGCCTCCTGCCCTGCACTACGATGATGAAGCCACAGTTAATTTGGGTCACAGATAACTGTGTTCACTGACTATATATAAGCACCTGGGCTGCGTCTAGACTGGCATGATTTTCCGGAAATAGTTTTAACAGAAAAGTTTTTCCGTTAAAAGCATTTGCGGAAAAGAGCATCTAGATTGGCACGGACGCTTTTGTGCAAAAGCACTTTTTGAGGAAAAGCGTCCATGCCAATCTAGACGTGGCTTTGCGCAAGAAAGCCCCGATCGCCATTTTTGCCATCGGGGCTTTTTTGCGCAAAACAGTTTTTACCTGTCTATACTGGCCCTCTTGCGCAAAAGTGTTTGTGCAAGAGGGCTTCTCTCTGAGTGGAAGCATCATAGTATTTGCACAAGAACACTGACAGTCTTACATTAGATTGACAGTGCTCTTGCGCAAATTCAAGCAGCCAGTGTAGACAGCTGGCAAGTTTGCCCGCAAAAGCAGCCACTTTTGCAGAAAACCTTGCCAGTCTAGATGCAGCCCTGAAAATTTTCCAGGTGTTTGTTTGGGTCCTTAACTCAATTAATTTTTGTTTTTTGGAATATAAAATGAAAATGTCCAGGCTTCATTGAAATCATTGGGTGGAAAGGAGCTGGGGAGGGGGTTCAGTGTACAGGCTGCCCTGGGGAGCGAGGCCAGGTGAGAAACACCAGTCCATGGCTGCTGGGGCACTAAGCTGGGGAAGGGTGCATGTCTCTTGGCTAAGCCAGGTCCATTTGTCCTCCCCCTGCACTCCCCAGCCAGAGTGAGGAATGCAGCAAACTGTGCACTTTCCCCTGGCTCCTTCAGGAAGAGGAAAAGCCAGCAGTACTCCTGTATGAATAGGAGCAGAGGGAGCTTCAGCCTTCCCCACCCTTCCTACAGGGCACCTATGAGGGTGGTTTACTCAAGGCTGGGGCAGTCCAAGAGTGCCCCGCACCATCCCCTTTTACCTGCTTGGTGATTCTGTCTCTTTTCTGTATGGTCTTCTGAGACGTGATCCCTTTCCAGGCGCATTCCATTGTCCTGGCACAACCAAACCCTGACCTTGTTTTAAGTCAGGGCTACACAACAAGCGGCCCGTGGGGTGCATGCGGCCCGCGACTCATTTGTTTGTGGCCCGCAGTGTGATCTGGGTTTACACGGGGCTCAACACACGACCCACGGGTGGATCCTTTGAACATGGCTTCCACTGGGGACATCCTGCACAAAGGCCTTCTGTCGATATGCATTTTAGTAGTTAAATTCCTGGACGGTCAGTGTTCATTAAAAGTGCTGTCATGTGGGTGGAAATCGAGTAAATATTGCCTTTTATTAATATCAGCAGAACTGACTTCAATGGGGCCTGCGTGTTGTGTAGTCTTGCCTTAATCTTTGTATTCATGCCTGTCAGTGTGAAAAGTTATTTGCACATATTTGCATATATTTGCACATACGTTTGCAACCACACTTAAGTTGCGGCCCTCTGCATGTGCTGTGAGTATCATTGTGGCCCCCAGGGCTTCCGCACTTGAGTAGCCCTGTTTTAAGTTATGATAAGAGGAAGCTGAATACCAAATTTGGTGGTCCTAGGAGAAGTTCTTGAACAAACAACCCCCCCCCCCCACACACACACACACTCTCTCTCTCTCTCTCAAATATATAACAGATACAAGGCTTAGAGGTACACACACCAACTGCACCTCTGTTCAGTTTTGGTGGCTTCTAGAAGACAGAGACCAGAAGCCCCAAAGTAGAGGGCTCCCAAACTATTTAAAGGCATTCCACCCAATTCCTATAATCTACAGAAACTATAGTGGGCCATGTGGCCATATCAGTGGTCTGGGCTGTGATATAATTGTTTGAGCATAAGAGCATAAGAACGGCCGTAGTGCACCAGACCAAAGGTCCATCTAGCCCAGTCTCCTGTCTGCCGACAGTGGCCAATGCCAGGTGCCCTAGAGGGAATAAAGGGAATGAACAGAACAGAAAATTATCAAGTCCTCCCACCCCTGTTGTCCATTTCCAGCCTCTGACAAACAGAGGCTAAGGTCACATTCCTGCCCGTCCTGACTAATAGCCATTGATGGTCCTGTCCTCCATGAACTTATCTAGCTCTTTTTTGAATTCTGTTAAAGTCCTGTCTTCACAACATCCTCTGGCAAGGAGTTCCACGGGTTGACTGTGTGCTGTGAGAAGAAATTCTTATTTTTATTTGTTTTAAACCTGCTACCTATTAATTTCATTAGTGACCCCCTAGTTCTTACATTATGGGAACAAGTCAATAACTTTTTCCTTTTCTCCACACCAGTTATGATTTTATTTTGCTTGTGTGAGGGACATCCTGCACTGTTACCTGTACCTGTCCTGCAGGTCGTCTGTCCCGAGCGGAGGCACTGCGGACTAGCTTACCTAGCCCTCACTGATTATGAACACAGCCTGGGTAGCCAGTGGGGTGTGGCTGGCCTGTGGCAGTGCTGCGGGGAAAGCAGGCAGGTGGACACGGCCCTTCAGGCAGGTCAGAAGAGTGTGTCTCAACTGGGCTGAGAGCACATTTGCAATTGTCAAGGAGGCAGGGCTGATGATCTCCCACATAAGGGCTGGGTGCTGATTCTCAGCTGGACTGTCAGGGCTACTCTAGCTTACTTAGTCCCCTGGGGGCTTTAGGAAGCAAATAGCAGTATACTCCGACCACACCCCAACCGTCTCACCCCACACCACCAGCCACCTCCTGACATGCCCCCAGCCCTGGGGTCTGGGAGTAGAGCTAGGGTAGGGAGTTCCTTGGCTGGGAGCATTTCTCCGCCCTGTTTCCATCCCCTTTCAGGCCAGGACTCCATATGTAGAGCCATGCAGAGGTCTGGCTCCCTTAGCAGATTTCAGACCAGAAACTCCAGCAGTTCTCTAGGTTCCCACTTTCACAAGCTCTGACCCTGGCCCCAGTGTGCACAAGGGCCCTGGTCTGCAAACAGGGCCTGGTTAAAGCTTTCCCCTTTAATCTCCTTCCCTCCAGTGGAGAGCCCTGTGCTTTGAATTGCCAGCCAGAAGCCTAACCTGGCACCATTGCCTCTGCTTCTGTCTCTGGAGGGTTCCAGCGGGCGGCCCGGCCCACTTCTCACCACAGCTGTGAAAAGGAAGCTGATAGCAATTATGAGCTTGGCACATTCTGAGCTGCTTCCTTTTGTTAAATGCCTCTGACTGTTTCCCTCGAAACATCCTCGCTGCCTTTTCAGCTAAGAAGGGATGGGCCTGTCCCTGGGCACCCACCCGTGCTGTGCCCTGCCAGGAAGAATCAGGGCAGCCTATTCACTCAACACCCATCGTCCCCCAGACCGGGGTGCTCTCACACAAAGCAGGGCTGTATTTCCACAGACGTGCTGCAGGAGAGGGCCATGCAAACCCCCGAACCCAGCAGAGTGTTGGGAGGTGAATGAGCTGCCGTGGTTCCTGTAAAACGTAAAGGTGCTCTGCACAGAGAGAGGAGTTAAACCCACGGCCCTGATCCTCTCGGCTGCCTAAAATTCCACCGGCCTGGTTGTAATGAGTCAGTGCCTCTGAGTTCAGCTCCTCTGCAGAGCTGCGGCTGTGCACTCATAAGCAACTGCTGCATGTCCCTGCCCCTCCGTGCATCCCTGGCCTCCAGTGACAAGCCTGCCAACTGGCCATACAGCTCCCTATTACAAGTGCCCATGTAATGCCATGCTTTGTGCAGACAGCCCATGCACACCTACAACTACACAGTGCCCTCTGCTGGCTGTTGGGGAAGCTGCCAGATTTTTGTATGGTTGTAAATCTGATCTTTTGATTTGCTATAAAATCTACGAGGGTTGCCAATAGTCCCTTATTACAAGGGACATCCCTTTTTTCATCTCTGCACAACAAGTTTGGGAGCTGCTGAGTGCTGCAAAAGCAGCAAAGAATACTCCTGGGGAATGTGGATGAATACTGTTTAATATTATTAATTATTATTATTATTATTATTATTATTATCAGGAAGAGGGGGGTGGCCGGGATGCTAAGAAAACAGTCCCCTTTTATATGAAATACAACATGGGCAACCCTAAAATATGGTGATTATGGGTGTGAATTTTTACCATTCCAGTGTGGACACCTTTATTCTTTGGATAAAATTAAAAGCTTCCAGCCTTCCAGTAAACAAAGCACTTTAACTCTACTGCACAGTTAATGCAGTACAGCTTTCTGTGTTGGGAAGGCCTCAGGGTGCAACAAAGCCCCATCAGTTACTGGCACCATAGCACAATGTTTTATTTTAACATATCTGGGCAAGAAACAAAAGTTCCTGGCATGTCGCAGCTGTGCCAGGGCAATAGCTGCTGCACAGAGCTTCAGCAACACAACTTACAGCCTCCTTTTGGGCTGCCTGAGAAGCGACTTAGAACCAAATTCTCCTTTGTGCCAGTTGGGTTTACAACAGAGCTAGAAACCCCCCTGACGGAGGGGAATTCTCAGTGAGTCCTAAAGGTCACTGCCCTGTCTGGTGCAAGGGGCAAGCTGGGAGCATAATTAAAGCTGGCAGAAGTGTTTCATTCCATCAATTTTTTCAATGAAAAATGACTTTTTGGGGGAAATGTACATCTTCTTCTGAAAATGTACATTTTTCTTGACGTTTTTCATTAAAAAAAAAAGATGTTTCAAATTTTGGAGTTTTCAAACAAAAACTCAGGATATTTCAATGAAGACACACAAAGCTTTAATTGAAATTCTTTTGGGGGAAAAGTTTGCTTTCCCCAACCAGATTTTGTTATAATTCTGCTCATTTATTAATGCCTGGCCTAAAATTGCTTTGGTGTCAAACCATCAAGAGACCTGAACTCCATGGAATAATAGAAATATAGAAGCTTTGCAGGATAGCCGAGGTAGTCTAAGTCATCTAGTCCATACTCCCATAGGGCACATCTACACAGCAAGGCTAAAGCCAAAATAAGGGTATGTCTACACTACCCCCCTAGTTCGAACTAGGGGGGTAATGTATGCATACCGAACTTGCTAATGAAGCCCGGGATTTGAATTTCCCGGGCTTCATTAGCATAAAGCCGGCGCCGCCATTTTTAAAAGCCGGCTAGTGCGAACCCCGTGCCGTGCGGCTACACGCGACACGGACTAGATAGTTCGGATTAGGCTTCCTAATCCGAACTATCTGTACACCTCGTTCCACGCGGCACGGGGTTCGCACTAGCCGGCTTTTAAAAATGGCGGCGCCGGCTTTATGCTAATGAAGCCCGGGAAATTCAAATCCCGGGCTTCATTAGCAAGTTCGGTATGCATACATTACCCCCCTAGTTCGAACTAGGGGGGTAGTGTAGACATACCCAAAGCTATGCAACTTCAGCTATGTCAATGGCATCGCTTAAGTTGAAATAGCTTATTTCGGCTTTTGGTGCTGTCTACACAGCAGGAAGTCCAAGGAAGAGCACTCTTCCTCCAACTTCCCTTACTTGTCATACAATGAGGGTTACAGAGGTTGGAGTAAATCCTCCAGTTCAACATTATTTTGACATTATGTAGTGTAGACGCAGACTATGTTATTCCGAAACAACACTGCTGTGTAGATGTACCCATACTGAGCAGAATCAAGTGAACCTAAACCATCTTGCAGATGTTTGTCTAACCTGTTCTTAAAAACTCCTAATGAAGGGGATTCCACAACCTCCCTGGATAAGCTATGCCAGTGCTTACCTATCCTTAGGGTAGAAAGCTTTCCCTAATAGCTAACTTAACACTCCCTTGCTGCAAAACTAAGTTGATTACTCCTTACCTTGCCCTTGCTGAAAAAGGAGAACAGGTGTTCACTTTTCTCATTATAAAACCCTTTTATATATTTGTAACCCCATCCATAAGGCTGAGTATGAGCTAAATGGAACCTGCCAAGGTGTCAGGCCTGGAATCTGGGTATTTCCCACTTGAGGCTTAGCAGAGAAAATCCATCTTTCTCCGCCAGCTATTGGACAACAACCTGTTTGAAGTTAAAAGAGAAATGAGCTGAAATTAAGAAATGGGTAGGAGACCGGTAAGGATGGCTGATACATCTGTGAGTAAATAGCCTGTTGTAATTATTTTCCAATCGGCAGTCACATGTAATAGACAACTTTATGGACTGGAGTGCTGTCCTTGTACAAACGCAGGATCCCTGCTCTTACTGGGACTCTGGCATGGGCAAACAAGAACCCCCTGCTATTTGTTTGATGTTTCTGGGGGTTGCTCTGTATCGAACACAAAGGCAGGAGGAGTTAGTCACATGGAAATAGCCCCAATAGTTGTGCTCTGTGCTTAGAGTCAGGCACAGTACAGCAGGGCTGGGAGCCAGTGCTAGGGACTGGCAGGACCAATAGGATAAATGTGGGAATGAGACACATCCATCTTAATTAGCTTCATTAACACAGGCCCTACCATTGACAGGTAACTTCCTTTGCTGTTATATATACCCTGGATTCTGTCATTTCTATTCCAACGCATCTGACAAAGTGGGTTTTACCCACAAAAGCTGGTGACCTAATAAACGCGTTAGTCTCTAAGTTGGTGCCATGAGACTGCTTGTGGGTTTTGGGGGTAAGTGGAGTTTGTCCATCTCTCATTTGCAAAATAATGGAGTTTAGTTTCAGATATTTACCCACTTCTGTTTGCTACTTTTACACCAATGGGCAGGTAAATCATTAGCAAGTCATCTGTCCAACTTTAAACTGAACAGTCCTACTTGTCTAAAGTTTGACCCTCCCTATAAGTGGTCTCAGTGCCACTACATGGGACAGTGACCCACACCCATGGGTGTGTGAGTTACAATAGGGAATGATAAGAGTTTATAGGGATGAAGAAGAAAATATACTGGATGAAATTCCCATGTTAAAAATGTACTAAGAAATATTAAACAAAGGAATTTTAACCATCTCTTTTTAAAGAAATCTGAAATAAAAATTAGCTTCATAAAAATAATACTGTATTTGGGAAAAATACAATCATTTAAATAAAGCATGTACATTTGCCTTTCATTTTCCAAAAAAAAACATAATTAAGAACCCGAGGGCCACCAGGTCAATCTGCCCAGACCTTCTATTTTGATGGTCACTGATAACCAGAAATAGAGCCAAACCCTGATCCCACTGCAGTCTATGGGGCTTTGTCTTGCTGAAGGAAATGCATTTGTAAATATCAGCCCCCAGTTTCTACCCCAGAAGGTGTCAGTTGTTCCTGAAGGCGAGTGCAGCAATTGGCTGAGGTGGGAGGTAGGGATACTGAAGGAATAACACTGGAGAACAGAAGCAGAGTTGCACCACCAGCAGCTAACTCTGCTAGAAGCCAGTTTCACAAGGCTTAGAATCCTAGAATCCCAGGGCTGGCAGAAACCTCAGGAGTCATTGAGTCCAGCCCCTGTCCAAAGCAGGACCAACCCCAACTAACTAACCCATACTGTCCTAACTATACTTTCTGTACCATCCCTCCATCGGCTCATGCTGTGGGCAGAGAAACAGCTACAAGTTATGAAATCATTTCCTGTTGCTTCAGATGCACACAGCAAGTATGCGACCCAGCCCTCAGGAGAGTGCATCTGCACTGCAGAGTTAGCCCAGGTGATGAGTCCTCAGGGCTCAGATCAGTCCAGCCAGGATGTGTGCAGCTGCACTGCAAAGCATTGGCTGAGGCCAGGTCTATACTAGCCAGAAATTCAATTTAAGATCCACAACTCCAGCTATGAGAATTGTGTAGCTGGATTCAAAGTAACTTAAATCGAATTTCTCCATCATCCCCCACTGTAGAAACTCTCCCATTGACTTCCCTTATTCGTTGCAACCCTGTGGAGTACCAGAGTTAATGGGGATGCCATCAGTATTTGATTTAGTGCGTCTTTACTAGACCCACTAGATCAGGGGTCACCAGCCAGTAGATCGGGATCTACCAGTAGATCTTGGAGCCGCAGACAGGGGATCCTGACGGGTTTGGCTGGGAAACTACCAAGTGCTGGCACTTCAGTTGCCCTTCCCCCCACTGTCATGCTGCTCCTGCCCTCTGCCTTGGACTGCCCCTTGGGAGCCTCCTGCTTGCTGTGCAGAGTGTGGGAGGGAGAAAAGGAAGGGTGCTGATGTCAGGGTGCCCTCCTCCCCCCACTTCTGTACCTTCTAGCCACACAGAGAGGGGGGGATGGAGGGAGCTTGGCAATGCAAATCTCTGTCACTCTCACAAACACACACTGTCCTTCCCTCTCATCCCCTGACCCCACACGTACATGGGGGGTTGTTGCTACTTCTTTTACTGATTGCAAAGTGTGTTATGTTTCGTTTGTGACTGGTCTGTGCATTTCATCCTTTCATTTGTCTCTAATGCTTACATTTAATTCTTCGAGCAGTGAGTTTTAACATGCCTAACCTGGTGTGGTTGAAGTCATTATCCCCATGGATACAGTTACTGGAACTGGCTGGCATGGCCCTGCAGCCCGAGAAAGGCAGAGCAGGGGATCTCCACATGTGCCTTTGCTTGCGGACACTGCTCCTGTGGCTCCCATTGATTAGTAATGGGGAACCGTGGCCAGTAGAATTGGGGTAAGGGTATTTGGGTTGGGGGTAGATCTTACATTGCACTTATATTGAAAAAGTCATCTTGTGGTTAAAAAGACTGGAGACCCCTGTGCTAAATCAACCCCCGAAGAGCGATCTCTGGAGTATGGATCTCAGCATAAGTGTAGCCAAGGCCTAAGTCATTGCACCTTCCCTGCTGTTGCAATCCTCTGTGAGTGTCACTAAGGACTTTGGGGGCCATATCACATGGGTCTTTGCACTGCAGTGAGCTGAGTCGCTCAGTGGCTCTTTCCCAGTGAATTGTAGAAAAACTTGTCTGTCCTTCTGGCCACATGGGGAGAATTTTGGGAAGGCTTAGGACAGTGGTTCTCAACTGTAGTACATGTACTCTAGGGGGTAGACAGAGGCCTTCCAACTACTACATCAACTCATCTAGATATTTGCCTAGTTTTACAACAGGCTACACAGCAAAGTCAGTACAAACTACAATTTCATACAGTGACTAGTTTATATTATTCACTGTTATGTAAATACACTATCTTCCAATAGAGTAATTTTGTAATTATATGGTAAAAATAAGAAAGGAAGCAATTTTTCAATAACAATTTGCTATGACATTTTGTATTTTAATGTCTGATTTTGTAAACAAATAGTTTTGGAGTACCGGAGTCCATGGGGATGCCATCAGCATTTGATTTAGCAGGTCTTTACTAGACCCATTAAATTGATCCCCGCGGAAAGACAAATTCAACTCCTCAAAGGGGAAGTACTCCAGAAAGGCTGAGAGCCAGTAGGGAACTATGAGCATTTCCATGGATTAGGCAGTGTCCTCACTGCAAAGTGGCAAGTTCCAGCCCAAATGAATAAGGCACCAGGGTTCTAGCCTGTACCAGCCATCGCTACTAAACTCAGATGAAAGAGTAAGAGGGCAGAGGAGCCTGTGCAGCAGACACAGACCCCACCGAATGTGCAAGAGACCCAGGTGGGAGCAGGGTGGAGAAGCTTTCAGATTCAAGCCTAGAACGGCAGAGACCAGATCATCATTTATGAGGTTCCATCAGCTCAGGGGAAATCAAGGGAGTAATGTAATAACCACTGTGTGGAATTTACCCCTTTGTCAGGGAGCCAGTACCCCACCTGTGCACCTACCACATGATCTTGTGCACACCCATTGCTCAAAGAACTCTACATGGCATTTCCCCTCACTCCATCCCAGGAGAAAAGGAGTTTATCACTTTGCAGACAGGGAAACTGAGGCACCAAAAGGCAGCGTGACTGAGACCAAGTTCACAAATGGAGTCAGTGTCAGAGCTGGGAATGGACTTCAGGAGTAACAGGCATCTGAGTCTTGTGCTGAAATCACGATACCATATGGACTACGTGCCACAATGGCTCAACCAGCGCTGCTGTGTATACTGACCAGAGCAGGTAAATAGTGTAATGAAACAGGAGCTGTCAACACGCTGGATCAGCTGGCTCTCCAAAAAGCCTGTTCCATCAACATGCTGCCTCTCCTTGGGGCTGCCAGGTTAGGGCAAAGTAGATTTTTATCCCTGGCAGAGTCCAACAGCAATTCATGTCTCTTGTTCTGGGTTTGCTCCAAGGTGCTGTGGCGGTGCCAACAATAAATAACAATCCTCCCTTTCAGAGGGCCCAGGCCCAAGCCTTCGAAGAGGAGCAGCGGGGGTCAGTTTCAAGAAGGAGCATAAGTTTGTGGGCTATATAGGACCCTGTTGCAATTCAAATACCCAGGAGGTCCCTTCCAGTCTTATGTTCCCAGATCCCTAGTGGAGTCAGGAGAGCACAGCTGTATCGGTTCGTTCACAGCAGTAGCTGCACACCGTGACCCTGCTAAAGAGCCAGTGTGGCTGTCACTGCCACAGCCTGGTGGCAGTTATCATAAGAACATAAGAACGGCCGTACTGGGTCAGACCAAAGGTCCATCTAGCCCAGTAGCCTGTCTGCCGACAGTGGCCCAGAGAGGGTGGACCGAAGACCATGATCAAGTGATTTGTCTCCTGCCATCCCTCTCCAACCTCTGACAAACAGAGGCCAAGGACACCATTTTATCCCCTGGCTAATAGCCTTTTATGGACCTAACCTCCATGAATTTATCCAGCTTCTCTTTAAACTCTATTATAGTCCTAGCCTTCACAGCCTCCTCTGGCAAGGAGTTCCACAGGTTGACAACACGCTGTGTGAAGAAGAACTTCCTTTTATTAGTTTTAAACCTGCTACCCATTAATTTCCCTCAGCATTTCTATGTCAGTATCGCTGTCCTGGTCAGGTGGTCGGTAATATATCCCTACTGCTAATTTCTTATTATTGGAGCATGGAATTTCTATCCATAGCAATTCTATGGAACATGTTGATTCACTTAATATTTTTATTTCATTTGATTCTACATTATCTTTCACATACAGTGCCATTCCACCACCCACCCGGCCTGCTCTATCCTTTCTATATATTTTATATCCCGGTATGATTGTGTCCCACAGATTTTCCTCATTCCACCAGGTTTCAGTGATGCCTATTATGTCAATCTCCTCATTTAATATGAGGTACTCTAGTTCACCCATCTTATTAGTCAGACTCCTAGCATCAGAGCCCATGGCAGGTGAGTCCCTTAGTACAAACTCTCAGTGGGACTGGGAAAACTGGCTCCTTAAGGGAGGGGCCTCCTCATGTAGGGGACGCCAAACTGTGCTTACAGATGTGAGATTTGGGGAGGTCCCTTAAGACAGGATCTTGCCTAATAAAGGTGGCCGATTGCACAGCCTCTCGGTACAAAGGAAATCTTTGATCATTGATCGGAGGCGGCTGGCGATGTAAGCAAGTGGGTCAGCAGACCTGACTCAGAGTCACTGTTTCCTCTGGGCGTGGGGCCCTTTTTTCTCTCTTGCTTTCGTTCTCACTCTGCCTTGTACAGACAGCTGAGGGGATACGCCCCCAAAAGCCCCTTCCACAAGGCAGAGCATCCCCAAGGAGATCCCCCTAACTGGAGAGGGCCAATGCCACAAGACAATGCTATTTGGCCCCACTAGCCAGCTCTGCCTTCCAATAGAGCACTCAGCTTTGCAATCAGTGAAAAGAACATGAAATGTGTCACGCTGGTTTCTTTTCAGGTTTGCATGTATAAAGGGTGTCTAAGATATCACAGCCTCAAACTCAGTGATCAAATGATTTTATTGCAGATCAAGGAGAAATGACCTCGCCAACAATATAGGGAAGGGGCTGACCCTAACCCCAGAATCCAGACAACTCAGGCTTTAGCTCTAGCAGCAGGAGATGTTCCCTATTCTAGGGCTTTATACCACCGTGCCCAAACTGTGGCATCTGAGCAGCTGTATCCAAACCAGAATCTGAGCCAGACAGAATTTGTAGCAACCTCTGTACTTTCAGAGGCCAAACGGAATACTGTGAGCTAACCACACCCCAATTTTTTGAAGGTTTCAAATCCCAGTGTAGGCTCTGCCCCGACCTTGGGACCTAACCTTCTACTTTTCATAGCTGCACATGACTATACAGAGCACCCACATTTAGGGCAGAATAAAACTAATACAATACCCAAATCTTATTTCACTGGCAGACCTCAGAGATTCACAACATCCAAGGCTCTCAATGTGTTTTCCAAAGATATCATTAACCCCATTTTATAGACAGGGAGATAAGCCACAGAAATAAAGAGCTAGATTTTTAAAAGAACTCAAGGACAGATTTTTGAGTGTTTAGCATTGAATGTGGGACCCACCTGAAAAGGTTGGTCTAAGTGACTTGCCCAAGGTCACCAATCAATTGAGTCAGTGTCAGAGGTCAGATTTCCTCATTCACATTCCTGTAATAACCAGATCATCATTGTAAGCCTTCATTTTTTCAGCAGTCTAGACAGCACCAGGCTTTAGAGAATGACAGCACAACGCTGTGTTGTCAGCCTCTCTGAACCCAAGCAAAGGCAACTTTGAGAAACACTCTCAAGCTTCTCAGATCCCATGCTACTGCATCGCTTAGGCCTCCAGATCCCAGCTAGTGTGAATCAGTGTGAATTAACATCCACCGAGCTATGCTGATATGCTCTACCTGAGGATTGGGCCTACTGGAGGCCCAGAGGCTGAAGTGACTTCACCAGATCTATTGGCCAGACAGGACACTGACTCGGGCAGGAATTTAAGGGGGTAAAGAAATGATAACAGTACCTATTTTTCCAGCATCCATCTTCAGGTTGAAATCCCAATTCCGCGGCAACTTGAGGGACATTTTGCACCAGGGTTTTGTTCTGCTTTTTAACAGGGGTATTTTTCCAAGCGTGTCTGAACTGTGACACTTGTCTTCTAACCCTGGGACCTGTTTTGACTCCCTCCTGGGCTCACTTGAAAAATGAGGTTGATTTGCCAATGCACTTCCTCTTGCGCTTGTCTGTAAGCAACCCCATACAAGTCCTTTTCCACCTTTCTTCTTTTCTGCTAAGCTTTCTCTTTTGTTTTCCAGATGTACCATAGACTTCTTAGTTGGCCCTTTTGCCGGTCCCCGTTTGATAATGCCTTAGTCACACTCCAATACAGAGACACTGAAGTAACGGCCACGTTTTATCCCAGCCTCTGCTTCACTGAAAAGCACTGATAACAAGCACTGCTTCTGGGTTTGTTTTCTTTGCGTTTGAGGAAGTGGGTGTCCTTTCTGTGCAGTTGATGTGCTCAAAAAGACTGAGTGTTTGCTGCGTGGCTGAGGGGTATAGCCCAGCATTCAGTTTCGGGAAATGTTCAACTACTTGCTTTGGTGAGCTGCTGCAGCTTTATCAATTAAACCACTAAAAAGGAACACACAGGCAGGCCTGCGTGGCTAGGCAAGTATGCAGGTAATATCTGTGCCTGACACAGAAAACTGCTTTTTTTCCCCCAAAGACACGAGAGTCAATTTACTGTTGTTTGGCACCTGGTGTCATCCTAGACCTACATGCAAGAATGGTGCCAGGTCAGAACAGCAGTGCTTGCATACACTTTGCACTAGTGCAAACCAATGCACAAGGTGTAGGGCACTGGTAAATCTGGGCAAACTCACCCAGCTCTCATGCATTCTGCAGCACACTAAGGCTATATCTAGACTGCACGCGGAATTTCGAAAAAGCAAGCCGCTTTTTCGAAAGAAAGCACCCAGTGAGTCTGGATGCTCTCTTTCTAAAAAGCCTGTTTGCTTTCAAGAACGCCTTCTTTCGAAAGAGCACTTTCGAAAGAAGGCGTTCTTCCTCGTGGAATTAGGTTTACCACCGTCGAAAGAAAAGCTGCATTCTTTCGATTTAATTTCGAAAGAACGCGGCTGCAGTCTAGACGCAGGTGAAGTTTTTTCGAAAAAAGGCTACTTTTTTCGAAAAAACCCCTGAGTCTGGACACAGCCTAAGGCCTGCTCCCGGAGCTTAACTTTTGATCCCTGGAACCTCTAGGTTTGTCAATTCACAGCCCTGGCACCTGCTTCAGTAGTTAGTAGTGTAAAAAAATGGCTTGAGCCCTGGTATCTCATTTGTTACAAATTAAGCACTGTCTGCTATGCCATTTTGGTATGGTTAAGGATGTGATTTTACTTAATAGGTAGCATGTTTAAAACAAACAAAAGGAAGTATTTTTTCACACAGTGGACATTGTTTCACACCTGTGGAACTCCTTGCCAGAGGATGTTGTGAAGACCAGGATTTTAACAGAGTTAAAAAAAGATGTAGATACATTCATGGAGGTGAGGTCCATCAATACTTCTTAGCCAGGATGGATAGGAATGGTGTCCCTGGCCTCTATTTGTCAGAGGGTGGGAATGGATGACAGTAGAGGGATCACTTGATGATTCCCTGTTCTGTTCATTCCCTCTGGGGAATCTGGCATTGGCCACTGGTGGAAGACAAGATACTGGGCTCAATGGCCGCTCTTCTATTCTTATGTTACTGCTAGCAGGGGGTGCAATTATATGGGTATGAAGGTGCCTTGTACTTATATAGCTTATTCCTCTTCCTGTTGAGATATAAGCACCTTTTATATGGGTCTAACTGCCCTCACACTGGGGTAGGAGGATCCTGCGTAATCAGTTAAATCTAAACTGCAGGGTCTCTGACACACAGCTGTGCCAATCTAATTCCATCCAGCAGAGGGCAGTGATGTGCATTAGCAAATTCATATCAGTACTTAACTGCAAAGCAAAGCATTATTCTTTGCATGGGGAGTAGGAGACTGTTCATTTTGCAAGACTCACCCAGCCTCCCTTAAGCAGTGTGCATCACCTCCGTGAAAAGAGATCCATTGCAAATTCACCATTCTCTAGTCCTGTAAATTAAGCCACAGCTTGTCAAACATGATAATATAGACTAGATAGATCAGTTCATGGACAAAGAACAGTGAACTTAGTGGGACTTTCCTGGGCGGGGCAGAGGGAAGCTGTCTTTGACAGAAGGAACAACGAATAGTCATGTGGCACATTAGAGACTAACAAATACATAGATAGTGTCATGAGTTTTCATAGGCAAAACCCACTTCTCCAGATAAGCTTGAATGGAAGGAACAACCAGGCGATGAGTGCAATGCAGTGAAAGCAGGCATGGTCTGTGTTTCCTGTTACAACCTAACTTATTGTTCAAGTGCAATGCATTTCAGAAGCATGTACCACACTCACTGGGGTGCAGCGAGCATGTGGTAGGTGACATTGCAGTACGTTACCATAACTTCAGGCATCACAGCAAGGAAATACCAGCATCTATCTACCAGGAGTGGTTCTGCTCTGACTACTCTGTGTAGGGCAGGCCCATAAGGGACTGTCTCACTGAGAACCCCACGTACAGGCTATCAAATGAACTATACAAAAAGTACAGAGCGAGGTGGTGGACAGAGCAGGCATCTGTGAGAAAAGACGTTTATTTGCAGTCCTTGGGGAAATCCAAGGAAGGTGCCACAGTTGCTGGGTTTTGTGATGTAAATCTTGCTCTCCTTGACCTGAAGATTCTGAGGGTTTGTTACACATGAAAGACAATCAGGAATAAGGTAAAATGTGAATTGAAAGTGGATTAACTATTCCCAATTAACTCCGCATGCGGACACACTCCGAGTTACCTTAATCCACTTCCAAAGCAGATTATGATCATTCAGAACAGGAAGTGGATTAAAATAATCTGGAATAAGAGCATCCAGATATGGAGTTAATCACCCAGTCAGGAATAGCTGCTGCAGAATAACTCTCTGTAAGCCCCACAGGCCATCGTACTAGCAAGCATCACAGCTGAACTGGGTGTGGGGATGTAAAAGATAATGTAGAGGTGAAAGCAGCATGGCTTATTACTCATCAGCAACCCCCTCTGCATCCACTTCCCTTCTAAGGGATCTACATGCTTCACCAAAACAATAAAGCCAGATAAACGCTGGCTGCTGCTGGGTGTTTAGTTTTCCTGTCATTTAAATGCACTCAGCATGTACAAGAAAGGTTATATTAAAAATAAATGGAATTCTATAAAGGGCAAGCCCTTTTCTATGGACAGGCCATCGACGCCCCAGGATGTAGCCAGAGAGACAAGTGCTCCCCAGTCTCAACTATTCCATTGTCAAAACTTCTAATAAATGACAACATGAGGCAGTTATGGAAAGTTCAGTCACCACTCCAAAGCAGCAATCGCAGCAGCTCAGCCTTAGTTACTGAGTCTTCATTAACGCTGGAGTCTTGGCCAAACTCCAGCTTTGCATTCAGATGGTGCAAATTCCCCCTTAGGCTGCAGACAGATAGGATAGCGTCCGATCCGGAACTCGGGGGCAGGCCGGCCTAGCGCTCTTATTGCTTCCCCAGGCCCACCCCAGAGGTAACTGCATTTCAGTGGAGGAGAGAACGGACCCCTCTCTGGAGTTTGGCTAGTAGGACTGACAACCTCCCTGGGGCCCTGGCAAAGTAAGGGGTGAATGGCTCGGTGCTCCCCGAAAAAGCCGGCCTGGGGCAGCCAGCCACACAGCACCCCAGAGGCAATCAGCAGGCCCCAGAGAAATTGCCCCCTACCCTCAGCAGCGGCCCTGAGTTAGGCTCTTTGATTCAGTTTGCAAAGCGTGTTCGGAGAAAGGGGTATGTGGCCGACGGGATTGTGGACATGCTTTACAGTTTTGCAGAGTTTATGAACGTCAAGATTTTGTAAGCCTGTGTCCCAAACCAGAGTACCAACAGTACCAATCTTAGAATCTAGCATCATTTTCTGACATTTATATAAAACTCAATGGAAAGGAAAAGAGCTCTGGGTCACATCTCAGATACCATGTTAATAGCTTTTTATTTTCACAAGTTTCTTTCCTCATGGAAAACTCATTTTGTTCTGTCACTGCAGCTCTGGAGCTCTTGCATCAGCTTCTTGTGTGGACAGTCTGTCACGGTGAACAATTATTTTGTTTAAAGAAAGGAAATTGAAATGTGCATTTTCATGTATTCTGCTGAAAATTCAAACAAAACAACTATCCTGGGGCTTTTGGCAGAGTCCATGTACTTGTTACAGCTTAATTAGATTCACCACAACAATTGCAAAAGAGCATTTCAGCAAGGGAAATCTGAAAATACCAACTCATAGAATGCCATGGTTGCATAAAGTCTTTATAATATTACTGCTTGTTGTGCAGTAGGTGTTAAATCCTCCTGTAGGGTGTGTGGTTTTTTTGTTTTTGTTTTGTTTTGAAGAAATTGCTCTATAAAAAAGTTTAATAGGATATGAGTTCCTTCCTATAGAAATATTTAAACCACCCTGTGGCAATTAATATGGACTTGGATCTCAACCATAGGATTCTAAAGGCTGATTTAAACACGGAATAGTAAGGCTCTCCTTCAGCATAACATTTGAGAGGGCTGTTTTACAAAGGCGGGCAGCAGTGGTGTTTTCCTTGCAAGAGGTTCAGGCTTGCTGATACAGTCATAGGCTGTGTCTAGACTGGGAAGTTTTTCCACAAAAGCAGCTGCTTTTGCGGAAAAACTTGCCAGCTGTCTACACTGGCCGCTTGAATTTCTGCAAGAACACTGACTTCGTACTGTCTGAAATCAGTGCTTCTTGCAGAAATACTATGCGGCTTCCGTTCGGGCAAAAGTCCTTTTGCGCAGAGCTTTTGCGCAAAAGGGCCAGTGTAGACAGCTCAGATTTGTTTTGCACAAAAAAGCCCTGATCGCGAAAATGGCGATCGGGGCTTTTTTTTGCAGAAAAGCGCGTCTAGATTGGCACGGACTCTTTTCCGCAAAAAATTTTCCGTTAAAAGCATTTGCGGAAAATCATGCCAGTCTAGACGTAGCCATAGTGAAGCCAATCAGGGTAGGCAATCCCACGTAAGAGAGACACTAAACCAGTGGCTCTTATTAGGTCAAGCGTCAGAGGCCTGTATTTTTCAAGACAGACGGTACAGCATTCCAGCTCCTGACGAAACAGCACTGACAACCACTAAAACTGATGTCACAGAGATAGCCAAGCAGGTTACCCAGCAA
This sequence comes from Pelodiscus sinensis, assembly GCF_049634645.1. NCBI lineage: Eukaryota > Metazoa > Chordata > Testudines > Trionychidae > Pelodiscus > Pelodiscus sinensis. Next base: position 787,983 of record NC_134738.1, on the reverse strand, counting down.
GACTTATTCTGAAGAACTGGCACAGCTATGGGGTACGGTCTGCTTCCATTGTGGCTTCCAGGCCAATAGACTAATCCTAGAGACACCTCAGAACTGCAGAGAATAATCCAGTAAACACAAAAGTAGCAGCCATCTTGCTTTCAGCTTGTCACTGCAGAAGGATGTGAGAATGGTGGCAAATAGGCCTGCATTAGAAAACTGCTTTCAAGAGGCTAAAAAGCGAGATCTTCTTGAGCAATGTGTCTCATTCGCCGCCAATGTGCAAATCCCACATGGACCTACAAGGGCCAAGCAGTGCAGGCACCCCTGGGGTTCCATTGCAAATGTTCGAACAGCTGGCTGGTGATTTGTTCATTTACACAGCTGCCAGAGCAGGGGCCTGGAAAGCACTGGTGTGTCACTGCTGCAACAATCAGGGGTTTCTTGCACTGAATTAGCTCACTCAATGAGAAGAATGGGGAAGTGCTTAGGGCACTAGTCTAGGAGATCTAGTTCAATTCCCTACTCTAACATAGGCCAGGCCTATGCAACACACTTACTGCGGGATAACTGTGTGACGCAGGAGTGTGCAAAAGCCACATCCCTGAGTGTCATGATCATGAGGGTTAGCCAGCAGCCTGGGAACTAAGGGGTTAACCTTACCTAAGTCAGGTAGATTCAGCCAATAGGAATTTAGGTAGGAATTTCAAACTGGGACAAAGGAATTTTTGGTATTTTCTTCCCTCTCCTTTGTCCTGGCTAGTTTTCTCTCCAGCTATTGGCTGCATTTAGACTGGCATGGCTGCATTTAGACTGGCATGATTTTGCGCAAATACTTTTAACGGAAAAGTTTTTCCATTAAAAGTATTTGCGCAAGAGAGCATCTATACTGGCATGTGCCTTTGTGCAAAAGATGTGCTTTTGCGCAAAAGCATCCGTGCCAGTGTAGACGCTCTCTTGCGCGAGAAAGCTCCAATGGCCATTTTAGCCACCGGGCTTTCTTGCACAAGAAATTAACGTGGCTGTCTACACTGGCCCTCTTGCAAAGAATACTTGCGCAAGAGGGCTTATCCCTGAGCGGGAGCGTCAGAGTATTTGCACAAGAACCACTGATTTTGTACATTACAAAGTCAGTGTTCTTGCGCAAATACTCACGGCCAGTGTAGACAGGCGGCAATCGCTTTTGCACAAAATCATGCCAGTCTAGACACAGCCTATGTCTCCCTCCAAGAAAAGACTCTTTCTTCACTAAATGTAAGTAGGGTAAAGTTTAGATAAATCTGTTAGGTTTTATTGTTTTATGGTTTGGGAAATGGGATCTGATGTCTGTGCATTTAAAAATGTCTTTTTGCTCTCCTTTGTAACTAAGTTCTAGGCCCATGGTGGGGTTCCCCCATGAGAATATTACTTTATGACTTTTCCATCTAGTCATGCTTGCAACAGGAATATTGTTGTGATAATAAAAGTTCTCTCTCTTTTCTTTTATTAACCTGGTATTGGTTAATTTGTGTCCCCTGGTTTTTACTTTAGGGGGTGAGATTTCCCAAGTGATCTCTCCCCTGATTTTCTTATCATTACTTGGGTGGTGGCAGCGGATTTTATCCACAAAACCTAGGTTTTTAAGATTTTGGGAGGGGAAGTTTTATACCAAAGCCTGGGAAGATAAGGTTTTGGGGTACTTAAGCGGGCCCCACTTCTGCATTTATCATGCCAGAGTGGGGAAGGAGCCATGACACTGAGCAACAGAGTTATATGGACCTTAGTTATACTGCTCATGTGGACAGCACTGTGGGAGTACCCTGGTGACATAGGTACCACCTCTTTCAGAGGTGGAATAACTAAGCCCATGGGAGAGTTCTCTCCCGTTGGCGTAGAGCATCGTCACCAAAGCGTTACAATGGTGCATAAGAGCAACCATACTGGGTCAGACCAAAGACCCACCTAGCCCAGAATCCTGTCTGCCCACAGAGGCCAATGTCACAGGGGCCCCAGATGGAAAGAACAGAATAGGCAATCAAGTAATCCATCTCCCATTGCCCATTTCCCACCTCTGACAAACAGAGGCTAGGGACATCATTCCTACCCAACATGGCTAATAGCCATTGATGAACCTAATTCCATGAATTTCTCTAGTTCTTTTTTGAACCCTGTTATTGTCTTGGACTTCACAACATCTTCTGGCAAGGAGTTCCACAGGTTGACCATGCATTGTGAGATGAAGTATTTCCTTTTGTTTGTTTTTAAACCTGCTACCTAATAATTTCATTTGGATACCCCTACTTCTTGTGTTATGGGGAGAAGTATATACATCTTCTTTATTCACTTTTTCCATACCAGTCAGATATTATAGACCTCTATTAATCTTCCTAATTAATTAATTAATCCTTCCTTAATCTTCCCTTTTCCAACTTCCTTGCGGCAGGCCCCGTCCCCGTCCCATCCCAGATCTACTCCCTTGCCCAAAGCCCCAGCACCGTGAGCTGGGGGATTACTGAGGGGCCTAGCAGAGGGTGGCAGCAGGACTGGGCCTTCCCCTGCAATCACTGCAGCGGCAGAAGCCACAGTGACCCAGCAGCTTGCTCTGCTCTCCCTGCTGCCCGCTCGTAGCCTTCCACGCTCTGCGTCTCCATGGCAGTGGGAAGCAGAACCCCCAGACTGCAGTGGGCTAGGAGAGATCAGCGGGGCAGGGCAGAGCACAGCAAGCTACCAGGTCACTCCAGCTCCCGTTCCCGCATTGAATGCAGGAGAGGAGTGACCCCTGCTGCCGCCTCACGCCAGGCCCCCCGGCAATGCTCTAGGCTGCCCTGGGCCCTATCAATAGGAAGGTTGAGGCAGCTGCCACAGGATCTCCCAAAGTGCGGGGCCTGGGGCGGCTGCCCCAAACCAACCTACAACTACAATGAAGTGAGAATGACAGTGACTGTCTCCATTAAAACTGTACTGGGAGAGCGTTCTTTACGTGCAGCCCTGAAACAAGAGCCAAAGTTGAGTTGTAGTCCCAGCTCCTAACCATGGGCACAGTTTGGGACTCAGAGTTGTTGCCTTCTTCCTCCCCCCACTTCTCCCCCCCACTCGCGCGCACATGCACACACACACACACACACACACAGCGACTATGTCTACACTGGCATGATTTTCCGGAAATGCTTTTAACGGAAAAGTTTTCCGTTAAAAGCATTTTCGGAAAAGCGCGTCTAGATTGGCAGGACGCTTTTCTGCAAAAGCACTTTTTGCGGAAAAGCGTCCGTGGCCAATCTAGATGCGCTTTTCCGCAAAAAGGCCCCGATCGCCATTTTCGCAATCGGGGCTTTTTTGCGGAAAACTGTCTACTCTGCTGTCTACACTGGCCCTTTTGCACAAAAGTTTTTCGAAAAAAGACTTTTGCTCGAACGAGAGCAGCATAGTATTTCTGCAAAAACACTGACAATCTTACATGAGATCGTCAGTGCTTTTGCGGAAATTCAGCGGCCAGTGTAGACAGCTGCTAAGTTTTTCTAAAAAAGCGGCTGCTTTTCCAGAAAAAGTGGCCAGTCTAGACAAAGCCAGCATATTTTGGACGGTATGGGATTTTGCCCATATGTGTGGCCTCTTTGGCCTGATTGCAGCTGTCCCAGTACATACAGAAGTCAAACTATGCCTGCTCCTAGCACTCACTGCTCTCAAACATGCCAGAGCTTGCTAGCTGCAGCTCAGTTACCTTGAAAGCTAGGAAGTTATGCTGATTTACGACAGCTGAGATCAGGCCTTTCCGATAGCACGTCTGCCACCACTGACTCATTGTGGTGCTCCCATGCACCCACTTCCTGGCTGGCAGGTTTAATTGGCACCACTCCTCAAAGATGAAAAGCACGCTGTACAAATTAAGAGTAACAACTGGTTGTAGAAAATAAAAATAGGAACAAGTGTAGATTGTCCCTCAGCAATTGAGTCTTTAGGGTAAGTTGTTCCTTCAGAGATATAACCCAGAGAAGTATTTCAATTCCTTTCTAGTCTCTCGTGGTATTGCCAATGTCTAGCAATGCATTCTAGGCAGATGTCCCTCCACCCGCTAGTGGTGTCTAACACCATGAGTTGCCACATCAGCCTGGCCCAGCGCTGACTAACTCTCAACTCTGGCTCATTACTGGTGTCTCAAAGTCCCAGGGCTCCAACAGTCAATGTGCGAGTCTGAACCTGGTAACCCCTAACTCCCAAGGTGCTGGCCAGGGAGGCATATTGCTCCAGCTGTCAAGATCAGGCATCACTGAAGACCAGGTCCTGTTTTCAAAAGGAACTGTGACACCCACAGCTGATACAAGACTACCAAAGCAGACTGCAAAAAGCTTCAAAAGGATCCCACAAAACTAGGTGATAGGGCATCAAAATGGCAGATGAAATTCAAAGTTGAAAAATGCAAAGTAAAATGCACATTGGAAAACATTATTCCAACTATCCATATAAAATGATGAGAGTTACCACACAAGAAAAAGATCTTGGAGTCATTGTGGATAGTTCTCTCAAAACAGCCACTCTATGTGCAGCAGCAGCAGCAGTCAAATAAGCAAACAGAATTATTATGGAAGGGGTAGATGAGACAAAAAATATCATATTGCCTCTTTATAAATCCATGGTACACTCACATCTTGAAAACTGCATGCAGATGTGGTTGCCCTATCTCAAAAATGACATACTGAAATTGAAAAAGAGCAACAAAAATTATTAGGGATGTGGAACAGCTTCCATTTGAGGAGAGATTAATAAGACTGGGACTTTTCAGCTTGGAAAAAAAGATGACTAAGGGGGGGATATGATGGAGGTCTATGAAATCATGACTAGAATAGAGAAAGTAGTTAAGGAAGTGTTACTCCTTCTCGTAACACAAGAATTGAGGGTCACCATATGAAATTAATAGGCAGCGGGTTTAAAAGCAAACAAAAGGAAATACTTCATCTCACAATGCACAGTCAGCCTGTGGAACTCCTTGCCAGAGGATGTTGTGAAGTCCAAGACTATAACAGCGTTCAAAAAAGAACTAGATAAATTCATGGAGGTTAGGTCCATCTAGCCTGTTTGTCAGAAGCTAGGAATGGGTGATCACTTGCTGATTGCCTGTTCTGTTCATTCCCTCTGGGGCATCTGGCATTGGTCACTTTTGGAAGACAGGACACTGACTAGATAGACCTTTGGTCTGACCCAGTATTGCTGTTCTTACGTCGTTATGAGTAACCAGACAAGTACACAGACATTAACTTGTACTTGCTTTATTAAAGACTTATTTAGAGGAAAAGAAAAAGTCCCTCATTCAGTGTTATTATTCATTTGACAGCAGAAAAAAGTGGGGGAGGGGGAGGAGACAGGGAACGTTAGGATAGGATTCAATAGACCTACATTCAATTCCTTCTTCTGCCACAGACTTCCTGTGTGACCCTGGGCATACCCCTTAAGTCTCTCTGTGTCTACATTTCCACATATATAGGGATCATAGCACTACACTACTGCCCAGGGGGTATATTTAACCTCACAGGGTAAGGTTAAACACATTACAGTATGGGATATTATGTGAGCACAGCTTTAAAGGTATTTCAGACAGAATGGCTTCATACATCATAAATCAAGGCCCATGTATAAGATTTAGTTTAGTGGTTAATTAACCTGTTCTAAATCAGTACAATTGAATAGCTGCACTGTGTGAGAGAGAAAATTCTTTATGCCAAGTGCAGCCAATTATCATGAACTTTTTTTGTAAATTTCAGAGTTAATGAAATGCAATAACTTCAGAGAACTGATAAATATTGTATTACACAACACAACCATTTTTAGCAGATGAACCAACTTCCCTTTTTTGGGGAAGAGCTATCACAAAAGCATGGGCCAGACGTTTGTTTCTAATCCATCTTGCAAAATCACCCTGGTGAAAGGAGTCATTAATTGGTCATTAATTTCACTGTGCAAAGGGAGGGATTCCACCATGATTTGAACATGCAACCTGAGGGTGACAAAACTGTTAGCACATTAGGAAGGGTCACAGACAGTACAGTGATGGACAATAGCACAAAAATCCTATGAGACAGTCCAGTCTAATTTAATGAGGCAAGTTGAATGGCCCATAAACAACATACAGGGGGTCAGGGGGAGCAGATGAGGGGGTTTGAGGGTGCAAATTGCCTTTCTTGGTATGAACTAAATAATTTAGGACTTAATAGTGAGGCCAATTCTGCTTGCTTACAACTGGGGCAAAGCAGGAGCAACACCCTTGGGTAAGTACGGCAAAATCAGAGACTTTTTTGTGAGAGTCCATTTATAGTGGTTAAACCCCAGCACTCACACTGGCCTAGAAGCAGTTGTGGTACAGAACTGGGCTAAAATATTAGGTTCTAGTCCTCTCTCTGCCACTGGCCTGCTATGAGCCCTGGACAAGTTGCTTTCTTGCCCTGTGCCTCAGGTTTCCCCCAACCTAACATGGAGATACCCAACCTAATAAAGCTACCTTTATAAAAATACCAAATAGACTAGTAACACGTTAAAGACTAACAAAACATGTAGGCTGCGTCTAGACTGGCAAGATTTTGCACAAAAGCGGGTGCTTTTGCGTAAAAACTTTCCACCTGTCTACACTGGCCACTTGAATTTGCGCAAGAGCACTGACATTCTAATGTAGGAAATCAGTGCTTCTTGCGCAAATACTTTGATGCTCCTGCTCAGGGCTAAGCCCTCTTGCACAAGAATACTTGCGCAAGAGGGCCAGTGTAGACAGGCACCTTAAATGGCCATCGGAGCTTTCTTGCGCAAAGCACTTTTTGCACAAAAGCATCCGTGCCAATCTAGATGCTCTTTTTCGGAAATACTTTTCACGGAAAAATTTTTCCGTGAAAAGTATTTCCGCAAAATCATGTCAGTCTAGACGCAGCCGTAGATGGTATAATGAGCTTTCGTGGGTACAACCCACTTCTTCAGGATGACAGGAGTATTAAAAGTCCAGATCTAAGACTAAATAAGGGAAGGGAGGGGAAGAGGGGGAAAAAGAGCGGTGGGGGGGAAGGGAAAAAGAAAAAAGAGAGACACAATGAATAGATGGTTCAAATACTTACAAGAGGCTGATAAGAACAATTAACCAACCAACCAACCCAACAATGGAGGTGCTAAGTCATTAGGAGGTAGAAGGTAGTGTGCAAGCCAGCTGATATCCCTGTTCATACCATTTGCATAAGAATTAAACTTGTAAATGAAGTTAAGTTCCAACCCTTCTCTATGTATTTGGCTTGTGGAACTGGTTTGAAATGATATGGTGACTTGGAGATCCATTAAAGAGTGTCCAGGCAGATTAAAGACACTTTAAAGATTAATCGCATACTACCTTCCACATCCTAAAGGACTTAACCAACCAACTGGAGAATGGAGGTGCTAATTGTTCTTATAAAACTCTTGTAACTACTTGAACCATCTACTCACTGTCTCTCTCTTTTTTCTTGCCCCCTCCTTTCCCCCCTTTTTTTCCTCTCTTTCCCCCTCCCCCCATTTATTCTTGTATCTGGACTTCTAATACTCCAGTCACCTGAAGAAGTGGGTTGCACCCATGAAAGCTCATGATTCCATCTACATGTGTAGTTAGTCTTTAAGGTGCTACTAGTCTATTTGTTGTTTTTTAAGTTTTTCCTGTTACAAACTAACTCCACTACGCCTCTGAAGTTTATAAAATACCTCAGGCTGGGGCTATGTTACTATGGTAATGCCAGCCCACACAGGCTGCCCCAAGGATGGAGCCAACTCATGCATTAGGAAGGCGGGATTTGGGAGCTGCTGGAGACACAGTAGGGGAGTGAGTTCTGGCATGGCTTAGGGGCCAGAATATTTGCCAGGAGAGTGCTGTGTGGTGGGTTTGAGCCCTACTCACCCAGAAAGAGCCTGGAGACAGGATAAGGGACCAGCGGGAGATGAGCTGGGTTCAGCTATGGCTTAAGGGCTTTAGGTTGGCCACCTACACCTGGAGGATGACACTGTACTGAAAGCACTGACAAACCAATAGGACTTGTGTGCAGGAGATAACCTGGAATAAAGGTAGGAGGTGCATTTGAAGAGCTACAACTTTTCCAGACTAACTGCCTGTGTCAACATACTTATTGAAAAATAACAAGGAGTCCTGTGGTACCTGAGATACTAAAAAATACATTAGATCATGAGTTTTCGTGGCTAAAACCCCCTTCATCAGATGTGTTGGAGTGGAAATCACAGAATCCAGGACATATATAACAGCAAAAGCTGCGATATATATCTCTCCATATTTTAAATTGAAAGACCAGTGTTAATTATGCTAAGTCAATAATTTTCCCTGTAGATAAATCCTCAACCTCTGAGACAGGCCAAGGCCTGTATGAAGTAGGGATGTTAAATATCATTTAATTGATTAGTCGAGTAACCAGGTGGGGCCAACAGCCAATGAGGAGCCAGCCTACCAACGAGGGCCCCCTCTCCCCCGCCACTCCACACTGCTGCCTCTGTATCTGCAGAGTGCCAGGTGGGAGTAGGGTTGCCAGGTTTCCGGTTTTCACCCAGATAGTCCGTTATTTGCGGGCTCAGTCCGGTAAAAAACCCAGGAAATCCACCAGACATGTGCAATGTCTGGTATTTCCCGTTTCCCTGCAGGAGCGGCTTGAGGCCGGCTGCAGCAGCTGGCACCCCAGGCGGAAGGCGCAATCGGCGCCCCCGCCTGCACGGCCGTCAATGGCCATGACGTAATCATCGGGCTCTTTGGCGCCATGGGCCAGCGGCACCCTAGGTGACCGCCAAGTCTGCCTATGCTCACGAGCCCTGTTTCCATGGGATGGAAGCCCAGTGGGGACAATTTTCCCCTGCCATGTCTGGCGGGAGTGGGGGAGCGAGAGCACAGCAGAGTCTAGTGAAGGGGGGCAGGAGGGAGCAGTTGCCAGGCGCCACGTTAGGGGAGCGGCGTGCATGCTGCTCTGGCCCATGTGACCAGCAGAGACTGGGAGCTGGCCACGTGATACCTCCCTCTCTCTACAATGCGAGCAGAGACAGCTGGGCCCGGAGCAGCCACTTTAAAAGTCAGATTGTTCTTCTGTGCCTGGCTCTGCAGGGGGGAGGGGAGAGAGGGGGAGATTTGATTGGAGTGGGGGTTCCCGACACTAGGGATGCCTGCCTCAGGGAGAGGGGGGAGTGCACTGGGATGGGGGAACGTTAGGGGAGCCTGGCTCTGAGGCAGGGGTGAGTGCATTGGGATGGGGAGCATTAGGGGGGCCTGAGTCCAAGGCAGGGGTGAGTGCTTTGGGGGGGGGGCGCACTAGGGAGGCCTAGGTCCGAGGCAGGGAACTATTTAGAAAAGCTAAACGTACACAAATCCATAGGTCCGGACTTAATGCATCCGAGGGTACTGAGGGAGTTGGCAAATGTCATTGAGGAGCCTTTGGCCATTATCTTTGAAAAGTTGTGGAGATCGGGAGAAATCCCGGCTGATTGGAAAAAGGCAAATGCAGTGACCATCTTCAAAAAAGGGAAGAAGGACAATCCAGGGAACTATAGGCCGGTCAGTCTTGACTTTAGCAAGGTTTTTGATATGGTCTCCCACAATATTCTTGCCAGCAAGTTAAGGGAATGTGGATTGGATAAATGGACGGTAAGATGGATAGAAAGCTGGCTAGAAGGCCGGGCCCAGCGGGTAGTGATCAACGGCTCGATGTCAGGATGGGGGTCAGTTTCTAGCAGAGTGCCCCAAGGTTCGGGTCTAGGACCGGTTTAGTTCAATATCTTTATTAATGACCTGGATGAGGGGATGGATTGCACCCTCAGCAAGTTTGAGGATGACACTAAGCTGGGGGGAAAGGTAGATACGCTGGAGGGCAGAGATAGGGTCCAGAGTGACTTAGACAAATTGGAGGATTGGACCACAAGAAATCTGATGAGGTTCAACAAGGACAAGTGCAGAGTCCTGCACTTGGGACAAAAGAATCCCAAGCATAGTTACAGGCTGGGGACCAACCAGTTATGCAGTATTTCTGCAGAAAAGGACCTGGGGGTTACAGAGGATGAGAAGCTGGATATTAGTCAACAGTGTGCCCTTGTAGCCAAAAAGGCTAATGGCATATTAGGTTGCATTAAGAGGAGCATTGCCAGCAGATCCAGAGATGTCATTATCCCCCTTTATTCGGTTCTGGTGAGTTCACATCTGGAGTATTGTGTCCAGTTCTGGGCCCCCCACTACAAAAAGGATGTGGACGCATTGGAGAGGGTCCAGCGGACGGCAACCAAAATGATTAGGGAGCTCGAGCATATGACTTATGAGGAAAGGCTGAGGGAGTTGGGTCTGTTTAGTCTGCAGAAGAGCTGAATGAGAGGGGATTTGATAGCAGCCTTCAGCTTCCTGAAGGGAGGTTCCAAAGAGGCTGGAGAGAGGCTGTTCTCAGTAGTGACAGATGGCAGAACAAGGAGCAATGGTCTCAAGTTGTAGTGGGAGAGGTCCAGCTTGGATATTAGGAAAAACTATTTCCCTAGGAGAGTGGTGAAGCACTGGAATGGGTTACCTAGGGAAATAGTGGAGTCTCCACCCCTAGAGGTGTTTAAGTCTCGGCTTGACAAAGCCCTGGCCGGGTTGATTTAGTTGGGATTGGTCCTGCCTAGAGCAGGGGGCCGGACTTGACCTTCTGAGGTCTCTTCCAGCTCTATGGTTCTATGATTCTATGAATGCATTGGGATTGGGGGGGGGGGGGCGCACTAGGGAGTCCTGGGTCTGAGAAGGGTGAGTGCATTGGGATGGGGAGACTGGGGGGGGGGGGGCAGCTCAGGGCAAGAGGTGGGTGCATTGGTGCTTAGTGTGTGGTCCCAAACTGGAGGGAGTGGTGCAACTTTTGCTTAACAACTTCGGCTCCCCCCACTTTTTTTTTTTAAAACAACTTTGGTCTCCCCCTTCCCCCCTTGACATTTTTTCCCAATGGTTTTTTTTTGGGGGGGGGGTATTTTTTGTTAAACCATCTGGCAACCCTAGGTGGGAGCTGATCCATGAGGGGAGCCTGTTTAAAAACCAGTTCCCCTCGCAGACTGGCTGCCTGTCGCCCCACACTGCTGCCTCTGATACTGGAACTGAGCAGGGCTGCCTGCATGCCTGGCTCCCAATACACTTTAAGCACACAGCCACTATGGGGGTAGGCCCTAGACCCCCCCCCCCCGAATCAGGACTGAGCTGGACTGCTGGTCATCCTGCTAAAAAAGTTACTGGAAAAGGGGTGGGGGAAATGCCTGTAATCTATAGCATTAACCTATAAGCTTTTACTACACTATTACATCCCTAGCATGAAGCCTCTTTTTACTAGGCAAAAGATTTCTAAAATGTGTTAATTGGTAGGGAGAGGGCTGGCGTTAACTTCCCTCATCCCTAAAAAAAGGGAAGTGGTGACAGCTTGTGAAATCAGATAAGGTAACTCAGACCCTCTATGACAGGGGTGTCCAAACTTTTTTCAAAGAGGGCCAGATTTGATGAAGTGAACATGCGTGAGGGCCGACCATTTTGCCTGACATTCTTTGAACCATTAAAATTAAATGCAAATTAACTATTTTATGCAAAGTTTATTGCAAACGGCATACTTTTCATTTCGTCACATGGATGACAAATCTAAACAGGTGTTAAATCACTCTGCCTTTCATATCTGAAGGCCAGATGAAAAAAAAAATCCAGGAAGCTGAAATATATGTCAGGAACATTGTAAAGTACATTACATATTATTGGTAATAAAGGTTGTCTGTCAACTTTTAAGTTCAAAAAATATGAACAGGAACATAACACCAAGTATACATGTTGTGTCCAAATATATTTATAACTGATTTAGACCAACTGACTTTAACTGAGATTTTACAATGTATTCATCTCAATACATGTGGATTCGTTGGAGGCCATAAAAGATAGATATTGCCAAATTACCTGGGGGGCCGTATTAAACCGGAACACGGGCCGCAATTGGCCCGCGGGCCGGACTTTGGACATGCCTGCTCTATGAGGTCTGTTTATTTACTGGCTATGCAGATATTTGCTTTCCCACCTGAGATGCATGGCCTGCAGAATACTCAAAGTCCATCCTTTTTGGTTTTATTTTACTGGTTCCCAGGTATGTCACAGTTTATTTCAAATATTACAAATGGAAGAAAATTGTGCAAAAAAATGCACAGATTTCTGAATAAAGATCAGAGGGAGATGGGAGGACGGAAAGGGCAAAAGAAATGAACATCCAGACAATAAAAGCTGCTTAATGCTGGGATTTAGCCTGTTAGCATACATTCATGAAATGTCTTCCACTACCATGGTTCTCAGCCAGGGGTCCAGGTCCCCTGGGAGGTCATTAGCAGGTTTCAGAAACCAGACTAAACCAGAGAGGGTTTAGCCCTAGACTTGCTGGGTTCCAGGTCAGAAAATCAAAACCTGAGCCCCATTACCTGAAGCAGAAGCGCAAAGCAACTTAACTTCTCATGGCTCCCAGCATCCTGTTTTCAAAAGGAACCTTTGCCCTGCCAGCTACCCCGAACGTCAGTGGCTTTTAGTCTACTAGATCTGCAAAAAGACAGTTCTTGCAGCCTAGGTGGGCCATGACACTTTGATAGCATCTTGGGGGAAAGGGGTGCAGTAGTTAAAGGGGGGAGGACCCAGCCTGCCAGTTACAGGTACTTAGTAAACAGCTACCTAATGAATTTTGCCACAATCACTCTTTTCACATACAGGAATGGTACAAAATTCAGGTGGAAACTGGTTAAAAAAAGCATTGTTTTTATAAAAAACCTGCCATTTTTTGGGAGGAGTACAAAGATAGGAAAAAAGGGACATGACCTGTCTCCTGCACCGTGCAGCAGCCCACAAACCTGGAGCCTGGGTCCAGAGAGCCAAATCCACGCTCAGCAAGAAGCAGTTTGTGCAGCAGGCCAGGGGACGGGCTGTTACAGCTGAGACAGGGAGAGCTGGGAGCTGGGGCAATAGAATTGCTTTCAGGGAGGGTGGTTGCTAGGGCTGCCAGGTGTCCGGTATTGACCCAGACAGTCCGGTAGTTTCACCTCCGGTCTGGTAAAAAATTCAGAAAATACCAGACACCTAAAATGTCCGGTATTTTCTGATTCTTTCCCGGCCAGGAAGCAAAAATCCCAGGTGTTTACCTGGTTCCACAGGTGAGCTGTCCGGGCTAGAGCAGCTAGACAAGATGGTAGACAGCTGCCTGCAGCCTGTTAGGGCCAAAAAACCTCAAAGGCATTTCTTAAAGGGGCCATGCTGTTTTTTGGGGGTTTTCTTTTTTTTTTTTGCTTAATAACTGTCAGGGGTCCCTTCCCCCACAAACAACTTTGGTCTCCCCCTTCCCCCCCAAAAAATATTTCTCCCCCCCACTGGGTTTTTTGGGGGGGGGGAGGAGGGGCATGTTTGGTATTTTTGGTTAAACCATCTAGCAACCCTAATAGTTCTGTGGTTAAGATACTGGCTTTCAAGAGACAGGAGTTGTTCCCAGCTCTATGATAATCTCTGTGCTCAGTTCCTCTATGTCATGGGTTCCCAAACTGGGGGGCATGAAGCAATTCCTGGGCCCCCCCCCAAGACAACCCAGCACTCTTCCCTCCCACCCCCCCTTTAAGTTTTGCTGCTGTTTTTGTTTCAGCCCTGGTCAATTTTTTTTTCCCCTCAAGTTTTGCTGCTACTGGGGGGAGGGTGTGAGGGTCTCACAAATCAAAAAGGGGGCATGATGCCAAAAAGTTTGCGAACCCCTACTCTATGTAGTGGGGGTGGAGATCTCTGTTCATTTGTCTGATGTAGTTAAACCAGGGGTGGGCACCCTGTAGCCTGCAGGCTGTATGTGGCCCACCCATAAAGTAACTGAATGGGATTTTGCATCCCTAGTTCTATGAGCAGCCTACAAAGTGTTTTGCATAGCACAGGGTTGCCAGATTCCACTGGTTTCCATCTGTGGTTTTGTTCCTACCAGTGTTACTAAAGTGACACATGTATAGCAAGGGCACATGAAGCCAAGTGTGTGCTGAGTGCACACAGCATTGTCAGAGCTGTGTGCTCCCTCTGCAGCCAGTCAAAGCACTGCTGTGGGTCAATCAGCACCCCCCACAAGTGTTAGGGACTCAAGCAGAGTTAGCAAAACTATCCTATCCCAGGAGACCGGCTTGGTTACAATCTTGCTGCTCACTGAGATGAAGGAGGGCCCCTCGTGCCACCCACTCACTAGCCTAGGCTGCTTATTGCGGAGTTAAAACAGTCTCAAATGCTATTTAGGCTCCTAACTGCCATAGTTTTCAACAAGCGTTAGGTACATTTGGAGATCTAGATGTGCCTCCGCAATCTGGGTAGGGACTCCCAGACCTTAGTTGATGCCCCTGGAATACAAGGAAAAATCTAATACCAGCCCCTGCAGGAGCCTTCCAGCACCAAACACGGCTACCCATGGTTGGCATGAATGGATAGGAAGCAGGAAAAGACTTTAGGCTTCTCTAATAGTGCGCTTGAGGGAAACCAACATTCCCCAAGTGGAAAGTGCTGGTTTTCTGCCTTTGACCCCCGGCAGCTCCTGCCACAATAGGTTGCTTTTAGGGCAGGAGTGGGCAAAAGGGCCTCTGTGGGCCACAACCGGCCCGCCAAGGCCCTGCCACTCCCCTGCCTCCAGGCCAATTAGGGTCAGGGGGAGGGTGTGAAGTTTCCTCTGCCCTACCAGGAGCATGTGGCTCTTGGAAGCGCCAGGCACTCCTAACAGGGCTGGAGAAGGCTTCACGCATTCCCCCACCCCCTGGCCAATCAGGGCCTGAGGGCAGAGGAGCGAACAAAGTTTCCTCCGCCCTAGTCCCGCTCTGTGAGGAGCATGCGGCACTTAGAGGTGCTGTGTGCTCCCCTGCCCCCAGGCCCTGATTGGTCTGGGGGCAGGGGAGCATGAAGTCTCCTCCCCAGCCAGGGGCATGGGCACCTAGGGGAAAGGAGGGGCAGGCCAGCAAAGGTGCTCCTCTAACCCCAGATGGTCTGAAGGTAGGGAAACTCGGAAGTATCCCGCCCCCATCCCTTCGGCTAGAGGCCCCGCCCCTTTCGGAGCAGCCCAGGGCCACTTCAGAAATTTTTGAAGTGTCCCCAGGCAAAAAATTATTGCCCACTCGTTTTAGGGGCGAGTTTGCAATGGGCTTGCATGAAACCCCTGAAAAAACCTTAAGTTAAGCAATGAGTCAGGCTGCGGAGCAACGCAAGCCACAGCCGAGTGGGAAAATACAAGCCCTGTCAGGGAAGCTAGTGATGACTCATTCTCCAAATCCTTTGCAACATAAGAATGGCTTGTACCAAAGGTCCATCTAGCCCAGTATCCTGTCTTCTGACAGCAGCCAGGTGCCCCAGAGGCAAGGAACAGAGCAGGGAATCAAGTGATACATCCCCCGTCACCCATTCTCAGTCATTGAAGTTGGGGGGGGGGGGCGGGGCAGGAGCTCAGTGCTTCTGGAAAGGAAAACCAACGTCAGGAGTCTGGGGTCAGAAACAGCTCAGCAAACTGACCAAACCCACGGTCCATGGATGGAGCATCACAGTTGCCAGTACGAGCTGTCTCAAGAGGCAGGTGCAAGAACCTCAATGCAGGTCTCTAATCCTTGGAGATCCCGTTGTAAGAGGCTTAATAGTCCTTCCAAAAATGCTCTTAGCCATTTAAGTTTCCAATAACTGAGGACATTTCGGGATGAGAAACTTGGTTCCCTCTTAAAAATGACAGAAGGTTTGAAACAGGTGGAATCTTAGTTACCAGAACAAAGAAGAGGTTATCCAACCCCTCCAAGGCGTCGCTATTAGCAGTCAAAGAAAAAAGTGAGAGACCAATGCCAATTTAGGCAACATCAAACAGCTCCTTCCCCACCAGCATCAATAACTTTGCCACAAATAATGGAACTTACATATTTATTTAACAGTAACATACAGTATATAAATATGGTAAATGCTTTAAAATATACAATATATCACATTCTGACATTCAACCAAATAAAGGCAAGTCTACATGTATTGCTAAAACATTGATCAAAAACAATGCACGGAGAAGTAAATGGATGGCAGAGGACACGTCAGAGCTGAGATACAGTAACTCGGGTGAAAATTACTGTAGTACAAAAATGTAACTCGGGGGTTAACTACTGTGTCAAGAGGTACACTACAGCTTATGATGGCAGATGCATGCTGACTCCAATTTTAAAAGTTGTCTCCCCCAATAGGTGTTGATGACCACCACGGATGGGTGTTTCATGGTTACATCTACTTTCCAAATGTACAGAACGAGCAGAAAAAGATTTTTGCAAGCAGGTGGAGAGTTCTCCCCTCATCACACGCAGTGACTGCCTTGGCATTTGATATTGCAGGAGTCCGATGAATGCAGCAAACTAGGAGACCCACCCTTATCCATGTGAAATCAACAGTTCTCAAAAATCTCTGCAGTGCACTTACTGGAGCTTCTGTGGTATTGTAGGATTTCCCACTGAAGTCAGTAGCAAAATCCCCTGTTCAATCCAATGGGAGCAGATTCTGCAGGCTAGGTTCTGCAGATTTATACTCTCGCTGAGTAGGCCTCATTAGGACCATGGGAGTGCACACAGGGAAGATACCACTGTGGACTAAGAAACCACTCAACCGGAGTAACCCTAGCAGAACCTGGGCCGTAATGAGATTGTGCTGTGCATTCTGGGCCACCGCTATTCAAGCTGTGTCTAATCCACAGCATGACTTGGGAAGCAGCTGAGGCTGGAGAAGCCAGTGTCAAGTTGGAAACACCAGCTAAATTGCTCCAAGCTTCAGAAGCAATTGGCGACCGGCGTGTAGCTGCTTAGAACCAAAACCAGCCTGCCTGTAGGCAAGGGCAGCCCGTGAGCCTAGGCGAACTAGGCAGTTGCCTAGAGCGCCACTGGCCCAGGTGCCCGATGATGACATCATGGTCACTGACGGCCGTACAGGCGGAGGCGCCAATTACACCACCTGCCTGGGGCGCCAGCTGCTGCAGCCGGCCTCAGACTGCTCCTGCCTGTAGGCAGTGCTCCAATTGGCATTCCGGCATTTTAAACATTGCTCACATTTATCAAACTTGCCTTGTTTTCTCTTCAAACCCCTAACTGAAAGGCTACTGTTCCATTCCACCCACAGTACATGACAAGCCTTCAGTCTGCTACTGCTTTCCCGAGCGCTGGGTCTAAGCTGCCATTTGATGTAAGAATAAGATAAGAAAAGTGGATGCGTTGATCTCTTTTATTGGACCAACCTCACCCACCCTGTCTCTCGTATCTTGTGCATGCATGAGGAGGTGCAGATTTGGAATGGCTCTGGTAGGGCCCAGCTGAGTGATTCTAAGAGATGCAGGAGACAGCCACAGAATGGCAGGAGGGGTGGGCTCTGAAGGGCCTGACAGAGCATCTCTGGAACCATTGCTAGGCCACATCTCCTCTAGAAGTGCAGCTGTAAGAAGATACACACTGCAAGCAGGCTGCCTGCATTTGAAAACAAGGGCCTTCTTGGAAAGGGCTGGCCGTTTGAAAAGCCTCAGCTTGTCTGTTTTTCCAGCTGGCCCATGCAGACCCCCGAACTGCCTTATTCTTCATTTCGCAGGCAAGGAGAGAAACCACCATTCAGTATTCAGCCAATCACATCTCCTGACTGCAAACTGAAGTCCAGCTCCCTGGCTTTATTCTGAGTAGACAACACATGCCATTCCCTCACTCCTGCAGTCCGGTTTTCACCTCAGGTGTGAGGAGAACTCAGCACATACACAGGCAGCAGTGGGATTCTAGCTTCTGTGAAGGACGGAGGTTTGCTAACGATGAAGTCTCAAAGGAAAGAGCAATTGTCCTGACACACAGAGTCACCAAACACACTAACAGCCTTTCACATATCACCCTAGCAAAGGGCACTTATTGGGAATTAAATGGATTTAAGCAGGACAGATGACTGGACACTGGGTGGATCAAGACACCTGAAGACACTGGATTCCCACAAGTTCCAGCTGCTGTGCCCATCCACTGCTTGCTTACATGTCCACTTAGCTCAGAAAGCATCTCAAGGGATTTGTAAAAGCACAGTCTGCCTTCAGAATGACTCGCCATCCCCTGTTACCAGCCCATTTCAGCTCCAGTCCCTGCCTGCCTTCTCATCCCCTACTCACCATCGCTGCTCTCAAGGCACCTTCTAACCTTCACATCACTTAGCCGCTTCTAGTAGGGGTGCAGAATCCCATTTAATCAGTTAAACCTTATTTTTAACTGATTAGCCACTTAAACAGGAGTGGATGGCGAGCTTCTCTGGCTAGGCCAACAGGTCACACCACGGGCAAGCAGGGATGCTGCTCCAGCCCAGCCAGGCTGCCGGTTAACCATAACTGGTAAGGCAGTAAGGGTGATGCTTACCAGTTAACCATTCACATCCTTAGCTTCTAGCACGGCCATATGATCTACCTACCATCACCACCGGCTCTGGAGACACCTCTCTCCAAGCAGAATGTTTTAGGACCCCTTGTTCTGCTTGTGGATGTGACCAGTTCCCACATAAGGGCTTCAGATTCCAGCAGTCTCCTCACTTAGTAGAGCAGTCGAAAAAATCCCTTCAAACATTTCCTGCCCCTTTCTACTCTGCCAGCCTTGCTAGCAGGTGGTTTCAGAGCCAGCTCACGTGTAGAGCCCTAAACAGAAAGTAAGGAAGCTCTACGCTTTTGGGTTAATTCCGAGACTGGCAAGGAGGAACATCTCCTTCCTCCTAGCTCAGACAGCCCCAGATCTGTGGAATCCGCCCTTCAACCAATTGTTCTTATGCATCAGAACTTGCTTTTGCAGTTTCTCTCACTGTACAGCAAGCCTTTCCTTTAACCTAATTGTGCTCACAAAGCAGCTACCATTCAGGTAACCTGCAGAGGGTCTTGATTTTGTACATTTCAGCTGTGATGAAAAACTCCTCTATGAAAATCTTGCCAAGGCAGCTCTGCTGTTAGCAGTGTGGCTCATGAGCACACGACTACACACTAATTGTTCAGGGTTACTAAATCTAAGGCCTCACAAGAGCTGTATTAAGACCGACAACCTAGTTATCTGCACAATATACAAAGATACATATGTTAAAGTTGCTGGACTCCAAAGCACACTCTTAATATTCCGATTTCCACCCTGACTAATTTTGCCTCATGTCAACAAAAAGTTTTTGGCTCAAATCCTTCTTGTGCAGGCCAGAACCCAAACCGTACAACTCCAAGGTTTTTAATCTCTGGCCCACACTAACTACCATCTCCTCTGTGGCCTCAGGTAAGTCACTTAGTCCGCAAGTTTCCAAGAGTGGCCTGATTTTGGAATGACTAATTGAAGCCCCTTAGGGCAAACTACCAGCACATAGGGGGTTAAGAATGTTATTGCTCAGAAGCTAGACAATGGGATTACCTGCACTCACTGTGTCGCCATGCAGTGACTATGCACAGGCTGAAATTATCTGGTTTGTAAACCTGTTTCAGAGCCAATTTCCACTATGATCCAAACTCTGCTGTGTATGGGGGTTGGGGAAGAAATATAGGACTTTTAATAAAGCAATGGGATTTGTGTAATGAGGAAAGGCTTCACCACAGAGCTATGCAAAAGGGAGGCAAATTCTACCTTCAGGTATTTCTCAACTTCTGTTTAGCATACACAGGGTGTTTGCCCATAGTCCCTTGGATGTTAACCACTGTAGTTCTTGTACACTCATGCTGCACATTTCCTGCCCCATGAGAATTAGTAAAAGCGGTCTTCATCACAGCAAGTTACCAGGTAACAGTGCTTATTAGTGCCTTGACGGATAGAATTAATTCATCAGGATTCCTTATGGGTTTGAAGGTTAGTATCAACTTCACTGCACGGCTGAGGCGATGACATAAGTAGAGGAAATGTATGAAAAAAACCTCTAGTTAAGCAAGGTTTAATTAGATATGGGGATGGCTACATCCATCTCATATGAGTTTGGAGACTCTCATGAACACATTATGCCCTCCAGTGTTCACAATAAGCATTTTAAAAAAAGCCACAAGAAAACCCAAATCCTATAGTTGAAAGTCATACACATCCTCAAAAACAACATTTACACTTAATAAGTGTTAAAAAAAAGTGTGAAGATGTAGAACAGATGAAGGCAGGAGACCAAATTCTCACATGAAAACAGGTGAAAATGTTTTTTCTATACAGCAATACATTGTAATCATATTTAATAGATGGTATTGTAGGTCCACTTGATAATGGACCTGTCGGAGCAGATGTTAATAGGCAAGAATTTGGGCAGATATTGGTATCAGACAAGAAGTACCCAAAAGAGAAGAAACTTTTGTTATGCCAGATGAAACCCCCAAAGAAGGAAACTGAATCAGCTACGGGAAGAAAGGTTTGACAACCTCCTAAATCTCCTCTGAAACCAGAGGGCCTGAACTCAATGCCCCTTATGTCAAAAACCAAGACTCCCATGGATTTCAGTGGACATGGTACTGGGTTCTAAGCTTCGAGCTCGGGAAAGCATAAGCTTAAAAATTAACCAAAAATGATTCAATATTACCCTGAATTGGGACCAGAGCAAAAGTGCCAAGTCTTGCAATTTGCGGAGCATCTTTGATTTTAGCTGAGGATGCCTTACACAGTGCAGAATCAGACCCTTAAATTGCATTTCACTGGGGATTTTGAGTTTGATCAAATATTAGTTTGTGTAGCACTGGGGAGGCAAATCTCTGCCCTCCACAACTCCAGCCCAGGGAGAGGTGGAAGTGCTGCTATCAAGATAAAAAGACACTAGAGGTAAGTGGAAGCAGTAGACTAGGAAATAAAGCATACGGGGTACTTTATTTTCAGTTGCTATGTTTGGTAGCTTCAAATATAGATCTGTGCTGAAGATTTAGGATAGTGACTTGCTTTCAAGACACCAACAGCATCATCTGTCTTGCCCTGTCAATTGTTCCCCAGATTCAACAAGTATGTAAAAATGTATTTCTCATAACAGCCTGGATCGCACTCAAACAACAGAGAGAAGTCACAGTAAAATAAAGAGTCCCTAGTACATGACAATGTTGATACAACCCACTACTAAAATGAAATTTTGTGCTATTAGGTCACAAGTTATCATTCCTGAAGCTTGGAAACCTCCGATGGGAGTTTCCATTTATTTATTTTAAAAAATATGGTATGTTTGAAGTCAAGAAATAGAGGGCAATACCAGGAAAACATTTCATGTTTCCAAACAGCAAGTGCAACATACAAAAAACAAGACAGTCAGTAACAGAGAAGGGAGAAAAACCTAGAAGCTGAAAACCCTAGACTAATATGCAACCTCAGCAGCATGATGTCTAGAACTCAAGTAATACGTCATTGGCAGACATGATCCCTGAAAACAAAAAAAACAAACAAAAGAATCCAAACAACCCTCGCCCAACCAGAAACCCGCCCCCTCCTCAAAAAACAGCGGAGCCAGCTGGTTGCTATGCCACACTGGACTTCCAAATAGGAAAATAAAATTCAGCGATAACTCTTCAAACGGCTAAAATATCAGGGTGAGGTGTTTCCTACTCTCAAGAGACATTTTCATGCTTCCATGCTTTAAAACATCTCTATATATTTTGCTCTGGGTGAAAAAGAAGCTATGAAAAAGTGAACACTTTAAAAAAAATTGTTCTTCCTCAGCAGGATTTCTTAAATAAAATTTGTTTTTAAAAAGCATTCAAGTTATTTGATTCAACTTTGACACAACTTGTACCTCACGTATTCCCCTTTCTGTATTCTTGTCCCTGATGTTAGAAATTAGTTGGATCTATTTTTGCTTAAATGGCACAGTAAAAAAAAAAAAAAAAAAAGGTTTAAAATCTACTTTATTTAAATATTTGCTGGAGTGGGGGAAATGTGTGAGGTACTACAAATATGGCAAGTCAAAGTGGATGCATATCTCTCCTTGTGTGGATCTGATATAGCAGGTTAAGAGCAAATATCTTCTTCAGATTTGTTGAGCTTTCTGCAGAGAAATCTCCAAGAAGGTCTGTGCATACCTAGGATATGACTATACTAGGGAAAAGAAGACTCAAATTCATTCCCAGTACAGCTACCACCAGTGGATAATTACAGGTCCCCCATTCCTCTAGCCTACAGTCAGTGATACACAACATTATAAAAAACAGTCCACTCTCTATTCTACATCGATAACACTGACAGCTGCATGGCTTCCAATTTTCTTAGTATAGTCACAGCCTGGCAGGGTCAGAGATACTGATGCACAAGTGCCTGTGTCATCTTCACTAGAGTTTACACTCACGAAGCCGCACCTAGGCAGACAAACACACACATATCCCAGTGTAGACACATCTCTTGGAACGTGAAGACAAGAGCTGAAATGCAGATCCAAGACGACATCTTTGCACTACGATCCCTTCAGTTCTTGATTCCTTTCTAGCTACAAACCCCCATTTGCTTATTTTAACCAAAGCCATATAAATACATATTATAAAAATACCCAGGACCCCACAAATGCAAACATTTACAAGGAAAAAAAGCCAACAGTGAAATGAGGCCTTATTATTGTCTTAAGTCAGGTGAGCTGGGATTTCCTTGGGAGACTTGCCCTTTTTTTCCAGTCCTGTTCCAACTGCCTGGATGCCTATGCATCCTCGGAACTGGCCAACATACCCTTATCAACAAGGTGCGCCTTTAATGTGTTGAAAATGTAGACCTGCTGGTCGGGCCGCAGAGTTAAAAGCTGCTGGATCAGTTTGCTTGGGTTAGGACCCCTGCAACAACCAAAGAAAGAACGTTTGCAACACGTCTTAATTCTAGGCCCTAAGAATCTGGTTGTCTAGCAAATGCCTGGCTTTAAACATCCTTAAACACAATCCCCATCCCTCGGCATTTTAAAAAAAAGGCAAGCCTCATTCTCTGGACTCCATTTTCCAGGTGAGGAAAGAGACACCCAAAGAAGGGACATGTATAGAGTCTTCAGTTTCAAGTCACTGGAAGAAACTATCCCTCCCTCTCCCTCCATCCCATTAGAAGGTCCCCTAAAATCCAAAAAAATATATATCAATTCAAATAAAACAGCAAACCCTCCCTCCGTGCCAATGGTTTTCCTTTCCAGTGCATTATAAAGCTGCCTGCCAAGGCCCAATGCTCCTACACTCAGCATCAGCCGACTAATGGGCAAGAGTTATTCCTCAGTACCTGCTCTGAGGAGGCAAGGCGGCAGCATGGGTCAGGGGGTTGGACACAGGATAGGAGTGCAGGAAACAGATGCTACTGCTGGCTCTGCCACATGAGCTTGGGCAAGACAGTCTCTTTCCCCACCCACCTTTTGTCCTTGTGTATTTAGACGTTATGCTCTTTGGGACTGCTAAGTCTTGGCATGAAGCAACAAAGAATACCTGATAAAACTCGCAATGTACACGTTGACGAAAGTCGCCATCAGATACTGACAGTCAAAGCGATCCATGATTCCGCCATGCCCCGGGATTGTGTTGGCGAAGTCCTGTGCAATTGTAAAAGTGGCACTGAGCTGGGCCAAATGCTTATTATCTACATTTACTGCCCAATGCAGCATGTACACCCTGCATGGCGTGACTGTGCTCTTTCCAGAGCATCTGCTGATAGCACTAAACCAGCCGGACTAAGGATGCTGTGCATTCATCTCCCCCGTGGTACTTTTTCACCCAGCAATGCTGCTTGCAAAGTAGCATTAGAGCAACATCGGGGTGAGGGGAGCCAAGCACCTAGAGAACAGGAAATTCCAAAGGGGTTAATATTCTATCAGCTAAAATAGATCCACACCCTGAGCAGCCTGTATGTTATGGCATAAGCAGTTAATATTTACATATAAAAAACCCTAGGGGTGCACAATATGCTGGAGAAAGCTTCAGCTCGTGGCGTATCTGCAAGTCCAGAAACTCAGTTTCTCTGCCTGGACGTTGCATCATTGCTAATGCTTTCACTATTGTGTTTTATGACCCCACGAGAACTGCCCTCCTCTTTCCCCACAACAGGGTCAGGAAACCCCCTCCAAACTCACCATCCTCTTACCTGCAATACAGTTTATGGGGGTGACAATCAAGCATGTTAGCTCTTGTGCGATACCTGACTTTCCAGGAGGGGGCTACCCATAGCCTACCTTGATTTTGAAGGCTCTCTTAAACCCACTAGCGAAGAATCCTCCAAAGGGCCCAATGAGGGAAGCAAACGTGGAGAGAGCAATGCTGTGGATCTGGAAGGGATACATCCGGACTGTTTTCTGCAGACAAGGAGGGTTAAAGTGGGAGAAGGATCAGAGAAAGGCATTGTGCTTCATTTGCAATCTAGCTTTATCCTGCCTTTCTAAGATCCAACTTCAAGATTTTGGCATAACTAGTGACTTTGGAAGACCAAAGGTTGAGGTGTCAGATTTTCAGAACATGCCGTGCATCTTCCCTCAAACTCAGACCCTTAAAGTCAGGCACACAAAGTCTGTAGTTGCTTTTAGAAAACTTGACCTCGGTGTTGATTTCTCTCTATTGAAACACAAACCTATGAAGACAAATCTCTCACTTCTACTGTACCTCAATTCATCCCTGCTTGACATCAGAGCAAAGCCAAGAATATATCTGGCCAATTTTGTCACCATTTCCTTATATTCCCTCTCCTGTCTGTCTATCTGTTGTCTCTGGTCTCGTGCTGAGGTTGTAAGCTTCTTGGTGTCATGGATTGCATTTGTTCTGTGTTTGTACAGCACCTTACGCAACAGGGTCCTGTTCTATGACTGAAGGTCCCAGATACTCCTGTAATTGTCTATTCTGCTGGGCACCTTCTTGGTTCACAAATACACAGCTGAAAGGGCTCTTTCAAGTCAGCCTGCCCACCTCTCTCAGCTTAAGACTGCTCCCTGCAATATGTTCTCCTGGGCTCTGTCCAACTTAGTCTTACCTAACTTAAGAAATCTAGCTTTCACCTACTCTCACTGTTAGGAAAACATCTCTGGATCGGAAGCCTACATTTTCCTTGTTCAGTTTCATCCAGTTACCCCCTGCTGCATTCCTTTGTAGAACCTTATGCTAATCTCCTCTTTCCTGGGCATTGCCAGTTAACCTGTCCCTTTTTAGTGGCTATTGCAAAGCGATCCATAATTGAGAACACCCATTCAGAGTCCTACCCAGCCGGTGACAGGCTGCATCACCAGGGGGATGTTATATTCTTGCAGCTGGAACAGCTCAGATGGCTCGCAATCCACAGTGAAGCTGTTGGAGTCGTTATTGAATTCCACTGGACAGATGAAGCACCGGTATCCAGACATCACATACGACAGCTTGATTGTGAGAGGGGAAGAGGGTGGGAAGCAGAAAAGGCAAGTAAAAGAAAACCTCAATGGATTCAGACAACTTAAAATTCACAGCATAGCTTGGCTGGCTACAGGGATGATGGGAATTAGCTGTGGGACTCCCTTACCAGCTCTGGTAATTTTTCCTTATGCACCCAGCTACCAAAAGGGTTTTTCCTGTGGCCCCATGTTTATTGCTGTCCCTGCCTCTCATCTTGGATTGCTACCTTCCTAAGCATCCTTGTTTTTCTCCTTCCCATCATTTCTGAATCTCTTGGGGAAGAAAAGTAACAATCTAGAATATATTTTTGTGTGTTGCAATGTGCTAAAATCCTGCAGCACACTATAACAGAAAATACAGATTGGGGCATCTGAGCCTCATCAGGATGGTTCAGATACAAGACACCCCGTAAGTGAGATAGCTGAGATTTCAGGGCTGTGAGTCAGCACATCCTTGGTTCATTAAGAAGCTTACTCTTGCAAAGCACTAAATTAGCTGGCGGCATGATAAGCAGCTTCTCTTCATATACATCAGCTCAGAAGGCAGCGATCAGAATCATTACATGATCAAGGCAGAGAATCCTTTAACACACCCTAGCAAACTGGGACAATCCTGGAACTTGTCTTCAGCTCCCTCAGGCCTCTGAGCAACTGCACAGCTATTGAACGTGCCCTCCTGGGGGACAGAGCACTGAGTTCCCCATGCAACCTTGAGGCAGGTACTACAGAACAGTAGCAGAGTCAACAGCCTCAGCAAGCCCTGAGCAAAGGGGGTGCACCTCTGTGGTCCTGAAAGGGGAAAGGCCAAGAGCAGCTGGCCCTTCGCACTGCCTGGAGCATGCTCTCCCCCCCCCCCCCCCCGCAGTGTTGCCTGGAGTGTGCTCCCCTCCCCCCGCAGCGTTGCCTGGAATGTACAGCACGGGGTTCTGGAACGCACAGTGCAGCAGCAGCAGCAATTTCAAGGGTCTGGGCTCTGGCAGCCACCACTAACTGTGGAATGGTCAGAGCCCCGGGCCTCTTTGAATTGCCAGGCCCCAGGGAAATTGCTCCCTCTGCCTCCCCCATCAGATGCCTGCAAAGCCATCATTGTAGAGGAGCCCAAAAATTTCTGCTGACACCTCAGCACCCACCAAAACACTGTGGCCTCCTGCATGACCAGCAGCCACATGAAAAGACAAAGCCTCAGCCTAGACAAGGGCCAAACTACTGTGTGTCAAAGCGACCTGGTGCATCACTAGTGTCCAAGCAGAGCCACCGTGGCGTCTAGCTACAAATCCCCCTCCCCCTTCAGACAGGGTAAAGTTCACAGAACTCAGCCTATCCCCCTTAGAGTGTGTTCAGATCCTGACAGACCCACACTCCTCCCATCAACATTAGACAGGAAACATGGCATGCAATGGAGCTCCCACTGTAGTTCTTCCAGAGGAGACCCTGAAAACACAGGTCTCATCTGCTCCACACAGAGACTGAAGCGTCTCTTGCACCAACTGCCATGACTGCCCATCTGCTTGTGGCCTTGCTTATCATGTAGCCTGTGCGCTGCCACCCCAGAGGTAGCTGCATTTCCACAGTGTTGTATAGACATACAGGGTGGCACTGGGGGATCCTATGGAGTCTGGGTGTTATAGGTCTATGAACATCAAGGGCTGCAAGCTACAAAGCGATTTCTCAGCAGTGGGTTTGAGTCTTCATCCCTGGAAGGCAGAAGAAGTTGGTTTAAAGCCCACTGTAAAAACTTCACAGGACAAACTGGGACGAAGAGAGCACAACGCTCTCCCCTTAGGCTCAGCAAACAGACAGCACTGTCTGTCTTTATTCTGTAGAGAAAGCCAATTAAATGCCATTGCAATCTACTTACCAGCAGTCCGAACAGAACAGTGGCAAAGAAGCCGCCAATAAAACCCTCCCAGGTCTTCTTTGGGGAAAGCTGCAGATACAAAAAGAAAATATATTCAAAGCTATCCTAAAAACCCACCCCAAAAGCTCCGCAAATCCAATGCCCACCTCCACCACAGAACTCACACATCAGCCAATACCCCCAGACCGTGACTTCCAGCCCAGGCTAAGCCAGTACATACAGATGGCGAGGCACAGCCTCACTCCCTCCCTCTGACCCTGACACTCTTGCTGACCGGGAAAGGGAGGGCAGGCACATCACCTGCCTCGCAGCCACCAGGAAGTGCAGAGGCCAGGCACTGCAACAGAACTACCTTGAACAGAATCTTGGCAAGGCACGTATTTGAAATATTACAACTTTGGGCTGTCAGATACAGAACTATACACGCCCTCCGCCCAGAAAGGAAATGTCTGGTAGCCTGCGAGATACTCAACCCACTGAAGAGTATTCCTGGAAAAGATTTGCCTAAGCATTTTATGGCTTAGCCCAGAGTGCAAGAAATACAAAGGATGTTTTTCTATAATACAATATTCAGTACCATTAGTTTGACATTTTCTCATCACAATGCAAAGCTGTTCTCAATGCAGACTGAGCATAATTATTCTCCCTACCTTTTTCAAGGAAAAAAGTCTTCCAGCTTGCATCTGTTGTGATACAGAAGAGCCACTTCCAAATCTCATCCTCTATTTATGTAGTCAGCCAGCGCACACTGCACTGGACAGGGCCACACTCCCAGAGAACCTCACCAGACAACTAACCTCAACCTTTGTAGGAAACAGTGTATTTTGACACTAGCATGCAGCGCTGGGGATGGGGACAGAACTTAAACAAGGGCTGGATCAACAGATGTTGGATCAGGACTGTAAGGGGAGCATTACAGCCCAAATGACACGCAAGCCCTGAAGTTTCCTTCAGAGTTTCCACCAGTAGTCTTTGCAAACTGTGGCTGATGGGTGGCAAGTTGTCAGGCTGGGATCCAAATGCAAAGGGCTCCTAATTCCCTCAAGTTCCTTTTGAAAAGTCTCATCCTTAACTCATAGCAGTTAACACCACTATCTCAGGCTGGCCCAGTCTTGGGTCAAGTCTCCACAACAACAGAGCTTGATGGCAGGGCTTTGTACATTTGACAAACCTTGATGAGTGGCGTGCGGCCAAAGAAAAACCCAAACATATAGGCCATGATGTCATTGCAGATCACACATGAAATCGGGACAATGAACCTGGAAGGAAGGAGGGAGAAACCATTCAGAAGTAGCACACCCACAGCAGTCATTTCAACCTTAACCGCAATATGTGACAGAACTGGACACCACCTGACCAGCAGAAAGTTTGATATGGCTACACTGAATCAGACACTCACTATGCTAACGTACACACCCCACGGCCCTCTCAGAGCTCTACTTTGTGGTGTTCCATGCTCACTCTAACACACAGCGGGCTGTTAGAACAGTCACCGCGATCCACCCCAGAAGTAGCTGCATTTCAGTGATAAGCAAGTGAGAATGCCTCAGAATGCACACTCTACAGTGTTTTATCAGCACTGTAAAGTACTTTCATTATTGCTGCTGTGAGAAACAAAGAAGCCAAGGAGTGGCTGGTTATGAAGTCATCTTTTTACCCTTCCCCATCTCTCCCCTTTCTAACTGGTGGCTGCTTTAAGTTACACTGACTGCAGCTGCCTCACAGGGATCCCCTCCAACTCTCCACACTCACCCCCTCTGAGTGAGGATGACAAAGGCAGCTACACTTGCTTGATGCCTCAGTGCCAGAGGCCTGGCCAGCTGTCCCTTTAGAACAGCTTCCTGGCGGCTCTACCTGCACGGAGCGGCGCAAATATAAAAAGGGCCCCATGGTTTGGCTCTCTTATGCAAGGCACGAGGTAGTCGCTTCTGGGCAGCACATCTTAACCTAGCTGGTTAAAAGTTTTAGTTGAAACCACCATAGCAGGGAGATAGCCACAGCACGTACTATGCAACACGAATCAGCATAACGCAGAACAGGCACCCACTCACCAGATCATTCCTTCAAACAGGTTGTGAATGATTAGGTGCGACTGGGTAACAACAATGAGCAAGGTCACGTGGGTCCAGCCGAACTGGAAGAGAAAACAGCGTGCAGCCCAGTTTGCCAAGAGTCATTTCTCATCCCAGCCCGCGACAGAAACCGGACAGCGACAAATACTGCTTAGGGCAGGTTGCAACTCATGCACCCCGATCCCGCATGGGAAGAGCATGTAAACACAAAGCTGGAAGGCAGCGTGCACCTTCACTTGGGAATAAGTAGAGCAACATCTTCATTACAGTTTGGAATCTGAGTGGGAGGATGTGCAACATCCACGGCTGTCCTTTAGCCCATGCCTATCCCAGGTCTTAGTCTGCTTTGACTAAAGAAAGGGAACTAAAAAATGCCCAATTGGATGATGGACCATCTAGTCCAGTGATGCTCGGTTTAGAACAGCAAACCTAGGAGGGCGACCCCTCCACCTTATACAGTGAAAAACACTTTTTAAATATCTAACACTACTAGAAATGCTTGAGGCAAAGCAAGGCCTGGGGTTGGGCCAACAGCTTGCAACTTCCCCATGTAATAACTTTCCAACCCCTGGGGGATCATGACTGAGGTCCCTGTAAGCTGCATGCCTGTATGGGCGCACAGCCCTTTCTGAGCCCCGCGCAGAGGTTCAGTGTCCCCATGCAGGCAGGGAGCTCAGCTGATCGGGTGAGAAGGGGAGGCGGAGCACTCACCCTCTCAGAGGAGCAGCAGCAGCAGCTGCTGCCTGCTATAATTGGAGAAGCTGACTCCAGCCTCTACTCTAGGGCTGGGCAAAAGCTGATCTGTGGGCCGGATCCAGACATGAGAGCCTCAGCTGGCTCCCTGCCTGCCCCGCACCAGCTCAGCACTCAAGAAAGCTGGGTGCAGGGCCACATGTGTGTTTCTGAATGCTGAGAGCCTGGCGGGAGGGGAGACAGGCTTCTCATGCTGCCCCTACCCCCAGTAGCTGCCTGAAACCGGCCAATGGAAGCATGTGAAGTGCCCCTCCTCCCTCATCCCCTGGGCTCTCAGCATTCAGTTTTTAGAACAATAAACATGGCTCCTGCAGCTCCCATGAGCCAGGGGCTAGAAGGCAGGGATCCTGGCTAAGGAACCTGCTGGGTTGCTAGCTGTCAGCCTGGTAAAGTATCAGAGGGGTAGCCGTGTTAGTCTGAATCTGCGAAAGCAGCGAGGAGTCCTGTGGCACCTTACAGCCTAACTGAAGTGTTGGAGCATAAGCTTTCATGGGCAAAGACCCACTTCGTCAGATGCACGTCACCCTGGTAAAGTCTCCCAGCTAGAGCCTGCCTCTGACACCCCAGCCCATCTGCCCCCCTATCCTATGTAACCCAAACCTTCTGTACCCCTGCTCCAGCTCCCAGATACTGGATCCCCTCCTATATCCCACCTCAGGTCACAACCCCCTCCCAGACCTTGCACCCCAATCCACTATTCCTGGTCACAGCCCAAATCCCTGCACCCCCTCCTGCGCTAGATCACAACCCCCCCTCCCAGACCGTGCACCCCACTCTGTTGCCCCAGGTTACAATCCCCTACTTCACCCAAACTCCCTCCCAGATTCCACACCCCAATCCCTTACCCGCACTTCCTCCATTAATATCATGAAAGAGTGTAGCCCTCGACTGCTTACCAAATTCTTGGAGTGGCCCCCCCATCAAAAATTATTGCCCATCCTGGTGTTAATGGTTTAAGGTAAGAAAGAGAGAGATTCTTTTAACAGAATTTTTTTTTAGTGTTGCAGGTATCTAAAACTCAGATCTTAAAGATTTTTTTAAATCCCGTGTTATTAATTAATACGTGGTAATCTGTATTGCATTAAGGCCAGTTTTTTGCTATCTGGTAGAGTTCTAGCTCTTATGAGTCAGAAGCAGCAAGGACTAGGTGTGACACTAGCTGTTTTATAGGATGAAACCTTATTTGCAAGATCTTTGAAACACGCATCTGTCTGTTAGAAAGGTTGAGGATACTTGTTTTCCAAGATCTCAGAGGGGAAGCCATGTTAGTTGGTAACTTAAAAAAACCCAAACAAACAAAATCTTCAAAAACAACAATGGTCCTATAGCATCTTAGACGAACAAGAACAGAGAATCCTAGAATCCCAGGGCTGGAAGAGACCTCATGAGTCAAGTCCAGCCCCCTGCCCAAAACAGGACCAATCCCAACTAAATCATCCCAGCCAGGGCTTTGAAAGTGGGGACTTAAAAACCTCTAGGGATGGAGATTCCACCACCTCCCTCGGTGACCCATTCCAGTGCTTCACCACCCTCCTAGGGAAATAGTTTTTCCTAATATCCGACCTAGACCTCCCCCACTGTAACTTGAGCCCATTGCTCCTTGTTCTGCCATCTGCCACTACTGAGAACAGCCTCTCTCCATCCTCTTTGGAACCTCCCTTCAGGTAGTTGAAGGCTGCTCTCAAATCCCCCCTCGGCCTTCTCTTCTGCAGACTACATAAGCCCAAATCCTTCAGCTTCTACTCAGAGGTCATGTGCTCCAGCCCCCTTATTTTGGTTGCCCTCCGCTGGACCCTCTCCAATGTGTCCACATGTTGACTCGTATCCAGCTTCTCAGCCACTGTAATCCCCGGGTCCTTTTCTGCCGAACTGTATCATGAGTTCTTGTGGGCACAACCCACTTCTTCAGACAAGGGTAGCGTAAATTTTCTTTATTTGATTTCCCATTAAAAAATCATAAGCATCGCTCCTTTTTAAATTATCCTTTGTTATAATATATTTACTTCCACACTGTGACGGAGTGAGGCAACCCCGCACTAAAGGGGCCCCCCCCAGCGAGGCAGGGGAAAGCGGCGCGGCTTGTCTCGCCGCTGCCGAGGACGCGTCCGGTGGGGTAACAGGCGGTCGAGCTGGCGGGACCCCGAGCAGCATGGAGGAGGGTGGTGACGGGGTGAGGCAACCCTGCACCGAGGGTGCCCCCCCCAGCGGGGCAGAAGGAAGCGCCGCGGCTGGACCCACCGCCGCCGGGGACGCAGGCAGCGGGACAGCCGGGACACGCCGCCGGGCTGGCGGCTCCAGGGACGCAGCCCGGGACATCGCGGGGGAAGGACCCCCCACGGCAAGGTTAGCAGGGACAACAGGGAAGGAACGACACCCCACCAGCCTCGGGGTGGGCAGCCCCGCGGACGCCCCCAGCCAGCCCTATGCCCCACAGCTGCGGGAGACAGGGAGGACGCTGGGGGTGAGGGGAAACAGCTGGGGAGGAGAAGCTGGAGCGTGGACGAACACAGGTGTGGGTGCTCTGGAGGGGCGGGGGCGGCACCTTCCCCAGGTATAAAGTCAGTAGGAGCAGAAGCAGAGGGGAGGACGAGGAGGACGACGCTGGAGGAAGAGACTGAGAGACACGAGGAGGCAGCGGGACCAGCCGGCTGGTGAGCGGACGAGCGAGGGCGTGAGGAAGCAGCCCAGGGCGGGTGTACTGGAGCCCGAGGGTTGATGCGTTGCGGCTCTGTGCCCCATCAGCCAGGTCGGGGGAGAGAAGAGCATCTCCCCCGCCTTAGGGCCCTGGGCTGGGGTCTGGAGAGAGGGAGGGCCCGGACCCCCCTCACCTCCTCGCTCGTGGGACCTTCTGGGCAACCGCCGGGAGGGTCGACCCGGCGCCGCGTCACGGAGACTGGGACCTTCCGGGGCGGCAACCGTGGTAGTGTGGCTGCCCCGGGCGGGGTGGGCCTGTGGACCCCGTAACACACACCTATTGACTATTTAAATATATCTTTAGATCTGTGGTTTCTGTTTGTACTGGTGGGTGCACATCCACACACTACCTCAGTATTGGTGGTGCACATAAGAAATTTCAACCCACCCAAGGATGGAAAAATCTGAGAGGGAACACTGGTCATGACCCTCCACTTGAG
Organism: Pelodiscus sinensis; assembly: GCF_049634645.1. Taxonomy (NCBI): domain Eukaryota; kingdom Metazoa; phylum Chordata; order Testudines; family Trionychidae; genus Pelodiscus; species Pelodiscus sinensis. The sequence goes on along the minus strand of NC_134738.1, from coordinate 754,920 downwards.
AACCCCCGATCTATCTCAGAACCTGCATCCACAAGGAAGCAAAAACATCCCCTTAAAGGACACATGTGGCCAGTCCATGCATTGCTGTATTGTAGTTGGGCAGATTGCCTGGAGGAGTTAGTCCATCAACACTCTCAAGGCAAAGTCTGAACAGCCTTGTACAATCATTTTCGCTCCCACACCTGAAAGGGTTACTATGAAACACACTGCAAATGCAGACAATGGAATTCACACGTCTAAGGAAGTGAGTCCATTTGAGAGCCTTATGCCAAATGCTGTAAGCGGCCAGGAATAGCTTTCCCATTAAGCAGCATTGCAATGCCCAGGGGGCACAGGCGCATTTACAGGCTTGTGTTCTTCTAACCCACATATGCAAATGCCCTCTGTCTCCCAGTGCGAATAGCTCTGGAGCAGCAGAGGCGTGTATTGACACTTACCATGTAGAACTGAAGACGGTAATGCTTCTTCACCAGACTCAGGACAAACATGCAGAAGCCTTGTGGGAAGAGAAGAGAAGATGATCAGATCTTGCACTAGTAGGAAATGCCCCAATTTTCCATTACGTCTGCCATATCACTGCAGCATCTCCTTATCGTTTCTGCTACAGAAGAGGCAGCAACATGAGGGTGATGTGCACGGCACATGCACAAGGGAAATTCTAAAACAGAACAGAACCAGGGTCTTGTACCCAACTAACCATGATTCCCCCCTAGGAAAGTTAGACTGTTTAGCTCCTTCCAATGTAGTATCAACTACAGAGGATTCTGCACTTACCTCTTCAATGGCACTGAACTCTTAATTAGCTGCTGCGTTCCCCCTCCACCCAGAGCTGGCTGCATTTCTACAGTGAGAGGAGAGCTCTTTAGATAGTTTGTTTGCCGGTTAAATTTGTAAGTGTTTTATGGTCTCTGGATAACCCTGCTTAGCTCCTACCCTCCCTTTCCCCATTTTCACCAGCCTCCAGACATCACAAAATGATACCCACTGGAGATACCATGTGGCAAAGACCACTAGAAACCAGAGCACCACACTTAACACATGCCTCTCCATTTCTAGCTGGAATGCCATCCTAAGGATTCATGACTCAGTGAGCTAGCTAGCAGGGAGAGAACACCTCCATTTAATCATCAGAAAGGAGCAGTTAAAAATAGATCTTCAGTTTATTCAGAATTTGCCACTGCATAGTTTACACTGACAGCAGAGTTACCCTAGGTTTGGAGCAGTGTTGCAGAATTTCCATGAAAATGTACTAGCGAAGACAAGTTTACTCACCCTCGCCAGAATGAAAGACAAAGGATCATATGTACACACATCTAAATATAATAACTGGTCAAATACAACTTTGCAAGGCTAGTACAGAGGGGAAAGGGTGGAAGTTTCAATTATTCTGCCAGTCACTGGCCAAAGAAAGTAGCATCAAAGAGGACTGTAGCTTTGCATCAGAGGCTCATGATACCATCTCCATGTTTTTTAGTTTATAAAGTGCTACCAGACCATTTGTTGTTTCTTAAGTTTATCCTGTACAGACTAACTCGGCTACCCTCTGAAGCTACCACACAATTAGGCAGGTGTTGATCCAGTTCACAACAGACATGTCTGAACCTCAAAAGGAATCACTGAAAAAACTGAAAGCCAACGAGAGCTCTGCTGCTTCACTTTTGACTTGTTTCAAGGCAGGTGAGTGTCACATCTGGCCTAGAACTATGAAGGAAGCCTGGGTTAAGGCTGCATGTAGCAGGTCAACAGAAAGGGGAATAGCAACAAGGAGCCCTGTGGCACCTTAAAGACGAAGGGTATGTTTACACTAGCTCGTTAATTCAAGCTAGGTAGGCAAATGAGGCGACCCGAGTGGCAAATGAAGCCCGGGATTTAAATATCCCAGGCTTTATTTGCATGTTCCCGTCCGATCGCCTTTTTGAAATTTCACTAGCCCGAACTCACTGTTGCGTGGCTACACACAGCAGTGAAATGTTAATTCAAACTAAGTCCTTAATTCAAATTAACTGTTACTGCTCATTTGCCTACCTAGCTCGAATTAACGAGCTAGTGTAGACATACCCTAACAGGTTTATTTAGATATAAGCTTTCAAGGGCAAAAACCTACTTCATCAGATGCATTAATGGGTTTTGCCCATGAAAGCTTATGCCCAAATAAATCTGTTAGGGTATGTCTCCACTGGCTCATTAATTCGAGCTAGGTAGGCAAATGAGGAGTAACAGGGTGCTACAGAATTCCTTGTTGTTCATGAAGATATTGACTAACAACTATCCCACGCCGACAGAAAGAGGAATATTGCTTCAGGACAGTCTCTTGCCCTATCACCACCACATTCATGAAGCATGGGAATGCTAGGACTGGGGGGGGAGGGGAAAGAGGACACTAGGGGAGGCAAAAGGAAAGGAGGAGAGGAAAGCTCAAAAGCAAGCATCATGTTAATGTAAACTGAATCTCCGGAGTGTGTCAGTTATTTAAACTAACACCTGACCTACACCAGATCCTATTTGCTGGAATGGAGGGACCCTCAGTCAATCTTCAGCAAAAGAAAGGAGGATATGACTTTCCCTCAGTAAATCAGACGAGAAAACAAAAAACACTAAGTGCCTGGGCGGCCATCCAGGAGAGATTCAAATGCCACCCAGCTGATTAGCAGAGCGCCCACAGCTGGCAACAACACTGCTGCTCTCAAACCACTTACTCCCTATTTTGTAGGCTGTCTTTCATGGCCAGGCTAAAGCCACTTCCACCTTAGATACAAGGCTCCCCACCCCTATAGAACCAAGCAGCTCACAAGCTATGAGAGGGCAAATTGCTAGTATTGCCCTTCTACTGGCGAGGAGCAGAGGCACTAAGAGGCCCAAGATCAAGCAGTCCCTCATTTGTAATCCACTAAGGACACACTTCCAATGTTCCATTTTTATCCCCCCATCCATGTGCAAAATAAATTGTCTTATGTGCACCAAGGCACGTGCAGACATGCACCACCAGTAGACACACGTTGCCAGCTGTGGGCACTCCGCTAAGCAGCATTTGAATCTCTCCTGGGTGGCCACCCAAGCGCTCAGCATACAGGGAACACTGGACATTTCATATATTGGAGCCCTATGTGCCTGCAGGGGAAAAAAGTTCTATATCAAGAGGCTGATGACATATCCCATGCTAAAATCCTGCAACAGCAGAAGTGTTAATGGGTGGAACCAAAGTAAAGTTACCTGTTAAGTAGAGGGCGAAGGAAATGAAGCGATGGTATTTGCTGAGAATTCTCAAGGGCTCCTCTCTCTGAACCAGGGTGAAAAAGTAATCCGTTACTGTCTCGCCATAGAAAAAGTAGTTTACGCACAGCAGAAAGTACCTGCGAACAGAGGCACATTCCCTTTAATAGGAATCTACAGACACTGTGACGGTAGAGAAGCCTGTAAGAGTAATTATCAGATCGCAATAGCTACACTGTGTGCTGGGGTTCACATACTGGGCTATAGAATGATGATTTCTACTCAAATCTGCAGACAATTCACCCCCATTCACAACACAAGGAGAGGGGGAGGGCCTGCTTCAGATCTACACTAAGATGGCACAGGCAGAGTGAAGGAACCTTACTGCAAGTGGGGAAGACAAATCAAGTATTCACATCTCTTTGGATCAAACCACTACAACTTTATGTAGATACTAGGACTGTCAACTGACCTGCGTTAATGCTTGCGATTAACACAGGACAGGATTTACGGTTAAAAAAATTAATGCATTAACCGCAGGCATTAATGCTGCTCTGGCACTTCAAAGGGGCTTTGCAACACAGCCGGGGATCAGCTAGAGTTTCCAGCCGATTCCTGGCTCCTAACGAGCTGGATATGAGTCAACAGGGTGCCCTTGTAGCCAAGATGACTAATGGCATGTTAGGGTGCATTTGGAGGAGCATGGCCAGCAGATCTAGAGACGTGATTACTCCCCTTTATTTGGCTCTGGTGAGGCCACATCTGGAGTATTGCGCCCAGTTCTGGGCCCCCCACTATAGAAAGGATGTGGACGTACTGGAGAGGGTTCAGCTGAGGGCAACCAAAATGATTAGGGGGCTGGAGCACATGACCTATGAGGAGAGAATGAGGGATTTTGGTTTGTTTAGTCTGCACAAGAGAAGTGAGGGGGGATTTGATAGCAGCCTTCAGCTTCCTGAAGGGGGGTTCCAAAGAGGATGGAGAAAGGCTGTTCACAGTAGTGACGGATGGCAGAACAAGGAGCAAAGGTCTCAAGTTGCAGTGGGGGAGGTCTAGGGTGGATATTAGAAGGGCGGTGAAGCACTGGGATGGGTTCCCTAGGGACAGGGTGGAGTCTCCATCCCTAGAGGTTTTTAAGTCTCGGCTTGACAAAGCCCTGGCTGGGTTGATTTAGTTGGGATTGGTCCTGCCTTGGGCAGGAGGCTGGACTCGATGACCTCCTGAGGTCTCTTCCAGCTCAATGATTCTATGACCCTTTAAAGCACCAAAACGACACTTCAAAGGGGCAGCACAAGCGGAGCCAGGGATCAGCTGGAGACTCCAGCTGATCCCTGGCTCCCCTGTTGCAAAGCTTTGCAAGGAGGAGCTTCTTTGAAGTGCTGCTCCAGTGCCTTAAAGGGGCAGCGCTGCATTGAGCCTGGGGTCAGCCGGGAACTCCAGCTGACCCCAGGCTCCACCTTGCACTGCCCCTTGGAAATGCTGTCCTGGTGCTTCCAAGGGGCAGCACTGCATGAAGTCCAGGATCAGCTGGAGTTCCCAGCTGATCCCGGGGTCCATGAAGTGCTTCCCCTTTGAAACACCGTAGCAGCAATTCAAAGGGGAGTTGCATGCGATTAATCACGGTTAAATTTTTGAATCGCCTGACTGCCCTAGTAGAAACCATTGCTCCACTCTGCAAGTGCCTATGCTGTGGTATTAGCCCTGTGCAGTTTTGGTTAGTATTATGGTGCTTAGGAACTCTTGCCTTTAGGGGGCACTGCTTAACAGTTTACTCCAGTTCCTAGCTACTGGAGAGAGCAACCCCCCCCCCCCCCACTCTTCACTGTGGCAGGCCAGATCTTACATCAAAAGATGATGGGTGCCGCCAATTCAGTTTTATCCCCATGCACAAATACATTTCAGGGGTAGATAGCCAAGTGGCTCCTTACACCCTTAGCATGAGCAATGTGACTGGAACCACACATCAAATGTTTATTCGCAGTGTCAATCGGAAACAGCCTACACCACCACCCGGCCTGCACACTGCAAGTCAGACCTGGCTCGCAACAGGGAAGCAATGGAACATTTCGAATTATTGCAAAACACGCCCATTGTCAGCAGGCAGCCCATCAGCAAGGCGCCCAGTGATTCAGAAGCACTCACTGAAAGGCAGCTTGCGCATTGTGAAGGATCACATTAGTGTTAAGGAGAACAATGAAGAATGCAGCAGCTGTTCTGCTTACCAACTGAGTGTCCTGAACCAGGGCAGTTCATAGGAGTGATAGACTTTGTAGCCAATATCGATAATCTCATGGAAACACTTGATCTGGACACACATCACCTGCAAAACACACATGAAGCAGCAGTGTCATTCATAAACAAACTAAACCTGGACCAGATAATCTGCAGTGAGATGCTAAGTGCATATCAAGAGTGGGAGCCCTCGAATGACCCTTAAAGGAGCCCCAGGAGAAAACTTCTCCTGTCTTGCAAATGACCTCACCCTGCTCAACGCTCACATTAGGGGATCTCTCTTCAGCTGAGAAGTTGTTCACTCATTCAACCTGCTTACAACCAGAACTAGCAGATTTCCCGGCCAGGCAAAGCACATTTCTAGCTCTACTCCCTGCACCGCCCGGGGTTGGACTCCTCAAAAGTGGACAAACACTTCAAGAAACTGGGTTTTCTATCAAGAGTTCAGGTTTGTTCTGGAGAGACAACCCCCTCCTCCCTGGCACTGAGTAACAACAGTCCCTGTCAATCCCACGTGTTCTAGAGAACTGGCCCTTCACCACCCGTGGTAGGGAACATGCACAGCAGGGCGCAGCTACACTGTAGTTGGTACAGGCTTTCCAAACACAATGAGGCTGACGGGAGGGCTGCCCACAGCAGGGACTGGACCTGGAACCTCTGGATCTAGAAGCATGCACCTCTATAGCATGAGCTGAAAATCCTGGACACATACTGGCTCTAAACAGAGTGATTCCTGAGGCAGAGCCAACCTGCATGACACACAGTGTGGGTGCTCAATGGCAGACAATCACTCAGGTAGATTCGGTCTCCACCCACACGCCTGAGCTGTAACAGCAGCAAAGGAAACGGAAGGATTCCTCCAAGAAGGCACCAATTAAATAGTAATTGTGACAAGGAACCTTATTCCCAGTAGGTCCATTGAGCAATCTGGCAGCTTTCGGCTATGGCTGAGCAGGGCTAGATGAGCACTGGGAGCCAAGAGGCAAAAGGCTCCATCACCCACTAACATAGTTCCCTCTACAGTGCGCACCAGTGCGGGAACGCACCAGCAATCTGAGTCCCACCCACCTCCTTAACAGAGCCATGCAGTGGCTGCTCAGCTACTCCAGGGAGGGGCTGCATGGGGGGCAGCTGCCTCACCCCAGGAACAGCTTCAACCCTGTGCCAGCGTTGGACCTATGGCCAGGGTGGACCACATGGTGGCTGCCGGAACTGGAACCTGGGCCACGATACTAAAAATAGCATCACGGCCCCAGCCCAGGAGCAGCTGTACTGCGGTCCCGGCTCCAGTCCTGGCACATGGGGCAGCCGCCCACCATGCAGCCGCATCCCACGTGCTGGGACAGGAGCTGGGGCCGCAATGCTGTTTTTCATACTGCTCCCGGGATAGGGCCATGGGGTGGGCAGCTGCCCTGTGTGCCAGGATGGGAGCCGGGCCACAGTGCAGCTGCTCCTGGGCCAGGGCCTGGGCACTAAAAATAGCACTGCAGCCCCGGCTCCAGCACATGGAATAGCTGCCTGCTACGCGGTCCTGCCCGGGAGCAGCTGGAGCCAGGGCTGCATGGTGGCTTCTGGCCCTGGCACCAGGGGGCTAGAGAGAGTGCAGGTGTCAGGAAGGCAGAAAGTGAGGGAAGGGGCAGGGGGAAAACTAAGAGGAAGGTGGGAGAGAGGAAAGGAAGGGGAGAGGAGGGAGTCAGGGCAGAAGAAGAAAGAGGAAGGCACCAAGGGGCAGGTTGGAAAAAAAGAGACAAATGCCAGGGGGCCAAGAGGAGAAAGTAAGGGGAAAGGGGGAGAGGAGGGGGAAGGCACAGTGGAGGTGAGAGAAGGAAGGGGACAAGCTGTTGCTGAGAGAAGGAAGGGGAGGAGTGGGTGTCAGGGAAAGAGGGGTGGGCACCAGGAAGGCGGGATTGTGGGGGCGAAGCAGACGGGCAGACACGGGGAAGGGACTGGAGGGAGGGACGGGCACCAGAGGGCAGAGGAGAGAGGCAGGGCAGGTGAGTAGAGGCAGACAATAGGAGAGGAGATGGGGAAGGGGCTAGAGAAGGGGTAGGCACAGGGGGAAGAGAAGGGTGGGTGCAGGGGTCAGAGAGGACGGGGAGGGGCAGGTCCCAAAGGGCTGAGGGGAGTGAGAAGGGCAGGAGCCAGGACAGCAGAGGAGGGGGAAGGGCGGGGGGCAGCAGGCACCAGAGGAGCAGGTTGGGCGAGGGGAGGGTGGGAGACATGGCAGCAAAGGGAAAAGAGAGGTTTATAAGATATTTGTTAATAACTTGAGTGCCTGGTGGCACGTCCAAACAAGCGCACATGACCTCTATACTGGTGCACAAGTCACTTTGCTCATGGATGGAAAATCTTAGAGGGAACTCTGCCCATTAACTCTCTCAGCTGTCTAGGTTTCTGACGACCATTCACCCATAACGGCCCTTGAATGAAGTGGTTTAAAACAGCACTTACAATCATCATTAAAACCATGGGTCCCAAGTAGATGATGATGAAGAAGAATGCAATCATGGCCAGTGTGAGGATGCCTCTCACCCACCAGTTCTTCCATCTAGATCACAGGGGGAGGGAAAAAAAGGCAGTGTCAGACAAGGCAATGAAAACAAGGGGGCTATCAGGAAAGCCACGAGAGATGCACTTATCTCTTCTGCACAGCCTGCTGGTGAGAGGCGGAGGCAGGAAACTGCAGTTTATCCTGGGGGGGAAGGGCTGGGGGAGAATTTCATGCCCTTCCATTAACCCCGATCTGGTGCGGAGAAGAATGCAGACTCGAATGCAGACAGGGTTAGCTAGGGCCACGTGGGTAAGCTCAGGAAGGGAGTTCCATGCCGGGGGACAAATCGGAAAGCGCTGAAGATTTGTTTGCGCGAGGAAGCGCTAGATGAAGGTGGCAGATAGCAAGCAGGAATACACAGTGCTATAAAACGAGCTCAGACCAGGCAAGCCCATGTATGAGTACGATGCCCATTTTATAGACACAAATGTAGGTAGCCCCAGATCTCACAGGAATGGCAAAGCTGGGGTTCAAACTCCCTCAGTCTACTAGGCCATGCCCCCCCTTTCCCCACCCACCCACCCACACCAAAAAAATCTGTCAACCAGTGCTCCCTCAATCTGCTGAAACAGGACCACATGAAAATCCTGCCAAAAGAAAGCAAGCTCAACAGCACACTACCTCAGCCTGCTGCCCAAACCTCTCTCCAGAGGCAGAGAGAAGGACACACCAACAGCAGCCCGACCAGTTACCCATGAATCTGTTGCTGCTCTCACCATCTACTGACAGGACAGAACACCCACCCAGCCTTGGTTGGGTCAGTAAAGAGGGGGAAGTGCTACCAATTTGCTGGGAGCCCCGGAAGCAGCGGAGTTTTATTCAATGCTACCTTGAAGACAAGTTGGAGAGGGCCCTGTTTAGGACCTCGGGGGTGTCATCTGAGGTGGGTGCAGGAGGGGCCCCTCCAAACTCTGACTTGCTTTCACTGTCTGACGCTGTCTCTCCGTCCAGCTTGTTTTCTGACTCGGACTCCTGCATGACAAACACAGATAAGCAGGTGTATTAGATACCAGTGATGGCTCTTTTGAGCTGAATTTAAAAATTCACTAGATCAAGTCAATCGACTCTTACCCCCTCCCAACACAGCTGGTAGCAATAAAGAAAAGAGGGCCCGATATTCTGGGCACTGACTGGATTCCTTCAGTGACCCAGTTCTAGTTTGAGAGCCAAACATTTAAGTGATACGACCTCTGGGGCGGGCAGACTCTCCTGCCACTAACACCAATGGAGGTTTTACTACAGACTCACCAGAGGTGCTCTGAAGTTGTTAAAGGCCTGTAAGGTGCACCAAAGGTCATGGGAACACAGGGTTGTCAAGACATAGGGCTGTCCCTAAGGTGTTGAGGAATCCCGAGAGTACACAATAATGCACAGAATTCAAGTGAAAGGTCTCCAGACAAATGGGAAAGACTTGTACTTTTTGGAGATTGTTCTTTGTATGTTTCTATGCAATGGCTGAACTCACCTGCATTAAAATTGATCCCAAATCATTCTAGAACCACAATGTCAATAGCCAAAGTGCAAGTGGAGAGTGGACACACAGAGAAATGGTGCCAAATCTAGACTTGAATTGAATCCTTCCACCACTAATCAAAGTTATCTTTATTTGAGAGATGTCTCTGGACAGAAATCAGCTTTGCTGCACAAACAAGATTTTAAAAAAAGTTTCACTGTAGCTCAAGTATAGAACTCTGTATTCTCTGGAAAAGTGCTGGTTTCCGACTGTCTGGTCATATCTGGGGACTCACAAGGTAACTAAACTTTATGCCCCTTACAGCAATAGGCAACTTTGTTCTTGTGCCAGTGATGGAAGTACAGATGCACTAACCCAGAAAAATGGCCTTTCCACATCAATACTCATGAGTCTTCAATCTACTACTTCACTCCAGACACTCTGATCTGCTCTACTGAAGCACAGCAGGTTGACATGAACACCACCAAGCTACAGAGGACAAACCTGTTAGCGTGCAGAAACCTTAACCATATGGTCTTATTTATTGTGCATTCCACACGGCCAGCTCCATCTCAGAGCCTGTGCTGCAGGCTGTGCTCTGTAGGACTGAACGTTTCGTGGTTAACGCAGGAGTCTGGGATTCAAGGCTCTGTCTGCATACTATTCCCAAACTCTGCCACTTAGCCCTGATGAGCTTCAGTTTTCCAAAATGCAAACTCCCCAGCGGGGGAGGGGAGGTTTAATGTTTGCAGAGGGCTCTGAGGTTCAGAGAACATGCACCACAGAAGCACAAAGTAACACTTTTATGCTTTATTTTCTGGGCATGGGTTAGGAGAAAGGGCGAGGGCTGACTGCATGGCTCACACAACATCTTCAGTCTCGAGGGTACAGATTTAACTCTCACCCAGATTACTGGACAGTTATTCAAAACAGGAGATTAGATTGTGGCGATTCTGCATTTTCCTATCCTCCGCATGAGACCTTTCCACAGACTTCTCCATCTGGATCTTGCAATCTATTTGCCACACAATCTCCAGCTGACACCAGTCAAGCAGTGTTCCCTCCCACCAAGTCAGGGTCAGGATATGGGGAGAAGGTAGCAAGAGGAGGAGGGAGTTCTGCTGCCTGCAGACAAAACAATCTGGAGAATCTTGCCGAGGCAATGACTGATTATGGGCCCACACAGGCCTCATTTTTCAAGACACAGATCACCTCTGCTTCTAACATCTTATCAGAAGAGCGCCCCCTTCTCCCCCCAAAAGGCAATCAACAGAATCCTGAATTTCAAAGGACACTGAAAATACATTGCTAAATTAGGAGCAATTCCTACAACGTGTGTTGACTTTTAGACTCAAATGGAACAATCAATGGAAGAAAATAAGTTTCCCTGCTGGTAAAGTCACCAGTCAAGTTGACAGACATTGGAAGTGAGGTTTTCTTTTTAAAGCCACCATGTCAATGAAGCCCAGCTCCTAGGCTAATTCCTCTCTGAAATGCAACTGGATTATAGAGGCTGTGATGTTGCTTCATAACCTAGATTGGGGTGGTTAGAGACTCAATAATATTCCACTATTTTTATACCTTATGTAAATTGCAGCCACCTCTCAGCAAAACACTAGTTTAAAGCAGCTGACCAGGGTGCTTAATAACTTGCTGTTCAGCTGGTGATCTTAATCCAGCTGTGGCATTTCCATGGTAACAACCTCATGCATTACAGTTACTTTCTTGACAGGCAGAAAAAAGTAGCCAGATCCTTAATCATCCTTTACCAAACCGTCTATCAGATATTAATACATTAATTAATCAGATATTAATACATCTTGCATAAAACTGGCTGGTCTCAGCAGGCAAAACAATCTACAAGTAGCACAGATTATGTTAAATGATACAAAGGAAAACGGTAGGTAGAAGGATGTGGCCATCAACATTTAAAAAAAAATAGCCTGTGATTGTGTTGGGTTTTGTGACCAAGTTAAAAACAAAACGAGCACAATTCCTGCTTACATCAGCATAAGCTCAACACCTCTGGAGAAAATTTTAAAAAAAAAGTTCCCCAAAGCATCCCATTTTGGGCACCCTCAGAGGGCATTCTGTAAAAGTGTGGGCTTAACTTTCTTCGGAATAAATGCAGGCAATCTGTTCCAGCTTGGAATCGCAAAAGATTTAAAGGTGGCCAATGCCCTTTTTACTATCTGTGCTCTTTGTTTTCTGCTTGCAAGACAGACTACCACGTATCACACTCAAGCAATTCGAAAGGTGAACACAGCACACGGGACCGTTCCACTGAGGACCTATCGTTTTCCATCAGGTATTTATGTTTAAAAACATCCTGGGCCAAATCTTGCTGGCTCTTCTTCCTGCAAGAGTAGCACTGCTCTTGCAGTTGAGGTGCTGGCTTCTTTTCCTAGATGAGCCAGTCTTCTGTGCCCTTGCGCAAGTCATTTAATCTCACGTAACTTAAGTTCCTTGCCTGTCCCTTCCAGTCCTATCTTTTCTATGATTCTTCTCACACCCATAGTCTCATCTTTCGAGTGGATGGTATACAAGCTAGTTTAATGGGCTCTGGATTTAGCGAGAGGCTTCAACATTTCATGCCTCACTGGTTTCACTGCAGCTGCTTGTAAGAGAGGCTTGAAGGATCTGGCCTATATAGCAAGTCTGAGGCCTAAAAATACTTCTTGAACCTCCTCACTCTTAGGGTTGCCAGATGGTTGAGACAAAAATACCAAACACCCCGACCTCCCCCCCCCCCCCCAAAAAAAAAAACCACTAAGAAAAAATTCTGTTGGGAGGGGGCGGAATTCTGTTACGGGGGGGGGGGGGAGGAGAAAGCATTAAAATAGCATGCCCCTTTAAATGCAGGGATAGGAACGGGAGCAGTTAAGCACTAAGGGTATGTCTACACTACAATGTTAGTTCGAACTAACGGACGTTATTTCGAACTAACATTCATAGCCGCTACACTAGCGCTCCGCTAGTTCGAATTTGAATCGAACTAGCGGAGCGCTTAGTTCGAACTAGGAAAACCTCATTCTACGAGGACTAAGCCTAGTTCGAACTTACTAGTTCGAATTAAGGGGTGTGTAGCCCCTTAATTCGAACTAGTGGGAGGCTAGCCCTCCCCAGGTTTCCCTGGTGGCCACTCTGGCCAACACCAGGGAAACTCTATGCCCCCCTCCCGGCCCCGGAGCCCTTAAAGGGGCACGGGCTGGCTATGGTGCCCGTGCCAGGTGCAAGCCTGCCAGCACCCAGCCAGCAGACCCTGCACCTGGCACGGCTTGAGCCACCCACCCGATGTCCCCCAGCCCTCCCCCTCTTCCCGGGACCAGGCTGGCGGCTCCTGGGAGCTTGCCCGGGACCGCAAAAGGCGGGCACCTTCCTGGGCTAGTGCGGAGATCGTGGACCTTGTCCACGATCTCCGCACTAGGCACAGGAAAGTGGCCGTCTAGGGCAGGAGAGCTGCCAGCCTGGCCACCCAGGAGCAGGTGTGCATGAAAATCAAGGGGGTCCACTGAGACCCCCGACCCTGAGCCCTGAGCTTACAATGGCCGTCCTGGATCAGACCAAAGGTCCATCTAGCCCAGTAGCCTGTCTGCCGACAGCGGCCAACCCTAGGGACCCTGGAGGGGATGGACCGAAGACAGTGACCAAGCCATTTGTCTCGTGCCATCCCTCTCCAGCCTTCCACAAACCTTGGGCAGGGACACCACTCCTACCCCCTGGCTAATACCACTCCATGGACCCAACCTCCATGACTTGATCTCACTTCCCTTTAAACTCTGTTCTAGTTGTAGCCTTCACAGCCTCCTGCAGCAAGGAGTTCCACAGGTTAACTATTTGCTTTGTCAAGAACAACAACTTTCTCTTACTAGTTTCAAGCCTGCTACCCATTCCTTTCCTTTGGTGTCCTCTAGTCCTTCTATTATGGGAACTCATGAAGAACTTTTCTGAATGCACCCTCTCCACCCAACCCCTGCTTTTAGAGACCTCTATCCTGTCCCCACTCCATCTCCTCTTTTCTAAGCTGAACAGTCCCAGTCTCTGTAGCCTCTCTTCATCTGGGACCTGTTCCCAACCCCTGATCATGTTAGTTGCCCTCCCCTCTCCCAGCCTTTCTCTTCCCCTCTCCCACCTCCTTTTCCCAGTCTCCCCCAGTTTTGTTCAATAAAGACAGAGTCAATGTTGGAAGAAACGTTATCTTTATTTTGTACATCAATAAGAAGGGGGGCTAAGGAAGGGTAAGTGGAAGGAGGTGAGGGAGGAATGGGGTACGAGCCCCCGATGGGGAGGACTGGGCTGGCTCTGCGGGCTTCTGGGGGTGGAAGCTTTCCTGCAGCCCCCTGATTGCCCCCTCTCCCCAGATGGCAGCCTGCGGCAAGTGCAGCTGGTCTGATGGCCGAGTGGTGTGATGTGCCCAGTGTGGGTACTCCGGCACTCCAAGCCAGGACTGCTTTGCAAGTGGGGCACCCCTTAGAACTGTCTGTCCGGGGTGGGGGTCGGGACCCTTTAAGCGCAGCCCTCGGCTAGCCTGAGACAGCATCTCCACGCTCTAAGTCCTCCTCTGATGCCCTGCCGGCACTGCTTCCGGCCATCCTTAAGCAAAACGCTAATTCGAACTAGTTTTTAGTTCTAGACGCGTTAGTTCAAATTAACGTTGTAGTGTAGACATACCCTAACAGAGGTCTTTTGGCCAGCAGCCATTTTGTGCCAGCAGCCTTGCGAACCAGGTAAGCATGAGGGCTGGGGTTGGGGGACTGAGGGTGTTGGGGGCCAAAGGAGGGTTGGGGAGGGAGGCCGGGTGCTGAATGTTTGTAGGGTTGCCAGGTACCCGGCATTTTCTCCTCCGGGCCAGGGAAAAAAAAGATTCAGAGAATACCAGACATCTCAGGTGTCCAGTATTCTCTGAATTTTTTAATCAGGCAGGAGCCAAAAATACCAGACTGTCTGGGTGAATACCGGACACCTGGCAACCCTACTCACTCTGGCTACAGTCTCTGCATCTCTCAGATCCCTCCTTCCCCCGCTGCTCCCCTGAGAATCACTCTGGCTATTGAATCTCGTGGTATCCTTTTAGTTCAACTCCACTGGAGTAACACCACCCTCTGTCTTAGGACATTAGAACTGCAATAGTGGGTCAGACCAGCAGTCCCCCTCTAGCACATTTCCTATCACCAACACCAGCCAGTACCAGGGCAGATAAAGTAATCCTTCCCTGTCTTCCCCTCCCAGCTTCTGGTCATCAGAGGTTTAGGGCTGCCTTGAGCATGGGGTTGCACCTCTGATGACCATCCTGGCAAAGAGCTTTCTTCCATCAACTTACCCAGTTATCTTTTACACCTAGCTATACTTTTGGCCTTCACATCATGCTACAACAAGGAGTTCTACAGATTATTTATGCATGTGTGAAAGTGTTTCCTCTTGTTTATAGTAAATTTGTTGCTATTTGTTTCTCCTGGTGACCTATTGTACTATTGGAAAGGGTAAATAAACCTTTTTTAAATAGAGTAAATAAACCCAATTTACTTTTTCTACAAGACTCTGTTGTAACATACAGTCCGAGTTCTCTAACACGGTTTCCACCAGTTTGCCCAGTTGCACTCACCGCCGCAATCATCTCCGTGTAAAAGGTTTCTTCAGCAGTGGAAGATCAATAAAATGGGGTATCACTCTCTGCTCTTCTGCAGAGATGAGTTCATGCTTCTAAAATATCCCCCACATGTGTCTCATCCCCTTCTGGTTGTGGATGCTGAAGCTCAGAGAGGCTGAGACTCGCCCCCATATCACACAGTGAGTGTAAGTCAGGAACAATAGGCATCAGGATGCTGTGTCAGATCCTTTACCGGCAACTGACCAATTCCTTCCTGCATATGAGCATACACTATGCCGCTTCCCTGCACTTCAAACAGCTGGTCATGGAAACCCAAAACCAAAGAGCTTGTAGCAGGGGAAGCCACCCCAAAAAATGTCTTCTCCCTTCATTTTCCTATTTTGAGTTCCTTCATGGCAGCCTCCCAACTTGTATTCACCTAAGAGGCAGCAGTGCAGGAAGGGGGTAGGCAGCACCGCAGAGATGGTCCTAGGGGGAAACTGGCTTTTAAGTCACCGCCGCCCAGCATAGCTCCTGCTTCTCCCTACCCTTGAAACGCAAGCGCCTAGACTTACCAGTGAATTGACTACCTACTTACCTCCTTGGTGGCACAGGCCACCCTAAACTTGAAGCCAATCCTAGAAGTCCAGTCATTCTGAGGGAATAGGACCATGAGCAGCTGGCATAAACGTATCAGTACAGAAGAGCTGCCAGGTTCCTTCTCACTGCCTCGAAGTCTAGATTCTCTCCCACTAGCAGCTTATCATGGCCCATGTTCCACAATTATATTACCTCATATAACAATCATAGAATCCTAGGGTTGGAAGAGACCTAAGGAGTCATCAAGTCCAGCCCCCTCCCCAAACCAGGACCAATCCCAACTAAATCATCCCAGCCAGGACTTTGTGAAGCCGAGATTTAAAGAACACTCTAGGGATGGAGATTCCACCAACTCCTTAGGGAACCCATCCCAGTGCTTCCCCACCATCCTAGGTAAATAGTTTTTCCTAATATCCAAGCTAGACCTTTCCCACTGTAACTTGAGACCATTGCGCCTTGTTCTCAGTAGTGACAGATGGCAGAACAGCCTCTCTCCATCGTCTTTGGAACCTCCCTTCAGGAAGCTGAAGGCTGCTATCAAATCCCCCCTCACTCTTCTCTTCTGCAGATTAAATAAGCCCAAATCCCTCAGCCTCTCCTCATAGGTCTTGTGCTCCAGCCTCCTAATCATTTTTGTTGCCCTCTGCTGGACACTCTCCTTTGCGTCCACATCCTTTCTATAGCGGGGGGCCCAGAAGTGGACGCAACAGTCCAGATGTGGCCTCACCAGTGCCAAATAAAGGGGAATAATCACTTCTCTAGATCTGCTGGCAATGCTCCTCCTAATGCCACCTAATATTCCATTAGCCCTCTTGGCTACAAGGGCACACTGTTGACTCATATCCAGCTTCTCATCCACTGTAATCCTCAGGTCCTTTTCTACAGAACTGCTACTTAGCCATTTGGTCCCCAGCCTGTAACAATACTTGGGATTCTTCCGTCCCAAGTGCAGGACTCTACACTTGTCCTTGCTGAACCTCATCAGATTTCTTTCAGCACAATCCACTAATCTGTCTAGGTCACTCTGGACCCTACCCCTGCCCTCCAGTGTATCTACCTCCCCCCTAGATTAGTATAATCCACAAACTTGCTGAAGGTGCAATCATCCCCTCATCCAGCTCATTAATAAAGATGTTGAACAAAACCGGTCCTAGAACAGATCCTTGGGGCACTCCACTAGAAACTGACCACCAATCTGACATTGAGTCATTGATCACTGCCAGTTGAGCCCGACAGTCTAGCCATCTTTCTATCCATCTTACAGTCCATTTATCCAATCCATACTTCCATAACTTGCTGGCAAGAATATTGTGGGAGACCGTATCAAAAGCCTTGCTAAAGTCAAGGTATATCACATCCACTGACTTTCCCATATCCACAAAGCCAGTTACCTCATCACAGAAGCTAATAAGTTGGTCAGGCATGACTTGCCCTTCATGAATCCATGTTGACTATTCCTGATCGCTTTCCCCTCTTCCAAGTGCTTCAAAATGGATTCCTTGAGGATCCCCTCCATGATTTTTCCAGGGACTGAGGTAAGACTGACTGGTTTAGAGTACCCTAGATTGTCCTTCTTCCCTTTTTAAAAGATGGGCATTACATTTGCCTTTTTCCTATCATCTGGGGTCTCTCCCAATCTCCATGAGTTTTCAAAGAATGACCAAAGGACCTGCAATAATATTTGCCAACTCCCTCAGCACCCTCGGATGCATTAAATCCGGATCCATGGATTTATGTATATCTAGTTTTCCTCTATAGTTCTTAAACTATTCTTTCTCCACCAAGGGCTGCCCACCTCCTTCCCATACGGATTTGCCTAGTGCATTTGTCTGGGAGCTGACCTTGTCTGTGAAGACAGAGGCAAAGAAAGCATTGAGTACTTCCCACATCATCTGTCACTAGGTAACCTCCCTCATCCAGCAAGGGCCCCACTCCCTCTCTGATCACCCTCTTATTGCTACCATGCCTGTAGAAACCTCTTTTACCCTACACATCCTTTGCTAGCTGCAATTCCAACTGTGCTTTGGCCTTCCTGATAACTCCCCTGCATTCTCGAGCAATATATTTAGACTCCTTCCCAGTCATCTGTCCAAGTTTCTACTTCTTATAAGCTTCCTTTTTGTGTGTTAAGCTCACCAAGGATTTCCCCTGTAAGCCAATCTGGTGGCCTACCACATTTGCTTTTCTTACTGAGCATAGGGATGGTTTCTTCCTGTGCCTTTAATAAGGCTTCTTTAAAATACTGCCAGCTCTCCTGGACTCCTTTCCCCTTCATGTTAGCATCCCAGGGAATCCTGCCCATCAGTTCTCTGAGGTAGTCAAAGTCTGCTTTTTTCAAGTCCAAGGTGTGCATTTTGCTTCTTCCTTTTGTCAGGATCCTGAAATCTACCATCTCATGATCACTGCTTCCCAGGTTGCCACCCACATCTACTTCCCCTACTCGTTCATCCCTGTTTGCGAGCAGCAGGTCAAGTTGCACATGGCTCCTAGTCAGTTCCTTCAGCACTTGTACCAATAAGTTATCCCCAACATTCTCCAAAAACTTCCTGGATTGTCTGTGTACTGCTGTATTGGTCTCCCAACACATGACAGGGTGATTGAAGTCCCCCATGAGCACCAGGGCCTGTGATCTGGAAGCATCTCTCAGTTGTCTGAAGAAAGCCTCGTCTACCCCATCCACCTGATCTGGAGGTCTCTAGCAGACACCAACCACATCATCACCCCTGTTGCTTCCACCTCTAAACTTAACCCGTAGACTCTCAACAGGCTTTTCTCCCTCTATATACTGAAGCTCTGAGCAATCATACGGCTCTCTTATATACAGTGCAACTCCTCCTCCTTTTCTTCCCTGCCTATTCTTCCCGGGTTTCTACATGAGAAGTCAGAAACAATGGGTTTCTATATGAAAAGTCTCAGTCCTGCTAAAATAGTAGCACATACTGAATCAGATACCAGGAGGTCTGTTTATAATCCCTGTACTACAAAGACTCATTCTCTCACACACACAAAATCTTACATGATCTAAAATTAAAAAAGGAGTCTCATAAAAAGTGGAAACTAGAGACAAATTTCTATATAAGCAAATAATACAGGTATACAGGGGCAAGATTAGAAAGGCAAAGGCACAAAAGGAGCTCAAACTAGCTACAAAGGGAAATAAGACTTTCTATAAATATATTAGAAGCAAGAGGAAGACCTAGGACAGGGTAGGCTCACTGCTCAGTGAGAAGGGAGAAACAGTAACAGGAAACTTGGAAGTGGCAGTGGTGCTTAATGACTTCTTTGTTTCAGTCTTCAACCAAGAAGTCTGATGATGAAGGAATGCCTAACATAGTGAATGCTAGTGGGAAGGGGGTAGGTTTAGAACAAAGTAAAAAAGAACAAGTTAAAAATCACCTAGAAAAGTTAGATGTCTGCAAGTCACCAGGACCTGATGAAATGCATCCTAGAATCCTAGAAGGTATCTGATCCTTTAGCTATCATCTTTGAAAAGTCATGGGAGACAGGAGAGTTTCCAGAAGACTGGAAGAGGGCAAATATAGTGCACATCTATAAAAGGGAAATAAGAGCAACCCAGGAAACTACAGACCAGTCAGTTTACATTCTGTGCCAGGAAAGATAATGGAGCAAGTAATTAAGGAGTTCATCTGCAAACACTTGGAAGATAATAAGGTGATAGGCAACAGCCAGCATGGATTTGTAAAGAACAAATCATGTCCAGCAAATCTGATAGCTTTCTTTGATAGGATAATGAGTCTTGTGGATAAGAGAAAAGTGGTGGACGTACCTAAACTTTAGTAAGGCATTTGATACTGTCTCACATTACATTCTTATCAATAAACTAAGCAAATACAACTTAGATGGGGCTACTATAAGGTGGGTGCATAACTGGCTGGATAACCCTTCTGAGAGAGTAGTTATTAATGGTTCACAGTCCTGCTGGAAGGGCATAACAAGTGGGGATCTACAGGGGTCTGTTTTGGGACCGGTTCCGTTCAATATCTTCATCGATTATTTAGATATTGGCATATGCTTATTAAGTTTTCAGACGATACGAAGCTGGGAGGGGTTGCAACTGCTTTGGAGGACAGGGTCATAATTCAATGATCTGGACAAACTGGAGAAATGGTCTGAGTTAAATTTCATCCTATTTAATAAGGACAAATGCAAAGTGCTTCACTTAAGAAACAATCAATAAATCTCACATTTACAGAATGGGAAGTGACTGTCTAGGAAGGAGTACTGCAGAAAGGGATCTTGGAGTCATAGTGGACCACAAACTAAATATGAGTAAACAGTGTGATGCTGTTGGGAAAAAAAAAAAAAAAAAAAAAAAAAAAAAAGCAAGCATGATTCTGGTATGCGTTAACAGGAGTGTTGTGAGCAAGACATGAGAAGTCATTCTTTTACTGTGCTGTACTCTGTGCTGATTAGGCCTCAACTGGAGTAGTGTGTCCAGTTTTGGGTACCACATTTCAAGAAAGATTTGGAGAAGGTCCAGAGAAGAGCAACAAGAATGATTAAAGGTCTAGAGAACATGACCTATGAAGGAAGACTGAAAGAACTGGGCTTCTTTAGTTTGGAAAGGAGAAGACTGAGAAGGGACATGATAGCGGTTTTCAGGTATCTAAAAGGGTATCACAAGGAGGAGGGAGAAAAGTTGTTCTCCTTGGCCTCTGAGGATAGGACAAGAAGCAGTGGGCTTAAACTGCAGGAAGGGAGGTTTAGGTTGGACATTAACCACCCTGACAGTTAGAAAGTTTTTCCTAAACACTAGAATAAGCTGCCTAGGGAGGTTATGGAATCTCCATCTCTGGAGATATTTAAGAGCAGGTTAGATAGACATCTATCAGGGATGGTCTAGACAGTACTGGGTCCTGCCATGAGGGCAGGGGACTGGACTCGATGACTTCGAGGTCCCTTCCAGTTCTAGTGTTCTATGATTCTATGAAAATTGCTTGTAATTCATATCCTATATTGCTAGCTTCCCCCCCCCCCCCCCCCCCCCCCCCCCCCCCCACACACACGTTTGTCACCTCTGTTTAAGAACATTGTTTACACGGTCACCAACTCCCCTTTGTTTTTACTAGAAAAGACAGTAATTAAAACAGTGCATCCATTCTGGTTTTGTTTGAAGTTTATACAAGACCACTACCACACTTTACTGATCTTTATGAGTACAATTTCAAGCCCCTATAACAAAATGAATCCTCAATTCCTTGCAGATGGAAGATAAAGGATGAACAAGTCTGTTGAAGATAAAGGGCAAAGATATAATTGTGCTCTGTTTGAAACAAGTCAAGCTTTGCAAGTTTAAAAAATATTTATGGGGATACAAAAGGGGAAGTAGAAAGGTGTTTGTCAGATAAGGAAGATCTGAAAAATAAAAGACACATTTTGATATTTCTAAACTATTTACAGCCCAATTAAGGCCACTTTACATAACTGACAATGGAAGGGAGTTAAATCTACACATTTAAACTTTGTTTCCATGGCCAGAGAGGAATAAAAGTGGTGTTCCAGTGTATGGGCCTGATTCTCACTCATGTTGGGGAGGAAAAAAAATGCCAATCTTTAACTTCATTCAGTGTTTTAGCAAGACTACTAGAGAGTAGAATTATAGAACACTAGAACTGTAAGGGACCTCGAGACGTCATTGAATACAGTCCCCTGCCCTCAGGGCAGGACTCCGGTAGTGTGCATGTAGTGTTACATCTGTATAGCAACACATGATTTACCACGATTAGGTCATTGATCCAAGAAAAGCCTGATATCCTGCCATGAGTGCTGGCAGGAAAACAAGAATTCTCTCTCAAAAACCCCTAGCTATTTCATCATTTGTTTTCATTCCACTCTAGAACAAAAACCTTTTGAAATTTTTCATGAAATAAAGCAGGAGACCCACCCCAGGAGAGCCAATAGTCTATAGGTTAGGGCACTCATCTGAGAGAGCCTTAGGCAAGTGCCTGCTGTACCTGATTCAGAGCAAGCCTTTGGATGTCCCATGTGAGTGCTTTAACCTCTGGGCTATTGGTTATTCTGGGGTGAGTCTCAGCATTTTAGGCCTGTGAAACCTACCCAATGAGACCTGTCAAAATAGATCCATTTCCTCAAAAAGTTTGACACAACAAGTTAGTTTTTCCACTGGAAGATGCTTTTTGACAAATAATTTCTGCCCATCCCTACTAGCCTCTCTCAAGGGTTGTGGAGGATGAGGAGAGACCACAAGGAGCGGGCTGCGAGCCAGCATTCCCTGGGCTCTCCAAATGGCAACAGAGCTTGTTGTGTGACTCTGGGGTCCTAGCCAGTGTCCCTTCTCTTAGGGAGCCACAAATAAGGATGATCAAGTTATGAAGCTTTTGAAAAAATTTCAGGCACCTGACCTCGTCCAGCAACGAGTGCCACCTGTTGTGTGAAAACCCATTTTCTTTTACACAAAGCCATTAATCTTAGCAATCTCTTGCACACATAATACAAGACAGGCATGACGGATAAGGGTTACACCACTTATATTTTTATATCAAGAAGCTAAGGTGGGGACATTCTATGGCCTGTGACATATAGGTCAGCCTGTTGTACCAAATAAAAGCAAGCAGGATCTTATGAGGGGGATAAGGCAAAAAGCCACATTTATTGTAAAGATAATAATAAAAAATAAAGAAAAGATAGAAGCAAACAACGTTGTTTAACTACTTATTCCTAACACTACTTAACCCTTATACACTTATATATATATATAAACCATTCATTCATACATCCATTCATTCAAGTTCTGTGTATAGTTACCAGCCTGGAAGTTGCTTGTGACAGGATACTGGCCAGGTACTCTGTACACAAGTGATGGTAGTGGGGAGCGAAGTCCTGATCAGATGCGCATCTGAAGCTCCTGGTAGGCTGGCAGCAGAACCTTGGACTCTGATTCCATAGTTTTTTAGTCCAGTTCTTATAGGAATTTCTTCCTATGCCAGTCTATGGAAATTGCTGTATCATGCTGATGTCTCCAGGGTGGCTGCCAGGTGCTCATCAGTGATCTCATCGGGTGGACCTCCAGTTTCTCCACTTGACACCTTTTGGTTGCACTGGCACCTGACGCCTTCTTCAGCCCTTTGTTGCTGTATTCTCAGGCTGGCACCTCTCAGAACCATTCACTCATCATCCAAGCACTCTCTCATACATTCATACAGTATTTTGTATAATAATAAAAGTTGTAGTTACAGAAAGTTTCTGGGTGGTATTGCTTAAAACATTCTCTGAGTGCTGAATAAAGTTACAATGTTTTAAAGAGAACAGGCCTCAATTAAGTAACAATGCCCTTAAGTCAATTACAGGGCTTGGCTCCCATAGCAGAATTAGTGGCTTGACAATGCATTGTTACAATGTATCTCTGCAATGTCAATTTCAAGCAGCCCCTTGCACAAGCTTGAGTATGCCCTGGAGCGCGGGGGGGCCTGTTTCTGGTTACATAGGATTATATTCTTAACAGTTAGGATTATATTTTTAACAGTTCTAAGTTACATGACCTAATATATTATATTCTAAAGGGACAATAATAATAATAATAAATCTAAACATTTAACAATCTTAACAAATAATAATAATAATAAGAAGAAGAAGAATTAATAATAAATCTAAACACTAAGTTGTGGGGAACAAATTATGGGGAGTCACTTCCATTTGGAGGAATCATTTTCAATACATTAATATGTTATCCCTACAAGCCTAGGGGATCATAATGGTCCCTTCTGGAATCTATTAATCTCATTTCATTCAACTGTGGATGTTCCTTTTAGCCACATGGTCATCTCTAACCCCTGTGTGAACCTAACTAAATTCATAACCTCATCACTACTAGTCTCAAGCAAAAGAATGAGTTTATAAACGGCAAAGGAGAATAAGAGTCTTGGACTTTACTGGAGCAACTTAGAAATAAACACTTGTATTCATCTAAAACATCTACCAATACCTATTTTTCAACCAAATCCTATGCTGGTGAGAGACAGTCAATAGGCAGCAAACTCCACAGGTTAAGTGGATTGTATAAAATTATCTATTTCTTTTTATTGTGGTATAATCTGTCATGGATCAGGGCCTGAGGGTGCTAGGCACTGCACACCCAGAACAAAAACACCGCCCTCACCAGAGCTTTACAACTGCTTCTTTAGCATCAGTTTTAAAATGCATTTTTCGTTTTCACTCGTCTCCGTATCACTGAGCACTGCATTAGCAAAAAGGGTACAAAGCAGCACAAAAACCATCTTTCCTGATTCCATGTAATTGTACATCCTCTAGCATCATCTCTTCAAAGAACAGCCCTATTCTTCTATTTTCCAGGTTGAACTATTAGTTCTTGGCAGCCTAAGAGCACAATTTGTACTAGAACATGTTATAAACCAGGATTTTTGACAAAGGAGTCCTGGAATTAAGAAAATCAATTAAGTGTAAAACAATATGATCTTTCTCTTTCATAGCTTTTTGGACTCCTCTTGTTGAATGAGTATCAGTAAATACTTGTGACCATACTTGTGGCCATTTAGCACAGTTTTAAACCCACATGAACACTGAGCATCAGCTATTTGCCTGAGAATCTGTGACAAAATCCCTGTTGTCATGGAAACAAGTGGCAGTATTCCTATGCCAAAAACTTCACTATCAGATAGGGAAGCTGACCCATGCAGTTAACAGTGTTAGATTTGTATTAATTCAAGAAGTCCTTTTGCCTGTGCGCTCACCTTGTCTAAATAGAAAAGAGACATTTGCTCTTTTAGCAAGAATCTAAAAAGAAGCAGAGAGAAACAATACTAATTATTGCTCAGAAAGGAATTGGGCTTTCGGGACAATAGAACTGACAAAGAACTGGGAACTCAGTAAGGTCCCAAACTATACAAATGTGACAGGACCCCAGTGTTTCAGCAGCATCTCATGTGGAAGGCCTAAGGAATTAGTCCAATGAAAAACAAAGCTTGGGTCTTGACCAACTGTGATCATTCATTATCCCAAAGTGCTTTTCATGAGCAGTGTTAGCCATATACACTCCCTCTCATTTAGTAACCTAATTTATAGCTACTACAAAAGCTTTGCTCCCCTTTGCGTGTCTTGCAGATTCAACGGTTCTTAGGAAGGATTTAAACGCTGTGGTTTGTCAACTGCGTGTCATGATACCAAGTCCTTAGCCGCTCTGCTAGATCTAAGCTCAGAAACAGCTTATCCTAGCTGCTTGATCTGCTGGTGTGCAACATCTTCCAGAAACGGAGGCAACTAATTAAGCCAAGGGTGAAAATCTAGGAACCTGGCGACGAGACTAAATGTAGAGGGTGGGGAAGAGTCTGCAGTACAGGTTGTCCCTCCCTGGCAGCCTCAGGATCCGACTGGCCCCAAACCAGGAAACCTGCCACAACAGTGGTACCAGAGAGGCCAGCATTGATAGTGTAGAGCCTTTGGGGGGGGGGGGGTTCAGGGAAGGGGCAAGGTGGCTGCAAAGCCCTGTGGCTGGGGGCCAAAGGAGTGAAGCTCCATACGGTTCTAGTCATCCTGCCTCTTCCCCCAAACATCCCCCCACCCTCCCTGAGCCTGAACATGGCAAATGAGCTATTTGAGCGAAATGAGTGGAGAAGTGTTGCTCAATGCAGGGCCAGGCGAGGGAGCATCCACAGAGAGGTCAGACCACAGAAGCTGGCAGACTATGCAAAGCTAGAGGACCATGGAGATCAAACATGTATAGCAGCATCCTTTGTGTCAGGAACAAACCAGACTGCTCTCTTCACTTCCAGGAACACGGTCTGTTTCCCGGTGAGGAGAACAGCGCTCTTCAAGCGAACTTCTTGGCTGCGTGCACTGGGGGCCTGAGCTTGGGTGCATTTCTCACTGACGTGCATTCATGAGAAAGCATAAAGACCAACTCCCTGGACATTAAGCAGCCCATTTACTTGAACATGTCTGTGGGACCAGTGAAACAAGGGAGGCGGCGGCGCTTGCTCAGCTCTGGACAAGGAGGCGGCTAATTCCCCTAATGAGAGTAGTTTTGTCCATAGAACAGCTCTGGGTGGCCACCCCAAGCCTCATGCCAGCTATCTCAATTATCCCATGTACAGGTCCCAGGGCTGCCTGGTGGATCACATGGGATAGGAACCCAGCACAGAACAGCAGCAGGGACCATCCCCACGCACACACGCACAGTGGCTGCAGGAGCCAGAGTGACACAGGAGCCTGCTCTCTGCCCCGCCGCCCTCCAAGTGAGGGAGAGGGGGTATGGATCAACATTCACATCAGACTCTTCCTCAGCACCTGGCCCAAGTGGAGAACGCTAATGATCTAACCAGAGGACCAAATTCAGTGATTAATCCCAGTCACATGACACCTGAGGCTTATTGGGAAGACACCAAGACAACCCCTCTGATCAAGAACGTACATAGCTACTTAGGATACTCAATCTCCTCTGTGCGTGTGTCTCCATGATCTATGTGACAATGACAAAGCATGCCAGACAGATGCTGGCACTAAATAGCCAAGAGGTGCTACCTGTCTCGGATGTCTCTAAAATGCTCCTTGCAGTCCATGTCGACCTAGTCCCGGACCATTCTGAAAAATGGTTCTAGTGAGAAGTCTTCACAATCAGACCTAGTAAAAGTTCTCTCAAACAAGTGTAAACATTAGCCCAATACTAAGCTGATAGAGTCTTTCAGCTATTGTCTGTTGTAATACCGTTTAGGAGGAGCTCTTGAACAAACTCTCAAATATACAGTAGATGTAAGAGCTAGGACTACCAAATTTGGTATGTAGCTTCTTATAACTTAAAGCAAGGTCAGGGTTTGGCTGTGCCAGGACAATGGAATGTGCCTGGCATGGGATTGCTTCTCAAAACCATACAGAAGAGACACAGAATCACCAGACAGGTGAATGGGGCTGCCTGGGAGCGCATCCTCCCCCTCCATCCCACCTCTTGCTGGGGACTGCCCCAGTACCGAGATGCCCACCCCACAAGTGCACTTTAGGGAAAGGGGGGGAGGAGCAGTCTCAAGCTCCCCCTGCCCCCCCCCCCCCCCCGATTCGCACAGGAACATTGCTGGCTGCTCCCCTCGCTTCTTGGCGAAGAGGAAAGTACACAGTTTGCTGCATTTCTCACACTGGCTCGGAACCACAGGGAGCAGACTTACCTGGACCTGCCCCAGCTGGGTGACATGCATCCCTCCCCCAGCTATGCCCACTGCATCAGCCACGGAGAGGTGCTTCTTCGTGGCCCCACGCTGCTGTGGTAAGAGAGGGCTGGGGTAGTCTCTCTCCTGCCGAGGCAGCCTGCATCCTGAACCCCTCTACCTCAGACCCACTTCACAGCAATGATTTAAATGAAACCTGGACATTTTCATTTTATTTTCCAAAAAGCAAAACTGAGTTAAGGACCTGAGCAATGCCAGGTAAACCTTCTGAAGTCAGTACATTTACCTCTCAGAATTAGCCAACTCCAATTTGGATTTTTTTTTCTTTTTTCAGAATAGGAGGGGAGGAGAGAGTGCATCCATTTTCCCAACTAAACATCATGCTGTGCTGACTAATTGAGTCACAAAGTCCGTTGTTCTGAATGAATCACACTTGCTGACACCAATAGCAAGCGTTTATCTGGCTGTTGCTGGGCTGAAAACAGACTGCGCATCTCTGGTCAGATAATCTGACCATGTTCAAAACAAAGCTACAGGGATCAGTAATGGGGGGGGGGGGGGAAGAAGAGGGAAAGTAATGCTTCAGTCAGTAGGCAAATGAATGCAGTTTTGTGGTGTTATATGCAGCTGCTCCCCATTTACAGACATGTCCTGATTAGAGATGTTAGACATTGGGTAACTGAATAGTCATGTAACTGCATGAAGTTATTCAATAATCCCCAGGTGCAGGAGCATGGACACCCCGCAGACAGGGGCTGTTGCCGTGAAGCAGCCTCTGCAAGTGGGGGGCTCCTGCTTTTAAGCCAGCTCCCCAGAGCACTGGCTCCTGCTCCCCCCCTTGCTGCCTCTAATACAGAGGCAGCGGGGGGGGGGAGGGGGAGGAGAATAGGAACATGCATGTCATCCTCAAGATGAACCGATAAGCCTAAACTAATTGGTTAATCGTATAGTTGACTACATGTTGACATCCCTAGTCCTAATTCCTGAATGCTCATTCAACTGGAATACATGGGGGAAATGGCTGTGTCAAATATCTGACAATCCTTCAATTGTTTCAAAAATGAAATAATCTTACAGACTTCATTAGATGCCAGATTGGTGAGGATACTTGCATGAGGTAACTTTAACCTCCTGTCATCTTAGAATGGCTCTAGGGGTGGATGGACTGTTGGTTGTATGGCATATATCCTAGTTGCCTCTGGAGCATTCTACTCTTGTGTAGAATCAGACCCATGAACACAGCAGGGAGCCTCAGGCAGACTCCCTACTTGCCGCACCCTTCCCCATCACTGAGAAAAGCAGCTGCTGGGCTGTTTGTGTTTCACAGCTGTGGGGAAGGAGGGGCTTCATTCACTGTCCCCACACCTAGCACAAGCCCATTGGCCAACTTCTGGCTAATGGAAACTGCCTGTTTGAAGACCTGGCAGCACATGAAGCACCACTCCCCGCTCTCCTCAGGCTCTTATTCACACTCCTACATGGCCCCTGCAGTCTGGGGGGGGCAGGGCAGGCATAGAGCCTGCCTGAGAATCCTACTGAGCTGCTGGCTGGGAGGTCAGTCTCCCAATCAGAACCTGCCTCTGACACCTTAGCCCCTCCCTCCCCCAGGCCACTGCCACCCCACATAATGCAAACCCTCTGCCCCCCTCCTGCACCCATACCCCCTCCCACATCCTGCACCCCAAATCTCTGCCCTAGTTCACAGCCCAAACCCAAACCCTCTGCCCCCCTCCTGAGCCTACACCCCGTCCCAGATCCTGAACCTCAATCCCCCACGCCCCTGGTCACAACCCAAACCCCTGTACCATAGTCCCGTGCCCCAGGTCATAACTGCCTCCTTCAATCGAACTCCCTCTCAGATGCTACATGCCCCCCTGCATCCCAATCCCTTACCCCAAGATTTCTTCTGCACTCAACCTCCATCCCAGACCCCACGCCGCCTCCATTAATATCATGGAAGGGTGCAGCCCTTGACCATGTTCCAGAATCTTGGAGTGTTCTCCCATCAAAAATTATTGCCCACCCTGCCTTAAACAGTAAGAGCTAGGACCACCAAAGTTGGTTTGCAGTTTCCTCTTATGCCTTAAAGCAACGTCAGGATTTGGTGCAGACTTCTTTAGAAATCTTAGACACAGTGGGCAAACCCCCTGGGTTCTGAGGACCACAGGTTGAAAACCACTCATGTATATGGTCAATGAACAAAGAAAGGAGGATTATGTCTTTTTTCACCTTGGCCTTTTTTCACCTTGGGTATAAAGCTTTGTGAAACAGGAAGGGGGGTTTTCTTGGGACACTGATGTGTCCCACCAAGAATAGGATGGCTAAACAATTAAATGAATGCTGAGGATAGGAGGATCATGGTGGGCCAGATCCAGCCCCCTGGGTGGTTTGGAGTGTTCTCAGGAAGGCTCACCTGGTGGAGGTTAAGCTTCTCCTAAGACCTATTCTTCTTCCTTATGGCCCACTATCATCAACAGGTCCTTCTCAACCAGCTATTTAGACTGAAAACACCTTGCCTACTGGAGTCATCCACATCTGACAACATGTGAAACAGATATATGGTCAATATTCATAACTTCAGATACAAAAAAATCATACCTGCAGGCAAATCTGAATCATATTCAGCAAATAATTGTTCCAATGACACCTTAAATGGCCCAACACAATACATCACATTTGTGCTACAATCAGATCATAATAATATCACTACAAAGACTACTTGGTGCATGGTCACAGAGGGGATGGTCAGTCTTTTTGCAGAGTTCTATGAGAAGACCAACCTCAAAGGATGATCCGTATTCAGCCGTGCTTTGGGGAAACAGTCTTGTCCACTCATGAACCAATCAGAATACGTGTATCTACATGTAAGGAATCACTGCTATAAAATTAAAGTATTCTCTTATTGCAAAAGAGCCCTAAAAATCTAAGTGGTCATATCCAGGATAGAATACACTTAAAAATGTGAAATTTAGCCAAATGTCAGCTAAGCCAAACTACAGGTCAAAATTTTTTTTCTTACTATCTTATCAGTAACATATGTGCAATGACCTCTGAGCTACCTGATATCCTAAAGACCTTTGACTATTGTTTCCAGCGTGTCCGAGGTTGTGTAACTAACCATCCAAAATCCCACCCGTCATTGCGAACAAGTTTCAAGAGCCACACAAGGAACAAACCCTGATACTTCTGAAGCTATTGTACAGCATCTTCTTGTCTAGTGCCCTCACCAAAGAGCAAGCAGTTAAATTCACACCAGAGTCCTCAATATCACAAAAAGGCTAGGGATATAAAAGAAAAGTCGGGGGGGTCAGGAGAGGCTGCTCCGGCAGCAGACCCTGTCCTCTGAGGGTCCCCAATTCCCTGATGGGACCCCATGAGAGCCAGGACTGAGCAAGCCCAACTGGCACAGAGTCCAGGAGCTACTCCCACTGCGGCTCTGCTGTTTAAATATAGTAGGAGCCGGACTGCCTGCGTGCCAAGCACTTACTACATTTAAACTTCAGCACGGTTAGCTCCTTCTGAGCACCTTCCCTCATCAACTAAATTATAATCAACTACACGATTACCCAATTACCCACCTATTAACATCCTTAAAAATAGGTAAAATGCCACTCCCTTCACTGGAGTGGCTGGTTCCCACTTAAAGCAACAGGTCTCATTCTAGGTCTGCTTTCTTCTCTGCTCCCTAGGATCATCTAGCGTCTACCCCTCCAGATCATCTCACATCATTGCTGGGTCAAGAGCCCTTGTTGTCTTGCATTAGGAACAACCTTGTTCTCTCCCTACCCTCCTTCAGCTTTCCTTTCACGCAAGTCACAAGCTGTTACAGAGAAGGAAGTGTGGAACTTGACCTCATATCGCCAGGCAGAAGAGCTAGGTAGGGCTGAAGAAGTATGTAAAGCTGGGGGGGGAAAGCAAGCTCTCTTAGCCAAATAACATGGGCTGTCAAGTGATTACAAAAATTAATTGCGATTAGTCGCACTGTTAAACAATAAGAATACTATCTAAATATTTTTGGATGTTTTTTACATCTTCAAATATATTGATTTTAATTACAACACAGAATACAAAGTGTATAATGCTCACTTTATTTTTTATTATAAAACAGTTACACTTTAAAAAAAAAACCTCTTCAGTTCATCTCACTGAAGTATTGGAATGCGAATTCTATCAGCTGACCCCGGGGTGCATGTTACTCCGGTGGCTTTTCAAAGGGGCAGCACCACATAGCTGATTCCGGGCTCCATGCAAAACAACTGCAATTAATGCCTGTTGATTTTTTTAATTCATTAATTCTGCCCTGCGTTAATTGCAGGTGTTAATGTGCATTAATTGACATCCCTACAAATAACTAAGATGACCAGCTAGAGGCAGATAACTGAGTGTTTGAGGACCTACCCACATAGTCCAAGGGCAGCAGTTCCAGTGCTGCAGAGAGGTTCAAACGTCAGCAAAGTGGGCTAGCAATGCTGACAGCATCACTGCTGCCTACAAATTTCTGAATAGCCATTTTAATCTGTTGCTGACTGGGAAAGCTATAAGCAACAGGGCAGCTCTGGAGTCCTTTGCAGACAAAAAGAAGGGATAGATCAACAATTTACACTCTATTCATGTCTGGAAAGCCATTTTTGCCATCACAAAATAGAGACCATCACAACTGATGGATTATCATAGAATCATAGGACTGGAAGGGACCTCGAGAGGTCATCGAGTCCAGCCCCCCGCCCTCAAGGCAGGACCAAGCTCCGTCTACACCATCCCTGACAGATGTCTATCTAACCTGTTCTTAAATATCTCCAGAGAGGGAGATTCCACCACCTCCCTTGGCAACTTATTCCAATATTTGACCACCCTGACAGTTAGGAATTTTTTCCTAATGTCCAATCTAAACCTCCCCTGCTGCACTTTAAGCCTTGTCCTGTCCTCAGAAACCAAGAGGAACAAATTTTCTCCTTCCTCCTTGTGACACCCTTTTAGATATTTGAAAACCGCTCTCATGTCCCCCCTTAATCTTCTTTTTTCCAAACTAAACAAGCCCAGTTCATGCAACCTGGCTTCATAGGTCATGTTCTCTAAACCTTTAATCATTCTTGTCGCTCTTCTCTGTACCCTTTCCAATTTCTCCACATCTTTCTTGAAATGTGGCACCCAGAACTGGACACAGTACTCCAGCTGAGGCCTAACTAGTGCAGAGTAGAGCGGCAGAATGACTTCACGAGTTTTGCTTACAACACACCTGTTGATACAACCTAGAATCATATTTGCTTTTTTTGCAACAGCATCACACTGTTGACTCATATTCAACTTGTGGTCCACTATGACCCCTAGATCCCTTTCCGCCATGCTCCTTCCTAGACAGTCGCTTCCCATCTTGTATGTATGGAACTGATTGTTCCTTCCTAAGTGGAGTACTTTGCATTTCTCTTTATTAAACTTCATCCTGTTTACTTCAGACCATTTCTCTAACTTGCTAAGGTCATTTTGAATTATGTCCCTATCCTCCAAAGAAGTTGCAACCCCACCCAGTTTGGTATCATCTGCAAACTTAATAAGCGTACTCTCTATCCCAATATCTACATCATTGATGAAGATATTGAACAGTACGGGTCCCAAAACAGACCCTTGCGGAACTCCACTTGTTATCCCTTTCCAGCAGGATTTCGCACCGTTAACAACAACCCTCTGACTATGGTTATCCAGCCAATTATGCACTCACCTTATCGTGACCCTATCTAAGTTATATTTGCCGTAAGTTATATTATGGCCCTTTATTCCCTGATGGGAAATATTTTCGGTCCTAATATAAGAAAAATCTAGCTAATTACATTCATTTGCTGTTAAGAACTCTGAAAAACCTTGCTCAGCTTCCGCTGCCAATCCGTTCCACTGGACTGTCCATGTAATTAAGGCAAGCAGCTTTGCCCTTCTATGGATAAACAGACAATCCTTATGATCTTGTGTTGCCAATTTCATGAAGCCACAGCTATCTTTATAAACCTAACCACTGATTTATAGTTCATTTCCAATGTGAAATCCATTGATCTTCACTGTCCTTCACGGACTCAAGGTTTTTTTTTAATGTAAAGAAAAGTTCAAGACAATTTTACAATGTGAAGCAGATGACAGAGTGAGACGGACACATACTACACCAGACTGGATCTTTGGATCAAATGATAGCAAGCACTGTGAAGTTTCTACTCAAAATTCCTGCAGCTTTGTTATGTTAAAGAATTAGGCAGCCAACCCTATCCTTGCATCCCTGAATCAGGACATGTGATGGTTGGCAAAGCATGTACATACATGGACTTGTCTTCTTTATTTGTGGTTATCATCTGCACTCTGTACATCTAGCACTTTTCATCCAAGAAGTTCTAGTCTCTTCATAAACAAAGCCAAGTTCAGCCCTCATGCAAGTCTGTTAAGCCTGGCAATACCCCTGAGACACAGATAGATGCTGTTTACAGACCAGGTAATTAATATGTAGATTTAAGAAGGGTACAGAGAGAGGCAGAGTAGAAATAGAAGATCGGAGCTATGACTGCTACGCTTTGTCTACACTACACATCTTTTAGAAACACAGCAACGTCACCAAAAGTTGGGCAGCTTAAACACTGTCAACAAAATATCTCCATCTTCTACCAGCAGGGTTTTCATTGTTGACAAGACCATTCCGGTCCACAGTGCACTATCTACACAAACACTTGCCATAGCAAAACTTTTGTCATTTGAGGGAGTGGAGTTCTAGCACCTATGAACAACAAAAGTTTTGCTGCCCAATTGCTAGCATGGACATGGGAGCAGGAGATAAAGCCTCTGACCAGCATCCCCTCCACCTCAGCTTCAGCCGTCTTTCCATAACCATGTTATGGAATAGAAAGGAGGATATGATTTATGTACGAAGAAGGGTTCATTCTTGCAAGGTGCTGAGTACACAGCAGTCAATGGCAGTTGAAGGAACTCAGCACTTTGGCAAGTGGAAATGCCAGTCTCCATCACAATGGGCTAGAATGGCCTGATTATACACAGTAAATAGATATATGCACTGCAGAGCTTGAGGCCCTGTCTACACTACACAGAGAATCGACCCTGCAGCAATCGATCCACCAGCCATCAATTCATCATCTCCAGCATGCTCCCGCTGATGCCAGTACCCCACCAAAACGAGAGGAGTAGCCAGCGTCAACCTTGCAAGACACCACGGTGAATATGTCGACTTTAGCCATGCTACTTGCCTAGCTGAAGTAAAACAATGGTGAGGGTAACGTAGACAAGGCCAAAGACAGCAAGAGGGACCTAGGTAAACAGCTGTTAAGAAGCAAGGTGCAAATAGACTAGAGTTCAGCCAAACTGGCCAGTGTCTGCCTGAAGAACACAGCTGATCTTCTGGCACAGCTGTCTTAGAAAATGAAATACTGAGCCAAAGAGACAGAAGTAAGTGGCTAGTGTGAAGGTAGCACTGGCAACATCCCCATCAGGAAGATTTTGTCAACAAACCAGCGTTTGCCCCCCCCCCACCACCACCACCGTTCCTGTTTGAGATTTGCTACCAATAGAAAACACTAGTTTCAGCATTTCAATTCCTGCTGTGTCATACCTGGCCTTCATTATATGGGGAAACTCACGGCAGTTTTACGTCCATAACAAATGGGTTAGTAGAAACTGAGAACCTTGCAATACTTTTCATTTACACAAAACACTGTCACTGAAGAATCCTGGAATTAGATCCTTAAGTTAGATTCCAAACGCACTTCAGCATTGATATGAATCTGGAAAGAAGAGGGAAGCAAATAGGACAGTTGCACGCATAATTTCAGTTTGCCAAAGTGCTGAATGACCTCAGCTACCATTGACTGCAGTGTACTCCTTACCTTGTAAAAACAAATCCTTCGTGATATGTAGTGACTGATGGAAACCAGGCCCAGCTGGCGACATTTGCTCTAGCTGAAGGACAGATTAGCAGTGGTAAAAGTTGCTACCATCTGATGTCCAACCAGCTTGGAGTATGTTAGAGTGATCTCAAATCAATTCTTAGTTGCAGTCTGTCTTCACACTAACTGGCTCCACTGTAACACACTAACTGGCACCTGTTGATGGCAGTTTCAGAAAGGCCAAATATGAAATGGGCAAGAGAACCAAAAAGACCTCTTGGGCCAGGGGTGTGGCTGCTGCCACCTACATCCTGCCTCTCTAGAAAGTAAACCAGACTTGTCAGTCTCTTGTCAAAAATCAAACAAACTGGCGCTTTTCATCAGTTCTAAATCCCTTTATGAAGACATAGCAACAACCTGAACAAAGGGAAGTTATGCTGCTTCCCCCTAGAATTATATCAAACCAGAGAAGCACCATGTTTGTGGTTGATCAAGTTGCAGTCTCACCAGAAGACCCTCGAGGTGCGGTCATCGCTCCATAATTCAGGCTTAGTGATCCATATACAAGTCTGGAGCTCCTCCAAAGGACAATCTGAGGGTTCAGAATTGCTTCAATGTTCAAGTCGCAACTTACATTTTTTCTCCCCTATCCTCAGTGTCAGTCTTCAGCTTCTATCGTCTGTCCTCCAGCTGCCCAACCGAGGAAGTGCATATATACACCCAAGCAGAGAGACTGAATTCAAGAGCTAAGCTCTGCCATGCATTACAACAGGTGGGACTTGATACCACCAAAGCTCTTCACGCTAATTAGTGACGCCTCTCAAAACCCCGGTGAAGCAGGCAAGTATTACACTCATTATACAGGTGGACAATAGAGGCAAAAAATGTCAAGTGAAAGCACTGGTTATCAAGACACTACTCTGATGGGTGTTTCATAAAGCACACAGATAGCTAGACAAAAAGCTCAGTGAGTGAGCACACCATAGTCAGACTCACAAGTCCTCCCCACTGAACTCCTCCTCAAGCACCAAAAGTTACCACACTCCCATCCTCAAACCAAGAATAGAATTCTGGCCCTTTCATCTACTGTACATTTCTCTCTGTTTTCATTTCATTTTTAACTCCATCCCATCCCTTTTAGAAATAAGCGTTCTTGGTTTGTGCATGCTCAGTAAAAGGCCCTGGACACTGCAATGGAAAAATTCACCTGTACAGCCCGCTACACAAGTATGCCTTGCAGCAGAGCTGCTAAGTGTGCTGCTACTATTTGCTCCTGCAGCTGCCTGCATGTTAAGAGATATACTTTTGTCCACCAAGATGTAGGATGCAAGTCACTAAGGATATGCAAAGAAAGCTGTAAGTCACGCAACAGGGGTTTTCTGTGTGTGTGTGTTCGTTCAAAGATCATGTCTCTAAATCATGGGTGGGAGACCTTTTTTGGGTCAAGGACTGCTGACCCACAACAACAACAAAAAAAACCCACAAAATCAGTCAGGGGCAGGGTTGCCAGGTTTCTGGTATTTGCCTGGCGCCTTCCCCTGGGTAAAAAAAAAATTCAGAAAATACTGTACGTCTAAAATGTCCGGTATTTTCTGTTTTACCGGAGGCCTGGCTCGGGCGCCCGATGGAAGAGTGCCTCTGCCTTTGAAGTGTAGTATAGGACTTGTTTTTGCTCAACAACTTTTTTTTTTTGGGGGGGGGGGGCGCGCTCAATAGAATTTGGTCGAATTGGGTTCGGTATTTTTTGTTAAACCATCTGGCAACCCTAGTCAGGGGCTGCACTCAAGTGAGAAGCAAAGCAAACAAAAAAAACGCTCACCTATGTGGCCCCTCATTGAGAGGGAGAAAGATATTCCCCACCGCACCAAAGCCTTGGTGGACCCAAGCTAGTAGATTTTGTGTCCTCCAGCACCATGAGATCAGGGAGGCTAAAGCACCAGCTCAGGCTCCCCAATGCTGGGAGGAGCCCCAAGCCTTGGTGGGCCAGATCCAGGCAAGGTAGGGACCACATCCAGCCCTGGGGCCTTCGTTTCCCAACCCCTGCTCTAAATGGAACGGTCTTTCCTTCCTCTCCTCCACATGCCCTAGCTGAACACATTACTCGCCCCTGAGACTCTTGAAAAACCCGGATCTCACGTGCAACAGAAAAGAACACCACATGAGATCTGTGCATTGCAAAATGTAAAATTGCAATTTAGGAAGGGAAATGCAATTCACCAGGATGCTTGTAAACAGGAGATAGAATTTTCTCTCTCTCACATTGAAGTGATTCCTCATTTCAATTGTAGAGAAGACACCCATCTGCAATTCAATAGCAAGTGTAATGGGATGGCACCGCATACAAGTGTCTCGCCTCTGGCCGAGTGCGGGTTCCTGCACTGCCTGCTGCCGAAAGCCTCTTTGGCAACTTAGCCCCCCAGCCAAGTCACACCCCGTGCATCACAAACCTCTGCTGGGATACATATCTAACGGGACCCATCCTGGCACCCTCTGCAAGTCTCTCTGTTTTCCCACTCAGGAGAGAGCAGTGCCTCCAGGGCCTCTCCTCCTGGAGACAGCTCCTTGGCCCCGCTCAGCGCTTTAACTTGGTTCATCATAGTCGCACACCAGCTCCCTACACAGAGCTATGCCGTGGTGCTGCTGCTCCCTTAACTAGACAGCCACTCAGGGGCTGACTTTGGGCCTGCAGCACCTTTTACAGGGCCTTTCTGGTCCCTGATTGGCCGACTCCTCCACCGCCACTCTAGCTTCCTGGAGAATTGTCTATGGCCTTTTTTTCCGGGATAGTGATAGAAATGTAGCCGTGTTAGTCTGGTGTAGCTGAAACAAAATACAGGACTATGTAGCACTTTAAAGACTAACAAGGTGGTTTATTAGGTGATGAGCTTTTCGTGAGGAAGTGGGTCTGGCTTACGAAAGCTCATCACCTAATAAACCATCTTGTTAGTCTTTAAAGTGCTACATAGTCCTGTATTTTTTTCTGGGGTGGGATGTGGCAAGGCCACAGGGTCTCCAGCAGGGGGCCCCCAGGGTCTGGTTCACCTGTCTCAGCAAGTAAATGAATACGCTTATGAAAAGGGAGAACAAGAGCCTTGAATGGTACTGTAGCAGCTTGTTGTAGTCACCTAATAAACATCCATTGACAGTTATTTTTCAAGCACATCCTTTACTGATTAAAGAGAATCCACAAATCAGGGACAGAACAATTAACGGTGTAAGTTTCCCTAATTGTTGCAGTTCACTGTGGTCTGGGAAGAATTAAAAGGATCCTATCTTTGAGGCTCAGAATCTAAAGTCTTGTAAAATCCAACATTCAGAGAAATGTTTCTAATGGAATACGTTCTCATTTCAGTGAGAGGCTGCACATTTAAATGTTCCCTTGGACTAATGGAAAGATAAATGTAGCAGCTGTAGTGTTATGTTCCTGAATGAA
This sequence comes from Pelodiscus sinensis, assembly GCF_049634645.1. Classification (NCBI taxonomy): domain Eukaryota; kingdom Metazoa; phylum Chordata; order Testudines; family Trionychidae; genus Pelodiscus; species Pelodiscus sinensis. The sequence goes on along the minus strand of NC_134738.1, from coordinate 716,836 downwards.
GAGGAGAAAGTGAAACTAACCATTTGTTTTCATTATCAAAACTAACTGAAGTGCAAAACACCATAGAGGTGTTGTGGGAGGGGGAGAATAGAAATTTGAAATGCTAGCTGATAATGTAGAATTTTAAGTTGAAAAAATTATGAAAAGAAGAAAATTTGTAAGCATCATAGGAAGCTTCTAGGCTTCTATTCTTTTCAAAGCTAAATTGTTTCTATAAAACATAGTGAACCCTTTTGAATTCTAGTTGTAGTCTTGCCAATAAGAAGTTGGATAAATAGTCTAGGGATGTGAAGGACTAGTCAGTATCACTTCCTCCCTCTATCAGAAGAGGCAGCAAGCGGGGGAGAGGAGAGGGTACTTCAAAGCAGCAGCACCTGGTGGACTCCAGGAGCAACTGGGGACTCCCAGACCCCAGGCTCCAACTGGCATTTTCGCCTTCGAAGTGTAGCAACAGTCCTATGCATTGACTAGTCAATTAGTCAAATACTCGCAATTTAACAACCCTAAAATAGTCCCTTCCATACAACGTAGCTCAAACATGATGCACAAGATTCAGCAAAAAGACCTGCACGTATATTACAGCATGAACACAAGCTCCACTCAATTGCTATTCTTTCTAATCTGACATACCACCTTCCAAAACACTGAGGAAGATGACCTTTGTCCTGATCAGATTTACCCTCTCAGACCCTGGTCTTGCAGTGAGTGTGGTGCACAAACAAGGCCTTGGGGAAAATATTAAGAGATGATCTAGCCAAAAACCCAAGTTAGGTAATCATATTCTGACAATCTCAATCTCTCCCCTTAAGTGACAAGATAATATGTGCTGTCCATCTTAAATTGCATTGTATTGTTGAACAGCTGCCATAAGAAGTGGCTGCACTAATTCTTGTCTTTTGCATTTTGTTTTCTGGTTTTGGTTATTTTAGGATAAGCATACCTCCAAGTCCCACATCTTTACCGAAAGGGTTGGATCTCTAATTATTGACTTTTAACTGGAGGAGTCATTAAACTCATTGTATGTAAAAAAAGCTGTTTGTTTGTTGTAAGATTATAAAAGAGATTACATTCTAAACAACAGCCCTTTGACCTTCTTAAAGAAGAAGAGATCCCAAATAGCTAAGACAAGTTCTGCTTGCTTGGCTGAGAGAATGTTTTCATCTCAGTCAAGCAACACCAGTATCTCCAAATTTCCAGGGAAGAATTCCAAGTCTTACACAAGTATTACTGTAGAACAAGCTTGGCAAAACTCTTTTCCAATTACTGCAATAAATTAGTTTATTTTAAGCTTTTTTCTATTTTTATCAATTTACATTTTACAGTTGTGCAAAATTATGGGACATAAGCTTTTTTATTTGTAACCTGTTTAAAATTTCAAAGTTAGAGGAAATGATGGGAGACTCCAGCAATCACTGGGGAAAAGACATTTAAGAGTACATGCTGAGAGTCAAAAAGTTGAAGCTTCAGAACAGTTAAATCACAGTCATCACATGTCAATACAAAGTAAATATCCCTGAAACAAATGGTTATAAGTTCTCAAGAGGCATTCTTACTTTGCCTATTTACAAATATTTCAATTAATATAAGATTGTACAGTCTGTAGATTGAAATTTATGTTTATCAACTTTTATGAATAAAAATCTAATACTTGCACACTTACGTATGAGAAATTTCCTTGCTGCTAAATAAATTGCAACTGAAACAAATGCAGTTACCTAGCAGACGATGGCTTAACCCTCTTTTGTTGAATTCAGAAAATGAAGATGCTACCACCACTGAACAAGTGGTAGTCATTCATCTGAGAGCACATTGCTTCATAACTTGTATAAAGTTATCAGAACCTTGGACCTACATCCAGGCAAGCTTTTAGCAACCCCATTTGAAAGGATAATTTTCTCCCTTCAGTTTCAGCTCTATAGTTATAAAGTATAGATAATTAGAACCAAAGTGTGTGGGGGGGAGCTGAATATGTGAACAGTCATGTGACATGTTAAAGGGACACTGCAGCAACTGCAGAAACAAAATGTAATCTGTCAAATCAAGAAAGGATTTTATATAACCATTTGATCTTTACTTGAACACACAAACATACTGTCATGATTGTAACATCTTTATTTTAGGTAGTTCAAACATTACACTATAGTGTCAGAAGCACATGCCCAACAACATTGCTCTAATTAACAAGCCAATGAACATGAGCCAAAAGGAAACTGACATGCTACTGTAGCCTTCAAGTTGAGCAAGATGGAAAAATTAAACTAACAGCACAAGAAGGTAAAAAGTAAATATAATTTGTCAGGGTTTATTTTCAATGTCCTTAACATGACTAACCTCAATGCCAAAAAGATTTTTTAAATATGATTTTTATCTTGACAGCACATCCCTTTTTTAGAATTGCTTAGTACCAGGAGTGAAGACAACTTGACCATTTCCCCCCTTACATATCGGAGTGTTGTTTGAGATAAAGAAAACAGGGTGTAAAAAGCTTCTATTTTCATTCCCATTACAATTCTTAGAAATGTTTAAAATGTTCTGATTAGGAGAGGTAGACATTTTCATAATTGTACAGAAATAAAGAATGGCAGGTAGGTCTTGTTTATTTGGGGCTCTCTTCAAAGATCTCAAAGCCCAGCTCTGGGTTGCAAATAAATATTAAGTCCTCTTGAGACTGAGATGTGTTGTAACAGATTAAAAACAACCTAGTGCACCTCTGCTACTTGTTTTGAGAGATTTTAGCCTGCCTGAGATTTTGACCTAGCACCATTCAGAAAGGTGACAAATAAGCTTACACCTCTGATGGAAGACTCACCCCCTATCAAAAACCACCCTTCTACTTATACCAAAACACATGTAGACTACACAGCTCTTGCAAGTGGATGGAACTGCATCAGGCCAACCATTCGCTGTAACCCTATTCCTTAGGGAAGGCTGAAAATATCTATGTTCCGGTTCATGCTGCTGATCCCATCCAGAGTGCAACCCACGCACACTCTACTCTCCCCAACCGATGCACAACACTGCACCCCTAATTCCTTATGCAGCCCCAAGTTTTGCACCCCCTCTGTACTAACTCCGCCCCATTTCCTACCGAGCTCATGACGCTCTTCTGCAGGCCGCTGCGCGAAGCGCTTCCCCGCTGCACCCCAGGATCACCCCCGCTGCAGGCCCCCCCGCTCTTCACCCCACCTTCCGTTGTGCACCCCGCCCACACAAACACACCCAGGGCCCGTCTGCAAGCACCATCCCACAGAAGGAGGCGTCTTGACCCGGGGCAGCCTTCGCCCGCCCCGCCCCGCTACCTTCTCCTCGGGTTCCTGGGCCCCGTCGGGCTCCCGGCCGAGCCTCTGCCGCAGCTCGCTCATCTCGCCCCAGGCTCCTTGAGCGCCGCGTCCCCACCTGCAGCGACTCCCGGGGCAGCAGCTCTGAGCAGGCAGCAGCGGCGCGAGCAGCCCCAGGCTTGCACGGGGGAGGGGGAGGGGGAGAAAAGCCGAGCCAATAGCAGGCGTAGGAGAGCAGAAATGGGCGTGACCAAAGAGCTTTGTCCACCAGCCTCATTCTCAATGCGGAAGCGCTAGCTCTTTCGCCCCGCCCATCTGTACCTGGGCAGTTCTCCGGCGGCGGCCGCTATCGGCCGCCATGATGGGTGTACGCAGAGGCGTCCATGCTGCCCCCAGCCGGGCTCTCGCTTCCCGCACCACAGCCCAACGGAGGCCTGGGCACAGGGGCCATGCCGGCGGCGGGGCAGTGCTGGAAGGGCTGCTGCTGCTGCACCGTGGCTGGAAGTGGTTCCCAGTACAGACAGGCTGCGTCTAGACTGGCATGATTTTCTGCAAATGCTTTTCACGGAAAAGTTTTTCCATTAAAAGCATTTGTGGAAAAGAGCATCTAGATTGGCACGGACGCTTTTCCACAAAAGCACTTTCTGCGGAAAAGCATCCGTGCCAATCTAGACACGGTTTTGCGCAAGAAAGCCCCAATCGCCATTTTCACCATCTGGGCTTTTTTGCACAAAACAGTTTTTAGCTGTCTACACTGGCCCTCTTGCGCAAAAACGTTTCCGGAAAAGGGCTTTTGCCTGAACGGGAACGTCAAAGCATTTGCGCAAGAAGCACTGATTTCGGACAGTAGAGCGTCAGTGCTTTTGCGCAAAATCAAGCAGCCAGTGTAGACAACTGGCAAGTTTTTGCGCAAAAGCAAACGCTTTTGTGGAAAAACTTGCCAGTCTAGATGCAGCCACAGAGTTTACAATTTCACTGTGTCTACACTGGCCACGAGTATTTGCACAAGAACACTGATGTTCTAATGTATAAAATCAGTGCTTCTTGCGCAAATACTCTGATGCTCCCACTCAGGGATAAGCCCTCTTGCGCTACTGTTCTTGCGCAAGAGGCCAGTGTAGACAGGCAAAGTTAATTTCTTGCGCAAGAAAGCCCGATGGCTAAAATGGCCATCAGAGCTTTCTTGCACAAGAGAGCGTCTGCACTGGCACGGATGCTTTTGCGCAAAAGCACATGCCAGTGTAGATGCTCTCTTGTGCAAATGCTTTAACACAAAAACTCTTGCGTTAAAAGTATTTGCGTAAAATCATGCCAGTGTAGATGAAGCCTTTGTGTGCATGCTCCCAGGAGCATGGGTGATTGCATGGCCCCACGTGCTCTCTCCCTGTTCCTACAGACAGCAATCACCTATGCCCAGAACTCCTAGGACAGTGGTCTCCAACCTTTTTACACCCAAGATCACTTTTTAAATGACAGAACAAGCCAAGATCTACTGCCCCACTCCTTCCTTGAAGCCCCGCCCTCTCTATTCTCCTCCTCTCCATCACTTGCTATCCCCAACCCTTATACTGCTGGTTTTTTTCCCCAATTCTTCTGTAGGGAAAAGTTTTTCCAACATTTGGCCTGTCTAGACTGGACCAAAGGTCAGAAAACCTCCTTCTTTTGGAAGCCCCCTTATTCCTTGTGGAAAGAAGAATATAGGGGTGACCGAAAGATCATGTTTGCTCTTCCACTAAAAGAAGTGTATGACAGGCTCAGATGTTGAGTTTGGGGGAGTGCAGGAGTGTTATGATGCTGTGGCCAGATGGGGCTTGGCCCCAATTGGGGCTTTGTTGGCTAGGCTTCATTTTCAAATAAAACACTGTGTCAAACACAAAGGCTGTGTCTAGACTGGCAAAAAAACTTGCCAGCTGTCTACACTGGCTGCTTGAATTTCCGCAAGAACACTGACGATCTCATGTAAGAAATCAGTGCTTCTTGCGGAAATACTATGCTGCTCCTGTTCGGGCAGAAGTCCTTTTGCACAAAAGGGCCAGTGTAGACAGCTCAGATTTGTTTTGCGCAAAAAAGCCCCGAGCGCAAAAATGGCGATTGGCACGGATGCTTTTCTGCAAAAAGTGCTTTTGTGGGAAAGCATCCGTGCCAATCTAGATGCTCTTTTCCGCAAATGCTTTTAATAGAAAACTTTTCCGTTAAAAGCATTTGCAGAAAATCATGCCAGTCTAGATGTAGCCAGAATGTTTCTGCATTGTCTTTATTTCTGAGAAAGGCAGGGAACCTGTTTTAAGTCAGGGGTCACTGACCCACAGAAAAATCAGTTGGGGACACACAAGTGAGAGGCAAAAAAAACCTCCTCCAACCCCCACCCAAGCTTCACTAATGTGGCCCCAACTGTGTTGGTGGAAGCAGGGGACATAGTACTGGGGAAGGGTGCTAGTCAAGGCCGGATGGAGGCATGGATGAGCCAGGCAGCTGCCCAGGGCGCCAACCGATGGGGGGCACCTGATGGCAGATGGAAGGACGACGCGCACCCAGCTCCCGCAGTGCCAGCCCCGCAGCACCAACCTGCAGTGCCCTTCCCCCCACGGCCACGGGGCCCTGCATGGCCCGGCGCGCATGCCAGCAGCGCTGAACGGGCCGGGCTGGGTAGCGCATGCACCTTGCGCCCTGAGGGCAGGCCCCGGGCTGGCGTCAGTGGCCGTGGCTGGCCCGCACATGCGCCGTACACCCCATGCCCCGTACGCCCCATGCCCCACAGGTGGGCCTGCGCATGTGCTGTGAGTCTGGGGGCGGCACCACATGCCCTGGCCCAGGGCGCCAAAAGGACTCGGGCTGGCCCTGGTGCTAATGGGTGCTTCGGCAGGGAACACAGTACCAGTGGGGACAGAGTTCTGCGGCTGGGGAGTGGGGAGAGAAAACAGGGGGCTGGGGAGTGGGGAGAGGGAACAGAGGAGTGGGGAGAGAGAACAGGAGGCTGGGGAGAGGGAACAGGGGGCTGGGGAGTGGGGAAAGGGGGCTGGGTAGAGGGAACAGGGGACCAGTGGGGGCAGAGAGTCCCCTGCACCCGCCTCCTCCCAGGATTCTCTCGCTCCCCCCCAGAGGGAAGCCGGTACATGCCTCCTATGGGGCGATGCATGCCTCCCATGGCGCAGCCAAACCCCCACGCGCACCTGCCCTGGGGACCAAACCCCCCTTCCGTGGTGCAGCCAAACACCCGTGGGTGCCTGCCCCGGGGCCAAACCCCAGGGCCAACTCCCACTCCTGCGGCACAAGGAAACCCCTGCGCTCGACTCACCCCTCCTGCGGCGCAGGGAAGCCGCCACACTCCTCCTCCGGGGCTAACGCCCCCTCCCACAGTGTGCCCAGCATGCTACGGAGCTGTGGGAGGGGAGCAGCCAGCACACTTCAGGAACCCCCGGAAGTAGTGCAAAGCTGCAGGCAGGACTTCCGTCCACCCTGCAGGAAACTGGCACTACGCTGGAGGTAGGTAGTGGGGCTTCTCGGGAGTAGGGGGGAAATGGAGGGGGGACGAACACCTCACGATCAACTGGTCGAGGCCCTGTGATCAACCAGTCGATCGCGATCGACCGGTTGATGACCCCGGTCCTAGGCTATTTGTACACTGCAGGCTTTTTGTGCAAGAACAGCTGTTCTTGTGCAATAACTTGCAGAGCGTCTATACTGCATGCGCGTTCTTGCGCAAGTAAATTTACAGTAAAGCGTTGGAAAACAGGGCTTCTTGCACAAGAGTTATTCCAATCCCCAGGAGGAATAAGCCCTCTTGCGCAAGAGCACTTCCACAAAAAGGCAGTGTGGACAGGCAACAGGGATTTCTTGCGCAAGAAAGCCCTATGGCTAAAATGGATGCTCTTGTGCAAAAGCACATGGCAGTGTGGACACTTGCTTGCACAAGACCTTTTGCACAAGAACTCTTGTGCAAAACAATTCTTGCACAAAAAGCCTGTAGTATAGACGTAACCCTAGTGTACAAATTATTCCAGCACCTCTGCTACAATGTGCTGCCTCCTGGCCCCTCCCCAGGAAATGGACATCCTTCCCAGCTAAAGATTTCTCCTTGTCTCCACACAAAGTGCCATAGAATCCCTGGTGCTATGCAAAACAGACAAGAGGTCTGAAGCTCTACGTCCATCATAACCTTTCCTAACCTGCCCAGACAGGGTTGGATCCTGTGCAGACATGCAAGCCACGGTTTGGGGTATGAGCACAGTGTTTTTGGGGGCCCCACAGCAGCCACCCCAATTGTCCTATGGATGTAAGGGGCCTGGTACAGGGCGGCATCAGGAGTCAGCCACAGATACCATGTGGCCAGTGGAAAGCAGAACAGCCTGGAAGCCTGCTCCACCACACCCCACCGTGCCACCCTTTCCCAGCCTGCTGTGCAGTTTCTCAGTGGCAGCGGGAAGCAGAGCGCTCTGGACCCACGGCATGCTGTTTCCTGCCACCACAGAGAAGTGGGACGCAGCAGGCGAGGGCGGCAGAGCACAGCAGGCTGCCAGGCTGCTCTGGCTCCTGCTGCCACGTGGTCAGTAGGGGAGAAAGAAATCCTGCTGCCACCACACTAGGCCCCTGTAATCCCCCAGGCCATGTTGCTTGGGTGAAGGGGCCGATGAGTGGACCCGGTATGGGTATTGGGGGAGGAGTGGAGTGAGGGTAGGACAGGGCAGGGCCTTCAGTAGTGGGAGGGGTCCCCAGATTCCATGCCTGGAACTGTGATGGGAGGTTGTCTCAGGCGCTGAACTTCCTCAGGTTAGTCCTGAGGACAGATTCCCAGGCCACAATGGACCAGTGTGATCATCTACTCTGGCCTCTCATATAGCACAGGCCAGAGAACTTCCCCACAATAATTACTAGGGCAGCTCTTTCAAGAAAACATCCAACCTTGATTTAAAAATTGTCCGTGACTGGAGTATGCACTGTGATGGTTTCCCCTGTCCCACAATACTTTATGAAACTGTCTTATGGATACAAATATGCATAACTCGAAGATGCTTTGGACAAAATACTTCATGTCCTGTCAATTTTAATGTCACAATCTGCTGGATCCGTATATCTTGTATGTAAAGTTAGCGATATGTGGTAGGGAATGGGGTAGGTTAATGGTTTTAAATGTGCAAATGAAACCTTAATGTCTGTGTGATCACCTGTAAACAGCCTCCTTCATCCTTTAAGTCTCTCAGCAGTGGTTGGTCCTAGAAAGACATGTAACCACACCAACTGGGACCAGGTAATTTTCCATTGGAGGGGGGAATATAGAAATAGAATTCCTGCTCAAAAGGAAGTCTATTTAAGATGCAAAAGTTTTTAGGCTCTTTGTCTTTGGCTAGCTGGCCAGACATCACAGAAGAAAGAGAACTTCCCTGACTTGGAAGTTTAGCAGAAATAACAAGTTTTAGGGTAAGTATACAATAAACTTTAGTGTGTTAGAATTAGCTGTGCTTTTTGTAAATTTGTAATTTACTTGTTCTGTTTTCACTTGCAACCACATAATTCCTACTGTTTATACTTAATAAAATTACTTTTTTTACTATCAAACCTAGTGTAAATAATTGTTACCTGGGAACAATCAGTGTGTACATTCTTCTTTCATTGTTAGAAGGGGCTTGCCTGAATGATTTATTTGCAGTTCTGATACCCTTTGGGGATTGGTTGGTTTCCTGGATGCTGTGTCTGAAATTGCATTCTCCTCAGAGCTGAAGTCATTCAATGTCTGCATTGCTCTTTTGGCAGGGAAGCTGATCTCAACTCTGTGTCTTAGCTGGAGACCAGGAGATCTAGCCCAGCGAGACAGGGTTGTGAGAAACCCCAGAGAGCAAGGCGGCCAGTGTCAGTAGCTTTATTAGCACACTGAGAAGCAACCCCAAGGGGGTCTTCTGTAACACACCCTCCGCTCCCCCCCCTCCCCGCTAACATGCACCATAACCCTTGGTAAATGGTTTCAGTAGTTAATTACTCTCACTGTTAAAAATATATGCCTCATTTCCTGTCTTAATTTTTGTCACTTCAACTTCTAACCATTGACATTTCTCTGCTAGATTGAAGGGCCCCCTTATCAACTATTTGTTCCCCATGTAAGGACTTGTTGATTATAATCAAGTCACCTCTTTATTAAGTTAAACAGATTGAGCTCTTTGAATCATTCCAAGGCATGATTTCCAATCCTTTCATCTCATGGGTCTTCTCTGAATCCTTTCCAGTTTTTCAACATCCATCTTGAACCACGCTGGTCACAGGGTGGAGGCAGAGTGGAGAAGGCTTTGCATGCTCCCTCACTCCCAGGTCCTAATTGGCCTGGGGGCAGGGAAAGCAGCTTTTGCCCACCTCTGCTACAGAGTATAGCATTGTGGATACCGGAAAGATCCTCAGAGGCTACAAATCAGTTACATCACCACATAACCCACCAAAATTGTTGCAAGTTGGCAAACTCAACAGCTTGACCTATACAACAACCCAGCTGGCAGCCTTCAGGAAATCGTCATTCAGCCCATCGGAACATCACATTGCCATAGAACCTTCAGAATTCCAGTATTCCGCATTGGCCCTTCCCATGATGCTCATGGAACTCCAGAACCCCAACATTCCAGTCTGCCTCCGCAAATTCCACTCATTGCCACCACATAAACCTGGGGCCCCAGCTTCCTCGTAACAGCCTATACCTCCCGAGGAATGTACCAGGATCCCAGAACCCACAGGAGCCCACTGCTCCATTCAGCAGCAAACATACATATTTGCAACGGACCTAGAGCCCTGATGTTCCACCCAGCAGGCTAAGGCCTACAACTCCCTGAACGTCCCAGCACGAAGAGCCACCTTCTCCACACACATTCCATCCAGCTAAGCCAGTGGAACATTGGTGGACCCAACATTCCATCTAGCCACTTCCACAGAACCCGTGGGTCCTCTGTGTTCTGTCTGGGAATCTTGGGAGTCCTCACATTCCACTTATCAGCGCCCTGGACACCCCCACCATCCCTTCTCAACTGCCCACAGAACGCTGGGTCCCCAGCAGAGGAAGGCGAAGCTGTGCGGACAGAAGAGCGGAGCGCTGTGATTGGCACGTGCGTACGGACAGTGAGAGCCCTGCGTTGATTGATCGCATACAGTAAGCGACGGGCCGACGCTCCTATGTTTGTGTTAGCTCATGAAGAGACGTAGGGCGACGTCATGATTGGCCAGCAACAGGCATGGGGCGGGATTTCCGCTGTTCTAGGATTAGCCGAGAGCCCTTCTTCAGGGGCAGGACTACCGGTTATCATGGAGGCGTTGATTGGTGTTCGAGGCGCCCTGAGGGCGGGGCTTCCGGCGGTGACTCGAGTATGATTGGTGGAGAGCGCCGAGTGGGCGGGGTCGGGAGGCGAGGGCAGCGGCGCTATAAGAGGCCGTTGGCGCGCAGTGGAGGCACTCGGGGGGTCTCTGTGGAGCGGCTGAGCGCGGCGACAGGATGTTCGAGGCGCGGCTGGTGCAGGGCTCGGTGCTGAAGCGGGTGCTGGAGGCGCTCAAGGACCTGATCACCGAGGCCTGCTGGGACCTGGGCTCGGGCGGCATCAGCCTGCAGAGCATGGACTCGTCGCACGTCTCGCTGGTGCAGCTCACGCTGCGCTCCGAGGGCTTCGACACCTACCGCTGCGACCGCAACATCGCCATGGGCGTCAACCTGGCCAGGTAGCGGGGCTGCGGCCCCTGAGGCGGGGCGCGCGCGGCATCCCCGCGCCCGGGGTGGCTCGAGCCCCTCCTGTCGGCCGCCAGTCTGGCGCCTTTTCTGTCGCGCGCGCGGGCTTGTCGGCGGAGGTGACGTCACTTCGGCGCTGGCGCGCTGCGCCCGGCCTCGCTGGCGGGAAAGTTGCACGTGGGGGAGGGGCGCTGAGGCTACGGGCCTGTGGCTAGTGGGGTCCGCCCCATGGCGCCCAGTTACGGCTTGTCAGCGTGCGCGCTCTCCTCCTCCCCCCCCCCCACCGCCGCGTCGTGGCCTGGGGGCGGGCAGGTTCAGCAGCACCTGGAGCTGTTCCTCTGCTCCCCTGTCACTCGCGCTCATCTCCCTTCCCAGGCTCGTGTGGAAATCCTGCACCGGGGGCCGCTGTGTGAAATGGGTGGCTGGGACGCAGCTCCCTGTATTGCAAATAAATCCCTTCAAATTCTTTCTTTCTTAGTATGTCCAAAATACTGAAGTGTGCTGGCAATGAAGACATAATCACGCTCAGAGCAGAGGACAATGCTGATACGCTGGCTCTGGTATTTGAGGCACCAAGTAAATATCTCAAACCCATTCTTTTTTATTAACATATTAATGCTACTGTAATTTACTTGAGATGGGAATGCCTGACAATTTCCCTTCATATGTTTCTCTCCTTGTCCAGATCTATTCTGCTCCCAATAATTTTCTGTTCATTGAACTTTTTGAAACTTGCCTCTTTTAGAGAGCGATAAGGGATTGACTCTGTGCTCACAGACTTGCAGAGGGACAATAGGGCTGCGGTCTGTTTTGTTTCATTTCTATATACTATTTATTTAAAAACATTCTTGCTGTGAACAAGTATGCTATCTCTGGAGATAAAGCCACAGTTTGAGAATTGCAAAACTAAGCATCTGGGATGGTATCTTCTAGACCAGGGATGGCCCATCATTTTTTATACAGGATTCATTCTAAGATTTTGGAAAGTGGTTGAGGGCTGCACTCTTCCATGGAGGAGGTGTGAGGTCTGGAATGGAGGTTGGGTGCAGAAGGGAGAATGCAGTCTGGGAGGGAGTTATGACCTAGGGAAGGAACTGGGGTATAGGATTTGGGGATATGACCTCATTGATTGTATGTTATCTTGCACTGGATGCTATCTTGCATTTAAGCTGTGACTTATAGACAGAGTGGCCACCAGGGCACCTGTGCTTTTTCCTCTTCTTTTGAAAACTGCCTCTTCCCTGTCTGTACACGCCTTTTTCTGGAGAGCTCGTTCAGAAAAAAGGCTTCTTGTGGAAAGAGGCTTTACCAATGTTGGAAAAACCCCTCCTGATCTCTTTTGAAAACACAATTGGTGTGTGGGTGCAAGTGAAGTTGGTTTTTTTTAAACTGCTGTTTTTCCGAAAAGACTATAGTGTAGACATAGCCTGGGAGAAGGGGGTATGGATGTATGTGGGATAGGTTCTGGCCAGGAGACTTACCAGTTAGCAGCCAAACAAGCCAGCCATGTGCCTGAGCGAGCAAGCAGGAAGGTAGCTGCCTGTTGTTCAAACAAGCAACTCCCGCTGGCCAGTTTCTCTCTAGAAACTGGCAAATAAGATTGTGCTGGGGGTGGGAGCAGCCTCTGAATCTTCCCTCCAGATGCAAAGAGGAAACACCCCACAGCTGTGTTTTCTGAGCAGCAAGCAAGAGAGCCTGCTTGGGGCTCCCCACCACCTCCATGGGCCAGATCTGGTGGCTTGGCGGGTTGTATTTTGCCCAGGCCTGTTCTAGACTGATCACTGAGTCCTATTGGGTAGATAGGAAGATAACCTAAAATCTATGCATACGTCTCTGGAACACCCTTAGATTGGGTCCCTAATTCAGGAACTATTGGAACTCATTTACAAAACTTTTCTTAACCATTACATTTATATATTCTCATACTATAATATTAAAATGTATAATCATTATTCCATGATGAGATCTTTGAGCTATAATGTATCTTAATTACAACTATCTCTAGATGGGTCTGTTCTTCAAAGCATTTTATCAAAGAAATTTGGTTTCAATCAGTAGATCAGGATCTATGGATAGATCTTGGAGCCTCTAACAGGTAATCCTGACTGGTTTGGCCAGGAAGCTATCAAGTACTGGCACTTTAGTTGCCCCTCCACCCACTGTCACACTGCTCCTGCCCTCTGTCTTGGAGCTGCCTGCCCCTTTGGAGCCTCCTGCGTGCTGTGCAGGGCATTGGAGGGAGAAGGGGGCACTGATGTCAGGGTGTCCCTCCCCCCCCCCCACTTCTGTACCCTATCTTCGCACAGAAGGGAATGGAGAGTTTAGCAATGCAAATCTGTCAGTGTTCACATGCTGAGTGTCTGACATGCTCACAAACATGCTGTATCCCTCACTCCCATATCCTGACCCAGCACATGTGGAGAGTGGTTGTTACTACTTTTACAGCTTGCAAAGTGTGTTTTTTGACTGGTCTGTGCAATTCATAATTTTCATTTCTCTTATGCTTGTATTTAATTCTTTGAGTAGTGAGTCCCCTAACCGGTCACAACTCGATTAATTATTCCTATGGAAATTGCTGCTCCTGGAAGTGACTGGCATGTACATGCAGCCTGAGGGGCAGAGCAGGGGGTCCCCACATGCTGGCCTTTCTTGCAGACTCCACGCCTGCAGCTCCCATTGGTCAGCAATGGGGAACTGTGGCCGGTAGAAGCTGTGGGCTCAGCTGCCGCAGGGCAGCACATGGAGCCATTGCTGTACATGCCACTGCTTTCAGGAGTAGTGCAAGGCCAGGGCAGGAGTCAGCCTGCCCACTGCTCCACTACCCACAAGCCATCTCAGTTCAACAGTGCCCAGCCAGAGCTTGCTTCCTGACCCCCTGTCCCAGCCCTGAACCTCCTTCTACATCCAATCTCCTGCCCAGATGTGAGTCCCCCTAAAGCACCTCCTGGACACCAATCCCCCCACTCTGGGCTAAGCCAGACTTTTCCCTTCCCACACTCCAGACTCCTTGGCCCAAGACCAATCCCCTAACCTAGCCTGATGAAAGTGAATGAGGCTTGGAGAAGAAGGGGGATGAAGTGAGCAGGGAGAGGCCATGGAGAAGAGGTGCAGCAGAGGTGGGGCCTCAAAGAAGGGGCAGGAATAAAGTAGGGCCAGGGTGTTTGGGTTTGAGGTCAATCTTACATTGCACTTAACCACAAGATCACATTTTCAATTTAAAAAGGTTGGAGACCACTGGTTTAAATAAATCCTGGATTTTATCCGTCCTTGTGTTAAATTATACTAATGACATCTTGTAATTCTGCATTTCAGAATAGCTTTGATTTGCTGTTCCAGAATTAAAATATATGCATATCTTTGAATTATTAGTCACTATTTAACCTTATTTAGCTTTAGATTTTGAGGTGATTGTAGTGGATATTTCTGTCATTTGGGATTGTCACAATGGCACCAAAGGGAGGAACTAATAAGCATTTAACTTTTTATCAAATTAAGGCTATTCTTTGAACCTTCTGGGGCAAAAATCTGAAAATCTTAACTTTATTAATGTTTCAGAACACCTCTGGTCAAATATCTTGTCTGTCTGTTCTTAGATCAAGAGAAGGTTTCTGATTATGAGATGAAGTTGATGGATTTGGATGTGGAACAGCTTGGAATTCCTGTAAGTAATTGTCCTCTATTGACCTAGGTTAGATGACTGGGTCTTAAAAGTAAGTCTACAACTTGATTGTTAAATGTTTTGTGGCTACCCTTATTAGGAAATATAATCTACCTAAACTTTATTTCTAGGCAAACTTTGTTTCCAAGAAAGATCTCACAATGTCAGTGGAAGCATTAGGCTTGCTTCTGCATTTAGTAATTTTGGCTTAAATCTGCAATATGATACACTAGCTAATATAGTCTCTTGCTGGATAGACTCAAGTAGAATCCACCTGCTAATATTGCAGAGCCAAGATAAAAAGCTGCTTGAAAATTAGCTAATAAAACTGAAAATGCCAGAAGTGGGTCTTGATAACAAGGTACTGTTTTTATTCAGGTTAGAACTGCACTTGAGAATATTGAAGTGGATAAAATAGAATTTCATTCTCAGAAGGAATGTAAACTTTAGATATAGGTTCCAGCAGTTCCTTTCGTACTCACTTATTAAAGTTTCCTTCTCACAGGAACAAGAATACAGCTGTGTAGTAAAAATGCCTTCTGGTGAATTTGCACGAATCTGCAGAGATCTCAGCCATATTGGAGATGCTGTTGTCATTTCTTGTGCAAAAGATGGTGTAAAGTTTTCTGCTAATGGAGAGCTAGGAAATGGAAACATCAAGCTATCACAGACCAGTAATGTGGATAAGGAGGAGGAAGCTGTAAGTTTGATCTGACAATATTCCAAAATAAGGGGAATCTAGTCTCTCTTGTGGTAGTTGAGTCAACTCTGCCAATATTTCATAAAGTTGCTTCAAGTCAGCCCTGCCTAGCTAGGGTTAGAAAACTGACCAGAAATGTAGGATCTTTCCTAGTTAATACATAGGTAACAGGTAAATGAGAAGTGGACAGGGGAAATGCTACTAGTGTTTTGGCTGGCATCTGATCTCTTGTGGTAGAACTGTGGTCACCAGCCTGTCAATTGCAATGCTCAGGACTTGTCTATACTTACTAAGGATGTTAAGAGGTAATCCTATAGTCAGTACAACTGTATTGACTACATCCATGATTAGTCGATAAGGGAAGGTGCTACTCCAGTGTCACAGCAGGGGTAGCTCCTGGACCCAGTGCGAGCTGGGCTTGCTCAATCCCAGCTTGCACCTGGTCCAGCAGGGAGATGGGACCCCCGTTGTGGACAGGGGCTGCTTCACCATAGGAGGAGGAGAGAAGAGTCCCAGCTATTGGAGCAGCCCCTTGCACAGCTGCCTCTCAGGTTCCATAGAAGTGGTGCTGGGGGCAATTGGCTTTTAAGCCTGCTCTCCCAGCATTGGCTCCTGCTTCCCCTCCCTCCTTGCTGCCTCTGATATGAAGATAAGGAAGGAAGTAGCCAACTACCAGATAAGCCTAGGCTTACCAACTACTCTGCAGTGCTCCTGATAACTATCAGGGATTGAAAAGTAGAGATTGATTCCCCAGGGGTCCATTTAGCTGGTCTAGTAAAGACCTGCTAAATCTACCACTGACCACACTTCTGACTCCAGATCAAGAAGTATGTAAGGGGAGATACTGTGGTAACTTGATCTAAGGCAGTTCTGTGTTGCCCTGGTCCCCAGTACTGTCCAAGCAGCTACTATTGCCTGGGGATTAGCCACTGGGGGCAGCACTTGCAGGCAGCAGTGTGGCACATGAAGACCTCCTCCCTCCAGGGTCACAGCACATAGATGTGCCTGCACTGACAGCCAGTTGGTTCCAGGGATGCAAGCTCTGGGTGGGAGTTCTAGGTGTAAGAAAAGGCTCTGGGATGGGGTAAACTTGCACTCCTCACTCCTGTACCCCAACGCTTCCAGATGAGAGCAAGTATGAATGGGAGCTGAGGGGCAAAGTTTGGAGACAACTGTAGAAAATGCTGTCATGAGGGCTGCAAATAATAGTGAATGAGTGCCCTTGCTTGTGCTTTGCTACGTTTATGCACAATTAAAACACAAAGGACTCAGTCCAAGAAAGTCAGTACTGAAACATGGATACTTGCATAGCTCTACTTATCACTGTCCCTGCTTTGAAGAGCATTTTAGTCTTAATTAATTATTTGATTACATTTTTTTCCTATTAGGTTACAATAGAGATGAATGAGCCAGTGCAGCTCACTTTTGCTTTGAGGTATTTGAATTTTTTTACCAAAGCCACACCACTGTCACCTACAGTTACACTTAGTATGTCTGCAGATGTTCCACTGGGTAAGTAATGCTGCCTGGTTTTTTCCAAGCAACTTTGTCATTACAACGCATCTTAAGTGATTTAAAGTATAAACTGTTTGGAAGTGTTCTGAATAACTGGTTTGTGGGTTTTCTCCTCCCTCAGTTGTGGAGTACAAGATTGCTGATATGGGACACTTAAAATACTATCTTGCCCCCAAGATTGAGGATCAACAGGATGGTTCTTAAAGAGCACTAGAATCAAGGGAAAATCCACTGAAAGCTGTTGGAATTGAAACTCTTCTAAGAAAGCCAGTGTGCAAGTTAGCAGTCTGAAGCATTGAATCAACGCTGTTAGGCATATTTGTAGATATTTCTTTGTAAATATTTTTCAACTTTGTAATATTTGTATCTCTGCTATTCTAGATCATTTGTCTATTACATTCTTTTTTAGATGCTGTTTTTAGAACCTAAGCTTTTTATTCCCTTTGGAAGTTGCAAGTGGTAAGAGTACAATACTGAAACATAGATATGCAAACTGTAGTGTCTTGAGGGCTGGGCTCTACCTGTGAAACTTCAGTTCACTGAGGCTGACTAATGTAAAGAATTCATTCAGCTTTTACAATTGCCTTATTTTGAAAATGGAAGCTATAATATAATTGAAATGTGAAAGTGGTAATAAAGAACATTACTCAAATGTTAGCCTGAAGAACTATGCATGAACTGAATAGACCTCAGTCCTGACAGTTGCTATTTTGGTTAAATTAAAGGATGTCTAAGCTCCTTTTGGGATACACAACATTTCATGTAGTCAAATATAAAATACCAAAGTTAAGCTTTTATGTGACTAACCTCTACTTAGCAGCTTCTTGATGCAGTGACATGCCTGATAATGGCAGTCATATTACAGTAAGACCGAGCTTATTGGTTACTGTTAATGGTTACATGCAGACCTGAATATCAGGGTGGCAGCTGACTATCAGCTCCAGCAGGGCAGGGCTGGCAGTGTTTGAAACTAAATGTGCCTTATTTGATGGCTATCTAGCAGAAAGATCAGACAAGGGACTAAGTGGATGTCCTGTAAACAACTTGCATTTTGAGACTTGCTTTCAGAGCAGGTTGTTTGATGGGGAAGATCCAGGGTAGGGAACAACTGACAATGGTGGTTCTTCCTTGGAACATAGGTAGCAGTGTGATCTTGACCCTGCAAACCCCACTGTAACAGTTGTAGATACTGTTCGGATAAGGCAGGGAGGGGGAACCTTTTGGTCTGGGGTCTACTGACCCACAGAAAAATCATGCAAAGGCAAAAACCCCATTCAGTGAGGTGGCTCCTGACTGGGGAGAGATTCTCACACATCAGAGCCCAGTGAGTCACAGGCAAGTCAACTTTGTGTGCTCTAGCCTGACAGTAGGGGAGCTGGAGCACCATTGTGGACTCCCCAGTGCTGGGAGGGGGAGAAGCTCCCAGTCTTGGGGCCAGGCCTAGGCATGCTGGCATCTGCATGCTTCTCCCCTTCTCCCCCCCAGCCTTTGGTTTCTCACCCCTGGTTTAAGGCAACTACACATAGAAACAAAACCACTTGACAAGATTCACAACATCAGCTTTATGGTAGCTCGTCTAAATTTCCATGACATTCTACTAGGCTTGGCTGCCAGTTCAAATTTGTATATAAAACAAATCCAGCAATTGAATTTTCATACTGATAATAGAATGTCCCTTTAACAAAAGCCATAATGCTATTAGCTTACTGGGTTTTCAGATGTCTAATATCCAGCTTGTTCTAAGGGTATACACAGTTTCAATACAAAACTGGATCAAAAGTTGGAAGAATTGACCCCTTTCTATGGATGTCAGTTTCCCCAAGTGTATGACAGAATTTGTACATGGCACAGTAGAATAATAATGACCCAGTACTGTAAATACTACCATTGGAGACATTTGGAAAGAACATGTGTATGGAACAGGGTAATGTATTTCTTAGACTGCTCTATTACCCCTCAAACATAATGTGGGTTTTTTTTTTTAAATCTGAGGTAGCCAGTGTTCCAAACCCATTCAGGTACCAAAAAGTTGCTTAAAACATGTAGGCTAGGTCTAGACTGGCATTTTCCGCAAATGCTTTTAACAAAAGTTTTCTGTTAAAAGCATTTGTGGAAAAGAGCGTCTAGATTGGCACGGATGCTTTTCCACAAAAGCACTTTTTGCAGAAAAGTGTCCATTCTAGATGTGCTTTTCTGCAAAAAAGCCCCGATCGCCATTTTTGCAATTGGGGCTTTTTTGTGGAAAACAAATCTGAGCTGTCTACACTGGCCCTTTTGCACAAAAGGGACTTTTGCCTGAACGGGAGCAGCATAGTATTTCCTCAAAAAGCACTGATTTCTTACAGTAGGAAGTCAGTGCTTTTGCGGAAATTCAAGCAGCCAGTGTAGACAGCTGGCAAGTTTTTCCGGAAAAGCGGCTGATTTTCCAGAAAAACTGGCCAAGCTAGACACAGCCTCTCCATTCTAAAATGACTGACTAGAATGATGTAGCAGGAGTGAGTCACAAGGTGGCAGCAGCATGCTAAAACCAACACTGCTACCTTAAACTGCAAGTGGTTTGAAACTTATTTCTGCAGAAAGCCCCATATACAGGCAGTCCCCGGGTTACGTACAAGATAGGGACTGTAGGTTTGTTCTTAAGTTGAATTTGTATGTAAGTCGGAACTGGTACATATTGTAGGGGAAACTCTAGCCAAACATTTTTTTTAGTTTTGGATAGCATAGGGAAAGGTTAACTCCCCTCTAATGTTTGTTTTGCTGTCTGTTCCCCTGTTCAGAAGATTTCACATCTATTTCTGTCCCTGTGACAAACTCAGGACTAAAGGAGTAACTCATCAAATACCAAACAGCTCTGCACCATGCTTTGAGCTAATAGCTTTATTTCCACACACCACCCAGGGTTCTAGGAGGAGGGTCCTTTTTTTGCTAACACAATGAGGCCAGCACTTTGTTTGTTTTGGTGGAGTCTTTGTTTGCCCAGGGAGCCCAGCATGTATAGGGGGAGGAGGGGCGGAGAGGCTGCTTTTGTCTGCTGTTCGGCAGCCTGTTGCTGGGAGGGGGGAGGCGTGCAGGATGCGAGGCCGTGGGGGGGGGGGGCAGCGGGCGTGGGGAGGCACTTTTCCTCTGTCCGGCAGCTCTGCGGGATCCCTGTCCCTGTGGCCAGCTGCTGCAGGCAGAGGCCAGTTGGAGCCGGCCGAAGAGGAGGAGGAGGTGGATTCTAGGACCCAGGTGAGCGAGCCCCGGGGACGCTGCTGCGCTCCGGGAGCCCGGCATGTATAGAGGGGAGGAGGGGCAGAGAGGCTGCTTTTGTCTGTTCGGCAGCCTGTTGCTCAGGGGAGGGGGCAGCCTGTTGCTGGCAGGAGGGTGGGGGGGGCAGCGGGTATGGGGAGGCACTTTTCCTCTGCCCGGCAGCTCTGCGGGACCCCAGTCGGAGCCGTCCCAAGGAGGAGGAGGATCCTAGGACCCAGGTGAGCGAGCCCCGGGAATGCTGCTGCGCATGTGCGGGAGTTGCCTCACCCCGTTCGTATCTAGGGATCCGACATAAGTCGGATCCACGTAAGTCGGGGACTGCCTGTAGAGTTGCAGCCAACAATGTCCAGATTGATACTTTTCCCCTAAAATACTTAACTGGAGAAAAAGCCAATAGTATAGCTACATATCCAAATAATTGGTTATTAAAGGTTAGACTGGGGGGCTATGTTGACACTGGCATGATTTTCCGGAAATGCTTTAGCGGAAAAGTTTTCCGTTAAAAGCATTTTTGGAAAAGTGTCTAGATTGGCAGGACGCTTTTCCGCAAAATCTAGACACACTTTTCTGCAAAAAAGCCCCGATCGCCATTTTCGCGATTGGGGCTTTTTTGCGGAAAACAAATCTCTGCTGTCTACACTGACCCTTTTGCACAAAAGTCTTTTGGAAAAAGACTTTTGCCCGAACGGGAGCAGCATAGTTTTTCCGCAAAAGCACTGACAATCTTACATGAGATCGTCAGTGCTTTTGCGGAAATTCAAGCGGCCAGTGTAGACAGCTGGCAAGTTTTTCTGCAAAAGCAGATGATTTTGCGGAAAAACTTGCCTGTCTAGACACAGCTGGGGTATTTTTGTTTTGGGGGGGGGTTTGTTCTTTTGCAGAACTTCATAATAAAAATGCTGTGAAAATTGATGTTAATGGCACTTTCCACAGTAGCACATTTAGTAGCCAGATGGAAGGGCATGCAAAGTGATGCCTGTGTTAATACCACTTATTGCAGTCTCCCAGCTGGCTAGTATGTTACTGTGAACAGTGCTGTGTGTTGATACTTTCTCAGCAAGCCACAGAACAGATGAAAGACTGGCTGGGGCCCGAGAAGATTGTGGGGGGAGGTGAGCTCTACTGCCACATGGACAGAGCCAAAGGTGTGTGGTCAAGAGCCCAGAGCTGGGGCTTAGGGCTGCATGGCTGGAGCTCAGTGCCTGCTGCCATGTAGCCAGAGCTGGGGTTCACTGTGGCATAACCAGGGTCAGTGGTTGGCACCAGAGCCAGCTTCTGCCCCCAGGGATGGTGCCCATGCCATATGGCTGGGACTGGGGTCAGCACTGGGAGCTGGGGTCACATGGCTTGAGTGGAGGGTCTGTGTCTGCCACTGCTCAGTTACAGTCGGGGGGCAGAGTTCAGCCCCCAGGGTTGGTTCCCACTGCCAGAGCCTGGGAGGAGATCTGGGGCTAGTGCCCACCAATCAAAGGGCTGGAGCTGGGGACCTGAAGCTGGAGTCACATGGTCAGAACTGGGTTTCAGCAGCTGCCATTGTGTAGCCAGAACTAGGGCTAAGTGCCTGAAGCCAGAGATCGAGCTCCTGAAATCCTGCTGCCCAACTGAAGGTCATGCCCGACCAGCCCCCTCCTCAAGGTGGGTGGAGAGCTCACCTTGCACCTGCACCATTGTGCCCTACCTGTCTGCAGAAGTGGTGTAAGATAGCACCAGGAGGGGTTTGAGTCCTCCTCCTCCCCCCTCCCATCACTGCTGAGAGGAGTTGTGGCTGCACTAGAGAGTGTATGCCTCTCAAACTTGTATTAGCCTCTTGTGGCTGCTGTTGGCTGCCTGCTGTGCAGGTGCTAGTCACTACAGTGGGTCATATTGTCAGTAGATTGTTAGAAATGGCTTACAGCCATTGAGTTAAGGAAGCTGCCAGAATGACTATTTCAAAGCCAAACGCTGCAACTAGTCTGCAACTATGTACTGAATCCGGAAAGGATCAGAGGTCAGTGGCCCTCTTTTTCTTCTGTTACATCACCTTTCCAGGCCTGTTTTAAAGGCTCAGTCAGAGGCTCTCAGGGTATAGACCTAAGGCAAGCAGACTGAGAAGGGTGATGCTGTACTATGGAGCTGAGGTAAGAGTTGGAATACTGCAAAGTGCAGGGGTGGTTCTACCTTTCTATGGCAGTAATCTTTAATAGCATTTCAGCCTTCTCTGCACATGAAGCAGGGCTAGTGGTTTTAGCCTTGAACTTCCCTTTCTGGTGCAACCCACAGCCATGCTGCTGAGGCAGGTTGAATTTTGTGATTTCTTTTCCCCTTTGCAGTTAACAAAAGGAGCATTAGTGAGAGAAATAATTCCTTGGTAGTTTTAACAGAAAAGTCAAGTCCCCCCAACATTATGAGGGGCTAAAAATCATGATCTTTTTATAAATAATAAATGTTGGGATCTTTTCATTTGCCATCTGGCATTTCAGTTTTTAAGGTTTGCAGGTACCAACAGCTATCACCAGGGCCGTGCATAGGATGTAGGGGCCTTGGTGCTATTAAACTTGCGCCCCTGTGCCCGATGGCAGCTGTGAGAACAACAATTTTTTAGAGATGTGATTTTATAGTCTTCAGCAACACACTAACAAAATATTTTTAAAACATTTTAAATTAAGGTCCTGTGGATTAACATAGTAAATTCAGAAACTGGTGGGTTGTCAAATGCCTATTAAAAGGCTGTTTCCATTTGACTGGCTCTTTCACAAGTTCTACTAATAGGTCTGGCAGGCTTTTTCACTTGTAAGTTAACTAGATCCTCTTTGGAGGAAGTAGAGTACAGGGACAGGAAGAGATTAGTAGGTGGACATTAAGACCCAGTGATGCCTTAAATCTTTGAGTGCCCAAAACCGCATATTCTGCCTCTGGGTAAGGGCAGCCCTGGTTGTCCCTAGTAAGAGCTAAAGGCTTATGTGACATAGTGTGGGGTACTTTGCTGGTTGCTATGCTGGGCAGTGGGTTGTGAGTGACCTCCACTGGCTGCTGTCTGTAGCTCGGCCCAGCAGGGCAGGGGATGAGTCATTATGCAAGGGGGCTTTGAACCTGTCTGATGAGTTATCTCCCAGGGAGCGGGACACTGGGAAGAAGGAGAGTGGAGCCCTGGCTGGGGGCAGGGCTGGAAGTGAGGGGGTGAGGTTTCTGGCTGGTATCATGGAGGAAGCAGCTTAGGTAACGGGCTGGGATTTAGGGGCCCAGGCTCTCTCATCTCAAGGGGGGCTGAGGCATCCTAGGCCTGCCCTGTAACCAGATTACATCTGTGCTGTGCTGTATCCTGGAGAAGCAATAAACTCCCTCTATTCTACTGGCTGGTGGAGTCTGTCCATGCCATTACTGGGGTGCAGGAGATGGGAAAACCCCAACACACCATCACAGCTTACTTTAAAATAATCAAACAACCCTTCCTCAATTGCATGACTCCCACTGGTTCAGAAAAAAAACACAAAACTTGCAATAAAGTTACAGGAGCTGGTGACACAGTAGTTCCCCTGTTAAATGTGTAAAGTCATGAGTAGTTGTGGCTCATCCTAATCATTTATGTGATTTGGAAGAGTTGAATGAATCTTGGGAGCTGGTCCTTTTATTATTATCATCATTATTAATTTAGTTGTATGACTAGCACCCAGAAGCCCTGGTGGTGGACCCAGGACCATGTTGTGCTGTGTTGCATAAACCTATTTTATTGTAAGTCCAGTCCTTTGGGTTGAAAAGTGTTGTATCAAAGCAAGTTACTTGCTACACTTTGTAAATAACTAAGAGTGGCCCTCTGAATGTATTAACTTATTTATCAAGCTTATTTTACAAAGGCAGCATATCTGGGATTTTACAATCTTGAGACACATTGTAAGATCTCCATTAAAATAACCGATATTTACTGGGGGGGGGGGGACTTTAAACAAACAGCGACCGTGATCGAAATGTTTCCAGTTCAACCTGCCTCGCACCCCTGCCGCGGGGAGGCAGCTGTGAAGTGACATTGCAGAACCTTGCGGGGGCGAGCGAGATGCGCGGCAGCCGGGCGGTGTCTGCGCGCGGGCACCCCCCCCCCCCGCCCCGGGCGGTGTCTGCGCGCGGGCCCCCCCCTCCCCGCCCCGGGCGGTGTCTGCGCGCGGGCCCCCCCCCCTCCCCGCCCCGGGCGGTGTCTGCGCGCGGGCCCCCCCCCTCCCCGCCCCGGGCGGTGTCTGCGCGCGGGCCCCCCCCCCCCCGCCCCGGGCCCCCCCCTCCCCGCCCCCCGCGCGAGGCGCCGTCCAATCGGGCTCGCGGGCTCTTTTAAAGAGGAAATGGAGCGAGTCACGAGGCGGGTTAACCTGGAAGGGGACGCGCGTCCCGGCGGGCGATGGAGCGGGCGGCAGGTACCGGGCGGGGGCGGCAGCGGCAGGTACCGGGCGGGGGCGGCAGGTACCGGGCGGGGGCGGGGGCGTTTCTCCCCTTGCTCGGGGCTTCGCGTTTCGTCCCCCGGGCTGAGCCCCCCCCGCTCCCCCCCCCGAGCTCGCCGAGTCGAGCCCCGCGTCCCGGCTCTGAGCCTTCGGGGCGCCCTTGGGGGATTTGCAGTTTCCTTGGCGCCCCCCGGCGGGCCGGGCCGAGAGTTCGAGCCCCCCCGTGTCAGGCGGCCCCGCCCCCCCCCCCCCGGCCTGGCCTTAGTCCGGGAGCAAACCAGCTGGCCTGGCGGGACAGCAGGGAGCCGGGGCTGCGAACAGATTTCAGCGGGGTGGCCCGCGGGCCGGAGTCTGATCTCAGCCCGACTTGCACCCGCCTCCGCCCCAGCGCTCAGCGTTAGCACGAGCCTGGATTCTCCTCGCATCCGTAGCGGTGTGAATCAGAAAGGCCTTGCCCTGATGTAAAACTGGTGCGCGTCAGAACCAGGCCCGCTTCACTCCCGGTGGGAATAAACAGTTACAGTACGAAACTGAGAGGAAATCCTGGGGTTTGTGACTCAGTTTCCCCACCTGTAAAATGGAGATCATGCCTAGCTCAGGGATCTGTGTGGGTCTTATTTAGTGTATGTAAACGTGCTTTGACATATTCAGCAGGTTCTAACGTAGTGCAAAGTATTTGTTGTGCTGTATCTACCAATACTGAGCACTTCCCAGCAATTGTCATTGAATGCTGAGAATAGGTGAGGACTTACAGAGCCCATTTCTCACCACTGGGGGGGCCTGTCTCTATCATCAGTAGCTGTGCACAAAAAAAAACACACCTTAAAAGACAACGAACAGTCCCACAGCACCTTAGAGACTAACAAAAGCATGTAGCTAGTGTCACAAGCTTTTGTGGCCACAACCCACTTTTTCAGATGCAGACATTAGAAATGGCTTTTATCTGTCTCTTTTGTCCATAAAAGAAGCTAAATACTGAATTGATTCATGGCTAAGATGTTATTGGCCATCAGCCACTAGAAGCTGACAACTAATTTTTCCTCCTTTTGGGATAGAAATAAGCTTTCCAGATTTAAGTACAAATCAAAGCATCTGTCCAATACATAGGGCCCTACCAAATTCACAGCCATGAAAACTGTCTCAGATTGTGAAATCTGGTTTCCCATAGTGAAATCTGGTCTCTGTGTGCTTTTAACTGGTACTGTGCAGATTTCATGGGAGGATACCAGCATTTCTCAGATTGGAGGTCCTGACCCAAAAGGGCATTCCGGGGGGTTGCAAGATTAGGAAGTTACAACATTGCCACCCTTCCTTCTGTGCTACCCTCAGAACTGCTGCCAGAGAGTGGTTGGTGTTGGGCGGGTGCCCTGCCAGCAGCAGCAGCAGAGAACAAAGTCTAGCAATACCATAGCCTACTACCCGTATTACTGCACTGCTGCCTTGAGAGCAGTAGCTGCTGACTGAGGGCTAAGCTCTGCAGGCAGCAGCACAGAATTAAGGGTGCCAATATTATACTGTGCCATCCTATCTTCTGCATTGTTGGTAGTGATGGCTCTGCATTGTATGGATGGGCCACCAACTGCCACTCTCCAGCTACTCAGCTCTGAAGGCAGCACCACCGCCAGCAGCAGTGCAAAAATAAGGGTAGCTGTACTGAAATTATTGGGGGTCAGCACCCCTACAGTTACACCCCCATGACATTTCATATTGAAATAGAAATTGCAAATTTCATTACTTCAGCTAAAATCCTTTATGATCATGAAATTGACCAAAATGCACTATGAATTTAGTAGGGCCCTACCAGTGCATGGAGAGGGTATCTCTGATTTACTGGTTGTGCAAGGTTTGAAGTTTGCACAGGGAGAAGAGGTACAAGCTTATTGGCTAGTCCACACACTAGTCGACTAGTCACTCCCACCACCCCTCCCTTCCTTCCCCTGCTGCCTTTATCAGAAAGAGGCAGCAAGGAGGGGGGAGCAGGGAATTCAGCTCCGTGGGGGGGGGAAGGGGAGGGCAGGGGCACAGCTGCGGCATTCCACCTTTGAAATGTATGAGTCCCCACTGTGGCTCTTGTACATTTCAAAGCAGAAGTGCCACATGAAGCCTGGGGCCAGCGCATGATGGGCTTTTGCTACACTTCAAAGCAGAAGCGCCCTTATCGACTAGTCGATAGAAATCCTATCAACTATTCAATTAGTTGATTAATTTTAACATCCCTAGAGAGGAGGGACCCTCCTTCAATTTGAGGGAGGCAGCAAGAGTTTGAAAAAGTATATTGTTCCAGTGGCCTGAATTCCCCAAGAAACTAAGGGAATCATGAGACTCAGTGAGCAAAGATATTTTCAGGTTTTTCTGTGTTTAGTGAATAAAACGGGCAGTAAAAGGGAGATGACGGCGTTTCCTGCTCCTGACTGTCCGCTAAATGGTATTGAGCATCATGGTGTCCTATAAATGTTGTTTATATGTGAGACTGCAGAACACGTGCAGGCTGCAGGCAGGTTTGAGGCCATTCCTTAGGGTACCTGAGACCCAGATATGAGACCTAAGCAGCAGTGATTGTGTGTGGAAGGAAGAGCAAAGCTATCCTGGGTTTCAGGTTTCCAGGAGGCTTTCTGGTGGCAGGATGCACTGAGGGCTGGGTTGCTGATGAGCTTAGACATTACCTCCACTGTATTGTGACAGAGACATTGATGGCAGAATAAATACAGGTTTCAGCTCCTAGAAAGCAAGGCCATCAGCTGTACAACAAAGCCAGATACACCAGTCTAGTGAGTACAATCTCAACTGGGTGTCAGAGTAGGCAAGAAAACTACAGGGCTTTGGTTCTCAGCAAGATAAAATTACAGGGTACAAGTGTGGCATGGCTAAATAAAGCTGCAGCACTCAACATCACCTCCTTCACAGATCTAATCTAGGTAGGCAAACTGGGAGCTATGACTTCTGTTTTTCTGCTTCTTACGGTTTCTGTTCCATTCACCAGTCTGCGCCTGGCCTGTCTTGTGATAGACCTGTCTGGAGGAACAGACAATTCTGTTTGCAGCAACTTCTGAGGTTCTGAAATTTTGGTTTTGTTTCACGATGGAATGAAAACCAACGTTTTGAATAATTTTGCAGAACAGATTTGTGCATAATGTCTGGCTACGTCTAATTTGCATCCCTTTTATCGCAGTTGCTAATGAAGCAGGAATTTAAATCTCCCCTGCTTCATTAGCATAAAAATGGCTGCCGCATTTTTTCGGCACGGAGCATTGCTGGAAAAAAGCGCCAGTCTAGATGCGGATCTTTCAGAAAATAAAGCCTTTTCTGAAAGATCCCTTATCCCTCTTAAAATGAGGGATAAGGGATCTTTTGGAAAAGGCTTTATTTTCCAAAAGATCCACGTCTAGACTGGCGCTTTTTTCCGGCAAAGCTCTGTGCCAAAAAAATGCGGCAGCCATTTTTATGCTAATGAAGCGGGGGAGATTTAAATTCCTGCTTCATTAGCAATTGCAATACGTCTAATTTGCATCCCTTTTCCGAAAAAGGGATTCAGTCTAGACATAGCCTCTGAGTTTAGATTGGAAAGCTCAGGTTTTCAATTCACATCTCTCTCTGCTCCAAAGGGTATGTCTACACTGCATGGCTATTTTGGGATATCAGAGGTATCCCGAAATAGCTGCGCCGCATCTACATGAGGCGCCTGTTATTTTTGAAATAAATAATGGATGTGCTCTTTTGCCATCCTGGTAAACCTTGTTGCCTGATGGATAGGGGGAGGGATAGCTCAGTGGTTTGAGCATTGGCCTGCTAAACCCAGGGTTGTGAATCCAATCCTTGTGGAGGCTGTTTAGGGATTTGGGGCAAAAATTTGTCAGGGGTGGTACTTGGTCCTGCTGTGAAGGCAGGGGTCTGGACTCCATGACCTTTCAAGGTCCCTTCCACTTCTAGGAGATAGGGATGGCTCAAAATAGCACATTATTTCAACATTTGGTGCAGTGTAGATGCACCAAACTTCTATTTGAAATAGTTTATTTCAATTTGAAGTAAAACATGCAATTTGTATAGTGCAAATTGTGTATCTTTTATTTTGAGTTTAGAGTGCTGTGTAGACACATCTAAAGTGACTAGGGAACCCCAGACCTCAAAAAATCATTGTCAAAATCAGACTATGCCTGCAGAATCTTATGGCTTCAACAGAATAAATCTAAATAGGAAGCGAGTTCTCTCAGGCAGGCATATCTTGTCTGTACAGTTCCTAGCACAGAGGGAACTTTAATCTAGGAACCTCAGTCTAGGATCTAATACCTTTAATATCAAGCTTTGTGGCACCAGACAAGGATGTGCCCTTGGTCTCATGGTACAGGTTGTGTAGCATGTGATCACAGTTAGCATGTGGTCTGGTAGGTTTTAGGGATGTAATAATATAGTCAATTAATCGATAAGCAAAAGCGTATAGGTTAATGCTATAGATTACATGCATTTTCCCTCTTATCAGTAAATTTTTTTGCAGGCTGGCCAGCAGCCCAGCTCAGTCCCTGTTTGCACTGGGGCCAGGACCTACCCCCTCTGCGGCTCTGCATTTAAAGTGTATTAGGAGCCAGGCAGGCAGGCAGCCTGGCTCAGTTCCGGCTTGCGCCAGGTCCGGGAGCTCAGACTCCACTCTTTCGAACAGGGGCTACTGCCACCCTGTGCTGCTGCCTCTGTATCATCCCATGCTGCTACCCAGAGACACAGCAGCACAGAGTGGCAAGGGGCTCCTCGGGAGTGGGGCCAGAGTGCACTGGCTGCCAGCCCCACCCCCAGGGACTATAGACTAGTCGACTAACCAATAAGAATTCACGAGAGTAATCAACCATTCAATGAACCGATATTTAACATTCCTAGTAGGTTTGGGTACATTTGTGCCTGTGTATATTTTATGATCAAGTGTGGGGCTTTGTTTCTAACGGAACAAAACTTTGTAAATCCCTAATACAGAGTGTTTTAAATTCACTGAAAATAGTTCCAGGTTTTTGTGGAATGTAGTATTCCATTGTAGTACTTATTACTCTGGCTTCACCGTGCTGTGTTAGTAAAACAGTAGTTTGCTCTCAGAGCCTATTCTGAGTGAGGGACAGAGTGACAAACAGCTTTAATGTGAAGAAAAGAATTACATTTCTAAGAGAGTTGGCATGTCCCGCTCTACAGCTCACTGGGCTGGGATACAACGGATCAGCCTTATGTCATGTCACCGTTGACAGGGGGTAATGATGCTGCTTCACATATGTGAAGCAGTGAGATTTGTGGATGGGAAAGTGCTGAATAAATATGAGGTGGGTTTTTTTATTAAGTTATTAGGAACACGGAACAAAGGGGTATTTAACCTGACACTGTCCCTTATAATAAACTCCAGGCGTTGTGTTCTGCCACACTCTGCCTCTTGTCTAGGCTGCCATGAGCAATAGCCTTTTGTTTGTTTCAGGTTATAGCTGGTGACACGGCCTCCTTGTTATGATGCCATCACGTACTAATTTAACTGCTGGGATCCCCAGTAGCAAAGTGAAGTATTCCAAGCTCTCCAGCACAGATGATGGTTATATTGACCTGCAGGTAACAGAGGAAAACAGAGGAAATCCTCCTCTTCTTTTTTTCCTTATGTAACAATATCCAGCAGCTTTGTGACCTCCATAAATGGGGTGGGGACGAGTTTCTTCTCTGGCTCTGTGTGCTGCTCTGGTTAGGGGCCTGACTAGCCTGCAACAAGTCAAAGAAGAAACTCCCTTGGGTTGTCCCACTACGGTATGCCCCACCTGAGCATCAGCAGAGGGAGTACAGTTACAGTGCATGCTGCTAGGATCCTTCAGGCTCATGATGCAAGCCATGGGGAAGCTGTCACAACTTTGCACAGCCATGAGGGCTGCTTGTGCCCAGGGTGCAGCCTAGAATCCCACCCCTTTGGCTTGCACTTCCTGTGCTTTGCCTCCCGGTGACCCAGCATGGCATCTGTGCTGGGATGGAATGGCCCCAGGGATAGGGCTCTGGGCTGGAACTCCGCTCCTGGCTCTTTAATAAGGTTAGCTCAAGATCTGTTCCTTCTGGGGACAAGAAGATCCCTTTGTGGCATGGCAGATCTGAAGGGAACAGACACTGATGCTGCCAAGTCTGAGCTACAGCCCAATCTGGGAAGAAGGGGGTGTGCATCCTAGCTGTGAAAGAACAAGGGGTTATATGGGCAGAACTCTGAGTTGATGGGCACGGAGGAGCTTGCTGCTTTCACAATCCCCGCTGCTAGGGCAAACACCTGTGGCCGCTTCCCTGCTTGGGCCACGTGCCACCAGCCTCTGGGTTTGAAGTTCAGACCCATGCCAAAGGCAGGAGGGTGTGCTCGGTTCTATCACCGTGTAATATCTGCCTTCTCTGCAGTTCAAGAGGAGCCCACCCAAAATCCCCTACAAGGCAATTGCACTGGCCACTGTGCTGTTCGTGATCGGCACCCTCCTGATTGTCATAGGAGCCCTTCTCCTCACAGGATATATTAGCAAAGGAGTAAGTGGCTTGAATGTCTTTGTTTTAAATGGTTTTTGTTTGGAGCCTTAAAAAAAATCACCTGCCATGAACTTTGATTTGCCTTCAGTATGAACCTTCCCCTCCAAGAGCCTGGAGACAGAAGGGGGAGCTTTTCGTTTGCCAGCAGCCCTGCTTCCTTGGCTGCCATCCCCCCTGCCTTCTCTAGCTGAGTGAGCTGGGGCTGGTCTGTGTGTGGATAAGGAAAAAAGACGAGCCGCCAGCTCCCACGAGTCAGGACTGAGCTGATCCTGCTGCTAGGAGCACTGGGTTTGCGGCCTTTCAAAGGATATGCCAAGCTAAAGTCCTGATCCCTGCTCAGTATTAAAAATCTCATGGCCCTTCTGCCAGCGTGTTCCGGCCAAACTGCAGTACTCAAAATCATAAGAGTTTTGCCTGCCCATCAGGGCATTTAAGCTGCAGTCAAGGTCATAAAAGTATGAACATTTGTACCTGACTCCTCACCCCCCCTTGGATACAGTATTCTCCTTCTATTCTCAGGTTTTATGTCTTGTAAGCAGCAGCCATTACTGAAGCAACCACTTCAGAGATGGGTGAATTGATTTCTCTATAGATAGGAATGCAGGATTTGACCCTTATTAGAGCCCTGCAAGTCCACAATTATCCGTTTTATGTCCGGGAGTATTCACATCTGTGCATGTGCACATGGATATCTGTGCTCACTTTTGCGGATTCAGATTTTGTATCCATGCAGGGTTCTAACCCTTATTTAGGTGCAACTCCAATTCGGGGAGCAGACAATTTTACCATAAGAAAGTTTGCAGGCCTTAGACAGTATTTGGTAACTACTTTTAAAGCACCCCAGAGTTTGTTTGCAAACTGCAGAAGAAGCTGTATAAACCCATTGAGAAATAATTCCTCTCCTGTCTGCCTTGTCAAGTAAAAGCATTCGTCTGATCAGAGCTTCTCTGGTATAGAGTAATTTTAAATCCAACCTGGCTTGCGGGAGTGGCCCTTCATGGATAGTCGGGCTTGGGCCAGTGGTCAGGTATCTGCAGTGGGGAAAATCGGGAGTGAGGTATTCTCTCTGGAGAGTCTCAGAGCTTGGAGTGGGCTGGATACGCTGGCTGAGAGGAAGAAGCTGTCTCTACCAGCTGGATGGAAAGCTCTGGCTGGACTTAGCTACAGTGAGGGGCAGAAGCAAATTCTTAAAGAGGACTTAAGAGTCCGGGAGGGACATAGTAGACTGCTGAGTCTGGAGAAGAAGACAGAGCGATTCCATGTTTGTATTGGTATTAGTTTATTGTGTTAATAAATCAGACTCCAGATGGTTCACATAGGTCAAAGCACTTCTTCTGGTGGCTTGCTTGTCAGGGCAAGGAGGGAAACTGAGACAGGGTCTGGGTGTGAGAAAGCAAAGGCTTTGTAACAGGAGCTTGTCTCAGCTGATAAGTATTTATTAATTTCTTATGTCTCTCTGCTTCTTTCCTCCAGGGAACAGACCGAGCTATTCCCGTATTGATCATTGGAATCCTGGTGTTCTTACCAGGCTTTTATCACTTGCGCATCGCATACTATGCTTCCAAAGGCTATAGGGGATACTCCTATGATGACATTCCAGATTTTGATGACTAAACGCACCCTAGAACAAGGGAGCATGGCTCACATTATAATGAGTTTTGCGTTAAGAGATGTTAGTTAATTTGACTTTGGATAGCAAAGATAAAACATGTAAGAACCTAAACTAATTAGATGTGTTGATGGATGCAACTTCCTAGTGCTGTAAATATTGCGTTATGGCCAGCTTTATTTTTCTTTTTTGGCATTAACATAAATTCGACAGACACCATTGCAACATTAGGTGATGCGCAGCATATGACTTGCTGTTAGAAGAAACTTTTTATTTCTGTAAAGGGAAGTTCTTGGGTAAGCCAAGATGAGCAGTTGCCCAACCAACCATTCACAATTTCAGCACAAAAATTACGATTTTTGTTTAGTCTTATTTCTAATAGATTGTGTATTTTAGGACATTTTATCTTTTAAATAGATCAAAGCTATAAGTAGGACCTTTCTACTGCTGTATAATTG
Organism: Pelodiscus sinensis; assembly: GCF_049634645.1. Taxonomy (NCBI): domain Eukaryota; kingdom Metazoa; phylum Chordata; order Testudines; family Trionychidae; genus Pelodiscus; species Pelodiscus sinensis. Next base: position 683,778 of record NC_134738.1, on the reverse strand, counting down.
TCAAAATAATTCCAATGTCGTCGTTCATCGGAGTTTTGCATCTGGAATGTTGACCTATCCTCCAGTCTGCTTGTGAAGGGGAGAGAACTGGATATGCGTGTGATGATTTACTGAGCATTTGCCATGTGCAACAACTTCTCCTGTAGGATGGATGAGCCAACTTACCTGGCAAACACATTCCTCAAGTGCCAGCTACATCCCATCCAACTATTAATTTTGCTAACACTAGTTGGCGGTCCATTCATAAGGCTGACTTAGGATTCTGCTTAATTAAGGATTTTAAACAGATTTTGTGGAGAGGCAGGATGAAGAATTGGAATCTGGGCCCTGGACTTGAATTTCCCTGTCTTAAAATTCTATTTTTGAAAGCTGGTGAAGTTGAGGGAAGTTCCGACCCCCAATTTGCTGTGTGGGCCTATTTTGGTGATATGTGTATTTGACGTCACTTTGCTGTAGATCTAGACCTTGTGCTGTACATAATACCCTCCACATACCTGAAGAAAATCTATGCATGTGCAGTACTGCACATGTTATCAGCTTGAATTGCTCTGTTAGCTGCATGTTACATTATGCCAGAGTTTCGGAAGAAATTTGAGGATAACTGGTAGATTCCATCTGCTGTCAGTAAGAGCTAAATGGCTTCTGAAGTGTAATTGCCAAGGAGCAAGTTTGGAACAAGAAATGATCATGTAAAATTCAAACATTTAATATGAATAAACTGCATGATGGTCTCTGTATGATTTATAAACACTTCTCTTTTAAACCCAAATGCATGTCTGCAATGCAAATGGTTCCCAAGCTTGGTGGAAGTAGCTCAGCCTAGTACCTTTTTTGAGCCTTCATCAGGATCTGCTATTGCCTGCTGCCTCCTTTTCCGTGACTCATGCTGTTGTGTGTGACAGTGGTAAGCAATTTGCTAAGATGGGGTTTTGAGCAGCTTCTTTGTTAACAGCTTATGTGCAGCAAACTGAACGCCCAGCATTGAGTGCCAGGGCTCTCAGCAAGGCGAGGGAGCCTAGGTTCAACACACCATGCAGGCCCGAATGCAGGAATTGCGGGGGGGGGGGGGGGGGGGGGGTATTTTTGTAAATGAAGACTGCACCCTTTGCACACAGACACACCCACCCCTGAGTTCGGGACTGCACAATTAATATCAGCCCCTGTTCTACCGGTTCCTGATAAAAGCCTTCCGCTTTATAGCTACCAACATTCGTGTCCAGACTGTACACCACCTACCAAACTGCAATCAAATAGTTAAACCACATGTTATTCAGCTGTGGTCCATGGACTACAGGGAAGGCAGGTGGGTGTCCTGTGGGTATCAAGCTAGTTACATGATGCCAGCTAGAAAAGGGAACTGAAGGACAGCTACTCATGCTTCTAATACTGTTACTTTCCTCGGTGAAGTGTGACTAGCCTGGCCGTGGGAATGTTATGTGACAACGAATGAGAAAGGTCATGGAAGGACACTGTCCCAAAACCACAAGCTTATTTGATTTACCCATCTCAGAGGGGCAAGGGGCCTATACAGTCCCTGAAGGGGCTCTCGGTCAGGCCTAGGCTAAGGAGACAGGGTACAGCAGGATTCCCAGCTCCGGCAACGCCTATGTCATTCAGGAGCACAGCTGTGACACACAAGGGAGCTTCGAGCCCTTCTGTGCTGACAGGCAGGAGCCAGGGGCGGGTGAGAGTTTTGTGGGGCCCAGGGCCTGTTGAAGTGCAGGGCCCGGGGCAGCACAGTTTCACGCATGCGTCACGGCCGCAGCCGCCAGGTAGTAATGCGTGCGCGGGGCCCGGGGCAGCTGCCCCACTCGCCCTGCCCTATATCCACCGCTGGCAGGAGCAATACCACAGCCAGGCCCAGGCCTAGGCAGGGTCTTCCTACACTTCAGCTTCTCCCCTCCCCTGCCCATTAGGGCCATTTCAGCTGCCCCCTTCTAGCCCTGTACTGGGCTCTGCATGTTGTCCCATGCAGACCTGGCCAGATGCTTCAGGGTAAAGTGCTTGATGATCACGGCCCGCAGCAGCTGCCACACCCCTGTGGCAAGGCGCCGCACTAAGAGCTGGGGGAAGGAGAACCCAAGTGGGAACTTCAGCGGGAGCATCCCACGAGGAGCCCTGGGCTTGAGCTGCAGGTGCCGTGGAGACAGCTGCCGTGGGAGCACTGAGGGGTGGCGAATGCTGCACTCCCCGGGGCCAGGAAGTGGAAGCACTTCCTAGAAAGCCAAGTCCAGACCCCTACCCTGTCTCCTCCCCTCAAGGGCAGCCCCACAGCCTGCTTGGCTCAGAGCCCCGGGCTCCCTTGCAGCAGGCAGCCCCTGCCCTTCCCTGCTGGGCTGCATTAGGCCTGGGAGGCTGCAGGCTGCGAGATGGCTTGGCTGGAGACTGGGGGCTGGAAGGGATGGCTGGTCCCTCACAATTACTTGGGAGACCAGGGGATGCATTCGCACTCCCTTCCCCGCGTACAGGCCTGCCATGTATTGTAGCAGTTCCTGGAGTCCCTGAGTGAGAAGCCAACTCTTACATGCTTAGGGTCAGGAGGGCCTCTAGTCTCTCCTGCTGCTTCTCATCTGTTTCCTTATGTTAGGTTTACAGCTCATAAATGCAGCTGGAACCGCTTCACATAGTGAGCAAGGAGTGGGTGAGGCAGGGCCTAGACCCTGAATCGGGGAGTTCACTGAAGCCGGAGGGAGCAGGAATGGGATTTCTGTACCTTAAGGAGCTGTGAACTGCGGAAATGTCTAGGGTTGCCAGGTGTCTGGGATTGTACTGGACAGGCTGGTATTTGCACGTTCTGTCCAGTAAAAAAAATCAGAAAACACTGGAGATGTGCAATGTGCAATGTCCGGTATTTTCTGATTTTTCCGGCTGGGCACTGGATGGAAGCCTGGCGTAGGCAGGGGGAGCGGCTGGGAGGTGGGGCTGCAAGTGCTACTGGGAGCCCTCAGGTGGTAGAGTGTAAGGAGGAGGAAGGGAAGCCTCCTCCTCACTTGTGCGTTGCTGGGACCCTGTGCGGGGACAGGCAGCGCCGCGGGATCTGCAAGTGCCCAGGCCAGCTCGTGGGTGGTAACTGTATTGATCAAGGTGCCTTTTGAGGACATTGTGGGATTGCACAACCAGTTGTCGTACACAGAAGAAAATCAGTACTTGGAGGGTTGGCTTAACCCAATGTAATGAGACCTGTTATTTCTCAGAGACTAATGCCTATCCGGACCTTATAGAAGAGTACTGCACATGTGGTCCAGCTCTGAGAGCCACTGGAACGGAAGGTGGCACAGGGTACGTGGCTTGGCAGCCAACAGATGGGGAGGTATAAAATAAGCAGCTGAAATATAAAAACGGAGGGCTGGAGAGGACCTCAAGAAACCATCTAGCCCATCGCCCTAGGGCAGGATTGAAGTCTACCTAGCCCATCTCTGGCAGTTGTTTGCCTAACCTGTTCTTAAAAACCAGGTACTCACAGCACTTTTTTAAGGCAAATGTGTGTTGTTTGTTAACTTGTGCTTTGGTACATCAGAGTCCTGTACAGATACAGACACAGAGGAAGGAGTTCCTGGCTCATGATTTTCAAAACTGTCTAGGGTTTCTTTCATGCACATCTTTGAGTACCATGGCAGGACCCAATTTTCTGGGCTCAAAGAACTTTCTCCCCCTATGTCAGGCCCCCTATAAAACATAAAGTTAGGAGCTCAAATATTAAGGCACACGAAATCCCGGGTCTTCTGTTGTATGGCAAATAGCCAACTGGCCTTTCTTGTACCCACTTACCAGTGCAGGAACCCCATCTGGTTGCTATAACAAGGGAGGGTGAGGTTGGACATTAGGAAAAACTTCCTGTCAGGGTGATTAAGCACTGGAAGAAATTGCCCTGGGAGGCTGTGGAATCTTCCTTGCTGGAGATTTTAAAGAGCAGGTTAGATCTAGCTCAGGGGTGGGGAACCTCAGGCCTGGGGGCCAGATGCGGCCATGGGCGTGCCTGGATCAAGCCTCTGAGGCTCAGGGCTCCCCTCCTAGCATTGGGGAACCTGCCCCTAAGCTCTGGTACGTGAGGTGAATGTGGAGAGAGTCTCCTCAGTCAGGGACCATGTCATTGAGGGTTTGTGGGTTTTTTTGGCTTCTCGCTTGTGTGCGGCCCCTGAATGATTTTTCCGTGGGTCAGTGGCCACCCAAAAAAGGTTCCCCGCGAGGTCCCTTCCAGTCCTAATATTCTATGATTTGATTCCGTGTAGAGATGTTAAATTGCAGGTAATCAGCTAATTGAGTCGTCAATAAGGGGGGAACTGAAGAGCCATAGCGGGGTAGGCTCCCAGCCCGAGAGCTGTCCCTACTGCAGCTCTGACTTTTACATGTATTAAGAGCCACCCTCTGGCGTGTCTCAATGAAAAGCAGAGGCACAGTGGCAGGGAACCAGGAGCAAGCCGGGACAGCTGATTCCAGGTTCACTCCCAGTCCCCCACACTGTGCCCCTGCTTTTTAAATGTATTGAGAGCCTAGCGGTCCCTGGGCCCCTGCTACACCTTTGCCTCTTTCCCCCTCCCCGCATGGGGCTGGGGGGAACCGGCTTTTCAGCCAGCTTCCTCTAGCACCAGCTCCTGTTCCCTTCCTTGCTGCCTCTCTCTGATAGTGGAAAGGAGGGGGGGGGGCAGGGAAAGTGACTAGCCAAGTCACTACTCCACGAACCGAAAAGCTTGTCAACTAGTCACTTACATCCCTAATTCCATGTCATGTGTGGTCTGATTCTTGAAGAGGGGATGAGCAAAGCCAGCTGCCACTCACTCCCTAGGTGCAACTAGTGTCTGAAAGGCAACTCTCCTCTCCCCATCTGGTTCCTAGCTGTCTGATGCACAGAGTCATCAAACAGCAGTGGGCAGAGAGCTGGAGGTCTCAAAGGAAAAGTGCGTTTTCCACACCTCCAGTCCACACCACACTCTGAACTCGGGTGAGAATTTTCTAGGCAAACGACCCTTAGAATAGTTTGTGTGGAGACAGCAACGCCCATTTGAAAGTTCTCCCTGGGTTTCTACCTTCCTTTCTCCATTGCCCCTGTACACTCCAGTGTTCCGACTTAACCTCCATGCCCTGATTTTTCTCTCCCCCACTTTATGGTCTCAGTTCTATTCCCAGAGGTGCTGCACTGTCTTTAACTTAGTACCTTGCATGTGCCCAGAGTGTAGGGCAAAAGAACGGGCGGGTTGAATGCAGGATGGCAGTACTCCTCTCTGCTGCTTTACTCCCTCTCTTGGAAAGCAGCGAAATATACAGTCTGCTGTGCTGCATCATGCTGCCTTGGCACTTCACCCTTCCCCTGCTGCCCTTGTTCTCCAGACAGAGGTCATTGCCACTCCCCTGAGGTTACATACCGCCAGGAGCTGCTGAAATCCATCCAGTGAGAGCCAAGTCCAGAGAGGAAGGTGGCAGATGACGCAAGGCAATGAGTCAGCGTTGCATCTGCATCTGACATGGGAGGTGACAGTTGCACTTGAGGAGGAAGGAGGAGAGGCTTTCCGCAAAAGGGAGGATAGGCTGCTGGGGCCAGGGAAATGAGGGATACAAATAGGGCAAGTTTAGTGCAGCAGGCAGGAGAGTAGCTCTTGGCATCCCTGTAATAAACTGGGTCAAGATAAAAACTTTTGAAAAAAATCACAGTTTGCACATGCTGGGTACAGACATCTTAGAGATTTGCAGCTAAATTCCCAGAGTCTTTCTGCACCAAGACTGCTGTAGCCCAAAGCTGAACATGATTTTACTTGCTTATTGGACTGCTGTGGTCTGTGTTCAGAGTGGGTCCCAACACTTGAACTGAGATCAGGGAATTTGTCTCTTCTGTGCTCTCGGCTGCCCATGCTGGGCCAGGCAGCATGACTGAGGAAGCCACCTGATTGGAATGCACTAGGGCCCACCCTAACCCTGATTCTGATATTTCCTAGCTTTTGAATGCTTGGCTTTGCAGCCTCTATACTTTTCCTTTAACGTGGGGCAGTGTGTACAACGTAACATAAAAAGTGAGTATCTGACCTTCCTGCCTACAGAGAAATGCTTGAAAGTGCAACCCAAGTGCGCTCTGAAACCATGGAGACCAGGAGGGAAAGAAAAAACGCCCCACTTTGATCATTTTTAAGCCAATCTCCTAACTTTGGAGCACTCTGGATAGCAGTTTCAGGGTCGATACAATGTGGTAGTAACACAATGCCAGTTTTCCTCATCAAAAACAGCTCTAAGATTTAGACTGTGTGCAGCATGGGAGTAATCCTGCCACAGGAAGGTACCTGAAGGGGCTCTGACCTCCCACATTCGCTTGAATGCAGCTGCACTCCAGTCAATGGTAGAGCCAGAGGTTCTGGATACCTTCCCTCTCTGCTGCTCCTGCCACAAGCCATATAAACTGCCGTGTTTCCCTGCTAATAGTGTAACCTGTTCCCCAGGAGGCTGCTCCCCAGACTCCATCAAGGCCCTTTCTTGCTGGCAGAGACACAGAGGATAACAGCTGAGAGAGAGGAGGCCACCAGCCGCTTCAGGCTCAGAAATGCCCAGCACAATTGAAGTCCATCTTCTCACCCTTCCCACAGCCCATTCCAAGGGAGAAGCGAGGTCCTGTTGGGCAGCAGGGCTGAGCCAAGTGCTTTCATTTAAGCACAGAAGCAATGAGCCAGCCTGGGGACTGTTCTGCCAGAGGTTTCCCTGGCTGGCAAGGGCTGTGGAGAGTGATACAGAGGCTATTGTCTCAGGTTCTTTGTATTTCTTTGGGCGGGGACCCCGTCCAACATCCTGTTGCAACATTCCTGCTCCAGTCACTTAGGGGTCATCCAAGACCTGAGCCATCACACTTCAAATAAGAGAGAGCTTGCTCAATGCCGGGTGAAGGGGGATCAGGAGGAAAACGTACTAGAGGCCATTGGAGGCAGGGAAAACACCTGCCAGAGGTAGATAATGGGGAGAATCTGTAGGAAAGGTCAAGTAGTTCTGTGGAATAAGGAAAGCCCTAAAGCTCTGGGCATGTCACAGTTTCATAAGCAAACTAGGGAAATGCATCTACTATATGAATCTACTATAAGGTGGGTGCATAATTGGTTGAGAGGTTACCAATGATTTGTTATCAAACCGGGAGGGTGTGTCTTGTGCAGCGGTCAGTCTTGGGCCCAGTACTATTCAATATTTTCATTAGTGACTTGGATAATGAAGTGGAATCTTTGGGCTAAGGTTGGATATGGGAGCAACAAGGGTGATGTTGTGGTCGGTGTCTGCTGTAGATCTTCAGATCAGGTGGATGAGGTAAACGAGGCTTTCTTCAGACAACTACAAGAAGCTTCCAGATCACAGGCCCTGGTTCTCATGGGGGACTTTAATCACCCTGACATCTGTTGGGAGACCCATACAGCAGCACACAGGCAATCCAGGAAGTTTTTGGAGAATGTTGGGGATAACTTTCTGGTACAAGTGCTGAGGGAAACAAGCAGGGGCCATGCGCAGCTTGATCTTCTACTCACAAACAGGGAGGAACTAGTAGGGGAAGTAAATGTGCGTGGCAACCTAGGAAGCAGTGATCATGAGTTGGTTGAGTTCAGGATCCTGACCAAAACAGGAAAGGAGAGTAGCAAAATACAAACCCTGGACTTCAGAAAAGCAGACTTTGACTCTCTCAGAGAACTGATGGGCAGGATCCCTGGGATGCTAACATGAAAGGGAAAGGAGTCCAGGAGAGCTGGCAGTATTTTAAGGCACAGGAGGAAACCATCCCAATGCACAGTAAGAAAAGCAAATATGATAGGTGATCAGCTTGGCTTAGCAGTGAAATCCTTGGTGAGCTTAAACACAAAAAGTGGAAACCTGAACAGATGACCAGGGAGGCTGTGTCTAGATTGGCCAGTTTATCTGGAAAATCAGCCGCTTTTCCAGAAAAACTTGCCAGCTGTCTACACTGGCCGCTTGAATTTCCGCAAAATCTCATGTAAGATTATCCGTGTTCTTGCGGAAATACTATGCTGCTCCCATTCAGGCAAAAGTCCTTTTGCGCAAAACTTTTGCGCAAAAGGGCCAGTGTAGACAGCTCAGCTTTGTTTTCCGCAAAAAAGCCCCGATTACGAAAATGGTGATCGGGGCTTTTTTGCGGAAAAGCGCGTCTAGATTGGCACGGACGCTTTTCCGCAAAAAGTGCTTTTGCGGAAACGCGTCCGTGCCAATCTAGATGCTCTTTTCCGAAAATGCCAGTCTAGACGTAGCCGGAGAGTATAAATATATTCCTCGAGCATGCAAGGGTGTAATCAGGACGGCGAAAGTGCAATTGGAATTGCAGCTAGCAAGGGATGTGAAGGCTAACAAGAAAGGTTTCTACAGGCATATTAGCAATCAGAGAGTGATCAGAGAGGGTGTGGGACACTTACTGGATAAGAGAGATAACCCAGTGACAGATGATGTGGGAAAAGCTGGAGTACTCAATGCTTTTGTTGCCTCTGTCTTCACAGAAGGATGTGGGTGGGCAGCCCTTGGTGGAGAAAGAACAGGTTAAGAACTATTGAGAAAAAAGGACATACACAAATCCATGGGACCGGATTTCATGCATCTGAGGGTGCTGAGGGTGTTGGTCTGATGTGATTGTAGAGCCATTGTCCATTATCTTGGAAAACCATTGTTCTCCATGTCACTGCAGGTAGGACAAGAAGTAATGAGTATAAGCTGCAGCAAGGCGGATTTAAGCTAGCAATGAGAACAAACTTTCTGACTCTAGGGGCAGCTAAACTTGGGAACGGCCTTTCATGGGAGGTTGTGGAATCCCTATCAATGGAGGTTTTTAAGAACGAGCTGGATCCCTCCCATGTCAGGGATGGTCTAGGTTTACTTGTTCCTGGACTTGATGACTTCTCAAGGTCTCTTTCAGATCAACATTTCCATGATTGACGGGATTGGAATTCTGCTGCCGTTGGGCACTTGATGTGCTGGCTGGCAATTTGGTTCACCCTGGTCCCTGCAGATTCTTTTTTTGTCATCAAGGATGGGTGCAGAGGGTCCCCAAGGAGTGTCCCTTTTTCAGTTGATGCTATGCAAGGACCTTGAGGGATATCACAGAAATATAAATTGAGATATCTAGTAATATTTTACTAGGTCGTCCTATCTTCCCCCGTAAACATTCCTTACGGTGAGTTTTCTAGTGCATTGTGAAGAGTGGGTACAAAGGTGGGAAAGAGAGACAGGGTCCTAAGAAGAAGAGCAGAGCCCAAGCAAGCTGTATGGATGATCTTTTTGGCCAGTAATTCTTGGATAATGCTTGGACTTTAGGGCATAAAGTTTGTCTCCTCAGAGTTGGTCTCTGCTCCAGCTGCTTTCATATGCTGGAGCTATTCTGAGTGAGAATCTAATTAAAAACTCACTCTTGAGAGGTACTGAGAGATGGGAATGGGAGCAGTATTGTTACCAAGTAACCAAAGAGATGCTGCTGATGCTATAGAAACCCTGTAGATGGGGCAATTTGTCGGGAAAAAAAAACCTTTTTTTTGTAAACTTCGATTTTTGAGGAATAAGAGAGCTTGCAAAAAGGGTTTTTTTCTGTCTACATGGGGCTTTTTATCAGCAAAACTCTTCCACAAAAAGAACTGGAAGAAGATCTGCAAATGAGCGCTCCATTTGCATATCCTCTTCTGCAAAAAAACTGCAGTGTAGACATAGCCTCAGTTCTGCTCACTGCTGGATTTAACTAGTTTAAATGCTATGATGTTTGCAAGGCCTTTGATAGCCCTCCCACCTCTCAGCCGCCTAGCAGATGGTGCTGTGGTGGCTCCCCAGAGTGGCCACCTCATCCTCTTGTCAGGCAGCTTCCCTGCAGAGCCTCTCTCCTCCAGCATCACTGGTGGCAGGTGCTAATGTGGCTGGAAAATGTTTGTGCCAGACACAGAAGTTCCCAGCGGCTGTGACAGGGATATAAACCTCAGCGGTATTTGAACACACTCTAGGTTCTGCAGCAAAATTATGGGAGCATCACACCAGTTAGCCAAGAGGGATTTTGGACCAGGTGTAGGGATCTAAGCCTGGTCCCATGGAAATCAGTGGCAAACCCAAGGAAGAGGTCACTTTAAATAGGCACCTTTCTGGCGCCTTTTGTGCAAGGCTCTCCAACTGCTTAATCAATCTCTCAAGATGGGGCAGCAGATAGAGGCAGAATGAGCAGCAGAACCAGGGCTAGAATCCAGGTGTCCCAGCTTCTAGTGCCCGCACTCCACAAAATAGAGTCGGTTAACCCCTGTCACCAGGTGGTAGGCCCCAGGCTAGGAGCACCCAAGCTATAGCATCCCTGATGAGTCCCAGGTGAGAGGACTCCTAATAGAAAAGCCGCAAGAATCCCTAGGGAAAGGGATGTGAGATGGGGGAGGGCAGCAGGGTAGGGAGCCAAGGTTGTTAAATAGCAGACGTTTAGAAGTGTAGGTGGGTTGAAGATGGTGCTGTAGGGAATGGAACTGGCTCCTGCAGAAATACTGAAGAGTCACCCAGCTCTGGGAACATGCTTAAGGACAGAGACACTGAGCTAGGTTGGGCCCTGGGGGAATGGCATATACTGAGGACTGGATCAATTGACTGCCCGGTGAGGAATGTTTAGATTTTCCTTTGGACTGTGCGGTGGTTGTTTAAGGCAGTGGTGTGCAACCCATGGGTTGCGAACCCTTTGGGGATCTTCCGGGGGGAGGGGAGGAGTTGCAGCACCGGGCCAACCCCCTGCTCGGTGTGCACATGACGGGGGCAGGGGAAGCTGCAGGTGAGTAGAGCGGCTTTTAAAGGGGATGCGTGTTTTTTTGCTCAACCAAAATTTTCTCAAGAGTTGCGCCTGGAAAAAGGTTGCGCACCACTAGTTTAAGGTACCCAGTGAAAGAGACAAGGGCAGTGCCCTACAGAAGTATGCCTGGTGACTGGGGAGTGTGGGTGTCAAGGATCAGATTGAAAAGTGGGCACTGATAGTCCAGCCCTTAGCACATGGCTGGGTGGGCTGATACCCAAGGGCTGTGTCTAGACTAAGACACATGTAAGAAATCAGTGCTTCTTGCGGAAATACTATGCTGCTCCCATTCGGGCAAAAGTCCTTTTGCGCAAAAGCTTTTGCGCAAAAGGGCCAATGTAGACAGCTCAGATTTGTTTTGTGCAAAAAAGCCCCGATCACGAAAATGACGATCGGGTCTTTTTTGTGCAAAAGCGTGTCTAGATTGGCACGGACGCTTTTCCGCAAAAAGTGCTTTTGCAGAAAAGCATCCGTGCCAATCTAGATGCTCTTTTCCGCAAACGCTTTTAACGGAAAACTTTTCCATTAAAAGCATTTGCGGAAAATCATGCCAGTCTAGACGTAGCCAAGGAGTTTGGGGTTCTGGTAGATGGCAGAAGTCCAGGCTGTCCTATAGATTTCTTACTGCCTTTAATTTTTGTGAAAATTTGTGTGAAACTTCACTAGACTTCAAAGAGAAATAATACCATGAGTCACCCGAAGCACTTTGGCTGCCCTATAACTTATTATCTGGAAGGGCTTTCTGTTCCCAATCCTAACACAGTCTACTGCATCTTTCTGGCATCTAGGAAAGATGGCTTAGCTTAGCCCCTGCGGTGGAGTTCTGCTTTTGTTCTCGTCAACTGCAATTAGCCAAATTCAGCTGGACTTGCCATTGAGTCGCTTATGCTTTACTGCTATTTCCGTAGCGTTTGCTTTGCATAAATAAGGACAGAAAATCTGCAGGACAAGAAAGGATTTGGCACAACAATCCTGTCCATTTCAATTCGATTTCAATCTGTGCTTTCTTGCTCTGGCACTGCTGTCGTTTTCCTAAATGGTCAGTCTGAGGGCAGCAAACTAATAACATCTTCTAAGTCTTTTTTTTTTAAAACCAAATGAGAATAATAAAGAAACATGCAAGATTTTCCTTTTTTTAATGTTCTCATGCTAGCTTATTGTATTTGCCAGGTTCAATTGATGCTAGCCCCTTCAGCTGCCAGGAAAGATGCCTGTGTGCGAATCAGCCTCATTAAATCCTGAGCAATTCTCCTAAATGGAACTCTTGCTCCTTAGCTGTAATATTACAGGTTTGACAGGCCCAGTCTGGGGAATCTGAATTCTTGAGCTGAATGTCACTGGCCTGTGGTAGGTGCAAGGTCGGGCTTTATTTGGCTTTTCTGGATTTCGGTCAAGGTCCTGTCAAGCTTTTAACCACATGAGTAACCTCTGTCCCTATTCTGCAAAGCACTTAACCTTAGGCACATGTTTAAGTTCCACATGGGGTTTTTAAATGCTTAGCTGAACCAGGCCCTTAGCTGTTCTGTGTGTAGCCCAAGATCCAGTGTGCTTCAACAGCAGCCCTGGGAACTACAAGTTGTGGACTACAAACTGCGGCATGTTGGGAGAACTTCCTGCCAGGATGTACTCTCTGCCCCCAGCAGAGTCTGAGCAGAGACTGAGCTAGAAGCAGCAGAGAGGGGCTGTTGAGCTGTGATCCTGTTCTACCTTTTTTTTTTACAGAATAAAGCCTGTTCCTGGTGGTTTGTCTGAATGGGTCTGGTCTGAGGTGCACAGACATAATGCACAACTAGGGTTGCCAGATGGTTTAACCAAAAATACCAATCCCCCCCCCCCAAAACCCACCGGGGACAAAATTGTGTTGTGAAAAGGGGGGGGGGAGGGAAACCAAAGTTATTAAGCAAAAAAAAAAAAAAAAAAATTTAAGAAATGCTTTTGAGGCTTTTTGGCCCTAACAGGCTGCTGGCAGCCGTCCACCATCTTGTCTCCCTGCTCCTGCGGAACCCGATAAGCACCTAGGATTTTCGCCTCCTGGCCGAGAAAAAAATCAGAAAATACTGTACATTTTAGGTATCCGGCAGTGTTGTCTTCAAGTCGTCATTGTCAAGTCCAGGTCGAGTTTCAAGTCTTAATGTAAAAAATGTCAAGTCACTTTTGTACAAGCCATCAATATCGGCATTTTCAGACAATTTTTCCACCAAGTCGATTTAACAAAATTAGCAAGTCTCAAGTCGAGTCTCAAGTCACAAACAATGAACCCGAGTTGAGTCTCCAGTCAAGTCACCTAGGAGACTTAAGTCGGACTGGAATTCAAGTCGTGGGACTCGAGTCAACAACTCTGGTATCTGGTATTTTCTGAATTTTTTTACTGGACTGGAGGTGAAAATACTGGACTGTCTGGGTCAATACTGGACACCTGGCAACCCTATACACAATGCAGAGCACACCAAGGAGCCTCAGGCCTAGCCTTCCCCTATGCTGAATAATCTCACACTGGGCTAGTGAACAGGAGGGGTTACATGTGATAGATGTCTGAAAGGGAAATGCAGCTTTCCAAGCAGCTTGTGACTTTTTTCTTTAATAATACTGTGTCATCAGTCTGTGCTATTCCACCCTGCCCAACCTCTCAAATTTGTTCACAGACCTGGCCGGTGCTGCAGGGGTTAACACGTCCCCCACCCCGGGCAGCCACTGCAGCCTACTGGGAGCCAGGCGCCCCCTGTAGGTTGGAGTCCTGGGCAGCTGCCTGGCTAGCCCACCCCTTATTCCGGCCCTGACTATTCGATAAGTTGATAGGGCGGTGCTGCCCCTTTGAAATGCAGCCCTGGCGTTTCAAAGCGGCAGCGCCGCATGGAGCTTGGGCAAGCTCTGCACAGTTGATCCCAGGCTCCCTGTGGTGCTGCCTCTTTGAAGTACTCCCTCTTCCCCCCCCCCTTCTTGCCTCTATCTGATAGAGGCGGGGGGAGCGGCAGGGGAGGGCGGTGGGGGGCGGGAGGGGAGCAGCTAGTCAACTAGTCCTTAACATCCTTAGTATGCATGCTGTGCATGGGCAGCAGGCTGGCTAGCCACCTGAATGCTGTCTCATATGCTACCTTGGCAGAACTGCTCTGTTTGTCTATCTGGGCTGGAAGGCACAGTCCCAGCTGCAGTATGGACATGGCCTTTTTGGGCCAGGACTACCTTTTGTTATCTGCTTTAAAGCCCCTATCACAACAGGGTCTGACTTTTTTTAACAGGCTTCTAGATGCTACTGAAATACAAACAAATAATCAGTGTTCTGAGGGAATGTTTAAATCCAGACCAATACTGGAAACTGAACTATTGAGTTCTGCATCTTTATAAGGCTTGGAAAGAGCTGATCTATTTCCACATGCTATGTTACCACATACCTCTATGAAGCCACTGTCTTCTCTAGAATCTTAGCTTTCCTTTTAATTTAAAAGAAGTCTCCAGCAGTTGTGGTCATGAAGAAGACTTGAGAAATGTGAACAGGATGTAAAAAATACAAAAAGTTGTGGCGTGAGAGCACCTAGAGCTACACAGCTGGGTGGTAGCTTTTGTTAAAAAAAAAATTTTTGCTGGCAAAATGCAATTTCTGTGACACCAAAACCCCTTATGAATTCATGTCAGCTGTCCCAAAATGTTAGCTTTAAAAATACCCATAAAAACAAGACATTGATTTAGATTTTCCAAAGGAAATACTTGGATATTTTGTTAAATATCCTTTAATTTTATTTAGATTTAAAATAAATCAATATTTTGATAACTGAATGATTAAAAAAATGCTCAGACAGTTCATTCAACCTGAAACAATTTTCCCAATTTGCCAAGAGGATTTTTTTAATTGGTATTCTGTTTGATCTGAGACAAGTTTTACTTTGTTGGAATTACCAGCATCCCGGACTCAGTTATTCTCCAAGCTCTATCTGGAGCAAAAAACCTGAGAGATATTAAGTGTTCCATTCATCTTGCTGAGGTCTTAACACATGCCTAGAAATCAGATCAATCAAACATTATTCAATGCTATGAAAAATGTTGCACCTTCTACAATATAGTTAGTTGGCCTAACCCTGTCTATAGGCATAGGTCGATGGTAGAATTCTTCTGTTGATTTAGCTAGCTATTACCTCTCTGAGATAGCTCAGCTACATTGATGCACAAACCAGATCTACATAATTTACTATTAGCAATGTCTCATTTAGGAGATGCTATGACTTCCCCCTGCCTTGTTCCTCTCCCAAGAAGTAGCTAAGTCCAAATTGCTTTGTAGAGCATAGTGAAGCCCTAATGAGGGAACAAAATATGTCGCACTCAGAGCATAGATCCAAGTTTGCACAGGCTACAGGGAGTGGTGGCTCATTTTGGTGCCTTGCATGGGTGGAGCTTATGTTGTGGGTGGAACCTAGAAAAGTACCACAACTTCCTTTTTCCTTAGTTGACTTCTGATAGCTGAGGGTATGTCTACACTACAGCACTAATTCGAACTAACTTAGTTCGAATTAGTTAATTCGAACTAAGCTAATTCGAACTAACGCATCTAGAACTAAAAACTAGTTCGAATTAGCGTTTTGCTAATTCGAACTAGCACGTACACACTGATTGGACGCAGGGGCGCATTTAAGGGCGGCTGAAACCGGTTCTGGCAGGGCATCAGGTCAGTAATTGCTTTGTGTGGCTGCTGTCTGAGGCTATCTGAGGCTCGTGCTTAAAGGGACCCCCCTGGACAGCCGGTTCTCAGTTTTTCCGCTTGTTGCCTACCTCGCCGAGGGACAGCAAAGCATTTTTCTCTACGCCCGTCTGTGTCGGTGCTTCCCTTTGGGGATGCCGCCGCAGGTGGCAACATGGAGCCAGAGCTCGCCCTGCGCTTTCTGGTGCAGTTTATGGACTTGCTGCTGCAAGCCTGCCAGCAATGGCTGGAGGCTGCCTGGTTCCACCTGGTGCACGTCAGCCCCCTGCCTCTCCGCCTGGCCACCCTGGGGGCCATGGAGCAGCTGCGGCGGCGCCCGGGCGCCGGCATGCCCCGCCACATCTGGCGTCTGGACACCAGCAGCGACTGATGGGACCGCATCGTCCTGGAGCGCTGGGGAGACCAACAGTGGACCCAGAACTTCAGGATGAGGAGGGACACCTTCCTGGAGCTCTGCGAGTGGCTCACCCCTGCTCTGCGCAGAAGGGACACTCGCATGAGACCCGCCATCCCCCTCCAGAAGTGTGTGGCCATCGCCCTCTGGAAGCTCTCCACGCCGGACAGCTACCAATCCGTCGGGAACCAGTTCGGTGTGGGGAGATCCACCGTTAGAGCAGTGCTCATGCAGGTACGGCACTCGCCGGCCACTGGGCCAGGGGCGAGGGGGGCTGCAAGGAGGGGATGGGCCGCCCCAGGGAAAACGGGGGATCGGGGTAGGGGGAGGAGGCAAAAGTGCCCCGCACCGGAGGGGCCGGTCTCTCCCGGCCGTACTACATGCCTCCCGGGGGGGGTTGCTCCCGGGAGTGGGGCGCGGGGCACTGCCAGGGCACGAGCACTCCCAGCCACCTGGGCGCCCCACTGATTCGCGCTTTGCTGTGTCTCTCCGCAGGTGGTCAAGGCCATCAACCGGGTGCTGCTCCACAGGGTGATCCACCTCGCCGACCTGGGAGTTCAGCGCCCTCGGCTTCCCCAACTGCGGGGGGGCCATCGACGGGACGCACATCCCCATCCGTTCCCCGGAACACCAGGCCTCCCGCTACGTGAACCGCAAGGGGTACTTCTCCGTCCTCCTGCAGGCCGTGTGTGACCACCGGGGACAGTTCACGGACATTAATGTGGGCTGGTCCGGCAAGGCACACGACACACGGGTGTACCGGAACTCCTCCGTGTGCCAGAGGCTGCACGCCGGGACCTTCTTCCCCAACCGCCACATCAGGGTTGGGGACGTGGACATGCCCATCTGCCTGGTGGGGGATGCAGCCTACCCCCTACAGCCCTGGCTCATGAAGCCCTACACGGGGCACCTGAACCCCTCCCGCCCGGCCTTCAATGTGAGGCTGACCAGGGCCCGCATCGTGACTGAAAGCCCGATTTTGGTGCCTCCTCACCCGCCTCGATCTCGCCAAGCACAACATCCATCCCGTGGTGGCAGCATGTTCTGTGCTGCATAATTAGTGTGAGAGGAAGGGGGAGGCTTTCCTGCCAGCCTGGATGGCTGAGGCTGACCGCATGGCTGGCCAGTACGCTCAGCCCCGCACTGCCGCCATCCGGGAAGCCCAGTGGGGGGCCGTCCAGATCCGGGAAGCCCTGTGGGAGAGCTTCCAGGTGGAGGAGGAGGACTGAACTCTCCCTTCATGCCCCACTGGGGCCTTCTTCCACCCTCCCCCCCTTCCCTTTTCCCCTCCCTAGCCTCTCTTCCTAATGTCAAATAAAGACACCTGTTTTGGCAAAAAAAACCTCTCTTTATTTTACATAGCTGGGGTGGGGGAGGGAGGAGTGAGGGGGGGAGAGGGGAGGGGGAAACCTGGGAGGAGGGAGCTGGAAGGGGGTGGAAGGGGAGGAAGGGAAGGAAAAGCTCAGGCTTGGGGGTCCGGCTGGCTCTCCCGTCTCGCAACACTGCGGGTGTGGGGACCTCGGGGGGCAGCGGGTGTGGAGGGTGGGGCAGGAGGGACGGGGAGTGCGGAGGAAGTGGGAGAGGGAGCAGGGGCAGCAGAGGGAGCAGGGGCAACAGGGGTGGGAGGAGGAGCGAGAGCTGCGGCAGCCGCAGGAGCCAGAGCAGGAGGAGGCAGGAACCGGTCGACCAGGGTCTGGAGGTGGCCTCTGAGGGTGCGGCCCTGCTCCTCCAGCGCATCCACACTCCGCTGGTGCAGCCGAAGGTCCTCCCGGACCCAGTGCTCCTGGTTGCGGAGCAGCTGCTCCATGAACCGGAGGTGCTGCCACTGGTACTCCTCCTGGTTCCTGGCATGCCGGCTGGCCCGGGCGCGGGTGGCTGTTGCAGGCGGGGTGGTGCGCCCTGCAGTCCCAGGTGCTGCGGCTGTGGTGAAACAAGAGCAGCGGTCAGTTCTCCCTGGGGACAAGGTGGGTGAAACCCAGCCCCCCTCTGCAAGACCAAGGCCCCTGCATGACACCCAGCTGCTGCTCCATGGTGGGCAAGGCCCAGGCGCACGGTCCCTGGGCTCCCTCTCCCCCCCACACTCCCGTACACATAAGGGGAGCATGATGGTACTCAGAGGTGGAGGACTCCCTGGCCTCGTACGACACAGGAGATGTGCTCTGTGGGGTTCCTCGGGGGTCCTGGGTCCTGGGCAGGCTCCTGGCTTGCGACATCCTCCGGCTCCTCCTCCTCGGTGTCCAGGACCGGTCCCTCTGCCCCTGGGTCGATGACCACCCGGGGGGCATGGACGGCGTGAGCCCCCAGGATGCGGTCCAGGGCATGGAAGTGGGGGCAGGCCTCTGGGTCGGCCCCTGGCAGGCAGGCCCAGGAGTAGGACTGCCGCAGGTCCTTTATTTTGCAGCGGACCTGCTCCCGGCTGCGCTGGTGGCCCCTGGCGGCCAGGCTGGCAGCCATGCGGCCGTAGACAGCCGCGTTCCTGTGGCTAGTATGGAGATCGTGGACATTGGAGGTTTCCCCCCAAACCTCGATGAGGTCCACGATCTCCGCACTAGACCAAGCGGGCGCCCGCCTCTTGCGGCCCCAGGGAGGCTCCTGGGAGCCGCCAGGCTGGTCCCGGGAAGAGGGGGAGGGCTTGGTGGCATCGGGTGGCTGGCTCATGGCGTGGCAGATGCAGGACCTGCTGGCTGGGTGCTGGCAGCCTTGCAACTGGCACAAACTGTGCAGCCAGCCCGTGGCCCTTTAAGGGCTCCGAGGCTGGGAGGGGGGCAGACAAGTTTCCCTGGTGGTGCCCAGAGTGGCAAGCTGGGGAGGGCTAGCTGGGGAGGGCTAGCCTCCCACTAGTTCGAATTAAGGGGCTACACAGCCCTTAATTCGAACTAGCTAGTTCGAACTAGGCTTAGTCCTCGTGGAATGAGGTTTACCTAGTTCGAATTAAGCGCTCTGCTAGTTTGAATTAAGTTCCAACTAGCGGAGCGCTAGTGTAGCGCCTAGCAAAGTTAATTCGAACTAACGGCTGTTCGATCCCAGAGCTGCCAATCCCCGAGCTCACAAGATTCATATATACATTTTTGCCAGCTTATTGCAACTAGAGCAAAGAACAAACTACTGTATAATAAATTGTCTTTGTGAAGGCTCTTTATGCACCTTGTTGAACAGCTGCCTTGATATTGTAAGAACAAGTGTTGAGGAGGAATTAGGGTTGCCAGGTGACCGGTATTCACCCGGACAGTCTGGTATTTTCGGCTCCTGTCCGGTAAAAAAATTCAGAGAATACCGGACACCTGAGATGTCCAGTATTTTCTGAAATTTTCCTGGCCAGGAGGCGAAAATGCCGGGCACCTGGCAACCCTACAAACACTCAGCGCCCGGCCTTCCCCCCAAACCCTCTTCTCTCGGCCCCCCACACCCCCAGCCTCCCAACCCCAGCCCCCACGCTTACCTGTTTCCCCAAGGCTGCCGGCACAAAATGGCTGCCCGCCAAAAGTCCTTCCCCTGGGTCTTAGTGCTCAACCGCTCCCCTGTTCCTATCCCTGCACTCACTCTTAAAGGAGTAATGCTGTTTTAATGCTGTTTTATTTTAAATTTTTTTTGGCTTAATAAGTCCTTGGTCTTCCCTCCCTTCCCCCCCCCCAACAGAATTTTTTCCGGTGTGTTTTTTTTGGGGGGGGGGGGGAGGGTGTTTGGTATTTTTGTTTCAACCATCTGGCAACCCTCGGGGGAATCTCCATTCTTGCCTGAGCTGCCAAATCAAAGAGAAAAGACAGTCACAATTAATATTATTTTGAAATATTTATTTGGAATCAAATAGTAGCTGCTCTCAAGTTTTTAAAGCAGGAGTGGGGAACCTTTTTTGGGAGGGGGGCTACTGATCTACAGAAAAATCAGTGAGGGGGCCGTGCACAAGTGAGAAGTAAAGCAAGAAGCCCCTGACTTAAAAGGAGAAAGACACTCTCCCTTATTTCTCTTACACACCAGAACCTAGCGGGGCCCAGACTAGTAGATTTTGTGTGCTCCAGTCTATGGATGGGTGGCTGGCTAGAGCACCAGCATGGGCTCCCAATGCTGAGCCTCAGGGTCTGGATCCAGGCAAGCCAGGGGCCACATCCAGTCCTGGGGCCTGTGATTCCTCACCCTTGCTTTAAAGGATTAAGGGTCTTCTAGCCTAATTGTCTGCACCCATTTCTTTAAACCAGCGGTTCCAAACCACCGATCTGCAGAACCCCTGCCTGCCAGGCCTCGGCACTCTGGCCCGGCCATGCCCCCAGCTGCTAATGAGCCCTGCTCGCAGGGGAGCTCTGTTCCCTATAAGGTGTGCATCTGTGCATGCACTAAAAATTCTCCTCCCACTCTCCCACAGTGAGTGTCGCTGCAGACTGCCTGTGTGCCAGAGGGCCCAGCCGGTGGGGCTGGCAGCCGCCCTGTGTCCTTTCCATTACAGACAGCATGTTTGGGACCAAGGAGCGAAGCCTTTGTGGCCATAAACACCCCGGCCTTTATTGGTACAGTAATTACCCATTTAACACGTGCCCACTTAACACATTTTTGCAATAGCATGATTTTTTTTTTGGAAACTTTTTCAAATAACACGACCATCCCCGAAATAACACAAAAATAATCAAGTGGCAGACTACTTCGTGTGGTGGTATAAGTTGGTGAAAACAGTGGTAATACACATGAGCGGATGAATTCGCGTAGTCACAGCGCTCCTCCGCTCACTCACGTGTTTATCTTTGTGTTTTAAGAAACCATGGCGACTTGTGTTGCTAGAGATCTTGTGTTGATGTTGACAACTGAGCACAACAAAAAATTGATTTTGCCACCACCACCTAGAACGCAACCCCTACCTTTTCCATTATTTTTAATGGGAAAATTGACCCTGCCTAGCACATTTTTGCTTAGCACATTTTCAGAAACGCATCTATAGTGTTAAATGAGGAATTACTGTATTACTGAGGATCAGCTTAGAGGCCCCAGGGAGCAGGGCTGGGTGATTTCTGCTCCTCTTCTGGCTGGCCTGGCTTCCCCTGCAGGGTCTCTCCTGCCGGCTCCGCCTGCACCACGTGTCTGGCTGCTTCCCAATGTCCTGGGGCACCACAGCTGGCAGCGCCGGTTGGAGTTGTGGAGGGGGAGCCAGGCTTCCTGACTCAAACCAGCGGGTGTCAGGGGGGCTAGTACTGCCCGGCTTGTCAGGTGGGTGCCACAAACCCGAGATGCACACGGGCTGAGTGACCCTGCGCCTCTAGGCCCTGGCTGATAATGGCCTGGGGAGGAACTCTCGAGCCCCCAGAAACATGCGCCTGCCCCTGTTGCTTGTGCTGCAGACACCGCCAATCCTGTGCATGTGTTGGGGGCTGTTGACAGGCCTGGCAGGGAAGGGGCGGGGTCTCTTCCCAGCTGTGGAAGAGCATTTCACTGAGTGTCAGGAGGGCCATGTGACACGGCAGCCTTAAAGCAGCCATAGTCTGGGCAGCAGCACTCAGCTGGGTGGCTGGGCAGTGCAGGGCTAAGTGAGGGGGTAGGGCAGGCACTGGAGACTATGAGGCAAGGCTGGCACTGAGAGGGTCTGAGGTGCTCCCACATCTTGAATACTGCATGCAGATGGAGTCGCCTCCTGTCATAAAAGAGATCTTGGCATTGGAAAAAGTTCAGAAAAGGGCAACAAAAGTGATTTGGGATATGGAACAGTCGCCATATTAGGAGAGAGTAATGAGACTGGGACTTTTCAGTTTGAAAAAGAGAAGACTAAGGGGATATGATAGAGGTCTATAAAATCATGGCTGGTCTGGAGAAAGTAAATAAGGAAAAGTTGTTTACTTTCTCCCATAACGTAAGAACGAAGAGTCATCAAATGAAATTGATAGGTAGCAGGTTCAAAACAAAGAAAAGGATGTATTTCTTCATACAAAGCACAGTCAACCTGTGGAACTTCTTGCTAGAGGAAGTTGTGAAAGCCAGGCATTTAATAGCATTCAAAAAAGAGCTAGATACATTCATGAAGGACAGGAACATCAGTGGCTATGAGCAAGAATAGGCAGAAATGGTGTCCCTACCCTCTGTTTGTCAGAAGCTGAGAATGGGCGACAGGGGATGGATCGCTTCATGATTCCCTGTTCTGTTCATTTCCTCTAGGGCACCTGGCATTGGCACTGTCAGAAGACAGGACACTGGACTAGATGGACCTTTGGTCTGACCCAGTATGACCATTTTAATGTTCTTATGACACTGATTCAGTATATGATCATGAACAAGTCATTTAGCTTGCCTTTGCCTCAGTTTCCCCCATCATGCAGAGGGGTAATATTTACCTCACAGAGATATTACAGCTTTGTTAACTGTGTTTGTAAAACACTTAACCTAAGATGAGAGGTGTGGTATTAAATCTAAGGGGAGTAAATTTCAGACTCCATGCCCTACCCCAGTCACAAGGTATATGAATCTAGCAGCTATCCCCTGGGGCTGCTCATGGTTGACATCTAAAGAGACTCCCACCTCCACCCCGTGATGGGGCTAGTTGGGAATCTTTGCTGAAATGTTTTTTTAATTAGAAAATTCCAATTTGTCAAAACTGACCCTTTGTCATGCATGAGATAAAGTCCATTGTGTTGAATTGTGGAGCTTGGAAAAACTTCTGCAACTCTTTGAAATTGACAGAACATTTCATTGATGCTTTTAAATAAAAAATTCCACGTTAGTGGTTCAAGACTATTCTTTCTGAAATGTAAATTGTGAGGGCGGAGGGGGAAATGGCTTAGAAATGGTCAACATTCAAATGAAACACTTTGAAATTACTTCACTAAACATTTCAGCTGACCTAACAAAACATTCTCAGTTGTTTGGTTTGTGGAGAACTCTGAAGATTTTGACTGTCCTGACTCAGCATGGAAAAGCATCTTGCTGGGATAGTGTTAATCCACCTCTCTGGCCTTGTCTACACTAACCCCTGCTGTCGATCTAATCTCCATAACTTCAGCTATACAAATAGCATGGATGAAGTCGATATACTTACTGTGGCATCTTATGTGAAGTAAGGCCAGCGGGGGCTGCTCTCCTGTCTATGCTAGCTACTCTTCTTGTCCTGGTGGAATACCGGCATTGACTTGGGAGCGCTCAGAAATTGATTTATTGCGTTAAAGCAGATACAGAAATCAACGGCCAGTGGATCAATCGCTGCAGCATCAATCCCCAGCACAGTGGAGACAAGCTCTCTGAGACTTATCCTTATCTACCGTGGGAGTCAGGTTGTATGGGCTACTATGCTCAGGGAGTGAAATTTTCCCTGGCCCTAAGAGATATAGCTGGATGGATCTAACTTTCAAATGGATACGTCTATACTTGCTCCCTAGTTTGAACTAGGGATGCAAATGTAGGCGACCGAAATTGCTGATGAAGCGGGGATTTAAATATCCCATGCTTCATTAGCATGATCTTGCTGGCGCGTTACTCCGCTCAACAGATGTTTCTAAAGTGAAAGTGCACGCCGGGACGCGTTAGTTCGAACCAAACCCCTTGGTTCGAACTAACGTTACTCCTCATTTTTTGAGGAGTAATGTTAGTTTGAACCATGGGGCTTGGTTCAAACTAACGCATCCCGGCGTGCACTTTCACTTTTGAAACAGCTGGTGAGCAGAGTAACGTGCCGGTGAGATCATGCTAATGAAGCGTGGGATATTTAAATCCCCGCTTCATCAGCAATTTCGGTCGCCTACATTTGCATCCCTAGTTCAAACTAGGGAGCAAGTGTAGATGTACCCAAATGAGACCAGGCCTTTACATGGGGATTGCTTTTCGAAATGGGCAGGTGAGGGGGGTTCAAGCTATAGAATTCCTGTTAATACTCTGCCCTGCCCCACACAAGGAGAGGGGAATAATGCACAGTGCTGAGCTCTGCCTGGGATATGGCCGACAAAGAGTGAACTAAAAGAAGGTAGGGAGGCCTGGGTTGCATTCCCAGTTTCTATGTGACCTTGGGAAATTTACTTTGCTTCTCAATACCTCAGCTACCTGTCTGTAATATGGATTTATAACCCTGCCTTTGGCTTCACGCTCTGACCTGTAAACCCTTGCGGGCACAGACTGTATCTTATCCTGTGTATATACATACAGGGCCTCCAGTCTTGACTGGTAAATAGAAGTAATGGTCAGGCTTATCCCAGTGGCGTCTGCTGTTGCTGTGATTTCCTGCTTGGTGCTCCTGTGACAAACTGGCCCATTGAGGATAAACCTTCTTTCCCCAGCACAAACTATTTCTGGCTTTTGGTTCCTCTAGCTTGCATGTGCGTGTTTGGTTTTTTTCCTCCAGTTCAGTTTTCTGCCCCAGGAAGTTCTTCTGCCTCTAGCCAAGTGCATGAAGATTGTGAATGAAGCTGAAATGCACCAGGCATGATTCCAACAGCCCCATCCTGGAGTCAAATCTTTCCTGTTGGGAAGACTTTGTTCAATGCTGTGCAGCCTTTCCCTTCTTTAACTCGAACCCGTACCTCCACAGATCGCTAATGTTTTGCTTTCAGCAGCTCCCTGGCAGCACCGGTCCAAAAGGGAATTATGGGTCTGATTCAGTTTTCAAAAATACCATTGAGTGTATCGAGCATAGTCCCCATTTGCAGAATGCGTGGTGTAGGCAAAGACGAGACAACATTTTTCTGAACTCCCAAATCTACAATGGCAAGGGCAGGGGGACTAGTAGTCAGAAATTCTGACTAGCAGAGAGAAGTTTGTTGTGGTTTTTTTTAAAGCAACTGTGTAAGTTTCAGCACTTCACTTAGCAACCCCCCACATCAGTGCAGCTTTGCTGCTGCAAGCTTGTTAGTGTAGATGTGGCCCAATGCTTGCCCCCAAAGAGGCAATAAGATTTTACTGCGTCATTGGCGAGCCAGGGACTTAGAAACATGATACCACCTGTTTTCCACTGCATGGTGGTATCTAGCATTCTTTAATCCTGCATTTCTCAAACTGTGGGTCCCGACCCCCCCAGGGGGTCGCAAACAACTTAGCAGGGGGTCGCGGTATCACAAAGTTTGAGAACTCCTGATTTAATCAATTCACCTACCCTCTGGCTCCTGTGTCTCCAGTCTGGAAATTCCTGTGTTCCCGGATGGCACCTCAGGTATTGGATCTCCACCACCTGCAGCAAGAACTTCACCAATGGTAAATTAGCAAGTAACCTTCCCAGAGGGGAAGTTAGGTCCTAACCTTGGGGGGCTGAGTCTAAATTTCTACTTTCTTTACCATTTCTATTAAAAAACAGATGTTCTCCTGATTATATAAATATTTAATACTTTCAATCCTGCTGAATTCTTTGTCTCAGTAATATCTTGTGGATCTGAGTTCCGCAGGTTGGGTTTTTAACTTTATTCTGAGAATATTGCTCAAAATGGTGAGTTCAGACTGAGTTACAAGGTTGGGATCCAGAACAAACTTCTCCAAAGACTTTTGGAATTGAGGTTTTGGTTTGGCCTGCTATAAAATTCAGATCCAGAATCCTCTACGTTTTGAGAGTGTCTGGAGCAGCTACTTTGCTTTTGGCCAAATCTAATTTTAAAGGAGCAGAGAATTATAGGTTCTATCTCACTCTATTTTTTTCCATCCATATTGGGAATAAATTGTATGTGCACTAAAGC
The DNA here is from genome assembly GCF_049634645.1 of Pelodiscus sinensis. NCBI lineage: Eukaryota > Metazoa > Chordata > Testudines > Trionychidae > Pelodiscus > Pelodiscus sinensis. The sequence continues at coordinate 658,324 of NC_134738.1, read as the reverse complement.
AAGTATGAATGTGCATCACAAGTAGGAACACATGATGCCAGCTGTGGGCGCTCTGGTAACCAAGAGAGTGGCATTTGATCTCCCCCAGTCAGCTACCCAAGCGCAGTTTAGAGGGAACACTACTCTCTGCCCAACTCAGTGCTTACCAGGAGTTATTCTCAAATTTCCCCTTCCTGTGTGACACATGCTGAATAGCTTGGCTTTGAAGCAGATGCTTAGGAATACAATCTAGCCTTGGACTGTGCATCTGTTCTCTTCTCACTTACCCAGGACTTTGACTTCCAAGCAGATTTCATGGTTATATTCTGTAAACGACACAAGCAGTTGTGCACATTTGTTTAAATGGAGACAGAATATCAGAATGACAATGCCCGATCAAACCACTGACTCATCCACTCGGAATCCTTCTGCTTCACAGAAAGGTTCAAGAAACCTTGAGTAACCTGCTTTTTGGAGATTCTTCCTGACTTTCATCATGCCCTGAAGTAATTGAGGGTTTTCTAATAGTGTCATGGAGAAGCAGGTTTGTTACAGAATGATGTGGACTTGAGTTTAAACTGGAAATGCTGCATAAACAATGGAGAGAACTCCAAAAATATTTCAGCCTTTAAATTTATGCCAATAAAATATGTCATTGCATCACAAGAAAACCCTGACCTTACATAACCATGTCCTTACCATTTTATTATTATAGTTGCATGGAGAAACAAACAAAGTAATAGACTGGCATGCCTGGGAATGTGCTATGAAATGTTAGCTTCAGACTGTCGTGGCAATATTGCACTTGCTGGTCCCAGAGACAGGTGAAAGGCCCTCTGTGTGTGTATAGGCCCTGTATGTGTGTTACTTGTGATGGAATGTATGGGTTGAAAGAGACCAAAGGCGTTCACGTGGCCCTGCAAGCGTCCATCATTTAAACTGTTTTAAACATGGCTCGGGGTTAGTATACAAAGACCTCAATCTGCTTGGTGTCCTGGCAAACACAATTAACCACTCTTTAATCTTGTCCCACTTTGTCTTAACCTGTAATAAACGGTTAAAGCATTTGACTCTTAAAATATTAAGTAAGGCTTTTCATTTTAACCGTATCCCATTTAAGCTGCAGATTCTTTTTCATAAGGAAAAATCCCCTTGTTTGCCAGTCCTGTAGATCGTGATCATTTTTCCTTTTGTGGAAAAATAGAAATTATTTGAGATGGGCTGGAGACACTATTCTAGAGAACAGGCTCAGACTTTAACAAGAAGACAACAAAATAACAAAGATAGAAAGTGCAGCTGCCATCTCTGGCACTAACTCTCTTGCAACCTCTCTCCTGGGAAAAACACAGGTACAGCGTATGGCCATGATGTCCAACATGCTAGCCACTAGCCGCATGTGGCTATTTGGCTGGTTGAGCGCAGCTAGTTTGCTATAGTACTGGTGCGTCAGATCCTTTATGCCTCGTGAAATGAGGCTTACAGGATCTGACGACAAAGGGTTCTGGGGTTGGCTGATCCTTGTCTAGACTACTGCATTGTGCCGACAAGCAGCAGATCTGCACAACGCGGTGGCCATTTTGATGTAAATGAAGCGGTGATTATTTAAATCGCTGCTTCATTTTGCTATGTCTAGTTAACACATCTACATAGCTCCATCGACGGAGCCATGTAGTCTAGACACACCCATTGTGTCCACAGTCCTACCCGTGATTATAACTGTTAAAGGAATCCTGTTAGTCATGTCCCTGAATTTAGTCTGGTGTACCCAGACAGAAACCACACTGTTATAACATGATGAGAACATGTTTTGGAACATGATAATCAATCACAGTGTGGACAAACCTAAGATTTAGCATGTTCTGTTTACTCAGATGCTGTGGGAAAGAGCTACAAGCAAAGTTACACCCTTGAGTGATGTCTAAGGACCTAGGCTCAGATCCTGAAAGATTTTAAGTTGTTAACTTCCAGTGGAATGAAGGTGAAGAGCCCCTGGCCTATTTCACCCAAATAACATGCTGCAAAATGTACTGGACAGGCACAAAGATTAGATACTCATGTACAAAGACAATTGCAAAGGGGTGTTATGTCCCTCTATAATGAATGTTTGCACACTGACTAGTTGCTATAATTGGACCCATAGCTTATAGATGTGCTACTGTTATTGGGATACATACGGAGAGATCTATTACTCTCTGCATTTATTCATAGGCTAGTGTCTGGATTTTTAGGGCAACAACTGACTGACTATAATTTGTATGAATTGCTCACTGTTCTCTGCTACAGTTTTATAACACAAGCTTCTATTTTCCACTAATAAAAGCATGTTCATTTGCATTTTTATTACACAGTAGAGAGAGAGGGCCATCCAAGTTCCAATGCTTGTGATACTGCCAAAGGGTCTTCCATATTCAGACAGGAACTGAGTTTTCATACTCTTAAGTTACCTAAATAAATAAGCCCCCTGCACATAAGAACATAAGAACGGCCATACTGGGCCAGACCAAAGGTCCATCCAGCCCAGTATCCTGTCTGCCAACAGTGGACAATACCAGATGCCCCAGAGGGAGGAATCACAACAGGTAATCCTCACGTGATCCCACCCCGTCACCCACCTCCAGAGAAATAGAGGCTAATATCTTGGCTAATAGCCATTGATGGACCTAACCTCCATGAATGTATCTAGCTCTTATTTGAACCCTGTTTAAGTCCTAGCCTTCACTGCATCCTCTGGCAAGGATTTCCACAGGTTGACTGTGCACTTAGTGAAGAAAAACTTCCTTTTGTTTTTTTTTAAACCTGCTGCCTATTAATTTCATTTGTTGACCCCTAGTTCTTATATTGTGAGAATAAGGAAATAACTTTTCCTTATTCACTTTTTCCACACCAGTTATGATTTTATAGACCTCTATCATATCCCCCCTAAGATGAAAAGTCCAAGTCTTTTTACTCTCTCTTCATATGGGATCCTTTCCAAACTCCTAATCATTTTTGTCGCCCTTTTCTGAACTTTTTCCAATGCCAATATATCTTTTTTGAGATGAGTGACCACATCTGTACACAGTATTCAAGATGTGGGCGTACCATGGTTTTATACAGAGGCAATAAGATGTTTTCTATCTTATTCTCTATCCCTTTTTTAACGACTCCTAACGTTCTATTTGTTTTTTTGACTGCCACTGCACACAGATTAGATATTTTCAGAGAACTATCCACAGTGACTCCAAGATCTCTCTCTTGAGTAGCTGTAGCCAAATTCGTCCCCATCATATTATATATATATAGTTGGGATTATTTTTTCCAATATGCATTACTTTAAAATTATCAGAAGCTTCAGCAGGTAGCCGAGTTAGTCTGACAGGATAAATTTAAAAGAACAACAAATATTCTAGAGGCATCTGAAGAAGTGGGCTGTGCCCACGAAAGCTCATGATACCAGCTACATGTTTTGTTAGTCTTTAAAGTGCTACCAGACTATTTTTTGTTTTTTAAGTTTATTTAAGTTTATCAACATTAAATTTCATTTGCCATTTTGTTGCCCAATAACTTAGTTTGGTGAGATCTTTTGAAGCTCTTGACAGTTTGCTTTAGTCTTAACTATCTTGAACAGTTTGGTATCATCTGCAAATTTTGCCACCTCACTGTTTACCCCTAAATAAGTTGAATAGGATGGATCCCACGACAGACCTTTGGAGGATCCCACTAGTTACCTCTCTACACTTGGGAAAACTTACCATTTATTCCTACCCTTTTAACCAGCTATCAATTCATGAAAGGACCTTCCCTCTTATCCTATGACAACTTACTTACTTTACTTAAGAGCCTTTGGTGAGGGAAATCTAACTATATTATATCCACTGGATTCTCCCTTGTCCATGTGTTTGTTGACTCCCTCAAAGAACTCTAGGGGTATGTCTACACTGCCACCCTAGTTCGAACTAAGGTGGCTAATGTAGGCATTCGAACTTGCAAATGAAGCCCAGGATTTAAATACCCCAGGCTTCATTTGCATGTTCCCGGGCGCCGCCATTTTTAAATGCCCCGTAGTCCAGATTAACTGCCTGTGGCTACACGCGGCACGGACTGGGTAGTTCAAATTAAAGCTCCTAATCCAAACTACCGTTATTCCTCCTGCAGTGTAGACATACCCTAGTACAGTAGTCCCCAACACGGTGCATTTGTGTGCGCCCGCCAAGTGCTCGGGGCTGCCCTGGCCCCGGGCAAATGGCGCATGCATGGTGCCGGAGCCAGCATGTTGTCTCTGAGGGCCAGGAGCTCCTTGCACCGAATGCACACATACGCCACTTGCCCACAGGGCAGGTAATCATACATAGTACACTGAGTGCAATAAACAGGACATCCCCACTGTGCTGCTGGGCTTCTGCCTGCATTCTCTCCTACAGCTGCTTAGGTTATTGATAGTTTTTTTGTTTAAATCAGGAAGTTTTTCTTTTTAGTTTAGTTTAAAAGTTTTAAAGAATGGAAAATGTATTTCACGCCCTCTTGAAACTCCCTGTTAGATGCCCCTGGTCGCTTACTAATGGGCTTTATAACGCCCTGGCCTTCCTGATAGCTCTGCCCCCTGGCCAGGGACAGCCCGTGAGCCTAGGCAGACTAGGCGGTCACGTAGGGAGCCGCCGGCCGGGGCACCCCATGATTACGTTACGGCCATTGATGGCTGTGCAGGCGGGGGTGCCGATTGTGCCTTCTGCCTGGGGCACCAGTTGCTGCAGCCCACCTCGGGCCGCTCCTGCCCCTGGCTAAGGCTTGATCAGTGTACAGAGAGTTCTAGATTTCAAATACTCATTAAAAAGCTCACGGCTTCCAACTGCCAGCCACAGCACAAGATCCTTCAAACAAACAGCTGAGCACTTGAATCTCCAAACAGAAGGCAAAAACAAGCTCAGCACACAGTTCCTTTCACGCAACTAGGAAGTAACCCCCAAACACAAACACACGCACAGACCACAGACAGCCACTTACCTCACGGGTCCCGTATTCCCTTCTCCTTTACCTGGAGAACTCCCTCTTGAAACTCCCTATAAGCTGCTCCTGTTCACAAAGCTGCGCAGTAAACCCACTGGAAGGCAGCTGATGTATTTAGAAAGAACAAAGATAAGTCTGAAGTGATTTAAAAATGTGGGTTCTAGGGAATCTAGCTATATCCCTCTAATGCAGGGTTGGGCAATACTTTTTGCCAGGGGCGTAGGGGGGGACATTGATTGAATTTTGTTAGGTAATCATGGGCTGGCTCCACTCCCGGAAGGGGACGGGCCAAAGGAGGAAGGGGCAAGGCCAAGTACTAGCCTCCCCCCAGAGTTGTCTGGAGCCCGAGTCTTTGAATTAAAAACACTGCACAGAGCTCATGGATCCTGGCCCTGCTGCTACTGTGTTGCCTAGCAGCCACTTGGGTTTGCTGCAGCTATTTAATGGGCTTGTGGCTCCAGCCCCTGCAGGGGTAGTACCACGACAAGGAGCTGGGGGTCATTTAAATAGGGTCTGGCTGCCTGAGCTACCGCCTGGAAACTCAGTGGGACAGGCAGCAGACTATAAATAGAATCATAGAACTGGAAGGGACTTTGAGAGGTCATCGAGTCAAGTCCCCTGCCCTCATGGCAGGACCAAGTACTGTCCAGATCCTCCCTGACAGATGGCTGTCTAACCTGCTCTTATTTATCTCCAGTGATGGAGATTCCACAACAGCTCTACACAATTTATTCAAGTGTTTAACCACCCTGACAGGACGTTTTTCCTAATGTCCAACTTAAACCTATCTTGCTGCAATTTAAGCCCACTGCTTCTTGTCCTATCCTCAGAGGCCAAGGAAAACAATTTTTCTCTCTCCTCCCTGTAGCACCCTTTTAGATACTTGAAAACTGCTATCATGTCCCTTCTCAGTCTTTTCTTTTCTACAGCCAGATGCAGTGCACGGCTGGATCCAAGTGTTAGGTGGGCCAGATCTGGCTCCCAGGCTGCATCTTGCCCAGTTCCGCTCTAATTTTTGGAGCATTAAACATCTACTCAAGACCCCCTAGCTTTTGGGGTCTCTCCCACTCCCTGGCTTTCTTCATTTGGTAACCCCAGATTTGACTGCCAAAGGTAATAGGATTTCTTGGGGGATACTTGAGATTCAATTATTTCATTTTATTCTGCAAGTGAGGATGGCAAAACTGGATGCTTATTCATTAACACCCTTCTCCCCCTCCCCCCACTAAATTAAAATAATAAAGCAAAAGAGAGCTTTTTTGTGCCCACAATTTCCAAACTCAAGAAGTCAGTACAAGAAACTTGAAAATCTGCATCAGTAAACATATGCAATCAATCTTTCCAGTAGAAGCAACTGCCAGCTGCAAAACTGCCTCTCAATCAATCTTGCTTTGCCTCTACCGTAACAAGCGAAGGCCTTCAGCATTTTAAAAGCTGCATTTCTAAAGAGGTAATAGAGGCTTGAGTTAAAGCTGGGCATGCTATGACATGAAGGGATCATGTTCTATAGCTGGGCATTTGAGTGTGGGTGGATACATCTATGGATAGAAGCATGACTTATTTACATTGCACAGTGTCTTGGTCTGGCACAACTGGAAGTCAGTTATTAGCTTAAGACAGGGAGTGACCTAGTGAATGTGGCGCTAAATGGTGTGCCAGCCTTCAAAAAGCCTTTTAAAAATCTTTGTTCTTACAGTCAGCTCACAAATGTAATGGGATCCAATAAACTTTTCTTTATGTGTGGCAGTGGGAGTTAGACCTGGTAAACAAGTCAGCGTCTAACCTCTGTACCAGTAGCAAGCATTGAGGCAGAGAGCTTCAAGATGAACACAGAATTGCAGGTTACAATCTGGATACGATCATGTAATGGGTTAGTTCCTCAGGCCCAGGGAGCATGAAGTCTTTCTTTGTGAACTGGGTTTCTGTAATAGCAACAAAGAACCTGAAGCAAATAAGCAATGCTGAAGCTTCCATTAAAAAGCTCTGAATCTGTCAGGCGAGGGTCAAAGATCATTTACAGACAGTGGATCGCCTACCATAAATTTACTAAACTGAACTTTGTCATAATTTCATTGCAGGGGGAAAAACTAGACCAAAGACATGACTTCCCAGAATATGCCAAGGACAGTGGAATCAGACAGGGTTTCAAAAGCTAGCTGTAATCTCACAAGTCAAGCTGTGTACTATAAGGACAAAAAGTGAATCATTACAGTAACTTAACGGAATCAAACCTAATCAAAAGATATACTAGTTAGGATGCTTAAATATAATCAACCTGGAAATGGCAATTGGCAAAGCATAGCAGGGTTGACAACTTATAACTATTATTGACAACCAGATCTTGAAAATCACAACTCAGCTCTTTACCTCCTCTCCAAATTATGAGAATAATTTGTGGAGCTGAGGTTTTAACATGAACAACAAATGCCACATGACTTGCAATAAATTACAGGTATTCACAACTGGGATTTTGTGCCAATAGAATCTTAGCATAGAACTAAAATGACCCTTGAGAGGTCATCAAGTCCAGTCGCCAGTCCTCATGGTAGGACCAAGCACCATTCTAGACTATCCCTATTAGATGTCTTTCAACCTGCTCTTAAATATCTCCAATGATGGAGATTTCACAACTTCCGTAGGTAATTTATTCCAGTGGTTTCACACCAGGAGAGTTAGGAAGTTTTTTCCTAATGTCCAACCTACACCTCCCTTGCAGAAATTTATGCCCATTGCTTTTTTTCATCAGCAATTGAAAAATAATTTTTCTCCCTCCTTCTTTAAGTACTTGAACCAGCAAATGGTTAATGGGTGGGTTGTCCCAGAGGGGTAGGGCTTTATGAACATATACCATATTTTCCGGCGTATAAGACGACTTTTTATACTAAAAAATATCCCCCAAAAATCGGGGGTCGTCTTATACGCCGGGTATAAACATACTGTAGCTTCGGCTAAACACAGAACGTCCCTATTATTACCTTTTAGCCCGCTGGATGTGCCCTAATACAGTACTGTAGCTTCGGCTACATACAGAACGTCCCTGTGCTGATACTGTATGTACCGCGCTGAGCCAATCATGGCAAGCGGTGTCATCTATTAATGCATACAAAGCCTGCTCAGATTGGCTGAGTCAGAGAGGCGGGCTATTACAACCTTTGCCAATCCGAGCAGGCTTTGTATGCATTAATAGAATACACCGCTTGCCGGGATTGGCTCAGCACGGTACATACAGTATCAGCACAGGGACGTTCTGTATGTAGCCGAAGCTACAGTACTGATGTTATTAAATGGTGTTGCTTCGGAATGGGGGGTAATCTTATACGGCGAGTATAGGCCAAAACCTATGTTTTAACTGGAAAATTAGAGGGTCGTCTTATATGCCCCATCACCTTATACGCCGGAAAATACGGTAGTCCCTGAATAGCCCTTTGAGGGAGGTAATAGTTTACAGATAGGGAAACTGAGGCATGGAGAAATTAAATATCATTAATAGAGGTGGGGACAGAACCTAAAATTCTGGCTCCTGGTTTTCTGCTTTTAATCGTGTGAGTTTCTCCTTGTCTATTGTATTGGAACAAATTACTTCCATCTACATAAGATATTTACAGTGTCAGTTATAACAGTATCAGTGTTTCTTTTAAAACTTATATTCAAATACTAAAAATAGAAATTTTATTTGTATTTCAGTAATACCTGCAGGCCTCACCTGAAATCAGAGACCTATTGTGCTAAATCCTAGACCTATGATTCCTCTAATTACACTCAAATGGACAAGTTAGACAATGAAGAGGAGAAACAGAACTCAGAGAAGTTTACATTTAAATGTTTGTGATCTTTTGAGTAAATATTTGGCCAGGGTTGTTTTTGTTGTTGTTGTTGTTTTTTGGTTAACATAGTACTTATGTATTTGTCAGAGCAGAATGCGCTGAAGGTTGGGTATTCTTCTGCCCTTAGGGAAGCTACTGTGTAATGAGTGGAGATTGAAATGCCAAGGGTGAAATAACTGTAAGGTTGATTATGTGGTGTTATAAAAGCAGTTCCACATGAGGGAGAGCAGGACCTATAGCAGGGAGACAGAAGAAATCTAAATGGAGCTGTCTTGTGGGAAAAGCACAGCATCTGAGTTCATTGCAGTTTACAAACATGTGCCAACCAACCATGGAAACCTGTACAGAAATGACATTGAGACAAAACATTCCCTATGGGACGTGGATAGGTGTGTCATAAAATGTCTCAAAGTGGGTGAATATCACACTTACTCTCCTTATTTACTCCCAACTTACTCCTGTTGGGATGTTCTCTTCCAAAATGTTTCTAAAGGGTGAAGTACGTGCATGACACAATGTCCTCTCAACGTGTGCTGTAGCATCTTAAAAAGTAACAGATTTTTGGGCATAAGCTTTCATGGGCAAAAACCCACTTCATCAGATGCCTGTTTCCAGATAAACCTGTTAATCTTCAAGGTGCCATAGGACAGTTTGTTGTTTTTGTGGGTACAAACTACTATGACTATCCCTTTGATACTTAAGTTTGTATGCAAACTTTACCCAAAATATCCCTTTCTTTGCTGAATAAAGGGACATGTTTCACCAAATATGCTAGTGCAGGTTGTGTGCCCCTCTCCTGCATGGCTGATGCACACAATCAGTATCATACACCCAGGGCATGGGCTAGCTGTAGTTGGCAAGCTGGGCTGGAGCACAAGAGTGTGCAGGTGGGGAGCCAGATACAAAATGGGAGGGGGAAGAGAAGGAGTGAAGATGGGGGAGGAAGGCAAGGTGCAAGGGAACGGAGTGGGGTGAAGGTGGACAGGGAATGAGAGGCAAGTGAACAACATGAGGGCAGAAGAGAAACGGGGGGATAGAGGGGAGATGGGGGCAGGAGGAGGGAGAAGAGGAATGGCAGGAGGAGCAGGGGCACAGGATGAGCGAGGACTGGGGGGAGCAGGGGCCCAGGATGAGCAGGACTGGGGGGAGCAGGGGCCCAGAATGAGCGAGGACTGGGGGGAGCAGGGGCCCAGGATGAGCAGGACTGGGGAGAGCAGGGGCCCAGGATGAGCAGGACTGGGGGGAGCAGGGCCCAGGATGAGCGAGGACTGGGGGGAGCAGGGGCCCAGGATGAGCAGGACTGGGGGGAGCAGGGGCCCAGGATGAGCAGGACTGGGGGGAGCAGGGCCCACAGAGGAATGGCGGGGGGAGCAGGGGCCCAGGATGAGCGAGGACTGGGGGGAGCAGGGGCCCAGGATGAGCGAGGACTGGGGGGAGCAGGGGCCCAGGATGAGCAAGGACTGGGGGGAGCAGGGGCCCACAGAGGAATGGCGGGGGGAGCAGGGGCCCAGGATGAGCAGGACTGGGGGGAGCAGGGCCCACAGAGGAATGGCGGGGGGAGCAGGGGCCCAGGATGAGCGAGGACTGGGGGGGAGCAGGGGCCCAGGATGAGTGAGGACTGGGGGGAGCAGGGGCCCAGGATGAGTGGACTGGGGGGAGCAGGGGCCCACAGAGGAATGGCAGGGGGAGCAGGGGCCCAGGATGAGCAGGACTGGGGGGAGCAGGGCCCACAGAGGAATGGCGGGGGGAGCAGGGGCCCAGGATGAGCGAGGACTGGGGGGGAGCAGGGGCCCAGGATGAGCGAGGACTGGGGGGAGCAGGGGCCCAGGATGAGTGGACTGGGGGGAGCAGGGGCCCACAGAGGAATGGCGGGGGGAGCAGGGGCCCAGGATGAGCAGGACTGGGGGGAGCAGGGCCCACAGAGGAATGGCGGGGGGAGCAGGTGCCCAGGATGAGCAGGACTGGGGGGAGCAGGTGCCCAGGATGAGCAGGACTGGGGGGGGGCAGGGCCCGGGGAAGGGGGGAGCAGGGGCCAGGGGAAGGGGGGGGGCAGGGCCCGGGGAAGGGGGGGAGCTGCGGGGAGCAGGGGACAAGGGGAGGCGGGGCGATAAGGGCCCGGGGGAGCAGGAGCGGGGGCTGAGCCCGGGGGGAAGGGCAGCAGACGGGGTGTGGGGGCCCAGCAGCCCCTGGGGGGAGGGGAACGCGGCGGGCGCCATCTTGCTGGGGGCGGGGCCGCGAGCAGCCCCTCCCCCCCCGCGTGCCCGGTCGCCCCGCCGCTCCCTCCGCAGTCGCCGCCGAGAGCGCGGAGGAGCCGGAGCCGCGGAGCCTCCCGCCCCAGCGCCATTTCCACCGCCCGGGGCTGCCATGGCAGGTGAGAGGCAGCGGCCGGGCCCCCATCGCTCCCCTCGGCGTGCGGCTCCAGCCCCCCCCGGCATCAGCCCTTCCCAGCCCCCCCCACTACCCCCCCCCCCGGCATCAGCCCTTCCCCCCCCCACTGCCCCCCCCGGCATCAGCCCTTCCCCCCCCCACTGCCCCCCCGGCATCAGCCCTTCCCTCCCCACTACCCCCTCCGGCATCAGCCCTTCCCCCCCCACTACCCCCTCCGGCATCAGCCCTTCCCCCCACACTGCCCCCCCCCGGCATCAGCCCTTCCCAGCCCCCCCCACTGCCCCCCCCCGGCATCAGCCCTTCCCAGCCCCCCCCACTGCCCCCCCCGGCATCAGCCCTTCCCCTAGCCCCCCCCACTGCCCCCCCCCCGGCATCAGCCCTTCCCCTAGCCCCCCCCCCACTGCCCCCCCCCGGCATCAGCCCTTCCCCTAGCCCCCCCCCCACTGCCCCCCCCCCCCGGCATCAGCCCTTCCCCTAGCCCCCACTCCACTGCCCCCCCCCCGGCATCAGCCCTTCCCTTAGCCCCCACCCCACTGCCCCCCCCCCCGGCATCAGCCCTTCCCCTAGCCCCCACCCCACTGCTCCCCCGGCATCAGCCCTGTTCTAGGCCCCCCTTCTTCCTATTGCTCCCCTCCCCCACCCCATTGCTCCCCTCCTCCGACATCAGCCCTTCCCCTATCCCCCGCACCCCACTGCCCCCCCCCCCGCATCAGCCCTGCCTCTAAGACTCCCGTCAACCTTGTCTCCAATCTTCCTGCCCCATTGCTCCCCCCCATCAGCCCTGCCTCTAATTCCTCCGGTCTCTGGCATCAGCCCTGCCTCTGGCCTCCCCACCCCATTGCACCTTCCCCAGCATCCAGCACTACTCCCGTGCTGCGCCACCCCACTAAGCCTTTCCCCCCCATGCTGCCTGGCACTGCCCCCCCATCCCACTCCATCTTGTGTGATATTGACTTTCCTTCCCTCTCCGCTGCTTTGTATTAATTCTCTGTCTGAGGGATAATCCCCCCTCCTCCCCCGGCCAGGTCCCTATTCTCTCCCTTCCCTACCGGATCCCTGTTCTCGGTTTTAACCCCTTGCTCCTTTCTGTGTGTCTGTAGGTGACCCGCTCCTCCGGTCTGGTATAAAGCCCCTTCCAGGTCCTATTCATGGTGCTCACTGTCATCTTTTTTCCACGCTCCTGCTAGGTGATAACTCCTCCATGTTCTGTCTGGTTGGGGGGAGGGAGTGTCCCCATTTGGCATGTTTAGGTGTCATTTCCCTTCCTTAGCTTGGTACCAGGAGAGTAGAGGGAGCTAATTGCATCAGGAATAGCATGGCTCATGCTGTCATGCTAGCTATATAAAAGTGAGGGTCTGGCACTAAGTACATGGGAAGAGAATCCCTTTATCTTGCAAAAGAGGGAAAGAAAAAGGTAGGCCTAAAAAGGGATTTTTATTTGGTGTGTTTCTGTTTTTTCTCCTCCCCTTCATCTTTATTTGAAACCAAGTGGGTTGCCAGGAGGTAAGCTTGTAAACCAAGTGAAGAATTCAGGTTAATTCCTGTAGCTGTTTTTTTCTTCTTCTGTCTGATCCCTCTCTCGTGATATGCTTGGGTTTTTTTTTTTTGAATAACTAAAAGGCATATATTTTTTCTGTTGCTTTTACCTGTGTGCTCATGTTCCTTATTCCCTCCCACGTGTGACTGGTGTACACATTTTCTTTATCTTGAAATATTTGTATTGGAAACAGATTAAATAAAAATACTACTGTCAAAGCTTAGTCCTAACTTGTAATTACATTTCTCTTCATAAAAGGTAAGCTGAACTGTAAATGCCCAGCAGTGTGTATGCAAATAACATAGCTTTCTATGCATATGTGATTATTTTTTCTATAAAAAATAAAATACCGAGTCAGAGAAAGGAGGATTCATGTTTATTCCTATCCTTCCATTTTGAAATAACTGTTGTAGCCTAGCAGCTTCAGGGGAGAGCCGAGTTCGTCTGTACAGGATAAATTTAAAAAACAAAAGGTCTGGGAGCACTTTATAGACTGACAAAACATGTAGATTTCGTGGGCACAGCCCACTACTTCAGATGACTGGAGAAGATCAAACTTTTGCCACACAGCTTTGGACAAGAAGGTAGTCGCCTCAAGGGGTGTCCCAGGCCTTGCATGCAGATACAGACACAAAAGGGAAAGTCTCTAAATTAGTGTAAAACAAGACTCTTCCCTTTTCATTTTTGCAACTCCTGGTCTCAACTTGAGTTAGCAGGTTGAGATGAACCCTAGACTCCACCCCAAAGTTTGCCTCAACTTGCTCATGTGTGGGAAACCTATTACAAGCCTCCCTGTTTTCAGTGGGGTTGTAGCTATGTTCACTCATGTGAAATAAGAAAAACGCCCTTTTTTTTCTCTTAATGAACATGTATCCTGGGTGTTGCAAGGGTGTTGTTTAAGACCTAGGAGAAAGATGCAGGGTTTTAGACAACCATTCACTCCTGCAGTGACTTGGACTTCTTTTGCAGTAAAAAAACCACATGCTCATCTTGCATTTACGATTGATCTAAAGGTGAGTTTAGGAAGCAAAAAGTAAATATATCAAGGGTGATAGCAACCCCTACAGTTTCCTAGGAAGTAGTATAATGCGGTGAAGCAGTCAGAAGAGACTTCCTGAAATGGGGTGGGAGGATATAGATATTTTTTAAGAAAATATTCAACAAGAAATATTTTGTCTTAATAGCATTAACATTGAAACATCTCCTCCTGCTTTCAAGTTAACACAGTTGATTTCACAAGGAAGAATAAAAGTCAAAGCTTTGCTATTAGAGTTGTTTGGATGAAGACTTTGTATGTGTAGCTTAGCAAGGGCAGCAGCAGCAGTTGATTTTTTTTTTTTTTTGTTAACAGAAAATGCTAAAAATGTGGGAACCTACCTCAATCAAAAGATTGGGTAGAAAAGGACAATTACTAGAGATGCTACTGGATTGTAGGGTTACAGTTTGTTAATATTTTACATTTCAAAAGGTTATAATTAGAAGTCGTCAGATTATAACTTTCTTTCCTTAGCTTTGTCTACATCAGAAAATGTTGGTCCTACTCCCCTGTTGTAATAATCTAAGACAATAACTGAGAGAACACTAGAAATCGCCATGCGGAGGCTCTTATTCTGGTATAAGAATAGCTTTCTTAGGCTTTATCTGCATTTTAAAGCTCAGCTAGCAGCTCTTTAAACTGAATGTGTGGCCATGGCTAAGAGTTCTCCCAGGCTTTGTCTACACTGCAGGGTTTTTGTGCAAGAAGCTTTTTGCGGAAGCGATCTGCTGCAAAAACTTTTTGGGCAAAAGCACGTCCACACCTCAAAAGCACATGGCAAAAGCACTGTGCTTTTACACAAGAGAGCGTAAACATTGCATAAACATTCTTGCTCAAGAAAGCTCACAGAATGGCCAGCAGAGCACCTTTGCTTTTTGGGATAGGCTCTTTTTGTGCAAGAAACCCTTGTTGAGTGTCCGCACACATCTTTTTGCACAAGAACTCTTGTGCGAAAAGGAGTTATGCCTCATAGAAGGAGGTATACCAATACCGCAGAAAGTCCTCTGTTCTGTCGATTACCTGTAGATTTTCTTGCGCGAAAACGCACTTGAGGTGTGGATACTCCACAGGTTTTTGCACACAAAAAAGTCTGTTTTTGCGCATAAGCTCTAGTGTAGACATAGCCCCAGTGTTCTATATTAACCACCTCAGTGAGGGGGGTAGCTAATAGTGCTGGGAACACAGCTTCCAGTGCTGTAGTCTGGTTCACACTGGTGCTTTACAGCACTGCAACTTGCTGCATTTGGGAGTGGGAGGTGTGTTTTCACACCCTTGAGCCAGAAACTTACAGCTCTATAAAGTGCTAGTGTAAACTTAGCCTTAAGTTGTCATTGGGAAGGGGTTTAAATTAAACTGGGAAAACTTCTTTTAATAGTATGGATTCCTCAATATATGACGGATAACCTGCCATAATGATTTAATTTGAGACAGTACTAACTTTTTTAGGCCTTATCTGCTCAGGGAAAATTGACTTGAATTTGCTGTTCCAGAATAACTCCCTGTGTGGACATTCTGTTTTAGAATAAAAGTCACATTAGTATTCTTGACTTTTATTCCAGGAGTAGTTATGAAATAATATTGAAATAACAAGGAGTTATTATGGAATAGTTTATTCTGCAGTAGCTGTGCTGGTCAATTTTTCTCATGTAGACAAGACTTTTACTACTTTTTTTCTATAGCCAAGGCCCTAGAGATACAGTGCTATGACTGAGGAGCCATTTTTTAAGGACGATTTTTCTTTCAGACTCGCTTTTCTCATATATTTCATTGTAATTCAAGCTTGAGGTGCTATGGAGAAGAATGTTCAAAAGATTCTTAGAATTTCTAGGACGTGTCATTTAAATTAAATTGAGGGTAGCGCAAACCAGAATGCGATTTGGCTAAGAAGGATATTGGTACTGATTGGGGAAATTTGGATAGATAGCCTGGTTTATGTTACATACCTGAAACAGATACTACTATCCGCTGCTCCCCTAACTATATTTATGAAGAGTGAACACTTAAGAAACAATATGTCAATAATTAAAACATGTTTCATTTTTATTTAGAATCTGCAGGAAGAGGAGACTGACAGGCTATGTAAGGGGATGTGCATCATGCTGTAGTGGAAGGTATGAACAGATTAAATAATTGAAAACAAAATCTGTTTGCTGTGTTTTGCATTAAAATATTTTGCTTGTAAGCTTTCACTTATTCCTTTCTCTTCTAACCCATAATACTGTTATTGTTGTGGAGCACGTTTCCATTAGAAACTGTATTTTCTACTGTCTAAATGTGTACTGATGATAATTCCAGTTTGTAAATTGGAAAAAAAATCTGGTATTGGTCAGCTATTTTCAGATTATAGGAGGCAAAAAATGAAGTTTAGGCTTCCTCCACTTATCTACTGTTTCAAATACAGATTGAACCTCTCAGTCTAGCACCCTCGGGACCTGACCAGTGCCGAGCCAGAGAATTTGCCAGACTGTGGGAAGTCAATATTGTCTTAACAGCATTACCAACCTTCCTCTTACTCGGCTCTTAGAAGACATTTGGGAGTAAATTAGAGCTAAGTAACAGCACAGAACACTGAGAGCCAGGGCTGGTGGCTGTAAACAAAGTTTATGGAACTGTAGGAAACTTGGCCACAGCCGTGTTAAGTGGACATCTGGCTAACTAAAATCATGCTGGACCAAAAATGTTGCTGGGCCAGAGAGGTTTAACCTGTACTGTAGTTTATTAAGTGTATATTTTGACCTCTGGATGCTGTACAAAAATAAATTGACCATTTACTATGAGGGACCTGGGAAAAGGGATCAGGATTTTGAAATCTCACTTTCCTCCAGCCTTTAGGTTTGCACAATAATTGCACTGTATCTCAGTGGAGTCCTCAGCTGAAGTGCCAAGTTGTGGCAGGGTGCAGTGCTGTGACTGGTCCTTGTCTCAGTCACCTCTTGCAGGCAATCCATCTCTCAGTGGGTCTTCTGTGACGTGCTTGGTCCTTCAGCCACATCACCAAGTTCAGTCCCTTTCTGCGGCCCAACTGAAAATGCATGAAACATCCCAATACAAGAGAGTCTTTTTCTCCCCTCTTGGGCTATTCCCAAGTCTCTTTGGGGGACAGTCTTCAGCCCCACCTTTGGGCTCAATATTCATTCTGTTGGGCTTGCATTCTGTTTCCTCGGCTGCTGGTAAGGAACCCCAAACCAATCTTCTATTCTGGATTCCTGCCTGGCGACCCAGTATAAAGTAGCTTGAGCTGCTCCTTCAGACAGGCTGCTGTTTCCATTTGCCAAGTTCTACTGCCAAGCGTCCTTGCGCTGCTTTCTCAGTTTGTACTTAACACAGCTTCTCTTCAGATCTCATCATTCACTCGCTTGAGTTCCTATGAAGTGCTTTTACTGCCTTACTTCAGGGCCTTCCTGTCCATATGTCTGATGCTAAGAGAGCTTTACTAATTGACTCAGAAGGAGTGAAGTCCAACCCAGTCCTTTAGTAATGGGGAGATTCTGGAGGTTCTTAACCTCTCTGCTTCAGGCAGTAAGGTACATGGGTATTCATTTTCAAAATCACGTTAATATAAAGTTTGTGAGACAGTTTAAACAGAAAGCAATTATGTTAGCGCTGAGAACTTGCACCATATATGCTGTTCAGTATAGAGCTCTTTTTATGTATAGTCGTAATGCTGTGTATGTGATCTTGTGTTTGGCAAAAACCTTTATGTCCTTCCCCTTCTGCACAAGTTGCATTTTGATCCAGGGCTTATGATGTTAAAATACTAGAGAAAATGAGCTCTGAATAATTCCAGAGTTGTTATAAGAGCATGGAGGAAGAGTAGTCCTGTTAGAACTGCATTTAAAGAAGTGCAAGCAGCAAACCAGTATTTAATTGTATTCTCGTACTCGACTTTTAGGCTATATGTTGGTGAAAACTCATGGCTGAAATAGGATTTATTGAGAGTAATTATTAACCATACTTTAGATGTAAAAGAATATTTGCATGTTATCTGCCTTGTGATTAAGGAGATTGAGGTCTGATTTTTGTAACCTCTTGCTAACAATAGCAATATGTTGGCTTTTAGATTAAAACTGCTCAAATTGGTAAAATACTGAAGGAAAGGTTGGTGATCCCACTCTTTCTCTCCCCCCCCCCCCCCACGGTATTTTAAATCTAACACTGCAGCTAGGGTTGATTTAGAATGTTCTGAGCATCCCTGAAATTATCATTATTTAGTTGAGAATGTGTTGTTGAGAGCAAATCTATATTGTCAGGTAAATGGGAAAGTTGGCTTAATATAGGTCTCTTCCTTATCTAAATTCTGATTACATATGCTTGCTCTCCCAAGTAAGGGTATGTCTACACTACAGCACTAATTCGAACTTACTTAATCGAATTAGTTAATTTGAACTAAGCTAATTCGAACTAGTGCATCTAGACCTAAAAACTAGTTCGAATTAGCATTTTGCTCATTCGAACTAGCATGTCCACACTGAGTGGACCCTAAACCGAGGTTAAGGCTGGCCGGAAGCAGTGCTGGCAGGGCATCAGATTAGGACTTAGAGCATGGAGCTGCTGTCTCAGGCTAGGCAAGGGCTGAGCTTAAAGGGACCCGACCCCCACCCCGGACAGACAGTTCTCAGGGGTTCCCTGCTCACTTGTCTAACTCGATGAGGGACAGCAAAGCAGTCCTGGCTTGGAGTGCCCTGACTGCTCACACTCGGCACGTCACAGCACTCGGCCATCAGCCCGGCTGCATTTGCCGCAGGCTGCCATCCGGGGGGGGGTGTCAATCGGGGGGCTGCAGGAGAGCTTTCACCCCGAGGAGCCCGCAGAGCCACCCCAGTCCTCCCCATCGGGGGCTCCCTCACCTCCTTCCACTTACCCCTCCCTAGCCCCCCTTCCTGATGTACGAAATAAAGGACACGTGTGTTCAAAAATAGAAACTCTCTTTATTAAACAAAACTGGGGGAGACTGGGAAAAGGAGGTGAGAGAGGGTGGGAGAGGGGAGGAGGAAACCTGGGAGGAGGGAGCTGGAAGGGGGAAGTCAGGGGAAGGAGGAGGAGGGGAAGTATCAAACTATGGTACGCCATATCTTCAGTACTATGTACCGATGTGATCTCCTCACCCCAGAAAAGATATTTTGGCCTTGGAAAGGGTTCAGAAAAGGGCAACTAAAATGATCAGGGGTTTGGAACAGGTCCCATATGAAGAGAGGCTAAAGAGACTGGGACTTTTCAGCTTAGAAAAGAGGAGACCGAGGGGGTGATATGATAGAGGCCTATAAAAGCATGAGTGGTGTGGAGAGGGTGCATAAAGAAAAGTTCTTCATTAGTTCCCATAATAGAAGGACTAGAGGACACCAAATGAAATGAATGGGTAGCAGGCTTCAAACTAGTAAGAGAAAGTTGTTCTTCACAAAGCAAAGAGTTAACCTGTGGAACTCCTTGCTGCAGGAGGCTGTGAAGGCTAGAACTAGAACAGAGTTTAAAGGGAAGTTAGATAAATTCATGGAAGTTGGGTCCATGGAGTGGTATTAGCCAGGGCGTAGAAATGGTGTCCCTGGCCTCTGTTTGTGGAAGGCTGGAGATGGATGGCACGAGACAAATGGCTTGGTCATTGTCTTCGGTCCATCCCCTCCAGGGTACCTAGTGTTGGCCACTGTTGACAGGCAGGCTACTGGGCTAGATGGACCTTTGGTCTGACCCAGTACAGCCATTCTTATGTTTTTATGTTCTAGGCTCAGGGTCGGGGTCTCACTGGACCACCTTGATTTTCATGCAAACCTGCTCCTGGGTGACCAGGCTGGCAGCTCTCCTGCCCTAGACGGCCACTTTCCTGTGCCTAGTGCGGAGGTGGTAGATGAGGTCCACGATCTCCGCACTAGACCAGGCGGGTGCCCGCCTCTTGCAGCCCCAGGCAGGCTCCTGGGAGCCACCAGCCTGGTCCTGGGAAGAGGCGGAGGGCTGGGTGGCAATGGGTGGCTGGCTCATGCCGTGCAGGTGCAGGTGCAGGGTCTGCTGGCTGGGTGCTGGCAGGCTTGCACATGGCACGGGCACCGTAGCCAGACCGTTCCCCTTTAAGGGCTCCAGGGCCGGGAGAGGGGCAGACGAGTTTCCCTGGTGGTGCCCAGAGTGGCCATCAGGGCAAGCTGGGGAGGGCTAGCCTCCCACTAGTTCAAATTAAGTGGCTACACAGCCCTTAATTCGAACTACTTAATTTGAACTAGGCATTAGTCCTCGTAGAATGAGGTTTACCTCGTTCGAATTAAATTCGAACTAGCGGTTTGCCTGTGTAGCGCCTATCAAAGTTAATTCGAACTAACGGCTGTTAGTTCGAATCAACTTTGTAGTGTAGACATACCCTAATAGATTCTTATGGGGAAATCCTTGGTGAACTTAAGCACAAAAAGGGAGCTTACAAAAAGTGGAAACTTGTACAGATGACTAGGGAGGGGTATAATTGTATATATAGCTCGAGAATGCAGGGGAGTTATCAGGAAGGCGGAAGTGCAATTGGAATTGCAACTTGGAGGTGATGTGAAGGATAACAAGAAAGGTTTCCACAGGCATATTAACAAGAAGAAGGTGATCAGAGAGGTTGTGGGGCCCCTACTGGATGAGGGCGGTACCCTAGTGACAGATGATGTGGGGAAAGCTGAAGTACTCAATGCTTTCTTTCCCTCTGTCTTCATGGATAAGGTCAGCTCCCAGACTAATGCACTAAGTGATGCAATATGGGATAAAGATGGACAGCCGTTGATGGGGAAAGAACAGTTTAGGAACTATTTAGAAAAGCTAAATGTACATAAATCCATGGGTCTGGACTTAATACGTCTGAGGGTACTGAGGGAGTTGGCAAATGTCATTGAGGAGCCTTTGGCCATTATCTTTGAAAAGTTGTGGAGATCAGGAGAGATCCTGGATGATTGGAAAAAGGCAAATGTAGTGCCCATCTTTAAGAAAGGGAAGAAGGATGACCCAGGGAACTATAGGACGGACAGTCTTATCTCAGTCCCTGGAAAAATCATAGAGGGTATCCTCAGGGAATCCATTTTGAGGCACTTGGATGGGAGGAAAGTGATTAGGAATAGTCAGCATGGATTCATGAAGAGCAAGTCATGCCTGACAAATCTGATTAGCTTCTATGAGGAGGTAACTGGCTGTATGCATATGGGGAAGTCAGTGGATGTGATATACCTTGACATTAGCAAAGCTTTTGATACGGTCTCCCACAATATTCTTGCCAGCAAGTTAAGGGAATGTGGATTGGATAAATGGACGGTAAGATGGATAGAAAGCTGGCTGGAAGGTCGGGCCCAGCGGGTAGTGATTAATGGCTTGATGTCAGGATGGCGGTTGGTTTCTAGCGGAGTGCCCCAAGGTTTGGTTCTGGGACCAGTTTTGTTCAACATCTTTATTAATGACCTGGAGGGCATGGATTGCACCCTCAGCAAGTTTGCAGATGACACTAAGCTAGGGGGAGAGGTAGATACGCTGGAAGGCAGGGATAGGATCCAGAGTGACTTAGACAAGTTGGAGGATTGGGCCACAAGAAATCTGATGAGGTTCAACAAGGACAAGTGTAGAGTCCTGCACTTGGAGCGGAAGAATCCCAAGCATAGTTACAGGCTGGGGACCAACCAGCTAAGTAGCAGTTCTGCAGAAAAGGACCTGGGGGTTACAGTGGATGAGAAGCTGGACATTAGTCAACAGTGTGCCCTTGTAGCCAAGAAGGCTAATGGCATATTAGGTTGCATTAAGAGGAGCGTTGCCAGTCGATCCAGAGATGTGATTATTCCTCTTTGCTCAGCTCAGGTGAGGTCACATCTGGAGCATTGGAGAGGGTCCAGCAAAATGATTAGGGGACTAAAGCATATGACCTACGAGGAGAGGCTGAGGGAGTTGGGTCTATTTAGTCTGCAGAAGAGAAGAGTGAGGGGGGATTTGATAGCAGCCTTCAACTTCCTGAAGGGAGGTTCCAAAGAGGCTGGAGAAAGGCTGTTCACAGTAGTGATGGATGGTAGAACAATGGTCTCAAGTTGTGGTAGGAGAAGTCCAGGTTAGATATTAGGAAAAACTATTTCACTAGGAGGGTGGTGAAGCACTGGAATGGGTTACCTAGGGAAGTAGTGGAATCTCCATCCCTAGAGGTGTTTAAGTCTTGGCTTGATAAAGCCCTGTCTGGGTTGATTTAATTGGAATTGGTCCTGCCTTGGGTAGGGGGCTGGACTTGATGGCCTTCTAAGGTCTCTTCCAGCTCTATGATTGTATGATGCAGTTAAGTAAGCTTTAGCCACATTAGTACTTTAAAATGCGCTAGCACATTTTCATTGTGGCTACTCCTGTTTGCATGTCATCCCCTAATATATCATTAGACTTATTGGCAGTTCCCACCGCCCAGTGTTTTCAGTGTGGTTTCCACTCTTATCAGTTGCTTGTTCTTGTTGTGATCTGCTGTTAAAAATAGGTTGTAATGAGAAAATTGAGCTTAGGCTTTCTTCACATGTGGATACCCTAGCGTAAATAGGCTGCCACTGGTATTTGAAGTACTGTGCCCACTAGAGTGGAGTAAGATGATGTGGCTGGTTGACACTAGGGATATGAACATTGCTAATGCCAGTAGAACTGAGCTAGTATTAGCCATGGTGGGAAATCTTTGAAAGGAGCTTTGGGTCACATTGGTGTGGTCTGGGGTTACACTTGCGCTGTACTGTAGAAGTATGCGGTACCAACTTTTGAGAGTCATCTGTGATTATTGTTCTTCTTTGGTGGTCTTACTATCATAGATTTTTGGTGATCTTTTTGGTGTCACTAGTATTATCAGCAATGAGTAGCCTTGTGGCACCTTAGGTTGTGTCTAGATTACGTCCCTCTTTCGACAGAGGGATGTAAATTAGTCACTTCGAAATTGCAAATGAAGCCAGGATTTGAATTTGTATAATCACTTTATGGCGCTCTTTTGAAAGTAAAACCGCGTTCTTTCCAAAAGGGAAGGCTCAAAGAGATTTACAGGATCTTTTGAAAAAGCCTTCCCTTTTTGAAAGAACTGCGTCTAGACCACGGTTTTACTTTCAAAATACCGCTTTTTCAAAAGAGCGCCATAATGTGATTATGCAAATTATGTGCAGGAAATTCAAATCCGACTTCATTTGCAATTTCGAAGTGCCTAATTTACATTCCTCTGTTGAAAGAGGATTGTAACTAGACATACCCTTAGAGCCTAACAAAATATATACAGTATCATGAGCTTTCATTGGCAAAACCCACTTCTTCAGCTCTTTTGAAATAGAAACTCTTAGTATTGCTGATGGCTATTAATCTTTCTGACTTCAGTTGTAGGGGAACTCTGTAATTTTACTATAGTTCCAAATGCAGAAAGTACCCAGGACTATGGAATTTGTTCAGATCCTGATCCTTTCCTGTAATTCAGGGGTGGACAATAAGCTGGATGTGGTTCACCCTTAATGGACCACCACTGCTTTATTTACCTGCACCTCCACAGCTGCAGCTGCTTGGAGCTTCCATTGGTCATGGATTGCTGGTCCCAGCCAAAGGTGGCTGTGGGAAGCAGTACGGACCGGAACACTGTTTCCTGCAGCTCCCATTGGCCAGGAACTGCAATCCATGGTCAACTGAAGATTCAAGCAACCGTACCTGAAAATAAAGTGCCGGCAGTCCGCCAGGGATTAACCCTGGTGAGCAGCCTCTGACTTGCGGGCCAATTATTGCCCAATTCTGCTGTAATTGCTTGTGGTAGGTGTCACGGTTGAAAGCAGCTATGCCTGTAGACCCCTTCCATGATTCAGCGCATGCATTCACTTTAGGTTCCCAGCTCCCCACTGTTACTTGTCTTGGGCAGAAACCCACTTGACTTGGGTTTTTCCAGGCTGCACAGTTCCTTGTTACACTGAGCTCCTCAGCAAGTCAGGCTGCCCCTGTGCTTTGCTTTCTCTTCAAAGGCTGTTGTTGTTATCCTTAGTTACAAACTGTTCCACACACTCATAAGCTTACCAGCAAAACTGAGATGTACAGTACTTTTGTTAAGCCACAGATGCGTGTGTTGTACCCATCTACACTTTCTCATAATGAAGTTAATGGTGACACCAAACATGAGGTAGGCGAATGCAAACTTGTATGACAGCAGTATCTATGAATAAAGCATTTATAAAGAGAGTAAATATTTCTCAGAGTAGTGCAAACATGAAAAATAAGCAAATGCTGATGCACAAAAGGAGTAGCTTATACTCAGCTTACACATTTCTGGAAGAAAAATAAGAGCTGTTACAGAGACTCTTTAATGTAAAATACTACCACTTTGTAAAGCTAAGCAGTCATTACAGTGTACACAGTTGCCATACTCCTGTAAAGGGCTGAGATGTAGGTGGTCAGGCCTAGTAGTTAGCGTAGTGTGGTGGGCTGGGTCCCCACAGCATTCAGGGTTCAGAACCAGAGCCATGAGTCAAGTACCAGCAATCAGGCAGAGTTAGGATGTGAGAACCATGAAATGAGAGCTGGCTGAGCCGGGTGGAGCTCCGTTGTATGGATCACTTCTTGTTCTTAAGGAGTCTGGTGTTTCACCAGCAGGGATGGGTGGATGGAGATACTTCTCTAAGCTGCGCTTCACATAGTCCTGGTTTTAGCTGATGCCAGCAAGCTTGTCTGGTGGAGGGTCAGAGTGTGATGACCCCTCCCCTCATCCCCCATCAACCCTTGTGTTCTACCTGCAGGTCATGGCATGACCTCATTTAGGTCTTCAGTCTGAACATTTGTGTGCTCTGTTCATTAATCTTTTTATTGGATTGCCATACAATATCTTTATTATCAGATCTAAATATGTTTTCTAATATCAAACCTAAATATACCTGTAAGTAAGTTCCCCTCAGTAATATTTTACATCTGGCAATGGTCTTTCAAACACCATGGCTACGTCTACACTGGCCCCTTTTCCGGAAGGGGCATGTAAATTTCATGAGTCGTCGTAGGGAAATCCGCAGGGGATTTAAATATCCCCCGCGGCATTTAAATAAAAATGTCCGCCGCTTTTTTCCGGCTTTTAAAAAAGCCGGAAAAGAGCGTCTAGACTGGCCCCGATCCTCCGGAAAAAGCGCCCTTTTCCGGAGGCTCTTATTCCTACTTCAAAGTAGGAATAAGAGCCTCCGGAAAAGGGCGCTTTTTCCGGAGGATCGGGGCCAGTCTAGACGCTCTTTTCCGGCTTTTCTAAAAGCCGGAAAAAAGCGGCGGACATTTTTATTTAAATGCCGCGGGGGATATTTAAATCCCCCGCGGATTTCCCTACGACGACTGGTGAAATTTACATGCCCCTTCCGGAAAAGGGGCCAGTGTAGACGTAGCCCATGATTTCCCATGGGTGTATCAATTTTCTTAAACTTTTATCATGAATCTGAATATGGATAATCAGGGCTGCACTTCAGTGATTTCATTCTTATTCTAAGTCGAAGATCACAGTGGGTTGTTTGGGGCAATTGCTCTTCTGCCTGGGGATTCACAAATTAAGATCTGCTGTGTTCAATCTTGTCCCCCCTTTAGTTTGTGCCAGAGCAAGTTGCCTTTGTCCTTTTGTGATATCAAACCAATAAAAAAGAGCTAGGCTGGAAACATAGTGTGTTGAGTTATTTAAGGAAGCTTCATTTAAAAAACAACCTGAGTTAAAGCATATGGCCAAAAGTTGCTGTCTCCTTGTGGTGGCTATGGACAGACTCCTTTATCAGCAGCACTTGTATTAGACCAGTGTTTCACTGGTCCAGTCATCCCAGCATACTTTCCCACCTCCCCTGCTGATCCTAGGCTCCATGCAGCACTGCTGTTTTAACAATGCTGTGTGCAGCCCGGGCCAGCTGGGGACTCAGGACTCCCAGCTGGCCCCAGTCTGCATGCAGCATTTCAAATCGGCAGCACCAGGTGTAGAGCCCCAGGCTCCATGCAGCGCTACCACTTCGAAGCACCCCCTCTTCTCTTCTCTCTCCCCGCTGCCTCTCTCTGATCGAGACAGCAGGGGAGAGAAAAGCGACTAGTCTTACTAGCCTGTCAACTATCCAATAAGCATTTGCTTATTGGGTAGTCGCCTAGTTGTTCACATCCCTACTGTTTACTGGGCTCTTAGAAGACATTTGGGGTAAATCAGAGCTAAATAACAGCACAGAACACTGAAAGCCAGGAGCAGTGGCTATAAAAAAAACTTTATGGGACTGCAGGAAGCTTGGGCACATCCGGGCTGATGTCTGCATTCAAATGAACAACATCAAGTTGTGCTTTACTGAACCTAATTTTTTATTGTGGTGCCAATCCATGTTCAGTGGTAAAAATAATTGATGGGAGTTGATCCATCACTAAGAATGATTTGTGAATGTACAAGTAGGTCAAATAAAGATATATGTGATGAACGACGAAGTGTGCTGACCTAATAAAAAGAACTGCGGCTCATTGGCTGCCATTTTACCTCATTTTGTGAGGGACTGTTACACCAGAGCCCCTGAATCTTATAACTCTATATATGGAAAGGAAATTTTTCAAATATTTGGAAGTGATCTCTGACATTCGAGGTGCTTTCTTCCTGTGTAATTAGCATATATTTAAGAAGGTAACTTTTTCTTCACTATTTTTAACTGGGTATTTTATCCTTCAAGTGTAATATGTAAAAACATACAGCTGCAGGAAAAGTGCTAAGGAATGTTCTATAATAATATGCCCTGTAATCAGTTTTAGGATAAAAATAAAAAGTCAGGCATTAACAATACACTTTCAAACCAGAAACTGAGATCCCAGTTACATTGCTGTGATAGGGTTACAGTAGAAAGATCTAGATTTTGACTAGTCAGGTTTTATAAGGAGTAATTCTTCTTTGAGTGGTGTCCCTGTGGGTGCTCCACTTTAGGTGCTGGGTCGTCCTGGTGCCGCAGATCAGTGTTTTCTTGAGCAGTGGTCAGCCAGACCATGCATGTGCGGTGCATTCTTCGTGCTCTTTTGATCTCTCGCGCAGTCCTGCTCCTGCCAGTTCCTCCTTCATCTCCTGTGGTCGCAGACAGAGCGAGCCTTTTCTCCTCAGAGAATCCTGTCAGGAATAGAATACTTAGTTGTTTAGTCTTGTAGTTAGAGTTATAGTTGTTACAGTTCTAGTTGTTCATTTTATTACTTAAAAAAAAAAAGACGTAATTAGTACATCCCGTAACTAGCCATGCTGGGCTCTCCCGGTTTTAAGAAGTGCGCCACATGCCGTGACGCCATGCCAGCTTCGGACGGCCATACAGAGTGTATCAAGTGCCTTGGTGAGGCCCATGTACCTCAAAAATGCGTCTACTCTGCCAGGTTGACCGTTCGGGCATGTAAGGACAGGGAGATGAGATTAAAAATGTTTTTATTTGACAGAGTGCTCCTGCCAGAACATTCTCATACAGTCTCCACTCCGCGGTCTCCTAAAGCAGAGGAAAGTGGTGAAGCATTGGAATGGGTTACCTAGGGAAGTAGTGGAGTCTCCATCCCTAGAGGTGTTTAAGTCTCGGCTTGACAAAGCCCTGGTCGGGTTGATTTAGTTGGAATTGGTCCTGCCTAGAGCAGGGGGCTGGACTTGATGACCTTCTGAGGCCTTTTCCAGTTCTATGGTTCTATGATTCTATGAAAGAAAGACTTTTTCACCACAGGTGGCTCCAGCTCAAAAAAGCCTCGCCAGCTCTTTAGCACAAGTCAGTGTCAGTGATAAGCCCGTCACATCAGGTTCAGTGGCATCCAAACATAAGTCGCTTGTCAGAGCCAAAATCACAACAAAAATCTGCAACGGTGCCATCAACAGTCGTAACGATCCGCTGCTCGGCACTGCCAGCGATGACACTGTCTACAGCAGTACCGCTAACATTGGCACCTTCTGTGTCGGAACTGTCAGCAAACATACCAATGACACTGACAACCTCGGCACTGGCCACACATGTGCCAATGACCTCGGCACTGATCAGTGCAGCACAGGCATTTTCGGCACCATATGTCTTGTCCAGCCCACAGGTGCCGAAGAAAGCACCTCACAAATCCACCTTGGTTAAATCAGCGAGACTGGAACTGCTGATGTTTTCACCATCACCATCTTCCACACCACCTTCTCCATGTTCTCCTTAAATAACAACGGATGACGGGGACTGCATCCCATGTAAGCAAGCAAGGCACCATGCACCTAGGTACCGTTTATTGTCATCCCTTTATAAGAGATACCTATCTCATTCTCCTTCTCCTCCTCCTTCAAGGGAGTTACAACGCTCACCCCGTTCACCCCATTCCCTGCACCTACCACCACATCATGAGGTGTACTTCATCCGTAGCCACTTCTGCTCCACCCAACATCATGACTCATTGTTGGTTCCACCAGGAAGAACTACAGTCCTCTGACCAAGTAAAACAGGTACTTCTACATAGCAGAAAACAATCCACCCAAACCACTTACCTTCAGAAGTGGCGTAGATTCCTCTCTCGGTGCTCTGACAAGCATTTAGACCCAAGCACGGCACCACTGCATAACATCTTGGACTAGATACTATCCCTCAAGGACACTAGATTATCCCTACCCTCTTTAAAGGTGCATCTATCAGCGATCACTGCCTTGCACTAACCAATTTAGGAGTAGTCAGTTTTCACTCACCCGGTCACAAAGATTTATGAAAGGCCTCTCCAACCTATGCCCACCATGCAGGCTACCGCCACCATCATGGAACCTAGAAATGGTTCTGGATACTCCTACCTGTGCACCCTTCAAACCTTTAGCAACTTGTCCACTGTCTATGATGATGCTACAGTACTTTTTCTGCTGGCAATCACTTCTGCTCGCAGTCGGTCAGTTTAGCAGCCTTGATGGCGGTTCCACCGTACACAATTTTTAATAGTGTAGTACTACGCCCACATTCTTCCTTTGTTCCTAAGGTTTGCTCTGACTTTCACATAAATGAACCCATTGTACTCCCTACGTTCTACCCTAAGCCACATTTAACTACAAAGGATGCAATATATCAGTTACTGGATGTATGCAGAGCTCTAGCATTCTATATAGAAAGGACCCTATCTTTCTGCAAGTTGGATCGTTTGCTCATTTTTACAGCGGACCGCAATATCCGTTATCGTAGAATCATAGAATACTAGGACTGGAAGGGACCTCGAGAGGTCATCAAGTCCAGTCTCCTGCCCTCACGGCAGGACCCAGCACTGTCTAGACCATCCCTGATAGACATTTATCTAACCTACTCTTAAATATCTCCAGAGATGGAGATTCCCCAACCACCCTTGGCAATTTATTCCAGTGTTTAACCACCCTGACAGTTAGGAACTGTTCCTAATGTCCAGCCTAAGCCTCCCTTGCTGCAGTTTAAGCCCATTGCTTCTTGTTCTATCCTCAGAGGCCAGGAAGAACAAGTTTTCTCCCTTCTCCTTGTGACACCCTTTTAGATACCTGAAAACTGCTATCATGTCCCCCCTCAATCTTCTCTTTACCAAACTAAACAAGCCCAATTCTTTCAGTTTTCCGTCATGGGTCATGTTCTCTAGACCTTTAATCATTCTTGTTGCTCTTCTCTGGACCTTCTCCAGTTTCTTCACATCCTTCTTGAAATGTGGTGGCCAGAACTGGACACAACACTCCAGCTGAGGCCTAATCAGAGCAGAGATGAGCGGAAGAATGACTTCTCGTGTCTTGCTCACAACACACCTGCTAATGCATCCTATATACTTCTTGCATTTGTATATAGGCATCTAAGATACTGATTTGATCTTGCCTCCCAGTTCTGCCTTCTCCCTCCTTTCTCTCTGCTATTATAGTCCACACTCCCTCCCATTTCCGACCCATCTCCCAAGTCTCCATGTTCTTCACTTACCCATGGGCTTTGGTCACTTGTCCCTGTTTAACCTAGTTTAAAGCCCTCCTCACTAGGTTAGCCAGTCTGTATCCAACTAGGGTCTTCCCCTTCCTCGAAAGACGAACGTCATCCCTGCTTAGCAGTCCTTCCTGGAATAGCATCCTGTGGTCGAGGAAGCCAAAACCCCCCTGGCGACATCATCTTTGCAGCCAGGCATTCACCTCCAAGATGCACCTGTCTCTGCCTGGCCCCCTACCTTCGACAGGAAGGATCGAAGAGAATACCACCTGCACTGCAAACTCCTTCACCGGAACTCCCAGAGCCGTGTAGTCACTCTTGAACCGCTCAGTGTCACACCTCGCAGTTTCATTAGTTCCCCATGGATGAGTAGCATGGGGTGGTAGTCAGAGGGCCGGATAATTCTTGACAGTGCCTCCGTAACGTCTCGGATATGGGCCCCTGGCAGGCAGCATACCTCCTGAGATGACATGTCAGGGAGACAGATGTGTGCCTCCGTCCCCCTCAGAAGAGAGTCTCCGACCACCACTACCCTATGTTTCCTATTCACAGTGGTGACAGCAGACCTCCCAGCCTTCGGGGTATGAGGCTTCTCCTCCTCTGTTGTAGGGTATCCTTCCTTATCTCCTGTTTCAAGAAGAGCATAACGGTTTCCTAATACCACGGTGGGCAGGTTTGGAGCAGGGGTGGATCTCTGGGTGCTGCCAGAAGTAACCAGCTGCCTGTGTCCATACTGATCCGTCGTCTCCTCCACCAGTGGTGTGTCAGCAGTCCTGTGTACTGGGACAGCTACCTCAGCTGTCTCCACATGAACACTGTCCAGGAATTGCTCGTGGATTTGGATGTTCCTCAACCTAGCCACCTCCTCCTGTAGTACTCCCACCTGCTGCCTGAGAGATTCCACCAGCAGGCACCTTTCACATTGAATGGTCTCCCCAGCCTGGATATCAGTAAGTGGGAATTGCAAGCCACAGTCCCTGCAAAACCACACCAGGATCTGGTTAGAGGCACCCATGCTCAGGCGCTCTGTCTGGCTACAAGCGCAGGTGAAGGAGACAGAAGCAGTGCTGGCACAGGTGTTGCGGGTCTTCCTGACCATCATAGGCCTCTCTCTGTCAAACTCCCCCTTAAACTCCCCTGTCTGCAGCATCCTGTCCGCTTCGCTCTCCTGGTCGCTCTGCCTCTGGCTTTTAAAGCCTGCTCGCCTAGGTCAGGCTTGCCCCCTCACGAGTCACACCGGGGAAGGCTGATCAGAGGCAATCAAGACAACAAAGGTCAGGCACTCAGTCCCAACTGCCACAGCAGCTGAAATTGAAACTGAAGTCACCTGAAATCAGAATCATCACAACACATCTCCAAACTTATAGTTTCCTGCATTACACAATGTTATACTACAACCTCAAACACCTAGAGCACAGTCGACAAGAGTGGTGATGACTTCTACCACCATTCTTCCCCTCAGGGACATCTGCAGAGTGGCCACATGGTCCATCAATGACACTTTTATGAAGCACTGTGCAATTTTGCAGACTCAAGCGAAAGACACTATTGTGGCCTCCACGGTCCTCTTGGCCGCTGTCAAACCATAAATCTGAGGCCCACCTGCCTCTTAGACTGAATACTGCTACACATTCACCTATAGTGGAGCTCCCACAGGGACACCGCTCGAAGAAGAAGAGGAGGAAGTTACTCACCTTGGTGCAGTAATGACGATTCTTCGAGATGTGTATCCCGTGGGTGCTCCACTACCCGCCCTCCTCCCCGTCTCGGATTCTTTTTCCTTAATATCTTCCAGATACTGGCATGGGCTCGAGGAAGTGGGGGGAACTGGACTGCGCGAGAGATCAAAAGCGCAAACGGTGTGAAGCACGTGCCGCGCATGCACTGTCCGGCTGACCACTGCTCAAGAAAACTCCGATCTGCGGTGCTGGAGTGATCCGACACCTACAATGGAGCACCCACGGGGACACAAATCTCGAAGAACGGTTGTTATTGCACCAAGGTGAGTAACTTCTTCATATATTAGTGTCAAGTATGGAGGACCATGCATTAAGTGTAGGGGCCCTAAAGCTGTGTCTATACTGCAGTGCTATTTTTGGATACGTGTGGAGGTATTCCAAAATAGCTATCCCGTGTCTTAACAGCAAGCCTGTTAAATTTCAAAATATAATGGGCACGCTATTCTGCCATTCCTGTAAACCTTGTTCCATGAGGATTAAGGGACATTTTGGAATAGCAGGTTATTTTGAAATTTGGCGCTGTGTAGGCAATGCTAAATTACAGAATAAGCTATTTCGAATTAGACTCAAAATAAGCTATGCAACTTGCATAACTCAAATTCCCTAGCTTATTTCAAGCTATGGGTGCACTGTAGACGCATCTTAAGAGTTTTCACATCAAAGGAAAACATCTTAAATACTTTTATAAGTAAGAAAGAAGATAATGGCATTCAAGGTTTTATAATAATTTTTCTGAAATTAGAAGAAATGTTACCACCCAAGGTAGCGATGTTAAATTTTGATTAAATGACTAATCGATTAGTCAATAAGGGTGCCTCCACCTTTGAAATGTAGAAGCAGACCCAGGGCTGTTTCTACACTTCAGAGGCAAAAGCACTACATGGAGCATGGAGCCATTGAGGCAATCATCCACTTGCCCTGTGGGAGTTCTTCAGGTGATTACTCAACCCTGGTGATAAGTTGTTGTCTCTAGTATGTGTGTTTGTGGTGTGCTTGCTACCCCTCATTGACTGAAAGATACCATGTGATGGGTTTGTTTGGAGGACCTTGTGCTGAGGCTAGCAGCCTGTTAGGCCAGTCTGAGAGCTTGTTAATGAGTCTTCGATCCTAATCCCTTTAGCACTCATCAGCCCTTCACCAGGGAAGTTTTGTAAGGGAGTTGAGTGGATGAGTTTGAGTGGGACTAGATACACTTAACATTCTTAAAACTAAAACCACCTGATTAATAAAACATCTCATCAAGACAGTAACACGCTCCA
Source organism: Pelodiscus sinensis (assembly GCF_049634645.1). NCBI lineage: Eukaryota > Metazoa > Chordata > Testudines > Trionychidae > Pelodiscus > Pelodiscus sinensis. The sequence continues at coordinate 625,740 of NC_134738.1, read as the reverse complement.
GGAGTAAAAAGAGAATGTAGGTGTCACGGCTGTTCTTCACTCTGGCACTTCAAGTTCAAAAGGTGGGGCCCTGCGAGAGACTTTAAAATACCCTACCAATAAAGTCTTCTTCTTAAAAAAACTCGCCAAGGTCACAGATTCCCTTACCTTGGGTGTATGCTGTCATCACCCAAATTCAAAAACCTCTTTGAGAAGATGCACTCGAGAATTTCCTCTTGTGAGGTGCCCTCAAACTCTTGAACCATCCCTCAGGAGAGAACTTGAAAACAAACTAAAATTACGAACAGGAGCTGATCTGGCAGATTTAGGCAGACAGGACCTAGGGTCTAGGAATCAGTTCATAGTCTTAAAAAGATAATTTTATTAACAAAACAAAGATGACATCCTTAGTAAAGCATACTTGATTCCTTACAGAGCAACTGAGAAAAGACAGATTAAAAGCACAGAGAATTGCTTCCCTGGGATTCATTTTAAAAGTTACAGTGTAAGGGGGTGGTACATGGGCTTAGCATAGAGAAGTTCAATAAACCCCAAAATGAAGAAAATATGAAGATCACGTCTGACTACCCTAGTCTACTCACATATCTGTTGTTCCCAGGTTTAGTCCTTGACCTATGCTTGGATATTGCTGGAAATTCCATGCTTTGATCCTGGCTTAATTTATGTCTCCCAACTGAGCTTTGGTCGCACATAGACTGCAGCAGGGAGGTACTGCTTTTCAATTAAAAACCCTCAATCTGTTTTCATTGGCTCTCCTGGCTCCCTGCCAACACTTTCTGGAGACTCTCTGGCTATGTCTACACTGCAGTGCTGTTTCGAGATACCTGTGGAGGTATCCCGAAATAGCTATTTTGCGTCTTTTGAGCGCGCCCATTATTTCAAAATATAACGGGCTCACTATTCCAATGTTCTTGTAAACCTCATTCCACAAGGAGTAAGGGGCATTTCGGAATAGCGATTTATTTTGAAATAGTGCTGTGTACACAGTGCCAAATTTTGAAATAAGCTATTTCGAAATAACATCAAAATAAGATATGCAATTTGCGTAGCTCAAATTGAGTATCTTACTTCAACTTATGGTGCAGTGTAGACGCACCCTCTAACTGTCCCTGGGTTTAACCCTTACAGGCAGCATAGCTAACTGAATGGCTGGGATGTTCAGAAAAGGGTAGTACCCCTCCCATTGATCACAACAGGCAACAGAGTGGGGGTTATCCTGTTTATTGCACCCACTGTAGCATGCAGACCACCTGCCCTAGGGGTGGTCATGGTACATGTAGGTATCAATGACAAAGGGAAGGATAGGCGAGAGAGAGGGGTCCTGAAGGCCAAATTTAGGCTGCTAGGTAAGAGATTGAAGTCCAGGACCTCCCAGGTAGTATTCTATAAATCGCTTCCAGTTCTACGTACAGGGTCAGGTAGACCATAGAACTGCAGGGTCTTAATGTGTGGATATGAGAATGCTGTAGGGAGGACGGGTTTACATTTTTTAGGAACTGGGGAAATTTGGGAAAGGGGAAGGCTATACAGGAGGGATGGGCTCCACCTAAACCAAAGTGGAAGCAGGATGCTGACACTTAAAAAGATTGTAGATCAGCTTTTAAACTAAGGGCTGGGGGAACGCATGAGTCAGCTAAAAACATCTCTTAAGGGTGGATCTATTAATGGAGTTTGTCTGTGTCCTAGTAAGGAGTAGAGGATGGAAAATAAAAAATGGGTAAGCTTTGGGGTGTTAAATTTCCATCGACTACTCGACTAGTCAATAAGGGAGGCGCTCACTATCCCACTGTGCCTCTCCCTTTGAAATGTACAAGAACCGCCCATGAGCTTCTGTACATTTCAAAGGAAGAGAGACAGTGGGAATCTGTGCCAGTAGGGACCGAAGCCTCTGCTGGCATGGGTTCCCCCTCTCTGTCTCTCCCTTTGAAATGTACAAGAGCTGCAGGTGACTCTTGTACATTTCAAAGGGAGAGGAACAGCACTCAGGACCAGTGTGAGCGAGACTGTTTCATTCCACGCTGGCCTCTACCTCCCTTGCCTCCCATGGAGATGGTGCTGGGGGAAACCAGCTTATAAGCAGGACCAATCCCAAGTAAATCATCCAAGCTAGGGCTTTGTCAAGCCAGGACTTAAAAACCTTTAGGGATGGAGATTCCACCCCCTCCTAGGAAACCCCTTCAAGTGCTTCACCACTCACCTAGTGAAATAGTTTTTCCTAATATCCACCCTAGCCCGCCCACACTGTCACGTGAGACCATCGTTCCTTGTTCTGCCACCTGCCACTACTGAGAACAGCCTTTCTCCAGCGTCTTTGGAACCTCCCTTCAGGAAGTAGAAGGCTGCTACCAAACCCCCCCTCACTCTTATCTTCTGCAGACCAAATAAGCCCAAATCCCTCAGCCTCTCCTCATAGTCATGTGCTCCAGCCCCCTAATCATTTTGGTCGCCCTCCACTGGACCCTCTCCAATGCGTCTGCATCCTTTCTATAGTGCGGGGCCCAGAACTGGACGCAACACTCCAGATGTGGCCTCACCAGTGCCCCATAAAGGAGGATAATCACTTCTCTAGACCTGCTGGCAATGCTCTTACTAATGCAACCTAATATGCCATTAGCCTTCTTGTCTACAAGGGTACACTGTTCACTCTCATACAGCTTCATCTACTGCAGTGGTCTCTAACCTTTTTACACCCAAGATCACTTTTTAAATGACAGACCAAGCTAAGATCTACCGCCCTGCCCCTTCCTTGAAGCCCCATCCCTTCTTTGAACCCCCACCCTCTCTATTCTCCTCCTCTCCATCACTTGCTATCCCCAGTCCTTATACTGCTGCTTTTTTAAAAACACAATCTTCTGTAGGAAGAGGTTTTTCCAACATTTGGCCTGTCTAGACTGGACCAAATGTCAGGGGAAAAAAACCTTCTTTTGGAAGCCCCCGTATTCCTTGTGTAAAGAGGAATATAGGGGTGACTGGAAAAGCATGTTTGCTCTTCCACTAAAAAAAAGTGGAAGAACAAATGCAACCCTGGATGCAGAAGAGTTTTTCTGGGATATCTCCAGAATCCTGAAAAACTCCTGCAGTCTAGCCGAACCCTCGCTGGGTTGAGACAGGATGTGTAGGCTCTGGGGTGGGAATGAGGGATTTGGGTGTGGGAAGGGGTGTGAGGTGCAAGCTCTGGGAGGAAATCTGGATGCAGGAGGAAGTGGAGAAGGGGACACTGGCTCGGGGAGGGGGCTCCAGGCTGGGCAGTGTTGGGGTACTAAGCAAGCCACAGGGTTGTGGATGTGAGGGTGCAGGAATTTGGGTTGGGGTATGTGAAGGGCTCAGGGCAGGGGGTTCCAGTGTTTGATAGGCTCAGATCTAGGGTCTGGGGAAGTGGGAATGCAGGAGTGGTTGTGGCCAGATGGGTGGCTTGGCGTCAATTGGGGGTTTGTTGGCCAGGCTTCATTTTTAAATAAAATACTATGTTAAACACAAAAAGTTTCTGCATTGTCTTCATTTATGAGACTGGCAGGGAACCTGCCTTGAGTCAGGGGTCACTGACCCATAGAAAAGTCATTTGGGATCAGGGGACACAGTACTGAGGAGGGGTGCTAGTGGATTGTGGGGCAGGGTGCCAGAAGGTGCCAGAAGGACAGGTTTCTGCAGCAGGGGACAGGGTGCTGGTGGGGGACAGGTTTCTGCAGAGGGGAGCAGGGGACAGGTTTCTGTAGTGGGGAAGGCAGGGGAACAGGTTTCTGCAGTAGGGGACAGGGTGCCAGAATGAACTGGTTTCTGCAGGGGGGGGCAGGTTTCTGCAGGGGCGGGCAGGTTTCTGCAGGGGGTTAAGGGAGAGGGAACAGCGAGGCAGGAGGGCAGGGGACAGGTTTGGGGCAGGGGAGAGGGAACAAGGTTCGGGGGCAGGGAGTCCCCTACACCAGCCACGGAGGGAAGCCTCCGTCCCGTGCTCCCTCTGGGCTGCCCTGTGCTCAGTCCAGGGAGGCTGTGCCTAGCTCCAGCTGTGCTGGAGCAAGCTTCCCGGGCTGGGTGCAGGGCAGCCGGGCTGGAAGGAAGAGAAGCGGCTGCCCGGCTAGCTGGCCATGGCGCTCAGCCAAGGTTTGCCATGCTCCACGTGGGCTGGTGCAGAGGGGAAGCTGCCTGGCCAGCTGGCTGTGGCGTTCAGTCCGGAGGAGGCTAAACCGCGCTCCAGCTGATCAGGCAGCTTCTTCTTTATGCCTGCCCGTGTGGGGCACCCTGGCTGAGCACCATGGCCAGCTGCCATGGCGCTCAACCAGGGTGCTCCACGTGGGCAGGCGCAGAAGAGAAGCCGCCCGATCAGCTGGAGCGCGGTTCAGCCTCTTTCAGCTGAAAGCCACAGCTAGCTGGCTGGGGTGTTTCAGCCCTCGCGACATCCCAGCTCCCACTATTCCGTGCAGCTACTCACCTGTGTTGTTGCTCGGTGAGTAGCTGCCCCTCAAATGAGGAAATCAAATGTAAAAGTACTGTGCAGGTGTGCAGTTCAGAGAGGGCTCAAGAGCGACTCTTAGAGCCCCTGAAATCGACCGGTAGCATTTAATTTCAGAAAGGGGACTACACAAAAATGAGGAAGTTAGTTACAGAGAAATTAAAAGGCATAGTGCCAAAAGTGAAATCCCTGCAAGCTGCATGGAAGCTTTTTGAAGACACTATAATAGAGGCTCAACTTAAATATATATCCCCAATTAAAAAATACTGTACTTAGTAAGAGAATCAGAAAAGTACCATTGCGGCTAAACAACAAAGTAAAAGAAGCAAAGCAGTAAGAGAGAAAAAGGCATAGTTTAAAAATGGAAGTTAATTTCTAGTGGGGAAAATAGAAAGTAGTATAAATTCTGGCAGATGAAGTGTAAAAATATAATTAAAAAGGCCAAAAATGAATTTCAAGAACAGTTAGTGAAGAAGTAATAGCCAAAAAAAAAAAAGTTTTTAAGTACATCAGTAGCAGGAAGCCTGCTAAACAAGCAGTGGGACTGCTGGACAATCAAGATGCTAAAGAAGCTCTGAAGCAGTGGTCCCCAACCTACAGAGGCTCCCGGGGGGCGGGGCCACTCACGCGCCGGGCGCCGGCATGTTCCCCGGGGCCGGGGCTGCCCGAGCGCCTTGTGCCATGGGCCTGGGGCTGGCGTCGCTGTGTGCCCGCCCAAATGTGCCTCAGGGCTGGGGCCGCCTGAGCGCCATGCACCAGTGCGTGTCGCGTGCCTCGGGCTGGCGCCTCCAGTGCGCCGTGTGCCGGGGACGGGGCTGGCCCAGGTTGTCGGCGGGCGCACACAAATGCCCCGGCGGGCGCCATGGCGCCCGCAGGCACCGTGTTGGGGACCACTGCTCTGAAGGATGTCGAGGTTATTGTGTAGCAACCAGTGAATTCTTTGCATCAGTCTTCATGGCTGAGGATTTTCAAACCTGAATCATTCTTTTTAGGTGACAAACCTGAGGAACTGTCCCAGATTGAGGTGTCATTAGAGGTTGATTTTGGAACAAACTGATACTTTCCCTTGGACCTTAGCCCATCCTGTGCTTTTCAGGACATTGGGCTACCCATGTTCTCCATGTTGGGTTATGAGCAGCCATGTGACCCAAGTCCTCCCATTTCAAATTAAAATGTTCTGTGTCATTAATAATTGTATGCTTTCAGGTCTTCCTAGGTCTACCCCTCTTGTTGGATTTTTTGGCTTCCAGCTGAGAGCCATAATCGGTAGTCATTACAATCCATTTGTAACACATATCTTAGCTATTTATGTCTTTTCTTATAAATTATTTGTGATGGAAACCTCACTTTAGTCATTTTTCTGACCTCGTAACTCACTCCTAATATTCTCCACAAGCACTTATGATGAAAGACATATAACTTCTGAGTATCTGTTTTCTTATGTTGCCAGGTTTCATTACCTTAGGTTGCTATGGCTACAACAAAGGCTGACTAGACTGTTTTGTATGAAAGGATACTCTCTTAAGTTTTCAAATGTTCCTAAGCTTACTGAAAGCTGCGTTTATTTTGACAATCCTTATTCTTATTTCCTCAGAGCATGAACTCTTATTGGCTTATTGTGCTTTCAAGATATTATTTGAATCGATCTACCCTCTCTAGCTCTTCATCGTCAATTTTGATGTTTAAATCCATATTTCTAATTACCATGGTTTTACATTTCTTCACTTTGAATCACAGTCCTACTTTCTCCATTGTTTCTTTCATTTTATTTGTGCATGCTTGAAGTCCTTCAGCATTTTCATGTAGAAGAGTGATGTTATCAATTAAGTCTATATCAATCTTGAATATTTCCACCTTACGCCATATTGATTTTTTTCTTACATATTTGAGGCCATATCAATAATGAGCAAGAACAAGAATGGAGACAGGCTGCATCCTTACTTTACCCCGTCCTCATTTTAAATCCTCTATCCATTTTAATACAACATTTGGAGTTAGTGTAAAATGCCTTCATTACATTGATAAGTTTCATCGGAATTCCATACCGCCCTACAATTTTCCAACATTGTATCCCTATTTACACTATCAAATGTTTTTTGAAAGTCTATGACATTAATACCATGGGTTCCTTGATATTCATTTACATTTTCAATAATCCTTTTTAAGGTGAAAATTGCATCTGTGTATGAACAACCGCACCTAAAACCAAATTGTTCCTGTTTAACACGATCAAAGTTAAGACTTTTCCTGTGACTGAAAGACGTATCACTCCTTTCCAATTGAAGCAGTCACTTAAGTATCCCGTTTTCAGAAGCTTGATGGTAGTACCAAGTGTCCCTTCTTCTGGAACTTTTTCTTCTTTTTTCATATTTTATTGCATAATGAACATACTTCTGTTGCCAAATCTTCATCCACAGATTTGAGCATTTTGGGGGTGAATGCCATCTAACCCTGGTGTCTTGTTGTTTTTTAGGTTGGGTAAAGCTTCTAAAATCAACTTTGATTTGAAATGCATCAGTGTCTAACACGGGGAGTGCCTCTTTTTGATCTCAAGCTAAGTTTTTGAATCCGGCTGGTTAAGCACTTCTTTGAAGTGTTCAACCATCTGCTCTCACTTTTCTTGAAACTTCAGAGTTTCAGCAAATTTCTGTTTCACTGGGACTCTATAAATTCACAAAGTAATAAGTCACAAGGACTAGACGGCATTCACTAGAGTTCTGAAAGAACTCAAATGTGAAATTGCAGACTTACTAACTGTGGTTTATTACCTATCCTTTAAACCAGCTTCCCTACCAAAAGACGGAAGCGAATGTGATGCAATGTTTTTAAAAGGCCCCAGACGCGATCCTGGCAGTTACAGGCCAGTAAGTCTAACTTCAGTTGAAACAAAAGAATTGTAAGATGTATAGATGAACATAATTTGTTAGGAAAAAGTCAGCATGGTTTTTATAAAGGGAAATCATGCCTCACTAATAGACCTGCTGATGGGGGGAGGAGGAGGCAGCAGTCAAAGGGAGTAGTTGCTCTGGGGCCTGGCGATTCAGAGGAGCCCAGAGCATTGAGCCAGCCTCCCACACTTGCCCAGGGGTCTGCAGATACTGTAAGTTTCCTTGCTCAGCAATCTACTAGAATTCTTTGAGGGGTTGTCACCGAGGTGCGGGGAGTCGCTCAGCCCTGCACCTGCACCCTACACCTGCCAGATGTGTGACTCAGCCGCCAGGCAGAACAGAAGGTTTATTGGTTCACAGGGACACAGTGTAGCACAGACTTGTTGTTAGCACAGGAACCAGGAGCAGTCAGTCACCCCATCTTGGGGATAAGGGGCCCTGGGCCCTGTTCCCCCATCCTGCTCCAAGTCCCCCAAGAAAACCCCGCACTCGCACTCTCAGCAACCTGACCCAGCCTCCAGCAGCCCCGCCTTCCCCTTTGTCTGGCTTCTTGGCAAAAGGTGTCTCCTGGTCACACCCTCTCCCAGGCTCAGGTTACAGGGACCTTTGTCTACTTCATGAGTTCCCGGGAGGGTGGGGGGGCGCAATGTGAAGAAATTCGAGGGGGGGAAGCACGAGGCAACCCAGCCTTCCCCCCCATCAAGTTTTGCTGCCCCGCTCAGTTCCTTTTTTTTTTCTCCTCAAGTTTTGCGATTTCTGCCCATATGACAGCACTTTTAATGAGCAATGACAGTCTAGGAATTTAACTACTTAAACACATATCAGTAGAAGACCATTGTATTGACTACTTTTTTGTTTTGGCTCCCATCTGTGGGCTGCATGTTGAGCCCCGCATAAACCCAAACTGCACCGCAGGCTACAAACAAATGGGTCATGGGCCACGTGTTGAGTAGCCCAGATATAAATCATGGGGTCTAAATTAGCTGTCACCGCTCGAGAGAGATCTTAGCGCACTATCCACAATGACTCCGAAAACATCCATTCAGTGTGCTGCAACAGTCAAAAAAGCAAACAATGTTTGAAATAATTAAGACAAGGTTACATAATAAGACAGAAACTATCATATTGTGTTTGTATAAATCTGTGGTACACCTGTGTCTTGAATGCAGTGTGCAGATATGGTAATCTTTTCAAAAAACCTTTTGGAATTGGAAAAGGTTTTGAAAAGAGCAACAAAAATGATTAGGGGTATGGGACAGCTTCTGTGTGATGAGAGATTAATAAGACTGGGCTTTTCGGCTTGTAAAAGAGAACTAAGAGGCGATATGACAGAGGTCTATAAAATTATGACTGGTGAGGAGAAAGTAAATAAGGAAAAGTTTACTCCTTCCCATAACACACAAACTAAGGGTCACCAAATGAAATTAAAAGGATGTGTTTTTTTAAAACAAACAAAAGAAATCATTTCTTCACACAATGCACTGTAAGCCTGTGGAACTCTTTGCTGGAGGAAATTGTGAAGGCCATGGCTATAACAGCATTCAAAAAAAAAAAAAAAAAAGCTAGATAAATTCATGGAGGACAGATCCATCAATGGCTATGAGCCAGGATAGGCAGAAATAGTGTCCCTAGCCTCCGTTTGTCAGAAGCTGGAAATGGTCTACAGGGGTGTATTGCTTGATGATTATCTGTTGTGTTCACTTCTTCTGGGGCCACCTGGTGTTGGTCACTGTTGGAAGACAGGATACTGGGCTAGATGGAGCTTTGGTCTGACCCAGTATGACCATTCTTATGTTCTTAAGCAAATTTATTGTCATACCACACTTAAATAAAAAATGGCAATTTTGGTGGGGTGGGAGGTGTTGTGTAAAGGGGAACAAAGTATTTGTGGAGTGTCTTTCCTCTTGAAATGTTGTATTGAGCCATAGTCCCTCATTTCTTGTTGAACTTGTGAAAAATAGCGTATATATGAACAGGACTGATGACATTCAAAGTTAGCAATCTCTTCTTTTGAGCATGTAACATGGAGGCATGTCAGTAAGATGCATGGTGCCATAAGGCAAGATAAAACTGTGGTTAAAGGTCCCAAGGATTTGAAGCTATTCTGCTTTGCTTGTAATTGAGGCAGTTATTTAAAAAAATTATTTTAAGGAAAAGTTCAGTCAGAACTGTGAATACAGTGATTAGGTAGGCGGCTTTATATAACTCTCCTTAAGTTGGGTACTCAGTAAATTTCCAGATATTTTGACCAGTATACAGTATGTCTGAAAGCAGATATCTGAACAGAATATTTTGCAATATTTGTTTATCCTTTGAATGCCTCTGTGTGCATGTGTATGCATGCGCATGTGTATACATATATACACAGGAACAAAATATTTGGAGAGGAGAAGTAATAATATTGTAACTGAAGTAAACTAGCTCTTAAAAACAGCATTTCTCTTCATTGCAGCTGTTTACTCCTACAGGTTTATTTTAAGTATTGAAAATTAACCAAGCAAACAGACTGCCTAGATAAAAATGATCACCTGTGTAGTGTCACCATGACAGTTTGCTTTTCTTACGGAAATTAGTGCACAGGACTTAACTCTTCCCTTTAAAGCAGACTCCTAGGAGCAAAAGTTCCCTAGGGTAAGTGGAATAAATAAATCCACCACTGGTTCCTCTGTACACTTTTCTCATTGTGCAACTTGTCATATAGACCCAGAAAGGACTAAGCCATGTATGTGTGCTGATTTTGCAGTGTTAGACTGGGTTTTGGGAAAGCTGTTTTTTTTTTTAAGCTCTGCCTCTGGGGCTAGTTGATCTTCACTTTTCTGTGCCTCCATTTCCTTCTTTGTAAAATGAGGATAAATGATACTGCACTCTTTCTGTAAAGTACGTGATCTATGGGTGATGAGCTGTAGATAGTAGCTCAGTGGGATTATTTTTATTTCATCATACACAGTGTTATGTATTCCAGACTAATGACTACATCATCTGGTGTTTGAGCAATACAGAGAATAAAACTTTGGAGCTTGTGGATGATCTTGGATTTTTTTTTCTAGACTGGGGGGTGTTTTTCAGGATACCAGAGAGTATCCCAAAAAAACTCTGCTGTGTCCAGGAAATGCATTTCCTCTTCCAATTTTTTTTCACAGAAGAGCAAATGCGCTCTTTTGGAAGCCCCTGTATTCCTTATTCTACGAGGAAGAAGGGGGCTTTCGAAAGAGGGGTTTTTTTCCCCCAACATTTGGCCCAGTCTAGGCAGGCCAAATGTCGGAAAAGCCTCTTCTGACAAAAGTATCGGAAAAAGCTACACAAACAGATGTTTCTGACAAACAGATGTAGTCTAGACGTACCCTTGAAAAATAAGGTATGCCAAGTGCAGAAGCAAACTGGCAGAATTATTACTGTGATTATTCTATGTCTGAGTTCCATAAATGTTCAACTTTCATTCCAGGGTATACAAATCTGAAAATTGGGTGTGTGCAGCCTCATGTGAATTTCCATTCCACAAATAGCAGAGGTATGTTTTTTTGTGTGTGGAAATAATACACCAGCTACTGTAATTGGTGATTTAATTGTCCTAGGTCATGAATGTATACATTGGATACATCCAGGCCTATGAAAAGATGAGCCTGGGAGCTTAAAGTGGTAACTTTTCTGGATTCAAAATTATGGACTGAATAAAGGGACCAGATTTATGACCCATGACAGCAGTCTGTAACCCACCAGCCTTCCTTTGTCCTACAGAGGTGTTAACTGCCCACTTCACTCGAATCCTCTCTTACAACATGTTAACTCCTTATGGCAAGATTGGGGAACCTTATTTGGGTCAGTGGCCACACAAAGTGAGGCAAAAAAACCCCTCACTTACATGACCCCCTGACCGCGAAGCAGGAAGGCACACCTCACATTTCTCTAGCACGTCAGAGCCTAAGAGGGCTTCTGCTAGTAGATTTTGTCAGCCCCCTGTGCTCTGGGGTGGGGCCAAAAATGAGGGGTTCAATGTTTGGGAGAGGGCTGCTGAGAAGTGGGCTTGGGATGTGGGGTCTGGTGGGGGAGGGAGGGCACTGGAGTGGGTTGTGGTTGCAGGGTCTGGGAGGATGGTAGGGTGCAGGAGCAGGTTGTGGGTGGGAGGTGGAGTGCATGAGTGAAGTGAGGGTGGGAGGTCTGGGCGAGAGGATAGTGCAAGACCAAAGTAGGGTTGAGGGTAGGGATGTTAGAAAGCAGATAAAAGAATAGTTGACTAACCACATGAATTCTTACCTGCTAGTTGACTATTCAAAAGTCCCAGGCGGGGGTGGTAGCCAGTGCACTCTGGTTCCGCTCCTGGGGAGCCCCCTGCCACCCCATGCTGCTGCTTCTGATACAAAGGCAGCAGTTCAGGCTGGCAGGCAGAGACAGTTCATGAGGAGAGTCAGTTTAAAAACCAGCTCCCCTCATAGACCAACTGCCTGCTTCCCCACACTGCTGCCTCTGATACAGGGTCAGCAGCGCACGGTGGCAGCAAGCCCAAGCTTGCCGCGGACAGAATGGGCTCCCCTCCACAGTGGGGAGCTGGTGGTGGGACTCCAGCCCTGGAGGATTGCTGTAGGGTTGAAGCACCAACACTGGCTCCCCAATTCTGGGGGTGGCAGCCCCGAGCCTCAAGGGCTGGATTTTGGCAAGCAGAGGGTTGGATTCGGCCCTGGGCTATAGGTTTCCCACTCCCCATGATAAATGATCTATTCCACGTTGTATTTAGCTGTGGTATTCTAAGTACCTTCTGAAGACCACCTCCAAAGCTTGTCTCTTTCACCAATAGAAGTTGATCAATACAGTTTATTAATACAGATGTTAAAATTTGTATTAAAGTAAATGTGTAACTGCTGAAAATGTCAGCAGCTACCCACGGGGGGGGGGGGGGGGCAGGCACAGAGGCAACAGTGGTGGGAGGCTGCCCCCCACACCAACTGGCTCTCCATGCTGCTGACTGGTACAGGGATATGGGACCCCCCAAAGGAGGATCCTGGAGTGGCCTAGGACAGTGCCCCTCAACCCTCCAGGGGCACCCAAGAGAAGTCTGGGTGTACATCAACACAAAATGTGGAGAAAACTGAAGTTTTGTGTTAAGTTTGACAGCATTTGTATTATTTTTGTACTTTACACACCTCTGATACAGAGGCAGCAGTGAGAGGGAGAGGGAGGGAGATGTGTATAACTACGCACACTAACCAATGAGCCCAAACTCATTGTACGAATCACTTTCTGAATTGAAGAGCAATCCAAGATCTACCTCAAACCCAGATATCCTTGACCCCCTCTGTGCCCCTTCTCCGAGGCCCTGCCCCTGCTCACTCCATCCTTCCTCCCTCCCTACCCTACCCTTTCACCAGGCAGGGGCAGTGGGTTGGGATGCAGGCCCTGGTCTTGGATTAAGGGATTTGGAGTGTAAGAGGTGCTCTGAGCTTACCTTGGGTTAGGCAGTTGGGGTACTGGAGGGAGTTCTAGGTGCAGGCTCTGGGAGAGCATTTGGGTGCAGGGGTACTCGGGGTTAGGGTAGGGTCGTGGGTTGCAGGAGGGGGTTCATGGCTGGGGTAGGGTTTTGGTATGTGGGCTCTAACTGGGCACTGGTTACCTCAGTTGGCTCCTGGGTGGTGGTGCAGTGGAACTAAGGCAGGCTCACCCTTACCCCTGGTCTTGCACCACTCCCAAAAGCAGCCAGCAAACTCCCTCCCAAGTCCTGTTGTGTCCTCTCTCTGCTCTGTGGAAATAGGATACAGGGAAGGACAGGGGGCACCTTGACATCAGCACCCACTTTTGTCTCCCCTGCCCTGCCCAGAAAGCAGGAGGCTTCTGAGGAGACAGTTCCAAGGCAAAGGGCAAAAGATGCACAGCAGTGGGGGGAGAAGCAGCTGAAGAGCAAGCACTTGATAGCCTCTTGGCCAAACCAGTCAGGATCACCTGTCAGAGGTGCCAAGATCTACGATCCTGATCTATTGGTTGGTGACCACTGGTGTAGACGGTTACACTTTGACATCTGTAGTTATTAGCTCACTGCCTTGTCTCTCTAAGGCCATGCCTGCACTAGCGATCTTACAGCAGCTGAATCCTATGTCTGTCAGAAAGGGGTGTGGTTTAGAAAAGATAAGCATACATTGTAAATCATATCATGTTCCAATACTTTGCCTTCATTGTTGTAAAGTTTATTCATGATATTTGTAATTAAACTGTTGTTAAAACCAAGTTTCAGAATTTACTCAATGGGGCTGTATAATTTGCACTGTAGTTTCAGATGGAAATTAGAAGGTAGTATTTCAGAGTTCTGTAAAAGACATACTTTGTGATCTTTGGCAAGCCACTTAATTGCCTCAGTTTCTCCATCTGTAAAAATGTATAATTATAGGTCAGTGGTTCTCGAACTGTGGTCCGTGGCTGCTTCCAAATGGTCTCTGGCCCGAGTTCATCCCCTCCCCTTCTTCCCTCCCTTTCCCTGCAACAGGGAGCCCACTCTGGCACTGCAGTCTCTCAGCCACCTGTGAGGTTGGAGCACCAGTGTGGCTTCCCTCTGGGGGGGTGGGGAAGCCCTTAGTCTCCCCCCTGAACCTGGCTTGTGGGGAAGAAGCGGAGCTAGAAGCAGTTCCACATGCTGCCACTCCTCCACCCCTGGTTGGGAAAACAGCAGCGCACAGATGCGCTGCCTGGAGGATTTCCGCGCTGCTCCCATTGACCAGAATCCAGCCAGTGGGAGTGGTAGGAGGCCGTGTCTGGGAGCGGTGCGTGGCACGAAAACAAGTAAGTGCCCCCCACCCCGTCAAAGCTAGACCCTGCACCCCCAGCTCCCTCAGGCACCCTCTGCTGAGATCCCTCACCCCAGCCTGCTCCTATTACTTCTCCCATGGCCAGACACCCTACCCCCCACTCTGCTCCTGAATCCGCTCTTGCTCTTGCAACTTGCCTTCCGGCCACACACTGTGGATGTGGGAAAGTCAGTGGATGTGATATACTGTACCTTGACTTTAGCAAAGCTTTTGATACGGTCTCCCACAATGTTCTTGCCAGCAAGTTAAGGGAGTATGGATTGGATAAATGGATGGTAAGATGGATAGAAAGCTGGCTAGACTGTCAGGCCCAACGGGTAGTGATCAGTGGCTCGATGTAAGGTTGGCGGTAGGTTTCTAGCGGAGTGCCCAAGGATCTGTTCTAGGATTTGTTCAACATCTTTATTAATGACCTGGATGGAGGGGGTGGATTGCACGCTCAGCAAGTTCACAGATAACACTAAGCTGGGGGGAGAGGTAGATACGCTGGAGGGCAGGGATGAGGGTCCAGAGCGACCTATACAGATTAGAGGATTGGGCCACAAGAAATCTGATGAGGTTCAACAAGGACAATTGTAGAGTCCTGCACTTGGGACGGAAGAATCCCAAGCATTGTTACAGGCTGGGGAGCAAATGGCTAAGTAGCAGTTCAGCAGAAAAGGACCTGAGGATTACAGTGAATGAGAAGCTGGATATGAGTCAACAGTCAATGCATATTAGGGTGCATTCGGAGGAGCATTGCCAGCAGATCCAGAGAAGTGATTATTCCCCTTTATTTGGCTTTGGTGAAGCCACATCTGGAGTTTTGTGTCCAGTTCTAGGCTCTCCACTACAAAAAGGATGTGGACGCATTGGAGAGGGTCCAGCGGAGGGCAACCAAAATGATTAGGGGCTGGAGTGCATGACCTATGTGGAGAGACTGAGGGATTTGGGTTTGTTTAGTCTGCAGAAGAAAAGAGTGATAGGAGATTTAATAGCAGCCTTCAAATTCTTGAAGGGAGGTTCCAAAGAGTCTGGAGAAAGGCTGTTCACAGTAGTGACGGATGGCAGAATGAGGAACAATGGTCTCAAGTTGCACTGGGAGAGGTCCAGGTTGGATATTAGGAAAAACTATTTCACTAGGAGAGTGGTGAAGCACTGGAATGGGTTACCTAGGGAAATAGTGGAGTCTCCATCCCTAGAGATTTTTAAGTCTCGGCTTGAGAAAGCCCTGGCTGGGTTGATTTAGTTGGGATTGGTCCTGCCTAGGGCATGGGGCTGGACTTGATGACCTTCTGAAGTCTCTTCCAGCTCTATGGTTCTATGATTCTATCCATCCCTCTCCCCCCACAGTGTTGGAATGCCAGGGAGTGAGGTGTCTCCATTGGGGGCCACATCAGTGAGGGTTGGCAGATTTTGGTGGGTTTTTTTCTGCTTTTCACTTTCCCCACCTGATTTTTCTGTGGGTCAGTAGCCCTGACCCAAAAAAGGTTCCCATCCCACCATAAAGAAAGACAACATTTAAACCTTTTGTCTTGAACATAAATTAATATTTCACTTAGTTTATCCAACTTCATTTTAAATAAAGATGAGAAAGTTAAAGTTCTTAGCCTGTTTAATACATTCAATTAATATTTCTTTTCTTACTGGTTAAATTAAACCGTTCTCCATAGCTGCAGCACTAGCAAAATGGCTCAGGTGTGATTATGGTGAGTTTCCGTTAGCAGCTGGTGGTCTGTGGAAAGATTTGCATGAGTGGGGTCGGCCATGGCAGTTTGACAAGCACTGTCCTAGGTGGTGGGCAATATGGGCAAGGGGAGGAGGCATTGCCTTCTCAAACAGAATGGGATGGTTCCGCTCAGGCTCTGCAGTGTGACTGGCCGGCCACTTGGAGGGGTGGGGGTCTAAGTACAGGCCAGCTGCCAGCAGCCAGAGCGGGGCTAGGCTCTGGTGGGTGCAGAAGGGGCAGAGCTGGTACTTGTTCTCCCTTCCCCTTGCCCCATTAAGCAATTTATAATATGTACCTGTCTTTACACAGGACTAACATCTTTGGATTATATTTTCTGTAGAAATGCCAATGTGAATATACATAGGACATTTTGTAAACTGCAACAGAGAAATAATTTTAAAAGTATCTTTTAAAATTAGGGTCTAAGTTCATTTTCTATTATTCTGTTTTCAATTTTCCCCGTCATTGGGGCTCAAACATGGAACTTCACTGAACTGATTGGAAAAATGCCTGAACCACATTATATACTTTTCCTTATGGATCTTGGATGGATTTTGTGCTGTAAAATAAGATTTGAGTTGATTAATTTTGTTAACGATTTAGTTAATGATTTAAAGTAATATCTATAAAATATTTTGTACCAGTCATGCAACACATGTTCATTCTGTCCCTCTTCTTTTGCATACTGTGTAAATGAGTTCTCATGTTTTATCCCACAAACTGTGCAACTAACGGTAATAATTACATCAATATTAACAGTAGTTAGTATTGGAAACAGGAGAGGTTGGGGGAGCACATCTGCATGATTATAGCTTTTACAAAACCAGATACTTAAATAGTTGTCCTACTCACTTGGAGGATTTTGGCTAGATTCCACTGGATTTTCTGCTTATAATATTCTAGGATGTCTACAACACTTTATCTACTTTATCAACCACTGCCAGCCTGTTTGTTTCATTAATTTGTATTCTTCCTGCTTTTACTCATAGTGCTACTTACTGTGCATAGTTAAGTTTTCTTGTGATGTCAGAGGCATGTAGTAACAGCTTGTGACCATGTGGTGTCTTCCTGTATTTTTAACTGTTGTGTAATGTAAATAGTGATTCTGATTGGATAAAATAGTTATACAATATAATAAGTCCATCCAGATTATAAAAAACCTTCAGCATGCCTGCATTTTAGTAGAATGCAACTCACGCCCTGCAGTTGCTCTATTACAAAACGGAAGAAACTCAGGTCAGTTGATTGAGAGGCACTGTAGAGATTAGTACAGATTTCTTGAGGTAAGATATTATCTTTGAATTAAAACTGTAAGAGGAAGAACTCAGCTGCTTAAGTTTAGATATTAAATATCCAGTTGATAATTGTCGACATAAAGAACGTAAGATGCAAATGACTGCCAACTATATGACACATTCTTCTGATTTTACAAACTAATATTCAGATCATGTCATTTGGATTTGAGAACTAATTTGCGTAATGTAGAAAATGTATTTGTGACTGCTTTAAAGAGAACTAGGAAGAAATGTTTATGCCATTCTTAATTTGTAATCTGTAGCAATATATTTGCCTACAACCTTAAATTTTTCAAAAACTTTTGAGATGAAAAGCAGTGTGTGTGGAGATAATTCAGTTAGGAATTAAGTTTTACAGAGTTTATCAGAGCATTTTTGGGAGGAAAAAATTGCTTTGGGTTTTTCTTTAAAGAATGTTGAATATTTTAAAACAATAAATAGACGCTTAATGTGTCTCATGTACTTTACAAAGTCAGCTTCTTGACAGATTGAGAACAACCCTAGAAAAGAAGCTTTTAATAATGTGGATAATTATCAGTCTTGATTTCTGTGTGTGAAGTACCCAACTAAAATGAGAGATTTTTGCATTGATTAAACAGTCTCATGCTGACTTTGTGGTGCTATAGTTTCAGAAGGAAACTGAGAACTCTCAGCTTCTGGTGTTCAGAGGAGTGTTAAATACAAGTTGAACCTCTCTAGTCCAGCACCCTTGGGACTTGACCGGTGCCAAACCAGAGAATTTGCCAGACCACAGGAGGTCAATATTGTCTACCAGCATTGCCGGCTTACTGGGCATTTAGGGGTAAATTAGAGCTAAATAACAGCAAAGAATACTGAGAGCCAGGACTGGTGGTTGTAATGGGGCTGCAGGAAACTTGGCCACACCCATGGTAAGTGGCCATCTGGCTAACTAAAATTATACTGTGCCATGGATTTTGCTAGACCCAGGGAGAGCTGGACTGGAGAGGTTCAAGATGTCTTACACATTTACTTACTCTCCTAACAAGGGGATTCTTTCTAACCAAAGATTTGTTTTAAACTAGAAATGATGGTGAGGCTGGTCCTCTCGAACAGTATGGCTTACATCAGGGCTACTCAATTTTGGAAGCTCTGGGGGGGGGGGCCACAATAGTACTCATAGCACATGCCAAGAGCCACAACTTAAGTGTGGTTGCAGGGGTAGGGATAGCTCAGTGGTTTGAGCATTGGCCTGCTAACCACAGGGTTGTGAGTTGAATCTTTGAGGGGGTACTTGGTCCTGCCGTGAGGGCAGAGGATTGGACTAGAAGACCTCTCAAGGTCCCTTCCAGTTCTATGAGATTGGTATATCTTCATAATTCTAAATCCATGTAAATATATATGCAAATAGCTTCCTTCACACTGACAGGTATGAATACAATGATTAAGGCTAAACTACATCACACAGGCCCTGTTTAAGTCAGTTGTGCTGATATTAATAAAATGCAATGTTTTCCTGATTTCCACCCTTATGACAGCACTTTTAATGAGCAATGACAGTCTAGGAATTTAACTACTAAAACACATGTCAACAGCAGACCATTGTATTGACTCGCTATTGTAGAGCGTGTTCCCTGTGGAGGCCATGTTCAAAGGATCCCACTCCCGGGCTGTGTGTGTTGAGCCCTGCATAAACCCAAACTACACCACAGACCATAAACAAATGGCTCGTGGGCCGCGTGTTGAGTAGCCAGGGCTTACATTAAACTGCCATGCAGAAATATAGGATAAAGTTAAACAAATAATGTTTACTCCCTATGCTGTCAGGAGTCTTCTTGAATGCATGAACAGGATTTAATAAACTGTGTAGTTTCTTAGAGGATATCAAGATTTTTAAATTCACAAATAACTACGGGGTGGTGCCCCCTGCTTACTGCGCTCGCCAACCCCTTCCCCCAGGAGTAGGAAGCCCCGGCTCGGCCCCTGGCTGCCGAGGAAGGCCAGGTTGAGGCGTAGCAGCCTTGGCCTGCCCTGCCTCTCTCCTCTCCAGCTGCCGGGGGTGGGGGTTGGGCAGGACTGAGACTGGCCCAGATCCCTCTTTCCGATTGCTGGACCCAGGCTACGGTTGGCCTAGCTCTCTCCCTCTGGCCGCTGGGGAGGGGGGAAGTTGGGCTGGCATGAGGCTGGCCTAGCCCTGCCCACCTGGCAGGGAGGGGGGAGGGGGCACAGCTCTGGGCCCCCCACCGGTGAAGGGCAAGGCTGCACAGCCCCCTTGGGATGCCGCATGTGTCTTGAGTGCCACCGCCCTCCCCCCCAACCCCACAAGGCTCTGTGGCTCCCATGCACCCCTCTCTGTGTGCCCCCAACTCTCCCGAACCCCACCCGAGCCCCCAAGAGGTCACATGGCTCCCATGTGTGCCCCCGAGCTCCCACATGCCTCTCCTCCCCTGCCCTAGATAGCAAAGGAGCTGCTCAGTTCAATTTAAATTCCAGCCGCTACCCGCCCACATGGCGGCTGCCAGAGGGACACTCAGAGGCCGGGAATGTGTAGGGGCGGGATTAACTATGGAGCCGAGAGGGGAGGGGTTAACCCTCAGCCCCTGTGGCGTGGAGCTGGTAGCACGGGAGGAGGAGGCCATGTGACAGCACCACTCTGTCTTCCTGCAGGAAAAACCTTTTTTAAAGTGTAGTAAGATTATGTAGCACAGTGGTCCCCAAACTTTTAGCACTGTCGGGTACCTGGGGGTCTTAGTCTTCTGCCACAACACTCTTGTACCATTCACACTCTGCAAATCTGTGTCCTGAGCCCATCATACTCCCAACCTTCCTGTCTTGAGCCCCTCACACACTCCAACCCTCATATCCACAAGCCTGTGGCTTGCTCAGCACCTCAACTCTCCTCCTGAGCCCAACACTCCCCAACCTGGAGCCCCCTCTTTGAGCCAGTATCCCTTTCTCCACATCCTCCTGCACCCAAATTCCCTCCCAGACCTTGCACCTCTAACCCTTTCACACATCTAAATCCCTCATTCACAACCCCAGAGCCCCGTGAGGGTTGCAGGAGTTTTTCCTGGAAACACACTCTTTTGGCAGCCCCTGTATTCCTCGTTCCACAAGGAATAAAGGGGCTTCCAAAAGAAGGGGGTTTTCTGACATTTGGCCCAGTCTAGACGGGCCAAATGTCAGAAAAATTTCTTCGCAACAGAAGGATCCAAAAAAAGTGGCAGTGTAGCCTTACCCTGAGAGTGGATAAGGGCCGGGGATAGCAAGTGATGGAGAGAAGGGGAACGGAGATGGTGGGGCTTCAAGGAGGAGGTGGGGCCTTGGGGAAGGGGAGGGGTAGATCTTGGCTTGTCCTGACATTTAAAAAGTGATTTTTGGTGTAAAAAGATTGGAGACCACTGGTCTAGAAAACATGACTTGGGAGGGAAGACTGAAAGAATTGGGCTTGTTTAGTTTAGAAAAGAGAAGACCGAGAGGGGAGATGATAGCAGTTTTCAAGTATCTAAAAGGGTGTTACAGGGAGGAGGGAGAAAAATTGTTCTCCTTGGCCTCTGATGATAGGGCAAGAAGCAATAGGCTTAAACTGCAGCAAGGGAAATTTAGGGTGGACATTAGGAAAATCTTCCTACTTCTCAAGGTGGTTAAACACTTGAATAAATTGCCTAGGGAGGTTGCGGAATCTCTATCTCTGGAGATATTTAAAAGCAGGTTAGATATCTGTCGGGGCGGTTTAGGCAGTTCTTGGTCCTGCCGTGAGGGCAAGGGACTGGACTTGATGACCTCTCAAGGTTCCTTCCAGTTCTAGTATTCTATGATTTCAGTAATGATACATGCAACATAGAGGAAATAATATTTTTTCATCGGAGAGTGTCCTCGTGGGTGCTCCACTACAGGTGTCGGGTCCTGTCCTGGTGCCGCAGGTCGGAGACTCGTTAGCCGTGGTCCAGCCAGACCGCACATGTGCGGTGGCGTCATGTGCCTTTCGTGCCATTTGTGAGTGTGCGCACGGTCCCGCCAGTTCATCCATATTCGCAGGCGGAGAGAACTGTCTCTCCTCAAACATGAGGAAAAAAATAGAGTAGAATTATCACAAAGTTTATTGTTAGTCATAGTTTAGTTCATAGTAATAGTGTTACTTATTGTTAGTTGGTGTTACTTGTTGTTTAAAAAAATTTCTTCTTATTATATACAGGAGTTGATATATAGTTCTCTTAGCCTTAAAATAATATTAGAAATGCTGGGGTCACCTGGTTTCAAAAAGTGTACAAAGTGCCGTGATCCTATGCCCTTGTTGGACGGGCATGCGAGATG
This sequence comes from Pelodiscus sinensis, assembly GCF_049634645.1. Taxonomy (NCBI): domain Eukaryota; kingdom Metazoa; phylum Chordata; order Testudines; family Trionychidae; genus Pelodiscus; species Pelodiscus sinensis. The sequence goes on along the minus strand of NC_134738.1, from coordinate 604,348 downwards.
CATTAAGTGCCTGGGTGAGGGGCACATCCCTCAAAAATGCCTGCACTGCACTAAATTAACAGCATGGAGCAGAAGAGATCGCGAAATACGATTAAAAATGCTGCTCTTTAACAAAGCCATGCAGCTGCCACAAACGGATCCCGCCGGACGACTGAGATCACCACACAGGGCTAGATCCCTGCAGGAACCTCTTGCGGCAAAGAAAAGGCCTTCCCCTCCCTGCCACACGGCTTCAAGGAGACTGTGTGTGGGAGACAAACCGGGCACTTCAGGAATGGCTTCCAGTCGCCATACTGAAAGGGACAACCCAAGCCGAAGTGCGTCCGTGCCATGTCCTATGCTCGCTGGAGAATCGGCACCGGCTGTCTCTGCGGTGCCTACGGCGAAATTGGCAGCGGAGCCGAGAAAACAAGCCCCAACATCGGCACCATCTAGAGCAGCACCGCCTCGCATGGCACCGCAAATGATTTCGGCACCGAGTCCGCTGGCACAGACCAAGGCATTGAGTCAAGTGGCACTGGTTCCGGCACTGAATCCGCCAGCACCGACTCCCAGCTCGGCACCGAGCATTACGGCTCCCCCTGTCACATTGGTGCCGAGTGCTGCGGCACTGCACTTCTCCCACTGCCTCACAGGTACCCCAAGTAACAGCACCGACACAGACGACACTGGAGAAGGCTAGACGCAAATCTAGGAGACTGATAACTTTATCTCCTAGCCCGGAACCAGCGTCCCTTTCTCCTCGGCCTCAATCTCTGTCTCCACCCCCTTCCGTGCAATCGGCACATGTCGATCATACTGTAATAGTGTTGTATCACACTCTCTCATTGGTATTCACCATCACCCTACTGACACTATAGCGGCTCTCAAACTCCAACATATTCAAGAGGTAGATCTTGCTTAACTAGATCACCCACTAGATCATACTACTCCAGACATTACTCATACAGGAGAAGGTACTCTCTTTATTATTCCCCCAGAAGACACTACCACAATTGATATGATGAGAACCGCGACTATCATAGATGACACGGCCATTCTAGGGATCGATCCTGCTCACGATCGTCTCAACTCCAGGAATACCATTGTTCTCGCAGCACTGACAGGTTACACTAGTACCAGCACATCAACCAGAGCTGTAGGACACCCAGACGCCACAGCAGCAACAGTTGAGTGCAGTCACCTACTGACCAGTCCTCCTCTTTCCAGATGATGTGGTTTTTCCTGGTGATTCATCACCAACAGATGACATTTGATAGTTCCATGAGCTATTTAAATGAGTGGCTGACATGCAGGAGGTGCAACTTGTCAAAGTGCAGCTGAAGGAACATCGTCTGCTGAAAAATCTCCAACCATCACAAAAATCTAAAATGACGCTACCGCTCTGACGCGATCCTTGAGATTGCTAACGAAATATGGTAAAATCCAGCTTCCTCTCAACCAACTAATAAGTGAGTGGACAAAAAAAATATTTTGTGCCCTCGAAGGGCATGGAATTTCTATTCACACATCCCCAGCCCAATTCACTGGTGATGGATGCAGCCCAACAATGGGCTAAAACGCCCCAATACAAGAACCCAGCTTAAGACAAAGAGAGCAAACGCCTAGATTTGTTCCGAAGAAAAGTCTACTCTTCCGCGATGCTAACCCTCAGAATGGCGAATTATACAGCTCTCTTGTCAAATCAAACTTTGACAATTATACAACACTGGTGACGCTCCTAGACCATCTTCCTGAGGATAAGCGTCAACTTCTTAAGTCAGTAGTGCAAGAGAGGTATACATTGCCTAGGATAGCATTGCAGATTGCCTTAGACATAGCAGGTACGGCGGCATGTACCACAGCAACTTCTGTGGTAATGCGTAGATAATCATGGCTCCAGATGTCTGCTGTCCCTAAAGAATTGCAATCTAAGGTAGAGGACTTGCCTTTTGACAGACAGAGTCTATTTACAGAGAACACAGATCGGGTACTGAACTCAGGTAAAGACTCAAGGACAACTCCACTGTATCTCAGCAAGTGCTGTACACCATATTATAGACAGAGGCTCTTCTCTTATGCAGCATCAAGGCCTAGACAATATGACCAAGACAACAAAAATGGTGCCCTCTGTCCAACAGAATGCCCAGTTCCCAAAACAACCGACAGCCAGTTTGACAGAATGATTGAGGAACTACAGACCATCCCCCTCAAATACCAGCCAGAGTCGAGGAAGCTATTTCACCACAGACTACGACTAAACAAGCAAAGGTGGTTTGCTATCACCACTGACCGGTGGGTCCTAGAGCTAGTGTCATCCAGCTTACACGATCCTTTTCCTTCCTCTTTTCCCAACCAGCCCTCCCTCCCCGTCCCTCTTCAGGGACCCATCTCATGAAGACCTCCTGATGCAAGAGGTCTTGCACCTAATACATATTGGCGCTGTGGAGACAGTCCCACACTAGTTTCAGGGCAACAGGTTCTATTCTCATTATTTCCTAACAAAGAAAAAATCAGGGGGATGGAGACCCATCCTGGACCTCAGAGGACTCAACCGGTATCTTCGAAAAGCCAGATTCAAGATTGTGACCGTTAGCTTCCATTATTCCAGCACTCAACAGTGGGGATTGGTTTACATCCTTCGACCTACAAGACATGTACTTTCATGTGACAAGGCACCCGGACGTTTCCTGAGCTTTCTCGTAGATATGGACCACTTCCAGTGCAGGGTCCTCCCATTTGGCCTATCATCAGCACCCAGAGTCTTCTCCTAGACTCTCTCAGTGGTAGTAGGACACCTACACAGACACGGCATTATGATATTTCCATATCTAGACGACTGCCTGGTCAAAGCGCACTCCCTCGAACAGGCGATACACGCAACACACGCTACAAGGATGTTATTTGAGATGCTTGAGCTAGTGATCAACTTCCCAAAGTCATCCCTTACACCTCAGAAATCCCTCGAGTTCATTGGGGCCTGGTTAGATTCTACGACAGCCAAGGCTTATCTCCCTATAACCAGATTCCACGCCATACGGATCCTTGTTCAAGCTGTTTGCATCAGCCCAAAGATATCCATACTTACCTGCTTGCAGCTCATGGGACACATGGCGGCGACCACTTATGTAGTCCCACACGCAAGATTACACCTCAGGTGCTTTCAGCATTGGGTAGCCTCTATCGTCCAGGCAATCAGGACATACACAGAACAGGATCAGTACCTATCACAGTGAAAGACTCCCTGGCGAGGTGGACATCCCCGAACAATATGGTCAAAGGTGTCCTCTTTCACCGACCACAGCCTACAGTACAAGTTACCACAGATGCTTCCCTCCTGGGATGGGAGCCCACTGTGCAGGAGCCCATGCTCAAGGCAAATGGACTCCTCAAGAATCTCTCCAGCACATAAATTTCCTGGAACTAAGGGCAGTATTCAATGTGTGCAAATGATTCACCACCATTATTTGCGGTTGCCCTATTCAAATCTTGACCGACAACATAACTGCAGTTTACTATATTAACCGTCAAGGTGGAGCACGATCGAAAACTCTATGTACAGAGGTGATGGAGTTATGGAACTGGTGCATTCACCACCAAGTCACAATCCTAGCTTCATACCTCCCTGGCAGGGACAACATCATTGCTGACACGCTCAGCAGACAATTCCTTCCCCAACACGAATGTGAACTCAATCACAACATAGCACGACACATCTTCCAATGGTGGGGTTACCCCACCATTAAGTTATTTGCAACGCAAAGTTCCCCAAATACTGCTCCAGAGCGGGTGTTGGACCAAAGTCACTCGGGGGCGCATTCCTATTGGATTGGGGCAGCCATCTGCTTTATGCCTTCCCTCCCATTCCTCTTCTTCCACGAGTGATAGAGAAGATTTTAACAGACAGGACTACAGTTATACTAATAGCTCCCTTTTGGCCCAGACAGACGTGGCTCCCGATCCTTTTTCAAATGTCTCTGCATCCTCCATACCGTCTACTGGGACAACGCGACCTGCTGACACACCGAGAGTCAACCATGGTGCACCTACACATCGACTGGCTACACCTTACAGCATGGCTCCTAGCTGGTTCCAAAATGTAGAACTCCTCTGTTCCCAGGAAGTACAACATGTGCTCATACATAGCAGGTGCGATTCTATGCGAACAACTTACCTGCAAAAATGGCATCATTTCCACACCTGGTGTGCTGCTAATGACTTGGACCCACTCTCTATCCCGATTCATTGCATCCTTGAGTACATTCTCCACCTTCAACAGTCAGGCTTGGCGTTACCATCCATAGAAGTCCATCTCTGCCTTTAGACAGGCGGTAGAAGGTTACTCGATTTTTTCTTCCATCCCATGACCAAATGTTTTCTGAAAGGTCTCCATAACCTGTACCCACCTAGGAGAGAACCTCCACTCCTGTGGGACTTAGAACTAGTTTTAGACACACTTACATATCCCCCATTTGAGCCTTTAGCTATCTGTGACATGCCAACGCTCACCATGAAACTTGACTTCCTGCTAGCAATCACATCCGCACATCAGGTAGGTGAGTTGGCGGCGCTCTCGGCCACACCACCTTACACCCTGTTCACCAGCCAGGGGGTCATACTTCGCCCGCACCCGAACTTCTTGCTGAAGGTCAACTCGGATTTTCATATTAATGAGCCCATAGTCCTGACAACATTTTATCCCAAACCCCACTCTTCTATACATGAAGCATGCCTACATACATTAGATGGTCTCAGGGCTCTAGCCTTTTATATTGAGAGAACACACACTCATTGGCAGTCTCAACGATTGCTCATTTCTACCGTGGAACGCTCTAAGGGAAAACCATTGTCAGCTCAGCGCATTTCCAACCTGGTTGTAAACTGCATTTCTCAATGCTACTCTTTACTTAACAGACCCCTTCCGGGCACAATAAGAGCTCACTCAACCAGGGCAATGGCTACATCTGTAGCATTTCTCAAAGGGGTCCCATTGCAAGACATCTGTCGCACAGCAACGTGGTCTTCGAACTTTGCATTTGCCAAACATTATGCCATTGATGCACTCATGCGTGACTCGGCAGTTGCCTCTGTAGTACTCACTACGTTGAAGAGATCATAATGGAAATTCCCAACTCCATAGCACAGACTTCTGCTCTGTAGTCACCTGTAGTGGACCATGGGGACACTCCCTGAAGAAGAGGAGGAAGTTACTCACCTAGTGCAGTAACGATGGTTCTTCGAGGTGGGTGTCCCCGTGGGTGCTCTATGACCTGTCCTCCCTGCTTCGGTCTCTTCCTTTCTATTTTTCAGATATGAGCCGATTAGGAGGAACTAGCAGGAGCCGGACTACACGCACACTCACAAACGGTGTGAAAGGCATGTGATGCCGCTGCGCATGCGCAGTCCTACTGGACCACGGCTAACGAGTCTCCGACCTGCGGTGGCAGGATGGGACCTGACACCTGTAGTGGAGCACTCACAGGGACACTCATCTCAAAGAACTGTCATTACTGCACAAGGCGAATAACTTCCTCTTTCAGTACTTTTTTTGAATTTTAATGTATTATTTTAGAGATGGGGTGACCAGAGTTGCACCTGGTATTTAAGGTACCATGACTTATATGTATTGGCATTATGCTATTTTCTGCCTTATTGATCTGTCTTATTCCTAATGGTTCCTGACATTCTGTTTTTTGATTGCTGCTGCACTTTCCAGAGAACTGTCCAGGATGACTTGAGTGGGATTTCTTGAGTGTTAACAGCTAATTTAGACCCCATCATCTTGCACGTTGCATGATCTCTCGTGTCACAGTGGTCTAGGACTTTTGGCACGGCATAGATTATTGTGATTATGAAATTTCACCTGTGTGGTATACAAAGTCAAAATGGTTGAGAATTTAAAAGCTGGACAGTAATAGACCATAAAATCCAGTGATAATTCAGCCTGGTGATATCTGACTAAAAAGAGCTGTCAGCCATATTTGTAATTGCTTCCATTGCTACACAGTAGGGCCACATCTGCACTGTGAGATAAGCTTGAATTGAATATGGTTGATTTCTGAGTACTCGATTTTGCAAAGTTGAAGGTCCATGTCCTCACTGCAGGGAAGAATCGAATATAGTCTGAAGTAGCACATCCCCATTAGAGAGCCTACTGTCAACTCAGGGAGCGATACTCGGTGGATAGCTTTGCATTCCGAGCGATGGTCCTAGAGCTCACTGGTACCAAAACTCTGCAACAGGTGGTTATGAGCTCATGTTGTCAGTGTCCCATAATGCATTTGTCTAGTCCCTCCCCCCTTGCATGAGATCAGCTGGAAGCAGTATGCTCTAGGGATGTGAAATTTCAATTAATCAGCTAATTGAGTAGTCAATGGAATTTCCATCGGCTACTCGATTGGTTGATAAAGGGGAGCCACGCCTCAGCCTTTTAAATGGGCAGCTCTTACTACATTTAAAAGGCAGAAGAACAGAGGGGAACTGCAACTTCAGTGTTGGAATGTAGCAAGAGCCTCTAAGCAGTCCCCCACTCAACCCGTGTTCCCACTATGGCCCTTCAGCCTTTGAAATGTATATTTCAAAAGCAGAAGCACAGCAGTCAGAACTGGTGTGAGTGGGGAGTGCTTTCGTCTGTGTTCGTGCTATTTCCCCGCTGTGCCTCTGCCTCCCCGCCACCTGCAGAGACAGTGCTGGTGGGAACTGGCTTTTAAACTCTCCCTCTCTTCCTCCCGCTGTCTGCCTCTGATAGAGGCAGCAAGGCTGGGGGGAAGCGACTAGTTGAGTCACTGCTCACCTATCCGATAAGCTTATGCTTATCTTATAGTTGACTAGTCACTTACATCCCTAGTGTACTCATGCCTTTTTCTGCCCTGGTTTCCCACACAGACACTGTAACAGCATGAGCATGGATCCCAGTTTGCAGCAAGTCGTAGTTATATTTGTGTGTGCTGTGATGCGCCTAATGGCACATTGCTTCAGGAGTGTGCGCATGTTGCTCCACCAGTAAGAGGACAAGGACGAATCTTGGCTTGGCATGGAGTCGCTGCTCATGCAAGTCCTGGTGCTAATGCAAGTGCAGCTGCCAGTCAATCCTGTGGACACAGTGGTACGCCGGTTCTGGAGCTGTGAGAAAAACACAGACCGGTGGGACCACATTGTAATGCAGACATGGGATGATCAGCAGTGGCTGCAGCACTTCTGAATGCACAAGGCCACTTTCTTGGAACTTTTGGAATGGCTTTCCCCTTCCCTGAGGTGCCAGAATACCGGAATGAGACCCGCTGTGACCCTGGAGAAGTGCGTGGCAATCACCCTCTGGAAGCTTGCAGGCCAGACAGCAGTGGGGAGTGGGGAAATCTACAGTGGGGGCTGTTGTCATACAAGTAGTCAAGGTAGTCAACACCATTCTGCTACTGAGAGTGGTGACTCTGGGAAACATGGATACCATAGTGGATGGCTTTGCTGTGATGGCGTTCCCTAACTGGTGGGGCGATAGACAAAATACGCATCCCCATCTTGGCACCCAACCACCTTGCCAAGAGGTACATAAACTGCAAGGGTACTTCTCTATGGTGCTACAGGCACTGGTGGATCACAAGGGCCGTTTCACCGACATCTATGTAGGATGGCTGGAAAGGTGCATGATATGCACATCTCTGGGAACTGCTACCTCTTCAAAAATGTGCATGCTGGAACTTTTTTCCCAGACAGAAATATCAGAATCAAAGAGGTAGAAATACCTATTGTGATCTTTGGTGACACAGCCTACCTCTTGCTCCAATGGCTCATGAAGCTGTACACAGGCAACCTGGACCCCAGCAAGGAGGAGTTCAACTACAGGCTGAGCAAGTGCAGAATGATGATTGAATGTGCTTTTGGACATTTAAAGGGAAGGTTTAGGAGTCTCCTAACTCGGTTGGACCTCAACAAATGCAACATTCCCTTTGTTGTCGCAGCCTTTTGTGTGCTCCATAATCATAGCAAGAGCAAGAGGGAAACTTATCTGGCAGGGTGGGGTGTTGAAGTAGAGTACCTAGGCAGAGTGTGTGAGCAGCTGGACATGAGGGTGATAAGGAGAGCAGAGCATGGAGCAGCGCAAATCAGAGAGGCTTTGAAGGACCGTTTTATGAATGTCCAGTTCTGAGAGTCTTCCATGTTGCTCACAACAAATTGCCCCTGTATTCCCCATGTTTTCCTTTAATCCTCCACCTCACCCATACAGTTCAAGCAATAAAGAGACTGTTGTTCAAAGAACATGAGTTTTTATTTGGGGAAAGCAGCTGGGAAATCAAAGAAATAGGAACCTGAAGCGGAGAGAGGTTCAGGAATGGGAGTGGGACTGCCTTCTACCTCCTAAGGTGCTGGAGGGTAAAGTGGCCTCTGCGTTCTCTCCCCACATCCTGAGGCCCCAGCGGATCCTAGTGACTTTGGGAGTGGAAGCAGTAGGGCTGAGGGAGGAGGGACTGGTGTCATTGAGGTTGTGGGAGGAGTCCCTTTCCAGACATGCTGCGGGGAGCTCCATCACAGCTGTCAGGGAGGCAAAGAGGGTGTCCTGCTGCCTCACCTGTTGCTCCTTGGTGGCTCTCCTCTCCTGGTGTTCAGCAATCCAGTCCTGCTGCTTTGCCTGCATCTCCTGCATGAGGGAGTTCGTGCACGCCATTTGCTCCCTTGTGCGTTTTCACCTGTGGATCTGAGCCAGGGAAGCAGATGCTGGAAAGGGGGGAGTACGCAGTGAGCTGGCTGCAGTTCTTGCTGCAATGAAAAGTTACAAGGGCATACATTCCAGCAGATGCCTTGTTTTAAGCCTACCCCTAATCTATTAGCCTACGCCAAAGATCTCTGCAAAGACAATGGAAATGTGTTCTGTGCAATGCCAAGTGTTTGCTTTAAAGGGAACTCTTCACAACAGGTGCACAGAGTTCTCAGGGGAGCATCTGGACACATGCAGTTTGGAGGCAGGCAAGTAAGGTAAGAGCCCAGCCAGGACAAGAGCCTGCAGGTTGCAGGAGAAGGGATGGGAGAGGATAGCTTCCCTCTATGTCCAGCATACCTGGCTTTGCAGCACAGTGCTACCTTCCCAGTGTTCAGGAGCCTGCAAGGGAGGGAGTTCAAGTGGATGGTAGAACAGGCCAGGGTTGCTTCCCTCTGTCCAGCACATGCAGCTTTTCGGGGAAATGCTACTTTCCCAGCCCCTGGCGACGGGGTGTCCAGCACACATGGCTTCTTGGGGAGAGTGCTAATAGCTTTCCCTCCTACTTCGTCCAGATTGCCACTAGAATCTCACAGAGAGTAGATATTGACTGAATGTGGCCATAAACCTGGGCCTTATGCTGCAATGCTTTGTGGTTCAGTTGACTCCAGACCACTTACTGGTGTCCTACCATGGAGGACAGAATGAGGCTGGCCTCCCCAAAAACCTTGTGAGAAGGATCAAAGAGTTCCTAGCTGAGAGCTTCCTGGAGATGTGCAGGCAAGACTCCTGCTCCATCTCTAGACTTGTTAACAAGCTGTTCTGGGCCCACTGCACCCAACTGCCTGAAGCCACTTGTAGTAGAAAAAAAATTTGTGAACCCACCAGAAGGGCATGCTACCCAGAGTCGGTGCTCGTCTGGGAAATGTCCTGGGAGGAGGGGACTGGCTCCAGTGAACAGATCTTAGCTGGCCAGTCTCCTCCTCTGCCATCACACTGTCCTCCATGCTGACGCCAGGAATGTCTTGGCCAGACTCCACGGTCACACTTGGGAAGCTGGTCCTCCCCTCTTTTTCCCCGAATCATATACAGCTGTTCATAGAAGCGGCATCTGTGAGATGCTGCACCAGACCGTGCATTAGCTGCCTCCTACTTGTGGTAGAATTGCCTCAGCTCGTTGATTTTTGACTTGGCACTGCGGGGCATCCCTGGAGTAGCCTTTAACTCCCAGGCAGCTTGTGATCTTCACATAAATGTCCGTGTTCCGCTTGATGGTTCATAGCTCGCAGAGAATGGATTCATCTCCCCATGCCTCTGTGAGGTGCAAGGTCTCCTGGATACTCCACACTGGAACTTTTCTGTGCCCCTGGGAACTGGAGCCTGTGGGAGCAGAAGTATTGGAAATCTTTGCAGTCTTTGAATTGGTCAAAGTCTTCTCCACGTGTGCTGTGGTGTACTACTTGCTCTGAGATGTCCAATTTTCCCAGGGCTTTTTTTGTTCACCTGGAGAGCAATAGAGGTGCAAGTTCTGGCCAGAGCAGTCAAAGCAGGGAACTTTGGCCTTGGCTTCCGCCAGTGCAGTCTCTACACTACTTTAACTTGACCATGCAAGGTCGTGAATGAAACCGGCTTGGTAGTGCAGACACATAATTTAGAAAGTCAACCATATACGGCTATATTCAGTATAAACTTCTAGTGTAGACCAGGCCTTGGCTTTGTCTATATCAGCACTCTCACCACTCGTTTTTAACTTGTAACTTAGCTAAACTGTTGGAGAGCTACTGTATTAAACAATTATTGTAATACTTGTCAACATAACTGCAGGTTAATCCTTTTACAGTGCCCCCAAAACTAAACTTCTAGTCGAAATAGTATTTGTTTTTTAAAAATCTTTCATAACTTGTCATGGACTTTTATGGTGGAATTAAATTTTTACACTCCAGCAAAGAAGTACTTCGTTTTAAAAACCAGAATGCTACAGGCTGAACGAGGCTATTGGATAACACAACTTTTATTATTTACGATAGTGCCTGAAGGCCTTAAGCTCATGTGACAGCTCCATTGTGATAGTTACTCTATCAACAAAATGAAAGAGTTGCTGCCCTAAACAACTTTTGCTCTAAATATACAGAAGTAGCTTCTTGCTTTTAATAAATTAACATAAACTCTTCTTTTTTATTTAGGAGAAGCTAATGTTCATGCTGCATTGTTAGAAGTGTGTCCATTTTATGGACTTGATACAGTTGTACACAGAATCTGCTTTCTGTGGGACTTGAAATATTGTTTTAAGAGTGTATGTCAGCATGTGTATAAAGTAGTTATTTTGTGTTCATGTGTAGTAGACAGCTATACAAAAGGTAACTCACATTTAATCAGTGCAAAATCCACTGGGATCTTGAGATCATGGAAATGTCTATAAAAATGTGTACATCAGCTAGAGAAAATTAACACTTTGTCATCAGTGACTTGACAGTTGACCAAAGCCACTAACAATCAGGATAAAGCCGCCATTCCATAATTAACGGGGAATTGCCTTGCTTTTATGTTTAATTGGTTATCTGGCAAGTGATAGCTATACTCTCTAAGTGAACTTGACTAATTAGAGCCTCAACAAAATTCCATAATTGTCTGCTTCATGGTTGAGAATATAGAAAGCAAGTCTTGTTTCTCTAATCAGATCAGTTCAGGATTTGTTGAAGGCAGAATTCCGTTTGCAGCTTCCCTGGTGCCTTTGAATCTTCCCAGTACCTTCAGTGACATGAGTATCTCTTGATACTGTCAGGCGGCTCCCAACTGCCATTCTTGAGTCTTTCCCTCTTTCCCCCCTCTTTGTAAATATCTGCTGGCAGACAAATTGTATGGGACCCTGTTCTTCTGAATTCAGTGTCTTCCTTCATTCCCTTTTGATGTGCCTTCACCAAGGATTTTACTTCAGAACAATGTAAACTATTTGGCCTAGATGCAGTTCTGGCCTCGATCATCAAAAAGTAAATCCAGTGCTTTGGCTACAGGTGTAAATTTCTCATGGCTCTCTATCTGGTGCAGCAGGACTTGAACGCTGTCTTTAATTGCAGCCTGAAACAGTGCTGCAGTATTGCTAAAATTGTATATTGGCATGCAAAAAAAATGGTGACCTTGAGTATTAATCTTTTCCAATTTCCAGTCAGTTTGTATCTTATCTGTACATATCCCTAAATGTCAAATCAGTTTTCTAGTCCACAACTTTGTCTCAAGCTTATACAGAAGTGAAAGTCTCGACTTGACAAAACCCTGGCTGGGTTGATTTAGATGGGATTGGTCCTGCCTTGGGACTTGACCTCCTGAGGTCTCTTCCAGCTCTTTGATTCTATGAAATATTTTTAAATTTGGAAGCCTGAGGTTAGAGATACCTAAATCTCTGTCTAGAGTGCCTAAATACAGTGTCTAGATTTTGAGATGCTAAGCACTCGCAACTGCCATTGAAGCCAATAGACATTTTAGCGGGTTGATATCTCTGAAAATCACATCATTGTGATATAGAAATTCTGGGCTTAGTTCAAATATCTGCTGATAGTGCAAGCACAGTTTGTATCCATTTGTGAGTGAAACCAGTTAATGGCATACGTCAGCGTTAGACTAAATTAAAAGAACTAAAGAATTGTACATTTCTTTTGCCTATAATTAAGATGACTCACTCCTCTCTGAAGAGAGAATTTTACAGGACTGGTGGAATTCTCTTAGGCTGTGAGGTGTCTTTGGCTGTTAAATGTAGCTGATGCTGAGCTACACACCTACTCCATCTGCTCTCTTAGGAGATGTGGCACATCCCATATGATCTTCTGAGTTGGGCAACTGCCTCCCAAATCTCTTTCATTTGCCTCCCACACCAGGAGCAAACCACATTGCTCTGCTTCAGCACAGGGCAGTTGCCTTAGTGTGGTCCAGTGTTTCTCAACTTTTTTTTATAAAGTGCCCCTTTAAAAAAAAGTATCCCCTTTTTAAAAAAAAAAAAAAACCCCAGTATCTACAGTTTTCAGACACACACATTTTTTTTTCTACCATTGCAACACATTTGTTGAAACAACTTAATTGTAGCCAGGTGGGTGGTGAAATTTTTGGGTGCAAAAAGTACAAAAATAATAAAACACTAAAACTTAAAACAAAAATTCAGTTTTCTCTAAATTTCAGTTGTGTTGACATACCCCCTCAGACTTCTCTGAAGTACCCCTGGGGTACTTGTACCACTGGTTAAGAATCACTGTAGTCTACATTAGAAGTGCTACAGGTGTGGTTTATTCACACCTCAGGGTGCCGTAAGTGATACTAGAGTAAGTGGTAATGTAGAGAGGGAAGCAGGGAAGGAAGGATTACCTCTGTGGCTGTGCGCTATTCAGTTTGTCCTTTTGAATCCTCTGTTGCCTCACCCAGATAAGTACATCATAGTCTAGGAAAACTCCTACAGATCAAGAGTGTTCACCTGTTGTGGAATCTACCTATATCTTAGAGAAGCTGTATACTACTTGTTTGTGTCCACGAAAGTGTAAATTATTGGGGACCTAGGCCTTATTCATCCCTTATCAAGCTAGCACTTTTACTTGTGGGGAGTTTAGTTGTGATGGGTTTGGTCAGAGAGCCCCTTGAAATTGTCACTTGATGGGCTAATCATACCATTGAGTGAAACTGTTTGTCCTCTGGGGCTTGCCACCACCCTGGTATGGTCTGCCCATCACAAGGTAGGCTCAAGGTAATCTCTGGGACCAAATCCGTGTCAGTAGTAATTTCCCATTTCCTTCATCCCAGGATCCTTCTGGATGGTTTGTTCTGTTTGCTCAGCAGAATTGTAAAACTTTTCAAATCCCACAACAATCTGTTTCTGACCCCTATTTTCTTGTAAATGTTATCAGAATTAATAAATAAATTTACATAAATACCATAAAACATCTTCATTGGTAAATTTCCATCAACTTAATATCTTTGGATTTTTACAGTGGAGAGAGAGGATTGTAAAACAAAAATTTTAGGCTTGAAGTACACATTTCAAAGAATTTAGGATTTCAAAAGCCTGTAGGATTGGAAGTGCTATTAGAATATGCGCGCGCGCGCGCACACACACACACACACACACACTCCCCCCCTCCCCCCATTTAAACAATTCTGGGATTCCTACCTAGACCTCTGCCATATAGATTAATGTTTAAGTATGATTACAGAAAAGAAGTCAACAGATGAAAAATGCTAAAGCACAATCAGTCCTGGTATCAAAATGATCTCATTTGTGTGATTTCTTTTGCTGCCAAAACCTTTTTAACTTGTGAAATCTTACAAGTTATTTATTGAGAACTGGCATCTTACATTTTCAATAGATCTAAAGAAAGGTGTCATTACCGCAAGCAGCTCAATTATTTAACATCTTTGCTTTAATGAACATAGTACTGAAAAGGTGCTGATCCTTCTCTACTCTCCGTGTCTTTTCTAAAAAGGAGCTCCTATACTGTGACTTATTTTGGAAATGAATGTAAATATGGTTTTGTCTTGTTCTCTGGTTCATAAGACGGTTCTTTCAGTCAAGTGGAAAGAAGTAAGGGTAACAATTTTGTTATGTTTGTTCTGGTTAATGGTTCAAAACCATAAGTAAATAAGTCGTAGTGCTCCTAAAGAATGTGGTAAATGCAGTTTTTCCTCTTTTGATAAGCTATAAATCACAATGGAAGAAGTTGTTAAATAATTTCCAAGTTGCATCACTTTTAATGGAGTTTGCCATCTATTCTCCTGCTCCCTGTCTGTCTGTGACATGCCCATGCTACCATTGCTAAATGTAACAGTATAGTGGACATGTGGCTGCCTGGGCTTCAGTGTTGACTGTGTAAGCATGCTCAGAAATCTGGGCACCTATAAAGCATTGCTTAAGCCTGCGATGCTGCATCTGCATGGCTATTTTTAGGAATAGGTAAAGCTACCATAGGTTCTATGTACATGAGCTGCAGTCACACCTTGAGCTGGAGTTCTGCAGAAACAGAGGGACCAGGCTTCAAGCAGGTGTAGCCTGGTTCTCCCAGTGCAGAGGTGGGGAGTAAGCCAGACCCTCCTGAGCCATGACAGTCTTGTTTTAAATTCACCTTTTAAAAGCTCTGCATTCTTTTTGGGCAAAGTAAGCATGTTTTATTTTGAGGGAGCAGTTTGTCTTACTAAAAACAAACATGCTGGCATGGCTTCGGAAGAGAAACCATTGCTGGGGCCAGGCTTTGTTGAATCTGTAGAATCAGTTGCCTACTCTTGGAATCCAGGGCTTGTAATGTGGACGCCCAGTGAGTGAGTGGCTGGATCATGGAATCTCAGTAGAAAAGGAAGTGAAGGCACAGGCCTGCTGCTTGCATAGGGTCACTTGGGGCACTGGAAGAGGGTCGTCTATACCAGGACTAATACAGCTATTACAGAGACGCCATACTTGACATCAAGTCATTGCCACAGAGCTTAGAAATGAAGCAAACTGAATTAAAGAATGAGTGTGATTGTCTGGGATATGAATGGTTAACCGATAAGCTTCATCCTAACCAAGTGATGCTTACTGGTTACGGTTACAGGGGGCTGTTCCTGCCCTATGGGGCCTGCCATGGACAGGGGTGCTTCAGCCCCATTAGAGTAGTCCCCACCTGCAGTAGGCCACGCCTGTTTAATAAGTTAACCGGTTAAATATTACTAGGGGTCTGTGCCCCTTGCTTGCTGTACTCGTGCCTCCCTCCCCCCGCAGCACCAGCCCGGACCCCTTCTCTCTCCACCTCTGCCCCTGCAAGCCTGGGCCCCTTCTCCTTCTCCCTTCCCCACCAGCCTGGGCTCTTCTCTCCCCCTGCCCAATGCTATCCCCTCTCCCAGCCATGGCTCACAGCAGGCCCAGTTCTAGTCCTGGCAGCCAGGAAGGCGCAGGGTTGCCTGCCCATCCCACATGGGGCACAGGGATGCGCAGATAATGCCATGTGCACGCAGTGCTCTGGGGCACTGCAGCCTGCTGAAGTGGGAAAAGCAGCAGCACAAGGGGATCTGTCCATCCTCTCTCCTGTGCCTTCCCACCTGCACTGCTCACTGCCCCAGCCCTGCCCATAGCGCCCAGGGCCTCCCATTTGCCTGCGGGGAGCAGAAGGAAAGGTGCTGACAGGTCGGAGTGGCTGCTGGGAAGGGGGTGAGTTTCTGCATGAGCAGCTGGACTCCAGGCATTCGGGCACCATGCCCCAAGAGCCCGCTACTGGCACATAAGCCTGGCTGGGAGCCCCCTCCTATTGCCTGTCCCCGGGCTGCGTCCCTGAGCACCGTACCCTCCCTCTGCCCCTGGGCTGTCACAGCTGCGATGTGGGGTCTGCTGGCTTTTGTGCCATCTTTCTTGGCACCTGTGGGGTTGTGGGTGGAGGAAGGGGAGTAGGGGCTCAGTTTAAAATAGCAATTCCAAGTGGCGAGGGGAAGCAGCGAAATTGGGGTTGAGCTAGGAGAGGGGAAACAGGGAGGAGGCAGGTGGAACACAGAGTCACGTGATGACATCACTCTGTCGTCCAGCAGGAAAAACTTTTTTAAATATAGAATGGGGATGTTAAATATAGTTTAATCAACTAATTGTCTAGTTGATGGATTTTCCATTGACTAGTCGATAAGCGGGGGAGCCACAGCAGGGTTGACGTGTCATGCCATTAATTTTGTGGCAAACCACACAAAGTGGGCTTGAATGACGTATTTTGCTAGTTTACTGCCTGATAAGTAATTTTATAATATATTTAAGCTATTGATTTTGTTACCAAAGAATACATCAGTAACTTCTAAATTTTTATAAACTTAAAAATCAACAAATGGTCTGGTAGCACTTCATAGACTAACAAAACATGTAGATGGTATCATGAGCTTTCTTGGGCACCGCGCACTTCTTCAGATGACCAGAGTTTTTCAGATGAAGAAGTGGGCTATGTTCACGAAAGCTCATGATACCATCTACATGTTTTGTTAGTCTATAAAATGCTGCCAGACCATTTGTTGTTTTTTAAGTTTATCCTGTACAGACTAACTCGGCTACCCCCTGAAGCTTCCAAATTTTTGTTTATGCAACATTAAATTGTACTGTTTACATCACACTTGTAGTATTTGAAAGACAGAACTACAGCTAACTTTTCAAAATATTTGACTATTACTGTATCCTAAAATGTTGTGGGATCCTAATATGTGGCCCTTTTATCTAGTCTTGAATAGCATATATCGGGGGCTTCAGCAGTATCTTGGACAATTGCAAATTTTTTAATGCACTTAAAAGTGCACATTTCACAGTTAAGAATTTCATGTTACAATGACAGAGATGTCTTGAGTGACATTGAAACTTATTTCTTTAGCTCTGCTCTTCAGTATTCTAAGAAATGTTTCAGATTCAAATTTACAATTTGTCTTCATTGATTAAGATTTGCCAAACAAAGGGGATGTGATTGAGTTGTTTATAAAACAATTAACTGTGTGTAGGTTGTCATCTGGGAACTCCTTTTTAAATTGTCATGCTATAAAGAAAGCATCCAATTAAATTAAAAAGCAACACATTTAAAACTGGAAAAAAAGAATTATTATATACATCTAATCTGTGTACATTAGGGCTCCATCTGGTAGTAAGATCACACATTGAGCATCATTTAAAATTTTATGTCCCCAACTGTACATTGTATTTTCACTGTGATCTCATAAAACATTCTGTGAAACACCATTTCTTAGCTGCCTCATTTTAGTTAATCCTTTCCTCTGCACCAAACAAGAGTGGTCTTTTTTATTATGTTAAAGTATTTTTAAAATGTTCTTGTTTCTTTTACTCTCTTGATTTCCCTTTCTTCAGTTTTCTCAAAACTCCGGTCATCTGAAGAAGTGGGCTGTGTTTACGAAAGCTCATGATACCATCTACATGTTTTGTTAGTCTATAAAGTTGTTAGTCATTTGTTGTTTTTTAAGTTTATCCTGTAAACCATAGACTAACTCGGCTACTCCCTAAAGCTTCAGTTTTTGTGTTTGTCACTTCATATTTTATGCTTTTGGTCTACACTAGGAATGTTAGATATTGTGTTTTTAGAGCTAGTGTGCTCTCTGCTCCTGGCTCCACTCCTGGGGAGGCCCCTGCCACCTGACGCTGCTGCCTCTATATCTGAAATTAACCCTTATGTCTCAAGAATCAGCAATGGCTGGAAAGCCAGTGGTAGTCCCAGCCCCCATGTGGGGGCTAGGAGCTGGCAGAACCAACCCCAGTGCGGTTCTGCCAGCTCAGAGTGCTCATGTGTCAAGCTAAATTGATGATTTTCCTATTTTAAATGACAGGAGGAGGTTTTCCCATATGTAGGTCCATAGGATTTACTACTTCAAGAAGCATAACTTTGAGGAACTCTCATCTGTTTGCAGAAAGGTGTTTTTTTTACATATGACCCTAATCCACCTGAATTAGTGGAACTAAAATAACCCCAAAACACAAGTCTCCAATATTTTGAGACTAACTTTTTCAAGATGCAAGGCACCTCCCTCCCTCTTGGGCTGTGACTGCAGAAGATGTTCAGCATGAGAATAATGAAAGAAATTCATCCCAAAGGAAACCTCTCTCACTCAAACACTCAAAATAGATGTTGTAACGGTAAATTATAAAGTCATAAACAGAGGTGTGTATTGTAGGCTAGTGTAACATGTTAAACACTGTTCATATTGTAAAAGTATACAGAGCTGCAAATGGCATTTATAAGTCAATGATACTCCAGATTTTGGGGAAAGAGGAACCAGCAATAGGGTTTGATTTGTCTCCTAAATTGGAAGAAAATTCAAGGTGAGAGGCTAAATTATAGCAGATAGTGGAGTATATTAGGAGTCCTTTCCTTTAGGGCAGGGGTGTCCAAACTTTTTTCAAAGAGGGCCAGATTTGATAAAGTGAACATGCGTGAGGGCCGACCATTTTGCCTGACATTCTTTGAACCATTAAAATTAAATGCAAATTAACTATTTTATGCAAAGTTTATTGCAAACGGCATACTTTTCATTTCGTCACACGGATGACAAATCTAAACAGGTGTTAAATCACTCTGCCTTTCATATCTGAAGGCCAGATGAAAAAAAAATCCAGGAAGCTGAAATATATGTCAGGAACATTGTAAAGTACATTACATATTATTGGTAATAAAGGTTGTCTGTCAACTTTTAAGTTCAAAAAATATGAACAGGAACATAACACCAAGTATACATGTTGTGTCCAAATATATTTATAACTGATTTAGACCAACTGACATTAACTGAGATTTTACAATGTATTCATCTCAATACATATGGATTCGTTGGGGGCCATAAAAGATAGATATTGCCAAATTACCTGTGGGGCCGTATTAAACCGGAACACGGGCCGCAATTGGCCCGCGGGCCGGACTTTGGACATGCCTTCTTTAGGGCATTAGGGGAAACCTGGATCACTGTAATGTTCCATATGGGATGTTAGATGAAGTGATTGTGTGCTCAGTGGTTGTGGTTGTTGGATTTTTTTAAAACAGTGACTTCTTGTTGTTGTTCAATAAAGTACACAAATGTGCAGCATATTGTGAAAAAAATAATAGTTTCACTTCTTTATTTCTAGGTGCCATTGACGCTAATGGTACCCCTAGGACCTAATGCTTCATCTTGACAATTAAGCGCCGTTCTAACTTCCGGAGGTGGTGCCATCTGTAGCAGAAACTGCCCTGTTCTATACCTTCCCCTCTCATAAAGTTCAATTTAACTACTGCGTGAAGGTTTTTGGCATTCTGGAAACAATGGGGATTGGCAAGAACACTGCTTCTAAATCAGTGGAGACTGGAAGTTCAACGGAGGGCAAATATGAAGATGAACCTAAACATCCTACCTTCTTCACTCTACCTGTAAGTAAAATACTCAAGAACATTCTTGCTTAATATGTAAAATATTTTGTATTGTTCAGTAATTAGGGGTTATGCTGCCTTAAGCATAGTGTCCAGATATATGCTTAAGCTTTTTAGATATAGAAATTTTCATTAGTTTTGCATCATGAAGAGACCAATGAGATCAGTGAGCTAAACTCTTGACCCCTCAATTTCTGTTGTGATATAACCCTCTTAACACATGTCTTAAGATACCATAAAATCATAGAATCATAGGGTTAGAAGAGATTTCAGGAGGTCATTGAATCCAACCCCCTGCCCAAAGCAGGACCAACCCCAACTAAATCATCTCAGCCAGGGCTGTGTCAAGCCAGGACTTTAAAACCTCTGGGAATGGAGATTCCACCACCTCCTTAGGGAACCCATCCCAGTGCTTCACCACCCTCCCAGGTTAATAGTTTTTCCTAATATCCGACCTAGACCTCCCCCACTGCAACTTGAGACTATTGCTCCTTGTTCTGTCATCTGCCATCACTGAAAACAGCCTCTCTCCATCCTCTTTGGAACCCCATCAAGGTAGTTAAAGGCTGCTATCAAAACTCCCCTCACTCTTCTCATCTGTAGACTAAATAAGCTCAAATCCATCAGCCTCTCCTTGTAGGTCATGAGTCATACGTCTCTTTGTAAGTCTTTGTAATAAGATGAGGGCCTGAAACATAAGCCCAGGTATCACAGGCATACTCACACTCATCCTTTTTCAGGGAAAAACCTTGTTTTAAAACTGTTGGGCTAAATTACATCTATTGAGAGGAAATTCAGGTCCTAATTTGTCTGGAAACAGAATTTTATTAAAGTAGGGAAAATAGCAATGAATGTGTTTTCCCCCCCCCCACCCACCCCCAGAAAAACAAATAGTAACAATGTGTTTAGGGCTAGCGTTGCTATGGTGAAAAACTTTTATCTTAACTGAGGAAAGTGACAGAATTAAAGCAAGTGGTGTTGAATTATTCCACAGAGTGCCATGGTTAATTTCATGCTGAAGGTTTGCTCCACAGGTACAAAACCACTTTGAATTAATTGCAGAAATATAACTATGCTAGCTGCAAATATATTTAAATATTTTTAACATGTGGATTCTAGAACCAGACCTCTATAACCATGTGGTATTTGCTTAACATCTACATCTTATAAATGTAATGCACAGGGCTCAACAAATTATACAATCTGTTCGCCTGTGGCGAGTACCGTATTTTCCGGGGTATAACACGACTTTTTACACTAAAAAACATCCCCCAAAAATCGGGGGTCGTCTTATACGCTGGGCATAGAACGTACCTGTGCTGATACTGGTCCCCAACACGGTGCTTGGGGCTGGCCCCTCGCACATGGCGCACTGTGAGCGCCGGCGGGGGGGAGCCCCGGGCGCGCGGCACTTGGCGCGGGGAGTGCTGGCCCCGGGCGTGTGGCTATAGGGGGGGCCGCCCCCGGGCGTGCAAGTGTCCCTGCCCCCTGGCGCCTGGCGGGCGAACGGCCACGCCCCCTGGCGCCCGGCGGGGGGACAGCCACATTCTGTAAGTGGGTGGTAGAAAAGACCCCATCATGGCTCCAACAAGAAGAAGGAAATTTGAAGCCAGTTTCAAGCTGAAAGTTGTAAAGTTTGCCAAGGAACATAATAACTGTGCTGCTGCAAGTCAATATGGAGTAACAGAAAAGATGGTCCAAGACTGGAAAGCAAATGAAGATGCATTAAAGAGTATGCCAAGTAGTAAGTGTGCATTAAGAAGAGGCACCCCATATTGGTCAGAACTTGAAAAAGCATGTAGCAGACATGGTGCATGAGCATCATCAAAATGGTTATGTAGTGACACGAAACAAAATACGTATGTTTGCACTTCAGTGGGGCAAATCTAACCCAGATCACAGCAAAGGATTTAAGGCCACTGTATCCTGGTGTACTAGGTTCATGGAAAGGCATAATCTGGTACTGAGGCAAAAGACCAAAATTGCACAAAAATTACCTGCAGATCTTGACGGAAAAGTAAGTCTTTTCCATCGATATGTAATACAACAGCGCAAGAAACATGGCTATGCGTTGTCAGATCGGAAATATGGATGAAACTCCTATGAATTTTGATATGGTTGGAAATAAAACTGTTAATCCAAAAGGTGCAAAAACAGTGTTAATTAAAACAACAGGACATGAGAAGTCCAGTTTTACAGTGGTACTAGCATGTACAGCTGATGGCGCCAAACTAAGACCAATGATTATTTTTAAAAGAAAAACAATGCCGAAAATCAAGTTCTCTGTTGGAGTTTTTGTACATGTGAATGAAAAAGGCTGGATGGATGAAGAAGGGGTAAAGCTATGGCTTGATAATGTATAGAGTAGGCGACCAGGTGGACTTCGTCAAGAACGAAGCCTACTGGTGTGGGATATGTTCAGGGCTCATTTAACTACCAGCACAAAGAAAAGGCTGGCAAGAATAAACACATATGCGGCAGTTATTCCTGCAGGATTGACATCATTGGTACAGCCACTGGATGTGTGCCTAAACAAGTCATTTAAAGATCGCATTTGAGAACAGTGGAATGAGTGGATTGTTAGCGGTGAAAAGTCATTCACAAAAGGAGGAAACATACGTGCGCCACAATTGGATGTTTTGTGTAACTTTGTCATAAAAGCCTGGAATGATATTGATGCAGAAACAGTAATCAAGTCTTTCAAGAAATGTGGCATATCAAATTCTTTGGATGGTATGGAGGACGACTTCTTGTGGCAAGATGAAGGGGAAGCCAAAGCTGAAGCCACACCATCTGATTCGGAATTAGATCCAGATGATGACTGTCTTACAAATGTACCACAAGATGTCATTGATGAACTTATGATGTCAGAGGATGAACGTGATGAGGATTTTGAAGGATTTTAAGTACCTGCAAGTCAAAACCATTTTAATTAAAATTATTTAAATCAAATCTGATGTTATTAAATGGTGTTGCCTCAGAAGGGGGGGTAGTCTTATACGGCGAGTATAGGCCAAAACCTATGTTTTAACTGGAAAATTAGGGGGTCGTCTTATACGCCCAGTCGTCTTATACGCCGGAAAATACGGTAGATTGTAACCTGGAAGAGCCAGGACAGATTGTACAGGATTGTAACCTGGAAGAGCCAGAACCTGGAAGGCTGGTGAGTGGGGCTCGCCGCAGTTTGGCGAGCCCTGGTAATGCAACTATGGATGCCACAGTCTTGCTTCAGGGTCATAGTGGTCTTTGTAGGTATTAGCTTTCTCTTGATCAGTGTTGGCAAAATCATGCCTGGGGCTGGATCTGGTCCCCCCCCCAAGAATTTCCCTGTGATCTGCTCAGCTGATTAGCAGAACATCCGTACTTATAGTCAGCAGCATGGTCAGCTGCCCCTCCCCCAGCCTACAGCCCAGGATTCTTCTGCTACCTGTGCAGGAAGGTGGAGGGGAAATGAGAGCACTGAAGTCAGGGTGTTGTCCTGTCTCTGTACCCCATCTCTGCAGAGCAGGGGTCGGAGCAATGGAGACGCCCAGCGGAGCTGCTCCAGTCTGAAGCATGGATGGTAAGTGACTCCGAGGAGTGCCTGTCTTCAAAGGCAGTGAGTGCCCTGTTTCTAAGAGTTCTGTTCTCGTGCTCCTCCATCCCCACACCTACCCCATATCTGCAGAGCCGGGGAGGCAGGAGACAACAGAGCAGGACAGCTTTTCCTGTTCTCTCGGACACTTACCCAGCAGCAGCCACCAGCAAACACACTCTGTGGGTCACTGTCATGCACACCCAGTCTTTGCACGCACACTTTCCCATTCTGTGCCGCACACTCAGGTCTGTGTACAAAGTCTGTGTCTAACACACAGAATGTGTCTCTTTCACTCTCACACACACACTCTCTCTCTCTCTCTCTGTCCCCGTGTTACGGACTGTGGGGGAGTCACTGAGCCCTGTCTCCCCCCATTCGCAGTCAGATGCGACTCTGAGCCAGCAATTAGAACAGAAGGTTTATTCATTCACAGGGACACAGCGTAGCACAGACTTGTTGTTACAGGAACCAGGAGGAGTCAGTAAAATCCATCTTGGGGATAGGGGGCCCCAGAGCCAGGGCTCTGGGCTGCTGCCTGGCCCCCCAAGCCAGCTAGATTCCTTTTTCCCTAAACCTGCCGAAAAAGTAAACTCACGCACCCAGCAACCAGTCCCAACCCTCTAGGCAGCCCCACCTCCTTTGTTCATATTTCCAGGCAAGGTGTTATCTGCTCTCACCTGGTCCTCAGGACCTGAGACTGAACATACTTCCACAGTGAGTCATGCCCAGCCTTCTCCTCCTCATCCAGATAGTGTTGCAGTGCCCAGGGAAAATGAGGTGCGCGCGCACACACACACACACACACACACACACACACACACACACACACACACACACGTACTACAAAACAGCAGAGGACAGTAGAATCACATATAACACAACAAAGCGAAGAAAGTGAGTACAAAAACAGTGAATACAATCCCCACTACCTCGCACCCCGTCCCTTCTGGGGAAACCTGGCTGGCCCATGATCACATACCAAAATTCATGAAGTGGCCTCCCCTACAAAAATTATTGGCCCCCTCTTTCTCGTGACTGTCTAGAATGTCTTTATCTGTGTCTCCCAATGGATGTCAGTATTTTAATGTAAAGAAAACTGCTACTTGACTAATGTTGCTGCAGTAGCATTTGGTTCTTTTGCCCCTGTTGTTGCCAGTAGAAATATTAATGAATTTAAGGTGTCCTCCCTCCTCAGATCTACAATCTCACTCTTCTGCATTTCCCATTATTAAATAGTTCAGGTTGCTTTTCCACAAATTTGTTCCTTTTTTAATTTCTATTAAAAAGTGACAGAAATATAGTGTTTATCAGACTCCTAACAGTTGATTTTTGGCTTCAGGAGGAAGGGAAAGATCTTACTGATGTTACCCTCCATGAGCTAATGTTTACCTACTATTTGCTCTTGATATAACTGTCCATACGGTCATCCGTGTCACGGCTCCAAAAGTTCTGATTAGAATAAATCTACTGTGTCTTAGTATTTCTCCACAGCCAAACACAACAGAGAATTGCTGAGTTTAGTGACATTAAGAGTAGAAGAGTGAAACTTGGGAAGCATATATCCTCTTATTTAGCTGTATTTTGACTTATGTAATGATCTTTCTCAAATACTTAACCTCTGAAATATTAGCGCTATTTTATTTTATTTTATTAAAGGCATAGATTTTTGGGAGCTGCATTAACAGAGCCCTGAAAAGTGTCAGCTCCATGATGGTTCAAGCAGCTCTATAAAAAGAGTGTTGTGAAAGGTGCAAATTTTATTTTGGTGAAAATGCAGGTTATATATGAATCCTTGTGTTTGTGGACCAACCAAATATTGTTTTCCTCCACAGGGTATGTCTACAGTGCGCGTTTATTTCAGAATAAGCTATTTCAGAAAAATAATCCCCAAAATATTTCAAAATAGCGCATCCGTACTACAGGGAAGCCTCAAAATTAGTCCAAAGAAGGCTCTTCTAATGTGGATGTGCTATCTTGATTTAAAGCCTCAGGAAGCACTGGGGAGTAAATACTCTGAATGACCCTGTGGAGAATCTATTTTGAAATAGCAGCATTGGACTGTCCACTCTACTGCTATTTCAAAATAGGCATTATTCCTCATGAAATGAGGATTTATTATTCAGGAATAAGAAGCCTGTTATTTTGTAATAATGGGCTTGATAATATGGATGCTCATCTTGCTATTTCAAAATAGCACTGTAATGTAAATGGAGAGAGTGAGAGTGTGTGTGTACAGGAGAGCACCTATGTGGGGATAGTGATAAACAATCCTGCTATATGACTGGGGAAACCCAACACTGATAAGCTCTCAAAATATAAATTTGGGGCGACAAGGAGTGGGATGTGGGGAGTGCGATAAGGGAATATCTGTGTGTTCCCCCTATATGCTGTAGGTTCTTCAAAGAATTGAGAGAAAAATAAAAACACTCCTGCAAGTTAACACAAGTTCCATTGATGCTTGTGTTAACACTGGCAGACCTGTTAACACTGTTGGCTGGTTTCAAACTTGTGACTTCTAAAGCTTAGTGTTTGAGTCTCTAATGCATGAGCTAAAAGCTGTGTGCCTCCTAGCCGAGGCTGGAGCAGACTTACTAATCTCTATATGGTCTAGGTCAGTGGTGGGCAACCTGTGGCTCGAGGGCTTGGGGTTCTCTGTGTGGCCTGCGAAACATTTTGTCTACTATTTCCTCCACACAAGGTTGCCAGATTCTGCTTGGTTTTGACTGCTTACTTTTTTTTTCCGTACTAGTGTTATTAATGTGACATGCACTTAAAGCAAGGACACATGAAGTGAGGTGCATGCTGATTGTGCACAACTAGAGCCCTGCAAATATGTGGATATCCAGGGCTCATTTTTGCGGATGCAAATACACGTTTGTATATATACAGGGCTGTACACACAACACTGACTGTAAGAGCCGTGGGCTGCCTCTGCATCCAATTAGAGTGCTGCTACGGTTCATTTGGCACACCCCACAAATTCTAGGTATGCAAACACAGTTAGCAAAACTACTTTATCGCAGGAGACCGTCTTGGTTACGCCAGTCTTGTGGCCTACTGAGGTAGAGGGCCAGTCATATGGTTGCCCTTTGCTAGTCTAGGTGCCTGGAAGGGAACAGAACACCATAGCAAGCAGGCATGGGTTACACGTGTTTGATTCTTTCATGTCCAGATTGTTTCTGTGCCCCCTCTGTCCCTCTGACTTTTCTTGTCCTTTCCTTGCTCTGGCCAAATTCTACTCCACTGAAGTCATAACTCTTGCTTAATTGGTAATGGGATTTTATTCTCCATTGGCAGATTTAATCAACTAACTCATTCAAGTTCACCTGACCAAAGATCTCCATCAGATTAATTTCTGCTACTGCATACTATTTATATATAATTTCTCACTGACTATTTCATTGTCTTCTTTCCTGGTTTATTTACTCTGCAATGTGAGGCTCTTTAAAGAACATTTATAGCAAAGTAAAATGCCAGAAGTCAGGTTGGTTAAATATGTACTTCGCACGTAATGGATTAGAATAAAAAAAATTCCAATGTAACTGCCAGTGGACAATAGACTTCTTTTCCTCATAGGGACTTAGGAAAGTCCCTGCTTTTTCTGAGTTCTTGAAATAGAGATGAGGGGATTCGATGTTGCGTGCAGTACCTTCACCATTCAGCATGCTGCCTGCTGTTCATAGTAAAGAAAAAAGGCACTATGTAATGCAAACTGCTTTTTTGAAAAAGAGCATCCAGATAGTCTGGGTGCTCTCTTTCGAAAAAGCGGCTCACTTTTTCAAAAGTACTGGTTGTAGTCTAGAGGCTCTTTTTCGAAAAAGGCTTGTAGTCTAGACTTAATCAGAGAAAGGTGACTCATAAATCCCTCAGAGCACTGGTTCTGAGTCCAGAACAACTCACTTCTTCACCTGCCCCATCACTGTCAACTACGCTTCGACAAGCATATCAGAGATATACCTCCTTATCACCTCTCCCATCCTCAAGGGGCTTTTTTAGGTCACTGCATTCTCCAACTCTTTCTCCTCATACCTACTGTCTTGAATGCAGGCTGAGTGTTGATTCTCCACGCTATCACTCTCCCAACAGATGGGAATGCCGACACCATAGTCAGTCACACTCCTACGGATATGCCTCTCATTGGTCACCACAATACTACCATAGAAGGCAAAGGTACCACGCATCCTGCTGCCGGGAACACCCGCCTGCATGACGATACTCACCTTCTTCTCCACTGCACAGTCCGGACCCTATACCGTCATCCTCCATACACCAACCAGTGCACCAGCTTTCCGAGCCTGATGACGGACAGATTTCCGAGGTGGAGGAACAACAGCCAGATACCTCATCAACAGACCAATCCTCCTCATCTCCGGATGAGGCAGTTATCTCTGGGGATCAGTCACCACCGGGTGATCTCAGATCATTTCAGGAGCTTTTCAAGAGGGTGGCCACCAGCCAAGAAATACAGCTCACTGAGGTCCAAGGGAAACAACATCATCAGCCCTCCCAATGCACGAAATAGCCATCCCTATACAAGAGGCAATTATGGAGGCTGCTGATGAGATATGGCAGATGCCGGCATCAGTAACCCCAGCTAATAAACGGGCAGATAAAAAGTCCCATCGAAATGTGCAGACTTTCTTTTTTCCCCACCCACAACCAAATTCTTTGGTGGTGGATGCAGCTCAGCAGAGATCAAAACTTCCACAATATAAGAATAATTCTTCGGATAAGGAGAGCAAACGCCATGACATCTTCGGCATAAGCTATACTCGTCCTCAACCCTGCTCCTCAGAATAGCTAATTATTCCGCGTTACTCTCCAACCATAATTTCAACAATTATACTAAACTCACTTCCCTCACAGAACACTTATCGGATTCCAAAAGACCGATAATGAAAGCAATTGTACAAGAAAGGTATGCCTCATCAAGAACCTCCCTCCAGATAGCGTTGAATATAACATACACAGCATCACGTGCCATGGCAACTTCTGTGATTGTGAAAAGAGCCTCCTGGCTCCAGACCGCCGCAGTTTCTTGGGAATTGCATATAAAAGCTGAAGACCTCCCCTTTGATAAAGAAAAATTGTTCTCAGGGAAGACAGACGGGGACTTACATTCTATTAAAGATTCAAGAACCACCCTTCGTACCTTCAGTATGTACACCCCATCGTACCATCCTAGATGTTACCAACAACACCGAGATTTTTCATATTCCAGATATCAGCAATGGGGATTTGATCAAGCCAGACCCAAGACAGCTTACATAGAAGCAGAGACCCCAACCAAATAACGTAACCTCAATCAGCATACAGGCAAACAGCATGTTTGACTTCCAGGTTGAAAGCTTGCAACACCTTCCCTTGTTTGACCACCATACTCAGTCTACTCCAGTCTTCCACCATCACCTGAGACCATATTACCATCGCTGGAGTGCCATCACTTCAGATCGATGGATCCTAGAGATTTTGTCATCAGGCTACACTATACCCTTCCTGATACTACCTCCCACTTCCCCACCATCTCCGTCCTCATTCAGGGACCCTTCTCACGAGGCTCTAGTCAGAACGGATGTCCTTCACCTTTTAGATATCAGGGCAGTAGAGAAGGTGCCAGAAGAGTTCAAGAGCAGGGGATTCTATTCCCACTACTTTCTTACAACAAAAAAGATGGGTGGATGGAGACCTATTCTAGACCTTTGCAAGCTGAATCAATACTTACGAAAACAATGCTTCAAGATGGTGACCCTAGCTTCCATCATTCCAGTATTGGAACAAGGGGACTGGTTTGTGGCCCTTGACCTGCAAGATGCCTACTTGCATATTACTATACATCCGGCACACACATGGTTCCTACGCTTCGTGGTCGGATTAGAACATTATCAGTACCATGTCCTACCCTTCGCCTTGTCTTCGGTATCCAGAGTGTTCTACAAGACACTTGCTGTCGTAGTGGCATTCTTATGTCGCCAAAGGGTTATGATTTATCCCTATTTAGACTACTATCTAATAAAAGGGCCATCAGAGACAGATACGCTATACACGATATCCGTAACCAGACTCATGTTCTAATTCAGTGTTTCTTAAACTGTATTCCGTGGCACACCGATGTGTCACGAGACAGTTGGATGTGTGCCACGGAGAACAGAGTTCAAAATGGCTTCCCTTAAAAGGGCAAGTGACTTTTTTTTGGCTCAATAACTTTTCCCTAGCCTCTTCCTCCTCTCCCCCTCCCCCCTTCAACCAAAAATCCTTGGTGTTCCTCATAAAAAAAAAAAAAAATTGTTTGGTTTTCCTCAGTCTTAAAAAGTTTAATGATAGAAATGTAGCCGTGTTAGTCTGGTGTAGCTGAAACAAAATACAGGACTAACAAGATGGTTTATTAGAAGATGAGCTTTCGTGGGCCAGACCCACTTCCTCAGATCAAATTTCTTCCACTATTTAAACTCACAAAAAGTTTAAGAAACACTGTTCTAATTCCTAGGCCTTAGGCCTCATTCTCAATTAACAGAAGTCTACAAAAGCCTTAGGGTATGTCTATACTAGCCCCCTAGTTTGAACTAGGGAGGCTAAGGTAGGCATTCAGACTTGCAAATGAAGCCCGGGATTTTAATATCCCGGGCTTTATTTGCATGTTCCCGTCCGGTCGCCATTTTTAAATGCCACTAGTCCGGACTAACTGCCGCGGCTACATGAGGCAGTTAAACGGTAATTCGACCTAAGTCCTTAGTTCAAATTACCTGTTACTCCTCCTGGAATGAGGTGTAACAGGTAATTCAAACTAAGGAGTTACTTCGAATTACCGTTTAACTGCCACGTATAGCCGTAGGCAGTTAGTTCGGACTAGTGACATTTTAAAATGGCAACCGGACGGGAACATGCAAATAAAGCCCGGGATATTTAAATCTCAGGCTTCATTTTCAAGTTCGAATGCCTACCTTAGCCTCCCTAGTTTGAAGTAGGAGGCTAGTGTAGACATACCCTCAGACTTCATTGGAGCCCATCTAGATTCAACTACAGCAAGGGCGTACCTACCAAGCCAGCAATTCCAAGCAATCTAAAACCTTGTTTTTACCATCACAAACAGCCCCAGAATTTCAATATATACCTGTCTTCAACTCATGGGGCATATGGTGGCTATAGCTTACATGATTGGTCATGCGAGGCTCCATTTTCATTGCCTTCAACTTTGGCTAGCTTCCATCTATTCTCACAGTAAGCAAGACATATACAGACAGGTGTTCCCATCTGCCGACGTCATAACGTCTTTGAAGTGGTGGACTAAGCCGAGCGATTTATTTTCAGGCATCCCATTCCATCAGGATCAACCTCCCACACAGATATCTACCGATGTCTCCCTCATGGGATGGGGAGCTCATATGGGAGACATATCCAAGGTCTATGGACAACCAAGGAATCTACCTTATACATCAACTTATTGGAGCTCAGGGCAGTTGCAAACGCATGCAAACATTTCCTGCCTCACATCCAAGGTGCCACAGTAAGAATACTTACTGACCATATCACCACAATGTATTTTATAAACTGTTAAGGTGCTGCCCGTTCTCACTCCCTGTGCACCGAGGAGCTTCAGCTGTGGAACTGGTGCATCTGCAACACGGTTACCCTAACAGCTTCCTACTTACTGGGAGCCAACAGCATGTTAGCAGACTCACTCAGCAGGCATTTGCACCAGACCATGTATGGGAGATCCATCCACTCGTCCTCCAACCGATTTTCGATCATTGAGAACACCCACAGATAGATCTTTTCTTTTTGCCTCATATGAGAGCACGAAATGTCAGCAATATTGTTCCAGGGCTGACATAGGTCAAGAATCTCTAGGGGATGCCTTTCTCCTCCACTGAGGGGGCCCTCTTTTATACGCTTTTCCCCTTATACCACTCCTCTCCAAGGTTCTCGAGAAGATCAGTTAGAGACAGCACAGTAGTGATTCTCATAGCCCCATTCTGGGCACAACAAATATGGTTTCCTTACCTTTATCTTATGTCTCCTCACTCACCTTAATAAACCATCTTGTTAGTCTTTAAAGTGCTACATAGTCCTGTATTTTGTTTCACTCTCCTTATCACCTTCCCATGTATCCCAATCTCCTAACTCAGCACAACGGGACTCTAATTCACCCTCATCCCCACACTCTGAAGTTGACAGCCTGGTTTATAATTGGTTCGAAGAACACGAACTCCAATGTTCGGAGGCAGTGAGAAATGTTCTATTACATAGTAGAAAGCAGTCCACTCGATCCAAGTACCTGTAGAAGTGGTGCAGATTCTTATCCTGGTGCACCGCTAGGAAATTGGATCCACGTACTGCATCTTTGCACGCTATCTTGGACTACATCCTACAATTGAAAAAAACAGGGTTAGCTCTAGCATTTTTAAAAGTACATCTAGCAGCTATCACCTCATTTCACACCTCACTGGACGATTATTTGGTATTTGCACATCCTACAACACACAGGTTCTTCAAGTGTCTCTCCAACTTATATCCTCCACGAATATTACCACCGCCTGCGTGGAACTTGGATCTAGTTTTGGACACTCTAATCCATGCCCCCTTTGAGCCCATAGCAACTGCCCCACTTACAATGATGAGGCTTAAAGTTACATTTCTGCTAGCCATTACTTCTGCTCGCGGAGTTGGAGAGATAGCAGCCCTGATGATGGTCCCACCAGACATCATCTTCAGCAACGATAAAGTCACGCTGTGTCCACACCTATCCTTCCTTCCGAAGGCTTGCTCAGACTTCCATATAAATGAGCAAGTCATACTCCCGTCTTTCTACCCCAAGTCACATGGAAGTGCTCACAAGACCATCCTTCATTCACTAGATGTGAAGAGATCGCTTGCATTCTATATTGAAAGAACTCGGAACTTTCACAAGACAGACTGCCTGCTAATTTCACTAGCAGAACGTAGCAAAGGTCAACCTAGCTTATCTCAACAAATTTCAAATTGTTACCTGTATTAAAAAGTGCTTTGCCATACACATCAAACGGTTACCGGACACACTAACAGCCCATTCTACCAGGGCTGTAGCAACCTCTATAGCCTTCATTTGTGGGGTTCCTCTAAAAGACATTTGTAGAGCAGCAGCATAGTCCACTAACAATACTTTCATGAAGCATTATGCAATCTCTCATAAACTATCCACTGACACTGCTGTAGCAGCTGCAGTGCTTTCGACTGTGGATAAGAAGTGACTCCATTCCCCGCCTTCCTATATCAGAGTACTGCTACACAGTCACCTACAGTGGAGCACCCATGGGGACACTATTCAAAGAAGAAGTTACTCACCTTGGTGCAGTAACAATGGTTCTTCGAGATGCATGACCCCGTGGTGCTGCACTACCTGCCCTTCTCCCCGCTTCAGAGTCTCTTAATATACCTTTCAGACACCAGGGAGGACTTGAGGAACTAGCGGGAGCCGGACTGCTTAAGAGATCAAAAGGCACGAACGGTGCAAGGCGCGTCCCACGCATGCGTGGTCTGGCTGACCACTGCTCATGAAAACCTCCAATCTGTGGCTCCGGGACAACCTGACACCTACAGGGGGAGCCCACGGGGACACACATCTCAAAGAACCGTCGTTACAGCACCAAAGTGAGTAACATCCTCTTTCCATAGCAGAGAGGATGAAGGGTCTGCCTGTATCGGCACAATGCTTGTCCTCGTGGATCACCCATATCAGGACCTGTTATGAGATGGCAGGGCGAGAGGCTCATTCCACAAGGGCACAGGCCTCGTCAACAGCATTTGTAGCACAGGTGCCCATTGTCGAGATTTGCAGGGCAGCCACATGGTCCTCCATTCACATATTTACAACCCATTATGCTATTGCCCAGCAGGCTAGGGACGATGCAGCCATTCATAGGGCTGTGTTGCAGTCTATTGAAGATTAGGCTTCCAACCCCACTCCCTGTGGTACTGCTAGGGAGTCACCTAACTGGAATGGACATGAGCAAGCACTCGAAGAAGAAGAAGAGGTTACTTACCTCATAACTGTTGTACTTCGGAAGTATCCAGCAAGAAGGAACTGAGGGAGGCAGGGCCAGCAGGGGTATATATGTGCCGATATGCTGGCGCCACTCCACAGGGCTCCCCGGCTGGCCCAACGGATATTGCTAAGGGGAAAAGCTCTGGAATCTGTGCACGCGGCGCGCGCGCGCGCACACACCCCTAACCGGAATGGACATGAGGAACACATCTCAAAGAACAACAGTTATGAGATAAGTAACCTTTTCTTCTCCTCTCACCAGAAGTGGGCACTCCACCCTGAGGTGACTGCCTCCTCTTCCAAGACTGGGGACATACCTTTCAGTGGTCCCCAACATGGTGCCCATGGGCGCCATGGCGCCCACCGGGCCATTTCTGTGCACCCGCCGAGTAAACGGGGCCGGCCCTGCCCCTGGGCGCATGGCGTATGGGCAGGTTTAGGTGACCCTGCTCCTGGGTGCGTGGTGCAAGGGCTATGCTGGCCCCGGGCGTGCGGCATATGGGCGGTGCCAGCCCTGGCATATGGGCAGCCCCACCCCTGAGTGTGCGGCACAGGAGCTGAACCAGCGC
The DNA here is from genome assembly GCF_049634645.1 of Pelodiscus sinensis. NCBI lineage: Eukaryota > Metazoa > Chordata > Testudines > Trionychidae > Pelodiscus > Pelodiscus sinensis. The sequence goes on along the minus strand of NC_134738.1, from coordinate 570,651 downwards.
CGGCCCCAGGAGTGTGGCGCATGGGTAGCGCCAGCACCGGGCGTGCGCCATATGGGTGGCCCTGCCCCCAGGCACATGCGTGGCCCCGCCCCCGGGTGCCTGGCACGTGAGCAGCCCTGCTCCCGGGAGCCCGGCAGCCCCAAAAGGTTGGGGACCAGTGCCTTAGTGCAATGAAAGACAACGCAGAGTGCAGTCGGTTCTATTCCAGACTTGGCCTCGAGCAGAGCTCTCTGCCAGATGTGTTCCTGTTCAGGTGGTGGGAAGGCCTCCTGTACACCTCCCACTGTTTCCCTTCATAGGCAGGGTCCTACAAAAGTTCAAGAGGGTCAAAGCAACAGTCATTCTCATTGCACTGGCCTGGCCTCACCAACATTGGTTCGGGGCACTGATGAACCTGATCCTACATGCTCAGGAGGCTACTGTTGAGGCCGGACCTCCTTTCCCAGGACTAAGGTTGCCTGCTCCATCCAAGCCTCAGCTCGTTCCACCTGACAGTGTAGTTCATCTGTGGCTGAACCCGCAGGAGCTGACATGTTTGGGAGATGTACAACTGGTCCTCCTTGAGAGTAGTACACCCTCAACATGATCCACCTATGCGGCTAAATGGACCCGTTTCTCCACGTGGATATAGCAGTGGCAGGTGGGTCCGGCCAAGGCCTCCTGAGGACTAACATTTTGTACTGCTCTCTAAGGTGCTGCAAGACTATTGGTTGTTTTGAAAGTTTTTCCAGTCATGTACTAACACGGCTATCCCTCTGAATCTTTTTCTCTGGAAGTTAGCTGAATCTCCTCAGCTAGTTATGTTCTTTGCCCTGGGCTTTTTGAGCTTCATTGCCTCAGAGAAATGTAATAGTCATGGTGGTTCATAGATCAAAATTCTGTCTGTAATGTATTTGACGTTTGGTTAGTTCAGTGGTCCTCGACCTTTTGGGGCTGTTGGGTGCCCGGGGGCTGGGCCGTGCATGATCCTGGGGGCGGGGCTACTCATACGCTGCATGCCTGGTGCCGGCGTCACCCATATGCCGCACTCCCAGGGCCGGAGCCGCGCGCCCGGGGCAGGGCTGACCACGCGCTGCATGCCTGGGGCCAGCGCTGCTCCTGTGCCGCGTGCCCAGAAGCTGGTAGCGCCCATGCACCGTGTGCCTGGGGCCAGCACCGCTCTTGTGCCGCGTGCCCGGGGCGGGGCCACCCTTATGCTGCATGCTTTGGATCGGCACAGCCCTTGTGCCGTGCATACGCTGTGGGGCCGCCCATACGCTGCACGCCACATGCCCGGGGGCGGGGCCGGGGCCGATCACTCGGCAGGCGCACAGAAATGGCCCAGCGGGCGCCATGGCACCCGCAGATACCGTGTTGGGGACCACTGGGTTAGTTAATACTGCCTAGGACAGAAGCCCTGCACTAACATTGGCGGGGTTCGCTGAATCGCAGCGAGCCCCACTTGCCAGCTGCACTGTCCGGTGATCTGCGCATGCGCAGATCGCACAAACCCGGCTCTTCCGGGTTGCAGTCTACTCTCCATGGGCGAGTAGATTGCATTATTTGTCAAGCCCTGAGCAGTGGAACTTGAGAGCCAGTGAATGAACTAGAGCAGCGGTGCGCAACCCGTGGGTGGTCACAGCTGTCTTCTGGAGGGGTCTCAGCGCTGTGATTCGGGCCAGCCAGTATTTTCTTTTCCCAGCTTGGCGCCCGACGTACATGCAGCGGGGGTGGGAGGAGTAGCAGGCAAGTGGAGCAGCCTTTAAAGGGGGGACTTTTTTTTTCCTCAACCAAAATTTTCCCAGGAGTCACAAGTGCAAAAAGGTTGTGCATAGGCAAACTTCATATCTTAAAAATTAGGTCATTTCCAGGCATGGGAAAGAATGTTCTTTTTTATTTACATATGTGTTCTAAAAAACTACAAATGGATTCTAACCTAGAATTGGTACAAAAATGAGCTTCCAAATCACTGTAGGTAACAGTAACAGTTCAGTTGTCTGCCAGATAGCCTTTTAACTCTGTATAAAGCTCCTTTTTTGTCAACCCTGATTGAATTATGCCTGCTATTTCTAGATAGAGGAAAGGTTAGATTTTTCAGTACTCAGTAATATTTGCTCACCTGTGGAAAATGTTAGTATGTTTGTTAAGATCTTTGAAACTTCTAATCTAGTTAATTTTCAACTGAAACATCAAGTTCTAATAGTTAAAATAGAAGTGATCATTTTATAGCTACTTTGATCAGTGCACAAGCTGATATTAATTATTTGCACAACAAGCAAACGGTAGTCTAGGATACTCTGACACTTTTTTGTGGCTTTTTTTATCTGTCCAAGAAGGTTTTAAACTAGTAGAAAATGGAGATAAAATTCATACCACTCAAATTGATATCTTAGTTCTCAAAATTCATAGGGGAAAAAGAGAACAGTATATTAAATCACTGTCCATATTTGAAGTTCTGTTGTATGTTTAAGGATGGATTTTTGTTTTCAGTTGGGGCATGAGTGTTGCTCAATACTGAATGAGATTTAAGAGAATAAAGTAGAGGATGATCACCTTTTACTCTCTGGAGGAAAGAAGTATAAAATCAATCAACCATTAAAGGGATGGCCTTTCAGAAATGAGTAGAAAGTGGGGAGAGAGGCACAGTCAATCAATCAAAGGGAGCCTTTCTCTGCAAAGTAGATACATAGATAAGCAAATAAATTATGCAGGTATATTTCCCCAAGATATCATGGTGCTGACACAGATGGCAAGAATGACACTGAGCTATTTATGCCTCTTCTGGTAGTATTGCTGTCACCTTTCTCCCATTTCCTTGTGTTAGTTCTTCTCCCCTCCTCCTGTGCTCTTCATGCACTGCCAGAACGTTTTGCCTTACTTTTCTTGTGACATTAATAGGTTTATTTTCTAATTTGTGGTGCAACTTCATGCTTTGTTTTTGGGGGGGAGGGGACTGATTGTGAAACTGAAAATAGCAATTCACTTTGTGTCTACTGTATTACATGATATAAAGGTAGATAGTGGTGAGAATCGATTACAATACAGCATGGTGAATTGATTATAATACAGAGTTAAATAAAAGCACATTCTTATTATGTCAAATGCCTATCAAAAAGACCAGTGATCCATATTATTTGGATAATTGGTATTTGTCTCATAATAAAAAGCTGGAAAGTATATAACAGATGGAATATTTTGCATCACACGTGTGATTTATTATAGACCCTGAGGAGAGGAGTACTCTATTAGAAAAGTCAAATTAAAAATACTTACCATTTGCTTTTACACTGTCATATGCAACCTAAATGAGATTTATGTAGTTAACAAAAACTCATGATATTGATTTCATGATGTTGTATTAAAATTCTTTAGTAATGAAAATGCTTTGAATTTCCAGAGAATTACTGTGCTCGAGCTGGAAGAATTTGAGGGCTTGACAGAGTCTTCCCCTTTCCTTTACTTGGGAAACAAGATGAAGATTAAAACCCGAAATTCTCCATTTTCATCAAAGTGCCATTAAAAACACAAGTAAATATCATTATCACAAATGATATTTTACAAAGCATGTTCCTGAAAAGACTTGGGTTCTGTGTTGCTTTTAATTGACAAATACAGTCTTCTCAGAAAGATGTCTGGCAGTGTGACCTTTACTTTACGAACTGCCATATAATATGGCCACTAGAACAACTTTAATATATTCTTTAGGAGCTCCAGTGAGAAATCTTATTACATATTATGACAAAGCTCCTATGAAAACTCAGTGGGTCCTGTGCTTCCTGATGGATTTTGCTTGCCTCAGGGACTCTCAGCAGGCCACGGTTTTAGGCACCACACCTAGGGCTTGTTTTGCTGTTTGTTGAGCTCTTTTCATCGTTGGCCAGCATGTGGTAAAACGGAGAATAAACTCCACAGTTCTTTTTCCTGAGTGGAAATGGTGATTTGGGTGTTGGGGGGGAAACTCGGGCCCACCCTCTACTCTGGGTTTCAGCCCAGGGCCCTGTAATAGTAGCTGCTGGTGTGAATCCCTGACACCTGCCATAAGATAGCTCCAAGACCCTGGGCTACTTTCTCACTCCTTCCCTAGCACCTTCTCTCTGGTTCGCCATCCTAGTGTTCACTTGTTGTCTCCTTTCCTCCTACTCCCAGCGGCTCCCTCCTCCATCCTCTCAGCTACATTCATGCCCCAACTGTAGGCAAAGTTTCTTTTATAGCCAGTCTGAACTAGTTTTCTTAACTACCCCCAGGTATCCTAATTAGCTAGTCTGGCTAGGCCTTGGCTGACTCTGCATTTTGGGAGAGAGTAAAGGGACTGGGTGTCAGGAGGCTGTGGCCTACTAGAGGGCCCACTGCTTCCGTGACACCCTGCTCACATTTGGACATGGTCATGGTTTGCTGCAGGGTCCAATGGGAACTGCCAGCACTCCTGCCAACCAGGATCTTCCCCAGCCCTCTCAATGCTGCTGCTCATCCTTGCCACTCTGAACACCTGGGACTGTAGGCTGGGTCTCGGCAGGTGTCAGGTGCTCTCCTTCTTTCGGGAGAGGGTACTCTGTTATTTTCCTGGAGGAGACCCGCACCTCTTTGGCATCTGAGGATAGCTGGCTGCTGCAGTGGGAAGACCAAGTCTATTTCAGCCATCTGTTGGCCTGTCAAGCTGGGGTGGTGATGCTGTTCTCCCCAAAACTGCAGTATGAGGTACTGGGGACTGCCCAGGTTATGCAGGGCTGCCTGCTGCACCTCTGGGTTTGGATGGAGGGGCTGATGTTAAACCTTGTTAACATCTATGCCCCGATGTCTGGCCTGGAGAGGCTCTGCTTCTTCCAGCGGGCATCTGCCTTCCTCGGCTCTCTGGATCCTTGCGAGTGCCTGATCCTGGGTGGGGATTTCAACTGAACCCTCAAGGAACAGGACCGCCTGGGGACCAAGCAATGCTAGGCTGTCCACAGAGAGATAAGAGACCGATGCTCCCTGGTAGACATCTGGCATGACCACTATCCAGACGAGGACACTGCATTCACCTTTTTCCAGGTGGAGGGTCAACGGTCATTTCACTCCTGGTTGGATCGCATTTATCTTTCTTGTCATCGTATTTCTTTGGCCTGCTTCTCCAGCATTTGGCCAGCCCCATTCTCGGACTACCACTTGGTAGCGGTGATGGCCTCTCTCTCCTCAGAGAAAGCACAAGAGGGCTCAAGCTTCTACACCTCTCTTTTCTCCCCGTATCCGACTGACTCCTGCAGAGTTCTCTGGAACAAACTCCAAGCAGTCACTGTGTGCAGCTGGGACTGGCTAGAGCTGCCTCTCTCTCTGGCCAAGTTTTTGGAAGCCCTCCGTCTCATGTCCACCAGTAAATCCCTGAGCACGTATGGTCTGACTGTGGAGTTCTGCCGCATGTTTTAGGACATCCTCAGCCATCCTTGCCAGCGTCTGGGCTGAGTCCTTGGAGAGTGGGGTCCTCCCTTAATTGTTTAGGTGAGCCATGCTCGCCTTGTTGCCTAAGAAGGGGGACCTCTGTGATCTGAGGAATTGGTCTCCTGTCTTTGCTCCTCAGCACGGACTACAAAGTCATCACTAAGGCCGTTTCACTGAAACTGTGGTCCGTGCTGCGGACGTGGTCCATCCAGACCTACACTGTCCCGGGCTGCACCATCTTCGATAACCTTTTTCTAGTCTGGGATCTCCTAGAGTTCTGGTGTAGAGATGGTCTGTCATTCACCCTCATGTCCTTGGATCAGGAGAAGGCATTTGACTGGATGGACCACGGGTACCTCCTGGGCACTGTGCAGGTTTTCGCTGTAACCTATGTGAGGTTTCTCCAGGTGCTGTACACTTCCACGGAGTGCTTGGTGAAGCTCAACTGGACCCTTACTGCACCAGTCAGCTTCGGGCAGGGAGTGCATCAAAGCTGTCTGCTGTCAGGTCAGGTGTTTGCTTTGGCCATTGAGCCCTTCCGCTGTCTCCTCTGCCAGAGGTTCACGGGGTTGGTGTTCTGTGAACTGGAGGTGTTACCGGTCCTGTCAGCATATGCTGATGACATGCTCCTCATGGTCCAGGATGTGGGCGACCTAACATGGGCGGAGGCCTACCAACCTGTTTATTTGGTGGCCTCCTCCACCTGGGTCAGTTGGGTTGAGCTCTGGCCTGCTGGTTGGGGACAGGTGGCAGGCGAGCTCCCTCCTATCTGCACTTCAGGCTGTTACGTGGAGCGTGGGTCCACTGCTCTAACTTGGCATTTTCCTTTCTGCCATGGATCCCTCCCTGCTGGAGAACTGGCAAGGGTTAGAGTCCAGGGTGGCTGAGTGGTTGTAGAGATGGACCCAACTGCTGTGGTGCCCCTCCCTGAGTGGGAGGGTGCTCATGCTTAACCAGTTGGTCCTGTCCATGCTCTGGCACCTTCTCAGCACCCTGGTCACGACCCTGGGTTTCTTGGCCCACATCCAGCAGATGATGCTGCCATTCTTCTGGTCAGGACTGCATTGAGTCTCTGCAGTGGTTCTTCATCTTCCCCTGGAGGAGGGAGGATAGGGCTTGACATGTCTGTGCACACGGGTCTATGTCCTCTGTCTCCAAGCCCTGCAAGGCTCCTATATGATGCAGGTAGTCTGGTGGGTAGCACTCGGGTGCACGTTTTTCTTCACTGCTTCAGAGATCTGATGACCGGCAACTCCTTTGAGAGGTCTTCCATGAGACCTCTCTGAGGTGCCGGCCTTCTACCAGGACTTCCTCCAGGCCTGGAAGCTGCTTTCAGTGACCAGGTCCTTGGGAGCCACCGTGGAGGCAGACCTCCTCACGGAGCCCCTGCTACACAATCCCCATCTTTGTGTGTAGGCAGTGGAGTCCCCCTCGATGCACCACATGTTAGTCTTGCAGAAGTCACCAGGATCGCAGACAGCCTGGACTATGACCAGGGAGACTGGGTGGATCCTCTAGCACTTGCCCAGTGCATGGTGCTCTCCACCCTGCATACTCCCCTGTGCGTACTTCAGAAGGCGAAGGACCTTTTGCCACCCACTGCTTGGGTTTATCTCAATAAAATCCTGCGAGAGGGTGCACCCCGCCCGCCCCTCACCCCATGCCCTCTTGATCTCTCCATTGGCCCTGCGTGCCTTCCCAACCACCCTCCCCATGTCATTCAAGTAGGCTGCATGCGTTGCTTTTGGACCCCTTTTGAACTGCTCCAAAGAGTCATCTGTACACACTCATGCTTCACACTCTTCACTTGCCCACCTTCGTGTTCTGCCCAGATACCAAGTGGCAGGACCTCTTATCACCAGTAGTGGGTGGGGAGCCCCAGTGGGCCAATCTCTACTCCACTGCACTGTGAGCACAGCCATGTACTTGGCGCAGTTCACCCCTGTTCGTGAGACTTATCCCTTCTGTGGTGTGAGGGAGACTGTGGCCCACATTTATCTCGAGTGCACCAGGTTATAACCCCTCTTTAGCTCCTCCAGAACCTCTTATTGAAGTTCTGGCTGCACATCTCCCCTCACCTATTAATTTATGCACACCCCATCCGTGGCCCCACAAAGTCGTGGGACCTCCTCCTCATCAACCCTCTCGTGGCTATCGCCAAGATGGTAGTCTACAAGACCAAGGAGCAGAGTCTGCGACTGTGGGGTCTATTTCTGCTCCTGTATCCATTCACACATCTAGGCAGAGTTCCACTGGGCGGTGTCCGCTTGCTCTGTCGAGATCTTCGAGGGGCAGTTGGCACTGTCCGGGGTTCTCTACTCGGTGTTCCCATCCAGTTCCCTCATTTTAACCCTATGACCTCCACACCTGTCCCTGTTTTCTTTTTGTTTGTCCCCAATCATCATTTGGTGTTCTGGGCTCTGTGGTAGTCTGGAGGGAGGTCCTTTAGATGTGGGTGGGCATTAGCCCACTCAACTCCTGGAATCCAATAGGACTTCTTTTTTATAGCCTTCTGTTCTGACCTGGTCATAATACTTTTTGTGCAGTGTTTCTTGCACAGTGTTTCTTCTACAGCAATTTTTGGTGTATTCCCTTTCATTTTTCCTGTCCAATAGACTGTTTTTGTAAACAGTAATACACTGTTTCTTATATTATATTAGGACAAGGTTGCCCAGAGAAATGTGTCTTTCATCATACTTGGTATAGGAGAGATCTACATTTCATGCAGATTCTGTATGTTTTCTAACTGAAATGCTCACCCTTCTGGGGTGAAATCCTGGCCCCATTAAATTTAGTGCCTTGAAGTAAATGTGCCCAGAACTTCATTTTTGTAGTGTTTCTAATGTAAAATGGCTTACTTGGAATTTAGGGCATCATGAACGGGGAGACAGTGATAGCTCTCTAATATCCTGAGACCAACATGGCTACAACCAATATTGCTTGCAATTGTCAGTTTGAGACCTTATGCCCAATACATTCAATATGAGCAGCTAATACTTCTAATGGCATCAGTGTGAATTAACTCCTAATCACTTGTCACTTGCTGTTTTCTGCTCCTGATACTAGCTGTGAATATTTGATAACTGTGAGCTCTGGTCAACAAAATCACTTCAGTTATTCTTGAATTGCACATGAATAGGCTTGATATCCTTTTCAAATTAGATACCAAAAGAGTTGCCATTTTAGTTGAATTTGTATGTAAGTCGGAACTGGTACATATTGTAGGGGAAACTCTAGCCAAACATTTCTCCAGAGCTCAGTTTTATTCTCCCACACCTCACTTCCCTCAGTCCTTTATTCTCAAGCTGAGGTGTCTGCTGAGAAAAGCTGCTCTGTGTCTCGCTGGTCTGCTGGGGAGGGGCGCTAGCTTCACGTCTCCCTGGTCTGCTGGGGGGAAGCAGCTAGTGCGGGGTTGCCTCACCCCGTTTGTAAGTAGGGATCCGATGTAAGTCGGATCCATGTAACCCAGGGACTGCCTGTATAGGAAAAATGGAAACAGAACTCCTAATAACAAATAATAACTCCCTTGTGGATAAGGGAGAAGCGGTGGATGTCATATACCTAGACTTTAGTAAGGCATTTGATACGGTCTCGCATGATATTCTTATTGATAAACTAGGCAAATATAACTTAGATAGGGCCACGATAAGGTGGGTGCATAATTGGCTGGATAACCGTAGTCAGAGAGCTGTTGTTAACAGTTCTAAATCCTGCTGGAAAGGGATAACAAGTGGAGTTCCTCAAGGGTCTGTTTTGGGACCCGTACTGTTCAATATCTTCATCAATGATGTAGATATTGGGATAGAGAGTACGCTTATTAAGTTTGCAGATGATACCAAACTGGGTGGGGTTGCGACTTCTTTGGAGGATAGGGACATAATTCAAAATGACCTTAGCAAGTTAGAGAAATGGTCAGAGGTAAACAGGATGAGGTTTAATAAAGAGAAATGCAACGTGCTCCACTTAGGAAGGAACAATCAGTTCCATACATACAAGATGGGAAGCGACTGTCTAGGAAGGAGCATGGCGGAAAGGGATCTAGGGGTCATAGTGGACCACAAGTTGAATATGAGTCAACAGTGTGATGCTGTTGCAAAAAAAGCAAATATGATTCTAGGTTGTATCAACAGGTGTGTTGTAAGCAAAACTCGTGAAGTCATTCTGCCGCTCTGCTCTGCACTAGTTAGGCCTCAGCTGGAGTACTGTGTCCAGTTCTGGGCGCCACATTTCAAGAAAGATGTGGAGAAATTGGAAAGGGTACAGAGAAGAGCGACAAGAATGATTAAAGGTTTAGAGAACATGACCTATGAAGCCAGGCTTCATGAACTGGGCTTGTTTAGTTTGGAAAAAAGAAGATTAAGGGGGGACATGATAGCGGTTTTCAAATATCTAAAAGGGTGTCACAAGGAGGAAGGAGAAAATTTGTTCCTCTTGGTTTCTGAGGACAGGACAAGGAGTAATGGGCTTAAAATGCAGCAGGGGAGGTTTAGATTGGACATTAGGAAAAATTCCTAACTGTCAGGGTGGTCAAATATTGGAATAAATTGCCAAGGGAGGTGGTGGAATCTCCCTCTCTGGAGATATTTAAGAACAGGTTAGATAGACATTTGTCAGGGATGGTGTAGGTGGAGCTTGGTCCTGCCTTGAGGGCGGGGGCCTGGACTCGATGCCTCTTGAGGTCCCTTCCAGTCCTATTATTCTATGATTCTATGAAAAACGGACACCCAAGTTTAGAATAATAGAATACAGTCAATGTCTCCTGGTAAATGGGTGCTGTGACAAAAAGATGTTAAAAGGGAAAAGCATGGCCCTAGGGCTGTCATTTGTATATTCAGTACTAAAAGATTTTCCCGGCGTTGCTTGTGTTCTTAACTCAATTACATTTTGTTTTCAGGAAAATAAAATGGTGGGGCTGGAGATGAGGGGTTCAGAATGCAGGCTGCCCCAGGATGAGAGGACTACCCCAGCTCTCTTACTGCACAGCAGTTTAGGGCCAGGTGAGAAGCTCCTGTCCATGGCTGCTGCAGCTCCAATGCTGACGCAGCCAGCGGAGGGAGAGCTGCATGTCCCTAACAGGGAAAGGTCCAAGTTCATCTGCCTCTTGTGCTCCCCTGTGCATGAGGAGTGCAGCAAATTGTGCACTTTCCCATGGGGGAACAGCTAGCAGTATTCCCATACAAATTGGAGGGGGCAGATCTTCAGCCCCCCCGCTCTCCCTAAAGAGGAGGGGAGGCTTGGGGCTGAGGCACTCCCTTACAGGGTGTGGAGGTGCCTACAGCCAGCCCCTTTCACCAGCCTGGTGATTGAGTCTCTTTTCTGTATGGTTTTATAAGAAGCAGTCCCATTTTAACCACATCTCGTTTTCCTGGCACAACCAAATCCTTACTGTGCTTTAAGTTATGAGGAAGCTGCCTACCAAATTTGCTGGTCCTACCACTCCTTTAGGGGGAGTTTTTGAGCAAACGGAAAAACTCACAAATATATAGTAGACTTCCAGGTGATGTAGGTTGAAACAGTATGATAGTCAGGGCTCGACAAACAATGTAATCTACTCGCCCATGGCGAGTAGATTACACCCCGGAAGAGCCAGCGCAGAGTGATCTGTGCATGCGCAGGGCGCAGAACCGCACGATTGGCGAACGGGGCTCGCCGCCACTCAGCGAGCCCTGATGATAGTATTGTATACTGTTAACTTGTGTTCAGGTTAGCTTCAAGGACATTTTCTATGTGCTGTAGCTTACTCTTAAATGTACAAAGTAACCTTTTTATGTTCTACCAGTATTGCCTTTTATTTCTGAAAGAATGAAGTATAACTGTATATGCTGCTGTGCTGGCAACTTGAGACCTTTATTCTGTGGGTGATGAATCACTAAACTCTTGCTTATTCAGAATGTTTTTAGTGATAATTGACATCAAATTAGGGACACACAAACTTTGTAGTGAGTTAAGTGACTGCTGTATGTGGATTTTTTGTAGGTAGTCATAAACGGTGGAGCAACATCAAGTGGGGATCAGGACACAGAGGATACGGAGCTGATGGCAATCTACACCACAGAAAATGGCATAGCAGAAAAGGTATAAATTTTTTTAAATATTTTGTAAAACTCATATTAATAAAACTCTTACTCTTGCTTTGTCCTTAGGGCCAGGGCATTCTTTCTAATTAATTTTAATTCACTGTCTGCCTTCTGTATTTCCACTATATACAGTGACTTCCAGCCTCAATTCCTGATTCACTGGGGTATTTGTTTATTTTTATTACTTCAGGGTTAAATCCTGGGGTATAGAGCTCAAAATGCATAGGTCTCGGGTGGTTAAAGCACACAAACAGTTTCTTTAATTCTTAATATGCTGCTTTTAGCCTTTACAAACTTGGATGTGTCATGAGATTGTAAGGTAGACTTCTCTCAGTGTACATAGCAGCAGCAGAACTATGTTGTGGTTGCTACTGTAGCCTTAGGACTATATCTATTACCCATCTCCTCCTCTCTAATGAACTGCTAGGGTTAGTCCCTTCTCAAAGTGGTTCTCTGCATTATCATAGACATCTCATTGCAGAGCTCTCCCTAAAGCCTACCAAGATCTCTCTAAACGAAACCCTACCAATTCTGATGCATTTAGATCCCCCTCAGGAGTACTGTCTAAATCTGACCAGATGGGTAGTTTTAATCTTAAAATGTCCTCAATAATAACATAAAAGATGTTTCTAAATATTGTTCAATCTCTCCGACATTGAAATTTTCAACAAGTCCTTTCTCACTTCCTTTTAGAAGGTAAGATTAATGAGAATTTCAGGAAAAAAGCCTGCCAGCAGGTGTTCTGGCATTAAGACCGTAGTGATTTGTGACTTTTGTCTTGTTTCTCATATACTCAAGTTACTAATCCTTTTGAATACCAGGGCCTTTTTTTATTATTATTTACTGAAAACACTGTGAACAAAGTTCAAATCATTAATATACCCATTGGGTATTGCTAGTGGCATATTAACTATTTAGAGAGACCCCCATTAAGGCAGCTAGGCCTAAAATTAAGCTAGTCAGTTTGGCTTTGATTTTGTAGCATTTATCAACATTGCAAGATAACATATATGTAAAGAGCTAATAGGGTAGAACGATGATGCAGACAGGCAGAATATGCAGGCATATAAACGAATATTAGCTCTTCTGGTTCATAGTCAATAAGAGTCTTGTGTATCAATCTTCATGGGCAGAAACAAGTGTTTCAGTTGAGTTAAGCCTTATCTAAACAAAGAAGGTTGCCGCAGTTTAACATTGATATTAAACCAATTTAAGTTAAAACAGTGGAAACCTGTGTGGACACACTTAATTTTGCTTAGCTTTAATACATTCCTAATCAACTTGGTTTATGCCCAGATCACAGTGGCCATATAGCCTTTTGTTCCACTTGAACAAAGGGTGGGTCTACTTACACTGACATTAAGAAATGTAACTATAATAACTGATTTACACATTTGCTTTTGTCAAACTAGCAACTGTCTCCCATGGAGAAACACTGAAGTGCTGGTGATTGCTGTAGTTTTTCATTGTAGACATAATTTAAAAAGCACTTAATATACCATATTTAATTTAAGCAGGTGCAACTTTCTCAATGTGAAAAAACCATTGGTTAACTCAGCTGAGAACCCCGTGTGCCCACATAAGCATAGTTTAATACCTTTAAGATTGTCAGCACAGACCTAACACAGCCAGCTCAAATACCGTTAAAGGTGATAAACAGTACCTATGTGGAATTTAAATTAAATTAATCTGATTAGAGTGAAAGGCACATCTTTTTTGCTCTGAAATATCTGCTGACTCACAAAAAATGGCTCTCAGATCAGGAAGGGCTGATGCCTTAAAAGTAGTTTAGTGTCACTTACCTGCATCTGTTCTGGGTTGTCAGTGTGTGTTGAGAATTGGGGTTTTCATTTGTTGTGTGAGGCTGCTTTTAGATTTTTTTGAAGGGTTGTGACGGGGCAAGCGCCACATTCGCGCTCCCCCGCACTGAGGCGGGAACCGGGGGGGGGGCGAGGCGGGGGCCGTCCTCGCCGCGCCCAGGGCCGGAGTTCGGGACAGAGAGTGGCCGGCTGGGGGAGTGGGCGACCGGGGGAGGTCCGGCGGAGAAAGACCCGGGAGGCCGAGCAGGGGGAAAAGAGACCGGCGACCGCAGGGACGCTCCGGCGCGGCCGGATGACGTCATGGGGAGCGTCGTGGAGGACGTTCCAGAGGGCGGGGCCGTGGACGTCAGGGGCAGACCCACCTTACGGCTCCGGCGGGGGATTCAAAAGGGCGAAAGCCCCAGCCCGGAAAAGAGGAAGAGCGGGGAGGCGGACAGTCCCACAGGAGGGCAAGAGGTCCCAGGGGAATCCAGAGGCGGAAATTCGCGGCAGGGACAGAGACCGAGGGTAAGCCTAGTCCCCAGTTGGGGAAACCCCCGAGACTGAGCCGGGAAGAAGCGACCCAAGGCGGGGCTGCGTACCCCGCGAGTGGAGGGTTTGGGGGAAACTCGTCCCCCTCCACTATCCAGGGACTACCGTCCCTGTCTTAGGGCCCTGGGTCGGGGCTCGGAGTGTGGGAGGGCCCGAGCCCCCTTCCCGGCCCCCTCAGGCCGTCGGAGCGTGGGCCGACAGCACATACGGTTGGGACCGCGAGCAGGCGGTCGAGCACGAAACTCAGGGAGGACACCCGAACTAGGGGTGGCCGCCCGAGACTTGGGAACACTCGGTGACAAGGGTGAAGATATTTTTTTAATTTTCAGGTGTTCTCATACCATGTCAAATACATTGCATATGCTTGTTTGTATCCTGCATGAAACCTTTCAAAAAGTGGCAGATAAGAAATGATAAATACTCATCAGTCTGTTTTCCAAGTATTTGTTTCTTCCACTGTCAAAAGCAGCACCATACCTTATACAGTGCAATTTTTGGGGGGAGTTAATGGTTACATTGAAGTCATGTGGCTGGGTAGGTTCGGCTAAGTGCCACTTGTATTGCAAAAATAATGTAGAATTGGGCTCAAGTTAGAGGGGTTTTTTAAACAATTTTTAAAAACTTGACAAAGTAACCATGACTAGATACAGCATACTGTTGGTTCAAGAAAGTTGTAGGGTTGTTTTATTGTTTTTTTTCCTCCAACGTCATCTTCAGAGTTGTTCTGCTGGGCAGGTACTTTTTATTTCAGCACCTTTCTGGATGAGGCCCATGAATTGTGAAGTCAGCTCTGAAGAGACAGTTGTGTGACATTTGATGCACTACTTTCGTCAGTCTTTGTGTACATTTTACTTGTCATCTGTATTGCAGATTTTTTGTAATCTGACAGCTTCATCATCTGATTTTCCTTTTGAGAAATATATATTTCTAATATGGGATTCAATAGATCTTTACTTTATTGGCTTGTGAGAGGGGGAAAGCCTTCAATCAGTGCAGAAAGTTGCTGGCATTATTACAGTAATAGCATAATGGATTCTATGGAGGCAAACGAGTAATATCCCTCTTACACAAAAAGGACTACCCAAAATTAGTTATAGGTTGTCATTTCTCATCTCTTGAAACAGATTCATTTTTATGGGACATATTTTTAAAGCACAAAGGAGAATTAGGAACCCAAATCCCTGTGGCTTTCACTGAGAGTTGGATGTCCAACTGCCTTTTGTGCCATTGAAAACCTCTCCTTAAACCTGTCTGCAGTGCTATTGGAAAGAATTAAGAATTTCTTAACCCTGGGGAGTGAAGTGGAGAAGGGCATTAATCTGTTCCATCAGCCTTATTCATGCTGATAGCTAGAACTATAAATGTCAGTAGTCATTATGGGATTACTCTTCATTCATGTTGTATTCCTCTTGTTGAACAAAAGGGTTTCTATATTGAAACAAGCTCTTGACTTACACAAATGTTGTGAAAGTAAAGAAATCTCTGACTATATTTCCCCTAGTACTGCCACATAAGTGACATCTTTATGAGGAATGCTAATCTGGAAAGGACTGGATAATTTCTTTGAGAAAAATCTTGTGTGGGTCTTGCCATTAGACCTCTGACTATCAAACTGGGAGTAGATGACAGGGGATTGATCACTTGGTAGCTGCTATGTTCAGATGATTTCTTCTGAATCAGCTGGTACTGGCCACTCTGAGAAGATAGGCTATTGGTCCCCTTGGCCTATTGGTTTGATCCTATGTGATTGTTTTTGTGTTATGTTCTTATAACCTTCCCTTTTACAGTGTAGGTTCTGTAGCCTGAAACGTGCCAAGTGAAACTGAGGTCATTATTGGTCATGTGATCAAATGACCAGAACTTTTAAAAATGACTGTCTGTTAATATCAGACCTGAATGTAGCGTCAGTGATAATCATATTAGGTTTTTATACAGCTCTTCAGAATCCATTTCTGCTATTCGTCTTTAAATTCTAGACTAAAAATAGGCAATGTTAAAACAGGCAGCACAGTCTTATTAATTCATTGTCAGTGTGTTTGCTTTGAAATCATTGATCTAATACTAAAATCACATACCTTATAGAAAGGTGTTTGTTAAACCATAGGCACATAATTGATATTTTGGGAAGAGCTTTAAAGAAAAGGGGATTCTTTTCTTTATTAACACTTAATTAGTTCTTTGAAAATCTAAACGATTTTTAGCCATAACTTTGATAGACTAATAATGTGCTGGATTCATTTTGGATTACACTTTGATTTAACAAGAACATTAGATAAATATCTGGAACGTAGTCCCAATATATTGAATTGTCTAGATGCAGAAAAACTTTTATCCCAGAGTCCAGCTGGGAACACTAAGCTTACTCAGAGAGGCACAAATCATGATTATTTCTCTGTTTCTAATGCCATCTTCATTATATAATAATTTTAACTGGCAAAACTCCAGTTTTCGTTATAGTAATGCAAAGATTAACTTTGGCAGTTGGTGAGTTGTTCATTTTATCTTAAGCCTTTATCGCACCATGGGGATTGTGTCTCATCAAGGCAAAAGCTTCTATGTGGTAGAGAGCACAATGTGATAAAGAAACTTCAATATGCAAAATGTATTATGGTAAAATCGCTCTAATATATTCACCTTCGGATAAAAGCATGTCTTTGCTGACTAATTTTTTGCCTAAATTATATTTTATTTTATTCTTTACTGATGTCTTGTTAACTCCTTAACTCCCCTGCCCCCATCCAGTTCTCAAACAGTCTAGAGATAAATATAACTCAGATTATTACACTGAAAGAAAGCATCCAATCATTATTTCAACATGCTAAAGTCTACCATGTCCATTGCTTCTCCCTTATCCACAGGGCTTGATATCCTATCAAAGAAAGCTATCAGATTGGTTTGACATGATTTGTTCTTTACAAGTCCATCCTGGCTGTTGCCTATCACCTTATTATCTTCCAGATGTTTGCAGATGTTTTACTTAATTACTTGCTCCATTATCTTCCCTGGGTTGTTCTTCTTTCCCTTTTTATAGGTGAGCACTATGTTTGTCATTTTCCAGTTTTTGTGAATCTCTCCTGACTTCCATGTCTTTTCAAAGATGGTAACTCAGATACCTCCTCTATAAGCTCCTTGAGTATTCTAGGATGCATTTCAGCAGGCCCATGTGACTTGAAGATATCTAACTTTTCTAAGTAATTTTTTACTTGTTCTTTTTTTATTTTAACTTTTAAATCTACCCCATTTCCACTAACATTCACTATGTTAGGCATCCCGTCACAATCAAACTTCATATTGAAAACTGAAACAAAGAAATCATTAAACACCTCTGCCATTTCCAAGTTTCCTGTTGTTGTTTATTCCTCTTTACTGAGCAATGGGCCTACCCTATCATTAGTCTTCCTCTTGCTTCTAATACATTTATAGAATGTCTTCTTGTTACCATTTATGTCTCTAGCTAGATTGAGCTCATTTTGTGCCTTTGCCTTTCTAATCTTGTTCCTGCATACTTGCATTGTTTGCTTATATTCATCCTTTGTAATTTGACCTAGTTTCCATTTTTTATATAACTCCTTTTTTATTTTTAGATAATGCAAGATCTCCTGGTTAAGCGAAAGTGGTCTCTTACCATACTTTCTATCTTTCCCACACAGTGGAATAGTTTGTTTTTGGGCCCTTAATAATGTCCCTTTGAAAAACTGCCAACTCTGTTCAGTTGTTTTTCCTCTTGTTCTTGCGTCTCATGGGACTTTACCTACCAGCACTCTTGAGTTGAGTAAAATCTGCCTTCCTGAAATCTATTGTCTCTGTTTTGCTGTTCTCCCTTCTACCTACCGTTCCTTAGAACAATGAACTCTATGATTTCATGATTACTTTCACCCAAACTGCCTTCCACTTTCAAATTTTCAACGAGTTCCTCGACTGGGAATACACGACTGGGAGCACATTGGGGTTATCTTGCAAGTAGTAACAGAGGCTGATGAAAGTCAGAGTATGAGTGAGTGTTGCTGACATAGTGCTAGGCTATTTTTTCAGACTTTTAATTTCTTTTGTTGTGCATGGGTGGGTTGTAATTTTATATTTGAGCTGGGGGTGGCTTGCTAGGACAGTGGGACAATAAATAATGTTTGTCTCCTACTTTCTGGAAAATTTCCCACCACCACTATGTAGAACTGGTGCAGTTTCCTCAGTTTGGTGAAGAACAGTGGGGATGTTTTAGTGTAGTATGGTGCTAGTGTAGCCGTGGGAGGTTATTAGAAGCTCCTCAGCATAGCTGCAGACCAAGAGAGAAGGTAAAAGGGCAGGAACTAATGAAGGCATACCTGTGTAGTTCTTCAAGGAGGTGTCCTCACAGGTCTCTGGCTTCGTTGAAGATTATAACCAGAAGGCTGCTTGTGTGTGTGCTCAGTGATGTGTGCCATTTCGACTTGTGCACTTAGTCTCCACAGCAGACCCCAAGAGATCCCCCAAAGACCATAAACCAGATAAGGATCGAAGATGCCAGGCCAGGTTTATTGTAGAGCAAAGTACAGTAATAGTTGTCAATAGACTCTACTGAACCACTAAGCATATGTACTTGCCACAATGGAATGACTCAATCAGTGGGAGGTCCCACTGCTCCTGAGATCATTCAAAGGCTGTCCCCTCGAAACACCATCTTATATACAGGTACAAGAAGTCCCACCTCATTGCTGATGTATCAGGTTGCCACCCTCTGACATTGTCAGGTTACTACCCTCTGATGCTACTTAGATACCACCCATCACCCTGTACCTTGTGGTTTGATTAGATCATCTCTATCCATCATTCTGTCATTTTAGACCCTTTCTTGAACCTGAGTCTGTATCTGTGAGGAGTGGATACCAAGGTCTTCTTTTAATGAGCTAGTGACCAGTACCAATTATTGTTCTGCAGTCAGTACCTAGCACCAATTAGTGTTTTGCGCACTCAGCCCTGTTCATGCCAAGTTCTGAGAGCTGGGGCCTGCCTCTTGCTCACACCGAAGCTCTGCTCTGTTAGCCATGTTTTGCCCATTGTTAACTAGGCCTCAGGCCTCAATCCAGGCCTCTGCTACATGGGCTTATGTTTTAGGCCCTCATCTTACTACAACCGGTTCTCCTAAATTATGATCTGGACTTTGCATGAAATCTGGTAGCAATGTTGAGACATTTTTGAACATGTGTGAAGGCAAAACATGTCACGTCAGCACACTATGGGTCAAAGTCAGGCCACTCAGTCTTTGGAAAGACTTAACCCTGGAAAGTCACCCATGACACAAAGTATGTTGAGGTGTTAAGTTGGATAGTGGAGCAAGTGATAATTTTGCCTTCAGGAGTGTGGGGCAATAGTCTGTTGTGTTTAATTTGTGCTTCTAGATGGATGGCTTCACCAAAACAACTCTTGACATTGTTCACAAGGAAACACTTTGCCTCTGCTAGTGTTAGACTTAGTTATTTTTTTACAGGGTAACAATATTTCCTTCTTGCCCCTTTTTAGCCAGTGTTGATGACTTGCCCCCCCCCCCCCCAAAATTAATTAAAATACTAAGTCCCTATTATAAATAAAATCCTCAGCAAATACATATGTACATATGTATGAGGGGAAATGTATGCAAAACACTCTCCTAAGAAGTTGAACAGAACTTCATTGCAGCAAGACTGAAATCATCATCAGAAATTTCTCTAAAGTATCGTTAACCCCTCAGGAGAGGGTTCTTCTTTTCAGACAGACTGCCACAATCTTGATTTATTCTAAACCCTCTTTAGACTGGGCAGATTGTCTAAGATGTGTAATCTAATTAAAAGAAAAAATCCCCATGTCATGCAGATGTGCTTTCGGGTCTTCCCACATTGTGTAAATCATCTGCATCTCCTGCTTTTTTTTTTATTCTGGGTACATCTTTCTTTTCCCCATGATGCTCTTTCACGCAGCCTCATTTTCACTGACACAAAACAAGAAATCAAACTTGCTGTAGTTATCGTCCTGTATGAGCCTGAGTGGAGTCTCAGGACTCAGTGTCTACCATGAGTGGCTTAGGTGAAGTCAGTGCTATGTACCTCCTTGCCTAATTTACTTCTCATGGAACTAAATTGCTTTTTCTTCACTCCGTTTTCAGTTGTCTGTTGATAAAAGCACATACCCTTAGTGCTGCTGGTGGTCTGACAGATGGAAACGACATTGAACAGTTTCCCCTCCAGCATCATTTAGGAGCTTTTATTCTCCTATAAAACACTAAATTTAACATTTGGGTAGGCTTTTAGGATATGAACTGTACTCCACACAGAAAAACGTCAGTGTCTTCATTCTTCCCCAGTAACTTATCTCAGTATGGATGTGCAGCCCAAGCAGTTGTATTTGTCTTGCTAATAAAATCAGTGCTGTGTGAAAAGGAAATGTCACGGGTCAGTTGATTTCCATGACACTTGGTATGATAAACTAAATTAGGATCCTGTAAGAATGCTACTTGGATTTATTCAGAGAAAGAGAAGGAAAAAGTTATCAGCTTTGCTGTAAGGGTTCTTTATGTGAGTTTGTTCAGTATGGATGAAGCCAGAACGGTAGTTGTATAAGTTATCTCTTAGGGTTTAAAATGATAAAATCAAATCCTCTTTCCTGCTCACATGTTCTTGGCACTGAAAGACATGCTGTTCTTTAAATTGCCTAGTTTTGAATATGAAGCCATTAAAATTGTATTTAAATTATTTCGCTGTAGAAAATAAGATGATAATTCTGAAATTATCGCATACCATCTAGGGAGGCTGGTAGGTATAACCATACATGTAGCTGTGTGTTCAATCATCTGGATGCTTTCTCCTAATTAGGATGTATTCACGTGTATAGGCCAAATTCAGATCTGATTTACACTTGCATAAATCTCACAGTAACTCAGTTGTATGTATAAAGTTGCTTTGGATTTACCTGAAGTAGCTATATTAACATTCTTCCTACATTCACCAGTGTGTCGCAACAACCCCACAGGTGTGATTGCTAAAAATGATTGAACATAACTAAAATAAGAATCTTAGAATTAACTCATAATAGTTCTGAATGTTTGTTTTTTGCCCTCAATCTAGATATCTTATGCAAGGATAGCCATTTTATTTTTGAAATATCGATTGTTGAATGTTCTGCTACTCCTTTTTTTTTTCTCTTTCTTTCTCTCTCTCTTTCTCTTTCACCACCCAGCTGTGATAATACTTGTTTGTTTTGGCATAATCTGCTGCCAAAGTGGTTATATCACAAATGGAGGATTATGTTTTGTTTGTATAAATAGGCAGGGGACGGGTTATGAAAGAGAGTGGTTTCATACGTGCTCAGTAGTTAGAGTTGTGGACAGAGGTTGATGATCTCAAAGGTGAAAAGGTTTTTAAGATTTGTTGTGCACTGATGTGGCTTTGGAATAATAGGACCCCGTCCTCTCCAAGAGAGCCTTCAAAGTTGTCTAACATTCCAAATTCAGTTATTCTTCTGTAGTAATAATAAACAGCTCTTAGCTTGTCCTCTTTTAATTTAATAGAGTTCTCTGGCAGAGACACTGGACAGCAGTGGAAGTTTAGATGCACAGAGAGCTGACATGATTTACACAATTGAAGATGTTCCTCCCTGGTATCTCTGCATATTCTTGGGTTTACAGGTACATTTCAAAACATTTATTTCTGAAGTTGTTTATAGAGTACATAGTGCATTCTACAATGTTAGTAACTTGCCTTCTGTTTTGAGTCCATTTGATTATTTATTTAAGTGGATTGAGGGGGCTGGCAACAGAGAGGTACGTATGCTGAGAGTGAGGCAGAACTGATGTAAAATACTACTGGGGAGTCTTAAAACAGCTGGACGTTTATAAAAGTCCTTCCTAATTGTTGCTATGCTCCCCCCTCCTACTTTTCATATCTCTATTAATTTTCTTCTCCAGCTTTCCCAGATTTTTGCAAAAAAAAAACCAAAAAAACAAAAACCCTGTCATGTCAAGATAGCCTTCCTGCAAAATGTCTTTTCCTTTCCCCACCACCTCTCAAAACTTGACATACCGTTGCTTGCTAAGCTGTTACATTTCAGGAATTACTGCAGACTTGCTTCACAAATAGCCATTTGGGCTGCTGCCTAACGTGTTCCTTAATTTAACTAAAAACTAAAATTCAGTAACAGCTTAATTAATTCATGTGAGAATAATATAGTGGGATGGAGATGAAAGAGATGTTCTGTTAACGTTCAGATCTTTCTTGGAAATACTGCTTTTAGTAGAGTTAGTTCTTGGAATGACTAGCACCAAGATGGCAGCATCCGCTGGCTGGAAAACTGATCAGTTGTGGGATGGGGAGGGAACACTACTCTCTTCCTGAGTGCCCTGTATGCTTTTCAGGAATTTGTTTGTACTTTTTAGTTAGAGAGTTAGACTCTGTCTAGGAGTGCTTCACTGGTATATAATACTGGCAAAGTGCTCTTAGTGAGGGCACAACTACACTGGCTAGGCTGTTTGTACCAGTGTAATAAAACCTTCCCCTGCAAATGAAACAAGCTAGAGTAGTAAAGGCACAGTTTTGCTAGCATGGCTCTGTCTACACTACAGAGTTCTGCCAGAACAGCTTTGTTGGTCAGGATTCACTTTGCATCTCTGACAAACTTAGCAATGTTGGCAGATGTCTGTAGTGTAGAACATAGCAGAACTTAATGGACAGCCAAAACAGCTGGATTTTAGTTGCTGTTTTGCTGTGAATGTGGACAAGTCCTTTCATCTCTCCTCTGTCTGGGATGGTTTAGAAACACCACAACCATGGCAAGGAGGTTAGTCTAGATCAGTGTGTGTTAAACTTTTTAAGACTGAGGAACACCAAACAATATTTTTTTTTATGGGGAACACCAAGGATTTTTTGTTGAGGAAGAAAAAGGGCCAGGGGGAAAGTTATTGGGGGGGGGGAGGTCTCCTGCCCCTTTAAGGGCAGCCATTTTGAATTCTGTTGTTCTCTGCAGCACACCTCCGACTGCCTTTCAGCACACCAATGTGCCGCGGAACACAGTTTAAGAAACACTGGTCTGGATGACTGAAGCAGTCCCTTCTAACTTTGATTTTGTGTATTTCAAAATGGAGGGAGAGAGGGACCTATTTTTCTGCTTTTGTAAATTGGAAGCTGTTTCAGTCTGGTTGCCTAGAGACCCCCTCATCAAAAATAAGAACAGAAACCATTTAGCTATGTCAATACCCAGAGTTATGATCGGTAAGTAGTCAAGTATCAGAGGGGGGATAGCCATGTTAGTCTGAATCTGCAAAAGTGATGAGGAGTCCTTTGGCACCTTATAGACTAACTGAAGTGTAGGAGCATAAGCTTTCGTGGGCAAAGACCCACTTCATCAAATGCTTCTGACGAAGTGAGTCTTTGCCCATGAAAGCTTACGCTCCAATAAATCTGTTAGTCTATAAGGTGCCATAGGACTCCTCGTCGCAATCTGTAAGTAGAAGTTCTTAGTAGCGGGCTAAAAGTAGCTAAACATGGGAAGTAAAAGACACTAGGAATTAAAAATTTGGAGCCAGAATGCAGAAAACAGTGAAAGAGTTGTTGGCTAATTTGAAGCAATAAATACACTATTTTTCTTTTGCTCTGTTGATCTGAGATTTTTCGTATGTGTGATTATCAGTGTTAACAAGCTGTTAATTCTTCTCTATGTTCATAGCACTACTTGACATGTTTTAGTGGAACTATAGCAGTACCCTTTTTGCTAGCGGATGCCATGTGTGTTGGATTTGACCAGTGGGCTACCAGCCAACTGATTGGGACCATTTTCTTCTGTGTGGGAATCACTACTTTGTTACAAACAACTTTTGGATGCAGGTGAGATCAAGATTCATACCTTATTTTTCGTTGTTGAGATACTGATGGTGGAGTATGCATCTCTTTAAATTTACAGGACACAGCCTGTGATTCAAGAAGTATGTAGGGTATTTCTGGAGGGTGAATATGAAATAAAAAATAATGGTTAAAACTGCAGATTGCTCAGGAATAGAGTTGTCTGATCCTAATTTTGGAAGGCTTCATAGAAAAATGGACATGAAGTAAGACAGCCAGGCTATGTCTACAATTAAAATAGCAGAGTGGCATAGCTGCAGCTCGCCACTGCAGCGCTTCAGTGTACACATATCATACTCACTCTTGACAGCGACTGGAGGGACTCTCTAGTTGCTGTAGCGAATCCACCTCCCTGAGAGGTCATAACGACTAATTCTGTCAGTCTAGTCTATCAATGTAACACTGTTGTAGACTTGCTGGCTTCACTATGCCAGAGATGTGGATTTTCTACACCTCTGAGCAATGTATCTGAGTTGATCTAATTTTCTAATGTAGACCAGTCCTGCATTGTAGATAATTGGAAAGCTGTTTCAAATGAAGACCCAAACAAAAAAATAGTAGTAGCAAGGAATGAATGAACATGGGGGGCAGAGGGAAATTATTTAGTCCACTTTAAAAGGAGCCTGCTTTTAAAGTAGCCAGTTCCTTTACAAAAGTTGACATTTAAGTGTATGGACACAGTAACAGCTGCTGCTGCTTCTGTCATACTGTGCTGTGACAGTTTCACCAAGATGATTGTTAAAGCATGTTGAAATAGTAGGGTTTCTGGACTCATACAGCTCTGATGCTGAAGGATGCAGGTGTGTTTCTGTGAAAGAAGGTGAACTGTGTATTTACTCATGCTTATAGCTGAGGATAAAATGCTGATATAGAAGAGTCGCCCTTTGCTTTGTCGTAACCCTTGCACTTTTCAATCCTGTTTACATAACTGAGGTAGCTAGCACAATAGACATTAAGAAAAAGGAAGGGCAGCTTCTTATCCCTAACCTGACTGTTTCTGCCAATATTACAACCTTTGCGTATGTATCTTTCTAAATTCCCTCTGTGGGAATGAGTGAGGAATAATGGTCTTATTTCTTAACTGTGCAGAGTTGCAAGTACCTCTATCACAAATTGTCAAGGAACATGAGCATTAAACTAGCTTGCTTGGAGTTCCCGGGGGATATCTTTTACTCCGCTATTGCTGAAAGTCTTACTTTTTAATAAGATGACATATCTGAAACTGGTCTCAATATTACCAGATTTTTTAAATAATATACATAATTGCCAAATCATAGAGTGACTTCTATGTGCTAGTAACAGTGAATTTAGATAAAATCTCACTGTAGTATCCACTGATTTTTTATTTTAAGTATTTTCTTACCCCTTGTTCACCCGTTATTTGTCAGTCAAGGGATGGATAAAAGCCACAAAGTTTCTGCATCTTGAATAGAATCAAGAAAGAAAAATAAGACAAGAAGAAAAGTATTTATTATATTAGCATGTCTAAGCATAACTGCTTCTACTGTTCAAGTGTCACTTAATTCATCATAAAAATGATACAAGATGAGATCTTAGACTTGCAATGAAAAATAGACAACATGATTCCAATTAAAAATATTTACCGAAGAAACAGACATTTTGGATAAAAGAGATCATGCAGCAGGGAAAAGAGGGCAAACCTGTTAAACATATCATTTAGGACTATTAATACAGGTCAGCCAAAAGGGAAAAGAACAAAACCTCTTCAGGCAATTTAGGCTTCCTAAGTCAAAGTCCTTATGTTACTTGTTTTGCTTTCAATAGTCAGGAGAAAGTATTCAACTGATCTGCCATCTCACCTTCCTTCTACCTTCTTAGAAAAGATTCTTTTGTTCTTTTCTTACCCAGCTGCTCTAACAATTGTGTAAAGCTGCTTTAATACGTCATTCATCAAATGCTCACTTCAGATGTAGAAAAGGGTTATTTGTCGAAGTGGAATTGTCGGAAAGGAGAGAGAAGCATTTGCTTTTTCCCAGAGCATGTTTTCCTTATAACTATTTGTTCCTTCACATGAATGAGACAGTTATCTTTCCTACTCAGTTTGTTCCTGCATCTTGAATAGAATCAAGTGTGAAAAGACCAGAAGAAAAATAACTTCATATGAATATAATGAGTTAGCTTGATGCTCAAATGTGCTTACTTCTAGATTTATACATTTATAAAGGGGGTGGGGGTTTAGTAGAGAAGCATGGACCAGCGCACTCAGTGTTTAATCTAGTCTAGTTTAATCACATTTAAATTGAGCGCTGTATCTGATGTGTTGCTGCTTACTCAAAGCTTGTTACCTGTAACATCTTACTTTTTAACTCTTTATTTTGCATCTTATTCAGACTTGTACATATAAGGTCAAGGAGTGGTTAAAGCAATCAGAAATTGGAAAATATAACCAAGTTTTTTATGTCTCTTTGGGTATGTCGAACTAGGGAGGCTAATGTAGGCATTTGAAGTTGCAAATCAAGCCTGGGATTTAAATATCCCGCGCTTGATTTGCATCTTCCCGGCTGGTCGCCATTTTTTTAAATTTACAAATCTGGACTAGCTGCCCACATCTACATGTGGCAGGGACCCGGTAGTTTGAAATAAAGTCCTAGTTCAAACTACCTGTTGTTCCTCCTGGAATGAGGAATATTTAAATCGCAGGCTTGAATGCCTACATTAGCCTCCCTAGTTCGAACTAGGGGGCTAGTGTAGACACACCCTTTTAGATTAAAAAGTCATCTTCATTTTTAGACCACTCTACACTTGCTCTGTCACCTTTTAGACCTATTCCACTGCCTCGTTTGTGAGGAGAATTGCTGGCTGAACAGTTTGTACCTATATTAGTATGTTTGATACAGTTTAATATTTGATTGGGGTCTGCAGACATGAACTACACTTGCAGTGGGATTCTTACAAGTGTTATTGGCAAGCCCATGAACTGAAAAATGTTTAAACAAATAAAGCTATTATGGTTTCAAAAAGGTAATATTTCACTGGTTAAACGTCCTTAAGGATGGATGTACCAGCTATGTGGAGCCATTGTGAGTTGGTCGGGTTTCCATTCTAATGTTAGGAATTCAAGCTATTTACCAGAGCATACCTCTTTGCCAGGCTTTTGGATTAATCCAAAGGAACCATTATGATCTGAGAGATATATATTTCCCTAAATACATATTGAGGTTTGCTGAACTATGTCTCTGTAGCATTGTTACATCTATGCAATGAATTTGTTAGCTAGACCAGTGTTTCTCAACCTTTTTTTTATAAACTTAAAAAACAAGTAGTAGTCTGGTAGCCCTTTAAAGACTAACAAACATGTAGATGGTATCATGATAGTAGTCTGGTAGCCCTTTAAAGACTAACAAAACATGTAGATGGTATCATGATACCATCTACATGTTTTGTTAGTCTTTAAAGGGCTACCAGACTATTTGTTGTTTTTTAAGTTTATCCTGTACAGATGAACTCAGCTATCCCCTGAAGCTTTTTTTTTTCATAAAGTACCCCCTTAAAAAAATTATATGTATCCCTAGTACCTAGAATTTTCAGACACACAATTTTTTTTTCTACCATTACAACACATTTGTTTAAACAACTTAATTGTAACTGGTTGGTTGGAAGAAATTGCCTATAAGCAATAAACTTGCCATCGTACTTATGATTGTGCAAAAAGGACAAATAAAAATTAGATGAACATAAAATAAGTCCAATGTTCTATTCATACATATACGTACACACATATGCATATATTTTTATACAAACATCAATGAAAAGTGATCAGTAAAATTACTAGAAAAAATATAATTAACTTAACACAAAATGTGAGCTTGTTTGGATGAAATCAGATTTTCAAACCTACATTTCAAACTGCTGAGGGCCACAATTAAATCATTTTCTGGAGACATATGATTTCTTAATTTAGTTTTAAATTCAGTCATAGCTGAAAAACTTGCTTCGCATAAGTAGGTTGATGTGAATGGGAGGAGTTCTGTGAAAGCCATGCTAGTCAATTATTTATATTCACCTTTCATTTTTTTGCCAGAACATGGCAATGTCACCACATCCCATGCCTTGCATCTTTAGTACACTATCAGTAGAAAGCTTAAAAAGTGCTCCTTCATTTCTTCTGAAATCCCTGCTTTCTCAATAGCATTGTCATTAAACTGATTCAAAATCCAAAGCTTCTGTCAAAGCTCGGAAAATATCGTTCCAAATTTGTCAAATGTTCCTTTATTGATGTTTTGACATGTTCATGACACAGAATTTCCAAATAACATATTATTTTTCCAGAATGCTAATTTTTTCCTGGATGCCTGTTTGTACTTTATCGTGCAAGATTAAAATATTTGTATTAAAACCTTGTAACTGTAGGTTCAAGTTATTGATTTTTTTTCAAATGTCACAAACGTAGGCTAATCTGCAAATCTATAATTCATCTTGAAAATATTGTACTAACTCGGATTTGATTTCTGTGAGAAACTGCAACTTCACCCTTTAGCTCAAACAGATGGTAGAACAGTCTTCCATGTGATAACCATCAAATATTGGAATGAAGTAATATAGTAAGTAATATGTTCAGATCCCATATCACGGCATAGCGATCAAAAAAGACATGAATTTAGAGATCACGACATTGAGGTTAACTGTCTTCACTGCAATCTCTAGCACAGAGTCTAAATCTTTATTCAGCTTCCAACACTCCTGTCATCTGAATAAGTGGGTTGTGCCCACGAAAGCTCAGGATACCATCTACATGTTTTGTTAGTCTTTAAGGTGCTACTAGACTATTGGTGGTGGTTTAAATTTTTCCTGTTTTTTCTGAATAATTATTTCAGTAATTTGTTTTATTATGTCTTCTGCCGTTTCGTCAGTTTTTCTTATTGTATCGTTCGAAAGTGGGATATTTTAAATTGTGATGACTTCTGTTTCACTAAACATATTTTTTTCATAGCAGCACTAGATATATTGATACCTTCACATTTTCTTTTAAAATATTCAATTGATTTATCTTTTAATGTAGGATGCTTTGTATTAAGGTGTTGTTTCAACAGAGACGGTTTCATACAGTGGTTAGATAAAGTCTCACAGCAAATCATGCAAAGTGGCAAAGGGGGTACATTTCCGTTTGTAGTAAACCCGAATTTAAGATATTTGGAATTGTAACTGTATGGGTTTTTTTTTTATCTCAGAAGAATTTCCATTTCTACCACTGGTATGGAGGTTTTTTTTACTACAGATTTTCCCGCCTCATGTTTCCTGTGTACTAACTTCTTCCAAATCTGCAGTTTTATTCTTTGTTTTCATAAGAAATCAGTCCATTTTAAATCCTTCAATTGTAATTTTAAAAAACTAAACTAAAATTATACTAATACCAATTTTATCACTTACTTCAAATAGCAAGAAGCATAATATTCGACTGTTTATGTCCATCCGCTATGAATGCTGGCAGTTACTGACGCTATCAAGTAGCAAGGCGCATGCCAAAGATAAACAAAGTTTGCCGATAACATATCACTCGTCCAATTCCATACCTCTATCTAACCTCGTCTTTTATTAAATACAAATCCGTTACCGGAACTACTTGCCCTACTTGAAACCTGTGTTCGTTAAAAGCAAAATGGCTGTGCCTATGTACATTTTGTGTAACATGTAACATCTCAATGTTATCCAAGGTAATGGCAGTGTAGGAAGCCATTGTTAAACATTGCAAAATTCAAACACTCATCAAACATCACCATATAGTAAACAAACGGACTTGAATGTATTGCCCTAAACACAACAGTAAAATGATCTTTTGGCAAAGAATTGTAAGACAGAGGTGCATATCACTGTATGTTAATACAGCTGAGGGATTGAAGGAGTTCACAGATTCTGCTGAGGTTTGCTGATTGATAACATACAGGAAGCTGGACGGGTGAGGAAATATTTGGGTATAAAAAGTACAAAAATAATAAAGCACTGTAAATCTTAAAACAAAAATTCAGTTTTCTCCACATTTCAGTTGTGTTGACGTTACCCCCAGACTTCTCTTGAGTACCCCTCAGGGTACTCATACCACTGGTTGAGAAACACTGAGCTAGACCATTTCAAAACAACATTTTAATTATTCAAAATCTGGCATCAATAGAAAACCTTAATCACTAGGAAATTGAGTTGACCTTGATATTACATCTTAAACCCTAACCCTAACCCTACCAAATTTGTGTCCCTTTACTGCACGACAGTAGTGAGCAACCTGTGGGCCACTGGGGTTTTAAGTGTGGCCTGCAAGACATTTTCTTTACTGTAGCCCATGTGCAGCGTTGCTGGTTTCTGCTGGCTTCTGCCTGTGTAGGGTTTTTTTCCTCTTGGTATTACTGATGTGACACACATGTAAAGCAAAGTCATGTGAAGTGAGGCGCATGCTGATTGTACACAACATTGACTGAGAGAGCCGTGTGTTCCCTCGGCATTAAATCAAAATGCTGCTTGGTTCAGTGGGTTCACCCTGCAAATTCTAGGTAGGCAGGTGCAGTTGGCAGAACCACCCTAAACTGGGAGACTGTCTTGGTTATGATGATCTTGCAGCCCACTGAGATGGAGGTGGCCACTCGTGCAGCTCACTCGCTAGCCTAGGTTGCCCATCTCTACTATATGGATTTCACAGCAGAGACAAATGTTTCTCAGACTGGGAATCCCGACCTCAAAGGTCATGGTGTTTCCACCCTTATTTCTGTGCTGACCTCAGAGCTGGGTCTCTGCATAGCAGCAGCTGTTAGCTGGATTCCCAGCTCTGATGGCAGTGTCCCACCAGTGATAGTACAGAAGTAAGGGTGACAACGCTATGCCGCCCTTAACCTCTTCGCTGCTGCCTTGTGGAAGCTTTATGCTCCCTGCAGTAGCATTTCTCTATATGTGTTTAGCACAATAACTTCTGAGCGTTGCACCTGATCAACTTTAGCATTTCAGTGCTACAGGAATAATTGGCCAGAATGTCACGGAGGGGAATGGATAACTTGGGGATAGTGGGGAAAAAGGGTGCAGACAAAGCTACTGGAGTTTGTGTACATGGGGGATGCTGTATGGGAGGAATAGGGGGTGCACAGATTCCCTGGTGCAAAGAAGAGATTGGGGGAGTTTTCAGAGAGTCCCTGCAGTAGTGGAGGAGAAAGCAGGGGGAGGAAGGGAAGAATGTTTGGAGCCCCTTGTGTGTGCATTGAGCTCAGCCTACACAAGCTACAAAGTGTGCGACCCCTAGTTCAGGATAGGAATATAAAATCCTGTTGAATTGGTTAGATGTGATGTTGAACCAGTTAACTGATTAAAAGAGGGGCTGGACTGAGTGGCCCCTGCCTATGACAGGCACACCTGGGCGGCCCCTGTTTGTGGCGGGCCAGCTCCAGCCGCCTCTGCCTGCTCCAGCCCCTGCCAGTTAATTCCTTGCATCCCTAGTTCAGGATGTGGACGCATTGGAGAGGGTCCAGTGGAGGGCAACCAAAATGATTAGGGGGCTGGAGCATATGACTTATGAGGAGAGGCTGAGGGACTTGGGTCTTTTTAGTCTGCAGAAGCGAAGAGTGAGGGGGGATTTGATAGCAGCCTTCAACTTCCTGAAGGGAGGTTCCAAAGAGGATGGAGAGAGGCTGTTCTCAGTAGTGACAGATGGCAGAACAAGGAGCAATGGGCTCAAGTTGTGGTGGGAGAGGTCCAGGTTGGATATTAGGAAAAACTATTTCACTAGGAGGGTGGTGAATTACTGGAATGGGTTACCTAGGGAAGTAGTGGAGTCTCCAGCCCTAGAGGTGTTTAAGTCTCGTCTTGACAAAGCTCTGGCCGGGTTGATTTAGTTGGAATTGGTCCTGCCTAGAGCAGGGGGCTGGACTTGATGACCTTCTGAGGTCTCTTCCAGTTCTATGATTCTATGATTCTAGGCTTGCTGTTAGACTTTTCACCTCTAAATTAGTGATGTAAAGTTTCAATTATTTGGCTTATCGAATAGTCAGTGCAGTTTGATGAGTCAATAAGGGTGCTTTCGCCTTTTATACTGTCCTTTGTTTTTGCAGCAATTATGTTGATCTCGGTGTTACATTAGAATTTACTTCCTATGAATTGACTGGCAGTGCAAATATTAGAAATAGGACTAAGGACTAAAGTACCACACTATAACGCCAATTGAAATAACTCATTGCAAATGAGATTTTGTTTGACAGACAGTAGGTAGCATAAATCCTATCCAGTATGTGTGGGACTTGAAAACTGGAAATATATTTTATGGAATATGTTCCAACCTATTAACCAAGGCCAATACTAATGTTAGCTGTTTTGAACGATAACTGATTGTTAGTTGTTCACTCACTTATTCTGGTAACAATTTAAGGTAGCTTATATGTCCATTTCTGGTTAGAAAAAAAACAGAGCAGGTACTTTGCTGGAAAAACTCTGATAAATACAGGAGGTCAGATTTGACTTCCAACGACTGAGGAGTCAGTCATGCAAAACAACATTAGATAACGTACCAAAAAAAGTATCAAAGCAGAATATCCCAAAGATTAACTTAAGCACATGTGTGCATGCTTTCCTGAATCAGAGCTACAGTGATTTACATGAAAATCTAAACAATTATTTTTTTTTTAATCTCCACAGCTGGGAACATCTTTCAGCACTTCACATAACAGCTATATTCGATTAAAAAAAATTAAAAATTCAGTTCCTGGATTCTTTTGCATTGATGTCTTCCAAGACCCTGCAATTTTACCATTTTATAATGTAAATTTATCTGTGAAGAAGTTTTTTGTCCAATGAAGGCAAGTTGACAGAGCAGAAGTCCAGGCTTCAGTGACTATTTAATATTCAGAGAATAGATTGATATCTAATTATTTGAAAGGAAGCTTTGAATGCCAACAACATGTGCATATTATAGGTCGAATTACATTTATATTGAAAAGCTTCTTCTGCATGGAGTAAATTACCCATCTGGAGTCAAGCTGAAACACTAAAACTGACTTCATTATTGAAGAATTTTTCTATGAGGTATTTTAATGAAAGGATTTGTAAAAGGGGAGGGGAGTAGGATAAAGGAGGGGTGCAGTAGCAGCTTGTTTCAGATAGCATTTTGCTATAGGCTGTGTGCTCAGTTTGTCCAATGAAGCTTAAAGTGATGAGGTGAATCACTTTGTTTCTCTTTGCCATAGGTAAGCTTTAGATTTTTGCTTTGAGTAGCCAATATAGGAACTCAAGCCAAAGCAGAGGTCTCACAAACCAAGCAAAGTCATGGCCTTTCACATGTGGTCTGAATGCTGCCAGTACATACAAAAAGCCTAAATTGTCAGTGTGGGGGCCATTTCTTGTAAATGAATCTCGTGCACTACCTCCCCTTGATAGGCTTGCCAGATGCTTTCACCAAAAATCCCGAACATGGCAAACCCCCCACCCTCCCAAAAACTGGGAGACCAAACTTGTTGAGCAAAAAAAAAAGTGATATGCCTTTACGAATCCCCGCACTCCACGCTTCCCCACGCCAGATGCAGCAGGGGAAGATTGTCCCTGCCAGTCTTCCGAGAGAAACCGGGCAGGGTCCAGAAAAAACGGATTGTCCGGGCGAAAACCGGACACCTGGCAACCCTACCCCTTGATCCCTCTTCCTTCCTGCAAACAGATGAAGTTGATGCATGATGTCCAGACCTATATCCTCTGTTTTCTAGCTCCTCGCCCTCTCCTTGTTCACCTCACTCTGTTCTCACTTCCTTGTGGTATTTGTTAGCCCAAGCTGAGCCTGCTAGTCTTGCTCCTTTCCTGTGCAGCTGGTTCTGCAGGCATCAGGAGTTTCCATTGTTGCTGGAAGAGCAGGGGTAGGCAGCAAGTGTCCGAGTTGATTTATTTTTCAGGAGAACTGTGTGACCATCTTTCCAAGAGTATGTAGAGAACAGATCAAAGTGTTGTTCTTACATAGTTAAGCAATGTCTTTTGCTGTTTTAATATGTTCAAGTTGTAGCTTACTGAATTTATACAGCTATCGTTCTCTACAGATGGATGTCATTTTTAAAACCTTTCTGTAAATTTATATAAGCTCTTTAAAATCATTTGTTTCCAGGTCTATTATTCTTACTCACATGGAATGTATAGTTTTTGCCTACATTACAGCTATTTAGACATTAACTCAATGATCAGTCTATATATGCTTTTAATCCTAGCCCATCTAATTAAGATGTATCACTTTTTCAAACTATGTGAAGAATAACTTGCATTTCACAGGGAAACTTAACACTTCACATACTGTATTTGTGTACTTTCAGTTCCAAGTGCCCCGGACAATATGTGCTACTTCTCTCCCCACCCCCCCGTTGAATAAAGGTCTTGTTGTACCAACATTTGGTATTTGCGTACCAGTGTTTGGTAACATTTGTTACTGACAATAGCTGTGATTGTATTTAATACTTTTCTAAATCTCTGGATGGTGTTTTGTATTCCTTTAAATAAAGAATAATTTACTTCAAAATAACTTAGGCTGCATCTACACAGTTATTTCTAAATGAAGTTGAAATACTGTCAAGCTGGAGGACTTCTTACTCCAACTCCTGTAACCCTCATTGTATGAGGAATAAGGTAAGTCGGAGGAGGAGTGCTCTATTTTGAAATAAGTGCTGTGTAGACACTCCCAATTTCGAAATAAGCTATTTCAAAATAAGCTGTGTAATTGACGTAGCTCAATTTGCATAGCTTATTTCGCGTTAAGCCCTGCTGTGTAGATGCACCAACTACTATCATGTTGCAAAATATAAATGTCTGTATTTTCTCTTTCCATTTCCTTCAGGTTACCTTTGTTTCAAGCCAGTGCTTTTGCATTCTTAGCACCTGCCAGAGCTATCCTCTCCTTGGAGAAGTGGAAATGTAATAACACAGGTAAATGCAAGTCATGTATGCTTGTGGAATTTTAACTTTGGGATAAATTACCGGGTAACTCAAAATGGAACATCTAATTTGCAACATACCTTTTGATGTGTCATTGACTTTTCTTTGGGAATGAACTGAGTAGGTAGGAGAAATGTGTGCTTTTCTGCTTTTGAAAAAATGATTTTGTGAAAATTCTGTTTAAAAAAAAGAATAAAATTAATGATATCAGGAAAAAAATCCATCGTTGGTAGGGCTAAGATTAATAACATGGATTTTTTGTTAACCAACTGGGAGGGTGAGGTCTAGCAGAGGTACAGGCCCATTAATAGATGAATATAATAAAATGGTTAATAACACAGGAAAGGCAGAAGTGTTCAGTAGTTAGGATGATGTACTCTTGACGCAGGAACATTTTGAAATACTTTCCAGTATTATTTATTAATAAGGATTTAAAACAACATCTACTAGGAATAAACCTTTTTCAGTCTTCAGAATGATTTGCATCCAAGAATTATAAAAGATTTGGCTGAAGAGAAAACAGGAAAAATTCAGAAAAGTGGAAACATACATAGTTATGTCATTATTCCAAAAGGTTAAAATACTACTACTATCTAGTATCAAACCCTATGTGAAGTGGAAGAACTGTCTAGCTTGAGACCTCTTAAAACATAGTTGTATTGGTGAGTAAATATTGAACAGATTATTTCTAGAGGTGTTCCATGAGGTTGAATATTAGGTCCAGTGCTAGTCGGTATTTTTGTCAACCATCTGGAAGTCAGTATAAAAGTACTGTGGATAAAATTTGCAGATGACGAATAGACCAGCTGAATAGTAAATAACAAGAATAAGGCAGTCATCTGGATTGTTTGCAATCTGGACCCATACAACAAAATGCATTTGGCTATATTAAAACACAAAGCAGGACCTCATGTAGGCCATACCTACAGAATGAGGGATTGTATCCTGGCAAGTAGTGACTTTGAAAGGGAGTTAGAAGTTATAGTGGACCAGCAACTCAACATGAGCTCCCATTGCAATGCTGGGAGCTCAGTGCTTAATTTTTTTTTAATAAGCTAAGGTGCTCTAATTAGTGAACCTTTATGGAGGAAAAATAGTTGGTACTAATGGGCTTTTTAGTTTAGTGAAGAGAGGCAGAACAAGAACCGAGGACTGGAAGTTTAAGGTGGGTGAATTAAAATTAGAAACACGTATCTAATAGTGCAGGTGATTAAACGTTGGCTCAGACTTCCAAGGGAAATGGTAGATTCTCTATCTCCTGAGGTCTGCAGATCAAAACTGGATGCCTTTCTGGAAAATATGCCTTAGTTAAATATGCCTTAGGTTCTTGAGCTCAATAAGGAGTAAATGGACAAAAGGCTATGGCCTTGTGTACACAGGAGATCAGTCTAGAAGTGCTCATGGCCCCTTGTAGCCTTAAACTCTATCCCTGAATAATAACCCTGGATTTTGAAAGCCAAGTTTTGTTTCCACCTCAGTGTCACCAGTTAAACAAAATTGTGATCAAATTAGGCCTTGAGAAGTTGCCCACAGATGTATAGTTACTTTTTAGATGAGACCTGACCATCTGGTCTCTCTTGAAGTTAAAAAACTGAAGTGGGAACTATGTTTTCAGTTCAGTTTTCTATAATAGATTTTAAGAAGTTACTCTGTGCAAAATGCGGTAGCTTGACTTAAGGAAGGGAAAACAGGTTAAAGTTAGGAAAGTGACATTTTCCAGCTGCCTCTCATGAGCCCTTGAACCATTTAATTAGCTGTTTGTGGCCTCCTTCTTTTCACTTCTCACTTTTTTATACAAAACCTAGTGAGTTTTCAAATATTAGAAGGTAGATATCCAGGTCTATAGTTTAGAATATGCAAACTTGGGTGTTATGAAATTACACACAAATTTCCAGTGTTAATGGCAATAAGCCATGGTAATGTGTACATTAGTAGGCTACATGGTGGTTGAAGATTATCTGCTTTCAACATGATACATCACAGTGCGCTGAAGCATGTGTTAACAACTTAGAAGTACACACTCTGTTGGGACTTATTCCTGCATAGAAGTTTTTCATGATTGAAAAGTACCATTGCTTTGTCTTGCTCTTCACCATTTCTAGCCTTCTAAAGGGGTCACTCGTGAGCTATTATTGCAGTCTAATGAACTTGTTCGACTGTTTTAGACATGGTAGAAAATCAAGTGATTCTCCCGATTTAATACATTCTCATTCAGTTCTTTACTGGAATGGAAAGAATCCATAATTGATCCTTACATTTGGCAAAATAGGATTTTCCACTCTGGTGTATGAGGGAATTGGTGATTAATCCTTAGGAAGTGCTGTCTTAGTTCTCTGAAGATGTGTCTACACTTCAAATGAAAACCTGCGGCTGCCCTTGGCCAGTTGACCTGGACTTGCATTGCAGGGCTGTTTGATTGCCATGTAGACTTCTGGCTCTGGGACCCTCCAAAATGCAGAGTCCTGGTGCTTTGGTCTCTGTCCCTCCCACTGTGCCAGAGCCCAGAGGTTTAAATCGCAGTGAAGCAGCCATGCAGCCTGAGCCCTGTGCGCCTGAATTAGCTAGCACAGGACAGCTACTCATGTCTAGTTCTGTAAACAGACTCTGAAAACTGATTGCTAGAACTGGGAATTTTTGTTTCTCAAATATTGTTCAGTCTAAAACATAAACTACTACTGAAGTATTAGATGAATCTTTCCCTTCCTAAATAATAGCATTCTGAATGGGATGCAGAAATTAAAACATGTTTCTGTATTCCTCCGAGATGTAACAGTTACTAATGGAACAACAGAGCTGCTGCACACAGAGCATATCTGGTACCCCAGGATACGAGAGGTAACATAAGTAGCCTTTCTCTGTTGATCATCCCATTTCAGTTAACGTGCTCTATACATCCATGCCTCTATACATGTTCTTGTTTTTTAAGTTTGTAATTTCTTCCTTCACTACCATTCCATCTGAATATATCCTGTTATCTTCTTTATGTGACTCTTAACTGTTCCAGCTTCTTTATTCATTTCTGAAAATGGAATAAAATGACTCATTTATCATGTTCAAAAAGTCATACAGTACAATACACAAGGGAGACTAATATTCTGCTTCTTAGAATGTGCAGTTTGTGTTCACCAATTCTTGCCTACCCTTGCTCAATAATTCAATAGGCTGTTCCTGAAGGATTACCATCTGCAGTTAGCAAATCACTAAAGCTGGGTACAGTTCTGATGGAGATGTTAATTCTCCCCAGAGATTTGCTGAGTCTGCCCAATTCCTTTCCTACCTCCAGCATTTATCTATGAACTTTCTCATGTCCTCCAGAGCCCAGGATGGGGGTTATGCCCAAACATCACACTACAGAAGGATAGGTAGA
This sequence comes from Pelodiscus sinensis, assembly GCF_049634645.1. NCBI lineage: Eukaryota > Metazoa > Chordata > Testudines > Trionychidae > Pelodiscus > Pelodiscus sinensis. The sequence goes on along the minus strand of NC_134738.1, from coordinate 532,742 downwards.
ATAGTCCAGTTGAGGCATGTGTCATGGAACTTATCTCCCATCCCGTTGCTTTGGGCTGCAAATCTTTCCTCAATTTAAAACAACCCCTCTCTCTTCCCCATGTTCAAACCATAGCTACATCCTGCCAAGAGCCCTGCAGCCAAGAAGGCTGGCAGTCTCCTGAGACCACAACGCTGCTCTATACCAGCTTCTAAGGAGCACTTGTGAACAATGCAGCATACACTCTGCCCCTAGGAGCTAAGAGCATCACCTCCGTGGCGCCACCAGCCCTTGCCGGTTCGAACTGAGAGCTTAAAGGTTAGCCTGGAACCCAGGTCTCCTGTATGACAGTGTGATGTGCTATCCACACAACTACCAAACCAGCCAATTGGTCTGTTGGGTAATCGTTTTGTGGAGAAAATCCTAAGTGTTATACGTAAGCAATAAGTCACTTAAACGCATAATGAGCTGTTGTATGAGAATAACCAGTTTGCTGAGTCCTGCTTTGTCACAGAATTTTTTAATTGCAGTTTATAACCCAGAGCCGAAAAAGAATGTTTAGTGTATTCATTTCAAAATTAATTCAGCTGCATTTTCCCCCTTCTTTGTGTGTTCAGATCCAAGGGGCGATTATCATGTCCTCCTTAATAGAAGTGGTAATTGGCTTCCTTGGCCTTCCTGGAGCTCTCCTGAGATACATTGGACCGCTGACGATTACACCAACTGTGGCTCTGATTGGCCTGTCGGGTTTCCAGGCTGCAGGAGAGAGAGCAGGCAAACACTGGGGTATTGCTATGTTGTAAGTACTCTTGCAGATCATTGAAATAGGGGTGCACAGGAATTTCCTCCACAGTGGTTCTGCTGATATCAGTGAGTGGTTTGCAAAAGATAAAGGATAGACCATAGCTTTTAGTAATAATGAATGTTTGGTTAGTTTTTGTTCATTATATAGGTTTCCTGCCTTCACACTGAACAACAGTTCCTGAAGAAAAATGCATTCCTTTAGCGTGTGTGTGACTTCTGCCTTACAGTTTTACTTTCCTTTTTCTCTTCTCCATCCATGACTTTGTGTATTCCCTAACTTCATTCTACGTTTCAGTCCCAGCAGCAACTCTCAAGTTTCCCATTGGATGGACTTTACTCCCTCCCCATTCTGTTTGTTGGTAGGAAACAGCAATTAAATAGTTAAGTATCAGCTAGTCAGTAAATCCTGCCTGGCTCCTGCATGCAGAAATTTGTACAAGACTGGACAGTGTCCCCTCAGTCAGCTGAACTTGGTATGTTTAAAAAAAAAAGGCTGATCTGCAGAAAAATGTCTCATGAAAATACCTTGACTGTTATGACATGCTGTAAAGAGTTGGGTTGCTAACTTGGGAGGCGGAAAAGTACCTGTAAATGAACTATTCTTTGCTAAACAGGTAGTTAATCCTGTTTCACGGGGTTTTTAATTACCCAAATAGTTTTCTGACCTCATGTGTTACATAAATCAGAGTCCAAGGCTGAAATAACTAATCTTAGCCTACATCATAGTGTGTTAAAGCAGCAAGGAGTCCTGTGGCACCTTATAGACTAACTGAAGTGTAGGAGCATAAGCTTTCGTGGGCAAAGACCCACTTCGTCAGATGCATGACATGCATCTGACGAAGTGGGTCTTTGCCCACGAAAGCTTATGCTCCTACACTTCAGTTAGTCTATAAGGTGCCACAGGACTCCTCGCCGCTTTTGCAGATTCAGACTAACACGGCTACCCCTCTGATACTTGACATCATAGTGTGTTGAGAACCAAGTGAAGACTGGGAAACATGAGTTCCTAGACTGGCTGTCTAGGATGCTGGTCTGTTTTGTGAATAAGGCCTGTCACAGTTCGAGATAGCTCCACATAATTCCCCCTGCATCATCTAGTAATGGCACCCACCCTAGGCTCCTAACTCTTCAGCTGTTATAATCTACGTCTGTCCCTCAAGACTGGTGTTTTTCCAGTGTTCATGCTTCCCTGCTTAGACTGGTTTGCTGGAGAACTCTCAATCTGCCTAAACAGTCCTGCCTTTGCACTTCGCTTACTCCTCAGAGGCTATAAACTGCTGTAATTGCCCGTAATTATAAGTTCTTTGTAAGTAACAACCTTTGTTCTTAAGGTGAAAGCATTACAGAAGAACAGTAAAACTCTACACGCATGCTAAAAAGTTTACCAGAAATCCCTCCACCCCCCAAGCTAATCCTTTAGTAAGTTGATCAGTCCTTTAGGCCTCACAAAGGGCTTTTTCTGTGGTTTCAAGTTCATAACTGTTTAATTGACAAGAAGCATACCCATGAGTAAGTCAATTGCTCCTGTATACAGCTTGGATCTTTAATCTTCAGATTCTGAGAATAGATAATGAGTAGGGTTGCCAGATACTTTCACAAAAAATACTGAACATGGCAGGGGGCGGGGAGGGGGGAGTGGTTGAGTCAAAAAACAAACAAAAAAAACCCCCTGGGGGACCAAAGTTGAGAGGAAAAAAAAGTCACTGCACCTTTAAATCTCCTCCTGCCCCCCACCAAATGCGGCAGGAAGAATGTCCCAACTGGCCTTCCAAGGAAAACAGAAAATACTGGACATTTTACATGTCCGGGCCAATACCAGACATCTGTCAACCCTAACAATCAGCAGATGGTGGTTCCCTCTTTAGTGTTTAACTACATATGGTTGGGTCTGGAGGTAGGAATTTGATTCACCTTGCTCCAGGACAAAACCCTTTTTCCCCAGAAGTTCCTTCTCATCTGACACATTGTTTAAAGTACAGGCAGTCCCCGGGTTACGTACAAGATAGGGACTGTAGGTTTGTTCTTAAGTTGAATCTGTATGTAAGTCGGAACTGGCATCCAGATTCAGCGGCTGCTGAAACTGACCGCCAGTTCTGACTTACATACAGAATCAACTTAAGAACCCCAGGCGTCCCCAAGTCAGCTGCTGCTGAAACTGATCAGCAGCTGATTCCAGGAAGCCCGGGGCAGAGTAACTCTGCCTCTGGCTTCCTGTAGTCAGCGCTGGTCAGTTTCAGCAGAAGCTGACTTGGGGACGCCTGGGGCAGAGCAGCTGGGGTGCTGCTGGGTTGCTCCAGTAGCGCCGCTCCTCGGTGCTACTGGACCAACCCAGCAGCACCCCATCTGCTCTGCCCCAGCCGATGCTCTGCCTCATTCAGCCACTGCTGAAACTGACCAGCAGCGGCTGAATCAGGACCTGGGGCAGAGCAGCTGGGGTGCTGCCGAGTTGGTCCAGTAGTGCCCAGAGCGGCGCTGCAGGACCAATCGGCAGCACCCCAGCTGCTCTGCCCCAGGGTCCAAAACAAAAACCTGGTCTGCTGGGGGGGGCACACTAGCTGCGCCCCCCCCCCCCCCCCCCCCAGCAGACCAGGGACACGGGGAGCAGAGCCGCAGCGGCAGCGGGGTGCCGCGCCTCTGAGGCTTTGCTCTGGCAAAGTCTCAGAGGCGCGGGACCCCGCCGCGGCTGTGGCTTCAGTCCCGGTGCCTGTGGTCTGCTGGGGACCATCCCCAGCAGACCACAGGCACCGGGACTGAAGCGGCAGCAGTGGCAGTTCCCCGCGCTTCTGAGGCTTTGCTCTGGCAAAGCCTCAGAAGCGCGGGAACCCGCCCGGTGCCCCTGGTCTGCTGGAGACGGTCTCCAGCAGACCAGGGGCACCGGAGCAGCTTACGAACGGGGCTTTCTCACCCCGGAGCTCACAGGTAGCAATCTGCCACCTCGACCTCCGGGGCGAGAAAGCCCCGTTCGTAAGTGCGGATCCGACATAAGTCGGATCCGCGTAAGTCGGGGACTGCCTGTACTGTAGTCCTTTGAAGCTCATCACATATCCCAGAGCTTTCATAGACCATGTCCTCCCTCTCCAACCCCACCCCCTCCAAGAGCAATTACATTAAATCCCACAACAATACATAAACTTTGTGTTTCAGTACAATGGATTCCAAAGATACTTATCATTAATTGAATAATGCTTTTCAGGAATATTGCAGGAACTTAGAGCAAAGTATTCTAATTTAGTTATAGTATTTCTGTGTTTTCTTAATGTCTTTCATCCAAAGATTGCAAAATGCTGTACAGAGACTCCCATAAGCCTCAATATTGGCAGGCCTAATATTACCCCCATATGGTAGATCAGCAGATTCAGATACAGAGGTTTACTTGTGTATGGTTCAAGTAAAGCAGTGGCAGAACTGGAATTACATTTAAATTTCTAACTCTGAGTGACTTGTGTGCTTTACCACTGCCTGTGACCTCTCTGAATTAGGGAACTTGTGATGTCTGTCATCTTTACGTAATCTAGTTAGTTAGGTCTTATCATAACTGTTGCATAATGCTATCTGTAACCAGTTGGACTCTGGTTTGGGGTGAGACAGTTACACTTACAAAGGTAGTCCATCTTTCAGTAATGTATTTTTAAAGAGATGTACTTCAAATGTAAGGCAAGCTACCTGCTTATCATTCATACTTTTGCAATTATGAATGACATTACAGCACAGAAAAAACTGCACCTGAAGTTTTGAGGGAAAACAAAGCCTGTTAGTTTCTTCTGGACTAAAGATGATTTGGAACAGGAAAAGATAAAAAGAAAAGCTTCGAATTGGGGATGTAACCTGCTGTCCTGGAATTTCAAAAAGGAATTTCAAAAAACATATTTTGGATAGGTTTTTATGTAGTGTGCGTTCTTATTTGACTCACTAGAGTTAGACTGACTGTCAAGATAAGATATCTTGTTCAAACTCAGCAGAGGGGACAGAAATAGTCCATAGACGCATAAGAGATAACTGCTTTGGGTAGGACCTTCAGGGCAGTTGTTAGTAATTTTTAGACATTAAGACTGTTTTTACCTATTGTGAGCTTGAGTACAATGTTAAATACCGTGTTTTATTGACCTCCTTCACAGTGTGAGCAGTAGTTATGTAAAATCTTAAAATGGTGCTAAATTAATTTTGTTAATCCTTCTAAGCTAGAAGTTTGCTCTTGTGACCCAGAGGCCAGTCAGAAACTTAAGTCAGATGCTTTGGCACAAGAAAAATGGTAGCTTGATGCTAGGGCTTCTAGGCATTATTGTAATACAAGTAACAAACACTATTATTATCAACACTAAAATTTGAGTGGAACTTCAAATATTGTCTTGCTTGGGCTTTGGACGGGACGGGGAGAGCTGGATTTTTGGTTTTCATTTTTTGTTTGCCATTGTAAGTATCATATTTAACAGAACTGTGTGGGTGGTTTTAGCAGTTCATGATAATACAGCATTACACAAGCTGCATCTTTCCCCTGCTTTGTGCTGTCTCTGCTAAGTGGCTATGCATTTCTCATATGTGTTCATTTTTTTTAATTGTATCCTTTGGTATATATGGTTGTGACTATTTTCTTCCACTATTTGATCTGAGGAAGTGGGTCTGGCCCACGAACTCTCATCATCTAATAAACCATCTTGTTAGTCTTTAAAGTGCTACAGAGTCCTGTGTTTTGTTTCACTTGTAAACACTTTCTCCTCCTTCTTTCTGTTACTGGCTTCCCAGAAGACATGACTGCTAAATACCCTGTTGTTAGAGAAAAATTGTGTTTCTTGTAAAAACTTGACCATGGGATAGGATTAGAGTATGGCTTCACCAGAGCTCACTTTTCATTATTTGACTGTGCAGCATTTATGTATTAGTCTAAAGCAAGGGTGGGCAAAAGGGCCTCCATGAGTCGGATCTGGCCCGCCAAGCTGGTAGATACAGCCCGCGGAGGCGCTGCTGCTCCCTTGCCCCCAGGCCAATTAGGGCCTGGGGGCAGAGGAGCATGCAAAGCCTCCTCCTGCCCTAGAAGGAGCAAATGGCGTTTCCGCACACTGCTTGCAGGTCAGGAGGGAGAGCGGAGGAGGGTTTGGGCCTGGGGGTAGGGGAGCATGCCAAGCCTCTTCCAGTGCATGGGTGCCTAGTGAGAAGGGGGGGGCAAAGAGGTTCCCCCACTCCCAGATCAATTATAGTCTGGGAGTGGGGTGGCTCCGTCCCTTCCAATTTAGGCCCCACCCCATTCCTGTTTAAGCCCTGCTCCTTCCAGGGTGGCCCGTGGCTACTTCAAAAAATATTTGAAGTGGCCCCCCAGGCAAAAGTTATTGCCCACCCCTGGTCTAAAGGCTAAGTGAATTATACCACTGTGCCAGAGAGCCAGCACAGGTCCTGTATATCACTGAAGTGGGGTGTAAGGCTAGAGCTGTCCTTCTGCATAAGTGTGAAATTTCACCCTGCGCTAATGTGTAACTCATTAATCTTTGACCAATGTATTCACATGTCAGAAGGTGAAAATGCCACAAAGTTGAAATCCTCAAGAGTTGATGCTAGAACTGCCTTTTGGTAACTCAATTGACTAATATTTGTATAGTCACAGTGCTTTGGAGATGGTAGGCTTTCTGTAAGTACAGTAATTCCTCATTTAACACTATAGATATGTTTCAGAAAATGATCGTGTTAAGTGAAACGTGTTATGTGGGGTCAGTTATCCCATTGAAAATAATGGAAAAGGTGGGGGTTGCGTTTCAAGCAGTGGTGTCTGTTGGGACCGGGACATAAGGTTGGGGGAGAAATGGGACTGGGTTACAGCAGGGAGAGGAGGGGAGGGGGATTGGGTTGGGAGTATGCCGCTGTGACGAGTCTGCCAGGACCCGCACTGCATCTGGTGAAGGGGGATCACTGGGGAATGGCGTGGTGCACAGCGAACCCTCCATTGCTTTGCAGGGCCTGCAAGCGGGGGCAGAGGAGAGGGGGCAAGGCGTCCGGCGAGGGGGAGTCAGCGGGAAATGGCGCAGCGAGCAACAAACCCTCCGCTGCTTTGCAGGGAGGCAGGGGAAGCCCCGCGTAGCTGCTGTCAATAGGCCAGCTGGGGAAATCGTGTTATTCCGGGGACGGTTGTGTAATTCAAAAAAACGTTCCGGGGGGGGGGAACCTTCTATCGTGAAAATTTGTTAAGCGGGCATGTGTTAAATGAGGAATTATTGTACTATGATCTCTCCATTACTTGCTCCAACTTGTCTCTTGACCTTTCCTTCTCTTTCTTTGTGTATTTAGTAGTGAGACCTTATAGAGTCATAGACCTCTGTGCTTTCACACGGTGCTGTCATAGATAGTGGCAGAGCCTTAAAACAGGATTTATAAAGAAAAATAAACCCATATCTCTCAATCTCAGTGGCTTTCTCATCTGTGAAAATGCATCTCTCTGGCCTAGATCTCTTAATCTCATTCCCTCTGTTCTGACCTATTTACTTAAAAGCATGCATACGGGATTAGATTTCTCATTACAATGGCCTCATACTTATTAAACTGTTTATTTTCTCTCTATAAAAGTGTTTTGTCTTGGATAAGCACCAAAATATGCTACTGTACCTAAGTAGTAGAATGTCTGCAAGAGATTATAATATTGTATTTGTAATGGAAAGGAGTTTTAACATACTGATGCTAATGATTTATGATCCTTTTTTCTCTCCCTCAGGACTATTTTCCTAGTGTTGTTGTTTTCTCAATATGCAAGGAACGTCAAATTCCCCTTACCAATTTACAAATCCAAAAAAGGATGGACTGCCTACAGGTTGCAGCTTTTCAAAATGTTTCCTGTAAGTAATTCCATTTGTCTTTCACTTAGGAATAAAATTGCTTTTGATTTTTCCACCCCACAGTTGAACTTATTTTGATTTTTCTATAACCAGCTCAGCAGATCAAAAAGAATAATAATGAAGATAACAGCACCGGTGCACTTTTAAAAAACTCAGCATTTATCATTTGTCAGAGGAAATGGTGATAAGCCTCTGGTATTCGTAGTCCCCATTCTTGCAGTTGGCTCCATGTGGGAAAGAGTATGGAGGGGTAACAACTTAAATTTAGCCTTCCAAAGTAGGGGTGATAAGTTCACTGCCCTCAGGCTTTCTGTAATATGATCCTGAATTTATGTGAAAAGCTTCCTTTTATGTTTTTGTTCAAAGAAAAACTCGTTCAGTAATTACTTAAGCACTCGTTTGGAGGCATTCCCAGTTTTAAGGAGAAAAAGTTGACTTCAGATCTTTTGTGGATGCAGTTTAATTAAAAGAAAATCTGTCCAACAAGTCCATAATAGGATTTATTTTTCTCATTTTAAGTAGGCCTGATATGTTGGTAATAGAAGTCTTGTGTGTGAACAATTCACTATTGATGGTGCACTATTTATTGTTCATAATTGGAAACTTGTTTGTTCACTTTAAACAGCTCTCTTTTTTTCTTCTCACCCGCAGATTATTCTGGCTATCCTGGTGTCCTGGTTGCTGTGCTTCATCTTTACAGTGACAGACGTCTTTCCACCTGACAGCACAAAATATGGGTTCTATGCTCGCACGGATGCTAGACAAGGAGTGCTGTTGGTAGCACCCTGGTTTAAGATTCCTTATCCTTGTGAGTATGTTATAAATGTGTATGTGCTGGGAGAGAGAATTATGCTCATAAGCATCCTTTCGATGCTCCCTGCTAACATTACTGACATGTCACAGCATTGGGGTTTGATGTGTTTAGGCAGAAGAGCAGAGATGGGGTTTTAAACTAGTCTGTATAAAAAACAGGAGTTTTAAATCTGGTTATGGCTTTCCCTAAGGAGACAGCACAAGCACAGAATCACATTCAGAGAGGTGCCGAGCCCTCTCCGCTCACTTTCCCTGCAGTGTTTCATGGGATATAACTAGACAACAAATGCTCTTTAATAACTAACATCTGTTTTTACATGTTCTCCCACAAAAGTAACCATTTACCAGCGGATGCAGCAAAACTACTGGGATTCCCAGGAAATAATGGGTTTAATTTTCCTTTACATGAACTTGCTGATATGCAGGTTGTTGTGCAGGAAGCTGTTACTTTCCTTTACTCCACTGCTAACAGTACTGTAAAATACAGGTGATGTGGTAGGTACACGTTCCTCTTGTTCAGCCACTGAAATCATTGTGGTCTGTGAGATCACATGGAAACATGTCTCTTGATTTTAAGCCATCTAATAGCATCACTAATACATACAGGTTTTGGTGGGTTCTTTTCCGAACTGAGTTCACTACTTATCCACTTTTGATAATTATGATGAAAACTTTCAAATTTAGGAGCCTAAAATTACATACTACAATAGAAGTGCCCTGGCTTTCAGAAGTGCTGAACTCCCATTGTTTTCTGTTGGAAGTCTGAACAAATTTCTGTTTGTGTCAAACTTTAGGCATAAACATTTGAAACTATTGGTTTGTGTCTGAACTCTGTGCCAGACTAATTTCCTGAGCCCTGCACAATGTCCATATGGACAATCACAAATTGGTAATTTTAACTGATTCAGGCCATATCTAGACTTGTGGGAAGATTGACGCCGCAGCGGTCAATCTTCTGGCATTTGATTTAGCGGATCTAATATATATTGGTTCAGTTTCAACATTTGCTCAGATATGTCAATTTTGAGGACTGTACTTGCTGTGGTGATTCGTTCTCTTTCCTGATTGTTTTAATGAGAAGCAATCCCATCAGTGTAGATGGGATTGAACTAAAGAACGTAGAGACGTTCACGTATTTGGGGAACAACATGACATATGATCTAGACCATAAGAAGGAAATAGCGACTAGAATAGCGAAAGCAAGAGTTTGAAGGTGATTGGTATTATCTGGAAAAGTAAAACGATTAGCTTAGGAATGAAGCTGAGCGTCTTGAAAACGTGTATTTAGCAGCATGTTGTATGGATGTGAGACATTGTATGGATATTGGCGTGTCGAGAGGAGTTGTTATAGAAAGATCCTGAGACTAAGATGGATGCAGAAGGTCACCAATGAGGAATTATATAGGAAGATACAACCTAAAGAGAACCTACTGCAGAAGGTTATATAAGGGAAGTTACAGCTATTCGGGCACATCTGCAGAATGAACGGTGAGCGAAAAGTTAAGACCCTGGTATTTGGCATAATGGATGGTCCAAATAGGAGAGGAAGACCCCACAGAGAATGGGTAGATGATATAGTAGATTGGTGCGGAGCTAGTCTACAGAAACCAAGCCACTTCGCACTGGACAGGAAAAGATGAAAGGAAATAATGAGGGAGGCATCAGACACCAACGGGCGTTGATCCCATGGTTGTTGATGAAGATGACAAATCCCATTCCAGGCACAACCCGTTTTCTTGGCACAAACAGCCCCGTATCTTGCTTTAAGTTGTGATAAGAAGAAGCTGCATACCAGATTTGTAGCTCTTAGCATTTAGGAGGAGTTCTTGATCATACACACAAACTTTCTAAAATATATAGTAGATTGTGAAGATTTGGAGAGATGGAGTGTTGACATTTGAATAAGCTCTGCTCTGGTAGTTTTTGACTTTTTTAGATTGTTAGCTCTTGAAAGCAGAGATCAAATATGCAAACAAATGCTAATTATGTGAGTAGCCCACACTGATCTGACATTCAAGCTGCAGCTCAAATCACTGAGATTTCTCATGAATATAAGCAGTTTCTTTTTAAACATGGCCAAGCCAATTAAAATTAAGAGTCTCTAAAAACTGTATTGGTTTCCATTTAAGTGAGTGTTTCTGGTCCTCGTATTTAGCTGAACTAGCTAGAGTTTTAATGAATGATCTTCATTGTCATGCAATCTTAATGGAGCCAGTGGTTTTTACATCTTAATAACTGAATTATTGTCTTCTACAGAACAAGAGAGATTTAAGTTTTCTTCTTTTCGCAGTTCAGTGGGGGTTGCCAACGATTTCAGCAGCTGGAGTAATAGGAATGCTTAGTGCAGTTGTTGCAAGCATTATAGAATCAATCGGAGATTATTATGCCTGTGCAAGGTTGTCTTGTGCTCCTCCTCCACCTATTCATGCAATAAATAGGTAAGTCACTTGGAAAAGAAGTAACTATAATATTTTGTGCTTCCATGACAGCTTTGTACTCTGGCTAAGGCAGATATGTGTTTTGGTATCACATTTTATAATATGATCAAGTCTAGAACCCAGTGATCTGATGTCTAAAAAATAACTATTTTGAATTGAGTTATTTTAATGAAAATATAATGATCAAAGCTCAATCCTGAACTAGTTGAACTCAGTGGAAGTTAGAATGATGGTTTCAATAGAAGAGCATTCACATGTATGTTAATATTGTCTTTATCACATTACCAGAATCATTAAACTGTTTGGGCTTTAAATTCATTATACGGAATCATAGGGTTGGAACAGACCTCAGGAGGTCATCAAGTCCAACCCCCTGCTTAAAAGCAGGACCAACCCCAACTAAATCATCCCAGCCAAGGCTTTGTCAAGCTGGGACTTAAAAACCTTTAGGAATGTATCATCTGCATTGATAGCCCATTCAGTGCTTTACCACCCTCCTGGTGAAATACTTTTTCCTAATATATAACCTAGATCTTCCACACTACAACTTGAGAACATTTCTCCTCGTTCTATGGTCTGTCACCACTGAGAACAACTTCTCTACAACTACTTTGAAGTCCCCCTTTAGGTAGTTAAAGGCTGCTATCTAATCTGCTCTCACTTTTCTGTAGACTAAACATGGCCAGATCCCTTAGCCTGTCCTCATAAGTCATGTGCTTCAGCCCCCTAATCATTTTCCTTGCCCGCTGCTGGACTTTCTCCAGTGCGTCCACATCCTTTCTGCAATGGGGCCCCAGAATTAGACACAGTACTCCAGATGGATGCAGTTATACCAGTGTTGAATAAAGAGGAATAATCACTTTGCTTGAACTGCTGGCAGTGCTCCTCCTAATACACCCTAATACAAGACTAGCCTTTTTGGCTACAAGGTCACACTGTTGACTCATATCTAGCTTCTCATCTTCTGTAATCCCCAGGTTCTTTTCTGCCAAACTGCTGCTTAGCCTGTCGGTCCCCAGCCTGTAACGATGCTTAGGATTCTTCCCTCCAAAGTGCAGGATTCTGTACTTGTCCTAGTTGAACCTCATCAGATTTCTTGTGGCCCAATCCTCCAATTTGTCTAGGTCACTCTGGACCCTATCTCTCTCCATCTAGCTTAGTGTCATCAGTGAACTTGCTGAGGGCACAATTCATTGCCTCATCCAAGTCATTAATAACAATGTTGAACAAAAGTGACCCCAGAACCAACCCTTAGGGAGTATCTTGTTAAAGGCAGCTGAAATTAAATTGTAAGAGTAGAGGGTAACTCTAGACTTTGATTTTGTACTTCATTGCATTGTCCTCCATTGCTTTATGAATGTAGATATCTGGAATAGAACCACAGAGTCATTAAACTGGATGTGACCTCAACATGGGGCCCTGAGATGCCAACAGTGGTTAATTAGATGTACCTAAGTATTGAAATGTTTGGTGGATCGGATCTTTGGATATTGTGCAACCATTTTGAAGTGAGAATATTTTAATCTAAAATGAAACACTTTTCTCTTCATGAATTACAGGGGGATTTTCATTGAGGGTCTTTCCTGTGTTTTGGATGGAGTATTTGGTACTGGAAATGGATCCACCTCTTCTAGCCCTAACATTGGAGTCTTAGGTATCACTAAGGTATGTACTCTACTCTGCTCAGCCGATAATCCGTTCCCTGAGTATTGCTCAGTCTGGTGGTACTCTGGCTCTCACCATTTATATTGTTTCGTGACAACGACCTTCTGTGAGGAAGTAATTCTCTCTTGTATGTTGTGCAAAAACAACTGCCCACAATGTTTTGAACTTCCTTAATCTGTTTACACTGGGCATTTTCCTGTCAAAGTGTCCATTAGGATTAGGTTAGGGTTAAAAACCCTTTCTTGATTTTTGGCAAAAGTTGTTAGAGAATCTATTTGAGTAGTATAATGTGAAATAAACATAGACTTCTTGTGAGTGAAGTTGATTTTAGTTTTGAAAAGGCTGCAAGTGAATAGAAATTAATGCTTTGATGTGTATCCTTGCTGTGTAATCAATAACAATGATACACAAAGTAATACAATACAAACCTTATGTATGACCTTATCTACACTGGGATTTTTAGCCACCAGTTTTAGTAACACTGGGAAAATCCCTTATTATGTATGTGCTGCTCTGGTGAAACACACCTGCACTAGGATTTACACTGGTGGTGTTGCATTGATGTCACTATACCCACTGTAGGTTTAAGTTAAACAGACACCAGGCATTTCTCTGTGGATGCTTATTAGTTTGTAAAGCCCGTAAAATGCTCTGGATGTTGTATTTCTATATGTACATTTTGAAAATGCCTCCTGCTTTTGGTCTGTTCGACAAAGTATATTAAGTACGTTAGTTGCCCCATTACAACTAATGGGGACTCTTCACATACTTTAGAATCTTGCTGACCTTAGAATACACACTCATTTGGTCAACCTCCATTAAATTAATATTGTTAGATATCAAATTACTAAGAGTAGACATTCATGTTATGAATGTGCATCTTTGCCATAAGTGATCATGCTGTTTGAATTCAGAAATGAGACCAGGCTGGTAGCAAATGAAAATAGAAGATGTATGCAGCATAAACTGGATTTGTGCTAACAGGTCACAGAAAAAATTGTTGGGGAGTACAGAAGGACAGCTTCATTTTCTGACAAACACTTACCACTCTGGGTGTCTGTCAATTTTTTTTCTTGACTAAAAAGTGTATTTACTTTGGGTGAGAATAGAAATGGTAGTAGCGCCATCTGCAGACAGTCTCTCTCCTTAGTATATTCCATTGGAAAGAAATTAATGTGAAATGCTGTTTATAAAAAAAATGCTTGGTTATAAAAGGTTTATTTTGACCGAATCATCTGCCTGATTCTCATGGGACTTGAGCAATAAAGGCTTTGCATTAAGAAGACACAACACAGGAGGCCCCCATCTTGCGACTGCCCGAGTTCTAACCCTCCCACACTTACAACCATTTTTGTAAGTGCAGAAGGGGCCAGAAACTCCCGACTTATGTTCTCAGACTTCATTTACGATGGCGCACGGCGCCTATTGTAAATGAGGGTTTGAGTTACGACATCTCCGACTTTGCGACACTTCCTGTGGAACCAGTCACGTCTCATGTAGGTAGCCTCCTGTAACAAATACCACTTTTCCTTTAAAATGTGTAATCAGCAATTATGCCAGATAACTAAACTCTGCTGCAATGAAACCTTTTCAGCAGGCATGGAAGCCTGTGTAATGCTCACTAAAAGTGAATAATGATTATGCATAGCAGCAACAGGTGAAGAACTTTATGCTTTCTCGTCTGCACTCATATTCCTGGAAACCATTGTAATAATTCTTCAGGCTCAGAGTACAGTGTATTTTAACCTGTTTCCTTCAGCATGTAAATTTTATTGTCCATGACTAAAAACCTAACTGTGGGCAGGTGCACACTCAGAGACATGCATTGGATGGGAGCCAAATAATTGGTGGGAACACAGAATTCCTCACACCCGGGGCCATAGCTCCAAAATCGTACCCCTCTGAAAGAAGCCAATTTTTTATTCCTGTGCATGCCTGACTACAAACACCACTTTGGTGCAGCCACGCTCCTATACTGCTTTGATAAAAATACTCTAAAGCCAATGGGAGAGAGCTCTCTTGTCAGCTTAATTACTCCACCTCCAGGAGGAGCTCTACCACCAACATAGCATTGCCACACAGAGGGTTATGGTTGGTGTAACTGCATCACTGAGGAGTGCAAAAATCCACACATGTTGAACTGAAGTAAGTGTACACTGTAGATCTGGCCTAAGACATGAAATGTGATTTTGCATTCTCTGAACTAAAATTGCATAGGGCTCTTTAACCTGTACCTGTGGAGGTGACACATACCCGATGCAGAATGCAAAGCAAAATCGGCACAGTTTAAGGTCCAATTTTGAAAGCTTAAGAGAACGTGGAGAGGGCACAGCCCTTATGCTGGACCCCTGCTCAGGTGAATTTTACCCTGTAAGAGATTCGAATGATGTATTGTACTACAGGCTAAGAGCTTCAGGCAGCTTGCACTGCTAACATTCATGATGAAATAGGGTACTTAATGTTGGTAAAATACCAACTTGGTGTACATAATTGAATATTTTAAATAGAAAGGCGGGGTAAAAATATTTCAATAACTAAATAAAAATAAAATAGTTTTCATTGGGTTTGACATAAGAACCTTTTTTGTTCAGTTTCTGTATAAGTTTCTGGGAACATGTACTCAGATCTAATTTAGTTCTGAATAAGATGTTTTTGGTAATACACTAGTCACAGTGGGATTCAAATCCCAGTTGAGACTTGATTTGTTTTAACACTTAAAGGTTAAATAATTGCATATCAGTTTCCTTATTACTGAGGGTGTGATGGTTCAGTTCTTCAGCAGTTTTCATGCTATTTCATAGTATGAGTAACATATTCAATAATGGGAAGTCAGAGGGCAAACAATACTATCCAAATAGGAAAATAGTTTTAATCAAGATATCTTTCTGGTTTGTTTACATTGCTATTGCATTAAATAACTAATATTGACCAAACAACAAGTAGTCTTTACTGACTTTGATCTTTATCTACTCAGGTTTAGCACCCTTTCTCCTGATACTTTATGCATAGAGGTAGGGGGGTGGCGACAGAACATCTTTCTCTCTCCTCCCCCTCCTGCCCCTTTCTCCTATTTATTTTGAGTTTCCTTATCCCCTAATCATAACTCCGGTCATCTGAAGAAGTGGGCTGGGCCCACGAAAGCTCATGGTACCACCTACATGTTTTCTTAGTCTATAAAGTGCTTCCAGACCATTTGCTTGCTGTTTTTAACTAATAGTATGGGTAGTACTTTGTAGACTAACAAAACATGTAGATGGTGGTATGAGCTTTCGGGGGAAAGGAGTGTTGGATATCTAGGACCAAAATAAATAGGGGAGACAGGAAGTGGGGAGGAAGAAGGGAAAATTGGGAAAGGGGGAGCAAGAAAAGGCAGTAGGTAAAAAATATATCAAGGGAAAGCCTAGCTGGAAAGCAACAGGGAAAACAAATAGTCTAATAAGCACCTAAAGATTAGATAGTCAAAGGAAGCAGATAAGAACCATTAATTAGCAAACAACAAAGAGTCAGGAAACACTTAAAGACTGATGAAACATTTAGATGGTATGAGATTCTTCAAAAACAAAGAACCATTGTGGCTTTCATTGTTTGATAGGTAAGTAATGACTAACCATCCAGTATCTTTGTTTAATCCAGAGGTGTGAGAATTGAACTTGTGAATGAGCTGAAGTTCCAGTCCTTCCAAGTGTACCTAGTTCCTGTAATTGGTTTGTAACAAAACAGCCACTTGAAGATCTGTTAATGCATGCCCAGGGAGATTAAAGTGTGCCCCCACAGGCTTTTGGACTCATGATACCATCTACATGTTTTGTTAGTCTACAAAGTGCTACCAGACTATTTGTTGTTTTTTTCAGTTTACCTATATAGACTAACTCAGCTACCCCTTGAAGCTTCTAATATTGACCAGTCTGGCTTCTCTTTATGATTGGCCTCTTCCCACATACCAGGTAACATTAAGAATGATTAAGCAACAAAGAACATTGTGAAAATATTCTCCTGTGCCCACAAAACCATAATGTGTTGCTTTTTAAAATTCAAATTATAACTGCACCATGAGCCACTCCTGCTTTTCTGAATCTGTTAGCACGCCTTTTAAGGAGCTAATTGTTCCTTATGCTTATACTTGTGTATAAACATATAATACAATGTCAGATGTAAGAGGCACACTACACTATAAATTGCACAATTAAAATATAAAAAGATAATGGAAATACTGAAGTTCCTATAACAGTAACTGTGCCACATTCTGTAGTTACTTAAAAGAGAAATGACTCTCTAAAATCAGTTAAATGGTCACAGGCAGGGAAATTACAACTCATCAAAGTGAATGGTAAGACAAAATTACACAGTGGTTTTTCTTCAAGGCTGTGTTAATGTGGTGCCAACACAAATGTTTGTTTTGTCCCATTTGTTGTAACCATCCTAGGACTGCCCATTACAATTTGTGTTGTTTTATTTTAATTATGTAATGGGGGGATAGGTTAATGGTTCTGTAGTTTCAAAACAGCTTATGGTTTAAACAAGAAGCCACATTATGTCACAGTGGAAGTATAATCCATGTTCCAGCTGGAGACCCCGAGACATCTGCAACACTATGCAGCTAGTATTTTAAGAGAGAAAAATTGAAGCAGTAGGATCTAAAGTAGATATCTCTGCAGTTTCCACTCCTTTGATGGTCTCCAATCCCTGTCAGGTATGGGTTTGGGGGACATTGTGCTGTGTGTTTCACTGGGGAATTTACAGTCTCCCTTATGTATATTGTTTCAGCCAGAGCAGCTACTGTTGTACAGGGTTACTGTGCTTCGATGTCATAAGCACTGTAGGGAGACTGCTGGACTCTATTAGGAGAGAATTTTAAGAAGGATTAGACAAAAAATACAGATGTTTTTTCCTAGTGTAAAAATGAAGGCATTAAAGTTGGCCTAAATGTGCATTTTTCCACAGTATTTGGTTTGACTCCCATCCCTTTGTGCTTTGTAGGTTGGAAGTCGTAGGGTTATTCAGTATGGTGCAGCATTCATGCTCTTACTTGGAATGGTTGGGAAGTTCAGTGCACTGTTTGCATCCCTGCCTGACCCAGTGCTTGGAGCACTCTTCTGCACCCTCTTTGGTACGTGTCTGTGTCTCTGCTTTTCTTCATATGCTACTTGACTACCTTACGGCCTTTGACCTCGGTGATGTGCATCTGTGGATGTTAGCTAACTTTCACAAAATTATTGAACCAAAAAGAGAGATTCTAAAAGTTCACATTCTTGATTGTTTTTTGTTTAGGAATGATTACAGCTGTGGGTCTGTCCAACCTCCAGTTCATAGATTTAAACTCTTCTCGTAACCTGTTTGTACTTGGATTTTCCATTTTCTTTGGACTTGTCCTTCCAAGTTACCTCAAACAAAATCCACTTGTTACAGGTACGAACTTATCATTCATTCATGTGAAATGCATCATTTCTTTGTACTGTTCATACAGATCTATCCCAAAATGCTGTAGATAAGAATAGCCCTATTGGGTCAGACTAGTGGTCCATCTAGCCCAGAGGTCCATCCAGCCCAACTTTCGACAGTAGCCAATACCAGATGCCCCAGAGGGAGTGAACAGAACAAGGAATCTTCAAGCAGTCCCTCTCCCGTCACCCATTCCCAGCCTCTGACAGTGTTTAGAGACTCCATTCCTACCCATCCTAGGTGATATGGGGAAAGCTGAAGTACTCAATGCTTTCCTTGCCTCTGTCTTCACGGACAAGGTCGGCTCCCAAACTAATGCGCTACGTGACGCAAGATGGGATGAAGATGGACAGCCCTTGGTGGGTAAAGAACAGGTTAGGAACTATTTAGAAAAGCTAAACGTACACAAATCCATGGGTCCAGACTTAATGCATCCGAGGGTACTTAGGGAGTTGGCAAATGCCATTGAAGAGCCTTTGGCCATTATCTTTGAAAAGTCATGGAGATTGGGAGAAATCCCGGATGATTGGAAAAAGGCAAATGTAGTGCCCTTCTTCAAAAAAGGGAAGAAGGACGATCCAGGGAACTATAGGCCGGTCAGTCTTACCTCGGTTCCTGGAAAAATCATGGAAAGGATCCTTAAGGAATCCATTTTGAGGCAGTTGGAAGAGGAGAAAGTGATTAGGAATAGTCAGCATGGATTCACAAAGGGCAAGTCGTGCCTCACCAATCTGATTAGCTTCTATGATGAGGTAACTGGCTCGGTGGACATGGGAAAGTCAGTGGATGTGATAGACCTTGACTTTAGCAAGGCTTTTGATACAGTCTCCCACAGTATTCTTGCCAGCGAGTTAAGGGAGTGTGGATTGGATAAATGGACGGTAAAATGGATAGAAGGCCGGGCCCAGCGGGCACTGATCAACAGCTTGATGTCAGGATGGCGGTTGTTTTTTACCAGAGTGCCCCAAGGTTCGGTTCTAGGGCCGGTTTTGTTCAATATTTTTATTAATGAGCTGGATGAGGGGATGGATTGCACCCTCAGCAAGTTTGCGGATGACACTAAGCTAGGGGGAGAGGTAGATACGCTTGAGGGCAGAGATAGGGTCCAGAGTGACTTAGACAAATTGGAGGATTGGGCCACAAGAAATCTGATGAGGTTCAACAAGGACAAATGTAGAGTCCTGCACTTGGGACGGAAGAATCCCAAGCATTGTTACAGGCTGGGGACCAACCAGTTAAGTAGCAGTTCTGCAGAAAAGGACCTGGGGGTTACAGTGGATGAGAAGCTGGATATGAGCCAACAGCATGCCCTTGTAGCCTAAAGGCTAATGGCATATTAGGTTGCAATAGGAAGAGCATTGCCAACAGATCCATAGATGTCATTATTCCCCTTTATTCGGCTCTTGAGGCCACATCTGGAGTATTGTGTCCAGTTCTGGGCCCCCCCACCACAAAAAGGTTGTGGACGCATTGGAGAGGGTCCAGCGGAGGGCAACCAAAATGATTAGGGGCCTGGAGCATATGACCTACAAGGAGAGGCTGAGGGAGTTGGGTCTGTTTAGTCTGCAGAAGCGAAGAGTGAGGGGGGGTTTGATAGCAGCCTTCAGCTTCCTGAAGGGAGGTTCCAAAGAGTCTGGAGAAAGGCTGTTCTCAGTAGTGATGGATGGCAGAATGAGGAACAATGGTCTCAAGTTGTGGCGGGAGAGGTCCAGATTGGATATTAGGAAAAACTATTTCACTAGGGGTATGTCTACACTACAACGTTAATTCAAACTAACGGATCCAGACTAAAAAACTAGTTCGAATTAGCATTTTGCTAATTCGAACTAGCATGTCCACATTAAGTGGACCCTGAACCGGGGTTAAGGATGGCCGGAAGCAGTGCCGGCAGGGCATCAGAGGAGGACTTAGAGCGTGGAGATGCTGTCTCAGGCTAGCCGAGGGCTGTGCTTAAAGGGACCCGACCCCCACCACGGACAGACAGTTCTCAGGGGTGCCCCGCTTGCAAAGCAGTCCTGGCTTGGAATGCCCGGAGTACCCACACTGGGCACATCACAGCACTCAGCCATCATCCTGGCTGCACTTGCCGCAGGCTGCCATCTGGGGAGAAGGGGCAATTGGGGGGCTGCAGGAGAGATTCCACCTCCAGAAGCCCACAGAGCCAGCCTAGTCCTCCCCATTGGGGGCTCGTGCCCCATTCCTCCCTCACCTCCTTCCACTTACCCTTCCCTAGCCCCTCTTCTTGATGTACAAAATAAAGATAACGTGTCTTCCAAAATGGAATCTGTCTTTATTGAACAAAACTGGGGGAGACTGGGAAAAGGAGGTGGGAGAGGGGAAGAGAGAGGCTGGGAGAGGGAAGGGCAACTAAAATGATCAGGGGTTTGGAACAGGTCCCATATGAAGAGAGGCTAAAGAGACTGGGACTTTTCAGCTTGGAAAAGAGGAGATGGAGCGGGGACAGGATAGAGGTCTCTAAAAGCAGGGGTTGGATGGAGAGGGTGCATACAGAAAAGTTCTTCATTGGTTCCCATAAAGAAGGACTAGAGGACACCAAAGGAAAGGAATGGGTAGCAGGCTTCAAACTAGTAACAGAAAGTTCTTCTTCACAAAAAAAAGAGAGAGAGAGAGAGAGTGTGTGTGTGTGTGTGTGTGTGTGTGTGTGTGTGTGTGTGTGCAAAGAGTTAACCTGTCGAACTCCTTGCTGCAGGAGGCTGTGAAGGCTAGAACTGGAACAGAGTTTAAAGGGAAGTGAGATCAAGTCATGGAGGATGGGTCCATGGAGTGCTATTAGCCAGGGGGTAGGAGTGGTGTCCCTGCCCAAGGTTTGTGGAAGGCTGGAGAGGGATGGCACGAGACAAATGGCTTGGTCACTGTCTTCGGTCCATCCCCTCCAGGGTCCCTAGGGTTGGCTGCTGTCGGCAGACAGGCTACTGGGCTAGATGGACCTTTGGTCTGACCCAGGACGGCCATTGTAGGCTCAGGGTCTGGGGTCTCAGTGGACCCCTTTGATTCTCTTGCACACCTGCTCCTGGGTGGCCAGGCTGGCAGCTCTCCTGCCCAAGCCGGCCACTTTCCTGTGCCTAGTGCGGAGATCGTGGACGAGGTCCACGATGTCCGCACTAGCCCAGGCGGGTGCCCGCCTCTTGCGGTCCCGGGCAAGCTCCCGGGAGCCGCCAGCCTGGTCCCGGAAAGAGGGGGAGAGCTGGGGGGCATCGGGTGGGTGGCTCGATCCGTGCCAGGTGCAGGGTCTGCTGGCTGGGTGCTGGCAGGCTTGCACCTGGCACGGGCACCGTAGCCAGCCCGTGCACCTTTAAGGGGTCCGGGGCCGGGAGGGGGGCAGTAGAGTTTCCCTGGTGTTGGCCAGAGTGGCCACCAGGGAAAGCTGGGGAGGGCTAGCCTCCCACTAGTTCGAATTAAGGGGCTACACACCCCTTAATTCGAACTAAGCGCTCCGTTAGTTCGAATTAAATTCGAACTAACGGAGCGCTAGTGTAGCGCCTATGAAAGTTATTCGAACTAACTTTGTAGTGTAGACATACCCTAGGAGAGTGGTGAAGCACTGGAATAGGGTACCTAGGTAAGCAGTGGAGTCTCCATCCCTAGAGATTTTTATGTCTCAGCTTGACAAAGCCCTGGCCGGGTTGATTTAGCTGAGATTGGTTCTGCCTTGGGCAGGTGACTGGACTTGATGACTTTCTGAGGTCTCTTCCTAGCTCTGTGATTCTATGATCCTAGCTAATAGCCATTGATGGACCTAACTTCCATGAATGTATCTAGTTCTTTCTTGAACCCTGTTAAATTCTGATCTTCACAACCTCCTTTGGCAAGTAGTTCCACAGGTTGACCATGCCTTGTGTGAAGAACTTTCTTTCGTTTATTTTCAACCTGCTACCTATTAATTTCATTTGGTAACCCCTAGTTTTTACATTATGGGAACAAGTAAATAACTTTTCCTTATTCATTTTTTCCACACCAGTCATGATTTTATAGACCTCTATCATATCCCCCTTCGTCTCCTCTTTTGTAAGATGAAATGTCCCAGTCTTTTTAATCTCTCCTCATATGGGACCCGTTCCAAACCCCTAATTATTTTTGTTGCCCTTTTCTGAACCTTTTCCCATGCCAATATATCTTTTTTGAGATGAGGCGACCACATCTGTATGCAGTATTCAAGATGTGGGCGTACCATGGTTTTATACAGAGGCAATAAGATGTTCTCTGTCTTATTTTCTGTCCCTTTTTTAATGATACAAGAGTGAAACAAAAGCTAGGGATAAGTACTGTATTATATCAGGCCCTTACCTACGCTAGGATCACTTTGCCATAGGGGTGTTAATCTTAGAATAATTAACTGAATAGTCGATGGGATTTCCGTCAACTATTTGATTAGTCTATTAAGGTGCCTCCACCTTTGAGCCCTACCAGGCTCTTTCTATAGTTCAAAAGCGGAAGCAAGGAGCTTCTTTTTGATATGTACAAGAGCCCCATTAGCAGGGAACGCCTCTGGTCCTGCTCTCCCTATGGTTCCTTAGCCTTTGAAATGTACAAGAGCCCCCCCAGCTCCTGTATGTAAACCTGGCCTTAGAGCCATAAGTGAAGGAACAAATATGTTCCACATATAGAGAGCTGATGAGATGGTGAGATGGAGGAAGGTTGTTCTAATGGTGTGGAGATGAAGGCTTTCTCACCTTCTGTGGGTGGATTGGGGAGGGATGCAGAATCTGGAAAGGGCCCATTCCAGGATGGATGGAAGAGATAGTAGAGAAGTGTCCATTTAGAAACGCAGCTAATCAAAGGTTTTAAAAGCCTTGGGAAAATGTTAAACAAGATCTTGAAATGTGGGAATTTAACCTCTGACCAAATTGTGGTGCTTTTGTCACTTGCAGATGAATATTAGTGAGAGTTCTCTTCAGTTTTTCAGACTTTCTAATGACTAATTTCTTTACTAAACCATGGCAAAGATGTTTTGTCTTGTCACCCCTAGGATTGTTGTCAACATATATTCTTTGAATAAAGCTCCCGAACAAGAACCATTTGTATGGTTTTTTGTTTCATTTTGTTTTTTATGAGAGAAAGCTAAGATAAATTTTAATCATACTACTTCCATACTACTAATTCAGCTGTTTATCTTGATTTTTATCTTGAGATTTGTTTTAAGGAAGTAGGGAGAACTAAATTTAAAAAAATATAGTAATCCTTAATCCTAAACTACTTTCCATTTCAGGGAATAATAGTTGGACTGTTTTGTCAACATCATTTAAACATTTGAAAAAAATCTGGTTATTTTTTTATCTTGATGTTTCCCTAGTAATTTTTTCATTGCATTAACAAAAGTGCCTTGCATGTATTAAGACAAATGGGTTCTGAGCAATCTGAAATGCATTTATTTAGGGTTAGTTTCCTGTTTAAATCCAGAATTGCAGACTTTCTAAAATGAGTAGGTAAGGCACGTACTTCCCCCAGTCATTCCTAATATATTAGATTGGTGGCACATGCTCCTGTAAACTTTGCAAGGACCTCATCATCTTCTCTTTGCTTACTCAAGCAAGGCTCCCACAGTGCTCACTGGGACTTTTGCCTGGCTAAGGTATATGAGATCAGGCCCTTGAAACCAGGGTGTGCACATGTAAAAATTTCAAATCATGACCTAATTATTTTTCTCTTTCTAGGAATTACAGGCATCGATCAGGTGTTAAATGTTCTTCTCACTACAGCCATGTTTGTCGGTGGGTGTGTGGCCTTTATTTTGGATAACACCATTCCAGGTCAGTTTTGTGAAGTTACTGTAGCTGTATTTGAAATTGAATGGTTTCACCTGCCTTTCTGAATGGTGGTTCTCACTGTTAAGTGGCAGACAGCATAGCTTGGAGGTTAGAACACAGAACTGGCATGCAATAGCTTTCCTATCCCTATCTTTAATTCATTGATGCCTGTGATGCCTTAGGGCTGTGGTCCCCAACACGGTGCCCACGGGCGCCATGGCGCCCGCGGGGGCTTTTGTCTGCGCTCGCCAAGTGCTCAGGGCTGGCCTGGCCCCGGGCACGTGGCGCATGCGTGGTGCCGGAGCCGGTCCGGGCGCGTGGCGCACGGTGAGCACCGGCACCGGGGGCGCCGCAGATTGACCCCCCCGCAGCGCATGGGGGAGGGGGGGAGAGAGCGCCAGCGCCGGCCCCGGGCGCACGGCGCTTGGGGAAGGGGGGGGGAGAGCGCCAGTGCTGGCCCCGGGCGCGTGGCACTTGGGGGAGAAGGGGGAGAGAGCGCCAGCGCCGGCCCCGGGAATGCGGCTATGGGGGGGGCCCCGCCCCCCGGGCGCCCGGCGGGCGAACGGCCACGCCCCCTGGCGCCCGGCAACCCCAAATGATTGGGGACCACTGCCTTAGGGCGTGTCTCCACCAAGATGAGATCAGTGCTGTGGCAATTGATCCACCATAGGTCTGTTTAGTGGGTCTAGTAAAGATCCGCTAAATCGACCATCGGTCACTGTCCCATCGAGTCTGGTACTCCAAGGGAGCGAGATAAATAAGGGGAGTCAATGGGAGAAACTTGTGGAACCCATGGTAAGTAGATCTAAGCTATGTCAACTTGAGTTACACTACTAAATAACTCAAATAGTGTAGCTTAGGGTCAACTTTTCCCCTTAATGTAGACCTTTCCATAGACAAATCATTTAATATCACTGTGTGGAAAAGGCAGTGTAAGTTAAAAGATGTATTGATGATTGATTAATCAAGGAAAAAGAAAGATGTCACTTTCTTAGGTAGATCATATGCAAGGCCTAATCCTACTTCCATCATGTCACCATTGACTTAGTGGTGCAGGGTCAAGTCTGTACTAGAAGTTCTGTTTTTCCCTCCCTGTGAATACTATGTAGCTTAGTGGATTGACTGCTTGCAGAACATGTTGTCTTTGAAGTAGAATGAGGTTTCCCCCCCCCTTTTTTAAATTTAATTTCAGGAAGCCCGGAGGAGAGAGGAATCCAGAAATGGAAGAAGGGTGTGGGCAAAGGAAGCAAGTCCCTGGAGGGCATGGAAACATACGATTTTCCCTTTGGCATGAACTTTATCAGAAAGTACAGGTGCTTCAGCTTCTTGCCCATCAGTCCCACCTTCATGGGCTACACGTGGAAAGGCTTCAGGAAAAGCAGTAACTGCAGGAGTTCGGACGAAGACTCTGAGGCTACTGTATAGCCTTGGTTGCAATGTTATTCTCTCGTTGTAGTAACAGATGTATTTGCAGTTTCTTGCTGATTAAGAAGCATTGAAATATATGTTTTGTATATCTGCATTTAAATTCTGGAACCAGAGCTGAGACATTTTAAAAAAGGCTTTCCTGTTGTGGATGGTGATGGCTATACATAGTGTTTCTGGTTACCGATCTGGAGTCTCATTTTCAGAAGAGGTTTAGGTCCCTAAGTGCCTACCTCACTTTTGAAAATGGAATTTAGGCTCCTAAATTACTTAGGGGCTTTGGAAAATGTTATCCTCTGTGATATTTTATTTAAATCCTCAGTGCTGGTGTTTTGGGCACACCCATTACTGGCAGAGTTAGCTGGGCCAGAAAATTTGAATCCTTGTGTGAAATGAATAAATAACACTTGTAAACACAGATACCAGAATCAACTCAGTTGTGTTTTTTCCACTCAGCCAATTGTAAGTCAGACATTACATTGCAATAGGTATATCATTAGAATACCTTCCCAATCAATGACAATTCATTCAGAGATTTCCTTACTAAATTACACCTGATAAAAAGCACCAATTGATTCATGTGATCTACTACTGTGCACAAATAACTTGGATATCTTTTAGATATGATTGCTCTGGTCTGCATCGCAGCTAGCCATATAACTTTTGCCTGAGACCAAGTTCTCTCTCTCGCTCTCTTTTTTTTTTTTTTTTTTTTTAAGGGAAGTATCAATTTTATTTTTACATGAAGGGAGCTATTTAACTTCCAGACTGTTACATTTTCCTAGCACAGCAGCTTTTACAGGTTTGATACAGTGCATAGATCTACTTCAATCACAGAATCTTCCTGAATGAAAATGTGAATTTGTCAAAGCAACCCCTTTATGTAGAAATCAACAGCGCAAAATACGAGCATATGCCTATTCAGATTTGTACCTAATTTTTTCTGCTTTCTCAGACTATCTCGGTCTTACTAGCACTGCTTGAAGCCTATGTATTTTGTTGCCTTTTTTTCCCAGTGTAAGGACTTACACAGCAGCTTTTTGGTTTTACAAGTGGATTTTTAAATAGCAGAGACACTACATTTGGCATCATCATCCACTGGGAGGGTTTTAACGGGTATTGGGCCCAAAAACGGTGCCATTCAAATTTTTTTTCTGGAGTAGCCTCAGCTCTGATGTTACGTGGGTGTTAATGCTCATCATGCATTCATAATTCTAAGGTTTTATTCATGTTTAATGTTCTTACTATTGCAAGTTAGTTTTAGACGTCAGTGTTTCAGTGTGGCCCAAAAAGCATTTTTAAGCTGTGGAGATCATCAGGGAAGTGTAGTGTAATGTATTCAAGGCCAGTATGCTCTACAATGCTTGCGTTCTGTATCTCTGGATAAAAAATAAAGGTAGATACTGTAATTCACTAATATATTTATCAAAGTTGACTACTGGACAAGAGCAGTACATTTGTTATTGAAGCATGGAAGGGCTGGGGTGGGGGAGGGGAGGAAAATTGCTTAACGGATCAGTATTGAATAGTGCAGAGTCAAAATGATTCCATTGATATAATTTTCAGCATGTCATGGCTGTTTATGCAACATATTTTATACAGTTTTTCCATAACAAACCATGTATTTGTTCTTGCTCCAAAGAACTTTCAGTAGTTTGCAGTTTTGGTGTCAGTTGGCCTTTGCTGAAAGCCAGTCAGGAGAATTGTTGTGTAATAGACAAGGTTATGTCACCTGTAGTGCAAAGCTGCTCTTGTGTTTTCTAATTTGCTCTACAGGCAATGAGAGTGTTACGGAAATTACCCATCTCCCTAGGAATGGATTTGGCTGAGAGCGCTGATCAGTAACACTAAATTTCTAAATTTTCCATCTTTTGTTTTATGTACAACCAAAGATGTGAGTTAGGGTTCATTTTAAAAAAAAACCACTTGTTTGATGTGGTTCTAATCACATAAAATGCCAAAGCTGGTTATTTTATAAATGTGGAGTCAAGGAGGCAAAATTTGGAATTTAAGATGATGCCACTACTTAAAAACAGACTTCAAGATACTTAAAATCACACAGTAGATTGGTGCCGGGGACTCAGCAGTGAATGCCATGCTTGAGGCTTGTCTCATCTTTTCCCAAAAGAGTGGTTGAATGTGAGGAAACTAAAATCTTACAACTACTTCAGGAACAATTTGGCTCCCTTACAGGATTGCTGGGAGAACACTTACATGTTAACCCTTTAATCCCAGGCAGTTTGTGCATTCTTATATTAGCATGAATGCATCATGCAGTGGCAGACAACGCAATATGAAATCCCTGATTTGAAAATTAAACAGAATTTATCCTACAAGATCTTTCTTTGGATGAAGTAAAGCTATATAGTCTGAAATGGCTTATTTACTTTAACATGTTGTGAAAATCAATCACTTCAGGTAGTCTTTAGATGCTGCGTGGTAGTTTGAATCAAATGATATTTCGATCATCATTCTGAGGACTTGTGTTTTGGAGCTATAGTGCCATCCCTTAACAGAAGAAAATGACAGATTATGTAAAGCCAGAGCTGCCTCCATCTAAAGTCTTGTTAGATTTTAATTCTTCTCTGGTCCTATCCCACTGATTCCATTGACCGACTGAGAGGAGTTTAGCAAAGTGTATGCTATATTTAGCATGTCACAAAGTTTAGCTGACATGTTTTGCTTTTCTAGCCACTTTGACTTGGCAACACGAAAACTAGCATTTAATGTGGTTGAGCAGTCATTTTGCAATCAAAATCCTGAAGCATTTAGTTTGACAGAGGTGACTTTTTGAATCCTCTTCTTTTCAGAAAGCTAATGGTTAAAATTGAGCCTTAATTTTGCAAGAGAACTGAAGAAAGACTGGTTGTAGCAATGGGTTTTAACAAAGTCACTGGCAGTACATTGAACATATGATGTTAACTGTAGCACCCAGAATGGTAGATGTCTGTCTGTGTATCAGCATTTTCAGATAAGGGTAGGAAAAAAGGTCATATGCAGTTTTGCCTTGGGAAAAAAAATTCCCCTTCCTTCTGTGTGTCTGTTTCTGAGAAGAATCTAGAATTGCAAATCAAATACTAAGTTTTAATACCCTCGTTTATGGTAGGAGAGTCCATTCCTTCCCCACACACACAACAACAAAACACTTTACATTTTAATTTTAGTTAGAATGGTGTTTGAAATGTGGTGAGCTTTAGGTGATGCAAAGTTTACAACATGAGATGCAATAGTATTAGCTGCAGACAGATATATTGCAGTTTTGCTCTGTAATTCTGAAAAAAACAGTTGGATATTTAAGTTTCTTGTTTACGTTTATACTTGGAATAAGTTGATGTGGGAGGTGGGAATAGAAAAATGGTTGTTGCAATACTACATTTTTGCTGTATACATAATTGCCTTTTTCATAGATAAATCAGACAGTACTGTGTAAAGAAAATAATAACTACTAGAAGGACTAGAAAAAGATGAGTTTCAACCAGATATAAATATAGAATGGTAAATATTCATGGCAAAATATCATTTTGTCATATCAAAGGTATATAAATATATTCAAAGCTAAATAGCTTTGGGGCTTTTGTATCCAATCTTTTATTGTATTGATCTTTTTTGGTTAAATTAAGAACTCTTGCTAAAAAAATTTCTAAATAAAACACTGACAAATTGTATGTCTTCAAAATTACATTTCATAGCGAATTTACCTATTACTGACTAATATCATGTTAGGGTTTATTGACTGACTAGCTTGTTCAATAACCTGTTGGGGAAAGCTTCACTTTTTTTTCTTCCCAGTTCATTCCCTGGGATTTACTTTACACCTTTTAATACTGACTTTCAATGTGGCAACTTGGTCTGTACATGAATATTGCAGTATTTTATTTCCATATATTAAAAATAACATTTTCACTCAGGATAATTTTCATAGGTTTCCTGGGAGGGAGTGGTATGATTGTCATGACAATGTCATGTGATGATAGAATTTCTTCATTGACGAATCTATAGTAGTTGTGTATACTTTATTTACCTATGTTTGTTATTCCTGAAAACTAAAGGGTTTCTTATTGTTCACCTCCCTACTGAAATTGTGTTGCTCACAAAGTAGAATCAACACTTTCAAACTGAAATCCTTAGTACTATTTATATCACCAGGTGTCAGTCAGGTGAGAACAATCAGTTGTGGCAATATCTTCATACCAAAACAGTGTCAAAAATATTCAGTAGCTTAATATCACTTGTGGTATAAACAGCACTACAGGCACATGTGGTTTAGAAACAGCCAGCTTTTGGTGCTTTAAGTTAGCCATTGGATGTTTACACACAATCCAAAGCAGCTTGTGTGAACGTAATTTAGGTATAAATAAAAATGCATGATTGACCAGCACAACCAAATTTTTTTAAGTGGCCTCTTTAAACCAAAAGTTCACACTGTTTCCACTTCAGGAAATCTTCCAGTGGTTTGTTTCCCATTTTGGTGTCTCTCTCCTTGGGCTTATTGCTCAGCTTAGGTTAACCTTCCTGAACATGGATAGCAGATATTGCATGTCCACCTCTTACCGAGCTCTACAGTAGGGCAGTACAGCACTGGAGGAGACCCCATTTGCCAAATTTAGTTTCTGCCCATGAGTCTTCTCTCCAATACAACTTAGTGCTGGGCTGCTTTAAGTATTGGGGATTCATATTTAGTACCATCCAAACCATTCCTGTCTGGTTACAATTTGATTGTGACTGTGAATTGTCATCGGTACCTATTAATATCAGATATAATTTTCACTTGCCTCATGTGTTAGCTGGCATTTATTATGACATCTTGTTGCCAGTCCAAATTATTGTACTGTATCTGTTTATAACAACCTTTGGCATCACAAACTATTGACTGTTCTTAGACAGTGGGGATAAGATTTTTTCCATGAGAATTTTTTTTTTTTTTTTTTTTTTTTTTTTTGTGACTGACTTTGGCTGTAAACATTTTTTTGTTGTTGTTGTTCTATACCAAGGATTTTCTGTTTGTTTTTTTAATTTTATTTTTTGAGATGTGTAATTCTTTTATGGAGTTTTTAAAAAAATCATATTTTGTTTTTCTAACATTGCTTCATTAAACATTTAAATATTTAAAAATATGTAATATTTGGACCAGATGTTGTGAATAATAGTAGATAAAGCTATTTTATTCTGTATTTTTAAAGCCGTTCAGTATAAATAAACGCTGACATAGATGCAACTTGGCAATTTGTAGTATTCATTTTTTAAGAAATATGGAACTTGTACAACTTGGCTTATTTATAAATTGTTTTTATAGCAGTGTCTTGAGTCTTCCAGCTGAGAGCCACGCAATGCTAGGAGCTGTACAATTACACAGAAACAGCTCACAGGCTTACAATCCTAATTGACAAGATGAGCAAAAGGCAGGAAGGAAAACAATCACAGAGTGGATCATTAGGAGAGCTTGGAATAGAGGCCCCCTCCTTCTGGTTTCCAGTCCATTGCCCTGTCCACTTGACTACAGTGTTTTCCTCAATCTAGTGTAAACAATCTGTGAACAGATCCTAAGAAAATGTTTGTTTTCCTATTTTACTCCCTACCAGCATCTGAGTAGGCCAAATAGCTGTTCCAGGGCTTTTGATATATTTCTAATGGTTTTGAAAACAGCAGAGGTGATGGATTACAGATGCCAGAAATCAAACTGTAACCCTCCCTCATGCTGCGTCCTAACCGACAAAAAGAGCATATGGTTGGCTGCCCTTAAGCAGCAGTCTGTCTAATAAAAAGTTAAAACACAGATAATTGCACCGTCTGTACTGGTTTCTGTTCTGTAGCAGTGTGATTTGAAGAGGGCATATCTCTTCTGCCTCCCTCTCCAGCTTTGTATAGTCTGTTCCGAAGTAGAAAGGAAGATGGCTCTGGGGTGTTCAGCTTGAACATTTGATTGCAGAACTTACTATTATAGCACTCAAAAGTGTGCACTCTCCTAATTTCTGATTCAGCCGGTTGCTTTTGCAAGAATTGGATGCCCCTGTTTACAAAGCATACATAAATCGAAGGAAATATCTGAATGATAAAAGCTCAAACAAGGTAGTTTAACTTTGACCCTATCTATTGAGGGAGGAATACAGTGAGTGGAGCTTCACAACTGTCAGTCAAAATCTCTAAGAACGATCTTGTCAGGGATGTTCCAGGAAATCAGGTTTTTTTTAAATTGTGTCCTCATCAGTAAAACAAATAATGACCAAAATAATCCCCTTTTATGCTATTGATTTTTGATCCACTGGTATAGCTTGCATCATTGCCAGAAGGTGCTGCTGGCTTGTTACAAAACAGCAATGGAAAAGTTTAATGGTTCAGTGTAGGCTTCAGTTTAGTCACAGTAGGATGCAGTTCAGGCAGACAGCAGGAAGCAGTTGGGCATCTGATTTGTTCAAGAGCAAATCAAAGAAGAGGTTTGTAGCTGAGCTACTTGGAGGTGCATGTCCAGTGTACTCTTGGCTAATGTCATCAGTTGGTATCCCTGTGGGCAGCTGGTACTTTAACAATGTCAGGTACCTGCCCTGGAAGCTTCTGCACCCCTGTCTCACTTGCTCTGGCCTTGGTCTATCTCAGTGGATAGGTACTCACGTCATGTCCTTTCCCCCAGAGCAATACAGTCAAGAGTCTTTTCCCCTGCCAAGATCCAGCAAAGGCAGGACCTTGGACAGCTGCTAATTGAGGAACCAGGATCAGAGGGATCTCTCCCCACTGCTCTGCATCTTTTATTCCTGCTGGAGAACTGTGGGGTGACATGCTCTAGGAGTTATACTGTGGGAGTTCTCTGGCCTGTGGAACCCACCGTGGTTCCATCTGGGCTTGGAGTCTGATGCTGTTCACATTCGTTCCATGGAAGCAGAGAGCCTCTGAGACCACAGGTGTAGAGTTTACTTTTGATGCGGCTGCACGATTCTTTGGTGTAGTCCTGTGGTCCTGACAGCTGGATGACGACAAAATAATCCTTTACAAGAGGCCATTCCAATTGCCTTCCCCCTGCTTCTGAAAATCAATGACAGTTCTACAGTACAAGGAAGCAGTGTGGTCCCTCTCATAGTTAAAAAGAAGGGCTGGATGTCAGGAGGCCCAGCTTCCATTTCTTATTTTGCCCCAACCCACTGAGTAACCAGAGGAAACTTACTTAGGGCTTGATTGCCAGGGAGTTGCTCATGTACCTTTGAAAATCAGTTATTTAATCTCCATTTCCAGGGACAGAACTTCCCCTGGTTGCAGGGACTGAGAGAGCCATGGCTTGCAGGGTATTCAATAAACACATTGAGCACTGTGGAGAGATGCCATAAGGCACACATATATATCCAAAACAGGATGCCACCACCAGGAGGTCTTTGACTATGGGCTGTGTGGGAGGGGGTATTGAAGAGGAAGGGCAAAGGGAGTTTGCTGCATGCTCTTTAAAGGCCAGTGGTGCCCCCAATTCTGTGAGACTGGAAGTTGCTGGAAGAGAACCTGGCTCATTCCCAGATGTGCTGCAATACTTAAGTGTGTAGACTGATGATGATGTAACTTGGTTTCCCAAACCAGCTGTTTCAGTGTGGAGGAGCCCAGAATCCCTGGTAGGGACTTGAGTGGGTAATTGTTTCAGGGAGGATTTTGAAATGTGTTTTGATTCAGAATAAAAACCCCAGATTTCCAAATTCTGAGAGAGTTTTTGCACAAGAAGCTTTTTGTGGGAGAGATCTTCTGCAAACCTTCTTATGCAAAAGCGTGTCCAGACCGTAAAAGCGCATCACAAAAGCAATGTGCTTTTACACAAGAAAGCGTCCACACTGCATGGATACTCTTGCGCAAGAAAGCTCTGATTGCCATTCACAGAAGGGCCATCAGAGCACCTGTGCTTTTTGTTAGGCTCTTTTTGTGCAAGAAGCCCCTGCAGAGCGTCCACATGTGCCTTTTTGCACAAGAGCTGTAGTGCAAAAAGGAGTTATGCCTCGTAGGGAGAGAAATAACTATCGGCAAAAGCCCTCTGTTGTGTCGATTTACGGTAATTTTTTGCGCAAAAACACACTTCAGGTGTGGACACTCTGCTGATTTTTGCGCAAAAACCTTGTAGTGTAGACATAGCCTTGGACTCTGACTTCTAATGGAAATAGGAGGAACTTAACCCAAACTTCACCCTCTGACAATACTTGGTGCTACTCTTGGAGGGGGTTTTAAAAAAATCCTGAAATTTGTCTTTGAAAATTGTATGGGTTTTCAGTCTTTCCTTTTGCCTTTAAAAAATTCACTTTTCAAATAAAAAGTTTCATTCAAGTAAAAAGTTGGCTTAGAAATGTTACCTTGAGAATCTTACCGGCCTTTTCAAATTTTTTATTACAAGTTTTGGGAAAAAATGGTATTGGCTGAGCACAAAGAGGACTCATGGGTAATGCCCCTCTCTCTCAGGGGCTAAACCCCTCTGCCACCTGAGACCGCCCTTCTCTGAGCCTCCAGCACATCTGTCTCTGCCTTGTCCACATCCTTTCTGTACTGCCAAGAATTGGACGCAGTACTCCAGATGTGGCCTCACCAGTGCCAAACACAGGAGAATAATCACTTCCCTAGATCTGCTGGAAATGCTCCTCCTAATGCACCCTCATATGCCATTAGCCTTCTTGGCTGCAAGGGCGCACTGTTGACTCAAATCCAGCTTCTTATCCACTGTAATCTCTAGGTCCTTTTCTGCAGAACAGCTGCTTAGCCAGTTGGTCCCCAGCCTGTAACAATGCTTGGGATTTTTCTGTCCCAAGTGCAGGAATCTGCACTTGTCCTTGTTGAACTTAATCAGATTTCTTTTAGCCCGATCCGTCAATTTGTGTAGGTCACTATGTACCCTATCACTGCCCTCCAGTGTATCTACCTCTCCCCCTAGCTTAGTGTCATCTGCAAACTTGCTGAGGATGCAATCCATCCCCGCATCCAGGTCATTAATAAAGACATTGAACAAAACCGACTCCACTTGAAACCGACCGCCAACCAGACATCGAGCTACTGATCACTACCCTTTGGGCCCAACAATCTAGCCAGCTTTCTATCCACCTTACTGTCCATTTATCCAATCCATACTTCCTGGCTGGCTAGAATACTGTCGGAGACCTATCAAAAGCTTTGCTAAAGTCAAGATATATTGCATCTACCTCCTTCCCCATGTCCACAGAGCCAGTTACCTTGTCACAGAAGGCACGACTTGTCCTTGATGAATCCATATTGACTGGTCCTGATCACTTTCCCCTCTTCCAAGTTCTTCAAAATAGATTCCTTGAGGATCCCGACATGATTTTTCCAGGAACTGAGGTGAGGCTAATAGGTCTGTAGTTCCCTGGATTGTCCTTCCCTTTTTTTAAAGATGGGCACTACATTTGCCTTTTTCCAATCATCCAAGACCTCCCCAATCTCCACAAGTTTTCCAAGTTAATGACCAAAGACTCTGCAACGACATTTGCCTCAGCACTCTGATGTATTAAATCTGGTTTCATGGATTTGTGAATGTCCAACTTTTCCCAATAGTTCTTAACCTGTTCTTTCTCCACCAAGGGCTGCCCACATCCCTCCCATACTGTGTTGCCTAGTTCAGTAGTGTGGGAGCTGACCTGTCTCTGAACACAGAGGCAAAAAAAGCATTGAATACTTCAGTTTTTCCCACATCATCTGTCACTAGGTTACCTCTCTTATCAAGTAAGGGCCCCACACCCTCTCTGATCACTCTCTCATTGCTAACATGCCTGTAGAAACCTTTCTTGTTACCCTTCACATCTCTTGCTAGCTGCCATTCCAATTGTGCTTTCGCCTTCCTCATTATACCCCTGCATGCTAGAGCAATGTATTTATACTCTCCCTAGTCATCTGTCCAAGTTTCCACTTTTTATAAGCTTCCTTTTGTGTTTAAACTCGCCGAGGATTTCACCACTAAGCCAAGCTGATCACCTGCCATATTTGCTTTTCTTACTGCGCATCGGGATGGTTTCCTCCTGTGCCTTCAATAAGGCTTCTTTAAAACACTGCCAACTTTCCTGCCAATGAGTTCCCTGAGGAAGTCAGGCTGCTCTCCTTTCTTCCTTTGGTCAGGATCCCAAACTCGAGCATCTCTTGATCACTGCTGCCCAGGTTGCCTCCCACAGCTACTTCTCCTACTAGTTCCTCCCTGTTTGTGAGCAGGAGGTCAAACCGTGCGTGGCCCCTGCTCATTTCCTTCCGCACTTGTACCAGGAAATTGTCCCCAATATTCTCCAAAAATGTCCTGGATTGTCTGTGTGCTGCTGTATTGGTCTCCCAGCAGACGTCAGGTGATTCAAGTCCCCCAGGAGAACCAGGGCCTGTGATCTGGAAGCTTCTGTTAGTTGTCTGAAGAAAGCCTTGTCTGCCTCATCCACTTGTTCGGGTCTCTAGCAGACACCGATCACGACATCACCCCTGTTGCTCCCACCTCTAACCTTAACCCAAAGACTCTCAACAGGCTTTTCTCCCTCTATATACTGGAGCTCCGAGCAGTCCTACTGCTCTCTTACATACAGGGCAATTCCTTCTCCTTTTCTCCCCCTTTTCTCTGCCCTTTCTGAACAGTTTATACCCTTCCCTGACGGTGCTCCAGTCATGAGCCATTCCACCAAGTCTCCGTTATTCCAATCAAATCACAGTTCTTTGACTGTGCTAGGGCTTCTGATTCTTCCTGTTTGTTTTCCAGGCTTCTTGCGCTGGTGTACAGATACCTTAGATCACTAGCTGACTGCCCGACCTTCTCAGTACAAATCAGGGGTGGTCCTTAGTTGCACCTTTCTCCTTGTGTTTCTTCCTGGTGTTTCACTTGCCCACTTACCTCTGGGCTTGGGTCAACTGTCCCCTAACTCACCTAGTTTAAAGCCCTCCTCACTAGGTTTGCAAGCCTGCTTAGCTTTATTTATATTTTAATCAACCCTTCCTACCAGTATTTTACCAGTATAGTTATGCTGGTCAATTTCCCCAAGCAGGCAAGCCCTTTGAGAGTATTTCTCTACATAGATGGTCATGCCAAGAAACCAAAACATCTCCTATAGGTAGGTGTCAGCATATTTTAACACCCTCTTCCCCATATTTCTACAGCTGATAGACTGCAAAGAGTGTCAGTGTCTGAACACAGCTTTGCTGATGTGCTTATCCAGTGACGGGTGAACTGAGCGTGGTTGGCTTTGCCCTCAGTTCCCAAAGCTGAATAATGTAAGTGAAACAGCCTGGCACCAGCTTAGGCAGTTCACACCAATTTAATCAGCTTTTCTGTTCATATTTAGAACTGTAACACTAGAACCTTAATGCGCAAATGCAGCCCCTGTGATCAGGAGCGGCCTGAGGCCAGCTGCGGCAGCTGGCACCCCAGGCGGAACACGTGATCCGTGCCCCCGCCTGCATGACTGTCAATGGCCGTGATGTCATCATCGGGCACTCTGTGACATCATCATCGGGTGTCCCGGGTGCCCCGTTGAAGGTGGCGCCCTAGGCGACTACCGAGTCTACTCATGGGCTGCCCCTGCCTGTGATTCAGGCAATAGTGTATTGAGATATCAGCCCTGTGGGACAACAGGCCTAAGTTAATTTCCCAGTAATTAGATATTTGAGATGGCTGATGTTGAGTTTATTGTTGAGCTTTAATACTTTGCATGTGTAAACAGCTTTCATTGGACAGTGTGTTGCAAACAAGTTGATATTGTAAATCCTTCTGTGGGCCTCTCTTAACAGATGCTGAAACTGAGGCAGGTTCAAACATGAGGTGCCCAGAGTGAGCCCCTATATCCAGATTTGGGCATGTCAGGGTCAGTCTAGCTGGTACACTGAGCCTGGCTCTGTGAGATAAGAGCCTGTGGATTCAGTGTTTCCCAGCCCACACTTGAGTGGCTACAGTCCCTTGTAACGCTGGGTTTACAAGTGCCGGCTGGGGGGTCTCCCACTGTGCTACCCCGTGCACACTGCACTACACACAGCTGCTGACTTGGGGCCCTGGTGAGTGCTGCATCCCTACTGGAGCAAGACTGGGCCTTGAGCTGAGTCCCAGTGGGACTTGGGGTCTGACCCACTTCTCTGAAAGGGGGCAAGCCCCTGAGCCCCTAGAGCTTGCTGATCTGAGGAACTGGAACTGTGGCTCCAACCTGAATCAGAGCCCCAGCCTTGTGTGCAGGGTAAACACCCCCTAAGTGGTCTGATCGGCCCAAGTGCTGAGCACTCACAAGTGTCTAGGAGTTCTGGTGCTGAGCTGGGAACGAATCTAGGAGTCACAGGAGCTACTGTGGAATCCTGAATCTTTGAGCCCAGACCTCTGCAGTGATAGGCAACCAATCCTCTAATCCCGCTCATACAGTGGCTCTTTAGTGCATGCTGCCTCCTGCAACAGATTGTGTGCTGATGTGTGTTTGTGGAGCACTGGGGTCCCAAATTTGTTCTGTGGGACTCATAGACTTTAAGGTCAGAAGGGACCATTATGATCATCTAGTCTGACCCCCTGCACAGTGCAGGCCACAGAATCTCGCCCACCCTTCTTAGAATAATCCTCTCACCTATATCTCAGATATTGAAGCCTTCAAATACTTTGAAGGCCCCAACATGCAGAGAGTCCTTCAGCTGTGATCTGTGCCCAATGCTACAGAGGAAGGCGAAAAACCTCCAGGGCCTCTGCCAATCTACCCTGGAGGAAAATTCCTTCCCGACCCCAAATATGGCGATCAGCTAAACCCTGAGCATGTGGGCAAGACTCACCAGCCAGACGCCCAGAAAGTTTCCTATAGCAACTCCTATCATCCCTCCATTGACCTATTTCCAACTGATAATGAATGGTCAATTAGTTACCAAGATCATGTTATTTCATCCAACCATCCCCTTATCATAGAATCATAGAACTGGAAGAGACCCTAGAAGGTCATCAAGTCCAGCCCCCCGCTCTAGGCAGGACCAATCCCATCTAAATCAACCCGGCCAGGGCTTTGTCAAGCCGAGACTTAAATACCTCTAGGGATGGAGACTCCACTACTTCCGTAGGTAACCCATTCCAATGCTTCACTACCCTCCTAGTAAAATAGTTTTTCCTAATATTCAATCTGGACCTCTCGCACCACAACTTGAGACCATTGCTCCTTGTTCTGCCATCTGTTACTACTGAGAACAGCCTCTCTCCAGCCTCTTCGGAACCTCCCTTCAGGAAGTTGAAGGCTGCTATCAAATCCCCCCTCACTCTTCGCTTCTGCAGACTAAACAGACCCAAGTCTCTCAGCCTCTCCTTGTAGGTCATATGCTCCAGCCCCCTAATCATTTTGGTTGCCCTCCGCTGGACCCTCTCCAATGTGTCTGCATCCTTTTTGTAGTGGGGGGCCCAGAACTGGACACAATACTCCAGATGTGGCCTCATCAAAGCTGAATAAAGGGGAATAATGACATCTCTGGATCTGCTGGCAATGCTCCTCTTAATGCATCCCAATATGCCATTAGCCTTCTTGGCTACAAGGGCACACTGTTGGCTCATATCCAGCTTCTCATCCACTGTAACCCCCAGGTCCTTTTCTGCAGAACTACTACCTAACTGGTTGGTCCCCAGCCTGTAACTATGCTTGGGATTCTTCCGTCCCAAGTGCAGGACTCTACACTTGTCTTTGTTGAATCTCATGAGATTTCTAGTGGCCCAATCCTCCAATTTGTCTGTGTCACTCTGGACCCTATCTCTGCCCTTAAGCATATCTACCTCTCCCCCTAGCTTAGTGTCATCTGCAAACTTGCTGAGGGTGCAATCTATCCCCTCATCCAGGTAATTAATAAAGATATTGAACAAAACCGGCCCTAGAACCGAACCTTGGGGCACTCCGCTAGAAACCGACCTCCATCCTGACATCGAACCGTTGATCACTACCCGCTGGGCCCGGCCTTCTAGCCATCTTTCTATCCATTTTACCGTCCATTTATCCAATCCACATTCCCTTAACTTGCTGGCAAGAATATTGTGGGAGACCGTATCAAAACCCTTGCTAAAGTCAAGGTATATAACATCCACTGACTTTCCCATGTCCACTGAGCCAGTAACCTCATCATAGAAGCTAATCAGATTGGTCAAGCATGACTTGCCCTTTGTGAATCCATGCTGACTATTCCTGATCACTTTCCTCTCATCCAAGTGTCTCAAAATGGATTCCTTTAGGATCCCTTCCATGATTTTTCCAGGAACTGAGGTAAGACCGACCAGCCTATAGTTCCCTGGATCGTCCTTCTTCCCTTTTTTGAAGATGGGCACTACATTTGCCTTTTTCCAGTCATCCGTGATTTCTCCCAATCTCCACGACTTTTCAAAGATAATGGCCAAAGACTCCTCAATGTCATTTGCCAACTCCCTCAGTACCCTCGGATACATTAAGTCCGGACCCATGGATTTGTGTATGTTTAGTTTTTCTAAATAGTTCCTAACCTGTTCTTTACCCACCAATGGCTGTCCATCTTCTTCCCATCTTGCCTCACTTAGTGCATTAGTCGAGGAGCTGACCTTGTCCGTGAATACAGAGGCAAAGAAAGCATTGAGTACTTCAGCTTTCCCCACATCATCTGTCACTAGGTTACCTCCTTCATCCATTAGGGGCTGCACACCCTCTCTGATCACCTTCTTCTTGTTGACATGCCTGTAGAAACCTTTCTTGTTATCCTTCACATCCTTAGCCAGTCGCAACTCCATTTGCGCTTTCGCCTTCCTGATAACCCCCCGGCATTCTCGAGCTATACATTTAAACTCCTCCCTAGTCATTTATCCAAGTTTCCACTTTCTGTAAGCTTCCTTTTTGTGCTTAAGTTCACCAAGGATTTCCCCTGTAAGCCAATCCGGTCTCCTACCAGGTTTGCCTCTCTTACTATGCGTCGGGATGGTTTCTTTCTGTGCCTTCAATAAGGCTTCTTTAAAATACTGCCAGCTGTCCTGGACTCCTTTCCCCTTCATGTTAACATCCCAGGGGATTCTGCCCATCAGATCTCGGAGGGAGTCAAAATCTGCTTTTTTAAAGTCCAAGGTGTGTATTTTACTACTCTCTTTCCTTCCTTTGGTTAGGATCCTGAACTCTACCATCTCATGATCACTGCTTCCCAGGTTGTCACCCACCTCTACGTCCCCTATTAGTTCCTCCCTGTTTGTGAGGAGAAGGTCAAGCTGTGCACAGCCCCTGGTTGGATCCTTCAGCACTTGTACCAAGAAGTTATCCCCAACATTCTCCAAAAACTTCCTGGATTGCCTGTGTACTGCCGTATTGGTTTCCCAACAGATGTCAGGGTGATTAAAGTCCCCCACGAGAACCAGGGCCTGCGATCTGGAAGCTTCGCTCAGTTGTCCGAAGAAAGCCTCATCTACCTCATCCACCTGGTTCGGTGGCCTGTAGCAGACACCAACCACAACATCACTGCTGTTTGCTCCTTTAAACCTGACCCATAGACTTTCAACAAGTTTTTCTCCCTCTTTATACTGGAGTTCAGAGCAATCATAGTGCTCTCTTACATATAGTGCAACTCCTCCTCCTTTTCTCCCCTGCCTGTTGTTCCTGAACAGTCTGTACCCTTCCATGACAGCGCTCCAGTCATGCGAGTCATCCCACCAAGTCTCTGTTATCCCAATTAAATTATATTTCTTGGTCTGGGCCAGGGCCTCCAGTTCTTCCTGTTTGTTGCCCAGGCTTCTCGCATTAGTGTACAAACACTTCAGGTAACCAGTTGATTGCACTTCTCCATTCGAAACTGGGGTCCTCCTTTCTCGCTCCTTGCTCTATGCATTTCTTCCCGGTATCCGACTTTCCCACTCCCCTCAGGGTTTTGGTCACCGTCCCCCGACGAACCTAGTTTAAAGCCCTCCTCACTAGGTTTGCAAGCCTGCCTGCGAAGATGTTCCTTCCTCTCTTCGTTAGGTGGATCCCATCTCTTCCTAACAATCCTTGCGCCCGGAACAGAGTCCCATGGTTGAAGAAACCAAAGCCCTCTCTGCGACACCCCTGCGCAACCACGCATTTACATCCTCAATTCGACGATCCCTGCCCAGTCCTTTCCCTTCAATATAGAGGATGGACGAGAACCCCACTTGTGCTCCAAATTCTTGGATCCTTCTTCCCAGCGCTACATAATCCGCAGCAACCTGCTCAAGGGCATTCTTGGACATGAAAGACTTTCTTAAATTCTGAGAGATTCTAACTCTCTTTTGTTCCCTGTAGGCCCCTTCTCTGTTGCTCTTGATGACAGGTGCTCAGTGGAATAGCAGCGCTCCTGCTGGGCTTGTCTGCATAGACGGGGAGCTCTTGGAGCCAGGTTTGTCTCTTGCTACATGTGTCCATTTTCTAGCACAGTGGAGCCCTGAGCTCAATTGTTTCCCTGAGACTGTAATATAAGTGAGGAAGATTTGCCCAGCATTGCTCGGGCCCTTTTTCTTCATTTAAATCATTGCTCTGGGCTAGGGTGGGGAGGGGGAGGGGGTTCAGGATACAGGCTGCCCAGGAGAAAGGTCAATCTCAACCCTTTCTCACTGCTACAGCTTGAGGCCAGTTGAGGACAGACAGACCCACAGACAAACTCTCTCGACTATAGAGTAGCTTCCTGTCTTTCTCCACCCCTGCCCTCGTGCCCTAATGGGGTGACAGCTGTCCCCGTCTGTCTCTGGTCCCTTGCTGGCCCCTGTCATAAGCCACATGCAGGGCCTGCAGCTCAGCAGGCTGGGATGGAAGTTTCCATCCTTGCTGTACCCAGCCTAGCATAGCCTGGGACCCTGCAAGCACAAACAGCAGCTGGCCCTTATCAGCTTTAGCCCATGCACTTTAACTGGGAAACTACTAAGTGGTAAACAAGTCTGACCTTGGTCTCAGCTCATGAGAATGTTGAGAGTGGCATTGAGCCAATGCGCACACACCCAGTAAACAACTGGAATATAATTAGTATAGGGAGTCCCATGCCCGGTGAGTCTCACCAAGAACCTAGACCTCAGAGGGTGCCCTGAATTCCTCCAGCTGGAGCCACATCCACTGTGGCACTGGTGTGAGGTGACGGGAATGGGGCTCCCCGCAGACTGAAGGGGTGTAAGCATTTCTAAGTGCCTGTTACTCGTTTATGCATTGCTCTGCCTGTGCTTATTGATGTCACTTTGCAGTAGCTGTGTAACCATTTGGCAGTATTAACCCTGTAATAGTAGTGACGTAGAGTAATTAATAAAAGCAACTATCCCTAATCAACTCTGTTTCGAAGCAAATCCATAATCCTGTTTGGCCAGGGCCCTGTGAGCTGACACCCCCCTCTGGTCATTAGCTAGTATAACTGTCCCTGCTAGCAGAGCCCTCCATTTCTGTGTTATGAGAAGGATGTGCCTGGAATGCAATTCTTATTGCCCTGGCATAAAAAAACCTGGCTCTAAGTTCTAATAGGAGGAAGCTCCATGCCAGATTTGGTGGTCCTAGCTCTAGAACAGACATACTCTTTCAAACAACACTCACTCACAGGCGGACATATTGTCTCCAATATATAGTCGATATATTCTTCTCATTTCCCCAGACCAGATCAGTTGTGTGTGTGTCTCTGATTTTAATACATCTGTCTTTTTCTTCAATTGTTCAGTTTTGTATATGCAACTGAAAAAAAGCTATTTGCATTTCCTCACCTTGTGCAGTGGTGAACATGTGCTTGTTTTGGTATGCCATTTGGTTAACTTTTATTTAAAAGATGTGGGCTTGCTTTTAGTCAGTTTCCTTTAAAGGAGGCCTGAGAAGCCCAGAAGTGATAGGAAAGGCAGACAAAAAGGCATTGGGTGGCGGGGAGGGGAGTGTTGCTGATGTGTTATCCTTGGTGTTTCAGAGGTACCTGGGTATGTGTTTTGCTCAAAATCAACCCTGTAAAAGCACATAGAAATGTCGGGCTGGAAAGGACCTCAGGAGGTTATCACATCCAGCCTCCTGTGTCAAGGCAGGACCAAGAAAGCCTAGAGCATCCCTGACAGGTGTTAGTCCAACCTGTTCTCAAAAACCTTCATGGGGATTCCACAGCCTCCCTAAGTAACCTGCTCTGGTGCTTTACTAGCAGAGCTGTCCATCCATTGAGTGATTCAAGGCAGCTGCCCTGGGCCCCATGCTTTGTGGGGGGTGTCTTGCAGGGCCCGGGGGGCTGGCAGACCAGCAAGGGTACCTGGCACTGGCAGTAGAGGTTGTGCCCATCCTTGCACTCATGGCGGTAGCGGGAAGCAGCCTGTTCCGCTCCCCCGAACAATGTGGGTAGAGCAGACGGGGCCAGGCCTCCGCGTCCCATCATTGCTGCCAGTGCAGAGGAGGTTGCTTGGGAGAAAGGATGCAATGGGGACAAGGAGGGAGTGGAGCAGGGATAGGAAGAGGCAGGTGGGGGCAGAGTAGGGGAGGTGCTAGGAAAGAGGTGGGGTGAGATCGGGTGGGGGTGGGGCTTGAGGAAAGGGGTGGGGGCAAGGCTGGAAGCAGTGGGTGGGGTGGGAAGAAGCAGGGTGAGAGCAGAGCAGGGGCAAGGGTTGGGGAAGGGGTGATGTGTGGGCAGGGCTGGGCGTGGATCTGGGCGGGACTAGATGGAAGGGGTGGAGTGGGGGTAGAGTGGAACAGGGGTGGGTGGGGTCTGCAGCAGGGGGAGGGGTCTTTTCTGTGCCCTGCACAACACAACCCTGTTTACTATGCAAGCTCTATTTAAAGGAGGACCATGGACTCTAGCCTCCTTTGTGAAGTGCCCCAAGATCTACTCATGAAAAGCCAGAGGGCGGCTCACATACCTGTGGAGGTACTTTCATTCGCTCCTTGGCAGTGCTTTTGCTCCATGGCTAGAGCAACCCAAAGACTTGCCATGCAAGGGACCATCCCACACAACTGCGCCTGGGGTCTAGCTGCAGGAGTGCTTGTCCCCTGTGCAATCTGGAACTCAGAGCTGAGTTGAGCTGGGCTGACAGCCAGGCCTCGGGGGAGGCCGAGCAGGCTGCTGTGAGCTGAGCAGAGATGGAGTGTTGTTGTGCAACGTCTGCCTCTACTTCCAGGCTGACTAGTCTCCAGTCCCTTTTCAGCAGTCAGTTCAGCCCTGGGGAATGTGCAGGACTGATGGCTGGGACAGCTGTGATCTGGATGAATCCCAGGGCAGAAGCAGCAGGAGCCTTAGTAGGCCAAGCCGCAGAACAGGAAGGGTCACCTGGGAGGGGAGAAATGGTGGGTCAGCCCTAGTGGCTCTGCTAGCTGCGTTGCTGCCCTCCCTGGGCACCCCAAGCTCCTGGAGGGTTTAAGTACAATAATTTCTATCACACATGCACTGGGCTTCTTTTGAGTTGCCTTCTGGTTTTGAACCTTTGGGGTTACATGCAGGCCACGTTTCAAGCTTATGTAAGGGGACTGTTAGCCCCTTACTAAAACTCAGTGGGAGTTTTTGGTTGGCCAGCTCCCAGTACCAAAAGGGGAAGGGTACATGAGACTGACTGACAGACCCCAGGGACAGGGGCAGATATAGGGCAGGGCGAGCGGGGTGGCTGCCCCGGGCCCCGCGCTTCAAGAAGCCCCACGCATGCGATGTGTCAAAGGGGGGGCCCTGCGAAATTGTGCTACCCTAGGCCCCGCAAAATCGTCATCCGTCCCTGCCCAGGGACAATGGGAAGAGGCCAACACTCCAGCTCAGCCTGATTGACAGGTTGGACAGATGAATGAGAGAATTAGAAGGCCAGGTCCCATCCTCCGTGTGAGCTG
Organism: Pelodiscus sinensis; assembly: GCF_049634645.1. Taxonomy (NCBI): domain Eukaryota; kingdom Metazoa; phylum Chordata; order Testudines; family Trionychidae; genus Pelodiscus; species Pelodiscus sinensis. The sequence continues at coordinate 487,911 of NC_134738.1, read as the reverse complement.
GGATTTTCTGGGTCTTTCTGAGAAAAGGAGAGAGAGCTGAGAAGAGCAGCAGAAAAGGCAAGCTGTGTGGAGACAGACATGCAGTGTCACAGCCAGGCACACACAGCCCGAGGAGTGCAAGCTGTGCTGAGGGGCAGACCTGCAGTGTCACAGCCAGGCACACACAGCCCGAGGAGTGAAAGCTGTGCTGAGGGGCAGACCTGCAGTGTCACAGCCAGGCGCACACAGCCCGAGAAGTGAAAGCTGTGCTGAGGGGCAGACCTGCAGTGTCACAGCCAGGCACACACAGCCCGAGGAGTGAAAGCTGTGCTGAGGGGCAGACCTGCAGTGTCACAGCCAGGCACACACAGCCCGAGGAGTGAAAGCTGTGCTGAGGGGCAGACCTGCAGTGTCACAGCCAGGCGCGCACAGCCCGAGGAGTGAAAGCTGTGCTGAGGGGCAGACCTGCAGTGTCACAGCCAGGCGCGCACAGCCCGAGGAGTGAAAGCTGTGCTGAGGGGCAGACCTGCAGTGTCACAGCCAGGCGCGCACAGCCCGAGGAGTGAAAGCTGTGCTGAGGGGCAGACCTGCAGTGTCACAGCCAGGCGCGCACAGCCCGAGGAGTGCAAGCTGTGCTGAGGGGCAGACCTGCAGTGTCACAGCCAGGCACGCACAGCCCGAGGAGTGAAAGCTGTGCTGAGGGGCAGACCTGCAGTGTCACAGCCAGGCACGCACAGCCCGAGGAGTGCAAGCTGTGCTGAGGGGCAGACCTGCAGTGTCACAGCCAGGCGCGCACAGCCCGAGGAGTGCAAGCTGTGCTGAGGGGCAGACCTGCAGTGTCACAGCCAGGCGCGCACAGCCCGAGGAGTGAAAGCTGTGCTGAGGGGCAGACCTGCAGTGTCACAGCCAGGCACGCACAGCCCGAGAAGTGAAAGCTGTGCTGAGGGGCAGACCTGCAGTGTCACAGCCAGGCACACACAGCCCGAGGAGTGAAAGCTGTGCTGAGGGGCAGACCTGCAGTGTCACAGCCAGGCACACACAGCCCGAGGAGTGCAAGCTGTGCTGAGGGGCAGACCTGCAGTGTCACAGCCAGGCGCGCACAGCCCGAGGAGTGCAAGCTGTGCTGAGGGGCAGACCTGCAGAGTCACAGCCAGGCACACACAGCCCGAGAAGTGAAAGCTGTGCTGAGGGGCAGACCTGCAGTGTCACAGCCAGGCACACACAGCCCGAGGAGTGCAAGCTGTGCTGAGGGGCAGACCTGCAGTGTCACAGCCAGGCGCGCACAGCCCGAGGAGTGCAAGCTGTGCTGAGGGGCAGACCTGCAGTGACAGAGCCCCACACACAGCCCGAGGAGTGAAAGCTGTGCTGAGGGGCAGACCTGCAGTGACAGAGCCCCACACACAGCCCGAGGAGTGAAAGCTGTGCTGAGGGGCAGACCTGCAGTGACAGAGCCCCACACACAGCCCGAGGAGTGAAAGCTGTGCTGAGGGGCAGACCTGCAGTGACAGAGCCCCACACACAGCCCGAGGAGTGAAAGCTGTGCTGAGGGGCAGACCTGCAGTGACAGAGCCCCACACACAGCCCGAGGAGCACAGACCCTGTGCTGAGCAGCAGACCTGCAGTGACCAGAGAGCCAAAGGGGTCAGAGAAGCAACACAAGGAGCTGGAGTCTGGCAAAGCAGCAGTCTGCAGCTGGGTGTGGTGAGTAGCTGGGACCAGCAAAGGGGGAAAGAGGCTCTGGGCAGGGACACGCCACCAGCGCCACCCTGCAGGCCAGACTTGGAGAGGGATTGTAACTCCAACTGGGAGAGGGGTCCTGCCACCTAGAGCCTAGGCCATGTGGTCACTCCCAGAGCAAGCGTGTCCAACTTGCAGCCTCCCTGCAGCACAGCCAGGGCCTGAGAGAGAGCCCGGGGACCTACAAGGAACAGACTGTGAACTATCCTTACACTCTGCAGACGGCTGTTTGTGATGTCCCCGTGCTACAGAGGAGGGCTGTGCGTTCTCATTTAACCTTTCTCATTTTTCCTTTTCTGTTCTTTTTGATCAGTTGTTTAATAAATTGTATTTGCTTTGAACTGTATGAAATGATCACTGGGTCAAGAAAGCCTGCAGTGTGAAGAGAGCACCCCAGAGTGGGGACACCCTAGCCCTTACCCCAAGTGACTACAAGGTCGGGGATTAAGCCCCAGAAAACCTGGGCCTAGCTTTGTTGGATTTCGAGGACTCTGCTACTCAGGAGAATGGAAGAGGAGCCCTCAGTGTCAGGGAGGCCTTTGGGTAAAAGAAGTGGGAGTGGGGACTCAGATGCTTTTGCTGGTCCATTTCACCGGGGCAGTATAGAAGCCAGGAAAGCTCCCCACAATAGCGGGACCATTCCCCCGCTTACACTTATCTCAACAGCCCTTCTTAGAAACTGAAAGCTGTTGTTTCAGACCAGCACTCGCCCCAGCATTTGGGGCATGAAGAGAGCCACAGAACAACGTGAGACTTGCTATCCAACTACAAGTGCTGGCAACACTGCAGCTGGGGGGGCCGACCGAACTGCCAGGCCCTTATGCAAGATGGGAGGGTGGCAGGGCAGCTCCATGCTCACCGAAGGGGCGGGGCTTCTGGCAGAAGAGGCGGGACTTTGGGCTAGCTGCTTCTGGGTGGTGCTGAAGGGCTGGTAGGAGGCTATCAGGAGCCCCAAGCCATTTTGAATTGCTAGGCCTAGAGGCAGGTGCCGCCTTTGCCCTTCCACCCCCATCAACAGGCCTAGTTGTGAGTTTTGCAGATTTTAAGCCCAGAAGGGACCACAGCTGGGTATGCTGCATAGCACAGGCCAGACTCCTGCCAACAGGCCCGACCTTAGGGAAAGGTGAGCAAGGCGGTTGCCTAGGACCCTGTGCTGCCTGGCTGGGAGCCACCCAGCCATGTGGTACAGCCAACCACAACATGCTGCCTTGGGCCGTGCAAACTGGCCAGGCCTGCTTATCCAATGGCTTGTGGTGGAGCTGGTGCGAATACTCCAGAGCAGGGGCTTGCAACCTTTGCAGACTGTCATGCCCCTTGCAGAGTCTGAATTGTCTTCTGTGCCCCCGTCTTGCTCCCCCTTGAAAAAGACTCACTCACAAAACCAGACACAGAAATATACAAGTGCCATTGCACACGGTCACTGAAAAATGGCTGACTCGCTCATTTTGGCCAAATAATTAAAATATAATCCCTGGATATATAAATATTGTACTTCCAGTTCAGGGCCTAGTATGCAGAGCAGTGTAAACAAGTCACTGTATGAAATTTTAGTTGGTACAGTACCGACTTTGCCAATGCTTTCTATGTAGCCTAGGCAAATCTCTAGATGAAACACCTAGGCTTGATGTAAGGATTTCAAGATGTCCCTTGGCCATCTCAGCCTGTGGCTAGTTCCCCAGAGGGTTCAAAACCAGCCCCTTAGTTAGTCCCATTTGAACACTCAGTTTCCAGGTGGTGACTCTTGGCTCTGTCTGGCTCCTAAATGGATTTAAACTCTTGCTTGCTGGTACCGCACACCCGTCAAACATCAGCTGGGAATGTCCCTTGTCCCGCCCGACCTGGCCTGTGTCTGAGCCGGGCGAGGCCAGTGGGACACATCCCCCCGAGTAGCTCGCTTGGGTGGACTGCCCGCCCCCCAACGCTTCACAAAAGTCCTTTCTTCCCCCGCCTGGGGCGGGTCAGGCCCCCACCCTCTCTCCCGGGCCCTGGCCAGGCTCAGGCTGCGATCCCAGCGCCCCCCTGCAGCCGCCGCCTCTGCTGCGGACACTCCCCAGCCAGCTGCGCATTGTCTGGGCGGGCGAGCGGGGCGCCAATGAGGCCGCGGCAGCGAACGGCGGCGCAGCAGCCATTGGTGCGGGGCGCAGGGAGACAGGCGGGCGGTGTCTGCAGCTGCGCTGGCCCCGCAGGGCGGCGGATGGAGGCGCGGGCGCCGCTGCCCGAGAAGGACGGAGCAGGAGCGCGGATGCCGCCTTGTTGGGCGGCTCTCGAGTGCCCCCGCCCTGCCCAGAGCCCGGTAATCAGCGCAGCGGGGGCGGCCGGGGGCGGTTGGGTAACAAAGCCGGGTGGGGCTGCAGCAGCCGGGGGAGTTTGCCGGGCTACCCATCCTCCCCGGCTCCCTCGTTGGGCCGCTGGTCCTGGAGCCTGGCGTGGCGGAGGGAGCAGCCGCCTGGGAGCCAGGCTGCCCGGGTTCTGTGCCTGGCTTGGGGCTGGCCTCGGCAAGCACCGGTCGGAGGAGGGCGGTCCCCGGGGGCCTTTCTTCCACATCGCCGCCAAGCATCCCTCTGTCTTGGGCACGCGGCACCATCTCCGTGCGCTTCCCCTTGCCCCGGCCTCGGGTGCTGGTGGCTCCGCTAGGACTGATCTGCGGGCAGGGCTGGGGAGCAGGAGTCTGGTTCCTGGTGGGCTAGAGGCTGGTTTTAGTGGGTATCTAGCAACGTTCCCCGAGCTGCTCAGGCGTTTCGGGCCAGTCCGGGCGCAGGGGGACAGACCGGAGCGAGGGGCTCAGAAGCTGTTTCAGGGTCTGTCACTTTCCAGGCCGCGGTGAGTGGCCTGGCGGGTCCTCTCGGAGGCTCCCCTCTGGCGGGGGTGACTTCCAGCAGTTGGTTGGGCAAACTCCGCTGCCTCTGAAAGTAACAGCGCAGCCACGATTGCAGCCTTGGCAAGGGGGGGGGGGCAGCAATCTGTGGCGGGACCTTCGGTTTCTGTGAAATCTGTTCCAGTCAAAGGCCCCTCCCTGAGCGGCGGATCCTGCCTGTCCCTCCAAAGGAATGTCTGCTTGGGACCGGGCAGACAGACTCATGTTAACAATTCATAGCTCTTTGTACAGACAAGGGACCACTATGATAATCCAGAGCTCTTGGCTTCATAACCGCCTCTTAAATGGAGTTGTGAGTCAGCCTGGCTGGCCTAGCTCAGAGCTTATATTCCCCGTCTGTCTCCTCCTGAGGCCTTCCTGACCTTTGCCTCTGACCTCTGCCTGGCTGCCCTGTTCCCCACCTGTGCAGGGGGACGGTTAACCTAGAAGCCTTTCAAGCAGGGGGGGTGATTCACCAGGTCATCTGCACCAGAGACGTGGTAAGGGAGGCACAGGCCTCATGCTGATCCTTGGACAGAGTTGACTTTCCCTCAGATTGATCCAGTGAGCAAGCTTCCCTCTTGCAGCCTGAGTGCATCACCCCACCCTGTCCCCCGGGCCAGTTCTAGTGCTGGGGGAGGACACTGTCCGGTGGTGGTTTCCAGAGCAGCTGCTGCCTGTGGAGCAGTTTTGTATTGGCTGCCCTCCTGCCCCCTCCTGCATTGTATCCTGGTGCAGGCACCTTGGTTAGGGTGAGAGGATGGGTCAGTCTGTGGTCCTGGGCCCCTGCTGAGCGCTCTCACATGGGTATCAGTGGGGCTGGCAGCCTGGAGGAGGAATCTGGACTGAAACCCACCAACTCATTTCCAGTAGGTCACAAAGAGCGATTTGATGGCCACTATTTCCAGTCTGTCCAGTCGGGGGGTGCAGAGGTCAGTAGGCCCCATTGCCCTGAGCTGCCCAGCCCTGTTTGCTTAAATTCCCTGTCTGTCTCCTCCTGAGGCCTTCCTGACCTTTGCCCCTAATCTCTACCTGGCTGCCCTGTTTTCCCTGAGCAGGGCCCTTCCAGGCCAAATCCACTTGGCAAAGAGAGCCAGGGCCTTGGCAGGGTGTTTAGTGTCTAGCTTCATAACAAGTGCATGCTGTTCCCTTCACAGCTGCCTTGCAGAGCACAGAATCCAGCAGCCAGTAGCACAGTGGTGTTAGCCTTCTCCCCAACATTGGATACTGGGCTCTGTTTACAGGAATTGCCCTGTGGCTGTGGGTCAGCTAGAGATGCCTTGGGCATGGGAGAACTGCTGGGTGAGCACTTGTTGGAGAGCAACGCGGCCTTGTTTAGGGGAGGGATGCGGAGGACTTCAGGTGGCCCTTTATGTTGCTTGTGCCTAAAACCATTTGGGCAAATTGTTCTCACCACAATTGGGGTAGGGAGCTGTTTCTCAGGGAGGGCTCAAAGCACAGAAATACCTGCTGAATGGGGCACAAGGGGATTCTCAGACACGCAGGCAGGTGGTGATGATCCACCCTAAGGTGAAGTCTATCCGGGCACTTGACAGTACTGTATTCTAGCTCATTGAGACACTTCCCCTTCCTGGAATGCAGCAAGTTACAGCACTGTAAGTTGCCTGTGTGAGCCAGGCTACAGCCCTGTGGCTCCCAGCGCTGTGAGCTGCTCCCCATGCAGAGGCAGGTTACATAGGCACTGGGAGAGCTCTCGGCCCCCACTTGTGCCGTGGCCACACTTTCAGTTTAAAGTGCTGCTGCAGCTGCACTTTAAACTGTTCTGTGTATACAAAGCTTGAGTAGCTTTGTCTTCCAGACATGCTGGCCTTCTCAGAAGAGAAGAGCCATCTTCCCCAGAGCCAGTGAGTGCCTCCACATCCTTAGCTGGCGGGAACTGGTGCTGAATGGCTCAGCTTTGAGCTCCACTGCTGACCCAGACCCGACAGCTTTAGGAAGTCAGTCCATGACTTCCAATGGTGCTTTGAATCTCTTTCCTGCTGCCTCTTATCCTACTTTCCGGCCTCAGTGTGGCCTCTGATGTTCCAGGCTGTCCCTAGACTTAGGAGCATGATCTTGGGTCAGTTTCACTTTGTGTTGGTTTCCTGCATAGTCATTAAGAGATAGGAACTTTAATTCTTAAATACAAACTTAGACCTGCCCTAGGAAGTGCACCAAGTCTGCCTCTAGGAATTTCTCTGATTCAGGTCTCAGTGCCCATCACTTAGCATCACTACACTGGTGCACAAGAGCACATGCAGGGCAAGCTTATTTTTATAAACTACAGCAAGAGGGCAGATACACCAATTCCCAGGCCCCAATAGCTTGTGTCTGAATCTACAGTAAGGGATAAAAAAAATCCCAGAGCTGTTGCTCAAGGTTTCTGTCAAGTTCTGAGCTAACTCCTGGAAGTGACCCCTGCCATCACAGCCTGTTTCCTGTCTCTTCTGCCTTCACTGTTGCATGGTGTAGCTGCTCTCCAGATTGGCAGGCCCAGCAAGAGAGTTACTGGATCACATGTGAATTGTACTGCTCTCCCTGGGTGCTGGGAGTGGGGAATGTATTGGAATGGGTCAGAATGCTGCTGTCTGAACATTGGCAAACAGGAAAACAGCCTATGTGGAGGGATGAGCCAAGTAGCAGCTTGGGAACCCAGCAGGGGAGGCTTCAGCAGTTACTTGGCAGAGCAGGTGGGTGGGAAAATGGTCTGCAAAAGGTATTTTTAGGATAAATGCATTTTGGTACCATCACGCCTGCAAGTCACTTTAGAAGCAGATAATGTTGCATGGTCAGACTGCAAAATCCTGATCTTAACTTTCTCTGTGTGCAGGAGGCATTGATGTTTCTAGCTAGTTTAGGAAACCTTATATAACTTCACACTTTTATGCCACCTGCTTCTGCTAAAATTTTCCAAGAACATTGCAAAAATTAAGGGATTTTCCTAGTATGCCTGTAGGCCAAATAGTAATGATGTGTGAGCCATTTCTAATGATTGGGTAAACCGAGGATTGAGTAAACCCTTTGCTCGGGGTCATATGCAAAATAGGGGTTTAATAGTGTAGTTGATTGACCGATTAACTTATAAACTTTTGCTTATCCGTTAATGCTATAGACTACATGCATTTCCTTCTCCCCCCCAACCAATACATTTTTTAGCAGGCTGGCCAGCAGCCTGGCTCAGTTCTGGCTCACACCGGGTCCACAAGATACCCCTGCTGTGGCTCTATATTTAAAGAGTGTTAGGGGGCAGGCAGCCTGGCTCAGTTCTGGTTTGCGCAGGAGCTGGGAGCACAGACCCTCCCTTCTTCCCAGACAGGGCTGCTGCCACCTCTTTATCAGAAGCAGCAGCAGCACAGGGCAGAAAGCAGCCAGTCTGCAAGAGGAGCTAGTTTTTAAACTGGCTCCCCATGTGGACTAGCTGCCGCCTGGCACCCTGCGCTGCCGCTGGCCCCACCCCCAGGGCTTATAGACTAGTCGACTAACCAATAAGAATTCATGAGGTTACTCGATTATTCAGTTAACCGATATTTAACATCCCTAGTGCAGAGCCACTGGTTCTGATGATGCTAGACCACTGGCTGCTGAAGATGGTAGGGTTCACACTGGACCAAAGATGTGTGTCTTTCTCTCGGAGGGTTAGCCACTGGAATGGCTTAACAAGCTATGTAACAAATTCTTCCTCATGGACTTTTAAAATGGAGTTATGCTCTACTTCAGCTCTCACTTGCTGGGCTTACTACTGGAATCACTGAGAGAAATTCTACAGCCTGTATAGTACTTAGAGCAGACCAGATGATCATAAGTTTCAGAGAGGTAGCCGTGTTAGTCTGTAACTGTAAAAAAACAAATAGTCCTTCAGCACTTTAGAGACTAGCAAGAAATGTAGATGGCATCGTGAATTTTTGTGGGCACAACCCACTTCTTCAGATGAATGGAGTAAGAGGTCCAGAGTACAAAGAAATAGCAAAGAGAAGGAAAACAATGGGGCAAAAATATTGTCAATTAGAGTGTCTATGCTAAATGCAGTTAATAGAATGGGCTCTAAGTACCCAGTGCTTAGCTTTTGATGTCATTAGCAGGGCTTGACGAATAATGGCGAGTAGATTGCATTCCGGAAGAGCCGGGTTTGGGCGATCTGCGCATGCACAGTTCGCCGGACTGTGCGGCTGGCGAGCGGGGCTCGCTGCGGTTTGGCGAGCCCTGGTCATTAGGATGTGGAATGTAGCAGCCCATCCAGTGATCATAATGGTCCCTTCAAGCTTTAAAATCTGTTTATCTCTAAAACCCTGGAGTTCTGATTCTCACTCTTGGGCACCAACCACTAGATCCCACTCCATCCACAGATCTGTTGACCTCAGTCATTCCCTTGCCGTAGATCAGAGGCATCTTGTTTAGCCTGCATTTATGAAAATAAAGCACTTGTTACTGGTAACCCAAGCCTATCTAAGGGCATGCCTATGCTAAAGGGGAACATTGACTTAACATATCTGGAGTTGTGTATCTTAATTGCGTAGCTGGAGTTGACGTATCTTAAATCACCGTCCACGTAGTGGGAGATCAAAGGAAGCAAATGCTCCTGTTGGCTTCCTTAACTCCTCATGAGGAGCAGGAGTACCAATGCTGACGGGGTCCCCCTGTCAATTCAAATTGGTGGATGTTCACTAGACCTGCTAAATCGAACTCCAGAAGATCGACTGCGGCCTGCTGTAGAAATGGCCTAAATTCTTGATAGGCATAGCTTCCAGGAATCCTCTTCTGCGTGCAGCACTGCTCAAAGCTCTAAGTATCAGATCCTTTTCATAAAACAAACTCATGGTGTCTCCTCCAGTCTTTGTCAGGTCCCATGTTGCCACTGGCCCATGGACTCCATGCAGAAACCCTAGTTGTGTGTAATGTGAAAGTGACCCATGCTTGTGTCACCTTTGCACATTTCAGTAGCTCTTTCAGAACAGTCCATGCTGCTCCGGTGTCAGCCTGGTGACCTGCCAAACAGAAAGGGAGATGAGTAGAAAGGCCTTTTGATTCTGTGCAACAATTACATGATGGTTTGGGTGGAGGAGCAAATCATGCGCAGGGCTTTGCGTTGAATGTGGAGGATTCTTTCTGGCTATTGTGACTAGTCAAGTTCACCATCTGATAGTGCATAAGCTCTTCCTGGAGTAATTATATAGCATAAAAGGAAGAGTCATTCTTAACATGGGCCTTATGGTGCTACTGTAATAGGTTAGTGAAAAAATCCTCCTTTAGGAGGCTGTTTTCTTCTTTGGCAGCCGGGATGTTAAAATGGTTAACTGTTTAAACCGTGGTGCTTAACCAGTGCACCATTTTAACCTGGTCCCGCCTCTGGTCCTGCCGCAGGAGTTACCTGGCAAGGACATTTTAATCAATTAGCATCCCATCGAGTCCCTGACTTTAAAGATTTCTTCCTTAAGCTTCTATGATCCTAAAATCTTGATAAGATAGAAAATCATCTGATGCCCTCCTCTCCCTGTGAAACCCACAGCAATGCTCATTTCCATTGCTTTTGTTTACAATTGCCCAAGGGCCACTTCTTGTGCCACAAAAAGACTTAACATTCCTAAGAGCCACTTCAGTTCGTAGGCCCTGGGTGAGGCAGTGCTCCTGACCGTGTCCAAACAAGGGCTTTTTGCTGCACCTCTTAACTGCTGTTTAGTGCATTGACATGTGCCCGTCAGGTTTTGATCTGGTTTATATTGAGCTGTTCACTCCTGTCTCTTTGGGGCAGAGTGAGGTGGTGTGTAAAAGATCTGTGCTGGAAGTGTGTGTGTGTGTGTGAGAGAGAGTGAGAGTGAGTGATAGAGACACACTCTGGTATTTACAGTTTTTAATGGGAGACCAAAATACCCTTCCATATCAAGGCAAGTAAGTCTTGTCTTAGTTCTGAGGTTGTCAGTCTCAGGCTGCTGAGCCCCCTTCTAAAAACCCTGAATGAGGAAACATGTGCAGCACCAAAAGGGGAAGTGCTGGTGGCTTTTCTTGCTTAGGAAATGGAGATGATGACAGATTAGGGTGTCAGAAAAGGCTTAAGCAGCTTGTTGCTTCAGATCTAGCAGCAGTTGATAAACAGGAAGCTGGAGCAGAATCAAAAGCAAATCTTCAGTCTGAGAAACTGAAGACACCTTTGGCCTGCTACAGCAGCAGCTCTATGTTGTTCTCCCGCAGAGAGAACAACTCTGCATCAACTCTCTTTAAATCATAAGACCTGCAAAATACATAAACCTAAGCATATTGACTCTCTAGCGATTCATCCATAAGGCAGTCCCTCTCATTGTCGATAAATAAGCAGCATGCACCTCGGCTTGGGGACCTTCAAAATCAAGTTTGTCTGCAATTAAGATCTCAGCTAACTTCTTTCAGAAGCAGCTTTTGTGAGGTTGTCTTTAGTTTCTCCTCCTTTACACGGATGCCTACACTGCACTTCAGAGGCAGCTGTATTCTATTATTTCTATTTAACATACAGTAGAACCTCCAAGTTATGAACTGACCGATCGACCCACACTTCATTTGGAATTGGCAGTATGCAATTAGGCGATGAGCAGAGACGAAACAACTCCCCCAATACAGTACAGTTGTGTGTTAAACATAGTACAGTGAAATTCTATTAAATCAATGTTCAGTTGTAAGCTTTTGAAAGTTCAGCTATCACATCTTGTACAGAGTTACAAACAACCTCCCTTCCCAGTCTGTAACTCCGGGGTCCTCTTCTAATGCTCTAAACCTTTTAAATTACAACTACGCCAAATCTACACTGGCACGTTCTCACACAAAAACTATTTTGCGGAAGAGTTCTTCTGCAAAAACTCTTCCAGAAGAGAGTGTCTGCACTGGCCTGTGCTTTTGCGCAAGAGCATCCGTGCCAGTGTAGACGCTGTCTTGCGCAAGAAAGCTCTGATGGCCATTTTAACCATAGGGCTTTCTTGCGCAAGAAATTCATGTTGCCTGTCTACACTGGCCTCTTGCGCAAGAACAGTTGCACAAAAGGGCTTATTCCTGAGCGGGAGCATCAGAGTTCTGGTGGAAGAAGCCCTGATTTCATACATTAGAACGTCAGTTTACTTGCACAAGAACACACGGACAGTGTAGACAGGCAGCAAGTTTTTGCGTAAGAGCAGCCGCTTTTGCGCAAGATCGCGCTAGTGTAGACACAGTTCTACAGTAGCCACTTGGTGCCTAAACAAAAACTTGCAATATGAGCATAAACAAAGGATTATCACTAAATATTTTCACTTCTCCTATCCTCCTTGGCACATGTGGCTGTGGGGGGTGTACAGCATGTCAGGCATGCTAACCAATCTGGGCTGCGCCAGACCACCCTGGGATGTGAGTTCCAAAATCAAAGCCCATTTCCTGTAGGCCAGTGGTTAATCCGTTGGCAGGCTGAGGGGGCAGTTTGTTGATGATGAGTGTCTGAAGGCACAGCCCCCCAACAGCTCCCGCTGGCTGCGGTTTGCTGTTCCTGATTTTTAAATAATAAAATGGGCAGAGGAAAGATATCTAAACACTTTGATCTTGCAATTCATCCACAAGGTAACCGCTCACTGTAGATAAATAAACATCTTGTAAAACCACCACCACATGGATTTGAACCTGAGACTGCTGGAGCTTAGTGTGGGAGCTACTACAACTTGAGCTATGGAGCCAGCTGACTCTTATCTTAGGCTGTAGAGCTCCCTTGTTCTTATCTCTTTCTGTAAATGGTTTAAGTGCCACTAGGTGGGACAGTGAACCACAGTAGGTGTGCGGGTAACACTTGCACCTCAGCTAGGGGACCTTAAAAACAAACTTGTGTGCTTTCAAGATCTTTGCAAACCTCTCGTAGCTCCCAGTGAACATTGAACGATGGCCAGAGGGAGCTTGGGGAAGCTGTGTTTGCAGATGCACAGCTTCAACAAACTGGCTTCTGGCCTGAATTCTGGCAGAATTACCCTGATGGGCCGCAGGTTGCCCACCACTGCTGTTGTTTATGCTGTGGTTGCTGCAGCATGAGTGCCTTTGTTGATCTCCGCAGCAGTGGCAGCTTGTTTTAAGGTGCAGGCTAGACTGCTTCAAGAGGCCCCCCCCCCCCGAGCACTTGGCTGAGGAGGCTAAGGAGCTTCAGGGATGGCCTGGGAAGATTAGATCACAAACATTGACTTCACTGCATACACGCAAACTGATGCACAAATATTTGTCAGTCATAATCAAAATTTACAGCTGAGCCATGAAAGAAAAATGCTGCTTGAGAACTTTGAAGTGTTTGAAGATCTGTGCTTCAATGTTCCCCCTAATTTTTCCATCCACGTGAAGAATACATTTTGTTTTATGCACCAAGGCATGTGCAGATATGTACCATGCTGCTGGCTCTGGGTACTCTGCTCATCAGGTGGGTGCATTTGAATCTCTTGTGGGTGACCACCCAAGCATTCAGTTTATAGGGAATACAGCTGTGCTTTCTTCTACCTTTTTGATGTGATGTTTTCTATCTGTGTTGTAATGGTTATAAACCTTTATCTTTTTTAATCTCAGTAGCTAATGTCATGAATTGCCTGTCCCTCCCCAGTTCCTGCAACTGTGAACATTTAAATCAATGCAAATCTTTTTTTAAAAACCATAATTTTGCACAATGGTGAGAATTTAAATGGGCGGGGTGAGAATTTAAATGCTTAAAAATGTTATGCATAAAAACAATGAGGTCTATTTCTGCTTGTGAGTATTTTAAGACAAATAGGAATAAATTCTGCTGATGGGTGAAAATGGATAGAGGCAAATTCCCTGGCTGCTGCAAATGGTCATTGCTCCACTGGTTAGTTCCAGGTAAAAAATTCAAAGTACCCCAGTATTTTTAGGAAGAACTGAGGTCCAACAAGCTTGCTGTCTCCTTTCAAGGCTTACTATGCAGAAATGTCAGTTTGTCTGGTGACATCTTTGCAGCAGTTTGATGCAGCTGGTGCCTACCTCTCTAGCCTTGGGTAACTCTAATCTTGGGGAAAAGCCCTTATAGGCACAATGCTGTGTGTGCTGTGAGGTGGCAACAGAGTTTGAGAGCTCTAAAGAAAAACAAAAATGCTGCCCATCTGTGAGAGACTGGTAAGGGTTTTGCATGGGACAAGTAACTGTGTAACTTGCTCTTTCTCTGCATGGTAGCTGGTGGTAACTTCCCCTGATGGTTCCTACTTTTGCTACTGTTTCAGAATACACTAGTCATGTAGCCATGTGTTTTGTTAACAGCCCCTCCGAATAGAGAGATGGAAGGTGTCAGAACTTCTTGCTAGAGCTCTCTAGAATTATTCCGGTAGCCTCTAGGGTCTAGACCCTAACCTAGCTGTGGTTCTGCTAGTGTTCCTCTCTCTCCGGACACTTACTAAGTGACAGTCAGTGAGAGGGGGTTAGGAATTTTCAAACGTGTCTAAGGAAGCTAGGTGGCTAACTCTGCTAAAATGCTTTGGAAAAATCTCACCCTTTGAGAGCTATCAGACAAAAGCTGGCAGTTTTGCCATCTGAGGCCCACAGAGATGAAGTGACTTGCCCAGGGTCACTCAATAATTCTGGCAGAGATTGGGTTTGAATCAAGATCCCGTGAGCCCCAGCCCTGGGTCTTAAATACATGAACACAGTCCTTTCCTCTCAAAATAATCAAGAGCTTCTGTGAGGGGAAGGTCCAACTGAGGGAGCCTTGCCCAGGCCAGACTCTTGTTGAAATGTTGGTCTTCGTGCCAATTCACTTGTGTATATTTGCTTCAGCATCAGTTGTGCATCTCAGAGTTCTCACCCTTTCCCTGCTTGCCATCCATCCATCCCTTCTGTCTTTGTAATTGCAGCTGCTCCTGTCTGAGAGATGGATAGATCCCCCTGGCAGCACCGTCTCTGTTCCTCCCTTCTGAGCGTGCACAGAATAAGACTTAATGTCCTCATTTAGGGCTCTCCGAGGGATTTGGCCTGCGGACTCTCATTCATTCTGTGCTATCCAACTGGCACCATTACTCATACCACCCTCTTGCTCTGTCGAATGTTTGCCCTTGCAGGGAGAGTACGAGAGCTGGTTGCTGGATCTCTAGTCAGGCTTCTGCTGAGTGTTCAGAGGGAACTGGGCACATGGCAAGATCTGTCCTGTGAGTATTCTAGTGTTGTGAGCTGCGAAGTGGACGGAATTACTGTTTCATTTCACTCTTCCGCCAGAGGTCACACACACACTTGAGTGAAGGTCAGCGTTATCCCTGTTTTACTGGTGGAGGGCAGGGCCCAGAGGGGACTGACTTCTCCAAGTTAGTGCACCAGTGCCAGCACAAGCCTTATCTCAGCAGATATCAATCTGTGGGCCATGGTCTTTGGTGAGCTGGCTGGAAAGGAGGCTCTCTTCCTCCTCTCCAGCTATTGAGAGAGATGTCTGGGCTCCTCACGGGACAGCCAGGTGGCCTCTGAGAACATCTGAGAGTTAGGAAGAACTTGGCTGCCTCTTCTGGAAGCTGTTACGTGATCAGCAACAGGAGGGGAATTGGTCCATGTGAGAGTCTCCCCGTAGGCTTGCGGACTGCATAATGCAGCATGATATCTTTTATCTGGGATCTCTTTACAAGCACTGAACTCCTCCACTATCAATTGCTAAAGATCATAAACCAGGATTTTTCCCTTTGTAAGAGTCCACTGTTCACCTCCTTGGAGGTGAATCACATTAACGTCACAACTGACCTCAATTAGTCAGATTGCAGATTCGTTTCTGCCTATCAAAATGAGCATATACTTGGAATACAGTTCTAAAGAGAGGAATGATACGAAACCCAAAGACCATGGCTACTAAAGCGCTGAGAGGCTGAGTTGTCTAGTGGACAGACTGCTGGCCTGGCAGTTAGGAGACCTTGGTTCTACTCTCAGCTTTGCCACTGGTCTCCTGACCTCAGGCAAGTTGCTTCCATGTCTGTGCCTCAGTTTTCCCTCTTGTCCTTTTTCTATGAAAACTGTCTGCTGGATCTGGGTTCGGTTTCTCTCTGTGCCAGAGACTTCATGTGTGACCTTAATTTCTCTGTTCCCCATTTGTAAAATGGAGACCATAATCCTCCCTTCACTTTTAGGCTACGTCTAGACTACAGAGGCATGTAGATTAGGCTACCAGGCATAGGAAAATGAAGCGGCGATTTAAATAATCGCCGCTTCATTTAAATTTACATGGCTGCAGCGCTGAGCCGACACACAGCTGATCAGCTGTTTGTTGGCTCAGCACAGTAGTCTGGACGTGCGGGTGTCGACATCAAAGGCATTTGTCGACCACCCAGGTATGCTGATTAGCTGTTTGTTGGCTCAGCGTAGCAGCCATGTACATTTAAATGAAGCAGCGATTATTTAAATCGCTGCTTCATTTTCCTATGCCTGGTAGCCTAATCTACATGCCTCTGGCGACAGAGGCATGTAGTCTAGACGTACCCTTAGACATAGAAGCTCTTCAGGACAAGGACTCTTTCCTACGTGTGGGTTAGTGCAATGGGGTGCTGGTTTCAGCTGAGGTCTGTGGGCTACATCAGTACACGTAGTAATAATTGTCTAACATGGCTCGTGTTTGCCTGCCCTGTAACACCCCTGTGGTCACTGTTAATGTTTGTTAGAGGCTCCAATTAAAAATGTTTTCTACCGATTTTTTTTTTTTTTATGGGAGCCAGGATGTTAAGGACTCGTCGACTAGTGGCTTCTCCCCTCTAACAATAGAGGCAGCAAGGTGGGGAGGTGGAGCCCGGGCTCAGTGCGGCCCTGCCCCTTTAAAGCATCGCTGTGGCATTTCAAAGGGGGCAGTGCTGTACAGCTGATCCTGGGCTTGTGCAGCGCTGCCCCACGGCGGCGTTTCAAAGGGTCATCACCACCCTATCGACTAATCAAATAGTCAGGACCTACCCCTGCTGCGGCTCTGCATTTAAAATGTATTCGGAGCCAGGTGGGCAGGCAGCCCAGCTCAGTTCTGGCTTGTTCTGGGTCCGGGAGCTCAGTCCTCCCCTTCACCCCCCCGACAGGGGCTTCTGCCACCCCGTGCTGCTGCCTCTTATCAGCAGTGGTAGCACAGGGTAACAGGCAGCTGGTCCGCGAGAGGAGCTGATTTTTAAACTAGCTCTCCTTGCAGACCAGGTCCTGCCTGCCACCCTGTGTTGCTGCGTCTGATACAGAGGCAGCAGTCTCCTTGGGAGTGGGGCCAGAGCGCACTGGCTGCCAACCCCACCCCTGGGACTCTAGAATAGTCGACTAACTGATAAGAATTCATGAGGTTCATTTGTCAATTATTCAATTAACTGTTAGGTAAGATCCCTACTCCCCGCACCCCCAGTTCATTCACAGCCTATCCCAAATGTTTGAGCCTTGCTGGGGTGGTTGTGAAATGCTGTAGCATAAGTTAGGAAATGAAAAGCCAAGTCAGTCTTTCCGTTGTTACTTGTGTTATTATTTTGTGTTTCTGTTCTTCTTTTTCAGGACAATGCACCGTGGATTGTTAGCTGTAGCTTTGAATTTCCTGCCCTTTGTCTGCTTGTCTCTCGCTTGCCGTGGCTGTGTTTAAATATAGGCTTTTGTCTTGTAGATGTGTGGAGTAGAATAAAAATACAATTTTGTTCAGGCTTGTGCCAGTGTGTGGCGGGAGGGTCTCCTAAGGTGTCCCAGGAGAACTGGAGCAGGGATTCCTAACCCAGTGCCATGTGACTGCGGGTGGTTGCCTCATTGTGTCTTCGTTTCCCCTTCTGTAAAATATCCACCTCCCTGAGTTGTTAAGAGAACTGACTTCTTTGTGTGAAGGCCTTTGGGGTCCTCAAGCAACCAGCCTGTGTAGTCGTGCTGGGAAATACATGCCAGACCCTGCTGCCCCCAGGTCAGTAACAGTATTGCCATTAGGGATGTGAACAGGTAACCAGTTAGCAGGTAAGATCACCCTTACGAGGTGATGCTTACCGGGTAACGATTAACCGGTGCCCAGAGCAGCCCCACTGGGCCCAGCAGGCTGGAGTTGGAGTTGGCAGCCCTGCACAGGCTGGGAGGGATCACGTGGAATCGGTTAACCAGTTAAACCTAATGTTTAACTGGCTAACTGATTGAACAGGATTTTACATCCCTCACTGTCACTGTACAGATGAGGAAACTCTGTGTTGTGTGCATAGTGTATAACGTGCTGGATTTTTTGGGCATAAAATCTCCTCTTTAAGAATCTGTTACAGTAGTGCCATTGGATTTGTGTTGTGGTAACTCTTCTGGGTTTCAAACAAGGATCAGGGCCCCTTTATACTAGATACATTGCAAATCCATAATGAAGAAACATACCCTGAAAAGCTTTTATCTTTCACAGTAATGCAGTGTTTTCTAATTTGTTATTAGAAGCAACTTGAAGTGAGACATGAAAAATTTTAAAAGCACCTAAGTGAGGTAAGAGCCTCAAATATGGTTTCCAAATTGCCTAAAGCATTTGTCCATCTTGGAAAACTTAGCCCAAAATCTCTTTTTAGTTATGCTTCATTGCTCCTGATTAATAAATAAAAACTGACAGTTTAAGGGAGGGGAAGCATTTCAAATGTCAAAAATTAATGGGTTTTTTTTTTGCATGTGCATGAGGGAAATTTTGGCCAAGTGTTTGTCTCCATTTCTCAACCCATGAAATTGCCAGAAACTGCCACCACCAAAACCCAAATCCTTTGTGGATGTCAGTGTAGAGCAGTGGTTGCCAACCAGCACATTGGGATCTACCAGTAGATCCTGGAGCCTCTGACAGGTGATTCTGACTGGTTTTGCTGGGAAACTGTCAAGTGCTGGCACTTCAGTTGCCCCTCCACCTGCTGTCATGCTGCTCCTGCCCTCTGCCTTGAAGCTGCCCCCTTGAGAGCCTCCTGCTTGCTGTGCAGGGTGTGGGAGGGAGAAGATGGGGCTGATGTTGGGGTGTCCCTCCTCCCCCCACTCCTGCACCCTGTCTCCACAGAGAGAAGGGGATGGAGGGAGCTAGCTTGGCAATGCAAATCTGTCACTCACAAACACACACTGTCCTTCTCATATCCTGACCCAACACACACACGGGGTAGGGGGTTGTTACTACTTTTACTGCTTGCAAAGTAGGTTAGTTTTGGTTTTTGTTGACTGTGAATTTCATTTCTCTCATGCTTAAATTTAACTCTTTGAGTAGTGAGTGCTAACAGGTCTAGCCTGTTGTGGTTGGAGTAATTATCCCTGTGGCAGTTGTGCTCCTGGAGGTGGCTGGCAGCCCCTGAGAAAGCCAGAGTAGGGGGTCTTCACATGCTGTCCTTGCCTGCAGACACCACTCCTGCAGCTCCCATAGATCAATAATGGAGAGGAGAGCTGTGGCTGGTGGAGACTGTGGTTGGGGCCTGTTGATGAGGGGCAGTGCTTGGGGTGTTGGAGCCACTTTTGTGCTTGTCAGCTGCCTTTGGGGGTGGTGTGGGTCCAGGGTGGGTGTAGTAGAGATGAGACTTGAACTCACTAGCCTGTGCTCCCCAGGCAAATCCTGTATCCCCTAAGCCACTGCACATCCCACCCTACCTCCTTACCTTCAGGCCATCCCTTATCCTGCTTTCCTAATGCAGGTGCCAGCTCCATTCCTGGGGCAGCTTGTGTTGACTGTCTAGCCATGCCCAGTGGGGGTGGGGGAAGAATCAAACCCCGATCCCTGCACTTCCCAGGCAAATGCCTTATCCCCTAGGCCACTCCAAAGCCTGCTTCACATCCCTACCTTCAGGGTGTCCCCTCCCACACTCTGAACCCCTTAGCCCAAGACCAGAGACTGCATCCCAACCCCCTATCCCAGCCTGGTGAAAGTGATGGAGCGAGCAGGATGAGGCCTCGGAAAAAGGGTAGAGCAGGGGCGGGGCCTCAGAAGCAGGGGAAGGGAGCTGGGCAAGGGTATTTGGATTTGAGGTAGATCTTACTTTGCACATAAAGTTGAAATTGAAAGTGATCTTGTGGTTAAGAAGGTTGGGGGAGCACTGATGTAGAGGGTGGACTTTGGTGGGAAGGCCAGTCTGCGTTTGAAAGTTTATAAAAATAGGATTTTCAAGAGAGCTGAAATGAGGCCGAAAACACAACTTATTTATTTCAAGTGCGAGGGGGAAACAGGCTGTCCTTTGTGTGTGAAATTGGGTTGTTCCCCTGCAACCAAAATGCTGAGGCAGTCGAATGTTGTGTTAAATAGTCACAACAGCTTGCCAGAGGCCTGAGCTGATCAAGAAAGAGTGTTACTTTCCACTGGGGAATTCCAACACGCTTCTTATTGATTGATCAAGGCAGATTCAAATATGACAACTGGGGATTTCTGGTGTTGGTGCATGGGGAAAATGCATGTCCGCCTGGGCTACTGGCAATGGGGCAAAGGAGAATCTTGTATTCAGGCCAACTGCCCTTGTATTTGTTTTTTAAGCCCGTTATTTATTATTTTCTCTGCTGGATTCAGCCAAAAAACCCTCTCTTGATCCAGAGAGGTTGAAAAGCAGCTTCCAGATTTTCTTAATTTATGTTGAATCCCTGGTTGCATGGCCCCTAGATTCCCTTTAGAAACACTGCTGTAATGGATGGAAGTTTCCGTGTGTGTTGCAGTGGTTCTCAAAACACAGGAGGCTGTTCTTATTATGCTTATGAGTGATGGGAGGGAGGGGAACCGTACTGTGAGCAGGGTGAGTGATAGCTGACCCAAACCGGAGTCTGATCCGAACGGTAAATAATTCTTCTTCCCTTCACTCGCTTTCTGTTTGCATCTGTGGGAATCCACGGAGTAGATGAGTCAAAAATACCTTGAGAGATGCCCCTGGCATTTCCAGCCCAAAAAGCAACTGGAAGCGCTAGGTAACTCGTCAGAGCCTGTTAGTTTCAGCGATATCCTCAGAGCCTTTGGCCATTCAGATTAAACATGGGTTATTGTTGTTGCAGTAGTAGATAAGGAAGTGTTATTTATTCCATTGAATCCACTGGGCTTTGGATCTGACCCAGTCTGCACATGTTAAGATGGAAATGATAAAGTGATTAATGTAAATTTCTCCTCTACCCTTCCCCCCCCCCCCCATACAGATCTGTGCTCCTAATGAAAGAAGATTGTGAGGATGGATTACTACAGCCAGTCGTCCGTCATCCCCTGTGGAAAAGACAAATACATTTCAAAGTAAGATTGCAACCAGAGCTTAATGCAGAAATATTTTTGGTGGTATGAGCTGACAATTTATTTATGAAAGCACCTGGGGACTGGTGGAGGAGGGGCAGATGCCGTCACACAAAGTTCTTTAATCTGTGGGCAGAGGTGGAGGGGGAAGTGATCTCTCTAGCAATTGATATTGCAAAGAGGAGGCAGAGCAGAGACAGTAACATTCCGTGGCTGAGAAATCATTGAATGGGTTGCAGCCAAGGAGAGATGAGTAGGAAAGATGCTGGTTACGGCCCCACCTCCTTAGATAGGAATAACAACATACAGAATGTGAGCCACGTTAGGGGTTCTGTCAGTGGAATTATGTTGGTAAGAAGAAAAAATCCCACTCCAAACCAAAATAACTACCCCAGAATAAACTGTGCAGACCAGGCCCAGGGCTCATCGTGTGCCTCAGATGGAGACACTCCAAATCCTGGACATGAGCGTTGGGGAAATAGTGACTTGATGTCTGCCTCTGTTCTCCCATCTGAAAAATCAGGCTGGGATAATTTCTCCATCTTTGCAGAGCTTTTACCCCTCTGCTGTGGAAATGCAAGGTGACCTTCCTCTGGTATGTAATAGAAATGTTACCGAGGGGGCACCTGATCGCTCAGAGACTGGGCTATTTGTGATGCCTGGTTGGATGGATCAGATGTTGAGTGGCCTTTGTATGGGAAGCAGTGGTGGTTGGCAGGTCACGGCATTGTTGTCTGTGTACTTCTTACTTTTGACCAGACAATATAGTAAACCAGCATTTATGGCCTCTGCTTTGAGTAGGGCAAAATCCCTGCCCATCTCTAGGGCCATCAGGTTGATTTGCCCTGCAGGTTGTTACTCTAAGCCTTCCAAATCAAAATGGGAGTTGTTCACTGAAGCTCTAGGAAGTGATTCTGGTTCAGCTGGCAGCACAGAGGCCCAGTGTCCTCCTTGGCCCACTGTCTCCTAGCAAGATAGCAGCTGGTCTGATCCATGAAACAAGGTGCTCTCTGATTTGGCTACTGGAGACCCTCTGCATAGGGGATTGACCCCCCCCTAACTAGCGCCTTAGACTAGTCAGGAATTTTCAGCTCCCCACCGCCAGTTTTCACTTGTATCTCTAATTTGTAACTCCTGCTAATTAAGGACTGGATCCTGCATTTGTTAAATGGTCTGGGCCTTATTGCTGAGGTGTCATGAGGCATTGTTCCTATGGCCTGTTTGCCTTAGTCCAGCCTTGGCTCTGGAAATTCACTCCTGACTCCATCAAATCTGCTTCATTCCAGGTCACCATTTCAGGCCCTTGGGTGCCACTGTGACAGGTGTAGGATAAGAACCCGAGCTTCGCTGGCTCTGCCTTTTTCCTCTCCTCGGGCTATGTCTTTCCTGCATTACCAATGTTTCTCTTCCAGGAACGAGCTGCTGTTGCACTTAAAGACGTACAACTTGTATTATGAAGGTCAGAATTTGCAGCTCCGGAACAGAGAGGTGAGAAATCGATGTGTAAATATCGAGCCAGGAGGTCTTGTGACTTAGATAGAGGGGGCCATGTGATGAAAAATTAGACTGCCTGGGACAAGGCCCGCCTTGGAGGTCAAAAAGTGACTGCGAAAGTCAGCTGCTGGCTGGTTCTTACTGCAAGTGGGAGCTCTACAGCTGGCAGGGGCTTAAGGTCCTTTTTCTTTCTGAGAGAAATGTAGTGATGCAGGGGCTGTCCTCTTCCACCACAATCGCTGTGTGGAATAAATGGGAATTTTGACGCTAGTTGTAAATAGGGGTGGGAATGAGGGATATAAAATTTCAATTATTTGGCTAATCGAATAGTCGATGCAATTTGCAGCAACTATTTGATTAGTCAATAAGGGTGCTTCCGTCGTTGAAGTGTTGCTATACTTCAAAGTCGGAAGCGCTGCGGGGAGCACAGGACCAGTGGGAGACTCAAGCAGTTCCCCGCTGGCCCCGTGCTTCCCGTGGTGTTTCAAAGCGGAGTCTGGGGTCAGGTGAGGACTCTTGAGTCCCCAGCTGGCCCCAGGCTCCATGCGGCGCTGCTGCTTTGAAGCAGCCCCTTCTGATAGAGGCAGCAGGGTGGGCGGGGAGAAGCGTCTAGTCAACTAGCCTGTCGACTGTCCGATAGGCATTTGCTTATCGGATAGTCGACTAATAGATTCCCACTAGGGATGTGAACTGGTCTTTTCTCAGGATTTGTAGGCTGGAATGGGAACACCATGATCCTTTAGACCAGGCATGGGCAATAATTTTTGCAAGGGGGGCCACTTAATGAATTTTGATAGGTAATTACGGGCCAGCTTCACCCCTGGAAGTGGAAGGCCTGGGGTGGAAGAGGTGGGACTGGGGACTAGCCTCTCCGCAGAGGTTTTGAATTAAAAACACAGCAAAGTGCTCCTGGTTCCTGGCACCACCATGTTGCCTGGCAGCCACCTGGGTTTGCTGTGGCTATTTAAAAGGCTTATGGCTCCGGCCACCTTGTAGGAGCCTTTTAAATAGGATCTGGTTGCCTGCGCCAGCGCCTGGAAGTTCTGTGGCATGGGCAGCAGGCTATAAATAGAAAACAGCCAGATGCCGTCCACGGGCCGGATCAAAGTGTTAAGTGGGCTGGATCTGGCCCCTGGGCCACATCTTGCCCAGCCCTGCTTTAGACCAACTTTTTATTAATTATTTCTCAATGTTGCCTGATTTAAGCCTGTCCCCCATTGTGTGCTGGGGGCTGCTTTTGGGTATTGAGTGCACTGCTCCTGAGAGAATGTGGCCTTTGGTTAGAACAGAAGGCTGGGAGCCTTTCCTCAGCTTGGGAGGGGGGGGCATAGCCTAGGGATTAGAGCAGAGGATTTCTTTTCCATGCTTGTTTCTCTCTCACTATCCTAGTGCAGTTACTACCCTTGCTGTGGCTGTAGTTACAGCTCTGTAAAGGTGTTTCTGCCAGCATACTTATTTCCACATGCGATAGTGAACAAGCTAGAGCAGTACCAGGCCCCCTTTTCCTGGGGTAACTGCCTCCATTCTAGGGCTTTTACCAGGATAACTGCACTGGCTTGCAGCAGTCCTGTCCCTAAGTACAATGTTTTTACTAAGACCAAAGTCGGGAGTCAGGCCTCCTAGGTTCTGGTTCCCGCACTGCCCAGTGGCGGAATGCCACATAGTGAGGAAATCCAGCACCCTTGGGGTCCCTTTCCCTGTCCATAGCATGGTGCTGACATTGCCTGCTGCTCACGGAAGGGGGGTTGTCTCATGTCTGAGCAGGGCGAGTGTGTAGATCTGCCTTGCCTTAGGCAGCGCTCTGAGCGGCTGGTGTATGTCTTTGTGTCTTGCTGACCAGGAGGAAGGCGAGTTCATCGTCGAGGGTTTGCTGAATATCTCTTGGGGCTTGCGCAGGCCCATCCGGCTGCAGATGCAGGATGACAACCAAAGGATCCGCCCCCCTCCGTCCTCCTCCTCTTGGCATTCTGGCTGCAACCTGGGCACACATGGGTCAGTAGAGGGTTGGTCCTGCCAAGGCAGGGGGCTGTCGGAAGAGCTGTGGGGCGTGGCTTCGTTATCTGGGGAGAGATGTTTGTGGCATCTGCAAGGCCACACACATGCAGCACTAGGGTTATACCTTGATTCTGCAGAAACAAGCAGTGGGGCCCGTCTCTTCTGCAGTCAAATTGGGGAATGCCTGACCTGCAGAACAGAGTGGTGTGTGCACTATTACTTGCATTTCACAGTGGCTAGAGTCCACAGCGAAGAGCACAGCCCTGTTATGCTAGTGCAGTGCAAACATGTAGGAAGACATTCTCTGCCCTGAAGAGCTAACATTCTAAATAGGCAAGACAGACCAAGGGTGGGGAAGGGAAACTGAGGTACAGGGCGGTGAAGTGACATACTCTAGGTCATGCAGTGGGTCAGTGGCAGAGCTAGGAAATGGCCTGAGCCCTAGGCCTGTGCCGGCTCCACTAGGCTACAGTACCTCCCTACTCATTATAGCTATGTGCTGATCTGCTCCCACCTGAGCTAGCCGAGGCTACCCTGGTGTTTTCTGTAGACTTGTGCAGGGAGACTGGGGAACTGCTATAGTCCTGGTGCAGAGGAGAATCTGGCCAGTTGGCTCATTGCTGAATAGTCGAGGACTGCAGGCGTAGGTGGTTGCTGGTGCTTGAAGCCCTCCATGCCGCCCAGATGAGCTTTGCACAGCTCCTGCCATCTTACCCGAAAGGAAACATTTTTTTGCTTCACCCAACAAAGCTGCCATCTGCAGCCATTAAGGTCCTGGTTCAGGTGCTTACCTGTGCAATAGACAGGGCTTCTACCATTAGAGTCTGCCAGTTGCAGAGAGCCAGTTGTATCGTGAGAACTGAGACGTGGGGTTTTCTTTCCCAGCTGTGTCACTGACATAGATGACCTGTGCAGCATCACACGCCTCCTTTGCGCTTCTGTTCCCCATCTTTCAACTGGCAAGTTATTGGAGTTCTGTGGGTGGGAAAATCTGCACAGTCAGTGGGCAGTGGGATTAATTCGTTGTTGCCACCTGGCAAACATCCATGACATGCAGTCTTGTGAATCCCCATCTTGCAGCGCTCTGGGCGCTATCTGGCTGGCAGCGAAAAGCAACCACATCTATGACAGAGGCTAAGCCTACTTGGGTTTGCTGGAGAGTGAACTTCCCCTGCTTTTATTGAGAGTCCATGTATTTCACTGACTCAGTATTTTAACATGTCCTGCAGGAGGTCTGATTTGCCAATAGGATTGCTGTATTTCCCTAGCTTGGCACTTGCAAATTTCCTATGAAGAGCATGTCACTTAACACACCTTTCTTTTTTCTGACCATGCCAAAAATGAAGTCTTCCAGAGTAAATAAAGTCTAAATGGAGCATGGGGGGAACAAGATTCCCTTGGCAACTGTCACTTGTGATTTCTGCGAAGGGCTAACATACTTAATGACAACTGCTTTGTCCATGTTTTGTGTTAAATACCTGTACAGATTTAACATTTTTTCCAGTGAGGGCCTTGGATAGATTTTCACTTGTCTTTTGCACCTTACATTAAATAATGATCTCAAATTAATTGGCATCTGACATATTTGTAAAGGCTAGTTTGGACATTTTCCGTGGGTATGTTTGTAGCAAATATTTGGGCTTTTCCCCATGGCTAATCCTCCTCCTTCCAAGGTAAAAAAGTCCAGTATAGACAAAGCCACAAAGAACCAGCTCTCCTATGACCAAGACCCACATGAAGCTCCTTGTAGGATGGGAGCCTTTAATAACAGAGCTTCCTTTAATGTAGCCAAATGCAAAATGATACCCTAAAGAATGCAGGCCAGACCTACAGAATGGTGGACGCGACCCTGGAAGGCAGCGGCCCTGAAGGAGAGTTAGGGGTCATAGGGACAGACAAGCAACTCAACATGAGCTCCTAGTGCAATGTGGTGGCTAAAAGGGCTAATGGGGCCCTTGATCAAGGGGGTAGGAGTAGCAAGGTGACTGGACTTCTGCATTCATCACCAAGGAGACAGACTAGGACACTGCATCCTGTGCTGCTGTCCGCGTTCTACGAAGGATGTTGAAATCATTAGAGAGAGTGCAGAAAAGAGCCACAGGAAGGATTTGAGGCCTGGAGATGATGTCTTCTGGGGAAACTTTAAGAGCTCAGTCTCTTTGGCTTATCGGATTGAGCAGTGTCTTGAGTACAGTGTTTAACCACCTCCACAGGGAGAAATTAGATATTAAAGGGCTCTTTAACTGAGAGCGTGGCTGGCACTGAAAACTGGACCCACTCAAATGGAGACTGCGGCTCCACTTTAACCTGTAACGTGCTGGTTTTGGCACAGGGTGTGTAATGATTGGAACAACCGCCCCAGGGATTCCCTGTGTCTGTCGTTAACTCAAACCCCAGCCCCGTTCTGGTGGATGTGCTTTAACCCTTAACGGGGGCTTGGGGGGTAATGTTACGGGCTGTGGCAGACAGGAGAGGAGTAGATTATCTGACAGTGTGTGATAGACTGAGACAGGGCAGGAGTGCTGTAAAGCTTGATATGGAAAGGTAACTGTGTCTCCACCCACATGGCTTAGAACAGGGGTTTAAGACTCCCAGCCCACAGGCCAGCCCTGGCTGGTACAGTTGTGCAATCTGGCCTGGGAATCCCAGCGGGCCAGGGGAGGCCTGTCCACTCATGTACCCCCCAGCCCTGCTGCTTCCTGTCACTGCCAGCCCTCTCTCCCAGCCTGGCACCCTGTCCCCGAGGGGCACACCCTCAGGAATTATGGGGGGGGGGGAGGGCTGGTGCAGGGTGGGTCCCATGCTCTCCGTGGCAGTGGGAGGCATGGCATGCCTTCAAGTGCGCTCCTCTTCCCTGCTGCTCCTGCTGTCACAGGGACTGTGAAGGGGTCCAGTGCTGCCCCGCCCTGCACCGGGGGAAATCCCCAAAGCCGCATCTTCAGGGGATGGAGTGCCATGGGGGGGGGGGGGGGGGGAGTGAGGAGAGGGCAGGGCAGTGGCAGATAGGGGCAGGCCCTGGGAATGGACAGCCCTCTCCCGGGCCCTCTGGGACTCACAGGCCTGATTGTGCATCTGCTGTGGCAGGCGATGGCCCACAGGATGGGAGATCGAAAACCCTGATTTAGAATATTGCAGTAAGAAAGTTAGTGCTAATGAGCCTCTTGCAAATGAATGAATTTAATCGCCCAGCCTCTTCTGGGAAGTAGGTCAGTATTATCCCTGCTTTACGTCTAGGTAAACTGAGGCATCAGGCTGAGGCACTTATGCCATCAGGCTGTGGCAGAGCTGGGAGAAGTCTCAGTTCACTGTCTCGAACTGTAAGCCTCTTCATGCTTGTCTCCTCCCATCCAGTCCTTCTGATTTTTTTTTCCCCCATCATTTCATTGTTGAGTGAAACCTTCTATCTTGTCTTGCATCATGCGACCCTTGGAATCATTGTGTTGCTGCCTGTGTTACTTCACATCATCCTGGTATGAACACATTGTTTTTTATGACCGGGGGCGGGGGGAAGTGGGGGAAGGGAAACTGCTGTAGGTGACATACAAAAATATAACATTGAATCTGTTGCTGAGGGAAAATCATCATATGTTTTGAAACATTTGAGATACCCCTGCATTTGTTATGAGATCCTCTTCTCAACAAGGAAGCCTAACAAAGTGTTCAAGTTGCGGTGGGGGAGGTCTAGGTTGGATATTAGAAAAAAGCCCTGGCTGGGATGATTGAGTTGGGGTTGGTCCTGCTTTGGGCAGAGGGTTGGACTTGATGACCTCCTGAGGGCTCTGCCAGCCCTGGGAATCTATAATTGGGGACTGGGAATAGATAGCCCTCCCCCTGGCTCTATCAATTAAAGTTTGGGGGGAGGGGGAAGGAATTTTGGGGACATTTTTTGTAATTTTTTCCTGTAAAAATCAGTTTTCATACAAACTATAGTTGAAAAATTTAAATCCAGAGCTTTTAAGCTGAGTAGTTTGATATTAAAAGATGAGGGGGACGCAGTTATATGGCCTTAATCCTGGACAAGTAAGCAACTGAGCCTCACACCCAGACTGAAGTCATGTGGAGGCATGTCCTCACCAAGCTAAATTTGAGGAATACTTTATCGTTCTCCCCAGATGTTACACTTTGTGGGATCAAAAGCCTAAAATCTCTCCCAGCTGTAGGGTGGGCAAGTAAACAGTGAATTGAAAAGGAGGGTGCCAGAAGTTCTCTGCTATGTCCAACAGTGGAAACTGTCCTTTAACTACATTACAGATGAATGAGAAGCCAGATGAAACCTGGAAAGATTTTTGTTATGTCAGAAAGGAAGCACGCTTCTGCCTCTGATCCAAAAGTTCAGCCCGAGCCCACTTGTCTTCTGTTGTGTTCATGTGTATGTATCTGTCCGCTATAAAACCAGAGCGTGTCTAGGGAAGGAATTCACCCCATGGGGGAGATCCGCAAAAGTGGGCTGGCCCTTTGCACAGGGATGAATTTCCACTCCGGTTATCTGGCCCGATTACGTCGTCTGCAATACGAACATTACTTGGTTGTGTTGGAAAGTTTAAAAAGTGCAGTAGATGAGACACCCGCAACAGTGACACTCCCTGATGTGTGACACAGCAAACCCCTGTGTTGGTTGGTGACTTGGAGCCTTGGGAAATGTTGCTGTCAGGTGTGTTGTAACAGTGTGTCTGTCTCCTTACTAGGTCTGCAGTGAAACCAAGTACCTTACCTGCTATTCAGATTACCGATGCTGAGGCCCCCGCAGATGCTGATGGCTCAGAGAGTGGACCAGGTGAGACCAGGATGGTGCATTTCCTGAATATGCTGCTCTCTTTCAGTAAACCAAAGGGGAGAGCCCTCTGGCTAAAGCTCTTGTTTCAGTGGAGTCGCTCTGCCAGAGGGTATCCTCACAGTGCCTTGTCTTGTTTCTTTATTTATATTGTTAGCAGCTGTGCCTTTATTTCTTGTCGCCCAGCAATTCCCATTGCTTTGAAATGG
Organism: Pelodiscus sinensis; assembly: GCF_049634645.1. NCBI lineage: Eukaryota > Metazoa > Chordata > Testudines > Trionychidae > Pelodiscus > Pelodiscus sinensis. The sequence goes on along the minus strand of NC_134738.1, from coordinate 458,761 downwards.
TGGGCAGTAATTAAGACTAAGAGCCACATATTGAATAACAAGGATAAGAAGGAACAACGAAGAGCTGCTTGTTCAGTGAGCACTGTCCAGCCTATGCATTGAACGAGACAGGTTCTGTTGCTTGGTTGGTTTTTTAACACCTAAAAAAAAATGAGGACTGTAATTGAGGACTGTAGTGTGCTAAGACACAGGCAGCATTAATTCTGGCGTTGCCTAACTTTTGAGTGTGACTTTGCGACCATAATGTTTGTAACATTGTGTAGTGTTGCCATGGGAGGTTTGTTCTATATAACATATATACATTGCTAATGTACTGAGGGATTTGTACCGCAGCCACTGTTATACTAGCACAGTGCCCATTAGAAATTATTTGAAGCAAGGGGTGGGGAACCTTTTGGGCTGGGGGCCACTGACCCACAGAAAAATCAGTCGGGGGCTGCACAAAATTGAGAAACAAAAAAGCCCCGGCCCCTCGATTGGGCTTCAATTGAGAAACAGGGAACACTCCCCACATTCCCATTGCACCCCAGGAGGGCCTAGGCTAGTAGGTTTTGTGTGCTCTAGCCCCACGAGGCGACTGTAGGGGGGCTGGAGGGTCAGCACAGGCTCCCCATTTCTGGTGTGTGTGTGGGGGGGGGGGGGAAAGAGTCCTGAGCCTCAGGGGCTGGATGCAGGCAAGCCAGGAGCCGCATCTGGCCCCCTGGCCTTAGGTTAGAATCATAGAATAATAGGACTGGAAGGGACCTCAAGAGGTCATCGAGTCCAGCCCCCCGCCCTCAAGGCAGGACCAAGCTCCACCTACACCATCCCTGACAAATGTCTATCTAACCTGTTCTTAAATATCTCCAGAGAGGGAGATTCCACCACCTCCCTTGGCAATTTATTCCAATATTTGACCACCCTGACAGTTAGGAATTTTTTCCTAATGTCCAATCTAAACCTCCCCTGCTGCACTTTAAGCCCATTACTCCTTGTCCTGTCCTCAGAAACCAAGAGGAACAAATTTTCTCCTTCCTCCTTGTGACACCCTTTTAGATATTTGAAAACCGCTATCATGTCCCCCCTTAATCTTCTTTTTTCCAAACTAAACAAGCCCAGTTCATGAAGCCTGGCTTCATAGGTCATGTTCTCTAGACCTTTAATCATTCTTGTCGCTCTTCTCTGTACCCTTTCCAATTTCTCCACATCTTTCTTGAAATGTGGCGCCCAGAACTGGACACAGTACTCCAGCTGAGGCCTAACTAGTGCAGAGTAGAGCGGCAGAATGACTTCACGAGTTTTGCTTACAACACACCTGTTGATACAACCTAGAATCATATTTGCTTTTTTGGCAACAGCATCACACTGTTGACTCATATTCAACTTGTGGTCCACTATGACCCCTAGATCCCTTTCTGCCATGCTCCTTCCTAGACAGTCGCTTCCCATCTTGTATGTATGGAACTGATTGTTCCTTCCTAAGTGGAGCACTTTGCATTTCTCTTTATTAAACCTCATCCTGTTTACCTCTGACCATTTCTCTAACTTGCTAAGGTCATTTTGAATTATGTCCCTATCCTCCAAAGAAGTCGCAACCCCACCCAGTTTGGTATCATCCGCAAACTTAATAAGCGTACTCTCTATCCCAATATCTACATCATTGATGAAGATATTGAACAGTACGGGTCCCAAAACAGACCCTTGAGGAACTCCACTTGTTATCCCTTTCCAGCAGGATTTAGAACCGTTAACAACAACTCTCTGACTACGGTTATCCAGCCAATTATGCACCCACCTTATCGTGGCCCTATCTAAGTTATATTTGCCTAGTTTATCAATAAGAATATCATGCGAGACCGTATCAAATGCCTTACTAAAGTCTAGGTATATGACATCCACCGCTTCTCCCTTATCCACAAGGCTCATTATCTTATCAAAGAAAGCTATCAGATTAATTTGGCATGACTTGTTCTTCACAAACCCATGCTGGCTATTCCCTATCAATTTATTACCTTCCAAGTGTTTGCATAGGATTTCCTTAATTACCTGCTCCATTATCTTCCCTGGGACAGACGTTAAACTGACCGGTCTGTAGTTTCCTGGGTTGTTCTTATTCCCCTTTTTATAGATGGGCACAATATTTGCCCTTTTCCAGTCTCCTGGAATCTCCCCTGTCTGCCATGATTTTTCAAAGATCATAGCTAAAGGCTCAGATACCTCCTCTATCAGCTCCTTGAGTATCCTGGGATGCATTTCATCAGGACCTGGTGACTTGCTGACATCTAACTTTCCTAAGTGACTTTTAACTTGTTCTTTGTGAATCCTATCTTCTAAACCTACCCTCTCTCTGCTTGTATTCACTACGTTAGGCACACCTCCAGACTTCTCGGTGAAGACCGAAACAAAGAAGTCATTGAGCATCTCCGCCATTTCCAAGTTTCCTGTTACTGCTTCTCCCTCCTCACTAAGCAGTGGGCCTACCCTGTCCTTGGTCTTCCTCTTGCTTTTAATGTATTTATAAAAAGTCTTCTTGTTTCCCTTTATGCCTGTAGCTAGTTTGATCTCATTTTGTGCCTTTGCCTTTCTAATCTTGCCCCTGCATTCCCGTGTTGCTTGCCTATATTCATCCTTTGTTAGTTGTCCTAGTTTCCATTTTTTATATGACTCCTTTTTTATTTTGAGATCGTGCAAGATCTCCTTGTTAAGCCAAGCTTTCCTTAAAGCTTCATCCGAAGGCTATTGAGATCAGTTTAAAGACTCCCGTGGCCTTCACTGCACTTTGAATCAGATCCTTAGAGCTGGTTTAAAAAACAAAAATCTTTCCAGAATTCCAAGTTTTGTGGAATTTGAAAGGAGCCCGGTTACGCAAAATGAAACGCATGCCTTTTGCAATTGTCCACCTTCTGACTGCTCAGAGTTTCGCTTCAGGCGCGCCTATACAGAAACACGGTGTGGAGTATGGGATATGAATTGTAGAGCGGACTAACATGCTCTAATTGCTCTATGTAGATCCTGCTTCTGCCAAATAAAAGGTGCTTAGTTTGCGTTGATGTTACATGAATGAAAGCAATGTTACATGCTTTAGTTCAGCGATGGGCAATCTACTGTAGTGAGTGGGCCACATAAGTAGCCCTCCTTCATCTCAGTGGTCTCTAAAACCGTTGTAATCAAGATGGTCTCCTGGGATAGGGCAGTTTAACTAACTGCACTTGCATACCTAGTATTTGCGGGGTGTGCCAACTGAACTGTAGCAGCACTTGTATCCATGTGCTCTCTCTCTCTCTCTCTGCATCCAGTGTTGTGTGCAATCAGCACACACCTCACGTCATGCACTCTTGCTTTATGTACATGTCACTTTAGTAATACCAGTAGGAAAAAAATTACACAGATGGAAACCAGAAGAATCTCACAACCCTTCATATGGGCAAGGGTAAACGATAGAACCCCTCGGCCCACATTGTGGTGGGCAGAATCCACACGGGGCTGTTAGCACTAAACGAGTCAGCATGCTTACAGTTCACACCCCGTGGTCTGCGACACGCTGTCCCGTAAACAAGCACTTACATTCTTTCTCATGACCAGAGTTTTTCATGAAAGTTTCCTCTGCTTAAGAAAGAGCCATGTTTTGCTTCAGGGGATGTGGGGGCGGGGACAGATTTTGTTAAGAAAAAATTTGTATTATGCTAGCATCCAGAGCTTCCCCTAGATTTGAGATCTGGCACATGAATGCATGGATCATACCACAGATCCCTGAAGCACATGGATCTGATCACTTCTTTTCTTCCCACATGGGCACCTCCATAGCCCCACGCCTTCTCTTGTTTTGGGCAAAGTTTTGAAAAGTACCAAAACTTTCAAGTTGTTTAAGTACCAGTCTACACTGCAAACGTTCTAGTTTAAAGCACTATAATTGTACCACTATAACTTCCCTCTGTGGTTCGAATGGCTTTTTCAGTTTGGATTAAACTGCTTCCAAAGGCACAAAATCTCTTATACTGAAATAAGAGAGTGCATAAGGGGTCACACAGGTACAACACCAGTGCTTTAAATTCACACCTTATCTTATGCTGGTATAGCTTTCCTGTGTAGGCAAGTTCTCAGGCTCCTGTGTTCACTTGAATTTGCTGAATCCTGTATCTTCCTCTCCAGGCTCTGGCGCTGTCACGTCAAGAGACCCTGGAAAAGGAGTTGTTGCTTTATGAACCTGAATGCTAGGGGAGCACGTTAGTGTGGTCCTGTGCAGCCTTGCCTTTTGCACAGAAGTGATGCAGGGGTCGCAGAATTTGCTCCAAAAGCCCAAAGGAAAGGGACAAAAGCAAGGGGTTGTTAAGTAACAATCTTCACGCGTCCTCCTGCTTCCCTTTCCTTTGGCAGCCCCTGGACTCCCCTGGTGCACGGGTTGCAGCCGTCTTTCAAGAGGAAGAATAGGAGCCATTGTTAAATAGTGTTGCCATGGAGAAATAAACATTTCCAAGAAGTTTGTATCCCTCCCCATCTGTGTGCGCACACAGAGTTGAGTCTGAAGGGCCTTTCCTGTGTGAAGAGCAAAGGGAGGGCTGTTTCTACTCCAGGCCTGTTTTAGTATAGTAACCCTTAACCTGCCAGCTCTGCTGGGGGGTGGGGAGGGGTGGGTTAGAACATGCAAGAGATTCTGTTGGCCCAGAATCAGCTTAGAAAAGAGGAGCCGGGGGGTGGGGGGGAGATGATAGAGGTCTATAAAATCATCACTGGTGTGGAAAAAGTTAATAAGGAAAAATTATTTACTTATTGCCACAATATAAAAACTAGGGGTCACCATATGAAATTAATAGGCTTTAGGTCTAAAACAAACAAAAGGGTGTTTTTCTTCACTCAGCACGCAGTCAACCTGTGGAACTCCTTGTCAGAGGATGTGATGAAGGCTAGGACTTTAACACGGTTCAGAAAACAGCTAGATAGATTCATGGAGGTTAGGTCCAGGATGGGTAGTTATGGGGTCCCTAGCCTCTGTTTGTCTGGAAATGGGTGACAGGAGAGGGATCATGTGAGGATTACCTGTCTGTTCCCTCCTTCTGGGGCATTTGGTATTGGTCACTGTCAGCACACAGGATACTGGGCTGGATGGACCATTGGTCTGACCCAGTCTGGCCATTTTTATGTTCACAGACATGCTTTGAATTAAAAAATTCTTAAGTCCTAGCTCAAATGGTTCATTACAAATGGATGAACTGCTATTTCGTTATAATCTGGATCTGGACCAGTTTTCATTCAGAGATGTTAAGTTTGGCTTGATGCTCCTGTTCTTATTTTAACAATTTTTAAAAATATGAGCAAATAAGATGTTTAACTTCATAAATGAGGAGGCTTTAGTTAAGTAGTTGCACAGATTTACACTGTGACTGTGAATTAACAGCTTCCATCAATAGATGAGCAAGATCGGTGGTGCTCAACCTTTTTTAATTCGCGACCCCCAAGGCTGGGAAAATTTTGGTTGAGCACCGGGAACATTTTGTTGTGGCCCCTTTAATTTAAAGTTCACTCCCCTGCTACTCTCCCCACTGCGCATATGTGGCTGAGAGAGATGATGTGGGATAATATATAAACCAGCAGCTAGGGTTTTATCACACTAGCTCCTGGTTTCAGGTTTAAAAAATGCAGAACTTTGCATCATTTTAGACCTTATGATACACACTTGTTTTCTGGGCCTGTCATTTTGTACAATTTGTATTAATATCTAATAATGATAGACATCAGCTTATTATAGTGGATCATAAATTGAATATGAGCCAACAATGGATGGGGGTGCAAAAGAAAAGGTTAATGTCATTCTGAGGTGAGCTCACTAGTGTCAGATCTAAGATGTGAGAGGTGATTATCTCGCTCTGCTTGGCACTGGTGAGGCCTCAGCAGGAGTTCTGTGTCTGGTTTTGGGTGCCAAAAGACATGGACAAATTGCAGAGAGTCCAGAGTTGAGCAAGGAAATGGATAAAAGATTTTGAACTCCTGACTTTGAGAAAAGGTTAAAAATACTGAGCGTATTTATAGAATACCTGTATCTGCACAAATGATCCGTGGATAGCCACAAATTTGCAAAGCTCTACATGTTGTTCAGTATTGAGCAAAGAAGACTGAAGGGGGGACTTTAAGTGGTGGTATGTGGGGGAAACTGATCCATTGTTCTCCATGTCTACAGATCGTGGGACAAGAAGTAATGAGCTTATTAAGAAGCAAGGGAGACTTAAGCTACTAGGAAAAAGTCTCTAGCTAAAAGGGTAGCTGAGTACTGCAACAGGATACCCAAAGATTCCCGTCACCGGAGGCTGTGAGGGTATGTCTGCACTAGCCCCCTAGTTCGAACTAGGGAGGCTAATGTAGGCATTCGAAGTTGCAAATCAAGCCCGAGATTTAAATATCCCGCGCTTGATTTGCATCTTCCTGGCCAGTCGCTATTTTTTTTTTTTTAATTTACAAGTCTGGACTAACTGCCCATGTTTACATGCGGCAGGGACCTGGGATTTCGAATTAAAGCCCCTAAATCAAACTGCCTGTTAAACCTCCTTGCAGGAGGAATAACAGGTAGTTCAAACTAGGGCTTTAATTCGAACTACCAGGTCCCTGCTGCCTGTCGATGCGGGCAGTTAGTCCGGACTTGTAAATTTCAAAAATGGCGACCGGCCGGGAAGATGCAAATCAAGCGCGGGATATTTAAATCCCAGGCTTGATTTGCAACTTCGAATGTCTCCATTAGCCTCCCTAGTTTGAACTAGGGGCTAGTGTAGACATACCCTTAGGAACAAGTTGCATAAACACCTTTTAGGGAGGATCTAGGTTTACTGGGTCCTGCCTCAGTGAAGGATAAAGATGAAGTAGATGGCCTCTTTTGGGCTTTGTATTGTGGTAGTGCCTAATAGCCCCACTCATGGATCAGGACCACTCTGGCCTGGGTGGGGTGCAAACACAGAACAAGGGTCAGGTCCCTCCCTTACAGAGCTGAACATCCCAGTACTAATGATACATGTTTCTCCAGTGGTATCTTTTTTTACACACATGAGTCTCGGATTTTAAAGCCATTCTTGCTCTGATTTCAGAAGTCCAAGACTTAAAACCCCAACAAGAGGAAACACCACAGTTGATGCGGACCCGAAGCGATGTGGGAGTCCGTCGCAGGGGGAATTTCCGTACTCCAAGTGAACAGCGGCGGATCAAACGGCACCGGTTTTCTATCAACGGGCATTTCTACAATCACAAAGTAAGGTCCCAGTGACCAGACAGATCATTTCGTAGCCTCTGAAGTGCTATAAAATTACTTGAATATTATATGGCAGAAAAACATGTCCATAGTGTGGTCTTCCTTTTGAGGTGGATCCTCAAAATCCAGCTATGAACAGTAAGCCTGGGATCATTTGAATTCCTCAAAATAGGATTTAAGTTCCTCTAGATCATGGGCAAAAGAAAGCATTTGAGGGAATTTTGAGGGGGGCGGGAAAGTGTTTGAGGAAAATTACTGATGCACGTTTTGGTTGCCATGATCTAAATTCTTTGTGTTTTTTCTATCCCTAGACATCTGTGTTCACACCAGCCTATGGCTCAGTCACTAATGTCAGGATAAACAGCACAATGACCACTCCTCAAGTTCTCAAACTGCTGCTCAATAAATTTAAGGCAAGTTTTATCCCAGTTTATGCACTTCATTAAACCTTCTTATTGAACTAATATCTTTTGAGCTGCTTTTTCAGTTCAACGGGGTCTTCTGTATCAAAGAATCCCATGGAACTGCTTGGTTCAGACCATGCAAAGTCAGAAATGAGCCATTGCTTGGAGAAAGTGTTTCTTGTGCCTAAAGCAGAGATGGAATAGAGCCTTGCATGGATATAAAATTTGTATCTGAATCTGTATCCACAAAAATGAACCATGGATACCCTCATCCAGTGCTTTTTTTTGGTAAGAAAAAAGGTATTCTTGGACAAACGTGTTGAGCAAAAAAAAAAAAAAAAAACCCACTGGGAGCCAAAATGCAGTTGCAGCCCCTTTAAGAGCCACAGCACCATGCTGGGAGCCAGAAAAAAAAAACGCTGTGCATCCCAAGCAAGTTTCCTGGCCAGTCGCTATTTTTTTTTTTTTTTTAATTTACAAGTCCGGACTAACTGCCCATGTTTACATGCGGCGGGGACCTGGGATTTCGAGGATAACAGGTGCCAGTATGCGCAGGGGAAATCCCATTCCTTTTCTGTGGTCTGGGAAAATAGGTGACTGTACACTGTTCCGGGCAGTACTGTCACAAAAAAAGCACACCCCGCATCCACATCTGTGGATGCTGATTGCCAGTGGATATCCACAGATGTGGCTTCTGCTTCCCGCTTTGAGAGAGATTCTGTCTAGAGCAAACAGCCTAGTGAACAGGGCACTGGAGGGGGAGTCTGTTTCCAGATCTGTTACTGAGTGGCTTGTGTGACTTGATTAAAGTCGCTTTCCCTGTCTGTGTTTCTTGTTTCATCTTGCATGTTTAGTCTGCCAAGACTGTAACCTCGTTATATGTACACACAGCACCAAGTACCATGGGGCCCTGCTTGCCAGGTGCCACCATAATCAAGCTAAAGGAATACTAGGCTCTATTCCTAGTGGTAACTGATCTTTTTTTTAATCCCTCTATTAAATTACTGGAATTCCTGCCTGCAGCCAAAAGCGTTTTGTGGAGAATTCTCTTCTCAAGTACTTGCAAGTCCTCATTGCACTTCCATGGCACTTTGCATCCATGTTTTTTGAAAAAAGAAACAATCTAGCTGTATTTTGATACTTTGCCTTTTTATCTTCCCATGTTCAGATTGAAAACTCTGCTGAAGAATTTGCATTGTATATTGTCCACACCAGTGGAGGTAAAATTGGAAGCTGTAATGGGTTAGAGTAACTTGGCTTAAATGGCATCTTCTGCTATGTACCTTTTAAGGCAGTGGTTCTCAATCAGGGATAAGTGCATCCTTGGGGGTATGCAGAGGTCTTCCAGGAGGGTAAATAACGTGATCTAGATATATGCCTTATTTTATAGCAGGCTATGTAAAAAGCACTAGTACAGTCAGTACAAACTAAAAATTCAAACAATTACTTGTTTATATTGCGCTATATAGTATACTTACATTCAGAGTATAATATTTATATTTCAATTGATTTTATAATGGTATGGTAAAAAGTGAAAAGTAAGCAATTTTTCACTAATGGTGTGCTGGTATATTTTGTGTAATTGTCTGATTTTGTATGCAAATAGCTATTAAGTGAAGTGAAACCTGGGGGTAAGCAAGACAGATCAGACCCCTGAAAGGGTTACAGTAGTCTGGAGAGGTTGCAAGCCACTGCTTTAAGGAATACAGGCAGTCCCCGGGTTACGTACAAGATAGGGACTGTAGGTTTGTTCTTAAGTTGAATTTGTATGTAAGTCGGAACTGGTACATATTGTAGGGGAAACTCTAGCAAACATTTCTCCAGAGCTCAGTTTTATTCTCCCACACCTCACTTCCCTCAGTCCTTTATTCTCAAGCTGAGGTGTCTGCTGAGAAAAGCCGCTCCGGGTCTCCCTGGTCTGCTGGGGGAGGCGCTAGCTTCGCGTCTCCATGGTCTGCTGGGGGGAAGCAGCTAGTGCGGGGTTGCCTCACCCCGTTTGTAAGTAGGGATCTGATGTAAGTCGGATCCATGTAACCCGGGGACTGCCTGTACTGCTAAGATTAAAACATTGTCCCTATAGTCTGCTTTGTCCCTGTAGTCTGTTTTCTAATTGCTGTCCTTATAATGTCCTTTGCAGAAAAACAGAAATTGAAGGCTACAGATTATCCACTGATTGCTCGAATTCTGCAGGGGCCATGTGAACAGGTTTCTAAGGTTTTCCTGATGGAGAAGGACCAAGTTGAAGAAGTCACCTATGATGTGAGTGTCTTTGAGTGGTATGTCATAGGCTGTTAAGCTTTTGGAGCTTGTATGAAGGTGCAGAATTCTTCTGCTAACTCATCCTGGTGGACAGGTAAAGTGAGTCAAGAATATAAAAGCCAGGAGAGTCCCTTCTGAAAGGAGGGACAGGCTATCTTTCAGGAAAAGACATAAAACAGCTAGCTTGGATCAGAGGGCGTATGTTACTGAGTACAGTTCTGCTTCAGGGCAATGCTATTTAAATAAGTTGAGTTCACTTATCAGCACCCCATCTTTACCCAGTCCTTCAGTGACTGGACTTTACAGGGAATGTTTCGAGGAAACACTTTGTCGCAAAATGCACATTCCTTGGAATCGGGTCAACAGAAAAAGATCAACATTTGATAAGTTTCCCATGCTGGAATTTTTTTTGAAAAGTTTCAAAATTGCTGAAAATGTCCCATTTTGACTTTTTTTTAAATGAAAAAGCTTTGTGTTTAGTTTAAAAGAGTTGTTTAAAATTGACAAAGTAACACAAATATTGTAAAAATACAGGCTGAAAACCAATGTTTTTTAAGTATAACCTTTTGACCCAACCAAAGAGGGTTTTGCGGGTGGGTGTTTTTTTTGGGGGGGGTAGGGGGTGGTTTCAGTTTATGGAAAGATTTTGAGGCTTAAACTACTTATCCTTGTTCAGGATTGGAAAATTTCTCAACATTAGGTTCTTGCAAAATATGAAAATAACTTACTGTTTAGTTTTGTTGTGATGGTAAATACAGGCACTCTTTGGATTCATAAGTCACCAGGATCTCCTGGTTTTGCCACTGACAGTCACCTACCCTAGTTTATAGCATTGAGAGCCAGATCGTAGTATTAGATTATAGCTCTTGTGATCAACCTCTCATTTCTAACATGTCCCTTGACATAACCTATTGTTTCCGAGGAGCAAAGTTAATGCTCCTTTCTGCCATCTGGTGGGTAATAGAGTGTAATCCTATTGCAATCCTGTTTTCTCCTCATGTTAACTCCAGCAAGTAGGACAATCAGCAGAGTTCAGGGTAGAGCGAACATTATGATGTTTTGCATCTGATATTTTATATCGATTGGTGGAACTTAGCAGGATTGACTCCCTCAGACAGGCATACATGAGGATCAGCATACATACAAGAATTCACTCCAGAGCTGAAGCCAGCTTGTAAAGTCAAAAGAATTAGAGGAGGTTTCTTCACTAACCCATTTACAGTGATTTATATTAGCAGGAAGTCAATGGTATTGATATAATAGACATCTTCATTTACAGTTACAGGGATCTCTTCAGCTCTGTTACACCAGCGTTACACCAAAATGACAGTGGTGTAAGTTAAAGCAGAATATTGACCCTTACAGTTCAGAGCAAACAGGAATTTCTGTTTTGTCTTTAGCTTCAGTTATTGTTGAAAAAATGTGTCTAATCTCATTTAAGATACTGGCCATTGTTTGCCTAGATTTCCTCTTGTATCGTACTCTAAGATCATTTTGTGGCCAGCAAAGACCCTTCAGTCATGTCAGTGGTTTCCCAACACTTGTGTTTCCTGCCTTTCCTGCAAATACATGAACAGTTAGTGCATCGGATTCCACTGTATAAAATGGAAGGAATCTCAAATCACAAGGCAGCATCATGTGAAATGAGTATAGTGACGATGGTTTACAGTAAGACGCGGGAGATGCACTGATAAGTAATGGTGGTTCCTGGCTGCAGCAGTTGGCAAGTGATGTATTGCCTGAACAGTTACATTAGGGGCGTGTGATTTGCTTGCTTCGGATGGGGCTTTCTGAAGATACTCCAAGTTGGCCTAACTCTCCTGTACTGAAGTCACTGGAAATATGATCTGTTGCAAGGCCAATCAGTCTCTGTGCACAGGGCCAGCACAACAGCTAGATGCCACTTAAGTTCTGCTTTTTGATGGCTTAATTGATAGCCTTGTGCTTGCTCTCACTGCATCAAAGGGCAGGGAAGATTTCACCATCCATGTCTCAGTTTATGAACCTTGAACTTGGGAAATGCTGCTCCATTGGGTGGTGTGAATATCCTGGGTGGTCAGTAATGGGTACGCAAGGGAAGGCACAGCCTTCCCAAAACTGCCTACATAACTGACTGCCGCTGGGGAAGGCAGCCCAGCTCAGCAGTCTGGCCACCGGAGCAAGGAGGGGACCACAGTAAGGAACACCGCTTTCCCCAGCTGCTGGGAAAGGCCAGGCAAGGGCATCATAGTAGCTCTGGCTTTCCACGTGGCCAAGCAGGTGTGGGTTGGGGAGTGGGGCTTGGCTCCAGGGGTGGGGCCTTGAGCAGAAGGAGTGGGGCTCGGTCTTGCCTTCCCCAGCTGGTCTTTCACCTGATGCCCGTGGGGAGAGTTAACCATTCTTTTCAGATCTGCAGATAACGGGAATTTGTTTTGTATTGCACTGTCCATTGTGTGTTCTTACAATGCAGGTGGCTCAATACATCAAGTTTGAAATGCCAGTTCTTAAAAGCTTCATCCAGAAGCTCCAAGAAGAAGAAGATCGTGAAGTGAACAAACTCATGCACAAGTAAGTTCTCTTTTCTCAACCTAAAATAGTCCTGTGGGCTTCTTCCACTAAGGCAGGGGTGGGCAAAAGCCTCTTACGCGGGCCGGATCCAGCCTACCTTGGGCTTTGATCAGGCCCATGAAGCAAGTCCAGGCCCTGCCCCCTAATCGTCTGGAGAGGAGGCAGCAATGGAACTGAGGCTCCTCATCAGGGCCAGCCCTGGAGACACTGGCCTGCTCCTGCATCCCATCTCCCTCCATGGCCAGGTGGCCTAGGGCCAGTTGTGTCTCTGGCCTCCAGGACTGTGTAGCCATGGCAGCAGGGCTTCCCTCCAGAGTGGCCGGGACAGCGTGGCTGCAGCTGTTGCAGCAAGGGGGCATGAAGCCAGGTAAGGTTCCCCTTGTACCAGGTTATGTTCCTCTCCCACCGCAATCCCATCACTCTTTCCTTCCCCCACCCCCCGCCAAGACCCAGCACCCTCAGCTTGCTCTGGCACCCTCCCTTGTTCCTGCTCCCTCCACCTGGCCAGACACCCTACTGCCAGCCTGCTCCTGCACCCCATCTCCCTACCAGATCCTGCACCCCATCCCTATCATACTTGATGGCAGCCCTGTCTCATGCACTTTACCCCCTCATTTTTGTCCCTACTCCAGAGCCTAAGGAGGTCCATAAAATCCACTAACTCTAGAACCCCAGAAAAGTAAATCTGGTCTATGGGAAGCCCTGAAACCTCAGTTCCCTCCTTCCCATCCCCTCACCCCATGAGGCTGGGGCACCAGAGGAGTGAAGTGTCTCACTTAGGGCCACATCAGTGAGTCTGGAGGAGTGTTTTTGTTTCTCACTTATGTGGCCTCCATCTCATTCTTTTGTGGGTCAGTGACCCCCTACCCCAAAAGGGTTCCCCATCCCTGACACAAACAAAGAAAACATTGAAACCTTTTGTGTTGGACATACTATTTTACTTTATTTAAAATGAAGTTTGATAACTTTCTTGTGTTAATTTAAAACACTTAATCTGTTTCATAATTTAAATTAAACTGTTCTTACTAGCTGCAGCTGGTTCAGAAAATAAGGTCACCGTACCCAGAGGGGTAGTTCTCAACCCGCCCCTTCCGCCCGAGGTCCCACCCCTTCCAGGTTGGCCCGCTGCCACTTCAGAAATTTGTGAAGTGGCCCCCCTTCCAAAATTACTGCCCACCCATGCAGTAAGGCCTTAGACCAAGATTTATCACAAGCAAGTGCTTAAAGATAGGCTCCTAATGTCATGCTTGGGATGTGGGTTGTCAGGCCTGCTAGTTAGAGCAGGGAGGTCAAGCATGGGCTCAGACTCAGAAACCAGAAGTCAAGTGGAAGGGCAGAGTCAGGATTCCAGTTGGAATTCATAGCTGTGCTCTGACTGATGCAGCTGCATCGACTTAAGCAGTAGTGTAGACCAGCCTGAAGTGTGGAGGATGGATTCTAGGCTGTTTGTGCACAGTCCAGCTGGGTCGCTTGTGGGACACCACCGGTGCCAGAATGAGGACACAAGTGCTCCCTGAGAACTGGGCCCATCGTGATTTGCAGTGGGAATCGTCCGCAGCTTTGTTTGTTGCAGAGATGAAGATGATCCATTTCTGGCAGGATTTCAACTGAAGGCATCATTTGTGCATGTCCCATAATAATGTAGGGTGGGTGTCAGTGTTCCCTGAAGCTGTGCACTTGGGTGTTCACCCAGGGGAGATTCAAGTGCTGCCCAACTGATTAGCAGAGCACCAACAGGTGGCAGCAAGTGTTTCTGCTAGTGGTGTACATCTGCACACGCATCAGCAAAATTTAGTAAAACGTATTGTGCACATGGGTGGAAAAATGAAAGGGAACATTGGTGGGTGTAGGGCAAAATGTTCTGTCTCGTATTTTCATATTGTGACTAAATGTGCCAGCTAAGTCGTGCTAAGAATCTTTGGCAAGTTCAAACTTCCTTGTTTTCAACAGTTAAATAGATGGGACTTAGAGATGTCTCGCGTTAGACATGGAGCTGATAGCCATTAATGGACCTTACCTCCGTGAATTTATCTAGCTTTTTTTTCAAACTCTTCATAGTCTTTGTACAACCGGGGCAGGTTGTTAGAGATAGAATGCCCTTGAGAAGCCAGTTTGCATTAATCTGCTCCCTTATCCTGTCAGAGCTTAAGTTCAAAGATCTTAAGGGCCTACTGGAAAGCTTGTAGAAATTAATTTCCCTTTAGGGAAGGAGTTATATATTGTCAAGGGATCTAGCTTTTGAGAGCCAACAAGTCTAACAAGAGTTGTTCCCTCTCTCTGTCTCTCTCTGTCTCTCTTTTAGATACACAGTCCTCCGGTTAATGATTGAACAAAGACTAGAAGAGATTTCTGAGAGCCCAGCAATGATCTAAGTTCTTCTCAGTGCTGTGCTGCAAGCTTGTCTCTGACAGGTCTTTTGAAGAATAAATGTTTACAGAAAGAACAGAATGAACAGGTGCACTCCATCTTGGGAGCCAAACCTGAATGCAAAACCTTGCCGAGACTTGAACTGCTTTGTTGTGACCTGTACCCGCTCAGCAGGTGTGGATGTGTAGGAGTCAATGATCTCCTTCTGCAGAAGGAAAATCTTTGTCATTTTTCTTTCCCTCCTCTCTAAGGAAATGATTTTCAGAATGCAAGGGTTCATAGGAGTGTATAAAAAAACAAAAAAACCCACACTTCATCAGAAGCCATTTTACACCTGCCATGCACAGGCGCGTTCCTCTGGTTGGCACACTGAAAGGAGGCTTTGGGGATTTGCCCATCAAGGCTGGTGTGCCATGGCAGCATGCTTTGACCTGCAGCCTCTACACTGAAGAAGCAGCTGCTTTAGGAGGTGGATCATGCCCCTTTGTTTCTCACTTTGCCCCATTCAGCAATACTTATCCGTGCTTCAGCACTGCCGTTAGTATGCGAAATTTCCATGTCTGGATACAAAAGACAAAACAAAACTCCTGTTCCCTGAAGCCAGTGAACCAGCTTGTGCTATGCCAGCACATCCAGGCTATGTCTACACTGCCCCATGAATGAAAAACTTGTCATTCCCAGGGGATTAAAGTCCCCTCCCTGAAAGACCAAAATTTTGCCGCAGCAAGTGGCAGTTGAATGGCTCATTGTTGGCAGAAGCGCACTCCTGCCGACAACACAAATCTTGCTCGTAGGAGATGGAAGTATTTTGTTGGCAAAAGTGCTGACAAACAGCATCTGTGCTGCCATATCAACATGGTCATGTCACTAAAGCAGTGTAGTGTGGACAAAGCCTTAGAAAGTACTAGTCTGCATCAATGTTCCAGACCCAGTGCTATTAGCCACTTGATTGCTGCCAACCTCAGCTGGTGCCAGCATGTAATGTTTTATGAAGTATGTTCCGTGAAACTTTTTCCCTCGTGCAGGATGCTCTTCCGTTCATTTTTCCTGTTCAGAGTGTTCTCCGAGTGCGCCGACAACCGAGAGACCAGCATTTTCCCCCGCATAGTACAGATGGGAGGTCAATCTTGTTCCCCTCACTTGGCCCTTCCTGCCTCATACACTCACTGCCAGTGCATGCTTTCTGTGCACCCGCACGTGGCCTCTGGTCTCCCCCAGTGTATTGCCATGGGCTTGAGGCATGGGGCCAGAGTGGCACGTTGAGGACTATTCCACGGAGTGTTGGCATGTGAGACGATGCAAGCTGTGCTCTCCTGTCTGGTGCTTGGCTCCTCGCTTTCATCTGTGGGTCCCTGAGGGTGTGTCTGTGCTGCAGCTAGCGGTGTAATTCCCGGCTTGGGGAGATGCGCACATACTAGGTTCGACTGAGCTAGATGCCAACGATAGCAGCATTGGTACAGCAGCACTGGAAGCAGGGGACACTAGCTCCTGAAGTAGAATCCCATCCAAGGCTCTAGGGCAATATTTGGGCAGTTGGCTTGTGCCACAGTTGCTACACCTTGATATTTAGCACGCTGGCCTGAGCTGGAAATCACAGCAACTCTTCCCAAAGTGAGGAGACTGAGGAATGAGCAGGAAGGGGAGGCCCTAGAGGACTGATGGGAGACCAACAATAGCTGGAAAAAAAGAGCGGCACTTTCCTCAGTTGGGAGCCTTGACAACCTTGTCCTCCAACATAGATGCTGGCACAAAATCTCATAGGAGGACTCCTGCAATGGGGACGTGTTCTGGAAGTCATTAAAGTTACAACAGTTGGTGATTTGGGCTGCTCTGTCCTTCAGAGCTTGGAGTCTGTTGGTCGTGGTGTGGAGTTGGGAGTGGGGGAGAGGAATGTTCATTCGCTACCTTCTACAATGAGGCTTGTGGGGTGGGTCTGGTCCTGTGTGGTGCTGAGCTCTCTCTATATGTAATAGGCCTGATTTTTCCCCTCTCTGTAAATCAGGAGTAACTCTGATGTCAGTGGAGCCTTGTTTTAGTAACTGAGTTGGTAGCTTTGAGATATGGCAGGGAGGGGTCTGATATGGTGGTTCCCAACCTTTTTTTATGCCTCAGACCGACAAACCTATTCACAAATGTTTGGCAGATCGGTAACATTTATTTACACAGTCATTATGAACAGGGCTCACTGAACCGTGGTGAGCCCCGCTCGCCAGCCATGCTATCCGGCGATCTGCGCATGCCAGAACCCGGCTCTTCCGGGTTACAATCTACTCGCCACGGGCGATCAGACTGTATAATTTGTCGAGCCCTGATTATGAATATGCTAATATGCAAATAAAATGTTATCGGTCTGCATAGCCCCAATCCAGTCCCTTGCTCCCCAGTGCCTAACACCCTTCGACCCCTCTACTCCTATGCCCCATGCCCTTTGCCCCTTTAACCTCTGACCCCTATAGCCCATGCCAAAGTCCTGTTGACCCATAACCCCACCATGACCCCACCCCACCCCCGTACTCACCAGAACAAGGCTGCCTCTTCTAGGTAGCGCGGCCATTATGGCAGGGAAATTGGCCTTCCTCCCTCCCCAGATGCATCTTGCGCCCTGGGGGGTAAAGGGAGCAGGGAGCCCTAGCCAGCCGCCATTATGGGAGGTGGAGGAGGAGGGAGGGAGGCTCCTGCTCTGCCTCCTGCTGCTGCCGGCAAAAGCAGCTGCACAAGCTGTGGGGGGCACGGGAGAGCCATAGAAAGGCGCCTCATGCTTCATCTTATCCCCCCTGCCGCCACTGGCAAAAGCTGCTGTGGAGGGGGAAGCAGAGCCCTGGAGCGGCTCCCTGTTCTGCTGCCTCCTGCCGCCAGCAGCAAGAGCAGCCATGTGGGCCATTGGTGGTGTGCGCACCTCCCTCTTTCTTCGCAGCCCTCCCTCCACAAGCACGGAGGGAGGTGCCACCTTCTGCTGCCGCATGAGCTACCATGGCTGCTGGAGATGAGCGGCCGGGAACAGCCGGCTTGAGCTCTGACAGCTGCTGCGGCCCAGCAGCTGGGAGCTGCTGGTAAGATACACAGGAGATCAGACTAAATGGTCTGACCTTAAACTCTGTGATGCTGTGACCTGTCTAGAAATGGTATAAAGAGGCAAATTGGTGAGTGCTTTGCTGAGCTAAGCACCTTGCAAGATCAGACTGTCAAAGTCAGAAGGGACTGGGTGTGTGTGTGAGTTACGTCTGTGAGAAACTCTCACGTAGTGGTCACAAGAAGTAAAGGAAGTTGAGATGTGGCAGCTCCATGTAGCTTGACATCAATTATTTGTCTGGATTCCCACGCATCTTCCAGAGGAATATTTTGAGATTGGGGGTGGGGGAGGGGATACCTTTTTTTCCAGAAGTGCCTCAGGGACTTAGGAGCTTCTAGTAAATGTGCCTTGGAACCAGTTGGAGGACAGACCTGTGATTTGCTTATACCTGCACTAGAAATTCTTGATCCGTAAACTCTTCCTCAAACAGGGGAAACAGACTCACTCCAGACTGTTGTCTGCCTAGGGCTATACCAGGCAATATCCCTGTTGCAGAATGAGTTGTATTGGAGCCGTTGATCAGCGTGTGACGGGCAGTTATTGGGATTTTACGACACAGCTACCTGACGGGGGGGGGGGGGAGCATGGAAATAGATCCTGATGTCTTAAAGTTAGCTGACTGCCTCTAAGCAACGTGTATGGTCCCCACAGGTTTGTTTGGGTTTTTGGATGATGGTGGTAATGCACAAAGGAGCTGGGGTGAAAATGGCATCCTTGCATTTGGCACAACAGGTAGCACTCTGTCTTACAGACTAGCAGGCCCTGGGTTCAAAGCATGATGTGGGATGGTGTGGGGTACTTACTCTCTGAATCTATCCTGGGCTTGGTCAGGCCTTCATATCTGCATTGGCAGAGCCTATAATAGGAAGTCTTGCTTTTAGATGATGGCCTCAAAGATTCATATAATGCTGGTCTTCAGTGAACAGAAACTGGCAGTGGGGCTAGCAGGCAGGCCCTAAACTTACTCTCCCATTCTCCTTGATGGTTTAGAACTAGGGCTGCGTATGAGCCTGTGGGGCTTTATTTCCTTTAAGATATGCAGTTGCTAGTATTTTCAGACCAACATTGAGCCCTAAGGTGTTATCTCATCCATATATGCCCTGGGGAAATAGCTACCAGCATGTCAATGGGAGCAAGTGACAAAGCTTGATACTGCTAAGGGGAAGGGTTTGTTTTAAATGGGGTTTGGGTACAACCATGTTTTCCTCCTTACTTTCTTTTTCTCTTGGGTTCATGGCTGGGGTGTGATCCACGTGGTATGGTTAGCTCCTGTCATGCACCCTCAGGAGGGTTATGAAAAGTAGGAGCCATGCTGAGTTCCAGAGGAGACTGGAGCACATCTATTGTTGGATTTATTCTGAATGTAGAATAGGCTTCCGTCTGTGGGCAAATAATTAGTAATATTTTAGAGCTTCTGAAGCAATAAGTGCTCAAACGATGTTCAGTGGGTAACAGTCCCAGTGGGAGAGAAGGGGCGTGGATGTCCCCGAGTCCTGGGATAAGGCACCTTTCACCTCTGGGTTGCCATCTTTTAAAGCTGATTCCGAAAAGCCTGAAGACTTGAACAGATGTGACTAATTTTTGGCTAAACTTTTGCAACTCCTCCCCCACGCCATTCTTTTGAGCAGTTCAAGTTAGTTTAGCTCTAAGGATGGAAGAGGCTGAGTGCTGTCCTAGGCTGCAGCTGTTGAGGGGGCCTATGGGAGACAATTACCCACTCTTGCTGGGAGACTTGGACGGGCTCTAGAGCTTGAACCCCGCTTCCTTGCTTGGAAGAGGGCAGCCCAGAGGTCTCAGTTTGAGGCACCTCGCCACAGCAGACTTAGGGAAGCCTCTACAGCTGCTGTTTATGCCATGTCTGTTTAAACAGGCTCCGAGGCTGTCATGTGAGCTGTGGTTCAGCAGATCGTTTAAGCACACGTTTGAGGTAGGGTGACCAGATAGCTAGCATGAAAAATCAGGATGGTACCGGGGCAGGGGGGAGAGGGGCAGGGAGTTATTTGGGACAAAGCTCCAAATATTGTGACTGTCCCTATAAAATCCGGACATCTGGGCACCCTAGCTTGGGGCCCACTTATCTCACCATTCCAGATGAAGCCAGTGTTTGGCACAACTGAGGCCTGTAGCATCTTTTCCTAGTGCTCAGTTCACACAGCGGCTGTGTCTACATTGGCCCCTATTCCGTAATAGGGATGCAAATGTAGCACTTTGGAATAGGCAAATCCGCGGGGGATTTAAATATCCCACACGGCATTTGCATTAACATGGCTGCCGCTTTTTTCCGGCTTGTAGGTAAGCCGGAGAAAAGCGCCAGTCTGGATGCGATCCTCCGGAAAATAAGCTCTTTTCCGGAGGATCTCTTATTCCTACTTGAAAGAGCTTATTTTCCGGAGGATCGCGTCCAGACTGGCGCTTTTCTCCGGCTTATCTACAAGCCGGAAAAAAGCGGCAGCCATGTTAATGCAAATGCCGCGGGGGATATTTAAATCCCCCGCGGATTTGCCTATTCCAAAGTTCTACATTTGCATCCCTACTACGGAATAGGGGCCAATGTAGACACAGCCAGCCAGTATTGCGGCAACCTTGCCCACCTCCACGTGAATAAAGGCACTAACCAGTTACATGCAACAAAAATGACTCAATAAAAGCACATTTCTATTGTAAAGATTGAAAAGGGAGGGGAGACCTCTTAAGGTGGTTTCAATGACCTTGGAAAGAAATATTCTCCTTATCTCTGCTGAAATTAAAAGGAGTTGCTGTTGAGCATCCATTTGGCTTTTGATGGGAGAATTGCCTTTTCCACTTGTATCTGATCATGTCATCCCTGTTTTTCCTCTCCCCTGCCTCTCATTTGCACTAATTCTGTGGTGGATTAAAAGAGAAAAGGCTGTGAATCTGAGACACAACATGCCAAATATCTCCCAGGGAAGGTTTCCAAGAACGAGTTTCTCTTGGAAGACATTGTTAGAAAGAAACTCATGCCAGCACAATGACCCTATGAAGAGCTGCAACTCGAGGTTCCGGCAGTGTGGTTTGGGGAGGTCACTCCACACTTGTTCTGGGATCATGTAGCACAGGACCAACTCTTTGTGAATTCGATGGTGTCTCTCATTTTTGAGTCAATGTGTACATTTTTTGGTAATGAATAAGTCTAGGCTACTTTACCCTCGTATATAGGTAAATGTACTCAAACCTGTTTACTTTAGGGACTTGCACTCAGGCAAATTTTCTCCATTTTTAGATAGATGGCAATAAAGCCTAATGGTGCTTGCATCACTGCAGCTTTTTCCAGTACTAGCACCATTTTTTGCTGGTGCAGTATCTGGGGGTGAAAATTTGCTTACCTTAGACTAGCCATTACATTGCAAGGTTTCCCAGCAATGTATCTTCAATAATTGTTTCTACACTGGCCTTCCAAGCTCACTTTCCCTCTTCCCCACTTCCTTTTGCGCGTGCTTTTATTTGCGTTAGACAAGACCTGTCTGCAGCAGGGGAACGAATGAGGCAAGGGGGCATCCTTGCTACTATGGGAATGAGTAGCAATTGGGATTATGCCAATGACAGATGTGTAGAGATCGGGAAAGTGCTGGAACCATCTTCCCAACCCTCTCTGAACTTGAGAAATTCATACAAATATGACCCCAGATCCAAATCTAAAACTACTACTGGGTTTGCCTCCACATCCCTAAGCTGCAGTTTCTGAGCCTCAGTTACCACCTGCAACATCTGCTTTATCAATGACACAGGTAGAATCCTGCAAATGTGTAGACAGTCATGGATGCAGATGTCTGCAGCTCTTGTTTGTATCCACATCTGTAGCTGCAAATTTTGTATCTGTGCATGGCTCTAGTCATAGGTAGCACAGCTGTGTAAATCTCTCTTTTGGAGCTGAACTAGCAATATCTTTTTGTATGTGGTTAGTGCTAACTAAAATTTGTGGTGACTTTTTCTCCCTCATGAGTTTTGTAGTGTTACTTTCTAGGTTTTTTTAATGGTACCTTTTTTACAGATCTGTCTAGCACTTGTGTTTCTGAAAGTATTGTAAAACAACAAATGCCTTTTTATGTATTTTGACCGTGACATTGACAATGCCTCATTTATGAATGAGAAAAGCTCATGTAACAATTGAATACATTTTTAAAGCACACAAGTTAGATCCTTGTTGTTTATTAAATAAAGCACTTTGCGGATAGAAATGCTACTGAGATTGCCGAGTTTGTGCATTTGTTTCTGGGGGCTGGTGGTGAAAAGGAGACCGGACTAACTTGAACAATCACATGGTAAAGTGGGGGAAAGGTTTGACAGGCAACAGTAACTCAGGGTTGGAGCGTCAGTGGAGTTGCCTTACCCCAACTAAGCAGCTGGTGCATTATGCCTCAGGTAGGCTCATGGGAGCCGTCTTCCTCCTAGGCCAGAACGTTGGCCTATTCCATGGTGACATACAGCACTTGATGTTAATCAATTGACTTGGCCGCTTGACAGCCTGTCTCTCTGCCTCACTCCTCAGTGCAGGGCCAGTCAGATGTTTATCTTCCAGATGGTGCGATTCACTCCTTGGAAGAGGTGGCAGCACAATGCCCATGCATCACTTAAGTCCCGCTTTAAATCTTACTTTGAGGTCTTATCTGCAGTTGCTCCCTTTCCCTAAGGATGTATTTCCTCCATAGAGGATTGAACTGTGCTGTTTTGTACTAAGTGGGGGAAATTCCTTCCTGACCCTGCTCTGAAGCTCTTTGTTAACCTGGTAAAAGGACAAGACTTCTTTATGATTATCTTCCTCCATACTTTGTCCAGCACCTGTGTGCTTAATTCCATCCTAAGCTTCTGTACTGATAGGTGCAGGTCTGACACCAGAAAAGTGAGGCTGCATTCTGCAAAATTAACCTACACCCCCACATAGAAAGACTGCAGAGAGAGTCTGATAGTAATCAGTCCAAAGAAAGCATGTGGCTTTGACGTATTTCTCATTGGGTAGGATGTGAAGGGTGATGTCAGCTCTCTTTGTTAGTCACGGTTAGCTGATGGGGAAGGCTAATCCCATAGAATAGCTGAATCTCTATCTATCCCCAGCACACATGCAGAATGCAGCTTTTCCAAAGTCATCCCTCAGTAGAGTATTTCTCTGCAGGCACCCAAGCCCCAGCAACAAGTAAGTGAAGCTATTTTCTTTGTCTGATCGAACGTTTATTTGCACATGCTCCTGGTTTGGTTGAGTTTCTTGGACAGCCTACTTTTAAATACAAGGAGCACCCAGCTGGATGTTACTTTCTAAGCATTAAAAGTAAAGAGCCTGTGAATGGCAAATTGCAGCAGACGCTTGGGTTCAAAAGCCTTCAAATAGCAGAAATAAAGGTGGGGTGGGGTGGAGGAGCTGAGGGACTATGCAGGTAGGGTCCTTAGAAACAGAAGAGCTGGAGTAGATGCAGGGAAGAGTGCAAGATTGTAACAGTCTAAACTTTGCCTATAGCAGAGACTCTCAACCTTCATCACACCAGGACCCCTTAGGTTGGGAAAACAAAACTTGCTACAGAACCGCGAGAGGGGAAGAAGGCCTAAGTCCTGCTGCCCTGGTGGAGGGATCGGAGCCCCACCTGTCTTGGTGGAGGACTGAAAGCTAAGGGCCACTCCCCCGCCCCATCCCAGTGCTAATGCCCTTGGGTTCTGACACAAGCAGGGCTTGAGTTTCAGCCCTGGGCCCCAGCAAGGCTAATGCTGGCCTTTGACGACC
The DNA here is from genome assembly GCF_049634645.1 of Pelodiscus sinensis. Taxonomy (NCBI): domain Eukaryota; kingdom Metazoa; phylum Chordata; order Testudines; family Trionychidae; genus Pelodiscus; species Pelodiscus sinensis. The sequence continues at coordinate 435,179 of NC_134738.1, read as the reverse complement.
CCATTCAAACAGGGTTGTGACCCACGGCCTGGATCATGGAATGTGAAGAGTCAGAGGCCTGCTCTGACTTGGAGACACTCTAGTGTTTTTCTCGCTCACCTTGATTCTTCTAATAATTAAATTAGGAGGCAGCATCTGGCAGGGGAACAGCTCGAACGTGAACAATTTGCCCTAATGTGGGCCTTGTCTTTCAGCCCAAGGAACTCGCCTGTGGTTTGCTGCAGCTCTGTTCAGAGGCAATGGGGCTGGGCGCAGCACAAACACCCAGCAGGACTCTGCTGTGAGTCCTCTGAGCTCGATCTGTAAGCGCCGCTTGGCAGGAGCGCAGCAGCACCCTACTGCTGCCCACAAAACGTTGAGCAGTTCGCAGGTGTTCACAGGGACTCTGCCCTGAACATGTACCATATAAAGCAGACTCCTCCCCCGGGCCAATGTCTGCCTGTCTATGAGCTTTGATACTTTCTTTTTCTTCCCCCGCATTTTCCAAAAGGGCTATTTGATGGCTGCCGTCCTACAGCTATTTGCACTAACGTGCTGACTTAAAAAATGTGCTGTCTGCTGTTCCATTGAAAGGCAACACTCAGTTATGGAACCGCACGTGCAGTGGCTTTTCCAAAGCCCTTTGTAAACAACAAGGGTGTGGCCACTGTGTGTGGGGGGGGGGGGTAGCACTGGGAAGGTGGCGGCTCAGCAGATTAAATACAATGGGTTTTGTTTGTTCAGCCCACAGGGAGAAGGTTCTGCTGTGTCATAGGTGCTGTGCCAGTTACCGCAGCTCACCCTGCCACCAGCCAAGTGACTAGGGCCTCTGTTAATTTAATACATGAAGGGCATGGACCAAATAGCAAGTTGGTGGGAATCTCTTCATTGAGGCCAGATGTCCTTTGATTAAATTCCATTGACTGTCTGGTTCTGACGGTCCCAGTTTCAGGCCAGTTCTAACCAGACTTCCCCTTTTCAAAAACTGGGGGCCTAACTTTGCTCTGAAATGTAGAGTAGCTGGATTGTAGCACTCAGTTTCTATAAGCGTTCTCTCCCTGTTAAGATGCCCCTAGCTAGCAAACCTACTGAATATTCATTTTTGCATTGAGGTGTCTCACCGGAGATTGGTTCTTCATTGTGCTAGGCTGTGAACAGTGTAGTTCAGTGGGACCGGCAGTGACAGGTGAAAGAGAGACACAGAGCCTTGCCTGAGCTCACACAGCAGCTTGATAGCAGCACCAGAAACTGACCTTGGGTCTACTGAAGCCAGACCAAAGAGCTAGATATCAATGGTGCCATTCTTGATGGCGTTCCCTGTGCTGAATCCAGGGCTTACTTTGTACCCATTGCAGGTGTGGCAGGATGAGGAGAAGCCTAAAGGCCTGGTACTGGATAATTATGCTAGTGCTAGCTGTCTTCGGTGAGGCTGCATTTTGCCGAAGAGGAGGAAGAAGAGGTGGAGGAGGAAGTGGAAAAAGTGGAGGAGGAAGCAGAGGGATGAGTGGCGGATTCCATGCCCTACCGAAGAGCAGCAGCAGCAGCCAGAGCAAGGAGGGTAGCCCCAGCGGTGGCGTGAAGATGGCTGGAGCAGCTGCCGCCGGCGCTGCCATTGGTTATGGCTTAGGTGCTCTTGGCAGGTCTCACCATTCCCACATAGGACACGGCACTTCAGGAGGAAGGCAGGTGCCACAGACTGGCCAGGGCTATTCCAACTGGTCCTACCCCTTCACAGAAGGTGAATTCTACAACCAGGCCCCAAAGGAGTCTGAAGGCCTCACATTCCTGCTTCTGTCTCCAGTTGGGTGCTGCCTTAGCATTATTCTGAAGGGCTGAATAGTGGCCCTGCCCCAGTGAGTTTAAAATAAGCAATGAGGAAAAGAGTCTTTGCACCTCTATGATGCCAGACTAGTCTAATCTGCGTGGAGATAAATGCAAGATGCTGTGTCTAGAGCTGTGCGGACCCCTTTCAAGGCCGGGCAACAAGGGGTTTGCTATTTTCATTTATTTTTATATTGTAGCTGGCTTGCAGGGGTGGAACTACAATGAGGCTGGGGGGGGGGGGGGGGATAAAATGGAACCAACTTGCTATACTGTAGCTCACCAGGCATGGCAGAGGTCTAATGGGTTTGTGAATATTTGTATGCAATTCAGCATAGACGCATGCCTAAGCCTAGTTACCTGGGAGCAAGCAGGGTGAAAATCAGTGAGTTTGAGCCATGAGTGTCACACCTATGGCCGGCATATAGCCCAATACCAAGGCAGGATTAACATCCAGCCCCACATTTCTATAATGCTGCTGCAGTGGATCATGGCCTGGGTGCGCTGGAACTACACTAGTAGGTGACGTTACGTGCTTACACGATTGGGGCCTTAGTGGTGAATAGTGCAGTGTAGCAGGCCCTTCCTCTTTGCTTATGGAAATCTCCCAGGCTGTGTCTAGACTACATGGCTTCATTGACGGAGCCATGTAGAGGAGGGTTATAGGCAAAGGGAAATGAAGCAGCGATTTAAATAATCGCAGCTTCATTTACATTTACATGGCTGCCGCGCTGAGCCGACAAACAGCTGATCAGCTGTTTGTTGGCTCAGCGCGCTAGTCTGGACGCTCCCCTGCCGACATCAACGCCCTTTGTCGGCAGCCCCGTTATTCTTCGTGGGATGAGGTTTACCGGGGCTGCCGACAAAGGGCGTTGATGTCGGCAGGGGAGCGTCCAGACTAGCGCACTGAGCCGACAAACAGCTGATCAACTGTTTGTTGGCTCAGCGCGGCACACATGTAAATTTAAATGAAGCTGCGATTATTTAAATCGCCGCTTCATTTCCCTTTGCCCAATAAACAAATCTACATGGTTCCGTCGATGGAGCCATGTAGTGTAGACGTACCCAAAGAGAACAACTCCATGTCTGATTCTGCTTTGTAACAGGGAGAACTGAAAGAAACTCTGCCAACATCCATGTTACTTCACCCAGGTGCATGACAGGGTGAAAGCAGGCCCCAGTGCATCTACTGTGAACATAAGAACATAACATAAGAACGGCCGTACTGGGTCAGACCAAAGGTCCATCTAGCCCAGTAGCCTGTCTGCCGACAGTGGCCAGCACCAGGTACCCCAGAGAGGGTTGACCGAAAACAATGATCAAGCGATTCGTCTCCTGCTATCCCTCTCCAGCCTCTGACAAACAGAGGCCAAGGACACCATTTTATCCCCTGGCTAATAGCCTTTTATGGACCTAACCTCCATGAATTTATCCAGCTTCTCTTTAAACTCTATTATAGTCCTAGCCTTCACCGCCTCCTCTGGCAAGGAGTTCCACAGGTTGACAACACGCTGTGTGAAGAAGAACTTCCTTTTATTAGTTTTAAACCTGCTACCCATTAATTTCATTTGGTGTCCTCTAGTTCTTCTATTATGGGAACTAATAAATAACTTTTCTTTATCAGCCCTCTCCACACCACTCATGATTTTATAGACCTCTATCATATCCCCCCTCAGTCTCCTCTTTTCTAAACTGAAAAGTCCCAATCGCTTTAACCTCTCCTCATATGGGACCCGTTCTAAACCCCTAATCATTTTAGTTGCCCTTTTCTGAATCCTTTCCAAGGCCAAAATATCTTTTTTGAGGTGAGGAGACCACATCTGTACACAGTATTCAAGATGTGGGCGTACCATAGTTTTATACAGGGGCAGTAAGATGTCCTGGGTCTTATTTTCTATCCCTTTCCTAATAATTCCTAGCATCCTATTTGCCTTTTTGACCGCCGCTGCACACTGTGTGGAAGTTTTCAGAGAACTTTCCACGATAACTCCAAGATCTCTTTCCTGATTTGTCGTAGCCAAATTAGCCCCCATCATACTGTACGTATAGTTGGGGTTATTTTTCCTGATGTGAAAGTAGATCTGAGCCCCAGTTGTAGACCAGAACCCCATTGTGCTAGGCCCCGAACAAAAAGCGTGACTCTTCCCCCAAAGAATTTGCCATTTAAGTATAAAGTGGGAGCCAATGTCTGACTGTTCACTGTCTCTCTCAGATGCTCTCCCTAATGTTCTTTTTAAAGCAAAGAGATGGACTCTATGAACCTGAGTTGCCTTCCCCATTGTCAATGACCCTGTAATCTTTTGGAGAAACGAGCACTGCCAAGGAGCAAGCTATGGATTTGCTGCTGATTTTTGCAAGACATGCTATTTAGCTTGACGAAATCCCAACTGGCTGCGTCTAGACTGGCAAGTTTTTCCACAAAAGCAGTTGCTTTTGCGGAAAAACTTGCCAGCGGTCTACATTGGCCGCTTGAATTTGCGCAAGAGCACTGATGATCTAATGTAAGACTGTCAGTGTTCTTGCGCAAATACTATGATGTTCCCGCTCAGGGATAAGCTCTCTTGCACAAATGCTTTTGTGCAAGAGGGCCAGTGTAGACAGGTAAAAACTGTTTTGCGCAAAAAAAGCCCTGATGGCGAAAATGGCGATCGGGGCTTTCTTGCTCAAAACCACATCTAGATTGGCATGGACGCTTTTCTGCAAAAAGTGCTTTTGCACAAAAGCATCCGTGCCAATCTAGACGCTCTTTTCCGCAAATGCTTTTAATGGAAAAGCTTCCCTCTCATGGGCTGGTTTAGAGGCTGGAGTTAATAGGACTGGGGCTTCTAAAGTTCATAGGACTCCTAGAAAATTTAGGTTTGGTTCTTGAAACCTTTAGGCGCCTTCTAATGCTAATAAACAGCAGAAACACTAGGGCTATGTTTAGTCTGAGCCCATTTTGTGCAAAATATATGCAAATGAGGCGAAGTGTAGAATATTGCTACACCTCATTTGCATAATTAATGAGGCTCTGGTTTTGCGCAAGAGGCTTTTGCACAAAAAGGAGCTATCTACATGGCTCCTCTTTGCACAAAAATCCCCTCTTGCGCAAGAGCCATTCTTCCTGAAAAAAAGAATGGTTCTTGTGCAAGAGGGGTTTTTTGCGCAAAAGCCTCTCGCGCAAAAGCGGAGCCTCATTAATAACGCAAATAAGGCACGGCAATATTCCACACTTTGCCTTATTTGCATATTTTTTTTGTGCAAGAGGGGGCAGTGTAAATATAGCCTAGGTCTTATGCCATTTATTCCCTTATCTTTTATTAAGCTTTGTTTTCATAAAGCTCTAAAACCAGACCTCAGCTAATGAATTGAAAACTGTCAGGAATTTTCCAAAATGGCAGTTGACAAGGGCAACATGCCAGTGTAACCCACACATGGGGGCTACATCTACACTGCAGTGTTTTTGCGCAAAAACTTGCAGAGCGTCCATACTACAAGTACATTTTTGCACAAGAAAAAGTACAGTAGATCGTCGGAAGACAGGGCTTTTTGTGCAAGAGTTATTCCTCTTTCTATGAGGAATAAGCCTTATTGCACAAGAGCTCTTGTGCAAAAAGGTGTGTGTGGATGGACAACAGGGCTATGTCTACACTCGCGGCTTCTTGCGCAAGTAATATGCAAATGAGGCTAAGCGTGGAATATCACCGAGCATACCTAATGCAGTGCCGTTACACCTATTACTTTTCAGGAAGAATGGCATTGCGCAAGAGGGGTTTTCTTGCGCAAGAAGGGGCAGTGTAGACGCTCCTTCTTGTGCAAGAGCCTCTTCTGAAAAAAATGGTGGCTCGTTAGGTATGCAAATGAGGCTCAGCGATAGTCCACGCTTAGCCTCATTTGCATATTACTTGCGCAAGAAGCAGCAAGTCTAGACATAGCCCAGGGGTTTCTTGTGCAAGAAACCCCTATTGGAAAAAGCACAGTGCTCTGATGGCATTCTATGAATGGCCAACAGAGCTTTCTTGTGCAAGAGCATCCATGGCAGTGTGGATGTGCTTTTATGCAAGAATTGCAAAAGGTTCTTGTGCAAGAAGACTACAGTGTAGATGTAGCCCTAATGTGGTTCACTGACCCATGTAGTGGCTCTTAAACCACTTACAGCAAGAGCTAAGCACAAGGGAGCTCAGTGCCAGCTGGTTTTATAGCTCAGGCTGTAGAGAGGTCCTAGGTTCAAATCTGCCTTCTGGCAGTTACCCCAGTATCCAGAGGCCTGTGCATAGCTTTTATACATAGATGTCTGTTTGCAAGTAGTTCTAAGAATCTGAGTTCTGGATTGGGGCTGTAAAGTTCTAGGTGTAGCACAGAGACTTTTCAAGCCTCACAAGCTCTGTAAGAGGTGACTGAAACACCGACAGTGGGTGGGGTAGCAGGATAAGGTAATAATTTTGCAACCTACCCCCCACAAAAATCACAGCTCCACACTTTGCCAGTTTGACTGGCCTGCTATCATCACTTAAAATGCCCATGAAAATGTTCCAAAGTCCTCATGAAGCAAGTGCTTTGACACAGCTCTAGTTAATAAACAAAGAAAAATGTGCCTGTTACAGCTTTCTCCTCCAGGGACACGAGCTAGTCTCTTTAGCTTGTGTGGCAGCATTTCATGTCAGAGGTTCCTAGTTCAATTCCCCCTGTCATCCAAGATGGCTGGCAGCACAAATTACACAGCCATTCTAGATGCTATTCTCTTTGATATGATTAGAACTTGCTTGACTTTTTTCTTGCCACTTTTGACCCTCATCTGGCCCCTCCAATATTTTTACCAGGCTCTCTGGGTGTGCTCTGGAAATTGCCCCTGTGATGCACATGGGGCACAGGAGTGTCTTAGCCCCTGGATAGTAACACAGCATCTAGGCACACAGGACAGAGAACTTGCCCTCATATGTTACCCACACCTTAAGCAATGGTTTGCCCAAGGGAAGGACTCCCTTGTGGTACAACTGGGCAGCAGAGTTTGCTCCTTTTCACCTCAGCCAGGCTAAAGCTTAGGCTCCCTAAAAGAATGTACATTGGTCCCATTCACTGCAAGGTATTTGCTCCCGCCCTAGGAAATGAAACACTAGCTGGACTCAGGCCTGGGTGTTGGCTTTGATGCCATGCCAGAATGTGGCTGTGCTGACTTAGGACCTATCGCCTACCAAAGCAGTGGCACAATTGGAACCTTACAACTACTTCTTCACCACTATTACTCTCTCTGGGTACGTCTACACTACATGCCTCTGTCGGCAGAGGCATGTAGATTTGTTTATTCAGCAAAGGTAAATGAAGCCGCGATTTAAATGATCGCGGCTTCATTTACATTTACATGGCTGCCGCGCTGAGCCGACAAACAGCTGATCAGCTGTTTGTCGGCTCGCCGCTAGTCTGGACATTCCCCCTGTCGACATCAAAGCCCTTTGTCGGCAGCCCCGGTAAACCTCATTCCACGAGGAATAACAGGGCTGCCAACAAAGGGCTTTGATGTCGACAGGGGGAACGTCCAGACTAGCGGCGAGCCGACAAACAGCTGATCAGCTGTTTGTCGGCTCAGCGCAGCAGCCATGTAAATGTAAATGAAGCCGCGATCATTTAAATCGCGGCTTCATTTACCTTTGCCTACAACCCTAATCTACATGCCTCTGCCGACAGAGGCATGTAGTGTAGACACAGCCTCTCACTAGGAAATTATTTTGAATTAACTTATTTCAAAATAACTCTGGAAATAACTGTTCTGAAATAGCATATCCACGCTACAGGGAAGCCTTGAAATGAGTCTGAGGAAGCTCCGTTACTGTGGATGCGCTAATTCGACTGAGAGCCCCGGGAAGCCCTGCGTTATTTTCAATGCCTCTGGGGAGTAGTTATTTCTAAATAGCAGCAGTGGAGCATCCCCGCTACCACTGTTTCAGAATAGCTAGTTTGAAATAAGCATTATTCCCCGAGAAAAGCAGGCGTTATTATTTTGAAATACCCAGCCTGTTATTTTGAAATAATGGGATTGGTAGTGTGGATGCTCCACTTGTTATTTTGAAATAACTCCCTAGTGTAGACCAGGGGCTGGGAGCTATTGTGCACTAGAGCAATTGACACAAAGGACTGATCTGTTAGCTAGAAAAGCAGGGCTGTTTCCTAATGACTTGGCAGTAGATAAATTGAACTTTTTTATCTTTAGCTTTGCATTGCTGTAAAAAGGAATGGCTGAGGAGTGAGGCTTCTAGCAGGTTTTGACCTCTAGCTACATTCATGAGAGCAGCTCAAACCAATTGTAAGAAGGTCTGTACTAGCTCAGGCAGCAGAATTTCAACAATGAGGTGTGAATTTGCCCTGATATTTTGCAGTGCAATATTATGAACTTTACAACATGCGGCTGGGCAGCCACATCAGACGTTCAAAGGGGGTGGATATGAGATGAGCAAAGGGTGCAGGGGCGGCCCGTGGCTATAGGCGGACTCGGCCACCGCCCAGGGCGCCGTGGCCCGGGGCGCCCGATGATGATGTTATGGGGCACCCGGGGCGCCTGACGATGATGTCAGTCCGAGAGCCCTGAAGGCGGGGGTGCCAATCGCGCTTTCCGCCTGGGGCGCCAGCTGCCGCAGCCGGCCTCAGGCCACTCCTGAAGGGGTGGATATGGTGTGATGATATAGTGGGGGATCAGGTGCACTTGTCCTCCGTGCTCTGAAGAGACTACTGAATCTGCCAGAAAGGCCTCCTACGTTCTCGGGCTCCCCTCTCAGAAATGCACTCGGGCTTGTGGGACAACCCGTCTTCATTTCAGGGAGACGCATTACTGCTTTTAATCCACTGCTCAATACCAAAGGGTACTGTCCAGAGCTGCATGCTCTGGAAGGCTGGAACCTCCCAAGAGAGACTCCTGGCTCACTCCTTGACTACTTCTATGATGTTGGGCAATTCACTGTGCCTCCCTTGCCCCATCTATAAAATGGGGACAATGAGAATGCTCCACTTTGCTGAGATATTAGGGAGGATTATTGTTAAAAACTGCTTTGAAGAGGGGGGAAAAACCCTTCACAAGGGCAATGTATATGTATTACAGCTTTCCAACTAGTCTTAGTATTCGGCCATAGCTGAGAAATTACAGTGATGATTCTGGAACATTATAAATTGGGTGAGGACCACTAAACTGTAAGAAAGAATGCAATGAGCACAGGACTGGTTCAAAGCCTGCCTTTCCCATGACTCAGTGTATGGCCACAGGGGCGTCACAGCTCCAGTTGTAAAATAGGGGTGAAGGTACCTCCACACCTACCTCACAGGGCTGGAGGAGGGTGGTTAATTAGCTAATCTAGTAGCTAGTAGACTGGGCACTAGATTTGCCTTACTGTTGCTGATTTGTGTCATGGCATTAGATTTTACATTTTAAAATATGTGGCGTAAGCTTCCCCTCTGCACAAATGTGTGAGGTTTGAAGACATGTACGAGAAATACCCTGAGCTGACACCTGTAATAAAAGTTTGCCTTGAGATTCTCTGTCACATGTGTTTACTGTTCTGAACTCATCTCTGCCCCATCCTGCCACACTTCACTGCCCCAGAGCTTGTGGAACAGAAATTCTGTGTTTTCTGGCAGAATAGTCTGCTGGTGACTTCTTTGCATTCCACTGTCAACAGGTGCCTCAGGGTCACAGAGGCAAGGGTCCTACTCTAGTTCCAGGAAGCAGTGGGATTTGAATTGGTGTTGTGCTGGATGAGTGTATACAAAAGACATCTGGTCTCATAGGCTGGGACATGTCAGCTGTCTTCTACCGCTGTGTTCAGGGGGGCTGGAACAATTTGTATGGCAGGGGTGCCAAGAGCAATTGAGCTAAACTGTAAACCCTCTGTAATGGAAACCACTTCAAGCCAGGCAGCATCCATGACTGAGTTGAATACAGTACGCACCAAGTTATACACATCTTTTAATTTACACTCCCAGGGTAAGTCCCCTTAAAAGCAAGAGTTACTGATCTCTTCTCATTTGCCAATGCTTTGCTCGTTCCAGGTGTGACCTTTTAGCTTTCTCCAGCAGAAGCTTGCACTGAAGTTTTTCCTCTTAACAGCTAGCAAAGAAAGGCAAACAACCTAGGCAGAAAATTCAATTTGTATCCGTTCTCCTGCCTAGAAATGGCAGCCTAAGGCTTCCTGAAGAGTTGTTCTGAACTCTGGGGGAAAGCCCGTAATTTTTCTACTGTTTTGTCAAGGGCTCACCCTCTATCTAAAGGGTGTGTGTCCACTAGCTCCTACTCCTGATGCTGGGATTGGATGATATCCCAGATGCCCCTTCTTCCAGGTTGCCTAGGACCAGGCTTCTTCCTGCCCCCTTTGGTAGTTACTGGCGGATTAGGGGTAACTCAGGCCCACCCACTCCTCTGGGCCCCAGCCCAGCAGTTGTCTGGCAGTTGTCTGCTACCTTCAAGTCCTTATAGTTTCACTGCTACTCTCTTCCTAGTGACGGAGAATTTAATCCGAGGGTTCGGATGGGGGCCCAAAACCCCTACCAAATCAATTCCAGACACCCTTCTTAAGCAACAAGCTTTATTCAGGAATGCATTCCAGGGCAAAAACCTCCAGGATACTCAGGAGAAAAAAAAAGTTTCTGCAAAGTTTCTGCAAATGCCCAAACAAAAGGCAAGGTCTTTTGTACTTTCTTACATGTTAATTACCCCCCTTTTACTGACCACTTACAATTGCATATACAGGTCATGCTCCTTTGCACCAAATTCCCTCCAATCATCATTTGTCCCCTCACTGTCATTTTGCAGGCCTTACAACAGGTTCAAACCAGTTTCACCTGTCCCCTCCTTTTGTATACCTGTGCTCAAGCACGTACCTCTTTACAAAGACCAGACTTTAACAGCAGGGGTCATATTGACAAAAGTTAAGTTTATCCTTCACTAACAGGGCGGGCTTAAGCCATTCCTGCGCCCTGGGCTCTGCCCCTGGGCGTATGGCGCATATGCAGCCCTGCCCCCCCCCCCCCAGCACGCTGCACACTTTACAACTGCAATAAGGCGCCCGGCGCCTGATGGCAGCTCTAAGGGGTGCCACGCGGTCCCCAGCCCCAGGCAGACAGTGCCTGATGGCAGCTCTAAGGGGTGCCACGCGGTCCCCAGCCCCAGGCAGACAGTGCCCGATGGCAGCTCTAAGGGGTGCCACGTGGTCCCCAGCCCCAGGCAGACAGTGCCCGATGGCAGCTCTAAGGGGTGCCACGTGGTCCCCAGCCCCAGGCAGACAGTGCCCGATGGCAGCTCTAAGGGGTGCCACGTGGTCCCCAGCCCCAGGCAGACAGTGCCCGATGGCAGCTCTAAGGGGTGCCACGCGGTCCCCAGCCCCAGGCAGACAGTGCCCCATGGCAGCTCTAAGGGGTGCCACGCGGACTCTGGCCCCAGGTGCACGGTGCCCGATGGCAGCTCTAAGGGGTGCCACGCGGTCCCCAGCCCCAGGCAGACAGTGCCTGATGGCAGCTCTAAGGGGTGCCACGCGGTCCCCAGCCCCAGGCAGACAGTGCCCCATGGCAGCTCTAAGGGGTGCCACGCGGACTCTGGCCCCAGGTGCACGGTGCCCGATGGCAGCTCTAAGGGGCGCCACGCGGTCCCCAGCCCCAGGCTCACGGGCCCTTTAAAGCTGCCATCATGTGCCCCCCATAGGTTGGCACTCCAGGCAGCTGCTCAGCTAGCCCCCACCTTAATCCGGCCCTGTCCCCTACGCCACTTCCTCATGGAGCTGCACCATCCTTGCCCTCTCTCAGGGCTTTGCCTCAAAAGCACCTGATACTTTTTCATACCTGCCAAGTCTGGCCTTCAGCCACCAGCCCTGGACTTCAGTGAGTGAGTGTGTCTGTCTGTCCTGTATTTTCAAGAATTCCTCCTTGTTAGGACCACAAACTTCATATTCAGCTTCCTTTTATCATGACCTACAGCAAGTTCAGGATTTGGTTGTGCTAGGACAATGGGATGTGCTAGGAATATGAAATAAGGGATAAGGGATCTTTTGAAAAAGGCTTTATTTTTCGAAAGATCAGCGTCTAGACTGGCGCTTTTCTCCAACAAAGCTCCATGCCGAAAAAAGCAGCAGATGAAAGTAAAGGAGCTCTGCCAGGTGAATGCCAGGGGGAGGGAGTGCAGCTCCTGCTTTGGGGCAGAACCCCACTCCTGCCTCTATTAGCAGGGCCTGCACTGGATCCTGGGGGGTGGTGCAGCCCCTCCACACCTATGGTAGTTGACTCAGGGCTGAAGATGCCCATCGTCGCTCGCTCAGAGGGCAGAGCTGGTTGTGGGGAGGAGGAGCAGAATGAGAAGGATGAGAACCCTTTTCAGCTTTTCAGAATTTCAAGGAACAAATTTGCAAACAATTAATTAAAATTGCTAGACCCCTGTTCAAGTTTGTATCCACATCTTCAAAATGACCTGCGGATATCCACATCCACATTTACAGGTATTAAGTGGATATCTGTAAATCTGCCGTAACTTTGGGTATGTCTACACTACCCCACTAGTTTGAACTACTGTTACTCCTCGTGGAATGAGGAGTAACGGTAGTTCGAACTAGGAAGCCTAGTTCGAACTACCTAGTTCGTGCCCCGTGTAGCCGTGCTGCACAGGGTTCGAAGCAGCGGGGTTTTAAAAATGGCGGCGCCCCGCTTATGCAAATGAAGCCTGGGAAATTCAAATCCCGGGCTTCATTTGCAAGTGCGGTATGCATACATTACCCCGCTAGTTCGAACTAGGAGGGTAGTGTAGACATACCCTTTATGTGTGTGCTCAGTGACATTCGCAGGCTTCCCAAATAAACCAAATGATGAATGAGCCTCTTTGACAATATTCCCTTTTAACAATCTTGACACCACTTTCTCCTAGAAAGGTCACCCCCCTCCCAAAACCTCTCAGACAAAAGTAGGCTTTGTCGTTTGGCCAGGAGGTGGGAGCCTACCTCTGGAAAGGAAATAAGTTCCAAGCCCAAGAAGCTCTCTGAAAGAACATCTTGCTGCTGTTGGCTGTTCTTCTCGTCTCTATATTGGGAAGCTACGTTGGCAAGATTTTGTGCAAATACTTTTAACACAAGAGTTTTTGTGTTAAAGTACTTGCGCAAGAGAGCATCTACACTGGCATGTGCTTTTGCGCAAGAGATGTACTTTTGCGCAGAAGCATCCATGCCAGTGTAGATGCTCTCTTGCGCAAGAAAGCTCTGATGGCCATTTTAGCCATCGGGCTTTCTTGCACAAAAAATTAACGTTGTCTGTCTACACTGGCCTCTTGTGCAAGAACAGTTGTGCAAGAGGGCTTATCCCTGAGCGGGAGCATCAGAGTATTTGCGCAAGAAGCACTGATTGTATACATTAGAACGTCAGTGTTCATGCGCAAGGACTCGCGGCCAGTGTAGACAGGTGGCGAGATTTTCGCAAAAGTGGCCGTTTTGCGCAAAATCATGCCAATGTAGACACAGGAGAGTGTTTAGCTTGAGATCTTCTGCTAACTGCACTTGTGGTAGCAACATGTGGGGAATGTAATGATTTGTTGACTGAATAATGTTATTCAGCCATTAGATGAGTCTATGACATATAAACTCCCAACATGTGACTCCTGGTAAACAAGGGAAACTAAGCTGGAACTTGAGCAGTGTTCAAGTCTATTTATCTGCAATTGTTTTGTTTCTTGTTTAAGAAGGTCTGTGATTTCATGCATTGAGAGATAGAAGAGGCTTCCCAGGGAAAAAGGAAAAGGTTCCAAAGTGCTAAAATTCCCAATAGCTCTTTGACAAGCAGAGTAGTTGGAGGAGTCCTCTGCAGCTGTGAGAACTGTTTGGCTGTGTCTAGACTGGCAAGTTTTTCTGCAAAATCATCTGCTTTTGCAGAAAAACTTGCCAGCTGTCTACACTGGCCACTTGAATTTCTGGAAAAGCTCTGACATCTCATGTAAGATTGTCAGTGCTTTTCTGGAAATACTATGCTGCTCCCGTTTCTCCGAAAGACTTTTGCGCAAAAGGGCCAGTGTAAACAGCACAGTAGCGTTTCCTGCAAAAAAGCCCTGATCACAAAAATGGCTTTTTTGCGGAAAACTGCGTCTAGATTGGCCACGGACACTTTTCCGCAAAAAGTGCTTTTGCGGAAAAGCATCCTGCCAATCTAGACATGCTTTTCCGTTTAACTTTTCTGTAAAAAGCATTTTCGGAAAATCATGCCAGTGTAGACATAGCCTTTAGGTGAGACAGACTATTCTGTGGTTAGTTTTACTAGGCCCACCAGGGCTGGCTCTAGGCACCAGCAAACCGAGCACTACTTGGGGCAGCACGTTTCCAGGGGCGGCATTCCGGCCAGCCTTAGCGCCCAACGCGGACCTGCCTGTGGCCGCCCAAGGCAGAGCGAGCAGCGGGGTGTATAGGCATCGGGTGTTGCATGGCCAGCTCCGGGGGAGGGGCCCCATCCCGCTCCCCTCTGCAGCCCCGCACTGTCTGCCCCGGGCGAACGGCGCAACATCCGCTCCGCGGGACACAGGCTTCGTGGGCCGGCTCCTCCCGCACCCAGGCGAGGCCGGGGGCCGGCGTGGGACCAGGAGCGGGCTGGGCGCTCGCGCGTCGTCCCGGAGCCGCGCTCAGAGATGCGCAGCTCTGGACCGGCCCGGCCCGGCTCGGAGGGGCTTCCCCGGCCCGGGCAGAGATTTCCCCGTAGGGACTCGCTGCCGTAGGCTCTGCCCGCCCGGCCCCTCCCCCAGCGCCGTGGCGGAGTCTAAGGGGGGGGGGAAATCGACGCACGTTGCGGAGGGGGGGGGCAGGCTGGCCACGCGCGGATTGGCGGGCGCGGTGTGCACACGTGCGGGGGAGGGGGGCAGGCTGGCCACGCGCGGATTGGCGGGCGCGGTGTGCACACGTGCGGGGGGGGGGAGGGCAGGCTGGCCACGCGCGGATTGGCGGGCGCGGTGTGCACACGTGCGGGGGAGGGGGCAGGCTGGCCACGCGCGGATTGGCGGGCGCGGTGTGCACACGTGCGGGGGAGGGGGGCAGGCTGGCCACGCGCGGATTGGCGGGCGCGGTGTGCACACGTGCGGGGGGGGGCAGGCTGGCCACGCGCGGATTGGCAGGCGCGGTGTGCACACGTGCGGGGGGGGGGCAGGCTGGCCATGCGCGGATTGGCGGGCGCGGTGTGCACACGTGCGGGGGGGGAGGGCAGGCTGGCCACGCGCGGATTGGCGGGCGCGGTGTGCACACGTGCGGGGGAGGGGGGCAGGCTGGCCACGTGCGGATTGGCGGGCGCGGTGTGCACACATGCGGGGGGGGGCAGGCTGGCCACGCGCGGATTGGCGGGCGCGGTGTGCACACGTGCGGGGGAGGGGGGCAGGCTGGCCACGCGCGGATTGGCGGGCGCGGTGTGCACACGTGCGGGGGGGGGCAGGCTGGCCACGCGCGGATTGGCGGGCGCGGTGTGCACACGTGTGGGGGGGGGAGGCTGGCCACGCGCGGATTGGCGGGCGCGGTGTGCACACGTGCGGGGGGGGCAGGCTGGCCACGCGCGGATTGGCGGGCGCGGTGTGCACACGTGCGGGGGGGGCAGGCTGGCCACGCGCGGATTGGCGGGCGCGGTGTGCACACGTGTGGGGGGGGGGGGTGTCGCCGCAAGGTGAAAGGGGCGCTTTCCTCCTCAGTGCCTGTCCTGTGCAGCGGGCCGGGCCGGGGAGGCCGCCAAAATTTTGTTTGCTTGGGGCGGCAACAAACCTAGAGCCGGCCCTGAGGCTCACACAGGTGTAGGACCAGAAGCAAAGAGAGAGCTTCCTTCCTGGCAGCACTTAGACCTGGAGCCCATTCCAGTAAAGCTCAGCTTGTGAACGGTTAGCTCATCTCCTCCTAATTCTCCATAGGGTTTGAACATCGCTTTCTGTTTGTGCTCATAGCTGAAGAAAATGCCAGGAATCCTGCAATGCTCTTTCCAGTAACTCGTGTTTAAATGTGTGCCTCTTTTGCTAAGTTTGATTGTGATTGCTCTTTGTATTAGCAGAGCAAGTGTTTAAAGAATGGCCTTTAAAAGAGGATTTACTCTCTTCCTCACTACTGATAAAATGTTTTCTGGCTTCAGTGCTGAAATATCACTCTTCACAAATAACTTCCTTTCTAATTGACCTGCTGTGCACCAAGGAACTGAAATACTGTCCATCACTGATTTGATCATGATGATAATTACCATATGTTTTCGATTAGTGCTGACACCTGGGGGCCCTGTTGTGCTGGGTTCAGTATGTACATGTCACCTTTGGTGATGGATTAACAGCCTTGGGTTATCTGTGGAAGCAAAACAGACCAAAGATGGAAGAAAGGCAAGCAGCCTTATCCCCATTTTATAGACAGGATGCAGAAAGGGGGAAGCTGAGAGATTAAGCAACTTGCTTGGGATCACGCAGGGAGTCTGTGACACAGCAAGGAGCTGTTAGGCCTTTCCTTTGTGATGCTTCAAGGGTTGTCGGCTGCAGTGGCGGGTTCCACCAGGGTGGCTCAGTGCTGGGCTCAGGATGCAGTGGAGCATGTGGTGGTGGGGATGCAGGGTGCGCCTGGCACTGCTCCTGAGCCTGCTGGTCCAGCAACTGGTGAGCACCAAGAATAACAGTGGCATTTCGTGGTGCAACTCTTTGAGCCAGGTGAGGAGAGGGGCTGGGCCAACTCCCCCCTCATGCTTACTTTGGGGGGCAGCCGGAGCCAGCTGGGCCACTCGGGCAGAGGAGCCTGTGAGGAGCCCCTGGCCCCAGGCAGTGAGCCAAGGCTCAGCCCACCCCACACACGGGGTCGCACATCACAGCTAGCTGCCAGAAGGGGACATGGCACAGTGGTTGCT
The DNA here is from genome assembly GCF_049634645.1 of Pelodiscus sinensis. Taxonomy (NCBI): domain Eukaryota; kingdom Metazoa; phylum Chordata; order Testudines; family Trionychidae; genus Pelodiscus; species Pelodiscus sinensis. Next base: position 418,559 of record NC_134738.1, on the reverse strand, counting down.
TCCCCCAAGCAGGGGGCTGCCAGGGCCGTCCAGTACTCAACCAGCACCTCCCCTTGGCCAGCAGGCCCTGTGCTGCTTCCCCTGTGGGCCTGCTCCCACAGGGCACCTCAGGGCTTTTGGCTATCAGGAAGGCCCCCAACCTTACTGGGTCCAGCAGCCCTGGAGCCTTTCCCTAGTGTAAGGGGACTGTTACCCCTTACTAAAACTCTGTGGGAGTTTTTTGGTTTACCAGCTTCAGAAGGGGAAGGGTTCATGAGACTGACAGACCCCAGAGACAATGGAAAGCAGTCAACACTCCAGCTCAGCCTGACTGACAGGTTGTAAGTGGGGATTGTTCTGGCTCTCTTTGAGAAAACAGGGAGCTGAAAGAGCAGAGCGAGCTGTGTGCAGAAGAGGTCCTGCAAAGACAGAGAGCTGAAAGAGGAGTACAAGAAGAAGTCCTGCAGCGACAGAACCAGACACAGACAGGCCAAGCAGCGCAGACCCTGTGTTGAGCAGCAGACTGGCAGTGCTCAGAAAGCCAAAAGGAACAGAGAAGCAACACAAGGAGCTGGAACTGGCCAAGCAGCACAGCCTGCAGCTGGATGTGGTGAGCTACTGGGACCTGCAAAGTGTGGGGAAAGGCTCTGGACTGGGAGAGGGGTCTGGCCACTTAGAGACTGAGGCTGTGTGGTCACTGCCAGTGCAAGCGTGTCCAGCCTGCAGCCCCTTGCAGCACATCCAGGGCTTCTAAGGAAGAGACTGTGAACTGTCCTTACACTCTGCAGACTGCTGTGTTGATGTCCCTGTGCTACAGAGCAGGGCTGTGTGTTCTCATTTAACCATTCTCATTGTTTCTTATTCTATTCTCTTTAATCAGTTGATGTTTAATAAATTGTATTTGCTTTGAACCTTATGAAGTGATCACTGGGCCAAGAAGGCCTGAAGTGTAAAGAGAGCACCTCGGAGTGGGGACACCCTAACTCCTGCCCCTAGTGACTACAAGGTCAGGGATTAAGCCCCAGGAAACCTGGGCCCAGCCTCGTTGGGGTTTCGAGGGCTCTGCTACTCAGGAGAGTGGAGGGGGAGCCCTCAGGATCAGGGAGCCGTGGGGTAAAGGAAGTGGGAGCGGGGACTCAGATCCTTTCACTGGTTCATTTCACCGGGGTGTATAGAAGCCAGGAAAGTTCCCCACAATAGCGGGACCATTCCCCCGCTTACACTAGGGTCTCCCCTGAGAGGAATGGCGGTGGTGCTGCCACAGTCCCATTCCCTGTGGCAGGCTGATCTGGAGCAGTGCCCAGGCCCTGGAGGGAGTTGCTCCCTGCCTCGGACACTGTTTGGGGACTGGCAAACCACTTGGGCACCTGGACATCCTTTCAGGCGGCCAGAACTGGGTGGGCAGGACCCTTGGGTTGCAGAATCTGCCCAGGCTGGGCTATCAGGTGGCTTTGCTGATCCCCAAACAGTCTGGGGTAGGGAACCCCTGCAAGGGTGGAACCTGTGGATGCAGTGATGTGATGACGTCACTCTGTTGTCCGGAAGGAATTTATTTATATATATATATATATATATACACAGAGAGAGAGAAAGGTGTATATAGATAAATGTTTGATGACTTCATAATTTTTTTGCAATATGTAATTAAGCCTAAGGCTCTTCCCTCCCACTAGCCCTGCATGTATATTGTGTTTGCCTGTGGATGCAGAAGCATGAACATGGACTTATGTAAAGCAGGAGTGAGGAACCTTTTTGGGTTGGGGGCCAATGACCAACAGAAAAATCAGTCGGGGGAGGCCACACACAAGTTAGAAGCAAAAAACTGAAACAAACCCTCACTGGCCTCCACGTGAGAAGCAGCACCACCCTCCTGAGGCTCAGAGCCAGAATAACTCTTCTGGGGACCGGGACCTAGTAGATTTTATGCCCCCCAGGCTCTGGGATGGGGCCAAAGATGAGGGTTTGTGTGTGTGTGGGAGCGGCTGAGCAGCGGGCTGAAAGCACAGGGTCTGGGTAGGAGACAGGGTACAGGAGCAGGGTAGAGTGAGAGGTCAGGAGGAGGGTGCAGGAGCAAGGTGGGGATGTGGCTGCAGGAGAAGTGATGATCCAGCTGTGGTGATTCTGGCCCAGCCCCTCATCCAGCTGCTGCTGCCCAGGTGCAGCAGCCCAGCCCTGGCCAGATGAGGTAATACAGCTCTAGCCCCGCCCCCTGCATACTCTGCTTCCCAAGCCCATGTACCCTGCCCTGCCTCCTGCACCGCCCACACACCCCAGCCCCCTGCCCTGAGCCCCTCCTACACCCCAACCCTGCACCCCCAGCAGTGGCAGAAATCCCATTAAATAAAGTCAGTGAGTAGGATGTTTCATTTATGCCATTATCATCCTGTCAGTTTTCAATAATAGTTAGTTGTGTATCTTCAGTCATGCAAACGGGCAGTCTTCTACAGCTCTTTGCTGACCACATAGTTGGAATGTTGATGTAGTTTGGCTCCTTGGGTTGAAAAGGTTGCTGACCCCTGCTTTAGCCAGTAGACAGTGTTGTTTGTTCTGTTCTTAACCACAGCTGTGGAGATCCCTTTGCAAGCAAGTAGTTGATTGGTGTGTAGCAGTCACTGACTGCTGGCTCTATGTACTAAGGGTGACATTTGTCCATCTGCAAATGTCCCATACAAAGCCTGTGCTCTTGTGCTGGACCTCAGGACTGGATTCCTGAGAGCAGATTCTTTGAATTTCTAGCTGTGTCATGTTATCCTGGATGGCATGTTCATCTCTGTAGTTTTTGTAAGTTTTAGAAAGATTTTTAAATAACGTATGCAGGGTCCCAAGTGCCTGGTATCAGAGGGGTACCTGTGTTAGTCTGAATCTGCATAAACCATGAGAAGTCCTGCGGCACCTTATAGACTAACAGATTTATTGGAGCCGTTAGTTCGAATTAACTTTTAATAGCGGCCATACATACAAACCGCTAGTTTGAATTTAAATCGAACTAGCGGAGGGCTTAATTTGAACTAGGTAAACCTCATTCTACGAGGAGTAACGCCTAGTTCGAATTAAATAGTTCAAATTAAGGGCTGTGTAGCCACTTAATTCGAACTAGATGGAGGCTAGCCCTCCCCAGGTTGCCCTGGTGGCCACTGTGGGCCAAACCAGGGAAACTCTTCTGCCTCCCTCCTGGCCCGGGAGCCCTTAGAGGGGCATGGTCTGGCTACAGTGCTTGTGCCAGTTGCAAGCCTGCCGGCACCCAGCCAGCAGACCCTGCACCTGGCACGGCATGAGCCAGCCACCCGCTGCCACCCAGCTCTCCGCCTCTTCCCAGGACCAGGCTGGCAGCTCCCAGCCTGGTCTAGTGCAGAGATCGCGGACTTCATCGAGGTTTAGGGGGAGGCCTCCAATGTACAAGATCTCCGCACTAGCCTCAGGAATGCAGGCATATACAGCTGCATGGCTGACAGTCGGGCCACCAGAGGCCACATGCGGACCCAGGAGCAGGTCCGCTGCAAGATTAAAGACCTGCGGCAGGCCTACTCCAGGGCCTCCCAGCCAGGGGCCGACCTGGAGGCATGCCCTCATTATGTGGCCCTGAACCTCATCCTGGGGGCTCACGCAGTCCATGCCCCTGGGGTGGTGATCAACCCTGGGGCAGAGGGTCCCGTCCCTGACACAGAGGAGGAGGAGGATGCCGAGAGCCAGGAGCCTGTCCAGGACCCCGGACTCCAGAGGCACCCCACAGAGCACATCGGCTGTGTCGTCTGAGGCTGGGGAGGGCTCCACATGTGAGTACCATCATGCTCCCCTTATGTGTATGGGGAGTGTGGGGGGAGAGGGAGGCTCGGGACCGTGCGCCTGGGCCTTGCCCACCATGGAGCAGCAGCTGGGGGTCATGCAGGGACCCTGGCCCATTCCCCACAGTCTGACCTCGCCTTGCTTAGGGGGGCTGGGTTTCACCCACTGTGTCCCCAGGGAGAACTGACCACTGCTCTTGTTTCAACACAGCCGCAGCACCTGGGACTGCAGGGTTCACCACCCCGTCTGCAACAGCCACCCGCGCCCGGGCCAGCAGGCGCACCAGGAACCTGGAGGACTACCATTGGCGGCACCTGCGGCTACTGGAGCACCAGCTCCGCACCCAGGAGCACTGGGTCCGGGAGGACCTGCGGCTGCAGCAGTGGAACTTGGAGGTGCTGGAGGAGCAGGGCCGTGCCCTCTGAGGGCACCTCTAGACCCTGGTCGACCGGTTCCTGCCTCCTCCTGCTCCAGCCCCTGCGGCCGTCCCAGCTCTCACTCCTCCTCCCATCCTTGCTCCCCGTCTCGCTTCCTCTGCATCCCCCGTCCCTCCTGCCCCACCCACCACACCCACTCCCCTCCGACGCACGCGCAGTGCTGTGAGATGGGAGAGCCAGCAGAACCCCCAACCCTGAGCTTTCCCTTCCCTCTTCCCCTTTCTCCCCCTTCCAGCTCCCTCCTCCCAGGTTTCCCCCTCCTCTCTCCCACCCACACTCCTCGCTCTCCCCACCCCAGTTATGTAAAATAAAAAGATTTTTGTTGGCAAAACAGGTGTCTTTATTTGACATTAAAAGGGGGGTTAGGGAAGGGGAAGGAGGGGAGGGTAGAAGAAGGCCCCAGTGGGGCATGCTGGGAGGGTTCAGTCCTCTTCCACATGGAAGCTTTCCCACAGGGCTTCCCCGATCTGGACGGCCCCCCGCTGGGCCTCCTGGACGGCGGCAGTGCGGGGCTGCGCGTACTGGCCAGCCATGCGGTTAGCCTCAGCCATCCAGGCTGACAGGAAAACCTCCCCCTTCCATTCACATAAATTGTGTAGCACTCAACATGCTGCCACCTCGGGAGGGATATTGTGCTTGGCGAGGTCGAGGCGTGTGAGGAGGCATCTGAATCGGGCTTTCAGGCGGCCGAAGGCCCCCTCGACCACAATGCGGGCCCCGGTGAGCCTGGCATTGAAGGCCTGCCAGGAAGGGTTGAGGTGCCCCATGTACGACTTCATCAGCCAGGGCTGTAGGGGATAGGCCGCATCCGCCACCAGGCAGACGGGCATGTCCACATCTCCGACCCTGATGTGGTGGTTGGGGAAGAAGGTCCTGGCCTGCAGCCTCTGGCACACGGAGGAGTTCCAGTACACCCTGGCGTCGTGTGCCTTGCCGGACCAGCCCACATTAATGTCCGTGAACTGGCCCCAGTGGTCAGACACGGCCTGCAGGAGGACGGAGAAGTACCCCTTGCGGTTGATGTACTGGGAGGCCTGGTGTTCCAGGGCACGGATGGGGATGTGCGTCCCGTCGATGGCCCCCCCGCAGTTGGGGAAGCCGAGGGCACCAAACTCCTGGATGACTGCATCCGGGTCGGCGAGGCGGACCACCCTGTGGAGCAGCCCGGTTGATGGCCTTGACCACCTGCAGAGAGAGACACAAAACCGTGAATAACTGGGGCGCTCGGGTGGCTGGGAGTGTTCGTTCCCTGGCACTGCCCCACTCCCAGAAGCAACCCCCGCGGGCAGCGTGTAGTACGGCTGGGACAGATCAAACCTTCCCATGGGGGGCACTTTTGCCTCCTCCCCTCCCATTTTCCCTGGGGCTGCCCATTCCCTCCTTGCAGTCCCCCTCCACCCCGGCCCAGTTGCCGGTGAGTTCCGTACCTGCATGAGCACTGCTCCGACGGTGGATTTCCCCACGCCGAACTGGTTCCCAATGGGTCAGTAGCTGTCTGGTGTGGAGAGCTTCCACAGGGCGATGGCCACACTTCTGGAGGGGGATAGCGGGCCTCATGTGAGTGTCCTGTTGCCGCAGAGCAGGGGCGAGCCACTCGCAGAGCTCCAGGAAGGTGTCCTCCTTCATCCTGAAGTTCTGGGTCCACTGTTGGTCTCCCCAGCGCTCCAGGACGATGTGGTCCCATCAGTCGCTGCTGGTGTCCAGATTCCAGATGTGGCGGGGCACGCTGGCATCCGGGCGCTGCTGCAGCTCCTCCATGGCCCCCAGGGTGGCCAGGGGGAGAGGCAGGAGGCTGACATGAACCAGATGGTGCCAGGCAGCCTCCAGCCATTGCTGGCAGGCTTGTAGCAGCAAGTCCAAAAACTGGAGCAGAATGCCCAGGGCGAGCTCTGGCTCCATGGTGCCAACTGCGACGGCGTCCCCAATGGGAACCACCAACACAGGCAGGCAGAGAGAAAAACGCTTTGCTGTCCCTCGGCAAGGTAGGCAACAAGCGGAAAAGCTGAGAACCGGCTGTCCAGGGGGGTCCCTTTAAGCACAAGCCTCAGATAGCCTCAGACAGCAGCCACACAAAGCAACTACTGACCTGATGGCCTGCCGGAACAAGTTTCAGCTGCCTTAAATGCGACCTAGCATCCAGTCATTGCGGACGTGCTATTTCGAATTAGCAAAACGCTAATTCGAATTAGTTTTTGGGTCTAGATGCACTAATTCGAATTAGCTTATTTCGAATTAACTAATTTGAATTAAGTTAGTTCGAATTAGTGCTGTAGTGCAGACATACCCTAAGAGACCTGTTGGGGTAGGTAGGAGTGGGTTGTGTCTGGGTCATTGTTGCTGAGAAGATTTAGTATCTCACACCCAGAAGCTTGTGGAATTGAGTGTGGTAGTTTGGGGTCTGCTCCACTAGGTTTTTTCTCTCTCTTGCTGGATCAGAGTCCAGGAGGGCAAGATGCTTTGCTAAGCGTTATGTGTTCTGTGAACTGAAAGGAGTTGAGTTCAAGTATTTTGCAGCAGGATTTTCTTTAAATCTATATACTTGTGACTTAACTGAGTGGCTGGTTAACCAGTTAGCTACTGGCTAGCAGGGATCCAAAGCAAAGGAAGCAAAAGAGCAAGCCCCAATCTGTTCCTTACCATGCCTGCCACCAAACTGAGTCCAGCTGCTCCCTCAAGATCTGCGTAATGCTTAAAAGAATAACTTGCGTGTGGTGTTATGCTTAAACGACGCACATGAGATCTTTTATAGGGGAAAAGACAGTACGCCGCATTTATTGAGAATACAACAGTTGCATATGCTTTTCAATCACTCACACACAAACAACATACACACAAAATCTCGCCAGACGATGTCATAGTACCAGTCCAGAGGTCTGTATCAATCTAGTGGCCAGCTAGATTGAACACGGGGGAGCAGGGCCTTTGTCGGTCACTCGATCCAATGCTCCTCTGGATTTGGTGTTGGCAAGACGAACCCAAAGCTCCATAGCAAAGCACCTTGCTTTTATAATCCTTTTCCCTGTTGAAATCAATGTATTCCGCTGTGTCATTCTGTGACTGGAATGTTATCTTGTTGATGTCAGTCATTCCCAAACATCTCTTGAAGGCTCATCCTATCCTGGATTGTTACTCAGTTGTTTTTAGGGGTGCCCGGCCTTCACCTTTAGAGCCGTCAATTCTGACAATCTGATCCATTCTTGACCATGGGTACGCACTGACGGTTTCTCTGCTCTTTGCTGTCTGTCTTTTATGGTTTGTCTTCACCCCACATTCTCTCCCTTCTCTCTTGACCATTTGGCTCTAATGATGACCTTCACACCGTATCGCATTCATACAAACAGTCTCTCACACAGAGTCCTTCAAAGTATAAACAATACTGTTTTATATTAAGCAAAAGCAAAACAATTCACATCGAAGGCCTGGGCCTTCGATATTTCTAATCTCATTAACATAGACACAATATGAGATCCTGTCTCTTTCCTTACTAAAACTTTAGAATAAGGAACTATAGAAAATATAGACAACTAAAAATTTGACTTAATTTGTAAAATATTATATTTGCCTTATATTGCTATATTACTACAGGCAGTCCCCGAGTTATGTGGATCCGACTTACGTCAGACCTGCAGTTACGAACGGGGTTTGCTGCCCATCTCCCTGGTCTGCTGGAGACCAGCAGACCAGGGAGACAGGAAGCAAAGCCTCTGAGGACGCCAGCAGCGGGACAGCCGCGGTGCGTCTGGGTTGTCCGCTGCCCGCGTGCTCCGCAGCTTTGCTCCACGTCTCCCCAGACCAGGGAGACGGGGAGCACGTGGGCAGCGGACAAGCCGGATGCACCGCGGCTGTCCCGCTGCCGGCGTGTTCCGCGGCTTTGCTCCCCATCTCCCTGGTCTGCTGGAGACCAGCAGACCAGGGAGACAGGGAGCAAAGCCGGGGAGCACGCGGGCAGCGGACAGCCCAGACGCGCCGCAGCTGTCCCGCTGCCGGCGTCCTCAGAGGCTTTGCTTCCTGTCTCCCTGGTCTGCTGGAGACCAACAGACCAGGGAGACTGGGAGCAAAGCCGCGGAGCACGCGGGCAGCAGGACAGCCGCAGCGCATCTGGGCTGTCCCGCTGCTCCCGTGCTCCGCTGCTTTGCTCCGGACGCCTGTGGTACAGCAGCTGGGGTGCTGCCGGTTGGTCCCGTAGTGCCGCTGTAAGCGCTACGGGACCAACCCGGTAGCACCCCAGCTGCTCTGCCCCAGGCATCCTGATTCAGCCACTGCTGGTCAGTTTCAGCAGCGGCTGAATCAGGACGCCTTGGGCAGAGCAGCTTGGGTGCTGCTGGGTTGGTCCAGTAGCGCCGAGGAGCGGCGCTACTGGAGCAACCCAGCAGCACCCAAGCTGCTTTGCCCCAGGCGTCCCCAAGTCAGCCGCTGCTGAAACTGACCAGCGCTGACTACAGAAAGCCCGAGGCAGAGTTGCTCTGCCCCGGGCTTCCTGGAATCAGCCGCTGATCAGTTTCAGCAGCAGCTGACTTGGGGACGCCTGGGGTTCTTAAGTTGAATCTGTATGTAAGAACTGGCGTCCAGATTCAGCCTGTTGAAACTGATCAGCGGCTGATTCCAGGAAGCCCGGGGCAGAGCAACTCTGCCTCCGGCTTCCTGTAGTCAGCCGCTGGTCAGTTTCAGCAGCGGCTGAATCTGGATGCCAGTTCCGACTTACATACAGATTCAACTTAAGAACAAACCTACAGTCCCTATCTTGTACGTAACCCAGGGACTGCCTGTACTATATTACTATATGATTATATATATTACCTTACATTACTAAATCTAAGATAAGAAATATAAAAAGAATAAAACTTTCAATCCTAACAGTGGTACATAACACATACCTATTGTCTTGGCAGACGGTCTTTTATCCTAAGAGATTATCATAGAATCATATGGGCTGGAAGAGACCTCAGGAGGTCATCAAGTCCAGCACATTGCCCAAAGCAGGACCAATTCTGACTAAATCATACCATGATATTTCTGGGGTCTGAAGTAAGGCTGACTGGTCTGTAGTTCCCTGGGTCATCCTTCTTCCCTTTTTAAAAGATGGGCACTACATTTGCCTTTTTCCAATCATCCAGATTCTCTCCCAAGCTCCACGAATTGTCAAAGATAATGGCCAAAGGCTCTGCAACAACATCTGCCAACTCCCTCAGCACCCTTGGATGCATTAAATCCGAACCCATGGATTTGTGTATGTCTAGCTTTTCTAAATAGTTCTTAATCTGTTCTTTCTCCACTGAGGGCTGCCCACCTCCTTTCCATACTGCATTGCCCATGAAGTAGTCTGGGAGCTGACCTTGTCTGTGAAGTCAGAAGGAAGAAAAGCATTGAGTATTTCAGCTTTTCCCATATCATCTGTCACTGGGTTACTTCCCTCATCCAAGAAAGGCCCCACACACTCCCTGATCACCCTCTTATTGCTGACATGCTTGTAGAATCCTTTCTTGTTCCCCTTCACATCCCTTGCTAGCTGCAATTCCAATTGCGCTTTCACCTTCCTTATTACTCCCCTGCATTCTTGAGCAATATATCGATGCTCTCCCTGGTCATCTATCCAAGTTTCTACTTCTTATAAGCTTCCTTTTTGTTTTTAAGCTCACCAAGGATTTCACTGCTAAGCCAAGCCGATCGCCTGCCATATTTGCTTTTCTTAGTGCGCATCAGGATGGTTTCGTCCTGTCCCTTCAATAAGATTTCTTTAAAATACTGGCAGCTCTTCTGGACTCCTTTCCCCTTACAAATTCACTGTAAAATTGTTCTTAGTCCAGCTAAGCCTTCAAACCAGGGAAGGCTCCTTTCTGCAAGGATCTTTAGTTACCTTTTGGGTGTGCCACCAGCCAAAGACAAAGGGACAGCCAGCTTCCCATTGTTTTATAGATTCCATTTTGGGAGGGAATTCTGTTTCTACAATCCACTCTTACATGGAAAAATATCTGGCCAGCCCCTACTAATTAGGGAGGTCACATGACTTCCAAAGACTGACCACTGCTAAGACTTAAAGGACAAAGGAGCTGTTTACAGAAGCACCCTTGATAGTTTGCCTTTGCACTTTCAAAACCATAAACCAGGGGTGGCCAACCCGAGGCTTGCGAGCCACTTGCAGTTTGCGAAGAAAAAAATTGTGGCTCCTGACAGAACCGGGATGGAACCTGGAACCCCTCAGATCAACCGCTCTCATGGCCAGGTCACTGTGGGCCGCATGCATGCTCACGGTCTGCACCTTTCCACTCACGGCCCCCAGTGCACTGCATCATATCCTGCATGTGCAGGCTGGGTCACACACAGCGTTCCAGCCTGCACATGCTAGCAGCTGGCCGCTGAGCACAGGCAGTGGCTTCCGCAGTGGCTTTGGGACCTGGGCATAGGGTTGGTGTGGGGAGAGAGATGCCTGGCTCTGGAGAAGGGAAGGGAAGGGGAGTGGAGGGGAATCGGAGGGGTGGGGTGCGCATGGTGTCCTGGATGTGGCACAGCAGCTCTGGCCCAGGACCTGTGCATAACATTGGTGGGGGGGAGGGGGAAGGGGGAATTGGTTACAGCAGGGAGCAGAGGCGTCTGGCTCTGGAGAGGGGAGGGGGATTGGGTAGGGGGTGTGGTGCGCATGGCATCCCGTACAGCTCATGCTCAAAGCTGGCCACTCAGTGCATGTGCCCCAGCACATGGGGGGAGACATATGGCTGTAGTGGTGGTGGCAGCTCTGGGACCAGAGAATTAGGTTAGAGCAGGGGAAGGGGGATTGGGTTGGGGGGGGGGTGTGCCTGGCTTTGGGGAAGGGGACTGGGTTAGAGCAGGCTGCTCTTCCCCATCCCTAAACAGCTGGTGCACTTCCTGAAATGACTTTTCTCCCTGCTGCTTGCCTGCGCAGGGAGGAATGGGGGAGGAATCCCAGTACTGCATGCCAGTTCCAACTTCTCAGGAAGCACATGGCTGTTGTGGGGAGCAGAGGACGAGCGCGCACTTCCTGAGAAGTTGGGGCTGGCATGCAGTCCCAGGATTCCTACTCACAGATGCCCTGCACAGGCAAGCATCGGGGGAAAGGAAGTCCCTGGTGGAGCAACAGACCAGGCATTTCAGGAAGCACACCAGCCGTTCAGGGGAGGGGAAGAGCAGCCTGCACGTGCCCTGAGATCTGGGATCCCCAGGTACTGGCCCCAGCTGTCTCTGTTCCCTCCCCCTGGCCAGACCTCCCACACCAACAAGCACCCTGCCCCAGCCCCAGCACCCTGTCTGCTGCCCCCCCAGCACAGTTGGGGCCACATTAGTGAGGCGTGGGGGGGGTTGGAGGGGTTTTTTTTTTGGCATCTCACTTGTGTGGCCCCGACTGACTTTTCTATGGGTCAGTGACCCTGACTCAAAACAGGTTCCCTGCCCCTCTCATAAATAAAGACAACACTGAGACATTTTGTGTTTGACATAATATTTTACTTAAAAAGGAAGTCTGGCCAACAAGCCTCCAATTGGGGCCAAGCCCCCATCTGGCAGCAGCATCATAACACTCTGCACCCCCCAGACCCCAAACCTGAGCCTGTCATACACTGGAACCCCCTGTCCCGAGCCTCTCACATCCCCAAACTCCTGCACCCCCACATCCTCAGTTTTCTGCCACAACCCTCCTGCGCCATCCACACACTGCAAATCTGTGTCCTGAGCCCATCATACTCCCAACCTCCCTGCCCTGAGCCCCTCATACATCCCAGCCCAAAATCCTGCACCCTCACATCCACAAGCCTGTGGTTTGCTCAGCACCCCAACCTTCCACCTGACCCCAACACTCTCCAGTCTGGAGCCCCCTTCCCTGAGCCAGCATCCTCTTCTCTACTTCCTCCTGCACCCAAATTCCCTCCCAGAGCTTGCACCTCTCATCCCTTCCCAGTGTTTTTTTTGTGAGCCACAATAGCAGTGGAAACAACATGAAGAGCTGGGGCAAAGTTGATGAGCCAAAAAAAACAAAACAAACAAAAAAGCCACGCTGCTATTTTCCTGGGTCTTTGTGACCCTGCCCTTTTTTTTTTTTTTTTTGCCCTGTCTCTTCACGCTGTCTCCACTGCTATTGTGGCTCTTCTTCTGGAATGGGTTGGCTATCCCTGCCACAAACCATTCCATATTCCATATATCTTTGAAAACTTGTGGAGATCGGGGGAGGTCCCAGATGATTGGAAAAAGGCAAATGTAGTGACAATCCAGGGAACTACAGACCAGTCAGCCTTAGCTCAGTCCCCAGAAAAATCATGGACGGGATCCTCTAAGAATCCATTTTGAAGCACTTGGAGGAGGGGAAAGTGATCAGGAATAGACAACATGGACTCACGAAGGGCAAGTTGTGCCTGACCAATCTGATTAGCTTCTGTGTTGAGGTAACTGGCTCTGTGGACATGGGGAAATCGGTGGATGTGATATACTTTAACTTTAGCAAAGCTTTTGATACAGACTCCCACAATATTCTTGCCAGCAAATTGAGGAAGTATGGACTGGATAAATGGACTGTAAGGTCCAAAGCTGGCTAGACTTGTCGGGCCCAAAGGGTAGTGATCAATGGCTTGATGTCTAGTTGGCAGTCAGTTTCAAGCGGCCTTCTCCAAGGATCAGTTCTAGGGCTGGTTTTGTTCAACATCTTTATGAATGACCTGGATGAGGGGATGGATTGCACCCTCAGCAAGTTTGCAGATGATACTAAGCTAGGGGGAGAGGTAGATACACTGGAGTGTGGGGTTAGGGTCCATAGTTACCTAGACAAATTGGAGGATTAGGCCAAAAGAAATCTGATGAGGTTTAACAAGGACAAGTACACTTGGGACGGAAGAATCCCAAGCACCATTATAGTCCGGGGACTGACTAGTTAAGTAGAAGTTCCCTAGGTCCTTTTCTACTGATTACAGTTGATGAGAAGCTAGATATGAGGCAACAGTGTGCCCTTGTAGCAAAGAAGGCTAATGGCATATTGGGGTGCATTAGGAGGAGCATTTCCAGCAGATCTAGAGAAGTGATTATTCCCCTTTATTCGGCACTGGTGAGGCCGCATCTGGAGTTCTGGGTTCCCCACTACAAAAAGGATGTGGACACATTGGACAGGGTGCAGCAAAGGACAACCAAAATGATTAGGGGGCTGGAGCACATGAGAAGCTGAGAGATTTGGTCTTATTCAGTCTGCAGAAGAGAAGAGTGAGGTTGGATCTGATAGCAGCTTTCAACTTTCTTAAGGGAGGGTCCAAAGAGGCTGGAGAGAGGCTGTTCTCAGTGGTGGCAGATGGCAGAACAAGGAGCAATGGTCTCAAGTTGCAGTTAGGGAGATCTAGGTTGGATATTAGGAAAAGCTATTTCTCTAGGAGGGTGGGGAAGCACTGGGATGGGTTCCCTAGGGAGGGGGTGGAATCTCCATCTCTAGGGGTTTTTAAATCCTGGCTTGACAAAGCCCTGGCTGGGATGATTTAGTTGGGATTGGTCCTGCTTTGGGCAGGAGGCTGGACTCAATGACCTCCTGAGGTCTCTTCCAGCCCTGGGATTCTCTGATTCTACCTGACTTTACAAGAATGATACATATACCAAAATAAGATGTACAGATCCAGCAGATTGTGACATGAAGATTGAGACATGAGGTAACTTGCCCAGAGCATCTTTGAGTTATGAATATTTGTCTCCATAAGTCCATTTCATAAAGTATGGGAGAGGGATACAGGAGAACATCCTGAGGATCATGGCAGAGCTGATGATGCACTTGGTAGACTCACAGGAGAATCAGATGCACAGAGACCCCCTCCAGTCCATGCTGAACCACATTCCCTACTCACCAAGATGCATTGCCACCTCTTCCAGGTACCCTAGAATGCAAGGGTGAAGTCAAGGCAGCTTCACATTCAGTCCCCAGAAATGTGTTTGGGAACAAAAGGAGTATGCCACTTTCCCTTCTTCCTTCCTCTCCCAAAGCTCCTGCCCTGAACTCCCTTTCCATCCCTGCTTTCTTGTGTTCCCTAAATAAAATGCAGGATTTCTTAACAGTATCTTTATCGCTTGTATTACATGGGGGAAAGAAGTTTTATAGGCAAGCATGCTTAATTCAGGAGGCACCATGTTAAGAGTTACATGCATGGCTGTCTGGCCATTCACAGAGCTGTTTTTCAAAGCCTCTCTGGTTTGCTGTGCCCCGCAGTGTGTTCTCCTTATTACCCTGGTATCTGGCTGCTCGGTAGTGGCTAGGCACTCTGCCTCCACTCCCCTACCCAGCGCTGGCATAACATTTCCCCCCTTAATTTCACAGGTATTATGGAGAACATAGCTGGCTGCCACAACAATGGGAATGATGCTTTCATTCAGGTCTAACTTAATCAATAAAATGCAAAACTTTTCCTTTAAATGTCCAAAACCAAATTCTACCACCATTCTGCACTTGCTCAGCCTGTAGTTGAACTGCTCTTTAGTGCTGTCCAAGCTGCTTGTGTGGGGTTTCATGAGCCATGGAATCAAGGGAGATAGTTTGAAATAGCTACCTCGTGTCTTAGGCTATGTCTACATAGCAACATTATTTCAAAATAACTAGTGCTATTTTGAAATGACATAGTCCACGTCTACACAGCCAGCAGTTATTTCGAAATAATGTCAAAATACTGTCAAGCTGGAGCACTTCTTACTCCGACTCCTGTAATCCTCATTGTACGAGGAGTAAGGGAAGTCGGAGAAAGAGTTCTCTATTTTGAAATAAGAGCTGGGTAGACAGCACCAAAACTCGAAATAGGCTATTTCAAAATAAACTCAATTTGCATAGCTTATTTCGAATTAAACCCTGCAGAGTAGACACACCCTTAAAAATGCTCCACTATTTCTCCATCCCTGTAAACCTCATTGCACGAGGGTTAAGAGATGGCTCGAAATAGCGCATTACAGGCAGTCCCCGACTTATGCGGATCCGACTTATGTCGGATCCGCACTTACGGATGGGGCTTTTCTCGCCCTGGAGCTCACGGGCGGCGGGTCGCCATCCGTGTCCTCCAGGAAGAGAAAAGCTTCTCCCGGTCTCCCTGGTCTGCTGGGGGGGGGGAGGTTCCAGCAAAGCCACTGGACCCCCCCAGCAGACCAGGGACACCCGAACAAAGCTGCCGCCTGGGCGGCTTTGCTCCTGTCCCCCTGGTCTGCTGGGGGGGTCCAGCAATGCCACTGGACCCCCCCCAGCAGACCAGGGGGACAGGAGCGGCTTTGCTCCCTGTCTCCCTGGTCTGCAGGGAGACGAGGAACAAAGCCTTGGAGCACGCCCGCAGCGGGACAGCCCAGGCGCTCTTGGGCTGTCCCGCTGCGTGCGTGCTCCGCGGCTTTGCTCCTGTCCCACTAGCTGCACCCCCCCCAACAGACCAGGCTTTTCTTGCCTAGCTGGGGGCTGCCAGGTTGGTCCCGCAGCGCCGCTCTGGACCAACCCGGCAGCACCCCAGCTGGTTTTCCCCAAGCGTCCTGATTCAGCCGCTGCTGGTCAGTTTCAGCAGCGGCTGAATCAGGACACCTGGGGCAGAGCAGCTGGGGTGCTGCTGGGTTGCTCCAGTAGTGCCGATAGCCGCGCTACTGGAGCAACCCAGCAGCACCCCAGCTGCTCTGCCCCAGGCGTCCCCAAGTCAGCCGCTGCTGAAACTGACCAGCGGCTGACTACAGGAAGCCCGAAGCAGAGTTGCTCTGCCCCAGGCTTCCTGGAATCAGCCGCTGATCAGTTTCAGCAGCAGCTGACTTGGGGACGCCTGGGTTTCTTAAGTTGAATCTGTATGTAAGTCAGAACTGGCATCCAGATTCAGCCACGGTTGAAACTGATCAGTTTCAGCAGCGGCTGACGCCAGTTCCGACTTACATACAGATTCAACTTAAGAACAAACCTACAGTCCCTATCTTGTACGTAACCCGGGGACTGCCTGTATTTTGAAATCTGGTGCTGTGTAGACTCGAAATAAGCTTTGCAATTTCAAGTTTCGGGTGCTGTGTGGACACACTCTAAAGCTCACTATTGGCGTTTCAATGCCTCTGATGTTAATTTTCCGGTGTGGGAAGAAAGTTCCATCTCGCACCTTTCCCAGACATCTCATCCTGGAAGCACATAGCACATTAGCAACAGTTTGATGATTTGTTCCAAGTTAAATCCAAGATAAATCAAGCTTCCTGTGCCTTTTTGAGAGGTAACATCAGGTCAGAGTAGTGTTTCCAGTGGGAGAGGCTAATGGTCTATGCTTTAAGCCAGTGTTCCTTCTGTAATTGACTGACTGAGGTTAAATTCTATCTGGAGGAACACTTAGTACTCTGATGTGGTTTAGGGTTTGCTCTTGCTTTTACCCCTCCCACCTAAAGACTCAGACTGTTCCTTCTGCTGCTGGGCTCCTGTGTCAAGTTTGTTACAGAAGGAGCTTTTGAAATGGAGGTTGGGAAATGAATGAGGGGATTTTGACCTCATGGAAAACTGCAGTGAACTTAAATCTTAGTTTTTTGTTATGAAGCTGGATTATCAAAAATACCATTTTTTTGACAAAATACATTATTGGAAAAATTGTGTTTAGTTGAATTGTCACTTTATTCTATTTGTAAAAGGTTTTATTACAAAACTGATTTTTTTCATAAGCTTACATCAGCAATGGAGCTTTGTTTATTTATCCCAGCAAAGGCTATTATCTTAATTTGTGTGGTAATGGTGCAATTGTGGAAACCTTTGAGTGCCAATAGTTTCAGGAGCAAAATGCAGGACAATGTAGCACTTTAAAGACTAACAAGATGGTTTATTAGGTGATGAGCTTTCGTGGGCCAGACCCACTTCCTCAGATCAAATAGTGGGTGATCTGAGGAAGTGGGTCTGGCCCACGAAAGCTCATCATCTAATAAACCATCTTGTTAGTCTTTAAAGTGCTACATTGTCCTGCATTTTGCTTCAGCTACCCCAGACTAACACGGCTACATTTCTATCACTAATAGTTTCAGGGACAGAGTTGTTTCTGCTGATTGCAGTCCGTTGTAGTGATGCAATGAAGCGAAATGTCATTATCGGACAGCATGGTCTCCTCTCTTGTAATATGTCAAAGTAAGCTGCAATGTGACCTTGCTAATGCGAGAAGTTCATCCTATGGTTTTTAATCTGTGAAGCCCTCTAAATGGGCACATTAATCCTTCATTTCAAACTAGGCACAAAGCATTGTGTCTCATCCATCACCTTCCCATTAGACATTCATTTATGATTCGTATCAGAGGGGTAGCCATGTTAGTCTGAATCTGCAAGAACAATGGGAAGTCCTGTGGCACCTTATAGACTAACAGATTTATTGGAGCATAAGCTTTTGTGAGCAAAGACCCACAGATGAAGTGGGTCTTTGCTCACGAAAGCTTATGCTTCAATAAATCTGTTAGGCTGTGTCTAGATTGCACCCCTTTTCCATAAAAGGGATGCAAATTAGACACAGCGCAATTGCAAATGAAGCGGGGATTTAAATCTTCCCCGCTTAAAATCAGGAATAAGGGATCTTTCGGAAAAGGCTTTATTTTCCGAAAGATCCCCGTCTAGACTGGTGCTTTTTGCCGGCAAAGCCCCGAGCCGGAAAAAAGCGGCAGCCATGTTTATACAAATGAAGCGGAGAAGATTTAAATCCCCGCTTCATTTGCAATTTACGGAAAAGGGGTGCAATCTAGACACAGCCTTAGTCTATAAGGTGCCACAGGACTTTTGTTGTTCCATTTATGATTGTTTACACTAAAAGAAATAGACTCCCCACCACTCAAGCTTTTATTGTCACTGCTGCCACATGCATGATGTTCTATCCAGCTCTAAGCTGTTCTATTTGAAATAACGTGTGACTAGGCTAAATTCCTCCACATGGGAGGTGGAGTGGGGGGTGAGATGTTCATATTCTTCATTTAAAAAAAACTCTATTGGAACAGGACACAAAGTGAAGGTTTTCTTCCTCGATAAACTGTTGAGAAAGAAGCCTCACTGCACTAGGTATTTACAGACACAGAGGCAGACAGTCCCTACCCTTAGTAACTGACAGCTGAGAGAGTCAAAAGGGTGGTGAGTCTTCCTTTATCTTCTAGAAGGGGGAGCGAAGCAGAGGGAACCAGTGCTAGTGCCCTGCTCTTCATGTCACAGTTCCCCATGCTTTCCTTTCCCCCATCTTTTGTTTATATAAACTATAAACTCTTCGGCTATGTCTACACTGGCAGGATTTTCCGGAAATGCTTTTAACGGAAAAGTTTTCCGTTGAAAGTATTTCCGGAAAAGCGCGTCTAGATTGGTCCCGGAGTTTTCATTATAACAATGCACTTTTGTGGAAAAGCGCGTCTAGATTGGTGGCGCACTTTTTCACAAAAGCAGAAGCCCGGAACCATTTTGAAGAGGGCAAAAGGCCACCAGCCCTTTCCGGGGGCGGAGCCAGAGCTCCGTTCAGACACGTGCTTAAAGGGGTCCCGCCGGACAGCCGTTGGTCTTGTGCTCCCGTGCGTTGGGACCTCTGGCACCTGTAGCAGGTTTGGTGGTTGCCCTCTGACTTTTGGGGACACCACCCTTTGGCCCCCACTGCTTTTTCCTGTGTTTTCTTTCTTCTGCCCTGCTCTGTGTGCCATGGAGCCGTGGGTGGCCATGTGCCTGCTCGGGCCCCTGTTGGAGCTGTGCAAGTTGGTGCCCTGGTGTTCCAGAACCAGGAGGCAGAGATTGCATTTGACTCCCTCACCAGGGAGGCCCTGGCGACCCTGTGGCATCAGCACCCCACCGTGGAGAGGCCAGTGTGGAGTTTGGACACCAGCACCGACTGGTGGGACCGGCTGGTCCTCGGACTATGGGACGACCAGCAATGGCTCCGGAATTTCCGCATGAGAAAGCGGACCTTCCTGCAGCTGTGCGCCTGGCTCACCCCCGCGCTGCAGAGAGCCCCGTTAACAAGAGGGTCGCCATCGCGCTGTGGAAGCTGGCCACATCGGACAGCTACCGCTCGGTGGCACAGCAGTTCGGGGTGGGAAGATCAACCGTCGGTGTGATCGTTGTGGAGGTAAGTCCCAGGGGGAGTGGGGTGGGGGAAGGGTGCTGCACTCCATGCCCAGGGGCAGCCAAGACTCCAGGCTGGGTTGCCCAGGGGTTTGGCCCGTCCCTCCCTTGCACAGGCCCGCTGGTGGCGGGGGGGGGTGGGGGTGGGGGTGGGGGGGCCCTGGTGTGTGTGTGTGTGCGTGAGGACAGAGGGAATCAAGGGGGCGGGCCCAAGGGAGCTCACACTCACCCCTGCCGTATGTGATATGTTCCCTTGTGTTTCTCTGCACCCTTCTGCAGGTCGTCCATGCCATCAACGACGTCCTGCTCCCAAGAGTCATCCGCCTGTGCGACGTGGATGATACCATGGCCGGCTTCGCTGCCCTCGGGTTCCCCAACTGCGGGGGAGCCCTGGACGCCACCCACATCCCCATCCGGGCCATCGAGCAGCCCATTTCATGAACAGGAAGGGGCACTCCATTGTTCTGCAGGCCCTCGTGGACCACCGGGGCCGCTTCCTGGACATCTACGGGGGCTGGTCCGGCCGGGCACATGACGCCCGCATCCTCCGGAACTCCGGACTTTCGCAGGTTGGAGGCGGGCACCTACTTCCCCCGGCGGGACTTGACTGTCGGGGATGTGCCTATGCCCATCTGCGTCGTCGGGGACGCGGCCTACCCCCTGCTGCCCTGGCTAATGCGGCCCTACACGGGGCAGCCGGACCAGAACTGGGCCCGGTTCAACGACCGCCTCAACCGGGCCTGAAATCTGGTGGAGCTGGCCTTCGGACGTTTGAAAGCCCGCTTCCGTTGTTTGCTCACCCGTCTCGAGATGGGCGAGTGAAATGCAACGGAGGTCCTGGCCGCATGCTGCATGCTCCACAACATTGTGGAGCGCAGTGGAGAGGCCTTCCTCCCTGCATGGATGGCAGCCGAGGCACAGACGTTCGAACAGCCCCACACGGCTGATATTCGCCAGGTGTGCCAGGATGGGATGCGCATCAGAGAGGCCCTGGTGGACATGTTTGCCCGAGCCCCATAGTAGGGTCGCCTGGGTCTCCCCACACGACTCCCTCCCATCCCCTACCCTTCCCCATCCCCTCCTCTTACCTCCCCCCAATTGTAAAGCATCGGTTCCAAGCACATCGGCCATCATCGTGACTGTTCGTCGGGTGTGTCGGACATAGTTAGGGTTTTTCTTTTTAGTTTAGGCTAGGGTTTAGGCCACCATCGCCTGTCCTCTTGGATTTGGGGTTCGTGCGGAAGGCTCAAGTCAGCGTACCTGATTCCAGTCGTCTTCGAGGGATCTCCTGGCTGTTCCTCTCCCGAGGCCCGGAAGGACCAAAGGATTGAGGTTGCCAGCAACACTACCAATCGTCCTCCCTGCACCTAGACTATGTTACATAATCTTTAGTGTACATCTTTTAACCGTTCTTGCTTGTTTGTTAGCTATGTTAAATATAGCTTGTGGTTTAAATTTTACTGAAAAGTCTCAGTATTTATTTATGCACCACAAACCAATGACCACTTAAAAAGGGACCCCCAGTGATAGAATACAGAATTTGGTGTCCACAGTTTGTAACCCTTTTAAATTTAGGTGGCTAATTGGCATCTCAAATCATTTCTTACATTTACCTCAAGTAACACAATAACCAACACAAGAATCAACTGAACAATAGACTTTTTATTTACAAGGGGGAGAGGGAGGAGACCTTCAACTGGGACAGGAAGGGGGAGGAGACCTTCAACTAGGATGGGGAGGGGGAGGTGCTACTGGGACGGGTGGCCCCTGCGAGTGCTCCTTCGGGGGCGGACCTGCACATGCGGGGAGCTGGGCAGGAGCTGGGGGCATAGGAGCAGGGGCGGCAGGAGCTGGGGGCATAGGAGCAGGGGCGGCAGGAGCTGGGGGCATAGGAGCAGAGGAGGCAGGAGCAGGGGCAGGAGCTGGGGGCATAGGAGCAGGGGCCATTGCGGGGGAAGGAGCTGGGATAGGAGCAGGGGCCATTGCGGGGGCAGGAGCTGGGATAGGAGCAGGGGCCATTGCAGGGGTGGGAGGGGGCATGGGCAGTGCTACGGGAGGGATGGCGGGGGCATGGGGTACGGCCATGCCATAGTGCACAAAGTGTGTAGTGAGAATGGCCATGGGCGGCCAAGGACGGCCATCCTTGTACACTGTGCCTGGAAGGCACCCCAGGCCTCTTGCCGCCACTGCAGGTCCCCCTGCACGCGCTCGCGAATGGAGCCCTGGATTGCCTCCACCGCTACAACGTGGTGGCGAAGCAGCTGGTCCCGGTGTTGGAGGCTGCACCTCCAGGGTTGGCCAGCTGGGGGCGCTGCTGCTGCCGGACTGGAGGGTCTTGTGCTCGTCCCGCTGCAGGGAAGAGAAGAAAGGATGGATCAGTCAGGCAGGCCGTCCACTGTCCCCACACCGCATGCCCTTCACCCCTGAGCCCAGGTGACCCCACAGTTGTGTGGCTTGGGCCCACTCTGTTTCCCCCCTACCCCCGATGTTGTATGTTTGCAAGGAGGACCGCCCCTGGAGTAGGGTCCTCCTCCAGTATTGTCTTTGTCCTGGCCCCATGGAGGGCGGGAGGGTGCTTGTGCTGCGTTCACCTGTGGAACTCCCTGCTGGTGGAGACTGTGAAGCTTTGGGCTAATCACTGGTGTTAGACAGGGAGCGAGATGCATCCCCACACGGTGCCTGGGAGCACAACTGGCAGAGGCGGTCTGGGCTCACAGATCCCTTCGCATGGGATATCTCCTGGACGGAACCAGAAGAGTGACTGGGGTGGGGATGTCCCATCCTTGCAGCAAAACTCAGGGCAGGCCTTCTCCCTCCCACTATCCCTCCCACAACCCCGGTAGCCCAGGGACATGTGTAGCCACAGTGGGGACTTCCCTCGGAGAGCCAGCCAAGGCACCGGGAGCAGGCGAGGGGCTCGGTGGGGGCCACGGTCACAGGACCGTGACGCTGCGGTGTACCCAAGAGCAGCTGGCTGTGCCTCACAGCCAGGCATGGGACAGTGTGTCATTCTCCGTGCTGCACCCTTGGCAGAGCTGCGGGCTCTGGGCTGAGTCCTTGGGGCCCTGGCCGGTTCCAGCCGGCATCCACCCTTCCCCCTGGTCCCGCCGCATGTGTGTGAGCAGCACGGTCCCAGGCGTGCCCTGCAGCTGCCTGCCGCGGCCACGTGCCGCTCGGTCACCAGACTGCACGTGGTTGCACGTGCTGCTTGCTGCCTCATGCTACGCAGCGTGCAGCTCACGTGGCCTGAGTGACATGCTCTCCCCCCCGGGCGCCTGGCCCCCCCCCGCCCTCCGCCCTTGTGAGTGCAAACTGCAAAGACTCACCAGTGGATCCTTCCCCGGCCTCGGAGGAGCTACTGTAGGGGGCCCGCTGGGTGGCAACGCTGGCCTCCTCTCCCAAAGCGCCGCCACTGTCCTCTCCCTCCCCCGCCTCGGTGGTTCGGATGACAGGGGGGGAGGGGCGCTGGCAGGTGTCAACAGGCACGTCCAGGCCTGGCGGGGCTGGCTGGCCCAGTATGGAGTGCAGCCGGTTGTAATGGGGGCAGGTGTCTGGTCCTGCCCCCCTGCCCTCGCTGGCCCGCACATACCCCAGCCAGAGCTCTTTCACCTTTGCCCGGACTTGCTCGCTGTTCCAGGCAGGGTGTCCATGGTGGGCCAGAGCCTCAGCCATCCGGACAAAGATGTCGACATTCTGGCGCCGGGAGTGGATGTCATGGAGACCCTCCTCCTCCTGCCAGAGGTCTAGGAGGAGCTCCAGCTCCCTGGGGGTCCAGGAGCGAGCCCACCTTTTGCGGCCCCGGGGGGCCTCCTGAGCTGGGGGTGCAGGGGGCTCACCAGCAGGAGCTGCCATGGCTGGCTTGTGAGGCTTGGCTAGGCAGGACAGGGGCGCCGTGGTAGAGCTCAGGTCGCTGGCCTGAGGCACGCTCCTGCCACGTGCGCTCAGCAGCCTGCGACAGCCTTAAGAGCTCGGGTTACCAGGAAGTCCAGGGTTCCTACGGGGTCTCCAGGTGTCCAAACCGCTTTTTTCCGTTTCTTCTGCTTTTTCGGAAAAGCTGTCTACACTGGCCCTTTTCTGTAACAGTTTTCCAGAAAAAGGACTTTTGCCCGAACGGGAGCGGCAAAGCTTTTCCGGAAAAGCGGCTGATTTCTTATAGTAGATCGTCAGTGCTTTTCCGGAAAATCAAGCGGCCAGTGTAGACAGCTGGCAAGTTTTTCCGGAAAAGTGGCTGATTTTCCGGAAAAACCTTGCCAGTGTAGACACAGCCTTCAAGGCAGAACCTGCCTGGTATGATGTGTTTGTACAGTGCCAAGCACAGCAGGGCCCCACACTTGCTTTGGACTTCTAGGTATTGCCAGTACGCCAGTCGGGCTATGTCTACACTGGCATGATTTTCTGGAAATGCTTTTAACGGAAACATTTTCCATTAAAAGCATTTTCAGAAAAGCGTGTCTAGATTGGCAGGACGCTTTTCCGCAAAAGCACTTTTTGCAGAAAAGCGTCCGTGCCAATCTAGACGCAGTTTTGCGCAAAAAAGCCCCAATCGCCATTTTAGCTTTTTGCACAAAACAGCACTGTGCTGTCTACACTGGCCCTCTTGCGCAAATGATTTGCGCAAGAGGGCTTTTGCCCGAACGGGAGCAGCACAGTATTTCCGCAAGAACACTGACGATCTTACATGAGATCATCAATGTTCTTGCGGAAATTCAAGCAGCCAGTGTAGACAGCTGGCAAGTTTTTCCGCAAAAGCAGATGATTTTGCGGAAAAACTTGCCAGTCTAGACACAGCTTAGGAGTAGTATTTAAACTGGCCCACGGTCACGCAAGAAATATACCACAGAACTGGGAAATAGATTCAGATTTCCCGAGTGCCTTAACCACAACACTGTTCTTCTTCCTTGCTTTGGCACAATTAGTCCAGGTGATGTTAAAGGGGACAGGTTTTTCCCATCTATCTTACTCTACCAGTAAACTCTAACTCAGAAACAAACAAACAAACAAACAAAAAAACATTTCTAGGAGCCCTAGCTCATTATCCCACCTGAGCCCTTTGCTGAGCTGCCAACTAGTGCCACTTGGGCTTAACTTCTCCAAGAATGGACACCACCATGTAGCATCCTGATGGAAGTTAACCAAATGTTCCTTTGGGTTGGTGGTAACATTCCCCTGCTCCCTCTTCAGTAGTTGTGAACCGGCCTTCTGAATGTCTGTGAAGTTGTCCCAGGATATCAGATGAATATTACCTCACCTCCCCGTCTCTTATGAATGACTGGCCACTACTGTGATTAACATGTTCCTTTATTTGAACATACATAGCCCAGTTTAAAACAAACATCCAGTTTAACAGATAAATCACACAAAGGATTTTGGTAAAAACAATAAAAGAATTATGGAAGTTTAACATACACAAAGCATAAAAGCTAAATAGTTACTGACAGGCACTTCCTTGCTGACAGTAAATCAGTAGCTTTCGCTGCAAGTTCATTGCACGGTAAGAGAAATAAAATGCATAAGGCAAAGCATTACTAACTGATGAAAGGCACTGTGGATTGACAGCGATAGGCTGCAGGATTGGCAGCAGAATCCATTTGCACACAAGTGGTTTATCACATGCCCCATGATCCTGGCATATGTATTGGTGGTATTCTTTCCTTCAGATAAGTCCAGTTTGTTTTCAGTCAGACTCACTGTAACGTTAAAGCACTCGCTAGCCAGCATGTCCTTGGTTGTGTTCAGCTGTAGAGACTGGAAGCACCTTGGGTAATAAACACAATCAGGAAACTTTTTAAAGTTGTTGGCATAATATTTGGCATCTTCAGGCTCTAGTTTGACGTCGAGCAATTGACCAGTATAACACAGAGTTCCTGGAATCTTCACAGGCTCTGTTTTGATTGAGTTAGGCTTGTTATTGGGGGGCAGATTTTTATTCTTGTTGGCTTTCTTACCCGATGAGCCCCTCCTACAAAGGGTGACATCGCTACATAGCATCAGCAAAAGCATAGCCATCCAACAGATAACCATCCAGTTCCTTCCCATTCTGGAGAGTCTGAAAGGGGAACAGATTCAGATTATAAAGCCAGAAGAGACTATTGTGATCATCTAATCCGCTCTCTTGAAAAACACAAGCCACAGGAATTATTTTATGGATGTTCAAGTCTCAGAGGGGGTAGCTGTATTAGTCTGCATCTATAAAAACAAAGAGTCTGGGGGCAACTTAACACAGTTATTTGGGCATAAGCTTTCATGGGCCAAAACCACATTGACAAAGCATCACAACCAGTGTTCCCTATAAGCTATGTGCTTGGACAGCCACGGAAGAGAGATTCAGGTGCTGCCCAGCTGATTACCAGAGTGTGCACAACTGACAGCATGTGTTTTCTACGGGTGGTGCACATCTTTACATACCTCAGTGCACGTAACAAAATTTATTCTATACATGGATGGACAAGATAGAGGGAACATTGATCGTAACCCTCCAGAATTACCCAAGGCTATGTAAGAGCAGCCTGATGTGTTTTCTTGGCTGCAGGAAAAATAGTTTAATTATAGCAATGACAACCTCGAATGTGAGAGCAGGAGTCTAGTCCCTTGTCCTTGCCCACAGATTTGGGGATATGACCTTGATTTAAATCACTTTCTGTCTTTGTATCTCAGATACCATTATGCAAAATGGGAATGGCCACACTGCCCTGCTCACCAGCGGTATGGTGAGATGCCCAGAAACGATAGTAGTGAGGGCATTTAAATACAAAAGATAGAGCTGCAGTGGACTAACTTATCCTTGCAAAGCATTAGTTCAGTGGCAGGTGCAAAGGACCCTTCCTGTAAGTGACCAGTGAGATATTTCCATTTTACATATGGGGAAACTGAAGCAGAGGATAAGGTCAGTGGCTGATATGTTCAAAATTGCCTAGGGAATTTAGATGCTTTCCCCATTGAGATTTGAGCAGGGACTTCAGGGTTTTTGTAAGTGTTTTGCAATTAACCCCTAAATAACTAGGCTGCCACAAGAACATTCTTGGTATGCTGCTACCTTGTTCCCCCTGACTGCTTTGAATCAGGCATATATTACTTTTTAATTATCTTGTGCTGCTGTTCTTCACCCAACCCCATTTATTTCTGAACACACTGGCTATGTCTATACTGTAGGCTTCTTGCGCAAGAACTGTTGCGCAAGAGCATCCATGGCAGTGTGGACACTCTCTTGAGCAAGAAAGCTCTGATGGCTGTTTTAGCCATAGGGGTTTCTTGCACACAAATCATGTTGCCTGTCACACTGCCTTTTTGCAGAAGAATTCTTGCACAAGAGGGCTTATTCCTCATTGGGAGAGGAATAACTATTCTGGAAGAAGCCCTGTTTTCCGACACTGGACTGTAAATTTACTTGCACAAGAACGCGAGTGCAGTGGAGACACAAAGCAAGTTTTTGCGCAAGAATGGCTGTTCTTGCACAAAAAGCCTGCATTGTAGACATAGCCCTAGTGTATGGCAACTTCTGTGAGGTAAGAAATAACTAATAGCCACTACTCATAGTGTACCATTGGAAATGAAGCAAAATTCCGCCCCTCCCCCATATCAACTGAGGAAAAATCTGATTAAAAATCAGTCAGTTGGACCCATCAAGATATATTCTGTTCATGCTTACATCAGTGTGGAAAAAGTTTTCTGAGCATATAGGACCTGATCCAGTTGGAGTCTTCCCTTTAACTTTGGTGGGCTTTGAATCAGGCTCCTAATATTCCAACTCATCCTGTGCAAATAGAAAGGCTTTTTTATGACCATAGGATGTTGCCTTTTCATAACGCTTCACCTTCGGTGGGAGGAGGCAATTCTCGATTTAGTCCTGAGTGGAGTGCAGGATCAGGTCCAGGATATAACCGTTACAGGACCGCTTGGGAATAGTGACCATAATATAATAACATTCAACATTCCTGTGGTGGGAAGAACACCTCAGCAGTCCAGCACCCTGGCATTTAATTTCAAAAAGGGGAATTACACAAAAATGAGGAGGTTAGTTAAACAGAAATTAAAAGGCACAGTGACTAGAGCCAAATCCCTGAAAGCTGCATGGAAACTTTTTAAAGACACCATAATAGAGGCCCAACTTAAATGTATACCCCAAATTAAAAAACATACCAAGAGACCTAAAAAAGAGTCACCGTGGCTTAACCATCATGTAAAAGAAGAAGTGAGGGACAAAAAGGTATCTTTTAAGAAGTGGAAGTCCAATCCTAGTGAGATAAATAGAAAAGAACATAAACACTGTCAAATCAAGTGTAAACATGTAATAAGAAAAGCAAAAAAAGATTTTGAGGAACAGCTAGCCAAAAATTCAAAAAGAAATAACAAAATGTTTTTTAAGTACATTAGAAGCAGGCTTCCTGCTTAAAAGCCTGTGGGTCCCCTAGATGATCGAGCTATAAAAGGAGCAATCAAGGACGATAAAGCCATTGCGGAGAAACTAAATGATTTCTTTGCTTCAGTCTTCACGGCTGAGGATGTTGGGGAGATTCCTGAATCTGCACCATCCTTTGTGGGTGATGAATCTGAGGAACTGTCCCGGATTGAAGTGTCATTAGAGGAGATTTTGGAACAAATAGAAAAACTTAATGTTAACAAATCTCCGGGACCGGATGGCATTCATCCAAGGGTTCTAAAAGAACTTAAATGGGAAATTGCTGAGCTATTATCTGTGGTTTGTAACCTATCCTTTAAATCGGCTTCCGTACCTAATGACTGGAAGGTAGCCAACGTGACACCAATATTTAAAAAGGGCTCTACAGGCGATCCTGGCAATTACAGACCGGTAAGTCTAACTTCAGTACTGGGCAAATTAGTCAAAACAATAGTAAAGAATAAAATTGTGAAGCATGTAGAAGAACATAATTTGTTGGACAAAAGTCAACATGGTTTCTGTAAAGGGAAATCCTGTCTTACTAATCTATTAGGGTACGTCTACACTACTACGTTAATTCGAACTAACTTAGTTCGAATTAGTTAATTCGAACTAAGCTAATTCGAACTAACGGATCTAGACTAAAAAACTAGTTCGAATTAGCATTTTGCTAATTCGAACTAGCATGTCCACACAGAGTGGATCCTGAACTGGGCTTAAGGATGGCCGGAAGCAGTGCCGGCAGGGCATCAGAGGAGGACTTAGAGCGTGGAGATGCTGTCTCAGGCTAGCCCAGGGCTGCGCTTAAAGGGACCTGACCCCTACCCCGGTTCTCAGGGGTGCCCCGCTTGCAAAGCAGTCCTGGCTTGGAGTGCCTGGACTACCCACACTGGGCACATCACACCACTCAGCCATCAGACCGGATGCACGTGCCGCAGGCTGCCATCTGGGGAGAGGGGGCAATTGGGGGACTGCAGGAGAGCTTCCACCCCCAGAAACCCACAGAACCAGCCCAGTCCTCCCCATCGGGGGCTCGTGCCCCAGTCCTCCCTCACCTCCTTCCACTTACCCTTCCCTAGCCCCTCTTCTTGATGTACAAAATAAAGGACACATGTGTTCAAAAATAGAAACTCTGTTTATTTAACAAAACTTGGGGAAACTGGGAAAAGGAGGTGGGAGAGGGGAAGAGAGAGGCTGGGAGAGGGGAGGAGGAAAACTGGGAGGAGGGGGCTGAAAGGGGGAAGCAAGGGAAAGGAGGGGGTGGGGAAACTGAAGGATCAGGGGTGGGGGGCTCGCCGGGCCGACCGCCTCCCAGTACGGCGAGGGAGGGGGCCTCGGCGTCCCCGGGGGGATGGGGTGGAGGGTGCGGAAGTTGAGGTGGGGGGTGTGGACATTGAGGAAGAGGTTGTGGGGGTTGAGGAGGGAGACGTGGGAGGGGGAGCAGGAGTGGGAGGAGGGACAGCAGTTGGGGGGGCAGCAGGTGCAGGACCAACACGGGGCACCATGCTCTGCAGCAGGAGCTGCAGGTTGGTGTTCAGCCCTCGGAGCTCAGCCAGCAGCTCATGGCGGACCTGCAGGTCTTCCCTCATCCACGCCCGTAGTGTGCGGTGCATGGCTCGCAGGGCACCAAGGAGCTGGTCCCAGTATTCCTGCTCCGTGCTGGCGGTCTGGAGGAGGCCGCGGGTGCGGGAGCATGTCCCGGGCGGGGTGGTGCGCCCTGCACGAGCAGCTGGTGCAGCTGTAGAGACAGAAGAGAAGTGGTCAGTTCTCCCTGGGGACGCAGAGGATGATGCCCAGCCCCCTCCCCAACTCCGCAACGTGAGGGTGACCATGTCCTGCACCGTCAGAGCCGCTGTGCTTGTACAGAGGCCATGGTCAGGATGTCTGGTTCTCCCCGGGACTGGGAGCTGCCCCAAGACCGCACCCATGTCCCTGTGCCATGTATAGTGTGGCCGGGGCGGCTGGGGGGGGGGAGATGTCCCCTGCCTCCGTGTAGAGGGGACATGTGAAGGGAAATCATCCTGCTGGGTCCTGCCCCGGGGTCCGGAGCATGTCACGTCTCTTTGCACAAGCATGTGCCTATTGGGCAATGGCCCCTGGATGTCACGCAGCTGGAGCCACCTGCCCAAGGGTGGCATGGCACGTGCTCGCACGTGCACAGGTGTCTGCGTGATCCGTGGAAGGCATGGCCCACGTGCGCGGTCCCTGGTCTCCCTCCCGCCTTCCCCCCCCCCCGAACTACTTAATTCAAACTACTTACCCGGTACGGTCTCCCTGGATGACACTGCTGGCGGTGACCCTTCTGGTGTGCCCAGGTCAGGGCCCTCTGGTCCCAGCTCGATGTCCCCCGGGCTGGCACGGACCGCCCTGCCCCCCAATAGTTGGTGGAGGGCAGTGAAGTAGGGGCAGGTGGCAGCCCCTGCTGCGGCGCCGCCCCTTGTGGCTCTGGCGTACGCCTGCCGCAGCTGTTTAATTTTAATGCGCACCTGCTCCTGGGTGCGCCTGTGTCCCCTGCTGGCCATGGCGGCTGCTATGCGCCCATAGACGGCCGCATTCCTCCTCCTAGTGCGGAGATCTTGGACGTTGGGGGCCTGCCCCCAAACCTCAATGAGATACATGACCTCCGCACTAGACCAGGAGGCCGCGCGCCGTCTACGGCCCCTGGCTGGCCCCTGGGTGTTGGGGGACTGGGCAGGGGACGTCTCACTGGCACTGGCTGCCTGGCTCATGCTGCAGCCACTGGTTCGGGGCAGAGACTCCTGGCAGGGCTGGCTGACTCCAGTGCCGTCTGGCCAGAGTCTACCCCTTTAAGGGCCCGGGGCTGGGGGAAAGGAGAAGAGTTTTCCTGGTTGTGCCCAGAGAGGCCGCCAGGGGGAACCTGGGAAGGGCTAGCCTCCCACTAGTTCGAACTAAAGGGCTACACAGCCCTTAGTTCGAACTAGCTAGTTCGAACTAGGCTTAATCCTCGTGGAATGAGGATTACCTAGTTCGAACTAAGCGCTCCATTAGTTCAAATTAAGTTCGAACTAACGGAGCGCTAGTGTAGCGCCTAGGAAAGTTAGTTCGAACTAACGTCTGTTAGTTCGAACTAACTTTGCAGTGTAGACATACCCTTAGAGTTCTTTGAAGGGGTTAACAAACATGCGGACAAGGGGGATCCAGTAGATATAGTATACTTGGATTTTCAGAAAGCCTTTGACAAGGTCCCTCACCAAAGGCTCTTGTGTAAATTACATAGCCATGGGATAAGAGGGAAGGTCCTTTCTTGGATTGAGAACTGGTTAAAAGACAGGAAACAAAGGGTAGGAATAAATGGTAAATTTTCAGATTGGAGAGGGGTAACTAGTGGTGTACCCCAAGGGTCAGTCCTGGGACCAATCCTATTCAACTTATTCATAAATGATCTGGAGAAAAGGGTAAGCAGTGAGGTAGTAAAGTTTGCAGATGATACCAAACTGTTTAGGATAGTCAAGACAGAAGCAGACTCCAAGAAGATCTCACCAAACTGAGTGATTGGGCAACAAAATGGCAAATGAAATTTAATGTGGATAAGTGTAAAGTAATGCACATCGGGAAAAATAACCCCAACTATACAGACAGTATGATGGGGGCTAATTTGGCTACGACAAATCAGGAAAGAGATCTTGGAGTTATTGTGGACAGTTCTCTGAAAACTTCCACGCAGTGTGCAGCGGCGGTCAAAAAGGCAAATAGGATGCTAGGAATTATTAGGAAAGGGATAGAAATTAAGACCCAGGACATCTTACTGCCCCTGTATAAAACTATGGTACGCCCACATCTTGAATACTGTGTACAGATGTGGTCTCCTCACCTCAAAAAAGATATTTTGGCCTTGGAAAGGGTTCAGAAAAGGGCAACTAAAATGATTAGGGGTTTAGAATGGGTCCCATATGAGGAGAGGCTAAAGAGACTGGGACTTTTCAGTTTAGAAAAGAGGAGACTGAGGGGGGATATGATAGAGGTCTATAAAATCATGAGTGGTGTGGAGAGGGCTGATAAAGAAAAGTTATTTATTAGTTCCCATAATAGAAGACCTAGAGGACACCAAATGAAATTAATGGGTAGCAGGTTTAAAACTAATAAAAGGAAGTTCTTCTTCACACAGCGTGTTGTCAACCTGTGGAACTCCTTGCCAGAGGAGGCTGTGAAGGCTAGGACTATAATAGAGTTTAAAGAGAAGCTGGATAAATTCATGGAGGTTAGGTCCATAAAAGGCAATAGCCAGGGGATAAAATGGTGTCCTTGGCCTCTGTTTGTCAAGAGAGGGATGGCAGGAGACAAATCGCTTGATCATTGTCTTCGGTCCACCCTCTCTGGGGCAGCTGGTGCTGGCCACTGTTGGTAGACAGGATACTGGGCTAGATGGACCTTTGGTCTGACCCAGTACAGCCGTTCTTATGTTCTTATGAGGACATGCAACCCTCCCCTGGCTGTACCTGCTGGAGCTGCATCAGCCATGGAGAGGGACTTCTCACCTGGCTGCAGCAGTTAGAGAGGGCTCTGGAGTTGTCCTCTCTCTACAGGGCAGCCTGCATCCTGAAACTCCTCCTTCCCAGCCCCAGTGCAGAGCGATGATTTACATGAAAAAACACCCCAAAATTAATTGAGTTTAGGACCCTAGCAATGTTGGGTAAATCTTCAAGTGCAATATATTTGCTTCTATCTAAACAAGCAGATGCATAGACCTTTCTGTCCAGGGAAAACATCCATAGATACAAGGTTTTGAAATTCAATGGAAAGGTCATTTAGTGTCCAACATGCAGCTATACCTATTAAAAAACATGATCAGTGATCATTTTAATGTCCCAGACCAATTAACATTACACAGTCTGGAAGAAACAGCTAGTTCTTTTAGGATCTAACTGCAGTGATCAGGTAACTTATCTGAGCGTATGTCTCAGATAAGACAGCTTGAAGTGAATTCTTGTCCTTGTTGCATTGATGTAATTCCTTTTGCTTTGAGATCTGTCTTTGATTGATGAATTACTCTGAATCTATGAGTGGTTCTTTTTATCCAGGGCACTTAAGAGTAACTGAAAGCAAAGGGTGATTATATAGCTCTGTATGGTTACATCATACAGGGTGGGGTGAGAGATTTTTAAACAACAAATGCAAATAGCAAAATCCTGCACAAACACAAATGAAAATAAGTAATAAAAATTGGTGCTGGATGCTGGCAATTACTCACCCTTTCGCTTGAGAGATGCAGGATGCTTTTGGGGAGGCGTAGGTCTCAATAGCATGTGCCAAGCTGACTCCTCTCAGGCTATATAGCAGTAGGTGGGGTATATTCATGTCCAAATATGGCAAATTATTTATCTCTGAGAGAACAGCCTGACAACATCCTCTGTTCCTCTCCCATTCTCACCGTCAGGGTCTGACTTGCCTCCCGTTAACTGTTCCATTTTCCTGCATGCATGAGAGGTGAGCTGATCTGTGCAGTGTGTATGTGAACTGCAAGCTCTCTTGGGACAAAGCTTTTTGTAGAGGGTTGAGCACACTGAGGTTCAGTGTTATTTGTATTGAAGTACAAATAATAGCTGGACTTGGAGCTGCATCTGAACTTGGCAAAACTTTTAGGGAAATGGGGATATGTCCAAATTCAGGATCATGCCTAAAAACTGGCTCAGCTACTGTGATGGTTAGAGCCATATAAACCCTTAAGACTCAGAGGGATAACCATGTTTGTCTGTAACTTTAAAAAACTTAAAAAACAAGGAGTGCTCTTGTAGCACCTTGGGGTATGTCTACACTACAGAGTTAATTCGAAATAACAGCAGTTATTTCAAATTAACTGTAATAGCTGTCTACACAAACAAACCGCTATTTTGAAATAAATTTGAAATAGCAGAACCCTTATTTCTAATTAGGTAAACCTCATTCTATGAGGAATAACACCTAATTCGAAATAGCTAATTTGAAATAAGTGCTGTGTAGACACTTAATTCGAAATAGGGAGCTTCCAGCCCTTCCCAGGGAGCCCTGGTGGCCACTCTGGGCACCACCAGGAAAACTTACTCTCCTCTCCCCCAGCCCCGGCGCCATTAAAGGGGTAGACCCTGGCCACAGTGCCTGTGCCAGCTCCAAGCCTGCCAGCCTGGAGCCAGCAGTGGCCACCAGGGCCCCTGATCCAGTGGCCCCAAAACATGAGCCAACAAGCCACTGGCAGCCAACCCTCCACCGCTCCCCAGGAGCAGTCTGCCAGCTCCCAGGAGCCTGGCAGGGGTTGGAGAAGGCGGGCGCCTTCCTTGTCCAAGGTGGAGGTCATGGACCTTATTCAGGTTTGGGGGGGATGCCCCCAACGTCCATGATCTCAGCCCTAGATGGAGGAACACGCCCATCTATGGCAGGATAGCTGCCAGCCTGGCCACCAAAGGCCACATGCGAACCCAGGAGCAGGTTTGCATAAAAGTCAGTGAGATCCCCAACCGTGAGCCTTGAGCTTCCCCTCCCCCTTCTTCCCCTTACTTCCCCCTTCCAGCTCCTTCCTCCCAGGTTTCCCCCTCCCCTCTCCTACCCTCTCTCTTCCCCTCTCCGACCTCCCTTTCCCAGTCTCCCCAGAGGCTCATCCCCCACCCCCAGTTTTGATCAATAAACCCAGTTTCTATTTTTGAACATACGTGTCTTTTATTTGACATCAGGAAGGGGGGCTAGGGAGGGGCAAGTGGAAGGACAGGAGGGAGAAATGGAGCACGAGCCCCCAGTGAGGAGGACCGGGGAGGCTCTGAGGGCTCCTTGTGGTGGACGCACTCCCTCAGGGCCTCCTGGATCCAGACAGCCCCCTGATAGACCCCCCAGATGGCAGCCTGCAGCAAGTGCAGTCGCTGACGGCACTGACCCCACAAGACGCACTGGTGTGCCCAGGGGTAGCTCTGGCTCCATGTGGCCGAGTGCTGTGGTGTCTCGAGTGTGGGCACTCAGGGCGTTCCAAGCCAGGACTGCTTTGCTGTCCCTCATCGAGGTAGACAAGCAAGCGAGGAACCCTGAGAACTGTCTGTCCGGGGTGGGGGTAGGGTCCCTTTAGCCACGGAGCTCAGTTAGCCTCAGGCAGCAGCCCCACACATTCAAGTTCCACCTGATGCCCTGCCAGCACTGGTTCCGGCCAGCCTTAACTTTGGTTCAGGGTCCACTCAGTGTGGATGCGCTATTTCGAAATAGCAATATGCTATTTTGAAATAGTTTTTGTGTATAGATGTGTTATTTTGAATTAGCTATTTACGTTAATTCGAAATAATTCTGCTGTACAGAACTAATTCGAACTAACTTAATTCAAATTAGTTAATTTGAAATAAGCTAATTCGAATTAGTGTATCTAGACCTAAAAACTAATTCAAATTAGCGTTTTGCTAATTCAAAATAGCATGTCCACATTGAGTGGATCCTGAACAGAAGTTAAGGCTGGGAGTGCCGGCAGGGCATCAGGTTAGGACTTAGAGTGTGGAGCTGATGCCTCAGGCTAGGCGAGGGCTGTGCTTAAAGGGACCCGACCCCCACCCCGGACAGACAGTTCTCAGGGTTCCCCGCTTGCTTGTCTAACTCAATGAGGGACAGCAAAGCAGTCCGGTCTTGGAGTGCCCTGAGTGCCCACACTCGGCACGTCCCAGCACTCGGCCATCCGGGGGGAGTCAATCGGGGGGCTGTCAGGATCCAGGAGGCCCTGCGGGAGAGCTTCCACCCCGAAGAGCCACCCCAGTCCTCCCAATCGGGGCTCGTACCCCATTCCTCCCTCACCTCCTTCCACTTATCCCTCCCTAGCCCCTCTTCCTGATGTACAAAATAAAGGACACGTGTGTTCAAAAATAGAAACTCTCTTTATTTAACAAAACTGGGGGGGGGGGGATTAACCTGTGGGGAGACTGGGAAAAGGAGGTGGGAGAGGAGAAGAGAGAGGGTGGGAGAGGGGAGGGGGAAACCCAGGAGGAGGGAGCCGGAAGGGGGAAGCCAGGGGAAGAAGGAGGAGGGGAAGTATAAAACTATGGTATGCCATATCTTCAGTACTGTGTACAGATGTGGTCTCCTCACCTCAAAAAAGATATTTTGGCCTTGGAAAGGGTTCAGAAAAGGGTGTAACAAATGCTTAGGGGTTTAGAACAGGTCCCATATGAAGAGAGGCTAAAGAGACTGGGACTTTTCAGCTTAGAAAAGAGGAGACTGAGGGGGGGATATGAGAGAGGTCTATAAAATCATGAGTGGTGTGGAGAGGGTGAATAAAGAAAAGTTTTTCATTAGTTCCCATAATAGAAGGACTAGAGGACACCAAATGAAATGAATGGGTAGCAGGCTTCAAACTAATAAAAGAAAGTTCTTCTTTACACAGCGCATAGTCAACCTGTGGAACTCCTTGCCACAGGAGGCTGTGAAGTCTAGAACTTTAACAGAGTTTAAAGAGAAGTTAGATAAATTCATGGGGGTTGGATCCATGGAGTGCTATTAGCCAGGGAGTAGAAATGGTGTCCTTGGCCTCTGTTTGTGGAAGGCTGGAGATGGATGGCACGAGACAAATGGCTTGGTCATTGTCTTCGGTCCTTCCCTTCCGGGGTACCTGGTGTTGGCTGCTGTCGGCAGACAGGCTACTGGGCTAGATGGACCCAGTACGGCCGTTCTTATGTTCTTATGTTCTAAGCTCAGGGCTCAGGGTCTCACTGGACCAACTTGATTTTCATGCAAATCTGCTGCTGGGTTCGCATGTGGCCTTTGGTGGCCAGGCTGGCAGCTCTCCTGCCCTAGACGGCCGCTTTCCTATGCCTAGTGCGGAGATTGTGGACGTTGGAGGCCTCCCCCCAAACCTCGATGAGGTCCACAATCACTGCACTAGACCAGGCGGGCGCCCACCTCTTGCGGCCCTGGGCAGGCTCCTGGGAGCCGCCAGCCTGGTCCTGGGAAGAGGCGGAGGGCTGGGTGGCAGCGGGTGGCTGGCTCATGCTGTGCCAGGTGCAGGGTCTGCTGGCTGGGTGCTGGCAGGCTTGCAACTGGTACAAGCACTGTAGCCAGACCATGCCCCTTTAACGGCTCCTGGGCTGGGAGGGGGGCAGAAGAGTTTCCCTGGTTCGGCCCGGAGTGGCCACCAGGGCAAGCTGGGGAGGGCTAGCCTCCAGCTAGTTCGAATTAAGTGGCTACACAGCCCTTAATTTGAACTACTTAATTCGAACTAGGCGTTACTCCTCGTAGAATGAGGTTTACCTAGTTCAAATTAAGCGCTTCGATAGTTCGATCTGTTAGTTTGAATTAACTTTGTAGTGTAGACACACCCTAACAGAGTTGGTTAAATTGCAGAATTTTTGGATCATTGGCAGGTCTGACACATTCAAAAAATTCAGTTTGGGTAGAAGGCAACTGCATATCTTTGAATGCAGTGTTGAAAAAGATGATAGGTAGAGTGTGGACAAATCATGGGGGGCTTTCAATGGGAAGACAAGTAGTTTGTGTGTGATGCTGTGGAGAGAGGGAACTCAGCAAAGGGTGATCTGGTCAAAATGATAGGCTAGGGCAATGACCTTGTAGCTGCACCCTGAGGCCTGGTCTACGCTACAACCTGACTCCAAAATTAGGACCCCACGATCAATTATGTAAATGATATGTCCACACTACCAAGCCCATTTTTCTGCAGTTAGGGACTACGGAATTTGAACCCTATAATCCTGCTTTTCACAAAGAGTAACTCTATTCCCGACCTTGCATGTCCGGAATAACAGTAGTGTAGACACTCCAATGCCATTAATTTGACCTAATTGGCCTCCCGGAGGGCTCCTGCAGTTGTCTGCTCTGGTGTCTCCACTGCTCCGCCCTCCTGTGGAGCTCTAGAAATCCTGGGAACTGGGGAAGTGCCTGTCCCATGTGGCTGAGCCCTGTGCGACCAACCAGCACACCACCCGTTGGACACCCTGATGGCTGCAAGCACTTCTGTTCCCACAGCCTCCATGGCCCAGGGACATAAAAGTACTCCAGCCTGGAATGCTAGGGAGATCTTGGACCTCATCAAGGTGTGGGCAGAGGAGTCTGACCTCCACAAACTCTGCACCAAGAAGAGGAATGTCAGCATTTATGGTAGGATCACCACCAAAAGTCACACCAGGAACCTCAAGCAGTGCGGGCTTAAAATCAAAGAGCTATACCAGTCCTACCAGAAGGCCAGGGAGCAGAGCAGATGCTCTGGGCGACACCTCCTACCTGCTTCTATTATGAACACCTGGATGCTATGCTAGGAAGGGAGCTGGTTACCTCTCACACCATGGTTGTTGAGTCCTGGTGTCAGCCTTCAAGAGGGCGGGGTGACAGGAGGAGGACGAAGATGTGAAGGAGGAGGAGGACATCCAATTGATGATACCCAGGAGCCAGGAGCTGCTCATCACTTTAGAGCCAGTCCCCAATTCCCAGGACCAACTCCCAAGCTTCCAATGACCCTGGGGAGGAAACTTCTGGTGAGTTCTCTAACTTTCTCTGTCCACAAGTGGGGTCAGGCAACAGGCTGTGAAGGGCTGCGTGCTCCTCTCTCAGCCTACTCGATGTGAGGATCGCAGAACAGTTTGATCAAGTGTCTGCAGATGGCGTGCCAGTCTGGAGCACGCAGCTGCATGAAGCTCTCACGTAGGAACCATTCTCACAAGGGTCATGGAGCGGCCTGCCTTACTTCGGCCTCCATGGTAGGACACCTTCCCATGCCAAGCCACCAGTAAGTAATCTGGGGTCATGGAACCACACAGCAGTGCAACATATGACTCAGGTTCATGCCCACACTCAGTCAGTATTTGCTCCTAGTCAGGTGTGGTGATGCGGAGAAGACTGATATTATGCACGGAGAACCAATTAGCATTCTCTCTGGCAAGCAGTGTCTGCCACTCCAACAAACCTCCCCTCTCTCCTCCTCCTCCTCCAGCAGGCAGCGATAGAAGCTCTTGCTCTGTGGGATGCTGCGAGTGCCAGACCCAGCATGTGCACAGCGGGAAGCTGGGCCTCACCGTCCCCATCTCCCTCCTGCAGGTTCATGGCCTGGCTGGCATCTTACCATGCCTGCTTGTCTCCAGGCTGGATGTGTTGTTATGCTCCCCTGAGACATCTATTCACCTGCTGAAAAGTGCCTGCTCTACAGTCAAGGTATGGCCTTGCTCAGAACACATCACCGCTGCCTGGACTGAGACCTTTGGTATCGGCTCAGAGACTAGAGCTGGGCTTCATACAAAATATCTCCTGTAACTGCCCTTGTAACTTTTCTTCGCAGCTGGGACAGCTGCAAGCTAGGTGCACATACCCCTCTGCCTTACTGCATCTACCTGCCTGACCAGGCTCCACAGGCGAAAAGGAACCCAGGACAGAGGGAACAGCTAATGTGCCAGCAGGAGAACACGTTCTCTGCCCTCACCGCCGTGGCAGAGTGCATGGTGGTGTGCATGGAGCGGGCCACCAGCCACATCTCTGCCTGCCTGATGGCTTCCCCTGCAAGGGTTAAGGTCCTCTAGGGCAGCTGGAGTCTCCAGGTTACCCGGAGGCAGATGCCCCATCCCTGAGCCCTCTCCCCCCATTCCAGGTTCTTTTTCCATTCCTTCCCCTGTTGTATGTCCCCTCCATAAAGGCTCCTGTTCATACATGATCTCTTTATTGGTGGCTCTGCAGGGGAGAGGAGGACAGGGGAAGGGTAGACTGGGGCATGAAAGGCACACACAAGAAACGCAGGGCTCCCTTGTGGAGTGCCACAGGGGACAGCCTCAGAACTAGCCTTGTATAAAATTGTCCGGTGAGGCTTTTCTGATGAATACGCTCCTTGCTGTGCTCTCCTTATGGCACTGGTGTCCAGTTATTCAAACTCCCTGGCCAGGCATTCTGCTTCAGGAAAGTTTCTCCCTTATTCTCACACAGGTTGTGGAGCACACAATATGCCGCCACCACGAAGAGGATGTTGAACTTGCTGAGGTCCAGGCAAATGAGGACACTCCTGAACATACATTCCACACCTACACCTGCTCAGCCTGTTATTTAACTCCTCTTTGGTCAGGTCCAGGCTGCCCATGTAGGGCTTCATGAGCCAGGGGAGCAAGGAGTAAACTGCGTCACCCAGGATCATAATGAGTATGTCCACTTCTCCAACTCTGATTGTCTGGTGGGGGCAAAAAGTGCTGGTGTGCATCTTTCTGAAAAGTCGGGAGTTCTGAAAGATGCGCATGTCATGTGCCTTTCCCATCCATGTGACGTTGATGTCAGTTAGGCATTCCTTGTGCTCCGCTAGCGCCTCCAGCACCATGGAGAAGTACCCCTTGTGGCAAATGTACTCTGAGGCCTGGTGGTCGGGCACCAGGATGGGGATGTGTGTTTGATCTATGCCCCTCCCCACACCCTACACCCCACCCCCCAGCCCACCCCCCTGCAACTGGGGAAACCCATGTTGACAAAGCTGTTCATGATGTTGTCCACATTTCCCAGAGTCACGACCCTCCGTAGCAGGACATGGCCTTGACTGCTTGTAAGACCATAGCCCCAACAGTGGATTTCCCCACTCCAAACTGATTCCCGTCAGAATGGTAGCTGTCTGGTGTGGCAAACTTCCAGAGGGCTACAGACATGCGCTGCTGCATGGGGATAGTGGGTCTCAGTCGGGTGTCCTGTCAGCTAAGGGCCACTTGCAGAGTTCAAGGAAGGTGGCCTTGTGCATGCAGAAGTTGTGCAGTCACTGCTGATCGTCCCATCTCTGCAGGATGATGCAGTTCCACCAGTCTGAGCTCGTCCCCTCCGCCAGAAATGGCGTTCCACTGTGTCCAGGGGCCTGAGGCGTGTGCACAGTAGTAGGAGCGCCAGCACTTGTGCCACACCAGGGTTCATCCTCCTCATCCTCCTCCTGTTCCTGGTGGAGCAACATGCGGGCACTGTTGATGTGCTGCAACATGAGGTACAGCACGAGAGCCAAGAGTCACAGCGCTGCTTTGCAGCAGCTCTGACTTCATGGTTGCAGTGCTGGTGTCGTCCATGAGGGCAACCAGAACATGACGAGATGCACGTCTAATGCATCCCTTTTCTGTCCCACGGTGCCTTGTAAGACACGGGCATGGAGAGGAGCCCCTGTAGCTGTTTTCTGGACCAAGTGGACAATGGAAGTATCAGCCACTCTGGCGTACTCCCCAAGACAGGCTTCATGAATGCTGATGCTCTACCTTGGAGCAAATTCAGTTCTTGCCTGCAGGGGGGACATGGCCCCTTGACTTATCAACATTGGGTGCCCAGAACTCAAACGTAGTACATTTGAATGAATTGTGCAGTGTGGACAAGCCCCGAGTGACACAAGATTGCTTTTGCCATGCTCAAAGAAAATGATGTTGCCATAATGGAGACATGAGGCAATGAAAACTCTTTGCTAAGCCATTATTTAAACATAAACCAATCACACAGAAAGAATAGAATTGTCAAATTTCCTAAGACTCACCTGTAAATGGAATTTTTCTGAGGAAAAGCTATTGATCACATTGCAATGTGCTACTCACATCCGCATTCTGTCTGTAGTCACACCCAAGCAACTAAGGTACAGATGATGTAGCTGCCTCATGTCAGAAGTTTCTTGCTTTTGAGACTTTCTCTCTACTCTAATGTTGTTTGTCTTCAATTTTTTAAAGCTTGAAAGGTTTAATTTCCATTGTGCACAGCACATTAATCAATATTCATTCTGAACTATTTAAAAATAGGAGCTAATGAGCCAAGAATACATTTCTGCATGATGCCATCTGCAATTTCAATAATTAGTTTTTTCAAAAAAGCACTTACTGTAATTTGGTATTTCTATTAAAATTTCCTTTTAGCAGGCCCTTCCTTGTACTAGTCCAGTGGGCAGCAATCTTCATTTTAGCCAGTGTCTGGAATGGATTTAAAGATGAACAGTAAAACATTGTGTAACCCTTCTGCCAGGCTGAGTTAATAGCAGCAAGGGCCGGGTTCAGTATCTAGGGGTCTCCTCCCAACAAGGTAATACAACACCGGCTCGAGCCCCCACCCAGTGACCTGGGAAATCTTACATACACCCTTGGGCGCCTCAAAGAGGCAATTCTTCCCCTCTCGCAAGCACAGAGCCTTGATATAGCAGCAAATCTTCAATAACTTGAGGTAACCGACCTCAGCATTAAATTGGGAAAACACCACAACTCGAATTCATAGACCAACCATGAGTAAAGACCCACCCCCCCAGCCGCGAATCACCCAAAGTCCCAAAGTCGGACACCCCAAAAGTCTCTGCCCCGGGTCAGTGCCGCCTCAGGGTTCAAAAGTTAACCCGTCAGGGTTTTACCATCCCAACCTGGAGGGGGTGGGGGGTTGATACACCTTACGTGGTCCGCCGATGGCTCCGCCTTTCTGTAGGGTTCTGCCGCCGCCGTCAACACGAGTCACTCTGCCACAGTCCACCTGCTGTCCTGTGAGCCACCTCAGCCATCCCACAAACTGCCCTGCTCCGCCAGCCGTCTTGATCCACACCCCTGTCTGCCAGCTGGTTGCTCCTGTAGCTGCTCCACTGGCTGCCTGCTGTTGCTCCTACCGGCCGCCTGCAAGTTGTCCCCGCCAGCCGCTCTGCTGTCCGCCTGAGCCCGCCGGTCATCCCTGCCAGCCGCTCTGCTGTCCGCCTGAGCCCGCCAGTCATCCCTGCCAGCCGCTCTGCTGGCCGCCTGTGCCCGCCAGTAGTCCCCACAAGCTGCTCTGCTAGTAGCTCAGGGCTACGTCTACATTGGCAAGATTTAGAACAAAAGTGTCCGCTTTGGGGCAAAATCTTGCTGCCTGTCTACACTGGCTGCAAGTATTTGCGCAAGAACACTGACGTTCTAACGTATGAAATCGGTGCGTCTTGCACAAATACTCTGACGCTCCCGCTCAAGGATAAGTCCTCTTGTGCAAGAGGCCAGCGTAGACAGGTGTAACCCTTCTGCCGGGTAGGCCTGGCAGGAACCAGGGCTGGGTTCAATATCTTGGGGTCAATCTCACAAAGAACCGGCTCGAGCCCCCACCCAGTGATCTGGGAAATTCACGCACCCCTGGGCGCCTCTGAGAGGCAATGCTTCCCCACTCGCAAGCACTGAGTCTGAGTGTAGGAAAAGAACATTTAATGAAACAGAGGAAGAATTCATACGGCATTAACTTGGGGAAAACACCACAGACAGAGTTCATAACCCAAACATGAGCCCCCACCCCGGCCAAGATTCGCCCGAAGTCCACCGACTCCCCAAAAGTCTCTGTCCCCACAAGTCTCTGTGCCACCCAGAGTCCCAAAGTTCACCCGCAGGGTTTCACCCCCCAACCTGGGTAGAAATGGGGGTGGGGAGATAGATAGGGGGCACCTTATACGAAACTCCGCTACGCTTCACCAGCTGTCTCGTCCCACACCTCTGGACGTTCCGCTGGGCACCTGTCACCGCTTCTCGCCTGCCGCCGCTCCATGCCACGCCACTGGTCGCCGCTCCTCACCTGCCGCCGCTCCATGCCACGCTGCTAATGGCCGCTCCTCGCCTGCCGCCACTCCACGCCACGCCGCTAATGGCCGCTCCTTGCCTGCCGCCGCTCCACGCCACGCCGCTAATGGCCGCTCCTCGTCCACCATTGCACCACACCACACCGCTGATGGCTGCTCTTCGCCTGCCGCCACGCCACTGCTCCTCGCCTGCTGCCACTCTACTGGCTGCAGTAGGTTTGGCTCTCAGCCAAACCAGTGATTTCAGCTTAGTGATTTCAACTCTCAGCCAAACCAGTGATTTCAGCTCTCAAATGAATCCAGCTTTCACTGGACTAGCAAACAAAAAGACTCTTCAGGGAGTCTGCTTTAGGTCTGTCCTTAAAACAAAGGGGGAAAGGTGCAGGCTGGGCCAGTCTTATAGCTCACACCTGGTAGGTGTGAAGCAGGCTGACTCAAGTCCTTTAACCCTTTCCCCCAGCTCTGTCTACTCAACTCTGGAAGGGGGGAGGCTTGTTCTTCCGAGACCTCTTACCATGATGGTGGTGTCTCTCCTGCAAGCACTGGTGGCATGTTTGACAGTGCCCACATTTAGGGGTAGCATGATTAGTGACCCCCACAACAGTCCCAAATTATATACAATTCTCCACATTCCATTCCAACACTGACCCTCCATCAGCCCTGGCTGAATGGGATTTACATAGCCACACCTCAGATTCTCTTCTGAGCAGTATTTACATGTCAACAGTTAATTACCTTGTAGAGCTAAACAACTGTAGTGGGCACACCCACCCCTCCTTTCAGCTGGCTGACAGCAAGCAGCAGTTCAGCCCCTGCTTACATCAGCGTAGACAGGTAACATCAATTTCTTGCGCAAGAAAGCCCAATGGCTAAAATGGCCATCGGAGCTTTCTTGCGCAAGAGAGCATCTACACTGGCACGGATGCTTTTGCACAAAAACAAATCTTTTGAGCAAAGGCACATGCCAGTATAGACGTTCTCCTACTCAACTACTCTAATGCAAAAACTCTTGCTTTTAGAGTATTTGCACTAACTCTTGCCAAACGTAGCCATCTTGTCTGACCTCCTCTGAGACACAGGTCAGGGAATGTCACCTCTTTCATCATCCAATCCAGAGCTCACTGAAGTTAATAGACGCTTTCCACTGACCTCAGTAGAGATTGGATCAGGTCTTTATGACAGATGCTTTGAATGGCTGAGCATCCTCTGTTCCTGCTGAAGACAATGAGAGTTGATTGAGCTCAGGACCATGCAGAAACACACCTTTGCCTACCAACTGATGGCTTCAGTCTTTTCAGTCTCCTTGCAGTCTCATTGCAGCTGACAGAGAAGAGGAAAGCCAGTGGTTCTCAGCCAGGGTACACATACCCCAGGGGAATATATCAATTCAACTGCATATTTGCCTAGTCTTATAACAGGCTACCTAAAAAGCACTAGCAAAGTCGGTACCAACTAAAATGTCATACAATTATTTGTTTATACTGTTCTCTATGCCTTCACTGAAACATAAATATAATATTTATATTCCAGTTGATTTATTTAATAATTATGCCATAAAAATTATCAAGTCAACGGTTTTCCAATAAGTGTCCTGTGACACTTGTA
Organism: Pelodiscus sinensis; assembly: GCF_049634645.1. Lineage (NCBI taxonomy): Eukaryota > Metazoa > Chordata > Testudines > Trionychidae > Pelodiscus > Pelodiscus sinensis. Next base: position 373,899 of record NC_134738.1, on the reverse strand, counting down.
TTTTTATGTCTGATTGTACAAGCAAGTAGTTTTTAGGTGTAACTGGGGGGAGAGGGGAAGATGGAGAAGAAATCAGATTCCTGAAAGGGGTACAGTAGCCTGGAATGGTTGAGAGACCATGACTGGGACTTGAGAGTCATGAGAACAATTTCCAGGTACCTAAAAGGAATGTTACAAGGAGGAAAGAGAAAAATTGTTCTCCTTAATCTTTGAAAGACGCAATTGTCTTAAACTGCAGCAAGGGAGGTTTAGGCTGGACACTAGGAAAAACTTCCTACCTGTCAGGGTGGTTAAACACTGGAATAAATTGCCCAGGGAGGTTGTGGAATTTCCATCTCCGGAGATATTTAAGAGTAGATTAGATAAATGTCTTCCAGGGATAGTCTAGACACTACTGGGTCCTGCCCTAAGGGCAGGGGATTGGACTGGATGACCTCTTGAGTTCCCTTCTAGTCCTAGTAGTCTATGATTCTATGAATGTGCAGAAGGGGATGCCAAGGAGCAAGATAAGGATGGTTGACAGGATCTGTCGAAAAAGGCTTTCTTCCTCGACAGATCCCCCTCCAGACTGCTGCTTTTCGCTGACAAAGTGCTGAGTCATCAAAATGTGGTGGCCATTTTTATGCAAATTAAGTGCAGGATATTTAAATCTCTGCCTCATTTTCAATGTCAATCTGCCTAATTTGTATCCCTCTGCCAACAGAGGGATGCAGTCTAGACATACCCGTAGAGTGACCCACACCAGAATAGCTAATAATATGCTGCCAAGGGCATTTACTTGGCATGCAAGAAACCCCCTTCCCAAGTTCAAGTGCCTACCAAAGTTAGGTACAGGCAGTCCCCGACTTACGCGGATCTGACTTATGTCGGATCCGCACTTACGAACGGGACTTTTCTCACCCCGGAGCTCAAGGGCGGCGGGTCGCCACCCGTGTCCTCCGGGGCGAGAAAAGCTTCTCCCGGTCTCCCTGGTCTGCAGGGGGGGGGGGGTCCAGCAAAGCCGCTGGACCCCCCCCCCAGCAGACCAGGGACACCCAAGCAAAGCCGCCGCCTGGGCGGCTTTGCTCGTTTGCCCGGGAGCAAAGCCACCCAGGCGGCATCCCGCCGCCTGTGCGGCTTTGCTCGGGGGCAAAGGAGCAAAGCCACACGGGTGGTGGGATTCCTCCGCCTGTGCGGCTTTGCTCGGGTCTCCCTGGTCTGCTGCGGGGGAGGGGGCGCAGCTAGTGCGCCCCCCCCCCCCCCCCCAGCAGACCAGGCTTTTGTTGCAGGATGCCTCGGGTAGAGCAGCTGGGGTGCTGCCGGGTTGGTCCTGTGGGAACCTACAGGGCAGTGCCCCAGCTATTCTGTCCCAGGCTCCAGATTCAGCAGCTATTGAAACTGATCAGGCTGATTCCAGGAAGCTGGGGGCAGAGCAACTCTGCCTCCGGCTTCCTGTAGTCAGCCCCTGGTCAGTTTCACTGGCAGCAGCAGAATCTGGAGCCAGTTCTGACTTGTATACAAATTCAACTTAAGAACAAACCTGTAGTCCCTATCTTGTACGTAACCCGGGGACTGCCTGTACTTAAATACCTTTGAAATTTCATTCCCAAGTGATTTGTCCAAGATCTCACAGGAAATCTGTAGTGGAGCAGGGGAAAGTGGACATAGAATCACAGAATACTAGAACTGAAAGGAACCTCGTGTGATGAAGTGGGGATTGCATTTACTGTTTGCTTTGTTATGTTGTATGTAACCCTACTGTCCTGTGCTGCTCTGTAGCAGCTGTGTGTGTGTGTGTCAGTTTCCCTGGGCACTGCATAGGTGCCCAGCTTGGGATGGGCGTTTGGAGTTTGACTCTCACTGAAGGAAGGCACGTATTGCAACCTTAGCCTAGGGGGGAGAATGCAATCAAGTGACATCAGATAACGCAGGAAGGGGGAACAGAGGCCCCTTCTCCTCAAGAAGGTTGGTACTGACTGTTCCTGGTGCTTGTGCTAACAAGTCTATGCTATGCTGTATCCCTGTGAACCAATAAGCCTTCTCTTCTACCTGCTGGCTGAGAGTCACATCTGGCTGTGGAGGGGGGCGCAGAGTCCAGTGATCCCGCACACTTGGTAACACCTTGAGAGGTCATCAAGTAGGGTGAATAAAAATCAATGATTTTTTGTTAAATATAAAAATCATATTTTTTATTTTTAAAATAATCAATAAAATACTACATTTCTCTTAAAATTATGGTTATGATTAAGTCGTATCACATACATGCTACACCTATACTTACAGGCTGTGTCTACACTGGCATGATTTTGCGCAAAAGCATCCGTGCCAGTGTAGACGCTCTCTTGCACAAGAAAGCTCCGATGGCAATTTTAGCTATCGGGCTTTCTTGCGCAAGAAATTAACGTTGCCTGTCTACATTGGCCTCTTGCTCAAGAATACTTGCACAAGAGGGCTTATCCCCTCTGATGAGTGGGAGCATCAGAGTATTTGCGCAAGAAGCACTGATTTCCTACGTTAGAAAGTCAGTGTTCTTGCGTAAATACTCGCGGACAGTGTAGACAGGTGGCAAGATTTTGCGCAAAAGCCGTCACTTTTGCACAAAATCTTTCCAATGTAGACGCAGCCTTAGTTAGGTGGATCCCATCTCTTCCTAACACTCCTTGTGCCCGGAACAGAGTCCCGTGGTCAAAGAAACCAAAGCCCTCTCTGCGACACCACTTGCGCAATCATGCATTTACTTCCTCAATTCGACGATCCCTGCCCAGTTCTTTCCCTGCAACAAGGAGGATGGACGAGAACACCACTTGCGCTCCGAATTCTTTGATCCTTCTTCCCAGCGCTACATAATCTGCAGTAACCCGCTCAAGGTCATTCTTGGCTGTATCATTAGTTCCTACATGAAGAAGCAGGAAGGGGTAGCGATCCGAAGGTTTGATCAGTTGTGTAAGCCTCTCAGTCACATTCTGAATTCGAGCTCCTGGTAAGCAGCACACCTCTCGAGATTCCAGGTCCGGATGGCAGATGGATGGCTAAGTCCCTTTTAGGAAGGAGTCCCCGACCACCACCACCCGTTGTCTTCTTTTGGGGGGGTGGTCATGGAACCCCCATCCCTAGCACTACGCATCCCATGCCTTCCAGTAGATGGTGTTCCCTTTCGGTTTCTTCTTTGTGAGGGCCCTTCCAATGCATTCACCACTGCAGAGCTTGTGGAAAGAGCCTGAAAGCAATTAAGGTATGTCTACACTACCACCCTATTTCGAACTAGGGTGGTAATGTAGGCAACCAGAGTTGCAAATGAAGCCCGGGATTTGAATTTCCCGGGCTTCATTTTCATCTTGCCAGGCACCGCCATTTTTAAATGTCCGCTAGTGCGGACTTCGTGCCCCGCGGCTACACGTGGCACGGTCTAGGTAGTTTGGATTAGGCTTCCTATTCCGAACTACCGTTACTCCTCATGGAACGAGGTGTACCGGTAGTTCGGAATAGGAAGGCTAATCCGAACTACCTAGTCTGTGCCGCGTGTAGCCGCGGGGCACAGAGTCCGCACTAGCGGACATTTAAAAATGGCGGTGCCCGGCAATATGCAAATGAAGCCCGGGAAATTCAAATCCCGGGCTTCATTTGCAACTCTGGTTGCCTACATTACCACCCTAGTTTGAACTAGGGTGGTAGTGTAGACATACCCTTACTTACCTCTATAGCATTGGGGGATTCCTGTGCTGGTCTTTTTCCCCTTCTAGCAGTTACATGCTGCTAGTTCTCTTTCTGGTCCCGTACTGCCCTCTCTGGCTCTTCCGCCTGCTGTGCTTGCAGGATTAAATGCTGCCTTCTATCAAGGAAGTCTTCATCCTCTCTGATCGAGCATAGGACCTCCAATTCCTCTAATTTTTTAGTCCAAAATGGTGACCAGCTTGCACTTAGTGCAGATGAAATCTGTTCTCTCTTCCGGGAGAAAGACAAACATGGCACATGTTGTGCAGTTAACAACAGCAGACTGATCACCATCCATACATGCTGTCCTGGAGAAAGGATTTAAAAGAAAGGCAAGAGAACCTCGCCTCCTTCTCTCTCCTCTTCCAAACTTCCTCTCTAAACTCCCTGTTAGTACTCACCTGTTCACAAGCTCCTTGGTCGCTTGCTCACTGCTTTATAAAGCCCTGGACTGCCTGAAAGTCCCTCCCCCTCAGCCAATCAACAGAGGTTTCTACAATTCAAACTTTAATTAGAAGCCAACAGTTTCCACTTGCCAGTCACAGCACACATTCCGTGAAGAGAAGAAGGAGGGGGAAGGGAAAGAGAGAGGGGGAAAAAAAAAGCCCTCCTGTTGGCCGTGGACTGGTGCGGTCACCACTCACAGAGGAGAGCATGGCCTCAGGGAACGTGTGTGCAGGGAGGCCTGACAACCCCTCCCTCTTGTATGTTCTCCACAGCCGAACCAGCCGGGACGGAGGGACCAGCCACATCACCACCACAGCCACCTGCCAGAGTCTGGGGGACCCGCAGATGAACCTGGGTGCTGGAGGACCTCATGGGCAACACATCAGTGTCATATGCGACAGATGACACCCTGTCACACAGGCTCAATGCAGGAGGAGCGTGCATGGACCTACATGTTGGCATGGTGCAACACCACATGCAACATCCTGTCCCGCCTGATGCTGCTGCTCTTGCCTTTCGCCCTCCTGACCCCCCTCCTATGGCCAATGCCCATTTGTCTGCCCACCCTGCTATGCCTCTCATCCCTCCACATGCCATGCCTCTGCTCCCTCCCTTCCCAAAGCCCATGCCCCCTCCCCTAGTGATGCCTATGGCCCCTCCTCCTGCCCCCTGCCAATCCTGACCCCGCTGTAGTCGCCCCTCCTTCCCTCCCCTTTCTGGTCCCCAGACACACCCAACCCCAAAGAGGTCCCCACACCCGGGGTGGCACCGCAAGCCACCCCACTACTCCTCCCAGTCCTGATCCCCCCTCCCAGTTCAGGCATCCCCCATCCCCTTGCCTCCTTCTCCTCGTGTTCATTACAGAAGCACTCCTTTTTTGTTCAAACCAAACATGTGTTTATTGGGAGGGGCAAGGAGAGAGGGTGGGAGGGGGAAGGGAGAGAGTGGAAAGGCAGAAGCCCTTATTGGGGAGGCCCTGGGGGAGTTATTGGGAGGCCTTAGAGTACCTGTCCCTCAGGAGCTCCCGGATGTGCACCCCCAACTGATGAGCCTGGCGACTGCGACCCACTTCTGCAAGGGGGTGGCGGGTGGCAGGTGGGTGTCGCGTCTCTGGAGGGTGGATGTGAGCCAGGCACAGAGCTCGAGGAAGGCAGCCTTGCACATGCTAAAGGGGTGCAGCCACTGTTGGCCCTTCCCAGGACCAGCCCACATTTTGGCACCTGAGGCAAGGAGGTCAAATGATGCCACCCTGCCATCTTTTCTCCTGCCTGCCTGTTATGTCTCTTATGTCCTCCTTTCTCCAGCACAGCACTCCACCATCTCCATGCATCCAAACTGGTTTCCAGCCTCCAGAATCTTCTGTATATGGTGGGGTGCAGCAGTCAGACTGGAGCAGCCGCAGCTACGCAGAGGGTGACGAGGAGGAGTTCTGAGTCCACATCCAGCATTAACATGTAGGCAGCTGGAATCAAGTGCTGCAGAAACCGCAGCATGGCCATGTAGGGCCGTCACATGCTCAGGGCAGCTCCAGCTCCATAGCACATACCAAGGAAAAATGCTGTGGCATCCCCCAAAAGAACAGGGCAACCACAGCAGTCACTGCTGAAGCTTTGCTATCTCTCTAGAGAGGCCCACAAGCAGGTAGCAGTAACAGAAAAACAGCTGTCCAGGGGTCCCTTTAAGAGCATGTTGCTATAGGGCTCCAGCAACAGCACTTGAGAGCAACTGGTGACCTAAAGCACAGCTAGATCCAGTTCCAGGGGCCTTCATATCCACACTATTGGATGCTCTCTTGCGATGCACTTTTGAGGTGTGGACGCACTTTTGTGCGAGAAGTTTTTGCAGTGTAGACGTAGCCTGTGTGTCATTTTCTTATTTTATATGACATAATACATGCCTCTTATTTTGGAACATCATGGTCACAGACCATAATTGTGATGCCATAAATCTATTTCTTATTTTACTTTGCAGCAAAGGAAAAGCTTGTTTCCAGTGGGCTTACTCCAAAAGTACGTACACGCCAGGCACAGCAAGCCACAGCGTCTTTGGTAACTTGGAATCAGATCTACATCAAAATGACAGTTGAAGCAAGGAAGATGAAAGCTAGTTAAAGAAGTTTTAAGGACACCCAGGGCCGGCTCGAGCCATTCCCGCGCCGCGGGCAGCGGGCGTGCGATGCATGCACGGCTCCGCCCCCGGGCACACGGCACATGCGCAGCCCCGCCCCGGTGCACGGCGCCCCTTACAGCTGCCATCAGGAGCCCCCCCGGTTCCCCCCCTTAATCCAGCCCTGAGGACACCATGCATAAATTCAGTGTTCCCAGGCCTTGTCTGCTAGGCCTGGTCTACACTATACAAGGTAGGTCAGTTTAAGGTACACCATGCAGCTTTGCAAAAGATTCGTCATGCCTTAAGGTGAGCTGCCGCAGTGTCTATACTGTGAGAGGCTGATGGCAACTCACAATCCCATCTACTCCTTGCAGTTCAAGGAGTTCTAGATGCCAGTGGGGCTGCCCTCTATCACAGAGGAGTGGGGAGTCACTGGAGCCCAGCATCCCCATCCGCAGTCAGATGTGACACTCATCCAGCAAACAGAACAGAAGGTTTATTTGTTGACAGGGACACAGTGTAGCACAGACGTGGTGATAACACAGGAACCAGAAGCAGTCAGTACAATCCCCCTTGGGTAGAGGGGTTCCAGAGCTAGCACCCTGGGCCCCCTCCCTGCATCCTAAGCCAGATGAGACTAACACACACTCAACAAATGGTCCCCACATGTCAGGCAGCCCCACTTCCTCCTTTGTCCAGCTTCCCCGGGCAAAAAGGTGTCACCTGACGTCACCTGGTTGCCTTCCCTCCCCCCCCCCCCCCAGGCTCAGATTACAAGAGAGCCTAAGCTATTGTGTACCTACTAAGACCGGACAGCCTGGAGCAGCCTCCCCTCAGTGAGACTCACTCCCAAAATTCCCATCCCCAGCTGGGCATTGGTACAGTGCCCAGGGCAACTGAGATACACACACACACCACACACCCACACAGAGTTACAACAGAGCAGCACAGGACAGTAGAAATCACATACAGCATGACAAGTCATAGAATCATAGAACTGGAAGAGACCTCAGAAGGTCATCAAGTCCAGCCCCCTACCCAAGGCAGGACCAATTCCAACTAAATCAACCCATCCAGGGCTGTGTCAAGCCGAGACTTAAACACCTCTAGGGATGGAGACTCCACTACTTCCCTAGGTAACCCATTCCAGTGCTTCACCACTCTCCTAGTGAAATAGTTTTTCCTAATATCCAACCTGGACCTCTCCCACCACAACTTGAGCCCATTGCTCCTTGTTCTGCCATCCGTCACTACTGAGAACAGCCTCTCTCCATCCTCTTTGGAACCTCCCTTCAGGAAGTTGAAGGCTGCTATCAAATCCCCCCTCACTCTTCGCTTCTGCAGACTAAACAGACCCAACTCCCTCAGCCTCTCCTCATAAGTCATATGCTCCAGCCCCCTAATCATTTTGGTTGCCCTCTGCTGGACCCTCTCCAATGTGTCCACATCCTTTTTGTAGTGAGGGGCCCAGAACTGGACACAATACTCCAGATGTGGCCTCACCAAAGCCGAATAAAGGGGGATAATCACATCTCTGGATCTGCTGGCAAAGCTCCTCTTGGCTACAAGGGCACACTGTTGACTCATATCCAGCTTCTCATCCACTGTAACCCCCAGGTCCTTTTCTGCAGAACTACTACTTAACCGGTTGGTCCCCAGCTTGTAACTATACTTGGGATTCTTCCATCCCAAGTGCAGGACTCTGCACTTGTCCTTGTTGAACCTCATCAGATTTCTTGTGGCCCAATCATCCAATTTGTCTAAGTAATTTTGGACCCTATCTCTGCCCTTGAGCGTATCCACCTCTCCCCCCAGCTTAGTGTCATCCGCAAACTTGCTGAGGGTGCAATCCATCCCCTCATCCAGGTCATTAATAAAGATATTGAACAAAACCGGTCCTAGAACCGAACCTTGGGGCACTCCGCTAGAAACCGACCGCCATCCTGACATCGAACCGTTGATCACTACCCGCTGGGCCCGGCCTTCTAGCCATCTTTCTATCCATCTTACCGTCCATTTATCCAATCCACATTCCCTTAACTTGCTGGCAAGAATATTGTGGGAGACCGTATCAAAAGCCTTGCTAAAGTCAAGGTATATCACATCCACTGACTTCCCCGTGTCCACCGAGCCAGTTACTCATCATAGAAGCTAATCAGATTGGTCAGGCACGACTTGCCCTTTGTGAATCCATGCTGACTATTCCTAATCACTTTCCTCTCATCCAAGTGCCTCAAAATGGATTCCTTAAGGATCCCTTCCATGATTTTTCCAGAAACCGAGGTAAGACTGGATCATCCTTCTTCCCTTTTTTGAAGATGGGCATTACATTTGCCTTTTTCCAATCATCCGGGATTTCTCCCGATCTCCAAGACTTTTCAAAGATAATAGCCAAAGGCTCCTCAATGACATTTGCCAACTCCCTCAGTACCCTCGGATGCACTAAGTCCGGACCCATGGATTTATGTACGTTTAGCTTTTCTAAATAGTTCCTAAACTGTTCTTTACCCATCATGGGCTGTCCATCTTCATCCCATCTTGCGTCACTTAGCGCAGAAGTCCAGCAGCCGACATTGTCCGTGAATACAGAGGCAAAGAAAGCATTGAGCACATCAGCTTTCCCCACATCATCTGTCACTAGGTTACCTCCTTCATCCATTAGGGGCCACACACCCTCTCTGATCACCTTCTTCTTGTTAACATGCCTGTAGAAACCTTTCTTGTTATCCTTCACATCCTTAGCCAGTCGCAACTCCATTTGCGCTTTCGCCTTCCTGATAACCCCCCGGCATTCTCGAGCTATACATTTAAACTCCTCCCTGGTCATTTGTCCAAGTTTCCACTTTTTGTAAGCTTCCTTTTTGTGCTTAAGTTCACCAAGGATTTCCCCTGTAAGCCAGTCCGGTCTCCTACCATGTTTGCCTCTCTTGCTACGCGTCGGGATGGTTTCTTTCTGTGCCTTCAATAAGGCTTCTTTAAAATACTGCCAGCTGTCCTGGACTCCTTTCCCCTTCATGTTAACATCCCAGGGGATTCTGCCCATCAGATCTCGGAGGAAGTCAAAATCTGCTTTTTTGAAGTGCAAGGTGTGTATTTTACTACTCTCTTTTCTTCCTTTGGTTAGGATCCTGAAATCTACCATTTCATGATCACTGCTTCCCTGGTTGTCACCTACCTCCACTTCCCCTATTAGTTCCTCCCTGTTTGTGAGCAGAAGGTCAAGCTGCGCACGGCTCCTGGTCGGATCCTTCAGCACTTGTGTCAAGAAGTTATCCCCAACATTCTCCAAAAACTTCCTGGATTGCCTGTGTACTGCCATATAGGTTTCCCAACAGATGTCAGTGTGATTGAAGTCCCCCACGAGAACCAGGGCCTGCGATCTGGAAGCTTCGCTCAGTTGTCCGAAGAAAGCCTCATCTACCTCATCCACCTGATTCGGTGGCCTGTAGCAGACACCAACCACAACATCACTGCTGTTTGCTCCTTTAAACTTCACCCATAGACTTTCAACAGGTTTTTCTCCCTCTTTATACTGGAGTTCAGAGCAATCATAGTGCTCTCTTACATATAGTGCAACTCCTCCTCCTTTTCTCCCCTGCCTGTTCTTCCTGAACAGTCTATACTCTTCCATGACAGCCCTCCAGTCACGCGAGTCATCCCACCAAGTCTGTTATCCCAATTAAACCATATTTCTTGGTCTGGGCCAGGGCTTCCAGTTCTTCCTGTTTGTTGCCCAGGCTTCTCGCAGTAGTGTACAAACATTTCAGGTAACCAGTTGATTGTCCTATCTTCTCCATTCGAAACATGGGTCCTCCTTTCTTGCCCCTTCCTCTCTGCATTTCTTCCCAGTATCCGACTTTCCCACTCCCCTTAGGGTTTGGGTCACCGTCCCCCGACGAACCTAGTTTAAAGCCCTCCTCGCTAGGTTTGCAAGCCTGCCTGCGAAGATGTTCCTTCCTCTCTTCGTTAGGTGGATCCCATCTCTTCCTAACAATCCTTGCATCCGGACCAGAGTCCCATGGTCGAAGAAACCAAAGCCCTCTCTGCGACACCATCTGCGCAACCACGCATTTACGTCCTCAATTCGACGATCCCTGCCCAGTCCTTTCCCTTCAACAGGGAGGATGGACGAGAACACCACTTGCGCTCCAAATTCTTGGATCCTTCTTCCCAGAGCTACATAATCCGCAGTAACTCTCATGCTCAATGACTTCTTTGTTTCAGTCTTCACCGAGAAGTCTGGAGGTGTGCCTAACGTAGTGAATACAAGCAGAGAGAGGGTAAGTTTAGAAGATAGGATACACAAAGAACAAGTTAAAAGTCACTTAGGAAAGTTAGATGTCAGCAAGTCACCAGGTCCTGATGAAATGCATCCCAGGATACTCAAGGAGCTGATAGAGGAGGTATCTGAGCCTTTAGCTATGATCTTTGAAAAATCATGGCAGACAGGAGAGATTCCAGAAGACTGGAAAAGGGCAAATATTGTGCCCATCTATAAAAAGGGGAATAAGAACAACCCAGGAAACTACAGACCGGTCAGTTTAACGTCTGTCCCAGGGAAGATAATGGAGCAGGTAATTAAGGAAATCCTATGCAAACACTTGGAAGGTAATAAAGTGATAGGGAATAGCCAGCATGGGTTTGTGAAGAACAAATCATGCCAAAATAATCTGATAGCTTTCTTTGATAAGATAACGAGCCTTGTGGATAAGGGAGAAGCGGTGGATGTCATATACCTAGACTTTAGTAAGGCATTTGATACGGTCTCGCATGATATTCTTATTGATAAACTAGGCAAATATAACTTAGATAGGGCCACGATAAGGTGGGTGCATAATTGGCTGGATAACCGTAGTCAGAGAGTTGTTGTTAACGGTTCTAAATCCTGCTGGAAAGGGATAACAAGTGGAGTTCCTCAAGGGTCTGTTTTGGGACCCGTACTGTTCAATATCTTCATCAATGATGTAGATATTGGGATAGAGAGTACACTTATTAAGTTTGCAGATGATACCAAACTGGGTGGGGTTGCGACTTCTTTGGAGGATAGGGACATAATTCAAAATGACCTTAGCAAGTTAGAGAAATGGTCAGAGGTAAACAGGATGAGGTTTAATAAAGAGAAATGCAAAGTGCTCCACTTAGGAAGGAACAATCAGTTCCATACATACAAGATGGGAAGCGACTGTCTAGGAAGGAGCATGGCAGAAAGAGATCTAGGGGTCATAGTGGACCACAAGTTGAATATGAGTCAACAGTGTGATGCTGTTGCAAAAAAAGCAAATACGATTCTAGGTTGTATCAACAGGTGTGTTGTAAGCAAAACTCGTGAAGTCATTCTGCCGCTCTACTCTGCACTAGTTAGGCCTCAGCTGGAGTACTGTGTCCAGTTCTGGGCGCCACATTTCAAGAAAGATGTGGAGAAATTGGAAAGGGTACAGAGAAGAGCGACAAGAATGATTAAAGGTCTAGAGAACATGACCTATGAAGCCAGGCTTCATGAACTGGGCTTGTTTAGTTTGGAAAAAAGAAGATTAAGGGGGGACATGATAGCGGTTTTCAAATATCTAAAAGGGTGTCACAAGGAGGAAGGAGAAAATTTGTTCCTCTTGGTTTCTGAGGACAGGACAAGGAGTAATGGGCTTAAAGTGCAGCAGGGGAGGTTTAGATTGGACATTAGGAAAAAATTCCTAACTGTCAGGGTGGTCAAATATTGGAATAAATTGCCAAGGGAGGTGGTGGAATCTCCCTCTCTGGAGATATTTAAGAACAGGTTAGATAGACATCTGTCAGGGATGGTGTAGGTGGAGCTTGGTCCTGCCTTGAGGGCGGGGGGCTGGACTTGATGACCTCTTGAGGTCCCTTCCAGTCCTATTATTCTATGATTCTATGATTCTATGAACATGCTCAAGGTCATTCTTGGCCGTATCATTAGTTCCCATGTGGAGAAGCAGGAAGGGGTAGCGATCCGAAGGTTTGATCAGCTTGGTAAGCCTCTCAGTGACATCCTGAATGCGAGCTCCCGGTAAGCATCACACCTCTCGAGATTCCAGGTCTGGACAGCAGAGGGATGGCTCAGTCCCTCTTAGGAGGGAGTCCCCGACCACCGCCACCCGTCGTTTCCTTTTGGGGGTGGTGGCCGTGGAACCCCCATCCGTAGGACTACGCATCCCATGCCTTCCAGGAGATGGTGTTCCCTTCCGGTTTCTTCCTTGTGAGGTCCCTTCCAGAGCTTTCAGCACTGCAGAGCCTGTGGAGAGAGCTTGAAAGCGATTGCTAACCTCTATAGCATCGGGGGATTCCCGTGCTGGCCTTTTTCCCCTTCTAGAAGTTACATGCTGCCAGTTCTCTTCTTGGTCATGTACTGCCCTCTCTGGCTCCTCTGCCTGCCGTGCTTGAAGGATTAAATGCTGCCTTCTATCGAGGAAGTCTTCATCCTCTCTGATCGAGCGTAGGGTCGACACTTGGGCCTCCAGTCCTCTAATTTTTTCTTCCAAAATGTCGACCAGCTTGCACTTGGTGCAGATGAAATCCGTTCTTTCTTCCGGGAGGAAGACAAACATGGCACACGCTGTGCAGGTAACAACAGCAGACCCATCACCATCCATCGCTACTGTCCTGGAGAAGGGATTTAAAAAGAAAGGCAAGAGAACCTCCGGCCCTTCCCAACTCCCTCTCTTACCTCCCTGTTAGCACTCACCTGTTCGCAAGCTCCTTGGTTGCTTGCCCACTGCCTTATAAAGCCCTGGAGTGCCTGAAAGCTCCTCCCCCTACCAAGGCTCAGCCAATCAGCAGAGGCTTCTAGAATTCAAACTTTAATTAGAAGCCAACAGTTTCTACTTGCCAATCACAGCACAAACTCCATCAAGGGGAGGGGGAGGGCAAAGGGGAAGTGGAAAAAAAACAAAAAAACCTCACTCTCAAACACAGGGGAAAATAAACAAATAAATAAACAAACAAACAATAAAAAAGAACACACACCAACCCTCACTCACAAACACAAGCTTAGCACACAGTAAGAAAGCCCCAATAACAACACACACTTCCCTCAAGAGTCCTATATCTGCTTCTCCTTTACCTGGAGAACTCTTTCTCTAAGCTCCCTGTTAGCACTCACTTGGTCGCTTGCCCACTGCCTTATAAAGTCCTGGAGTGCCTGAAAGCCCCTCCCCCTACCAAGGCTCAGCCAATCAGCAGAGGCTTCTAGAATTCAAACTTTAATTAGAAGCCAACAGTTTCCACCTGCCAATCACAGCCAATCACAGCCCCTAGCAATCATAGCCAATCATAGCACAAACTCCATCAAGGGGAGGGGGAGGGCAAAGGGGAAGTGGAAAAAAAAAGCCTCATTCTCAAACACAGGGGAAAATTAATAAACAAACAAACAAACAAACAAACAAACAATAAAAAAGAACACACACCAACCCTCACTCACAAACACAAGCTCAGCAGAGCACAAGTGAACAGAGTGAATACAATCCCCACTTTGTCACACCCTCAGGGTTCTATTTTTTGGGGGAGTCTACACTAGACCCACTAAATCGAATGTTAGAAGATCAACCTCCGAAGAGTTGATCTTCTCTGCAGTGTAGACATGCCCTGAGTATCGGGTACTATTTCCTAAATTAATGAAAATCAAGTTATCTAAAATAATCACACAGGCTACGTCTACACTGGCATGATTTTCCGAAAATGCTTTTAACGGAAAAATTTTCCATTAAAAGCATTTTCGGAAAAGCACGTCTAGATTGGCAGGATGCTTTTCCACAAAAGACGTGGTTTTCCGCAAAAAAGCCCCAATCGCCATTTTCGCGATTGGGGCTTTTTTGTGGAAAACACTACTGTGCTGTCTACACTGGCCCTTTTGTGCAAAAGTCTTTCGGAAAAAGACTTTTGACCGAACGGGAGCAGCATAGTATTTCCGGAAAAGCACTGATGATCTTACATGAGATCGTCAGTGCTTTTCCGGAAATTCAAGCGGCCAGTGTAGACAGCTGGCAAGTTTTTCCAGTCTAGACACAGCCACAAAGACACAGTCTAGACACAGCCAGTCTAGACACAGCCACAAAGACACAGTCTAGACACAGCCTTCTTAGATGTTGAAAAATGCGGTACTGAGCTATAAATTAATATGGTTTAATTATCAGATTTCCACCTCATTGTTTGAAGAAATATATGAAGAAGTAACAGTGAGAAACGTGATTTAAATACAAGATTTTTGGTGATTTAAATTTAAAACAATCTACCCTGTCATCAAGTCCAGTCTCCTGCCTTCATGGCAGGACCAAATACCATCTAGATCAGGGCTGGGGCAAAATATGATCTGCGGACTGCATCCGGCCTGCCAAGCCGCCAGACCTGGCACTCCGAGAGTCTCAGCCAATTCCCTGCCTGCCCCGCCCCCACTCTGCACTCAGGAAAGCAGACTGCTGTTGGGCCATGTATATCTCTGAATGCTGGGAGACTGGGGAAGGAGGCGGAGGCTTCACACACTGCTCCTGCCCCCTCTAGCTCCCACTAGCCAGTTTCTGGCAATAGCAGCTGCCTGTTTGCAGGACTGGCAGCATATGAAGTGCCCCTTCCCCATCACCCCCGGTCTCACAGTGTTTGCAACAGCAAACATGGGCGTGGAAGGCAGGGATCCTGATTAAAGAACCTGCCGGGCTGCTGGCTGGGAGCCATCCAGGTAAGGTCTCCCAGCCAGAGCCTGCCTTTGGCACCCCAGACATCCAGCCAGACTGTGATATTTTAGTATTGGTATAAGATTGTAAGTAGGGTGCATAATGATTTGCTTAGAAGTTTGGTTGGCTTCTATTTCACCCTTTCTCTTATGGTAGATAATATTTACTATAAGGCCTTGCTTTTTGTTAGCATTACTAATTAAGCTGTACCCCTTGTCTGCATCCCAAACTAAGTTGTACAAGATTCCTTTCTTTTTATTATTCCTGTAATCTTGTCTGAAACTCTGTAAAATTGTGAGGTGTGAGTGGAGGAGGCGTGCAAGTGGAAAAGCCATCACAAATGCCCAGGTGGTCAAGAAGAAATGGAAACCTTGACTATAACCAGGAAACATCCAGGCTGTGTCTACACTGGGCCACTTATTCCGGAAAATCAGCCGCTTTTCCGGAATAAGCTGCGAGCTGTCTACACTGGCCCTTGAATTTCCGGAAAAGCAACGATGCTCTACTGTACAAAATCAGCCGCTATTCCGGAAAAACTATTCTGCTCCCGCTCGGGCATAAGTCCTTATTCCGGAACACTGTTCCGGAAAAGGGCCAGTGTAGACAGCCCAGTAGTCTTTTCCGGAAAAGTGCGTCTACATTGGCCACAGACGCTTTTCCAGAAAAAGGGCTTTTCCAGAAAAGCAGCCTGCCAATGTAGACACTCCTTTTCCGGAAAAACTGAAAACGGAATAGTATTCCGTTTTAAGCAGTTCCAGAAATTCATGCCAGTGTAGACACAGCCACATTGTGACTGAATCCATTGTGGCTTAATTCAATTAGCACAATTGACGAATCCTGGAGGCAGGCAGACACCCCCAAGAATGACACACACACAAGAGACAATGATGGGCAGCCTGACAGCAGCCATCAAAGTGTAATTGCAGAAAACCTGGAGACTAACACCATTTAAAGATTAATGATTGCAGCATGACACTGCAAAACCCATAGACTCTAATGGGAACTTGAATGTATAAGAAGGAGAGCTCTTGCCATTAGACTGTGGGTTCAGTCCTGCAAGCCAAGCCTCAGAGGAGCCTCAAATGGCCATCGAAAGATCTCAACTCCTTAGTCTTACCTGCCCAGTAAGACAGACTTGAGCCACTTTTGGCTGGTAACTATACACCATCTGCAGGACCCGTGTGTGTGTGAATGCATGTATAGCTTTTCATTTTGTACTTTCAGTAAAAGCAGCGTCTTGCCTTTTCCCCTAAAAGATCCCATGTGCTTCTTATAACAGCCCCTCCCACAATCAACCCTCTGCTCTCCTTGTGTACCCCTACCCCATGTAACCCAAACCTTCCACAGCCCTGCTGTAGTCCCCATACACCTTCCCAGATACTGCATCCCCTCCTACACTCCTCCTCAGGTCACAACCCTCTCCCAGACACTGCACTCCAATCCGCTATTCCTGGTCACAGCCCAAATCCCTGCACCCCCTCCTGCACACCTCTGCCCCAAGTTACACCCCCCTCCCAGACCTTGCATCCCCTCCTGAACTCCCACCCAAGTTTACAACCCAATCTCAGACCCTGCCCTCCAATCCTGTATCCCTGGTCACAGCCCAAATCCTTGCACCCCTCCTGTACTCCCACGCCACGCCCTCAGGGGGAGGGCAGGCATCGGAGGGTGCACAAGGACCTCATGCAGGAGTGCGTGGCTGTCCTGCGTGACATACAGCAGAAGGTCTGGGATGACGTCAAGTGGCGCAATCGCATATGGGACCAGCTTGTGTGCCACCATCTGGGAAGTGACGGCATACCCGGGTCCTGTCCCTTCTCTCGCTCTCCCCAATCCTGCTCCCTCCCACCCCTTTCTCCTGCTGCACCTTCCCTCCCCCCATTGTAACAGGCCCCACCCAACCCCAAGTTCGTCAAGGTCCCTGGACCCAAGGCGGAACTTCCAGCCACACCACGTGCCACTTGAAGCCCTGAGCCCCCATCCTCCCTCCCCCATCCAGGTTCTCAGCCTCCCTCCGCCCCAGTTACTTTTATTATAAAAAACAAAATACAAAGTTTTTGTTGAAACCAAAACTGGTGCATTTATTATTTGCACAGGAAGTGGGGAAAGGAGGAGTTGTGATGGGAAAAGTATAAGGAGGGCAAGGCACAAGCCCCCATTGGGGAGGCCCTGGGGAGAGTTACTGGGCTCTTCCCTGGTCTGATGGGCCTGGTGGAAGGCAGCTGTCCACGGCTGGTCAAAAACCCTTCCCTTGCAACCAGCCTCTGTTCCCCACCCTGGGAGGAAGGTCTCCACTTTGCCCTCCACTAGGTTGTGGCGCACGCAATACGCAGAGACCACCTCAGGGATGTTGTGCTACCCCATGTTGACACGTCAGAAGGCACCTGAACCTGGCCTTGAGGCACCCAAAGGCGCATTCCACCTACATTCAGGTCTGGTTCAGGTGCGTGTTGAATTGTGCGGTCCAGGTGGCCAGTGTAGGGCTTTATGAGTCACGGCATGAGTGGGTATGCAGCATTGCCAATGATACAGAGTGACATCTGTAAGTCCCCCACGTGAAAGTGCCCCTGGGGGAAGAATGTTCCAGCCTCCAGTTTGTGGTACAGGCTAGAGTTCCTAAATATGCAGGCATCATGTGCCCAGCCCGACCACCCTACAAAAATGTCTGAAAACTGTCCCCAGTGGTTGACAAGGACCTTCAGCACCATGGAGAAATATCCCTTCCTGCTCATGTACTGGGTGGCTTGATGCTGTGGTGCACGGTTCGGGATGTGGGTCCCATTGATTGCTCTTCTGCAGTTCGGGAAGCCAAAGGCAGCAAATCCAGCCACCATCAGGTCCAGGTCTCCAAGGTGGATGACCCTGCTCAGCAGGATGGAGTTTGATGGCCTGCACCATGTACAGAAGGAGATATAGAAACAGAGAATGAGAGGGGGTGCCTGAGCCCTTGGGAGGTGCCTGTCGCCTTTCTCCCTCCCCCAAACATCCAAGGAGCCATACTCTATGGCTATGTCTAGACTGCAAGCCTCTTTCGAAAGAGGCTTTTTCAAAAGATACTTTCGAAAAAGCCTCTTTCAAAAAAGAGCGTCTAGACTGCAAGCGGAACTTTCGAAAAAGCAAGCCGCTTTTTCGAAAGAAAGCAGCAAGTGAGTCTGGATGCTCTCTTTCTAAAAAGCCCTGTTGCCATTCAAGAACGCCTTTTTTCAAAAGAGCACTTTCGAAAAAAGGCGTTCTTCCTCGTGAAATTAGGTTTACCGCCGTCGAAAGAAAAGCCGCGTTCTTTCAATTTAATTTCGAAAGAACGCGGCTGTAGTCTAGATGCAGGTGAAGTTTTTTCGAAAAAAAAAAGGCTACTTTTTTTGAAAAAAACCCTGAGTCTGGACACAGCCTATGAGACTGGCCCCCTCCCCCAGCAGCAGGGTTGTATGAGGGCAGGATGGCATAAACATCTCCCCCACCAGTGATGGGCCTTCCCCCCACCCCTCTTCACCTCCCATTCTCCTTCCCCTTTCCCAAGGATCCCCCTTTTCCAAGCCTCCCCCCCCCCCACACAGGGAATGCACCCCGAGAGTGCCTTACCTCCATGATGACCCCAACGGTGGACTTCCCCACACCGAACTGGTTGTCTGCCGATGGGAGCTGTCTTCTGAAACTGCTGCAGAACCTGAAGCATGACAGTGTGGGGCCATTGCATGCCCATCACATCCTCCATAGCCAAAAAGAAAATAATGCTGTGATGTCCAACAAAGCTTGGCAACCAGAGCACACACTGCTGTCCCTCGGATAGACAGGCAAGCACACAGCAGAACCTGAGAAATGGCTGTCCAAGGGGGTCCCTTTAAGCCTTAGGCAACAGCACCAGGAAGTAACTGCTGATTTAATGCCCTGGCTGAAGTGGTTCCGAGTGGCTTTTTATGCTGATCACTTTTTCAATGCGGTTTTGAAACATGGACACTCTCTTTCAAAAGAAGCTTATAATCTAGACATACTCTGAATGAGCAATGACAGTTCAGGAATTTAACTACTAAAAGGCCTATCAAGGGAAGTCCATTTTATTGACTACTTTTTTATTTGGCTCCCACCTGCAGGCCACATGTTGAGTCCCACGTAAACCCAAACCACACTGCAGGCTGCGGGCTGCTTGTGTAGTAGCTCTGCCTTACCTCAAGCTCCCTTCTGCATCCATCCTCCATCCCAGACCCCCACACCTCCTCCATTAATATAATGGAAGAGTGCAGCCCTCGACCACTTACCAAAGTCTTGGAGTGGTCCCCATAAAAAATTATTGCCCATCCTGATCTAGATCATCCTTGATCAATGTCTAACCTGCTCTTAAATATCTCCAGTGATGGAGATTCCACTGCCTTCCTAGATGATTTATTCCAGTATTTAACCACCTTGACCATTCCTCATGTCCATCCTCAACCTCCCTTGCTGCAATTTAATGCTCTCTATAGATGCGTTAGAATGGCTGAGACACCCAGGTACAGCAATTTTAAACTCAAGTTTACAATACGTCATAGACTCTCAAGCCCAAGCCTGGAAACACCAAGCACTCAGTTCTAGGTCCTACAGGCTCGGACTTTGTGTGCAGTATAAACATGCTCATTGTGGGATGTACTGGCTGGCTGGTTCTGGACTCCTCCGTAGCACCTTGAACCATATTGTCCCTCTGTCAGGTGACTTTCGCATGCAGATCCTGTGCTGCCAACAACTCACAGCCCAAATTTCTACTTATAGAAGCCAAGAATTAATCCAAGCTGAAAAACATGTTCTAAGAGCTAAATCTTATTTTTAAACCATCTGCATTGAGCAAGAAGCAAAATCCTTCATTGGCTTCTTCTGGTGTCCAAATATTACAATTGCATTTCACTCTGTCCATTGCATCCAGTGCAACAGAAGCTCAGTTCAGTTACATTTATTGTTGAGTCCTGATTTCTAGAAGTGCCATGCGCCCACCACTATGAGAGCTGCAGGATGCTATCTGTTGAAAACCAGGCTTTCTGTGTGTCAAGTAACAAGTTGCTGACATCTCCCATGAAAGCTTTACAAAATGAGACTTGGCCACAGGACTAAGGAAAAACCATAAAGGTGGAAATCTGGCCAGGTGTCACATTCCAAGGGTATAGTGCAGACATGTAAGGGGGTCATAGAATCAGAGAATCATAGAGCTGGAAGAGACCTCAGAAGGTCATGAAGTCCAGCCCCCTGCCTAGGCAGGACCAATCCCAACTAGGTTGTATCAACACAGAGAAGTTACTAGGTTTGCTGTTCCTTTTAAAGAAACTACAGCTGCAGCTTTGTCACTTGAGAGGGATTAAGAAACACTCAGACTTTAAACATTTTGGCTACGCCTACTTTGAAGTAGGAATAAGATCCTCCGGAAAAGGGCGCTTTTTCCGGAGGATCGGGGCCAGTGTAGACGCTCTTTTCCGGCTTTTCTAAAAGCCGGAAAAAAGCGGCGGACATTTTTATTTAAATGCCGCGGGGGATATTTAAATCCCCCGCGGATTTCCCTATTACGATCTCTGAAATTAACATGCCCCTTCCGGAAAAGGGGCCAATGTAGATGAGCCCCTTAATTAAAGCACTGGTTTAGTTTATAGTAAAAAGTAAAACAAGTTTATTAAACAAAAGTTATAGTTCAAGTGATACCTAGGAGCAGGAATAAACTTTAGAAAGGGTTACAAACTATATTAAGAATATGCTTCTAAGACTCAAATTTAATTTCAGCCAGTTACAATCTTCTCTTTAAGCAGGGCTCTCACCTATAATCAGTCTCCAGACATCACCTCCACATCTGGTATCTTTAGTCCATCTCAGAGGCACAGAATCCACTTATAAGTTTGTAAAACTGGGTCTCACCCCAATTGACCAGCAGATGGCGATAAAGCAACAACAATCAGCTGTGTCAGGGCAGGTGATATTTACCTATGAGGTATGCAGTGACATACTGGTGCCACTAGAGAATGGTAATGGGAGATCTTTTCCACTTAATACTGGATCAGGGACAGTTGGGCTACGTCTACTTTGGCAGGATTTAGTGCAAAATTTTGCCGCCTGTCTACACTGGCCATGAGTATTTGCGCAAGAACACTGACTTTCTAATGTATGAAATCGGTGCGTCTTGCGCAAATACTCTGACACTCCCGCTCAGGAATAAGAACACTTACGCAAGAGGTCAGTGTAGACAGGTAACATCAATTTCTTGTGCAAGAAAGCCCAATGGCTAAAATGGCCATCAGAGCTTTCTTGTGCAAGACAGCGTCTACACTGGCACGGATGCTTTTGCGCAAAAGCAAATCTTGCCAGTATAGACGTTCTGTTACTCAAACACTCTAACACAAAAACTCTTGGGTGCGTCTAGTCTGGCAAGTTTTTGCGCAAAAGCGGGTGCTTGAATTTGCGCAAGAGCAGTGACGCTCTAATGTAAGAATTCAGTGCTTCTTGTGCAAATACTTTGATGCTCCTGCTCAGGGATAAGCCCTCTTGCGCAAGAATACTTGCGCAAGAGGGCCAGTGTAGACAGGCACCTTAATTTTTTTCACAAGAAAGCCCAATGGCCAAAATGGCCATAAGAGCTTTCTTGCGCAAAAGCGCGTCTATTCTGGGCACGGATGCTTTTGCGCAAAAGCACTTTTTGCACAAAAGCATCCGTGCCAATCTAGACGCTCTTTTGCAGAAATACTTTTAACAGAAAAACTTTTCCGTGAAAAGAATTTGCGCTAAATCTTGCCAGTCTAGACGTAGCCATGGAGAGAGGCAGTTAACAAATCTAAGGTCAAATGAA
The DNA here is from genome assembly GCF_049634645.1 of Pelodiscus sinensis. Lineage (NCBI taxonomy): Eukaryota > Metazoa > Chordata > Testudines > Trionychidae > Pelodiscus > Pelodiscus sinensis. The sequence continues at coordinate 352,185 of NC_134738.1, read as the reverse complement.
AGACTTCTGAAACATGGGCTGAATCTTAGAAGATTTCTTCAGTCATACGGATGGATTTTGGGTTTTGATGAAATTCAGTCCAAAATGGTAAAATGGTGTTTTGATTTGAACATGACAGTTGTATTATAAGATTCAATGTGAATGGCAGCCTAATGAAATGTATAACCTTTTACTATTCTTTTTTGATGTTGGAATAAAAAGGAGATTTATTGTTCTTCTCTGAATTCTCTTTTAGAGGTTAGTAGCAAAACAGGTTTTTAATTCTTTAAAACTGTGAAATATTTTCTAAATCTCTATATCTTTTTCATTTTATAGGTTTTGAAAAGGAATGACTGATGTGTTGAAAAACTCTGAGTTTCAAAAACTTTTCATTTTTTCTCCTACCAGTCCATTTCCTTTTATTCTATTTGTCATTTTAACAAAAAGGAAAAGAGGGAAAATTATTTTTTTCATTTTTAAGTTTAATAAAAAGACCATTTCTGAATGGTAAAAATGCTGTAGATTTGCTCAAAACTTATCTGTGTGAAAACGTTGATTGAACAAAATTGAAATATTACAAAGGTATGTGTTGATGATGACAAAATGTCATGGGCGAAAGGAAAAATCAAGACATTTTCATTTCTGCTTATGCTAGTTTGCTATATATTTGAGAGAGTTTCTCTGTTTGTCTGTTTGATCAAGAACTCTTCCTAAATAAGAAAACAACAAATAGTCTTGCAGCACCTTAGGGTATGTCTACACCACAGTGCTATTTCGAATTAACTTATTTCGAATTAGTTACTTCAAAATAACGCAGCTATAGACAAAAACTAATTTGAAATAGCATTTTTCTAATTTGAAATAGCGCATCCACATTGAGTGGACCCTGAATCGAAGGTAAGGCTGGCTGGAACCAGTGCCGGCAGGGCATCAGGGTCGGACTTAGTGTATGGGGCTGCTGCCTCAGGCTATACAAGGTCTGTGCTTAAAGGGACCCGACCCCCCATCTCAGACAGACAGTTCTCAGGTTTCTCTGCTTGCTGGTCTACCTCGCTGAGGGACAGCAAAGCATTTGTGTCTCGAAGTGCTCTGCTTGCCCTCACTCAGGACACCACGGCATTCTGCAACATGGAACCAGACCTGCCCCTGGGGACTCTGCTGCGTCTCGTGGACACGTTGCCAGCAGCCTGGACGCACTGTCTGCAAGCTGCTATCCGGGAGGACCATCGAAGGGCTGTCAGGATCCAGGGGGCCCTGCGGGAGAGCTTCCACCCTGAGGAGCGCTAACAGTCTCCCTGGTCTACCCCACTGGGGACTTGTGCCCCATTCCTCCCTCTCGTCCTTCCACTTACCCTTCCCTAACCCCCCTTTCTGATGTCAAATATAATGCACTTTTGTCTCAAAAATACAAACTCTGTTTATTTAACAAAACTGGGGGGGGGGGGATGAAACTCTGGGGAGGTTGGGAAGTGTGGCGGGAGAGGGGAGGAGAAAGGATGGGATGGGTATGGGGAGGGGGAAAACTTGGAGGAGGAAGCTGGAAGGGGGAAGCAAGGGGAAGAAGGGGGAGGGGAAGCTCAGCACTCAGGGGTAGGGGTCTTGCTGGGCCAACTGCCTCCCAGCACCGCAGGGGAGGGGCCCTCAGCATCCCCAGGGGGGTGGAGAGGAGGGTGCGGAGGTTGAGATGGGGGGTGTGGAGATTGAGGAGGAGGGTGTGGAGGTTGAAGAGGAAGAGGCGGGGGGGCAGGAGTGGGAGGAGGAACAGTAGCTGGGGGGGGGGGGGGCAGCACGCTCTGCACCAGGGCCTGCAGATGGTGACAGATGGCACAACCCTGGGCAAGCAGCTCCCACGGGAACTCCCATTCTTCCTGCGCCCGCTGCTCCAAGATCCGGGTCTAGGAGATTGTGGGGGAGGGAAGAGAAGAAGGGAAAAGGGGGGAAAGAAATACAGTGTCCATGCTACATAAAGCTGATAGAGAAGGTGCAAATTGTTCTTAAGCACCCATTGTTTGGTTTTTGTATGTAATTAGGATGTGGAATGTAGTGGGCCATCCAGCCAATGTTTTTATTCATACCTTTGTGAAAGGAATTAAACGTGTAAATGAAGTTAAATTCTAAGGCTTCCCTGTTGAGTTGGCTTGTGGAATTGGCCTGTAGCAATATGGTGACTTTGATATCCATTAGTGCGTGCCTGGGCAAGTTAAAATGTTCCCCAACTGGTTTCTGTGTATTGCCTTTTTGGATATCTGATTTGTGTCCATTAATTTTTTCACACAGAGACTGTCTAGAATTAATTTTAATAGATTTTAAAGAAATCTGAAATAAAAATTAACTTCATCAAAATAACACTGTATTTTTGAAAATATAATTTATATAGAGCAGGTAGAGTTTCTTTTTATTTACCAAATAAAACAGCTTAATTGAGTTAAGTATCCAAGCAATGCAGGATAAATCTACTAGTTATAACATCTGAAATGTTAACGTGGAAATTGGAAATTATCAAATGGAACACTTCTGTTCACAGGGATTTCCATGGTTTCCATGCTCATACCAATGCAGAACAAAAACAAAACCTTGAAACTGTAAACTTTCCTGTGGGCTGGAAATTGTGACTGATGAAGAATGGTGAAAGGAGAGTGGATTGGGGATTGAGTGATGGGGGAGGCATTTCTTCCCTTCTCAGTTTATTCTCTTCTTCATCATTAGCCCTGGGCACTTTCCCTTCTGGAAAGATTGATGTTGTGGGGAGGACAAGGAGCTGAGGGGTTAAGGTGGTGGTAAGATGGAGTAGCCAACTAGAAGGCACTAGCCCTTTAAATTGCCTTGATGCTGGAAAGGGGGAGAGGAGAGAAATAAAGCACTTACCAATAATGGTGAGAGTGTTTGTGATACGCTAAGGTTACAGAAGACCACTTGGGGGGGCTTCCCAGAGTGCTGACAAGGGCACTGCCACTCACCTTCCTGATCTCTGGGCCTTCTCACCACCCAGTCCTGCTGGGCCAGATCGCCTGTCTCCCCCAGCCAAGGCCCCAAACTGAGATGGCCCCCTGAGAAGCAGTGTAGACACTGAATCTCTTCAGGTCCAAGAAGAATGCAGTTTAGGGTGCAGCTTCCTGGGATATCACTCTCCAAATGGAACCCCAAAGGAATTATTTAGGTGAGCCCCCTTTGACAATGAAAGGGGGAATGTACACACAGATTGCTCCCCCCAGGTAATAATTATTTATGCTGGGTTTCATAGGAAATAAAAGCAATTGTAGTAAGTACAAGCAGTAGGATTTAAGTGGTAATAGGTGAGAACAGGCAGAGCAAAGTAGATCACAAACTCAAAATAACAGAAAAGGCTTAGCTAATTCTACACTAAAACTTCAGTACGAACTTACTACAAACTCACCCTAAAAATGTTTCTTTCCCGGCCAAGCCTTCCAAACCAGGGCAGACTCCTTTTCCCTGGGGTCTCTGGTTCCCTCCCTTGGGTGTGCCACACCAATCAGCCAAAAGATCCCAGGCCCCGATTTCCCCATTGTTTTTAAAGATTCCCTTATTGCATGGGGGGTCACCTGACCCATCCCTACCAACCACTGCTAAACCTTAAAGACAAAAGGCTATTTGCATATGATTGCCCATACACGGATGTCTCCCAGCAGTGGAACCACCCTTGATGACTTTCATTCACACATTTAAAACTCATAGGCTACGTCTAGACTGGCAGGATTTTCCACAAATGCTTTTAATGGAAACGTTTTTCTGTTAAAATCATTTGCGGAAAAGAGCGTCTAGATTGGCACGGACGCTTTTATGTCAAAGCACTTTTTGCGGAAAAGCGTCCGTGCCAATCTAGACGCGGTTTTGCGCAAGAAAGCCCCGATCGCCATTTTCACCATCGGGGCTTTTTTGCACAAAACAATACCGCGTTGTCTACACTGGCCCTCTTGCGCAAAAGCATTTGTGCAAGAGGGCTTTTGCCCGAACGGGAGCAGTATAGCCTTTCCGCAAGAACACTGACATCAGTGTTCTTGCGCAAATTCAAGTGGCCAGTGTAGACAGCTGGCAAGTTTTTCCAGAAAAGCAGGTGTTTTTGCGGAAAAACTTGCCAGTCTAGACGCAGCCATAAAGTATTCCTTCCTCCATATGTCTAATTTTACACACAAGAATGATACATGCACCAAAATAAGATACACAGATCCAGTGGATTAAGACATGGACTGATGAAGTAATTTGCTCAAAGCACCTTGAGTACATTTATGTCCATAAGTCCATTTCATAAAACATGCGAGGGGGGGGGAAGGAGCCACCACAGTGTTTCTGATGATTTCTGGACAAGCTGATAGTCTTAACAATGCCCTGGAACCTCGCTAGTGGAAATGGATCGGAAGATGTATATGGAAGGCCTTCTACCCTGCTTCCCCCCTCACCAGTGACAAAAAGGGGAGCTGCATCCAGAGGAGCCTGGAAGTCCCCTGGCTTCAGTTCTTGCCACCCGTTGATACTGCCCGCTTGTCTTCAACTTCTGCTGTCTTTTATAAACAGTCTTGCATGACAGGTTGTGTTGGACTTTTATTCCCTTAAGAGGTGTAGCGAGGGTGTTATATGGTCGGGGGCAAAGGAAAACTTTGTGCTCCTCCCCCCCCCCCCCGCCACTGCCCTGTGGCACGGCCCCAAACCTGGTGCACAGTTGAGGGGAACTTATACCGCATCTTCCCCCAACCCCTACAGTTTGGGGCCGGGCTCCCGCAGGCACTAACCCGCCGGTGGAGATCGAGGAGAGTTGGGCTTGGAGCAGAGAGGCAGGGAGGAGGCTCCAGCTGCTGGTGGCAGGCGTAGTAGGAGCACGTGAGCTGAGGGATGACGGGGAGGGGGAGCAGAATGGGATTTACTTGGCGCCTCCCTAGCGTGATGCCCAGGGGCAACTGACCCCTCCGGCCCCCTTGCTACACCACTGCCCCCCTCCTGCAGATCTATCATCTTATGCATGTGCAACTTCAAGCATGGGCGGCAGGTTTGTACAATTTTTGGTGGTGCCCCATTAGCCACACCCCCTAGCCCCATCAGTCACGCCCCCTTCCTCCCCGCCCCCCATTAGCCATGCCTCTCGAGGTAACACGTTCAGGGCAAGATGGACACGTCACCAGACGTAAAAGGTGTCATGTCACCCTTCTCGAAGGACTTTACCCACCATCCTCCTACCAACAGGGATTAGTTTGGCCCCCACCAAACTTCTCTCATGCAACTATCCTGCAATTGCATTAACCCAACGTGTGTGACATTAATTTGGGGGCAGAGAGGCTGGGGGAAGTGTTCCCTCTAAGGCTATGTCTACACTCACGGCTTCTTGTGCAAGTACAGTCGTACTTGCGCAAGAACCCACAGAGCGTCCACGCTGCCCGCCTGCTCTTGCACAAGGAAATTTACAGTACGGTGTGGTAAGAGAGGGCGTCTTGCACAAGAGCTACGCTCTTTTCTAACAGGTGTAAGCTCTCTTGCGCAAGAGAGCAGTGTGGACGCTCAGCAGGGATTTCTTGCACAAGAAACCCCTCTGGCTAAAATGGCCATCGGAGCTTTCTTGCGCAAGAGAGTGTCCGCACTGCCAAGGATGCTCTTGCGCAAAAGCACAGCTTGCACATGGCAATGTGGACGTGTTCTTGCACAAGGAGCATTATTTTATGGTGTGTTCATTTTACCATGGGTGCGGCTACTATGATAAAGAAGCAAATATTTTGGTTTACAAGCCAAATAATTTTACAGCAATTTTGACGCAAACACCTTAGTGCAGTTGGCAATGCCCATTATTTCTTTCCATACCGTGACTGTGGGACAGCTAATTCAGGCCACGCAAGCTAGGATTCACCAGGCAAAGGCAGATGAGAGACTCCCCTGGGGATACCTTTGTCCAGTGGAAGGGCAAACTACTGCCCCCTTATCCAAAGCCACAGAAACCTGACAGAATCTGGGCAATTCTACTGCCTGATGTCAGCATTTGTTTTAGGCAATGAGGAATGATAAGGTGTGAACCGTGTTCCATTAATTCACTCTGCCTACGTGGGACTGAAGGCTGGACTCCACCCTTAGAGCTAGGCATGTGTGCACAGCTCTCTCACGTTGGAGAATTTTACTTGAAATTACAAAATGTGAGTTTTCCAAAACTTTACTGCTTCTAGAAAACATTTTGCAACCATAAGGGAGATTCCTACACTGCCATCTGTGGAGAACTGGATGGTCATATGAAGCCTGACTCACCTCCTACTTTCCAGCTACTAACCTGTATTAAGCAAAGTGAAAAAGACATTAATTATTGGGCTAACATTACTCTTTTAAGGTAAGAAATTACTATTGTTGACACAAGGATATTGTGAAAGGGAGAAGACAATCTCTGCATTGCCACGTGGACCATGCAATGAAAAAGCTTGAGAAGCCCAGCGGGGTGATACATAACCAGGGCCCTCACAAATGCATGCTCCATTTTGACCAGTTTCACAACCAGAGGAATAGTGATAGAAATGTAGCCGTGTTAGTCTGGGGTAGCTGAAGCAAAATGCAGGACAATGTAGCACTTTAAAGACTAACAAGATGGTTTATTAGATGATGAGCTTTCGTGGGCCAGACCCACTTCCTCAGATCAAATAGTGGAAGAAAGTAGTCACAGCCAGAGGAGGGCTTTAAAACTGGCCACTTTCATGTTTTCAGATGTTCACATCTGAAGTTTCATGCTGTGTTAAGTGTAGGGATCCCAGCACAAAAGGGAACCACAAAGCAGAGGTGGGGGAGTCGAAGGATTGCCACCCTCATTGTTACCAGACTTGCCCAATACTCTGGGGTATGCTCATTTATCAGGGTTACCCTTATGGGACTGGGGGGAGGTTGACAGTTCTATCAGGGTGCTGTTGGTGCTTACTTGTGCTCTCATATGGAGCTGAATTCTCCCTGCTGCCAATTCCCCCTCCCACTGGAGCTCTCCTGCAGGAACTAGGTTCCTCAGGATGGGGTTCTTCCCACCTTGGCAACACACACAGACACTCACCCCACTAACAGAGCACGCCTGAGAGGACTGGGTACTCAGCACTCACAAGCTGACCCCCTCATATGTCCCTGGACTCAGCTGGCTGGTTTCACAGCAATGCCACACTGCACCCTCATGTGCCTTTGGACTCCATGGGCTGGATTAAACAGCACTTTAAGCTGCCATCCTCATAAGCCCCCAGGTTCAGCACCCCCCATCCCCACTGTCACCCCACAGTCATTCACTGGTAAACCACACGATGAGCAAACCCCACAGGATTTTGGGCACTACAGGGATCTTTTGCTTGGGTACAAGAAGCGTTGTTGCAGAGCCAATAGGGAAGCCAAAACAACACCCCTTAAGGAAGAGTGAGCAAAAGAGAAAGAAAGAGAGAGAAGCAACCAGCTTAACAATGAAAGTGATTTATTTCTGAGTAGTGAATAGATATCAAACAGTTACAATATTAAATCTAACAATTACCATATTAAATAACCATATAACTGTTTACATAGGGCAGGGTCAGGAGGCTATGCTTACAGAGATAGTTGATTAGAGAGAGAGAGAGAGAGAGAGAGAGAGACCTCACCACTCCACGGAGCTTGCACTGATCGGGGTTCCCAGATGATGATGGTAGCCGGGGGTCCAGAGGGCAGGAGAGAAGCAGAACAGAGCCCCCAGCACGATCAGACAGGAGATGAAGAAGTCTCAATGGAACTGATGCAGTTTAAGTCCAGGTATCAGAACAGTTTTCTTGGGGCAAGGAGAGGAGTTTTATAGGGATAGTTCAAAGAGAAAGAGGAGAGACAATAGAAACTGATCACCCCTGGCTATGGGGGATGTTCCTTGAACGAGCTCACAATGCAACTAGGCAGTTTCAGTATTTTAGGTGTCAATAGGATCGTTACTAGAATTGGTCTGATAATGACTAATTTGGGTGTGAGCAGGCCCAGGTTCATTAGCGTCTGGAGCAGGGATTTCCCATCAGGCAGTGCTTCTCTGCTTTCGGTGTCCCATAGTTCACTGGGGTTCCTGCCTTGGAAGAGCTGCTCTCCATTCTGTATGCTAATGAGATGTCCCTCTGTTCCATCTTTAATGCAGATGAGGCTGGGGTGTTTCCTTAATTCTATCCCCCTTGTCTGAAGCAGTTTAGGTGGGTCTTGCCCAGCCTTTCATTGCTTTGTCTTTTGATTCTAGCCGAGGCCTGAGGGGGAGGGGGAGGGGGAGGGGAGGGGAAGGGAAAGGGGGGGATGGTTTTCCATTAATATCACTCCCTGGCTCCCAAAAGCACAGGGCTGGTAGGTAACATAATAGCTGGACTCTGAAAGCAGCACAGCTGTGCCAGGGGAGATTCCTAGAGACGGAGGTGGGTCAGATCTTCCCTGTGCTGCTGGAAGCCTCCAGAGCTGGCAACAGCTGTGGTACTTCCTGAGGTCAAAGTGGGTAACCAGATGCGGGGGGGGTCTGATCACCCTCTAAGACCAGCTGTGACGGGGGGACTCACCCCCGCACTCTCGGCCCCCGGAGCCGAGGCCCCACACCCCGCGCGGACGAGCAGCTGGCGCCGGAAGTCTGGCGCAGCGCGGCGGCAGAGGGGCCGGGGGAAACCGGCGTTGGGGGAAACCGACAGTTCTCAGGGGTGCCCCGCTTGCAAAGCAGTCCTGGCTTGGATTGCCCGGACTACCCACACTGGGCACATCACACCACTCGGCCATCAGCCCGGCTGCACTTGCCGCAGGCTGCCATCTGGGGAGAAGACGCAATTGGGGGGCTGCAGGAGAGCTTCCACCCCCAGAAGCCCACAGAGCCAGCCTAGTCCTCCCCATCGGGGGCTCGTGCCCCATTCCTCCCTCACCTCCTTCCACTTACCCTTCCCTAGCCCCTTTTCTTGATGTACAAAATAAAGGACAATTGTGTTCAAAAATAGAATCTGTCTTTATTGAACAAAACTGGGGGAGACTGGGAAAAGGAGGTGGGAGAGGGGAAGAGAGAGGCTGGGAGAGGGGAGGGCAACTAAAATGATCAGGGGTTGGGAACTGGTCCCATATGAAGAGAGGCTAAAGAGACTGGGACTTTTCAGCTTGGAAAAGAGGAGATGGAGCGGGGACAGGATAGAGGTCTCTAAAAGCAGGGGTTGGATGGAGAGGGTGCATACAGAAAAGTTCTTCATTAGTTCCCATAAAGAAGGACTAGAGGACACCAAAGGAAAGGTATGGGTAGCAGGCTTCAAACTAGTAACAGAAAGTTGTTCTTCACAAAGCAAAGAGTCAACCTGTGGAACTCCTTGCTGCAAGAGGCTGTGAAGGCTAGTACTAGAACAGAGTTTAAAGGGAAGTGAGATCAAGTCATGGAGGTTGGGTCCATGGAGTGGTATTAGCCAGGGGATAGGAGTGGTGTCCCTGCCCAAAGTTTGTGGAAGGCTGGAGAGGGATAGCACGAGACAAATGGCTTGGTCACTGTCTTCGGTCCATCCCCTCCAGGGTCCCTAGGGTTGGCCGCTGTCGGCAGACAGGCTACTGGGCTAGATGGACCTTTGGTCTGACCCAGGACGGCCATTGTAAGCTCAGGGCTCGGGGTCGGGGGTCTCAGTGGACCCCCTTGATTTTCATGCACACCTGCTCCTGGGTGGCCAGGCTGGCAGGTCTCCTGCCCTAGACGGCCACTTTCCTGTGCCTAGTGCGGAGATCGTGGACGAGGTCCACGATGTCCGCACTAGCCCAGGCGGGTGCCCGCCTCTTGCGGTCCCAGGCAAGCTCCCGGGAGCCGCCAGCCTGGTCCTGGGAAGAGGGGGAGGGCTGGGGGGCATCGGGTGGCTGGCTCGAGCTGTGCCAGGTGCAGGGTCTGCTGGCTGGGTGCTGGCAGGCTTGCACCTGGCATGGGCACCGTAGCCAGCCCGTGCCCCTTTAAGGGGTCCGGGGCCGGGAGGGGGGCAATAGAGTTTCCCTGGTGTTGGCCAGAGTGGCCACCAGGGAAACCTGGGAAGCCTTAGCCTCCACTAGTTCGAATTAAGGGGCTACACAGCCCTTAGTTCGAACTAGCTAGTTCGAACTAGGCTTAATCCTCGTAAAATGAGGTTTTCCTAGTTTGAACTAAGCGCTCCGCTAGTTCGAATTAAGTTCGAACTAGCGGAGCGCTAGTGTAGCGCCTATGAAAGTTAGTTCGAACTAACTCTGTAGTGTAGACGTACCCTCTGTGACTCTTGATGGGGTCGTTTGTAAGCAGAGTCTAGAGGCAAGTTATTTAAAGTCCTCTACCTTCTGCCAGAGTGGGAAACAGCCCAGGCACCCTCCCATGACTATCAGGAAGGAAGAGGAAAGCCCCCAGCTTGAGTTGGACAGTCCTCTGTCCCCTGCCCTCCCCAGTCAGGAGGGAGAGGAATACTGGTGAGATGTGTGCTTTCCCTCTCGCTCTCCGATTGGAAGGGGAACAGCAAGCAGCATCCTCGTACCAATCTCAGGGAGGGAGGGAGGGATCAGCACCTCCTACTCTCCCTAAAGGGTGTTTGGTGTTGGAGCAATCCCAGACTGGTGGCGGAAGTGCGCCTCCAGCCAGCCCACCTCTTTCACCTGCCTGGCTGCCTGCTGCTTAATGCCACAGTCAGCAGGAGAGTCCCGAGAACCTCCTCCTGCAGCGAAGCACCCCAGTCAGCCGGCTCCTTCTTACCAGAGTGGCACCCCAGGATGCCCCAGCTTGCTCTCACCTTTGTCCCCAAGGCACAGTTTAAAATTAATATTAAGCAAGAAATAGCAGGGATTGGGGAGGAGATGGAAATGGGATTCGATAACTCTGGTGTAAGTAGTTCAAATGCTCCCCAGGTTAGTAGTGAACGAAAGTGATGCCTGTTTGGTTAGTTATGATAGGAGTTTATCAGTGTTTCTAGTGAGTAAATGTCCATGTCACAGACCTTGCTGCTGTTTGAAGGCATCTCAGTAGAGCTGTGAAGGATTGTGTTGGTCATGGGAAAGGCTCATGCACCTGAGAAAAGGCAGGGGGCTGAGGAAAACTCGAGCTGCCATGGCCTAGCAGACACCAGTTTTCTGCACAAATAAAATTTCAGTCTGAGATCTTGAATTGGGCCCGTGATAAATGTACTTAACTTCACACAGACAGGAAGCATACAACATTCCCTGAACAGAGGGAAATTAACAAAATGGTTTTAAGACCTATCATTTTCTGATGCATGCAAAAATACATGGCTAATAAATTATTAATGCTAGGATGTGACGGTAGGTACTTATTTATCCTTCCAGGCTTAGGATTTTTGCTAGGGATGATAAATATCGGTTAATTGAATGGTCAGTTAACCTCATGATTCTTATTGGTTAGTCGACTATTCTGTAGTCTCCAGGCAGCTCCTGTCCAGGGGGAGGGGATCTGAGCTCCCAGACCTGGCATGAGTTGGAACTGAGCCAGGCTGCCTGCCTGCCTGGCTCCTAATACACTTTAAATGCAGAGCCACAACAGGGGTAGGTCCAGGATCCAGTGCAGGCCAGGCTGCTAAAAAATGTACTGGCAAGGAGTGGGGCATGGGGGAAATGCAGTAGTCTATAGCATTAACCTATAGGTTTTAGCTTATCAGATAATCAACTATACTATTACATCCATAATTTTTGCTCCACTTTGCTGATCTACAATCAAGAGTTTGACCCCCACTTTACCAAATGATGACATGTGACACTAGTCCTGATTTTTCTGCAGTTTGGCAGAGCCACATGCACCTGTTCAAAGTGGTGCAACATACCACCAACTAGAACAGCAATATTTATGCCTGCTTTGCCCAGTTACATGACCTAGTAGAGCTGGTCAACATGTTCAGTGGAACACAAAATGCAATTTGGTTGAAACTGAAACTTTTTACATCAATTTTGGGGATAGGAGGACTTTGAAATTGAGTCATATTAACGTTCTCAGTTTTTAAAAACGTCAAAACATTTTGTTTGTTTCATTCTGACATTGTTTTGGTATTATCAAAACAAAACATTTTGGCATTTGAACTGCATATTTTTGGAATTTCTGTTATGTGGAAAATTCAACATTTTAGATCAATTCAGGATGAATTTTTGAAATGTTGTCGGAATCCCCTGGAAAATAGGACCCTCATTTTCCTAACCAGCTTTATTGATTATAAATGTTGCAAAGAAATACAGGATCATATATTCTTTTTTTTTTAGGACTACAGGTATTGTAGTACTAACTTCAAGACTCTCCTGTGTTACTGTGCAAAAAAGTTGCTAGTTTCCTCGCCTTTATTTCCTCACCTGCATAGTAGGTAAGTCACTTCTTCATCTAGTAACTTGCCACTTAAAATTTATGAGAACATAGATTTTCTTAGCCGCTATGGATAAAAAGCCGCTATGTCTATGTTACTAAGAAGACATAGGGCATGTCTACACTAGGAAATAATTTTGAAATAACTATGTTGAAATAGCATATACATACTACAGGGAAGCCTCAAAATTAGTCCGAGGCAGGATTCCTTAATGTGGATGCGCTACCTCATCTTAGAGCCCCAGGAAGCACTTTGAATGACTCTGGGGAATAGTTATTTCAAAATATCAGCAGTGGAGTCATAGAATCATGGAACCATAGAGCTGGAAGAGACCTCAGAAGGTCATCAAGTCCAGCCCTCTGCTCTAGGCAGGACCAATCCCAACTAAGTGTCAACACTTATGTGTCAACAATAATGCAGAGTGTCAGCACTACTGCATTATTAGTGGATTGTAAGCATATTAATATTAATGCATTATAAGCATTATTCCCTGAGGAAAGCAGGAGTTATTTTGAAATAACCAGACCATTATTTCGAAATAAGTCTTGGTAGTGTGGACGCTTCACTTGTTATTTCAAAATAACTCCCTAGTGTAGACCAGGGCTGCAAGTCCGTCAGTCATTTAGGAATTGTTTAAGATTCTATACAGGCAGTCCCCGGGTTATGTACAAGATAGGGACTGTAGGTTTGTTCTTAAGTTGAATCTGTATGTAAGTCGGAACTGGCGTCCAGATTCAGCTGCTGCTGAAACTGATCAGTTTCAACAGTGGCTGAATCTGGACGCCAGTTCTGACTTACATACAGATTCAACTTAAGAACCCCAGGCATCCCCAAGTCAGCTGCTGCTGAAACTGATCAGCGGCTGATTCCAGGAAGCCCGGGGCAGGGGCTTCCTGTAGTCAGCCACTGGTCATTTTCAGCAGCTGCTGACTTGGGGACACCTGGGGCAGAGCAGCTGGGGTGCTGCTGGGTTGGTCCAGTGGCGCCCAGAGCGGCGCTACGGGACCAACCGGCAGCACCCCAGCTGCTGTACCACAGGCGTCCGGAGCAAAGCTGCGGAGCACGGGGGCAGCGGGACAGCCCAGATGTGCCGTGGCTATCCTGCTGCCCTTGGGCTCCGTGGCTTTGCTCTGCTTTGCTCCCCGTCCCCCTGGTCTGCAGACCAGGGGGACGGGGAGCAAAGCGGCGGAATACGCAGGCAGCGGGACAGCCCAGACGCGCTGTGGCTATCCTGCTGCCCTCGGGCTCCGCGGCTTTGCTCTGCTCTGCTCCCCGTCCCCCTGGTCTGCAGACCAGGGGGAGGGGGAGCAGAGCAGAGCGGCGGAACGTGCGGCCAGCTGACAGCCCAGACGCGTCTGGGCTGTCAGCTGGCCGCGTGCTCCGCTGTGCTCCCCCCCCCCCCCGGTCTGCAGACCAGGGGGAGGGGGAGCAGAGCGGAGCACAGCAGAGCGGCGGAACGCGCGGCCAGCTGACAGCCCAGACGCGTCTGGGCTGTCAGCTGGCCGCGCGTTCCGCCGCTTTGCTTCCTCTCCCTGGTCTGCTGGAGACCAGGGAGAGGAAGTGCCCCGTTCGTAACTGCGGATCCGACATAAGTCGGATCCGCGTAACTCGGGGACTGCCTGTACTGTTAAAATACAATTAAAGCAAAGCCAAGCGAAGAAGGAGTACCCTGAATATATGATATTGGACTGGCCTCAGCCACAGATTTCCTGTGGGCAATTTGCTTAATGTACTCTACTGGTAAGTTTTTCCATCTGTGAAGCAGGGATAATACCTGCCTAACTCAACAGGGGTATTCATAATCATTAATTAATATTACCCATGAAGTGCTCATAGTATGGCAAGGGGGGGCTCTAAATGGAGTTCACCTTCTGATTTGAGTGGATGAAATGTTCACAAATGAAAGACACACACGTTATGGTGTCTGTTTAATTTTTTATTGGACAACAAACATTTATAAAAAGACTTGAACGTCAAAGGTAAAGTACATGCGCTGTTACAAACATATAAAATGTTCTCACGTCACAAACTACCCATGACTTCAAAATCTTAGTTTTATGGTGTGAATTCTGAACAATTTTTCATAATATTCCATTCAACTTACACTGAAGCAGAAATAATTAAGGGTGGTTCTTAGTTTTCGTCATTCAGTGCCTTGCTGAAATATACAGAATATATATATATATATTAAATATTGGATAGGATAGTTGCAACAAGCATAAATTTTACATATACTACATATTATATACAACGCCTCTAAAGCATCAAGAGAATCAAAATGCAGATTAGCTATAACTGACCCCAACAATTAACAGTAACAATTAGGTTAGGGTATTAAGCAATGGCTTAGCCAGGATTGGTTGCTTCTAAAAGATGGTTTCCAGAATTTTGACTGTGCTGGGATAATATTTACTGATGTTACTTGCTCTAACTTGATCAATTTGCTAAAGTAAGGGTACGGTAAGTTTTACTGATTAAGTGCCTGACCTATGGGAGACTTTCCAGAGGCTTCAACAGGTTTCAGATGAGGCCTCTAAAGCCAAAGTCTACCTGTAGGAGCTCGTCACGCACAACTCCCTCTGGAGTCCACCCTTTGAGCTGCACTCACACAGATGGAGGGAGAACCTTTATGGGCAGTACAGAATGTACTCTGCCATGCACATTTTACTGCATTAGGTTACTTCCTTTTTCTGGGAGGAAAACTACGAAACAAGTGCAGCTATTTTACACATTCATCAGCCATTTGTCTCCCTAAGCAGTCCAAGTCAAAGACAATTACTGTTCAACAAAAAGGATACACTCTGCCCAATCTTAAACCTAGGCCTGCTCCATGAAACCTTGGCATTTGGCAGGCTGCCATCTTAGGTTCACTTTTGCTTTCCAAGCTGGCCTGTTCTTTAGTCACTGCTGGAACTTGCAAATAGCTAAATGGATGGAATACTGCGTGCATGTGCATGGCAGTCCTTAGAGAGGAAACTCCTAAGTACAAGAAGGTGATCTAATGTTACAAAATACAGACTAGCAATGGAAGTGTCTCACTTCACAAGCTATGAAAAACCATGTGCAATACTTGGGATGTACACTAGGTCACAAAAGTCACTTGTAATTTGAACCTGGACAGTGGATGTCCCAAAAATGCGACATCCCCAAGTTGGGGATATTTCAGTACCACTGGCACCAGGTAAAACACTGCATTATCTGTAAAGCAGATTTTCATAAGTGTCCCACCTAGGCAGCCTGCTTGGTCTAGATGACTAGGGAGGGCTTGTGAAGCCAGAAACAGTCGGACATCTCTAAACAGACTAGCTGGAGAGGGAAGAGTCCAGTCATGTACTGAAATGGAGAAATCTCTCTCAAAAATGGTCTACTTCAAAGGAGGGAAGATGAATGTGACCTAATTATTCCTATCTGTACCAGCATTTAATGAATGAATTTGAGAAAGATGGTGTTTTGGTGAAGGCCACTTTTTTGTGTGATCATAAAGTCGCTAAGTCAATGTTAATTGATTTGCATGGGCTTCTAAGCTCTATTGCACTAGTAAAATCTTGGAGCTAAGTCTGGCCCTGATCCTAATTCTGGGCAGTAGGTGTATAATCAGAGATAGCTCTGAAGAGAGAGCTGTACACTGTCGTCCTGTGTCTGCGGTACATTACCAATACTTATTACAGAGCTTAAGATACTCAAGAAAGACAAACATAAGCAAGAATCTCAGGGGGTAGCCATGTCAGTCTGTAACTGAAAAAAAATTAACATGAGTACTGCTCAGTGTTTGCTCTAAGCTGAGTGGTAGCGCAGCTTCACAGGTGATTGATCAGCCCTGCCCAGTCAGGGGCTCCGGGTTCCAGCTGCCTGACTGGCCAGGGCTGATTAAACACCTGTGAAACTATGCTGCCACACAGCTTAAAGGGAACACTGATCCTGCAGCACCACAGAAACTAACAAAACCTGCAGATGGTATCATGAGCTTTTGTGGGCACAGCCCACTTCTTCAGACAAATGAAGCAAGAGATCCAGAGGTACAAATAAATAGCAGAAAAAGAGGGGATGGGGAGAGAAAGAGAAGGAAAAAAATCTTGTCAATTAGAGTGTCCATGCTAAATGAGACTAATAGAATGGGCTGGAAGTGCTCAGTGCTTAGCTTTTGATGTCATTAGAATGTTAAATGCAGTAGCCCATCCAGTTCAGGTCTTTGTCCAAACCTTGCTTAAAGGTGTCAAATCTGCAAATGAAGGCAGGTTTTGCAGCTTTTCTCTCCAGCTAGTTTTTTTAAATTGCTTTGCAATAGACACTTTTAGATCATGGACACTCTAATTGACAAGATTTTTTCCTTCTCTTTCCCTCCCCATCCTCTCTTTTTCTGCTGTTTCATTCATTTGAAGAAGTGGGTTGTGCCCACAAAAACTCATGATACCATCTATAGGTTTTGTTAGTTTCTGAGGTGCTGCAGGACTATTCATTATTTTTAAAGTTTTTACAAGCAAGAATGACAGAACTCCACAGAACAGCTGTTTTATATAGGTTATTCCCACAGAACGCTTGCACAGATCAGCAGCACAGTTCAGGTTGAAATTGCTTTTTTAACGCATTACCAAAAAAAAGACAAGCATGATCATCAGCATGAGCAAGGGATCACAGAGGAGTAGTTTGACACCAGATGCCAGCTGGTATTTCTGGTATTGCTGTATGCACATCTCCTGGATCACACGCTTCAGGACTTTGACTTCAATCTCGGTCACGTTTTGATTTTCTTTAGGATCAATCTTGTATTCGGTCACGGTGATATTAACGCAGTCATTCACAAATGTTCCCCTTGGAACTGAGCGGTCGCCATATTCCCGGTAGTAAACTTGGTTGGGATAGCGATTTTGGTTTTCATTCCACCATCGGCTCTCATCAGGACGGTCAAAATTCATGCGCATTCCTGACATTGCACTTCCCAGGGCAATGCCTCCAATACCACCCACCACAGCACCTGCTGCTGCTGCTCCTGCCACAGCTTTCAGGTTGGTTTTGGGTTTGGCAGGCTTCCAGCCCTTCTGGTTTTTGAAGTCTGTTCCACCACCGGGTGGATAGTAGGGCTGTCCACCAACCCCAGGGTTGTTGGGATACCCTGGATTTTGGGGGTAGCTAGGATTTCTGGGATAACTGGGATTAGGGGGGTATGCAGGATTGTTGGGATAACCAGGATTGTGGGGGTAGCTCGGGTTTCTGGGATAGCCAGGATTGGAGGGATAACCAGGGTTGCTGGGATTTCGGTTGCTTCCTGTGTTCCAACCACCTCCACCAGTTTTACCCTTTCCTTTTTTGGCAAGGGAAACATCACTCCACATCGCAACAAAAAGAACAATTATCCAACAGCTTATCAGGTGCCTCCCCATGGCGATGCGTCTGTAAAAGATAATGAAGAACATAAGAATGGCCAGACTGGGTCAGACTAAAGGTCCATCTAGTCCACTATCATGTCTGACAGTAGCCAATGGCAAGTGCCTCACAGGGAATGAACAGGTGTCCCTGTCCCTTTCGCGTATTCCCTGTTTATGATAAACAGATGTGAAGGACACTGCCCCTGCCCATCCTGGCCACTGACAGACCTATCCTCCATGAATGTATCCAGTTCTTTCTTGAACCTTGTAAAAGTCTTAATTATAAAGATAATTATTTTATTTAAAGAGCAACCTGATGTTATAAAATGTCAGTATTGCATCCCCATCTTGGCAAAGCGTACAGGAGCTGTGGGGTTGGGATGATCTCCAGGGGGCCTGGTGGCTGCATGTCAGGCCGAGACCATAGGGCTGTCATTTGCTGGAAGCCCTGCCACTGGAGCTCTTGGTTTTGAGTTGCCATCTGTGGCAGGGGTTGTTGCTGCTGGGTGCCCAACTGTTGCACCAACTGCTGCTGCTGGTGGTGTTGGGTGCGAGCTTCTGCATCAACTGCTTCTGTTGCTGGCTTCTGCCCAGGGACTTACAAATTTTGTCTAGATCCACAGTGTCTTTTTTTTTTCCATATGAGGCACCTTGCCTCTGGGATTGCGTCATGCCCACATTCTCCACTATGTGTAGCTTATTAGAGCTCACGGAGGGGCTCTTCCCCCTCGGGACAGTGGTCGCCCATTCTGTGTCCCATTACAGGAGAAGGAGGGGGGTGTGGATGTGGGTGCTGTTCCTACTCCTTCTCCTCTGTGCTCCAGAGCACCCTTCCTTCCCTCTCTCCCCTGCCCTATCCAGCTGCTGCTACTGCCACTGCTGGCTGGAGCCCTCACGGCTCAGCACTCCCCTGCAGCTGCCTGCCTGCCTGCTGGCCCTCTCCCACCCAGGACAGCTGTTACTGCCACCCCTCACCTTCGTTGCTACCTGGGAGGACTGCCAGCCTGCTCCCCCCACGGCCGGAGGAAGAGGTGAGGAGGACCCCACCATCACCCACCATCCAGAGGTTGTTCCCCAGTTGGCTGCTGCTCACTGTTGCTGCTACACCATCTACAACCTTGTCAATGAGGAGGAAGAATAGGAGGAGACCCACCATTTTGGACTCATGGAGGGGTATGTCTACACTAGCTCGTTAGTTCAAGCTAGGTAGGCAAATGAGGGCAACCGGAGTTAGAACATAAGAACGGCCGTACTGGGTCAGACCAAAGGTCCATCTAGCCCAGTAGCCTGTCTGCCGACAGTGGCCAGCAACAGGTGCCCCAGAGAGGGTGGACCAAAGACAATGATCAAGTGATTTGTCTCCTGCCATCCCTCTCCAGCCTCTGACAAACAGAGGCCAAGGACACCATTTTATCCCCTGGCTAATAGCCTTTTATGGACCTAACCTCCATGAAATTATCTAGCTTCTCTTTAAACTCTATTATAGTCCTAGCCTTCACAGCCTCCTGTGGCAAGGAGTTCCACAGGTTGACTACACGCTGTGTGAAGAAGAACTTTCTTTTATTAGTTTTAAACCTGCTACCCATTAATTTCATTTGGTGTCCTCTACTTCTTTTATTTTGGGACCTAATAAATAACTTTTCTTTATCAGCCCTCTCCACACCACTCATGATTTTATAGACCTCTATCATATCCCCCCTAAGTCTCCTCTTTTCTAAACTGAAAAGTCCCAGTCACTTTAACCTCTCCTCATATGGGACCCGTTCCAAACCCCTAATCATTTTAGTTGCCCTTTTCTGAACCCAGTGTTCAAGATGTGGGCGTACCATAGTTTTATACAGGGGCAGTAAGATATTCTGGGTCTTATTTTCTATCCCTTTCTTAATAATTCCTAGCATCCTATTTGCCTTTTTGACCGCCGCTGCACACTGTGTGGAAATTCTCAGAGAATTGTCCACGATAACTCCAAGATCTCTTTCCTGATTTGTCGTAGCCAAATAAGCCCCCATCATACTGTACGTATAGTTGGGGTTATTTTTCCCGATGTGCATTACTTTACACTTATCCACATTAAATTTCATTTGCCATTTTGTTGCCCAATCACTCAGTTTGGTGAGATCTTCTTGGAGTCCCTCACAGTCTGCTTCTGTCTTGACTATCCTAAACAGTTTTGTATCATCCGCAAACTTTACCACTTCACTGCTTACCCCTTTCTCCAGATCATTTATGAATAAGTTGAAAAGGATTGGTCCCAGGACTGACCCTTGGGATACACCACTAGTTACCCCTCTCCAATCTAAGAATTTACCATTTATTCCTACCCTTTGTTTCCTGTCTTTTAACCAGTTCTCAATCCAAGAAAGGACCTTCCCTCTTATCCCATGGCCATGTAATTTACACAAGAGCCTTTGGTGAGGGACCTTGTCAAAGGCTTTCTGAAAATCCAAGTATACTATATCTACTGGATCCCCCTTGTCCGCATGTTTGTTAACCCCTTCAAAGAACTCTAATAGATTAGTAAGACAGGATTTCCCTTTACAGAAACCATGTTGACTTTTGTCCAACAAATTATGTTCTTCTACATGCTTCACAATTTTATTCTTTACTATTGTTTTGACTAATTTGCCCAGTACTGAAGTTAGACTTACCGGTCTGTAATTGCCAGGATCGCCTGTAGAGCCCTTTTTAAATATTGGTGTCACATTGGCTACCTTCCAGTCATTAGGTACAGAAGCTGATTTAAAGGATAGGTTACAAACCACAGATAATAGCTCAGCAATTTCCCATTTGAGTTCTTTTAGAACCCTTGGATGAATGCCGTCCGATCCTGGAGATTTGTTAACCTTAAGTTTTTCTATTTGTTCCAAAACCTCCTCTAATGACACTTCAATCCGGGACAGTTCCTCAGATTCATCACCCACAAAGGACGGTGCAGATTCAGGAATCTCCCCAACGTCCTCAGCCGTGAAGACTGAAGCAAAGAAATCATTTAGTTTCTCAGCAATGGCTTTATCGTCCTTGATTGCTCCTTTTATAGCTCGATCATCTAGGGGACCCACAGGTTTTTTAGCAGGCTTCCTGCTTCTAATGTACTTAAAAGCATTTTATTTCTTTTTGAGTTTTTGTCTAGCTGTTCCTCAAAATCTTTTTTTGCTTTTCTTATTACATGTTTACACTTGATTTGACAGTGTTTATGTTCCTTTCTATTTATCTCACTAGGACTGGACTTCCACTTCTTAAAAGATACCTTTTTGTCCCTCGCTGCTTCTTTTACATGGTGGTTAAGCAACGGCGACTCTTTTTTAGGTCTCTTGCTATGTTTTTTAATTTGGGGTATACATTTAAGTTGGGCCTCTATTATGGTGTCTTTAAAAAGTTTCCATGCAGCTTTCAGGGATTTGGCTCTAGCCACTGTGCTTTTTAATTTCTGTTTAACTAACCTCCTCATTTTTGTGTAATTCCCCTTTCTGAAATTAAATGCCAGGGTGCTGGACTGCTGGGGTGTTCTTCCCACCACAGGAATGTTAAATGTTATTATATTATGGTCACTATTCCCAAGCGGTCCTGTAACGGTTATATCCTGGACCTGATCCTGCACTCCACTCAGGACTAAATCGAGAATTGCCTCTCCCCTTGTGGGTTCCTGCACCAGCTGCTCCAAGAAGCAGTCATTTAAGCCATTGAGAAATTTTATCTCTGTTTCTCTTCCTGAGGTGACATGTATCCAGTCAATATGGGGGTAATTAAAACCCCCCGTTATTATAGAGTTCTTTATTTTGGTAGCCTCGCTAATCTACCTCAGCATTTCAATGTCAGTATTGCTGTCCTGGTCAGGTGGTCGGTAATATATCCCTACTGCTAATTTCTTATTATTGGAGCATGGAATTACTATCCATAGCGATTCTATGGAACATGTTGATTCACTTAGTATTTTTATTTCATTTGATTCTACATTATCTTTCACATAGAGTGCCACTCCGCCACCCACCTGGCCTGCTCTATCCTTCTATATATTTTATATCCCGAGATGATTGTGTCCCACAGATTTTCCTCATTCCAGCAGGTTTCAGTGATGCCTATTATGTCAATCTCCTCATTTAATACGCGGAACTCTAGTTCACCCATCTTATTAGTCAGACTCCTAGCATTTGTGTAAAGCACTTTAAAAATTTGCCAGTGCTTATTTGTCTGCCCTTCCCTGATGCATTGGATTCCTTTGTATGCGGTTGTTTGTCAGCTCTGGCCCATGGTTTTCCCTCTTCCCTCGTCTCTTTCTGACTACAGCTTAGAGAATCTCTATCAATGGATTCTCCTCTAAGAGAAGTCTCCCTCTGATTTACGTGCATCTCTGCACCAATTGGCTTTCCCCCATCTCTTAGTTTAAAAACTGCTCTACGGCCTTTTTAATGTTTAGTGCCAGCAGTCTGGTTCCACCCTGGTTTAGGTGGAGCCCATCCTTCCTCTATAGGCTCCCCCTCTCCCAAAAGTGTCCCCAGTTCCTAAGAAATCTAAACCCCTCTTCCCTACACCATCGTCTCATCCACGCATTGAGACTCTGAAGCTCCACCTGCCTACCTGGCCCTGGGAGTGGAACTGGAAGCATTTCCGAGAATGCCACTAAGATAAGTCTATCTAGATGCCTCGAGAGATCCGCAAACTTCGCACCAGGCAGGAAAGTGACCATATGGTTCTCCCGGTCATCACAAACCCAACTATCTATGTGATAGAAATGTAGCCGTGTTAGTCTGGGGTAGCTGAAGCAAAATGCTCCAACTATCTATGTTTCTAATGATCGAATCACCCACTACTAACACCTGCCTCTTCCTAACTGGCATTCCTTCCCCCTCAGAGGTATCCTCAGTGCGAGAGGATACCGCAACATCCTCTGGGAGGAGGGTCCCAACTACGGGATGGTTTCCCTCTGCTCCCATTGAATGCTCTGTTCCCTTGAGACTTTCATCCTCCTTAAGAGCACTGGGGCTCTCAGACTGGAGGTGGGACAGTACTACAGTGTCCCGGAAAGTCTCATCAACACAGCTCTCTACCTCCCTTAGCTCCTCCAGTTCAGCCACCCTAGTCTCCAAAGCCCGAACTCAGTCTCTGAGGGTCAGGAGCTCCTTGCAACGGGTGCACACATACGCCACCCACCCACAGGGCAGGTAATCATACATGTTACACTCGACACAATAAACAGGATAGCCCCCACTCTCTGCTGGGCTTCTGTCTCCATTTTTCTAATGAATAAGTTTAAGTGTAAACTGGGATTCTTTTTAAACCTCTGGAATATAGATTATTCTAAGAGTTATGCTTTAAAGAACGTCAGAAGTCACTAGTGCCCTCTAAACTCCCTCTCCAAACTCTCCTGTTAGCTGTTCCTGGTCGCGCTCTCCCTGGTCGCTGAGTCACAGGCTTATATAGCTCTGGTAGCCCCTCCCCCTGACTGAGGCTCAGCCAATTAACAGAGGCTTCTAGATTTCAAACCTTTTAGAAGCTCCTTCAAACAAACAAACCAAACCGAACAGACAAACACAAGCTCAGCACACTGCAAATAACTCCCCCCCCACACAAACACACACTCCAGACAGCCACTTACCACAAGGGTCCCGTTTTTACTCCTCTTTTACCTGGAGAACTCACTCTCCAAACTCTCCTGTTAGCTGTTCCTGGTCGCGCTCTACGAGGAGTAACGGTAGTTCGAATTAGGATCTCTATTTCGAACTACCTACTCTGTGCCACTGTGACAGGGCGCTCGCCCTGCACTGGCCCTTTAAGGGCAGACCCCGGCCTGAACCAGGGCCGGGGAATTTAGCCCAGCTGAGGCTGTACTAGCCCATTAGGGCCCAGCTGGGCGCTATAATAGAGAATGGGCTGCTGCTGTGGGAGGAAGCAGTGAGAACCTGGCTGCTGAGGGAGGAGGAGGCTCCCTGGAGCTAGGGCAGGGCTGGGGGAGGCCAGGCAGGGCTAGGGGAGCTCTGGCCAGAAAATCCTCAGACTGCAGGGCTTGAAAGAAGGCCCGATGAAGGAACATCAACCCCCGGAAGGGGGGCTCAGAGACAGACTTGGGCACTGCCGGAGGGCAGTGTGGCGCAGAGGACGCCGCAGCCGGGAGTAAAGAGGGGAGACACCACCCCAGAGAAGGCACCCTACCTGCCAAGGGAGCCAATTCCGGAAGACAGACGGCAGGGGGATACGGTGGTGAGTGCGAACCCCCTCACAGCCACGTGTAGCTGAGGGCATGGAGTCTGGACTAAGGTGGATTTAAAAATGGCGGCGCCCAGGAACATGCAAATGAAGCCTGGGATATTTAAATCCCGGGCTTCATTTGCAACTCCGGTTGCCCTCATTTGCCTACCTAGCTTGAACTAATGAGCTAGTGTAGACATACCCGAGGGGATTTGTTTTCTGGGACTGAGCTTTTAACACCTCTGCTCCTGGGGTGGTGGTGATCTGAGTTGCTGCAAGGAGGACTGGGGGAGAGGCATGGAGCCCTCCCCCCAATTCAGCTGACCCCCCTTTCTAGTGCCACCACTATCACAAACCCCTCCACTTACCTCTTTTGCCACCTGGACCTGCTCTTCGCCCCTCAGCGGGGCTAGCTCTTTGCCCCCTTTCCACCTGGGACTGTGTTTGCAGCAGCGAGTGAGAGACTGAGCCCCACAAGAGCTTGTGAACACTCTCCCTTCCCCCTACACTGGGTCTCCCTCCCTTAGCGACATTTGGCTTGGGGGCCTCCTCCACCCCTTGCTTTGCCCTCTGCTGCCTGCCCCACCCTAGTAGCCCAGTTTGTTTCTCCTTCCATCCCTGCCACAGTCCTCCCTGAGACTTAGTTTGCTTGCCTGCCCCACCCGATCTCCATGCAGTCCTCTGGTCTGCCCCTCCCCCATCCCTGGTTAGTTTGCTGTGGTGCCTGCCCTGCCATCTCAGCAGTTGCCCTCCCCATTGCTCCCCAGCCCCATCCTCCTACTGCTCCTGTTTGCTCCCTTCCCCCAGCCTCCCATTAGCCCCCTGCCTACTGCCAGTGTGCTCTGGTCCCCTCCCTCCTTAGTTAGTGCCCTCCCCATTACTGTATCCCCCCTTGATGTTGCCATAGACCTCCTGTGTGCCAGTGGAGCTGGCACCCCGGCCCTGTACCCGCAACCTTGTCCATTGTCCTACCCCACTAGTGCCCTCATTCACTCTGCTGACACCATTATTGGACCTAACCAAGTGAGTTCTAAGATCAAGAACACATATTCCTGCGCATCCAGAAATATAATCTATGCTATCGTGCCGAAAGTGTCCGTCTGCTATGTACATTGGACAAACATCTCAGACACTTCGCCAAAGGATCAATGCCCACAAACCAGACATCAGACAGGATCACAAAGAGAAAACAATTTCTTGCCATTTCAACCAGAAAGGACATTGTCTCAACGACTTAATTACCTGCATCCTGCTTCAAAAGCCTTTTAAAACTGCACTTGAAAGGGAATCCTCTGAACTGTCATTCATGCTAAAATTCGACACTTTACGCCGGGGTCTTAACAAAGACTCTAATTATCTTACCCATTACAAAGATAGCTTCCCCAATTATCACCTCTAATATCATTAGCTCACAGACATTTACCTCCCCTTCTGTTCTGCAATGTGATTTGTCCTTTTCATATTTGTTCATTTTTTTAAATTGTATCCTTTGGTATATATGGTTGTGACTATTTTCTTCCACTATTTGATCTGAGGAAGTGGGTCTGGCCCACGAAAGCTCATCACCTAATAAACCATCTTGTTAGTCTGTAAAGTGCTACATTGTCCTGTGTTTGTTTCACCTTTCTTTACTGGCATCCTTCCTCCCTGCATACAACACAGTTGGAAGGAGTGGTAACTTTCCCCTTCTCCCAAGCAGCATCCTCCCCACTGCAGTCCTGCCCTCTCCTTGGCGCCCTCCACCTCTGCCTCCAGCTTTGCAGGGAGGAGTCGTTTCTGACCCATTTCCCTTGGCTCCCCTAGCCACTCAGTACCCTCCTTTCCAGCCTCAAGTGTAGCAGAAGCAGTGGTTGCTGTGCCCCCTTTCCATGGTTACCCTGCACACAAGCCAGTGGGAGGGAGTGGTTACTTTCCCCATCTTCCTGGTCGTCCCTCCCTCCCCTGTGTGCCTGTCCCTCTCTTTAGTGCTCTCTTTCTCTGCTCCTAGCTCTGCAGGGAGGAGCGCTTGCTGCTTCCTTTCCCTCTGTTGCCACACCCCCTTACGTGCCCTCCTCCCCTGCCTGCTGCTTGGTGGGGAGAGTGGTTGACCCTTGCCCCCCCTGCCCTTGCCTGCTCTCCGTGTCTCCCCCAACCCCTCCCCTCATGATGGAGGTAGTCCCTGTCCTTTCCCCATCCCCGCTGACCCCAGGGTCCCCCACTTGCCACCAGGCCCAAAGACAGCACGGCTGACATCCCAACCCCCGGTCTGTACTCCACCTCCGCCATGGATGATGATCCCCCCAACTCTGAAGGCCAAAACCCCCACAGCCGAGGCCACCCTGCACACTATGTCCCCACCGTCTGCCATGACCCCTCCTCCCCTGCTGTTCCACCCACCAGCTCTGGGCGGGGGGTGCCTAGAGCGTATGCCCAGGTGGCCACCACCACTGCCCCTGTGCACGTCCTCTGCCCGACCACTGCCTCCAGCTCCATCCCTGGTGTCTGAGGCCCCTTCCCCAAACCTGCCTCCTGGGCCCTGCCTCGACCCACATCGAAACATACGTGTGGGCACTGGCAAGGGTGGTGGGTCCTCGGCAATGGTGGCAGCCTCCAAAATGTCTGACAAGCTGATGTTCTTCCTTGCCTCAGAGACTGCCACCCAAAAGGCAGTGGAGAAGGCCTGGCAGTCAGGGGCACACACGTGCACCTCGAGCCACTGGAAGACCTGGACATACAGGTGGTCCTCGCCTCTGTCCCACCCTTCCTTCCCAATGCTACCGTGTTGCCTGCCCTCTCCACCCTGGAGAAACCCAGGAGAAGCCTCCTTTCATTGGGATGTGAGGACCCCACCCTCTGTCACATTTTGTCATTCCACTGGCAGGTGTAGCTGCAAATGTTGCTGGCGGTGCATGATGGGATGGCACTCTAGGGGTCCTTCTTGGTGCCCTACACCAGGTCCACTATTCCTCCAGGGAAAGCCAGTGCTTCCTCTGCTGGGCAATGGGGCATGTGGAGGGACTGTCCCCTGGCCCAGTCCAAGGAGGTGTACGGGACCCTAGGGGTCTGGGAGGGTGTCAGCTCCAAAACTGATGGTCCCCCTGGTAGTCCGGCCTCCACAGCTACCCCTCCTGCTCCTCCTAACAGCTCTGCTCAGGTGCCAGGCAGTGCTCCCTGGCTAGCAGGCAGGCCCCCACCCTTACCCATCCTGATTCAGCGGGGCCACAGGGAAGAGGGCAGCGCAGTTGCCACCGAGCAACAGACAAGGCTCATTCCAGGGGGAGGTTGCTCTGCCCACGATTGTTCTTCCCTTGCCTCCCAGATCCCACCCGAGTACCATCTATACCCCCTGGCCCTGCCCCTGCTAGCCTGCCCTCCACCTCCACCTCTGACGAGGAAGGTAGGAAGACCCTCACAAAATACTTGAGGGGGATCACCACTGCTGACATCTCCCACAATGAGTGACAGCAGGAGGCACTGGCTGAGGACATCTTGACAGCAGAGGGGGACGGTATTGTCCCCCTCATGGAGTCCAACCCCAAGGAGGCCTTGGATGGAGCTCTCCCGGTCTCCCTACCATCTGTGCTCCCATCATTACCACTGACGAAACTGTTGCATCATTGGCCAGTGGGGAGGACTCTGGAGCCATGGGATGTACTTTAGCTCCATCTTCGAGGAGATCAGGGCCCTGGGTAGCTCGGGGGAGGACGACCTATTGTCAGCAGGCCTCAGTCTGCACAGCAACTCAGATGCACTTCCCCCTCTTTTTCCCTCCCCCTCATCCCAGGTGGCCATCCCAGCTCTCACCCTAGGGGCGCCCCTCATATTATCCATCAGCCTGGCCACTAGAGGTGCCCTGCCTAAGGCCGCCAAGCCCCAAGGGGCGATGGCCCATGCTGAATGGCCACATTATGCAGGTCACAGGGGCCCTTTTGCAGGAGGGGAGAGGGACCAAGAGTCAGGACATCATGGCCTACCACTGGCTCCACAAATTCTGTGATGATCTCCTTGCCTTCGGGTCAGGAAGAGGTCGGTTGAGGAATCTGCGGGAGGCCGAAGATCACTCTGTCCATGAGGATCCACCCCAGCCCTCACTATGAAATACTCCATCCTTTCTACTCTAAATGCCTGGGGCTGTAGAGCGGGTCTCTGCAGGAGCTGGAGTCTCTCCTTCCTTCGGGAGGGGGTACTCGTTGGTTTTCCTGTAGGAGACCCCCATTGAGGCTGGCTGGTGACTGACGTGGGGGGACGGGGTGTACTTTAGCCATCTCAGTGCCCATGCAGCTGGGGTGGTCACCCTGTTCTCCCCTGGCCTATGACCCAAGGTGCTGGGGGCCGCTGAGATTGTCCCAGGCCGCCTGCTGCACGTGCAAGCCTGCATGGAGGAGCTGACATTGAACCTGGTCAATGTCTAAATCCCAAATGCTGGCCTGGGCTGGGTGACCTTTTATTGTCAGGCTGCCACCTTCCTCAGCACCCTGGATCCTTGCAAGAGCCTGGTCCTGGGTGGGGACTTCACCACCACCCTGGAGGTCAGGAATCACTCAGGATTCAAGCACTGCCAGGCTGCGGCAGGCATCCGCAGAGAGATTGTGGGCCATCTCTCCCTGGTGGATGTCTGGCATGTCCACTACCCCAACGATACCACCAACCTCACCTATGTCTGGATGCAGGATGATCGGTTGTACCACTCCTGGTTGGACCACATATACTTATCGTGTTTCCATCTAGCACGGTTCCACTCCTCCAGAGTCCAGCCAGCCCTGTTCACAGACCACCATGTGGTGGCCATGAAGGCCTTTTGTAGCGTGGAGAGCTGGGGCCAGCCTATTGGCACTTTAACAACGGCCAGCTGGAGGATGTGGGCTTCATGGCGTCCTTCTGGGAATCCTGGCTGGCCTGCAGGGGGCAGCATCCCACCTTTCCCTCAGTAAAGCGACGGTGGGATGTGAGGAAGGTGCACACCCAGCTCTAAGTGGGAGGTTTTGAATCTTAAGAGGCACCTGGCATCTGACCCCAAGGATCCACCCCTCCGCAAGGCATACTGGGAGAAATGGGAGGAGCTCTGTGCCCTCGAGGCCCACCAGGCCCAGGGTGCATTTGTTTGATCCCACATTCGTCTCCTTAGGGAGATGGATCGCAGCGCCCACTTTTTCTATGCCCTGAAGAAAAAGAGGGCACTCAAACATCACGTCACCTGCATCTTGGCAGAGGACGGCACCCCTGTCATGGATCCAGAGGGCATGTATGGAAGGCTCTTCTATGCCAGCTTATTCTCCCCAGATCCAACTGATGCCAATTCCTAAAGAGTGTTATGGACCGAACTCCTGTCAATCAGCATGGGTGCCTGGGACCGGCTGGAGATGCCTCTCACTCTGGCTGAGTTCCCGGAAGCCCTCCATCTCATGCCTACCAATAAAACCCCGGGCATGGATGGGCTGAACGTGGAATTCTACTGCATGTTCTGGGACATCCTCAGCCCAGACCTCATCCACAGAGCCCTGACCATGGGTGTTTACCTGGCATGGTACACCCCTACCCCCAATACCTGCCCATTCTGCAGCGTGAGGGAGAATCTGACATACCTTGAGTGCGCCAGGCTGCAGACCCTTTTCCGGCTCCTTCAGAACCTCTTGCTGAGGTTCTGGCTTCACTTTTCCCCTCACCTGTTTGTTTATGCACACCTCATCCGTGGCCCAGCAAAGTTGTGAGACCTCCTCGTCAACCTCCTCCTCTTCCTGTGAAAGCCGCTATCTATAACACCGGGAAGAGGATGCTGGATGAGGGGGTGCTCTGCAACTGTGGGGCCTACTTCCGTTCCTCCCTGGTCTCACGCATCCCGGCAGAGTTCTTAACCCCTAACCATGTTTGTTTCCCTTTTCTGAACCTTTTCCAATGCCAAGTTATCTTTTTTGAGATGAGTCAACCACATCTGTGGGCATACCATGGATTTATACAGAGGCAATAATATATTCTCTGTTTAATTTTCTATCCCTTTTTAAAATTATTCTTAACATTCTATTTGCTTTTTTTTTACTGCTGCTGCACATTGGGTGGATGTTTTCAGAGAATATCCACAATGACACCAAGATCTCTCTCGAGTGGTAATAGCTAAATTAGTCCCCATCATTTTGTATTGTGGCAGCCTGAGAACAGGGAGCTACCGAGGCCTCATGGAAGGCAAATACATGGGGGCTACGTCTACACTGGCATGATTTTCCGGAATTGCTTTTAACGGAAAAGTTTTCTGTTAAAAGTATTTTCGGAAAAGCGCGTCTAGATTGGCAGGACGCTTTTCTGGAAAAGCACTTTTTCAGGAAAAGTGTCCATGGCCAATCTAGACGCGCTTTTCCGCAAAAAAGCCCCGATCGTCATTTTCGCGATCGGGGCTTTTTTGCAGAAAACACTACTGTGCTGTCTACACTGGCCCTTTTCTGGAACAGTTTTCCGGAAAAATACTTTTGCCCAGACGGGAGCAGCATAGTTTTTCTGGAAAAGCACTGATGATTTTACATTAGATCATCAGTGCTTTTTTGGAAATTCAAGCGACCAGTGTAGACAGCTGGCAAGTTTTTCCGGAAAAGCGGCTGATTTTCCGGAATAACTTGCCAGTGTAGACACAGCCGGGGAGCTGGGTATGTGGTTTTATGTTCCCTGAGTAGGCTGTTAAAGACTGTGGCCCAGCCAGCCACACCTGAAGCCTATTTGGCATCAGCCTGAAGGGAAGGCTAATTGGAACACCTGCAGCCACTTAAGGTGGATGCGGGCATTCCAAAAACACTCTCCTAGGCAAGGCTAAGGGGGAAGGAGAAAAGGGATGGACTAGAGGAGAAGAGAGCAGCCCAGCGCAAGGGAACACAGCTGACATCAAGGAGGAGGTACTGCAGGAAAGGTTGAGGAAGTGGTCCAGGGAGGAGCTGCTGCTCAGGGGGCAAGGGCCAAGCTACATGGCCTGCTCGGGGCTGCCCACACCCACAGGGCCCTGGGCTGGAACCTGGAGCAAGTGGGTGGGACAGGGTTCCCCCCAGCCCTCCGCTCTGGATGGAAGGGCCAGTAGGAAGTAGAAAAAGGACACTGGACTGGCCAATGATTAAAAGCTCTGGTAGCGGGGGTTTTGTGTACTTCCTGGTGGGTTTTTGTGTGCCTCAGAGGCTCGTGGTATCCCTAATACTGCCACAAAGGTACTCTTGCCTTTGTGGCAGTATTAGGGACATCCTGAGCCTCTGAGGCACACAAAAACCCGCCAGGAAGCGCAGGACCCATGGGGCTTAGCCCAGACTTTGCTGCAGTATGTACAGTTGGGATTATTTTTTCCAATGTGCATTACTTTGCATTTAGCAACATTAAAATTCATTTGTCAATTTGTTGCCCAGTTACCTAGTTTTGTGAGATCCTTTTGAAGATCTTCACAGTCAGCTTTGGTCTTAACTATCTTGAGCAACTGCACATTTTGCCACCTCACTGTTTACCACTTTCTTCAGATTATTTATAAATATGTGTAATAGGATTGATCCCAGAACAGATCCCTTGTGGACACCACTAGTTACCTCTCTCCTTTCTGAAAACTGACCATTTACTCCTACCTTTTGTTTCCTGTCTTTTAAACAGTTCTCAATCCATGAAAGGACCTTCCCTCTTATCCCATGACAACTAACTTTACTTAATCGCTCTCCATGATGACATTTAGCCATTTATTCCTGCTCTTCACTTCTTTTTACTGTGCAGTGAATATGTGCACATTTTCAACAATCAGAATGTCAAGAAGACAGACAGATGAGTCCTAATAAAACACAAGGGTGATGAAAGCATGGAGATTAGTATATGGAACGTTGGCAGGCTGCCTAAGGAGAATGAGTCAACCCAGATCCACATGTGAATAGCTAGTTACCTAGGTGGCTGGGGAGCAGTTAATTAGTTTTGGAACACCTGGGTCTATACAGGCTTCTGAGAGCTCAGTCAAGAGGAATATAGAGAAGAAGCTTGTAAAGAGAGGCACTTCTTAGGTGAGCTGATTAGAGAGGCCACTAGAAAAGGGGACCTAGGAGAAGTGTTTCTGGAAGGTGAAGGTCCCCAAAAGGCAAACCCTCAAGGACGCCCCATCCCAATGTTACTATCTGGTAAGATCTTTTCAAGAGGTCCACTTGGTTAGGGAAGAGCTCAAATGATTGTTCTTTGATGGGGCCTCAAGTCCAAGGAAGGATGGAGGACCCTTCCACTGGTGACACCAGGAGGCCTCTGATTAAATAACTAGATCCTTGAAGGGGCAGTGTTAACTGTATACAAGGGTGTGATGGAACTGACTGAGATTCCACGGGGTGAGGGGGGGGGGTGATGAAAACAGGGATGCAACAACTGTGATTCTGCACTGGCATTCATTTATTCAGTTAAAGAGTGTTTGTTGCATCCTAACAACTGAAACGTGTATAATTCTGGATCAGAGAAATAGACGATGGCAGCTTTTGGCTTCTGTTTGCAAGGGGGAAATCAGCAACCTCTCAGCACAAAAGAGAAACTCTCTGTACCCTGCTCTCAGGGTATTTTCTTTACGAAGATTGTATTTGTATAATATACTGCACAGAGAAGTGACGGGTGCAAACAAGCAAAGAAATGAGAGAAGAGTTCTTGTTCCAATGCTAAACACGCAATCTAGCAGAGCTTGCAACAGAGCCCTGGTCACACATAACGGAGTACAGTAGCTTAAGTCTCACAGTGCAGCAGTTGCCATAGTGAAGGCAGCTATCTGTGGCACAATGTTATTCAATACAATATTAAACAGCATCAAGAAATCTGAATGAGTCTCTAGTCTGAGAGCTTTGGCCTAAGTAATCCTTAATCAAGCTGCTTATTTAATACATACAACAGCTTCAGTGGATCACACTGTAAACCCCACAAGTGGTTCCCCCCTCTCCCCCACCTTCATGGCTGACAATAGTTACATAACCTAGCAGGATTCCTGTGTTTATATATGCCTTCTGCCTACCAAACCCGAGCAATGGAAAGCTACAACACATGACTGCAACAACGAAGAAAGAAACCCTGGGTTTTTGTTATTCCTGACTGAGCAGAGTGCTTTAAAAATCTGTCTCTGCACCTTTCTGATTTGCATACTGTCTTGATGCCTAAGTTCTGACAGTTTCTAGATTGAGAGTGATCATGAGGGCAGTAGGATTAAAAATAGTCCAAAGGCATGTTAATAATCTGCATTAGTCAGCTCTGCTTATACTGGAGAACGGGGGTCACATCCATAACCTCACTGTGTAAACAGAACAGTTTTTACCAACCAAGCCATATGCTTTCCTGAATACAAACAGAAAAAGCCCGGTATTATTCATATGAAAATCCAAGCCTCCTCTTAAGCAAGTTAATCAATTATTAACAAGAATACAATTTTTTCCCTCAGATGTGGTAAAGCAAAGCACTGGAGGATGTCTCAATAGGATAGTATTAGATAATCTAGTCCATTGTACAAAACAAAGTATGATAAACAAGGCAGTGGCTTAGAAATCTGTATCTGCACTCCTCACGTGTTGTCTATTTATATCATTACAGCCTCGGGATGGGGTTTCTGCTTCATGCCCAGAAAAGATGAATTGCCAGTATGATAAGACATGTTATAGATTATCCATCTCTACATTACCTACATGAGTGTTCTAGAGAGTAATCATCTTGGAGAGGGTATCTGATTATAGGTGATGAGCACTAACAGCATCATTAACATGTACACATTGGCTGCATCTAGACTGGCAAGTTTTTCCGCAAAAGCAGCTGGTTTTGCGGGAAAACTTGCCAGCTGTCTACACTGGCCGCTTGAATTTGTGCAAGAACACTGACGATCTAATGTAAGATTGTCAGTGTTCTTGCCCAAATACTATGCTGCTCCCGTTTGGGAAAAAGCTCTCTTGCGCAAATGTATTTGCGCAAGAGGGCCAGTGTAGATAGCTAAAAACAGTTTTGTGGAAAAAAGCCCCAATGGTGATAATGGTGATTGGGGCTTTCTTGCGCAAAACCACGTCTAGATTGGCACGGAAGCTTTTCCGCAAAAAGTGCTTTTGCGCAAAAGCATCCATGCCAATCTAGATGCTCTTTTCCACAAATGCTTTTAACGGAAAAACTTTTCCGTTAAAAGCATTTGTGGAAAATCATGCCAGTCTAGACGCAGCCATTGAGTATACTCGTGGCCTGGCTCTACAACCTTCAGAGCACTTAGCTCCTCACAGCATATTAGTACAGCATCCCACCTGTGTGCAGGTGAAGGGTTTCACAAAGAAGAGACTAGTATGAAACGTGGGTTATGTATACAGACCCTAAAGTACAGCATGCTCTTACTTAAGAGATAAGGTTTGAGCCAATCATCATTCTTATCCTGATGATTAAAAAGAATTGGACCGAGGAGAGTAAAATGGAGGATGGGGTAACAGTGGCATGTTCAGGCGATGTTTGCATCTTGTTGGTTTGGGGTCCCTGCAGAGATCCCTGCTGTGCAATAGTACCACTTCTTTTTGTTTCCATTCAGCGGGCTAGAGACAGGGCTGAGGGAGTAGCAGGGGAGAGCTGAATGTTCACGAAAGTGAATGCAGGAAAGGAAAAGGGAAGGGCAAGAGAAAATGGAAAGAAGCCGTGAGGAGAAAGGAGATGAAGAAGGGCAGAGTGCTCAGAAAGCCTAAAGTGCAGGAGCAGAGAGGTATGAAAGTCAGAGGCTGCGTCTACACTGGCATGATTTTGCGCAAATACTTTTAACGGAAAAGTATTTGCGCAAGAGAGCGTCTCTATACTGGCATGTGCCTTTGTGCAAAAGATTTGCTTTTGCGCAAAAGCATCCGTGCCAGTGTAGACATTCTCTTGTGCAAGAAAGCTCTGATGGCCATTTTAGCCACCGGGCTTTCTTGCGCTAGAAATTGATATTACCTGTCTACACTGGCTTCTTGCACAACTTATCCCTGAGCGGGAGCGTCAGAGTGTTTGCGCAAGAAGCACTGATTTCATGCAGTAGAACATCAGTGTTCTTGTGCAAATACTCACGGCCAGTGTAGACAGGCGGCAAGATAATGCACAAAAGGGGCCGCTTTTGCGCAAAATCTTGCCAATGTAGACACAGCCAGAGAGTGCTGGGAAGATGTGACAGGCTCCCCATACCTGAGTCTAGGGGCAAATGGCAGGATAGAAATGTTCTGATGCCAGGAAGCTGCTAGCATGTGCAGGCAGCGCCCACATTGCTTGATGTGGATCAGGCCAGCAGAGGGGAAGTCCAGGATGGGGCTGCAGGCCTGTGTGCATGTTAGCAACTCTCATTTCCTCCCTTCAGATGGAACAAAGGGGACATAGGACTTTCTAGAGCGTCTCTTATGGCACAGCAGGTGGAAGCATTGATTTGGCAAGGGAGAAGCAGGGAGGAAGGGCCCGATTCTTGTTCAGGGCTGTGGCTGCAGGGCTGCCTAAGGCATTGGCCAGCCTTGCACCTCCTACGCCCTGAGGCATTTCTGGCACTCGGAGAAACCCGGGGAAAGCAGGACCCACCTCCAGAGGGGCCATGGGCCCGGCACATGAAGCCGGCGGTTTGCTCGCCCGCCTGAGCAGCACAACAAGCCCGTCTGGGCTCGGGCGTGCGCTGCCACCGCACAGTCACGATTGGGATCCACCCACAGGGGCCAAAGGACCGAGACCCCCCGCACCTGCCCCTCCCTTGCCCGGGGGGACGCGGCCATTTGCCGCGACGTGGTATGTTGGGGGCTCGGCCCCCCCGCCCGGCCCGCCCGGCCCGCAGCCCTGAACTCACCAGCGGCCCCTCCTCGGGAGAGCAGCGGAGCGGAGCTGCGGCGCCTGCTGCCCGCGCTGCTTGCGCAAGAGACCGGGGCGGGCTCCAGGCGGCGCGGGCGGAGCCGGGCTCCCAGCCAAGCGCCAGCTGCGGTACCCGGCCAGGGAC
This sequence comes from Pelodiscus sinensis, assembly GCF_049634645.1. NCBI lineage: Eukaryota > Metazoa > Chordata > Testudines > Trionychidae > Pelodiscus > Pelodiscus sinensis. The sequence continues at coordinate 316,501 of NC_134738.1, read as the reverse complement.
CCGCCTCCCTGCGCGCAGCCCGCCGAGCCCCCAAAGCCTGGCTGCCCCCAAACCGGCCCTGCCCCCTGGCTGCCCCCAAACCGGCCCTGCCCCCTGGCTGCCCCCCGCCCCCAAACCGGCCCTGCCCCCTGGCTGCCCCCCGCCCCCAAACCGGCCCTGCCCCCGGCTGCCCCCCAAACCGGCCCTGCCCCCTGGCTGCCCCCCGCCCCCAAACCAGCCCTGCCCCCTGGCTGCCCCCCGCCCCCAAACCAGCCCTGCCCCCTGGCTGCCCCCCAAACCGGCCCTGCCCCCTGGCTGCCCCCCGCCCCCAAACCAGCCCTGCCCCCTGGCTGCCCCCACACCGGCCCTGCCCCCTGGCTGCCCCCAAACCGGCCCTGCCCCCGGCTGCCCCCCAAACCGGCCCTGCCCCCCAAACCGGCCCTGCCCCCTGGCTGCCCCCAAACCGGCCCTGCCCCCGGCTGCCCCCCAAACCGGCCCTGCCCCCGGCTGCCCCCCAAACCGGCCCTGCCCCCTGGCTGCCCCCCGCCCCCAAACCAGCCCTGCCCCCTGGCTGCCCCCACACCGGCCCTGCCCCCTGGCTGCCCCCCAAACCGGCCCTGCCCCCTGGCTGCCCCCCGCCCCCAAACCAGCCCTGCCCCCTGGCTGCCCCCACACCGGCCCTGCCCCCTGGCTGCCCCCAAACCGGCCCTGCCCCCGGCTGCCCCCCAAACCGGCCCTGCCCCCCAAACCGGCCCTGCCCCCTGGCTGCCCCCAAACCGGCCCTGCCCCCGGCTGCCCCCCAAACCGGCCCTGCCCCCCAAACCGGCCCTGCCCCCTGGCTGCCCCCAAACCGGCCCTGCCCCCGGCTGCCCCCCAAACCGGCCCTGCCCCCCAAACCGGCCCTGCCCCCTGGCTGCCCCCCGCCCCCAAACCGGCCCTGCCCCCTGGCTGCCCCCGGCCCCCAAACCAGCCCTGCCCCCTGGCTGCCCCCCGCCCCCAAACCGCCCCTGCCCCCGGCTGCCCCTCGCCCCCAAACCAGCCCTGCCCCCTGGCTGCCCCCCGCCCCCAAACCGGCCCTGCCCCCTGGCTGCCCCCGGCCCCCAAACCGGCCCTGCCCCCTGGCTGCCCCCCGCCCCCAAACCGGCCCTGCCCCCGGCTGCCCCTCGCCCCCAAACCAGCCCTGCCCGCTGGCTGCCCCCCAAACCGGCCCTGCCCCCCAAACCGGCCCTGCCCCCTGGCTGCCCCCAAACCGGCCCTGCCCCCTGGCTGCCCCCCGCCCCCAAACCAGCCCTGCCCCCCAAACCGGCCCTGCCCCCTGGCTGCCCCCAAACCGGCCCTGCCCCCTGGCTGCCCCCCGGCCCCCAAACCGGCCCTGCCCCCTGGCTGCCCCCAAACCGGCCCTGCCCCCCAAACCGGCCCTGCCCCCTGGCTGCCCCCAAACCGGCCCTGCCCCCTGGCTGCCCCCCGCCCCCAAACCAGCCCTGCCCCCCAAACCGGCCCTGCCCCCTGGCTGCCCCCAAACCGGCCCTGCCCCCTGGCTGCCCCCCGCCCCCAAACCAGCCCTGCCCCCCAAACCGGCCCTGACCCCTGGCTGCCCCCAAACCGGCCCTGCCCCCTGGCTGCCCCCCGGCCCCCAAACCGGCCCTGCCCCCTGGCTGCCCCCAAACCGGCCCTGCCCCCCAAACCGGCCCTGCCCCCTGGCTGCCCCCAAACCGGCCCTGCCCCCTGGCTGCCCCCCGCCCCCAAACCAGCCCTGCCCCCCAAACCGGCCCTGCCCCCTGGCTGCCCCCAAACCGGCCCTGCCCCCTGGCTGCCCCCCGCCCCCAAACCGGCCCTGCCCCCTGGCTGCCCCCCAAACCGGCCCTGCCCCCCAAACCGGCCCTGCCCCCTGGCTGCCCCCCAAACCGGCCCTGCCCCCTGGCTGCCACCCGCCCCCAAACCGGCCCTGCCCCCTGGCTGCCCCCCGCCCCCAAACCAGCCCTGCCCCCTGGCTGCCCCCAAACCAGCCCTGCCCCCTGGCTGCCCCCAAACCGGCCCTGCCCCCCAAACCAGCCCTGCCCCCTGGCTGCCCCCCAAACCGACCCTGCCCCCTGGCTGCACCCAAACCGGCCCTGCCCCCTGGCTGCCCCCCGCCCCCAAACCAGCCCTGCCCCCCAAACCGGCCCTGCCCCCTGGCTGCCCCCAAACCGGCCCCGCCCCCTGGCTGCCCCCAAACCGGCCCTGCCCCCTGACTGCCCCCCGCCCCCAAACCGGCCCTGCCCCCTGGCTGCCCCCCAAACCGGCCCTGCCCCCCAAACCGGCCCTGCCCCCTGGCTGCCCCCCAAACCGGCCCTGCCCCCTGGCTGCCCCCCGCCCCCAAACCGGCCCTGCCCCCTGGCTGCCCCCCGCCCCCAAACCAGCCCTGCCCCCTGGCTGCCCCCAAACCAGCCCTGCCCCCTGGCTGCCCCCAAACCGGCCCTGCCCCCCAAACCAGCCCTGCCCCCTGGCTGCCCCCCAAACCGACCCTGCCCCCTGGCTGCCCCCCGCCCCCAAACCAGCCCTGCCCCCTGGCTGCCCCCAAACCGGCCCTGCCCCCTGGCTGCCCCCCGCCCCCAAACCAGCCCTGCCCCCCAAACCGGCCCTGCCCCCTGGCTGCCCCCAAACCTGCCCCGCCCCCTGGCTGCCCCCAAACCGGCCCTGCCCCCTGGCTGCCCCCAAACCGGCCCTGCCCCCTGACTGCCCCCCGCCCCCAAACCGGCCCTGCCCCCTGGCTGCCCCCCAAACCGGCCCTGCCCCCCAAACCGGCCCTGCCCCCTGGCTGCCCCCCAAACTGGCCCTGCCCCCTGGCTGCCACCCGCCCCCAAACCGGCCCTGCCCCCTGGCTGCCCCCCGCCCCCAAACCAGCCCTGCCCCCTGGCTGCCCCCAAACCAGCCCTGCCCCCTGGCTGCCCCCAAACCGGCCCTGCCCCCCAAACCAGCCCTGCCCCCTGGCTGCCCCCCAAACCGACCCTGCCCCCTGGCTGCCCCCCGCCCCCAAACCAGCCCTGCCCCCTGGCTGCCCCCAAACCGGCCCTGCCCCCTGGCTGCCCCCCGCCCCCAAACCAGCCCTGCCCCCTAGCTGCCCCCAAACCGGCCCTGCCCCCTGGCTGCCCCCCAAACCGGCCCTGCCCCCTGGCTGCCCCCCGGCCCCCAAACCGGCCCTGCCCCCTGGCTGCCCCCCAAACCGACCCTGCCCCCTGGCTGCCCCCCGCCCCCAAACCAGCCCTGCCCCCTGGCTGCCCCCAAACCGGCCCTGCCCCCTGGCTGCCCCCCAAACCGACCCTGCCCCCCAAACCGGCCCTGCCCCCGGGCTGCCCCCAAACCGGCCCTGCCCCCCAAACCGGCCCTGCCCCCTGGCTGCCCCCAAACCGGCCCTGCCCCCTGGCTGCCCCCAAACCGGCCCTGCCCCCCAAACCGGCCCTGCCCCCTGGCTGCCCCCCAAACCGGCCCTGCCCCCGGGCTGCCCCCAAACCGGCCCTGCCCCCTGGCTGCCCCCAAACCGGCCCTGCCCCCCAAACCGGCCCTGCCCCCTGGCTGCCCCCAAACCGGCCCTGCCCCCCAAACCGGCCCTGCCCCCTGGCTGCCCCCCAAACCGGCCCTGCCCCCTGGCTGCCCCCCGGCCCCCAAACCGGCCCTGCCCCCTGGCTGCCCCCCAAACCGACCCTGCCCCCTGGCTGCCCCCAGCCCCCAAACCGGCCCTGCCCCCCGCCCCCAAACCGGCCCTGCCCCCTGGCTGCCCCCCAAACCGGCCCTGCCCCCTGGCTGCCCCCCGCCCCCAAACCAGCCCTGCCCCCTGGCTGCCCCCAAACCGGCCCTGCCCCCTGGCTGCCCCCCAAACCGACCCTGCCCCCCAAACCGGCCCTGCCCCCTGGCTGCCCCCCAAACCGACCCTGCCCCCTGGCTGCCCCCCGTCCCCAAACCAGCCCTGCCCCCTGGCTGCCCCCAAACCAGCCCTGCCCCCTGGCTGCCCCCAAACCGGCCCTGCCCCCCAAACCGGCCCTGCCCCCTGGCTGCCCCCAAACCGGCCCTGCCCCCCAAACCAGCCCTGCCCCCTGGCTGCCCCCCAAACCGACCCTGCCCCCTGGCTGCCCCCCGCCCCCAAACCAGCCCTGCCCCCTGGCTGCCCCCAAACCGGCCCTGCCCCCTGGCTGCCCCCAAACCAGCCCTGCCCCCTGGCTGCCCCCCGCCCCCAAACCAGCCCTGCCCCCTGGCTGCCCCCAAACCGGCCCTGCCCCCTGGCTGCCCCCCAAACCGGCCCTGCCCCCTGGCTGCCCCCCGGCCCCCAAACCGGCCCTGCCCCCTGGCTGCCCCCCAAACCGACCCTGCCCCCTGGCTGCCCCCCGCCCCCAAACCAGCCCTGCCCCCTGGCTGCCCCCAAACCGGCCCTGCCCCCTGGCTGCCCCCCAAACCGACCCTGCCCCCCAAACCGGCCCTGCCCCCGGGCTGCCCCCAAACCGGCCCTGCCCCCCAAACCGGCCCTGCCCCCTGGCTGCCCCCAAACCGGCCCTGCCCCCTGGCTGCCCCCAAACCGGCCCTGCCCCCCAAACCGGCCCTGCCCCCTGGCTGCCCCCCAAACCGGCCCTGCCCCCGGGCTGCCCCCAAACCGGCCCTGCCCCCTGGCTGCCCCCAAACCGGCCCTGCCCCCGGGCTGCCCCCAAACCGGCCCTGCCCCCCAAACCGGCCCTGCCCCCTGGCTGCCCCCAAACCGGCCCTGCCCCCTGGCTGCCCCCAAACCGGCCCTGCCCCCCAAACCGGCCCTGCCCCCTGGCTGCCCCCCAAACCGGCCCTGCCCCCTGGCTGCCCCCCGGCCCCCAAACCGGCCCTGCCCCCTGGCTGCCCCCCAAACCGACCCTGCCCCCTGGCTGCCCCCAGCCCCCAAACCGGCCCTGCCCCCCGCCCCCAAACCGGCCCTGCCCCCTGGCTGCCCCCCAAACCGGCCCTGCCCCCTGGCTGCCCCCCGCCCCCAAACCAGCCCTGCCCCCTGGCTGCCCCCAAACCGGCCCTGCCCCCTGGCTGCCCCCCAAACCGACCCTGCCCCCCAAACCGGCCCTGCCCCCTGGCTGCCCCCCAAACCGGCCCTGCCCCCGGGCTGCCCCCAAACCGGCCCTGCCCCCGGGCTGCCCCCAAACCGGCCCTGCCCCCCAAACCGGCCCTGCCCCCTGGCTGCCCCCAAACCGGCCCTGCCCCCTGGCTGCCCCCAAACCGGCCCTGCCCCCCAAACCGGCCCTGCCCCCTGGCTGCCCCCCAAACCGGCCCTGCCCCCGGGCTGCCCCCAAACCGGCCCTGCCCCCTGGCTGCCCCCAAACCGGCCCTGCCCCCGGGCTGCCCCCAAACCGGCCCTGCCCCCTGGCTGCCCCCAAACCGGCCCTGCCCCCCAAACCGGCCCTGCCCCCTGGCTGCCCCCAAACCGGCCCTGCCCCCCAAACCGGCCCTGCCCCCTGGCTGCCCCCCAAACCGGCCCTGCCCCCTGGCTGCCCCCAAACCGGCCCTGCCCCCCAAACCGGCCCTGCCCCCTGGCTGCCCCCAAACCGGCCCTGCCCCCTGGCTGCCCCCCGCCCCCAAACCAGCCCTGCCCCTGGCTGCCCCCCGCCCCCAAACCGGCCCTGACCCCTGGGTGCCCCCCGCCCCCAAACCAGCCCTGCCCCCTGGCTGCCCCCCAAACCGGCCCTGCCCCCTGGCTGCCCCCCGCCCCCAAACCAGCCCTGCCCCCTGGCTGCCCCCCAAACCGGCCCTGCCCCCTGGCTGCCCCCCGCCCCCAAACCGGCCCTGCCCCCTGGCTGCCCCCAAACCGGCCCTGCCCCCTGGCTGCCCCCCAAACCAGCCCTGCCCCCTGGCTGCCCCCCGGCCCCCAAACCGGCCCTGCCCCCCAAACCGGCCCTGCCCCCTGGCTGCCCCCCAAACCAGCCCTGCCCCCTGGCTGCCCCCGGCCCCCAAACCGGCCCTACCCCCCAAACCGGCCCTGCCCCCTGGCTGCCCCCAAACCGGCCCTGCCCCCCAAACCGGCCCTGCCCCCTGGCTGCCCCCCAAACCGGCCCTGCCCCCGTCCACCAAACCGGCCCTGCCCCCTGGCTGCCCCCCAAACCGGCCCTGCCCCCTGGCTGCCCCCCAAACCGGCCCTGCCCCCGGCCCCCAAACCGGCCCTGACCCCTGGCTGCCCCCCGGCCCCCAAACCGGCCCTGCCCCCTGGCTGCCCCCAAACCGGCCCTGCCCCCTGGCTGTCCCCCGGCTCCCAAACCGGCCCTGCCCCCTGGCTGCCCCCAAACCGGCCCTGCCCCCTGGCTGCCCCCGGCCCCCAAACCGGCCCTGCCCCCTGGCTGTCCCCCGGCCCCCAAACTGGCCCTGCCCCCTGGCTGCCCCCCAAACCGGCCCTGCCCCCTGGCTGCCCCCCGGCCCCCAAACCGGCCCTGCCCCCTGGCTGCCCCCCAAACCGACCCTGCCCCCTGGCTGCCCCCGGCCCCCAAACCGGCCCTGCCCCCTGGCTGTCCCCCGGCCCCCAAACCGGCCCTGCCCCCTGGCTGCCCCCAAACCGGCCCTGCCCCCTGGCTGCCCCCGGCCCCCAAACCGGCCCTGCCCCCTGGCTGCCCCCCGGCCCCCAAACCGGCCCTGCCCCCTGGCTGCCCCCCAAACCGACCCTGCCCCCTGGCTGCCCCCAGCCCCCAAACCGGCCCTGCCCCCCGCCCCCAAACCGGCCCTGCCCCCTGGCTGCCCCCCAAACCGACCCTTGCCCCCTGGCTGTCCGCCGGCCCCCAAACCGGCCCTGCCCCCTGGCTGCCCCCCAAACCGCCCCTGCCCCCCTGGCTGCCCCCCCGGCCCCCAAACCGGCCTGCCCCCTGGCTGCCCCCCAAACCGACCCTGCCCCCTGCTGCCCCCGGCCCCCAAACCGGCCCTGCCCCCTGGCTGTCCCCCGGCCCCCAAACCGGCCCTGCCCCCTGGCTGCCCCCAAACCGGCCATGCCCCCTGGCTGCCCCCGGCCCCCAAACTGGCCCTGCCCACTGGCTGCCCCCCGGCCCCCAAACCGGCCCTGCCCCCTGGCTGCCCCCCCAAACCGACCCTGCCCCCTGGCTGCCCCCAGCCCCCAAACCGCCCTGCCCCCGCCCCCAAACCGGCCCTGCCCCCTGGCTGCCCCCCAAACCGACCCTGCCCCCTGGCTGCCCCCGGCCCCCCAAACCGGCCCTGCCCCCTGGCTGCCCCCCGCCCCCAAATCGGCCCTGCCCCCTGGCTGCCCCCGGCCCCCAAACCAGCCCTGCCCCCTGGCTGCCCCAGGCCCCCAAACCGGCCCTGCCCCCTGGCTGCCCACCCGCCCCCCAAACCGGCCCTGCCCCCTGGCTGCCCCCCAAACCAGCCCTGCCCCCGGCCCCCAAACCGGCCCTGCCCCCTGGCTGCCCCCCAAACCGACCCTGCCCCCTGGCTGCCCCCGGCCCCCAAACCGGCCCTGCCCCCTGGCTGCCCCCCCGCCCCCAAACCGGCCCTCCCCCTGGCTGCCCCCCGGCCCCAAACCAGCCCTGCCCCCTGGCTGCCCCCCCAAACCGGCCCTGCCCCCTGGCTGCCCCCGGCCCCCAAACCGGCCCTGCCCCCTGGCTGCCCCCCAAACCGGCCCTGCCCCCGGCCCCCAAACCGGCCCTGACCCCTGGCTGCCCCCCGGCCACCCCCCAAACCGGCCCTGCCCCCTGGCTGCCCCCCCGGCCCCCCAAACCGGCCCTGCCCCCTGGCTGCCCGCAAAACCGGCCCTGCCCCCTGGCTGCCCCCGGCCCCCAAACCGGCCCTGCCCCCTGGCTGCCCCCCAAACCGACCCTGCCCCCTGGCTGCCCCCGGCCCCCAAACCGGCCATGCCCCTGGCTGCCCCCCGGCCCCAAACCGGCCCTGCCCCCTGGCTGCCCCCAAACCGGCCCTGCCCCCTGGCTGCCCCCGGCCTCCAAACCGGCCCTGCCCCCTGGCTGCCCCCCGGCCCCCAAACCGGCCCTGCCCCCTGGCTGCCCCCCAAACCGGCCCTGCCCCCTGGCTGCCCCCGGCCCCCAAACCGGCAAAGCCCCCTGGCTGCCCCCCATACCGACCCTGCCCCCTGGCTGCCCCCGGCCCCCAAACCGGCCCTGCCCCCTGGCTGCCCCCCGCCCCCAAACCGGCCCTGCCCCCTGGCTGCCCCCCAAACCGACCCTGCCCCCATGGCTGCCCCCGGCCCCCCAAACCGGCCTGCCCCCTGGCTGCCCCCCCGCCCCCAAACCGGCCCTGCCTCCTGGCTGCCCCCGGCCCCCAAAACCGGCCCTGCCCCTGGCTGCCCCCCGCCCCCAAACCGGCCCTGCCTCCTGGCTGCCCCCGGCCCCCAAACCGGCCCTGCCCCTAGCTGCCCCCCGCCCCCAAACCAACCCTGACCCCTGGCTGCCCCCGCCCCCAAACCGGCCCTGCCCCCTGGCTGCCCCCCAAACCGGCCCTGCCCCCGGCCCTCAAACCGGCCCTGCCCCCTGGCTGCCCCCGGCCCCCAAACCGGCCCTGCCCCCTGGCTGCCCCCGGCCCCCAAACCGGCCCTGCCCCCCTGGCTGCCCCCCCAAACCGGCCCTGCCCCCTGGCTGCCCCCCAAACCGGCCCTGATCCCTGACTGCCCCCCCGCCCCCAAACCGGCCCTGCCCCCTGGCTGCCCCCCGCCCCCAAACCAGCCCTGCCACCTGGCTGCCCCCGCCCCCAAACCAGCCCTGCCTCCTGACTGCCCCCCGCCCCCCAAACCGGCCCTGCCCCCTGGTTGCCCCCCGCCCCCAAACCGGCCCTGCCACCTGGCTGCCCCCCGCCCCCAAACCGGCCTGATCCTGACTGCCCCCCGCCCCCAAACCAGCCCTACCCCCTGGCTGCCCCCCACCCCCAAACCAGCCCTACACCCTGGCTGCCCCCTGCCCCCAAACCGGCCCTGCCCCCTGGCTGCCCCCCGCCCCCAAACCGGCCCTGATCCCTGACTGCCCCCCGCCCCCAAACCGGCCCTGCCCCCTGACTGCCCCCGGCCCCCAAACCAGCCCTGCCCCCTGACTGCCCCCTGGCCGCCCCCCCAAACCGGCCCTGCCCCCTGGCTGCCCCCGGCCCCCAACCAGCCCACCTGCCCCCTGACTGCCCCCTGGCCGCCCCCCCAAACCGGCCCTGCCCCTGGCTGCCCCCCGCCCCCAAACCAGCCCTACCCCCTGGCTGCCCCCCGCCCCCAAACCAGCCCTGCCCCCTGGCTGCCCCCCAAACCGGCCCTGCCCCCTGGCTGCCCCCCAAACCGGCCCTGCCCCCCAAACGGGCCCTGCCCCCTGGCTGCCCCCCGCCCTCAAACCAGCCCTTCCCCCTGGCTGCCCCCCCAAACCGGCCCTGCCCCCTGGCTGCCCCCCAAACCGGCCCTGCCCCCCAAACCGGCCCTGCCCCCTGGCTGCCCCCCGCCCCCAAACCAGCCCTTCCCCCTGGCTGCCCCCCAATCCGGCCCTGCCCCCCAAACCAGCCCTGCCCCCTGGCTGCCCCCGGTCCCCAAACCGGCCTGCCCCCTGACTGCCCCCCAAACCGGCCCTGCCCCCCAAACCAGCCCTGCCCCCTGGCTGCCCCCGGTCCCCAAACCGGGCCTGCCCCCTGGCTGCCCCCCAAACCGGCCCTGCCCCCCAAACGGCCCTGCCCCCTGGCTGCCCCCCGCCCCCAAACCAGCCCTTCCCCCTGGCTGCCCCCCCAATCCGGCCCTGCCCCCCAAACCAGCCCTGCCCCCTGGCTGCCCCCGGTCCCCAAACCGGCCCTGCCCCTGGCTGCCCCCCGCCCCCAAACCAGCCCTACCCCCTGGCTGCCCCCCCGGCCCCAAACCGGCCCTGACCCCTGGCTGCCCCCGCCCCCAAAACAGCCCTGACCCCTGACTGCTCCCCGCCCCCAAAACAGCCCTGACCCCTGGCTGCCCCCGCCCCCAAACCAGCCCTTCCCCCTGGCTGCCCCCCAAACCGGCCCTGCCCCCTGGCTGCCCCCCAAACCGGCCCTGCCCCCCAAACCGGCCCTGCCCCCTGGCTGCCCCCCGCCCCCAAACCAGCCCTTCCCCCTGGCTGCCCCCCAAACCGGCCCTGCCCCCTGGCTGCCCCCCAAACCGGCCCTCGCCCCCTGGCTGCCCCCGGCCCCCAAACCGGCCCTGCCCCCTGCCTGCCCCCCAAACGGCCCTGCCCCCTGACTGCCCCCCGACACCCAAACCGGCCCTGCCCCTGGCTGCCCCCGCCCCCAAACCAGCCCTGACCCCTGACTGCTCCCCGCCCCCAAACCAGCCCTGCCCCTCACTACCCCCCCAAACCAGCCCTGCCCCCCGCCTCCAAACCGGCCCTGCCCCCATGGCTGCCCCTGCCTCCAAACCGGCCCTGCCCCCTGGCTGCCCCTGCCTCCAAACCAGCCCTGCCCCCGCCCCCAAACCAGCCCTGCCCCCTGACTGCCCCCTGGCTGCCCCCCCAATCCGGCCCTGCCCCCTGGCTGCCCCCCGCACCCAAACCGGCCCTGCCCCCCTGACTGCCCCCCGCCCCCAAACCAGCCCTACCCCCTGGCTGCCCCCGCCCCCAAACCGGCCCTGACCCCTGGCTGCCCCCGGCCCCCAAACCGGCCCTGCCCCCTGGCTGCGCCCTGCCCCCTGGCTGCCCCCCGCCCCCAAACCAGCCTGACCCCTGACTGCTCCCCGCCCCCAAACCGGCCCTGCCCCCTGGCTGCCCCCCACCCCCAAACCGGCCCTGCCCCCGGCTGCTCCCCGCCCCCAAACCAGCCCTGCCTCCTGGCTGCCCCCCGCCCCCAAACCGGCCCTGCCCCTCGCTCCCCCCCCAAACCAGCCCTGCCCCCCGCCTCCAAACCAGCCCTGCCCCTCACTGCCCCCCCAAACCAGCCCTGCCCCCGCCCCCAAACCAGCCCTGCCTCCTGACTGCCCCCCAAACCGACCCTGCCCCCTGGCTGCCCCCGGCCCCCAAACCGGCCCTGCCCCCTGGCTGCCCCCCGCCCCCAAACCGGCCCTGCCTCCTGGCTGCCCCCGGCCCCCAAACCGGCCCTGCCCCTGGCTGCCCCCCAAACCGGCCCTGCCCCCTGACTGCCCCCCGCCCCCAAACCGGCCCTGCCCCCTGGCTGCCCCCCGCCCCCAAACCGGCCCTGCCTCCTGGCTGCCCCCGGCCCCCAAACCGGCCCTGCCCCCTAGCTGCCCCCCGCCCCCAAACCAACCCTGACCCCTGGCTGCCCCCGCCCCCAAACCGGCCCTGCCCCCTGGCTGCCCCCCAAACCGGCCCTGCCCCCGGCCCCCAAACCGGCCCTGCCCCCTGGCTGCCCCCGGCCCCCAAACCGGCCCTGCCCCCTGGCTGCCCCCCGCCCCCAAACCGGCCCTGCCCCTGGCTGCCCCCGGCCCCCAAACCAGCCCTGCCCCCTGGCTGCCCCCCAAACCGGCCCTGCCCCCTGGCTGCCCCCCAAACCGGCCCTGATCCCTGACTGCCCCCCCGCCCCCAAACCGGCCCTGCCCCCTGGCTGCCCCCCGCCCCCAAACCAGCCCTGCCACCTGGCTGCCCCCCGCCCCCAAACCAGCCCTGCCCCCTGACTGCCCCCCGCCCCCAACCGGCCCTGCCCCCTGGTTGCCCCCCGCCCCCAAACCGGCCCTGCCACCTGGCTGCCCCCCGCCCCCAAACCGGCCCTGATCCCTGACTGCCCCCGCCCCCAAACCAGCCCTACCCCCTGGCTGCCCCCCACCCCCAAACCAGCCCTACCCCTGGCTGCCCCCTACCCCCAAACCGGCCCTGCCCCCTGACTGCCCCCTGGCCGCCCCCCCAAACCGGCCCTGCCCCCTGACTGCCCCCTGGCCGCCCCCCCAAACCGGCCCTGCCCCCTGGCTGCCCCCGGCCCCCAAACCAGCCCTGCCCCCTGACTGCCCCCTGGCCGCCCCCCCAAACCGGCCCTGCCCCTGGCTGCCCCCCGCCCCCAAACCAGCCCTACCCCCTGGCTGCCCCCCGCCCCCAAACCAGCCCTGCCCCCTGGCTGCCCCCCAAACCGCCCTGCCCCCTGGCTGCCCCCCAAACCGGCCCTGCCCCCAAACCGGCCCTGCCCCTGGCTGCCCCCCGCCCCCAAACCAGCCCTTCCCCCTGGCTGCCCCCAATCCGGCCCTGCCCCCCAAACCAGCCCTGCCCCCTGGCTGCCCCCGGTCCCCAAACCGGGCCTGCCCCCTGACTGCCCCCCAAACCGGCCCTTCCCCCTGGCTGCCCCCGGCCCCCAAACCGGCCCTGCCCCTGGCTGCCCCCCGCCCCCAAACCAGCCCTACCCCCTGGCTGCCCCCCGGCCCAAACCGGCCCTGACCCCTGGCTGCCCCCGCCCCCAAACAGCCCTGACCCCTGACTGCTCCCCGCCCCCAAAACAGCCCTGACCCCTGGCTGCCCCCGCCCCCAAACCAGCCCTGACCCCTGGCTGCCCCCCGCCCCCAAACCAGCCCTTCCCCTGGCTGCCCCCCAAACCGGCCCTGCCCCCTGGCTGCCCCCGGCCCCCAAACCGGCCCTGCCCCTGCTGCCCCCCAAACCGCCCTGCCCCCCAAACCGGCCCTGCCCCCTGGCTGCCCCCCGCCCCCAAACCAGCCCTGCCCCCTGGCTGCCCCCCAAACCGGCCCTGCCCCCTGGCTGCCCCCCAAACCGGCCCTGCCCCCTGGCTGCCCCGGCCCCCAAACCGGCCCGGCCCCCTGGCTGCCCCCCAAACCGGCCCTGCCCCCTGGCTGCCCCCGGCCCCCAAACCGGCCCTGCCCCCTGGCTGCCCCCCAAACCGGCCCTGCCCCCTGGCTGCCCCCGCCCCCAAACCAGCCCTGACCCCTGACTGCTCCCCGCCCCCAAACCAGCCCTGCCCCTCACTACCCCCCCAAACCAGCCCTGCCCCCCGCCTCCAAACCGGCCCTGCCCCCTGGCTGCCCCCTGCCTCCAAACCGGCCCTGCCCCCTGGCTGCCCCCTGCCTCCAAACCAGCCCTGCCCCCGCCCCCAAACCAGCCCTGCCCCCTGGCTGCCCCCCCAATCCGGCCTGCCCCCTGTCTGCCCCCCGCACCCAAACCGGCCCTGATTCCTGACTGCCCCCCCGCCCCCAAACCGGCCCTGCCCCCTGACTGCCCCCCGCCCCCAAACCAGCCCTACCCCCTGGCTGCCCCCCGCCCCCAAACCGGCCCTGACCCCTGGCTGCCCCCGGCCCCCAAACCGGCCCTGGCCCCTGGCTGCCCCCCGCCCCCAAACCAGCCCTGACCCCTGACTGCTCCCCCGCCCCCAAACCAGCCCTGCCCCCTGGCTGCCCCCCACCCCCAAACCGGCCCTGCCCCCGGCTGCTCCCCGCCCCCAAACCAGCCCTGCCTCCTGGCTGCCCCCCGCCCCCAAACCGGCCCTGCCCCTCGCTCCCCCCCCAAACCAGCCCTGCCCCCCGCCTCCAAACCAGCCCTGCCCCTCACTGCCCCCCCAAACCAGCCCTGCCCCCGCCCCCAAACCAGCCCTACCCCTCACTGCCCCCCCAAACCAGCCCTGCCCCCGCCCCCAAACCGGCCCTGCCTCCTGACTGCCCCCCGCCCCCAAACCAGCCCTGCCCCTCGCTCCCCCCCCAAACCAGCCCTGCCCCCCGCCTCCAAACCAGCCCTGCCCCTCACTGCCCCCCCAAACCAGCCCTGCCCCCGCCCCCACAGCCCTGCCCTCTGACTTCTCCCTGGCTGCCCCCCCAAACCGGCCCTGACCCCTGGCTGTCCCCCCAAACCGGCCCTGCCCCCTGGCTGCCCCCCGCCCCCAAACCGGCCCTGCCCCCTGGCTGCCCCCCCAAACAGGCCCTGCCCCCTGGGTGCCGCCCGCCCCCAAACCGGCCCTGCCCCCTGGCTGCCCCCCCAAACCAGCCCTGCCCCCTGGCTGCCCCCCGCCCCCAAACCGGCCCTGCCCCGTGGCTGCCCCCCCAAACCGGCCCTGACCTCTGACTGCCCCCGCCCCCAAACCGGCCCTGCCCCCTGGCTGCCCCCCCAAACCGGCCCTGACCTCTGACTGCCCCCGCCCCCAAACCGGCCCTGCCCCCTGGCTGCACCCGGCCCACAAACCGGCCCTGCCCCCTGGCTGCCCCCCAAACCGGCCCTGACCTCTGGCTGCCCCCGGCCCCCAAACCGACCCTGCCCCCTGGCTGCCCCCGGCCCCCAAACCGGCCCTGACCCCTGGCTGTCCCCCCAAACCGGCCCTGATCCCTGACTGCCCCCCCGCCCCCAAACCGGCCCTGCCCCCTGGCTGCCCCCCAAACCGGCCCTGATCCCTGACTGCCCCCCCGCCCCCAAACCGGCCCTGCCCCCTGGCTGCCCTCCGCCCCCAAACCAGCCCTGCCACCTGGCTGCTCCCCGCCCCCAAACCGGCCCTGCCCCCTGGCTGCTCCCCGCCCCCAAACCGGCCCTGATCCCTGACTGCCCCCCCGCCCCCAAACCGGCCCTACCCCCTGGCTGCCCCCGGCCCCCAAACCAGCCCTGCCCCCTGACTGCCCCCTGGCCGCCCCCCCAAACCGGCCCTGTCCCCTGGCTGCCCCCCGCCCCCAAACCGGCCCTGATCCCTGACTGCCCCCCGCCCCCAAACCAGCCCTACCCCCTGGCTGCCCCCCGCCCCCCAAACCAGCCCTGCCCCCTGGCTGCCCCCCAAACCGGCCCTGCCCCCTGGCTGCCCCCCGCCCTCAAACCAGCCCTTCCCCCTGGCTGCCCCCCAAACCGGCCCTGCCCCCCAAACCGGCCCTGCCCCCTGGCTGCCCCCCAAACCTGCCCTGCCCCCCAAACCTGCCCTGCCCCCCAAACCGGCCCTGCCCCCTGGCTGCCCCCCGCCCCCAAACCAGCCCTTCCCCCTGGCTGCCCCCCAATCCGGCCCTGCCCCCCAAACCAGCCCTGCCCCCTGGCTGCCCCCGACCCCCAAACCGGGCCTGCCCCCTGGCTGCCCCCCAAACCGGCCCTGCCCCCTGGCTGCCCCCGGCCCCCAAACCGGCCCTGCCCCTGGCTGCCCCCCAAACCGGCCCTGCCCCCTGGCTGCCCCCGGCCCCCAAACCGGCCCTGCCCCCTGGCTGCCCCCGGGCCCCAAACCGGGCCTGCCCCCTGGCTGCCCCCCAAACCGGCCCTGCCCCCTGGCTGCCCCCGGCCCCCAAACCGGCCCTGCCCCCTGGCTGCCCCCCCGCCCCCAAACCAGCCCTACCGCCTGGCTGCCCCCCAAACCGGCCCTGCCCCCTGGCTGCCCCCGGCCCCCAAACCGGCCCTGCCCCTGGCTGCCCCCCAAACCGGCCCTGCCCCCTGGCTGCCCCCCGCCCCCAAACCAGCCCTGACCCCTGGCTGCCCCCGCCCCCAAACCAGCCCTGACCCCTGACTGCTCCCCACCCCCAAACCAGCCCTGACCCCTGGCTGCCCCCCGCCCCCAAACCAGCCCTTCCCCCTGGCTGCCCCCCAAACCGGCCCTGCCCCCTGGCTGCCCCCGGCACCCAAACCGGCCCTGCCCCCTGGCTGCCCCCCAAACCGGCCCTGCCCCCCAAACCGGCCCTGCCCCCTGGCTGCCCCCGGCCCCCTAACCGGCCCTGCCCCCTGGCTGCCCCCCAAACCGGCCCTGCCCCCCAAACCGGCCCTGCCCCCTGGCTGCCCCCGGCCCCCAAACCGGCCCTTCCCCCTGGCTGCCCCCCAAACCGGCCCTGCCCCCCAAACCGGCCCTGCCCCCTGGCTGCCCCCGGCCCCCAAACCGGGCCTGCCCCCTGGCTGCCCCCCAAACCGGCCCTGCGCCCTGACTGCCCCCCGCCCCCAAACCAGCCCTGCCCCCTGACTGCCCCCCGCCCCCAAACCGGCCCTGCCCCCTGGCTGCCCCCCCAAACCGGCCCTGACCCCTGACTGCCCCCGCCCCAACACCGGCCCTGCCCCCTGGCTGCACCCGGCCCACAAACCGGCCCTGCTCCCTGGCTGCCCCCCAAACCGGCCCTGCCCCCTGGCTGCCCCCTGCCCCCAAACCAGCCCTGCCCCCTGGCTGCCCCCCATACCGGCCCTGCCCCCTGGCTGCCCCCCGCCCCCAAACCAGTCCTGCCCCCTGGCTGCCCCCGAAACCGGCCCTGCCCCCTGGCTGCCCCCCGCCCCCAAACCAGTCCTGCCCCCTGGCTGCCCCCCAAACCAGCCCTGCCCCCTGGCTGCCTCCCGCCCCCAAACCAGCCCTGCCCCCTGACTGCCCCCGCCCCCAAACCAGCCCTGCCCCCTGACTGCCCCCCGCCCCCAAACCAGTCCTGCCCCCTGGCTGCCCCCGAAACCGGCCCTGCCCCCTGGCTGCCCCCCGCCCCCAAACCAGCCCTGCCCCCTGGCTGCCCCCCGCCCCCAAACCGGCCCTTCCCCCTGGCTGCCCCCCAAACCGGCCCTGCCCCCCAAACCGGCCCTGCCCCCTGGCTGCCCCCGGCCCCCAAACCGGGCCTGCCCCCTGGCTGCCCCCCAAACCGGCCCTGCGCCCTGACTGCCCCCCGCCCCCAAACCAGCCCTGCCCCCTGACTGCCCCCCGCCCCCAAACCGGCCCTGCCCCCTGGCTGCCCCCCCAAACCGGCCCTGCCCCCTGGCTGCCCCCGCCCCAACACCGGCCCTGCCCCCTGGCTGCACCCGGCCCACAAACCGGCCCTGCTCCCTGGCTGCCCCCCAAACCGGCCCTGCCCCCTGGCTGCCCCCTGCCCCCAAACCAGCCCTGCCCCCTGGCTGCCCCCCAAACCGGCCCTGCCCCCTGGCTGCCCCCCGCCCCCAAACCAGTCCTGCCCCCTGGCTGCCCCCCAAACCAGCCCTGCCCCCTGGCTGCCCCCCGCCCCCAAACCAGTCCTGCCCCCTGGCTGCCCCCCAAACCAGCCCTGCCCCCTGGCTGCCTCCCGCCCCCAAACCAGCCCTGCCCCCTGACTGCCCCCGCCCCCAAACCAGCCCTGCCCCCTGACTGCCCCCCGCCCCCAAACCAGTCCTGCCCCCTGGCTGCCCCCGAAACCGGCCCTGCCCCCTGGCTGCCCCCCGCCCCCAAACCAGCCCTGCCCCCTGGCTGCCCCCCGCCCCCAAACCAGCCCTGCCCCCTGACTGCTCCCCGCCCCCAAACCGGCCCTGACCCCTGGCTGTCCCCCCAAACCGGCCCTGCCCCCTGGCTGCCCCCCGCCCCCAAACCAGCCCTGACCCCTGACTGCTCCCCGCCCCCAAACCAGCCCTGACCCCTGGCTGCCCCCCAAACTGGCTCTGACCCCTGGCTGCCCCCGGCCCCAAAACCGGCCCTGCCCCCTGGCTGCCCCCCGCCCTCAAACCGGCCCTGCCCCCTGGCTGCCCCCCAAACCGGCCCTGCCCCCTGACTGCCCCCCCAAACCAGCCCTGCCCCTGACTGCCCTCCACCCCCAAACCGGCCCTGCCCCCGGGCTGCCCCCCAAACCGGCCCTGCCCCCTGGCTGCCCCCCGCCCCCAAACCAGCCCTGCCGCCTGGCTGCCCCCCCAAACCGGCCCTGCCCCCTGGCTGCCCCCCGCCCCCAAACCAGCCCTGCCGCCTGGCTGCCCCCCCAAACCGGCCCTGCCCCCTCGCTGCCCCCCGCCCCCAAACCAGCCCTCCCCCTAGCTGCCCCCCCAAACCGGCCCTGCCCGCTGGCTGCCCCCCGCCCCCAAACCGGCCCTGCCCGCTGGCTGCCCCCCGCCCCCAAACCGGCCCTGCCCCCTGGCTGCCCCCCAAACCAGCCCTGCCCCCTGGCTGCCCCCCGCCCCCAAACCGGCCCTGACCCCTGGCTGCCTCCCAAACCGGCCCTGCCTCCTGACTGCCCCCCGCCCCCAAACCGGCCCTGCCCCCTGGCTGCCCCCCGCCCCCAAACCGGCCCTGCCCCCTGGCTGCCCCCCGCCCCCAAACCTGCCCTGCCCCTCACTGCCCCCCCAAACCAGCCCTGCCCCCCGCCTCCAAACCAGCCCTGCCCCCCGCCTCCAAACCAGCCCTGCCCCCTGGCTGCCCCCCCAAACCGGCCCTGACCCCTGGCTGCCCCCCCAAACCGGCCCTGATCCCTGACTGCCCCCGCGCCCCCAAACTGGCCATGCCCCCTGGCTGCCCCCGGCCCCCAAACCAGCCCTGCCCCTCACTCCCCCCTGCCCCCAAGCCGGCCCTGCCCCCTGACTGCCCCCCGCCCCCAAACCAGCCCTGACCCCTGGCTGCCCCCTGCCCCCAAACCGGCCCTGCCCCCTGACTGCCCCCCGCCCCCAAGCCGGCCCTGCCCCCTGCCTG
The DNA here is from genome assembly GCF_049634645.1 of Pelodiscus sinensis. Classification (NCBI taxonomy): domain Eukaryota; kingdom Metazoa; phylum Chordata; order Testudines; family Trionychidae; genus Pelodiscus; species Pelodiscus sinensis. Next base: position 298,318 of record NC_134738.1, on the reverse strand, counting down.
CCCCCGGCCCCCAAACCGGCCCTGCCCCTTTGCTGCCCCCCGCCCCCAAACCGGCCCTGCGCCCTTACTGCTCCCCGCCGCCAAACCGGACCTGCCCCCTGGCTGCCCCCCCAAACCGGCCCTGCCCCCTGACTGCCCCCCGCCTCCAAACCAGCCCTGCCCTCTGACTGCCCCCCGCCCCCAAACCGGCCCTGCCCCCTGGCTGCCCCCGCCCCCAAACCGGCCGTGCCCCTCACTGCCCCCCCAAACCAGCCCTGCCCCCCGCCCCCAAACCGGCCCTGACCCCTGGCTGCCCCCCCAAACCGGCCCTGCCTCCTGGCTGCCCCCCGCCCCCAAACCAGCCCTGACCCCTGACTGCTCCCCGCCCCCAAACCAGCCCTGACCCCTGGCTGCCCCCCAAACCGGCCCTGCCCCCTGGCTGCCCCCCGCCCCCAAACCAGTCCTGCCCCCTGGCTGCCCCCGAATCCGGCCCTGCCCCCTGGCTGCCCCCCGCCCCCAAACCAGCCCTGCCCCCTGGCTGCCCCCCGCCCCCAAACCAGCCCTGCCCCCTGACTGCCCCCCGCCCCCAAACCGGCCCTGCCCCCTGACTGCCCCCCCAAACCGACCCTGCTCCCTGACTGCCCCCGCCCCCAAACCGGCCCTGCCCCCTGACTGCCCCACGCCCCCAAACCGGCCCTGCCCCCTGGCTGACCCCAGCTCCCAAACCAGCCCTGCCCCTCACTGTCCCCTGCCCCCAAACCGGTCCTACCCCCTGAGCTCCTCACACAATCCAACCCAAACTCCTGCACCCTCACATCCACAAGCCTGCGGCTTGCTCAGCACCCCAACCCTCCACCTGAGCCCAAGACTCTCCAGCATGGAGCCACCTCCCTTAGCCAGCATCCCCTTCTCCACTCCCTCCCGGATGGGGGGGCTGTGTTAACCCCCGCAGCGCTGGCCAGCAGCGCCCTCCCCCCTGTGGCCACGGGGCCCTGCACCGTCAGGCTTGGCCTGCCCCGGGCAGCCCCGGGCTGAGTGCCAGTGGTAGCCGGGCTGGGCCCACCTGGACACATGCATCCTGCCTTTGAGAGTATGTATAGAGCATCATCAACAACCATGGGCTCAATGCCCGTTGGTGTCCGATGCCTCCCTCACTATTTCCTTCCATTCTTTCCCTGTCCAGTTAACATTTCTATAAATCTAAACAAATAAATATTCCTACATTTACAACACAAAAAGTTAAATATAAACATAAAATGCTCTTTCTGGAAGGCTGCAATGTACCATGACTTTATTTCTTACAATCCAAAGCTCTTACATGCAAAAACCAAAACAACCCACAAGAGAGACAAAGCCAGGCTGCTCTTTAAGGCAGAGAGAGTGGCGCTTTCAGACTGACTGCAGAAGATCTGGGTCACGTGCTTTCCCTATACTGTCCTCCTACCCTGCTAGCAGGGCCAGGAAACATTTTACTCTTAATTTGTGACAGTTGGTAGTTTTAGCACAGCTTTCAGTACGTTACAAAACTAAACATTACTAAAGTCCAGCAACTGGAGACTATCGCTGTTTGGGACAGGACTTAAACATATACTTAAGTCTCACTTGACATGCTTACGGGCAGTTCTAGCTAGGGGTATGTTCCTGAGGAGCAGGGTTGCCAGATGGTTTAACCAAAAATACTGAACACTCCTCCTCCCCCCAAAAACAAAAAATTCTGTGGAGAAAAAAAAAGGGAGAGACCAAAGTTGTTGAGCAAAAAAAAAAACCCAGCTTTTGAGGCTTTTTGGTCCTAACAGGCTGCCAGTGGCTACCCACCATCTTGTCTCCCAGACAGCTCCCCTGCAGAACCCACTAAGCACCCGGGATTTTCGCCTCCTGGCTGGGAAAAAATCAGAAAATACTGGACATTTTAGATGTCCAGTATTTTCTGAATTTTTTTACCAGACGAGAGGCGAAACTACCAGACTGTCCGGGTCAATACCGGACACCTGGTAACCCTACTGAGGAGAGATAGCAAGCTTGGGACCCTGATCTTGGTTGGAGCCTTAAGCATTTCTGTAATACAAATGATTCAGGGCCCCATCCTGAGCACCATTTACATGACTGCAGCAGACATATAAGCACAGTACAGGATAAACCAGCTATGCGTAAGGAATTTGCTAATCTTGGTCACACCAGGCTGACTGCATTTGCATAAGCTTTCTTCCCTAGCAGCTCAGATTGTATTCTGGTGCTTCTCTTTGGAAGCGACTGTGGTAGCAAACGTTCTACCTACACTCTAGCAACCCTGCTATTGGTGGTGTTCTTATTAGCTTGTCCCTAACCCTTGTACAGTGTGGGGAGAGAGGGGAAGGCAAAGGAGGCTCATGCTTTGGTATAGATCTTTCTTTCCATTACAATAACTAGCCAGTAAACCCCCTCGGAAGCTTACACAAAGATCCCACTATCTCAAATGAAAAAGCTAGCAGGCTGCATGACTCATTCCCACATTACCATGGTTTAGAGAGAACTAAACAACAACCTTTTACAGTGCAGCAGAATCTGCAATAATTTCTCCTGCCCGTTGAGTCTTTCTTTTGCTCCTTTGTATTCTTTTTCTACAAAGAACAGGCAGTAGCAGCTACTTCATTTGCTCCTCAGGATGGTGAACTCAAGTCTTGACCAAGAGAAATCCCCAATTTATGGAGCAGAATCATTTTCAGAATAGTCTGCATAAGCAAAAGAGAGCAATACACTGAAATGGTTCAACTGATGTGCTTTTCAAATAGGACATTAAAAAAGCGCCTGTTTAAACTATATTTTTCCTTCACAAAATCTTTTGGCCTAGATTTTTTTCCTGGTGGAAATGGGTGTGTCAGAGGTCTGACTTTGGGCTTTCTGCTGCTTCAGTTTCACCATGTTGGGATCCTCAGTAACTTCACAGAGGCTTTTCAGTGTCAGGTAGGGTCTGTCTACACTACAGCACTAATTCAAACTAACTTAATTTGAATTAGTTAATTCGAACTAAGCTAATTCGAACTAGTGCATCTAGACCTAAAAACTAGTTCGAATTAGCATTTTGCTCATTCGAACTAGCATGTCCACATTGAGTGGACCCTGAACAGAGCTTAAGGATGGCCGGAAGCAGTGCTGGCAGGGCATCAGATGAGGACTTAGAGCGTGGAGCTGCTGTCTCAGGCTGGCCAAGGGCTGTGCTTAAAGGGACCCGACCCCCACCCCGGACAGACAGTTCTCAGGGGTGCCCCGCTTGCAAAGCAGTCCTGGCTTGGAGTGCCCTGAGTGCCCACATTTGGCACACCACAGCACTTGGCAATCAGCCGGGCTGCACTTGCTGCAGGCTGCCATCTAGGAGGGTCAATCGGGGGGCTGCAGGAGAGTTTCCACCCCGAGGAGCTCACAGAGCCACCCCAGTCCTCCCCATCGGGGGCTCGTACCCCATTCCTCCCTCACCTCCTTCCAATTACCCCTCCCTAGCCCCCCTTCCTGATGGACAAAATAAAGGACACGTGTGGTCAAAAATAGAAACTCTCTTTATTTAACAAAACTCGGGCAGACTGGGAAAAGGAGGTGGGAGAGGGGAAGAGAGAGGGTGGGAGAGGGGAAGGCATCTAAAATGATCAGGGTTTGGAACAGGTCCCATATGAAGAGAGGCTAAAGAGACTGGGACTTTTCAGATTAGAAAAGAGGAGACTGAGGGGGGATATGATAGAGGTCTATAAAAGCATGAGTGGTGTGGAGAGGGTGCATAAAGAAAAGTTCTCCATTAGTTCCCATAATAGAAGGAATAGAGGACACCAAATGAAATGAATGGGTAGCAGGCTTCAAACTAATAACAGAAAGTTCTTCTTCACAAAGCAAATAGTTAACCTGTGGAACTCCTTGCTGCAGGAGGCTGCGAAGGCTAGAACTAGAACAGAGTTGAAAGAGAAGTGAGATAAATTCATAGAGGTTGGGTCCATGGAGTGGTATTAGCCAGGGGGTAGAAATGGTGTCCCTGGCCTCTGTTAGTGGAAGGCTGGAGATGGATGGCACGAGACAAATGGCTTGGTCACTGTCTTCGGTCCATCCCCTTCAGGGTCCCTAGGGTTGGCCGCTGTTGGAAGACAGGCTACTGGGCTAGATGGACCTTTGGCCTGACCCAGTACGGCCATTCTAAGCTCAGGGCTCAGGGTCGGGGGTCTCACTGAACCACCCTGATTTTCATGCAAACCTGCTCCTGGGTGGCCAGACTGGCAGCTATCCTGCCCTAGACGGCCACTTTCCTGTGCCTAGTGCGGAGGTCGTGGATGAGGTCCACGATGTCCGCAGTAGACCAGGTGGGCGCCCGCCTCTTGCGGACCTGGGCAGGCTCCTGGGAAGAGGCGGAGGGCTGGGTGGCAGTGGGTGGCTGGTTCGTGCCGTGCCAGATGCAGGGTCTGCTGGCTGGGTGCTGGCAGGCTTGCACCTGGCATGGGCAGCCTAGCCAGACCGTGCCCCTTTAAGGGCTCCGGGGCCGGGAGGGGGGCAGACGAGTTTCCCTGGTGGTGCCCAGAGTGGCCACCAGGGCAAGCTGGGGAAGGGCTGGCCTCCCACTAGTTCGAATTAAGTGGCTACACACCCCTTAATTCAAACTACTTAATTCGAACTAGGCGTTAGTCCTCGTGGAATGAGGTTTACCTAGTTCGACTTAAGTGCTCCGCTAGTTCGAATTGAGTTCGAACTAGCGGTTTGTCTGTGTAGCGCCTAGCAAAGTTAATTCGAATTAACGGCTGTTAGTTCGAATTAACTTTGTAGTGTAGACAGACCCGTAATGGCCTTCCTTCTGGGGGGATTTATTGACAAAGATCTCTACTTGCCTTGGCTCTCTACTGCTCAGCCCTGTGCCTGAGAGCTAAGGAGAGTCTCTTTGTGTGGAGCAAATTTGTGCTGCATGCAGATGGGTCAGGGCGGTGGCTCCCTTCTGTCTGCCATACCGCTGTTCCTCCCTGCTCCCTACCATGCAGCACTCCCAGGGCTACAGTGTCTGTGCTTCTCTCCCTTCTTGTCTCCTGAGAGGCACCAAATGGCGACAGTTCATCTCCCCAGCTGGAGAAAATAAGCAAAGTGAAGTTGGACCCATCTGCCTTAAAGGGCTAGTCACTCTATAATACAATGTAACCTCACTGAAGTCAACAGAGCTGCACAATTTACACCAGCTCATGAATTAGCTTGTTGATTCTAGTCCTTGGAAAGGAAAAGACCATTGGATTTAGGGGACATACAGAAGGGTGTTCTTGCAACATGGGGACAAATCCTCCCTCTGGATGCAGATGTCCTGCTATTCCCATGAGTGAGCCTGGTTCACTATTACCTTGTGCCTTGTGTAATTATTTGCACCAATACAAAGTGAGCAGGACTCGCTACCATGCTGAACTGATCAGGTTTTGTATCTGCTTTGCACAAGCGTAAATGACACCATGAAGGATAGGGCAGTGATGAATTGAGCACAACATCGGTAGAACTTCTATACATACAAAGAGTCTAAGGCCTATACTAGGGCTGTGTCTACACTGGCATGAATTTCCGGAAATGCTTAAAACAGAACAGTTTTCTGTTATAAGTATTTCCGGAAAAAGAGCATCTACACTGGCAGGCTGCTTTTCCAGAAAAGTCCTTTGTCTGGAAAAGCGTCTGTGGCCAAGGTCGCGTCATTTTCGCGATCGGGGCTTTTTTCCGGAAAAGACTACTGTGCTGTCTACACTGGCCCTTTTCCGGAACAGTTTTCTGGAAAAAGGACTTTTGCCCGAGCGGGAGCAGCATAGTTTTTCTGGAAAAGCAGCTGATTTCTTACAGTAAATCGTCACTGCTTTTCCGGACATTCAAGGGGCCAGTGTAGACAGCTCGCAGCTGTCTAAGTGGCCCAGTGTAGACACAGCCTAGGAGTTTAGGTTGAATTTAGCCACATAAGGTCAATTTTCCAAACAATGAGTCCACACTACCAAACCTGTTCCATTGACTTTAACAGCTGCTGAAGTCAATTTCAATATTCCTGCTTTTACAAGGAGTAACACAAATTTCAACCTTTCCTGGTTGAATTTACAATAGCGTGGACCCAGCATTGAGAAAGTCAACATTCTTGGTCTCTAGAGGCATCCATCCCACAGTGTTCTTCTCTGGCCGGAACTTGTCTCTTCTGCTCTCAGAAAAGCCCTGGGAAAGTTTGAATTTCATTTCCCATGTGGTCAGCTTTGTGAGCACACCTCAGAGCAGGCCAATTCACCTGAGCTGCCAGTTCCCAGGGGCAAATAAGAGTCCCAGCATGGAGTATGCAGGAGTCCCCAAGTGGTGGGGAGAGGAATCCATTCTCCCTGGGCTCAGAACCAGCAAAAGAAATACCAATATATGCAAAGATAGCAAAATTCTGGATGGAGAAAGGATGCTCCGGGGACTTCCAGCAGTGCTGTGTTAAAATAAAGGAGCTGAGGCAATGCTACAGCAAAACAAAGGAAGCAAATGGATGGTCTGTTGCATCCCCACAAACATGCCACTTCTATGACCTGCTGCATATGATCCTAGGGTGGGACCCAATCAGCTTCCCAGGCCAGGTGATGGGATCCACGCAAGCCACTCAGGGCAATGGATTGGAGGACAATGTAGTGGTGGAGGAGGAGGACAAGGAGAATGGCCAGCTGGCAAGAACCAAGAACTTTTCATCACTTTGCAGACAATTCCCTCCTCCTAGGATGTCTCACAGTGAGGCACTTGGGAGGGTGCTTCTAGTGAGTTCATCATTTTTTTCTTGCTACAAGCAGATTAAGGCAATTGGGTGTGATGTGTGGCGTACGCTATGTCTACACAGTGCAGGGGCCCAGAACAGCTTGTTAACATGTCTACTGATGGAGCAGGAATCCCCCCTGCACATCTCCAGGAAGCTCTCAGGTAGGAACTCTTTGATCCTTCTCACAAGGCTTCTGGGGAGGCTACGTTATTCCGTACTCCCCAATAGGATACTTTCCCATGCCAAGCCAGCAGTAAATGGTCTGGTATACAAAGCGGGTGGCTGGCTCATGCCGTGCCAGGTGCAGGGTCTGCTGGCTGGGCTCTGGCAGGCTTGCAACTGGCACAAGCACTGTAGCCAGACCGTGCCCCTTTAAGGGCTCCAGGGCTGGGAGCAGGGCAGAAGAGTTTCCCTGGTGTTGGCCAGAGTGGCCACCAGGGCAAGCTGGGGAGGGCTAGCCTCCCACTAGTTCGAATTAAGTGGCTACACAGCCCTTAATTTGAACTACTTAATTTGAACTATGCATTAGTCCTCGTAGAAAGAGGTTTACCTAGTTCGAATTAAGCCCTCTGCTAGTTCTGATTTGCATTGCTCAATGCAGTTCAACATCTTTATTAATTACCTGGATGAGGGGATGGATTGCACCCTCAGCAAGTTTGCGGATGTCACTAAGCTAGGGGGAGAGGTAGATACGTTGGAGGGCAGGGATAGGGTCCAGAGTGACCTAGACAGATTAGAGGATTGGGCCACAAGAAATCTGATGAGGTTCAACAAGGACAAGTGTAGAGTCCTGCCCTTGGGACGGAAGAATCCCAAACATTGTTACAGGCTGGGGACTGACTGGCTAAGTAGCAGTTCTGCAGAAAAGGCCCTGGGGATTACAGTAGATGAGATGCTGGATATGAGTCAACAGTGTGCCCTTGTAGCCAAGAAAGCAAATGGAATATTAGGTTGCATTCAAAGGAGCATTGTCAGCAGATCTAGAGAAGTGATTACTCCCCTTTATTCAGCTCTGGTGAGGCCACATCTGGAATACTGCATCCAGTGGGCCTCCTACTATGGAAGGATGTGGATGCATTGGAGAGGGCCCAGCGGAGGGCAACCAAAATTATTAGGGGGCTGGAGCACATGACCTACGAGGAGAGGCTGAGGGATTTGGGCTTATTTAGTCTGCAGAAAAGAAGAATGAGGGAGGATTTGAAAGCAGCCTTCAACTTCCTGAAGAGTCTGTTCTCAGTGGTGACTGATGGCAGAACAAGGAGCAATGGTCTCAAGTTGCAGTGGGGGAGGTCTAGGTTGGATATTAGGAAAAACTATTTCCCTAGGAGGGTGGGGAAGCACTGGAATGGGATACTTAGGGAGGGGGTGGAATCTCCATCCCTAGAGGTGTTTAAGTCTCAGCTTGACAAAGCCCTGGCTGGGATGATTTAGTTGGGATTGGTCCTGCTTTGGGCAGGGGGCTGGAACCAATGACCTCCTGAGGTCTCTTCCAGTCCTATGATTCTATGCTGTGCTCTCCTTATAGTCCTTGTGTCTGACTGCTCAAAATCTCTGGGTAGGCACTTTGTCTTAGCCACCCACTCTAACAGATAACTTTTTCCCTTGCTTTCGCATATATAATGGTGCATACAGCTGGCTGCCGCTGCCACTACAAAGGGATTGTTGCATTTGCTGAGATCTTACCTAGTCAATAGTCTCCTAAATCTTCCCTTTAAATGCCCAAAAGCACATTCAAACTCAGTTCTGCACTTGCTCAGCCTGTAGTTGAATTGTTCCTTACTGTGGTCCAGGCTGCCCATGTATGGCTTCAGGAGTCACAGGAGCAAGGGATAGTCTGGGTCGCCCAGGATCACTATTGGAATTTCTACATCTCCCTTCAACTTTGCAAAATCCCTCTAATCTTTTCCATCCATGTATAGAATGCGTTTTGATGTGTACCAAAGCATGTGCAGATATGCACAACTAGTAGAAATATGGGTCCTCTGCTAATCAGATAGGCAGCATCTGAATCTCTCCTGAGTAGCTGCACAAGTCACAGCTTACATGGAATACTGTGGGAGTGTTTTCTCCCTACTTCTAACTTAAGTTTATTTCTGGTTGAAAAGAAAAAATAGAATGTCCTTGAAAAAATCTTCCTAGGCAGAAATTATATATGAATGTAATCTATCAAACCTAACTCATTATCATCCTCCCAATCCATCCTCTGTTATGATGTTCACCAAAAACTTGACAGGGGCTAGGGCACCACAGGAAGACTCTCTTTTGGGTATCTCCTATAGTCTTCCACTGAATATCAACCTTCTTATGGTGTCCAAATCCATGGTCAAACACAGAGAAGATGGAAGAATAACACTGAATAAGACCCAACAGAATAGTTGTTAGTGTGAATCAATAGAAAAATGTATCCTTGATAGATAGGGTTGGGACAAACTGTGAGGGGCCAACGATATGGTATATAGAGTAGGTATTGGTTAAGTGGCTGATGTGAAGAGACCACACTCTGTCATGCTGATCAATATTGTCTCAATTCCTTGTATTCCCCCATCATCCTGTTTGCATCCATATGTTGTGTCGGGTCTTAGACATGGATTGTATCTCATTGTGGGCGGGGACTGGCTTGGTTTTTCGTTTTTGTTTCTACTGTTTTGTGTTGGAGCAGTCATGGAATATTGCAGTTGTCTTTATGTTTCCCACCACAGCAGCTCAGCACTCAGGCTTAGATCTCAGATCTGTCCCATGGATGAGAGTCTGAGATCAGAGATTTTTCCTTTTTCTCATTAGGCTGTCCCAGCTCCCAGGCTGAAGAGCCTCACCTGCCCTGAGCTCTCTGGTTAATTTTAAAAGGCACCAGATAGCTCCATTTAACACCACTTTTAGTAAACACCTTTTCCACAGGGGAGAATCTATCAGATTCACCAACCTTTTCAAGGAGTGAGGCGTTCATCCCCAAATAACCGCACCATGCCATAACAGCCCTTTTCAATCCTATCCCTTCCAAATACTGGTCTTCCTTTCTCCCCTTCCTTTCTCCCCTCAGCACCACCAACGTGGTATGGTAACTTCCGATGGTCAACAGCTATCAAATATATCTGGTACGCAGCCAGAGAAGAGATACCCTGACAAAGATCAAAGTATATTTTGAATCCTTTACCATAGTTGTCTTTGAATTATTGGCCATTGCCCCAGTATCATTCCATCAGCTCCCTAGTTAAGATTAAAGCAAAGAAAGCTGAGGATTCAGGTCCTGACCTTGTCAGCTATCGACATCTCTGTTTTATGTAGATGCAGATGTTACTATATATTTTAGATATGTGTCTTTCTGTCCTTCTGTCTGTGAGGGTATGTCTAAACTAGCTCGTTAGTTCGACCTAGGTAGGCAAATGAGGGCAACCGGAGTTGCAAATGAAGCCCGGGATTTAAATATCCTGGGCTTCATTTGCATGTTCCCGGGCGCTGCCATTTTTAATTCCTCCTTAGTCCTAACTCCGTGCCCACGGCTACACGCGGCACGGAGTAGGTAGTTCGAATTAGAGATCCTAATTCAAACTACCGTTACTCCTCATTCCACGAGGAGTACCGGTACTTCTCGAACTACCATCATTCCACAAGGAGTACCGGTACTTCTCAAACTACCATCATTCCACGAGGAGTAACAGTAGTTCAAATTGGGATCTCTAATTCAAACTATCCACTCCGTGTCGCGTGTAGCCGTGGGCACAGAGTTCAGACTAAGGGGGATTTAAAAATGGCAGCGCCCGGGAACATGCAAATGAAGCCCAGGATATTTAAATCCCGGGCTTCATTTGCAACCCCGGTTGCCCTCATTTGCCTACCTAGCTCGAACTAACGAGCTAGTGTAGACATACCCTGAGTCCATTCAAGCCTCCTCCTAAGCAATAAGAGCTAGGACCTCCAAATTTGCTATACAGCTTCCTCTTAAAGCAAGGTCAGGGTTTGGTTGTGTCAGGATAATGGAATGTGCCTAGAATGTGATTGTTTCATGTCAAATGGAAAGGAAGGGGTGTGAGAGCAGGGACCACAGGGGTGCAGTGAACAAGGGGACAGGAATGGCCACAGGGAGGCAGCAAGTACCGCAGCAAGCAGTCACTGGCCAGCAGCACCCTCCACCCCAGGCCAATCATCTGGGATCTCTCCCGATCTCCACGACCTTTCAAAGATAATAGCCAAAGGCTCCTCAATGGCATTTGCCAACTCCCTCAGTACCCTCGGATGCACTAAGTCCGGACCCATGGATTTATGTACGTTTAGCTTTTCTAAATAGTTCCTAACCTGTTCTTTACCCACCAAGGGCTGTCCATCTTCTTCCCATCTTGTGTCATTTAGCGCAGAAGTCCAGCAGCCGACCTTGTCCGTGAATAGAGGCAAAGAAAGCATTGAGTACTTCAGCTTTCCCCACATCCTCTGTCACTAAATTACTTCCTTCATCCAGTAGGGGCCGCACACCCTCTCTAATCACCTTCTTCTTGTTAACATGCCTGTAGAAACCTTTCTTGTTATCCTTCACATCCTTAGCCAGTCGCAATTCCATTTGTGCTTTTGCCTTCCTGATAACCCCCCGGCATTCTCGAGCTATACATTTAAACCCCTCCCTGGTCATTTGTCCAAGTTTCCACTTTCTGTAAGCTTCCTTTTTGTGCTTAAGTTCACCAAGGATTTCCCCTGTAAGTCAATCCGGTCTCCTACCAGGTTTGCCTCTCTTGCTACGCGTCGGGATGGTTTCTTTCTGTGCCTTCAATAAGGCTTCTTTAAACTACTGCCAGCTGTCCTGGACTCCTTTCCCCTTCATGTTAACATCCCAGGGGATTCTGCCCATCAGATCTCTGAGGGAGTCAAAATCTGCTTTTTGAAGTCCAAGGTGTGTATTTTACTACTCTCTTTTCTTCCTTTGGTCAGGATCCTGAAATCTACCATCTCATGATCACTGCTTCCCAGGTTGTCACCCACCTCCACTTCCCCTATTAGTTCCTCCCTGTTTGTGAGCAGAAGGTCAAGCTGCTAGTTCATTTATAATTCAGGTTTCAAAGACTGTGAGAAGGCTCTGGTGAGCAGGGTCAGATTATGAAAGAGGTTTTAGGGGACTCCTTCATACTACATTCTGAGCTAGCTCTGCTTGGCGGGGGAGGGGAGACGGCTCTGCACCCTCCCATTCCCCCTCCATCCCAGATTGGAGCCCTGTGTGTCACTGATAACTGAGGGAAGTTCTCTCCCTGTGTTTGCCTGCAGGCTTTCCCTCTCCACAGCTCCCGGAATCATGGCCAATCAAAGAAGGGGGTGGTGGTGCCTACAAGCAGAGAGTGGCATGGAACCACCTGTTCCCCCTACCAACAGGGAGCTGCTCTAGGTAAGAGCTCCAATTTCCTGCCCCTCCTGCCCACAGCCCACAACCCCATCCATAGCCTGCTCCCTCCCACATATTGACCCCTTCCTTTTTAACCCCACCTCAAAGCCTAGGGGAGCCCCACAAAATTTACTAGCCCTCCTGGCCCCAGAAGCATTAATCAGATGGAAAAATATCTATTCTTCAACCCTCTCATGGCTGCTTCTTGTTTCGGCAGCCTTCTGCCAACCGCATTTTTGAGGACTCCACTATTCACCTCCACGTAGATGACCATACAGTCAGGGAGGGAAGCAAGCTGGAGCTGTTTAGTGCCTGTTCTACCTTTAAAGAGACTGTGGAAGTGGACTCTTTGGGCTCAGCAGGGTATTTCAATGGTCAAGACCAATGACATGCATCTAGAAGGCCTTGTTTTTTGCCAGGGGCCACTTCAGAAATTTTTGAAATGGCCCCTGGCAAAAAATTATTTTCCACCCCAGCCTAAGATGTTTCACAGGTAACAGAATTTCAGAAGTGCATAGATCCCAAATTATTTGAAGTTCTATGGCAGGATCTAAATTTAGCAACCTCCTGGGTCAGAATTCTCACAAACTTTTGTTTAAAATAGAAATTGTATTTCCCCCATATCTACTGTAATCCCTAAAACCCACAACTCATCCTTGGCTTCATATGTCTTGTGCAATGCTGCCCTCTGCAGGCAAATGTCTGTATTACAATAACAGGAGTTTCCTGTTTATAACAGCACACAAAGGCTAAGATGTTTTCCTCCTTGTTTGGCAGGTAAAAAGCAGACCATTGTGGTTGAAGGGCTGTTACGATCAGAGGAGTGCTGACCAGCACCCAGTGACAAAGGGTATGTCTACACTACAAAGTTAATTCGAACTAACAGCCGTTAGTTCGAATTAACTTTCATAGGGGCTACACATACAAACCACTAGTTCGAATTTAATTCTAACTAGCGGAGCGCTTAATTCGAACTAGATAAACCTCGTTCTACAAGGAGTAATGCCTAATTCAAATTAAGTAGTTCAAATGCCTCTGGTAGCTTTTTCAACCTTCTGAAACAGAAAGTTGTCTCCAATGCAGTCCAGAAACTTATTGGATAGCCTGTGCCCCGCTGTGTTAGTTTCCCAACATATGTCTGGATAGTTGAAGTCCCCCATCACCACCAAATCTTGGGCTTTGGATAGTTTTGTTAATTGTTTAAAAAAGGCCTCATCCACCTCTTCCACCTGGCTAGGTGGCCTGTAGTAGACTCCTAGCATGACATCACCCTAATTTTTTACCCCTTTTAGCTTAACCCAGAGACTCTCTACACAGCTATCTCCTACGTTCATCTCCACTTGAGTCCAAGTGTGTACATTTTTAATATACAAGGCAACCCCTCCTCCCTTTTTTCCCTGTCTGTCCTTCCTGAGCAAGCCGTACCCTTCCATACCAATATTCCAATCGTGCGTCCCATCCCACCAGGTTTCTGTAATACCAATGATATCATAGTTGTATTTATTTGTTAGCAATTCCAGTTCTTCCTGCTTATTACCCATACTTCTCACATTTGTATATAGGCATCTAAGATAGGGTACGTCTACACTACAGCGCTAGTTCGGACTAACTTAGTTCGAATTAGTTAATTCGAACTAAGCTAATTCGAACTAACGCATCTAGAACTAAAAACTAGTTCGAATTAGCGTTTTGCTAATTCGAACTAGCGCGTCCACACTGATTGGACGCAGGGGGGCATTTAAGGGCAGCTGAAACCGGTTCTGGCAGGGCATCAGGTCAGCAGTTGCTTTGTGTGGCTGCTGTCTGAGGCTATCTGAGGCTCGTGCTTAAAGGGACCCCCCTGGACAGCCGGTTCTCAGCTTTTCCTGCTTGCTTGCCAACCTCGCCGAGGGACAGCAAAGCGTCAGTCTCTGTGCCCGTCTGTGTCGGTGCTTCCCTTCAGGGGGGGACCGCCGCAGGTGGCAACATGGAGCCACGGCTCGCCCTGCACCTTCTGGTGCACTTTCTGGACTTGCTGCTGCAAGCCTGCCAGCAATGGCTCAAGGCTGCCTGGCACCACCTGGGGAACGTCAGCCCCCTGCCTCTCCGCCTGGCCGCCCTGGGGGCCGTGGAGGAGCAGCGGCGGCGCCCCGGCACCGGTGTGCCCCGCCGCGTCTGGACACCAGCAGCGACTGGTGGGACCGCATCGTCCTGGAGCGCTGGGACGACCGACAGTGGACCCAGAACTTTAGGATGAGGAGGGACACCTTCCTGGAGCTCTGCGAGTGGCTCGCCCCTGCCCTGCAAAGAAGGGACACTCGCATGAGACCCGCCATCCCCCTCCAGAAGCGGGTGGCCATTGCCCTATGGAAGCTCTCCACACCGGACAGCTACCGATCCGTTGGGAACCAGTTCGGCGTGGGGAGATCCACCGTCGGAGCAGTGCTCATGCAGGTACGGCGCTCGTCGGCCACCGAGCCGGGGGGGAGGGGGGCTGCGAGGAGGGGATGGGCCGCCCCAGGGACAAAGGGGGGGGCGGGAGGAGGCGAAAGCGCCCCGCACCGGAGGGGTCGGGCTGTCCCGGCTGTACTACACGCCGCCAGGGGGGTTGCTTCCGGGAGTGGGGCGCGGGGCACTGCCAGGACACGCACGCTCCCAGCCACCCGGGCGCCCCACTGATTGGCGCTTTGCTGTGTGTCTCTCCGCAGGTGGTCAAGGCCATCAACCGGGTGCTGCTCCGCAGGGTGGTCCGCCTCGCCGACCCGGACGCCGTCATCCGGGGATTCGGCGCCCTCGGCTTCCCCAACTGCGGGGGGGCCATCGACGGGATGCACATCCCCATCCGTGCCCCGGAACACCAGGCGTCCCGGTACGTCAACAGAAAGGGGTACTTCTCTGTGATCCTGCAGGCCGTGTGTGACCACCGGGGACAGTTCACGGACATAAATGTGGGCTGGTCCGGCAAAGCACACGACGCACGGGTGTACCGGAACTCCTCCGTGTGCCAGCGGCTGCAGGACGGGACCTTCTTCCCCGACCGCCACATCAGGGTCGGGGACATGGACATGCCCGTCTGCCTGGTGGGGGATGCCGCCTACCCACTGCAGCCGTGGCTCATGAAGCCCTACACGGGGCACCTCAATCCCTCCCGCCAGGCCTTCAATGCCAGGCTGACCAGGGCCCGCATCGTGGTGGAGGGGGCCTTCGGGCGACTGAAAGCCCGCTTTCGATGCCTCCTCACCTGTCTGGACCTGGCCGAGCACAACATCCCTCCCGTGGTGGAGGCATGTTGTGTGCTCCACAATTTGTGTGAACGGAAGGGGGAGGCTTTCCTGCCAGCCTGGATGGCTGAGGCTGACCGCATGGCTGGACACTACGGTCAGCCCCGCACCGCCGCCGTCCAGGAAGCCCAGCGGGGGGCCGTCCGGATCCGGGAAGCCCTGCGGGAGAGCTTCCAGGTGGAGGAGGAGGAGGACTGACCTCTCCCTGCATGCCCCACTGGGGCCTTCTTCCACCCCACCCCTCCCTTTCCCCTTTCCCCTCCCTACCTACTGTCAAATAAAGACACCTGTTTTTCAAACAAAAATGTCTGTTTATTTCACAGAACTGGGGTGGGGGGAGGGAGGAATGAAGGTGGGAGAAGGGAGGGGGAAACCTGGGACGAGGGAGCTGGAAGGGGAGGGGAGGGAAGGGAGGAAGGGAAAGGAAAGCTCAGGGGTGGGAGTCCGGCTGCCTCTCCCGTCTCGCCACACTGCGGGTCCGGGGGCGTCGGTGGGGAATGGTTGTGGAGGGGGGGGCAGAGGGGACAGGGGGTGTGGAGGAAGCAGGAGCGGAAGCAGGAGTGGGAGCAGGGGGAGCAGGGGGAGCAAGAGGGGGAGCAAGAGGGGGAGCAGGGGGAGGAGGAAATGGAAAGCGGTCCAGCAGGCTCTGGAGGTGGCCTCGCAGGGCACGGCCCTGCTCCTCCAGGGCCTCCAGACTCCTCTGGCGCAGCCTGAGGTCCTCCTGGACCCAGTGGTCCTGGAGACGAAGCTGTCGGTCCAGGAACCGGAGGTGCCACATCTGGTAGTCCTCCTGGTTCCTGGCTGTCCTGCTTGCCCGGGCGCGGGCGGCTGCTGCAGGCGGTGTGGTGCGCCCTGCAGGCCCCGGTGCTGCAGCTGTGGTGCAAGAAGACCAGCGGTCAATTACCCCAGGGGCCCAGGTGTGTGAAACCCAGCTCCCCTCTGCAAGGCCAGGGCCCCTGCAGGATCCCCAGCTGCTGCTCCGTGGTGGGCAAGGCCCAGGCGCACGGTCCCGGGGCTCCCTCTCGCCCCAGCCCCCCGTACACATAAGGGGAACACGAGGGTACTCACAGGTGGATGCCTCCCCGGCCTCTGACGATGCAGGCGAGCGGCTCTGTGGCGTGCCTCGGGGGTCCCGGGTCCTGGGCAGGCTGGCGGAGGCTCCTGGCTCTCAGAGCCCTCTTCCTCCTCCTCTGTGTCCAGGAGCGATCCCTCTGCCCCGGGGTCAATCACGTCCCGGGGGGCAGGGATGGCATGAGGCCCCAGGATGCAGTCCAGGGCATGGAAGTGGGGGCAGGCCTCCGGGTCGGCCCCTGGCAGGCAAGCCCGGGAGTAGGACTGCTGCAAGTCCTTAATTTTGCAGCGCACCTGCTCCCGGCTGCGCTGGTGGCCCCTGGCAGCCAGACTGGCAGCCATGCGTCCGTAGACGGCCGCGTTCCGGTGGCTAGTGCGGAGATCGTGGACATTGGAGGCTTCCCCCCAAACCTCGATGAGGTCCACGATCTCTGCACTTGACCAGGCGGGCGCCCGCCTTTTGCGCCCCCGGGCAGGCTCCTGGGAGCTTCCAGGCTGGTCCTGGGGAGCAGTGGAGGGCTGGGAGCCCTCGGATGGCTGGCTCATCCTGTGGCAGGTGCAGGCTGTGCAGGCATGGGTGCTTGCAGCCTTGCAACCGGCACAAAGTGAGTAGCCAGCCCGTGGCCCTTTAAGGGCTCCGGGGCCGGGAGGGGGGCAATAGAGTTTCCCTGGTGTTGGCCAGAGTGGCCACCAGGGAAACCTGGGAAGGGCTAGCCTCCCACTAGTTCGAACTAAAGGGCTACACAGCCCTTAGTTCGAACTAGCTAGTTCGAACTAGGCGTTAGTCCTCGTAAAATGAGGTTTACCTAGTTCGAACTAAGCGCTCCGTTAGTTCGAATTAAGTTTGAACTAACGGAGCGCTAGTGTAGCGCCTAGGAAAGTTAGTTCGAACTAACGTCCGTTAGTTCGAACTAACTTTGCAGTGTAGACATACCCATACTGATTTGATCTTGCCTCCCTGTTGTGCCTTCTCCCTCCTTTCTCCTTGCCATTATAGGCCATAGTCTCCCCCATTTCCAACCCATCTCCCAGTCCCACACATTCAGCACTTACCTGTGGGCTTTACTCACCTGTCCCCGTCGAACCTAGTTTAAAGCCCTCCTCACAAGGTTAGCCAGTCTGTGTCCAAACAAGGCCTTCCCGCTCCTGGAAAGGTGATCTCCATCTCTGCCAAGCACCCCTGGAAGAGCACCCCGTGGTCAAGAAAGCCGAAGCCCTCCTGGCAACACCATCTTCGCAGCCAGGCATTCACCTCCAGGATTCACCTCTCTCTGCCCGGGCCCCTACCTTTGACAGGAAGGATCGAAGAGAATACCACCTGAGCCCCAAACTCCCTCACCTGTACTCCCAAAGCCCTGTAGTCACACTTGATCCGCTCAGTGTCACACCTGGCAGTATCATTTGTGCCCACGTGGATGAGTAGCATGGGGTAGTAGTCAGAGGGCCGGATAATCCTTGACAATGCTTCCGTAACATCTCGGATACGGGCCCCTGGCAGACAGCATACCTCTCGAGATGAGCTATCAGGGCGACAGATGGGTGCCTCCGTTCCCCTCAGAAGAGAGTCTCCAACCACCACTACCCTACGTTTCTTCCTCGCAGTGGTGGCAGGAGACTGCTCAACCTTGGTGGTGCAAGGCCTGGTCTCCTCCACTGTGGGGGGTGACTCCTTGTCTCCTGCAGAAAGTAAAGTGTAACGGTTATGTAACAACACAGTGGGAGGGTTAGGAGCAGGGGTGGAACACTGCCCGCCGCCGGAAGTAACCAGCTGCCAGTGCTCACCCTGCACCACCGCCTCCTCCATAAGTGGCGGGTCAGCAGTCCCACATCCTAGGACAGTGACCTCCGTGGACTCCACAGGAATACTGTCCAGGAATTCCTCATGGCTTCGAATGCTCCTCAGCCTGGCCACCTCCTCCTGTAGCTCTCCCACCTGCTGCCTGAGAGATTCCACCAGCAGGCACCTTTCACAACGGTTGTCTCCCCCAGCCTGGAGATCGCTCAGTGGGAATTGCAAGCCACAAATACAGCAAGACCACACCAGGACCTGGGTAGAGGCATCCATGCTCAGGTTCTCTGTCTGGATACAGGCACAGGTGGAGGAGACAGGAGAAGTACTGGCACAAGCGCTTCGGGTCTTCATCACCATCAGTCACTCCCTCTGCTCAACTCCCTCTTCAACTCCCCTGTCTGCAGTCCCCTGTCCGATTCTTGTGTCCTGGGAGATCTGCCTGCATGCCTCCAACTGAGGAGTCCTCTACCAGAGACTGCAGCTTGTTTTTCTCTTTTCTTTTTCAAGCTCTTTTGAGGGAAAAGAGTGTGGGGTACCCTGGGATTGGTTTCAAGTGTCCATCCCTGTTTGCTTGTTTTGTTTCCATTTTGGGGGATCAAAAGCACTTGATGGTAGCAGTGAAATTCCCCAAATCTGGGCATTGGGATTTTGAGGGGAAGTTTTTGTAACCAGCGCCTGTAAAGGCAAGGTTTTGGAGCACTCTTGTGGGCCCCCACTTCTGCATTCATAGTACCAGAGTGGGGAACAGCCTTGACAAGGGCTTTTGTCTTTATGGAAGTTGATGGGGAGTAGAACCCCTACAGGTGGGCAGTACTAGTGATACAGCAGAGAATTATTATCATGGGAAATCTTTCTAAAAATCCCAGTTGGGAGCCTAAGTCTTTCTAAAAATGGACAGTTGGGAGAGGTCATTGCTTATGAAAATCAAGCCCTGGTCTTTTGCTTCTGTAAAATGGGGATGAATAATAATCTACTCTGTGAGGTTTAAAATATCAGAGAGGTAGCCGTGTTAGTCTGAATCTGCAAAAGCGACGAGGAGTCCTGTGGCACCTTATAGACTAACTGAAGTGTAGGAGCATAAGCTTTCGTGGGCAAAGACCCACTTCTCTGTGAGGTTTGTCATGATTATGAGGGTTAGCCAGAAGCCTGGGGATTAAAGGGTTAACTACACCTAGCCAGGTGGAGTGACCTATAGGAATGTAGGTGGGACTTTTCAAACTGGGACAAAGGAATTTGGTTTTTTGTCTTTTCGCCTTTTTGTCTCTCTGGGGGAATTCTCTGCAGCTACAGAGAGGGACAAGCATGTCTCTCTCTCTCTCTCTCTCCAAGACACCATTCTTCATTTTCTGTAAGTAGGGTAAAGTTTAGGTAGTTTCGTTAGGTTTTATTGTTTTAAGGATTGGGTATGGGATCTGAGATCTGGCACTGCTTACAAGATGTTTTTGGCTTTTCTTTGTAACTAAGTTCTAGGCCCATGGAGTTTCTCCATGAGTATATTTTGTTACCTCCCTGTCTAGTCATTATACTTGCAACCGGAATATTGTTGTAATAATAAAAGTTCTTTCTTTTCTTTTTATTAACCTGGCAGTGGTTAATGGTGTGCCCTGATTTTTGTTTTAGGGGTGAGATTTCCCAAATGATCTTTCCCCTGATTTCTTTATCAACATTTGGGTGGTGGCAGCGGAAGTTTTATTCCCAAGATCTAGGGTTTTACGATCTTGGGGGGAAGTTTTATACCAAAGCCTGGTAGCTAAGGCTTTGGGGTACACTTGCTGGCCCCCACTTCTGCATTTATCATGCCAGAGTGGGGAAGGAGCCATGACAAGGTTATATTTCTTCATGTTGGCAAAGTGCTTTGAGATCTTTGGTTGAATGGTGGTAGAGAGGAAGCACCAAGCACAATGTGGGTTTGACTGACGGAAGCATTATGTAGTAGTGCTGATCACTTGTTTTTCACAATAAGGAAATAAAATCCTTCAAAATAGAGGCAAAGAAGAAGACACCAGAAGGAAAAACAGAAACTTTTTCCCTGAAGAAGTAAAAGGAGAACTGGTAAGAAAGGGACTTAATTGGAAAACAGGTGGAGGAGAAAGAAATATGTGGATGGCAAAGCAAGATGGCCACATTATTTAGCCCACTGGGTGACCTTCAGTCCATGCATTATGGTGTCACTAATTTGCAGTGACACCCCACTCGTGTGCCTTGGAGTTGGGTGAATTTGAAGAAGACTGTGAATAGGCCTCCTCATTAGCAGTAGAAGGATAAGTTCTGTAACACACTCTCTTTGGAAGAAAGCAGGCGGTTAAAAAGGGATGCTCAGAACTGAGGCAAATAAAGCCAAGCACACAGCAGGATTCCTCAGAGAAGAATTGAAATGAAAGCACTGTAAGGAAACACCTAATACCTACCCTCAGAGGTACAGATGTAACCAAAATGTATTTTAGTATTTGTATAAGAATAGAAGTATGACTTAGAATGATTTGCTTATCAGCTCTGTAGGCTTCTATTTCATCCTATTTCTCTTGATTAGACAATGTCTGCATTGCAAGCTAAGTTGTGTCTTCTAGTACTGATTAGGCATGTGAGTGAGTAGTGGAATATTCAATTAACCAATACGCCTGGGCTTATCAATTAATCTTCCCTCCCCCGCAGCGGTGCTCTACAGTGCTGCCTGCCCCTCCCTCTATCAGAAGCAGTAGCGTAGGGTGGGCAGGGAGCTTGAACTCCTGCAGACAGGGGCTGTTGCCACCCCATGCTGCTGCCTGTGATATAGAGGCAGAAGCGTGGGGCAGCAAGCAGCTGGTCCACAAAGAGAGCTGTTTTTTAAACAGCACAAATGCCTAAGTACCAGCCCACCGCCCCTTAGAGCCCACCACCACCAGACTGATTCCAGAGACCCACTGCATCCAACCCCTCCCCCCCAAGCCAGCCCCCACGCCCCAACATTAGCCCAGAGCCTACTAGTGCCAGTCCTGCCCCCATAGCCCACCCCCATGCACAGAGTCCCCCCTTCCTCCCCCCGTATCAGCTTCCCACCCCTTAGGGGCTTGGTGGCATCAGGCAAAGCATATTTGGCTGCATGGCTGATGGGGAATATCTGGGCCTCCCTTAGGGTGAGGGTGGGGGCGGCTGCCTGGGCATGAGGGACAGAGAGGAGGAGGCAGCTGAGTCACTGCCCAGATGGAGGCTTTTTGGCAAAGGTCAAACAAGGTCAGACCCAAGGCCTTGATGTTTCCTGGCAGAGGGCGCACTGGACCCAGTAAAGGCCTCCTAGTAGGGCACCTGGAAGGAATCCTTAAGCCACCTCACCATACACTGCCAGTAGCATTTGCAGCTACAGCTGCTGGCAACGGGACAGGATGACATGGAGGGCAGGGTCCTTACAGACGATGGAGAGGGCTTATGGTAGATATGGGTTTCAGCAGGGAGGGGAAGACAGGCAGGAGGGCAACACTGGGGAGGGACAGAGGCTAGGACCACCCCTATGCCCAAGTCCTCTAGCGGCTTCAGAGTATGTGCATGCCCCCTGCCGCCAGGCCCCTCTCCATGTCTCCTGGGCAGCAGCCTTGAGGAAAGCGGACACCATGCTTCCTGGTCAAGATGGGCAAATACAGGAGGGGGGGGGTGTCCACAAGTGTCTCGCCCGCTGCAGTCCCAAGTGGAAAAAGGTGGGGGTGCAGCAGCTTGCCCCATCAAGGGGGGAGAGTAGGTCCTGGTGGTAAAAGAGGGTTGGTGGAGGGGATGGCGGCAGTAGAAGGGTGAGCAGTTGGACTGGGGGGAGGGATCCACACGTCTGCCCTGTCACCCCTCACAGCACTATTTGAATCCACTCCCTAGCCTTGTGGGAGGGACCACTGGATCCAGGACTCAACAGGCTACAGGGGATAAATGATGAAAAAGAGGGTCAGGGTCATAAGTTAAAATGAGGGAACCGGATGGGGGCACCGAGCAGAGAACAATGGACAGCGCCCACCGCTCCCTGAAGCTGTTCACGGAGCCAGTGGATGCCGCCAGTGGAACTCTGCCCCAATGAGTGAGACTAGGGAGAAGTGGAATTAGGCCCCCCCCCCCCGGTCCAGCACCCTCCTCCTGGTGCTATAGATAGCAGCTTTCCCCAGGTGTGATGTAGTGCCAGGACCTTGCTGGTTGCTGTGCATGGGCTGTGGGCTGTGGGTGACCCCTACTGGCCTCTGTCTGTAAGCACTGTCCAGCGGGGGGCGTCTTGAGGGCCCCCATGACAGTAACCGAACTGGTTCTACTGGTTACGGGAAGGATGGAACAAAAGAAGGGAGTGTTGGGGGAAGCGTCAGTTTTCTGGCTGGAATCATGAAGGAGAGAGACTGGGAATCTAAGGACCCAGAGACTCCTGTGAATAGGAAATGTAGGGTAGAGGTGGTTGGAGACTCTCTTCTGAGGGGGACGGAGGCGCCCATCTGTCGCCCTGACATTTCATCTCGGGAGGTGCTGTCTGCCAGAGGCCCGTATCCGAGATGTTACGGAGGCATTGTCAAGGATTATCCGGCCCTCTGACTACTACCCCATGCTACTCATCCATGTGGGCACAAATGATACTGCCAGGTGTGACACTGAGCGGATCAAGTGTGACTACAGGGCTCTGGGAGTTCCGGTGAAGGAGTTTGGAGCACAGGTGGTATTCTCTTCGATCCTTCCTGTCAAAGGTAGGGGCCCGGGCAGAGACAGCTGCATCCTGGAGGTGAATGCCTGGCTGCGAGGATGGTGTCGCCAGTACGGCTTTGGCTTCCTCGATCACAGGATGCTATTCCAGGAAGGACTGCTGGGCAGAGATGGCGTTCACCTTTCGAGGAGGGGAAGACCCTATTTGGACACAGACTGACTAACCTAGTGAGGAGGCTTTAAACTAGGTTAAATGGGGACAGGTGAGCAAAGCCCACAGGTAAGTGGAGAACATGGAGACCTGGGAGATGGGTCGGAAATGGGAGGGAGCGTGGGCTATAATGGCAGAGAGAAAGCAGGGTTAGGGCAAAACTGGGAGGCAAGATCAAATCAGGATCTTAGATACCTATATACAAATGCGAGAAGTATGGGTAATAAGCAGGAAGAACTGGAAGTGCTAATAAATAAGTACAAGTATGACATTGTTGGCATCACAGAAACTTGGTGGGATAATACACATGATTGGAATGTTTGTATGGAAGGGTCCAGCTTGCTCAGGAAGGATAGACAGGGAAAAAAGGGAGGAGGTGTTCCCTTATATATTAAAAATGAACCCACTTGGAGTGAGGTGGAGATGGACATAGGAGACGGAAGTGTTGAGAGTCTCTGGGGGTATGTCTACACTACAAAGTTAATTTGAACTAACAGATGTATGCTACACATACAAACCGCTAGTTCGAACTTAATTTGAACTAGCGGAGCACTTAATTCGAACTAGGTAAACCTCATTCTACGAGGACTAACGCCTAGTTCGAATTAGCTAGTTCGAATTAAGGGCTGTGTAGCCCCTTAATTCGAACTAGTGGGAGGCTAGCCCTCCCCAGCTTGCCCTGGTGGCCACTCTGGGCACCACCAGGGAAACTCATCTGCCCCCCTCCCAGCCCCGGAGCCCTTAAAGGAGCACGGTCTGGCTACGGTGCACGTGCCAGGTGCAAGCCTGCCAGCGCCCAGCCAGCAGACCCTGCACCTGGCACGGCACAAGCCAGCCACCCGATGTCCCCCAGCCCTCCGCCTCTTCCCGGGACCAGGCTGGCGGCTCCCAGGAGCCTGCCCGGGGCCGCAAGAGGCCGGCGCCTGCCTGGTCTAGTGCGGACATCGTGGATCTCATCCGGGTTTGGGGGGAAGCCTCCGAAGTCCACGAACTCCACACTAGGCACAGGAAAGTGGCCGTCTAGGGCAGGAGAGCTGCCAGCCTGGCCACCCAGGAGCAGGTTTGCATGAAAATCAAGGTGGTCCAGTGAGACCCCGACCCTGAGCCTTGAGCTTAGAACATAAGAACATAAGAATGGCCGTACTGGATCAGACCAAAGGTCCATCTAGCCCAGTAGCCTGTCTGCCGACAGCGGCCAACACTAGGGACCCTGGAGGGGATGGACCGAAGAAAATGACCAAGCTATTTGTCTCGTGCCATCCATCTCCAGCCTTCCACAAACAGAGGCCAGGGACACCATTTCTACCCCCTGGCTAATACCACTCCATAGACCCAACCTCTATGAATTTATCTAACTTCTCTTTCAACTCTGTTCTAGTTCTAGCCTTCACAGCCTCCTGCAGCAAGGAGTTCCACAGGTTGACTATTTGCTTTGTGAAGAAGAACTTTCTGTTATTAGTTTGAAGCCTGCTACCCATTCATTTCATTTGGTGTCCTCTAGTCCTTCTATTATGGGAACTAATGAAGAACTGTTCTTTATGCACCCTCTCCACACCACTCATGCTTTTATAGACCTCTATCATATCCCCCCTCAGTCTCCTCTTTTCTAATCTGAAAAGTCCCAGTCTCTTTAGCCCCGTGGTCCCCAACCCGGTGCCCGCGGGCGCCATGGCGCCCGCCGGGCTCTTTACATGCGCCCGCGGAGCAATCTGGGCTGGCAGGTGCCAGCCCTGGGCGCATGGCTAGTCCCGGCCCCGGGGGCGCCGCGCGTGCCCTTGCCGGTTCCGGCTCCGGCCTTGGCCCCGCCCCCAGGGGCACCGCGCGTGCCCTTGCCAGCTCCGGTGCCGGCCTTGGCCCCGCCCCCAGGGGCACTGTGCGTGCCCTGGCCCTGACCCCGGCCCCGGCCTTGGCCCCGCAGCACTTACAGCGCGCCGGCCCCGGGCGCGTGGCTATGGGGGGGGGCCCTGGCCCCGGGCATGCGGCTGGGGGGGGCCGCCCCCGGGCGGGCAAGTGTCCCCGCCCTCTGGCGCCCGGCGGGCGAACGGCCACGCCCCCTGCCGCCCACCAACCTGAAAAGGTTGGGGACCACTGCTTTAGCCTCTCTTCATATGGGACCTGTTCCAAACCCCTGATCATTTTAGGTGCCCTCCCCTCTCCCACCCTCTCTCTTCCCCTCTCCCACCTCCTTTTCTCAGTCTCCCTGAGTGTTGTTCAATAAAGAGAGTTTCTATTTTTGAACACACGTGTCCTTTATTTTGTACATCAGAAAGGGGGGATAGGGACGGGTAATTGGAAGGAGGTGAGGGAGGAATGGGGTACGAGCCCCCGATGGGGAGGACTGGGCTGGTTCTGCGGGCTCCTCGGGTGGAAGCTCTCCTGCAGCCCCCCAATTGACCCCCCCCGGATGGCAGCCTGCGGCAAGTGCAGCCGGGCTGATGGCCGAGTGCTGTGACGTGCCGAGTGTGGGCAGTCAGGGCTCTCCAAGCCAGGACTGCTTTGCTGTCCCTCATTGAGTTAGACAAGTGAGCCCCCGATAACTATCTGTCCGGGGTGGGGATTGGGTCCCTTTAAGCACAGCCCTCGGCTAGCCTGAGACAGGAGCTCCACGCTCTAAGTCCTAATCTGATGCCCTGCCGGCACTGCTTCCGGCCAGCCTTAACCCTGGTTCAGGGTCCACTCAGTGTGGACATGCTAGTTCGAATGAGCAAAATGCTAATTCGAACTAGTTTTTAGGTCTAGACGCACTAGTTCGAATTAGCTTAGTTCGAATTAACTAATTCTAATTAAGTTAGTTCGAATTAGTGCTGTAGTGTAGACATACCCTGGGTTAGGCTAAAAGGGGTTAAAAACAAGGGGGATGTCATGCTAGGAGTCTGCTACAGGCCACCTACCCAGGTGGGAGAAGTGGATGAGGTTTTTTTTAAACAACTAACAATAACATCCAAAGCCCAAGATTTGATGGTGATGGGGAACTTCAACTATCCAGATATATGTTGGGAAAATAACACAGCTGTCCCCTCAGTGTCCACAATGGCCCTGGTCACTACAAACAGCTTCCAGGTCTGCAGGGGTTCCTGGTAGAACTCCGGCACCTCTGAGGGGTCTTGCGGAAGACCTCTCGGGTGAAGAAAAAAGAGCTTCAAGTTGTATCGGAGCCCTCAGAGGTGGTGGAGGAAGGCGTGCACCAATGTGTTCCACCCCGGACTACCTGCACTATAAAGCAGTCTCTGTGGGGTCTGGAGTGGAAAGTCTGGACCTGGCTGCACATGCAGGCCAGGCCCTGTCCCCCCACCTCCAGGGGGAGACACAGGACCCCTACAGAGAGCCAATGCAGTCCTGCCCAGAAGAACTCCAGGGCTAGCCTCTGGATTCAGGATAGGACCTCCGGGGCTGGGCTCAGGATATTGAGCTGGTGACAGAGCATATACAGGACCAGTTGGTTCAGCACCAGTGCTTTCCTTCACAGGGAGACACACTGGGGCTGTTCTGTCCATCTCTGCAGCGGCTCACCCACCCTGGCCTCCAAACCCTGCCAGTTCTCCAGTGGAAAGAAAAATGCCAAGATAGCGCAACAGACTAGTGCTCCACCTGATGGCCTGAAGTGTGGGTGGGAGGGAGCCTACCTGCCATCTGTCCCCGACCACCAGTCCAGAGCTCTGACATAGTTGATCCGGATGGAGGAGGTCACTGAGTAGACAGCTTGGAAAGCCTCCACCCTCACCAGGTTGCCCGGGTCCTGGACCATGTAATCAGCATATGCCAACAGGACCAGCCGCAACTCTGGCTCTTGGAGCAACAACCCCGTCAACCTCCAGGCCAGGAGACAGTGGAAGGGCTCAATCGCCAGAGCATACAGCTGGCCTGACAGCAGACACCCCTGACGTACTCCCCGCCCAAAGCTGACCAGCTCAGTTAGGGTCCAGCTGAGTCTGACCAAACACTCTGTGGAGGCCTAGAGCATTTGAAGAAAGCCCTCAAAATGGGGCCTGAAGCTGAAGGCCTGCAGAGTGCACAGGAGATACCCGTGGTTCACCCTGTCAAAAGCCTTCTCCCGGTCCAGGGACAGGAGGGCAAATGACAGACCATCTCTACACCCAAACTCCAAGAGATCCCAAACCAGATACAAATGATCAGAGATGGTGCAGCTCAGAGTTGGTGTAGATCTGGTCGGGATGGACTACCTCCACCAGCATGGATGACAGCCGCAGCGAAATGGATTTTGCTATGACTTTGTAGTCCATGCTCAGGAGTGAGACAGGATGCTAGTTCCGAAGGTCGAGGACAGCCCCCCTCTTCAGTAGCAAAGTGAGCATGGCTCACCTGCACAACAGAGGGAGGACCCAGCTCTCCAAGGACTCGGCCCAGATGATGACGAGGTCTGGGCTGAGGACATCCCAGACCATGTGGTAGAACTCCATAGTCAGCCCATCCATGTCATGGGTTTTGTTGGTGGACATGAGACAGAGGGCTTCTGAGAACTCAGCCAGAATGAGAGGCAGCTCTAGCCTATCCCGGTCTCCCAGGCTGACCGTAGGGGGGTTCAGTTCCCAGCACCCTGCCGGTGTCATTGTTAGTCAGATCTGGGGAGAATAAGTTTGAGTAGAAGGCCCTGGACCTCTCACTCATCTCCTCCAGATCCATGAGGGGGGTGCCGCCCTCTGTTAACCCCACTGAGGAGGAGGAAACTCACCATCTTAGACTTGGGGCCAGTGTTCCCTCTAAGCTGCCTGGCATCACAGCTGATTAATCAGCCCCTCCCCTCCCCTCCATGCATGCAGCCCTGAACCTCTGACTTGATGGGGCTGATTAATCACATGTGAAGCTGATTTTTGATTGGTTTGGATCCCTTTTTACCCATGTGTAAATCCACTTCCATTCATCCACACGTGCAGGCTACGTCTACACTGGCACCTGTTTCTGGAACAGTTTTCCGTTTTCAGTTATTCCGGAAAAGGAGCGTCTACATTGGCCCCAGAGTTATGGTCATAACGAAGCGCTTTTACGGAAAAGCGCGTCTACATTGGCGGTGCGCTTTTCCGGAAAAGCAGAAGCCCGGAGTCATTTTGAAGAGGTCAAAGGCCACCAGACCTTTCCAGGGGCGGGGCCAGAGCGCTGTTCAGACACGTGGTTAAAGGGGTCTCGCCGGGCAGCCGTTGGTCTCCTGCTCCCATGCCTTGGGGCCTCTGCCAGGGACTGGCACCCTTCGCAGGGTCTGTGGTTGCCCTCTGACTTTTGGGGACACCCCCCTTTGGCCCCCAACTGCTTTTCCCTGCGGTTTTTTTTTCTGCCCTGCTCTGTCTGCTATGGAGCCACGGGTGGCCATGTGCCTGGTCGGGCCCCTGTTGGGGCTGTTCAGGTGGCTGTGGCTCATGCTGCAGGCCGGTGCCATGGTGTTCATGGACCAGGAGGCAGAGATCGCCTTGGACTCCCTCACCAGGGAGGCCGTGGCAACCGTGTGGCATCAGCACCCGACCGTAGACCGGCCCGTCTGGAGTTTGGACATCAGCACCGACTGGTGGGACCGGGTGGTCCTCAGATGACCACCAGTGGATCCGGAATTTCCGCATGAGAAAGCGGACCTTCCTGCAGCTGTGCGCCTGGCTCACCCCCGCGCTGCAGAGAGCCACCACCCGGCTGCGGGCACCCATCCCCATTAACAAGAGGGTCGCCATCACACTCTGGAAGCTGGCCACACTGGACAGCTACCGCTCGGTGGCCCAGCAGTTCGGGGTGGGAAGATCCACCGTCGGTGTGATCGTTGTGGAGGTAAGTCCCAGGGGGAGTGGGATGGGGGGAGGGTGCTGCACTCCAGGCCCAGGGACAGCCAAGACTCCTGGCTGGGTCGCCCAGGGGTTTGGGCCGCCCCTCCCTTGCACAGGCCCGGTGGGGGGGGCGTGCGGCGAGGGGGGCCCTGGGGATGTGTGTGTGTGTGTGAGAGAGAGAGAGAGAGAGAGAGAGAGAGAGAGAGGACAGAGGGAATCAAGGGGGGGGGACCCAAGGGAGCGCACACTCACCCCTGGCTGTATGTGATATGTTCCCTTGTGTTTCTCTGCACCCTTCTGCAGGTCGTCCATGCCATCAACGACGTCCTGCTCCCGTGAGTCATCCGCCTGCGCGACGTCGATGAGACCATGGCTGGCTTCGCTGCCCTCGGGTTCCCCAACTGCGGGGGAGCCCTGGACGCCACCCACATCGCCATCCGGGCCCCGGAGCATCGAGCAGCCCACTTTATGAACCGCAAGGGGTACTGCTCCATTGTTCTGCAGGCCCTCGTGGATCACCAGGGCCGCTTCCTGGACATCTACGGGGGCTGGTCCGGCCGGGCACATGACGCCCGCATCCTCCGCAACTCTGGACTCTTTCGCAGGTTGGAGGCGGGCACCTACTTCCCCCGGCGGGACTTGACTGTCGGGGATGTGCCTATGCCCATCTGCGTCGTCGGGGACGCGGCCTACCCCCTGCTGCCCTGGCTAATGCGGCCCTACACGGGGCAGCCGGACCAGAACTGGGCCCGGTTCAACAACCGCCTCAACCGGGCCCAAAACCCAGTGGAGCTGGCTTTTGGACGTTTAAAGGCCGCTTCTGTTGCTTGCTCACCCGTCTCGAGATGGGCGAGCAGAATGCAACGGAAGTGCTGGCCGCGTGCTGCATGCTCCACAACGTTGTGGAGCGCAGTGGGGAGGCCTTTCTCCCTGCATGGATGGCAGCTGAGGCACAGACCTTGGACCAGCCCGCCACAGCTGCCATCCGCCAGGCGCGCCAGGATGCGGTGCGCATCAGAGAGGCCCTGGTGGAGATGTTTGCCCAAGCCCTGTAGTAGGGTCGCCTGGGTCTCCCCAGACTACTCCCACCCGTCCCCTACCCTTCCCCATCCCCTCCCCTTACTTCCCCCCCAATTGTAAAGCGTCGGGTCAAAGCACGTCGGCCGTCATCGTGCCTGTTCGTCGGGTGCATCGGGCTTAGTTAGGGTTTTGCTTTGTAGCTTAGGCTAGGGTTTAGGCCACCATCGCCTGTCCCGAAGAACAGCCACGAGGATGCGGGGTTCGTGCGGAAGGCTGACGTCAGCGTACCTGATTCCAGTCATCTTCCGTTGAGGGATCTCCTGGCTGTTCCTCTCCTGAAGGACCAACGGATCGAGGTGGCCAGCAACACTACCCAATTGTCCTCCCTGCGCCTAGACTATGTTTAATTATCTGTTGTGTGCATCTTGTAACCGTTCTTGCTAGTTTGTTATCTATGCAAATATAATTTGTGGTTTACATTTTAGTGAAAAGTCTCAGCATTTATTTCTGCGCCACAAACCAGTGACCACTTACGAAGGGCCCCCCCAGTTATAGAGTACAGATTTCGTTCTCCACAGTTTGCCACCATGTTACATTTAAGTGGCTACTTGGCATCTCACATCATTTCGTACACTACCTAGAGTTACACAATACCCAACACAGGAATGAATAGCAAAAT
The DNA here is from genome assembly GCF_049634645.1 of Pelodiscus sinensis. Taxonomy (NCBI): domain Eukaryota; kingdom Metazoa; phylum Chordata; order Testudines; family Trionychidae; genus Pelodiscus; species Pelodiscus sinensis. The sequence continues at coordinate 267,814 of NC_134738.1, read as the reverse complement.
AGAGAACTGTTTATTTACAAGGGGGGGGGAGACCTTCAACTGGGACAGGAAGGGGGGGTATGTCTACACTACCCCCCTAGTTCGAACTAGCGGGGTAATGTATGCATACCGAACTTGCTAATGAAGCCCGGGATTTGAATTTCCCGGGCTTCATTAGCATAAAGCCGGCGCCGCCATTTTTAAAAGCCGGCTAGTGCGAACCCCGTGCCGCGCGGCTACACGCGGCACGGGCTAGATAGTTCGGATTAGTTCGGATTAGAAGCCTAATCCAAACTATCTAGCCCGGGCCGCGTGTAGCCGCGCGGCACGGGGTTCGCACTAGCCGGCTTTTAAAAATGGCGGCGCCGGCTTTATGCTAATGAAGCCCGGGAAATTCAAATCCCGGGCTTCATTAGCAAGTGCGGTATGCATACATTACCCCGCTAGTTCGAACTAGGGGGGTAGTGTAGACATACCCGTGGGGAGACCTTCAACTGGGACAGGAAGGGGGGGCAGTTACTGGGATGGGCGGCCCCTGCGAGCGCTCCTCCGGGGGCCAGCCTGCTCACACTGGGCAGACCGCGTCGGGGCAGGCTGCACGCGGAGGTGGCCAGGGGCAGGAGCAGGGGCAGGAGCTGTGATAGGAGCAGGGGCAGGAGCTGGGATGGGAGGGGGCATGAGCTGTGCTACGGGAGGGATGGCGGGGGCCTGGGCTCTGCCCATGCCATAGTGAATCGCATGCACAATATGTGCCGTCAGCGTGTCCATTGTGGTGCGCATCCCTCTGCATTCGTCCAGGAAGGCAGCCCAGCCGTCCTGCTGCCACTGCAGGTCCCCCTGCACCCGCTCCGCGATGGAGGCCTGGATTGCCTCCACAGCGTTGACGTGCCGGCGAAGCAGCTGGTCCCTCTGGCGGAGCCTGTGCCTCTGGGGTTGGCCTGCTGGGGGTGCCGCTGCTGCCGCAATGGAGGGTCTGGTGCTGGGTCCCACTGCAGGGAACAGAAGAAAGGATGGGTCAGTCAGGCAGGCCGTCCACTGTCCCCACACCGCATGCCCTTCACCCCTGAGCCCAGGTGACCCCACAGTTGTGTGGCTTGGGCCCACTTGGTTCCCCTCCTGCCCCCGTGTTGTATGTTTGCAAGGAGGACCGCCCCTGGAGTAGGGTCCCCCCTCCAGTACTGTAAGCACCGGTCTGTATCCTGGCCCCATGGAGGGCGGGAGGGTGCTTGTGCTGCGTTCACTTGTGGAACTCCCTGCCGGTGGAGACTGAAAAGCTTTGGGCTAATCACTGGTGTTAGACAAGGAGCGAGATGCATCCCCACGCAGTGCCTGGGAGCACATCTGGCAGAGGCGGTCTGGGCTCTCAGATCCCCTCGCGTGGGAAATCTCCTGGACGGAACCAGAAGAGTGACTGGGTGGGGGGATGTTCCATCCTTGCAGAAACACTCAGGGGCCCTTTCCCCTCCCACTATCCCTCCCGCAAGCCCGGTAGCCCAGGGACATGCATGGCCACAGTGGGGACTTCCCTCGGGGAGCCAGCCAAGGCACCGGGAGCAGGCGAGGGGCTCGGTGGGGGTCCACGGTCACAGGACCGTGACGCTGCGGTGTACCCAAGAGCAGCTGGCTGTGCCTCACAGCGAGGCATGGGACAGTGTGTCATTCTCCATGCTGCACCCTTGGCGGAGCTGCGGGCTCTGGGCTGAGTCCCTGGGGCCCTGGCCGGTTTCAGCTGGCATCCACCCTTCCCCCTGGTCCCGCCGAATGTGTGTGAGCAGCACGGTCCCAGGTGTGCCCTGCAGCTGCCTGCCGCGGCCACGTGCCGCTCGGTTACCAGGCTGCACGTGGTTGCATGTGCTGCTTGCTGCCTCATGCTACGCAGCGTGCAGCTCACGTGGCCTGAGTGACATGCTCTCCCCCTCCTCTCTCCGGGCGCCTGGACCCCCCTGCCCCCCGCCTGTTGGGAGTGCAAACTGCACAAACTCACCAGTGGGTTCCTCCCCGGCCTCGGCCTCGTTGCTGGGCGGTGGCAACGCTGGCCTCCTCACCGCCAGACTCGCTGGCGCTGTCTTCTCCCTCCCCTGGCTCAGTGGGACGGTTGATGGGGGGGCGCTGGCAGGTGTCCACAGGGACAGCTGGGGCTTCCGGGGCTGGCTGGCCCAGAAACGCATGGAGCCGGTCGTAATAAACAAGCAAAACTGATCTGGGGAATGTTAGACGCAGCTCGTCAGTTTCCTAAAGGCCATAGTTATAAACACGACTGGTCTTGCTGAAAAAGAGTTTCAAAAGAGGATAATGCAGGAAAATGGGGTACGAGCTTGTGAAAGTCATCCTGTCAGTGCCAATGAATGACTGCATTTTGCTCCATGTAAGCAAGTTCCACCCAACTCTTGTAGTTGAGATGGGTTGTTGTTCTCTCTAGAATGTGGGGAAAGTTTTTCACACATTTCTGAGGTACTTCAAGTAATTGGGAGGAAAAATGGAATCCTAACCAAAACTGACATAGGGCAATGCTGCTAGTTAAAGTGTTTTAATGCACATTCAAGCAAATGCCATAGCTTTCCTGGAAAACGTCTTCAAATCAGGACTCATGTAATTCTTTTGACAACTTTCTTTTCTGCGAGAATGAAAACTTTACTTTTTTTCTTTCTATGAAGGTCCCAAAGAAATCATGTGGTTGAACAGAGTTGTTGTAGTTCGTGCAGTGTCTGGCACGTTTTGCACAGCTTTCTGAGGCAATTCAAGATATGCCGAGAAAAACTCTCTCGTAATCAGAAGCGCTGTACGGTAATGTTGAATGAAGGGTTTCTAGCTAGCCACAGTTTCTTAAGTCCCAGATAGGCAAACATTGTAGAAGATTAAGGCATAGGTGCCAAGTAATCCTGGCTTCCTCCCTGCTAGTGGAATGCTGACAGGTGGAGCCAAACCTGGAACCACTGGAGCTTAGTGCAGGAGTATCTACGGCTTGAGCTAAAAGCCAGCTGGCGCTCAGCTAAGGCCATGGAGCACACGCATTCTTTTTCTCTGTAAGTGGTGGTCTAAGTGCCGATACATGGGACAGTGCAGCTCATCCAGTAGGTGAGTGGGTTGCACAAGCCCAGCTGCCCTGGCTTTCCACAGCTCCCTGCTCCTGCCGCTCACAACCCGGGCTGGGGGACATAACCTAGGCCATCCCTATCAATACACAGAACTCACAGCTATGCTTGGTACCCTTTGGGACACCAAACTGCACCAAATTTTGAGGTTCCCTAGGCAACTTCATGCTGCAGTTAGCAGCATTGTGGGCTCCAGCATGCCCCACCCCCAGCCTGTGCTCAGCAGAGCCATCCTTAGGAGGGTACAGGGCTGGGACCACCTCTGCCCCCCACTCTGCCTCTGCTCCATTCCCCTTCTACTGTACCCGGAGCAGCCTGGGGCCAGGCAGAGAAAGCCTACCAATTGACTAGCAGAGGCTCCAGGACAGCAGTGGACACCCGAGGCTAGTGAGTGGGCCACGACTGGCCTCCTTCTTCTCAATGGTTCACAAGATTGTCACCAGCAAGACAGTCTCCTAGGATAGGGTAGTTTTGCTCACTGCACTTAGTGCAGCCCACAAGTTCTAGGTGCGTGACTGGATACAGAGGGAGCAAACAGCCCTCAGTCAGTGCTGGTGCAGCCAGCATGGACCTCACTTCACATGCACTTGCTTTACGTGCGTGTCACTTGGTAATACTGGTAGGACAGAAACCAGCAGAATCTGGCAACCCTGTGAGTGGGCAACAGGAACCAAAAGGCTTGGTGGGCCACACAGAGAACCCTAATGCACCAAATGCATGGGCGGTGGGCAAAGTAAGTTTTGGGAAGGCAATGCCTTTCCATAAATGCCTATAGTGCCCAGCTGCCTGGGAGGGGCTGGAGCCACATCATGTGGCTCCCTGGCCATTGGGGAATGCTGGTGCCACGCCACGTGGCAGCCCCAGCATTCAGCTGGAGCTGGGCAGGGCTTGGTTAGGAGAGGGAGATTGTTGAAGGAGCATGGTTTTGGGTGGAAGGCGCAGGGCTTTGGCTTGTCTTCCCCAGCTGGGCCTTCATCTGCTTCCCATGGCCACATGTGGCAGTAGGTTGCCCAGCACTGCTCCAGGTTCTATCAGTCAATCACAGTCGATAGGTTGGAGATACCATGCTAAAATGTTACATTGTTTTCATCTAAAGTGCAGTTACGTAACAAAAAACAACAACAAAAAAGTACATATTAAGTTATACATTTACAATAAAGAGATCATACTACAGTACTTCTATGCGCTAAAGGGTAAAATACTATTTCTTGTATTGTTTTAACATATTTGTGATAAAAATAATGGAAAGTGAGCACTACACATTTGCATTCTGTGGTGTCAGTGGAATCAATGTATTTGAAAGTGTAGAAAAACATCCAAACTACTTATATTCATTTTCAATTGGTGCACTAAAAATTGTGATTATTCGTGACTGTTTTGTTAATTGCATTAATTTATTTTTTGTTAATCACTTAGGTAACTGCAATTAATTGACAGCCCTAGTTTTAGCATCTTTCCAGATAGGGAGGGTCTGCCTAACCCCTGACCTTGAGGGGCAGAGACTGACCCAGGAGAATGCTAACTGGATAGTAATGCACATTGGAAAAAATAATCCCAAATATACATACAATAAATGGACTCATTGTGGATAGTTCTCTGAAAAGCATCCACTCAGGGTATGTCTACACTGCAGAGTTTTGTTGGAAAAAAAAAGTCCGTTTGTGCGATAAAACCTGAGTTACGTTCACACTACAATCGTGTTCTTCTGAAAATAAATTGGAAGAACAGAGGGTTTTTTCCAGGGCTGGTAATCCTCTTTGTACGAGGAAGAAGCCATTTTCTGAAAGAGCATTTGTAGACAGAGAAAAGGGAGTTCTTTCAAAAAAAGAGGAAAGAGGAAAAAGAACAGGTGCCCTGGTGGCCACTCCAGCCATTGTAATCACAGTTTAAATGCGAAATAGCGTCCATTCAGTGCGGACGCTATCGTGCAAAAAAGCAGATTGCTTTTGTGTGTGGACGCTCTCTTTTGGAACAAGTTTTTTGGAAGATCTCTTCCAAAGAAAGGTTCTTCCGAAAGAAGCCTACAGTCTAGACATAGCTTCAGTGTGCAGCGGCAGTCAAAAAAGCACATAGAATGAGAGGAATCATTAAAAAAGGGATACAGAATAAGACAGAGAATATCTTATTGCCTCTGTATAAAACCATGGTACGCCCACATCTTGAATACTGTGTGCAGGTGTGGTCACCTCATCTCAATAAAGATATATTGGCATTGGAAAAGGTTCGGAAAAGGGCAACAAAAATCATTAGAGGCTTGGAATGGGTCCCAATTGACAAGAGATTAAAAAGGTATGGACTTTTCAGTTTAGAAAAGAGGGGTATGTCTACACTACAGCACTAATTCGAACTAACGCATCTAAAACTAAAAACAAGTTAAAATTAGCATTTTGCTAATTCAAACTAGCATGTCCACATTAAGTGGACCCTGAACTGGGGTTAAGGATGGTCGGAAGCAGTGCCGGCAGGGCATCAGATGAGGACTTAGAGCGTGGAGATGCTGTCTCAGGCTTGCCGAGGGCTGTGCTTAAAGGGACCTGATCCCCACCCCGGACAGACAGTTCTAAGGGGTGCCCCGCTTGCAAAGCAGTCCTGGCTTGGAGTGCCCTGAGTGCCCACACTCGGCACATCACAGCACTCGGCCATCAGACAGGCTGCACTTGCCGCAGGCTGCCATCTGGGGAGAGAGGGCAATTGGGGGGCTGCAGGAGAGCTTCCACCCCCAGAAGCCCGCAGAGCCAGCCCAGTCCTCCCCATCGGGGGCTCGTACCCGATTCCTCCCTCACCTCCTTCCACTTACCTTCCCTAGCCCCCTTCCTGATGTACAAAATAAAGAAAACGTGTGCTCAAAAATAGAATCTCTCTTTATTGAACAAAACTCAGGGAGACTGGGAAAAGGAGGTGGGAGAGGGGAAGAGAGAGGGTGGGAGAGGGGAGGGCAACTAAAATGATCAGGGGTTGGGAAGAGGTCCCATATGAAGAGAGGCTAAAGAGACTGGGACTTTTCAGTTTAGAAAAGAGGAGACTGAGGTGGGATAAGATAGAGGTCTATAAAAGCATGAGTGGGGTGTAGAGGATGCATACAGATAAGTTCTTCATTAGTTCCCATAATAGAAGGACTAGAGGACACCAAATGAAATGAATGGGTAGCAGGCTTCAAACTAGTAACAGAAAGTTGTTCTTCACAAAGCAAAGAGTCAACCTGTGGAACTCCTTGCTGCAGGAGGCGGTGAAGGCTAGAACTAGAACAGAGCTTAAAGAGAAGTGAGATAAAGTCATGGAGGTTGGGTCCATGGAGTGGTATTAGCTAGGGGTTAGGAGTGGTGTCCCTGCCCAAAGTTTGTGGAAGGCTGGAGAGGGATGGCACAAGACAAATGGCTTGGTCACTGTCTTTGGTCCATCCCCTCCAGGGTCCCTAGGGTTGGCCACTGTCGGCAGACAGGCTACTGGGCTAGATGGACCTTTGGTCTGATCCAGGACGGCCATTGTAAGCTCAGGGCTCAGGGTCGGGGGTCTCAGTGGACCACCTTGATTTTCATGCACACCTGCTCCTGGGTGGCCAGGCTGGCAGCTCTCCTGCCCTAGACGGCCACTTTCCTGTGCCTAGTGCGGAGGTCGTGGACGAGGTCCATGATGTCTGCACTAGACCAGGCAGGTGCCCGCCTCTTGCGGTCCAGGGCAAGCTCCCGGGAGCCGCCAGCCTGATTCCGGGAAGAGGCGGAGGGCTGGGTGGAAGCGGGTGGCTGGCTTGAGCCATGCCAGGTGCAGGGTCTGCTGGCTGGGTGCTGGCAGGCTTGCACCTGGCACGGGCATCGTAGCTAGCCTGTGCTGCTTTAAGGGGTCCAGGGCCGGGAGGGGGGCAATAGAGTTTCCCTGGTGTTGGCCAGAGTGGCCACCAGGGCAAGCTGGGAAGGGCTAGCCTCCCACTAGTTCAAATTAAGGGGCTACACACCCCTTAATTCGAACTAGTAAGTTCGAACTAGGCTTAGTCCTCGTAGAATGAGGTTTACCTAGTTCGAACTAAGCGCTCCGCTAGTTCGAATTAAGTTCGAACTAGCGGAGCGCTAGTGTAGCACCTATCAAAGTTAATTCGAACTAACATCCGTTAGTTCGAATTAACTTTGTAGTGTAGACATACCCGAGGAGACTAAGGGGGGATATGATAAGAGAGCTATAAAATCATGACTAGTGTGGAAAAAGTGAATAAGGAAAAGTTATTTACAGGCAGTCCCCAACTTACGCGGATCCGACTTACGAACGGGGCTTTCTCGCCCCGGAGGTCGGGGCGAGAAAGCCCCGTTCGTAAGCTGCTCCGGTGCCCTTGGTCTGCTGGAGACCGTCTCCAGCAGACCAGGGGCACCGGGTGGGTTCCCGCGCTTCTGAGGCTTTGCCAGAGCAAAGCCTCAGAGGCGCGGGGAACCGCCGCTGCTGCCGCTTCAGTCTGGGTGCCTGTGGTCTGCTGGGGACGGTCCCCAGCAGACCACAGGCTCCAGGACTGAAGCCGCAGCCGCGGGGGGGTCCCGCGCCTCTGAGGCTTTGCCAGAGCAAAGCCTCAGAGGCGCGGCACCCCGCTGCGGCTCTGCTCCCCATGTCCCTGGTCTGCTGGGGGGGGGGGGGCGCACAGCTAGTGTGCTCCCCCCTCCCCAGCAGACCAGGCTTTTGTTTTGGACTCTGGGGCAGAGCAGCTGGGGCGCTGCCGATTGGTCCTGCAGCGCCCGCTCTGGGCACTACTGGACCAACCCGGCAGCACCCCAGCTGCTCTGCCCCAGGTCCTGATTCAGCCGCTGCTGGTCAGTTTCAGCAGCGGCTGAATCAGGACGCCTGGGGCAGAGCAGATGGGGTGCTCCTGGGTTGGTCCAGTAGCACCGAGGAGCGGCGCTACTGGAGCAACCCAGCAGCACCCCAGCTGTCCCCAAGTCAGCTGCTGCTGAAACTGACCAGCGCTGACTACAGGAAGCCCCAGGCAGAGTTGCTCTGCCCCGGGCTTCCTGGAATCAGCTGCTGATCAGTTTCAGCAGCAGCTGACTTGGGGACGCCTGGGGTTCTTAAGTTGATTCTGTATGTAAGTCAGAACTGGCGGTCAGTTTCAGTAGTGTCTGAATCTGGACGCCAGTTCCGACTTACATACAGATTCAACTTAAGAACAAACCTACAGTCCCTATCTTGTACGTAACCCAGGGACTGCCTGTACTTATTCCCACAATATAAGAACTAGGGGCTACCAAATGAAATTCATAGGCAGCAGATTTAAAACAAACACAAATAAATTTTTCTTCACTAAGTCAACCTCTGGAACTCCTTGCCAAAGGACGTCGTGAAGGCCTAGGATGTTAAAAGGGTTCAAAAAAGAGCTAGATAGATTCATGGAGGTTAGGTCCATCAATGGCATTAGCCAATATGGGTAGGAGTGGTGTCCCTAATTTCTGTTTGGAAATGGGTGACAGGGGAGGGACCACGTGAGGATTACCTGTTGGGTTCCCTCCCTCTGGGGTATTTCGTATTGGCCACTGTTGGCAGACAGGATACTGGGTTAAATGGACCATTGGTCTGACGCAGTATGGCCGTTCTTATTTCGCTCTCAGGCCAGGCAGTGCTAGGAGAGTCCAGAGAGAAGGGGGGTCATATGGGGATAGGGGTATCTTTGTCAGAGTTGGGAACACAACAACCCAGCTTGCAGGGCTTATCTCCACTACTGGGCAGAGCCATGCTGCGGCAATCAAAGCTGCAGGAATCTATTTAATGGGTCTAGTGAGTCATGACAACCTCTCCGGTTGAGAATAGCATGGGGAATTGGTGGGAGAGCATCTCCTAGTACACACATCCACTTGTGTTATGGTACTAACCTACCTTGCGCCACCATGGTTCAGACAAGCCCTGAGAGGGGCATGAGGAGTGCGTTGACACCAGGGGAAGGTGGCCTAAGCTATGTTGTTATTCACGAACCGAGTACTGTCAGTTCGGTTGACATATGCCCTTGGGCTCAGTCCATAACCACAAGCCCTTTCCTCATCTCCAAAGCTCCTGCTAACTCAGCTGGAATGGTTGGGAAGGACACTCACTGACTGTATGTGCTCATGGAGCCCAGGAATGTGAGATGCGTCCCACATGTGCACACCCCTGGGGCCTGGCTCCTTGGCTTGCTGCAGAACCTCCTGGCTACGTCTACACTGCAGGCTTCTTGTACAAGAACTGTTTTGCACAAGAGTTCTTGTGCAAAAGGTCTTCCACAAGAGTGCATCCACACTGCCATGTGTTTTTGCACAAGAGATGTGCTTTTGCGCAAGAGCGTCCATGGCAGTGTGGATGCTCTCTTGTGCAAGAAAGCTCTGATGGCCATTATAACTATAGGGGTTTCTTGCACAAGAAAATCCTGTTGCCTATCCACACTGCCTTCTTGTGGAAGAACTCTTGCACAAGAGGGCTTATTCCTCGTGGGGAAAGGAATAACTCTTCCGGAAGAAGCCCTGTTTTCTGATGCTGTACTGTAAATTTACTTGCGCAAGAACGTACATGCAATGTAGACACCTGGCAAGTTTTTGTGCAAGAACAGCCATTCTTGCACAAAAAGCCCGCAGTGTAGACGTAGCCCCTGTGTTTAGCTTTGGGACTATGGGGGTATGTCTAGACTAAATGGCTCCGTCTACACCATGCTGTGCTGATGATCAACTGATCCGGCACAGCACGGTAGTCTAGACGCGGATTGGTTGGCTGGGGAAGCCTTTGCCGAATGATCCCTTATGACTCGTGAAACGAGGCTTACAGGATCAGTTGGCAAAGGCTTCCCCAGTCGACCGATCCTGGGGAATCCCCAGCTGATCGTCGGCACAGCACAGTGGCCATGTTTATTTTAATGAAGTGGGGATTATTTAAATCCCCGCTTCTTTGCCTAAGTCGGGTAAACTAGTTTACATGGCTCCGTCGATGGAGTCATGTAGTCTAGACATACCCTGGGAGTCTATAAACTCACAACTGGTGTGGAGAAAGCACCCATAACACAAGAACTAGGGATCTCCTAATGAAATTAATAAGTAGCAGGTTTAAAGCAAACAAAAGGAAGTATTTCTTCACACAATGGTCAGTCAATCTGTGGAACTCCTTGCCAGAGGATGTTGTGAAGTCCAAGACTGTTACAGGGTTAAAAAATTCATGATAAATTAATGGAAGATAAGTCCATCAATGGCTATTAGCCAGGATGAGTAGGAATGGTGTCCCTTTGTTAGTCAGAAGCTGGGAATATGTGTAGATAAATCTATGTATTATATATTGCTTCATATAAATTTATTATATATTGCTGCATATGACTTGACATTGTGCCTCTCTATATAACCTTGTAACTTTGTATTAATCCATATAACCTTGAAACTTTGTATTAATCTATATAACCTTGTAACTTTGTATTAATCCATATAACCTTGAAACTTTGTATTAGAGCCCTATATAGAAAACTTGTAGCAGAATAAGATTTTCCCCCACTCTCTTTCCCCCACTCTGTAATTAATTGCCCTGTTGAATGAATGAGGTGTGAATGAGTAAGACTTGGGAGCCAAGCACCTCCAGACAGCTACAACAGTTGAAGGGGGGTGGAAGCCAGACCCAAGGTGTCAAGTGGGCTGAAGAAAGAAGACCAGACATATTGACGGCCTTGGGGATTAGAAGCAGGCACCTTCTTTGGAAAACACCCTCTCCGCAGCACAAAGGGACCAACGGACACAGACCCAGAGTTTGAATCTGGGAAAGATTTGCATATGAGAGGGATGCTATAAAAGTGAGTTGTCTTGCAGAGGACCCCGGGTTTCGTCTTGTCACCATCGGAGCATCGATCCGGATCGGCAGAAGCCCGGCTCCACCCCTCCCCCATCTAACTCACCTGGCCAGTGCAGTTAAGGGGAGCAACTTGTTGGTAACCACAGCAAGACGGAGTGTGCTTGTGTGTGTGTGTGTGTGTGAGTGCATGAGTGACATATATATATATATCATATGCATATGATAACTGTTAATTATTCTATGTGTGATCAATAAATGTGGCGTGTTGCCTTATCCCCCTGAAAAAGATCCCGAGTACTTCTTTTAAGTACAACATATGTGACAGGGCAGGATCACTTGATGATTTCCTTTTCTGTTCATTCCCTTTGGGGCACCTGGCATTGGCCACAGTCGGAAGACAGAACATTGGGATAGATGGACCTCTGGTCTGACCCAATGTGGCTAGTCTTATGGATTGGACCCACTCTTATGGTGGTTCTCCCACTGACACCTCACTACTCTCTGACTTCCTACAGCAAAGAATGGTGAGAACTTGCGGGGCAAGTCCTCTGGCTCCAGTGGTGAAGAGGAGATTAACCTGGGCAAGAAGAGGCTGTGAAGGCAAAGGACTCACTTCACCAGCCAACAGCTGCAGGAGCTGGAGGCCACCTTCCAGCACAACCACTACCCAGACATGAGCACCAGGGAGGAGATTGCAAGCTGGATCAACCTGGCAGAATCCAGAATCAGGGTAAGGGGAGTCTCCTCAGACACTCCAGGAGGTGGCAGTCTGCATGGGAGGGGGGCCAGGCCTGGTGGGCTGTAGGGCCTCGACCTGTGGTCTGCCATCCCTTCCAACTGTAGATTCCAGAGCAGGACTCCGAGTGCATGGGGTTTGCAAAAGCCTCCAGAGTAGTGCTACAGTACAGAACCCCACTCATCAGCTGAAGGGATCACTCCATGGGACCAGTAAACTCTTGTCCTCAGAATCATGCAGTGCATTGTGCCGGTATGTTACAAGTGCTGATGGCAGGCCCAGGGACGTTTTCTCTACATAGGCCTGGTAACTGTGGGCAGAGGGTGCCTCTCAGCAACTTAAGTCAATAAGCAATTCCTACCCACATCTCCTGCAGGCTAAGCCCTCTGCCTCTGGGCGTGCAAGCTTGGGCTTTCCTTGCCCTGTAGGCAGTGTGGAGATTTGCACTGACAGAGACCAGCAAAAGCTCATTACGGGGGCTGAGTCCGCAGATGCAGGACAGATTCATGGTAGTAGGGCACTGGATTTAGTGGTGGAGGGTTGGATGGGGCAACTAGACTGCTATTTTGAACAGATTCAGAGCTGGGGCAATACCACAGAGCTCAGGAAGCTGGTACCAGGGTGGATGGGGCCATCCGGTTCTGGAAAAAGATGCCAGCTTAGCATCCCAGGAGTCTTGTTCACAGTGCCTGGACTGTGCCTACAATGCCCACTCAAGTTCCATGTATGTACTGGAGACGGGTGGGACAGGATTCAGCTGTCAGGGTCATTCAGTTCCTGGCCCCTCTGCCATCCAGCGGGCGGTGCTCTGGAGGGCATGTGCTTGCCTGGTAGCAGCTGGGCTGAACCCCCTAAAGGTACTGCACACAGGCCAACAAGCAGACCCCAGCTGGAGCTGCCTGTTACTCTGCTCACTGAGGCAGGGACAGCCCAAGCCATGACAGCTGGGAGGCCCTGTCAACTGACTGATTATCTGCAGTGACACTGAGCTCTAAGCAGGCTTTTCTCCCCTCCCTGCTCTCTGTCTCTCTCAAGGTCTGGTTTAAGAACCGCAGAGCCAAGTGGCGGAAGAAGGAGTGTCACCTGCAGCCTGACCGGTGCGAGGAGGGCTTTGGCCCTCGGCTGAATGGCCTGCCTGGCGGCCTGGATGAAGACTACAATAGCTGGGTTCCCAAGGCCTTCCAGACAAGCCCCCTCCAGCTCTTCAACTCCTCCCCACAGGCCATGTGCCCAGGGGCAGCAGCAGCCTCTGTGCCTGGAGTCCTGGCCCTGGAAAACTTCAACAGTCCGACCAGCCTTGCCAGGTCTTCTGCCCCCACCTATGGACCTGCAGCTTTGCCTTACTTGTAGCGGGACCCCTGCAACCCAAGCCTGTCTGGGCTGAGACTCAGGGCAGAGCAGCCCCAGCCCTTTGGCCTTGAGGCTCTGCTGAGCCAAGCCACAGGTCCCACCTCCAATCAGTACACACTGAACAGGCCTGTGTGAAGGGGACCCCAGAGAACCAGTACCAGCCACCCCTTCCAGATTATATGAAGGGGCTGGAGGTTCTCTCAGCAAGGACAGTGTGGAGGGAAGGTATTCCTTGTATGTGGCAATGCCCTCCGCTCCAGCCTCCACCGTGCCTGAGCTGCCCTCATAACCCAAGCCTCCTGCTTCCCTCTGCAGCACCTAGCACCCTCGATTATACCCACCCCAGGTCCTTGTCTTTGGCTATACCTGCTGTAATACAGGGTTGTGGGGGCACTGCTGAGAGGGTCAATTAAGGGTGAATTGCTCAGAGAAAGGGCTACTTACAGCCCAAGCGTGGGGGTTCCTCATTATAAGGCACCAAACCAATCACAAAGAGCATTTCTGTTTGCCACAGTGGCCAGCAAGAAACCACACAAGCAATCCCCCCAGACAGTCCATTTTCTCTTGTGCCACAACCAGCACTGCTTGCTACACAGCTGAGAAGTCATGAAAACCAATCTCACCAAATCCAAACAGCTTGAATCCTAAAGGACCAGCCATATTCCCAGGTCAATTTATACCTCACATTATACCCCAAAACACACTGTGCTAGTCCTTTAGAATCTAAAATCTAAGGCTACAGCTACACTGGCATGATTTTGCACAAAAACTCTTGCAGAAGAGAGCGTCTACACTGGCATGTGCCTTTGCGCAAGAGATGTGCTTTTGCACAAGAGCATCCTTGCCAGTGTAGATGCTCTCTTGAGAAAGAAAACTCTGATGGCCATTTTAACCATAGGGCTTTCTTGCGCAAGAAATTCAGGTTGCCTGTCTACATTGGCCTCTTCTGGAAGAGCTCTTGCGCAAGAGGGCTTATTTCTGAGTGGGAGCATCATAGTTCTTGTGCAAGAAGCACTGATTTCATACATTAGAACATCAGTGTTCTTGCGCAAGAACTTGCAGCCAGTGTAGACAGGCAGCAAGTTTTGGCGCAAAAGCGTCTGCTTTTGTGCAAGATCGCGCCAATGTAGATACAGCCTAAAGGTATATTTATAAAAAGAAAGAAAGGGTAAGACTTGAAGGAATCAAATGCATATGCCTATTGCAAAGTTCTTGGTGCAGGTTTGTTGCAGAGGTAGAATAATCTGTTGGTTTTAATCAAATCTCTGGAATATACCATGTTAGGATGGATCATTAATCTTTTTAAGCTTCAGTTCACAGCAAAGATCCTCTAGAGGTGATGACAAAATGGAAGAGCCCTCGGAGCCCTTCTATATCCTTGGAGGAACTCCCTGTGCCCTCCTTACACCCTTGCCTACGTGGAGGGACTCCCATTATTCTCTGTGGAAAAATACAGCTACAACATAGAGTTTGTCACATGATCAAGTCACCTGCCCATGTATCACTCAGTCCTCTTCAGGCAGCAGCCATTACTTAGATGCTGGTCTGAATGTTTACAGCAAAGCTCATCTGATGTGGGTTGGCACCACTAGGTGGTGCTTTTCACATTGGTTTTTCCGAGCCTCCTGCTGATATTGCCCAAAAGCAAACATTTGGGCTACGTCTAGACTGGCATGATTTTCCGCAAATGCTTTTAACGGAAAAGTTTTCTCATATAAGATCGTCAGTGCTTTTGCGGAAATACTGTGCTGCTCCCGTTCGGGCAAAAGTCTTTTTCCGAAAGACATTTGCGCAAAATGGCCAGTGTAGACAGCACAGTAGTGTTTTCCGCAAAACAGCCCCAATCGCGAAAATGATCGGGGCTTTTTTGCGGAAAACTGCGCCTAGATTGGCCACTGACGCTTTTCTGCAAAAAGTGCTTTTGCGGAAAAGCATCCTGCCAATCTAGACATGCTTTTCTGAAAATGCTTTTCACGGAAAACTTTTCTGTGAAAAGCATTTTCGGAAAATCATGCCAGTGTAGACATAGTCCCCCTGTATAAAACTATGGCACGCCCACATCTTGAGTACTGTGTACAGATGTAGTCTTCTCACCTCAAAAAAGATATTTTGGCCTTGGAAAGGGTTCAGAAAAGAGCAACTAAAATGATTAGGGGTTTGGAACATATGAAGAGAGGCTAAAGTGACTGGAACTTTTCAATTTGGAAAAGAGGAGACTGAGGCGGGATATGATAGAGGTATATAAAATCATGAGTGGTGTGGAGAGGGTGAATAAAGAAAAGTTATTCATTATTTCCCATAATATAAGGACTAGAGGACACCAAATTAAATTAATGGGTAGCAGGTTTAAAACTAACAAGCGAAAGTTCTTCTGGACGCAGCACATAGTCAACCTGTGGAACTCCTTGCCAGAGGAGGCTGTGAAGGCTAGAACTATAACAGAGTTTAAAGAGAAGCTAGATAAATTCATGGTTTGGGTCTACACTGGCGTGATCTTGCGCCAAAGCGTCCGCTCTTGCGCAAAAACTTGCTGCCTGTCTACACTGGCTGTGTGTAAACGGACATTCTACTGTATAAAATCAGGGCTTCTTGCACAAGAACTATGATGCTTCCGCTCAAGAATAAGCCCTCTTGTGTGTAACCCTTCTGCCAGGCTGAGTAAATAGCAGCAAGGGCCGGGTTCAGTATCTAGGGGTCTCCTCCCAACAAGGTAATACAACACTGGCTCGAGCCCCCACCCAGTGACCTGGGAAATCTTACATACACCTCTGGGTGCCTCAAAAGAGGTAATTCTTCCCCTCTCGCAAGCACAGAGCCTCAGTATACAGGCAGTCCCCGGGTTACTTACAAGATAGGGACTGTAGGTTTGTTCTTAAGTTGAATCTGTATGTAAGTCGGAACTGGCGTCCAGATTCAGCCGCTGCTGAAACTGACCGCCAGTTCTGACTTACATACAGATTCAACTTAAGAACCCCAAGACAGCTGCTGCTGAAACTGATCAGCCGCTGATTCCAGGAAGCCCGGGGCAGAGCAACTGTGCCTCGGGCTTCCTGTAGTCAGCGCTGGTCAGTTTCAGCAACGGCTGACTTGGGGACGCCTGGGGCAGAGCAGCTGGGGTGCTGCTGGGTTGCTCCAGTAGCGCCGCTCCTCGGCGCTACTGGACCAACCCAGCAGCACCCCAGCTGCTCTGCCCCAGGCGTCCTGATTCAGCCACTGCTGAAACTGACCAGCAGTGGCTGAATCAGGACACCTGGGGCAGAGCAGCTGGGGTGCTGCTGGGTTGGTCCAGTAGTGCCCAGAGCGGCGCTGCGGGACCAACCGGCAGCGCCCCAGCTGCTCTGCCCCAGGGTCCACAACAAAAGCCTGGTCTTCTGGGGGGGGGGGCACACTAGCTGCGCCCCCCCCCCCAGCAGACCAGGGACATGGGGAGCAAAGCCGCAGTGGCGGGGTGCCTCGCCTCTGAGGCTTTGCTCTGGCGCGGGACCCACCGCCGCTGCGGCTTTGCTCGCGGTGCCCCTGGTCTGCTGGAGACGGTCCCCAGCAGAACAGGGGCACCGGGAGCAGCTTTTCTCGCCCCGGAGGTCGAGGTGGCTGACCGCTGCCTGCGATCTCCGGGGCGAGAAAGCCCCGTTCGTAAGTGCGGGTCCGACGTAAGTCGGATCGGGGACTGCCTGTAGTAGCAAACCTTTAATAACATGAGGTAACCAACACCACAACTCGGATTTACAGACCCAGATTTACAGACCCAGACTAAACACGAGCAAAGGCCCTCCCCCCAGCCACAAATCCCCCCAAAGTCCCAAAAGTCCAACACCCCAAAAGTCTCTGCCCCGGCTCAGTGCTGGCCCAGGGTTCACAAGTTCACCTGGCAGAGTTTCACCATCCCAACCTGGAGGGGTGGGCATGGGATGGGCATCGATGCACCTTACCTGGTCCGGTGGTGGCTCCGCCTGTCATCCAGTGAGCCGCCTTCACTGTCCGGCTCTGCCAACCGTCTCAGTCCATGCTCCTGGCTGCCAGCTGGTCTCAGTCCATGCTCCTGGCAGCCAGGTCACAGCTGCCGCTCCTACCAGCCTGCAGGTCATCCCACCAGCCTGCAAGTCATCCCGTCAGCCCGCACTTGCAGGTCACCCCAGCAAAGCACTCTGCTGTCCACCTGCACTTGCTGGTTGTTCCTTGCAAGCTGCTCTGCTAGTAGCCCAGCACCAGGCTCCCCACAGCACACAGTGATTTCAGCTCATAGCAGATGAGCCTTAGCACTAGTACTCTACTAGCCTATAATGAAACTGACTCCACACCTCACAACTAGATTCCTAATAGAATCCAAATTAACTCTGATATTCCAAAGTGGAGGGGAACAATCAGTGTTGTTCAGGCCCTCAGACAAAGCCCCACCATCAGGTACAAAGACCCGTCCCCAATCTCTCTCAATTTGACTGGGTTTGGAACCCATGCCCCTTGTCTAGCGAGTGCTACTTAGGTTATGGCGAAGCCCTCTGTCATAAACAGTTCCACCATTCCATTGTCCTTGATTCGCATAATCAGGGTAACAACACTTTTATCTCCCCTGCCTCAATAACAGAGAGACGGGGCTCCCACAGTGGCCAAAGTGACCATTTGGGCTGCTGTGAGTACATACTAGACAGGGTGGGTGTGTCTATGCAAATTGAGCTCAGCCCCTGAGGTCTCTTTGCACCACTTGCCACAATTCACCACCAAATGTCAGGATAGAGTTTACCCTGACCCTGCTTACATCTGCAAGAGCTCTTCCAGAAGAGGCCAGTGTAGACAGGCAACATGAATTTCTTGTGCAAGAAAGCCCGATGGTTAAAATGACCATCAGAGCTTTCTTGCGCAAGACAGCGTCTACACTGGCAAGGATGCTCTTGCGCAAAAGCACATGCCAGTGTAGACACTCTCTTGTGGAAGAATTTTTGCACAAGAACTCTTCCACAAAAGGGTTCTTGCGCAACAAGCTGCCAGTGTAGACGTAGCCCCTGGAGATTAGGTCCATAAAAGGCTATTAGCCAGGGGGTAGAAATCGTGTCCCTGGCCTCTGTTTGTCAGAGGCTGGAGATGGATGGCATGAGAGAAATCGCTTTATCATTGTCTTCGGTCCACCCCCTCTGAGGCACTTGGTGCTGGCCACCATCGGCAGACAGGCTACTGGGCTAGATGGACCTTTGGTCTGTTACCCGGAGAGCTGGGGTAAACAATTGCTGTGCTATGGGCTATGCAATTTAATTAAAGCCTAAGGTGCCCTCCCACAGAAGCCAGATTCGGCCTGGTATCCTGTATCTAATCACCAGGGAAACAGCTTAGAAATCACCAAACAACAAGAATTTAGGGCCAAACCATGTATTTTAAATGTAAGACCAAACATTAGCAAACAGCATACAACTCAGCAACAGTCCCACCCTAACCCTGGAAAAGAAGAAGATAGAAGAGTCCCACACACACAAGGGTATACATTACATTCAACGCGGCGATTGATGTTCGATGTCCGTGACCTTCAACCTTGCGGCTAGTGAAAAGCCTTAAGGGAGGACAAACGGAGCGATCCCTCGATGGATACTTCTCGCCTCCTGCGAGCTGACGCTTGGTGGGCACCGGATCCTGTCCAAGTATCCGTAAGCGAGACAGTGTTATAAGTCCCAAAGTCTTAGTGGGAGCGGGAAAGGCTTCCCTTATTCCAGTTAACGTCACTGGCAGTGGGTAGTCTTGTCAGACTGCAGGCTGGAACCTTGGCCTCCTCCGGGTAGACGATGACACAGGGCAATGATGATTACAGACGCACACACAGGACATGAAGGGGGCCAAAGAACACGAATGCTCTTTGACAAGGGTATATAAACACCTCATGGCGGGAAAACCATGAAGAGAGCGGGGTGCAGAGAACTAGAGCTGGGTGCATAAAACTTGGGTGCCGTGTGCAGAGAATGGGTGCACACACAGGCAATTGGGCGGTGTGCACAGCCTTTGGTGCTGAGTGCATAGGTTTAGTGCTGGGTGCACAGCATTCTTTTACCCGTTTTGGCGGGAAAACTGCTTTGAGGGAAAAAGAACCCCTCAGACTCCGTTTTATATTATGCCCAGGCAACAGGTCTGACCCAGTACGGCCATTCTTATGTTCTTATCCACTCAGGCTCTGTCTACACTGGACCACTTATTCCGGAAAATCAGCCGCTTTTCCGGAATAAGCTGCGAGCTGTCTACACTGGCCCTTGAATTTCTGGAAAAGCAACGATGCTCTACTGTACAAAATCAGCCGCTATTCCAGAAAAACTATTCTGCTCCCGCTCGGGCATAAGTCCTTATTCTGGAACACTGTTCCGGAAAAGGGCCAGTGTAGACAGCCCAGTAGTCTTTTCCAGAAAAAAGCCCCGATCGCGAAAATGGCCTAAATCTTCAGCCATACCGTGTTGGGCTTTGGGTCTACCCACCCTGGGTCCTGCTCCCCCCATACCTGCCTCAGGTCCTTGGGTGTACCCACCCCATGTCCTGTGTCCTCAGCCATACCTGCCCTTGGCCATACTCACCTCCCCGCACCATCAACTATATCCACCCCAGGCCACAGGCCCTCAGTCATACCTGCCCTGGGTTCTCAGATGTACCCACCACTGGAGCCTGGGTTCTCGGCCATACCTGCCCTGGGTTCTCAGCTATTCCTGCCCCTGTACCTGGGTTCTCAACTGTATCCATCCCAAGTCCTGGGTTCTTGGCCACACTTGCCCTGGTTTCTCACCTGTACCTTTTCCAGGCCCTGGTTTCTCAGCTGTACCCATCCCAGGGCATGGGTGTTGTCCTTAAGAGTACTGCATGAGGGTATGTCTACACTAGAAAGTTAGTTCGAACTAACGGACGTTAGTTCGAACTAACTTTCCTATGCGCTACACTAGCGCTCCGCTAGTTCGAATTTGAATCGAACTAGCGGAGCGCTTAGTTCGAACTAGGTAAACCTCATTTTACGAGGACTAACGCCTAGTTCGAACTAGCTAGTTCGAACTAAGGGCTGTGTAGCCCTTTAGTTCGAACTAGTGGGAGGCTAGCCCTCCCCAGGTTTCCCTGGTGGCCACTCTGGCCAACACCAGGGAAACTCTATGCCCCCCTCCCGGCCCCGGACCCCTTAAAGGGGCACGGGCTGGCTACGGTGCCCGTGCCAGGTGCAAGCCTGCCAGCACCCAGCTAGCAGACCCTGCACCTGGCACGGCACAGAGCCACCCACCCGATGCCCCCCAGCCCACCCCCTCTTGCCGGGACCAGGCTGGCGGCTCCCGGGAGCTTGCCCTGGACCGCAAGAGGCGGGCACCTTCCTGGGCTAGTGCGGACATCGTGGACCTCGTCCACGATCTCCGCACTAGGCACAGGAAAGTGGCCGTCTAGGGCAGGAGAGCTGCCAGCCTGGCCACCCAGGACCAGGTGTGCATGAAAATCAAGGGGGTCCACTGAGACCCCCGACACTGAGCCCTGAGCTTACAATGGCCGTACTGGGTCAGACCAAAGGTCCATCTAGCCCAGTAGCCTGTCTGCCAACAGCGGCCAACCCTAGGGACCCTGGAGGGGATGGACCGAAGACAATGACCAAGCCATTTGTCTCGTGCCATCCCTCTCCAGCCTTCCACAAACTTTGGGCAGGGACACCACTCCTACCCTCTGGCTAATAGGACTCCATGGACCCAACCTCCATGACTTGATCTCACTTCCCTTTAAACTCTGTTCTAGTTGTAGCCTTCACAGCCTCCTGCAGCAAGGAGTTCCACAGGTTAACTATTTGCTTTGTCAACAACAACAACTTTCTCTTACTAGTTTCAAGCCTGCTACCCATTCCTTTCCTTTGGTGTCCTCTAGTCCTTCTTTATGGGAACTCAGGAAGAACTTTTCTGAATGCACCCTCTCCACCCAACCCCTGCTTTTAGAGACCTCTATCCTGTCCCCCCTCCGTCTCCTCTTTTCTAAGCTGAACAGTCCCAGTCTCTGTAGCCTTTCTTCATCTGGGACCTGTTCCCAACCCCTGATCATGTTAGTTGCCCTCCCCTCTCCCAGCCTTTCTCTTCCCCTCTCCCACCTCCTTTTCCCAGTCTCCCCCAGTTTTTTTCAATAAAGACAGAGTCAATGTTGGAAGAAACGTTATCTTTATTTTGTACATCAATAAGAAGGGGGGCTAGGGAAGGGTAAGTGGAAGGAGGTGAGGGAGGTATGGGGTACGAGCCCCCGATGGCGAGGACTGGGCTGGCTCTGCGGGCTTCTGGGGGTGGAAGCTCTCCTGCTGCCCCCCAATTACCCCCTCTCCCCAGATGGCAGCCTGCGGCAAGTGCAGCCGGGGTGATGGCCGAGTGGTGTGATGTGCTCAGTGTGGGCACTCAGGGCACTCCAAGCCAGAACTTCTTTGCAAGCGGGGCACCCCTGAGAACTGTGTGTCCGGGGTGGGGGTCGGGACCCTTTAAGCGCAGCCCTCGGCTAGCCTGAGACAGCATCTCCATGCTCTAAGTCCTCCTTTTATGCCCTGCCGGCACTGCTTCCGGCCAGCCTTAAGCCCTGTTCAGAGTCCACTCAATGTGGACTTACTAGTTCGAACTAGCAAAACGCTAGTTCGAACTAGTTTTTAGTTCTAGATGCGTTAGTTCGAACTAGCTTAGTTCGAATTAACTAATTCGAACTAAGTTAGTTCGAACTAGCGCTGTAGTGTAGACGTACCCTGAGATCTTTTCAGGGCAAAAAGGCAAAACACCATATTTATTGGTAGCACATATATCAATCAACACTTATCATATGCATATGATAACACAAGCACACCCCATCTTCTTGTTGTTACCAATAATTGTTCCCTCTAACTGCACTGGCCAGGTGAGTTAGGTGGGGGAGGGGTAGAGGGCTTCTGCAGATCTGGGTAGGTGCTCCCATGTTGACAAGACAAAAACCCAGGGTCCCTCTGCAAGATGCCTTAGATTTATAGTGTCTTCCCTCTCCTGCAGATCTCCACCAGTTGGTCATCACATGCATATGCATCATCTGTAAGAGTCATCATATGCATATGCAGTTAAGTGATAGAAATGTAGCCGTGTTAGTCTGGGGTAGTTGAAGCAAAATGCAGGACAATGTAGCACTTTAAAGACTAACAAGATGGTTTATTAGATGATGAGCTTTTGTGGGCCAGACCCACTTCCGAAAGCTCATCATCTAATAAACCATCTTGTTAGTCTTTAAAGTGCTACATTGTCCTGCATTTTGCTTCATATGCAGTTAAGACATCTGTGGCACCTTCTTTTGGGTGGTGTCTCAATGCTGCCACATTCTCCTTCAAAGAGGGTGCTTCCAAAAGCTGGCACTTGCTGCTGACTCCCAAAGTGTCCATATGTCCACTCATCTTTCAATGAGCCCACTTCACAGATCCCATTGTTCTTCTCATTGTTCTTGGATCTGGCTTCCACCCCTCTCCAACCTTTGCAAGTGTCCAGAGGTGGTTGTCTTTCATGCCTTATCCATTCACACCTCATTCACTCAATAGGACAATCAATTACGCAAAACGGGGTACAAAGTCTACAAGATACAAGGTTTCTATGTAAAAAGACTTAATACAAAGTTTCTATGTTCTATATGAAAGTATACAAAGTTTCTATATAAAAGGACTTAATGTAACAAAGCTAAAGACGTAATACAATGCTAAAAGAACTTGATACAGAGTCAATTGATAAAAATGTCAATGAGAAAATAATTAATACAGAGATTAATGAGATGTATCTACATGGGTTCTTGGCTGTACCCACCCTAGGTTCCCGACTGTACTTACCCCGGGCTCTGGGTTGGGTTGTACCCACCGCAGGGCCTGGGGTCTTAGGTTATACCTGCCCTGGATTCTCAGTTGTACCTATCCCAGGGTCTGGGTTCTGGGCCGTACCCACCCTGAGTTCTCGACTACACCTGCGCTGGATGCTCATTTGTACCCACCCCAGGATCTGGCTTCTCAGCTGTACCTGCGCTGGGGCCTGGGTTCTGGGCTGTACCTGCGAACCCGGAATGTCCATGGCCCAGCTGTTGCCTGGGGCTACGAGAGGTCAATAAAAGGGCTAAGGGGCATGGGCTCTGTGCCAGCTGAAAGTTACCCCTCCCAGGAGCCAGCACCGCCTCGCCTGCGCCCCGCCACCCGCACTGCGCCCAGCAGGACACCGCTGCGCAGCGCGCTTCCCTGCATCCCCCGCCAGCTTCTTCGCATCCAAACAAAACCGCGAAGAGGAGGAGCCCTGCCCCGCCCAGACCAGACCAATGCTCCGGGGGGCCAGGAGCCCTGGGGCCATGCGCATTGAAACTCTGCCCACCCTGCAAGCGGGAGCTGATCCGCCTCGGGGGCCACGTGGGCGCTTCCTGCCATCTGAGCACGCGCACGCCTGATGGACACAAAGCCCGGCCCGTCGCTAGGCAACGCGGGGCGTGTTCGGGCCAGGGCCAGCTCTTCGGGGGCGGACCCATGACGTAATATCGCATGGCCCCCTGGCCGGGGGTGATGACGTATGGGCGAGAGGGCCTCTTGAGAAGCAACGGCTCGTTCTTCAGCACTTCCGGGGTGTTCCGGAAGTACTTGCTGCCTTGGTTCGGACGTGCGTGCGGTGCTGCGTTTCCGCTTGGTCGCGGCCGGGGCCGGGTAGCTGAGGCGGCGCCATGGCTGATGTGACCGCGCGGAGCCTGCAGTACGAATACAAGGCGGTGAGTGGGGGCGGGGAGAGCAGTCCCCGGAGAGGGGCGCGGGCGCCCGGTTTTGGGGGAGACGACTAGGCTCTGCCGAGCTTTTCTCGGGCGGCCGGTACATTCCTCACTCCGGTTCCCCCTCGGGGGAGGCCTGCCCGCCTGCTCCCTCAGCAGGTCCAGGGGCCTCGCGCTCAATCGGGGAGACTCCCGTGGACAGCAGGTGGGGTAAAGACTTGTCCCAGCCCTGTGGGTGCTGGTGCATAAAGGTCTCTAGCATCTGCTTTAGTGTCCCATTGAGCCTCGCCCCAGCCTGCTGAGGCTGCGTATTTCACACCCCAAACTTCTCCCACCAGCACCAGAGCAGGGCTGACATAAAGTTGAACCTTTGGTCTGCAAGGACCTCCTTGGGAAACCCCACTCTGCTGAAAATGGTTAGCAGTGTGTCTGCCTCAATAGAAGACCGAGCCACTGCCTCAGAGTAGTGAGTAGTGAAATCTTCCCAGTTTGGGTGGCTTTCCTGAAATGTCCCACTATATCCTTAGCCATCTTCTGGAAAGGCTCCTCTTATGATTGGCAGAGGCCTCAAGTTGGCTTTCCCCTTGTCCTGGGCCCTCCCTATCCTGTGGTAAGGGTTGCAGGACTGTTGGATAGCATCAAAGATTCCAGGCCAGTAAAAGTTCTGTAGCAGCCACTGCCTGGTGTGCTGGAGACCCTGGTTTCCCGAGAGTGGGATGTCACAGGTCAGGTACAGTAGCCTTCCAAGGTACTTTTTGGGAATCACCTACTGCTGCTGGACCCCCACCCCCTGCTATGACTCCACTTCCCTTGGGGATGGAATCCATTCCCGGTTCAGGAATCCCTTCAACCACAGGAACCTCTCCTTGCATTCTTCCCCCAGCAGTTGTGCTGCACTGAGGCCAGCCAGGTCCCTCAGCTTCTGTAAGGAGGGATCTTTCTGCAACTCAGCCTTGAGTTTAGCAGCCAGGGAAGGGATGGAGACCTGTTCCCCTTCACAGCCTGGGTCTGACATCACAGCAATGCCAAGCCTGGCTGTTGGGAATTTTCTGCCAGTGTAGGGCCCTGTGCCCCCTTCAGGTTACCCTCACCAGGGCAGAGTGCCTCTTGCTGGCTTTGGCTAAGGGTAGTGACCAGAACACTGTGGGGTCCTTCTTCCAGATCACTCCCCATCAGCACCCCAGTGGGCAAGTGATGGTGCACCTCCACCTCTTTTGGGCCCTTTTAGCCCCCCCATTTCAGGTACTCTTGCTATGGGTACCTTGAATGGGGTCCTGTCTATGCATGTCAAAGTCAGGTGGGCATTGGGCATCATCAAGTCTGGTGCCACCACCTCAGACTGGGCCAGTATTACCATAGCACCCTTGTCCCAGTGCCCCATGATTTATTAGGCAACAGGGACATAGCGTAGAACAGGCTTGTCAGCAGAGCAACCAGAAGCAGTTATTGCAATCTGTCATGTGGGGGGGAGGGCAGAGCCAGGGCCTCCCCCTGCAAGGTTCCCGCTAAGTTTTTCCATTGTTGAGTGAAATAAATGTATGTGCACTGAGAAATGTGCAGATGTGCACCACCAATAGAAACACATGCTGTGGGCACTCTGCTAATCAGCTGGGCAGCATCTGAATCTCTGCTGGGCAGCTGCCCAAGCACTCAGTCTACAGGGAACACTATCCCCCTGCTTCCCTAAAATAGCTGAGATTAATCTACATCCCCAGCAGTCTTGTCCCAGTCCCCAGCTTGGCCTTTTCTCCAGTTTTTGTCCTGCTTCCTGGGCAGCAGGTGCTCTTTCTCCCCCACCCCGCTTAGGTTACAAAGGGCTTCAGCCATTGTGTACATGTAGGCAGCTGGGGTAGCTGCCTTCAGCTATGGGAATTTTGGGTTGTATTTTCACTATCTAGGTATTGATGTAGTGCTGTGAGAAACTGAGGCACACACATGGGATTACCATAGGACAGTAGCATTCACATGCGACATCATAAAGTGAATAAAAGCCCCCAGTTTGTCATACCATTCCTTTCTTTGCATCCCTCACTGGGTTAATTTTCTTTATTATATCCAACATAAGCTACTGGTAAAAAAAATTAAAAAGCAGAGTCCTGCAGCACTTTAGCAACTAACAAAAAATATAGATGGTCTCTAAAGTGCTGCAGGATTATTGTTTTTTACATTTTTTTTTTTCAGTTACAGACTAACATGACTACCTTCTGAAGTGTATAAGCTACTTGTATATGCTTTCTAGGCGTTTGAAGTCATTTCCCTCTCTCCCTCTAATTTGCTCTTGAATAGTTGATTCCTACTTCTGGTTGGCTACTGCTACCATCGACTTCTTAAATTTCCAGGCAAGCATTGCCCTGCTTTCCCTGTACTGACCCTTTTCCTTGTGACACTACTTATAAATATCTGCAAAGCTACCTCATTTCTTTTCAGATCCCTTCTCAAAACTGTTTTTTGCCGTGAGGCCTACAAAAAGCTTGATTGCTAGTGTGCTGAGACCACTATTGATTGTCAATATTAACTCATTGATTCTTTAAGCTGTGCTAGTTGTATCCATGAGGAGTTCCTAGTTTTATACTTGGATTGTAAGCTTTTGGGAGCAGAGATTGTCTTTTGTTTGTATAGCACTTGGCACCACAGGGTCTTGGCTTATGACACTAGGCACCACAGTAATGAGGATAATGTATAGGAATTTGTTTGATTTCTTCACACCTCTTATCTGCTCTTGTGATGTTATCCCTTTCAGAATTCTAATCTTGTACTGCAAGCTGATCGCTCCTTGATCGACAGGACCAGGCGAGATGAGCCTACAGGGGAAGTGCTCTCCTTGGTTGGGAAGCTGGAGGGCACTCGAATGGGGGACAAGGCTCAAAGAACAAAACCCCAGATGCAGGAAGAGAGACGAGCAAAGTGAGTGGGTTACACAGGAAATTGTTTTTCAGAGCTTGGAGTTTTAAGAAGCTAAATGGACAGAGCATTAAATTAGAGCATCCTTACTGCAGCATGGTATTCAGAAGTCTAATGCTGCACAGCTTGTGTAGGGATCTAGCCTTATGAATTTATAAGTATTTCCATGCTGCCTGGATCATTAAAGATACAGTTTAGTCATGGAGGTTTCAGATTCCATGATTTCTTAGCCACTCACCCTTCCCTGTACTCCCACCCCCCCATTATTTCCAGTAAAAGTCATGGACAGGTTGTGAGTGTCTATTACATTTTTATTGTCTGTGACCGCTGTGTTTTTTACTGAAAATAACTGACACAATCTCAACCTTAATTAATATGCAGTTATGTAGGGAAACTCAAAGTATGAAATTACAAATATTGCAGCTGATACTTTTATTTGGATTTAACTATGTTTATTTAAATGCAAGCAAATCTAGTGAACATGCCTATTTTTAGTTTTAAAATTTCCAGCACAACTTTAACCATTGCATCTAAGCTATCTGATATCTTCTGTGAAGGATAAATGACCCCTGATTAGAATGATAGCCCTTTTGTTTGGTAGGTGAGGCAGGGGGTGAGTGACTCTTACTGCATGTTGACCAGTTTAAAGTCAAATGTGGGGACAGGATTGTCCATTGTCTTCTGCCTGCCAAAGGACTAGCACAATTCGGAGAATGAACTTCATCTGCTGATTAACTTGTCATGTTTGCCTTTCCCTTCTTTCTAGGAGGAGAAAGCGTGATGAGGACAGACATGATATCAATAAAATGAAGGGTTATACATTGCTCTCTGAGGGCATTGATGAGATGGTGGGAATCATCTACAAACCCAAAACCAAGGAGACCCGGGAGACCTATGAGGTGCTGCTAAGTTTCATTCAGGCAGCCCTTGGGGACCAGGTAAGGATGGGCACAGACCTGTGAGGGCATCTTTGCTCTATCTGCTTGTGAGATGAAGGCACATCAGCTGATTGGAGTTGTCAGAACTCCCAGAGTGTGTGCGAGGCAAATAGCTGGCAGAGCTGCAGCTCAGATGATTGAGTAAGAGAGCCTTTGGATCCTCATGGCTAATCCTTCTCTTGCAAGCTGGTGACATTTATAACAAGTTGTGTGTGCTAACCCTCTTCATCTAGTCATGTCTCCTGAAATGGGGGTCTAAGCTCTGAGCAGGGTAGTAGCTGTTGCTGTTTCTCTGGTTGTCACACAGTGCTGCAGTGTCTTAAAGGGGAATGCTTCCAGCTGGGCTGATTTTTCCATGGAGATAATTTATTGCAGATAGCAAGCTGGATGCAGTTAGTCCATAAATGTGAGCCAGTACAGGCAGTCCCTGCCTTATGCGGATCTCACTTATGTTGGATCCGCACTTACAAACGGGGCTTTTCTCGCCCCGGAGCTCACAGGCGGCGGGTCGCCACCAGTGTCCTCCAGGGCGAGAAAAGCTTCTCCCGGTCTCCCTGGTCTGCTGGGGGGGTCCAGCAAAGCCGCTGTCCCCCCCAGCAGACTAGGGACACCCGAGCAAAGCTGCCCAGGTGGCAGGAGTCCCGCTCATTTGCCCCGGAGCAAAGCCGCCCAGGCAGCGGGACTCCCGCCGCCTGGGCGGCTTTGCTCCTGTCCCCCTGGTCTGCTGGGGGGGTCCAGCAAAGCCGCTGGACCCCCCCCAGCAGACCAGGGACACCCGAGCAAAGCTGCCGCCTGGGCGGCTTTGCTCCTGTCCCCCTGGTCTGCTGGGGGGGTCCAGTGGCTTTGCTGGACCCCCCCCCCCCCCCCCAGCAGACCAGGGGGACAGGAGCAAAGCCGCGGAGCACGTCCGCAGTGGGACAGCCCGGGCGCGCTTGGGCTGTCCCGCTGTGGGCGTGCTCTGTGGCTTTGCTCCTGTCCCCCTGGTCTGCTGGGGGCGGGGGAGTGCAGCTAGTGCCCCTCCCCAGCTGACCAGGCTTTTCTTGCCTACCCCTGGGGTAGAGCAGCTGGGGACTGCTGGGTTAGTCCCGCAGCGCCGCTCCGGACCAACCCGGCAGCACCCCAGCTGCTCTGCCCCAGGCATCCTGATTCAGCCACTGCTGGTCAGTTTCAGCAACGGCTGAATCAGGATGCCTGGGGCAGAGCAGCTGTGGTGCTGCTGGGTTGCACCAGTAGCGCCGAGGAGCCACGCTACTGGAGCAACCCAGCAGCACCCCAGCTGCTCTGCCCCAGGTGTCCCCAAGTCTGCCGCTGCTGAAACTGACCAGCGGCTGACTACAGGAAGCCTGAGGCAGAGTTGCTCTGCCCCAGGCTTCCTGGAATCAGCCGCTGATCAGTTTCAGCAGCAGCTGACTTGGGGACGCCTGGGTTTCTTAAGTTGAATCTGTATGTAAGTCAGAACTGGCGTCCAGATTCAGCCGCGGTTGAAACTGATCAGTTTCAGCAGTGGCTGATGCCAGTTCCGACTTACTTACAGATTCAACTTAACAAACCTACAGTCCCTATCTTGTACGTAACCCGGGGACTGCCTGTATTATGGTTCCCCAGGTGAGGAGTGGCAGGGCTTACCTCAGTAGGGAAATGCACAGTCAAGTACATTTCCCCACCCTTCCCTCCCCCCAATTAGATGAGCTACAGCTGTTCTCATTTCTCAGTTAAGTCCTTCAGTGGCTATTAGCCAGGATGGGTGGGACTGGTGTCCCTAGCCTCTGATTGTCTGGAAATGGGTGACAAGGGAGGGCTCATGTGAGGATTAGCTGTTGTGTTCCCTCCCTCTGGGGCATCTGGTATTGGACACTGTCAGCAGACAGACTACTGAGATAGATGGGCCGTTGGTCTGACCCAATGTGGCCGTTCTTATGTTCTGCAGCCTCGTGACATTCTCTGTGGAGCAGCTGACGAGGTCTTGGCTGTATTGAAGAATGAGAAGCTGCGAGACAAAGAGAGGCGGAAGGAAATTGATTTACTCTTAGGACAGACTGATGATACCCGCTATCACGTGCTGGTGAACTTGGGCAAGAAGATCACAGACTATGGTGGTGACAAGGAGATCCAGAACATGGGTAGGAGTCACCCTTGAGCTTGTGTCTGGACTGCTCCCTTGCATTATTTTACAGAGCATAGTACACAGGTTGTAAGCAATAGATGGTGTGCAAACAGGGCACAATGCCTGTATATGGGGAGGCTAGAAAGTGTGGTAGGCTGAGATCAGGCTTGCAAAATGCTTCTTTGGGACTTGATGATAAATAGTTATTGCGCTTAGACTAGTGTGTATGTTTTAATTGCTAAGTCATGCATACAACTTTGAGAGACATCTGTGGCAACAGACTCTGGATAAATTCTTAGGCCTTTGATTCAATTCCTGATTGTCACATGTGAAACAAGTGGTGTCTTTGCCACTCAGCCTTTCATGGGAATGTATACATATTCTGGCCTGTCCCTGTGGGTGTTCTTCATGTTTTAGATCCGGGTGGGTAATCTAAGGTTTGGGAGGCAGATGCGCCCCTCAGCTTTCCTGGATCTGGCCCTTGGGGCTCACACCCCAACATTGAGGAGCCTGTTCTGGTTCTCCAGCCCCCCCCCCCCCCATTATCTCTTGCGGGGCTGGAGCAAACAAAATCTAATAGCCTAGACCACTGTGCGCCCCCCCCCCCCCCCCCCCCACAGGCTCAGGTGTGAGGGAAATGTGGGGATTGTCTTTCTCCTTCTGTCAGGGGCCATGTCAGTGGGGGGTTTGGTTTTTTTGTCTGCTTCTCACTTGTGTGCAGTCCTCAAATGATTCTTCTGTAGGTCAATGGCCCTCCACCCAAAAAAGGTTCCTCACCCCTACTTTAGATGGTGCTGGTGCTCCTGCATTGTAGCAGTACAAAACAGGATAACTAGGCTGAACTTGGGTTGTACCATTCTAACTTTGTCCCGCTTTGCAGATGATAACATTGATGAGACATATGGCGTGAATGTTCAGTTTGAGTCTGATGAAGAGGTAAGTGACTGGATGCTTTTAAGGTAGTGGCTGAACTGTCACTCTTCTTTGTGCTCTTTGTTGTAGACAGGGCTTAGGTACTTGGAGCTAGAATTTGGCTCAATCTTAGGCATGTTGGCCAGTGAGGCCAGGCCAGGCTAGAAAATTAGACACTGCTTCCTAGAACTGGAAAGATTTGTAAATTATTGTAATGAGCTGTACCTCTTTTTCACAAAAATGTGCCTGAATTCTATGACTTGGCTTTGATCAGCTGTCAGACTTCCTGACCTCCTCAGCAATCCCTTGCAGTTTGAAACTTGGTATTTCTCTAACTTCCTGTTTCCTGTAATACCTTTTCCAAATGTGAGCCTTTGGGAATATTTTATATAATTGCTCTTCTGTAATATTGATCCAAGTGAGGGTCTGAAAAAAATTGCCTTGGCTGTGGTGAGTGGAGACCCTTTTGGGACTGTCACCTGTTGTGCTGAAACCCCATTATTCCTGTTTTTCTTGGGAACCCTGTAATCCTGTTTTATTGAGCTCTGCTCTCCAGCCTGCTTCAAAACCAGGATAGAACCACATCCCTAAGACTGCAGATGCATGCTGAAAGCAGTACATTGCGAGACCTTTTTCCCAGTGCTCAGGTACACAGCCCCTCTGGCAGCTCAACTCTAGATCAATCTGTCTTGAGCTGTATAAACATCTGTACAGTGTAAGCTCATTAAATTTGCCCCTTCTCAGTGTAAAGGGAGAGATGCAGAGGTTCCTGCTCTGACAGGTAGTAATTACTTACACTGGATTTATTACTAAATAAAAGTGACTTTATTAAGTATAAAGACATAGGATTTAAGTAGTTATAAATAGGCCCCTACCAAATTTGCTGCCATGAAAAACATGTCACGGGCCATGGAATCTGGTCTGTTGTGTGCTTTTACCCTTTCATGGGGTGAGGATGTTAGAGAGTTTCCCAAACCTGACCCGTCCTTTGTAGGTGACAAATCTGAGGAATTGTCACAGATTGAAGTGTCATTAGAGGAGGTTTTGGAATTAGTTGATAAACTTAACAGTAACAAGTCACCAGGACCAGATGGCATTCACCCAAGAGTTCTGAAAGAACTCTTACGTGAAATTGCGGAACTACTAACTATGGTTTATAACCTATCCTTTAAATCAGCTTCTGTACCCAATGACTGGAAGATAGCTAATGTAACGCCAATATTTAAAAAGGGCTCTCGAGGCAATTCCAGCAATTACAGACCAGTAAGTCTAACGTCAGTACCGGGCAAATTGGTTGAAACAATAGTAAAGAATAAAATTGTCCAACACAGAAGAACATAATTTGTTGGGCAAAAGTCAACATGGTTTCTGTAAAGGGAAGTCATGTCTTACTAATCTATTAGAGTTCTTTTGAAGGGGTCAACAGACATGTGGACAAGGGGGATCCACTAGATATAGTATACTTGGATTTCCAGAAAGCCTTTGACAAGGTCCCTCACCAACGGCTTTTACGTAAATTAAGTTATCATGGGATAAGAGGGAAGATGCTTTCATGGATTGGGAACTGGTTAAAAGACAGGAAACAAAAGGTAGGAATAAATGGTCAGTTTTCTGAGTGGAAAAAGGTAACTAGTGGGGTCCCCCAAAGGTCTGTCCTGGGACCCTTCCTATTCAACTTATTTATAAATTATCTGGAGAAAGGGGTAAACAGTGAGGTGGCAACGTTTGCAGATGATCCTAAACTGCTCAAGGTAGTTAAGACCAAAGCAGACTGTGAAGAACTTCAAAAAGATCTCTCAAAACTAAGTGATTGGGCAACAAAATGGCAAATGAAATTTAATTGTGGATAAATGTAAAGTAATGCACATTGGAAAAAATAACCCCAACTATACATATAATACTATGGGGGTTAATTTAGCTACAACTAATCAGGAAAGCGATCTTGGCGTCATTGTGGAAAGTTCTCTGAAAATGTCCATGCAGTTTGCAGCGGCAGTCAAAATAGCAAACAGGATGTTAGGAATCATTAAAGGGATAGAGAATAAGACGGAGAATATCTTATTTCCCTTATATAAATCCATGGTACGCCCACATCTTGAATACTGCATACAGATGTGGTCTCCTCATCTCAAAGATATACTGGCATTAGAAAAGGTTCAGAGAAGAGCAACTAAAATGATTAGGGGTTTGGAACGGGTCCCATATAAGCTGAGATTAAAGAGATTAGGACTTTTCAGCTTGGAAAAAAGGAGACTAAAGGGGGGTATGATAGAAGTATATAAAGTCATGAGTGGTGTGGAGAAAGTGAATAAGGAAAAGTTATTTACTTGTTCCCATAATATAAGAACTAGGGGCCACCAAATGAAATTAATGTGCAGCAGGTTTAAAACAAATAAAAGGAAGTTCTTCTTCACACTGCGCACAGTCAACCTGTGGAATTCCTTGCCTGAGGAGATTGTGAAGGCTAGGACTATAACAGGGTTTAAAAGAGAACTAGATAAATTCATGGAGGTTAAATCTATTCATGGCTATTAGCCAGGCTGGGTAAGGAATGGTGTCCCCAGCCTCTGTTTGTGAGGGTTTGGAGAGCAGCGTTTCCCAACCTATGGGTCAGGACCCAAATATGGATTGCCATTACATTTCAAAAGGGTTGTCAGGTGTCTCCCCGGATGGCTCTTCAGGAGCCATTCACACACTTTTAGAATTGCCCTCGGTCACCAAGTCTTCCTGAATTGTCAAAATGGGTCCCCATCTGGAAAAGGTTGGGAACCACTGGTGGAATGGATGGCAGGAGAGAGATGGCTTAATCATTACCTGTTCGGTTCACTCCCTGTGGGACACCTGGCATTGGCCACTGTTGGCAGACAGGATGCTGGGCTGGATGGACCTTTGGTCTGACCCAGTATGGCCATTCTTAAGTTTTCAAGTGATGGCCTTGACTGGGGACATTAAAATGCGTGTAAGTAACCATGTAACTGCTAAAAATTTCCCTGGAGCCAGCTTTTACTGTGTACTGGGAGCCTTCATGTAACCATGAACATTAACTGATGAGCCCAAGCTCATTGGTTAACTTTTTACATGGTTACACTTTCAAGTCAGGAATAGAGATGTGAAAGGAATTTCAGGGGGTTTGTAAGGTTGTGTTAAGGTGTCATGGGATTTCAACCCTTGGCTTTCAGAGCTGGATAGCCAGAAAGTGGTAGCTCCTGGCAGGAGCCCAGATCTAAAGGCAGCACTGTAGAAGAAAGGGTAGCAATACCATGCCATCCTTCTGCGCTGCTGCTGACTGTGTTTCTGCCTTCAGAGACACTTCCAGCAACAGTGCAGAAATAAGGATAACTATACCACAGTCCTTCTCCCTCCATCACATCAACTTTTCATCCCCTCCCAAACTCCTTTTTGAGTCAGGACCACTACAATTACAACACTGAAAGTTCAGATAGAAATATTGACATTTGGGGGGGGGGGGGGTTTAAAGTTAATCCTATCATGAAATTGATCAAAATGGATTGTGAATTTGGTAGGGCCATAGTCATAAGAGGTGGCACTCAGAACAAAGTATCTTGATAAGTTACCTAAACAGACATACAAACCAAGCTTAGTACACTAAAGAAACTGGTTACATGTAATCTCAACCTAAATATGGTTCTAATAATCTTCTTCACAGGACAGACATCCTTCCGGCCTGGTCTCAGTTCCTTCCCCCGGTTCAGTTTCCAGCAGTCATTTGGGTGGGGTAGCTGGGGATAACGGATGACCTTGATTATCTTAGTTCCTATCCTTAAATAGGATTTGCATAAGCCAGGAGTCCTTTTGTTTTATATCTTGATTACCCCTCTGCCCCATCTTCTCATGGAAAATTACAGATTTCCTGATGGGTTCCTGAATCAAGGTAACATGGTCACATCTCTCTGTAGAGCACCATATCCATTCTTTGCAGAAAGGTTCAGGTTTTCACAGTTCATTATCTCTTGCTGATATCAGTATTGTAGCCTCTTTCATTGTTGTACCTGACATTTCAGCAGTAGGTGTGACCCAAAGCAGCAAATATTAAATTACAGATACCTAGGTCAATATTTCTAACATCTACAAAAATTATACATATATAGAAATGGGATAATCATATTCACTGAATTGTAGCCTCTCCAGTGATGAGCCATCTTGATAAAGCATATTTCAGTTATGACATTCCTATCATAAGCATATTTTCATATAGCACATGGAATATTACTCACAGGCACCACTTATTTTCAAGGTTCTGAGGTGGGAAAGGACTGGAACTACTTGTATGCACTAGTGGGTTCTGAGGAAACAAGTCAGTTGAGTTCTGTCAGCACATGCTTCCACTGGGCTTTCTGCATTGTGTAAAACACAGCTAACCCAAGGGACAAGCTACTTCAGGGTAGGGATGTTAAATTTTGATTAATCAAATAGTTGATGGAATTTGCATCGACTATTTGATTAGTCAATAAGGGCATCTCTGCCTTTGAAATGCAGCAAGAGCTCTGTCAGCTCTTTGCTACGTTTTGCTGGCCCCATGCTCCCTGCTTTTGAAATGTACAAGAGAGCTCTGGGGAGGGGGTCCTGTGCATTTCAAAAGCAGGGAGCATGGGGCCGTGCTTCCCACGGTGCTTCTGCTTTTAAACTGGAGCACGAGTCGCACTCTTGCTACATTTCAAAGGTGGAAGTGCTGCCAGTTCCCCACTATGCCTCTGCTTCTCCCCCATGAAGTTGGTGCTGGGGGGGCCAGTTCTCCTCCTCCTCCTCCTCCTCCTCCCCCCCCCCCCCCGCTACCTGTCTCTGATAGAGGCAGCAAGAGGGCAGGGAAGCAACAACTTGAATCGCTAGTCGACTATCCAACAAACATATGCTTATCGGATAGTTGATTAGTTACTTACACAGGACAGTGCTGAGGAATAAGATGCCATCTTAGTCATGTGTCAGGTCCCTTGTTCAGTTTCTGGACAAGGGCCCCGACACGTGACTAAGATGGCATCTGTAGCTATGCTCATTAAGGGACAAATTAAGGAACTGTCCCTCTTCCTGCTTTAAGTCAAAGCTAATTGTTGCCAGAGTCAGAAAGATCTTCCCTCACACCCATAATTTAGGGGTGTTCAATTAGCTTGATGCATAATTTTTTTTCTATGACTTTGGATGTTTTTGGTATTGGTCACATCTGAAAGCAGGATGCCAGACTACAATAATAATGCTCCCTTCTACTTAGCTTCTTATACAAGGAGCACTAATGAATTAAGTCTTACAACATCCCTGATACTATCAGCTACTATGTATTTGAGAGAGTTTGTCTGTCTACTCAAGAACTCCTGCTAAACGGTAAGCGCTAGGGCCACCATATTCAGCATGCAGCTTCCTTTTATCATCACTTAAAGCAAGGTAAGGATTTGGTTGTGTCAGAAGAATGGGATGAGCCTGGAGTGGGATTGCTTTTCATAAAACCATACAGAAAAGAGACAGAATAACCAGGCAGAGAAAAGGGGCTGGCTTGACCCTTCCTCCACACAGCCCCATTCCCTGTGGCTACCCCAGCCCCAAGTTTCCCACCTCTGAGGCACCCTTTAGGGAGGGCAGAGGAGGGTCCTGAAGCCCACCTCCCTTGATCCATACAGGATCATTTCTAGCTGTTCCCTTTTGTCAGGGAGTGAGGGAAAGTGCACAGTTTGCTGCATTCCTGACTCTGGCTGGGGAGCCCAGGGGACAATCTGGGCCTGCCTCAGCTGGGGGACATGCACCCCTCCCCTGGTGGTGCCTATTGGAGCTGCAGTGGCCATGGAGAGGTGCTTCTCACCTTGTCTCAAGCTCCTGCAATAAGTGAGGCTTGGGGTAGTCCTCTCTCCTCAAGGCAGCCTGCATACTGAACTTCTTCTCCTCAACTCCTCCCCAGAGCAATGATTTATATGAAGCATGGACATTTTCATTTTATTTTCCAAAAAACAAAAATTGATTTAGGGACCTGAGCCACGCAGGATAAATCTTATATCCATGGCTTCCAATTTTCCATATGGCTGTTTGGCTTCAATGTGTTGAGTGTCGCTAGTTTGCTATAGCAGTAGCAACTAGAGTGGCTACTGCTTCAGAACTGGTTGGACACCATGGTCCTATGTACCATCTTCTAAATGGGGAGACTGAAGCATGGGATGATGGGACTTGCCCAAAGTCCTATGATCTCCTGCCTTAATCACACTATGATCCTTCTGCTGCTGAAGGAAGGACGAGCTGGGCTGGCTTCTGGTAGGAGTAACATTTCCAGTATTACTGTCCAAAGTATGTGTGGGAGGAGCTAGAGAGCTTTTCCACGAGTTTTTCTCAGGAGAGAACCATTAACAGGAGCTGTGTTTTCCAACAGGAAGGTGATGAGGATGTGTATGGTGAAGTACGGGATGAAGCATCTGATGATGACATGGAGGGAGATGAGGCTGTTGTCCGCTGCACCCTTTCAGCCAATGTGAGTTACCAAGGTGGAAGCAATAGGCTGCTTTCCTATCGCTGGAGGCTTGTCTTAAAGTTGATAGCTGTGAAAGCTGTTGGGACTTGAGTCCGAACTGTGATAGCCGAAAATAGTGTCACAGATCTAGCTGAATCCTCCCTCCTGTACTGCTGTACAGGAAGGCTGCTGCTGAATACTAGAGTGTCTTTAGCCCCTAGAGTCTGAGCAGAGCCTGAGCAGTTCAGGCATCACTGCTGTCTTAGAACTTCTGGGCACACTCTTGGGGTGCAGAACTTCTATGTAGTACTCCTTCCTTAGAGCTGTGCCAGCCCCTAGAGCCACAGCTGACCCTCATGCATCCTTCAAGGGGAGCATGGGAAGTATAACTCATGAAAAACAGACATTTTGCACAGGAATCTAAAACATGATTGGTCTTTTCTGTGAGAATTCCACAGATCTGTACAAAAACCTGGCATGTATTTCCCTACCTCAGTTTCCTCACTGTTCCAGGGCCCTTCTGTGGAAGTGTGTGGTTTGCTTTCTGAGTTGGGAGTCTTCTCTCAAGCTTGCCTTCTGTGAACTTGGCTGACCTGTACTAATCAGGACCTCTGTGTGATGAAAGCATCCCTTGTCTCGCTGTCTGGAATGGCACACAAGTGTGCCTGCCAACGTCAGGGGAGGCAGTAAGGTCACAAACTTCAGGCTATTCTCTATGTTCTCTAAATAGATTTCATCAGACAAGTAACAAGCGTTGTTCCCTCTGAGCTGCATGGCAGCACAACTTCACAGGTGATTAACTGGCTCCATCCAGTCAGAGGCTCAGGGCTCCTTGCACAGAGCTGACTGACTGGGCAAAACTGATTAATCACCCGTGAAGCTGTGTGGCCTTGCAGCTTAGAGGGAACAGTGGTAACAAGTGCAAATTCAAGCCCTGTTACAGCCTTACCATGGAGTCGGACAGTGCCTTTGGGCACTCTGGTCTCTTACCATGTGGGCAAACCTGCCTCTGTGATACATACCACCGTATGCCAAAAATCTTAGCAATATTCCAGTGACTCCCAGTGCCAAGGGACTTGTCACTTATCCCAGCTCAATTACACCCAGAGCTGTCTCTTGAAACCAATGCTGGGTCAAACTAACTGAAGAGTTAGTTATTAGGTGAGCAAAGGAAACAAGTGTTTACCAAGTTAAAGCCGGTGTGATATATGTACATAAATGAGTGACAGCTTTAGATTCCAGAAGGTAATAAATAGCAACTTTCCCAATAAGCAAACTGAGTGTGTTCCTTAGGGCTAATTCTGGCAAACCAGTTAGGGCTCTCTTGTTTATGCTTAGTGACTTGCCCCTTTAGAGTCCAAGCAACAAAAAGAGCCTTTTTTTTCCTTGTCATGGCTCTGCACATAGGATAAGTTCTTGTGCCTGTCTTCTCTTCCTGGAGCAGAGTGTGATTAAAAGAACAGAGATTTTTGTTAATGTCTTGCAATGGCTCATTGGATTTCAGAGCCTTCTCGTTGGGCAGGACCTAACAGCTTCTGTCAGAATCCCGTATTTGCATTAGAGAAGGCTTTTTTCCTATGTTTGAATGGCATAATTACAGTGCGGACAATTGCTGTTGGTTTATAACATGGGGCACAGAAAAGTAAGAGTAGGAGCTAGAAACGCTATGGTGGTGCAGGTGCAGCAGCCTTGCTGTGGCACTTCTGGTAAAGGTCCTCTTGTTGGCGTAATAAGCCATCTCTGTGAGAGGCGATAGCTAGATGAGCAGGAAAAGCTCTGCTCTTATCCGCGCTTAAGAACTTACATCACTTGGGGGAGGGGGTACTCACATCCCTGAGCAGGGATGCTGACATTGGTGGTGGTGTGTATAAGTTAGGGATGTAAAATCCCATTTATCCAGTTAACTAATTAAAGTTTAACCAGTTATATGTTAAGTTTAACTGATTAAATGGAGGCAGGCACTCTGTACCAGTGCCATAGGCATGGGAGTGGAGGGAGAGCTTGCCAACCCCTAGCTTCTGTGGGCTCGTGCCCCTTCCTCTCCCATGCAAGGCTGCCTACTCCCAAATCCGTTAAGGGTGGTGCTCACCGGGTAATCTGTTAACAGGTTACGTGTTCAATCTCTAGTATAAGTGCCAGTGCATTCAGCATCCTGCAAGCTAAGGTCTAAGCACCAAATACATTCTTACAGCTCTTTTTCCTGTGATACCAGCACTAACAGATGGGTGGGTCTGACTTTTTTCTAGCTATGCATTTGTGTTTAATGAAGCCTGGGGTCTTGACGTGAGCTGACGTTGGGTTCCCCAGCATCATACTCCTCTCTTGCCCAAAACTTCCTGTGTTGCTCTCCCAGTCTCTTCCTGTGAGTCTCTAAACCATTCTGTCACCTCTTTCTTTCTACTGCTGCTGGGAGTTCCTTTTTCACTGCTTCTCCCCACCCTGCAGATAAGTGGGAGGAAGAAACTTTTCCCACTTTCATCTAGCTTCTTTGGAATCGCAATTTCTGATCAAGACACCAGGATTATAATTAAATGCTTTGTTGTCCCTAGCCTTACTGGTATGTGCTAAGTCTTGTCAGCTGTTGGTGGAGTACACATGAGGTTCTCAAACGTCCTAGCACTGTGACCTGCTTCTGACATCAAAAATTACTACATGATCCCAGGAGGAGGGGCTGATGCCTGAACCCTGCCACACTGGCTTCAGTGGGGGGTGGGAGACCTGTAACCTGAGCCCTAATACCCAGGACTGAAACCAGAGCTTGTGTCCTGCCGCCCACTGTTGAAGCCCTCGGGCTTCACGTTAGACTTGTTATGGACAGCCTAACGCCAGCCCTATCCACCCCATTTCAACAGAGTCCCAACCCACAGAGATAGAGGGGCATTCTTTGATGTAATGCATTGCATAGCAGCAACCTAATAATTTTGTATCAGTCTGAATTGGTAAGTCATACATAGGTTTCCCAGATCCTCTGAGTTCACTGGGTGGTTTTTTGACAGAGCAAAAACAAGTGATTGCTACTACCAGAGCTCAGTGTTCACATAGATAGCAGTCCAGGCTGAAATTTGGGGGGGGATAGGGGGGTGCTCTTGCTTGTAAAGGACTGTGTAGCCTGTCCTGGGACTCCATTCTGCATGGGTGAAGGAAGGCTATAAGGAGATGCTGACTGTCTTTCAGCTTGTGGCATCAGGTGAACTGATGAGCTCAAAGAAGAGAGACTTGCATCCCCGAGACATTGATGCCTTTTGGCTTCAGCGACAGCTGAGTCGCTTCTATGATGATGCCATCGTGTCCCAGAAGAAAGCAGATGAGGTGCTAGAGATCTTAAAGGTATGTGACCAGCTACTCTGCCTTGATAAGTGCAGAAAGTTTTAGGTTCAGGGCCTGCCCAGTTAGAACAGGAAGCTGTGTGGGCTGGTACTTACAGTTTGGACCCATTTGTCCATATTCAAATTCTAATCCCACCAAACAACTTGCTGCTGTGCTGGTTATCCCCTGAGGAGACGCCCACCCTGTTCCTCCTCTGTTGTGAGGACCAGGACCACCACCTCTACGCATGTGTAGACCTTCTCCCTGGGGACAGTTGCTACTTTTTAGAGACATCTTCTGAGAAGCCAACTCGGGTGTGGTGTTTCCTGTGCTAACCATGGCCCTGATCCTGACTCCCTTTGACTTCCATTGGAATTGGGCACCCAGCACTTCTCTGGTTTAAGCCCTTCATCTGTGGTATTTATGGGGCTCGAAAGCCTGTGAACTGCACGATCCAGGTGCCCTTCTCCGAAAGGCGCCTCAGGAGATCAGAGGAGACAGGGGTAGACTGAGTTTGATTAGACTCTTGCCAGTGTTGCTTAGAGACTTGGTTGTGACATGGGGCATCTGAATTGTAAGTCTGGCAGGTAGCACATACTTGCTACGCAATTGGGTTCTACCTTCCCTGCAGTGGGAGTTTGTACCCGTCCCCTCACATAGTGACTAGGGCAGCAAATGCAGCCGTCTTCTTTGTTCCTTTTCCCAGACTGCCAGTGATGACAGGGAGTGTGAAAACCAGCTTGTCCTGCTTCTGGGCTTCAACACCTTTGACTTCATTAAAGTGCTGAGGCAGCACCGAATGATGAGTGAGTAGTGGGCCCCTGGTTACCCGGGTTGTTTGCCTTCATGCTGCTCTGTAGGAGATATCTGCAGCAGGGCTTACACCAGCGCAGGCTGGAGCCTGTGGCCATGGAAGGGGTTTGTTGTCAGTGCAGGGACACCACCTGCAATATTCTTCTGTCCACCTAGTTCCATCTACGCTTGGGGTGTGGATTTCTTACATGTCCTCAGTGTTAAGTGTGGATCAGGCCTCAGTTCGCCTTCACAGCTGCAACTTCCACGCCTCTCTACACACCTGCCTTCCGCGCAGTCCTTCCTTTGCTCCATGCTTGAGAAGTCAGGTTCTTCCTGACCCTCTGTGACTCCTCCATCTTGTGCCTTTCCCTCTGACCCTATGCACTGTGGTGCTGTCTTCTCTCTCCAGTCCTGTACTGCACACTGTTGGCTAGTGCACAGAGTGAAGCTGAGAAGGAGAGGATAATGGGGAAGATGGAGTCTGATCCTGAGCTGTCGAAATTCCTGTATCAGCTGCATGAGACTGAGAAGGAGGATCTGATTCGGGTAAGAAGAACGGAAAGCGCTCAGGAGGTCCCTCTTGTGTTTGAGCTGCTTCATTGCAAGAGCACATGTCGGATGTTTCCCAGCAATCTCTGAATAGCCGAATTGAAAGGCTGGGAGAGCACTGTATGGAGGTTTGAGCTGCTGATGTTTGTTGTAGACTGACCATGAGTCCTGTTTTCATGCACACTAGAGGCAGCTTTGGACGCATAACATTGGGCTTACTTGCTCTGTTACTAAAGAGCAGCAGAGTAGTTGTTGAGTCCTCTGAGAGGAAACCCCTTGGATGCATGTTCGATCCCTTGGGTATTTGTGTGTGGAATGGGACACAGCAACTCCTGTGCCCTGCCAAGAGGTGTCTGTACCATGTTAACCTGCCATCTCCCTTTGACTTCCAGGAGGAACGCTCCCGCAGGGAACGTGTGCGCCAGTCCCGGATGGACACTGACCTGGAAACCATGGATCTGGATCAGGGTGGAGAGGTGTGTCTCTTCAAAGGCACCCGTTCTTAGGCTGTTTGAGGGAGTGCTAGCTGAGGGGCTTAGTTAGTACAAGGGGGCGGTTCTTAAAGCGGGAAAGGTGGGTGCAGTAGACACTCTGATCTATCTGCCCCTGATTGGCATGAGAAGGTGTAGGAAGGCAGACTTGCAGGCTGGAGGGAGCATTT
This sequence comes from Pelodiscus sinensis, assembly GCF_049634645.1. Classification (NCBI taxonomy): domain Eukaryota; kingdom Metazoa; phylum Chordata; order Testudines; family Trionychidae; genus Pelodiscus; species Pelodiscus sinensis. Next base: position 225,593 of record NC_134738.1, on the reverse strand, counting down.
ATGCTTCCCCCTTTAAATCTGGGGGTCAAAGTAGGAGAGAGAGGTCCCTCACACTTTCTCTGATTGCTCTTCTGGTGTTTCCAGGCTCTGGCCCCGCGCCAGGTGTTGGACCTGGAGGATCTGGTGTTTGCTCAAGGGAGCCACTTCATGGCTAACAAGCGGTGCCAGTTGCCCGATGGCTCATTCCGCAGGCAGCGCAAAGGCTATGAGGAGGTGCATGTGCCTGCTTTGAAGCCAAAGCCCTTTGGCTCTGAGGAGGTAAGGGGCTCTCTCTCATTTCAGAGAGGTGGCCATGGTAGTGCTTCAGCAAAAGCCACAAGGAGTCTGGCTCTCATTGCAATGAGTAATTTTCCCCTTCCGGTCATTGTCACCTTTTATCACTGTTGGGAATGGGCCACACCTACCCTGACTGAGTTGGCTCTGATGTAACTTCCCTCTCTGTATTCCTACCCTGTTTCTTTCAATTCGTGCAGCTGATTAATCGAGTTGTAACTCATGAAAGCTTATACTTTAATAAAACAGTTCGTCTTTAAGGTGCCGCCGCACTCCTTGCTGTTTCCTCTCGGTCAGCCTTGGGCAGGTTTGGATTACCTAGTGCCTCTTCTGCCCCATCTTCCACAGAAAGCTGCTGCTTCATGGCACTTCTTGCTTGCAGCATGCAGCTCAGTCTTTGAGGGAGTATCTTCATAGCCTGCTCTGGAGCCAGCCCCCTTCTAATGCATGAACCTTTAGGAACCTACATGTCAAGTTCTGCTTAACTGAGATTTCCTGTGACCAAAAATGGCTCCTGATTCATTGCTTCCTGTACCAGGGATGTACACCTACCATTGGTGCTTCTGGCTCCTCCTTCTACCTGCTCTGCTGATCCATGGGCCCTGTGCTACCCCTCTGCCAGACAGTCACTTGTGCAGGCTGGTCTGCAGGGCTGAGCATGTGAGTGGGCACCACAGTCAAGGCTAGGTTCCAGTTCTGTCTGTGCTAATTCAGGACAAGTCACTTGGACTCTGTCAGTTTCCCAAGCTGTAAAATGGAGATAAACTCAGGTCATGCTGCTGCTTGTACAGTGCTATGGATTGTTATTCTATAAGCCAGTGGTCCCCAATGCGGTGCCCCCGGGCGCCATGGCGCCCACCAGGGCATTTAGTGCACCTGTGGAACAATCTGGGCTGGCCCCACCCCCAGGCCCTGGCACATGCGCGGTGCCGGCCCAGGCGCATGGCGCATGGGCGGCCCTGGCCCTGGGTGCGCGGCACATGCTGGTGCCAGCCCCTGGTACATGGGTGGCCTCTGCCCCGGACGCGCGGCACATGCCGGTGCGGGCCCTGGGTGCGAGGCGCATGGGCGGCCCCTGCCCCAGGCGTGCGGCAGCTTCAAAGGTTGGGGACCACTGGTATAAGCTGTAATAGCTGCTTGGCTGCCCCAGACTGGCAATCTAAGGTCCCCTGTGAGTTCTCACCCACGCTGGGAACTGCCTAGTACGTGAGAGACCACAATCTGGGGAATTGGTCATGTTGGTCTAAGTAGTGGTTCCCAACCTTGTCCAGATGGGGACCCATTTTGACAATTCAGGAAGACTTGGTGACCCAGGGCAATTCAAAAGTGTGTGACTGGCTCCTTAAGAGCCACCTGGAGAGACACCTGGCGATCCTTTTGAAATGTAATGGTGACACACATTTGGGTCCCACCCATAGGTTGGGAAACCCTGGAAGAGAGTTAGAATCTTCTGTGCTAGTTGGTTGCATCACTGGATATTGTCCAGAGTGACCCATGAGACTTGCAGATCAATAGCTGGAGTCCCTAGGCAAACTGCTACCTGATGTGTGAATTTCCTAGGCCCACTGAGACACACTGAAGTTCCCTGCTGTTCCTGAAGGGATGTCTCTTAAGCTATGTCTACACATCCTTGTTACTTCGGAATAACTGATGTTGTTCCAAAATGTCATAGTCTACACTACAAGCTTTTATTTAAAAAAAATGGCGAGCTGGAGGATTTCTTATTCTGACTCCTGTAACCTTTATTTCATGAGGAATAAGGGAAATCGGAGGAAGTATGCTCTAATTTGGACGTCCTGCTATGTAGACAACACCAAAAGCTGAAATATGCTATTTTGACTTAAGCAATTTCGACTTAGACACGAGTACCCTGTTTGCGATACACAGTGCCCAGTCTTTGATGTTAATGCTGTGTCCCCTTTTCAGCAACTGGTGTCTGTGGACAAACTGCCCAAATACGCCCAGGCTGGGTTTGAGGGGTTCAAAACACTGAACCGGATTCAGAGCAAACTCTACCGTGCTGCGCTTGAGACCGATGAGAACCTGCTACTCTGTGCTCCCACGGTAAGGATCCAAGCAAGCTGTCTGCTCCCTGGTCATCTCTTTGGCCTTCAGTGCCTCTAGCCCTGCCTGTGTAGCACAGACAGTGGGCTTATAGCCCAGTTCTCTTAGAAAGGGGCTGGGTCACATGTAGAGGGAAATCCGCCTTTGACCATTGTGAGGCTGCAGGAGAATCGGTGGGGCTAGTTCCCAAGTACAATCCAGACCAGTGCAGGGCTGTGTCACCCCTGCCCTGCAACCTTGGGTGCCTCAATGCCTTGCTGCTGTTGCTCACTGTTGTCTTGCTGTCTGATGGCCCGGCCCTCTGGGCCTGTGTGTAACAGCTGCCTGGCGGCCACAGGCAAGCTCCCACCAGCCTGGGTTATACTGCAAGATGACCCCAGAATCATAGAATACTAGAGCTGGAAGGGACCTTGAGATATCAAGTCCAGTCCCCTGCCCTCACAGCAGGACCAAGCACCATCTAGATCATCCCTGATGGATGTCTATCCAACCAGCTCTTAAATATCTCCAGTGACAGAGACTCCACAACCTCCCTAGGCAGTTTATTCCAGTGTTTAACCGCCCTGACAGTTACAAAGTTTTTCCTAATGTCCAGTCTAAATCTCCCTTGCTGCAATTTAAGCCCTTGTCCTATCATTAGAGACCAAGGAGAAAATTTTTTCTCCCTTCTTGTAATACCCTTTTAAATACTTGAAAACTGCTATCATGTTCCCTCTCAGTCTTATCTTTTTTCTAAACTAAACAAACCCAATTCTTTCAGTCTTTCCCGCATAGGTCATGATTTCTAGACCTTTAATCATTTTTGTTGCTCTTCTCTGGACCCTCTTCAATTTCTCAACATCTTTCTGAAATGTGGTGCCCAGAACTGGACACAATACTCCAATTGAGCACAGAGAAGAGCTGAAGAATAACTTCTTGTGGCTTGTTCACAACACTCCTGTTAATGCACCCCAGAATCATGTTTGCTGCTCTTTTTGCAACAGTATCACACTGTTGCCCCATGTTTAACTTGTGGCCCACTATGACCCCTAAATCCCTTTCAGCAGTACTCATTCCTAGACAATCACTTCCCATTTTGTATGTGTGAAACTGATTGTTCCTTCCTAAGTGGAGTATTTTGTATTTGTCTGTCTTAAACTTCATCCTATTTACCTCAGACCATTTATCTCTTTTGTCCAGATCATTTTTAATTTTGACCATATCATCCAAAGTACTTGCAACCCCTTGCAGCTTGGTATCCTCTGCAAACTTAATAAGCGTGCTCTCTGTGCCATCATCTAAATCATTGATGAAGATAAATGAACAGAACCGGTCCCAAAACAGACTCCTGTGGAACCCCACTTGTTATGCCCTTCCAGTATGATTGTGAACCATTAATAACTACTCTGAGAATGGCTATCCAGCCAGATATGCACCCACCTTCTAGTGCCCCATCTAGGTTGTATTTCCCTAGCTTATTGATAAGGAGGTCATGCAAGACAGTGTGAAATGCCTTACTAAAATCTAGGTATACCACATCCACGACTTCTCCCTTGTCCACAAGGCTTGATATCCTATAGAAGAAAGCTACCAGATTGGTTTGACATGATTTGTTCTTGACAAATCCATGCTGGTTGTTACTATCATCTTGTTATCTTCCAGATGAATTCCTTAATTACTTAATTATCTTCCCTGGCACAGAAGTTAAACTGACTGGTCTGTAGTTTTTCGGGTTGTTCTTATTTCCCTTTTTATAGATGGGCAGTATATTTACCTTCTTCCAGTCTTTTGGAATCTCTCCCAGCTTCCATGATTTTTCAAAGATGATAGCTAAAGGCTCAGATACTCAAGGAGCTGACAGAGGAGTATTCTGGGATGTATTTCATCAGGCCCTGGTGACTTGAAGACATCTGACTTTTCTACATAAGTTTTAACTTCTAAACCTACCCCATTTCCACTAGCATTCACTATGTTGGCATCCCATCACCATCAGTCGTCTTGGTGAAAACTGAAACAAAGACGTCATTAAGCACCTTTGCCATTTCCAAGTTTCCTGTTATTGCTTCTCCCTCTTCACCGAGCAATGGGCCTATTCTGTCCTTGGTCTTTCTGTTGCTTCTAATATATTTGTAGCATGTTGTCTTGTTACCCGGTATGCCTCTAGCTAGATTTAGCTTATTTTGTGCCTTGCCTTTCTAATCTTGCCCCTGCATACCTGTGTTGTTTGCTTATATTCGTCCTTTGTAATTAGACCTAGTTTCCACTTTTTTCTACAACTCCTTTGATTTTTAGTTTGTATACGATCTCCTGCCATACTTTCTATCTTTCCTACTCAGTGGAATAGTTTGCTTTTGGGCCTGTAATTATGTCCCTTTTTTAAAAAAAACTATTAACTCTCTTCAGTTGTTTTTCCTCTTAAGCCCTGCGGTGTATATGCACCCTAACTCTTGTGTGAAGAAAAATGTGTCCTTTGCTGCCCAGCCCTCTTCTGGTCAGTACAAATCTATTCAGTCCATAATACTTACAAAGAAACAACACAACAATTTATTTTGCTGAAGTTCTTCAGTTCTGCTTAACTTGCCAGTCTGTTAAGTTAACATAAGAACAGTCATGCTGCGTCAGATCAAAGGTCCATCTAGCCCAGTGGCCAATGCCAGGTGCCCCAGAGGGAGTGAACAGAACAGGGAATCATCAAGCAGTCCCTCTCCCATCACCCACTCTCTGCCTCTGACACAATTTCTGTCCATCCTGGCTAATAGCCATTGATGGAGCTAACCTCCATGGATTTATCTAGTTCTTTCTTGAACCCTGTTAAAGTCCTGGTCTTCGCAACCTTCTCTGGCAAGGAGTTCCCCAGGCTGACTGTGTGTTTGTGAAGAAAAACTTCCTTTTGTTTGTGTTAAACCTGCTACCTGTTAATTACACTTGGTGACCCCTAGTTCTTACATCATGGGAACAAGTAAATAATTGTTCCTTATTCACTTTTTCAATACTAGTCATGATTTCATAGACCTGTATCATACCCCTCCTTAGTCTCCTCTTTTCTATGCTGAAAAGTCCCAATCTTTTAAATCTCTTTTCATATGGGACCCGTTCCAAACTCCTAATTATTTTTGTTGCCCTTTTCTGAACCTTTTTTGCAATGCCAATATATCTTTTTTTGAGATGAGGCGACCACATATGTATGCTGTATTAAAGATGTGGGTGTACCATGGTTTTATATAGAGGCAATAAGATATTTTCTGTCTTATCCTCTGTCCCTTTTTAATGATTCCTAACATTGTTTGCTTTTTTTGACTGCTGCTGCATATTGAGTGGATATTTCCAGAGAACTACCCACAATGACTCCACGATCTCTCTTGAGTAGTTATAGCTAAATTAGTCCCCATCATATTTATGGTATGAACTTAAACAACAAATGGTCTGGTAGCACTTCATAGACTAACAAAACACGTAGGTAGATGGTATCATGAGCTTTCGTGGCCACAGCCCACTTCTTCATCCAGTCATCTGAAGAAGTGGTCTATGTCCACAAAAGCTCGTGATACCATCTACATGTTTTGTTAGTCTATAAAGTGCTACCAGACCATTTGTTAGTCTGTACAGGATAAATTTAAAAAATAACTCTGCTACTCCCTGAAGCTTCTATTTATGTATAGTTACAATTATTTTTTCCAATGTGCATTACCAGGGCTAACCAAGTGGCAGCGAGCCCTGCTTGCTGGCCACGCAGAAACACATGCTGCTCATGCACTGACTGTGCTGCGCGGCCGCACCAGGCAATCTACTCGCCTGTGGCTAGTAGATTTTAGCCTGATTTGTCGAGTCCTGCACATTACTTCACATTTATTACATTAAATTTCATTTGCCATTTTGTTGCCCACTCACTTAGTTTTGTGAGCTCTTTTTGAAGCTCTTCAGTCTATTTTGGTTTTAACTATCTTGAGCAATTTAGTATCATCTGCAAATTTTGCCACCTCATTGTTTACTCCTTTCTCCAGATCATTTACCTCTTTGTAGTAAGTGAACTGAAGTGATAAATGTTAAGTGACTCCAAGTAATGAAGCACAGGAGCCAGAATATCTTCTCTTTGTGTCTTGTGGCCACTCACTGTTGCCTAACCTAACAAGCTATATTAACATTCAAATACAATTTCTTCTCGCGTGCTCCAGCAGATTACTGACCAAACCCTTCAGGTCAGAACCCCTTCTCCTAGTTCAACAGGGAGTCCCTTGTCTCCTGAGGCACACTGACTGATCGGGAGAGAAGGGTGTCTTGGCCTTCCTTTATATCCTTTCATCCCTCTCCGGGAAACCACTTCCAGCTATGAACCTGGAGCCAAAAAGTTAATGGTGAAGGATGTTCCCTGCTGCTTTCACCTTTTGAACTTTCTTACTTTCCTGCTTGATGACTCGCTCATACTTAAAACAGAGCATGCATGCCATTGTTTAGGAGAGACGTCAACTTCTTTTTTTGGCCTGGCTGTGGGATTTGGAAGCTAACACCATGCAGGGGTGTCACCGCACATTTTACAAGGCCAGTACTGATCAACACATTGAGTTTTTAAAAGATGCCTTACAAGGGGAATTTTATAGGAAGATTAGGACAACAATGTGTAGGGTTGAACACGGTGTTGTGTATCACAGGGTGCAGGGAAGACCAATGTCGCTCTGATGTGCATGCTACGTGAGATTGGGAAGCACATCAACATTGATGGAACCATCAACGTGGATGACTTCAAAATCATCTACATTGCTCCGATGAGGTCCCTGGTGCAGGAGATGGTGGGCAGCTTTGGGAAGGTAATGGCAAGACTTAGCTCTGCCCCTGCTAGAACAGCAGGGAGAGGGAGGTGTGAGCAAGGCTTGGTGTTTTCTCCTGTGAGCTCTGTACTGGGACAGCTCAGCTCTAGCAGTAGCATTTCCTGGTCTCACACCTTGAGAGAGGAGGGTGTTGTGCCCGTTACTCCCTGTCCCCTTGGGCCTGGCAGGGTGGGTTGGGTCGATGCCTCCATTACAGGTGCTGTGTTTCAGCACCAAGGAGGAAGACTCTATCTTGCTTAATGCCATTGTGCAGAAAACCTTTTCAGTCTCAGGAGAAGGGTGCATTTGGGCATACAATTTTCCCAAAGGTGCTGCTCAGGACCTTGTAATTCCAGATCTCCTCACATACCCTGTGCTGTCATCCAGCCTAATCATCCTTGGTCTTCCCTAGCGCCTGGCAACTTACGGCATCAATGTGGCTGAGCTGACTGGAGACCACCAGTTGTGTAAGGAAGAAATCAATGCTACCCAGATCATCGTCTGCACCCCTGAGAAGTGGGACATTATCACCCGCAAGGGAGGGGAGCGTACCTATACTCAGCTGGTGCGCCTCATTATCCTGGTGAGTAGCAATAATGTGCCCCCAAAGCCATTGGGAGATTCTGGCTGGGACTTCAGTCTGAGAAGTGCCTCATGGTATCTCAGCAGGAAGAGGGGTTATGTTGGATCTTTGCAGTTTCTGAGGTGGCCATAATTGATGAGAGACTTCACCTGGGAGTAGTAGACAGGAGGGTGCTATGCAGTTCCATCAGGGAGCAGGAATGAAATAGACTAGCTAACAAGTCAGTCAAGCCTTTTTCCACCCCTTTTCTCCTCCAGGATGAGATCCACCTTCTACATGACGACCGGGGTCCTGTTCTAGAGTCTCTGGTGGCCAGAGCCATCCGCAACATTGAGATGACCCAGGAGGACGTGAGACTTGTTGGCCTCAGTGCCACTCTCCCAAACTACGAGGATGTGGCTACGTTCCTGAGAGTGGACCCTGTCAAAGGCTTATTCTACTTTGATAACAGGTGTGAGGCCGTTTAGGAAGGGCCTTTTGCAATGCAGCTAGGGAAGCAGTGAAGCCTCTAAGGAGGTGGGTTAGAATGTAACTGTAAATAAGCTGATGGTGCTAGGGTTTCACTGGGCGTGCAGCCTGATTTATCTGGTCCCTGTATGTGCTTGTGGCTTTCAGGGAGCTTCTTTAGAATAGGTAGGTCCAGGATTGTGCCCCTGGGGTATCTGTCTGAGGCTGTGTAATGACTACCGTAAATTAGCATGTATAACCTGCACCCATGCATAACCTGCAGTTTTTCCTAAATGTGTCTTTTTTTTTTAAAAAAAAAAAGTCTTGGATAACCCGCATGCGTGTATAGCCCGCAGATTATATATGCTACTTTAAGGTACCTGGTAAATGCACATACCAGCCACAGCCTCTGGGAGAGGGGAACGGAGAGCACAGCACAGGTGAGCTGGCCAGCCTGTGAGAGACGAACCGCACTTGCACCCAGTCAAGTAAAAATAAACTTGTATACCCCATGGGGGGGCGGGCGGGCGGGTTGCAGGGTTTGTAAACTTTGTATAACCCGCAGGTTATATTCGCTAAAACATGGTAGTTCTATTTAACGGTAAGATCTTTGTCATTGTTGTTCTAAAAAGTCAGATGGCCCATGATCTTTCCCTGACTTTTCCTAAAAATGACTGGGACAGAATGGGGTAGGGGGTCTAATACTGGCTGCTGTTCCAGCATCCCTCCTGGGCCTGTGGATGGGAGCTGCGGTGTCCCCATGCCAGCTGACCGTTCCAACTCCACCACCCCAGGGCTGAAGCAGAAAATGTCATGGAGGTCTCTGTCATAGAATCAGATTTCCACAATCTTAGCCTTAGTTATTCTCTCATTCCGGTTCAGAGCATAAACTGAGAGAGGGAAGGGATTCTCCATCCCATCTGCTGCAGAAGTTTCTTGGAGGACATTTCAATAGGTCTGAGGTAGCTTGCACAGTATCATTCATATCTGAGTGCATTCAGGGAACAATGCTGCTGTAGAGCTGAAACAAGAAGTGGTTGACCAATACACAAATCAGGGCTTGGCCAGTACGTGAATCAGGGAATCTTTGGGCATTTAGCACCGGGCCCTGTGGAGGGGCTGGATCAACACTTGTGGTGGGATCTGCACAGTTTTTGTGCATAGAAATTCTGACCTACGGCAGAAATCCATGACACGATGGTGCCATTGCAGCCAGTTCATGCTGTCTGCTTCTCACTGCAGCTTTCGCCCAGTGCCTCTGGAGCAGACCTATGTGGGAATCACGGAGAAGAAAGCCATCAAGCGCTTCCAGATCATGAATGAGATTGTCTACGAGAAGATTATGGAGCATGCTGGGAAGAACCAGGTAGGCCAGATGTCCTGCTGTTATTTTGGTTGCTGGCACATTGCAGCCTCTTGCTTGTGGTTATCATGTGTCCGCTCTCTCCCCCCTCCTCTCCCCAGGAATGTGGGATCGGGGTGCCCTCGTTAGCCGCAGGAGGGCTCCGATCCTGAGTTTATTCTAGGCTCATGAGTGGCCAAAGGGGGCTTACCCACGTATCGGGGTCGGACCCCTGAGCATGGGAGCCTCCCCCTCTTGAGCCACCGGTCCTTCCCCCACGACTATTTGCTAGTGGGCTGGAGTCCGTGTCCGCTTTGGGTGGCCCTTGTCCTCACATAGGCCAGAGTTCAGCAGTGGGATGCAAGGAAAACAAAAGGGTCTAAATCCGTGTCCTGACTTTTCATCTCACTCAGTAGTTACTTTTCGGTTGGGTAGGGGAACTCGGGCCCTCCCAAGCTCCAGCCCCAGGACCCTAAGGTAAGGTCGGGTATACCTTACCTGAATGGTGAGCCCCACGTCAATCACTCCCCACCCCTCTCGGGGGTTAGTCGCTGTCCTGTACGACATCCCCATCCTGGAACTGCTTCCTAAGCTTAGAAGCTCCACCACCGAATCTCCCTTCTGGAGGCAAGAGGCTGCCACTCCAGTCCCGGTGGAGGAAGCCCCCGTTTGGGTGTCAGCTTCCTGGCCCCGATGGCCTGGGCGTCTGGCAGCCCGCTGCTGGGGCCATCTATCTCTCTCGCCATTGTCTTCCTGCCCCTGGCGTCTTCATTCGCCTCCCTGGCAAGTCCGGCCGCCCTCTCTCGGCTCAGCTGAGCCGGCGCCGCTTTGGAACACAGCATGCGTCTCAGGGCACGTGCGCAACAGCACCGGGGGCGGGGGCCAAGCCGGTCAGATCCCGGGCCGGGAGCCTCTGGCGCTTCCGGTCCCAGGAGGAGGGACGGGCCTGTCCTGTCAGTGGTGCATTGCTGATGGCTTTTCCCAGTTATATTAGTCCTGTGGGCTCTGCTCCCATCTTCAGAATTGCTGACATCTATCTACAGCTAGTTCCCACCCAAGCCCCTCTGCTCAGTGCTGGCTGGCCCTCCCTCCTGAGCCAGCTCACTGCGCCTAGAGTCCTTCCAGAGCCAAGCATCTCTCCTATTCCAGGATTAAACAGTCCCCTCTTGTGGTACGCCCCTCACCAGCCATACTTGCTGCATCAACACCATTCCCAGTGCCTTCTAGGGTGCCCTGTTGCAGCGTAGCCCCTTGCTTTTCAGAGCCCAGGGAGCAGACCGGGACAGAACTCTATGCCAGCTGCCATAGCTTCTCCCTCATAACCGTGCTGTATGGTACGTCGACAGGTGCTGGTGTTCGTTCACTCCAGGAAGGAAACGGGGAAGACTGCCCGAGCCATCAGGGACATGTGTCTGGAGAAAGACACACTGGGTCTCTTCCTTCGGGAGGGCTCAGCCTCTACAGAGGTCCTGAGGACAGAAGCTGAGCAGTGCAAGGTAACTGACAGGCAGAGCTAGTGTGTTGTGCCAGTCTTAATGGACTTGGCTGTATAAAAATGTTGTGACTCGTGTCAGAAATTTGCCATGTTGCCCTAACATCGGAGCTTTCGCTCCCATTTGTTGCTACACTCACAGCGTTAAGCCACAATGTAAATGGCCACTATGGGACCTATGTGTCTGAGGTTCTTGGCAGTGTTGGCTTTGTGGCAGCATGAGAAACCAGCACTCAAGTGCTGGAGCTGAGGTGATGCTGTCCCTGGCCTGTAATATTACCTGTGGTTCATGCCCTGAAGTGTCAGACTGTAATTAATTGTCCCTTTGCTACAGAATCTTGAGCTGAAGGACCTGTTGCCATATGGCTTTGCTATTCACCATGCTGGGATGACTAGGGTAGATCGAACGCTGGTGGAAGATCTGTTTGCTGACAAGCACATTCAGGTGAGTCCCTGCTCCAGCCTTTAGGTGGGGCTGGGATGGTGAGATACTTGAGCAGCACTTTAAAGTGCTTGCTGCTTCAGCATGTGTTGGGAGGCTCAGTCCAGAGACTAAAAATGCACATCTGTTGATTGCCATGTCTTCTGGAAGCTAGTGACCATAGGTCACTGAACAGGGCATAGCTTTCAGCAGAGATGGGTGTGGATGCTCTAGGATATCCCTTTAGCTGATTGGCTTACCAATAGCTGTGGCTTTTGCCTTCGTTGTTGTCATGTAAAGTTGTCTAAGTGGTGTAGTTTCTGACTTTAACAAACCTCTGTGATTACTTCTGCTTTAGCCGCGGTGGCGGGGATGGAGTGGGCAGGCTGCAGCAGCGGGCAGGTCCCTTCCCCCACCCCTTTATTTTTAGTGACAGTCATGGATGGGTTGTGGAATTCTGTGAATTTCTGTTTATTGCCTGCAGTCCATCAGTGATTGGCTGGAAATACCCATGGGATCTGGGATCATGAGCTCAGTGCTGCCGTGGCCTGACGCTTGTGATGCGTGAGAGATGCAGCTGTGGGAGTTAGTCCAGCCTACTGCCTGCAAGGTTGCAGTAGCTTGTAGAAAGGAGTGGTTGTTTTGAGAATAGCAGGGCTCTGCTGAGCCTCTGCCCTCCGAGTGAGACTGAGCTTCCATCTCTCAGCTGGCGGAACTAAGGGCTGGGAAGGGAGTTGGGAGCTCTTGAAGGCTGGAGTTGTGTGCTCTGGGTTTATGCAGCACCAAACACAGTAGGGGTATGGCCCATAAATAGGGCTCCCAGGTGCTACTGCAATAGAAACAGGAGGCACTGACAGACTGATGTCATATTGCATGGGCTTCATTGAGGGCTTGTCAGCTGAGCCATGGCAGTGCTTCAGTGTAGACCCAACCTATGTGTGAGGGAGGGCTTCCAGGCAGCCGTGTCCCATTAGAGCTTCCTGCAAGGTGGGGATGGAGGGAGTTGTGCAGCTGCGTGCCAGGTCCTGGCAGTGCATGGGCGGCTGCGGCTGCTGCTGCTGCTGCTCCTCCTCCTCCTCCTGCCGCCTTCCCCCCCCCCCCCCCCGCGCAAATAGCTGGCACGGTACCATCGTGCACTGGGGACTTTGTTCCCCTGCTGCCTTCCTGCACGTGGGGGAGGGGGTGGGGTTCCGGGACTGCACCAGCTCCAACCGCTTGGGCGGTGCATGCTGCTGTGGGTAGCGGAGGAGCAAAGCAAGTGGTTGGGGCTGGCGCGGTCCGAGACTCCTCACTCTCACTCTTCCCCAACCCCCTCCCCCCCCGGAAGGCATCAGGCGTGTGATGGACTGGCGTTTCAGGTACCACTCCGCTGTTTGGGGGAGGGGGGAGCAGTCCGCACACTTCCTTGGCCTTGGCATGCAGCTGCAGGATCCCCAGGTACCAGTCCCTGTCCCCTCCCCATGCTCAGACCCCCACAGGCACCCTGCCCGGCACCCACCAGCACCCTGTCCCCTGTGGGGCTCCCTCCCCGTCTGACCCCAAATCTGAGGCTATCATATACTGGAACCCCCTGTCCTGAGCCTCTCACATCCCCAAACTCCTGCACCCCCACATCCTCAGTCTTCCGCCACAACACTCCTGCGCCATCCACACACTGCAAATGTGTCCTGAGGCCATCATACTCCCAACCTCCCTGCCCTGAGCCCCTCACAAACCCCAACCCAAACTCCTGCACCCTCCCAGCCACAAGCCTGTGGTTTGCTCAGCACCCCAACCTTCCACCTGACCCCAAGACTCACTAGCCTGGAGCCCCCTCCCTGAGCCAGCATCCCTTTCTCCACTTACTCCTGCATCCAAATTTCCTCCCAGACCTTGCACCTCTCGCCCTTTCCCACACCTAAATCCCTCGTTCCCACTCTTGAGCCTGCACCTCCTGTCTCAACCCAGTGAGGCTAGACTGCAGGAGTTTTTCCAGCAAACATGCTCTTTTGGCAGCCCCTGTATTCCTCGTTCCATGAGGAATGAGGGGGCTTCCAAAAGAGGGGCTTTTTCTAACATTTGGCCCAGTCTAGATGGGCCGAATGTCAGAAAAATTTCTTCCAACAGAAGGATTGAAAAAAAGCAGCAGTGTATAAGGGCTGGGGATAGCAAGTGATGGTGAGAAGGGGAACAGAGGGCGGGGCCTCAAGGAAGGGGCGGGGTCTTGGGGAAAGGATGGGGTAGATCTTGGCTTGTCCTGACATTTAAAAAGTGATCTTGGGTATGAAAAGGTTGGAGACCCCCCTTCATTAGAGCAAAGGCAAGTGTCTGTCTGCTGGAGTTTGCCAGAGGAAAGAGCTAACTAACCTCACTGTGTTTCTGCTCCAGGTTCTGGTCTCCACAGCAACGCTGGCCTGGGGTGTTAACCTTCCGGCTCACACAGTCATTATCAAAGGGACGCAGGTGTACAGTCCAGAGAAGGGCCGCTGGACTGAGCTGGGTGCTTTGGACATCCTGCAGGTAAAGGTTTGGTAACACAGCTGCTCTGACCATCCACAGCAGGACCCTGTTACTGGAATCTGCCTCCTGAACCCTCCATGTGATCAGCTTCGTGCATTTGACATCACAACTGCCTGTATGTCCCATAGGAGGCATCCCATCTCCAGTCTGCCCCTTTTTCCTTCTTCCACCCCAGCTGGAATGTCTCAGCTGCTCACACTACTCCACATAACAAGTATGCTGGTTGGAATAAGGACAGAGGAATGGCCCACAGCATTGTGTGTATCTCCTGCTTTGTAGCCAATAGCCGAGCACTGACTGGTCGTGTTTCGTAGTTGGCTAAGCTGGAAGCTCTTTGCTGCATTTGACACAGCCTTTTATTTGTCTCAGATGCTCGGACGTGCTGGGAGACCCCAGTACGACACAAAGGGGGAGGGGATCCTCATCACATCCCATGGAGAGCTGCAGTATTACCTCTCCCTACTCAACCAGCAGCTTCCTATTGAGAGTCAGATGGTGTCGAAACTGCCAGACATGCTGAATGCGGAGATTGTTCTGGGGAATGTCCAGAATGCAAAGGTGAGAGTAAGGGGGTGCCACCCCTGTCCCCCAGTTGTGCTGTTTGGTAGGCCCACTATAGAAATGTTTGCATTACACCTGATCTTCTGTTCCTGACTGCTGGTGGAGATGTGAGTCCCTTGTCTTCAAGGATCAGTGGCCATTCTTGGTGGCTTGATGGACAGACTGCTTGTAAAGGCACAGAATACACTGGTCCGCCCTGGGCGATGTCTTGCATATCCATGTGCCTTCTAATGCTGTGTGTGGGGATGATAGAGAAGCCAGCCTGTCACTGGGAAGGGCATGGCATTGGGTGGTGACAGGCAGATGGAATAACTGATGGAGCACATATTCAGTCCTATGGACAATTGAAATTGTCTGTAAGTGAAGCATTTTGGCTGTCCTGTGACCTTTGGTTTCCTGTAAGTGAAGCATTTTGGCTGTCCTGTGACCTTTGGTTTCCTGTTGTTGCATGAGTTGGGAATAGAATAGGGTCTTCAGGCAGAGACTGATGATTTTTGCTTCCTGGTACAGGGTAGGTGCTCTAAGAAACGTTAGCCCTGAAGGCATTGATGTTAATCTGTGGTCTGTCAGTTTCTGGATCTCATGCTTACATCTAACTTTCTTGGCCGGAAATACTTTACTTTCCAGCATGGCTTTGCTGGTCAGGATGTCTGAAATGGGTGCTCTTTCCCACTTGCATGTGGGACAACCAAGCTCTGAGGATAGAAAACACTTATTTTGCACATCAGTGGTTCTGAAGATCATGGTCTCACCCTAGGACAGAAGGATGGTGCAAGTTAAGGTCAGTTATTAGGACAGTTTGCCAAGGCTAGGAGCTGCCTCTTCTCAGCTTTGAATGATGTACACACATAGTTCTAGTTCTGAGATTTCATGAGACTTTAAAACTTCCCCAGTTTACTTGACCTGGGTTCACAGTACAGCGAGCTTGGAGCCTGGAACCAGTGTCCCCATAACTTCCTGTGCTGGGCAGTGGTTTGCTAGCTCAGCTGAAGTATGATGATTTTTGGTCTCTGCGTAGGATGCGGTGAACTGGCTGGGCTATGCCTACCTGTACATCCGAATGCTGCGCTCCCCGTCACTCTATGGGCTGTCTCATGACGACCTAAAGGGAGACCCGTTGCTGGACCAGCGCCGGCTGGATTTGGTTCACACTGCAGCACTGATGCTAGACAAGAACAATCTTGTGAAGTATGACAAGAAGACGGGGAACTTCCAGGTGAGGCGGGGAAGAGGGCATGACTCACTGGAGCCAAAGGGAGGGTTATGTTGGCTGGGGAGACAGGTACAAAGCTGCCTTCTAGAGGTGGCCACAGGCAGAGCCAGTGATGCCTAGGGAGCATTGGGGTTGTGGGCTTGCCAGCCAAGAGCTCAAGGGAGTCACTGGTCTGAAGAGACAGAGGAGCTGGTTGGAGTAGTTCCAAATATAAGTGTTGCCACGCACACAGCTGCCTTCTTGCCTGGGGCTGGAGGGAGGGAACTTGGGCTCCGACACAATGAACCTTCTCCCTTGGGGGTTCCTGTGTTCCTAAGTTACGGGCGCTCCCCCCTGTGCTGCCCAGCTTCATTCAGCATCTTCCAGGGGGCTCCTTTCTGCTGGCTCAGCCCCCCGCTTGCTCACTGCAGACTGGAGTTGTATTTTCCTGCCTCCCCCAGGTGACAGAGCTGGGCCGCATTGCCAGCCACTACTACATCACCAACGAGACTGTGCAAACCTACAACCAGCTTCTGAAGCCCACCCTGAGTGAAATTGAGCTTTTCCGTGTCTTCTCGCTCTCTTCAGAATTCAAGAACATCACTGTGCGGGAGGTAGGACTCTAGGGCTGGGAAGGGGCTTGCGAAGGCAGGAGAGCTGCTCTCTTCTGTACCTGGAGGGCTGCCAGGCTCATCCCATTATCCCACCAGTTCATCCCATCCCAGGCTGGCTTCACCGCCCACCCCTTGTGTCCCTGCAGGAAGAGAAGCTGGAGCTCCAGAAGCTGCTGGAGCGGGTCCCCATTCCTGTGAAGGAGAGCATCGAGGAGCCCAGTGCCAAGGTGGGGAGCTAGACAGCACTATGATCCTGAGTGGCAGGGGCAGGCTCTACTTCTCTTCTGTAGTTCAGGGAGGCATGGGCCTGCTGCCCTGGGAACACTCCCTGCTCCCTTTCCTTTGTGCAGCGTCCTGCATAGACTGCTGCTGCTTTCCTGCAGGACCTCCCCAGCTGACCAGCCAGGAGCTCTTCTCTCCTCCTGAAGACTTTGGCTAACTCCTGTTCTGCTCTCTGCAGATCAATGTGCTCCTGCAGGCCTTTATCTCCCAGCTGAAGCTGGAAGGGTTTGCTCTGATGGCAGACATGGTGTATGTCACCCAGGTGAGTAGGAATTCCCAGGCGTGGAGTCAAGTCTGCTCTTTGGGGGCCTGGAGGGTTCATGTTTGGTAATTGCTTGGATGACTCCTAGGCTGTGAATTTGTAATGGACTAATTCCTGTCAGCTGCATGGTGGCCCTTCTTCGAACCCGTCATGCTTTGCTCATTAACGAATGGACACATGAAAATTGCTGCAGAGGAAAGCTAATTGACTTTGAGGAGAGATTACATCATGTTCTTGGCTCTGTAGCCACTCTCAACTCTGAAATCTTGACACGTTAAGTCCCATTAACACACCCTGTCACTGCCTGTAATTGACCCACGTAGTCCTGTGGCTGGATGGTGGAGTAGGTGGGCGGGAGGAGTCGTTTCCTTGATTGGAGCAGAAGCAGGGCAGTTGTGAACTGGAAATCCCCCTAGCCTGATCCTCCAGTGACTGTTGACACACTCTTATCCCTCACGGGCTGACCATTCTCATGTGCCCCTGCCAGTCTGCCGGCCGGCTGATGCGTGCGATCTTTGAGATTGTCCTGAACCGGGGCTGGGCACAGCTCACCGACAAGACTCTGAACCTCTGCAAGATGATTGACAAGCGGATGTAAGTGATGGCTCTACAGTGCTCTGATTTCTTCCTGCCTGTAACACAGCTAGGTATCCTGGCTGCCCAGGGTGAAGCTGCTGGGGGGGAATGGATGCGCCCTGTTCTCCAGGTGCTTTGGCCAGAGAGGCTGGTGGTAAGGGGGGTGGATAGTGGGTGCAGAACACTGATGGGCACCGTGATGAGTTCTCTCCAGGCCAGCAAGTGACGGGGGCTGCTGGGACAGCTTGGTGCTGGCTGTGCTGTTGGCATAGCTGGACCTGCAGAGCCTGTTGTAGCCAGAGACGGTGCTGCCTAGTGTGTGCTGTGCTGGGGCTCTTGGTGGCCGAGTTCCATGGCTGGGAATGTGGAAGTGCTGTCAGAGCTCTGATCTCAGGGAATGGTGGTGAGCATTGAGTTGTCATGAGATAAGAGGGAAGGTCCTTTTGTGCCTTGTTGATGACTGGTTAAAAGGCAGGAAACAAAGGGTAGGAATAAATGGTCAGTTTTCTGAGTGGAAAGAGGTAACTAGTGGGGTCCCCCAAGGGTCTGTCCTGGGATCCTTCCTATTCAACTTATTTATAAATGATCTAGAGAAAGGGGTAAACAGTGAGGTGGCAAAACTTGCAGATGATCCCAAACTGCTCAAGTTAAGAGCAAAGCAGACTGAAGAGCTTCAAAAAGATCTCCGCAAACTAAGTGATTGGGCAACAAAATGGCAAATGAAATTTAATGTTGATAAATGTAAAGTAGTGCACATTGGAAAACATAATCCCAACTATACATGCAATTTGGCAACAACTACTCAAGAGAGATCTTGGAGTCATTGTGGATAGTTCTCTGAAAACATCAACTCAGTGTGCAGCAGCAGTGGGTAAAAAAAGCAAATACAATGTTAGGAATCATTAAAAAAGGGATAGAGAATTAGACAGAAAATATCTTATTGCCGCTATATAAAACCATGGTTCGCCCACATCTTGAATACTGCATACAGATGCAGTTGCCTCATCTCAAAAGATATATTGGCATTGGAAAAGGTTCAGAAAAGGGCAACAAAAATGATGAGGGGTTTGGAACAGGTCCCATATGAAGACAGATTAATAAGACTTGGACTTTTCAGATTAGAAAAGGAGAGACTAAGGGGGCAATATGATAGTCTATAAAATCATGACTGGTATGGAAAAAGTGAATAAGGAAAAGTTTTATTCCCACAATGTAAGAACTAGGGGTCACCAAATGAAATTAATAGGCATCAGGTTTAAAACAAACAAAAGGAAGCTTTTCTTCACTCAGCACAGACAACCTGTGGAACTCCTTGCCAGAGGGTACGGTTCTAGAACTTTTAACAGGATTCAAAAAAAGCTAGATAGATTCATGGAAGTTAGATCCATCAATGGCTGTTAGCCAGGATTGGTAGGAATGATGTCCCTAGCCTCTTTTCTCTGGAAGTGGGAGACGGGAAGGGATCAAGTGAGGATTACCTGTTGTGATCCCTCCCTCTGGGACATGTGGTACTGGCCACGGTTGGCAGACAGGATACTGGGCTAGATGGACCTTTGGTCTGACCCAGTGTGGCTGTTCTTATGTTCTTAGCAGTCTCTGGGTTCATGGCACTGGAGTGACTCTTACCTGAGCTGTGACAGGGATATGGATGCTGCAGTGGCACCATTAGAAAAGCTGACATCTGTCTCAATGGTAGGATGTGTGGCCCTGTGGGCCTCTTGGCCCTGATGTTCCCTTTCTGACTCCTGTACCCACTCGTCCCTATAGGTGGCAGTCTATGTGTCCCCTGCGCCAGTTCAGGAAACTGCCTGAGGAGGTGGTGAAGAAAATCGAGAAGAAGAACTTCCCCTTTGAACGTCTCTATGACCTGAACCACAATGAAATAGGTATGGGAGGGGTCATCTGGACCCAGGGGGCTACTTGTGGTACCTGTGCTGGAGCTGCTCACAGCTTCACCACTTTCCCTTCTTTGCTTTTCTGCCATGGAAGCCCTGCACTAGTGCAGCCTGGTGGCTTGTGGGGGCTAGAGGGCATTGCACTCTCATTTGCCAGCTCCACATCCTGACAGAGTAAAAGATGTCAGGGGAACAATGCCTAGGTCTGCCAGGTTTCTGCATCCTGTCTCTTCCTGGGACCACTAGATGCGCCTGTTGCTGGATTTTATACCTTGATGCCAAAACTCCTTGGGGCACTCACCAGCCTTTTGTTGGTATAGCACCTAGCGCAGCGGGTCCTGGATGGGGGCCTGTTGGTGCTACTACAACACAGATAACCTCCAGGGTGTGGTTTGGCCTGAGGGCAGCTGAGTGGGATCACTGTGCTCCAGATATGAAACAGCTGTCACTGAATTTGAGAAGCACTGAGTGGGGGGGGGTTCATCTGCTTGCTCATTCTGTTCCCTCAGCGCTGGTCATAACACCCAGGTCTCTGCATTACAGGAGAGCTCATTCGGATGCCCAAGATGGGCAAGACAATCCACAAGTATGTTCATCTGTTCCCAAAGCTGGAGCTGTCTGTCCATCTCCAGCCCATCACCAGGTCCACCCTGAAAGTGGAGCTGACCATCACCCCGGACTTTCAGTGGGATGAGAAGGTGAGAACTGACCTTGGAGACGTGCTCCTGGCAGCCTAGCTCCCGGGGATAGGGAGCAGCTTGAAAACCCTGACATCTCATGAGCTGCTTCTGGACTCTCCCCCATGTAGCTACAGAGAAGGTGAAGGGGAGACTGTCACAGCTCTGCTGTGGGGCTAGAGTCCGGCCTCTGCTAGCCAGGAGCTCAGCCTGGCTCCCTCATGGCCTGGGCATCTGCAGATCTGTCCGTGCTGAGGGTTTGTGGGCAGGGCTTGCCTTTGTTGGGTGGGTCAGACAGTGAGGGAGCCAGGTGCTATGCTGCAAAGCTCGCTACTGTCTCGCCAGGTGCACGGCTCATCTGAAGCCTTCTGGATCCTGGTGGAGGATGTGGACAGTGAAGTGATTCTGCACCATGAGTACTTCCTGCTGAAAGCCAAATATGCCCAGGACGAGCACCTCCTCACCTTCTTCGTGCCAGTGTTCGAGCCCCTGCCCCCACAGTACTTCATCCGGGTGGTATCTGACCGCTGGCTCTGTGAGTCTCCACCTGCGTTGTGGGCTGAATTGCAGGGGCTCTGGAGCCCAAGCTCTAGTGAGGGGAATGCTTTGCTGGCCAAGCAGTGGGGATTGGCGGCAAGTTGCCTCAGGAAGGAACTTTTTATAAGGGCTTTCGTAGCCCCCAGTTAGGGGTGGGTTGAACCACACATGGAGCTGAGCAGCAAGACCAATGCAGATTCCTGCCCTTGGGACAGAGCAGGCAGTTGCCAGCTGGGGAGACCTACTGCTGGGAGGGGAGGGGCGTGGCAGTGGTGAGGAAATGCTGGTGGGGAGCTGCAGCGGAGATAGTTAGTGGCTTTCTCTGGCGGTGGGGAAGAAATGGCTGTGATCACCCCTCTCGTTTTGAAGTGGTTGTATTTGCTTTGTGGGAGAAATCCAGTGCTGAGAGGGAGTATTTCTCATTGCTGGCATGGCAGAACAGCACCCTCATGTCTTCCAAGGGTACCCATGGCTGCAGTGAGCCCAGATGCTCCCTGGCCCCACATCCTGGCTGCTCATCCTCCCCAGTATGTATCTGACACTCTGTGCAAACTGTTCTGATTCTCTGATTTCCAGCCTGTGAGACGCAGCTGCCCGTGTCCTTCAGGCACCTGATTCTGCCCGAGAAATACCCCCCGCCCACTGAGCTGCTGGATCTGCAGCCACTGCCTGTGTCCGCTCTGCGCAACAGTGCCTTTGAGAGCCTCTACCAGGACAAGTTCCCCTTCTTCAATCCCATCCAGACCCAAGGTGGGTACTGACCCAGCTTCCACCCAGGCTGCTGCTCTCACCTGGGTTCTTCTGCCTGACCCTGCCTTCTCTTGCTGCCCCGGCTTTGGGAAGGAGCAGGCTGCTGGGTTTTGTCCAATTGCTGAGCCTTCTGGGAAACAGAACGGGCCCCTGCGATGATATAAGCAGAGCATACTTTGCCATAGCCCCATTTCCATTTCCCAGATGTGGCATCTGATAACAGGGATGTCTGGAGCTACAGCAGTTAGTGCTCCTGGCAGTAGTGGAAGGGTTTGTTTCAGGGCTTTGCCAGCTTCTTACTACTGAGGGTGGGAATAAGGACATCAGAATAGATCGTACAAGAAGCAAGGGGCTTAAACTGCAGCAAGGGAGGTTTAGGTTGGACATTAGGAAAAAGTTCCTGACTGTCAGGGTGGTCAAACACTGGAATAAATTGCCCAGAGAGGTTGTGGAATCCCCATCGCTGGAGATATTTAGGAGTAGGTTGGATAGATGTCTATCAGGGACGGTCTTGACAGTACTGGGTCCTGCCATGAGGGCAGGGGACTGGAATCGATGACCTCAAGGTCTCAACTTCTGGTGGCTCTGTACTGAAATCCAGCTGCCCTCTGGGAGTGGGGGTGGCTTTGGCTCAGTGCTTTTGTCAGGAGTTCAGCGAGCAGGGATAACCATGTGTCGGGTCTCTTGGCAGTGTTTAACACTGTCTACAACAGTGATGACAATGTGTTCGTGGGCGCCCCCACGGGAAGTGGAAAGACCATCTGTGCGGAATTTGCCATCCTGAGGATGCTGCTGCAGAACTCGGAGGGGCGCTGTGTTTATATCACCCCAATGGAGGCCCTTGCTGAGCAGGTGAGACCCTGACTCCTGCGTGTGGGTTGGATTCCTCCTCCCTGTCTTCCTGCCCTGGTCCCTTCCTCCCCTCAGTCTGAGGCAGTCCACAGAAACTGCAGGGTGATCCCAGCCAGGCTCTGGCCCTTGGCTAACGGTAGTGCCTGCTGTCCCCTGGCAGGTCTTCCTCGACTGGTACGAGAAGTTTCAGGAGCGCCTCGGGAAGAAAGTGGTCTTACTGACCGGGGAGACCAGCACCGATCTCAAGTTGTTGGGCAAGGGCAACATCATCATCAGTACCCCCGAGAAGTGGGACATCCTCTCTCGGCGCTGGAAGCAGCGCAAGAATGTCCAGAACGTCAGCCTCTTCCTCGTGGACGAAGTGCATCTCATTGGGGGCGAGAACGGGGTATGGGCTGGGGGCTGCCTTGGCACACCGTGCCCCTGAGTCCTCTCGGCGCTGCCCCACACCTCAGCTCAACGTGGGGCCCAAAGAAAGGGCTTCAGGGGACCTATACCAGAGGGGAGGCTGATCTTGTCCCTGCTGTCTAATCTCACTGGGGCCAGCAGCTCTTCAAGGGCTCCCCGGGGCATGCCCCTTGCCTGTAGCTACTGGGTTCTGCATCAGGCGAGCTAGGGACTGATAAACCAGTGGAGGTGGGAGGGAAGGGCCTGGCCCTCTCTGCAGGAAGCCCTGCAACTAGCTCAGGGTCCACATGGAGGCCCTGGTGTGATGCTCCTCACTGAGAAGCTCCCTGGGGAGAGCTCCCCACCTGCTGTGACCTGCCCACTTCTCCATTGGCAGCCTGTGCTGGAGGTGATCTGCTCCCGGATGCGCTACATCTCCTCCCAGATCGAGCGGCCCATCCGCATCGTGGCCCTGAGCTCTTCGCTGTCCAACGCCAAGGACGTTGCCCACTGGCTGGGCTGCAGTGCCACATCGACCTTCAACTTCCACCCCAATGTGCGCCCTGTGCCCCTAGAGCTGCACATTCAGGTAGGGACCTAGGAGCCCCACACCCCAGAGCTTCAGTTGGGGCCTTCACCAATCACTGTTCTGGCTCCTCTCTTCTCAGGGCTTCAACATCAGCCACACGCAGACCCGCCTGCTGTCCATGGCCAAGCCGGTCTATCATGCCATCATGAAGCACTCGCCCAAAAAGCCCGTCATTGTCTTTGTCCCGTCACGCAAGCAGACACGCCTCACAGCCATAGACATCCTCACCACCTGTGCCTCCGATGTCCAGCGGCAGAGGTACTGGGGTGGGGTTCTCGGGGGACTGGGCGAGCATTGGATTTTTCTTTCTTGTCCCTTCTCTGAGCCTTCCCAGCAAGGGGCTGGCAGACTCCATGCGAGTGAGAGGAGCCCAAACAAAGGTGTGAGTTTTTTGTGGTCACTGAACTTGCACTGATCC
Organism: Pelodiscus sinensis; assembly: GCF_049634645.1. Lineage (NCBI taxonomy): Eukaryota > Metazoa > Chordata > Testudines > Trionychidae > Pelodiscus > Pelodiscus sinensis. The sequence continues at coordinate 202,099 of NC_134738.1, read as the reverse complement.
AGCCTATAAGTGAATAAGGAAAAGTTATTTACTTATTCCCACGATACAAGAACTAGGGGTCACCAAATGAAATTAATGTGCAGCAGGTTTAAAACAAAAGGAAGTTTTCTTTACTCAGTGCAGTCGAACTCCCTGCCAGAGGATGTGGTGAAGGCCAGGACTTGAACAGAGTTCAAAGAAGAGCTAGCTAGATTCCTGGAGGTTAGGTCCATCAGTGGCTATTTGCCGGGATGGGTAGGAATGGTGTCCCTAGCCTCTGCTTCCCTGGAGGAGTGACAGGGGCGGGATCACATGACCTCTGGGCATCTGGTATTGGCTGCTGTCAGCAGACGGGATACTGTGCTGTGACCCAGTATGGCCGTTATGTTCTAAGGGTGGGCATCATTCCCCTGGCTTTAATGGATTCCCCTTCTAGCCTGTCTCCTTAGCCTCCAATTGCAGGCTCAGTCCTGGGGGAGATTCGCCTTCCCTCCTGCCAGACTCCAGTGTTGTTGTGTGCTGTTACAAAGCCACTAGGTTCCATCCCAGAGGTGGCTGTCCTTCAGGCTGGGTTAAATGATCCATGTGTGTATCTCCTGTAGCCCCCCAGGCACTGAGAGCTTATGATGAGGCCTCTGCAAAACAAGGGTGTGGAGTTCTGCCCACTGTACCAACAGAGATGGAAACCTAGAGGGAATTGATTCTGTCTGGGTCTGTAGCTGAGCCAGGACTGGAATCCAGGTGACTAGCTCTTGGTCTCCCCAACTCCTCTGGGAGCTGGGAATGGCCCTAGCAAGCCAGGCTCTGCTGTCAGGTCCAGCCGGTTAAGCCCCAGAAGGTGTTTGAGGATGTAGGAGCTGCTCTGCCTCGGGGGTGCACAGGAACGGTTCTGAGGCTCTCTGCTGTGCCCTGATGGCCACCTCTGTGCTCTGCTTCTCCCTGCAGGTTTCTGCACTGCACAGAGAAAGACTTGGGGCCGTACCTGGACAAGCTCCGTGATGGCACCCTCAAGGAGACCCTGGTCAGTGGGGTGGCCTATCTGCATGAGGGGCTGACAGCCATGGAGCGGCGCGTTGTGGAGCAGCTCTTCAGCTCTGGTAAAGGGATGGAGCAAGGGCATGTTTGGTCACATGTTGCTCTCACTCCCATCCTGCATGGGGTTGTCGACTACTTGATTAACTGATAAACATAAGCTTATCGGGTAGTCGAGTGGAGTACTCAACTACTCGCTTTTCTCCCCACCTTTGCTGTCTCTGCTGTGCTGCCTCCCACCCCCTGCCCCTGGCTGCCTCTATTGGAGGCAGCAGCCCCTGTCTGTGGGGATCCCAGCAGGGAGCTGGGCCTTCTCGAAGATGGAGGCAGGGGCTGCTCCAGCAGTAGCTTCTGGCCATGGCCAGCCTAGGCTGCCTCAAACAGGCTGCTGGACTCCGTACGAGCCAGGACTGAGCAGTCCCAGCTTGTGCTGGTCTGAGATGCTGTGCCTCTGCATGTTAAATGTAATAAGAGCTCAGCAGCTCCAGCTGGCTCCGGGAGCTACCTCCACCGCAGCTCTGCAGAGTGGTCCCTTATTGACTAATCACATAGCTGATACAAATTGTATTGACTACACGATTAGCCAGATAACTGCAATTTAATACCTGCCAAAGTGGCAGATCTAAGAAGAGGCCCTTGGTGTTTGGCCTCCCTGCTCTGTGCTCGCTTCCTCTTTGTAACTCGTTGCCCGGTGAGCTTTGCCGGAGCTCCATATGCAGTACTTGTCCATAAGGGCTCATGCTGCTGCTCGGTGCCCAGGTTCCCAAGCAGCTGGCTGCCGGGGCAGAAGGGCCCTGTCTCTTCCTGCAAGCACTGACCTGGCTGCAGCTTCATGGCTGACTGCTCCATGCTCGCTCTTAGGTGCTGTCCAGGTAGTGGTGGCTTCGCGGAGCCTGTGCTGGGGCATGAATGTAGCTGCTCACCTAGTGATCATCATGGACACTCAGTACTACAATGGCAAGATTCATGCGTGAGTATCCCTGTGCGGGGGACAGGAGATGCAAGGCAGAGCAGGGAGTGGCTGGTCCCCATGGTGCCCCATTCCTGGCTATTTGGCTGGCAGCTGGTTCACTGCAGACTGGACACTTTCTCCTCTGGTCTCAGGTATGTGGATTACCCCATCTATGATGTGCTGCAGATGGTGGGCCATGCCAATCGCCCTTTGCAGGATGACGAAGGGCGCTGCGTTATTATGTGCCAGGGATCCAAGAAGGTGAGGAATGAAGCGGGGGGGGTGGTGTGTGCATGTGTTTGGACCTCCCAGCTAGGGCAGGAATTTCCTGTCCTAGCACTGATCAGGCTGGCCCAGGCCTTTATCTGGGGAACAGACTAACTTGGCTGAAATGCTGCAGTGGGTAAAACACCATGGCTGTGTCTAGACTGGCAAGTTTTTCTGCAAAATAATCTGCTTTTGCAGAAAAACTTGCCAGCTGTCTACACTGGCCGCTTGAATTTCCGCAAAAGCACTGACGATCTCATGTAAGATTGTCAGTGCTTTTCCGGAAATACTATGCTGCTCCCATTCGGGCAAAAGTCTTTCTGAAAGACTTTTGCGCAAAAGGGCCAGTGTAGACAGCACAGTACTGTTTTCTGCAAAAAAGCCCCGATTGCGAAAATGGCCATCGGGGCTTTTTTGCGGAAAACCACGTCTAGATTGGCCACGGACACTTTTCCTCAAAGTGCTTTTGCGGAAAAGCATCCTGCCAATCTAGACGTGCTTTTCCGAAAATCCTTTTAACGGAAAAGTTTTCCGTTAAAAGCATTTTCGGAAAATCATGCCAGTGTAGACGTAGCCCATGTGCTGCTATAGCACCTTAGTCCTAGGAATTTTACAAACCACGTGATAAAAATCACTTCTGCGGCTCCCTCAGGAGCAATGGAGAGCAGTGCTAGAGCCCTGTTTAGAACGAGCACTGTCTCATTCCCCTGATAGCACTGATCCCCTCCCTTCCCCACTGTTCCCTGTAAGCTGTGCACTTGAATTGCTCAGGAGAGATCCAAGTGCCGCCCAGCTGATTAGCAGAGCGCCCACAGCGAGGTTTGCGCTTCTCCTGGTGGTGCACGTTCACACACGCCTCGTTGAACACAATACCATTATTCCACAAATGGATGGAAAAGATTAGCACGACCATTGCTCCCCACTCCTCCTTTGGATGTGTTCCCTGAGTTTGGAAGTGGGCTGTGCCTGGGGCACAGACTGCAGTTCCTCCTCCAAGTCCCTGGGCAAGGTCCTGCTGCTCTCCAGAACATGCTGCTTCATGCCACTGAAGAGGGAGGCTCAGCAGAGGGGCTATTTCACCAGTGGATGGTGTCACTTTCCCAGAGTTTCACACCTGCTTGGTCTGGGTCCATTCTCCTCGCTGCAGGATTTCTTCAAGAAATTCCTTTATGAGCCGCTGCCAGTGGAGTCGCACCTGGATCACTGCATGCATGACCATTTCAATGCTGAGATTGTGACCAAAACCATTGAGAACAAGCAAGATGCTGTGGACTACCTCACCTGGACCTTCCTGTACCGCAGGATGACCCAGAACCCAAACTATTACAACCTGCAAGGTGAGCTGCTGAGGAGGGGGCAGCTGGCATTTCCAGCACTGACCCATTCTCTCTGGCAGGCTTGGGCAGTGATGAGTGGGTGGCTGTACTCCAGCATTGCAAAGCCCCACATTCTACTGCCTTATCTGCCTGACCCAAGCCTTCTGTGTTTGCAGGGGTGTCTCACAGACACCTGTCTGACCACCTGTCTGAGCTGGTGGAGCAGACCCTCAGTGACCTGGAGCAGTCCAAGTGTATCAGCATCGAGGATGAGATGGACGTGGCCCCCCTTAACCTGGGAATGATTGCAGCCTATTACTACATTAACTACACCACGATTGGTAAGGGACCCATCTGGGAGGGCAGTCGCACAGTGCGCACTGCTGCTTCTGCCTGGAGGGGGAGGGTAGTGGGACCTTGGGGGTGGGGTATGGTGTGCTGGCCTGTCTGTCCTCCAGGATGGCCACACTGCAGAGCCCCACACTCTCGTTGATGCTGCATAGAATGATCTGCCCCTTGGACACTTGATTCCATGCCCTTGAGCCAGCTGCTGGATCTGCCCTGGGACACGGGCTATCTGCTGCTGCCTGGCTCCACTGACACCTCCCTGCCTTGGCTCCCCAGAGCTCTTCAGCATGTCTCTGAATGCCAAGACGAAGGTGCGTGGGCTGATTGAGATCATCTCCAACGCTGCTGAGTATGAGAACATCCCCATCAGGCACCACGAGGACAACCTCCTGCGGCAGGTGAGCATGGGCCATGGCCAGGTGCAGGGGCTTCTCGCTTGCACACTGAAAGGAGAAGGGTGGCTGTCTGCACAGCTGCTGAGCCTGCTCCTAGGCCAGCTGGCTCCTGGAGCTGTTACTGATGGCTTCAGGAGAGAAGCCCTGTCTGTGCAATGAGGCTCTGGTCCCCTGTGGCAGGGGAAGCTGGCTCTGGGAGTGGATATAGGCTCTGGCCTGCTTGGCCATGCAGGCTCTCTGCTTGGAATGGCCAAGGGGCCAACCTGCTTGCTCTCTCTTCCCAGTTGGCTCAGAAAGTCCCTCATAAACTGAATAACCCCAAGTTCAACGACCCCCACGTCAAGACCAACCTGCTGCTGCAGGCTCACCTGTCCCGCATGCAGCTGAGTGCGGAGTTGCAGTCTGACACGGAGGAGATACTCAGCAAGGTACGGGGTGGGGGCCGGTTCAGTGTTTAGAGCCAAGTTGGTGTGCTCAGGCCTCTGCCTGCCTTCCTCACAGGGTGTGTGGTAGGGGAGGGAATGTGCAGCAGGGCTGGTCTGAGCTAGCTGAAGTCTCCTCCTGTACCACGCTCTCCCTTCCAGGCAATCCGCCTGATCCAGGCCTGTGTGGACGTCCTGTCCAGCAACGGCTGGCTCAGCCCGGCCCTGGCAGCCATGGAGCTGGCCCAGATGGTCACCCAGGCCATGTGGTCGAAGGACTCGTACCTGAAGCAGCTGCCTCACTTCACTTCGGAGCACATCAAGCGCTGCACAGACAAGGTGAGAGTGGGCACTGGGGAGTCCAGGTGGCAACGTGGAGCCTGGGCTAGATGCTGCTTGTTTGAGTCGGAGCCTGGGACCAGAGGGTGCTGTTGACGCACCCTGCCTGGGGTAGGGAGGTGGTGCAGGCTGTGTGCCTGCTACTGCAGACAGTCCAGGAAACGTTCAAAGTCCCACAGCTTTGCTCAGTGCCTGGCTTGGGTGTGCTTCCTCGCAGGGGGTGGAGAGCGTGTTTGACATCATGGAGATGGAGGACGAGGACCGGAATGTGCTGCTGCAGCTCTCAGATGCCCAGATCGCCGACGTGGCCCGTTTCTGCAACCGCTACCCTAACATCGAGCTCTCCTATGAGGTGGTGGAGAAGGAGGGCATTCGCAGGTGCGTGGGAAGTCCTGGCAGCATCACTGGTGTCCCTGGGGGCTGAAGGCAGGCACTGGGTGGCATCCCTAACCTTGTTTCTGTCTGCAGTGGAGGCCCGGTGGTGGTGCTGGTGCAGCTGGAGCGAGAGGAGGAGGTCACAGGACCTGTCATTGCACCTCTCTTCCCACAGGTATGTTGGAGCACTTGCAGGGGGAATGCTGCCTTCCTGGCCATGGTCTGGAGCAGTCCCCACAAACCAAGCTGATTGGAGTCCCTGAGCCAGCCCAGGGAGCCCTCGCTGGCTGACCTGCTGGGAGAGCTGTAGCGCCCCCAAGCAGGGTGGCTGCCTTTAGTCTCCCCGCTGGCTGGCTGTAACTGCCATGAGGGAAGGTGGGCCATGGCCAAGGAGGTAGGGACTGGGACTGCTAACCACTGGCCTCTTTTGTTGTTGTCTGCAGAAACGGGAGGAGGGCTGGTGGGTAGTGATCGGCGACTCCAAATCCAACAGCCTCATCTCCATCAAGAGGCTGACTCTGCAACAGAAGGCCAAGGTGAGCTGTGGGGTGGAGGGAGGGGGACTTAGCACAGCCCTGCCGTGGGGGCCCTGGCACATCAGGGCTGCCTCCCAGCAGGGACCCTGGCAATGGGCCAGCTTGTATCTTTCCACTCTGGGCTCCAGAGGGTGGCACAGACTACACCGGAGCCAGTTCTGGAACAGTCCTGTGCCTTCCTGGAGGAAGCCAGGCTTAGTACCTGCTGCAGTACTGCCGGCAAGGGCTGGGGACCGTGGCTTGTACCTGCAGGCAAGCAGGAGTAGAGAGCGGTATAGCCATGGCAGCAAGGCCTGACATCCTCAGAGCTGAGCTAAGCTTACCCTGCGCCACAAGCTAAGTACGTGGCCTGGCTCACCGCAGCTGTGCTTTTGTTCATACTCATGCCAGTTCTCATCGGGCATGTGTACTTGGGCTGGGAACCAGCTGTCTTGGCTCTGCCACTGCCTCAGTGACCCTGGGAAGTCACAACCTCGCCCCCCCCCCCCCCCCTTGGGCTGGTGTCTTAACTCACAAGGAGTGCTAGGGCAGGGCACATCACTGGGATGCTGGAGACAAGATCAGTGCCTTGGAGCAGCCCCTCTCCTGCTCTGCCCAGGCACCAGCTCACAAAGGCCTGTTTGTTTAGGTGAAGCTGGATTTTGTGGCCCCAGCCCCGGGTGCCCACAACTACACCCTCTACTTCATGAGTGATGCCTACATGGGCTGCGACCAGGAGTATAAATTCAGCGTGGATGTGAAGGAAGCAGAGAGTGACAGTGACTCCGACTAAGTCACGTCTCCATGGCTAGGAGCAGAGACCTGGGCCCAGCTGCTCTGTTCCAGGGAGCAATGTGTGCAGCTCTCACATTTGTTTTAACGTGTTTGCATGGGAGCCTTTGCTGGCTGTCATCCAGGGTGGGGTGGCCTGAGGAAATCTTAGCCTTTCCTGGCAGTTGAGAGCTGCTGTGGGCCTTCTCCTTTCCCCACTGCTGCTGGCTGTGGTGGCACCAACGGGGGCAGCATGTGGCCTGTGCCCGAGACTCCTCGCTCACCTCTTGGAGCTCCCCAGAAGCTGATGCCTGGGGCTAAACAGAGAAGCTTTGTACAGTGGTCGTAGAGGGGGCTGGGCCAGTGGCATCCAGCCTCAATAAAGCTCTTTAGAAACAACTCTGTCTGGGGTTCTGCTGAATGAGTTTGCTGGGGGGTTTCCGCTTCCATTATTCCTATTGGTTGGAGCTTCAGCTCTGGGCCCTGGCTGTTGGGAGGAACAGTCCCACCCCAACCTGTCCCACTGCTCCACCTCTCCTGTCTTCTCCTTCAGCTGGGAACCAGAGGTGCCCTCTTTCCCATCTGTGTTGCTGAGAGATGTGGCAGCAGGTCTTCCCCTACTAAGGGCAGGATCAGATTGTGGGGCGGGCTCCATTCCTGTCACTAGTGTGCCTGATAGGTAAAATGGGGTGAATGGTGCTGTTGCCAAGGAGTATTCTGTCCAGCCCACACCCAGCTTGCAGAGTAGTCCCTACTAGTTGTGTTTGGCCACCTGGGGGGTCTTTTAAAGAGACAAACTGCATCTTTCAAGAGACTCAAGCACCAGCCTAAAAGTATGTCCAAACCCTGCCCCAGCTGGAGCGCTGGCACCAAACTGTCCAAACAAACTAAAGTCTAATTTGACCTGTTTGTAACATGGCTTGAAAGTGAAGAGCGAGGAGGATGTTAGATTGCTGGGTTCAGAGCTTCTGTGACCACTAGCACAGCACGGTTCCACTCGGGCAGTAGGTTTCGCACTTTTTTTTTCCTTGTGACCTAGTTGAAGAAAATTACTGATGCTTGTTACGCAACATAGTTTGACTAGTGCATGGGCTCTGAGGAGCAGTGCTTTGGGGAAGGCGGGGGATAGGGCAGACAGGGCTTATCTTGAGTGACTCTTGGTTTGCGGTGCTAAGGCAGGCTTCCTGCTGCTTCTGGCACTGCAGGCCATGCTGTGCCCCAGAACCAACTAGCAACAGGTTCCCAGCCAAGGGGCCTGTGGAGCTAGTGCTCATGGCAGGGGCAGTGTGCAGAACTATTTCTTCCCCCCTCCCCCAGGAGCTGATCCTGTTGCCAGCTGCTTCTGGGACACAGTGCAGTCTGTGGTGCCAAGACAGACAAGTAGACTGTTCAGCCCCACTGATCACCCTGCAGCAATGAGACCAGTACCTGATATTCTGAAACCCAGTACTGGGTCACAACCCATCATTTTAAAGCTGCTGCCCTAGGTGCATGCACATTAGGTAGCTTCAGAGCCTGAGGACACAGCCCACCCCAGAGCTCTGCATACCCACAAGTTGCCAGCAGACCTCTGCTCCTTCATCTGCCATATGCCGTGATGACCCACTTGCCTTTGACTGTAGAGATGGCAGAGCAGTAAGCAGTGCTGTTGCCATGGGCAGGGTTCATAGCTGCCTTTAGCCAGCTCTGATCTCTAGCCAGCTGTGCTTGGGCTGAACCCAAGTGAGGTGGCTGTCTCCTTCCCCTATGAACTGGGACCATGCCAGTTGGAAGCACTTGGAAGAGGGGAGGGTGATCAGGAATAGTCAGCATGGATTCATGAAGGGCAATCGTGCCTGACCAATCTGATTAGCTTCTATGATGAGGTAACTGGCTCTGTGGATATGGGGAAGTCCGGGGATGTGTTATACCTTGACTTTAGCAAGGTTTTTGATATGGTCTCCCATAACATTTTCCAGCAAGTTAAGGGAATGTGGATCAGTAAGATGGATAGAAAGCTGGCTGGAAGGTCGCGCCCAGCGGGTAGTTCTGCAGAATAGGACCTGGAGGTTACAGTGGATGAGAAGCTGGACATGAGTCAACAGTGTGCCCTTGTAGCTAAGAATACTAATGGCATACCTGGTTGCATTAAGAGGAGCACTGCCAGTGGATCTAGAGATGTGATTATTCCTCTTTACTCGGCTCTGGTGAGGCCACATCTGGAGTATTGTGTCCAGTTCTGGGCTCCCAATTACAGGAAGGATATGAATGCATTGGAGAGGGTCCAGTGGTGGGCAACCAAAATGATTAGGGGGCTGGAGCATATGACCTACAAGGAGAGGCTGAGGGAGTTGGGTCTATTTAGGCTGTAGAAGAGAAGAGTGAGGGGGGATTTGATAGCAGCCTTCAACTTCCTGAAGGGAGGTTCCAAAGAGTCTGGAGAAAGGCAACCACTTCACAGTAGTGATGGATGGCAGAACAAGGAACAATGGTCTCAGGTTGTGGTGGGAGAGGTCCAGGTTGGATATTAGGAAAAATTATTTCCCTAGGAGGGTGAAGCACTGGAATGGGTTACCTAGGGAAGTAGTGGAGTCTCCATCCCTAGGGATGTTTAAGTCTTGGCTTGACAAAGCCCTGGCTAGGTTGATTTAGTTGGGATTGGTCCTGCCTTCAACTCTATGATTCTATGCCCTGAAGCTTTGGAGTGCTACAGCTGGACCAGCCCTCAGCATGCTAAAGGTACCACAGTGAGGCCATGGTGGTTGCTACTAGGCTGGGCTCTGTGGTAGCAGCTGCCTCATGGTACAGTTCCACCATGACCCTTGTCCTGGCCAGGGATAGGGAATTATGTAACATCACTCCCCCATCCCGCCCTAAGCTTAGGGTGGCTTAGGTTCCCCCCACTCTCTTTCTGCCAAGTCAGGCTGAGTAGCCCAGGCCTGCATCCTTTACAATTCTTTTGGGAGCCTGTGTCCACTAGGACAGCCCACTGCTAGCACAAGTTTGCCAGGTCTCTGTGGGGATGACCATGAGCTGCTCCCATGTTTCTCCAGCAGAGAGGCTGCAAGTAAAACCGTGTTGTCTCTTCTGTCCCCTCAAGGAACCAGGCTGATGCCATTTTCAGTAATTCTTTTTCCCCTTTAAAGGACAGTTTTTAGGGGCATTCTCCTTCCCAGACTGGCTATGGTCGTTCAGAGTTAGTGTTAGCCAGTGCTTTACGGAGAGGTTGGTGCTTGGTGATGCTCACGCCTGTGGGGAGTCACTTTTGCCATGAAACTCCATCCCACATTCAAGTACTCAGTGATAGTGAGCAAGGGCTTTATTACAAGGGTCCCAAACTCCCAGCCTATGGACCATTTGTGGCCTGAGCACTTCTTCCATCTCGCCCGCAAATTGACATGGGGCGGGTGGTCTGTGTACAGGGATGCACCTATGCAGTCCCTAGCCATGGAGGGCACCCAGTGGTCTATGAAGCCATGTTGGCCAGGAAGCTGCCCAAGTTGACCCACTTCTGCAGTGAGTTTTGGTTACTCTGGGCAGGGGTGGGGGAGCCCCAAGCAAAAGGATCTGGATGCTAATGGAGCAGAGGAAGGGGGAGAGAAGGGTGGGGTCCTAGTGTCAAGGTGAGGATTGTTTCATGTCTTTTGTAGGATCCTTGTCTGCGTCTGGGCTCCTAGACACAGGGAGACACTATCAGCTTGCATGTGCTGTGTAACTAACCCCAAGGCTACATCTACACTGCAAGCGTTTTGTGCAAGAATGACCATTCTTGCACAAAAACTTGAGGCATGTCTACATTGCACGCGCGTTCTTGCGCAAGTAAATTCAGAGTAAAGCGTCAGAACAGAAGTCTTCTTGCGCAAGAGTTATTCCTCTCCCCATAGGGAATAAGCCCTCTTGTGCAAGAGCTCTTGCTCAAGAAGGCTGTGTGGATGGGCAACAGGGATTTCTTGTGCAAGAAACCCCTCTGGCTAAAATGGCCATCGGAGCTTTCTTGCACAAGAGAGCATCCATGCTGTCACGGATGCACTTGCACAAAAGCACATGGCAGTGTGGATATGCTCTTGCACAAGAAGCCTGCAGTGTAGATATAGCCCCAAGAGTTTAAAAACTCATGAACCAACCCCACTCCCCAAAAAAGAATAGCTGCTTGAAATGTCACAATACACTTGGGCTGCGTCTAGACTGGCATAATTGTGTGCAAATACTTAACGGAAAAGTTTTTCCATTAAAAGTATTTGTGCAAGAGCATCTACACTGGCACGGATACTTCGTGCAAAGACATCTTTTGCGCAAAAGCATCTGTGCCACTAGACGCTCTCTTGCGCAAGAAAGCTTGGATGGCTAAAATGGCCATTCTTGCATAAGAGGGCTTATCCCTGACTGGGAACATCAAAGTATTTGTGCAAGAACCACTGATTTTGTACAGTACAAAGTCAGTGTTCTTGTGCAAATACTCATGGCCAGTGTAGACAGGTGGCAAGATTTTGCATAAAATCTTGCCAGTCTAGACACACACTTGGAGATCTTTGGCTAAACTCCCAAGGCACACTTTCTAGCTTTTCTCCACAAACCACGAGACCTAAAGTCTGCCTATAAAAATAAAAAAAAAAAAGGTGGGGGGATGCTGAGTCACAGTAATGGTTGTTGATAATGAGGCATCAGGTAGTATCTAGCTTAACTGATCAAACTAGGAGAGCTGACATCATTGCTATCTCGTCAATTTCACAAAACAAGTTAATAGTTGCACCATGCAACTAGGCAGCAGGTATCCCTGCAGGGTTTTTAAATCACCCAGGGGCAGCAGATGGGCTGGGAGATGCACGTGAATGCACAGAGACCACTAGCCGACTAGAAAGATGACTGGTAGTGGTTCGAAGGTAAACTAAGTTTGGTTTATCAGGCTTGGGCTTGTTGGGTCAGGACCCCCCCCTTCTAATCCACCTCATCATGAACTAGAGAGCTACACCCTACTCCTTCCCCCCTCCCCCCACACGGACCCAGCTGGCCTTTCAGCAAGATTTCCATCCTGACTCTGCTTGGCCTATGGCTCCATGGAGACATCAGGGTCTAAGCCCAGGGGCTACCATAGAAAAGCACCAGGGCATTTTGACCAGGAATAAAGCAGGACCAGATCAGGGTGCTGGTGGGGGAGAATAGCAAAGGTTTATTAAAGCTCTTCGCTCCCACGGTGCGAGGGCCTTGGGCCAGCATGAACCAACTGGACACAGTGAAACTCTCAGCTTGGTTCTCGTGTAACAACCAGAGCAGGGACTGGCTGCAGAACTGGTCCTAGCCCCATGCTGCAGGATCCAGGCAGCCTAAGATTAGCTCCAGGTTGGAATTCATGCTGGGGCTCCCTAAAAGCTGCTCATGCCCCTTTACCATCCAGTACGTTTTCCTGAGGAAGCTGTTTGAGACTCTCTGCCTCCCCCCAAAAGCATTCCCAGTACTCATCTATTTCTAAGACACTAGCAGGGCTCTCACTAATACCACAGTGAGCAGAGCGAGGGAGTAGCTACTCTTTTCCCCCGCAGCAAGGGACCATTAGCCCTCCTGCAAGGGGACACGTTCTCTCAGCAGTCAACCGCTGCCGCACACAACAGCCCTAATGCGTGGTATGGGGAAGGGTGGGTGCGAGCTTGGGTCAGTGCACTGCTGCCTCAGCAAACCTCTGGGCGTTGGTACTTCCAAAAGGCCATGTCTCCATCATCACTGCATGATGCCAGCAGTCCTGGCTCCTTGGGATTCCAGGCCACACAGTTCACATCTTGGGAATGAGCCCGGGGCATGTGGGCAGTCAGCGCAAAAGTGGGCTGCTGGGGATTTGAGAGCAGCTCTTCCTCAAATACGCGGATAGCATCATCCCCGCAGGCTGTAGCCAGTGCTCCTGTCAGGTGACACCTGCAGCAAATGGAGCAGTGAGTGAGCAGAGATTCTCCTCCCACTACATGATGCTGGAGCAGCCAAGCCAGTCCCTGCCCTGAGGAGTCCAGCCAGGTATAGCCAGCCTGAGCAGAGCAGGGATCTGTGAGGGTGAAAGCCTGGAGGAAGGCAAAGCAGTGGTGTGACCCTCTTCCTCCTTTGGGGCTAGTTTTACGTGCACAGACCAACTGGAACCCCTTGCAAAGCAGGTCAGGGATCAGGGAATACAGCTGATGCCCTGCACTGGGCCCAGACACCTTGTGGTTTTGAGGAATTCCCCAAGAGTAAAGTTGGGTCTGCACTGTGCTGAGTCAGCACCAACAAGGTCAGGGTTGGGACATACGTGTGACCATTCCTGCCTCTGCCCAAGTCACTACATGGGGGCTGGAAGAAACTGCTCTCATTCTCTGGCACAGCTTGGTGCCACAGCTCCACAAGGGGCCAGGAAAGGGGAAATCTTCAGCACTGGAGCCCTTCCTGGTCTAGCAGGTTGGCGGTGCTGTGGCCACTGCCAGGGAGTGGTACAGACCCCAAAGTTCCCATTATGCTGCAGTGATGGGAGTGATGTGAGGCAGCTTCTGCCGGGCAGTAACTCAGCTGCATCTGTCAGCCACACCACTGTGCTGTGCTTTCCCAGCGCCCGGGAGGAGACTCACAAAAGCATTGGGGGGGGCCTGTGGGACAAACCCCTTGCCCCACAGACCGTGACTAGACTGAGCATTCGTAGGCCTGGCTCACCATGCCACGTCGTAAATGGTCCGGGGGTGGAAACCGGACAGGGTGCAGATGCATTTCCAGCTGGGGTCAGCACTGCTGCAAACCTCCCCTGCAACACACCAGACAGCACTCAGGACAGCTCTGGGCAGCGCAGCACAGCCAGAGGCATGAGCAGCACTTGCTCACAGGACTAACCCACAAAGGGAGCAGTTCAGTCACACTTGCAATAGGCCAGGGCCTGCTGGCGAGGGCATGATGTCCTTTTCCCAGCACATGGGGAAAGGATGCCTGGTCTCTCGGGTGATGAACACTGGAGTATCAGGGTGCCTGGCTCCAGGGGCGGTTTCTAATACCCCACTGGCACCCAGTGACTGTACAGCAGAATAAGGCAGACTGCAAATACAACACTGGGGCTACGTCTAGACTGGCATGATTTTCCGGAAATGCTTTTAACAGAAAAGTTTTCCGTTAAGCATTTTCAGAACAGTGTCTAGATTGGCACAGACGCTTTTGCGCAAAAAAGCCCCGATTGCCATTTTCGCGATCGGGGCTTTTTTGCGGAAAACAAATCTCAGCTGTCTACACTGGCCCTTTTGCCCGAACAGGAGCAGCATAGTACTTCCGCAAAAAACACTGATTTCTTACAGTAGGAAGTCAGTACTTTTGCGGAAATTCAAGCGGCCAGTTTAGCCAGCTGGCAAGTTTTTCCGGAAAAGCGGCTGATTTTCCGGAAAAACTGGCCAGTCTGGACACAGCCTGGGTGTCAGATTTGGCTGCTCCAAAAGGAGGAGCAAGATAAGCACAGGTGGGGTTCCTTGGACACTGGTCTACCACACTTAGAAGCACAGGAGCCAGCTGGACCTGCCTCAAGGATGCAGAGGGGTTGGGTTACTCTTTCCAGGGGGGAGCTAGGGCAGCACCTTCCTGAGCCATCTGTCAGACTAGTAAGGACTATTTGTCCCTCACTCTCAACCAATGTCACCCAGACTACATACAAAGGGCAGTAAGTCTAATGGTTACAGCAGGAGACGAGGACTCTGAAGTCCTGCTTTTCATTCTCGGCTCTGCCACCGACTCCTTGTGTATCCTTGGGCAAGCCCTTTCCATTTCTACAGTTATATACAGGAGACCTGTGGTATTTATAGAATCACTATTCACAATTTTGCAGGTCTATCCTATCCCCTCCCCCCCCATTACATCCCATCCCCTGGCCTGGGACGGTGGAGGAAGGGGGCCCTACCTCAGGGGCTGGGGCCTGTTGTGGGACAGCAGCAGTAAGTCCCCCACTACACGCACACACACGCTCACTGTGGCTGCTGGGAGCTGTGGGGAACAGAGCACTTGCTCTGCTTGGTCTTTCCATCCCCTGTACTGGTAGATTTCGCCATTCGTGGCGGTGCCAGGAACGTATCCACCATGGATGGTGAGGGTTTCCTATATACTAAGGACAATACCGATGCACCTCTCCAGTGCTCCTGATATGGCCCCTGCTCACCTTGCTCATTGCCTGGTTTGTACTGGTGCCAGATGCGCACTGTCTTGTCATCACTACAGGAGGCTAGGCGTTCCCCACTCTGGTCAAAGGCAAGGCTCCACACGGTAGACTCATGCCCCTCCAAGGTGGCACAGCACACCCAGTCATCCTCCTCTTCACGGTACAGCTTCACTGTGTCATCGTAGCTGGCTGATGCTAGCAGCTGGGGAGTGACAGGAGAGCCAGGACAGGAAGCATGACACAGCACCTTGGGCACCCACCAAAATATGGCTTTCAGATCCCCCCAGGCTGGCAGAGAGAGACGTTAAGGGTGTCCATGGCTTGGGGAGCGAAGCCTGGAGGGACATGGAACCTGAAGTCCCCTATTTTTCTCAGAGTGGTGCAGCTCCCTCTAGGGCAGGGCTGCCCTTTCTTAGTGGGAGTTGGGGAGAGGAGTCTGTAAACCTCTTGCTCAGGGAGTTGGATGAAAGGGAGCTAGTCACCTTTGTGTTCCTCCCAAATTCAGACCCAGTGGATTCCTCTCCCAGCTCCACCTGCCCCACAAATTCCCCTCCTTCGTGGCCCCTGTCTAGAATAATCACCCCAGAGCAGCAGGAAAACTTGGGTGGGAGGGGCTAGGCAAGGGCTGTGGAAAGAGCCCTCACCTCCTGGTTGGGATGCCAGACCACATGCTTGACGTCTTGCGTATGGGCATTCAGAACACTCACACACTCGTATTCGTCCTCTTCATCCACTGAGAGAGAGAAGGGCTATGGGTGAACACAGCCAGGGCCTCTGCCCAGCCCCGCCTGGGGCAACAGCAGCACAAGGGGCAGCCCTGGCTCTACGGCAGCCAACCTGAGGGGTTGGCCTTCCTGTCCCAAACCCACTTGGTCTTTCCACATCTTCCCATTTCGCTTTCCCCCCTAAGTCTCCTGACAGTTGGTGACACAGAGCTTCCTCGTTGCCAGTAGCTCTCTGTTCTGGACAAGTAATTTGTGTCTCAGACCTGTCAACGTCACTACCTCAATACACCATTTTCATGGAAGTATGTGAGGTTGCTACTAATAGCTTGTAACACTCACTGGGTGCTATAGGCCACAATAAGGAATAATGCAGCTAGACTGAAAATTGTAACATTATCTTGCAGTAAAAGTTTGCCACCAGGGAATCCTATGTCTCTATGACAGCCTATTTCAGTAGCAGGATGCGATCACTCCTGCCTGGTCAGCTGGTAATGTAATTCAAGGGGCCAAGCCCCAACCCTCTGCCTTACCATGAGCCCCTCCAGGAGAACCCTCCTGCACCCCACAGCCCTTATCCCTAGCCGTACCATTTTGGGTCGCACATCACCGCCACAATGAGACACAAAGTTCATTCTGCTCAGGGGTGGAAAAAATGAGAGGGAACATAGGTCTTGAGTGCCCTGAGAATTGTCACGCCTAGTTACCCACAATATCTCCCATAGTACTTCTGGTCCCCCACTCCACAGACCTCTCTCACCTTCCCAGACCCAGACGCTCTTGTCTCGGCTGCAAGTGGCCAGGAGGCTTCCAGATGGGGCCCAGGACACAGACTTCACCTCATTTTCATGTCCTTCAAGGGTGGTCACACACTGTCAGAGGAGGCACTTGTGTTTAAGCCAGATCCAGGGAGGGAGGAGCCTAGCTCCCAGTGCTCCCATCATTTAAACATTTTGTTCAACCCAACACAAACTGTTTTGATTCACAGCACTTTTTAATGTAAGACCACCACCTCACTCAGCACTTTTCACAGCCTACAGTGAATTTCTCATCATTCCTCAACAGCCTACAAAGGAAGGCCTAGATCCACCAATAGGATTGGGTGGGAGTATGACTGGTGGTGGTTCTGTACCACTCAGGCACTAAGCCAGTCTTGAGAGAGATTCTGGAGCCTGCTGGTCAGGGTTATCTGCTTGGGTGGCAGGAGAACCCACCTTCAAGTCTCTGCTCCAATGACTAGTTATTCACAATGGAAGAGCTTTAACAGGCAAGACAGAAAGAGGCTCACAACCCAGGGGCTAGGGTACTCATACCAATCAGAGGGGAGACCTCCCTGCAGTGGCCTTAAGCACTGCCAAAAGCAGCATCTCTTCCAGCTGGGTGAATGGCACCTACATCTCAGAAAGCTCTTGGCATGGAACTATCTGGTGAACTGGTGTCAAATTCATGAGTCGTCATGGGTCAAATGACACTTAATTTTCAGGTAATAAACACTGGGCCCAGCTCAACCTGCCCTCTCACTGCTGGATGATCACAGAGATGCAGACAGACAGCAATTGGGGGCCAGTCACTGCGTCTGCAGGAGGCACAGTCCTGGGGGAGGCATGTCCAAGACATCCTCAGCACTCAACCCCATGGAAACATCCTTACCTCAAACTCATCCTGGCTCTTTTTCCAAATACAGGTGGTGGCATCAAAGCTGGCTGAGGCCAAGTAGCTCCCACATGGGGACCAGGCCACCTTCCGGATTGTCCTCTGGTGCCCCTCGCCCAGCACAGACTTGCACACCCAGCTATCTCCTAGAGCAGGGGAGAAGAAAGGAGTGAGCACTGCATGGGGGGAAAGGGGAAGCTGCGCAGCCAGAGCTCCCCTCTCAGTCCCCTCAGAAGAGCTCTGCCTGCGCAGCAGCCTGTGGCCAGACAGCCTGGTTGGGCTCAGGCAGCCTGAGCAGCAGGTGAGATTTCACCTTTCTGGACAAAGCAGCTCCCTACCCTCCTTGCCCCAGATGCGGATGCTGCGGTCGCCCCCGCATGAGGCCAGCAGGGTCCCGGAGGGATCCCAGGCTAGGAACCAGCAGCGAGAATCTGGGTGGGCGGGGATCCGGGCAAGCAACAACAGCGAGTCCTTCATGCCGGGCAAGCGGCCTGGTGCTGGCTCCCTGTGAGCAGAGCGGAGGTTAGCACAGAACAACCTCCCTACTGTCCCCGCACTCTCTCCAGTGCCCCTGGAGCAATCCCCCCACTGTTCCAGCCCTGCCCCCCCAGCAGCCTCCCACTGCTCCCACCTTGCCCCCACCTTGCCCCACTGCTCTCACCCTGCCCCCCCACAGAATCCTCCCACTGTGCCCCCGAAGCAACCTCCTAACTGCTTCCCACTTCCTCTTGCTCCTCCCGCCCTTCCCCCAGCAACCCCCCACTGCTCCCACCCTTCCCCCAGCAACCCCCCACTGCTCCCGCCCTGCCCCACAGCAACCCCTGCCCCCCCAGCAGCCCCCCACTGCTCCCGCCCTGCCCCACAGCAACCCCCCACTGCTCCCGCCCTGCCCCCCAGCAACCCCCCACTGCTCCCACCCTTCCCCCAGCAACCCCCCACTGCTCCCGCCCTGCCCCACAGCAACCCCCCACTGCTCCCGCCCTGCCCCACAGCAACCCCCCACTGCTCCCACCCTTCCCCCAGCAGCCCCCCACTGCTCCCGCCCTGCCCCACAGCAACCCCCCACTGCTCCCGCCCCGCCCCCGAAGCAACCCCCTCACTGTTCCCGCCCTGCCCCACAGCAACCCCCCACTGCTCCCGCCCTGCCCCACAGCAACCCCCCACTGCTCCCGCCCTGCCCCCCAGCAACCCCCCACTGCTCCCACCCTTCCCCCAGCAACCCCCCACTGCTCCCGCCCTGCCCCACAGCAACCCCCCACTGCTCCCGCCCTGCCCCACAGCAACCCCCCACTGCTCCCACCCTTCCCCCAGCAACCCCCCACTGCTCCCGCCCTGCCCCACAGCAACCCCCTCACTGTTCCCGCCCTGCCCCACAGCAACCCCCCACTGCTCCCGCCCTGCCCCACAGCAACCCCCCACTGCTCCCGCCCTGCCACCGAAGCAACCTCGCAACTGCCCCGCGATGCCCGCCACCCGCCTGCGGCTCCGCAGCCCCCCGCGCGCTCCAACTCCCAGGCTGCCTAGCGGGACGTGACGTGACGGGACGGGACTGCCGGGAGGCGGAAGCGGAAGGAGTGTTCAGCGGCTTGAGCTCTTCCTCTCGGCCCGCGGGCGGGGCGCTCTTCGAGGGACTCCGGAAGTGCGGACCCGCAGTAGGAACCGTGAGGAGAGACCCCCCCGGGCTTGGGCGTCTCCGGCCTGGGGCCTTCCCCCCCCACAGGGACCCCTGTCCGGGCTCTAGTGCGCCCCTCCCCCCGGCACCCCCTCTCCTCCAGTGACCCCCTCCCCCCGGCCCGGCTCCCGCAGCGCCCCCCCCCGGCACCCCCTCTCCTCCAGTGACCCCCTCCCCCCGGCCCGGCTCCCGCAGCGCCCCCCCCGGCACCCCCTCTCCTCCAGTGACCCCCTCGCCCGGCCCGGCTCCCGCAGCGCCCCCCCCCGGCACCCCCTCTCCTCCAGTGACCCCCTCGCCCGGCCCGGCTCCCGCAGCGCCCCCCCCGGCACCCCCTCTCCTCCAGTGACCCCCTCCCCCCGGCCCGGCTCCCGCAGCGCCCCCCCCGGCACCCCCTCTCCTCCAGTGACCCCCTCCCCCCGGCCCGGCTCCCGCAGCGCCCCCCCCCGGCACCCCCTCTCCTCCAGTGACCCCCTCCCCCCGGCCCGGCTCCCGCAGCGCCCCCCCCCGGCACCCCCTCTCCTCCAGTGACCCCCTCCCCCCGGCCCGGCTCCCGCAGCGCCCCCCCCCGGCACCCCCTCTCCTCCAGTGACCCCCTCCCCCCGGCCCGGCTCCCGCAGCGCCCCTCCCCCCGGCCCGGCTCCCGCAGCGCCCCCCCCCCCCCCGGCACCCCCTCTCCTCCAGTGACCCCCTCGCCCGGCCCGGCTCCCGCAGCGCCCCTCCCCCCG